>NC_087247.1:53385919-55885919 GCF_037042905.1 Lytechinus pictus | reverse complement strand
TTGATTTTTGTAGTACCTATATATATAATTTTAATAGTCACTTTTTAGCATTCTAAATACATTTTTATCATGCAAATCAATAACGCGAGCGCGAAGCGCAAGCTGAGAATATTTGATATTCCGATCTGAAAAAATACTAATTTAAGCACTATTTCAAGCACTGTGTGGGGAAAATCTGAAGTGGATATGAACCGCACCTAATAAATGATGCGAGCGCGAAGCGCGACTGGTATTTTTATAATTATTACCCAGAAACGGGACAATATAAAGATATTTTGTCATCATATGAAAATGATGACTATCTTCCTATTCCTCTTCCTATAAGCGCGAGATAAAACTTGTCGATATTTCTTAAATAAGGGACAATTTAATTATTAAACTCTAATAACCTTAAATGAGAGCGCGAAATTTGTTGATATTAAGGCCTGAAAACTGGACATTTTAACGCTTTTTCAATTATGAGTAGGATGCATGGGATAATATTATGTTTAACAATAATGCGAGCGTAAATCGCGAGCCGATTATTTTTCTTTAAAACGTCAGGAAAATTGTTTTTTTTTTAATATAAAACGTCAGAAATGAAGCTTGTTATACTGTACAATTACAACAGAGATATACATTACTCACCAATGAAAATGAGAGCGCGCAGCGCCAGCCGATTGGTTTTGAGTTTGACAATCAAACCTGAAAAGGGATATTTTGAAAACTTTATGGAACACACGAAGAGAATATAGGTACTTGACAAATCAAATAATGCGAGCGCGCAATGCAGCGTGAGCTGAAAATGTTGATACTCAGACAATAAAACGGACATTACAGAGCACTTTTTGAGAGTCAATGGTCAATATTTTAATGTCGTTTATTCACAAGTGTGCAGGGGCGGTATATATTTATTGTCTGATACTCAGACAATAAAACGGACATTACAGAGCACTTTTTGAAAATCAATTTGTAAATCAAACAAAATACTGAAAGCTCGATGTCCGAACTGAAATATGTTTTGTATATTGACTTCAATACTTGATATTTTAAGCTCCATATCAGCCTATTGAGCAAGATATGTATCTCATCGAACATTCAATGCGAGTGCAAAGCGCGAGCGAAATTTGTTTGTAGTGACATGAAAGATTTTGTTTTCCAAGTCTTCCTCTCACCTTATTTTATTCACTCGTCTTCCACCTTTTTTTTCCTCTTCTTTTTTTTTTCTCCTCTTTTTTCTCTTTTTTTTTTTTTTAATTTCTCTCTTTTTTCTTTTTTTTGCTCCGCCAAAGGGGGAGGGGCGGGCCGGGCCCCTGATCGGGCCCCCTGGATCCGCCTATGAGTGTGCCCCTCCCCCTTTGAGAGCCAAAGCAAATATTTTTTAATGGGAATAAGTCGTTTATATTACTATTTTGCTTGTCAAGTTTTACGCGGGACCCCGGCCGCGCGGGACAAAATTACCTTAGGGAAAACGCTTGTCAAATTCTACGTGGGAAAAATTAAGTTCGCTTTTATATTGAAAGAGAAGGAAAAGGAAATCATATCATCTTCTTATATCTAAATCTCATCCAAAATATATAGGCCTATTATTATATTTGTAGTGGAAAGGTAATATTTTTTGGCTTGCTCACAGCTTTTCAGAATTTGTTACCCATACGTCGATCGTCAGGCGCCCTCAATTCCTTTTTTTTTGCTGATTGGTGCAATTGGTGCTGACGGGAGCGGGGTGGGCACTGCCATTACAAAGTACGGAGCACCATATTCGTGTTTATTAAGATCATGACGACATTCCTGAAGATATAGTGCTTAGACACATTGTCGTATGCACGGTGCGGGGGGCAGTTGTCCCCCCATAAGTTTTGAAAACTTACGTATTCTTTATTAAAATTTTCACAAATTTACCAAAACTTCAGTGCACGATTTCACTTTACAAATTAAAAACGCCCCAATTTGACAAGCTTGGTCGCTTTATTTTGCTTTGTCTCATGCTTTTATTTTTTTTTTCGAAAAATTTTATGCGTTCTGCCTCCGCCTTAGCAACAACAAAAAATCTGCATACGGCCATGCTTTGACACCATAATATGCTCGTTTCCATAATCATGTACTAAGAAGGGCTTTTTCTCGGCTGGCAATGTATGCACGTCAAGATAGATAGATAGGTAGATAGATATGGATGGATGGATGGATGGATGGATGGATGGATGGATGGATGGATGGATGGATGGATGGATGGATGGATGGATGGATGGATGGATGGATGGATGGATGGATGGATGGATGGATGGATGGATGGATGGATGGATGGATGGATGGATGGATGGATGGATGGATGGATGGATGGATGGATGGATGGATGGATGGATGGATGGATGGATGGATGGATGGATGGATGGATGGATGGATGGATGGATGGATGGATGGATGGATGGATGGATGGATGGATGGATGGATGGATGGATGGATGGATGGATGGATGGATGGATGGATGGATGGATGGATGGATGGATGGATGGATGGATGGATGGATGGATGGATGGATGGATGGATGGATGGATGGATGGACGGATGGATGGATGGATGGATTGATGGATTGATCGATCGATTAATTGATTGCTTGATTGATAGATTTTATTTCTCATGATAAAAACAATACAAAATATATATACATTCAAACAATAAATAAATAAATATAATTGAATCAACAATATATAGTGAATAGGTATATTTCATATGAATTTGGAATTATAAAACTTATAAATGTTGTAAGAGAAATATGGGGAAAACCAAAAAGCTGAAAAGAACAAGTATAGGAAATGTCATCATCAGCCCACCTATGAAGTTCATGAAGACATGCCTAGAGCCGTTTTTTTTTTTTGGGGGGGGGGGTATCAAAAGCTTTCGAACTTTCGTGGGTCATCCTGTGCAAGCCTGTTGTTTTTATAATGCTACTGTATTTATGTTATGGTGACTTGCCAAATAAAATGAATGAATCAATCAATCCGATCGATTTTCATCAAATTTTCAGCATTTTGCTTTGTGAATTTTACTGTAGGCCTATATCTTCACTCTTCAGCCTGGAGTAAGTTTAAGAATGATCATAATATGGGGGTATTATCTTCCCGGATTCCCCCATCCTCCCTGGATCGACACCATAACACGTGAATTAATGTATTTTGATTCCATTATTATAGCGCTGGGGGGGGGGGGGGGGGGGCATGTATGAGCTAGGTTCACCCGCTAAGCTAAGAGGGTCGAACACTATCGAACAGCATGACCACTGGCTTTTATATACTTTTATATACGGTACTTCTTTAAGTTTTTTTCTCTGCCATTTGGGAGTCACACCTAGTCTGGTACGATGCAGTGCATGTCTTTGAATAATATATTACATGATGTGACGAGTTTAAGTAATTTGTTCGAATTATTCTTTACAATTGTTACACTGTGAACTGTACTTATTGTGTGAATTTGATTTGAGAGAAAAACAATAAAACATCTTTCGAAAAAAACAACAACAAAAACTGGCGTAGGGGATATATGAGATGCCGTGGGGCCCATGGTACCGGTACCGTACGTACCGGTAGTACTGTGAAGAAAAAAAAATATTTATATAATTATAAAGGCAATTCAACAAACGATATTTTCTGAATATTTTGTCAATGCCTATCCCAAAATTAGATTTTCGTTAATTATATGAAAAAGGTCAAATTTTTTTGCTTGCTGTTGCAGGCTTAGTTTTGTGTGTGCAGCTATAGTCTTTGCGTGGCCCGCCGTGGAGACGTACCTACGGTAGGTAGGCACTTATGAACCAAGTTTGAAAGGAGACTCGTAAAATGACGTCACTCTCGCCGATGAATATTCATTAGATCGTGGTCGTGCGTGTTCAATACACACTGCGTGCAGGCATGCAGATACAGGATAGTTGTATGCGAGGAACTTTGGCTCCAGAGACAAGTTGTCAAATAACGTGTGTGAGGGTGAGTGTGTGTGTGTGTGTGTGTGTGTGGAGGTGCCGTGGCCGAGTGATCTAAGGCGCCTGGCTATACATGGAAAGTCCGGGGTTCGATCCCCGGCCGCGACACCTATGCCCGTGAGCAAGGCATTTAATCTACAATGCTCTTTTATCCTGCTTTCAAATAAATGGAAATGCTATATGCATTATTGGTAACTAGGTGTGCACTTGTTTGTTAAAAAAAAAAAAAAAAGTATTCCATGATGTCTACGACTTCAAACCGCTTCGGAGAGAGTGCAATTCCGTAAAACGAAGTTTCCGATATAAAGAGATAATAACACTATATGTACAGTACGTTGGGAGGCAAATGTCAGATCAGGGGAGGCAGGAGTACAATCAGGTTTTTTTTAAAAGGGAAGAATAGTGTAGAATAAAAGGTATTATATATAGCTAATTGATCTAGTAGAGTGAAGTGAACAATTATGTTTTTTTTTTAAAGAATGAATATACCTTACGTGAATATTATGGTGAAGCCAATTTAAAAGGAGGTGAGACAAGTTTCAATGGAGGTTTTTAAAAAGAATAAACTGCATTATGGTGAAGCCAGTTTAAAAGGAGGTGAGGCAAGTTTCAATGGAGGTTTTTAAAAGAATAAACTGCATTATGGTGAAGCCAATCTAAAAGGAGGTGAGACAAGTTTCAATGGAGGTTTTTTTAAAAGAATAAAACTGTACTACAAATTTAAATGGAGGTGAGGCATTAAGTTTCAATGGAGGTTTTTAAAAAGAATAAACTGTACTACAAATTAAAAAAGAGGTGAGACAAGTTTCAATGGAGGTTTTTAAAAAGAATAGACTGCATTATGGTGAAGCCAATTTAAAAGGAGGTGAGGCAAGTTTCAATGGAGGTTTTTAAAAGAATAACCGTAAAATACTACAAATTTAAATGGAGCGAGGTGAGGCAAGTTTCAATGGAGGTTTTTAAAAAGAATAAACTGTACTACAAATTATGGTGAAGCGAATTTAAAAGGAGGTGAGGCAAGTTTCAATGGAGGTTTTTTTTAAAGAATAAACTGTACTACAAATTTAAAAGGAGGTGAGGCAAGTTTCAATGGAGGTTTTTAAAAAGAATAAACTGTACTACAAATTATGGTGAAGCGAATTTAAAAGGAGGTGAGGAAAGTTTCAATGGAGGTTTTTAAAAAGAATAAACTGTACTACAAATTATGGTGAAGCGAATTTAAAAGGAGGTGAGGCAAGTTTCAATGGAGGTTTTTTAAAAGAATAAACAGTTTTTGTAAATGTTTGTGCAAAAACTTGATAAGAATGCATGCCGTTATCACACAGTACTTGCCAACTTTTAGTATCTTTTATCATGGTCCTAGGCCTGTGTCACGTTGAAAATGCAATATCTTTGATTTAAATGACTAAAATCTATTAATTACTCTTACAAAAAAGTGTAAGTTGAATCAAAGTCAGTGAGAGAGAGGGAGAGAGAAAGTTATCTATTGAGTACGTGTGCCATTGATGGTGAGGAGTTATTCAGCTGTGCAAGACATAACTGTCTTGGCCTAGCATTGTGTCTTTTGAATAGGAGGCATAGCAATGCACCTAATTGGGTGTTATACATTGTATGTGGATTGCTAGTGTACAGAGAGTGGACACACCTCAACTTGAACGCCATGAGGAAAGGAGAGTTGGTTCTTGCTGCTCTGAAAACGCAGTTGAAGATAATTTGTCTTTTTTGAACTTGCTAATATTATGCAAGAACTACTAATTTTTCTAATCCAAGGGCAGAAGAGTTAGCCTGTTACATCAGTGTAAACTTAACAATTTTTCAAGCCTGTGAAACTCAAGCCATCGGTAAGCGAATGACACTTTTGTAATTCAGCTACTATAATTAAGTTAGTTTCAAATGCTTTAAAGACATGGCTGAACTTGTGTTAAACCAGGATAGAATATTGTATTTGATTTGTAACAATTCAAACTTGAAATGTATTAAAATAAGCAAATGCTTCGTTTTGTTAAAGACAATTAAGAAATGTAAGTAATTGTTAACTGAATATGAAGTTATGTATGTCAATTATGTTCTCCACATGTATAAAATAAATGAATGCATACTAGAGAATATGTTATGTGCATTCTCAAAATGTAGATGGCACGTGATGTTGGGACTTAGGACGAAATACATAATCTGGATGACTGAGTTGGCGGTTTGAACTACATCGAAGTCAAGTCACCCGCACGGCAGTTCCAAACCTTCGATTTAAAGGCAGACTGTCATCAATCGTTGAACTGGTGAGCTGTATCAAAGCCAGATAATGCTTGAAATGAAACTGTTATACAGAGAAAAGATGTAAATTTTATGAAGAAAACCTGAACTGAGACGTTATAACTCTTCGATTGTCAGTTAAGACAATGTTTTTAATAAATTTTTTTCGTCGATGCTTTCATTGTTGAAGGGCGAGTGGCCCAGGCCAGAAGGCCTATATATTCGAGTTCGTGCACTGAACAAATTGTAGAAGTTGATTGTAGGAGTTAAAACTCGACACAGTTCTGATGTCCGTTTCAACTCGTTTATTGACCGGTGTAGAAAGCTTACAATATTCGAATTGAGAGTTGACTGACAGTATAGGATGGTATGAGAAATATTAAATACTAAAGTGATATCTAAACAGTCCTATAGGTACAAGAATTATATGCCAAGTCGTGAAGGATAGATAGGCTAATTCAGGGCCTAATCCCATCATTGTTGGAGTGAGGTATATGTATGGTTAGTGAGACAATATATTCACTTAATGCTAATTGTGCTCAATAAACACTGATGATTGTTCTTTATGCTAAATGGCATGTGTTGAATCTCTATCATTTGAGTCTCCATGTGACAGCCTGCCAGTACTGAAAATAAACGTATTTTAAACTGTATTATAGCGTATATTTTTATTTACTCAAACTGCAGTTGCTTTCCATGATCATGTCTTGGTTTTATAATACTTGCTATATGTGTCCAGCCACCCCAATACCAACAATAAATACATTGATTTAAAGATTCTCATTGATCTTCAACAATCACATCCTAAGCTGTAAAATGATTTATCTTGTTAATATTGATTAATAATATCCCTCGCTAGTACTTGATTGAATGCGAATAAGTTTGGTGAGAGCTTCAACAAATAAGAGAACAAGATTTGGGGTTCACTTACGCATGCGATGTGTAATATGTAGTTCAACTACTTAGCAGTGAGCAAAACACGGATATCAAAGTCTTGTATTTTGTCTTCAACTTTTACAACCTCACATTTTGACAATATGAAGAATTTTTTTTCTTCGGATAAACCAATATTTAAATATGCGTTTGGAAAACTGAATTACTATTTTGGTTATTTTCTACGAACCTTCCCTGGCAACTTATTGTTGATATTTGGGTGGCTGGCCACATTTTGTTTTGTTGAGAAAAAATATCAAAGAGTATATGAAAAAAATATTTATGTAAAAAAGCTTGCCTAGCTGTTGGTATTTTCTTCTGTTGTACTTTGTCATGTAACTCTGATAGATTTAATTTCGTTACACAAAATGGGGTTCAGTATTCAGAAAAACCATTAACCTTGCCTCAACCACAACAGTACTTGCCAAACTGGATAAATCAACATTATATCAAGCTGTGTAGAAGAACATAATGATCATGTAGATACCATTAAGTGCATACATATGTAATGTATTTCAAGCTGTATGACATAGATATTCTTTTCCATCCAACATCAGCTTCTACTATTTTTAAGTTAAGGTTAGTATTTATTGTCATGTTGGCAAATTGTGAAATAGTTCATGTTGAAATATGTTGTATATTACCTGTAATGCATTTCTAATGTTATTTTTTTTAGAATATATTCTGTCATCATTTTCAGTACATAAAAGTTTATTTAATGTATGCCTTTACCAAAGTTGGCCATAAGCACAGTGGGTACCAACTATCACTGAAGACAACACGACAATTACTCAAAATATATGTATAGCCTTATAAATGTACAAGTCAATAAAATCTACTATGACTACATAGCTTTTCTTTGTGCAACACAGTCATATTTCATTTGGATCAATTCAAAATTGAGTGGTGTTTTGGGGGTAATGCTATGGTAACTGCAGTTATGTTGTCCTCTGACAGTTGGTGTTGTAATGATGTGATTGGCAGTGTGTGGACGTCATGTTATAAGAGAAAAAAAGAAAGTTAAAGTGAGAGTGTTGGCTTTGAAATGGACTCAACCTATGAAAGTTAATGCTGCAGAAACTGGTGTGGTAGTGGGATGATAATGATGATGAGGAACAGGGCCGGTATTCAATGCTACTCTTAAAGCCACAATTTTAAGTATATTTTACTCAGTATTTTGCAAAAGTAAAATACTTATCCATCTTTGGTATTCAATTGCATTTTTTTTGGCTAAATATTTTGCTTAAATGTAAGTCAGCCATCTACTAGACTTAAGTCTACATATACAAAAATGATACGCACAGAAATACATTCACACATTTGGCACTATTTGGCTCAAAATTTATAACATCACAGTGGGTATTAGTATTTACTTCAATTTGGATAAGGTAAATTCTTAGATCTGATCTGCATCAAGTTTAAGCATTTTGTTAAGCCAGCCAAATTGCTAAGTAAAAAACTTACAAAATGAAAACTTAGAATTTAATAGGCGGCCGAGGTTTTTTTTTTTCCAGAGGACATGTTCAGATTTCTTGTTGACAAAGGATGACGTGATGATAATTTTGCATAACCTGGCTTATCAAAAAATATATTATGTATATTCCATTTCAGTGATAATTGCATTTTTGGGGAGGGGATATAACATATTTGGGGAATGGAAAAGTTCAAAATCAATGCATACTTAACCTAATTACGCAGGGGGGGGGGGGCTCTGAGCTCTGTGATTAAAAAAAAAAGTCTTTTGCATGTTTTGAGACCAGTTTTGCGAAGCCCGGGTACTGGGTACTGAAAATTACCAAACAATTTGAAGGTGCATATCAGACAAAAATGGCTCAAAATTGTGATATTTGTGTACCACGTCAATGGAATATGCGTTTTCAACCAAAATTCATAAATGCCTAATTGTTTTTAGTTTTGTTGAACTAAACTGATTTATTTTATGCTGTTACGAGAGTCCCAGCAAAGTTCGTTGAAAAAAAACCAATGCAATACAAAGGTAGAACACCACAATTAAAGAGTTTCTAAACCAAAAATTAGAACATTTGGAGCTTTATTTGGGGAGTTTGAGGAATAGGTATAGTATACTAATTATGCACAAATTAGCATAATCAATTAATAGCAATTTGCATGAAATAAATAACTACACAATTTTGTGGATTATTACAAGCAATTGCAATATATTTCTTCACTATTCATTGTTTTTAGAAACCTCATTGTAGACTTGCCTCATGCACCTCCTCTCAAGTTGGCTTCATCATTTGAATTATATTCTACACTTATCATTCTTTTAAAAAAATAATTGTAGACTTGCCTCACCTCCTCTCAAGTTGGCTTCACCATAATATTCATTCTTTGTTAAAACATCATTTTACACTTGCCTCACCTCCCCTCAAGTTGGCTTCACAATACCTTTTTCGTTAAAACATTGTACGTTTGCCTCACCTCCTTTCAAGTTTGCTTCTACATAATATCCATTCTTTGTTAAAACATCATTTTCATTTTACACTTGCCTCACCTCTCAAGTTGGCTTCACCATAATTTGTACTACAGTTTATTCTTTTTAAAAACCTCCATTGAAACTTGCCTTGCCTCCTTTTAAATTTGTAGTACAGTTTATTCTTTAAAAAACCCTCCATTGAAACTTGCCTCACCTCCTTTTAAATTCGCTTCACCGTAATTTGTAGTACAGTTTATTCTTTTTAAAAACCTCCATTGAAACTTGTTTCACCTCCTTTTAAATTTGTAGTACAGTTTATTCTTTTAAAAAACCTCCATGGAAACTTGCCTCACCTCCTTTTAATTTGGTTCACCATAATGCAGTCTATTCTTTTTAAAAACCTCCATTGAAACTTGCCTCACCTCCTTTTGAATTGGCTTCACCATAATTTGTAGTACAGTTTATTCTTTTTTAAAAACATCCATTGAAACTTGCCTCACCTCCTTTTGAATTGGCTTCACCATAATTTGTAGTACAGTTTATTCTTTTTTTAAAACCTCCATTGAAACTTGCCTCACCTCCTTTTAAAATGGCTTCACCATAATACAGTTTATTCTTTTTTAAAACCTCCATTGAAACTTGTCTCACTTCCTTTTAAATTGGCTTCACCATAATATTCAGGTAAGGTACTATATTCATTCTTTTTTTACTAACATCATTGTTCACTTCCCTCACCTAGACCATTTGGCTATATATAATACCTTTTATTCTACACTATTCTTCCCTTTAAAAAACCTGATTGTACTCCTGCCTCCCCTGATCTGACATTTGCCTCTCAACGTACTGTACATAGTGTTATTTTATTATCTCTTTATATCGGAAACTTCGTTTTACCGAATTGCCATGCACTCTCTCCGACGCGTTTGAAGTCTTAGACAGCATGGAATACTACCAGCCGATGGTACACACACGCACACACACACACACGTTATTTGACAACTTGTCTCTAGATCTGGAGCCAAAGTTCCTCGCATATAACTTTCTGCATGCCAGCTGTACTCAGTGTGTATTGAACACGCACGACCACGATCTAATGAATATTCATCGGCGAGAGTGACGTCATTTTACGAGTCTCCTTTCAAACTTGGTTCATAAGTGCCTACCTAAGTAGGGGTACCGGTACCTACTTCATCATCAATGAACAAGGGGCCGATTGCACGAAAGGGTCTTTACAAGGACCGTCTTTCGTGTCGCCCATTTTTTATGATGCGCCATGTGAAACGCATTTCAAATAAATTATCTGCAAACATATTTTATTCGTCCGTTAAAATAAACAAAATATTTATTTATAAATGATGTGATATCTCACAAAATTGTATAAAATTTGATTTGAAAGCAAGCTTACGAATTGTATTTGTTTATCATAAATTTCAGAAACACCCCGCTTATAGCGCATCATAAAAGATGGGCGACACGAAAGACGGTCCTTGGAAAGACCCTTTCGTGCAATCGGCCCAAGGGAGAGTGCCGGTGCCTGATCATACTCTCTGGACCTTGCGCTGGACAGTCCGATCTTCGCCCGATCATTCATAATTTCCTAGTACTATAAATACATATTGCGGATATATTCACAAGGTATGTTCTAAACAATATGAATATGTGAATTACTAAGAAATTGGCGATTCTTTCTGCTTATTTTTGCGTAAACTAAGTAACTTCCATTCCATTGCGACTTTCGTTAAGTGTCCAGAGTCCAGACCATCGCTGGTCCGGACACCCAACGGCCAACCAACCCCCCATTCCTACTACTACCGACCGTATCAACTATCATCTGGCCCTGGTCCCACATCCTCGTTTACATGTATTGTTCTTTTCACATCAGATTGAGCCACCGTGTATGATGGGGTGTCCAAACTTCGCGTACTTTAAAAAAATATTCATCACAAAGACATCAGCCTCAGGCTTAAATTTGTTCACAAAATATTAACAATTTATACAAAACTAATTCAACAAGAAATAGTAGTATGATGGGGGGACCTAACTCCAAAATTCCAAACAGTTGTTGGTTTCTCTGCATTTAAATTAGAGATTTACTGCAGCCTCTGTAGAAAAAATTGAATAGGAATCGTTCGTCACTCTGCAGTCACAGTTCCACACACAGAGTGCGCATTTGCCATAAAAACTGTATGCGCGATGAGTGGTGCGTAGCTTTAGGACCCGCGCAGCTTTAGGACCCCCTGCCATACCGGCGTAGTGTCTTTGTCATTGACGGCAAGATCGTAAACTATATACCTGGCTAAACTAGTATAATTATAAAGTCATAGACATAGACGAAAATGTGAGTAGGTCAAGGGGTTTCGCCGGTATCGCAATCTCAAAATTCTATTCCGATTGACGAATGCACCCTGTGCTGGAAAACCGTTCTGAAAAAGTGTGACCTTACTTCGCGGACCAAAGTTTTTGAGGAGGTTTAAACAAAAACTCGAGCTCAAAAAAAGACAAAAGGTGAGATATTTATATCAGATTGACGACAAAATGCTATAGACTAATATAGAATCAGTCAGTACCACATTGAACCACTCTGGGCACCATGCCCATACTTTCCAGTTTTAAAAAGTGAGTGCATCAGTAGAGGCGCACGGCCAATATTGGAGACTGTCTCCAATGTGGGAGATTATCTCCAATATCAGAGACTTTTGTAAAGAATTTGGGTATCCAATTTCAGAGACAGTCTCCACTGAGTCCAGTTTTGGAGACCAATTTCCTTTGTTTACATTTGCTGCAAAAGGATTACCTTGGCGGCAAATAAAAATGTGATAAGGAGATTCCTCATGAAAAATTACCCCTTTTCACCATCTACTTTAAAAATTCACCATCTACTTTTGTTTTGATAAGGATTTTTGTTGTCAATCACACACAAAACAAATGGGCTTCTGACCTCAGTGAGACAAAATTTTGGGTGGAAAAAATCATGCTTTTGTTGGTGTTGTTTCTTTTGTCCTTATGCAAAGCAAGTCTCCAATGTGGGAGATTGTCTCCCCTATTGGAGAGAGTCTCCCATATTGGCCGTGCGCCTCTACTGTGCATGCGATTAAAAGTTGGACTTAAATTATTAGATCTCGCCATGGAGCTCCATGATGAAATCTATTTTTAAATTAGATCCTAGATACTATAGTGAGGGATTGTATATGCGACAGGCCTTGTATTACCGAACGCGCGCATCATACGCATCAGAAAATAATTTCATACGCTCAAAATTTTGCAACATCCTTCCAAAGAGAACTTGAATAGAAAGATGATGAAAAATGGTAAAAAACAATTTTTCAAAGTCTTAATATTCTAAAAATAATAAAATATGGTCAAAATAGCTCATCAGGGATTTTGTTTTTTTCTCAACTTTTCCCATAGAAAACACAATTTCGGTAAGACGATACCTTTTTCAAGTGACCAAAATATTTCACATGCGAAGAGGGGTCCGATTGGAAGCTAATATCGTATAAAGGAAAAACGATTTCGGCAAAATTTTTACATATTTATATTTTGTAGGTAATTGTGTATTTATGGTGAAAGTTTGGTGAATTTTATGAGAATAATGTGTTTGATATGATTGAATTCATGAAAAGTGTTCGGTAATACGATCCACTACCATTATAATGTATGAATAGTACTCGCCGATCGCCTGGTCTTTTCTTGGGGTATTGAAGCCTTTTTGTCCAGAACTTGCTCAACTTTTTGCGACAAGCGTTGTCGTCATAGGGTTGTACACATCCTCATTTTAATACTGGTTGTCACGTGACGCGGCAATGTCGTTAGGCTTGTTGGCCTGTATTCAAGGCGTTCTTTCCGTTATGATTTTATATTGCAGCTTACATCAGGTATAGGCCCCTATCAAATCAAAATCTATACTAGGATCGAGAGGGGGGGGGGGTGGAGCCAAAAATTTCCCAGTCACATGGTATCAAAATGATATTTTTTATGATTGTCCACGATCATTTGATTAGGGCAAACCTCTGTGTGGCAGTAGCGTGATGAGTAAAAAATAAAATAAAAGAAAGAAAGAGGGGGCACAATGTACAACATATATGGCGCGTGGGAATAAAGTTGCTTTATATGTTCCAGGCGAGTGAAGCAAGCGAGAAAAATCCTTTTCGTCAAATCTATTTTTGAGATAGATATCTTACCTAACACTTTTCTTTTTCTTTAATTCCCTTCATTTCTTTTTTATCGTGGTTGCAGAATATTCGGAGGCCACTGGGCCTAACCCTTCTATCGTGTACCCCAGTGTTATATCAGCAGGTGGGTCTCGATACCTCTGGATATTTAGCCATTTTAAACCTTATAGATGGCTGCTATTTTTTATTAAATCGTGAGTGTAGACATAATTATAGAATAACATTTTGTTAAGGTTTTTATTGTTTTGACAACAACAAAAACAAGAAGGAAAAACAATTAAGTTATACACCCTCCCTTTTCTCATTTCGCTTTTTCTTTTCTTTTCCCCCCCCTTTTTTTTTTTCGGGGGGCACCGCCCCCTAGCTACGCACCTGCCAGATGAAGAGGTGAGCGACCAAAACTTTTGTCACTTATTACAAATATCAATTTTGTGATAGATTTTGACATAACATTCGGAATGATTCTCGCATGCATTTTTCTTTCCTTCCGCTTTTTTTATGTATTGTATTTGGCCTTTTTTAATATTTCTCTTCCCTTTCCCTCTCTCTCTCCCTTTCTTTCTGTCTTTCTTTCTTTCAGTCTTTCTTTCTTCCTTCCTTTTCTCTTATCCTGTTTTTTTTTCGGTGAAATCCACTGAGGGGAGGGCCAGCCTGCCCCCGCCGGTTTACGCCTCTGAGTGGATGTAAGCTATAGGCCTACTCATGATCTTAATCTTCATTATGATTCCAACTAGGAGCGCATCCACGATTTTCCAAAGTAGGGGGTGAATTTTCTCAAGAAAAATTTAACAAATCCCAAAAAAGTATTTAAAAAAAATGGTCACTCAAAATGAAAGTCATTTTGTCCACGTAATATTTGGCAAGCCCCCCCCCCAAAAAAAATTAAGAAAAAGAGGAAAGTCATTTTGTCCGCGTATTATATGGCAAGCCCCCCCCCCAAAAAAAAGGTTATCATTTAAAAAAAGGAAGTTTATTTTGTCCTGCTTTTTTATGCGTGAAATTTGACAAGTAAAAAAAGATGGTCACTAAATGGTCTCTTCCCTTTCCCTCTGTCTCTCTCTCTCTCTCCCTTTCTTTCTTTCTTTCTTTGTTTCTGTCTTTCTTTCTTTCAGTCTTTCTTTGTTTCTGTCTTTGTTTCTGTCTTTCTTTCTTTCAGTCTTTCTTTCTTCCTTTTCTCTTATCCTGTTTTTTTTCTGGTGAAATCCACTGGGGGGAGGGCCAGCCTGCCCCCACCGGTTTACGCCTCTGAGTGGATGTAAGCTATACTCATGATCTTAATCTTCATTATGATTCCAACTAGGAGCGCATCCAAAAAAAAGGTTATCATTTAAAAAAAAGGGAAGTTCATTTTGTCCTGCTTTTTTATGCGTGAAATTTGACAAGTAAAAAAAGATGGTCACTAAATATGAATTTCATTTTGTCCGTGTAATATTTGGCAATCCCCCCCACAAACAATTTTAACTAATAATGATCGAAGGTCATTTTGTCTCGCGTAAAATTGGACAAATTAAAAAAAAAGGTTGTCACTAAAATATGAAGGTCATTTTGTCCCACGTAAAATTTAGCAAGCCCCTTCCCCCCCAAAAAAAATGAAAAAATGTTTTAACTATAATAATGATCGAAGGTCATTTTGTCTCGCGTAAAATTTGACAAATGAAAAAAGGTTGTCACTAAAAAATGAAGGTCATTTTGTCCCACTTAAAATTTGGCAAGCCCCCCCCCCCCCAAAAAAAAAAAAAAAAGGTTTTAACTATAATAATGATCGAAAAGAATATGAACGAAATGTCCCCATTACAAATATTGCTGTGATTCTCATAAGGGAGGGGGGGGGGGGCACATAACTAGTATGAACAACATATTTACATCCAAAATATTTACTATAAATCTCAAAAGGGGGAACGGGCCAGAAATGCTCACCCCCCCCCCCCCCCCGGATCCGCCACTGATTCCAATCAATAATGACTTTTCTCTGCAATACTGATGATGCTTTGAAATCAAGATACTGAAGATTGATATACTTAATATAAATTATGAACGTCTGACAAAAAGATAACCAACCGATCACCTGACCGATCAGCTGACCAGTACGTGTATCACTTCGGAGTTGATCAGTCGTCGCGGCTGTGTGGAACGCTCACCGAAAAATCAACAAAAAGGGCCTGAAATGCAAGTTTAACATTAATCCATTTTAATTTCAAGTAGTATTTATAACATATTCTATCTTTCTAACCTCATGAAAGTTATATCTTATGCATACAACTCGTATTTAGTGAGAAATATCATTAAATACTTGGGTTCAGCAAACACTAATGGTTCTAAACCAGTTTTAAAGCCATTGTCGCCTATGTTAATGTTTGGACCTCATTGGTACTAGGAGTGCATTGAACTCACAGTTTTGATGATATCTGCTTGCAAAATGACGATATCGTGGATATCGTGATGCTTGTTGAGAATATCAGATTTCTTCGGAAAGGGCGCTAACGGTGACAAATTTGCCGATCTTTTGTCAATATTTTCATGAATACTGAACTCATCTTGAAGAAACTTACGTCAAAGGGTAATTTTAGGTCGCTTTTCACGTTGATGATGTCAGATTTTAAGGATATTGGCTAGTTTTTTTAGATAATGGCCGTCCATGAAGTATGGACACACGCAAAGTTTGGACTCACTGCCATACCAGAGATGCCAACCGTTACGGATTCGCCGTATTTGTTCCGATTTTATTCCTCCAATTACGGTGTTACGGCAACAATAAAAAGGTTACGGAAAAAACAACTACAATACATGTGTATTGTGTATTGCTTTGCTGTGCATGTGTATATATGCGTGTATTGTGTATTGTGCATGTATATGCGTGTATTGTGTATACATGTATCGTGCATGCAGCGTGTGTGTGGCCAACGGTAAACCAACGGGAGTTTCTCTACTATAATTTATAAACGCGCGCATTGCCTACTACGTTCATTGAGTTATGCTTTTATCAAGGCTTTCTGATTAGAATTATCGATATCCTGGCCAATCAATGCGAGCGACAAGTTCCGAACGCACGCACATAGACAAGCACAAATCAGCGGCACGAATCGCGGTATAATAGCGACTGGTAAATACGACTGTAAAGATGATGACGTCATCCAAGATGGCAACTTACGATGACCAACGAAGAAATCGAGGATGACTAAGTTTTGATCATCATTTGAAAGGAATTAGCGGTAACTGCGGTCTAAGGTACGATGTTTCTGAATTTTATATATTTTCTCGTAAGTTTGGATGTAATTATTTTTTCATAATGTGACATTTGATGTACCAAAAACGATCCGAAAATCGGGTTTCCGCCGAATGTTGGATCTAACGTTACTGCTGCATGCTGATACGGAACTCAGCATGTGCTCAGGGAGCTCCGGCCCGAAAAGCGGGCCGGGGCTCCTTGGGTTACGTACGTATCAGCTAGCCCAGAGCTCCCTGGGTTAGCTGATACGTTGTCTTAATGTACGGGCCAACAACTCTTCAGTCTATGTATTGGTGAGTGGAGCCAACGCGGTTCAGCTGAACAACCAAAATACAGAGACTGAAGCTTTTGGTCTAGTGTTCTATGAGAAACACACAACTAACTGCCGTCAGTTTTTCAAACCTAATTGACTTCAAAGTCATCGATCACAACAAGGTAAGAAGCCACTTGGTCCTCCCCCCCCCCTCCCCTAAATTTGAGGTGGGGGCAGCCCCCCCCCCCCCCCTCCTAATTTTTTTTTTTTTTTTTTTTTTTTTTTTTTTTTTGCTTGTCCAATTTTTTACCTGTGACATGTGTCCATCCCAAAATTAAAGGTGGACCCCCCTAAATTTTTTTTTGTTGGACACTGTCCCGGCCCGCGATGAGTTTCAGTATTTTTGGAGGACACCTAGTGGCATCCCTGTATAAACGATGCTACTTCGCGGGATGTTCCTGAGAAACTCCCATTTGTTCCTGACAAATATGGTAAATATTCCTGACAACCATCCCTTTAGGTTGGCATCTCTGCCATACATGTAGGTATGTTACAAAAAAAAATCTCAGAAATGAGGTGTTTGCTTCATAGCAATTAGCATCATTTATTTAGGGTCTAACAAGTTAGACAGCTAACAGCCTTCTGTTTCGAGGAGTTTTTTAAGTTAACATTTATTTTTTTCTTATTTCTCCTCGTACACAGACGGCTCGCGATCAAGTGCAATTGTACAGCCGCCATTAGCATTAACAATGCATATACCCCCGACGGGTCTCATCGATTTTTGTCTTTATTTCATAAAAATACATAATAAGAACTTGACCAAAATAAAGACTATTATTCTGTTTTGGCCTGAAATGCACCAAAACAGGAAAAAATAAACTTAAAAAAAAGGACAAAAATAGTGATTTACTTCGGCTGTTGTGCAACTCCCACTTCCTTGGTTTGTCCGAACATAAACATATGGCCATTGAGTCCCTGTAACATTAGAGATCGAGTTAGAACTTCGGTCTCTGTATTTGGTGAGTGGAGCCAATGGAGTTCAGCAGAACAACCAATGTAACAGAGACCGAAGCTTTTGATCATTTAAGATTGAAACGCTCAGACCACCAAAACTTATCGAGTCTTAATTTGAATACATCGATGGAGCCTGAGTCAATAACTTCTTGGGGGAGGCTATTCCAGTCATTCACTACCCTGTATTGTAATTTTGGTATAGTGAACAATTCACCAGACAAATTATGCATAACCTTAATATATTGATTAATACATCAATTAATTAATCAATACATCACTCACACATACTAAGTTATACCTATATGTGATATGGCATTGCGCAACAACAGGGACATCAAAAACAGACTTAGCGTCAGTAGATCTCATTCAAATTTCACCACAATGTAGTTTAAATGTTGTTATCGGAATGAATACCTTTTAAGGTGGGATGATACATGTAAATATGATTGGCAAGAGGTTGAAAGCAAGGCCAAAGTTTCAGTAACACACAGAGTTGCAAGTTCACTGATTGAGATTTTTTTTCATGTCTAGACAGCTGCCATAAACATTCAGCTATGTCCTAACAATGATTTCATGGGGAATAACCTTTCCTTGCACATGCAAACACAATACAAAGCAATACCCCCACAGTCCCCATGCGATCATAGGCAGCACACCCAATGCTTCATTCAGAATGCACCAAGAGGGCACTATTGTAACATACATGTACCTACACCAATTTCCGCCCTGCCGCCCAACCAAATTTCCAAAAGTAAAACTAAAAGTATGATGATGGTCCCCAAGTCTGCACACCTAACGATTCTTTTTATTTCACAAAATTTTTCAGTTGATAATGGTCCTTACAGATCATTTTATGAGTTAACCCGGTAATGTGCCAAATATCTCATGAAAATTTGAAAGAAATATATAATTTTCCCGGAAAATACCATGGGCAGTCATTTTCAGATTGAACAAAAAAATGGTACCCCATGTCTGCGCACCCATATCATTCACTCTACACACGATTCGGGGATTTCGATGAGAAAGGCTGCACTTTGAGGCCATCACAAGAAATGCCCAAAATTCATTATTTTTCCACCATTTTGAATCAGATTTTTTGATGAATATCTATCTATGTATGTATGTATTGCATGTGTAAAGTTTGTGTTCATTGCGTATCTTCTTTTACTAGAATCGCGCAGATACGCGTGTCCGCAGACAAGGGGGACTTCGCTGACTTGGGGGAACTTGCCATATTTTAGGCTAAAGCCTTAAAGGGGAAGTTCGCCCTGAAGAAAACTTTGTTGTAAAAATAGCAGAAAAAATAATAACAAATATTGGTGAAGGTTTGAGGAAAATCCGTTAAAGATTAAGAAAGTCATTAGAGTTCAAAGTTTTGTATTACGTTATTATGTTACGTCATAAACGAGCAGCTGCCCCATATGTTATGTAATATAAAATGCATGAATTTCAAATTTTGTATGGTTCCTGATGACTTAATTTTGTTTTCTATTCATGATCGGGTGTGAAATGATTTGTCTATTGATATACAAAAGGTACAGTGAAAACCATTTTCAATTTTCTGAGAAAATGACATTTTATTGATTTTTTACCATTCGCTATGTAGGAATGCGGCTCGCATATGACGTCATAATTGAAATTCTAATAACTTTTTAATTCTTTGATGAATTTTCTCAAACCTTCAGCAGTATTTTTATTATTTTTTCTACTATTTTTACAATAAACTTTTTGTCAGGGCGAACTTCCCCTTTAAATATAAGTTATAACTTGGCCTGGTTTAGCTAAGCAGAGGCGAGGGAGCTCTCATTACGAAAATACACCGTTTGGGGTTTCACCGCTGTTGGGGTCGCAAACTGCGGTAATAGACCCCATTTTTCGTTTGAAACTCTCATTTCTCATTTGAACATTTCCAAGCCCCGATAAACCCATCTTGGCCAGGTAATCCCCGTTGTCTCAATTTCACCTCCACTGGCCAGTAAAGCCAAGGACGAAATGATAAACAACAGCTGTGCTATTACGTAAGACTTCTCTGCCTGAAGAAGGAACTTCGGAATTAAATTATTGTCTTCGATATTTAATCACGTTTTCAAAGGCATATTGTATTCAGACATCCAATATTAGTCCTTTTTCAATTTCGAACGAAGAAAATCGACCTCGAAATAAGGAAAATAAGCGAATAAAAATTAGGTTATGCTTTGCATGCAGGGACTGCCCTTAAAGCGCTGCGCACACGATGCATTCACCGCGTGTATACACGGAACTCCATAGCAGGCTCTTAGACACGTTGCAATCCATCGTGTGTGACCCCCTGCTGTGCTGGGCTGTCGTGTTATCTTCAGACCGAGGTCAAGAAACAGGTGTTTTGATACTTAAATTTCTTGCTTGGGGGCAGTTCGGGATTATAGTGGTTGGAGAAGAGAATTGGTGAAAACGATCTGGGGTATAGCCTTCTCAAACGGAGGTATTTCGTCATGTAACTCAGCTTGATCATTATAGATCTAATAATGATATTGTGGATTATTCATTTAGGGGGAAATTTAAACGTATCGATATACGTGACGGCACTCATTCAATGAACAAGTTCAAGCCTGGCAGGTTATGATAATTTTGTCCTTGGTTTACAGACCACAGCTCAGGCCCTATGCTAATGAGCAAATAAGCCAGATTCATCCAAAATATCCTCTTGTGGCTGAATCCTCAATGCACACAATCTTGTGAATTTTCTCGCTCTCTCTCTAGTCTAAGTCAGAATTTACCTACTTTATCCTCAAGTCAAATAAAATATTTTTGCAACTGTAGTTTGGACAGAGTAGGAAATGTTTTCCTTGCATACTGGTCATTTTTTATAAAATGTATTGATAGATAAGTGAATTTCAGGCCTGAAAATGTGCATCAAAACTGAATTTTCTTTGTTTTCTTAAATTCCAAATTGTGCAAAACTTTTTTATTTTGAGCCTCGAAGGTATCTTTATCACCACAAAGGCTGAATTTCTGTACTTTCTCACAATGCAATGTCACTAATAATATGCGGCACCTTTTAATCGGGTCAAGATCACACTTTTTCCACCAAGGTACATGACAAGATTTTTCAGGGTTTCCATATTCATGGAAAATCCTGGAAAATTTTGTGGTCATGGAAAGTCAGGGAATTTGGAGAATTTGGAAAATTTGTGAAAAGGCATGGAAAGGGGATTTTGGTTATGGAAAAGTCATGGAATTGCATTTACCTTGGCTATGGTTGCTTTCCAGTTTGTCGTGTTTCGCAATTCTCATACTCTGTGATCATACTCTGCTATTATAATGATTTCCATTTTCCCTGTTTTATGACACGTCATCCCAAATTCTACATAGCTCCCGGGACATAGTTTCCAGTGGAAAGCTGAAAGGGTGTGGTGTCCCTTGCCTCCAGAGCTTTTCAATGTTATGGGGTCTACAGTCATGTAGTCTGCATACATGTACATTCTGTTTTGTTGGTGTTTTTACGTGTTTTTTTGGTCGCGCATGGTATCCACTCGTGAATGTAAGTGGCCCCTCCCCCCGGGTGAGCAGGCATGCTGGTGTGTAGGGGGGGTGGTACATGGGTGGTGGCTAGCATCGTAACATGGTACATGCAGAGTCCACATTCCTAGCTCAAAATACTCATGGACGTGAATAAATTGATCACTCCTGACATTCGATTTGGACAACCAGACTACAGCAAATTTCATATCTTTTGCAATGATATTATATAGAAGATGCCGATCAGGATGTACATTTTGTCACCAGTTTTGCTTTTTTAGTTTTCAGAGAATTTAAATTTCAAGTTTTGTACGATTTTACTCAACATTCATGGCAATTAGTTGACATTTCAAGTCACTTTTTAAACAAATATTCATTAAAAAAATGAGAAACATATTCTGAGAAGACGGGAAGAAACTTGTCGATGTTTACGTGGCCATCTTGTTCCCTTTGTTAGTATTAAGCTATGAGATGCATAGGTCGGCAGATGTCTGCGGTCCCAGAAAATACATTAATGATACAAAGTCTGATTTTCTGGTTTGATAAATATTTTGTGAACCATTATAATGGCGGCAGTGGCGGCAGCGTCAACATCAAATCTTAACCGAAGGTTAAGTTTTTGAAATGACATCATAACATAGAAAACAAAACATATGGTCCTAATTCATGAAACTTGGACATAAGGTTAATAAAGTATTACTGAACATCCTGCCTGAGTTTCAGGCCACATGACCAAGGTCCAAAGTCATTTAAGGTCAATGAACTCAGACCATGTTGGGGGAATCAACGTCAAAATCTTAACCTAAGGTTTGATTTTTGTCTCGCCCACCAGAGGTGAAGCCAAGACTTAGGGATCCAAATGTCGTGTGTCGTCCGTCCGTCACAAACCTTATGACACATAACTCCACAACCGTAAGTCAATTTTCAACCAATCTTGGATGGTAGATGGACTTGGGGGACCTTCATGTTATGCTCCAGTCGGAGGTCACATGGTGAGGTCAAAGGTTATTTTCAGGTCAATGTTAAAGTTTACATGCAAGACTCTCTTATGACACCTAACTCCGCAACCGTAAGTCAGTTTTCAACCAAACTTGGATGGTAGATGGACTTGGGGGACCTGCATGTTATGCTGGGGTCGGAGGTCACATTGTAAGGTCAAAGGTCATTTTCAGGTCAACGTTAAAGTTTACATTCAAGACTCTTATTACACCTAACTCCGCAACTGTAAGTCACTTTTCAACCAAACTTGGATGGTAGATGTACTTAGGTGACCTGCATGTTATTCTGCAGTCGGAGGTCACATGTAATTAAAGGTCAAAGGTCATTTTCAGGTCAACGTTAAAGTTTACATGCAAGACTCTCTTATGAGACCTAACTCCGTAACCGTATATCACTTTTCAACCAAACTTGGATGGTAGATGTACTTAGGCGACCTGCATGTTATGCTGCTGTCGGAGGTCACATGGTAAGGTCAAAGGTCATCTTCAGGCCAATGTAATAGTTTACATGCAAGACTCTCTTATGACACCTAACTCCGCAACCGTAAGTCACTTTTCAACCAAACTTGGATGGTAGATGTAGTTATGAGACCTGCATGTCATACTGCAGTCGGCGGTCACATGGTAAGGTCAAAGGTCATCTTCAGGTCAATGTAATAGTTTACATGCAAGACTCTTATGACACCTAACTCCGCAACCGTAAGTCACTTTTCAACCAAACTTGGATGGTAGATGTAGTTATGAGACCTGCATGTCATGCTGCAGTCGGCGGTCACATGGTAAGGTCAAAGGTCATCTTCAGGTCAATGTAAAAGTTTACATGCAAGACTCTCTTATGCCACATAAAACTCTGCAACCGTAAATCACTTTTCAACCAAACTTGGATGGTAGATGTACTTAGGGGACCTGCATACTATTGTGTTGGGAGGTCACATGGTATGGTCATAGTTGATTTTGAGGTCAACATTAAAGTTTATGTGCAAGACTCTTGTGAGGAACTGAGCTGGGGAACTGAGATGTTTCGTAATGGGGGTCCTGCGAGTGGGGCGGGCGGCTTCTGAATGAAAATTTTGTTATTCAGAGATCTAGAGAACTGAAAAAAGGGGGTCATCAAATATAATGTTGCATGGGCATCTGATTGTTTGTCTCCTTAGTTGTGGTTTGTAACTTAGTGTACGACTGAACGTTCCACAATCCATTTTGAAATCAGACCAAAAAAAGCTCCCTTTGTATGTCGAAGAAAAGCTTTTTGCAGTGCTCCACTGCTACCGCTCCCCTTAAAACTTTTAGAAGAGCTTTTATTGTTCCCCTCATAAGTATAAAATTGAGTCCCTGCAGCGTGTTTTCCAACTATCTTATATTTCTTTCTTTTCCCATAGAAACTGTTATGAAAATATCAGAGGTCCATTTAAAGAGATCAACTGTCCTCTGCCAAATTACATTAATCTTGAGAGGTGTGGATCATTTTCCAGATGTCCTGACTGAAAATGATAATTTTTTATCATCAAGTCTACATGTGTTGTTGAGTGGTTCAAAAGTAACCCAAGTAAACCAACGCAAGTCGCAAGTCAACAATGTCTGAAAGAATTAGACACAGACATAATGAGGAACATGATGAGACTGGACTCTTAACTCAAGACCTTGACCACTCTGCTGAATCACATACTCATTCTAACAATGGGGCTTTACTTGCATCCATGGAGCGCAGTTTGAATGGAGCCATTGTACATCAAGATGAGGAAGACCTCAATAATGTTCTCTTGAGCAGTAGCAGCAGGAGTCACAAGGAATATGTAGTTTATACAGAGAGGTGGTTTATACTTGCAGTGTTCTCTCTGTTGGCGCTGGTTCAGTCGTGTGGATGGAATACTTGGGGACCAATTGAAAACACTGGTGAGTTGAAAGAATGTAACCGTGGACAAATTGTGGGGGTGGAGGAGTGGGAGTTTAAACTTTTATAGGTATAGTTTATGGGTGTACTCCCAAAACTATCAAAATTAGTAAGTTCCAAAAGAGATGCTGTATTAGAAGTACTACCAAATCCAATACAAAATGTAACTTTGAATGGGTAGAAGTAGAAAAATATTGAAAATATTTATCTCCTTCTACCCCTATTGAACATATCAATGAGGATCATGATTACCATGATAATGACTGTGATGATGAATGATTATCATGATAATGAAACTACTACCTACTACTACTACTACTACTACTACTACTGCTACTGCTACTGCTGCTGCTACTGCTACTGCTACTGCTACTGCTACTGCTACTGCTACTGCTACTGCTACTGCTACTGCTACTGCTACTGCTACTGCTACTGCTACTACTACTACTGCTACTACTACTGCTACTACTACTGCTGCTACTACTGCTACGACTGCTACTACTACTACTACTACTACTACTACTACTACTTCTTCTTCTAGTAGACTAATACTGCTGGTGGATATCTACTCTTAATATCTAATGATTTGTCATATTTTTTTGTCTTGCAGCCAGTGTTGTATTGGGATGGAAGCAGAGTACTTTTGCCCTTCTTGCCAACTGGGGTGCTATTGTGTATGTCCTCACTGCATTCTTCTTTAGCTGGTTGCTACATGCAAAAGGTATATGTAGTAAGCATTTTTAATAATTCAATTCATTAAATATTTGTTGTGATGTCCATTTGAATTTTTCTTATATGTAAAAATATGTTGGTATGGGAATGTCATTGTTAACGGGAGCTCATCACTGTATTAAAGTATAAGCCCTGTTCTACATGATGTTTCACTGTATACTGTGTAAGAGAGAGTAAGAGAGGAAAGATTCTGAATCTCACTTTTCCCAGCACAGGTCTTCGTGTAGCAGTGTTGCTTGCAGCAGGTGCTCTCGTATCTGGGATGGGAATAAGATGTCTACCGGTTCCTGTTCATAGTATGATATGGTAAGGGCAAGTCGTACTGCATCTATCTTCTACTCTCCATTCATAATTTTTCCTAGCTTTATCTCCAGGCCTTGAATTTGGTGATTGGCCAATCCAATTTTCTTTAGGGCACATTAACATCACACATTGGGGAAAATAGAAAGGGGCACCAAAGATTTCCAAGGCTAATAAATGGGTCATGGAGACCCATTATAAGATCATTCATGATCATGGCCCTGGTGGTCTTTGATAAGTTTAAGCCCCATATACCACTTGTAATTCGATAGTTTTATTTGCTAGTATCTTTTGGTTGTATGCAAGGATTTAAAATAAAGAATAGCCTGATACCCTGTAACCTGTGCAATGCTTTTCTGTCACAGGAGCATTTAATGTATATGCAAATGAATTCTAGATCTTCCCACAGATATCATTTGATCTTTTAGAAGGTACATTCTCTCACAACAGTCAATTAGACTTTACCTGTACAGATCAGAGCAAATGTTGCCTTTAATAGCAAACTTAAAGGACAAGTCCACCCCAACAAAATGTTGATTTGAATAAAAAGAGAAAAATCCAACAAGCATAACACTGAAGATTTTATCAAAATCGGATGTAAAATAAGAAAGTTATGACATTTTAAAGTTTTGCTTAATTTCACAAAACAGTTATATGCACATCCTGGCTGGTATGCAAATGAGGAGACTATGACGTCATCCACTCACTATTTCTTTTGTATTTTGTTATATGAAATATGTAATATTCAAATTTTCTCCTCATTGTCAAGTGACACATCAATTAATTCCTCCGTGAACATGTGGAATTAGCATTGTTTAATACTGTATGGTTCAGTCAAGTTGGTACATATTGTCAAATCTATAAAAAATGAAATATTGTATAATTCAAACAATAAAAAACAAAAGAAATAGTGAGTGATGGACATCATCGACTGACTCACCAAGTTGTGCATATCACTGTTTTGTGAAAAATAAGCGAAACTTTAAAATGTCATAACTTTTTTATTTTACATCCGATTTTGATGAAATTTTCAGCACTATGCTAGTTTGATTTTTCTCTATTTATTCAAGTCAGCATTTTCCTGGGGTGGACTTGACCTTTAATTTAATATAGTAATTTACCTTTTTCAGAGGCACAGACCTTTAATTTGCACTTTTATCAACAAGTGAATCTTGACACAAGTACAAGTATATTCCCACTAGTTGTTTCAGGAGATATTTCTGTACACAAGTCCCATTCAGTTCAGTTTATCTGCTAATTAAATACATTTTTAGGTGAACTGGGGATCGACCTCCATGCTACGTTTATCCCATTCTCCAAGAAATTAGAAATAAGTGTTGGGTCCGAGATAGTTTCAGCCAAGACGGGACAAGACCGAGACAATTAGCGCTCGAGACCGAGACAGGGCAGAGACCCTTGTTTTCAGAATCAGCCGAGACGAGACAGAAACAGAGATAATTACCTTCGAGACCGAGACAAGACCTAGACAATGCTGCCCGAGACAGTAAACAAAACGCTAGTTATTAGGGGGGATGGGGGTCTGGCCAAGAGCCCAATCCCAAGACAATCATAAGGGGAGGGGGTGCGCCTGGCGGGAACCACTGCTCAATGTGAGTTGTGACCAGCAAAAAGTTTGATACTTTCCCAGATTAGTTTCGTGAAAATATTGTATCAACAAATACAAATTAGTTTTACGTTGGGGTGGGGAAAGGGTAAGAGGACTAGGGGAGTTGTGATTGACGTGGGGCATACATTTTCCCGCAACTACCATACTGGGGAAGGCTGGGTTTGGGGGAGGGTGTGCCACATTGTAAGGGGGTGAAAAGACTGAAATAGGGGGTAAGGGCCATGGGTAGGTAGCCACCCCAGGCCCAGCTCCCCTTAACACACACAGCTGCTCGTAGCCAACCAGCCCACCCGGTCCGTGCCGTCAATTCTGATAGAAATCCGTGAGGAGAGTGACACAAAAGCGGCACACAGTCTACCGCGTTTGTTCATAAAAAGAGATAAATCTACAGACTGTATTTCAAGGTACCCAACTCTTAATCTCTTTCTACGCCTATTTGTAACCAAATCTCAATTTAAATTCATGAAAGAAATGTGAACTTCATGTTATAGTCTAGTTTATGTTATAATCTGGGAATAACTCATCGAAGACCGAGACATTTCTGTCGAGACCGAGACGACAATTAGCGTCCAAGACTGAGATGAGACACAGAAACACTATCTTGAGACATGTCTCGAGATGAGACACGTCTTGAGACACCCAACACTGCTGACTATACATGTAGATTGTACTTTTGTCTTTACAGGACAGCTCACATTGGTCAAGTGATTATTGGGCTTTCAGCTCCTATTCTCATGGCTGGTGTGACTACTATCTCTGCTGTATGGTTTCCTACCAATGAAAGAACTACTGCCACTGCCATCTCATCTACTATGGCTTACCTTGGAGTAGCAGTATCATTTCTTATTGGACCTCAGATTGTACCTGAAATCTTGCCTGTCCACACAAACTTCAGCACAGTGTAAGTCTTAATAGGCATTACATGAAACATTCCATTCCACATCAAGCATGAGTCACAAAATCAAGCATAAAGTAATTTAAATTAAACACAAATTTGTAAGGGATTTTCGTTCAGTAGCAACTTAACTTTCTTGCAATTGATCTGTGGATTAAGTTGGTGACTTAAGCCTGAATTGTAATTGAATGTAACTTTCTTGCTACACCCATAAGACCCTGATCTCATCTAATTTCTTAAACCATTGTTGTGGAACACAGTTTGGCGATATCCAGTTTAATTTGTAATGAGAAATCTTGAAGCAGTCTTGGAAACCAGTTTGGAAATCCACCTCGCAATGTGATTTCCAAGACAAATTAAGGAAAAGGGTGAAAACAGAGTCTAAACCATGTTTTAGACATGTTGAAGATTTTCTTAAATTATATGGTAGAGTATGAATCAACTTAAGATTAAAAAGAAAAAACTTGCATTAATAATGAACAATAATGTATGCTAAAATACCTTTATTGCATGTACTGAAAATCTTAAATATAATGTAAACCCCTAGACTGCAAAATTGGTGAAGTTACATGGACATTTTTGCATGTTTACTTTCACCTTCAGCTATACTGTAAGTTCATCTAATTTTCTCAGTCATTTGATCACATAAACATAGTGATAAATTGTACAGATAGAAGTTTGTATATGTGATATAATGTACCCTCTCCAATGTTGTCTTTTATAGCTCCCCTATTGACATTGCTGCAGAAGGAGATGATATTCATGAAATTAACCCAGGTAAGACACTTAAATAACTGTTCATTCTTGGGGTTTTTTCACAAAGTTCTTAGATCATGAGTTTTATTTTGATCCAGAAATATTTGAGATTGATGTGAAAATACATTTTGAATAATGGATATTTGAGCATTATTGTTCAATATTCGAGATCTGACATTTCAAGATCAATTTTTGAAAATATGGAAATTGAACTGAGAAATAGCTAATACTGTCAGGTTTATTTGTTATTTATATGTTTTGCTTACTCTCTACAAACTAGGATACAGTGTATGTTTTTTAACTTGATGTTAAATGTCCTTATATTTCCATTTCATTTTCCATTTTGGTATACATGTACATGAATTTGTGAAAGCTTCACCAAATACGTCTTATTTGATAGAATACAGGAAGGAGAGAGAAGAGGATACTGAATCATGTGATTATGTGAACTGAAAGAATTATCTGGTTGAAACCCTGAATATTTCCTGTTTCCTGAGACTTACAAAGAAAAAACACACTAAACAAACATGTAATACATGGCCTTTGAATGAGTTGGAATAGAAAGCAAGAATACTGTAGGTCTACCTACAGTATTATGCTGTAGTACACTAGTATGCTTTTCACACTGCACTTTTTTTCCTTAACCCCGGGAAATTGGTTGGGCTAAGGGGGGGTCTTAGCCCCATCAATTTCCCGGGGTTAAGCTTAGCCCACTTCGTTTTCACACTACGTTTTAGCAAAGTGGGCTAGCACGGTAAATAGTACAGTACTATCTGGCCCTGCAAAAAAGCAGGGTTAACCGGCTTATTGTGGTGCTAGATTGTGGTGCTAGCACCACAATTGCGGTGCTAAGAGATGCAGTGTGAAACGAAACCGGGCTAAGGAAAAGTGGGGCTAAGCAATAGCCAATCACAGAAGTCGAAATTGCACGTTAATCACGCTCTGTATGGTAAAATCATCAATATTCATGAGCTGTGGGATAGTCCAGGGTTAAGGCGTTAACCCCGGCCAAGCAGATAGTATGGGGTTAAGAAAGACAGTGTGAATCCAAAAAAAGATAGTATGGGGTTAAGGATAGTCCGGGGTTAAGGATAGTATGGGGTTAAGGAAATGCAATGTGAAAAGCATATATAGGATGTTCCCTCCAGTAACTGATATACTAGTAGTCCCCTCTCTATAGAAAAGATATGAAAACTATTTTATCCTAGGAGACTAATTATACCCTGTAAGTCAGAAAACAAATGCATCTTACAAATCACCAATTTAAGGGGGAAAATATGTTATGAACCCAAAATGATTATATATGGCCTAAAAGAGTATTTTCCCCCAAATAATTTGATACCTTGTTTATATATAGGTTTATGCTTGAATAATATTCTTGGCTGCGAGGTAAATTGTGATTTGCATAAAAGTAAGACATGACTACAATTAATGAATGAATGAATTATAATAATCCAGTTGTAAACATATACCACACAAATAGTATTAAATTATTTCTGAGAAAGGTACTCTATCAGGTCGTACATGTATGTTATGTGCATTACATAATGCTTCCTTAAATTGGTGATATATGAGCAGTCAAGTATTTCTAACAGAACATATTTTCTCTTTATTACTAATCATGTATAAAATGTAGCCAATAATACTGAAAAATATACACTTATATTGTCATTTTTAGCTGATTATGACCCAGTTGAAGTTCAACAATGCCTCAGACAAATCAAGCTGCTTCTTTTCATAGGTAAGGTAAAATCATTCTGAGCATTGTACATGTAATTGGATAAAAGTCTGCCCCTTTTCTCATTAGATGATTAGAATGACAGACATTATTTCTTTGATTTGGGATATCATAAAACATATTATTAAAAACAAAAAGAAGGTGGAATGGCATATTACCTTTGATAAAATAAATAGTAAGCAACCTAGTAATGTGATAATGAACCATTAATATTTTCATTTCATTATCTTATCCAGTTTTGTACCTATAGTTGGAGTAAGATATTTAGTGATTTCCATGGAAAATTAGAAATGATTTCTTTATCTGTTTTGATATCACAAATGCATATTTAACAAAACTTGCACTCTTTGTACAAATCAGCATTTTTTGGTAGTTGTAAAGCCCTTTGTACACCTTCAAGGATGCAATACGGATCATCACGGATCTCAGTCCCTGGTGATCCGTGGTGTCAAATTGATATATTTTTAACCATTGTTGTAGTGACTACGGATTAACTGGGTATTTATACGAAAATGTACGGAAAAGTGTGGTTTCTACAAGGATAGACACGGTAGCACTAGGGATATGCTTGATAAGCTTCTGGGAGTCAACACGGAATACACAGATGTTACTGGTTCCTTACACAGACCGTCACAGTGGCTTACTGTCTCTACTGGGATATCTCTAGAGAATTGGCCAAGATTGAAGTTTCTTTCATTTTTTCAACGTCTGAAGCATGTACATACATGGCCATGAACACGGACTGTTCTTAATATACGTGAACAATTGAAAAATTTCAACCCTGGATATAGCTGGTATTAATAAGGACTCTAGGTTCTTACAAGGAGCCTCCCAGAGACATTCTATAGCTACACAGATGTGCAAGGTGGCTACAAGGATGAACACAGATGATTATCCTTCTGGGTACTCCGAGATGAAAAATTCAATATGTTCAATTTTTCTCCCGGATATGCTGGTACATCAAGGATGGCGCCGGACGAGTAGCCTGTGTGTACATGGTATCCCGGACTGTACACAGATGACCCCGGATTGACAATCCGGGACGATCTGTGTTGCATCCGTGAAGGTGTAAAACGGGCTTTAGAGCTCTATTATAATTGCAATTCCTCATGATTCGTTCTAATGTGACCAGTAAAAACTGTTTTTTCTCTCAATGACATATTATAACTTAGGCAATTCACTAATGACCACTTTTAATTTACTTGTTCAATGAGTTGACCACAGGAACCTGCTAGTCCTTTTTTAAAACTTATTGATTGTCAAAGAATTCATGTATGTTTCATAGAAATAAAATAAATAAAAAAAACTTTATGGAGCTGTGTGTATGTTATGAAGTAATGTCACTTATATGAAAAAAGGGTGCATTCTACTGTATTATTTTTTGTTTTTGTGATTTGTTTTAATCTATGTAGAGTTCATATGGACCCTTCTTCTGTTGATAGTAGCATTAATCTACTTCCCATCAGCACCTATTACACCACCTACTGCTTCAGCTATTGCTAAGAGAGAAGACATGAAAGAGGGATTACTACAAATTGTTAAGTATGCTCCCTCCTTATTATTCTTTTGATGTGACCTGACTTTCTATCTTATGATTTCTGATTTTAATATCCTGTAAACATTTAAATCCTCAGAAATGCACTTAAAAAATAATTGCCTCAAATGGGATAAATGTTAAGCAGAAATTTAAGAGTCCCCTGTGTTAGACTATGATGACATGACATTGAAAATGACAATGGCTGTGTCTATTTATATATTTAAATCTTTAAAATCTATTCATTTATATTCTCAATTGAATTCTACAATTGTAGATGTTGCTATCATGCATAGAATGCTATTTCTCCAAAATTGCTATAAATTGCTCCAAATTACAATTGTTCTAGAATGAATGCATACATTATTGATGATTATAGCAATATAGCTGAGCCTCTGGACAATGATGAATTTACAAAGTTATTATCATATCATCATTTATGTTTTCATAATTTTAGTACAATTATGCACTGAGAAGTCGGCAATATCAAAAAAATTCCATTTACTTTGATTTAACTCTGTGTTTTTCATTATTTTTCTGTACTTATTCAATTATAAGGGCAAATTTGTTAGACTCATCTTACATGCAACATTATATTTTAAAATTGAGAATGAAATGATTTGTATGAAAATAAAAAGACTATTAAAAATCTCAAATTGGTGATTTGGTGAGTAGATTGTTTTAAATCATAGGGAAACTCCCCCATTGTCATCTACTAAAAAGTAGGGACTACTCTTCCATTTGTTCCAACACTCAGTATAGGAATTAGATAAAAGTTTTACTTCAAATAGTATTTTCTTTCATAAAACAATATGCTATCTGTGTTATAGTTTTATTACTGCCACACTTATTGAACAGGCTATGGGAAGGTTGTCATAACATGTACCACTCATCACAATATCCCTACTGAAATAATCCTAGTGATCTCATTTGTATAAAAAAAAAAAAGCCATAACTTTCTTATGGCATGTTCACTTAAAAAAAAAATATTTAAAAAAAATTTCACACACATTGTATGTCCGAGGTTGAAATCTGATTATCAGGACTTTGTGGTTCTCTTGTAGGCACATATTATCCTGAGACGGCAGTCCACATGTAACGTAGATACCATTTATCTACATTTCTTCATAGACAGTCTCATTTGCAAAATGCTGTCAATATGTTTTTGTTTCTTATTAATTCCTTTGTTTATGAGAGGTGTGAGGGTTCAGATTTTTTCTGGTTTCAATTTTTTTTCAGCTAAATTTTAGCTTATTTTAGCTTATTTTTGGCTTTCCTCTGTGCAAAAAGTATGGGAGCTCTTTCTATTTCAGACTTTTTCAACACTCTTCAGTTTTTTCAGATCTTTTTATTTGTGACCACTCACACCCCTGGTTTATGTGATAATGTGATAATGGATACTACTTTATTTCTAGTTAAATTTAATCTAACAATGGGTGATAGATTCAATTATTTGAATGACAATCAATGCCTTATTACCTTTTTAAAACTCACATAGAAAGAAAGAGTTCTGGATTCCAGCCCTGATATTCGGTATGACTACAGGGTGTTTCAATAGTTGGAACACACAGCTAGTAGCTATATTTGACAACAAGGCTGATCAGGTAATTTTGAATTTAATATTCCATTTTTAATTTCATGTAGCTGGCAATAAAATTTGTGGAATGATTTCTGCAAGTTTTCATTAACGACCATATCAACAGCCTAAACAATTAAACATAATTGGAAAGATATCAACAACAGAATACAACACTGGTTTTCATGTTTTTTCACCACTTTCAAGCTTAGTACTGTACTTTAGAAACACTCAAAATTGTGATCCTTGAAAACAGGTATTATTGCATTTGTCATGGGCTCAATCATTTGCCATCATCTTATGTGAGAGAGTTGTGATTACATGCATTCAAATACAAAAGTTTAAATGCAATTTGAACAAAATGTAACATAATTATTTCCTGCTCAAATTCATGCGACCAACAGCTCTATACCATTTTTAAAACTAATTTTTATTTGTTGCCTATTTGGCACAGTTTTTCATCTATTTATTTGCATTCTAATGACAATTTTTGCCTTGTATAGCAGTACTAGCCAAATAAGCAATAAACTTAAATCACATGCATATAGCTGTAGGTTCCCATTCATTTATATTGGCAATGATATGTTTTAATGAAAATTATGAAAATGTAATTGAATTTTCTAATTTTTTATCTGAAAAACAAATTCAAACTTTCAACATACAATTTTTTTTTTCTTGTGCTGCACACAATTTTATGAGAATATATTGATTTTACACATACACATGCACACACATAAATGTTAAGAGTGACCAAGCTATCAGCACTGAAAGAGTCTGATTTTTTTTTCACACAGAATCTTCATTTTGAAAGTAATTATTCAAATTATTTTAACCATGCACGGATAATCATAAGTCAAACTGCAATTTTATTTATATGAACTATATTATTATCATGGCAATGATGATGGAAATTGATCATGAAATTACAGATATCAAAATGAAGACACAGAAGAGGAAGTAAGCTTAGTCCAAATACCCCACAGTCACACATTGATGATATCAATCTCAATTAATATGATCTATTTCTATTGATTTCTGCTTACATTGTTGATCTGATTATCTAGATTCCAAATAAGATAAAACAACATAAGAATTTATGATTCTTGATTTTGTTATCATTATTGCCTACATTTTTTTTTAAATCAGGCGATTTGTGAAAATTACAGACTGCAGTGCCAAGCTGCTGTTTTGTAAACCATATCGACTCATTTTGTGATGCTTCGTGGCACTAGCACTGCGGCTGACTTGAGCTTAGAAATTGCTTGTATTTCACAAGTTTTCAATTTTGTGCTTGATTCAAAATTCACAATAAGTAATGCACCACATATAAACATTATTCCATTTATATAAGATGACTAGCCTACATAAAATTCTCACTGGCGAGACACTATTTATCTCAGCAAAGTCATAAAAATTATATTTTTTACTAGATATAATAAAGCACCGAAGAAATAATGACTGTGTGACATCATTAGCTCCCTCATTGCATACAGGCTGGGATGTATGTAACTGCATATAAATTGATTTGTGATAATAGCTGAACATTATAAATCTCATAAGTAATCTGATTTAGAAAAATTGTTATGTATTGTTGATACTTCTCTATGAATAGTCAAATTGTTGAGTGTATTAACCTTAAACAAAAGTATTAAAAAAAAAAACTTTACTTAGATTTTAGCATATTAGAATTTAGCCTCAGATGTTCATCAAGATAAGGATGTGATAAAAATATTTGTTATAAACATTCATTTTGTTCAATGTTTCAATGATCTTTAAAAAAAAGCCTGAATCATATATGCCTTATCCTGTGTGAGATAAATTCTTGCAAAACATCTGATTGTGTTATTATTTGGAAACTTTTAGCCATAATTTTCGAACATCAGACATTTGTATTGAGCCAATTACAGATTCATCATCAATGATGCAAATTTATGGGGTTGCTATTTATTTTTCTGTGAAAAATAACATTGCTTAGTGGTGTTTAGTCCATAGTTCATAGCCCAACACATTTTCTAAGCTAAGCCAGTCGAGGTGAGGTTAATTCATACATGGTAGAATTTAATTTCTGAAATGCTTGAGTGTGGCCATACTGGCACCTGACTGCTGAGCTAAATCAGGGAAATAGTTCACCATTAATACAAGATCAGTAAGAAAAATAATTCATTAATAGCGCATGTGTTTGAATGAATTTATTATTTTCAGTCTGAATCAAGTTGGATTGGTTTCTATTCTAATTTGGCTGGTGTCATTGGAGGTATCATATTTGGCAAGTAAGTGCTGTAAATAAAGATGAATATTTATTTTCTTTATTTTACTTGTCTAGCGATTCTACCAATATTTGTTATTAAAAATGGTCCAATATCTCCATGTATTCCAATCAAGGTTATCCAGTATTATCCAAATATCTTGGAAGCAAAGCTGGCAACCATTACATTTTTTCTGTCATATGTTTTTTTTCCCAGCAAATTAAGGCAAAATGATTTCTCTTCAAAGTTTTCAGACCATTGTATCAAAACAGGTGTTATTTACCTCTTTGTCTTTGGCAGAGTCACCAAACTCTGCATGTCTGCACTTTGTTTGTGAATGCAGATTTGAAGATTAGAATTAGAATCAGTATTGGTAATAATAATATAATAATAATAATCCGTTTTTTTATATAGCGCTTAATACATCGGAACGACGTGTCTAAGCGCTTTACAGATATATTATTACCCCGGTCATCGGATTCAATCAGTCATTCCTGCACACAATGTGTGCACATCCTCCACTCCCTGGGGAGTATTCCTGGGTAATTGTGATCTGTGTGGTATTTTGTCCATCATATCCCCCTCCCCCTTCCCCTTCTCTTAAATGCTGTGCCCTAACTCTATTTTTCCTTCAAACTACCACAGGTTTGTAGATCGACTTGGTGGTAAGATGAAGGCTATTCTGATTCTTCTGATGTTTGGAGCATGTGGTGGATTTGTTTGGGTTCTTTTACTAGCCAATAGTCATATTCCATACAGTACAGGTTAGTATCACATTGTGTTTATGCTATTGTATTTCATATTATGTTCACATAATGATGTTCATGTATATCTAATTCTATCAAAAGGTAAAATAGATCCAAATCAAATGATTGGTTGAAATCTTTCCTGTGACCACTGACCAGTCATTTACTTTAGCTAACTGGTGAATTAGCTTACAATGTCATGTTTGTTCAAATGTCTTATTAGACACCTATTAGAGTATGGACAAGCCGCATGGTCGCCATATAAACTAACTTAACAAAGAAAGAAAGAGTGAAGAGGCAAGCTAAATAAACAATTTTTAACCCTAATACTCTGTCAAATTTTAGCTGGTACTTTCTAACGCCTCAATATTTCAAAACGAAATGTCATGGCTTTTTTCTCTGATTCTTCCCGCACATCTTGATACTAAATTTATGGCCAAACTTAACTAAACTAAACTGAACTGAACTGAACTTAACTGAACTGAACTGAACTGAACTGAACTAAACTAAACTAAACTAAACTAAACCCAACTAATGACTAGTTATTCTAATTCTATAATATGTTGATACAGATCCTAATCAAATGAAATCTATCACATGACCACTGACCAGTCATTTACTTTTAACTGATGAATGACTGGTACTAATGACTAGTTCTATTGACTGGTTTTGGTTTTCAGATGAGGATAATTTATCAAAAAACAATGATCTTAATCGCTGTCTTATAAAACGTATAACACACATCATTTTGCTTGGGCAAGACCCTACTTTTGTATTGCCCACCAGAGGTGAAGGCAAGACTAAGGGATCCAAATGTTGTCCGTCTGTCCGTCACATAACTCCGCAACCGTTAGTCACTTTTCAACCAAACTTGGATGGTAGATGTACTGAGGGGACCTGCATGTAATGCTGCAGATGGAGGTCACATGGTAAAGTCAAAGGTCATTTTTAGGTCAACGTTAAAGTTTATGTGCAAGACTCTCTTATGACACACAACTCCGCAACCGTACGTCACTTTTCAACCAAACTTGGATGGTAGATGTAGTTAGGGGACCTGCATGTTATGCTGCAGTCAGAGGTCCCATGGTAAGGTCAAAGATCATTTTCAGATCATTGTTATGACATAACTCCGGAACCGTTAGTCACTTTTGAACCAAACTTGGGTTGTAGCTGTACTTACGAGACCTGCATGTTATTGTGTTCAGAGTTCACATGGTAAGGTTAAAGGTCAACTTGAGGTCAACATTAAAGTTTATGTGCAAGACTCTTAAGACAAATGTTATTCCATCCCAGTTATTTTACAATGAACTTTTGATACAATTCTGTTGCGTGCCCTTGCAAATCACGATATTTCTGGTTACTTACACAAGTAGGCAAGACACAACATTGCTTATGCCTTGTGTTACTTTGAATATGCCACATACCCTTGGCTATGCCTCCATTGTGATGCATTTTGTGTTGAGTTAATCAATTAGACAGATAAAATTCATGTCTCAAACATGCCTAATTTGGGTTATGATTAATAATATTTTCTGTAATAACTTAATAAACGTGAATGGAGTGAAAGTCCTTGGTTACAGGTTGTATATTCACACCAAGTTGGTTCATTGTACTAGCCCACAATACATCTTTTTGTGTCTGCTCTTCAAGCTATGTGTCTGCTCTTCAAGCTATGAAAAGAAAAATGTAAATTAATTCGTCATTATCAAATGAAAATTCATTTGCATCAAGTCACATTGTTTACTACAGTGTGATAATAATAATAATTTGACTTATATCATGCTACTATAAGTAAATTGAAGGCATGATTGTTTGTGAATTCATATGTCCTTTACATTTGTGTTATTCATTAAAACCAGAATAATAACAAACGATTTTTAACCCTTTGTAAATTCAATATTTTATCTTCCTTTCTACACTGCAGTGTATCTGTATGCTTCAGTCATTCTATTTGCATTCTTTGTCAACTCTATGGTACCTATTATCTTTGAAGTAACAGCAGAGGGTGCTTTTCCCACAGGAGAAGAAACCAGCTGTATGTTCATGACATGGCTTGCCAATGTTACTGGTTTGATCTTCCTTCTACTTCCAATATTCATATCAAGTAAGTATACTTTTCTTTAGTTCAGAGCATCTTTTTTTTTAATATTATATGTCAACCATAACACTTACCCATATCAGAATGTATTTGTATTGTTAGTCCTGATATGTCTTTTTCGCCTTAACTAACAATATAACCATATAAACCAGGGAGGTAGTGTTTCATCAATACAACAGATATGTCATCAGTTTAGATGTGGTGACCACTTTCCTTGGTTTTGATTGGCTGAGCAGGACAGGTGTCTGACTGTTACCAAGGTAACCATTGGGTAATGACAACTTGTTAGTGCTAAAAACTTTTGTGTTATTTCCCCTGATCCTAAGTTACTACCAATTATTTTTTGCTGCACTTCTCATTGATATTTTGTATTTTCATTTTCTTTCTACTTGTTATTTGATGAATACAGTTTCTTCCTTGACTTGGTTGAACTGGGTTATGTTAGGAGCCCTTGGAATGAGTTTAGTGCTGCTACTCTTCTATAAAGAACATTACGCCAGAAAGGAATTTGATGTTACTCATCACGATGACATTGAGGAAGAGGAGTGTGATCTTAACCCAACAATACACACATAAATCACCTTCATTTCACTTAAACTCAACTCGTTCTTATGCATTAGGATATTTCCCACTGATAAGCACATAAATAAAAAAAATATAAGTAATAAATGAAAAGTAATAATAGCTATTATATAATGTTTGATAATTATGTATTATGTTGAAGTGTTGTAGTTAACTGTTCATTTCATGTAATTATCATTTTGCAGTTGAGGCTGGATTTCACAATAATACGTAATAGAAATTCAACAAAATCTATTTTGGGCCACCTTAGTTTGTCCATCTTATATTTATTCTCGCAATAATCAAAGAACCATTCCCAAATCAACTTCAAACTTGGTCCATGTATGCATTTAGGAGTGACGCTGATCAGATTAGTTTTGGGCCTTATTATGAAGCTTCAGAACAATATATGTCATTAAAAAAAATCTTTCATTGCATGCATGTATTTTCATGTGTAAATAGGAAATATTTCATGTGATCTTGAAAAAAGGTGTTTTTCTTGAGACCTTTTTGTCTCGCCTGCATAGCAGAGCGAGACTATAGGCGCCGCTTTTCCGACGGCGGCGGCGTCAACATCAAATCTTAACCTATTATATGGACCTAGTTCATGAAACTTAGACATAAGGTTAATCAAGTATTACTGAACATCCTGCCTGAGTTTCAGGTCACATGACCAAGGTCAAAGGTCATTTAGGGTCAATGAACTTAGACCATGTTGGGAAAATTATTTTCAAAATCTTAACCGAAGGTTAAGTTTTTGAAATGACATCATAACTTAGAAAGTATATGGACCTAGTTCATGAAACTTGGGCATAAGGTTAATCAAGTATTAGTGAACATTCTGCTCGAGTTTCAGGTCATGTGACCAAGGTCAAAGGTCATTTAGGGTCAATGAACTTTGGTCAAGTTGGGGGTATTTGTTGAATTACTATCATAACTTTGAAAATGTATGGATCTAGTCCATGAAACTTGGACATAAGGTTAATCAAGTATTAGTGAACATCCTGCCTGAGTTTCAGGTCACATGACCAAGGTCAAAGGTCATTTAGGGTCAATGAACTTTGGCCAAGTTGGGGGTATTTGTTGAATTACCATCATAACTTTGAAAATTTATAGATTTAGTTCATGAAACTTGGACATTAGGTTAATCAAGTACCACTGAATATCCTGTGCGAGTTTCAGGTCACATGATCATGGTCAATTGTCATTTAAGGTCAATGAACTTTGGCCGTGTTGGGGGTATATGTTAAATTACCATCCTAGCTCTGAAAGTTTATGGATCTAGTTCATAAAACTTGGACATAAGAGTAATCAAGTATCACTGAACATCCTGTACGAGTTTCAGGTCACATGACCATGGCCAAAGGTCATTAAAGGTCAATGAACTTTGGCCGTGTTGGGGGTATTTGTTGAATTACCATCCTAACTGTGAAAGTTTATGGATCTAGTTCATAAAACTGGGATATAAGAGTAATCAAGCATCACTGAACATCCCCTGTGAGTTTCAGGTCACAAAACCAAGTCAAAGGTCAGTTAAGGTCAATAAACTTAGGCCATGTTGGGGTAATTGTTGAAGTGCCATCATAACTTTGAAAGTTTATGGATAGAGTGAATGAAATGTGGACATGGGTGTAGTTGACAGTCTTAAGTCTCCGTTCAAATGTCATTTATGGTTAATGAACGTGGTATTATGTCATTATATGAATGATGTTTTTGTGAATGATTATTTTATAGTAGTTTTCAAAGTTAGCACTGCTGCTATATTAAATTGCGTAATGCAGGCGAGACTGCCAGAGGCGTTCCACTTGTTGATTTTTAGCATTGGTTGGTAAGAATTTGAAATATATATTTCCATTTTCATCCAGGTTTTAGCCATTTGAAAGACAAAAATAGCATTTTTTCCATGTTAGTGCTTTCATTATTTGATATATTGTGTATTATTAGTCTTCTATTAATGGATTTTTTCCACCCCACTTTTTATTGACTTGATTTTTGTCTCACCTGCATAGCAGAGTGAGACTATAGGCGCCGCTTTTCCGACGGCGGCGGCGACGGCGGCGGCGGCGTCAACACCAAATCTTAACCTGAGGTTAAGTTTTTGAAATGACAGCATAACTTAGAAAGTATATGGACCTAGTTCATGAAACTTGGCCATAAGGTTAATCAAGTATTACTGAACATCCTGCCTGAGTTTCATGTCACATGACCAAGGTCAAAGGTCATTTAGGGTCAATGAACTTAGACCATGTTGGGGGAATCAACATCAAAATCTTAACCTAAGGTTAAGTTTTTGAAATGTCATCATAACTTAGAAAATATATGGACCTAGTTCATGAAATTTATACATAAGGTTAATCAAGTATCACTGAACATCCTGCATGAGTTTCACGTCACATGACCAAGGTCAAAGGTCATTTAGGGTCAATGAACTTTGGCCGAATTGGGGGTATCTGTTGAATTACCATTATAACTTTGAAAGTTTATGGATCTGATTCATGAAACTTGGACATAATAGTAATCAAGTATTACTGAACATCCTGTGCAAGTTTCAGGTCACATGATCAAGGTCAAAGGTCATTTAGGGTCAATGAACTTTGGCCAAATTGGGGTATTTGTTGAATTACAGCCATAAATTTGAAAGTGTGTTGGTCTAGTTCATAAAACTTGGACATAATAGTAATCAAGTATCACTGAACATCCTGTGCGAGTTTCAGGTCACATGATCAAGGTCAAAGGTCACATGACCAAGGTCAAAGGTCATGTAAGGTCAAAGAACTTTGGCCACGTTGGGGGTATTTGTTGAATTGCCATCATATCTCTATAAGTGTATTGGTCTAGTTCATAAAACGTGGAAATAAGAGTAACCAAGTATCACTGAACATCTTGTGCGAGTTATAGTAGTTTTCAAAATCAGCACTGCTGCTATATTGAATCGCGTGATGCAGGTGAGACGGCCAGAGGCATTCCGCTTGTTAACAAATCGAAGTGTGATGGATAAAAATGATTTTGAGTGTTGTTGTGCTATAAATATGAAATGGGGCAGTGATTATTTGGTGTACTATTTGGGATGTAAACCACTAAATATATCATGTATTATAGTTGGAATTGAAGTATGCATTGTGTACAGGTTTTAGAGTTTATTTTTGCAGTATTTTTGTTTATTTTCCTCATGAACCCATAGCCATGAATTGTATTTTGCATTTTTTTTTTGGGGGGGTGCTAGTTGAATATTTTTTCCATTCATATTGTCACCCCATATTTAGAATGGCTCAGTATTCTGGTTTTGGGAAAAAGGAAGATATTTTATGTGATTATGTGCTGATTAATATAATGGTTTTATTTTGAATCTCTTATGTCACTAACTGAAAGTATTATACACCTTTGAGTAAAAGTGTTTTTAAAGGTGTACTTCAGGCTGAAAAATAATCTGATTCGAACAGAAAGTAAAATCTGACAAACTGAGCACTGAAAATTTCATTAAAATTGGACAAGGTATAACAAAGTTATAAAAAAAATTACATTATTTTTGTGAAACAGCTCTGTGCTTGTCTTCATGAAGTTGATAATGGGTTAGATGCATAAAAAGTAGCAATTGCTTTTGCTAGGCTTTTGCTTGATTCTGTATGCATAAAAATGAGCAAGCAAATGCTTTTGCTAGTAAGCTCAATCAATGGCTAGCTGCCTGCTAGCATTTGCTTCACGATTAAGCCATTGCTAAAATGTGTATGCATAAAGCGAACATTTCGCTTGTGCGTTTAAGCACTTGCTTGGGTTTTTTGTCTCGCCTGCGTAGCGGAGCGAGACATAGGTATCACTATTTCCGGCGTCGGCGTCGTCGTCGGCGTCAACAATTGTGTTGTACACCCAATAACTTTCTATAGCTTCGAGGTGGGATCACCAAATTCATACCAGAGGTCCATCTCCTGAAGGCACAGGTCAAGTTCGAATATGAGTCAAATTGGAATAAGGTCAAAGGTCAATGAACTTTCCATGACTGGCACTGTGCTGTGTTGTACACATAATAACTTTGTACACCCAATAACTTTCTATAGCTTCGAGGTGGGATCACCAAATTCATACCAGAGGTCCATCTCCTGAAGGCACAGGTCAAGTTCGAATATGAGTCAAATTGGAATAAGGTCAAAGGTCAATGAACTTTCCATGACTGGCACTGTGCTGTGTTGTACACATAATAACTTTGTACACCCAATAACTTTCTATAGCTTCGAGGTGGGATCACCAAATTCATACCAGAGGTCCATCTCCTGAAGGCACAGGTCAAGTTCGAATATGAGTCAAATTGGAATAAGGTCAAAGGTCAATGAACTTTCCATGACTGACACTGTGCTGTGTTGTACACATAATAACTTTGTACACCCAATAACTTTCTATAGCTTCGAGGTGGGATAACCAAATTCATAACAGAGGTCCATCTCCTGAAGGCACAGGTCAAGTTCGAATATGAGTCAAATTGGAATAAGGTCAAAGGTCAATGAACTTTCCATGACTGGCACTGTGCTGTGTTGTACACATAATAACTTTCTATATCTTCGAGGTGGGATCACCAAATTCATACCAGAGGTCCATCTCCTGAAGGCACAGGTCAAGTTCGAATATGAGTCGAATTTGAATAAGGTCAAAGGTCAATGAACTTTCCATGACTGGCACTGTGCTGTGTTGTACACATAATAACTTTCTATATCTTCAAGGTGGGATCACCAAATTCATACCAGAGGTCCATCTCCTGAAGGCACAGGTCAAGTTCGAATATGAGTCAAATTTGAATAAGGTTAAAGGTCAATGAACTTTCCATGACTGGCACTGTGCTGTGTTGTACACATAATAACTTTCTATATCTTCGAGGTGGGATAACCAAATTCATAACAGAGGTCCATCTCCTGAAGGCACAGGTGAAGTTCTAATATGAGTCAAATTGGAATAAGGTCAAAGGTCAATGAACTTTCCATGACTGGCACTGTGCTGTGTTGTACACATAATAACTTTCTATATCTTCGAGGTGGGATCACCAAATTCATACCAGAGGTCCATCTCCTGAAGGCACAGGTCAAGTTCGAATATGAGTCGAATTTGAATAAGGTCAAAGGTCAATGAACTTTCCATGACTGGCACTGTGCTGTGTTGTACACATAATAACTTTCTATATCTTCAAGGTGGGATCACCAAATTCATACCAGAGGTCCATCTCCTGAAGGCACAGGTCAAGTTCTAATATGAGTCGAATTCGAATAAGGTTAAAGGTCAATGAACTTTCCATGACTGGCACTGTGCTGTGTTGTACACATAATAACTTTCTATATCTTCGAGGTGGGATCACCAAATTCATACCAGAGGTCCATCTCCTGAAGACACAGGTCAAGTTTGAATGTGAGCCGAATTTGAATAAGGTCAAAGGTCAATGAACTTTCCATGACTGGCACTGTGCTGTGCTGTACACATAATAACTTTCTATACCTTCGAGTTAGGATTGCCAAATTCATACAAGAGGTCCATCTTTTGAAGGTGCAGGTCAAGTTCAAATGTGAGTTGAATTTGATTAAGGTCAAAGGTCAATGAACTTTCCATGACTGGCACTGTGCTTTGTTGTACACATAATAACTTTTTATATCTTCGAGGTAGGATTGCCAAATTCAAACAAGAGGTCCATCTCTTGAAGGTGCAGGTCAAGTTCGAATGTGAGTTGAATTTGATTAAGGTCAAAGGTCAATGAACTTTCCATGACTGGCACTGCTGTGTTGTACACACAATAACTTTCTATAGCTTCGAGGTGGGATCGCCAAAGTCGTATCTAAGTCATATAGCATACATGTAGTTTTGACATGCAGTCTCTTCATGACTGCAATATGCAGGCGAGACAACGCTTGGCGTTTGCCTTGTTTAAAGCTATGTCAGAGCAGCTTGATCAGGGCGTTCGCGATTTTTTTGGTCATGTTTGTGCACCTGAAAGAGAATCCCAAGGTGTTATATAGCCTATACAGTGCGTCCCAGAAAAAACGAAACCGAGATTAAGCGATGATTTATCATAACTTAATCACAAATAAAATAGACAAATGACCTACCAATGTAAAGCTTAGAATCTCCTCTTTCATCTGATATTACTTAGATTATTCCCCATTCACGCATGAGTGAGCAAAAACAATTTGAAGAAAGGATACCAAAAACTCATTTGGCGGGGGTATCTGAATTTCAAAAAGAAAATCAAATGCCTAAAAAGTTCAATAACTGCTCTTTTATTTGATACCTTAATCACAAAAAATGGTCGAGAAGTAAAAAAGTTATGTTCCCTCGAAACAGTGCTTGTAATTCCATAATTTCATTAAATAAACGTGTTTTCACCAGTTTCCCACAGAAGCTATCGCATGGTTAACAAAAGACTTAATGCATGGCTGATCGTCAACAAAACGGAGTGTCAAGGGAGTTTGAACGCTAGCCTGTAGAACCTCTTCATTTTATGAAATTATTGAAATTCAAGCCTTATTTCAAATAACCAGAACTTTGTCATTTCTTGACCATTTTCTGTTACTGAGGTATCAAATTAAAGAGCAGATATTGAACTTTTAAAAATGTGGTTTTCTTTTTGAAACCCAGATACAGCCCGCCAAATGACTTTTTGGTATCCCCTCTTCAAGTTGTTTTTGCTCACTCATGCGTGAATGAGAAATAATCTAAGTAATTTCAGATGAAAGAGGAGATTCTAAGCTTTACAATGGTAGGTCATTTGTCTATTGTATTTGTGATTAAGTTATGATAAATCATCGATAAATCTCGGTTTCGTTTTTTCTGGGACGCACTGTATGTACATGTTTTCTTCCTAATGAGTGCAAATCAAATGCCAAATATTTAAATTTATTAAGAAGAAACGAGTTAGTTTGACACCACGTCTTAGGAAGAGATGTTGTAGGAAAGAAGCGGTAATTTGCACTGCCACACCTTTGCATTCAACCCTGCCTTTTCTGTTAATTGTTTTCGCATCGCACCAGCATGACGCGCTATTGTTCAAACCGCTAGCAATTGCTTTCTGAAGGCAAGAAAAGGGTTCAAGCACTAGCAAAGGGTTATGTATATGAAATAAAGCAATTGCTGAAGCATGATCTTTCGCTTGGCTAGCTATTGCTTGTGCTTGAAGCAATTGCTTGCCAGCAATTGCTAATTTTTATGCATCTTACCCAATGACATATCCCAACTTATTCTTTATTATTTTATTGTAAGAAATATTTTCCCTGGGAATAAAAAATTGATTAATTCTGATTTATTATGTAAGATAATCGTTCCTGCCACTTATTTTTTTACAAGTGAGACATCAGACATGTTTTAAATACATGTATGAAAATATGAAATAATTTACAATTTCATGTAATAACTTTAAAAAAAGGCAAGTGGGGACATGACATTATCAGCCCATCTGTCTTGATGGTGTGCATATAACTGTTTTAAACAAATAAACTTAACACTACAATTGTTTTTGTTATTAGATTTTGATGAAAATTTCAGATTTGTTATCACTGAATTGTACTATATTTATTAGATGTTATCAGGTATATTCAGGTTGCAATGATTAAATAAGATAGAAATTGTGTTTTCATTCTTTTCTAGAAATTGATTTTTTTGCTTTTATGGTATGCACTTTTGTAATTTTATGAAATAAGAATGTGATGATAGGTTGATGCACAAACCATTCCCTGAAATTAATAATTGAAAAGTACTAATAATCTGGTAATATATTGTATATTTATAAGCAAATGAAAATACAATGAACAGTTTAATTGCCTGAGACTTTGCAATCTGTGCTACTGAAACAGGGTTATGAATGTGTTATCGTATTTACAGTATTATTTGAGATTCTTGTATATATTGATATTGAACAAAATTAAGAAGATCTCTATTAAAGTACTATCTAAGATTTTGTATAAAGCATATATTGTTTAATATAATGTATTACAATCATAATGATTATATACCTATATGTACATATATATTTCATTGATATACTTATTTTAACATTTAGTGTTGTGTTGATATTTTCAAATTTGGCTTCATTTTAATAGTGAACAACTCTTAAACTGTTATGACTTGAATTTTTTGTATTTCTTCATTATATTTCTTTGAACTTGAAAAATAACCAGACTGATTGTATCATTCATTTTAAAGACTGCCAGACAGGTAAATGTGAAACCATATATTCTTGCCTGCAAAAAAAAACAACTTTGTAATTCAAATAAAAAGAAGAAATTTGGTTTGTTCATACAGTGCATTGAAGATTGGAAATGATATTTCTGCAGTAATGCTCAAAGTTTCTAAGTTTGAAAATGATATTGAAATATTGCTTCTTGTTAAGTAATTACAGATGTTTAATGAAAAAATGTAATTCACTGCCATTGATGATAAGGCATATGTTAACAAAAAAATATACACTAACCTTGAACCAGATAATATGACTTATATAATTTATATTACATCATTTGTATATAAGGCAATATCCATCTTTAGGATATAGGAAAATACATGATATTTGTTAATGCCTGCCACCCCTACATTTTAGATGGTTAATGACTGAGGTCAGATGTAGTTGTCAGTAAGATAAAATGTGCTCTGTAAATGATTTGATGTTTCTCAGGAGATAGTGATGTGTCAAATGTTGAATATTAAACATTTGAAAGAAGAGCATGTATTCAAAGTACACATATATTATATTGGATATATTGACTGACTCTTATTCTTGAAAATCATTTAAAATTTTACCAGTTCACTTTCATATATTGTTGATATGTTTTATAAAATGCTGAATAATTTATAAATTTAAGTTTGTGCTGTCAGTAGTGGTAGAGGCAATGTTGTCTAAAAGTACTCAGCAATGCCCAGGCAGCATTGTTTATCCATTTGAGTGTGCTGGATAGCCACAAAGTCACACCTACACATTATTTGTATGCTTGTTTAATATATTTGTTCATGTATTTTTCCTTTGTTCAAACAGACTTGTACCTCACATATTATTCTCACCAGAAAAAAATATAATAAGAGATTAGATTGAAAGTAGCATCCATGGTTGATAAAAATGTATCCTGAAATACAGGTGCGGATTCATGGGACACGGGGTATTTCCTTCATCTTTTTATCCCAAATATAATTATATTTAAATCACAAATAATACATTGTATTTTTTCTCTCTCTTGTTTGCTCATAAACAAATTCTTGGTGGGAGGAGCACTCATGTATAATGGCAGTATGAGTTTGTGTGGCCCTTAAAGGGGAAGTTCACCCTGACAAAAAGTTTAGGGCAAATATAGCAGAAAAAAATTAGAAATTTTGAAAGTTAGGAAAATCCATCAAATATTAAAAAAATTATTCTTTTTTTTTAATTTGTGACATAATATTTGAGTACCTTCCCTTGTATCATGAATAAAAAGAACAATGAAATGTCATTTATTCCAAAACTTGAAAATGGGTTTTATTGTACCTTCATTATATCAACACAAAAATTATTTCACAGTTGCTCCTGAGAGAAGAACATTTTTAGTCATTGTGAACCATTAAAAAATTGAAATTATGCATTTTATTTTACATAACATATGGGGCAGCTGCTCATGTATGACATCACAAAATGAAAAACTTAAAATTCTATTGACTTTTTTACTCTATAATGGATTTTCCTCAAACCTTTATCAATATATATATATTTGGTATTTTTAAACCAACTTTTTGTCAGGGTGAATTTCCCCTTTAAGGTCTATGTTTCACGTCTTGTGAGTAGTTCTTAAGGATGTCATTTTCACCCTTTTTCATTGATCAACTCATTCTTCCCTGTTCTTAAGCCCCTGATTTCACTAGCTTCAGTTCTCTAAGATCCATTTCATCTTAAATTTTGTTCCCAAACACCCCCATTTGCAGAGGTTAATCTAGTTCTGACCCCCTCTATTCATTTTCACTGTGTATTGTACCAAAAACAAATATGAGTAAGTACTATTAAAAGATTTTATTAATATTTTACCAATCAGTTGTTGCATATTTTTGTGAATGTCTCACCTATGTTTGACATAATCTATATTAATAACAAAGACTAGTTTGGGTAATAGTTTATAGAGCATTGGAAATTTTATGAAGGATTATATTAATCACTTTAATGATTGCTGCATATAGGAGAGGGGATTAGCCAACTACATGTAGCCTTTGTCCCGATAATCCTATTGTAAGCCATACCCTTGCTTGTGGAGGTAGGTATCTCCTTTGATATACAGGGGCCGCGGAAACGGGGTGGGGGGGGGGGGGGCTTCACCCCCCCCCACTTTTTCCCAAAACTGTGTACAAATGACCATCTGATTATGAATTTTTGCCCGGGGGGGGGGGGCACTCGACCAAAAAAGTGGTAGGGGTGTGCCGCGGGCGAGACAAAAAACGGGGGCCTTGGAGCGGGCTAATTGTAAAAAGGAAGGTTCTCGGAACGGGCTTCGGAACTACAAATGCTTGTGAAAACGGGGGTCCTTGGAACGGATCGCCAGCGTGTGATGAGTGCGTATGCATCCCTATGGAACGGGCATGCGTGCATGATGCAGCTAGCGCGGCCTCCGCCGGGTGCGCTCGCGCAGAGGCGATGGTCGGACAGCGCTCTGCGGCCGCTTTTCACCAAAATTGCAGCTCCTTGTAGCAGATCAATGCGACCGGAACGGCGTAACGAAAAATATGCGAAGCTTTGGAGCGGATTTCTTTCTTCTTTTTTCTCGATAAGAAGAAAATGCTATGCTTTGGAGCGGCTTTCTTTGTTCTTTTTCTCAATAAGACAAAAATGCTATGCCTTGGAACGGAAATTTGAGTGTAAAAATGGGGGTCCCCTCCGCGGCACATACCCACTATGCATTATATACTGAGTGCCCCCCCCCCCCCCGGGAATTTCTGCATGGTCAGCCCCAGCACTTTCAAACCGTTCTGCGGCGCCTGACATAGTTTGCTGCTCTCAACTTTCTCTGAAACTACTAAAGGACTGCATTTAAAAGTTCTATGTCTACTGCTCTTGACCCAGGTGTATGAATAGCGGGTACATTCAGTCTGAATAAAGTAAGCTCATACATGAATAGCCAAGCAAAGTTATGAAAATTGAATAAGGTGGACATCATTTTTCAGTTCAAACTTGGCAAATTTTCGGGATGCAGAATTTTATTTAGCTTAACATTGAGATGAAAATAGAACATGGCAGAAGTAAATCATGCAATGTTCATTCACTTTTTGGCTATATTTATTTATTTACAATCTTTCAATGGGCACAATATTTTTGACAGCGTGAGATACCGAAGTGATCGAGCGGGAGAGGGTGTGGGACTCCCATGGTAAGGACTTTGTGTAAAAATGGAGTATAAAAGTTGCGTTTCTAAGAGCATTCAGCATTCAAAAAATTAATTTCTTGAGAATTAAACATAGAATTCACTACGAAAGACTATACTCATAATTTATGAAAACCTATGAAATCTACGCGCAAAGCAGTCGCTTCGGAATGTGGTTTTCATGTCTGATCAATTAAATTACGTATTACCCTTATATTGACTCACAATACCAGAAATTACATTTTTCATGCAATATCCTTTCAGAAACATTTATTTATGTATTACATACACGGACGACGCGAGAGAGCACAATATAAGTTTCAAGTAATTCCTGTCAGAACAAGAAGCGTAACAACAGAAACACACGAAAGAAATTCTTATGACTGTCTTTTCAAATTCAAAATGTCATACTGTTCTGACGTGGCAGATGTCGATAAGCACTTAAATCCTCATTCTATGCAAATCATTTCTGACATCAGCATTGGAGATAGTCCCAGATTATCCATGCATGGGCAATACGTTTCATATTTTGTAACTGGAGGAAAAAGAAATATGACAAGCTTAATTGTCTAACTTTTCTGAAAATCATTGAAGTTTAAAACGTTTCGATTTATGTGTTTCCTTTTGCCTGTTTGTACATTTCATATGGCCGGGAAGCACTTTTGGATGACTCCTTCAAAATGTTCATTTTTCTTTACATATTTTCTGGGGAAAATGTGACCATAACTAGGAAATGATGAATATCAAATTCCAGGAAATATTCATTCGTAAATAATCATGAACTGATTAAGAAACTACCGCAGTTCATAATGTACATTATGTAACATTATTTAGAAGAAAACAATTACATTCCAATAGCGGATGTAGTTGAGGGTACACCATGTGGAGTTTTCGAAAAAGTGGATAGAGGAAGAAGTGAAATTGATAAAGGAGGAAGTGGACAGTTGGGAGTCGAGTATTTTTTTTTAAATGAGCATAGTCCTGAAAAAGACAGTAAACCAGAAAAGGTTGAAGAGTTGAAGAGGCTTGATTAGTTGATAGATGAGTACTCCTGCTCTGCACTCCATTCGCCGACTCAAGCTAGCATCTTCTCCCCGGGATCTCCAATAATCCAACTCAAGCCTCTCAGCTCTTTAACCTTTTCTGTTTTACAGTCATTTTCAGAACTACACACATTTTCAAGAAATATTACTCTAGGACCTACTCTCAAACTTCCAATTTCTCGCCTATCAATTTTACTTCTTCCGAAGAAAAAAATGGAAGATTGAGAGTATGTCCTAGAGTAATATATGACGACCTCGAGATGTTATGGTTCCTGGGCTTGACAGCTATGACATAGATTCCACATGTTGCTCGAGTAACTAGCGTTCACGCGCGTTAGTGACATCGGGTCCGGTCTGAGCGATTCTGGGCGACCGCGCGTTTGTTAGCCGACACAGCCAGCATGCATTGGTGAACCACTTTCAGTTCGCCATTCGGTTTTAGTCTGAAATGTATTAATTAAAAGGTTAAACGTTATCACAATGTAATAAGATGGAAAAGGGGCTTCTCAAAGGTATGTTTTACAGAGGGACATGTTCGTCAAAAGACGCGAGGCTTACTCTGATATGCATGCAATTGCCCCGTCAGGGGCGAATTTTTTTCATTTTTGACAATGGAAATGACAATTTTTAGGCAGAAAAGTGCCTTCATCGTTTACTTTTGTCCTTAAATATTTGGGGGCAAAATCTCGTTTTGCCCCCCAAAAATTTTCTTTGGGGGGCAAGTGCCCCCTGCCCCCCCCCCCGCTTCCGGCGCCCTTGCGTGTCTTGTCCTTTAATTATAATGATGATGATAGTGGTAACTAAAAGAATACCTGATTTCTTCACATGCTACATTGAAATTCATTTGACGAAATAAAATCTGAATTATCTGTATGAATCAATTAAACAATTAAATAAACACAAACATGTACGTATACTTCATTCATTCATCACATTTTACAATAGGCCTTCAATCTTTAAATATGGTATAAACATGAAAATCGGTGTATAGCATTCGATAGGTATCCCGTAGGATATTGTACACTTTTTATGCTACAAATGCACAGATACATGGATAGATACACATAGTCACGATACCTATCGTGTGCTGCGTAACCGGCGTAAACCGAACACCCCCCCCCCCCCCCCCTTCGCTGTGCTGCTAGCTAGCTGTACACGGATCTCAATTGTCACATGATCAGATCACCCGAGTTTTCGTTAGAAGTACTGACAAACGCTACGTTACGTGTACGGTACATTGCATGACTGCTATTTGTAAACTTTTCAATGAAAATCTGTTTGATTAGTTTTCTCTTTGTTGCCATTTGAATTGACTTGGATTTCTGCTTGGCCTTAACTTCGTTGACAAAGCTAAAACGTCCCGGTAGTACCTTTCTCGTGTATTTAGAATGGCAGAAATGTGGCAAGTTCTTCTGCTACTCATCGCTTCCATCGTGTGCCTCCCTGGTGCGCACGCCTGGGGAGCCGGCGACACCATCGCCCTAATCGGTGGACTCATTATTGGAATACTGGGCATTTTAGCCTGCTTGGGCTGTTACGCCAGAAAAAAGAGGGGAGATTATTGATGATTGCGACGACTTAGGTTGAGATAATATTTTAGTGAACAATGAACATGTGTATGAAATTCTTACTTTTATTGGAAATCACCAACAAAATCATGAAATCCGTGACAAGTTGAACATGTTGAAGAATGGTCAACGCAACGCTACGAAGCTGAGGTTAACGATATCAAGGCTGTGGCCTGTGCTGATGAGTTAACTGTATCTATGAATGAATAAAGTATGGAAAGGGTTCTTCTAAATTTCTTCTTGATTTAAAGCATTACACAGTTATATCGAGGGAGAACTGCGCCAGCATTGCTAACTGCAAATGGAAGTTTCATCTCGGCAAAGGTCAAAGTTTTTAGATGGAGACCACAAAGAAAATGCCAAGATTCTAATTTAGACCTACATTGTACATTGTTTCATCTCTTCTTTCCAATCAATATTGTGAGGCATCATACCTTACCAACATTTCTATGGAATGCTGATCTCATTTTAAAAAAAGGTAGTCAACCTCAACATCATGTACTAAGCTGTTGTTAGTGTTACTCAACGTGTTTCATCAACATATGGTTCATCATTATCCTGCGGTGACATGAATGATACTCCACCTATGCATTCACTTAGATGTTGCGATTGATTCCAGTTCTTGAATGACTGAATGCTTTTCCAGCTCCCAGCCTCTCCTGATGATGCAGCATATACTTGTTCATGATAAATCAGTATATTTCAAATTAGTAATACATGTACGGAACGATAAACCTTCAAGGTATTGACATATCGCCCTTTTACCAACCAGTGAGCAAGATTCACCTTTAAGACAAGAAATTTTTACCGAGTTCCACTAGGAAGTTGCTTGTAGAATACATGACAGGACTATTCTCCATATTTTCGTGTCAAAAGAATTGTGAAGTAAAAGCACAATAGCGGAAAATTGGGAGGGCCAGGGTAATGCATAGGTTAGGTCAGCGCTTCTCAAACAGTGGGCCGCAAAGCTCTCTCAGGTGGGCCGTGAGAAGATCCAGAGGGAGAAAAATTATAGTAGATCTATTTCACAGACCTGTCCGTACATGGTATGTCCGATCAGTCTACGTGGGTCAAACAAAACTAAAACACGCTTGGGTATTATGCATGTTATGTTGCGAAGCATGCACACTCTGATGGTTTCAATCTAACATTAATCCAAACATCATTTGCATGCATATTGTGTATGTAGTTAATTGTCACCCATTTACTGGACATTTGTGAATGCAGATTAGTTCTCAAACTGTTTGTTTCGAATGTGCTCAGAGCTTTGTGTTAAATTTCATTTTTTTCATCAAACAATTTTTCATCAAAACGGACGTTTTCTTAAATTTTTGGTAGGTGGGCCTCGAAAAAAATCTGAGAGTCAAAGTGGTCCTTGAGTAAAAAAAGGTTGAGAAGTGCTGGGTTAGGTTAAAGATTGCCATAATAATCAACTCTTATGATTGTGGGAAACAACGGGAAGACAAAGATTGTTCCAAGTTAATTTTTTTTCTTCAAAATATTACAAATAGTTTTTCCTATTTTCAAATCAGGTGTGGAATAGAGGGAAGTGATTGTTGTGGAAATTCTTTCCATGTACAGTGTAAGTTGATTCACATTCAGATAGAAAAATGGAAGTAGTGTGGCGGACTATTTTTTTAGTGACTAGTCCCATACATGTTCATTATGGAGGCCCTTGTCATTAATTACAATAATAAATAATGATTTGTAAAGTGCATATTTCTATTGCACTGGGAGAGCACCTAACTGATTCATTCATGTACATGTAATCCATAATGTCTTTAAAATGTTAAATCACCAGCTAAAGCACATACAGCGCATCCAAAAAAAATGTCCCTCTTATATGCGGCTGAATTACTTCAAAAAATAAAAATTATTCTCAATGAAATGTATGGAACTAGAAATCTCATGTTCTAACTTCTATAAAAATTTCATTGGTCTCGCTTCAGTGGTTTTGAATACACAGTCTATTATGTAACAGTGGTGCTTTTCAGCCCATTCCAAGTTTGCATGCATGCAGCACTACTGTGTGTTCTGCTCTTTCTAGCATATCAACCCCCTTTGACCATTCTGACCAAGGAATTCCCTGATCTAACCAGGCTCGTCAAATCACAACCTTGAGCATGTTTAGAAGGGCAAAACAATATTTGACAGCTCATTTCTTGTTTGAAAACAGGAGATGCACAATGATTAAGACAACGGGTCATGTCTGTTTCATGCCTAATACTGCATTTTTGTTTTTATTACTTTTTTTAGTTAATAAGCTACTGTGGTCATGTTAATTCAATGTAACTTTTTAAGAGATAAAAGTCGATTTTTTTTTCTCTGGTAAAGTTCCTTTTCCACAAAGGGTGATTAATTCATGGATTCCCCTTTATTTTTGAGCTTATTTTACTCATCCATCATTCACATTTTCTTTCAAGTAGGTGCACTGATTCCCCTTATCAATCATCAAAAAACTTATTTTTTTAATGTTTCTTGTCCTTCTGAACATGCCCAAGTTTATAATTTGATGAGCCTGGATTTGATTAGGGAAATGTCCCTGCTCAGATCCTGGATGTAAAAATGGGGGTTAACATGCCATAGACAATGCAGATATGCATCAATGCTGCAAACTTGGAATGGGCTAAAATGCACCACTGTTGCATAACAGAGTGTATTCAAAACCGCTGAAGCGCGACCAATGAAATTTTCACAGAAGTTAGATCATGAAATGAGCTTTCTACTCATGAACATTTATTTGAGAATACTACCACATTTTAGAATTAATTCAGTACTATGTCAGAGGGACATTTTTTGGGGACGCACTGGAGGCCCTATCTGAATCTTTGTTTTTTCAGTGAAGCTTGTGTTGGCATCAACAGTTTTCATGAATTCACTTGCAATGTATCTTTGCCATATTTCATGCAGTATATTTTCTTGAAATTTTTTCCAGCAAGTTTTATTGTCACTTTCATATACCTTAATGAATGCAGAAAGCTACCGCATGTGATTGAGCAATAAGCATGATGGAATATTGCATACATTTCTAACCTTTGTACAGTTATAATTCATATCTACAGCATAAATTATTCACAAACAAGTCCAGGTACAAAGTACATGAATCACATGCTGCAATATATGAATACTGGTGTATACAAATGTGCATGTGTGTAACAATTAAGATTCACACTATTATATGTTAAAGTGTTTTTTGTGATTACCATTATGTACACTACAGTTGTTTGATTGTCTACATGATTAAAAATGAGTACAGTACATAAATCATCGAATTTCAACAGTGCTCTATTTCATGAAGTGATCATTAAACACTCGTAATTAGACAGTTTTCGAGCATATGGATCCTGACATCAACTGCAACCTACATGCATACGGGAAAAAACCCAATATTTGAGTTTCATCTCGGGATAAAATTTGTGTACAGAATTATCAATTCATGTCCAACATTGAACATCAAAGAGATATGATATATGCTGAGAAAAAAATGGAAAGTGGATACTTGATCTCCTATAATGTTAACCACTTTTGTATACCACTTTTATATGAAACACCAGGTACTAGGTTAGATTTCATATAGAAAAACCTATTTGGTGATCATGAAGATGTACTTGGAAGTTGGAAGACAATTGCCAAAAAAGAAAACATTATTACATATTTTGATAATTTGATTCATTATTAAACTTGGAGCTTAGAAGAATAAAAGAAAATGGGGTAGGAGGGTAAAGAGTGGGGTGCTTTAAAAGAGAGAAAATATTAGTTGTAGGGACTGTGATTAGTCCTGTAACTGTAAAAATTATGTCCTCTCCCCCCCCTTGAACCCTGCCTCTCTCATTCTACAATTTGGTATTCGACAAAATGATAGCTTTACATCTTCTTGGGGAGATATTAAAACAGAAATTAAAATTAATATATTGTAGAAATTATTTCAAAATGTAGGAGTGTTTTCTTTCCAGAGGAAGTAAAAAAAAATGATGATAACATACACTTTTAGGTTCAACTTGCTCAATACTTCCATATAGGTTACATGTAGCTACTGTATTTACCATGAAAACATAATTTAAAAATTCAAGAATAAAGAAAGAAATTTAAAGAAAATATGATACTGATGATAGTGTAAATGTAAATAGATACTTAATCTCATTAACATTCCATATTTGTATGAAATAGATATCTATTCCTTGCAGAAGATAACTGTAGACAATTCAAACATCTGATGAACAGGAATGATTGGTGGAGATTAGATGAAACTTGAGATATTTTGAAAAATAGTAACAAGAAGCAGTGAAAGTTTATTGATCTACTTATCTTTTTTCTATAATGTACTTTTCTGCGATAGTCAAGACTTTTTTTTCAAACAAAGAACGAGTTGATCTCAAGTTTTCAATAGTTAATGGTCACAAGAGGGTCAATTACATGTATGTGTATATCTACAGGTACATATACCTTCATAAATTATGCCACTCCAAAATGACGGGCAGTTCAAAGAAATCCAATATTTCTACTCATATTCTTACAACGAATGACATATTGTGACTTCAGGTAGTGTGCATTTAGTTTTGTTTTTTTAATCGAAGGATTGAGGTCTTATTGCCTATTTTAGATATAAGCTGAAGTCATTCTTGTGATTCAGTCATTTGAAATGCTCTCATTATATTGTTCTGATTACATGTAATTCAAATCTTCAACTCATTTATTTCTGCTTTCATGCAATTGAGGTATCAAAAGGAATTGGATTCTCTTTCATACCAAGTGGCCTTTTTTTACATTTACATGTAATTTACTTGTGCATTCACGGGCAATTACATTGATATAGAAGATGTGATTGAGTTCTATTATTTCCAAACAGTTGTAGCAATGGAGAATGAAATGTCATAAAATTATTTCTCCGTTATTGTTCATGGTTGTTGTTTTTTGGCATTATTACATTAATTTGCAAATCATATTGATCAACTTTGGTGTTTTCATCTGGAAATCTGGAATATAGCACTCTATTTTGTATTATTAACTAATAGTAACAAAAGTTAATTACTTATAATTTCTATTTGTATATGTACTAATCATGGAACTACTCATTTCATTCTATAAATCTTGATTTATACTATATTGAATGCATACATGTATATATAAATCAGACATGATGGATATTTGGTTGTATTAAAATCATTCATATTTTGTACCATCTTTACAATGTGGCTGCTTCCAGTTTCTATTGTACAGTCCATTCTTGAACTTTAGCTTGCACTTGAATTCATCTCAATTCAAAATGATTTTTGAAAACACTTTGATCATGATTCATGACAAAGGCAAACTTGTAAAAGTTTACAAAATTTTTCAATTAAAATTTGCAATACTAGTTTTTGAATGGATATTTGTAATCAATCACTAGTATACATGCCTTAAAAATAGCAGATTACAGCATTGCACCTGCAAACATTATAAATGTTGCACCTGAATTATGAAATAGAAATCAGTAACTGTAATGTTACTTTCCCTGTGTTTTTATAGGAAAATCCTGAAATAAGGGCACAAGCAATAATATGAAAAAATTGGGGGTGTTTTGGAAGTTTATGGATTTTGTTTGTTGGAGCTGGATCTTGGACCCCGTCTTGGACCTAATTCGCGAATGAAAGAAATGAGAATGAAGTTTTGAGGACGTGGTGGAGAAAAAAACCCAGAAACCCCTCAAGAGGTTAGAACTAATGATAGGAGTGAAAATTCGTAGACATATGAATGAATAAATGAAAAAGAGCAAATTAATTAACGAAGGGGGGGGGGGGTGCTCTTGGCTAATAAAGTTTGTGATGCGTGTTTTTTTTTAATATTCAGGCACTGAAGATCAGTGCTGCAGATGAGTGGTAGTTTAATGTGTAGAGAATGAATCAGTGCAACATCGCCCTCTCTTGTTTGCCATTGCTGTTTGCACTGAATTCTAAAAAAACCACCTATTGTTATTTCAGTAAAAAAAAAATAACATGATGATGATGTATGTCTGGGAGATTTAGTTTTTGGCCGGTAATGGCACTTCTTTGTAAACTCTTAGCGAATAATGATGATGATAATGATAAAATAATTAATAATAATAATAACAAATGATAATGCTAATAATTATGATAATAATAATGATAATTACATGTAATTACACTGAATAACTTGATGTAAATGTAATGATTCTATGAGTAATTGTTGATTTCACTCTATATGTACATGTATATAATGTATTCTGTTTTTACTTTATTATATGTAACATACATTGAATTACTATGATGTTGAGGTATTTTTTAAACTGCAGGGCGCCTTTGGAAAGCAGTTTTGCATAACTGAACAGGCCTACCCTGCAGTATAAAATAAATAAAACCAATAAATAAATAAATGAATAAATAAATAAATAAATAATAACAATATGATAACAATATCGATAAATGAATGAAAAAAATTTCCAATGCTAGTATGGAAACGCAACTCGTTTCATCAAAAGCTACAACCGCCTCCTCTGACTTGCCTAAAGGATTGTTGAATATCTAAAAAACGGATCCGGGGCGAAGAATGTCCAGTTTTCAGATCTAACCTTTGGGTCTAACTATCTAGACCTTACGCTTCACGCGCGCATGGATGATTTGATTTTTGAGAAATGTATCCTCTTCGTGAGTCACTGCAAACTGCCCTTATTCTGTTATTAGGCCCCTTTCTGGTCAGTTTATTAGAATTTCAACTATGTAAGCATCTTTATCATGACTTTAAACAAATGCCCAGAATGTTCAATTTTCATGTCTAAATATACCCATTCAGCACGCGCTTATGAAAAATGCACTGAAACTACAAATCTGCAGGTAGGACTATCCCCTCAAAAAAGCTAATAACAAACTCAGGTTTTTATGGCGGATTGGCGAAAATGGAGATGGAAATATTAATCCCACTCCCCCTCTATTGCCCGTGCCATCGTTGGTTCACGTCACATTGATACAACCTTTGTTACTGAAAAATAAACTGGGTTCCAAAAGAAGCTTATCGAACTTCACAAATTCCACTTAGTAAAAATCGAAATTTTGACACAGGCTAGCTTTAATAATCTTTACTAAGTTTGCCATTTTGTGACTTTGGATTCCGGAACCAATTGATTTGAGGGGCTGCAACCTCTTGTGATTAAACCAATCTCTTAATTATTGACATATGCTTAGTAAATTATTAGCCTGCCTCAATATTTTGTTCATTTTTACCATAGAGCTATAGCTCTATGTTTTTACTGAGTGGAATTTGTGTATAATGTGCGTGTGAAGCTATATAAGTTTCTTTTGGAACCCAGTTTATAAACCAATACCAAACTATTATGAGTCGACTCTGCCTTTAGCCGGGTTTTTTTTCTGCTTTAGTCAGAAAAGAATGTATATTTTTGTAGATGTGGTAAACACTCACTTGAAACAGATTTTGAATAATAGTTTAATGCATTGATGTACTATGATGGCTCTTTCTTATTGAATTTGAATTTATTAACAAACTTCATTCACTTAACATGAACATTTTGTTTTTACAATATTTACGATGATAACATAACAGTACATGTATTCATAGGAGTATATTGTAAAATTCAGTAATACATCATTACATTTTCCATGGATTTCCAAATAATTGATAGAAATATATACATATGCATATACATATATACATCTATGTACAAAGAGTTATTGTTGATGTTTCCATTCACAACGTGTCGTTGTACAAAGCGCTTGTGGGTGGCGGGGAGGGGGGGGGGGGGTGGTTGAGGCAGAAACAAAGGAGAAACGCATATTTTTTTTCTCAACTCATTGCATACTAAAAAACCTATACCAGACCCTATCTCATGTCCATTCGCTCTCATTTATACAAAATGTGGTTTTGTTTTCACTTTTACAAATAAATGACAAACACAATAGTCTGGTTGTTGTCAATTTCGCCAAACCGCGATCCCCCGCGTGTTACAGAATCTGCATGACGAATGCTGTTTTCAACATGGTTTAAAAAAATAATAATAATAACTTCCAAATCATTGTTAAGTCTCAAGTTCATATAATTCAAAACGGAAATTCAGTTTTTTTAGTTATGTTTTCCAACAAATTTTTCAACCCCATTAGTTTATTGTAAAAAAATGAAAACGAGTGGATAATGAGCATGTGGAAAATTGAAAACAGCTGGTTATAGACTACGCTGTTCGGATGAATCATGAAATTGGTTTCGATCTTTTCCAACTAAATGCACCCATCAAACAGTGTCAGGATCTTTTTTCTTCATTCTTCTTATTATAAAGATGATGATTGCATCCATGGTTGTTCGTTGTGTTTGAAGTCGTGAATGATTCACGGTGTTGAATCAACAGTTAGTCTGATCCTCTAGATCTTTACTTTCAAAGTGATGATAAAATGATGAAGCATGAAAGTTATGCTGATGCTAGTGAAGATTCATGGCTGAGTATGATAATTTATGTTAAAGGGAAAGTTTACTCTTTTTCTTATTTCATTAAGATTTTCCCCTCCAAATATATATATATATATATATATATATATGTGTGTGTGTATGTGTGTGTATATATATATATATATATATATATGTGTGTGTGTGTGTGTGTGTATATATTTATATATATATATGTGTGTGTGTGTGTGTGTATATATATATATATATATATATATATATATATATATATGTATATATATATATATAATTCGTTCAAAGTATTTTGTTTCAAGAAACTTTATTGTCAAACAAAGCATTGATCCAGAACGGTTACACTTCGTAATTCCGAACGTTCTGTATTCCGAAGGTTCGTAATTCCGAAACACGTAAATTGCCTATACCTCGATGTTTGTTAATCCGAAAACAAAAAAGGGTTCGTTAATCCGAACATTTGTGGCGTTAATCCGAAAACGAAATAAGGCTCGTTGTTCCGAAGGTTCGTTAATCCGAAAACAAAATAAGGTTCGTTGTTCCGATGGTTCGATAATCCGAAAACTATACAAGGTTCGTTGTTCCGAAGGTTCGTTAATCCGAAAACGAAATAAGGTTCTTTATTCCGAAGGTTTGTTAATCCGAAAAATGAAAACCGGGAAAGCAGAGGAAGGGCAAGTGTGGTGGTGGTGGGGGGGGGGGGACACCGTTGCTGTTCAGTTGTTATAAGGATGGAAAGGCAAGGGCGGCCGAATGAATTTTCGTTTGGGGAGCAAAGCCAAAAATGACACTCGTACGTCAAAATGGGCACTTTGGTGATATTTTCACAATGAAGTCATTGTGTGTTTTATAGTAATTATGTAGAGAAAGGCCTTTTTGAAGTGACTTCTGATTATGAGAGACGTATATTTAGGCTTTAGTTTTCGCGAGAGAGTATAATGAGCGAGCGGTTTGGAAAAAAAATCAAAGCTGAAGTTGTAAAACTCGTTTTGGGGGTCAATTCCTGTTAAAATGTCATTATTGCGAGAGATGTTGCGAGCGTGAATCACAAGCTCAAACTTTAGGGCATTTCAATAAGAAATGAAAATAAAAAAATCAGAGCAGGTTTCTGCTATCATTAAACCATGGACCCTAGGGTCCATGATCTAACTAAAAAGTTAAAACGAGCGCAAAGCCCGAGCTTAAATATACTGACCAGAAAAGGAACATGTTAAGGACTGCATTTAGTGATCTCTTTAGGATACATATATATACTTACTTTACCAATCGAATAATGCGAGTGCGAAGCGCGAGCTGAAAAATTGTGATATTCCAGCCTGAAAATTAATCTAAAATGTATACTTTAAAGAAAGTAATTATTTTGAAAAAGAGAATTTCCCATTTTGGAAAAATAGCATTTCCCTGTTATTTATTTTTGTTGTAAGTTGTAAAACTCGCTTTTTGGTCAATTATGGACCTAATTACTGTTAAAAGGGCATCCTTGTGAGATATTGCGAGCGAATCACGAGCTCAAACTTTGGAAATTTCACGTAGGCCTAATAAGACATAATAATAATAATAATATTGGTATTATCTACTAAGGGAAGCCACTTCTGTTCTGAAAACTGTTCTCCCAGCGGGCCCTGCTATTATTATTACCCCGGCTTTAGCTGGGCTGCCTAGGCGCCCAAAGGAAGGCATTTTATTAATTTCTTCCTACCGGGTACCCATTCACCTCACCTGGGTTGAGTGCAGCACAGTGTGGATAAATTTCTTGTTGAAGGAAATTACGCCATGGCTGAGATTCGAACCTACGACCCTCTGTTTCATAGTCAGAAGACTAATCCACTGGTCCACAACGCCCCACATAAAAAGTAAACATTCCGAGCATTTTTGTAATCATGAAAAAAGGATTAACATTGTTAACACTATAGGCGTAACGATCAATAAAATTTTATTAACACTATATTCTTTATCACCATTTTTATTATGATCATCGTTTGGGATTATAATGATCATCATTAGTATTATTTTTATTACCAGCAGAAGCTCTTACTAAAAATGACATCCCCTCCAATACAAATCCTATTATCCGGAGGTTACTCGCACGCGACCAACACACTTAATCCCCTGCATCTTTAAACCATTTGCTTGGGCAGCAATTGCTCAGATAAAATCGAAATTAAGCGTATGCTTGATCTGGCCGCCTATTCTTAATGCAATACATGATTTGGCCACAACACACACATGTATCATCGTCCCGGATCATCGTTCGTTATTTTATTATTGCATAATATCATGTTATCTTGTAAGGACAACACCGTTCTTGTTACCAAAATGAATTAATTTCTTTTTCGGAAATACGAACCTTATTTAATTTTCGGATTAACGAACCTTATTTCGTTTTCGGACTAACGAACCTTCGGTATTACGAACCTCATTTCGTTTTCGGTATTACGAACCTCATTTCGTTTTCGGATTAACGAACCTTCAGAATTACGAACCTCATTTCGTTTTCGGACTAACGAACATTCGGAATAACGAACCTTCAGAATATCCGAACCTTCGAAATAACGAAGCTTCGGAATTACGAATGTATGCGGATCCAGACACCAGCTACACATTTTGCTGCTTTGTGAGTGAGCGTTTATACGGTAGACGTATATTGGAAAGTACAAGAATCAGTAACTGTTTGCCTTTCTCGGCTTTGTCATAAAGCTGCACCATTTGTTTTCTTTCTTTATGAGAACATGCATGTACACTGTTAGAAAATTAATCCTTAAAATAAAAGAAGTTCCTGCAGCAGAGTCTCGAGAACACCTGTAATCTTACCAGATTGTGCAATCTTACAGGAAATTGGTATTTGGTGTATGGAATCTTACAAATTTCCTAAAACACCCTTTTTAAACGGAACTGTTCTGTTAAATTGCAGAAAAATTCCTGTTTTATGAATTTACAGAATGATTCTGTTATTGCTTTCTGCAAAATCTTCTTTTTCCCCCCTGTAAAATCAGTTTTTTTTAACAGTGTACCCACAACCAGGACTCCACATGGCCTTTCTTGAGCATTAATCACTGTCGTTTTGTGGGCACACTCAACCCGATAAAAAGTCCCGATTGCTCATTTTGGTTAATTTAGTCAATTTAGGCGATCGTCAGTAGTCCATCCTATTTCTGCCATTTCCATTTTAGAGAAAGTACATGAGGAGAAAATAAGAGGAAAACCCCATTTGTAAAATCAATCAAGCTATCTTGCCAAGGAAATGACATTAAGGGAAAAAGTCTGAAAGTGTTAGAAGCAATTTCTTTGTTCAAAATGAGACTTTCGCATATTTTCACCCCTCCCTCTCCCCCTCTCTCCTCCTCTCTCCCCTCTTTCTTTCTTTCTTTCTTTCTTTCTTTCTCTCTCCAACCTCTCTTGTCTTTGTCACTATCCAATCTTTATTTTTAATTCAAATCATTTTATCCTAAGTTTCTCCTTATGACGTTATTAGATATATTCAATGAGTTCATTCGACACTGACACACTCCCCGTGTTCTGCATGCATGCTGCGTCTCCCATCAAGTTCTGTTGTAATCATCACACCAATGAACTCCACATTTCTAAATATTGAAGAAACACATCTCATACATCATTCACCAATTCCAATTCCTTTGACTAGAAAACGTTGAATAATGCACCATCTGCACTACGTAGTCAGGGAAAGGGCAAGACAAGTAGTATGAGTGGTGAGGTTACATGACATTTGCTCCTGCGACAATATTGCTCCGATCTTAATATCTCAGAGGACAAAGGTTTAGAGTAAGGTTTGTAATAGTTTTTGGTTCAGAATAATGTAAAGATGTATGGATTAGGGTTTATTTAGTTTTGGAAATTAGGTTATTTAATATGCAAGTTTTCTGTCGGAGCAGGAGCAACTGTCATATTAGACTCGAGACAAGTGAACGGGGTGCAGGGGTGGATGTTTACAAAGGGAGAAAAAAAAAATCTTCTATATATTCTGTATGGTTATTCTATGGTTTGCCAGATTGATTGTTTGGATATCTTTTATATTACAGGGCTTATTTCCCGGTAATTGCCAAGCTTTGGCGGATCAAGGGGGCAGGGACCCGCCCCCCGTCATTGGCGGAACAAAAAAAAATGGGAGGAAGAAAGAAAAAAAGAAAAAGAAAAAAAAGAGGAAAAAAACAAAGGAAGACGAGTGAATAAAATAAGGTGAAGGGAAGACTTGGGGAAAGTTATGTCACTATATTAAATCTTCGCTCGCGCTCGCATTGGATGTTCGAAGAAATACATATCTTGCTCAACAGGCTGATGATGAGCTTAAAATATCTAGTTTTGAAGTCAATACAAAAAATATTCAGTTGGGACATCGAACATTCATCATTTTGTTCAATTTACAAATTGAGTTTAACAAAGTGCCCTGTAAAATGTTCGTTTTATATAGTTTATAGTTTTATATCAATATTTTCAATATTTACAATATTTTTTTGAAGTATAAGTTGAAAGATTGCAAAAGTCTCATCAAATGGAAACAACGTTTGACTTTGACAACACTATTTGGAGGTTCTACTGTCAAATACCTTTTTATTCAACTGCAGATGTCAACATGAGATGGTTTCAGTTCAAAATAGTGAATAGAATTATTTATATGAAAGATGCTTTGTTACGATTTAAATTAGTTACAGATAACTTTTGTTATAATTATAAAGAAACTATTATGCATGTCTTTTGTTCTTGTGCCCACACAAACGAAATATGATCTCAACTAAAAATTTGGTTTTCTCGTAACAATTTGCATATCCAAATTTCAAACCAGTATAAACTAATTTTACGGAAACAATAATGGTGCTCTTAATTGTATTTTTATAATCGTTAGAAAAGAAAATTTTGCAGCAAAATGCACTGTCTTCCAGTTTTCGACCATATTTTGTCTGAAATAAAATCTTATTATGGTATGGAAAAGTATATATATAAACAAATCTGAAAGAGAAGAAATTCATAAAAAGGTGGTCATCTTTTACTTTATTACATTAAGTCTCTCAGATATCATTCTAAAATACATAATATATATATATATCTTGTATGGATTTTTTCTTTCCTTTGCACTTTGATTTAACCCTTTTTATACAAATGTTACGACAATATCATGGAATATTGTATTGTACATATTTAAATTTTGTGTCATATACTGTCTTTATAATTTAATTAAGTATTGTCGAAAAATATGTATTGTAGTGATTTCAATAAAGGAACCATGTGGAAGGGTTAACAAGAAAAAAAAGTTTCATCTCGCACTTAGGAAGAGGAATATGAATATATTCATCATTTTCATATGATGACAAAATGTTCTTAGAATGTCCCGGTCCTAGGTCAAAATAATAGTAAAAAATATCAGATCGCCCTTCGCGCTCGCATCATTTATTGAGTGCGATCCATATCCACTTCACAGTTTCTTACACATTGCAGATCGGAATATCAAATATTCTAAACTCGCGCTTTGCGCTCGCATTATTGATTTTCATGCGTAGAATGCCCAGATTCTAGGTCTGAATCTAAAACACGCGCAGGCATGTTTATTGAGATACACAGCTTGTTCTTTATTTAAAACGTGCTTGAATTATCCAGCTTCATATCCGATTAATAAACATTTTCTGATTGCGCTTCGCGCTTCCATTATCAATGTAGGAAGATACACAATTACCCATCCTTTTCATGATTTAAAAAACATGAATAGAGTGTCCTGATTTAGGTCTAAAACTCAATATTTTCCGTTCGCGCTTCGTGCTCGCATTGTCTAGCTATATACTTATCCTGTTCATGATTACAAAAAAGGCTTAGAATGTTATTTTTTAGGTAGAAATGTCAGAAATCTTCAGCTCGCGCTTTGAGCTCGCATTCTTTGGCTGTTGGAATTTGTATAATCTTCATGGCTGACTGCAAACAGTCCTTAAGAGTTCCCTTTTCGATCAGGCCAAAACGCGCAGATTAAAAATTTCTGCTAGCACATCGCGATCGCAGTATCTAGTTACATACGCATCTTGTTCAGGATCATAAAAATTGCACAGAATGTTCAATTTTCAGGACAAAAACCATGAAATTTCATCAAAAGAAAATAACTCGCGCTTCGTGCTCGCTCTTTTTGAATAGGGCTTATTATGATTATGTTGTTTTATAAGAATAAAGCTAAGAAGTGTCTGTTAGGAATACCCCTTCAAGGAAACAAACAAAAATCAACTTTCAGCTGCCGATCGGGGAAAATATGGGTGAAATAAAAATTGCCCCCAGCCCCTTTGGCGAAAGCTGGATCCGCTCCTGCCAAAGACACGAATACATACAGGCCCTGTCTCAAGATTGAATTATTTTAACATGTTTAAGCCAAAATTAAGAGATGGAAATAGATTGTGATGATTGCACTGAGAAATCTATCTAATGACAGTACTTTAATTTCTTACATTATCATGTCTAGGCCCGTCGAGGCCCTTCTGGTATATCTAGGCCATTCTTGGTTTAACATGTTGACCATGTAGATTTTTGCTAGTGAAATTAATGTTAAATAGTGAGACTATAAACGATTGATCCACCTTTCGCCATAAGGGGGGTCCACAATTTTTTTATCCATATTTTCCCCGATCGGCCGCTCAAAGTTGATTTTTTTTCTTTGAAGGGGGTCCTAACAGTCACTTCTTAGCTTTATTCTTATAAAATAACATAAATGTGGAGCCCTACTTTAATAATGCGAGCGCGAAGCGTGAGCTTAAATTTTTGTAAATTTCATTTATTTTGTCGTGGAAATTTAACATTCTGGGCGATGTTTATGATCCTGAACAAGATGCATATGTAACTAATTAATTACTGCGAGCGCCAAGCGGGAGCAGAAACTTTTAATAAACGTTCTGGCTTGATCGAAAAGGAACCTGTTAAGGACTGTTTATAGTTATCCATGAAGATGATACATAATTCAACAATTAAGTAATGCGAGCGCGAAGCGCGAGCTGAACATTTTGACATTCCGACCTAAAAAATTGACATTCTAAGCTTTTTTTGTAATCATGAAAGGAATAGATATATAACTAAACAATTGATGCGAAGAGCGAGCGGAAAGAAAGAGATTTCAGACCTACAAACGGGACACTCTGTTCATATTTTGTGAATCATGAAAAGGATAGGTAACTGGGTATCTTTCTACATTTATAAAGCGCGAGCAGAAAATTTTTGATATTCTGATCTGAAACTGTATTAAATAATAAAACAAGCTGCGTATCTCAATAAACATGCGTGTGCGTGTTTTAGACCTAGAATCTGGGCACTCTGAATACATTTTTTTATCATGAAGATCAATAATGCGAGCTCGAATCGCGAGCTGAAAATATTTGATATTCCGATCTGAAAATGGTCAATTAAGCACTATTTCAAGCACTGTGTAAGAAAATTGTGAAGTGGATGTGGGTCGCACTTAATAAATGATGCAAGCGCGAGCTGATTTTTTTAATCAATATTTTGACCTAGGACCGGGGCATTCTAAGGACGCTTTGTCATCATGCGAAAATGATGTCTATCTTCCCATTCCTCTTCTTATAAGCGCGAAATGAGACTTGTCGATATTCCATTCTGAAGAAGGGCACAATTTAGTTATAAGGAATTCATGAAAATGTTATTTTCTTATTTATCAATCCAATGTGGAATTTGTTGATATTACGGCCCGAAAATTAGACATTTTAAGCGCTTTTGTAATATGAATAGGATGCATGGGTCATTTTTTTAACAATTAGTGCGAGCGCTCAGCGCTAGCTAATAGGCCTACGTTTTGAAAATCACACATGAAAAGGGATATTTTGAGAAGTGAATGGAATACACGAAGACAATATGTATACTTGGCAAATCAAACAATGCGAACGCGCAGCGCGAGCTGAAAATGTTGATATTTAGACCTTAAAACGTACATTTTACAGAGCCCTTTTTTAAATCAATTTATAATCAAAGACAAAGAAAATAATGAAAGCTCGATGTCCGAGCTGAAATATGTTTTGTACATTGACTTCAAAACTTGATATTTTAAGCTCCATATCGGCCTATTGAGCAAGATATGAATCTCATCGAACAAGCAATGCGAGCGCGAAGCGCGAGCGATTTTTTTTTTACAGTGAAATGAAATATTTTTCTTATTTTCCAAGTCTTCCCCTAACCTTATTTTATTCACTTATCTTCCTCCTCTATTTTTCCTCGTCTTTTTTTCCCTTCTCTCTTTCCCCCTTCCTTTTCTTTTTCTCTCCCCCTTTTTTTTTGCTCCGCCATGGGGGGGGGGGGGGACCCGGGCCCCCTGGATCCGCCTATGTTACCATGCTTCATTATGTTGAAAGCACTGTCTCAGTATCAACTCTGTAAAGGTGCAGTTTGCAATAATCATTGCTATATCATGGACTTAGATGCTATATACTATTCTATTAAGAAGCCCCCCCCCCCCATGGTTTCCGTGAATGGTAATTCATTTTTTCGAGCTATATTGGACCCCTCTTGTGATATCTCACATGAATTGGCCGGAGCATTGACCTTTTATAATCATATATTTACGTTTGATTCGCGAAGTAGACCGCAAAATATATCTTTTAAATCCAACCAAGATCCAATTCACCACATTTCAATTATCAAGGAAACCCATTGAAAGCAAATTAAGACGTCTTGATTAGATGATTAGAGCCAAACTTATAAACATTCCTAAAGTTTGGAGATTATACTTTAATGACTTTTGTTATGCATGAAAGTAATATCATGCACGTTTTGGAAGGGGAGCAAATAGTTACATAATTATGCCTATCTAGCTATGGGGTTCTTCCTCAATTCTTTTGCCAGTTCTCTAACATCTGGATGTCAATTGAAAGAATTGTCATAGTTTATAACGAATGGTGTATTCTCTCGTTTTCAATGTATTAAGACGAGATTTAGATTGATATTATCATTATTACTATTATTTGTTTGGCGTCACCTGTGCCTGGTAGGCGAACTGAATCACTGTGACCCGCATGTCTCCGATATAACTGATTGGGGGAGTGCATGCAGGAAAACCAGGGAGATGGGAGAGGGTATTACACCGGGGTTTCCCCCTACTCTTATCAAGGAGTTACCAGCACTGCAGTGGGTTATTGCCGTGCTAAGGTGATGACTCTCCTCCACTGTCCACACGGGGCCTCCATTTAACGTCCTATCCGAGACGGAGTGTTTTCCACTGTAACATAGCCTGCATCTATCAGTCTATATGGAATAGAGGAGAGACGTTTACACACAACGCAGGCTTCAGTCATCCGCCCGGTGTGTACTCGAACCCACGACCTTTGATTCGACATGCTGATGCTTTACCGACTGAGCCAACTTCGCTCTCTGATTGATTCCCTTGATTTAAAAGGGAATAATCACTTCAAATTAGCATTAAGCATTTTTATCGACAAACAGAAAAGGTCAAATACAAATAGTGTGATGGTAATAATAATAGTAAGATGACAATCAACTCCCCCATACATGTGGCATATACATTGACTTGGATGATTATTTTGAAAATTAAAAGGCCCCTTCTTTCCAAATAATATGTTACATGGGTCGCAGAATGAAATCTGAAAGGGGGGGCGAACATGCATAAATCACAATTTGATGGTCATTTCTGAGTTAAGAATAAAAGAAAACGTTGATAAAGATAAAGGAAGACCCTCTCTTCATGCACGCGGAGCCTACCAATAAACATGTTCGTGTATACTTTTAAAGAATGAGGCCTAATACGCAACCAAAAGGAGACTGCTGTGCAACCCCTTCACTCGAGTTAAGGGTCTGAATGTGCAGCCTAATCATGCCTTGTGTAGTGAAGGCCCTTGGAACAACAAGTTATGCATGTGCTAGTCTGAGACACATTGTCTTGCTGATCAAAGTTTCATTCAGGTTCTGTGCCTGCAGACTAGGCTGTCTTTTTTTCCTGGTCGGATGAGGATTACAATGGAAACGGGGTGGGGTGGAAGGTGGAGGGGTCATTGGGTCCCAATCGGAGTCATTGACCGGTCCAATTAGTATCACTATACTATGCCCATCATCAAATCAACAGGATCAGAGTTAGGCCTCATAATTCAAAGGATTAATTTTGGACATTAGATAGCCAGCGGTCAGTGATTAATATTCAAAATTATGCTTGTGGTCATTTATTCTTAGAAATAATTAATTGTCGAATATTGACATCGCATGTATATTTGCATGAACGTTCCATTTTACGGGCTGGCTATTTCATCGGAAAGGAGAGGAATATATTAACGGATATCAATATAAAAAAATCTATGAGCGTTTGAAATTCAGGTTAAGAATTACAAATAGAATTGCATGAAAATTGCCAGTTGGGCCAAACGCCACTTCATACAATTATAATAGCCAGTTCAATTAACAGTTACCAGTTGGTCCAATCGCCATTTGGTCCAATATTGACAGTTGGCCTAATGCCCACGTGGTCCAATGCCCATTAAGTCCAATTCTCACTAGGTCTAATAACCGTTAATGAGGGCAGGCGCGGATCCAAGGGGGTAAATGCCCCCCTCGGTTAGAAAGAGGGGGAAAGAAAAAGAAACACACCATCAAAATATAGGATGGAAAACTATAATTAAGACACAAATAGCGATTTATTAGCCTGATTTTGATAGCCGTCTCTGAGACCCATAGTTTATGCCCAGTTTTCTCATTTTTTTTCGTTTTCTCAAAAGTTTTATTTAAAAAAGGAAGAAATCTGTTGTTTTTATTAGTGGGGTTTGTGTATAATTGCAAGGTAATTTGAAAGTACAAGTTTTGCTGTCAATTGAAGTGAGTATTGGACCAAATACACGACGTTGGATCACATGGATATTGGCTTTTGGATGAAGTGTTTATTGTACAAAGTGGCATTTAGAGGAAGTGACTTTTGGACGAAGTGGCTCTCGACTAACTGGCTATCACACGAAATTGCTATTGAACGAAATGATATTGGAACAATCGGCATTAGACGACCTGGTCACTGGACGAAATGGCATTGGACGTAGTGGACATTAAACTCTCCTTCAGGGGAGTATACAGGATTTTCCAAAAGGGGGCATTTTGTTCAGGAAAAATTTGAAAAGAAAAAAAGAAGAACAATACAGTAGAGGTATTTCACTTGCACTCAAAATGGGGAGGGCACGGACAAGATGTGCACTGTCCCCACCTGAGTTCCCCACTGTGGCACTGCCTCCTATAATGATATGAACAGATATTTTGTTAATAAGTAAGTTTATCCTCATTCAATTATGCATGTTTGAATCATGAAGTCATTTCTACTTCCATATTGGCGTCCAAGAAGTTACAAATAGACCAGTTCGTAGTTACTTCTGGGACAATTTTGGTCAAATGACCTTTCATTTCTTTCATTAAGATAGGTAGATTTCAAAGCAAGATATTACGTATGCATGCCTTACATAGCGGGATGAAGAAATTGAATAGACCAGGTGACTAGAATAGCACATCAATGAACACTCTATGAAGTTATTTGTTGCATTTCTACTTTGAATGCATACTAGAGGATGTTGTACAATGTACTTGGCAAACTGTGAAATATACCAGTCATTCGTGGACGCATTTTTTTGTGGATGTGAATGAAAAACACAATTCAAAAGAATATATGAACAATCAAAACATCGAATTTGGTGCTTATCTCATTAAATTTTAAACCACCATGTCACTTTAGTACAAATGACCTTCCTCTGATCATGCGCAGAGTGGAACTACGAATTGGCTTATTAACATGGGGCCTATCATAAAAAGATGAGATAACTGTCAAATTTGATAAACCCTTTATAATCAATATCCAAATCTTTAATTCACAAAAATTAAAAGAGTTCCACCATGCATAATTTTGGTTCTCTTTTTATACTCGAAAAGGCCCATTCTCATTCATTTACTTAAAAAACATGTCTAAATAGATCGATGACAAGACTAGTTTACAATATATTCATGATTATTTTGATGCATCATTATTGAAAGAAAACAATCATTTCATTAAAAGAAAGAAGGATAACCAAACCCCTAAAATTCTTTGATAAACTCATTCTTTTAAACAAAACACCTCTTTGTCAACCAAGAAGGAGAGTATGAGTCATTCATAATTTTTTGATGAAAGACATGTCCAGGGTCTTGGTCTGAAAGTAAGCGGTCAAAAGTGACTAGAGGTCAATTAATAAACACACTCACTTTCAACATGCTGAATGCCCTAAACACTTGAACGCTGAATACAGGGTTGAAGGTAAATAATTTTCCACAACCTCACAATAGAAACGTCAATCAGGAAATGTTTGTATAAATCATGTTTTCATAAGGAAGAAAATATAGAGTGCAAGAGACCAGAAACATAGTTTTTTTTTTCTTCTTCATTTCCGTGTTTATAAAGGCTTTATTTATCGAGGTATACACAACCAAGACACACATGAAGCTTATGATATCTTCCTTTGAAGTTTAAGTGTATACAAATCATTATGATAATCAAGAAAATGTCCTTGTCTACAAAGTTATCAAAAATGTCCAGATCCATGTTGCTTTTATAAATGGAATTCTGTTATTCTTGTTGCTATTTCTAGAAGACCCTGAAGTGTTACATTGCCATATAAAATGTGTATGTATTTATACATGTACACGTATATATAATACGTAAACAATTTGATCTCGCTTGTCTTTTATTGTAATCATTTGAAAAACATGCACAAAAATTAAAGCAAATTTCTTCAAAATCAAAGAAAAGACTTTCTAAGATAAAGGACATTATTATGTTGGGTCAAATGCGTGTACTTGATTCAAGTTGATGTTTTTCGGGTTTTTTTTTTGCTTTTTTTTTTTAAATCGAACTCTATCGTACTTTTAAGTGTGAAGTACATCGGTATAATTTGGACCTAAATTCCACTTCCTCTCAAGACAAGCAAAATATACGAGTTAATCTTTCCTTGAATCCATTAAAACCACATGTCCTCATCGCAATAAGCTATTAATTAATATATTTATTGCGGTTTCACACACTAATGCAGATCAAGCTTGTATGTTTCACAAAAAATGCATTAAACCATGTTGTTATTATGATTATTTTGGGATCACCATCCAATCAACTTTATGATTCCATGTGGCATTAAGCTTATCCGGTTGGATCAGAAATATTGATATCTATAATTATTCATTTTCCACATGTATGACGAAAGTTCAGTATGGGGCAATCCAATTGCACGTCATCTGCAATTGTCGCTTCAAACATTGATCTACCCTACCATATAAAATGAACTCTCTACTCTAACCTTGCATTTCAAGACCATGTACGCCTTTTCCTCCATTATACATCCAGAGCTTCTGCATGGGTCTTCGAACTACGGGCTGAATGTTTCAAGTTGATAAGCGGAATGGTGGTAGCCCCCCCCCCCCCCGGGGGGGGGGGGCACTCGACCAAAAAAAGTAGTGGGTATGTGCCGCGGGCGAGACAAAAAATGGGGGCCTTGGAGCGGGCTTATTGTAAAAAGGAGGGTCCTCGGAACGGGCTTCGGAACGACAAATGTTTGTGAAAACGGGGGTCCTTGGAACGGGTCGCCTGCGTGTGATTGCGTATTTATCATCCCTATGGAACGGGCATACGTGCATGCAGCTAGCCCGGCGGCACGGGCGCCGGGTGCGCTAGCGCAGATGCGATGGTCGGACAGCGCTCTGCGGCCGCTTTTCACCAAAATTGCGGCTCATTGTAGCAGATCAATTCGGCTGGAACGTCGTAACGGAAAATATGCGAAGCTTTGGAGCGGATTTCTTTCTTCTTTTTTCTCGATAAGAAGAAAATGCTATGCTTTGGAGCGGCTTTCTTTGTTCTTTTTCTCAATAAGACAAAAATGCTATGCCTTGGAACGGACATTTGAGTGTAAAAATGGGGGTCCCCTCCGCGGCACATACCCACTATGCATTATATACTGAATGCCCCCCCCCCCCGGGTGGTAGCCACTTTACCTAATTGCTGAGAAGGCAACTAAATGGCTTCACGTCCTATCCGAGGGGCCTGGACTTTAAAGATGAGAAGCTTTGTCATGTGGCAAAAGTGTTGTACATAGGACCATTGCTCTACACCATATACTGTAGCCGTGTCAAACATAATTGTAGTCAGGCTTTGGACACCATGACACCCATGAGATATGAGAAGGGTACCTTATAGTTGTGTTAACCGGACCTATATGGACATTGATAAATTGAATGTTATTTTAGTGTCATCATTATAGGAAATAAAGTAACAAAACACGATCACCAGTTTGCAATCGCACTCAGTTGAATGGAATAGTTTGGAAATGTCAAGGTTTCAAATGCACTTATTGTTGTTGCAGTTCACAACGCTTCGTGGATTAAGTAATTGTATATCTAAACACAATCGTGCAGTATTTAAGTTTACAGAAAAGAAATACAGTTATAGGTTTGTACTGGTCAATAGATGGGAGTTTTGGGCACTGGTCCCCCGGGAATTCCATGCACTATCAATAAAAAAATGTATATAAAAGAAAAAAAAGGATGAGAAGGGGTAACATATGATATCATTTTCTGATTATTTTGTTTGGATTATTGCGCCACTATAGGTTTGGGACAAATTGTAATATTCAGCCTCATTTTGAAGAAAGATTTTGTATAACCGACAGTAGCTTGCTTCCAAATATTACCCTACCCCAGTCATGCCAGTGAGATCAAGTGTTGCATGAGTTCGCAAAACACGATCAGAGTAGGCCTAACAATATACTGGAGGGCGGAACAAGATAAAAACATAAATAGAGCAGCCCATTCGTTGTATGCATAAAGTCATGCTCATTGTTATATTTATAAGAGCTTGACCCCTTGCAGAGATTGGAAATACAATCAGAATTTAATGTAAATGTAGGGAAGAGTGACATTTCCTGCTGAAATAACAGATAAGAACAGGGTTCAAAGTATACGACAGGTTATTTGAAAGAAACATAGCACTTATATTTCGAACTTTTGTCATCACATTGGCTTATCCTTATCATGATTATGATATAAGCATATATAATAATAGAGTGAGTATGAAATACACATTTCTCTGAAAGTTCTTGTTTTTATCAGCAGTCTGTCTAAGCCTATATTTTTATCTGTCTATGATCAATCTACGGGGAATCTTAGGTGATCCATAATCATCATGATCATGATAATGCTGGCCTGTAATGCACATCTGATTTTAATAATGATTCCTTTCAATATTTTTATAATCCAAATTGATTAAAAAATGATTTTGAAAGATTATGACGTTATTACCACCGCGGGGGAAATACCCATCTTATCATGCCCGAAGCTCTTCGTAATACAGTTTCATAAGAATTTGGTTCTGCTGTTGATATGTTCCAAAAGTACTACTAATTTTCATGCGATTCCGGCATAAGTGTTCAGATGTCGACTAAAAGTAGAATATATTTTCATTAAAACCGAATATCTCAGAATCTTTAGAGTAAGCAAAATATAATATCATGGCCATGTCAAGCTCAAGCTGGGATGCTGAAGCACCCCCAAGATTTTCCTACGGGGGTGCGGCGTGTGTTATTCTCCATATGAATTCTGGTACATGTAGGTGTGGCAAAATGGAGAAATATAACAAAAATGACCTATATTTTTGCTGGTCAAATTTACGTATGCACCCCCTGTAAAAAAAAAATCATTCCCAGCGCCCTGGCATGTAGCGAATGGATGAAGTGAGCGAAAGAAGAATCAAGTTGACATATTTAGCAATGATCAATTATGGGTTGGAGGTATTTTTTCTCAGGAAATTCGACGAAAGTCATCATGTTGAATCATATAATTTCATCTTTTTTTTTATTAAATACAATTTTGTGATTAAAGAAAGAAAATAGTGAGATTGGGGCTCCCCAGCAGTACTCAGTAAGCCATCGCTTGCTGGCAGAAAAAAACACTTTTATCGTAGTTTCGTTCAGTAAAAAAAAAGAGAAGATTTTTGAACTGGTATTGTATACCATTACTTTTTTTCAATTGGATTTGTCTGGGAAGTAATTGTTTCTTTCTAGTGATTCCCCCATTTAATATGGGGGGGGGGGCTTACTTGTCAGGCGAAATTCTGAAGAAAACACGATCATCACATGACCGTACGCAGCGGGGGCAGGGGCAGTTGACCCTAACCCCCACAAAAAAAAATTGCACCCAAATCATGTAAAAAAATATATCATGTACCAAATCCCTTCCTTTCCAACTGTCGTATATTTGACATATTCTTGCCCCTTCAGACAAAATTTCTGAGGAGGCTTGGACCTTGTTTTGAGTGACAAAATTAATGTTACTTGGAATTGGAACGGGTCCCGGTTGAGATAAACCATCTTTAGACAAGGGAACAAAGAACGACTACTGAGTACTTCCGCTCCACGTCGTGCAGATGGCGGACAACACCAAGCATACCAGCAGGAACTTCTTCATTTCATAGCATCCTTCTTCCGGTCTCCTTAATAACTAGCCAATAGATGTACCTTGAAAAATCGGTCCAGAGATTATCTTCCTTCGCCAGATACATTTTGTACAAATTGTTTCCTCTTTGCCCCCCGCTCAATTAATTTATGGTTTTGTTTTGTCACTTATAATGGATAATATGCCACCAAATAAGTTTGACGTATACTTGGCTTCTACTAACTGTGGAAGGGATTTTTTTTTGCTTGAAATAGGAGGGAAAATGTAATTTATGCAGTTCCATCCAACCATGGACCTATTTCGTAATAGGTCCATGATCCAACCAACCCTTTTTATGCTTGCGAGATAGACTCAAGCCATACTTCTTCGAATTCTCGCTCCGGGGTTGATCTGATTTTGGTTAAACATCTACATTTCTTCATACCATGGACCTGATTTCAAGGGGATGCTGCCTATGGGTAGTACCCCCGTTCCCAGGGCCACTGACACCAGTGTTCCTGGCCGCCAAGTGCACTCGGTTTGATTGCCAAAACGCATTTAGTGTAGTTTTAGCATGGACCTACTATAGGTCCATGGTTTTATGGACGCAATGGCCGGGGGGGGGGTAGCCTCTTGTCGAGGCCCTGGCAGCTGCTTCCCGAGCGAAGCGAGGGATTCCCTAATTCGCGAAGCGAATTAGGCCTGGCGCGAGCCTGTCTCGCGGCGCTTTGCCTCGCTCTCTCCCTTGCTTTGCCATGTTCGCTCGGAAAGCAGCCGACAGGGCCTCGACAAGAGGCTAGGAGGGGGGGGGGGGGGTACTTGGATTAGTTATTAGTTAGTGCATAAGTCATTTATACTGCCGCAACTTATTTCATTATAATGGAGACACATCAGCATTTATGAAAAAATGAAACATTTATGATTTCATTTAATAACATAAGAAAAAAGGAAGTGGGGATGTGACATCATCAGCCCACCTAATGAATATTCATGACGATGTGCATATATATATATTTTTTTAAAACAAAATATTGATAAACTTTAAAATTCAATAACTTCGTTATTTGTTATCCGATTTTGATTAAATTTTCAGCATTTTGCTTTGTGAATTTTACTCTATTTATTTATATATAAATATTTTCAGCCCGGACCATCTCTTTAAATCGAGTGAAGGGTTTGCACAGCAGACTAGTGTGAGGCTCGGGGCTTGAAATCCTTACCCATTTCTGAGGGTCATTAATTTGACCGTGACCAGGTACCCATGTCTAAGGATTTTTTTCAAAATACAGACCCATGCCTAACGATTTTCTTAAAAAGACCCATTTCAGATGTGGATCATGACTACAGGTACTCGTCCCGGGTTCCCGGCTGCGAAATTATTTTTCCCACCACAGTTCCGGACCCCAAGACGCAAGTCATGAATATAGGGCTATCATGTAGACTTGGGGTCCGGACTTGCAATGGGAAAACTAATTTCGCGTCCCGGCTACTCGTATTCTTGACCGGGACTAACACAGACATTTCCGGGGGCTTTTCCTAGGGATTCTTATAAGTATTTTTTTTTTCAGAAACAGACCCATGTCAAGGGATTATTCAGTTGAAAAATAGGACCCATGGGGGACCCATGGCTGAGGATTTCTTGCAATAGCAAGACCCATGTCTAATGATTTTTTTTTGGGGGGGGGGGGTGGGGGGGGGGGGGAACGAACCACTGGAGCGGCACATCCTCGTATGCGATGTACACGCGAGTACCGCCCCCCGGGGCGTAATGGGCGACAATATTTAGCATAAAATGTAGCAAGATCTGCGAACTCACTCCCCATTTTTAGGACCCCCATCACCCCCCCTCCCACGGCATCACCCCCGCTCCTCCCCGGACGCCTAGGCCACATTAGGGCTCCGTAGCCCCCCCCCCCCCAACGGCCAACCGAGTCTGCCAGAGAACTTGATATTAAGAGACAATCGAAGAAACAAGAAAGCTTTTGTTTTGGTCATTTAAAGGGAAGATCCATGGTAGGATAGAACAAGGGCATGTTATCTCTTTGTTTTGCTTTGTGTTGTGTCTGGCAGGAAATTCGTAAAGCGTGTCGTGTGCCCACATGATTATCATACATGCACTCTGTGTGTGGACAGAATAGGCGAATAGTACACTGCAGGAGATGCACTTTGCGCAGGCGCAGTCAATATGCAATGTAGACAATGCCCATGTAGTAACAGGGTGCCTGTATTTAGTTGCCAATCGAGCAAGCATTTCGTTCCCTGCATAATAATCCAAGGGAAGGCTGTTCACGTTATATATATTGCTCCCAACTACCAGCTGGTATACAAAAGCGGCGACATGCAGACTCTGGGATGTTATCATATTATATGATGTGAAAACACTGCTCACCAGAATGAATTAGGAGAATGCGGACTACACCCGTATACGTTTGCGCTCTATATGCACATACCAATTTACTGATATATTTTGGACTATCTGAGAATATATCCTACTTTTCAGTCACTCAAGAGGGATAAACATATTAAGAGGTGAGTGGTATCCATGTATTATATTTGTAAACATTCTCTGATTATAACCTAGCCTGTAGGCTTTTGTATTAAAACACTGGTCCATGCTGACCTATTATTGTGGAATGAATGGACAAAGTTAATAGGTCTGTTGTAGGTACACATTAATCGACATAATGCTTTAAAAAGATGGAGGTATATGCACTTTATGTGAATTTAATTTCCCTTTTGTCAAGTCTTGTGCTTAATGATATACCCGTCTTTTTGTCTCATTACTTGGCATGTCTTAGCCCTTTCTATTTTTTTTTTAGTTTAAATTATACTTTATTCTATAATTCTTTTCCAAGAGCCCATTCCCCCAGTCTGTATTAAAAATACTAAATTAATTGTGTCAAGCTGGGAGCTCTATTTTCATGTCAGTGACACAGGACAGGAAGCCGGGAATGAGAACGAGTATAAAGTCATTCTTGCCCAAAGTATGACTATGGCAACAGTGATGTAAACTCGGTTGAAATTTACAGTTTGTGTGAATAGTTACACGGCAGCAATCAATGAAGATTAATATACACTCTACATAGGTGTAGGTCAGTAGATGTTTATATTATGCCTTGCATATCTTTATAGGTCATTTTGCGCTTTCTGATAAACCTATACCCATTCAACAACTCTTCATTCAATTTCAATTAATTTTGATGGTGTCAATTTATGCTGTTTGAAATATTGGACAAGTTCTAGGTACACATGTATAAGGGTATAAAGTGTGGCGAGGATTTGCCTATTGTTTACAAAAGAAAATTAATATCCTTGATATTTTGTTTTAACGACATAAGCAATCATTTTTTTTTATCTGCATAATGGAGATCGTTTTATTCTACCGCCAGTTTTATGCTTGAAAAAAATGTTAGTTATCATTTTTGCACATTATTATGTTCATAGTGTAAATATAGATCTGAACAGTGCCTCAGAAGGGTCCCTGAAGTGCTGTAACCTGATGTTAAATCAATGCTTGATCCTGTCATACATATTTGAATATCCATTGGATTGGTAGGGATAATAAGATGCGCCTTCTAACGCTTATTAGGATATGCGGAATTATTCCCATCTCGTCTTTGAGATGACATTAAATGTTCCTATATATTCTTCTCCTGTCTTTATTCCCAACCAATCTCTTCCATCCCATCTCTTTTCCCAATACCCCATCAACCCCATCATCTTGAACCGCTTACAGGCTTGACTTGCATTGCATCAGACTTGCATGCTATTACGTGCGACAGCAACGGAGGATCGGTAATGGCGCGCAGCAAAAAAAGGATGCCTTCCATGTCACTCTAAATGGTAGGCCTGATACCCCCTTATACAATTCGTGCACGTACATGTAGCTAGACTGATGATTTTACCATTCATCTACAAACGTATATACTGTAGATGATGTTTGTCTTTTGCAGGATATTAGAATTGAATTGCTATATTTGTTGATTGGTAAAAGTAAAGCTATCATAAGAGCTTTGGGTGTCCGATGTCGTTGTAAACAAGAAGCGGAAACTCTTAAATAATGATCATAATTATGCTTGCATAGCTCACAACACTGCCTTAGAGTCATCATTCTCTCCCTTCCCTTCCCTATACCTTCCTTGTTAATGACTTGTTGTTTCTCGACCCTCGTCAAACAATAACAAAGACCATGTGTACAGTAGAATGCTTCACAATATTGTAAAATATGGTGACGGTGATCATTACTGAACAATGAAATTATAATTGATCTAATGCAACGTCACTATTCCCTTGTTCTTAGATCATTCTCTCACTGTTATGATAATCTTGTTTAATCGTCTTATTGGTGTCCAATTATAGTTTCTTAGAATCGAAGGGGGTTTTCTATCTATAGGCCAATTTGATAAAGTCAATTCTATTCAGATAATGTCTTTCTTAATTAAATCGCTTCTTCGCTTTTCTGCCGGGCGCTACTGTCTGCAGTGCTTGTATATTTTCTTCCTGTGCAGTATTACACATTTGCAGTTACATGTAGGTCATTCCGAATATTTAAAACATAAAATAACATCAATATCACTCACACCCCAGATTAGCCAACATTCGGAAAAAACAGTTTTAAAAGTTGGTACAATTAAAAAATGGTGTAAATCTATGTCCAGAATTATAACCAAGTGCAGTTTATGCAGTGCTTGGTATGGTTGGTGTACATGAAAGAAACGTTCTTCAATTTTAGAACATCATTGAAACTATTTCATACACAGATACAATAATTATGATATGGGGGTTCTTATAATTATTATGTAAACACTTTGTGCAATATTAGTAACGCATGAGTTGTTATGACAAAATAAGATTATGATAGGAACAAACATGATTGTTTATCTGTAGTGACCTATATACAGTATGACTGGCTACATGTACGTTTACCCTACATCTATACATGTATATTGCTCCTGGTACTGATATGGTCTTAAAGATTTTACGATCCTTCTCTATCATTCTAGATAATGTGATCACCATAATTATTGAAGGTGAAGAAGCAATAGCATTTATATTATCACCTGTGCATTATCACCATGGTAACAAAGTCAATCAATATTCTAGAACCATTATTCTCACTACTTCAATATCTGTATATTCATTTCTCTACATGTACCTCTCTCTTCGAGAGTCATGAGTTTTGTTGTTATTGATTATTATTAAGTTATCTATAATTATCTATTAATTAAGTAATGAATTTATTAATCATTTTTTATTCATTCATTTACTTTCTATTAATGTTATCTATTTATCATTATTATTTTATTAATATCATTTTTTTTTGGGGGGGGGGAGGGGGGCTTCTTATAAGTTCCATGCATTTTGGCTATCTGGAGTCGACAATCTGAATAAGTTAATAAGCATCAACATAGAGTTCAGCACAAAGCTTCAGGTTTCCTACTTACTGTATTTTGGGGGAGAATCGATGATTTTCAAGGAATCTCAATTTGCAATTATAAGGCGACTTCTACTCTTGCGAAGTAATTGTTTACGCAAATCCCTTTGCAAATATCGAACTTTCATTGTGATATATATGACCATGTTTCTACTTTTGCTAGGTGGATAGGGTCCATGACTTTATTATTATACATCCAACTACTAATCAAAATCAGTTACGCATTTATAAAAAATAAAATTCCTCAGATGAATGAATTTTAATATAAAAATGAAAAAAAAAAAACATAATAAGGAGAGGCTTTAAGACGAATTCATAGTAAATGTGAGCTTACTTACTACAGGAGCCAGTAGTACAGATGTGTGTAGGGCAATGGGTTGGGGGTGTTGGCCACCCATTACAATGACCAATTAGGAAAAACAACCATGAAATTGATAAAAGGTAAAATATGAAATTATTTAGTGATGTTATTGCAAAATCAATTAAAAACTCAGTTTTTCTTTAGAGGAGTTTAAAAATATTCGTTATTGCTCCTTTCATTTTTTTAGAGAGATGTTACCACATTCGCCATGTTCTATGCACTATCTCAGTATACGCCACTCTCGATATACCGTAGATAAGAGCTTTTTGACTCCAACCTTTTCAAAAGGTTTAATAGAGTCGTATTTATAGGCTTAAATATTTTGTCAAAGATCCGATTCTAGGACATCTACCCCCTGGACATCCACCCCCGGACATCTACCACCCGGACATCCACCCCCCGGACATCCACCCCCTTAGGACATCTACCCCCTAGGACAAGTACCCCCTAGGACATCTACCCCCGGACATTTACCCCCCGGACATCTACCCCCCAGACATCTACCCCCCGGACATTTACCCCCCCCCAGACAGGCTATCCCCGGGCATCTACTCACGGATATTTTGGATACGGGGGGTAAATGTCCGTGGGGGGGGGGGTGTAGATGTCCGGGGGGTAAATGTCCGTGGGGGGGTGTAGATGTTCGGGGGGTACTTGTCCGGGGGGTAAATGTCCGGGGGTAAATGTCCGGGGGGTAGATGTCCGGGGGGTAGATGTCCGGGGGGTAGATGTTCGGGGGGTACTTGTCCGGGGGGTAGATGTCCGGGGGGTACTTGTCCTAGGGGGTAGATGTCCTAAGGGGGTGGATGTCCGGGGGGTGGATGTCCGGGGGGTAGATGTCCGGGGGGTACTTGTCCGGGGGGTAAATGTCCGGGGGTAGATGTTCGGGGGTAGATGTCCGGGGGGTAGATGTTCGGGGGTAGATGTCCGGGGGATAGATGTCCGGGGGGTAGATGTCCGGGGGGTAGATGTCCGGGGGGTACTTGTCTGGGGGGTACTTGTCCGGGGGGTAGATGTCCTAGGGGGTACTTGTCCTAGGGGGTAGATGTCCTAAGGGGGTGGATGTCCGGGGGGTGGATGTCCGGGTGGTGGATGTCCGGGGGGTGGATGTCCAGGGGGTAGATGTCCGGATACGCAAAGATCCCCATTGGCCATCCTCCTCTTCCATGGCAACGCGTTATGCAGGTTTGTCTAGAACTCTAGATTTGGAACTCTTCGTCTCAACATGGAGCCATAGGGTCCATGGTCTCAAGGTACATGGGAGCTATTGTTTTATGCAAAGTACGTGTATAAACAATTTATCAAAGAAGGTCTGAGAAAAAAAGTACTAAAGCACACTGTTTATATTTTCCGAATTACATGGCTTTTTTAGGTGGGGGTTCTATTTCGTACAAACATGCAATGAAATACAATATCATCCTTGATTTTGTTGTTTTCATTGTCCATCATGTCTAAGCCGGTTAAAATTAGATTTATGATGTGAACACGAACAAATTAGGACAAACTCTGTTTGACTGGTGTGAACAGGGTTTCTCTGTAACATCTGTTCCATTTGATCAGATGTTGCCTACTGGCCCGTCCATACCCGTATGTACAGTGACGGTGGTACTGGTGATCGATAATTGGTCATAAATTAGAGATCGGTCTCATGGACATTTATTGTCGGGATACAAACAGCCGGCCCGTGCCCCCCCCCCCCTTTTTGAGAGGCACAATTAAAATTTGTAATGTAAAAATGCCGTTAAAACAGAAGTCTGCCCCCCCCCCCTTTGAAAGTGAAGACTTTTTTGTGCTTGTAAAATTTTTCATCAGGGAAATATGCCCTCCCCCCTTTGGACAATCACAATCCTGGATCCGCCCCTGCATGTAAAAGGTATGGTGATCGTCAGCTGCAGGAATTACATGCTGGCCCCTTTTGACCACTTTTTGTGACGAGGGTCGAGATGCATATCATGCATCAAACTGGAACTTAAAATCATTGCACGATCATGACGATGAGAGAGATATAAATGAGCTTGCAATGACCACATTCCCTTACAAAAATATTCCAATTATACGCACGTGTATAAAGGTGGTTTTTCTAAAAATTTGCATATACATCATGCTTGGCTGGAAGTATTCCTGATTAAGGGACTCCTTTATTCCTTTGTTTCCTTTCTTTGCCCCGAGTTCAGACGTACATTGTATATTAATGTGCTCTGAACACAGTTGGTTAAAAATTGATAGATTACCTATAATACTATACAGCTCGAGTTACATGTGTTACGCATCTGATGTTATACTGTTATATGAGGATGCATAGTAACCTAAAACGTGAACAAGATTGTTTTGTTACGGACGAAAATATTATGAACCTTATTGTATTGCATAATATTCATATTGTATCATTTTTGATGAATCGGAGAGGGTGGTGCTGGATTCATTTTCGGTGACAAAACATGATATCCGTATAGTGAACTAGTACCTCCTGTCCCTATACGACCGGTTCCTTTGAAACACAACTTCCTATATTCTAAAACAAGTCCATGGACCGATTGCTGGTAAAATGAACTCGGAATATCCGGGTCAATATAAAAAAGAAATGTATGTTATTCCATACTTGTAGTGATATACCTGCACATTGGTATAATATTCTCTCTCAAGTCTCAAGTAGAAACAAAATATTGGTTTGGTATCATGTGGGCGAAGCGCGCTCAATTGACAGGTATACTGACCTAGTGGAGACGTTTTTTTTTTTTTTTGTGGTTGTTTTTGTTGAGAATCTACTGATTGCGCATGGGAGTGTCTTACGTGTGACCGAGATTAAGATTGAATGAGGATGAGAATGGGAATTAGAATGAGGGGTGGGGGGTGGGAGAGAGAGATAGATGGTAACAGAAAGGAATGTGTGTGTTTCCTGTTGCGTGACGGTGTGTGTTGAGTTTATCTTGAGTTTATGTAAAACATTGGAATGAAATCCTTAATAAAAACATGTTTAAAAAAGTGTGTTATAGAGTGTGTTTTTTTTTTCAACTGTGCTTTGTGTACGTCTATTCTTATCTTTTTTAATCTGATACTGGATCCGACTTAACCCTGTTTGAATCTACCTTAGCTTTTAAATGTTACATGTATACGTTACTTCATTTTGAGATCTCTATTGTTAAAACTGGAAATGATTTTTATGTATGTATATATGTGTTTCAACAGGACATCGTTGAAAAACAGCTTTGCTGAATCGATTGTTCTTTTTTATCCTGTATAAATATGAATAAATAAATCAATAAAAACATAAGGACTGTGCCATTAAACGGATATGTATCTCACTGATAAAATAATGCGAGCGCGAAGCGCGAGCTGAACTTTTTTTATATTCAGACCTAAAAGGGACATTATAAGTGGAGTCTTTTGGCCAGCCGATGGGGGGGGGGGGGCACGTGCCCCCGTAGTTACGCCACTGTACATGTATGTAGGCCTGGTGGTATATAATTGGTCATAATGTAGACTGCAACCTCTTTCAGTCTGTAGCATACATTATCCATTACAGGCGATTGCCATTATAACTTTTTATCATTAAAATTATTTAAATATTGATTTCTATTTTCTAAGGACGAATAAATTTATCATAATAATGTGTATGACAATTGGGTATTGTTGATTTGCTTGCAGTAAAGGTGTTGGTAACCAAATAATAACTAAACCATAGCAAATACACATGTATATGCTGTACAGATAAACATACACACGTTCAAATTGGAAATGTGAATCTGTTTTTCATGGTACTCATCATATTATGACATTGATCGAATATTCAGTACATGTATATTGTATCGCAATGTATCTACAGTATGGTATATTGCTTGTACTGAAAATGAATGAACTCTAAACCGAGGACATTGTTTATCATGATGACGAAATGTACGATAAGACTTGCAACACCAATGGTATGGTATATTCTATCCATTGAGGGATTTATACAAAGATAACTATTCACATGTCACTATAAATGCATGATTTGCATGATTTTCTTCAACAGTCCAAGAAACTGGCAATATAAAATCGACCCATCACAATATTACCAGATGTTCAAAAGTAATGTTTGGCGAGAACAATTACTATAGTAATTTATCAAATCTAAATCAAAATCAAATATATTGACTTATGTTTTAGTTAAGCGCATCTGTAACTCATGAAAGAATCATAATAAATAGCGAGTGAACTCACGGGAAAATCGTAATATTGATGTCGACGATGTATTTTTATTTATGAATAGTATAGGACCTTTATATTGAGATCGCTGTTTTGTTTACATAACTGCAAAGTAATCTTGATTAGCCCTGTAATAAAATCAATGCAATTATATATATTTTTTTCTATATAGGGTTTTGTGACAAGGCAAACATAATTGCTAATATACACATGACCACAGTGGCTTTTGCAGGGGTGGTTACATGGGTTCAAACCCCTCTTAAGATTTTTTTTATACCCAACCCCTAAGAATTCCACCCCCTAACCCCCCTTTCTTTCTTTTTTTTTTGCTTGTCAATTTTTTTGGGGTAGGAAACGACCTAAGATTGGTGGTGAAGACCCCCCTTTTTTTTTGGGGGGGGGGGGGTGTCAACATTTCATTCAGCTTGAATCATCCCCTCTTTAAAAAAAATCCTGCGTATCCTGCTGCATGACTAGTATTAGTCCTCGAAAAGGAGATATGAATGGCTTACAAAATGAGAATGGTTTAGCTTTTTTAAGTCCAATGAAAAGAAAGGAACACGAATCCTATACCTGTCTGGCATGCGATTATCCCTATAGGTCTACGTGATCTGACCTCCATGAATGAAAAATACTGTTTACTTTTATCATAGACACTTCGATGTGCATTTAATGTAATAAACATACCATACAGTAATAATAAACTATGACTATTTCGATGATAATGATTACAATGTTTACATATTTTATGCGAGGGAAGGAATGGGAGGTAGGGTTAGGAAGGGTATAGTGGACTAAACCTGTTAACAGAAATCCATTAATTAAAAGAGTGCAATCAGTAGCGCAAGTTACTTGTCATGACTTCGATACAAAGTCGTAAGATTGCATGGTCTGAGTGTGAAGACTAAATTAAAGCAATTTAGAAGAGTCTAATTAGTACTATGATCACTCTAATGAATTTCTTATGAAGATAGGCTAACTCCCGGGCAAACTGAGTTGACAGAATAGGTGAGAGCATGGTCGGTTCCATGGTGAGAGCAAATTAATTAGACCAGTTTGTTTGATTAGCGGAACTCAATCCCAGGGAACTCAATGCATTTGTGTCTCTCTCTCTTACGATCTAATTCATTTTGATTAATGTATGAAAAAGTAAGACGTGAGGCATTCAATCAAAGAGTCCTTGGAAACCACGGTGAAAATTTGATATATTAAACACCATTATTACTGAACATACTGCTGTTCCATGTTTATAATGGATCAGAATATCTGGGATACAGAGATATAATTCCCCTATTAAACAATAACTGATCACAGTTTGATCTACTGTACTGTACAATGTTATATGATACGATATGTCGAACAAAATTGATGTAAGGTGTAAAACAATCAAGTAGCAAATGTACGATCATTCGTTCTAAAATATACCCACTATCATGACTATATCTACAGGGTCATGATAGTAAGATAAATGTTCGCCAATTATGATCGAACTCATCTATTGGAGACAACATTAAGTTATACAGTCACACGATGTATTTGCCCCTGAAATATTAATTTCATATGATAATGACATTAAGATTATTCCCTGGTTGCATGTGAAATCATTAGGCCTCTGATATTTGAGCCTGGTCCAGTGATTGACATTCTGAGCAGTTCCTCTATAGAGGTTATACCTGTCCTATTGTTCTTAGGCAGATCTTGAAATAGAATTTAGTTTTATGATTGATTATTAATGGTAGAAACCGTGCAAAAATTAATGAGAGTGATGGGGTTTACTGTAATCAATATTGGCGCCATGTCAGGATCGGTCTTAATTCCCTATCCAAATCGGTTGGATCTTCAAATCTGAATGAGGCACTTTCTTATGGCGACTGGAGTCGGACTGGGGAACGCATTTGATGAACTTCGAATTTCCCACGCCTCGGGGCAAAAACCCAGCTTGGCGTGCAATATTACTCACTCTGAAATTGGCCTAATTGATCCATGTGGACCCGGCGTCGCATGCAATATGTCCTGTGCAGAGATTATCTTTTAATATTGCATATCATTTTCAGAGCATCAATATATTAAATACTGAGTTGTCGAAAATTCCAGGAAGAGAAGGGCAACAAATGCGTATAATGTGCGTATGTGGAGGAGGGAGAGGGGGTATATAGAGATATCGTACCCAAAATTACTGGTAGATAAATACTAACGAAACAAAATAAACAAAATTAACCCCAAACCCATTTTATACTAGATCGTCGCAGATCAATGATCATAACAGTGTGACATCACTGCAGTTACTGAGACTTGGCTGTCTGCATCTGATGATGCAGTCATCGCGGATCTTACTCCCCCAGGTTTTGCTTTTTTTGCAGCATCCTAGAGGGTGTAAGCGTGGAGGAGGTGTCGGGTTTCTGTACAAAAAGAATCTCACTGTCACTGAAAACCACTTAGTTGATCGTACCAGTTTTGAATACATGTCTGTGACTGTATCTAGTGGTACAACTTCTCTTGAGGTTTTGGTAATTTACAGACCACCTAGTTTCAAATGTTTTTCAATGTTCATGAACGAATTTTCGGATTTGCTGGATGAAAGATTATATACATTATCTCCTTTGGTTATAACTGGAGATTTAAATATACATCTAGACGATCTTTCTTCCCAGCACACCCGAGGATTCAATGACCTTATCGACAGACATGGACTGCGCCAGTTAGTGACAGAGTCTACCCATGACCGTGGCCACATTCTTGATGTCATCCTGGTCAGGAACTCTGACAGACTGCTCCATAGTCGTCCGCGTGTCATACTTGGTATATCTGATCATCTCGCCATTAACTGTTTTCTCCGTTTTGACAAGCCTAAATGTGATGTTTCCACATTCTCCTCTCGCAATATCAAGAGCATCAACAGGAATTACTTCATCAATGATATCAAAGACAGTAACATCATGTCTTCTGCTTCAGAGAGTGTAGATGCCGCTGTCTTACGTTACAACTTGGGACTCGGCACGTTGTTAGACTCCCATGCACCAGCCAGGACTCGTAAAGCAAGATCACACCAACAAAGTCCCTGGTACAGCCATGACATCACTGAAGCCAAGAAAGAGCGGCGGAGACTGGAGAGGAAATGGCGTGAAAACGGAAAGCTCGAGATTCACCGACAGATTTTTCAAACTCAGAGAGACCGGGTGAACTATCTTGTTTCGAAAGCGAAACGTATATACCACACCAAGCTCATCGAGGAATGCGGAAAAGACAACACGAAGCTCTATAATGTCGCCAACCGACTCCTCAACCGGAAGCAAGCATATCTTCTACCCACGCACTACGACGGCAATTTATTAGTAGAATCTTTTAGTAATTTTTTCCATGATAAGGTTAAAAATATTAGAGAATGTCTCCACCCAATTGTCATACCACCAGAACCTGTCACCTCTTCCACTTTGTCAACAATCCAGCACACCTCCGCTGATGAAGTCCTTTCACTTTTACGTAAATTGCCTCCAAAATCCTGTCCCTCAGATCCCATTCCTACAACTCTTTTAAAAGAATGCGCATCGACCGTTGCCCCAATCATATCTCAAATCATTAATCTCAGCATAGACCAAGCCACAGTACCCTCAGTTTTGAAAACTGCACTCGTTCGACCGTTGCTCAAAAAGCCGTCTTTAGACCATGAATCTCTGAAAAATTACCGACCTGTGTGTAATCTGCCATTTTTATCCAAAGTTCTCGAGAGAGTTGTTTTCTCTAGACTTTCCGACTATTTGCTTGAAAACAATTTACTTGACCCTCTACAATCTGCCTATCGCCCCCATCACAGCGTCGAGACTTTGCTCGTTAATGTGTCAAACTCCATTCTTCAAGATATGGATTCCGGTCGTGTCACGGCCATGGTCCTCCTCGATCTGTCCTCAGCCTTCGATACCATTGACCATCAGATTCTTCTGAATACACTGGAAAGTTTGGGTGTCCAAGCCAAAGCACTTGATTGGTTTAGATCATACCTTTCTAGCCATTCCCATTCTGTATACCTGAATGGCTTTACTTCCTCCTCTAGGTCGATAGTCTATGGAGTACCCCAAGGCTCTGTGGGCGGGCCCACATTATTTTCAGTTTACCTCACCGGTCTCCGGAATGTTTTCTCACGCTATCAAGTGCGTTACCATCTCTACGCAGATGATATACAAATCCTAGTCTCTTTTCCACCAATCCAAACCCAAGCTATTCAAACCTTGCATCATTTGGAACAATGTGTCGCTGATATTGTCTCTTGGTTGAAGTCGCATTCACTGTCCCTAAATCACAGTAAATGCGAGTTCCTCCTTTTTGGTTCAAAAGCGCAGCTGAAAAAATTGAATATCGTCTCCTTTTCCATTTCGGGTTATACAGTTCCTTTGTCTGATTCTTGCCGCGATCTTGGCGTTATGCTTGATTCACAAATGACCATGTCAAAGCAAATCACCAACATCTGTAAATCGGTTCGCTACCAATTACGTAATATCGGTTTTATCCGTAAATATTTAACTCGTTCTTCAACAGAAAAGATTGTCCATTCGTTAATTTCTTCCCGCCTTGACTTTGGCAACAGCCTACTCTACAACCTACCAAATACTTCAATATCACAGCTACAAAAACTACAAAATGCAGCTGCACGCATTATTTCTGGGACAAAGAAACACTCTCATATTACACCTATCCTTCAGAAGCTTCATTGGCTACCGGTCAAGGAACGCATTGTTTTCAAAATCCTTCTCTTGGTCCACCACATTATTTACGGAACTGCCCCCCCCCCAATACAACATATCCTTATTACACCAGTACCAACCAATACGTACCTTACGCTCTTCCAACTCTGTCCTTCTTCAAATACCTTCTTCCAAGAAATCCTGGGGGGATCGTGCTTTTGCTCACGCAGCACCCACGCTATGGAATTCCCTTCCTTTGGTCTTGAGGAATTCCAATACTACTTCATCTTTTAAAACTAACTTAAAAACCTACTTGTTTAACACTGCATTCTGAAGACAGGCATTCATTTATCTATTTCAACTTGTATTTTTCTTGTTCTAGTTCACTTGTTTCTTACATTAAATTATAATTCTAGCTCCTCTTTTTTCAAGCGCCTTGAGCATTTCAACAAAGTGGATAATGGCGCTATATAAATCTCATGTATTATTATTATTATTTATCGAAGTGTTTGATAAACATTTTAGAATAAAAAGTCATATGATTGCTATTCCAGATGTTGAATCAATATTGCATAGCTTTCCATGACAATTATTAATGAGCTAGCTGTGATGTCTAATAGCGCGCAACACCTCTGCAAATGTCACCGTCGAGTCGATTCGTTCGTGTCGTATAATAGGTCCAAGTATATACCCACTGTTGTGACTGTCGATATTATATCTACAATATTAGGCCTACATATTTCGTTATAAACGATCAGAATTTGGTAGATAAAGAAGATACCAGGAGAGCGTTTCATAACGGGTCCTGTCAGACGCTTTATCCGACAAGTACTGTTTCATCCGACACTGGTACCTCAACACTAATGATAGTATATTAAAAAGAAAATCATTGTAATTCGTCATCTTGGTTCATTTTAAGTAGAATTTTTCCATAAGGAAGCAGAAATCCCCAGTATTTTCTCTATTGATATCTAATATTTTCTCATTGGTCTTGTTGCTTTGAGAGAAACTCGCCTATGATCGAACCCAAAGTTTATATTTGTCTGTTTGATAGATAAAATATCACTTTACTTATGAACCGGGAAAGTGTGGTACAGAATATACACTAAACTAAAAGAGAGTCGAAAATATAAAATGACCAAGTTCCTTTACGAAAGGAATATAACATTTTTATGGGCGGCGACTGGAAGTATCGATGGGGGGGGGGGGGGGGGGGGGGGGGGGAGACCAGAGGACCTCAACACTACATTTCTCATAGCAGAGGCAGTCAATTCAAATGAGATATACCCCATCCCTGCCAGGGGCGTCTTGGTCGAGCGGTTATGACTCGTCTTTCAATCTGAGGGGCGTATAATTCGAATCCTATAGCCTTGGCATGTTTTCCTTCAGCAAGAAATTCATCCACATTGTACTGCACTCGACCCAGGTGAGGTGATTGGGGATGGGTACTTGGTATAAAGGAATTCCTTGATTGCTTGAGCGCCAAGGTAGCCGAGCTAAAGCCGGCCGGGTAATAATAATAGCAGGGCCCGCTTGGAGAACAGTTTTCGGAACTGAAGTGGTTACCCTGCTTGGTAAATATACCGCTATTGTTATCTTCGTTATCATCATCATCATCATAATCATTATTATTATTGTTATTATTAACATCATCGTTATTATTATTATCATTATTATTGCTATTATTATTATTATTATTACTATTACTATTATAATTATTATTGTTATTATCATTATTATCAACTCTAGACGAAGGGATGATTCACCCAACCATGCACCATCCCCACCCCCGTCATCCATACATGCACCGCATGGGCGTAAATACATGACGTCATACTTCTCAAGTGCATGGGGAATGGCATAATAGTTTACCCCTTGAACAGTCGGTTTGCTGCTTGAATTTATGCCAGTGCCCCACTCGGTAATTTGCCGATTCGTCTACTGCCATCTCGTCCACTCACCACATTGTCTACCTTCATTTAGGCTAATGCCATTCCGTCCATCAACATTTCGTCTAGCAACCATTTGGTCCAATAACCATTTGGTCCATTCAACACTTCGTCTAATCACCAGTTCGTCTATTACCATTTCGCCTAATAACCAGTTGGTCTAATACCCATTTTCTTTTCATTTATTTTGCACAATTAACACTTAAGTTTAATTAGACCAAATGGTACATGTATATTGACTAAATGGCTATTTGATCAACTAGTTATGGCATTTGACTAAATAAAAGTAGACCATGTGGTGAGTGGTCGAACTGATGGTAGACCAAATGATAGTAGACGAGTTGACAATTGGACGGATTGGCAATAGACGAATTGGGAAATAACCCCCCACCCTATTAACTCTAGACAAGGTGATCATCTTCATCCATCAATAATGCACCATCCACCCCACCCACCTCACCCCAACCATCTCAGACTCCAGACAAATTCTTTACCGTCAACCTTGGTCACAGCACGATTAGTCATTGGTCTCACCAATCGAAACGTCTACCTCCGATAATCATTTTCCAATATCTTACCCCCAATATCATAGGCCCTATATCGACGGGCAGGGGTAGGTTGGGGTGCACATACTGTACATGTCTTTCTCGGATGATAAAGTGATTTGTTGATATACATTTCATTTCATGCCTTCCAAAATTATCAGTATATGAATAAATGTAGAAGTACATGTAGTAGGAGTAGTAGTAGTAGTAGTAGTAGTAGTAGTAGTAGTAGTAGTAGTAGTAGTAGTAGTAGTAGTAGTAGTAGTAGTAGTAGTAGTAATAGTAGTAGTAATAGTTTTTGTAGAAGTAGTAGTAGTCATGGTAGTAGTAGGAGTAGTAGTAGTAGTAGTAGTAGTAGTAGTAGTAGTAGTAGTGGTAGTAGTAGTAATAGTAGTAGTAGTAGTACAGGGGTGGATCCAGCCTTCGCCAATAGGGGGGGGGGGGGCCCGGAATTTTTTCAGCCACATTTCCCCGATCGGCCGCTCGAAGTTGAATTTTGTTTGTTTCTTTGAAGGGGGAGTCCAAATAGTCACTTCTAAGCTTTTTTCTTATAAATCAACGTAAATATATAAAAATCTCATAAACTTTATTTAAATAGTGCGAGCGCGAAGCGCGAGATTTTTTTATTATTTCATATATTTTGTCCTAAAATCTAAACATTCTAGGCAATGTTTATGATTCTAAACGAGCTGTGTATCCAACTAAATAATTACTGCAAGCGCGAAGCGCGAGCAGAAATTTTTAATATATGTTTTGATCTGATCAAAAAAGGATCTGTTAACGGCTACTTGCAGTTATCCATTAAGACTTTACATAATTCAAGCATCAAATAATGCGAGCGCGAAGCGCGAGCTGAAATTTTTGACATTTCTACCTGCAAGAATGGAAATTCTAAGCACTTATTGTACTCGTGAAAAGGATAAGTATATAACTAAACAATTGATGCAGGCGCAAAGCGCGAGCGGAAAATTCGAGATTTACACCTAAAAATGGGATACTCATGTTTTGTAAATCATGAAAAAGATGAGTAATTGGAAATCTTCCTACATTAATAATGCGAGCGCAAAGCGCGAGCAGAAAAAATTTGATATTGTGATCTGAAACTGGATAATGATTAAAATAGAGAACATGCTGCGTATCTGAATAAACATGCGTGCGCGTGTTTCATAATTCGACTTATAGAATCTGGGCATTTTAAATACCTTTTTTTGATAATGAAAATCAATAAAGCGAGCGCGAAGCGCAAACTTGAAATATTTGAAAATAAGCCCCCCAAAAAACAAGCTCTATATTTCAAGCACTTTGAAGGAAAATTAGGAGGTGGATATGGATCACAGTTAAAAAAAGAGCTGATATGTTTCATTAATATTATTTGGAGTTTTGAAATGGGACCGGGACATTCTCAGAACATTATGTCATCATATGAAAATGATGACCATCCTCCTATTTCTCTTCCTAAGCGCGAGATGAAACTTGTCTATATTCCATTCTGAAAAAAAGGGGAGAATTTGATTATTATATTAATATCTTATTTATTAATCTAATAAGCCTAATGATAGTGCGAAATCTGTTAATATTATGACCTGAAAACTGGACTTTAGCACTTTTGTAATTATGAATAAGATGCATGAGCTAATATATTTTCAACAATCAATGCGAGAGAAAATTTACGACCCGAAATTTTTGATAAACTGTCATGAAATGGGGATTTTAAGAAATTTGTTATAGAATTGATATTGAGATATACATGTACATAACTCACTAATCAAAATAAGAGCGTGCAGCGAGTAGCTTATACGTTTTGACAATCTGACCTGATTCAGGTCAGATTGTCAAAACGTATACCCGAATAGGGATATTTTGAGAACTTTATGGAATACAGGAAAATATTAGGTGCATGACAAATCAAATTTTGCAAGCGCGCAGCGCGAGCAGAATATGTTAATATTCAGAACATAAAACATAAATTTTTACAGAGCACTTTTAAAAAATCAATTTGTAAATTAAACAAAATAATAAAAGTTCGATTTCCTAGCTGAAATATGTTTTGTATATTGACTTCAAGTTTTGATATTTTAAGCTCCATATTGAGCAAGATATGTAAATCACCTAAAAGGCAATGCGAGCGCAAAGCGCGAGCGAAAATTTTATATAGTGATATGAGAAATTAAAAAAAAAAATTCCGAGTCTTCCCCTCATCTTATTTTATTCACTCGTCTTCCTCCTCTTATGTTTCCCCTTCTTTTTTCTCCTCTCTTTCCCCTTCTTTTTTTTTCTTTCTTTCCCCCTTTTTTTCTTTTTTTTTGCTCCGCCAATGGGGGGGGGGGGGTCCGGGCCCCCCTGGATCCGCCTATGGTAGTAGTAGTAGTAGTAGTAGTCATGGTAGTAGTAGTAGTAGTAGTAGATGTAATAGTAGATGTAGAAGTAGTAGTAGTAGTAGTTGTAGTAGTAGTAGTAGTAGTAGTAGTAGTAATAGTAGTAGTAGTAGTAGTAGTAGTAGTAGTAGTAGTAGTAGTAGTAGTAGTAGTAGTAGTAGTAGTAGTAGTAGTAGTAGTAGTAGTAGTAGTAGTAATAGTTTTTGTAGTAGTAGTGACAACAGTCTGCAACTAGAAAGAGCAGCAAAAACAGGCTTAAGTTGTGTATATCATAAGCAAATTTAGGGACAACGTTTGGAAAATTACATTTCATTTGTGCTCGATTTTTTTTCCATATCTGTAGGCCTATATTTGAGCGACTTTCAACGCAAAATGGGACAAAAATTAGCAAATTCGCATCTGTTGGTGAAGTCTGACCAGTGGCGTACCGTGGGTCACGGCATTGGGGGGGCACCAGCAAAAATTTTGAGTCGCTCAGTGAGCGCGCAAAGCGCGCTCAATTACCAGGTATAGGCCGATTGACCTTATATAGAGACATTTTAAGGACTGTGCCATTAAACGGATATGTAATGTATCTCACTGATCAAATGATGCGAGCGCGAAGCGCGAGCTGAACATTTTTGAAATTCATACCTAAAAAGGGTCAAAATAAGCTATTAAATAAAAAACAAAAAATACGTATCTGTCTCGCTAAACAAACAATGCGAGCGCGAAGCGCGAGCTGAAATTTTTGTATTTATTGAACCCAAACAGAGACAGTTTAAGGACTATTTTTTAGAAATCAAATAAGAGAATACATATCTCACCATACTCATCTAATTTGAGTGCCAAGCGCTTGCTGATTTTGTTAGAAAACATGAAACACCTTTTGTAGTCATTGTCATCATGATTAAAATACGCATCTCACTAATCAAATATTGCGAGCGCAAAGCGCGAGCTAAAAATTTAGGAAATTCAGACCTGAAGAGAAGCATTCTAAGGCTTGTTTGTAGGAATTTACGAAGACCATACGTACTTCACGTACAAAATGATGCGAGCGCGAAGCGCGAGCTGAAAATTTTGTATATATTGACCCCAAACAGGGACATTTTAAGGACTATTTCTTTTTTTGAATCCATCAAGAGTATACATATCTCACCATAGTCATCCAATGCGAGTGCCAAGCGATTGCTGATTTTGTTAGAATCACATTCAAACACATGAAGAGCTTTTTGTAGTCATAGTAATCATGATTATCATACGCATCTCAGTAGCGCAAAGTGCGAGCTGAAAATATAAGAAATTCAGATCTGAAGAGGGGCATTCTAAGGCTTGTTTGTAGGAATCTACTATGACCATACGTATTTCACTAAACAAATGATGCCAGCGCGAAGCGCGAGCTGAAAATTTTTGATATTTACATTAGAAAAAGAGACATTTTAAGGACCGATTTCAGGAATTCATGAAGAGCAGACAAATCTCATCAATCTACTAATTCGAACGTAAGCACGAACACGAACAAGGATTTTTTTTATATACATACCTTAAAATGGGGCTATCACTTTAAGTAGTCATGAAAAGAAGCATATGTCACTACATACTGACATAAAACAATAATAACTCGAAGTGCGATGATATATATTTGGTGCATATTGACTTGAAAACAGGACGTTTTGGTACAACATGATTGTACATGTATATCTCATTAAACAGACAATGCTAGAACCAGGAATAATGAACAAATAGGCCCTGAGCACATTATGTTTCATAAAGTTATGAAAAAAATATAATTATGTAATATAACACAACATATAATATAATATAACATTATAATGTACAATAAATTCTTCTTTCCCACTACGTTTCTTTCTTCTCCCTCTTTTTCTCCCTTTTCTCCCGTTTTTTTTTTTTTTTTTTTTGGCCAGCCGATTGGGGGGGGGGGGGGCACTGTGTGAAGAGAATAGGTACACTGTACAGTATATGAGAGAACGAACGTGCATTTCAGTTGAGACTTTTATTATATAACACTCTGAATTGGTATTGCAGTCCATATTTCGTGAAATGATTATATTATTAAACATTGTTGGGAGTCTGTGTTAACTCACAAAGTCTAGATATTTCATACCCAATTGATCTAATGAAAGTTACCAGTAAAACGTTTTAATAATTTTACTTGCGAGCTTGACGATAATGGTACTCTTATGCGTGTACGACGTAAAACTTGGAATGAAAAGAGAAGCAGACGAGTTCCCGCGCAGAGTGTTTTTGTTTTTATGATGTATCTGTTTTTGGAAGATGGATGATTGACTATGGAGTTGTCATTGTCATTATGTATCAAGTAACAGGACACATGAAAAGAGCAGGGAAGAAGTTGTTTTTCTCGTAAATGTGAAAATAAGGTCATGACAAGCAGTGGCATAATGAGCCCAAACTTTGAGGGGGCCAGATAATATGTATCGGGCAAAATAGTTTTAAAAATTTGCGAGAGAGCGTAGCGGGCGAGCAAATATTTCGACATTTTTGTCTCGCCTGCATAGCAGAGCGAGACTATAGGCGCCGCTTTTCCGACGGCGACGGCGGCATCGTCAACATTGAAATCTTAACCAAGGTTAAGTTTTTGAAATGTCATCATAACTTAGAAAGTATATGAACCTATTCATGAAACTTGGACATAAGGGTTATGACCATGTTGGGGGAATCAATATCGAAATCTTAACCAAGGTTAAGTTTTTGAAATGTTGTCATAACTTCAAAAGTATATGGACCTAGTTCATGAAACTTGGACATAAGGGTAATAGTGTATCACTGAATATCCTGCCTGAGTTTCACGTCACATGATTAAAGTCAAAGGTCACTTAGGGTCAACCAACTTTGGTCATGTTGGGGTTATTTGAGGAATTGTCATTGTAACTTTAAACGTTTATGGATCTAGTTCATGAAACTTGGACATCACATAAGATTAACCATGTATCCCTGAATATCATGTGCGAGTTTAAGGTCACATGACCAAGGTCAAAGGTCATTTAGGGTAAAAAAAAACTTTGGTAATGTTGGGGGTATTTGTGGCATTGCCATCATAACTTTAAAAGTCTATGGATTTAGTCCATGAAACTTGGACATAAGAGCAGCAGTGTATCCCTGAATACCCTGTGTGTGTTTCAGGATTATGGCCAAGGTCAAAGGTCAATGAACTCTGGCCGTGTTGGGAGTATGTGTTGAATTGGCATCATAACTTAGGAAGTTTATGGTACTTGCTCATGAAAAATCGACATAAGGGTAATCAAGTATGAATGATAGTTTTGCACAATCCTTAGGTCACATGATCATGGTCAAAGGTCATTTTGGGTCAATGGACATAATATTTCATTATCTTACTAATGTTTTCTTCTGTGAATAATTATTCATTAGCTGTTTTCCAAAGGAAGCACTGCTGCTATATCGACTTACGTAATGCAGGCGAGAATGCCAGAGGCATTTCACTTGTTATTATAAAAATCAAATTTTGTGATAGATTTTGAATATTCAGAAAAAATAGCATATTTCACCCATCTCTGTTTCCTTGTGCTTTTATTTTCTTGGTCGTGATTTTTTTTTGGGGGGGAGCACCAACAGCCCCCCCCCCCATCCGTACGCCGCTGATGATGAGTAAAAACTGCATTTTAAAAATCTATTTCTTCACCAATTATTTATCGGCAGGGCGGAGGAAAAGAAGATTAAAACCGTCGTTTTTAAAGATTGGAATAATGGGAACATAACGTGCGCAAGTCACATAGGGGCAATGAACATGAAATGCACCACACCCCCCCCCCATGAAAAAGATAAGCCGGAACTGAAATCCATAAAGTATAATTTCAAGTTAAGTCTCTTATTTTGTCTTGAATATTTGAAGGAATGTGGTATCTGGAGATCATCGGTAATTCCCTTTGAGACATAATTGCAAGCATGCAGTTCATTATAGATATACAGTATATATCAATGGTGCAACCTTATATTGCGCCCTTCCTCTTCCTAGTTATTGAAGAATGTTTCATTTAACTCGTCACCATTGTGACTAACAGAGTAAATGTAGATTAACAACTTTCCTGATTTTTTTCCTGATTATTCCCGTATTTGCAATAACATCCAAACATATATGTGTATATACATGTAGTTAAGAAGCGGACCACTGACAGCATGGACAGAGTCATAGCAGGAATTTGAAAGATATTATAAGCGGAAGGATATAATGAGGCGCATTGGAACGGAGGGGAGGAGAAGAATGAAACGATATGAGAGGAGATACATGTAATATGAGAAAAAATACTATCTAGAAGGATTTATATCAATTGAAAAATAATCAAGGAGAAAAGGGAATTAATGTATGACACTGAAGAAGCGTTTTATTAATTTCTAAATTATCTTGTACTTTCATGCCATTTTCATTGCCCCCAGACATGTTGCGAATGATAGTTCACCACCAGCATAATTTTATTCTTAGAATATTTCATTTATTCTTAAACTTTACCTATTACTGTAAAGTCATTGGACTATTTTCAGACTCTATGGTTAGGGCCTACTCATGATTTTTTTTTCATTGGTGTAAGCATGTAGGTCGTATGCATTGGCTCATTTTCAACTAAAACGGAAACATGGAATAACTGTGTCATGCTTTCATTATGATAATCTGGGGCCGTGGTTAGTTTTTAAGGGGGGCTGGCTATGTGATTAAAACAATAAAACAGTATTTTTTTGTTTAAATTTTTGTACACGTTTATTGAAAAGTGTGTGTGTGTGTGTGGGGGGGGGGGGGGTGAGACACCCCCGCGGTTCCGCAGCCCCGAATCTTTACATCATGATATCGTGACCACTGGACCTATGACTTACATGTAATAATTACCAAGGGTGGTTTTTGTTTAATAACAAATATTTTCTTGCGATTGAGAACAATGTTTCCTCTTGCTCTGTTACTGTAAAATGTTTTGAACCATTCCTGGTTTAGTTGCATCATGGGATTACCTACATGGTATTTCGCCATGAGCTAGTACACTATTATACTGGAAAGAAACACATTGACAGCCCCTATGTCCTCCGTTTTTCATTTTGTCACCGAAAATTATTGAAAAAATACCATAGGCCTATATTTATGTTTGAAAAGAAAATTATTCGTAGTATTATTAAAAAGTCTCTTGGAACATGATGATTGTACTCATGTTTTATTCTCGGTATACCGTTACACAAATTTGAACATTTTCTGCACAATAAGGAAGTCATACAAGACCGTGATAGGAAGATGAAAGAGCCAACTAAAATTGAGGTCATCATTCCCGTCACTAATGATCTTTTTTTTTAATTCCATCTTCTGTTTTGAAAGTTTAAATCATGTCTTCAATGGTCTGGTTAATTTTCTTTGGTTGCCATTATCCATGCGCAGACAAGAAGCCAGATGAAACATATAGGCAATCTTAATGTGTTCCTTATACTTTGAACAGAGGGATAGTCGTTTCCGTCTAATTATTAACACCGATATACTTGTTAATTGATAAGCTACAGGAGGCGAGAAAACTCAACACAAATAAAGAATGCATGTACCATTCATAAAACACTTTTTTTTTTCTATTTGAACTACAAGTGCACTCAGTGTATTCAATTCGTATTTTTTTATACAAAACGTTATATTTTAGTGAACGGAAAATTATGAAACAATATGATAATCAACCGGTATGTCGGTCAGGCGCCAACATAGATACATTTTTCGAGGGTTCTTCATTAAATTTTATTGAAATTTGAGAACGATGAAAACCCTGATTATCGACACCATTTTGGTGCCTTGGTGATGAAGAGCATGCAGTGATAGAATTAATAGACGATCACACGAGGAATCATTTTATAGTTTGTCACGTTATTGGAAATAATTGAAAAACTACTTATCAGTTCTTCTTTGACTACTACAGTGTCAGTAAAAGACTTCATTAAATTATATGTATGAAAAGTTTCTTGAACGAAATACGCACGCGACCATGGTCCTTGTGAGGGGGGGGGGGGGGCAAATACGTAAAGTACTCAAGAATAGATATTTGAAAGTCCGGAGTCGATTCCCGGCCGTGAGCAAGGCATTAAGTCGACAGTTCTCTTTTATCCTATAAATTAAAATAAATTAAAATGCTATATGCATTTTTGGTAAGTAGGTGTGCACTTGTTTGATTGATTTTTTTAAGGCGAGGGTGCAAAGTGATCCTGTTGATTTGGAGGGTGTGTGATTTTCTTTTCATTGAATTATAGATTTTATGCACATTTGGGTTTATTTTAATAATTCAAAATATTGCATTCCACCATGGACCTGATTCCACCATCATCTTAGATGAAAACAATTAAAGCCATAGGGCAATGTACACTTATAACTTTTAACACGGTAACTCAATTTGATATCAATCCGTTTTAATATTGTATAATCATACGAGGGTGAACTTTAATTCCCTTCGATGTACTCCCGTTTTCCATCCTTTCCTGAAACATATATATAGTGGCATGAAATTATAAAGATTGTTTTTCTTCTAAAATTTGCCAACACAGATCATCAGATGGATTTGTTTACCTCCAGTAAAATATTTAACGAAATTGACCTGATTTATCACAATAGAATATCGGAAGTCAGGTATTTCAAATGCATGCATAAACAATATTTATTTACTCGACAGAAATCACTATCTGCAACAAAATAGGTTCCCTCTTTAGATAAAATATGATACGAATAAAGAAATATTTGAAAACATCGCCAAGTCTGCTTGGTTATTTAACCTTTTGAATCGATAATATTCTTTGGAGTGTCAAAGTTATTATTTTCCGGTGATAATAATTTTCTATTATTTTAATAGTCGATTATAATAACAGTAGCACACAAGGCTTATTATAGACAACATTATCATGATTATAAAAAATGTGAAATAATAATAATTCTTCCTGTGTAAAATTTTATCACCCATTTAGAGTGTAGACCATAATCATAACATTTTAAAATTATGAGGAATATCACCGGTGAAGAAGTATATACAACAACCGCATTGCTCAACCACTCGGTTTCCATAAGCAAATGATTGGAGGGATTATCATTCTATTGGAAGTGGGTCTGAAATTGGAGAAAATTCTTGATGCCAGATCCTATCAAATTTGAATTTCCGTAATGATCATTAAAAAGACAAGATTCACGCGTATAACCGCATATCACAGCTAATAACGATGCTCTTTTGAGTGTTATTTTTGTTATCGTTTCTCTGTAATAGTCCAGGATAGGCCCCAAAGAAAATTGTCCAAACCTTGTTTTTTCATATGTATAATATTTTTTCATGGTTTCTTGTCAATTCGAGGGTGCTGATTACGAATCTGAATGATGCCACTCGTGTTACCTTGAGCATTTTCCGCAAATTGGCAAAATCTAATATGGCCGCCAAAATATGCAAATTACCCATGAAAATCATAAAATTGCCAGTAGATTGGCTATAAAATGTATGTAATTGTGTTGCAGGAGTGAAATACTCTCTGAAAAAAACGATTTTTGAAAAAATATGTATTTTCTTGATATTTAAAATGGCCGCCATAGACCGCTGTATTCAACTTTATGTACAATATGAATGGGGAAAATAATTTTCACAAAAGTGAGCACTAAATGCAAGTAATTGTGATTTTTTGTGAAGTAATGGATGAAAACATGATTGCTAACGAAATATATCATTTGTTATGTCATGTGTGTAATAAATGAAACATTTTAGTATTAAAAAAGCCACCAAACGCCCTGACAGTATTATTATACAAGAGTGAGTACTAAAATGCATATTATTAAGATAAGCGAGTGGCATATTGGCTAAAAATTCAATTTTAACGGAATATAATATTTGAGATGCAATTTATGTGATAAATGCTGTATTTTGAAATTCAAAATGGCCGCCATATGCCCATTATACATTATGTACAATGCGAATGGAGAAACTCATTTTCACGAGAATAAGTACATAAAATGCATGTAATTGTGATATACGAGTAAAATATTGTCTGAAAACACGTTTTCTAGCTAAACATATCATTTCTCTAGTCATGCATGAGATAAATGCTGTATTGTTAAATTCAAAATGGCCCCTATAGGCCCTAACAGTATTATCTACAATGTAAATGGGGACATGTAATTTTGTAAGAATTTGGATTTGCTTGACTATGAAATCCATATAATCCTTTTGTATGAGTAAAATATTATTTGAAAGCATGATTTTTATGAAATATAGCATTTCTTCTGCCATGTAAGTGATATACATGTATACTGTATTTTGACATTCAAAATAGCCGCTACAAGCCTTAACTAAATTATGCTACATGCGTTTAGGGAAACTTATTTTCAGTGGTAATCATAAAATATGCATGTTGCTGTGATGTACGAGTAAAAATTTGTCTTAAATATGATTTCTAAATAAATACATCCCATGTTGCTCATGGAGGTAATAAATGCTGTACTTTGAAATTCAAAATGGCTGTCATAGGCCCTAAAAGTGTTATGTACATTGTAATTTGGTACATATAATTTCGACAGAATTTGGCTTTGCTTGACTATAAGAATTGCATATAATTGTGATGTTAGAGTGAAATATTGTCTAAAACCATGGTTACTAACGAGATATATCATATCTGGTGTAATTAAGGTGGCAAATGCTGCATTCTGAAATCGTAAATGGCCGCCATAGGCCCTTACTGTATAATGTACAATTTGAATGAGGACAGAGAATTTTCACAAAAGGGCATATGGCGGCCATTTTCAATTTTGAAATATAACATTAATCACATAAATTTTATATAATATGATATATTTCGTGAGTAATCATGTTTTTAGACAATATTTCACTCATACACCACCTTTTAGTCAAGCAAAGCGAAAATCTGTTAAAATCATTTGTCCCCATTCACATTGTACATAATAATGTTAGGGCCTGTAGCGGCCATTTTGACTTTGAAAATCCAGTATTTTCACCTACCTGGCAGGAGAACTGATATATTTTTTTAGAAATTGTACTTTCAGACAATATTTTACTCATAGATCAGAATTACGTGCATTTATGGTGCTCACTCCTGTGAAAATTGATTTCCTAGTTCGCATTGTACATAATACAATATATGTTTATGGCGGCCATTTTGAAAGTCAAAATAAAGTATCATAACACAAACTTAAAACCTGAATGATATATTTCGTTAAAAATTATGTTTTTTTAGACAGTATCCCAATTATTTATCACAAATAAATGCATTTCAGTGCTCACTCGTGTGATTTCATTGGTCCTCTTTCCCATTGTACATAATACTTTAAGGGCCTTTGGCGGCCATTTTGAATATCAAAATAACATACATGGCATATTAAATAATATATTTTGTGAACAATTATGTTTTTAGTCAGCATTCCACTCGTTTACTTTAATAATATGCATTTTAGTGCTAACTCTTGTGATTTGTTTTTGCCCCCTTTGCTGTAGTACATAATACTTTTTGGGCCAGTGGCGGCTATTTTGAATATAAAATACAACAATTTTCCCATACATGACATGATAAATGATATATCTTGTTAACATTGATGATTTACATACATTACTTCGTCCATATATCACAATTACTTGCAGTTTAGGGAATATTTTTGTGAAAAATATTTTTCCCTATTCACATTGTACATAATAGGGTATATGGCGGCCATTTTGAATATGAAGAAAATAAATATTTTTTTCAAAAATCGTTTTTTCAGAGATTATTTCACTCCTGCAACACAATTAAATGCATTTTGTAGCCAGTCTGCTGGCAATTTTATGATTTTCATGGGTAATTTGCATATTTTGGCGGCCATATTGGATTTTGCCAATTTGCGGAAAATGCTCAAGGTTACACAAGTGGCATCATTCAGATTCGTAATCAACACCCTCGAATTGACAAGAAACCATGAAAAAATATTGTATATATGAAAAAACAAGGTTATGCCTCTTCTATCCTGGACTATAATTGATATCTTGCGAGGACGCTTTACTTCTTTTGTTTCATGGTGATGGTGCTTCAGATTCACCCTTGGATGTTTTATTTGCATTTGCAAATTGCAATATTTAGTTATGGCTTTCAAATGCAATTTACTCTCTCATTTTTTGTTTGATAATGATTTTTTTTTATTTTAGATTTTTATTAATTATTCACTATTGTTGAAAATATTAATTCCCATGCTTTCTGACCATGCTTACAGTCAGGAGGGCCCATTCTCTTATTTTGTTTCCTCTATTCTTTCTCTCAAAGACAAGTAATCGTGAAGCTCTCTGTTTTGCAGGACTTGTTTTTCTATCTTGACAAAATGCGTTAAACTATGACACATCATGGCCGTACGCAGCGGGGGTGGGGGGGGGGGAGGCAGCTGCCATCCAGAAATGTTAAAAGCTTACATTTTTATATTATTTTTTTTATTTTTACAAAATTCACCAAAAGTACGCACAAAATCCTTAAATTTCGTACAAAATGACAACCTCGGTGGCAAAGCTCCCTCGCTTTCGAGATTTTTCCAAAAAAAATTGTGCATGCTGCCCCCCCCCCCCCCGCGAAAAAATTCTGCGTGCATGGAGCTAACACAGACGCTGCGTGCAGCCATGTGAAATAATACACATTACATCAATTTATTCTAACTTCTCACTGTTCTCAGTTGCGCTGTCCTGTGATGCGATAAGAAATAGGAGAAAGGACACATAATTTTGGTAATCCTCGTTTGTCAGTGAAGCTCAATCCGTTCGGGAAGATGCTATTAACCCCATCTCCCTGTTTGTGTCCATTTTGATCTGAAAAATATTGAGACGGGAAGATTGAGAAAAGAATGCATTTATGTAGCCAACTTTATGTCTGGATAACCACTTTCTGAGCTAGGGGCGGAGGAGGGGGGGGGGTCCCTTTTGCCCTTTTTAGGTGATGTTTTGATTGTTTTTACGGATTTTACCTTGACATTGTGAAGTTTACATTCAAGGTTTTTTTTTATATTCATAATTTACGTCTGGTTTCTTTTTATCATGATGAAATTATAATGTCTTGTTATGTACATTTGGTTATTTTAGTTCGTTTTTTTAATCGAAATGACTTTCCTCTGCCTAGAATTAAGGCCGTAGATTAACATTGAAACGCACCCCTTCCAACTCTTGACACCATTATACTTAGTATTAGGGGGATGGAGTGAGGCTGGGGAAGTTATACCCCTGTCATCTGTCAAGTAGTTAAAGGAGAAATTGGGGAGGTAATGTATATAGAAAGAAGAGTTGTAAACAAGGTTTCTTATATACATGTAAGTCAATAACATCCATATTTTATTTTTTCTTCCCTTCATGAACATGATATATGAATCGTTTATAGTACTTCCGATTGTGTTCCACAACCTCTCTTAATAGTACTTTGCTTAAATTGTTAAGATATCATGGTCATGCTCGGATATTGTAGTGTTTTAGTACTTAAATATATATATATCGATATGCGTCTTGTAGCTTGGCGAAAAACAAAGAGAACAAGATGGCGACGTAAACATCGAGGCAAGTTTTTCCCCTATTTTCATTATATTTTTCTCGTTGTTTTTCTCGTTTTTTTCTTGTTTAAAAATGAAATCAATATTGTAGAAATCTCGGAAATGAAGTTGTATCCCATTTACATGATTTAGGGGTAGATCTTTTAGAAGGAAAGTAGAAATCTCGGGGGCGAAAGTTTCAGTTTTTTTCGTGGTACACGGACATGAATGGGACGCAATCCCTGGCTCCGTGGAGAGTAAGCACACATGATTTTTACTCGAGAAGCCTCCTGGCTAATACCAACCCAGTCCTGTTAACACCCCAATTTAATTCTCCTCGTATCCCTTAACGTGTGGACGACTTGCTCTGGGTTTCCATCGTTGGTCTGATGTTCAAATGGATTGTAAGACTCCCCCTCAATTTTTCATTTTCCTTCTCTTTCATCCTATAATACTATTTATAAATTTCATTCAATGAAAGTTTTTTTTGTCTCGCCTGCATAGCAGAGCGAGACTAAAGGCGCCGCTTTTCCGACGGCGGCGGCGGCGTCGTCAACATTGAAATCTTAACCAAGGTTAAGTTTTTGAAATGTCATCAGAAGTTATAAAAAGTATCTGGACGTAGTTCATGAAACTTGAACATAAGGGTAATTAAGTATTACTGAACATCCTGTATGAGTTTCAGGTCACATGACCATGGTCAGAGGTCAATTTAGGGGTCAATGAATTTACACTATATGTTGGGGAATCAATATCGAAATCTTAACCAAGGTTAAGTTTTTGAAATGTCATCATAAATAGTATATGGACCTAGTTCACGAAACTTGGATATAAGGGTAACAGTGTATTACTGAAGATCCTGCCAGAGTTTCAGGTCACATGACCAAGGTCAAGGGTCACTTAGGGTCAACGAACTTTTACCATGTTGGGGGTATTTGTGTAATTGTCATCATAACTTTAAAAAATGTATGGATCTAGTTCAAGAAACTTTGACACAAGAGTAACCATGCATCCTTGAATATCCTGTGTGCGTTTCAGGTCACATGACCAAGATCAAAGGTCATTTAAGGTCAATGAACTTTGGCCGTGTTAGGGTATTTGTTGAATTGGCATCATAACTTAGAAAGTTTATGGATCTACACATTTAGTTCATGAAACATAGACATATGGGTTATCAAGTATGTTTTGCACACGTCTTAGGTCACATGATTACGGTCAAAGGTCATGTTGGGTCAGCGGACATAGTACTTTATTATCATATGGGTATTTTCTTTTGTGAATAATTATTCAATAGCTGTTTTTAAAGTCAGCACTGTCTTGAATTGCGTAATGCAGGCGAGACTGCCAGAGGCGTTCCATTTGTTTTTGTTTTATAACATTTTTTAATTGTCTTCTCTCAAATCAAATATACAATAGTAATACAAGTATCATAAGCAAATCATACAATTACTTTTAAAAATATTATTGTTGATCATTGATCATTGATCATATTATTGATCATTGAGAATAAAAAATGTAAAATGATAATGAAGAACATGTAACTTGCCTCGGCTTTTTTTGTATTAAGAAGTTTTTATTTGTCAACAACTTCAATTCATACATGTCACATACAAAATAGAATACAGACATCAAATACAATATATCTTTACAAATTAATATATGAATACATTGAAAACTCATATAATTAACACTTTACATTTTCTCTTTTTCCCTTTAGTGTTACAATAAAACCTTATAAAACCAAACGTACTCAATTTTTTTTCTAGTGTCAAATATTCACAACATAACAGATTTTCCAAATACACAAACTTAATCATTAATACAACCTAGTCGAATTGAAGCCATTGACAAGGATTTTCCATACCCCCCACACCTTGGCCTCATTCCTCAAACATTTCATATCCTATAACAACATCAGTCTTGGCCTTGAACCCTATACCCAACACCCCTCCCCGTCCCGACCCTTTGTTGTTTATATTAAGGGGGAAAATCACAGAAGCAAAACAAAACAATATAAACCCCCTTCCACCCCAATTTCATGTGCCCCCCTGCCCTCTACCCTTCCCCATACCCCCCTCCCATGCCCTTCGTCGTCACAACCTTCCCGTTCTACTCGTGTGGGGGCGGAAAGAACTTTTTACTTCCTTCTCTGAATGGTAAGAATGAAGAAAAAAAAACACATATATATATATATATATGTACATATATATTGCTTATTATAATCGATACTGGTACGTCTATCTGAATATCCGGAAATACCCTTTAAGAGATATTTAATCAATTCGTTTATGTTCCAGCTTATTTACCAACTTCTTCAATTCCAAATGTATTCTTCCCTCTAACATGCTATTAAGGTACGGAAATTGTATTTTCCACAAGGAAATTAAATGGCCTAGCTTTCGATTTAATTCGATAATCGAATGGTGGTACATATCGCGTGTAATCGTCGTCTGCATCTTCTGCGTCAAAGCAGTTTTCATCCATGACAAGGCGCCATTATTTAAATGCAAGGAAACATCGCAATGGGAAGATGTAATTTGAAACCATTGCTCTTGGCTATATGCTGTTATTGTAATTGAATATGTAAAGGGAAGATGTTGTACTGTATATTGATTGAACTTATGGGCAATTATGTTCGTTCGAACTTCGAAATCATCATTTCTATATCATGTTCATGCCCATCGCGGCAAGTTGTGTTGAGTCTTTTAGGCTTGTGCAGTTTTTCCTTTTAATATTAATATATATTGTTTGATTAGTGTCATTCATTAATTATTTTTTTCATTGCCGACATTATCATTGTCGTCAACGACATTATAGTTTTTTATTGTTTCCAAATGATTATATTTATATTTTGCCCCCACTGATACATTTGTTGTGCACTCTATTATCCATGCCCTCCTCCCCGCTCACATCTCCCGCTCTCAGTTCCTTTCCTTCTCTTCTTTTCTCTGCCCTTTTTTAGCCCTTCGTCTTTTCTTTGTAACGTCTTTGGTATTTATGTATAGAGGCGTATCCCGCCACAAGCCTTTGATTTTAGGGTATACGTCTTCTTCAATAAACTTAACATGTACATAATTTATATTCTTCATGAAAAACTGATTTTTGTATGAATTTATGTTTACGAAAAATGTAGAAATTGAATTATAACAACTATCATCATTATTTTTCAAGACTCATTGATATCTTGAATCTATGTGTGTCTACACGGTTTCTCTTTTCCCTTTGAGGCATATTATGCTTTTACTTTATTTTTGACATACTGCAATCTTAGCTTTGAATTTTTCTGTATCTCTCTTATTATGTTCTGATTCACTTGATGACCTGCTCCGATTTTCACCCTAATGTATCTTTGTCTGACACTGTCTCTTTTCCGTTTTCTTTGTTTCCGCTTCTTTACCCACCCCTCTCTCTCCCTCTCTCTCTTTATATACCCCCTCTCTCTGTGATTTACACTTGGAGATCCTTTTAGTTGTTCTGTAATTTATTAGACAGAAACTTTATGTTAGCACGTTCAAGAAAAATAACATCGTCTTCCGAAATGACTAATATTAACACATTAAGGTATTTTATATTTCTTTATTTTTTTCTTCCTCTGCAGATTAAAAGACATTCATCGAACATAAACCTTTCAAAACGGCATCTCCATCTCACCATCATCTTAATGCCAGCCATCAGCTGTACGTGAATACACAGTCTGTGCATTGCAGCAGCTAACTATCGACATAACATTAAATTTCATGGACGCCAACCGGCAGACGAGTTTTGGATTACGGAAATAGAGGAGGAAACCTACCGCCGATCTTTCTACATGCGATTGAGCACCATCAAAAGGGTAGTATCGCTTGGAGGATAGGATAGCGAGCGAGAGAAAAAAACTGAAGCTCGAACTCTAAATCAAGATCATGCGTCATCAGTTCTCTGTGTAGCACTCTGAATGCTTTCTGATTCAACTTTCTTCCAGGTGCCCGTGAAAAAAAAGGATAGGATTTATAAAGCACTTCTTCATGTGTGGATCATTCTTTTTTGTTGTCAACGATACATACAGCAGCTCAGTTCATCTGTTAACTGTGGATTACATATTTCAATATTACGGATAAAAATTGTCTCGTCACCAATGAGGATTAAGTCTTCATCTCGAAATGATGCTAGGTAATTATTTACTGAATTAGAGATTAATAATTACGTCGTTTTGACATGATTGTGAACGCAGCTATCAACAACTGCAATGGATAACACATGTCAGGCAACAGTGGTGTTGATATTCTTGTTTTCGCGCGCTTTTGTGTTTTGTTTGGATCAGGAATCTGACGCGAATCGGTGGTCGAATGGAACATCTTCTGCCAAGGATGACGAAAGTGACTTTGACATTAGTACAGATGATGACGATGATGAGTTGTCAAACCAACCAGATCTCGTTGAGAGGGGAGTCAAGGATTTATGGATAGCTTCGATGGTTTTGATTATTATATTCAGTGTATCTGGTAATGGATTGATTACATACGCAGTGTTCAGGTATAAGACGTTACGTAGACCTTGCTTCTTCTTCCTTTTCAACATCGCCCTCGCCGATCTCGTCCGATCACTTGTTTGCTTCCCATTCGTCATCACCTCTGTCGTCGCATCCGATTGGGTTTACGGCAAGTTTTTATGCGAGATTCTTGCGTTTTTTAATGTTTATCTTCCCTATGGATCATTATACACGTTGTGTTTGATCAGTATTGAACGTTACGTGGTACTGAGATGGCATCGGTTCCACCGACAGAAACTCAAAGGACTTGGGAGCCTGTTATGTGTGTTATCAGCCTGGGCTTTAGCAGTATCCACCGCATTCCCACCAGTATTCAACTTTGAAGCTTATGGTTACATACCCACGGAGCACCAATGTACATTTCGGCATCGCTCTATAAACAGAGCCAACGACACACTTCTTTTCCTTCTGTTTTTCGTACTTGTGACAGCACTCATTCATGTCTTCTATCTCCGTGTATTCTTCTTCATGCGCGCGCATCGTCGAATGCGTCCGCTGGAATTCATCCCAGCTGTATCTAGTACTTGGACCTTCTACGGTCCTGGTTCAACAGGCCAGGCCGCTGCGAACTGGTTTCAGGGGTTTCGTCAGGGTCCTACCCCTCCTCCGTTAGTCGGCCTGGCTCCACCTTCAGTCCGTGGTGAACCAACAGTACCTAGTGCAGACTTTCATCAAGAAGAGAAAGTAACAAGACTAACCTTCTCCATCTCAGTAGCTCATGGGGTGATGTGGTCCCCCTACATCATCTATTCATTCCTCAAAGTGTTTCGTGCCAATCTCCAGTTACCTATCGCTTTCGTCTCCATAGCAACGTGGCTGACTTTTCTCCAGGTGTGTGTCAATCCTATCTTATGTATGGTACATGTCCCAGAGGTGCGTCGCTGCGTGCTCGCTGCTTCCTCACCAGAGGATGTTGAAAGGAGAAACAGAGACGAGAGAAACGGTGTGATTTGACGTCATCTCATGACGTAGGGAACTTCCTTTTGTAGATGGACATGATTATTTCGTAATTAACTTATGTAAGTTTTCCACGAGAGATATAGAGATACGTGAATTACGCTGGTCGCTGTTCAAATGACTGTTTGCAATATAAAATTATGTGCTTTTTGCAGCTTTTATAGATGAAGATGTATTGTTACTATTGTTACGAGCTGATGCTCTTGTATGCGAATTAACATGAGTAAATTTGTACACTGCGTGACATATCCACACATAATGGGACTGGAGCAGGAATTATATCAATCTCAATTTAGGCTTATGGTCTTGTCAAGAGAAGGTTGTATTATTCTGGGTAACATGTTGTTTTTCTAACATCTGCAGGGTATGATGCTGATTTACCATCAGGAATTGTTGTAAATCAACGAATTATCAATGGAATATTGATAAACAGGAGTTTTGTTCATTTTACTGTACGTGTATATTGAGACTGATCAAATTTTCATAATCATGACATTCTACAATATTTGGATATAAATCTATTAGAGGCAATCCTAAGAGGGACACATAATTTTCATGTTAGTTTAAACGTGCAAGTATTCCAAAACCTGACCTCAACTAAAATTAAGTGCATATATTTTATTATATTTTGTTGTTTCCTATTTAATTATTCTATTTATACTGTGGGATTTCCATTTTCTTAAAACAAAATCGTAGGAAGCTTAATAAGCAACATTTAAAAACAGATAATAGTACTGCATACTTTTTCCCCATTAAAAGAGAACAACTCACAGAATTGAATACGATACACTTTATAATACTCATGAAATATACACTGAACATAATTCATTTTTTATGTCAACTTTAGATATTACAGCATGAGCAGATAATGCAGTTTTATGAGATTTTTTTTATTGAAGTTCACTGTTTATATATTTTTTCTTAATTTTTTAATCGAGATATTTTAAACCATAATTTTTAACCTTTATAATGTGCATCGTGTTGTTTTAATCAACGCGAATGATTTTGTTTTATAATTGTCACAGTGATTAGACATGAGTTACGCCATTGATTTGTCTCAAAGATATTAATCTTCAAAGAAAAAGTACACATTAGGTCTATAAAATATTTGGAATGCGGTTTTGACGATACTTATTAGAGATAAGCTCGATTATGTTGGGAGTATGATAAACACTATGTTGAGTTTGGCGGAGGGAATTGCGTCTTTCATTGTATTTTTACACAATACGATCAGATATGGCATACAATGAGATCCATGTACATGGTTTAGGCGCATTGATAACCTCAATAACTCATTTATGGAATAATTTTACGTTTATGAACACTAATTGAAATTATGGATGGAAACCACTACTATCTTAGATTTTTTCGCTATAGATTTTTTTTGTAATTGATAAAAAGTACATATTTTAAAAATCATATACGTACTAACCATACTATGAGTTTTACTAATCACTTACCATGTGTGTACGACATTGCGTTGTGACCGTTTAGTAAAACTTGTAACTTTGACATTTGAGGATCTGCTGATTTATTTACTTGATTTTTTTAATTAGTAATTAAGCTGATTACCATTGTAATTACAGATGATGGCAAATATACAGTAAATTAGAAATTTAATGCGTATATGACAAGTTTTCTGATCTGAAAATCAGGTGTCTGTTGGATAAAAACGATTGGATAAAACATCCAAAAAGTCCTGTCATTAACCATTTCCCTGGTCTTAAATTCAATAGTTTCTCCTGCACCGTGTTTTTAAGTTATATGTTTCATTGTGATTTTAAGATTTCGAATCATGAAAAAAAAATGAAAGAATGTTTCAGCAGAATGAGGATTTTACAATTTCTAAATTCCATAATGTTGTTTATCGCTGTACTTTTAATATATCAACCCCCAAATAGTGGACTTTATATACGAAAGATCAAGGTACCGCGGTCCATGGAATGTTAGTTTTATTTCACTTTGATTATTATTATCGATTTATTTGCTCTGTTTTTTTTTAAGGTGAGGATGTATTTGAAATTCACGTATTTAAGCTAATTATGTCAGTTGCAATATTATAATTGTCAAGCGGTGTGCTATAAAATGTGAATATACAGAGAAACGAATTAGTATACATGTTTGTATTGCGATTATTATTAAGTCTTACATAGTGTGACAGGTGTGGAAAAGGCAATTTACATGAACTTGATTAACGTTCTCTTTGTAAAATTGATAGATGATGATCAATGTTCTCTTTTTCTTCTCTATGATGAAGACATACAAAATATTTGATGTTTGAATTCAGTACAATTCATTTCAACTTCTTAATTTCAATTCCAGTAAAAATTCCAACTAATAATGAATATTCGAAGAAGTAACATGTACACACTAAGAAAATTATGCACCCTATTGTAACAATAGCAGCAAATTTTTTGAAGCAACCCTGTTTTCCACATAAAAAAATTAAAAATGTGCACCATTTTCTATTGTTTGCATTTGTTTACACCTTTAATGTTGCAACTTTTCATACTTTAAAAGTGCAGAAATTTTGGCATTCAAAAGGATGCAATTTTTTACCTTCCCTATAAAAGGCACAACTCTGCACTCAATATGGTGAAAAATGAAGCTACCTCTTATTGTGAAAAGCCACGCCCGAAAGGGTCTTCCAGTAAGTTTGACGTTTGAAGGGTGCAAAATTAAACATTTTATTCTTAGTGTGTACATGTAAAATATTATGACATGATGAAGTCATTTCAAGACATAATGAATAGAGTAGAAAATTGAATATTGAACTCAATCATACCATGACTCATTTTCTCTCCGGTGTTCTTACTGTAGATCAGATGAATCAATCATGCACATCTGGACAAAAATATCACAACCCCTACCTTGAAAGAAAGAAAGAAGAAATGGGAATGAATGACAGAATGTTGAACATTATATACCTTGTGTCTATTTTCAACCAAAATTATTTTTTGCTTAAATATATACAACAGCAACCATAAACATACCGGCGGGTAGCTGCATGGTCACTAGTTACACATCAACTTGCTTAATATCAAATAAAGATTAAAATTAATTTCATTATCGGATATATATGTAATTTGTATAATAGAATTTGAATCTAAGTAAATCGCATGGAGTCAAGAAATTTTTACAACGAAGTCGAATTATATAGTAGACTCTAAACCTTTTTGAATAACATTGATAGAAATACAGCATAAATAAGTTTTTTTAATAATTATTTTGAGGTGCCTTTAAGTAATGCAAATCTATAGATCTGCTCATGGTTTAATATGATAAATTCATGTTTATGAACTTCAACCAATATCCTTAACATTTTTATCACGAATCGGATTATATTCGCTTCTGTATTTTATATATGGTATAACTCTAAGATGTCCAAATTAAAACTAAGACACTATTTCCTCAATGCTATTTTTGGTTAAAATAAAAAGTGTGTACATGATGAAAGGGATTAATGAACTTGCCTTGCAGAAAGCACATCGAAAGTCTACATGCAACATAAATGCATTTCAAGTGAGCTTCAATAATTTTTACGTTGTTTTTGCCCCTATTTAATATTTTAAATAAAATAATGTTCAGACGAAATGATTATTATCGTTTCATCCAATTTAATACATCCTGCTCAAATCCCGCGCAGTAGGTCGAAATATACTTCACATGTATGTCCACTTTTAATTATCTGAACAAAAACTGAAATCATAGGATGAACATAATACATATTATTGTGTTTGATGAATATAATCATACAAGCAAAATTGATGATAGATGTTTATCGTTGCATACAATATAGCTGCACCATATTGCATATTCAGGTCATACCTGCATTGTGTGTACCATACCTTACAAATACCGATCTGCTTACTTTGTTAAACCAGGATTTTTCATAGTACATCAAAATACCAATAGTACACCTTTACAATTACCTAGTGTTATTATCTACTTCAGACGACTGATATTAAGACTAAAAATATTCTCATCATCGGCTCGCATTGCGTTAATTTCCTAATGTTCCTAAAGGTGAGATGGTTGGCTGATGGATGTGGGCCATAAGGCCAAACAACTCTCACGCCAATTGGCTTACGTTTAGAGGGATTGATCAAGCGTGACAGATCTGATTCGAATCCTTTTAGTTGAATTTGCTGATTCGTGATAGTTGATGGAAGTCGTTGTTAGTTGGAGTAAATGCGAAGCCAGAGTTTTCAATGCATATTCAATAGACATAAAATAAAACAAACTGTATTTTCGATCTTGCGTGAAAGAAACTTGATGCTGGGTTTGGGAATATTTAAATAAAATATGCTTTAAATAAGTGGTTCCCTTGGTTACCTGATTGCGGTCTTCTACAATTCTCTTTTACAATTACCTATCCTCGCCATTTTCTTCTTAATTTTCTGACAAATTATTTTGTTTCTCCTTATTATAGCTATGGATTCCACAACTCATTTTCGCTCATTTCTACTATATGGTAAAGTTGGCATAGTAGTGATCAACAAAAGGGTTTTATGATTATGCGTGGAAGTGGTCAACGAATAATGCTTATTAAATCTTTAGTTGCTTATTACCATGGTAACGATATTCCGATCTCGTTATCTGTAGTAGATATGGATATGTTCAAATGGCGTCCAATTTAGGATCAGATTTCTCGCACACCGATCCTGCTTTGAGAGAATTGAGATTCGTCGTGTTTGATGTCAGATATATTATCATTGAGCGTAAACTTACACCAGTCCTTTACCCAATGTAGGGGCCGCGGAAACGGGAAGGGGAGGGGGCGGCTTGAACCCATCTTTTTTCAATAGCCATGCACACACATGTAAAATTTCCCATCAAATTATAATGTTATGCATGTTTAGCCCCATGCAACTTTCGGCTCAGCCCCACCCTCCCGCTTTCAAACTCGTTTCGCAACCCTGCTAAGCTGGGCCATCTGAGAAGGATGTCTTCCTCGAAATTCAATATCTGGTCTTATCACTATTTCATCGGCCATCCGATAGTGAGTATGTACATTATAATACATCAGGAGTAATTATGATAAGCACAACGGCATAGCCATAAAAGTTCGTTACCCGCCTGATAGACTGTATGTTACACCAGCCGAAATTGGAGTTTTGTTTTATGCATTACGTATATACAATATTTAAAAGGGATTTTAAAAAGGTATACCTGCCTACAGACCGGGCCTACAGACTGCAATGTCGCCAAGCATCTTTATCTTTCCCATCAGGATCCTCAATCACTCCCATTCTCTATTCGATAACTTGCATGTAAATATTGAATTTGAACCACTATCTTGCCATTTTACCAACATCATGACGCTGTATTTGCGTACCAAACAACACGGGGTAACAAGTCCTGGGGTAGCATTTGTCAAACTTCTTTATTACAAGCAAATATCGTTGGTGAAATTGATCATGTTATAGGACGAACTATCACTTCCGAGGAGATTGTGGTGTAGCAGGCCTTCTAAAGCGAATATGTGCAATTATTACGGCTACATTCCCAGTATCGTCGAGAAATAGTTTCTCTCATGCACTTTAAATGAAACGGTGATTATTTGCTTTATATTCAAGGTCAGAAGCGACCTAAATAAAGTAAGAAAGTTGAGCATATTTCTCTGAAAATTATTAGACTAAAATCATGCTTGTCGCTAAAGAATAAGAATTTTTACAATCAAAATTTGATACCAAATCAAAATTGATTATGAAATAATTTTTTTCGATTTTTTTTTTTTTGGGTCGCTTGCTTAACCCACTCGCAAATTTCGAAAGCTTGCACCATCTTAAACTCACCCTCTTAAAATTGTTGCCTTATTACGCCAGCAAAACATGATTCATGAATGCGAGCTTGTTAGGCGCATATTGTATTGAAATCTTGTTTCATTTTGATATTCATTAATCATACTTACAGACTAAGTTATCTTATCAAATCATTAAAAAATGCCGTGTTCATCATGTGTATCTCTATTAATTGTCATTAACGGTTCTTACAATGATTACAAAATTAAGCAATTTAGAAATCATGAAAGTTGGAGAAAATGTAGTCATTGACTAGAGTGTATTGATCATGTTTTTGTCAGTATGGCTATCACTGCCACTCATTGAATTGTATTTTATGACATATCTTTCATCGAATTTCCGTGTGTATATTGCGACATAATAAAGCTTCATACTTTACAAGGATGACAAATCTATGAAATGTTACAAATTAAATTTCAGCTAGCTCACTCGATTCGCTCACCCGAAGATTTTATGAATAAAGCATCGTATTCAAAACTCAGCCTGCTTCCAAAATTGCATCATTAGCCTCTGACCTCTGCAAAACTTAAGTAAACTGCAGAAGTTGTCTTCAAGGGCGCAGGAAGCAGGGGGGGGGGGGCAGGGGGGCAAAACGAGATTTTGCCCCCCCCCCCCCCAAAGTGCCCCCTTAAAAGTAGAAAAATTATAAATCATTTAAGGACAAAAGTAAACGATGAAGGCACTTTTCTGCCTAAAAATTGTCATTTCCATTGCCAAAAATGAAAAAAAATAAATATCATAGTAAGCCTCGCGTCTTTTGACGAACATGTCCCTCTGTGAAACATACCTTTGATAAGCCCCTTTTCCATCTTATTACAGTGTGATAACGTTTAACCTTTTAATGAATACATTTCAGACTAAAACCGAATGGCAAATTGAAAGTGGTTCACCAATGCATGCTGGCTGTGTCGGCTAACAAACGCGCGGTCGCCCAGAAACGCTTAGACCGGACCCGATATCACTAACGCGCGTGAACGCTAGTTACTCGAGCAACATATGGAATCTATGTCATAGCTGTCAAGCCCAGAAACCATAACATCTTGAGGTCGTCAATATCTCATATACTTGTTGCCTGTGTAAGTCATCCCTGAAATAGTAAGTATAGATTAATAAAGATATACCGTCAACCACATCCGCTATAGGAATGTAATTGTTTTCTTCTAAATAATGTTACATAATGTACATTATGAATTGCGGTAGTTTGTTAATCAGTTCATGATTATTTACAAATGAATATTTCCTGGAATTTGATATTCATCATTTCCTAGTTATGGTCACATTTTCCCCATAAAATATGTAAAGAAAAAATAAGATTTTGAAGGAGTCATCAAAAAGTGCTTCCCAGCCATACAAAACATGCAAAAGGGAACACATAAATCGAGTAATGTTTTAAACTTTAATGATTTTCAGAAAAGTTTTGAATTGTTAGACAATTAAGCTTGTCATATTTCTTTCTTCCTCCAGTTACAAAATATGAAACGTATTGCCCATGCATGGATAATCAGGGACTATCTCCAATGCTGATGTCAGAAATGATTTGCATAGAATGGGGATTTAAGTGCTTATCGACGTCTGCCACGTCAGAACAGTATGACATTTTGAATTTGAAAAGACATTCATTAGAATTTCGTTTGTTTCTGTTGTTACGCTTCTTCTGCTTAATACACTCCTTGTTCTGACAGGAATTACTTAAAACTTATGATGATTGTGCTCTCTCGCGTCGTCCGTGTATGTAAATGTACATAAATCAATGTTTCTGAAAGGATATTGCATGAAAAATGTAATTTCTGGTATTTTGAGTCAATAAAAGCGTAATACGTAATTTAATTGATCAGACATGAAAACCACATTCCGAAGCGATCGTTTTGCGCGTAGAGGTTCTCATAAATTATGAGTATAGTCTTTCGTAGTGAATTCTATGTTTACATCTCAAGAAATTTATTTTTAAATGCTCTTAAAAACTCAACTTTTATACTCCATCTTTACACAAAGTCCTTACCGTGGGGGGTCCCACACCCTCTCCCGCTCGATCGCTTCGGTATCTCACGCTGTCAAAAATATTGTGCCCCCTTCGGGATTTTGCCCCCCTAAAACTGAAAGTGTTCCGGCGCGCCTGGTTGTCTTAATATGAAATTTCTGGAAAATTAAGCTCATATGAAATTATAGTTCCCCCTTGAACATAATTAATTTTCACCATTTTATCGCGAATGACTCTTTTTACTTTTCCAATCTTAGCTTGTCATTTTTTAAAAGATGAAGCCCGGAGCACAACCAATCTGAGAAATGAAGCATGATTGTGATATGTCTTCATTTGGGGTTTTCCCCGTGTTTGTTTCTACCATTTAGTATAGTCTCCTGAGAAATATCAACTGAGGAAGATAGAATGGAAAGGCTTCTGATAAATATATATATACTGTATATCGATGTCTGTGACGACTGTTTTGCGTTATAAAGGTTTTTGTAATAAACATTCTCTAATTTCATGAGCTTGTGAAAAACAAATACGACTGGGAAGTAAACATGATGATCTGCGGGTCGACACAGCTACACCAGTGGCCCCATTTTCACTTTCCATTTTGGTGTTCAATTTGCAATCAGGGTCGAAATCTCCTATCTCCAATCTCCCTTCGAAAATCTCCAATCTCCTTGCGATTTTTCTTTTTTTGTGCAATTTTGATTTGTGCAAAATGTGTTATATCAAAGTATGCTCAACAAGTTGTTATTTTTATTTTTTTTTTTTGGGGGGGGGGTCAGTCTTTGTGGTCACACTCTAAATGTCAAGGATTTAAAATAAATCTAGATCGGCTGTGAATAGTGAACAGCCGAATATTAGATTAAGATTTAAACCTTGTGGATTTGACTATAAATCTAAAAAAAAAATTTGAATTTAATTCTTTTGAGATTTAAAAGTTAATCCTTAAGATTTAAAATAAATCCAAAATTCGGCTGGTCTCTATTCACAGCCGATCTGGGTTTATTTTAAATCCTTGACATTTAGAGTGTAAAAATATGAACTGGAATAAGTTCTAATTTGACATGGAAAGTGCTAGATCAGCTCAGAAACGTTTACATTCGTTTGAATTTCTTATTATTTTATTCTTTTTTGGCCTTTTTACCCAGAAAGAAATGTGGCCTCAATGGGCTGATTTCCGGGTCAAATCTGACGAGGGATTTTTTTTAAGAGTGTGCCGTATCGGTAACGAGGTTAAAGGTCAAGGATGTCATTAATTAAACATTTTAGAAGTTAAGTGCTCTGGAATAAGACACAGTCAATGATGAACCAGTTATCATACTTAACCTTCAGATTGCTTAGAATGAAAACACCAATTATAATATCCAATCTTTTTTATTAACAGAACGATATAATGTTTGGGGGTGTAATTTGGTCCTATTCATCTATATTCCTTTTGGCTTTAGGGGGAGGGGGGAACTACCCCCTATTTCTTTCATTTTTTATGTATTAATGAACAGGAATAGTAACATATATATTTAGGGATTAGCAATAGAGGCTATAAAATTTCATTTTTCTATCGTCAGATTATTTAGATATTCTACATATTTTCTAAAAATATATGGTATCTGCCGGCTTTGAAGAAATTAATAAGATAAAAAAGGAAGAAAAATATCATTATAATGCATAGAAGTGGTATTTCGATTGCGATAAGTGTTGATTTTGTTTAACTTAAGATGACATGTTACTAGTCAGGATCAAGGGTTTTTTTCCCGCTTCACCCTGCCCAAAAAACGGTGAAGGGTGACCTAAAAGTATTTTTTTTCTTTATTTCCCCCCCCCTTTCTTCTCTTTAATTCTCCTTCTTTTCACTACTTGTAAATTCATTGGAGGGGGGGGGGGTCGCCAAAAGCCCCTGTATCGTCTTTCATTATCAACACCTGCAACTAAAAAAATGAGATGAGCTTATTTACTAATGGATTTGATCTAACCTTCCTAACTCGGAGTAACATTGCTGAAAACACAAAGGGAAATCTTCTGAGCTCAAATTTTGCCAAGGAGAGAGATAACGGATCCGAGGGATCAAAACGTTAATGATCGAGGCTTCTCTGCGGCTTGTTTATAAGGTTGTTTAGAGCACAATTTATCATTTAGCTGTGATATGAGAGAGATACGATATGCATGTCGTTGACTGTATGCGGGGTGCGAATAAGAGGGGGGGGGGGTGGTAGGAAACTGGGAGGAAAAACTAACTGGCAACAGTGCATTCAGAAGTTAGATTTGATCATTGGCTTCCAATGATTATCGTTAAAAGCATAATCTAAACTATACGGAGATCTGTTGTAGAGTGTACGAAAGGATATTTGGATTCACATCTATACGGTCCACATAGAAGTACTTTTAGCATTATTTTTGTTTATTATGAATTTCACACACAAAAAGGAAAATACCTATTATGTGCTAAAAGTGATATAGAAAGCTATGGGCAGAAAATTGTGTACGTTAAGGAAAAAGAGAAAACCCCAGAAAAAAATAAAGCAATATATATATATATATATATATACTTAATACACTGTAAAAAATATTTTGTAAAATTTTGCCCAGCACGAGGGTAATTATGTGTCCAACCAATTTGGGGGCAGTATTTTACCCAACGCGGGAAGCATATTGTCCAGTAAGGTTAGAATATAAACAGTAATTACTTTAGAATTGGCAAAATTTTAATCACACTGCACAAATAAAAATGCCCCAAAGAAATGCCCTGTGTTGGTTGGATACATAATTACCCCCATGGAGCATTTTTACCCAATATTTTTAGAGTGTGTTGATTACTTGAAGAAGTGCTGTTCAGTTATGGCTATTGGATGAGCAGATTGATTTTGGAAAACAGAATTACAAAGTATTCATAAAACACGAGATAGAGAGATAGACGATGGAAGGGGAGGAGATGAAAAGAAAAAAAAAAGAAAGAAGAATATAATATTCATGATCTATTATTATTATTATCAGCACTTCTTGCCCTTGACATATCTGTGGTTTCCGTTTACTAATCCATGGCTGCAAAATATTTCATGGTAATGATTCTAATGTGAAATCAAAATAGAGTAGTTCCATATGGTGCACAAAATCATTATTTCCTACTGCAGTTATGACAGTTAACGATATGCGACCATAATTTGATGAAGAAGAGTATAGCTTCTGCCCCGCCCCTATATGAAGGGGTGGGATGTATTATGACCAACTTAATAAGAGGATGATAATTATCACAAATATTGTTAATGTTCATTACCATTTTTTGTTGCTTGTTTTTTTCTTCAATCCTACACTCTTAAGAATGTTGGGCAACATACTGTCTGCACAACAATTGGTTAAAACTTTATCCCATTCTGGGAATTTTTAAACCAATAATGTGTGCTTTGGGTGAAAACTACACAATATTGGTTGAAAACTACTCAGAGTTGGATAATTTTTTCAACCAATTGTTGTGTGGACAGTATGTTGCCCAACATTTTTGTCTCGCCTGCATAGCAGAGCGAGACTATAGGCGCCGCTTTTCCGACGGCGGCGGCGGCGTCAACATCAAATCTTAACCTAAGGTTAAGTTTTTGAAATGACATCATAACTTAGAAAGTATATGGACCTAGTTCATGAAACTTGGACATAAGGTTAATCAAGTATTACTAAACATCCTGCCTGAGTTTCAGGTCACATGATCAAGGTCAAAGGTCATTTAGGGTCAATGAACTTAGACCATGTTGGGAAAATTATTTTCAAAATCTTAACCGAAGGTTAAGTTTTTGAAATGACATCATAACTTAGAAAGTATATGGACCTAGTTCATGAAACTTGGGCATAAGGTTAATCAAGTATTAGTGAACATCCTGCTTGAGTTTCAGGTCACGTGACCAAGGTCAAAGGTCATTTAGGGTCAATGAACTTTGGTCAAGTTGGGGGTATTTGTTGAATTACTATCATAACTTTGAAAATTTATGGATCTAGTCCATGAAACTTGGACATAAGGTTAATCAAGTATTAGTGAACATCCTGCCTGAGTTTCAGGTCACATGACCAAGGTCAAATGTCATTTAGAGTCAATGAACTTTGGCCAAGTTGGGGGTATTTGTTGAATTACCATCATAACTTTGAAAATTTATGGATTTAGTTCATGAAACTTAGACATTAGGTTAATCAAGTACCACTGAATATCCTGTGCGAGTTTCAGGTCACATGACCTGATAACCATGGTCAATGGTCATTTAAGGTCAATGAACTTTGGCCGTGTTGGGGGTATATGTTAAATTACCATCCTAACTCTGAAAGTTTATGGATCTAGTTCATAAAACTTGGACATAAGAGTAATCAAGCATCACTGAACATCCCCTGTGAGTTTCAGGTCACAAAACCAAGTCAAAGGTCAGTTAAGGTCAATAAACTTAGGCCATGTTGGGGTAATTGTTGAAGTGCCATCATAACTTTGAAAGTTTATGGATAGAGTGAATGAAATGTGGACATGGGTGTAGTTGACAGTCATAAGTCTCTGTTCAAATGTCATTTATGGTCAATGAACGTGGTATTATGTCATTATATGAATGATGTTTTTGTTAATGATTATTTTATAGTAGTTTTCAAAGTTAGCACTGCTGCTATATTAAATTGCGTAATGCAGGCGAGACTGCCAGAGGCGTTCCACTTGTTATAGTGTAGAGACAACATTTCCAAATCAATTTCTTATAAAAATTCGAATTCAATTGCACTGTTTCTCCATAATTTTGCATGACCAATCATAATCACCAATCAATACAATTTGTTTTTGTTTTTTGATAATACACAAGGTCTTAATCGAGAATACGCAAATCACACATGATCGGATATTGAATATTAGGTCTACCACTTTAATACACAATTGAGGTGTTGGTGCTAAAGAAGAATAAAACTAAGTTGTAGATCATGTTAATTACTACCCCAGAGAAATAGCAATAATAATATATAGAATGAATAAAGAAAACAAAACAATGTAAGCTGCCACAAAATGCTCCTGTACACATTGTGAAAAATAAATGATATCACGTTTTTCCCTTACTATCCGTTACTATTCATTAGGGACTGAAAAATCTGCTTTTCTCGTAATGTACATGATTATTGCTTTAATTTCAGAAAGATTAAACATGTAATTCTGTTTTGTCTTTGAACTTTCGAGTATTAATACCGTTGTATCTATGTTCTTAATTTCGGAGGTTAATGGGGTGTTGCAAGAAACTTGCGATCGATTGCAAGTCCATTTTCGGTTCCTATATCAATCATATGTCTTGAAATTAATTGCAAATTTGTGAATGATTTCTAATTTGCTTCTTGAAACTTGCAGTGTAATCTGATTTGCTACAGTTAAAATTGATCTATCAATTGAGAAATTGCAACAGAATATTTGGAAGTGATTGCAAATATTTTCTTGCAATACCCAATACTATAAACATGAGGTACATTGAATCGACAGTATAGTGATGTAATGTGATCGGATGTAAAGAATAAATTAGTCGTTACGCCATTTTTAAAATTGCATTTCCTTGAAACTAATTTTTATGTAAATAATGCTGCATGACTTTGTATGTTAAATGATGTGCCGCTGTGTGATAATCTTAATCTTTCGTATGAAATATCAAATAATAGTACCGTTTTCTCGGTTTTTCAGTTTACTATTTACTTCATTGATTCAATATAATTCACGTATAAAGGGGATGTATCATTGCAGCTTGTGTTTTCATGTTTTCAGATAATTCCCTGCAATGGGCCAAATATTTCATCCTTTCTCTAAAATCAGACGACGAGTAAGAATAATTTCTCTCTTAATATGCATTATGCACTCTTCCTTGAATATGATACTCTAGAAAGGACAAATCTTGAACTGTTTGAGGCAATGTGCATGGTATGAGGGTATGCTTTCCCTTTCTTGAGGCTATATTCTTAAAATGTAAAATGGACTGAGGATAGCAATTTTTAGAAAAACAGATATTGATGGAAGAAGAAAAAAGGAGGAGGAGAAGAAGGGATATGTTTTGCTGTCATCCTAAGTACTGTTTATAAAACCCAAGACAAGTTGATCTTGACAACAGTTTGTCACTTCAGTAATCATTTGGTTGTAACGAAAGAAGCTTCAACGACACACTAGTTTCCGCCAGAGTTATCAATAACAAATCACTTGAGAAGAAGATGCATTCTATCCTCAAGAAAAAGCAGATCATGTGACAAAGAAAAATTGTTATTGATTTTAAAACATATGTCTTCTTATTTTGTATATTATATAACCAACGTTCTGAAATGTCGATTTTGTTATTTTTACAATACACATGATCAGATAATAGAAAGGTTTATCTTTGGGGGGAAAGTAGTTGGTTTGAAAATATTGGCACGTCCAATTTAAAGGCTCAAATGTAGTTTTTTTTCTAGTGAGTTTTCTTTTCTTTTAAGGGGGGGGGGTAGTATTACTGACAAAGAAAGATGGAGCTACAATGGTGAAAGAAAATAAAAAAGAGCAAGGGAAAGAGAAACAGGATAAGGGACAAAGAGAGTAAGAAATACTTCGTCCCAACCCAGAGAGATAATGATAGAGATTCCCTATTATCATAATAGCTCTTCTTTATTTTCCGATGAGAGGATTGATCAAAGCATGGATCCTACTAGGAACCATAATCAAAGTCAAATAAATCCTGTCCTCAATTGAAAGAAAGGATCGACATGTCAGGGTATTTCTTATCTTCCTCATACTAGTGTATGGAATAAGGGATAGAGGAGGAAGCGAACATACATGTGAATGCCTTCTTAGTGGTGTTTGTGGATGGATTACTGTGACGCTGAAGAGGTTTTCTTATCCCAAAGGAAATATATTCTTGATACACCACACGATTATCCTCAAACCCAACGAATCTTTTCGCAATAAACAGTATCTATTTTTATGGTGTTACCTCGCCATCTCATATCATTTTCCTCTCTGGTCGAAATACTCAATAGTAAATACAATGTACTAGCATTCTAATTGATTTAGACCATATTCTTGCTCGGATGGTGGGGGTAAATTCATACTCGCAAACTCTCGTCTCTCTTATTCCATGAATTTTTACTTCTTTCTCTCCCTCCCTCCATCATGTCCATCTCTTACTTCTCTACTACTCTGTCAGAGACAGAGATATAATGTAATTTAGAAACATATCAAAATATCAATTCCTCAGAGAAGACAAATCGACGATTTTGAAAGTTATGGAAAATTCCCTTCCACTTCATTTTAATCTTTAAAAGTCATTTTAAATTAAGTTATGGTAATCATGAAGAAATTCATTTTAAGTTTGTCTGTTTTCAGTTTTGAGAAACTTGGCGATGCCTTCGGCATGAAACATTTTTTTCTTTTACGCAAAAGGACAGAGGGGTCCCCTGGACAAACTTATTTTCACAGACGTTTTGGCCAACTGGGATAAGAAAGAAACTTGCCTAAGATAAATCATACGGAATTTTGATGATGCGATCAGCTTAGTAGATGTCCATGTTTGCTATCCTCGTTGATCAAGACAACAATGAAAAAAAATACCCATATAGTAGACACATAAAAGCCTGTGGACGCCATGCGTGCATTTAAATTTACAAGCAGGCGATAAAGGGTCTGATATATTTGTTGTTACTGTTTTCTATTATAGATAATGATTTATAAAAGAGTATATTCTAAACATGGAAATAGAGAATTCAATTCGAACTAATTGGTCCTCATACTTGCAGTAATTTTCTTCAATATATCTTTTGCCTGGATGGCATTTCTAAATATGCAGTGGGGGGGGTCTAATCTGATCAATAATGACTTGTTCCTGTTAAATTAAATGCAACAGTTCTCTTCTATCGACTTTTCATGCATCTTCCAAAATATTGTGCATTCTTTTCCTTCTTAGAATTCTGAACTATCTGTTGAATGTCAAAATCCCCATTATTATACCACACCCCTCTCACTTTCTCGGTATATGCCTCAAGGCAGCAGCAGTGTTAGAAATGGCTGTCCCTCCCCCTCCTTTTCATCTGCGACACCTGCGCCTATCTCCATTTAGCGATACAACGTGAAAATTAACTAACCCAAATAACATCAGTGCTTTGAGGTGTCTCTCTGATCGAATTCTCTCTCTCTCTCTCTCTCTTTTACCTGGGATCGATTGGCAACAATTTCACGAGTTATCTCTACCCTCTTCCTGGCGTTCCAGAAATACATCAAGTTCAGCCATGTTTATTCTTTGAAACGATATTTAAAAACAAACTAAATAAAGTTGGTGTCAAATAAAGAGAAAATCGATACAAGCTTAAAAGTTTTCAACTGCCTTCAAGAAAGCAATATAATGTTTTTGGTAAGACTCTTCGCTGCAATAAATTTATATGTAGGTCAGTTCAAATTTCACACCACTAGTTGTCTGATCTCCTTCCCATTCTTGCCTCTGTCATTTCCATTCATACACAACAAAGCCGGTTTTTATGTATTCTTCTTCTTATGCAATTACTTTAATTAATGTTTACATATTTTCACATTTATACGTCATTAGTGTTTATTTATATACTTCATATTATATGTACTGCCAGCTAATGGAGGACGAATTTCTACGTTTTTAATATGGACCAATAAATTAATCTGAATCTTGTTCTATTTTTTATGAACCTGTTATATGTTTCTCTGTCGGCCCAGCTTTCCTCCCGATAATATCAATTAAATATATACTTCCCACATTAAAAATTGAAGCATCTTATTTAAAATCTTTACAGGCCTTTATCAGCTTTTGAAAACATTGTTAATCAAGCAAGGTAACTCGAAATGTGTGACGTCTTCTTCACAACCAACACCAAAAAGAAAGAAAAAATGATTGGTCGCGACATTCCATCTTGCCCTCTAATTCAGAAAAGGGTACCTAAGTTCTTTATTTTATGGGCATGAGCATTATTTCTCGCTTCTTGGTCATCACGACATAGTCATCCTCCCCCGTTGTCTCCTCTCTTCAACATGTTCCATCCAGAACGATGTTTTGTTAAAAAAAGTTAGGCACACGTCATCTTGCTTCATGACTCTTCCCTGAGTCAAAGAATTGTCAAAAACATTTCATAGAATATCAAGAAGAAGATTAAACCCAAGGGCAGAAGATGTAACATCATCACCTTCGACTGCCCCTCTCGCCAGGCCATCCCTCGGTGATAGAAAATGAGTCACCAGGTCTGTCAATAAAAGATTCCATCCCATGTTCTGGTGATCCCTTCTCTCAAGACCTGTATTCTGAATAATCTCTTCCTAAAAAAGCGCCACGTGTAGCCTCCTCTTCAGACGTCATGGAAAAGGGTGATTTGATTTCATAAATTATACAAGTTGTCAGCGTGTGTTGGTTAAGTAGTGTGCATGTTTGCAGGGTGTGTGTGTGTGTGTGTTGGTAAAGTAGTGTGCATGTTTGCAGGGTGTGTGTGTGTGTGCATGAGAGGGGGTGTGGGTGTGTGTGCGTGAGGGTGTGTGTTTGTGTGTTTGTGTATGTGTGTGAGTGTGGTTGTGGGTGAAAGGAGAATAGGCGCACATGATTGTGGTTGCGTCGTATCAGCAAGTGGTGTTGAGTTGTCCAGATTTTCATGCTTACTGATTTGTTACAACGTCTCTTAAGCTATGCTATATTCAGACATACAGAGCAGTAAGGCTAATTATACTGCTTATTCGTTTGTTTGTTTTAATTGTAAAATGCAGAATGTGTTTGCATTATCGTTTTATTTTCAATCTCATGTTAATGTGCCTAAAATATTATAATATTGTGTCTGAAAGGGAGACAACTGATGCTAAAATCTGCCCCTTTTCACGCTACCTTTCGTGTCGGTGCACTTAATATAAGTTCGGTTAAATTCATTCTGATGTCTCATGTGACTGAGGGAGGCAAGCAAGCGAAAAACCAAGTTGTTTCCATTATCGAACCTGTGGCTACAGGGAATACAACCACTTGCCATGTGAAGCTAAAATTGTTGATCTTCTTTCTACGTGAATTCCTATGTCCAATATGGAGGGGGGGGGGGGGCGTGTTTTACAAAAACAAAAAAATTAACATGCTCTATTTTTAACGAATTTCCATGGGAATTCTACTTTTTCAAAAATTGGGGGGGGGGGGGGTGGTGGGGCAAAGCGTTTAAGGCCAATGGAAAACATACTTCCCTAATTCTTTCCCCATTTTATCGCTGCTGACAAAAAATAGTTGTTTCCTTTCAACTCAAGATGAAATCATTCTCTTTTGATAATTACATTTATCAATTTTCGTTTTGGATATCTAATTAAGTATCATATACAGGTGCCCCTTTCTTCATCCTAATGTTCATTTAAGATCAATATCTTTATCATCTTGCCATAAAAGTATGCTGAACTTCAGGGATCCCAGGGTCCATTCCTGGAACGAAACTAACAAGAAACCAAACGCAAATTACAAAATGCGTGTTTCTTTTTGGTTGAAAATAAATGACGTTTGATTTTTACATTTTCTACGAATCTAAGTATAACAGCACTCTGTGCCTCCTTTTCTACATTTTTACCCCACATATTTGAAGGGAAAAAGATTAAAAAGAAGCCTGTATTTATTGTGCCGATGTACCCAACTTTAAAGTATGAGCAGCATCTACGATTTATGTACTCTCCACGTATATCTCTATGGATTTATACCACCAATGTCCCAATGTGCTCTTATAAAGTGTCCTCTTTATCATTTGTGATCCATCTTAAAAAAAAAAAACTTGTAAACACTTTGAACATGTTGAATGATTATGTATCGGAAATAGAATTCCAAGAAAAAAAAAAGATGAATCCCGGTCCCGAGAAAAGACTATCCTTAAAATTGATCTGTAATAAGTAGACAATGTAGAATCAACAAGGAACAAAAAAAAGATTAAGAGACGTTGAGAACATTGTTTTCTAAAACAAAATTGCTCTGTATTTTATCTTATATACTTTGCACGACTCGTGTTGCACATATTAAGTATTGACATTGAGAGTGACAAATACAGTCGGAACACAAAACGTTCCAATTCATGAAACATTGGATTTAAATTACATTATGTAGTGATACTCTTCTAAAGAAATATAAGCTTAGCAATCAGACAAATCGGATAAAATGAAACAGTGGATAATCTAATTGACGTCAATGATGCACACCGGCATTCTTGAAATCAGAGCCAAACAATGGTCTTTAAAAAGCATTTCTAAAGGTTTTGCTTTGTATCCATCGTGCAATCTGCAAACTACAAACTACAGTCTGCAAACTACAATCTGCAAACTACAGAGTATTAGTTTACTATTTATCAATTCTACTTTGAGTATGAAATAAATGAGGGCACATACCATTTTGAAATTCCGAAATGGTATAGTTTCAAATTTAAACATTTTATTTTAGTTTAAAATATTAAACTCTTTTGAGATAACTCAGGGAGCACACGTCTTTATAATTCGTCCCAATGTTCACACCATTTTGAATTCCACTAAGAACCGAATTCTTACACCGTTTAAAAATAACAAATGCGTTGGTGGATATATGTCCGATGAACCAAAATGGTCGAAATCAACCAATTTATTGGTTAGAATCTGCATCTTTAGCAATGTCAAGTGGAAAATTCAAATCATTGAATTTAAGGCATATGGGGAGGATGGGAGGGGGGGGGGGTCCCACCCGCGCCATCTGTTGCGTCCCTAGCAGTCGCTTTCTTCAGATTGGATATAATTGTCTTTAACCAGTTTTCAAACTAAAAAAGTCAAATGATTTTTCACTCTTGAGAAAACAAGTTAATCATTCTAATTAGTATTGGTATATTGTGTGTCACTTTTAACAATCATGATCAAGTTACAAACATCGCCCCCTCTCCCACTCCTTTTTCTCCCCCTTTTCTCTTACTGTCTATCTTAAACTTCTCTATAACAATAACCCTGTCCGGTTGCATTCTCGCAGGGGATTTTTCTTTAATTCTAAACGTGCCAAACTCAAAATAATTAAGAAGGTTATTACTCTTTAAACTATATATTTTTCGGAAAGTATCTTGAAAACAAAATAATCTCATAATGACGTCATATTAACCTGTGAGATTATAGTCATAACCCACAGAATAATCGATAGGAAAAACGTGCATTGTGTAATAATCCTTGAACACCAAGTACAATATTAAGTTTTGTTGTTGTTGTTGGTGTTTTGGTCACAAAGGTGAAATTTAAATCATATTGGGAAAAACGACATAATAGGAAGTTGGATCTTGGAATGTTAACAATTTGATAGAGGCAATCAAGAAAAAATCTTGATCTCGATTTTCCACTCCCCCATCGATGATTATTTCGTCTACACAACTGGTATATTACAATTGTTTTATATCACCTTTCTTGAGTTTTATCTTGTTTGGCTATCTACAGTAGATGTTGAGTTAGCATTCGTTTAATTAATATTATATTGGAAATCAGACCATTTACAAGGAAGTAAAATCCCAGATATCTAATGATTATTTGCGCAACAAGTCGTACGATCAATCTGATCTTTAATGGATGTAAGGAGCCCGAGCATCTGGCATCAATTTACTTTAAAAGTGAGGGCGGTGGAGCTCGGAAAATGGCGCGAAAAGAGAAAAGGAAAGCTTCATCAAAGATAATATGAATTATATATATATATATATATGTATCCATTTAATAAAAAATAAAAAAGAATAATCTCATTTAAATGGAAAAAATGTTTCTTAGACAATCTTTGTAACTACCATGTATATGTAAGAATACGACGAGCATGACGAGAGGGGCTATGAAATCGAATATGATGAACAGATTATACTCTGAATTACTCATGAATACTCTTTATTCATAAAGTTCATCTACCTCAGTATACTTCGAAGTAAAAAAAGATGAACGTACATTCATATTGATATGAAATCTGATTTCAAGAGGAAAGCGATTAAAGTTGTTGCTATTTAACATACCTTGTTCAAACTAGTGATGAAAGGGTTAATAAGTTCATCGGCATGGCTCGAGTTCACCAAAGGATTGATAGGTCGTGTCTTCAAGAGAAAAGTTTCTCTGCATGGGAATACAACCATGGCACATAACGGTCCATTAAAACCAGGTCAATAGATCTCTTAAATTCAATCACCACTATTTAAATGCAGTCATGATCCCTAAACGATCGTACATGCATACCGAAACTCGTCAATTTGTTATTATGTGCAATTGTCATATACGAATTATTCAACTGATTTTGCCTTTTTCAAGAGAAAGGGAAATTTTGATTTGAAACGTGCATGCATTAAAGCCTACAATGTGCGTATAGATTTGAATGATAATAAAAAAGGGCGTTTGGAAATATTCGGAGAAAGAAAGGCAAGAGTGAGATAAATGGGGACATATAGGGAGAGGGAAGGAGTGAAAGAGAGAGAGAGCGGCAGAGGGAGAGAGAGAGGGGAGAGAGAGAAGGGGGATAGGGGACTAGAGGGGGTGATGGCAGAGATGGGATCAAGTGTATACAGCGTCAGCGATGTGATTAGGAGTATAATAATTATGGGGATAATCATTATGTAGAAATATTTCTATTTTGTGTAATAATAAGAAAACAAGACATTTGTTGGAAGTGTAACCTAAGCTTTAAAATAGAAGAAAAGTAATGATGTAATTTCACAGACAAAGCGTGTTAATCTGATGGAGAATAGAAGACTTATTATCCCTTCTTTCGTGAAAGTGGGTATAAACCAGATGTTCAAAATTGAAATCAAGAACATCAATCAAATATTATTTTTGAGAATAATAGGATTTCCCAAGTTAACACTTTAAGACTGAAGTGGGTGTTGAAAAGCAATTACATTTGAAAAGTAGTATTATCTGGAAGTGCGTTTACCATCTATATCATCTGATTACCGTTCAGTATGCATTGAATAACGCTCATAGTCATTGATGGCGGAAGCATAAGAAATAGGGGGGGGGTGTAAGGGCGCATCCAGCTTTCGCCGATAGGGAAGTCTTCGAGCTAAACCAGTTTACCATCTGACAGCGATGATTCAAAAATCTCAATTAAAAAGGTTAAAAAGTTTATATAAAAGATAGCTGGTTTTACCTCCAAACGATATTACCGACAATGGGCTAACTCAATGATAGACCATTTTACCATCAAATCTGAAGTAAAATACAAAAAAGTACCAAGATAGCGGAAATTTTCTCTGATGGGTCGCTTTTAAATGGGGTTAGTCCTAACTATAAAGACTGAAGCTTTATTCTTACAAACAAGATATTTCATGAGCCCCCCCCCAAAAAAAAAAAAAAAAAAAAAAGAGAAAATAATAATAAAAATAAATAAATAATAATGCGACCGAGAAGCGTGAACTAAATTTTTTGGATAATTTATGTATTAAGCCTTGAAAACTGAACATTCTGAGCAGGTTTTGTTATCACGAACAAGATGTGTATACATCTTGAGTATACTTTTTCTCAGTGGCATACTAGACGACATGACTAAATGTTTTTGGTAATTCGATTTCATTTGTTTTTCTGATTGAAGCATGTGTCGATGATTATAATTTATTCATGATTTTTAAGTATATACATGTAGGTACCGTAGATTGCAATATGCAGACATCGCTTATTCCTTGGTCACATTTGTTCTACGGCGGCCGTACGGCGAGTCAAAAACAGCCGTTTTAACATTTTTTTTGTACCAGCTATAACATATAGGTGGTTTTAACAAATATGAATAAAACGGCTGTTTTCGACTCGCCGTACGGCCGCCGTAGAACAAATGTGACCAAGGTATTAGCTTTAACAGGGAATGGTGATGTAAAGCTGCAACTATTCAGAGTACACAGCATTCCAGAAGCATTTTCCTTAATCGTCTCTCTACACTATACGCCTGCTACCCCTCAATGTTACAGGGTGTCAAGAGAAAGGCCATTGAGAATCATCATGATGATCAGTTGAGAGTTAGAAGGCATTTATCTCAAAACCTTTATAATCTCCAGTAAGGAGTAGTAAGGAGTAAGTATTCTAAAAATAAAAGGAATTGATAATTGAGTATTCATATAGGCCTGTCGAGTATAGCTTAACATTCATGTTTGATCGCTATTGTCATTTGATCACTATATCGTCATTAAGTTCGTCATTACTGAGTCTATAGTTGCAGAGATGATGGACAAAAATGAATTAGAAATAATTATTCTTACACAATGTTAACGAAATCGGTCTTTTTATTTAATCTTTTAAAGATGCGCATAAAAGGTATTATGGTCATATAATTAAACTGATAGTTAGGATCATTGTTTTTGCATAGAGGGTGGATATATACATTCATAGAGAAGAAAGAAGATGACAAAAATTTGCGAAAGATACAAACATACAGAAAATAGGAAAGAACTAATTATATGAACTAATTGTATGAATGAATGAGGAAATTAAACGGGGCAAAGGGAAATATACTGAATATTGATAGGCTCCAAATTCTCTGTAAAAGACTCTTAACCCTAAAAGGACTGGGTTATTTAAGATGTATTGAGGACGGGGGGGGGGGCAATCATGCTTCCTTCTGATCTCGGCCGCCGTTCGCGCGATTGCGCTGAATTTTGGCACGCTCATACTTTATCATTTTAACTACAAGCCAGTATATAAAACAATTCTGAAAATAATTATTATTTTTATTTATTATGAATAAAATATGCAAATTTATTCATGAAAAAACATTATTTGCATATTTAACACCCAATTTCATTTAAAATTTTCTCTTTTCTTTCAGATGTCATCTTTGTAATCAAATTTAAAGGTTTCATTAAATAACAATTGGGAAAGCCAATTTTTTCCATATGTATTTCTTTGTTTTTAGAATTTCTTATGTATTTCTTTGTTTTTTCACCTTCTGTTTTTATTTTTTTCAATGGAAATTATTACAGACCAATTAACATCTAAATTAAACCTTAAATTGATAATGGAGCAAACCAATTAGAGCGAAAAATAATCACCCTTTTATGACTTTCATCTCCCATAGACTTTGTACACAAAGTATAAAAATGAGCCACTTTCGGCATGACGTTGTCTCGTAAAAAGTCACGTGGCGTCGCGATGCTATTCCCTTATGTCACGAATTTGGTCTCAAAAGTTGCAAGAGATATAAAAGAAAAATCAAAAAATTTTGCGGCGCTATCTTTTTGCGTTTCGGAAATATCGCGCGAAGCGTTGGGGGAGGGGGCATCATGGCCCCCAGTCCTTGTAGGGTTAAGTGAATGTTCTATGAAACGAACTTTTTATTTTCGAAATTTTATATAAAGTTGTCAGTATTCTATTGCAATATATGGAGGGACATTTTTTAATAAGTGGAACTATTGGGACTCTACCTTTAGAGTCAAAGATGGTATGCATGAACAAAAATTCTTAAACGTGTCTGCCGTTTGGGAACTCGTATTTCTGCCAAACGTATATTACCCCTGACATTTTCACTTGTATTTCGGGCACCCACATTATCCTGATTATCATTTAGAAAATGTTACGGATTGTGAGTGATTAAGATGCCATCACCAATATTACACATGATCACTAAAAGGGGCTTGGTGGGAAAATATGTCGGTGAAAAAAATATATATTACGTGGTGAAGAAGATAAGACACGAAGTGAAACAAATTTTCATCGACAAATCCATGTATCCCAATCCATATGATTAGCCATTCGCCGAGGAAAGACTCATCCCACGTAGGGTGGTGAAAGAACGATATCTATGAATTACTGTAATCATTATTTGCTATGGAGGCATTCCAAGGTTCTATATTCCAAATCAACTGCGCGATCCAATTGAAGTGAGTACTTGATCGAATGTATACGGAGCCTTTAAAGTGCCATCGACTTGACGACTTGGTGAGATACTTTATCTTGCCATGTCGACATAATAACCCAATTATGTCGACATGGCGAGATACGTTATCTCGCCAAGTCGACTTATAAAAGGTTATATGTCGACATGGCGAGATACGTTATCTTGCCAAGTTGACTTATAAAAAGTTATATGTCAACATGGCGAGATATTTTATCTTGCCAAGTCGACATAATTGGGTTATTATGTCGATATGGCATGGATGACATGGTCGATGGAACTTTAAAGGCTCCGTAAATGTAGATTCAAATATTACGTCAAATCTCTCAGAGAAAAGACAAATAGGAAAACGAAAATACACACACATACAAAAAATCACCAGATGCAAATTATTTATTGTTGAGTGATTTTCTGCAACATAATGCTTCGATATGATTTCATGATATTCTCCGGCCTGACGGCTATGTAATAAGATTCTATAAATATTTGTGTGAATAGACTAAACTTTTTATTTTTATTAAAGCCAGGTCAAACTTTGTGCCAAAATCATAGAAAGCTTAAATATGAAAATATTCTTTTAGTAAATAAGTTTATCACGTTTGGGCCATTGTAATGCTTTAACATTTAGGGAAATTCATTTCTGCATAAAAGGGTTTTAATCAACTTGTAAATCGAACATCTACAGTAAAAATAGTTGTGCCACGTTTTCTGTACATATTGAACCACTAAGTCTAGCATGTGGACATTGGGGTTGATGTATTTATTCAAATATTTATTCAAATTCATATTCAATTAGGTTTTATCAAAAATATTAAATACAAAATCCGAAGACTAATTTGTTACTAATAATGTGAGTTTACAAATATACATTTACAAATAAAACTTACAATGAATGTACAACATATACAGTGGCGTAACGTGGGTCACGGCATTGGGGGGGGGGGGGCACAAGCAAAAAATTCGAGTCACTAAGTGAACGCGCGAAGCGCGCTCATTTGCCACGTATACAGACCTAATAGAGACATTAAGGACAATGCCATTAAACGGATATGTATCTCACTGATCAAATAATGCGAGCGCAAAGCGCGAGCTGAAATTTTTTGATATTCAGGCCTAAAAAGTGACATGTTAAGCATAACTTTTGTAATCATTATACGTACCTATCTCGCTAAATACGAGTGCGAAGCGTGAGCTGAAATCTTTGTATATATTGACCCCAAACAGGGACATTTTAAGGACTATATATTTTAGGAATCCATTAATAGTATACATATCTACCATTATCTAATACGAGTGCCAAGCGCATGTTGATTTTGTGAGAATTACATCTAAACACAGGGAGCACTTGTAGACATTGTAATCATGATTGAAATACGCATCTTACTAACCAAATGATGCGAGCGCGAAGCGCGAGCTGAAAATTTTTGATATTCAGATCAGAAAAAGAGAGGACATTTTAAGGACTGATTTTAGGAATTCATGAAGAGCAGACACATCTCACCAATCCACTAATGCGAACGTAAGCACGGACAAGATATGTTTTATATTATTAACTCTTTAAAATGGGACAATCACTTTAAGTAGTCATGAAAAAGAAGCATATGTCACTACATAAAACAATAATAACTAGAAGTGCGAGGAAATAATATATTTGACTTGAAAACGGGAGGTTTTAGTACAACAGGACTATATATCGCGTTAAACAGACAACGCGAGCACCAGGAATAATGAAGACATAGGCCCTGAGCAAATTATGTTTCATAAAGTTATGAAAAAAATGTTTCTTATGGAGGCCTAAATATACTGTAACATAACATATAATATGATTAACATTAGAATGAACAATAATTTCTTCTTTCCCACTACGTTTCTCTTCCTTTCTCCCTTTTTCTCCTTTCCCCCGTTTTTTCTTTGGTCAGCCGATTGGGGGGGGGGGGCACGTGCCCCCCATAATTACGCTACTGAACATATACGACTCATTATGTATATTAAATCAAAATTGTCCAATTACACAGAAAGACAAATAAAACGCAATTATGTTTTAAGAATGTATAATCCAACCAGTTCAGTTCGATACCAAAATATATTGAATTACAAAAAATATATACAATAAAACTTCTATAGAAAAAGAAAATGAGTGGTTTTGCACAGGGCTCTGAATTATTTGACATCGATCATGAATGAATGATGTATGAAATATAACTGTTATCTTTGTCTATTTAGGCTCTGCATTACGTTATATTTTATTCGCTTATTTTAGTTACATTCACAACAAAGTAATAACAAAACATTTATTTTTGATATACATTACTGCAAAGATAAATGTCGGATTGCACATTGTTCTTCAATCAAAAATCACTTTCGCAATCTGATCTTCTATTGCAGTAGTCACAAGATGGAGCTATACTATTCTCTCTTCGAGTAAATAGAATGGTGTGAATAAATTACTGCGGAGTTTGTTTTTTTCTCATCTCTTTTGCGCCCTGTCAAAGTGCTGCACGGGGCACTTACTGTTCCTGTCCTCTACAAAAAGTAAATACACCCAGGCTGATACATTCCTTTTTGTGAAGTCGTGGTACAGCCGTTCAGACTCTCGTCTTGTTGTAATCAGAGGGTCATGTGTTCGAATCCCACATCGGGCCGGCGTCCTTCAATCAAAATTTGCCTCTCTGCAACCAGGTGTTATATGGGTACCAGCGTCCTTTATATAGGCGCCGTTTAAGGCCCTTTTTTTTAATGCATTCGCCTTGGGCATTCATTCCTTAGCCTAGATGATTTGAAGAATGAAAACCCAAGGCATCTTCAATCACAAAACAAATTTGCATCTATTTTCAATATTTTAACTGTTGTAAAAATGATTCAACTTTACTATATAGAAGTTACTGTGAAATAAGTTGTAATATTATGGGTAGTAATTTCAGTTATGGTAGTAGACATTGTTGTCATTATCGTCGTCGTAGTAGTGGTGGTGGTAGCAGTAGTAGTAGAAGTGGTATGTATTGGTAGTAGTAGTTGTAGTATAGTAGCCGCAGAGGAAATCAAAGTGGAAGTACTTGTAAAAGGGCTTCTGCTGTTTCCAGTGCTTTTTCTTCTACAGCTCATACTTTTACCATTCCAATAACGATTACTTACATATATAATCATAACAAACACTGTAATGCCACTTATACTTTTACTATTGGGAATAATAATGATAATAATAAATAATATTATTTTTTATGGAGATGAAAGCTGGTCATCATTAACAATGAAAATTATTATGCTCTGTATCGTTTTACCCTATCAATTTAAAATGTTCTGTTTTTTTTTCTCTATTATATTTATACATGTATATGCCCTTTCTGATCATATCAAAATTGCACAAATGCTCGTTCTCTGAGTTGTATTTAGTAGAGGAAAGCACTGTTCGTCAACCCACAAACCACACATAGGCATCGAATATCAATTGACATCCATCTGCAAGTTGAAGTGTGCAGTTCTTTTAGAATCTTTATTTCTGTTTTTAAAATACTACACACACACAACAAGAGAGACAGGCATATTTATACATTTTGCAATTTATTTCATAGTTCATAAACATGTCAGTTCTTATATAAAAAAATGAAAACAATAACATACATAATGTACATGTATGTCCTGTAGAAACAAGGAATATTTATATTGACTTTCAAAATAATTTACATCAACAAACCAAAATCCTATAAAGGAAGGGGTATCCATTGCCCCTCCAAGTTCAGGCAGCTGCCAAATTCTCCCTGAATTAAATGACAACAAACACCAACAGAATGTGTGGAACAAAGTTCAATTTTAGTTGATGATTATAATTGGCATTTAATAACAATCAATCTCATTCACAGTGCCGGACAAAACTCCACATCAATTCAAAACTATTCCATTCTGGTTGATCGGAATTATGTCATTTATTTCTGTGTGACCTTGCACAGGAACTGGGGGATATATTGACTTAAATGAAAATAATTAAAGAAATAGTGACAGGATCCTTAGAAGAACACAATTGTGATAAGTTAAAATTGCTTTCAGATGGATTTTTTTAGTTTTAAGCACATGGGCAAATCTGTGACCGATCATTCAAATTAATCTCCAATTCATTAAGTTCTAAAAGAATGAAAATTTAAATCTCCCCTTACAAAAAATTCAATCACACATGGACTCAAAGAGTAATAATTGTACAGTAAGTAAATTGTACATAAGCATTGTATGTAAAAAAATTATGCTCTTACTATGACTTTCACGTTACTCCTCTCATTTTTCAGTTTCTATTCAAATCTTATATCACTGGCTGTATTTTTCTTTTACCAATAACTTATTACATTACATTCAATTTGCTGAAAACATACATGAAAATAACTTGGAATTTTATGAAGAAAAAAAAAATGTTTTGTTCATTTTTTTTACATCTTGATAAGAAAAGTAAGAAAAACCAATTCAGAACATATATCTGTATAGTATAAGATAAAACTCAAGTAGTGAACACCAACAATACAATGAAGGAATGAATATGACAGAAGTAAAACTTAAATTTAGAAAACATTACAAGACTATGAAAATATCAGGAAAAGTAAGCACCCCCCACATAAAATCATGAAGAAGAAAAATTCAAGACTTTGTTCCTACAATATGAAATTCAGGAAGTTTATATGATAATTTTATGATTATCATAAAAATATTCAATTTCAATACAATGTTCAAAAACTTTCTAAATTAAAGACATATGTCAAGATATAAAAGAGATTGGTAAGTTTGAAATAAAAATTGTCCAGTATTTCCTTCAACATCACTCATGTCACGCCAGCGGGTTTTCCTGAAATTTCATTTTAAAAGATCCGGACTGAAGTAAAATTGTGTGTGCAGTAATTACCTAAGAGTTTTTTTAAATAGTTTTTTTGACCCAATATAACCCAAAGCTTAACTCTGAACATACAGTAAGCAGCATGGTGGATAAGAATCTCAGAAAAAACACAAAAGACTGAACGAAAGGTCTCCTTAACAGTTCAAAATTACTGCTTGAAAAATTATATAAATAATAACCCTCTTTAAATTGTTTTAAGCTTAATGAACCCCCTTCAATACAGTTTCTAAAAATGATAAGGCCTTCATGAACAAAGAATTATCTACAGACTCAAAGATTTGTTTGGATTCTGATTACAAAGGCAGCCACCTATGCTGTGTTACCAAAGTAAATTTCACTTATAATAACGAATTGATATGCAGCAACTTGCATGCAATTATATAATCTTGAAGACCTATCCAGAACAAACAAAAAGAAATATAATATGTACACAAATATGGTTAACATATTATCAAATACTGAAATTTGTGTAACAACACAGGACTGACTTTTGAGAAAGCGTAATCAAACAAATGTTGTAGCCAATTAAATCTTACTATGACCCTCAAGTTATTGCAAAAGATATTTGTTTAAAAAAAATCTTGATCATTTAGTGGGTGCAAAGTTATACAAGGTGACAGTTTACAGGGTATTGGGCAATTCTGTGTTTGACATACATTTATGCATTATAACCATTTAAAAAAGTGTAATATTTCTTTATTAAAGGAATAAAAGGAAATAATCACTTGCATGTAGCTTGCACTATTCATTATCCAAATAAATATGATTAGATAAGCAGTGATATCCCTTCATGGAAGAGATTACTTCTTGCATGAATAGATTGAATATACCAAACAAAACATATTTTACATGTAAATGTAGTTCAGGAAGTAGGTTCCGTAAGAGTGGAACTCCCAAGGAGGGACAGTAATAAACAAACCCCAAGTTTGAAAGTGAGGCTTATGGGGGACTTGAACCACATTTAAAGTATATGAATATGAAGAGAGCAAGAAAAACATAAGAACTCCTATCAATGGTGATGGAAATGTTATAAAAACATATACCTATTTCACATTTATGTGTGATTGGTTACCCAAGTTGTCATATTTGTGTGCATTTTGAAAATTAGGCAAATGAGATGGATGAATTTCTTTCTGCTTAGGATAAAGTTGATGACAAATCTTTTGAAACAGTTAATACAATGCATTGAGAAAAATTTGTAATTAACAAACAAATGTCAAACTTGAATGTTAACATTTCATTGCTTAGACTTTTAGTTGATTATCTGGTATAGATGTACTCTAAATTGTGATATTTTATTTTTATATACAGTATACATGAATGTAGAGTATCATTACTGAATGTGCCCTAGGATGAATAAAATGGCTAAGGATGTGAATCAAAAACAATTTATGAAAATCAATATTTTCCTCCAGTTTGTACATAAAATAAATTCTTCTGTAAAATGTTATTTTAAGCTACATGCTATTAGAAAATGAAATGTGACCATCAGGCCCCATGTTTGTTGTTAATAAAATATGTATCAAAAGACGTGCAAGCCTTGAAAAGAAGAAAAAAAAATCAATTAGGTAAAGGGGGGGGGGGGTGGGGCAAGGTAACAGTTGTTGATGTTGGTTCTTAAAATAAGCCCTGATATTTGACTGGCTTCTCCTTGTTTAATAAGGGTAATGGCTGCTGAATTAGTTGTTACTATAATAAAGAATCTGTAATCAAAATAAGATTCAATTGCAAACAGTATAACCACACCGGGCAATTCACATGATCAACTTAAAAATCCCCTCCTGGGCCGATAATCTGAATATCATGTTATCTATCGTGTTACATGTATATCTGATTTAAAATCCCCCTAACACACCTCCAAATCAGTAATCTGAAAAACTGTGCTATGCATGCGTTATTCAATCTTCAGTTTGGTGTTTCGACTGGGGCCACATGTTTTTCATACTAACACTGAATACCAATTGTGTCAGCTAACACCATCTTTATGCTAACAGGATTTTCTGAAGAATGCCTGCCCCTGAAGGCGAGATGTGAGTTACATGTAAATGATTCAAAAGCAATGGATGTGACCAACATGTCAGCCAATTAGTTATTTTGATTGACATACACACCAGGGTGCTACATAGCTTTTTAGAAGTTAAATAGTTGGAATATACTTGCCCAAAAAAATCCTATAAAAAAAAAGTTTTACCTCTTCAAAAGAAAGTTTTGCGGTTTTATAAACCATTGACCTTTTCTCTCTTTTGACATGAACTGATCTACCTTGTTATTGCATTTCTTTTTCAAAAGTGATTTTATCTTGCCTGCCATGACCAAAATTACGGTCAATATCATTTTATCGACCCTTATTTTGGTCATTCTGTGAGAATTTCGCTTGCCCAATTTGGGCAAGTAGTTTTGGTCTTTACTTCAAAACACTAGCCCGACTCGTAGCTTTTACTTGTGCTTTACAAGTGCTTATGTAGCACCCTGCACACACTTTTAATTATAAGGCTAGCACATCATCATAAATTTCAAGGAATTGTATCACAAATTTGCTCACTTAATCTTTTGAATGTAGCTACATGCATTCAATTTTTTTATGAAACTGGTCATTAGTTTCCTTCTCTTGTTATCACTGTGAGAGTGTGAGAAAATCAATAATATATTGATCATATATTTGCTAAAATTAGTGAATGAATCGATTCTTTACTCAAGCTAAATTCATTTAGAGAAATCGAAAATGCATTTAACCCCCAATATCTTTGCAATAGAATCTACTCTCTTTTTATACCTAAACAAGTGGAGCGCCTCTGGCAGTCTCGCCTGTATTTCACCATTCAATATAGCAGCAGTGCTGACTTTGAAAACAACTATTGAATAATTATTCAAAAAGAAAACACAATTCACATGATAATGAAATACTTTCATTGACCCTAAATGACCCATGACCTTGGCCATGTGACCTGAAACTTGCACAGGATGTTCTCTTATATGTGATTGCTCTTAAATCCAAGTTTCATTAACTAGATCCATACACTTTCAAATTTATGATGGCAATTCAACTAATTCCCCCAACATGGGCAAAGTTCATTGACCCTACATGTATATGACATTTGGCCTTGGTCATGTGGCCTGAAACTTGCACAGGATGTTTGGGGATACTTGATTGCTCTTATGTCCAGGTTTCATTAACTAGATCCATAAAAGTTCAAAGTTATGATGACAAAAACTTAAACTTCGTTAAGATTTTGATATTGATTCCCTCAACATGGTCTAAGTTCATTGACCCTAAATGACCTTTGACCTTGGTCATGTCACCTGAAACTCAGGCAGGGTGTTCAGTAATACTTGATTACCCTTATGTCCAAGTGTCATCAACTGGGTCCATATACTTCCTCACCTTATTTAGGATTTCCATGTTGAGGAAGCCGCCACCATCGCCGTCAGAAAAGTGGCGCCTATAGTCTCACTCTGCTATGCAGGCGAGACAAACCAGTTAAGGGGATAGCAATATAATCACACAAGTTCCTATCGATACTGGGCGAAGATGTATAACAAAGAATTTTCTTTTAAAGAAGATGGCATGTCTTCAATTACCTTAATATAAATAATATTACTCTTAATCCCTAACGGTACCCCTTTGCACAAACTCACCATGTATTGTAACTTTGCCATCAATGACAGCATTCTACATATTACTTGGGTTTTGATTCACTGTCCTGTCCAGCAGTATTACCATCACAGTAATCACTGATGGGGAAAGGTTACCATTAATGATAAGATTCTTTCTTCGGGCCCATGTTCAAGTGACAGATGATAAGTTTTTTTTCTTGCTCCTCCAGCACTCAACCATCAATTGGTGATAATCCTCATACTCTCATATGCACACAGCGTATTGAAAAAAGAATTGCAGCCGCCTCCTCACATGTTGGTACATGAAGTACAGTACCATTTCAAAAGCTTTAAGTTACTGATAGCTCACCATGCCATCAAGGTCTAAAAAGTCATCTAAAAACACAGGTCAGCATTTAATAACTTCTTCAAGTACTTCATAATGTCTGATACGGTGGCCATGAGAACAAATGCATCTTTATGAAGCTACATATAGGTTAGTTCTAGCTAGATGGACCAGCTCTATCTAAGGCCTCAAGCTTGGACTGTGCTATCCTCTCTATATCATCTAGACTCAGGTTGGTCATGCTCGTAGAAAATTCCTGTATTTGAAGAAGAAATTCAAGATTTAAATTTAGTACATTGAAGTAACATTCATCAAACCATAGTTTGTTTAAATATCTTATTAGAAGCGAAAAAAGAAATGGACAAATTAAACATCAATGGATAGCTCATAAGCTACAAAATAAAAATACACCATTGCCAGCTATATGTATTTTTACTGCTTACCAACTGAGTTAAACACTCAGGGAATAAGTTTTCCTGGTATTGCATCACAATTTGCTCCACATCTTTTTTCTTAGACTGCTACACAAAAATTCATTTGTGTAGAAAATTTTTACATACATGTACATGCAGGACTGAATAGAACTTAGTTGAGAACTTTTCCATTATGACCAAAACTGATAATCAAATTTGGTCAGCAAAATTATTCCTTGGACACTAGCCACATAAATGGGCTTTATCATGCCTTTTCACCAGACTGAATTCTAAGACGTCACTTCTTAAAGAATGGTATTATTACATGTGTTGTATATGCAGAATATATTCCAGAATATGATTGAACACTTTTAAAGAAATTTGTACAAGAACATAACAATTAAATTATATACATGTAGGCTGTAGCTTAAATGGACGAAAACCTACATCCCTAGACCATCTTAAATATGATTTCTTTATCTATTTTATATGTATTTGGCATTTGGCAATGACTGAATTGTCAGATTTACACAAAATCTGATTGCAGATACGGATAAAAAGATACCCCCAATAAGCAGCAAATAGCAAATGACAAAGAACACGGTCCACAGTTGTACATTAGGTTTCATGTCAAAGTGCAGGAAATACCATCAGTGTTTTAAATAAATGTGAAAATCATTAAATATTTCAAATTTGTAATCTGGATTCTCTGGAAAACACAAAATGATCTTCTTCTTCTTCAATGTGCTACCACATGTTATCACAATCCACACTCATCTTAAACCTGAGATACCAGTAAGGAATGCAATAAAACCTATGCATTTTCAAAGACTATTTTTAATTTGAGTGTTTCTAAAGCAAAATACTGAGCTAGTGTTTAAAATTAACATAAAACCGACATTATTGTACCAATATCTCATCTTATTTATCAAAAGCATCCAATATACTTTGGGGTAAGCCAGCTCCTTTTTATTTAAATACATGTAAGTGAATTTGAGTAGGGACTATTTTCAAAAGGTTTTTCATACAGAGTAAAGTTGGTCTTTTTATTTTCAAAGTAAATCCTCTAAAGCTTATCTCTATTTTTGATAGATCCCTTAAAAAAGGCATGTCACTATTCCAATTCATTAATATGAATGTTGTGCCTTAAAACTGTTGAATGGTGTGATGGATATACACCTAAAATGTGTCTTCGAGGAAAAATTTGCTGGTTTCACATCAAAGTTTAATTTGCTAGGGTGCCCAATCAAAATCCAATATCTGCATAGTTATAATGTCTTAGATATCAAACATGGAATGGGATGAACATTTCAGAAGATAATCTTTGTTTGAATCTAATATACACTGTACAACTATTAAATCTGTACACTTGTACAGTAAAGTGCTCAAACAGCTTTTTTAAATAAAAATAAGAACATTGCTGTGAGAGGGCGCTAGATGTGAGTGCCACATTCACACTGAAAAATGCCAAATTTCAATTCTTGCAGTCGAAAAACACATTCCATGGCTGCTACAATTTTGTAATATTGGAATGTTAAATGATACTCGAGTCTAATCAAAATTACTCATGAGGATGACTGTAAATTATCATTCCTGAGGTGCTTTTCACACTGGCCCTTTTATCACCCTGGGGCCTTGGCTGAGAGGTGATAGAAGGGCCAGTATGAAATGCATCGAGGGAGTGATGATTTCCACCGTCATTTGAATACAGAGCAGTCCATATTTGTTTTATATGCCTCACAGTTATTCACAAAGATCTGTCTTCTAAACTTAATGGCAATAGCTACCTCTATATTTCTTTTAGGGCAACTTGTGTACAAGATGAGTCGCTAGATTACTTTGCAATTCAAATGAGCTGCACTGCTAGTGGATAACTGGCAAAGGTCATGTACGGCCACTTGAGCTGTTGGACACGTGGATGTGGCCTACATGTGCATGTATATTAAGCAGTAGCCAGCTTGAGTCAGTTAGCTGCTTGTGTTGTAAAAACCCTGAGATGCTGAGACAATCATAGACAGACTTGCACTGTGTTGCAGTTTTGACCAATCAGTGATAAGAATCTCAGTATGAGGTATATAATTCTGAACCCTTACCAATGATTTAAACAGACTTTAAAGGCATATAGTGTCATACTTCCAAAATTGTGTATTAATTTGAGGAAAACTTCAATTCTTCATGCAACAAAACCAAGATCCTGGTCACCATGAGAAAATAATACTCACTTTCTTAAATGATTCTAATATCTGTTCTGCATCTGAATTTGTATAATGTCTCGCAAGAATGGTTGAAACATGATCCCATAGAGCTGTGCAATTTCCTAAAGTATTCACACTGGTTGGATCTGTATCTGTCTCAGGTCTACGAACAACTAGATGAATCTTGGTACCAGGACCTATCTTGTAGAAGTCTAGACTCTGTCCATCTGAAGGGGAAATATCATAGATATCAATATACAGAACACATACAATGCTATTGTATATTTACTAAATACATCAAGAATTCAACCGGAATTTGATAATTTCTTCCTGATTAAAGAGTAGAGTTTTTCTTAAGGAGCAAGTCCAGCCATACAAGAAGTAATTTTTAATAAAAAGAGAGAAATCAAACAAGCAAAATACTTTTATCACCATCAGATGTAAAATAAGAAAGATATAGCACTTTGAAGTTGTGCTTAATTGTCATAAATCAGTTATAAGCACAACACACTGATATGCAAACGAGAAAGTTGATGATACGAAAATATAGAATATTTCATTTTTGCTGATTTATAAGAAAGCATCTTAATTCATGATATCAATCAAAATAGGTTGCAATAATGGCATATCCATGTGGGAGGAATTAAACCTTTATCACATTATTACAAGGAAAAATAAGATATTTCATATAATAAATACAAAAGAGATTGTAAGTGGGTAATGTCAATGGTCCCCTCATCTGCAATCCAACCAGGATGTGTACATACACATGTTTTGTGGAATTAAACAAAACTTTAAAGCATTATAACTTTTCTATTTTACATCCCATTAACTGATTTTGATGAAATTTTCAGCGTTATGCTCGCTCAATTTTTTTCTCTTTTTCTTTCAAATCAACTTTTTCCGGGGTGGACTTGCCCTTTATTTATTATGAGTGTCAGAGTTGCTTCACTGGAAATATCTAGACAAATTAAACGCATCACATTTTAAAGCAGTTGTTTTAGTAACAAATCATATACCTGCTAAAGTTTTCCCTCGGAATACTAGTCTTTGAAGATGGACAGGCACATCAAATTCTCTCGCCACCATACGCTTCACTGACACAATTGACTCCGCATCTGTTACCTGAATACATTATGAAAGAAAAAAAAGACATATTCATGGTACCAAGGAAAAAAAATAACATAACAGAGGGAAACTCAACCATACTCACTTAAAATATAACAAACAATTGTGTCACTCTTTTGTTAAGATATGATACACTAAATAAAGTACAGTGTGCAACACCTGAATGAACTACAATGTATTGCCTTCATACACTACACTGGAAAATTCATGTATATTTTAAGTTTTTTAATTAATTGCACTCAACAACGGTTACATTTTCTTGGAATAAAATTTGTTTTTATGTTGGGCAGGTCTGAAAAAAAAATGCCCTCCTCCTACCATGCTACCATGCTATTGCTAATTCTTTTTAGTGAAGGGCACATAGCACTCCCATCTACTGTACACATATACACATGTATGGGAGATTTTGCACCATTCTGACTCACCGCCATCCGTCTTTTATTTTGTAACTTTTATCCACATATGGGTTTTTCACCTCTCAACTCTCAAGTGAGACAAAATTGTTGCTGATTTTGTTTTATCCATTACATTTATTATTAGACTATCTAATCAATCATATCTTAATTGGCCTCAGATCCCAGATGAGCTAGAGCCCTGAAGCTCAGCAAGTAACTGAAATAGAGTACCAAAGTGTGACGTCATCAATTTTCACTTTTTGCATATCAGCGTTTTTATTGTACATGTACCATACTTTGGTAGAGCATGATGAAAAACCCTCACAACCCAAATATGGTGGGAATCAGTCCTTGGGGCCCCAAGATATGACCTCATTAATACATAATTAGCCCCACTGAAGTCAATGTATTATTGGCCTGGTTCCTAACATTTAGAACCAGGGGCTATTTATCAATAATTTTACAGTTTGATATGCTGCCCGGATGAGATGGGTGAAGTTGGCAACCACTTTTGAGTGCAAATAATTCAATCCCCTAAATCCCAGTATTACGTAAGCTATGGCTCCAGGGGTGTAGTAATTTAGTAAAGCAAGACATAATCAAGGGGAACAATCAACAAAACAGAGACTGAAGCTTTTTGTCTATTAAAGCCTATCCCAGCCCACTGCAAATGTTCACTGTAACCACCCTGCATGTAGATTTATGCAGGATACAACACACATAAAAAAAATCCTTAAAATACCACTTTTGTAACCAAAAATACAGATTTCCATACAGTTGCAATTAATTTTTCATAAGTAAACTTGGGGATCATTTTTTGTCTCGCCTGCATAGCAGAGTGAGACTATAGGCACCACATTTCCACATCAACATTGAAATCCTAACCAAGGTTAACTTTTTGAAATGTCATCATAACTTAGAAAGTAAATGGACCTAGTTCATGAAACTTGGAAATACCTGTATAAGGATAATCAAGTACATGTATCCCTAAACATCCTGTGCGAGTTTCAGGTCATATGACCAAGGTCAAGGAACTTTGGCCATGTTGGGGGTATTTGTGGAATTGTCATCATAACTTACATATTTTATGGATCTAGTTCATGGAACTTGGATATAAGAGCAACCATGTATCCATGAATATCCTGTGCACATTTCAGGTCACATTAATAATAATACATTGTAATAATAATAGCTATTTTTTGTATCTACATGTATACGCTGTAGCGCTTGTCTCATAATGGCCCAAAGCGCTTTACACATTATTACCCCAGTCATCGGATCCTTGCATACAATGTATTCACCTTCTCCACTCCCTGAGGAGTATTCCAACAAGAGTTGCATGACTCAATTGCTAGGCATACTACATAGGCATTCGCATCCTACTCTGTACCCATTTAGCACATGGGTCGAGAGTGGCAAAGTGTGGATTAATGCCTTGCCAAAGGACACGAGACTGCGGTGGGATTCGAACACATGACTCTCTGTTTTCAAGGAGGGAGTCAGAACCACTACACCATGGCTCTTTCAAATTACCAAGATCAAAGGTCATTTAAGGTCAATGGTCTTTGGTCGTGTTGGGGATATTTATTGAATTGGCATCATAACTAAGAAAGTTTATGGATCTAGTTCATAAAACATAGACATAAGGGTAATCAAGTATGAATTATTGTTTTGCACACATCTTAGGTCACATATATGATCATGGTCAAAAGTCATTCTGGGTCAATGGACATAGTATTTTAATATCATATGAATGTTTTCTTTTGTGAATGATTATTCAATAGCTGTTTTCCAAGTCAGCACTGCCGCTAAATTGAATCGTGTTATGCAGGCGAGACTGGCAGAGGCGTTTCACTTGTTTATTAACCAGGGCGCTCAAAACTTGAATTTGGGGCACATTTTTTGTGTAGGCTCTCTATTGGTGTAAAAGTAAAATTTCAAGAAAATTTTCATTTTCATTCTCTTTCTTTAATTTAGAAAAAAAGAAAAAAAAGAATTCAATCTACTTAAGAGCCAAGTTATATGATGAATATTTGTAATGGGAACTGACATGTATGTTCCCAAGAATTCGTATTTGGAATACTCTCCCAAATGCTGCTGTAACTTCAACCTCTATACATGTAGCTGGCTTCCTGGGAGCAACATTGCCCATCATTCAACAAATGTTGCCTCCCCTCCCCTTAAGATGCTGTAAGCGGAACACACACGCACCATCCACACTGTATATAAAGTGCACCAAGAATACCAGTACAGGATCACCACATCACCTTAAGCACTGGCAGCACCTGACACAGCACAACCCTCTCCAGGGGCCATTTTCTGAAAATTGTCTCAAGAGAAATATTCTTGTATCTTTAGAGTTACAATAAAATCCGTATTCAGAAAATTCTTGCATCTTTTCTTGTAACTTTCGCTAAGCGCGTATAATGTCAGAGCTAGAATTATGCGTAAAGTTAAAAACGGCGCATAAATATCCCTTTGTGCAAGATATTCATATCGAGATATAAGGTATTCTGAAAATCCTCTTATCTTTGCGTTCTTTTAACTTCCTTGGAAAATACAAGAAAATTTACAAGAGGTAGGGGGCTATTGTAACTTATTGTTGCATGCGATATTTGTCCGTCTGCAATAATTATTTCTTGCTGCATCCCGCAAGAACATCATGTTTCACAAAAGGAGACATTCCAAAGACATTATAACGACGGATTGGTAGACTTTTCAGCAATTAAACATTGGTGCTCCAGACGATGAATCTTTTCAGAGAAAATATGTCTTTGAGAAGAGCCACGTGTATTTTTAGCACAGAAGCGCACAAGCATAAAATGTCGGGGGCGCAAGGAAATTACGCTTCATATCAACAATGCGCTTCATTATTTTTCAGAAGAGACGCTTCTATTGGTTGACCTAAGCATGTAACAAGCTTAATGATTGGTTGATGATGAAATATTGGGCGTGTCAGAGATAAAAAAGGGGACGTCCTTTAATACAGAGATAAGACAATTTTCAGAATACCAATTCAAAGAGAAGTTTAGCGAGCTGTTATCTTGCTGACTTACAAGAAAAGTTACAAGAAAAAGTGAAGACAATTTTCAGAATACCACCCCAGGACAGAGTTTACACTTTTTGGGAGAGTACTTCTTCAAGGTTCAAGACAGTGTAAAAAATACAAGCATTTGTCCCCAAGAACAAGAGAAAATAAGCCAAATATTGCCAACCTTAGATAAAAAAGGGGACGTCCTTTAATACAGAGATAAGGCAATTTTCAGAATACCAATTCAAAGAGAATTTTAGCGAGCTGTTATCTTGCTGACTTACAAGAAAATTTACAAGAAAAAGTGAAGACAATTTTCAGAATACCACCCCAGGACAGAGTTTACGCTTTTTGGGAGAGTACTTCTTCAAGTTTCAAGACAGTGTCAAAAATACAAGCATTTGTCCCCAAGAACAAGAGAAAATAAGCCAAATATTGCCAACCATATTTCCCCACACAGGGAATAGTAACAGAGAACAAGGTTTATCATAACCTTATTCATTGAATGGGTTGCCCAGCCACTTGTTCATTGCAACCACCCCACCCTGCCTGTTTGGAATTTACATGTAGATCTATGCAGTATAACACACATTAAAAAAAAATCATTTATCTATTATTTTTGTAACCAAAAATACTCATTCCCATACAAATGCAATTTATTTTTCATTAGAAACTGATGAATGATCATTTTTATAATTCACCACAGCTCTCAAAAACTTGAATTTGGGGCATATTTTTGTTTAGGCCTTCTATTGGTGGAAAGTGGTATTGTCGTTCTACGGTCTCTATTTTCAATTTAGAAAAATTAATTCAATTTACTTAAGAGCCAAATTATGAATAGTTGTAATGGAAACTGACAGTGTAAAAAAAATCAAGCATAAGTCCCCAAGAACAAGACAAAATAAGCCAAAACTTCTAACCTTACTTCACCACACAGGGAGCGAACAAGGTTATATCATAACCTTGTTCTTTGAATGAGTGAGGCTAGCTAGGCTCATATATGGCAAAATTAACCAAGAGAACTGAAAGGCAGCAGCCAAGGAGCTGAGCACGTTATTGAAATATTGTGATGCTAGCAAGCACAAATGTACTCAAATTTAAAAAATACCCCAGAAACAATCTAAAAAATAAAAATGCACCACCTTGATTCTTTCCCAGCCCCTACCATCAAATCCTATATCAAAAGAGCTTTACCCTGGAAGAAAAGAAGAAAAAAAAGATAAACGGGTACGGATGTGCAATAAATGCGATTGCTCGATCGCCGTCAGCGCAGCTACAGCTGATCAGCATACGAACATCCCAGCCAATCCGCTGGCGCGTCCGTACGCCCAGCTGTAGCTGATGGCAATCGAAGAACCTGGGCATGGCTGATCGCGATCTGTTTGTCGTAAAAAATTCGCTATATTCCAGCATATTTTTCAGAAAAGTGACTGGCCTGGTAGGCCTAGATCTAAGCTGATTATAAATTTATATTTTTTTTTCTTCCTTTTTCCCCTATCAAAAAGCAAAATTTAGGAGTAATCGCTGTAGTTAAGCAGCGGTTGTTTGCTCCACCACCAACTTACGAGCCCAAGGCAATAGTGCAATACTATGGCCGTCATGATGGCGCCATCCGTCTGTGTACATGTACGTTGAAAAACTCAGAAGAAACAGCGGATTTATCAGTCTAGTTAACATGTAGACCAAAAGCTTCGGTCTCTGTTATATTGGTTGTTCCGCTGAACTCCGTTGGCTCCACTCACCAATTACAGAGAGTGAGAGACCGAAGTTCAAACTCGATCTGTACAGGGACTCAATGGCCATACGTTTATGTATTAAGTTCGGATAAAGTGGGAGGTGCGCAACAGCCAAAGTAAGTCACTGTTTTTTCCCCTTTTAAGTAAATTTTTTCCCCATTTTGGTGCATTTCAGGCCAAACAGAATAATCTTTATTTTGGCCCAGTTCTTTTTATATATTTTTATGAAATAAAGTAAAAAATCGATGAGCCCCAATCGGGGGGATTTTGCATTGTTTACCCCCAAATGGCGGCTGCACGATAGCGAGCCGTGTACGAGGAGAAAAAAAAAGGTTAATAAAAAAACTCCTTGAAACAGACGGCTGCCAACTGTCTTGTTAACACGCTGCACATCTTCTCAGTCAACTTACCTCTATTCTACACTCTTTCCCAGGTGCTTGTAGTATTTTCACTGTTAATATCATGACGAAGTTTGTGTATCGCAAAACTTGTCAAGATGCTTTCTAACGGGTTCGCAACTCGCAAGTTTACTTTTGACTTGTCAAATCACAAAAGTTTTGATTTGTCACTTGTCTTTGAGTTTGACTGTCATTGGAATATTGTTCTTGACTTCGACTTTGCCTCTCTATTTTACTTTTCTAGACTAGTCCCTTTTAAATGTCATAAGTATGAAATAATTTCTGTCAAGTGGTTTAGTGACTCCCAGAAAACTACTAGAAAGTCAGATGATACCAAAATCGAAAAGGTTGGAGTCACCATCAGCACAGAAAGTAACATGAATCTGAATGGCTGGGACCGAAGTGGTAATCGGTGGTATGCTTGCAGTCGTTTCTCCCGGTTTGTGGTAAAACTATCTGTAATCACGATGGTTCCAGTGGTTCTGGTTGAAACTTTTAAAACTCAGTACGTCTATAAGAGTGTTGAACTGCTAAATGTTTCACTAATTACACGAAAACGCACAGAATGGAAAGTTTTAATTGATGTTACTTCGGACTTTCTGTGAACGAATGTGTATCGTACGTGATTGACAGGCGCGCGCAACGCTAGCGCATAAGCAAGCAATGAAACTTCACTCTGGCATTGCTGGGCGTTGTGCCGGGCGTTGTGCATGTGGCGTGCGCCTGTAATCCACGCTATGTACTATGTGGGGAAGTTACAAATTGATGCAGAGGTTCGAGGTTCGAGCCCTGGTCACGTCTTTCGGATGGTGACGTTAAAGGTAGGTCCCAGACGTAAATAATCATATCTGATTGATACACGTCTGACAAAACTCAAATACACACACACACGCTGGGGCCCGTAAATGTGGTACGATCATCCCCCGGGGATCATCCGTAAAAATCAAGCGTACGATCAAGCGTACGATCAATCGTAACCCTTGTATTTAACGGGACCATGATCGGATCTAAATCGAAGACAAAAAGCAAAACTCAAAGAGTCAAACGAACCCATGGTTTAATAAGGAATGTTCTGACGCAAGAAAGACATTTATGGAAGCAAGAAATGTTTATCGTCGAGATATTGGCGTATTGGGCAGAATTTTTTTTTTACAGGTTGCGAGCGAGCGAAGCGCGAGCACTGCAAGCAAAAATTTTGACATTTATAATGCAGAAATCAAACTTGACAGATTTTGACAAAGTATTCAGAAAATGGCATATCATTTTTTCACCCTTCTCTCTTTCCTTTTCTTTCCATGTTTTTTTGTGTACAGTTGCACGATGAAACAAATATTTTTAGGGGTCACAACCACAACACAGCAATGTGGGAACATTTGTAGAAAGTAGCCAGAGAGCAAAGCGAGCAAGAAAAAAATTGGGCTTTTGAAATGAAATTCTAATTATTTGATAGATTTTTACATTATATTAAGCAAATAGCACATTTCATTGTTTTACATTCATTTCATTACGTTGCCTCCTATTTTCTTTTATTTCCTTTTCGGTGCATGTGGAACCAAGATACCCCCCCCCCCGTACGCCAGTGATTGAACGTAATTATTTACACTTATTTATGCAGATGATAGTTGAAAATGCTGAGGAACTCCGTAGCTCTCAATGCTCTGTTAGATTATTGCCAATTGTGGTACCTTACTGTCAATACCGCAAAAACCAAGATAGTTATTTTTTCCCGTGGAAAATTAAAAGAACTCCTACCGTTTCTCTTTGCCTCTGACGAAATTAGTGTTTGTGACGATTAAAGTTATGTTTACCTTGGAACAACTTTTAATTATAACAATAATTTTAAAAAGTCGATTATAAACAAGTTTCTCAAGCAAGAAGGGCGTTGTTTTCAATTAAAAGTAAAATCCTCCCATTGTGCTTGCCAATCGATATACAACTGGAACTGGTTGATCACTTGGTTTTGCCGATATTACTGTTTGGCAGTAAAATGTTTTTTTTTTTAATTTACCAAAAATTGAAACATTCTTTTTTTGCAAGGACTTGCTTGGTGTGCACAAAAAGAATCCAAATTGTATGATCTATGGAGAACTTGTTAGGCAGAAGCCTGAAAAGGTTGCTTTTCAACGCATGCTAATTTTTTGGTACAGACTTGTAAATAGTCAAAACTCTAAAATATCTAGAGAACATTCTATATCATTATCAATATTAATTGTTGTTGAGACAGGAAAGATCATTCCTATGGCTCAGCAATCTGCTTGATCACTTGGGTTTGAGCTATATCTGGAATAATCAAGCATCAACTTTGTCTTTGAATAGTTTTAAAAGATAATAACTCTAAGGCTAAATAATACCACACATCAAGAATGGCATTCTGATGTTGAAAAAAAATCACAATGTTTGAATTATCGGATTTTCAAACAATCTAACCACTTTGAGAAATACTTCGAAATATTGAATGAATTCGAAATAAAATCCATGTGTAAATTTCGTTGTTTGGATCACAAAATGCCAATAGTATCGGGGAGATATAAAACATTCCAAGACAGGAGAGAATTTGTAGTTTTTGTGAAAAGAATCAAATCGGAGATCAATTCAATTCACTTTATTCACATCCATTAAAAATATACAACAAACAATAGTATATGAACAATAAGAAACAATCAATACATAAACAAATCAATATAATTACAAATAGAAAGAGTAGCACCAACATGCAGTGGATGTAGGGGATTGGCAAAGGCCAAAGACCTATCGAGGCCAATCCCCCTTGGTTCCGCGCATTGGTTAAAATAAAACAAATTGATGGTGATTTAACAGTTATAACATCAACATTAAAAAAAAGAGAAAAAAAAGGCTCCATTTTACTTAAAAACTGATGGTGAATTGGCAAAATATGATTTATATTAACGTTTAAAAGTAATTAGTGAGGGGCAAGTTTTAATTTCAGATGGCAAATCATTCCAGATGACAGGTCCTTCGTATCCAATAACAGTTCTAGAAAAATTATAGTATATTTTGGCAGATAAAAGTTATTGATATTTCTTATTGAATACATATTTATACTACTATTAAGGGTGAAGAAATCATTAAAAATATCAGGTAAAGTCCTTTTAGAATAAGAATACATAAAACAAGCAACAAAATAGCGATGTAAATCATATATATTCAAAATTGTAAGCTTCCGAAACAATGGGTCCGTATGGGCAAGAAATGTTGAATTGGTGATTATTCTTATTGCACGTTTTTGTATTAAAAAAGATTTTTGTAATAAATAAGATGCGGTGCTTCCCCATATTATATTGCAATAGGTTATATAAGGCAAGATCATTGTATTATATAAATTAGTGAGAATAAAAGGTGGCAATGTGAACTTTAGTCTACTCATAACACCAACAGCACATGACATTTTATATGATATTTCATTAATATGATCTTTCCACGTAAGGTTATTATCAATCTTAACACCAAGAAATTTTAATGAAGTTACCTTATTTATTTCTTTGTTATTGATATGCAATTTAATCAAGTCTTCGTTAATTTTCCTGTTTTTTGTTTTAAAAATTATATAATTAGTTTTTTCAACATTTATCAATAATTTATTGGCAAGAAACCAGGATGCACTTTACTTAGTTCAGAGTTGATTAAAAATCCTACGTTTGAAGGGTCATTACTGGCAAGAAAGAGGCTTGTATCGTCAGCAAATAAGATAAAAGATAAAATATTGCTAACGTTTGGCAAGTCATTCACATATAAAAGAAACAATAAGGGTTCTAGTACTGATCCTTGAGGAACACCAAGTAATATGTCTAAAGAAGAAGAATAAAAATTGTCAATATTTACAAACTGTTTTCGATTATTTAGGTAATCTGTAATTAATTCTAAAGCAATACCCCTTATACCGTAAAAATACAATTTTTTTATTAAAATACCGTGGTCAATACAATTAAATGCCCTAGAAAGGTCTAAAAATATACCAGATAAAAATTTCTTCCTTTCAAAAGATTGAGCAATTTTTTCAGTAAAATCAATAAGTGCATGCAGGTACTATAACCTTGCCTAAAACCATATTGCCGACGATATAAAATGTCATTTTGATCAATAAAGGATATCAAATTATTGTAAATTATTTTTTCAAATATTTTGCTAAAAACTGATAAAACTTATATTGGACGATAATTAGTTAAAAGTAATCTGTTTCCTTTCTTAAAAATAGGTATCACCTTGGCAATCTTTAACGAGTCAGGAAAGACGCCCTTCTCAATGGCAAGATCACTGGCGTAAATCCCGGGGGGGATGGGGGGGATATATCCCCCCCACTTTTCGAGGAGGGGGGGATGGCCTGTACAAACATCCCCCCCCACTTTTTACGAAAGAAATAAAAAAAAAATCACAAGAGATAATTGTTTTATTGGTGAAAATTCTTCCTAAAATACCGCTTAACAAATAAAACAATATTATTGAACCATAAAATGCAAATAAAGAGCCAGTTCACCATTTCCAAACGAAATACTTATGTCCTTATTATAACATTGAAGAGAAATCCCTGTTTCTTCCAATTCATCAATGTTGGGGTCTTTGGGAGGGGATTAAGATGGAATGTCAATTTTTTTTTCAATGTAATCTCTAATAAATAATTAAACCATCATGGGGTAAAAAGATAATAATATTGGAGGGGTATTTGCCATATGGACATACAGTGGCGTAACTACGGGGGGGGGGGGGCATGGGGGGCACATGCTCCCCCCCCCCATCGGCTGACCAAAACAAAACGGGGAAATGGGGAAAAATAGAAAAGAGGGAGAAAGGAAGAGAAACGTATTGGGAAAGAAGAAAATATTATTCATTATAATGTTGTATTATAATTATGTTATGTTACATTACATAAGAAATATTTTTATCATAACTTCATGAAACATAATTTGCCCAGGGCCTACGTCTTCATAGTTCCTGGTGCTCGCATTGTCTGTTCAACGAGATATATAATCCTGTTGTACTAAAACATCCCGTTTTCAAGTCAATATAAACTAAATATATTTCCTAGCACTTGAGTTATCATTGTTTTATGTAGTGACATGAGCTTCTTTTACATGATTAAAAAGGTGATTGCCCAATGTTAAGGTCTTCGTATATATAAAAACATTTCCTTCCGTGATTACGTTCGCATTAGTGGATTGGTGAGATATGTCTGCTCTTCATGAATTCCTAAAATCAGTCCTTGAAATGTCCCTTCTTCTGATCTGAATATCAAAAATTTTCAGCTCGCGCTTCGCGCTCGCATCATTTGGTTAATGAAATACGTATGGTCCTAGTTAATTCCTACAAAGAAACCTTAGAATGCCCCACTTCAGGTCTTAATTATCTAAATTATCTAAATTTTCAGCTCGCGCTTCACGCTCGCAATATTTGATTAGTGAGATGCGTATGATAATCATGATTGCAATGAGTACAAAAAGTGTTTCATGTGTTCAGATGTAATTCTAATAAAATCAGCAAGCGCTTGGCACTTGCATTAGATGACTATGGTGAGATATGCATACTCTTAATGGATTCCTAAAATATATTCCTTAAAATCTCGCTGTTTGGGGTCAAAATATACGAAAATTTCAGCTCGCGCTTCGCGCTCGCATTGTTTAGCGAGACAGGTACCTATCATGATTACACAAATTTGATTATAATGTCCCTTCTTAGGTGTGAATATAAAAAATTCAGCTCGCGCTTCGCGCTCGCATTATTTGATCAGTTTCAGAATATGGAAAATACGTGTTTAGGGTGCTTTTCGAGACCCCATGGTCGCGCATGGTATCCACTCGTCAATGGAAGTGGCCCCCCCGGGTGAGATACATATCCGTTCAATGATATTGTCCTTAAAATGTCTCTATTAGGTCAGAATAACTAGCAACCGAGCGCGCTTCGCGCGCTCACTCAGTGATTCGAAAATTTTGCTGGTGCCCCCACAATGCCGTGACCCACGGTATGCCACTGTGGACATATCAATTACAATTCCTTGCATATCTAAAAACATGATAACAAAAAAAAAAGCCAAAATATTTCAGTCATCCCCCCACCCCTCAACACGGATTTACGCCAGTGGGCAAGATTGATAATATTGCACAAAGGTTTAACAATTGCATAGCCTGATTTTTTAAGAACTTTTGGATGAATATTGTCGTAGCCTGGACTCTTATTTGGATCTAACTTATCTATAATTGATATAACATCATTAGTAGCAACAGGTTTGATAAATACAGAGGATCTATAATTTCCTTTTAACCACTGTGAAATATCAATATGCGTATTATTTTCAGTTTCTGTGCACGTAGTACTGAGTTTATCTTGGACAGTTTGTCCAATATGTACAAAAAATTGTTAAAGGCATTAGCTATATTGAGTCTGTCTGAAATATTATCCCCATTAACTTCAACTTCTCGTATACTGTTCTGTCTTGTTTCTCTTTTGTTCAAGACATCGTTGACTATTTTCCAAGTTGCTTTCATATCACGCTTAGCGGTGGCGAACTTATTACAATAATAAGTGCGCTTTTCACTTCTTATTTTGCTGTTCACACAATTTGTATAACATTTGTATTTTTCATGCAGGTCTGGGGAAGGTTTTTTTTTACAAACTTCTTAAATATCCTATTTTTACGCTTTATCAATAATTTAGTCTCTTTTGATTTCCATGGTTTAGATTTCTTACAGTGCTTCAATCTATTGCGAACTGTAATAACAGGAAAACATTCTTCATACAATTGCTTATATAAGAATATAAAGGTATCATACATACTGTTCACATCTTGTATAGAGTTCAAGAATTCCCTGTTAATTTAATCCAGTTTGGTACAAAATAAAGCAATATTTGTTTCACTTAGATCAAGCTTAGTGTAACTATGGGTGTCATTGGTTGGTACATTATCAAATTTAGTGACCATGAAGGGTGTTAAAATGATCGCTGAAGTCAGTTGCGATAATTCCAGATTTCACAGCAATATCAGAATTATTAAAAAAAAATATTATCCAAAGTTGTAGTAGATGTATTTGTAATGCGAGTTGGTTTGCATATCTTTGGAGCAAAGGAGTGAGAAATAAATGTATTAAGAAAGTCAAACATAAATGGATTGTTACTGTTATTTATATCTACGTTAAAATCTCCTATAATAATGCATTCCTTTTTCTCGTTTGAAATTGCATCGAGGTTTTGAACAACTTTCTCTAGAAAATCTTGAAAGTTACTATTTGGTGGACGGTACATAACACCGACTATACATCTTTTATGTTTAGCATATAGTTCAATAAAAATGCTCTCCAGACTCTCACAAAGAACATCAAGATCTGGTCTCCTTTTAAATTTCATATTCTCGTGGATATACAATCCAACTCCACCACCTCGTTTGACCAAGCGACAGTTTGCAACAAATTCAAAATTGGGTATACCATAGTATAACGTCTCGTTGTCCCTTAGCCAAGTTTCTGTCACTCCTACTATGGTCATTGGGTCTTGTATGACATCAACCGTACTTACAAATTCATCAAAGTTAGATTGTAGACTACGACAATTGAAACGTTATGCCTTAAAAAAGGATCGGTTGTAGTGTTTTAAAACATCACTTTTAAATTCGTCTGGTACGTAGTATTCATTTTCAATATGTATCTGCGAACAATAATTATCATGAGGAGTATAGTCATAACAATGATCATTGTCATCATTCAAGAAATCATCTTGAAATGTACTCTTACACAATATACAATGTTCACAAGTAGAAGTTGGATGCCTGCGACATAAAAAACATTTACATTCACTTGACATTACAAACGTAGAATATAAGTAGATAATAATACCACAATATGTAATGAGGGTGCTACAAGGAATTGTAGCTAAACGTTGGTATTCATATTCCTAGCTTTTCCTATCGTTTGACGTTCTAAGTTCACATTTCGAGTTTCTCAGTTCGCATTTAGAGTTTCTTCAGGTCATTTTTCAATGCAATGCTTTTGAAGAATAACGAAATGTATATTTAATATAATATATAAATATTTGAAAAGCTACTACAGGATTAATCCAAATACATGTAAAATGAATCAACTGTTAAATACCAAGAAAAGGTCCGTTCTTTCAAATTTTGCTAAATTTTGTGCTTATATTACATCGTATTTAAATAAATGTAATTATATATTTTGATCTTGTTATTGTTTTTTTATTTATCCATGCATTCTTTTTCTCTATATTTAATATTATTTTTTGGGGTGAAAAAAACCTCCCTTATTTTAAGGATGTGCAAGATTTTAATTTTTCCCACTTGTATATGATATGATTTCTCCTATTAGTATATCATTATTTCATCAAAATTATGAATACCTACTATATTTATAATTGTTATTATTATCATTATTATTATTATTACATTGTTGTTATCATTGTTTTATTACTATTGTTATTATAATCAACACCATTCTTATTATTGTTTTTATTATTATTATATCATAATCTCTATGATTATTCCTTTTATTGCCATTTTCATTGTAAAATGTAATATGTATATATGTTATGTTGTAACTTTTCATTGTACTCTGATACCCGAGAGGGTCTTGAGTTTCAATAAACATTCAAAAACTTTCAACTTTCGTACATGGGAAAGGGCGCCCTATAGCGTTGAGTAAGTTGCGCAAGTCGGATCGAGCCACTGGGGAAATGATAGAGAGGGTGGCTAAAGGGGCAGCACAAGGGGATAATCCATCTGTCATTTCCAAATAACATAACTGAAATATATTAATTTATGATTTTATAAGGATGTTGGGTGTCAACTTATCAAAATTGAATCCATTACATGGTGGACATTAATACTTGTACAATACATTAATGTCAACGATCTGGCATCGCCTCCCCAACCCTCTCCCATCTCCACGGGTATAGTCTTTCGCTCCTATACAAACAAATACACAGCCCATAGTTTAGAGGAGAATATATCATGGCAGCTGAGAGTTTGTTTATTATCCCCCCCCCCCGGTAGCGCACATTTCTAGTTATTTTTTAAAGCTGCCGACGACCTAGTCATATATTGTAGTCAAATCACTCACATCTCTATACATAGCAGATCCATGGGGAGGGGGCGCCTGGATACGAATGTGATCCTCTAAAGGGGGGGGGGGGGGGGCGGGCTCTTTCATTTTTAAAAATACGAAAGTAATACGTGTATTTTTAAAAGTCATCACTGGTTGACTAGATGTAAGAAAGGGGGCAGTGTTTGTGTTTTTATTGATTTTGGCTTGACATAACATATTTAACAAAGGTTGGTTGCTTTGTGTCCACCCCTCCTACCTCTTTGGACAGTCCTAGATCCTCCACTGGCTACACACATACAAAACGGAAAACACCCGTTTTTATTTTTTTGCGAACGGGTCTTTGTCCTGGCAATACAGGTATAGCAACAAGCATATTCATGTTCGGCACCTTCAAGTAAAAGGAAACTAAGAAAAATCATTTTTTACATTATTTCCAGCAAAATTTGCACCTTTTCTGGGGGAAAAATAAGCATTTGCCATGGCAGCGGGTCATTTGCGACATTATTATTTATCATTATTCAATTCAATTCAATTCTTTATTCATTCAAATTCAAATATGTTTGATAAAACATAATAAATAAAGCATCGCTTGGTTAAATGATATCAATGAATGAAGAGAATTTTAAAAATAACACGAAAGCCTTGTGAGAGTAAGTTCTCAAAAGAAATTATAATATATATTACACAGGTATATCAAGATCATTATAGTAACATAGGGGAAAAAACATCAAAAGCATATAAACTAGGGAACAAATAATGAGTACTTGGACAAGAGAGATCGATTGATAATCAACTTTGATAAAACATATTTTGTTCCATTCCACAATAAATATAGCAATGTGAGTAATGAAGTAGAAAAAATAGGCTCATAGCCATTGACTCAAAACCTTTTAAAAAGTCAGATGATGTTAATTTTCTCAGTATTTATGTTGATAAAAACTTGCAATGGAAAGTAATTTAGACTAAACAACAAAAATATCAAAGTGCATCGATATTTTATTAAAACTCAGACATTATTCACCCCTATCTGATCGACTTAATTCCTTAATATGACCTTATTTAGTTATTGTATATCAATCAAACTAAATACACTATTCAAACTTCTAAAGAAAGCAGTCCGAATTTGCACAGGAAGCCATTATTTTGCACATTCTGCACCATTATTTAGAAAATTAAACATACTGAATGTTTATGACTTATAATACTGCTGTTCTTTGATTTTTTTTCAAAATGTATTTACATCGAATGTTTCACAGATGTTTCAGATAAATAGCAATGTTCACAATTATAAAACTCGAACGAACAACGATTTTCATTTATTTAAAGTTTCGTCAACCTTCACCAAAACAAATTCCGCTTTAGTTTTCCCACTGTTTGGAATTCCATACCACGTAATATACGCTCATACACAAATCTTAATTTGTTTAAAAGATGTCCTAAAATGTTAGTCTTATACCATGTGATAACTTTGCGTAGTTCAGATTCAATATTTTCCTGTAAATTAGCTGTGTTTGGTTGTGTATAAAATAGAGTTGTATCATCAGCGTAAAGTATACATTATATTCAATATTTTTGTGGATTTGGTGATATCATTAATGTACAATAAAATGATAGGGAGCCGAGAATTGACCCTTGGGGCACACCATGTTTAATCAAAGTATTATCTGAAGAACAATTTGCAAAATATGTTTATTAGTAGCGACTATCTAAGTAGCTAGTAAGCCATTTCAAAACTGCTCCCCGTATACCACAATGATTTAAGTTATATAACAAGATCATGTGGTCCACAATGCCAAATGCTTTTGACAAATCCATAAATATATATCCCATACTGCTACTGTATATATGTTGTGGTGACTTGCCAAATAAAATCAATCAATCAAATCAATCAATCGAGATCGTGGGGGGGGGGGGCATTATAGTTTGGCAGGTTTGTGGTGACACGACTATAATGCTTCCGTAACCACTGGTGTAAATTCAGAGCAGGGGGGGGGGGCTGGATGATAGTTTGTAGTCAGACCTGAAAATTCAAAATTTTGGGGACACTCCCACACTAAGGGCTAAGTAGGCTATACGGGGATATATAACCATATACATAATACATGTAATACTACCATCTTTCAGTTAAAGGACAAGTCCACCCCAACAAAGAGCTATTTGAATAGAAAGAGAAAAATCAAACAAGCATACACTGAAAATTTCATCAAAATCGGATGTAAAATAAAAAAGTTATAAAATTTTTTAAAAGTTTCGCCTAATTTCTCAAAAGAGTTATATGCACATTCTGTTCAGTATGCAAATGAGGGGACAGATGACATCACCCACTCACTATTTCTTTTGTATTTTATTATATAAAATATGAACTATTTTGATTTTCTCGTCATTGTCATGTGAAACAAAGTTTCATTCCTCCATGAACAGGTGGAATTCCATTATTTTAACATTTTGTGGTTCAAGCAAGGGGGTCCTAATTTTCAAATTCGTAAAAATTGAAATATTGTATAATTCAAACAATAAAAAACAAAAGAAATAGTGAGTGAGTGACATCATCAACTCTCTCATTTGCATATCACCGAGTTGAGCATAGAACTGTTTTGTGAAAAATAAGCGAAACTTTAAAATGTCATAACTTTCTTATTTTACATCCGATTTTTATGAAGTTTTCAGCATTATTCATGTTTGATTTTTCTTAAATCGACTTTTTTCTGGGGTGGACTTGACCTTTAAAGGCCTATAACGATATTTTTAATGGCTATAGAGAAATGAATTACACTCACTGGCAGATCCGAGGGAGGGGGGGGGGGCACAGCTGGCTCGTGCCATCTCTTATGAGAGGCACAATTAAAATTTGTGATGTAAAAATGCCGTTAAAACACAAGTCCGCCCCATTTTTTAAAGTGAGGACCTTTTTTTTTTTTGCTTATCAAATTTTCTCGTGCAAACTCTTAACTCGGTTCATCTTCTGCCTTTCCCGGTCCTTTTTTGGTAACCCCACCCCCAAAAGATTCTGTCCTGCTCAATTTTATAAAGGTATGATTTTCCTTTGTTCGGGCTTTTCTTGAAATGTATTTTAGTTCTTATTTAGGAGGGAGGGGTTAGAGGGCGGGAGAATGATATAAAGAGAGGGGACACACAATATAGGTCTATATACATGGTCTACGGAGGTTGCATTAATAATAATAATAATAATAACGTTTTATTTACCCAGGGTAGCCACTTCAATCATAAGACTGCTCTTCCAGCGGGCCCTGCATAATATAATATGTTATTATTACCCTTCTCCAGTCTAAATGCTGAGCGCCAAGCAAGAAGGCAAAAGGTCCCATTTTTTCATAAGTCTTTGGTATGACTCGGCCGGGGATAAAACCCACGACCTCCCGTTTATGAGGCGGACCAGTGGCGTAACAGGCGGGGGGGGGGGGGGGCAGGGGGGCAAGTTGCCCCCCTGGCGGATTTCACCGGGGAAAAAAAGAAAAACGGGGAAAAAGAAAAAAAAGGAGGAGAAAGAAAGTTAAAGGGGAAGGAAAGGGGAAAAGGAAAGGAGGAAAAGGAAAGGGAAAGTGAAAAGTGAAAAGAAAACGAAGAAAAAACATTTTTTTTAATGGAAAAGGAAGGAAAGCGGGAAAATGTACGAAAGAAGAATTTGAGAAAGAACAAATCATTCCGAAATAGGCCTATGTAATGCAATAGCACGGTGGGAAATAATTTAAAAGATGACAAAATGGCAAACAATAGCGGGAAATGAAGGTAGAATGTAATTAGTCAAAAGCTAAATTGGAAAACAAAGAAAAGGGACTAGAACAAAAAATAATGACACGACCGGGCTGCCGATGATTGAAATTAAAGAGCGGGAAGAAAGATGGACTGCATACAACATTGTGCTATAAGCTTGCTAAATTTTATGCAAATAAGCTACCGGGGCTTTGCCCCAGACCCCACGCAGTAGGGGCTCTTCATTTATAACCTTCAAATGGCTCTATAACGCCCCCCGTTCAATCACGTTCAATCACTGGCATACAGGTGTGGGGAGGGGGGTCTTGGTTCCACACCCAAGAGGAAATAAAAGAAATTATAGGAGAAAACGTATAATGAAATGAATGGAAACAATGAAATGTGTTATTTGCTTAATATAATGGGAAAATCTATCACATAATTAGAATTTGATTTCAATAGGCAAATTTTTTTCCAGCTCGCTTTGCACGATGGCGACTTTATACAAATTTTTCCCACATTTCTATGTTTTGCCCCCTCAAAATATTTGGTTCATTACGGTTGAATAATGTGTTGTGTAAAAGTTATATTCTGTATATGCCCGCGATTTGATTAAAATAGCGGTAATCTGCGAGGTTGAAATGGCTTTGATATCAAAAAGTTCCGGGGGCTCCGTCCCGGACCCCAACCGCACAGCACTGCGTATGGAAGGATTGGGCCTTGGCCCCAAAAAGTTCTACAAACAAGAACAACAAAAAAAGAGGAAAGAAAAGCAAAGGAAAAGTGTAGGATATGATTTTATTTACTGAATATAATGTCAAAAAATAGCTAAAAGTTAGATTCTCATGAAAAGGTTATTTTTTTCTCGCTCACTTCGCTCGCTCGGGACTTATATAAAGTAGCCTTTTAGCACATGTGCTATACTGTGCCCCTCGTTTAGTTTTTTTACTCTTCACGCTACTGCTGCAGTTCACAGTGGCGTATAGACCACAAAAAAAAAATCTAAAGAGAGAAGAGTGAAATATATCTTTCTCTGGATATCATGTCAAAATCTATCATAAAATTAGATTTTTGTATTAAAAATGTCAAAATTTTTGCTCGCTCGCTTCGCTCCCTCGTAACTTTTTTTTTAAAGATAAATTCCGCCCGATACGCGATACGCAATATCTGGCCTTCTCAAAATAGTCGCCTCATTACACCATTACGCCTGTTCATACCATGATATGACCGGGAAATTTTTGGCTCTTGCCCCCCCTGGCCACCGACCCCTGTTACGCCGCTGAGGCGGACGCTCTACACTGAGCCAATATGCCCCGCATCAATGTAAGAACATGCTGGTTTGAATATAAAGGGAAAATCGCACCTAGAAGCATAATGCTTGAAATTTAATCAGAATTCGATATAAATTGAGAAAGTTATGAAGTTTCGCTTTTTTTTTCTTCATTTTTTTAACACAACAGAGGTAATGATACCTGATCGATCGAGATAATATCCCTATAATTCTTTTGTTTTGAAATATAGAATGTTTCACTTTTGTAGATTTAATTCGACCATGTAAGGATATATCTAATCACAATTACACATTCAATTACTTCATATATCTTAAGCAAAATTGCAATAGAATTTGTAGGTGGGTGACGTAATCTATTACCTTATTTGCATTCACTCTGTGTTGTGTATTAAAAAAATAAGCGGAATTTTAAAAATGGTCTGTATAGGCCTCTTGAAATCCATCGCATTGAATCTTTCAGCGGTTTTTTTAAAAGGTGGAATAGGTATTCCGTATGAAGTTGACTTGTATAGGTGAAAAATGTCTGTACATTAAAATGTGTTTTTATAATCAAAACCACAGGACTGTTTAAATAACGCTTACCACAAATTGCTACATTATAAATGGTATTAAAGAGAGACTATATAGGGAGCTAAAATATATATCTTTATTACTCTCGTGATAACTTTCATATGATTCTTGAAAGATGACCACCTAATTGCCATTAAAACTGTCATTAAATTTCTCGCTTGAAGTTCACCAACAATGAGTCATACTTCACAGTCATCAGACACGAGACATTGAATCATTCTTGATCTCACAAAACGAAATAATCAATACAAATGTCAAAATAGAATCAAATTCATATCAAAGCTTCGTTTAATATAACGTTATATCAGTCACAGCAACCCTGGTAGCAACGAGGGTCCGATAATCAGACAAATTCATTAGCACTACTAATTCGACATTTCGATAGCTGTAATTGCAGATCTTTGCATTTTAGTAAAATTGTGTTAGCCCTGCAATGAAGATATTATGTCACATCCGGTTACATTTTCAATTGGAGTTGGTGGTTTTACTTCATGGCGAACATTACCCAATTTTTTTTAATAAAGTGATTACGATTATATAGTTATACCAATCCCCACTTTTACATGGGAAATGGTTTAGATAATATAGGGTGTATTATCTTTGCAATGTGATTTAGAGAAATCAATCAAATGATTTATACAGAAAAATACAATCATAAACACACTACATAAAAGTTAATATGAGATATGCAATTTTATTTCCCCTTCAGACTATAGCTTAGGATACTAAACTCGTGTTTTCTTTAGTCATATAGGCCAGATCACTGTTATGCTGATAGTAGTTCTACGATTCGGTTTGCCCACAATGAACTTGCAATATATCATTCGATTTTAAGTAAGTCAAAAATTGATTAACTTTTATTACATGGCAAGGCTTTGTATGAAGAATATGAACGATATTCTTTAGAGAGGGCAAGTCGATTGCAGCCTGAATCTTTAAGCCCTATTAAAGAACCGTTTGCCCACGACCCCCTCCCAGTTAAAGGTGACAACCATCTGACTGCCGACCATCTCCCTGGTAGCACTGTTGGTTCCCTTGGGACCAGTTAGAACCAGTTTGCTCCCGTTCCAGCTAGGTGTTACTTGAATCTCCTTGCTACGCAGTTCCAGTATGTCGGGATCGACAAACGACTTGCCAATCGTGAAGTTCATCTGGAAAAAACAAATAGATAAAAAAACTGTATTGTGCTGAAAAAAAAAGAAGAATCAAGTAATTCATCCCCCATTCCAGTCCTATTATATTAACAAAAATAAATTAGAATTTAGAAATGGTCTCTCATAATCTTTATTCTGTTATGGATAATCTAACATTGCCCCGTGCCACAATGTTTAAAAATCGTTTATTAAAGAACGTTGAAAGATGATAATCGATAGGGCTCATGGTTTCATCCCATTGATGCAAACAATTCCTTCCTCGGAGCATTGGACATTTCTTTGCATTAAAGGATCTGTTTTTCTTTGGCATTATATCAAAGTGAAGTGAAGGGGTTTGTGACAATAATTTAAATAATTATAAAAACTAGAACAAAACTAAAAGATCTAGCAGGCCTGTGGAAGTGGGGGAGGGGACGGTAACTTCCAATAAAAAAATGAAGGGGGTATTTTATTTTCAAAGTAATGGTAAACTAATAGGCCTAATAGTAGCAATAATGATAATGATAATAGTAATAATAATGATAATAATAAAATAATAATGATAATAATAATTAACTACTACTACTTCTTCTAATGATAATAATCAATAAACAAATGAAGGTTGAGGGGGAGAAGAAGGGACGAGCTTAATAGGAGAAAGTAAAAAGGAGGAGGAGGAGGAGGAAAAGAAGAAGAAGAAGAAGAAATTGGGAAACTTGTTTATGGGGCCCAACTAAGGAGAGTTCCGCATGCAACTTTCAACAGTTTTTGCAGTTGGACACAGGAATATAAAACGAAAAATTCATAACCGCGTGCAGTGTGAAAGGTAGTTGCCCATATCAAGAAGCTACAACTTGTATTTCTGTGGGCGCAACTGAATGGCCGTACCTGGCGTAAATAAAGTGTGGGGCAGTAGCACTCCTCACCCCATCTCTAAAATGGTGAAAACCTACCCCTTTACACTTTAAATAGAAAACCTTTTGAAAAATTCAGTTCCCTAAAGACCTACTGTATAATATTGTCTGCTTTCACTACGTGTTACATTTCATTTGTGTCCAGTAAGTAACGTTCTCAAATTTCAAATGATTCTATAAATTCTGAACGTGCTCACGCTCAAACTAACTGTTGATATTTCTTTTTACTCTGTTTTTTTTTTATTATATTGATATAAAATATACATGTTTAATTGTAACGAATCGTTTGATCATACATATGCAATAGAGGATGGCTCATTTAAGCGGAATTTACAAAATGCCACTGTTCTTCCATGTGGTCATCTCTGGACATGCTCAACAATATTTTGTAGTTTTATTTTTTCTTACATTATACAGCTCGAATCCCCACATGTACTGCGTTAACCCAAATTATATAGACTTTGCATGAACACAAACGCACTAAAAGATTTCAAGAAACAAATTATATTAACACAACAAAGTTGGAAAGGGTCCAAAAGCAACATTTATTTGTTGCTTTACTTTTTGTGTACAAAGCTAATTAATGTACCTCTCACTCTTTCCCCTTCCCAGTCTGAACTCATCGACCCTTCATTCTTTTTTGTCTGCTCTCTGTCCTCACAATATGGATTTCATTTTGTTGGCCCTGCCTACGGAATTTGTGAAATTAAAGATATTTAAAACTCACATCACGTGTCCTACCGCCCCCAACTGAAACGATGTGAAAGTTGTCTCCATTCTGGCTGATCTCCACAGTTGAGGAACGATCTTTGGGGATCTTAGCAGGGTCAATCTTCAGTTTGTCCGCAAGGGTCTCCATGTTCTCAGCATGGTCAAACACCCACTTGCCTGAGAAGTCAGCCATCTTAATAATGTTGTTCTTAGAACACCTGATAGAAGAAAAACAATTGCAATAATTTGTATGAATATATGAATTTAAAATATACTGCAATGTCAACTAACCTGTTGCAATATCAATAAAACATATAGAAAGCAAACGATACATTTGTATTCTATTCCTATAACCCATTCATCGAAAGTGGTGTATATCATGCATACTATGAACACTCTTGCTAAATTTATAAGATCTTATTTCCAATAAATTGAATCATATCAAACTGACCTCGTCTCCCCACCCCCCCCAAAAAAAAACGGAACAAAAAACAAAATATGAAACAGTGATATTATTCTGTTAGAGCTTTAGTACAAACCTGAAAAGCGAAAAAATATATATTACACAATACTAATATTTCATATAAAAAATAATATTTTTTTACGGAAGTTTCGATTCATTTTTCAATACTTCGTCATCAGTAATAACTCTCAAAATTAAAGGTATCTGATCTGACTAATGCGGTGAGGCGTGTATGGCCAAACACAATTCGAATACTAAGAGTGAATTCAGTCAGACTTGATTTTTGTATATAGAAAACATGGACATGATCAATAAAAAGTGACATAAATGCGTTTTTATATATCGCAAGTTTTATAACTATTTTTCTTTCAAAAGCTGAATCATGTAACACAACAAACTTACAACTAAGAAGTAGAAGATGATGATGAGTGAGGTCTGTCACGCTGCCTATGGATCCCGTAGCTCAGCTGGAGAAGGTGAAGATTAGTCCTCTAAAACATCCCATCTTATACCCATCTCATACTTACCTTTGGACCCAAGCGTTATTAAACGACATCACGTGACGATAATTATCTCCGGCGCCTTCGATACCACGTGATCTTAATGGTTCCTCTTATGAGGAAGTGGTCGCGTAACCCTCATCGTAGACTCGATTTAATATTTTGTTAGTCTGACTGCCTCTTTGTAGTTTTTGTTGGATGAAGTCCAACCTGGCAAGAAAATGGTTTTAGTAAATAAAAAAAAATTAGACATGCATAATGTCGGAATTTAATTGGAATCAGATGTAAAATAAGAAAATTATGATGCTACTTTTTCTTTTATACCCATTTTTTTAAATTTATTTTTTTACTTTAATCAAGAAGTTGTCCAAGGATATGATAATCTTTGATTCCTCGTGGATTACATATCATATTCATTATTTACATAGTTAATTTTTATTTGCTGGAGACCCTCATGCGATCTACATAAATAATAAAACTGATAAATCAGAATATAATCATAAAGGAGTCAGTGACTGTGTAACATCATCTTTTCCTTCAGTGCATACTGTTCGAGATAGTGCGCGTGTTTTGTAAAAATAAACGGATCTTAAAATTGACATAAACTTCTTGTTTGAAATCAAATTTTGATGAAACTTTCCGTGATATGTTTTTTCTAGATTGTATCTATTTGTTTGAACCAAATTTCGCTGGGTTGAACGTATAAACTTTTTATTTTTCATTTCATTTGGCATTCCAACATTATCAATTTGTTTCGCACATTTTGATATACAATTTAAAGCAGGAAAACATAATAAAAAATTTCTATGTACAATAATTATCATATAAACAGGTAGGGAATGAAGAGGCTGCTGAAAGCGGAGCTTCTAAGGCTCCTAATAAAATAAACTTTAAATAATTGTGTTTGATAATATTATTTTCCACTACCTCGCTTTCGTACGGAGCCCGAGAGGGGACATGCATGAACATTTTTTTTTAATAAGTCGTTCCCACCACTTATAAGTCGTTCCCACCACTTATAAGTCGTTACCACCACTTATAAGTCGTTCCCACCACTTATAAGTCGTTACCACCACTTATAAGTCGTTCCCACCACTTATAAGTCGTTACCACCACTTATAAGTCGTTCCCACCACTTATAAGTCGTTACCACCACTTATAAGTCGTTCCCACCACTTATAAGTCGTTCCCACCACTTATAAGTCGTTCCCACCACTTATAAGTCGTTCCCACCACTTATTTATAACTACCACGTGATGGCATATAATTATGAAGAAGGGAGCAGTACGCCGCGCCCGCTAACTCCAGGAAGCTCCGACGCCGACGCCGAAGCTCTCAAACCAAGCCTGGCGAAAATCATCGAAATCGATGGATATAGCGCCAACGTCAACAGACCCGGGTACCCAACATTATAACAACAACAAGAAGAAGACCGGCAGGAAGTTGGTTGGATATTCGATATTCGATATTCAAACTGTGAAGTTGGTTTGATATTCAGGTTCGATATTCAAACGCGTGTGAAGTTGGACCAATATTCGATATTCGATATTCAAAAATTAGGGGTCTTGAAAGCTAACTAGGGGGTTAAACAGGTGCAGCACGTCTCGGGCAACCATAACAACACTGTCACTGGCCTGCCCTAGTAAGAGGACATTCAGGGGACAAACGTCAGTGAATGAAAGGGCAGAAAATTGTAATTTTTTTTATTTTTCTTTTCGAGGGGCCCCCACATCCCGACGGCCTACCCAGGGCAACCATGTATCCTATCTTGTAGAACTGGACTCGGGCAACCAGATAAACACTAGCTTGACCCGGCGCATGCACAATTTTCTGGCTTGCTTCGCTCGCTGGCTACTTTTCCAAAATTAATTATTCCACATTTGCTTTGGTGTGCTGCCTCAACATATTTTGTTTATTATCCGCAACTGCGTTGAACTTAATATAATATGTGGTGTATGTACCCGCGATTTGATAAAAAATGGCCATCTGCAATGTTTAAAAATATCACGAGGATCCGGGGGCTCCGCCCCAGACCAGTGCATGGCGCCACCGAATGGGGAGGCCCCATTGAGCCCCCCCCCCCGAAATTTGAAGGAAAAAAATGTATATAATTCTCCAAAAATGTTTTTAGTTCTTTAAATTTTAACAATTTTCTCATCCATTCACCGTCACAGCATTTAGCTCCCAACAATTTTAGTCACTAACATAAATCTTTCAGGCCATTATATAAAATTCAAAATGTAGCTCGCGCTACGCGCTCGCAGTTATTAATGATTATCTTTTCACATGGGGCTTAAAAATCCAATATTATTAGAGTTTTCATTATTCGTTTTAGCAAGATACATTATCCTGCGAATTCATAATTTTCATAAATGATATATTTTCAGCGAATTAGATAGCCATTCAGTTCATAATTTAAAAAAAAGCTTAGAACGGCCAGGTATCATCCCGGATATCAAAAATTTTCGGCTCGCGCTTCGCGCTCGCACTATTTATTTGGTGAGATATCATCTTCATAACCCAATTAATGGAAACAGCTGATCCTTAACAGGTCCCTTTTTCATTCAGTAGGGACTGCATATAAAATAAAATTAACTCGCAACTCTCGCTCGATTTTTTTAAAAATGTGTGTCATCCCCCCGGCCCCAAAATGTTTGTTTGCCTCATCCTAGGTTAAAAACCCTGGTGCCGTCATTGCCCCGGACCCGAACCGCATAGCACTGCCCCCCCCCCCCAAAAAAAGTTCTACAACCGAGAACAAAAAAGAAATAATAAAACGAAAGAAAGAAAAGGAAGATGAAAGATATGATGTCAATCTCAAAATTACAGGTGATTTTTTTTCGCTCACTTCGCTCGCTCGAGACTTATTATTAAGCAAGTATTTGCTGCGTGCGCCATGGTGTGCCCCATCTTTTTTGTTCTAATCTCGCATTGAGCTTCGCCCTAATGTTCAGGGCATAATCATAAAATATCCTGGTCATACAATATTATGACCCCTCCATTCTCTTTCCCTCCCTTTCCCCCTCCTTTTCTTTCCTATCTCTCCCTTTCGCTTCTCTCTCTTTTATTTTTGTCTTCTCTCTTTCTTTGTTGTTTTTTACTCTACCCATTGGCGGCAACCCTAACGGATGGGGGGACCGTGGTTCCCCATGCTTGAAATAGCCCGTATTCCTTGTTAATTTACCCCCCCCCCCCAAATGTACATGCGCTGGGTCAAGCTAGTGTGTATCTGGTTGCCCGAGTCCAGTTCTAAATGTTAGGATACGTGGTAACCCTGGCTAGGCCGTCGGGATATCCCTCGGGGCTTCTTGAAAAAATAGTTTATTTTAATTGAAAAAATGCGATAAATAGCCCTTTATTCCCTTTAATTTTGTTAATTTGAGCCCCCTAAATGTGCATGCACCGGGTCAAGTTAGTGCTTATATTGTTGCCCAAGTCCTGTTCTAGAAGATAGGATACGTGGTTACCCTTGCTAGGCCGTCGGGATATCCCTGGAGACCCCTTGAAAAAAAAAAATTATTGAAAAAATGCGATAAATAGCCCTTTATTCCCCTTAATTTTGTTAATTTGAGCCCCCTAAATGTGCATGCGCCGGGTCAAGCTAGTGCTTATCTTATTGCCCGAGTTGATTTCTACAAGATAGGATACATGGTTGCCCTGGGTAGGCCGTCGGGATGTGGGGGCCCCTCGAAAAGAAAAATAAAAAAATAACAATTTTCTGCCCTTTTATTCACTGACGTTTGTCCCCTGAATGTCCTCTTACTAGGGCAGGCCAGTGACAGTGTTGTTATGGTTGCCCGAGACGTGCTGCACCTGTTTAACCCCCTAGTTAGCTTTCAAGACCCCTAATTTTTGAATATCGAATATCGAATATTGGTCCAACTTCACACGCGTTTGAATATCGAACCTGAATATCAAACCAACTTCACAGTTTGAATATCGAATATCCAACCAACCAACTTCCTGCCGGTCTTCTTCTTGTTGTTGTTATAATGTTGGGTACCCGGGTCTGTTGACGTTGGCGCTATATCCATCGATTTAGATGATTTTCGCCAGGCTTGGTTTGAGAGCTTCGGCGTCGGCGTCGGAGCTTCCTGGAGTTAGCGGGCGCGGCGTACTGCTCCCTTCTTCATAATTATATGCCATCACGTGGTAGTTATAAATAAGTGGTGGGAACGACTTATAAGTGGTGGGAACGACTTATAAGTGGTGGGAACGACTTATAAGTGGTGGTAACGACTTATAAGTGGTGGGAACGACTTATAAGTGGTGGGAACGACTTATAAGTGGTGGGAACGACTTATAAGTGGTGGGAACGACTTATAAGTGGTGGTAACGACTTATAAGTGGTGGTAACGACTTATAAGTGGTGGGAACGACTTATAAGTGGTGGGAACGACTTATAAGTGGTGGGAACGACTTATAAGTGGTGGGAACGACTTATAAGTGGTGGTAACGACTTATAAGTGGTGGGAACGACTTATAAGTGGTGGGAACGACTTATAAGTGGTGGTAACGACTTATAAGTGGTGGAAAACGACTTATAAGTGGTGGGAACGACTTATTAAAAAAAAATGTTCATGCATGTCCCCTCTCGGGCTCCGTACTTTCGATACCCATAGTCACTTAAATAGGGAAATTATAACCTCCATCCTATTCATCCCTATCACCCACTTACATTTTTAATGCCATTTACTTTGTCATATATATAGTTTCCTATTATAGGCCAACACAACTTACGAACAACAAACATCACACAAGAAATAGAATGTAAAAAGTTTTGTTTGTTTGTTTGTATTTATTTCCATATAAAAAAAAAATATATATATACATGCTCAATTTAACATAACATACAGATCATATGGAGGATGGCCCATTTTAGCGGTATTGATAAAATACCACTGTTCTTCCATGGGGTCCTTTAAAACATAAATACATGCATATAAAACAAATATAAAAAATATACACAAAACTTAATTGAATGCATGACGCCACATCTGTGAGTATATGGCAATATAACGTCCCGCTTGTCTTAAACCCCCTCTATTGCACTCTAAAAAAGGTTTAATCAACATTGGGTAAATTGGGAACATGAATGCTGTTGGGTGAAAAGATATCCAATATTTTGTAAATTGTACGCAATGTTGCGTTGAAATAGCCCAATATGGGGTAAAGAAAAATACCCAGCTGTGCCAGCACGCATGCACGTAACCCTTTTACCCAATATTGGGTAAAATTCTACTCAGTATTTTTAGAGTGCACTATTCCCCTCTTTCTATCTTCCTTTTATTATAACTACAATTTTAATTTCGTTGTTAAAAATTCACTTTTCTCACACTTTTTATTCACCATACATTTATCTATCTCTCTGCCTTGATATTTATTTACAACTATCATTAATCTATAATATACTACACACTAAGAAATCCCTAGGGGTTGGTACCATAATTATAGTTAACTGCTCCCTCAAAGGTGCACAAATGAGTCTAATCATGCTCATCTGTGCACCTTTAAGGGAGCAGTTAGCTATATTAAGCCATAAATAGTGTGCAGAGATGTACCATGTAATAAAGGTTCAACTTTAAACCTTTTTATATAATGTCAAGTATTATTGCATCCTAAAAAGTGAAAAGTTGCACCTTTAGGGAGCAAATAATGAAAAAGGGTACATTTTGCACCTTTTTTCACTTCGGATGCAATATTACACCCCAAATTTCGGCGAAAATGTTTTGGGGCTAAAAAATGTCTTAGTTTGTAAGGTCATCTAAATCTCACGTTTCCCGATTATGTAAAGGTATTTGAAATATATTTTCAACGTTTTCTGTGTTATTCGATGTAATATTTGTTAAGTATATTTTGAGGTCATTATGATACGGTGATTTTGATAATATTGCTGGGATGTACCAATCTTTTAAGTGAGTATAATACTCTGCAAATAAACTATTAGTTTTATTTGAATTGACTCGTTTTATGATCGAAGCGTGTGTACGTTGTAGTGATTTGAGCGCTTAATCATTTAAACATTACTCATTCATAGTATGTAAACACTTGAGGCAATGCGAAATTTATGATAGCTATTTCGATAATTTGTCCATTATTGTGGAAAGAGAAAAGGAGAAACTAGATACTCTATGCTGGTCATTAGTAGCTACAATCACTGGAATTATTAGGATAGGAAACCAAATAATTTGACTAATTAGAGTGTAGAGACACTTATCCCTCTTTTGAATCAAGTTGAAGTTTGCCCTTAAACCTTTAATGGATTTGAAACACCCTAACCCTGAAGAAAAATGAATTGGACAATAATATGGCTTGGTAAATTATGATTTGGAACTGATGTGAATGAGGATGGTAGATACTAAGAAATAAGATTTCATAGAAGGTAAAAATGGGAAATTATGACTAAAAGGGATAAAGGGATAATTTGGAGTATGATAAGCGATTCATCCAGGATTGAAACAAATAATTGCTCGGCTTGTTTCAGTTGAGGAGTATGGAAATTAAATATCTATTCGGTTTTATTGTCTTGGAATAAATCATTTTAGTTTTTATATTTCAATTTTCTACGCTAGTACATTGCGAGCTAATATTATCTTGGAAGTGGACGATTCGGATGTGGGGGGGGGGGGGTCCTTCGCTTCGGATGAGGTCCTTTAAGTTTGAAATAATAAAAAAATCACAAGCCCATAACCCGAATCAGGCCCTACACCATCACTGCATGGCCATTATTGTAATTTCACCTAACTCCTGCAAAGCTCTGCCACACTGTGAGAAAAAAAGACTTTACAGTAAAAACAAAAGAAAAAATAACCAAATCATTTTGTAAATTGTCATAACAGGAACGATTGTTTTACAATTTTTTCTACAATTTTACAGAACAGGTTTTTATTACAATAAATTTCTAAAATTACACACACCAAATATAAATTTTCTGTAATTTTACACAAATACATGTAAGATTACACAGTGCAGTAAGATTACAGGTGTTTTCGAGACTGCTGCAGGAATATATATATATATATTTTTTAAGAAGAAATTTTTTAACATAAAGTGCATTCAAAAATGTTTACAATCCTAGGCCCCTGTGCTCAGTGGCGTGACTACCATGATCACGGGCCTAAATCCCGGGGAGGGGGGGTTAGGAATACATCCCCAACTCTTCAGAGAGGGGGGGGGGGGGCGGTGGCATGTACAATCATCCCCCATTTTTCAAGACAGAAACTATATATATTGTTATCATCAAGTGATTAATACTACTGTTAATGCATGGATTCATCTTTAAATGTGGTCAACGTTCTTAAAGGGGAAGTTCACCCCCCAAAAAAAATTGTTGTAAAAATAGCAGAAAAATATGGTATAAAACATTGAAGAAGATTTGAGGAAAATCAATTAAAGATTAGGAAAGTGATCACAATTTTAAGTTTTGGATTTGTGACGTAATAAAAGAGCAGCTGCCCCATATGTTATGTACTGTAAATGCATAAATTTCATTCTTTTAATGGTTCGTGATGACTTATTTTTGTCTTCATTTTAGGAACGGATGTGAAATGACTGGTATATTGATATACTGAAGATACAGTAAAAAAACATTTTCAGTCTTCTGAGAAAATGATATTTCATTGATTTTTTTCACCATACCATAATGTAGGAAAGCTGATCGCATTCATGTATGACGTCATAAATCAAATAATCAAAATTCTAATAATTTTTTATTCTTTGATGGATTTTTCTCAAACCATCGCAAATATTTTACGTTTTTTTTGTTGCTATTTTTACAATAAACTTTTGTCAGGGTGAACTTTCCCTTTAAATTTGCCAAAATTTGCATTCTAAAAATGCAAATTTTTCGCACCGTCGCTCCGCTCCCGCGCTCAATCTTATCTGACAAGATTTTGACCATGGTAAATCCCTACGTTTGTATAGCTTATTGCATATGCTATATCATCCGTTGCATCATGAGAGCATGGTCATACTACGTCCATTTATAAATTGTATGATTCCGATATATTTTATATATGGTTCTAATTTTGATCATAAATCAAGCATCTTTGTGGAAGCGGGAGATAATTTGTATAAAATATATAGGCATGCAATATACTTATTTATATTTATTTATTTATTTTGTTTTATTTATTTTATACTGCAGGGTAGGCCTGTTCAGTTCTTAAAACTGCTTTACAAAGGTGCCCTGCAGTTTAAAATACTGGCATGAACAACTGGCATGAACAACAACAACAAACAACATCAAAAATACAAAATATCTAACATCAGAAACAATTAACACCAAAATATAGAGTGGGAAGTGACAATTTAAACATACATAGCATTGTAAATCAATGGAATATCATTTAGCTCTTTATCAATTCGTATGAAAGGCTTTGCATAATTTTTTAAAAACTAACAAGGAGGTACAAACTTGTAAATTTGAAGGAAGTGCATTAAATAATTTGGGTCCGACATATGCGAAAGATTTTCTTTTATGTTCAATTCTAGCTTTGGGAAGCTGAAGGGGGCATCGTAAAGAATACCGTGTCCTGTATTTCACGGGCCGTTTACATACTAAAGGTTTTAAATAATTTGGAACTAAATCATTCATTATTTTATATACAAGAACACAATACTGATATTTTATACGCTGATCTACTGATTGCCTCTTCAGTGACTGCAACAAAGAAATTTGTGATGTATTATAATATTTTTTCAAAAGCATTCTGGCATATTTATTTTGAAGTTTTTGTATCTTATCTAAATGTATTTTTGCACTGCTTCCCCAAGATGTAATACAGTAATCAATGTAAGGTAAAATCATAGAAAAGTACAGCTTCTTCATAATATCAAAGGACAGTAAGTGCTTAATCCGCCTTACACAACCTATTGCCCGAGATATTTTACAAACGATATTAGTAATATGTTCGCACCAAGTCAAGCCCGGATCGAGCATGACACCTAAGTATTTAATCTTTTTTACATTTTCTAATTGTATGTTCCTGAATTTCACTGACAAATGAGCACCCCTCAACTTTTTCTTTTGACCAAATACCATGGCTTTTGTTTTTTGCGGGTGTAAATGCATATTATTTAAGTCTAGCCATTTACTTATTGAATCAAAATAATCTTGCAAATACTTTTGTACCTCCTTAATTGATTCACCGTGATTAAAAATGGCGGTATCATCAGCATAAAGAGACATTTTAGAATGTACATGCAATTTCAAATTACACATGTCATTAATAAAAATACAAAATATCAATGGACCCAGTATAGATCCTTGTGGGACACCTGATTTTATCTTCAAAAATTCACTGCGACAACTGTTAATCATTACAAATTGCCTTCTGTCTGTTAAATACGATTCCATCCAGTTGTATTCATTGCCAGTAATACCATAGTACTTAAGTTTTGCAAGTATAAAATTGTGAGGAATAACATCAAAAGCTTTGCGTAAGTCCAAGAAAATACCACCAGTAACATGTCTTCGGTCCATTTTATCATACAAAAAGTCTGTAATCTCAGTTAGACAAGTGGCAGTAGAATAAGACGGTCTGAAGCCAGACTGACAATTTGCAAGTAGATCATTTACATTTAAGTACTTATACAATTGATCATGTATTGCTCTCTCTAGTATTTTGGACAGGACTGGAAGCACAGAAATTGGTCTATAATTGTCAATATCAAATGATCCTCCCTTATGTACAGGAGTAATTCTTGCTGTTTTAAAATCTTCTGGAATAACACTAGTTTGTATAGTTGCATTAAATAAATGGGTTAAAGGGCCAGCTATACTCTCTGCTGCCAGCTTAAGAAACTTAGGGTGAATGCCATCTACTCCGACCGCTTTCGAACAATCAATATGTAATAGTTCTTTCAAAACATACTCCTTTTTGATTGCATAAAATTTAAATTCACAATCTGGAATAAACAGAGTTTGTAAATTGTTTAATAAATCTTTCGAGAAATTACCCGAAGCGGCTTGCAACCTTGAGCCGACTTCATTAAATGCTTTGTTTAGAACGTGAGCTATTCCATTGTTAGGTATTTGATCATTATCAATTGTTAATTTAACATCATGACTCGTGGTTTTATTTTTCTTAGGTATAAGCTTCGATAAAATGTTCCAGTTCTTTTTTATGTCATTTTCGCAGTCCTTAAATTTGTCCTGATAATACTTCAAGCTAAGTGTACGATGAGTTACTGATGACATTGGCCAAATCAAAGAAAATACGTTGAGACGCGTTGTCAGATAAAAATAATAAACAAGGCGCAAAAAAGAGGAGATGTTTCAAAATATCAAAATCATTCAGCAAAATAACAAATCTAAACTTACACAGCTTGAAAATATTTTCTCACACATCTGAACCTATACCAGTTAAAATTTCTAAGTCGGTATAGGCTATGCTACAGATATTGGATTCGGAAAGCTTGAGAATAGACATATCGAGCTGCAGTTTATTCATTGCTCATCATTTTGTCAATGAGGTTCTAGAATTTGTGATGAATCATGGGAGAGATTAATTTTCATGTACAATGTGTGTTTGTCATTCTCATGTATGTTCTACTCTTCGTTTCGGCACAGAATGATGCACAATATGCACCTGAGGAAAATATCGTTTGTCCTGTGAGACAACCCTATGGAGTCTGTCATTATGATCAGAAGTAAGTAACATACGTATACATCAGAAAAAATGGTTTAGTATTAACATTTATATGATTTTAACAGATTGAGGTAAATTCGTAGCGTTTTTTGTCATGAACTTCTCGAAACATTTTCAGAGTAAAAGAATAGATCGAGAGAGGATGTGTGTGGGAGAAAGAGAGAGATATAGAGATGCGGTAAGGGAAATGGTTATTCTAAATATGTGAAAGTATACGTCACTGTCTTTATCTCCCACACTGACCATTTAAATTAAATAATTCTTCTTTTACTGTTTTCTTTTTCAGGCAAATCATTATTAAATTGATTAAAAACCATTCATTTTGAGGCTTATTAAATAGCAAAAATATTTAATTTTTTAAGCAGTAATTACGCACGTTGGGTCTTGAAGAGACAATGATTATGTTTAATTTAATTCAACAATTGCTTCAAACACTACAATGTTGGTTTAAAAATCTCTTTACACATTGCAATTAAGAACAAGAGCAATAATCAATATCCGAAGTTATAATGTCATTAATGTATGATAACTGTACTTCATTGTTAGAACTGACTATTTCCTGCCCAAAGGTTCATCTTCACACGTTTGAAGAGGATAAATGTATCGAAAGCTGAGGCATACTATGTCCATTGCGGATGGGGAGGGTTAGACAGATGTATTCGATATCGGTGAGTTTCACAAGACGTTTTCAAAGTCGGTCGTGGGGACTGCTTCAGTTATTTTCTTTAATGTTTTCTGGAAAATAATTTTAGGTACTCTTCAGTAAATATCATGTACATAGAACAGAATAGAAACACTGCTTCCCCTTTACTGCTGTAGATAACACTGCAATATATTTCAATGATAAACTAAGTGTCATTGTAAGGTCCTCCACCTCACCCCATCCTTGAATCAAATACTAGATATTCACTCAAAGGATAAATTCTTCAAACATATACATATTACTTCATCATATATTCTGTTATTCCTAATTCATTTGGTTTAGTCGTTTATGGTATATCTAAGTGTTGTATTAAAATAGCTTATACACTCTTAAAAAGTTGCACTGCAAAAACTCCGGTGTTGATTTAACACCAACCCGGAATCTATATATATATGGAAGCTTAAAAGTGCCACCGAGATGTTGAGATAATTATCTTGGGAAGTCGACATCATGATAGCAAAAGATCAGATGACGAGATCCCGGATCTCATCATGTCAACATCTTTTAGAAGAGATGATGAGATGACAAGATCCCGGATCTCATCATGTCAACATCTTTTAGAAGAGATGATGAGATGACAAGATCCCGGATCTCATCATGTCAACATCTTTTAGAAGAGATTACGAGATGACAAGATCCCGGATCTCATCATGTCAACATCCTTTTGAAGAGATGATCAGATGTCAAGATCCCGGATCTCATCATGTCGACATCTTTTAGAAGAGATGATCAGATGACAAGATCTCGGATCTCATCATGTCGACATCTTGTAGAAGAGATGATCAGTTGACAAGATCCTACACCATTCATTGCGAACATAACGCGGCGCTAAATTATGGAACGCCAGGCTGGACACAATTCGTCACCAACAGTACATGGTACATCCGCCAATTGATGTGTCCAGATAGCGGAACATAGTGTGATTATATTATGGGGGCTACTAAAACATGTAAAAGATATATAAAACATAGTAGCCTAAAAGAGTGACCGTTTCAGACCCAAAACTGCCCCCAAAATTGCTGATAAACCCGACATTATCTGTTTTCAGGACAACCGTGAATTTCAGAGGAAGAGTGAAGAGTCACGGCCGAAAATTGCTGATTTTTTTTTTTGCTTGCCAGAGATTTCTGACATGCAATAGACATTGTCATGCTTTCAGCACCCCAGGACAAAAATCGGTCCCACATCCCTGCTGTGCACGTGTCATCTAACAGATCAATCAAAATGCACCAAATTGATTTTGTTTTCACAGTGTTTTGTGTTGAATTTGATATTTGCATTGCTTTGAATAACTGGGATTATACCTTTTCATTTTTTTGGTAAAAAAATACAAGGCTTTAAAAATCGGGAGAGGGACACTAGTTGCTTAGATTTGCAACAATAACAATTTACACTGATCTTTGGTTAAAATTATACAAGTCAATCACATTAAACTCCTTTTAAGAGTCTGATTGAAATGACTTCCAGAGAATGCTGGAAAATGAAAGAATAAAAAAATATTTAAAGTGATTAGGCTACTCGAAAACATCAACAAATCCCAGATGTTGGTTGCGTTTCATGTTTCTTCTTCTTCTTCTTCTTCATCTTCTTAATTCTTCTTCTCCTCTTCCTTCCTCTTGTTGTTGTTGTTCTTCTTCTTCCTCTCTTTCATCCAGGCGCGTTTCTAGACTAAAAGGTTTTTTTTTTTTTTTGGGGGGGGGGGTCTTCTAGATAAATGCGTGACGTTGGTCATTTGAATACAAGGAAAATTGGCCCATCACGTCCCGGTGATAAATTAGTTTCAGTTGTTATGCGAGGGGCGTAGCGACCGAGCGAAATAAAATCACATCAACATGTATAACACCCTGGACCAGTGATTTAGTTCCATGATAAGGGGGACAAGACTGGCAATGAGGAGGTCTGTGTTGTTACCCTCTCCAGGCGTTCAACTTCTTCATAAGCGAGAAAGCGTAGCGAACGAGCAATTGCTTGACTAAATAACACTCAAGATAAACTATCCGTCAAGGGCCGGTATGAAATTGAATAATGAAAACATTTTTCCCCGATTAGGGTCCCGGTTTTAGGGTATCAAAACTACTGATCCTGTAGGGTGATTTAAAGTGATTTTTCCCATTTAGGGTAACAAAACTACCGCTCCTGATATCCCGTTTAGGGTGCTTTTCAAAAATGATTTTTGCCCATGCTGTAGGCCTACAGGTCTCAATGGGACATGTCCTCGGGCACTTTACTAGTAGGTCAGAGAGCATGATAGCGACCGAGCCGTGAGAGAAACTACTGAAGAATGGCAAAAATTCACAGCACTTTTGGCCAAAATAGGAAAAAAAATCAGGGTTTAATCTTTTATTTTACATTGGTAGGCCTAGTTTGATTTTCGGGGACGGGGGAGGGGAGAGCTACTTTGAAAAAAAATTGTTTTTCACTCCTTATTGCTGACACTCGGTTATATCCAACAGGGTGTGTCCACAGTAGTTTACTGTATTTTACGTACAGGGAAATTATTGGCTGACTATAGTCGCACATCAATAGAGCATTAATGTATTTTAAGCTTAGATGTTATTTTGTGAGGGAACGTGTAACAACCAAGCGAGAAAATTTTCGAATTTGAATTGTAAGAGTTTTCAAGAGCACTCACGACCTATAGAGGATTTGTGGTCCTTCTTTTATGGGGGGGGGGGGGCTTTATTCCTCATAGCCCACCCGTAGAACCGCGCTTGCTTCCTCTTGTTCTTTTTATTGTTCTTTTTCTTCTTCTCCTCCTTCTTCTTTTACTCTTTCAACAAAATCACACTATGTTCCGCTATCTGGACACATCAATTGGCGGGTGTACCATGTACTGTTGGTGACGAATTGTGTCTAGCCTGGCGTTCCATAATTTAGCGCCGCGTTATATTCGCAATGAATGGTGTAGGATCTTGTCAACTGATCATCTCTTCTACAATATGTCGACATGATGAGATCCGAGATCTTGTCATCTGATCATCTCTTCTACAAGATGTCGACATGATGAGATCCGGGATCTTGACATCTGATCATCTCTTCAAAAGGATGTTGACATGATGAGATCCGGGATCTTGTCATCTCATCATCTCTTCTAAAAGATGTTGACACGATGAGATCCGGGATCTTGTCATCTCATCATCTCTTCTAAAAGATGTTGACATGATGAGATCCGGGATCTCGTCATCTGATCTTTTGCTATCATGATGTCGACTTCCCAAGATAATTATATCAACATCTCGGTGGCACTTTCAAGCTTCCATATATTATATATGTCCACACCAGAGAAGTGTTAAACAACACCGGTTTTGGTATTAGTCTAACACCAATTAGTATTAAAACAACATCGGTTTGATTCCAAACTGGTGTTGTTTCAATACTTCTCTGGTGTGGACATATATAGATTCCGGGCTGGTGTTAAATCAACACCGCAATTTTTGCAGTGTGGGCAACAAACTGTCCACACAAAAATTGGTTTAAAAATCTATCCAACTCTGGGTAATTTTCAACCAATACTGTGTAGTTTTCACCCAAAACACACATTATTGCTTCAAAACTACCCAAAATTGGGTAAAGTTTTAACCAATTGTTGTGTGGACAGTATACTGGCCAACATTTGTAAGAGCGTACGAGCGAATATAATATTATGAATATATTATGAACATTTACTGAATTATCTTTATACGTTTTCCTGTCAATTCTTTTTATCACTAATTCTCAATGTTTTGACCTCATAATTTCGTCCATTCATGGTACCTTATCAACTGTCTGTAAACAAAATTATGTTATGGTAAAAAATATAGAATATGTTATCAATCCCATTCATCCATACTGACGGCATGAATGGGAATTACGCATACTTTTTTGTAAGAAAAGAAATGAATGTGCTTTAATGTGCCACTACACAGGATCATCATTGCAATTATAAAGGTGCAACAATGTCACATATTACCTTTTAAAGCTAGTAGCACCTTTTGTTTAACTGCACATTTAAATCAGATAATATTTGTATCACTGTAAAGGCCTATGTTGCAATATGATTTTTATATTATATAAATATTTGTTTCCATATAAGTTCAGAATTTCCTGCTAAATACTGTACATTATCATAAACATTAAATATCAATCATGTCAATTGACCGTCTATGGTTCGTGGAGAGACCGCAGTATATTATTGTAAAGATGGAATTGTACATTCATATAAAAAACCATTGATAGTGGCTAATGAGACATTAGGGAATGACATTATATGGATACTTATTAAATGCTTTTGAAAGCAAGTCTATATAATTCAGATCCGATTTCTGGCTCTTTACATGTTCTTGTGAGTTGTTGTCGAATTTTCAAGGTGTGTTTCCATGGTTCTCATCTACAGTAGTCTTACACCCAAGGTATAACATATGATTATATACATTATGAGAAATAATCAATAACTGTATTGACGTAATTTTCAGTTTGATTCTATCGCAAGACCTGGGTAGGATTTTAGACAACACATAGGAAGAGCTAATGCTCATCTGTAAACATCAAGATTGTAAACTGAAACTTGTTATGATTTTTGTTACAACACTGTTATGAGAACGAAGAAAACTGTATGTTCTCATATCCAACATAGAAGTTCATTTTACAACCTTTATTTAAAACGATTTTCAAATACAGTTCTTTTGCGTTTTTATGATTTGTCATCTCTGGTTGATACCAATTTGCACAATTTTTAATGTAATAAGAAAATGCTTTAAAAATAAATTACAGCTATTGATTTAGTTTTATAAGTTTTGTCATCTTGAAACAAAGTGGGGGAAAAGAGAAATATTACATTGAAAACAACAAATCATCTCTATGATAATTCGTTATGGCATAATATCGTGCAAACAAAAATTCATTGCCAAGGATCATGGCGGACACAATATGACAACCTAAAAACAGTTTCTCTTACGAAAAAGAGGAATACACATACACACACACCCTCCTAATCAGTCCAGGCGCGGATTTCGTAGGGGGGGGGGGGCGTTGGGGCCAAAATTTGACCTGATTTTGGCGCCCCTGTGTACTCTTAGAAAAAAATGGCGCACCATCCCTCAGCGCCAGGCAGACATAGACCTGAGTTCCTTAAATGCATGTTGAATGATCTTATTTTATAGTCAGATGAAAAAAATGCAATTGAAGACAGTTTTTTTTTATGATGGGTTTATGAAGAAATAACAATGAATGTGAGTGATAAGCGCGAGCGATTTCCTTTTTAAGTATTTCGGGGTTTCAATTTTTTTTTCAAGGCCCTGCTAGAATTGTGTATGTGGTAGCTGTAATATGTTTACTAGTTGTTTTAGAATATCCTTCAATAATATTATTGATAACATATGGAAATAATGCAATCTCGAAGGCAATCGACTCAATCTCCTAATCGGTGGCGTAGCTGGCCTTTGGGATTTATTCAGCAGGGACGAAAGGGGGAGGGCTTGAAGTTTTGTAGGGGACACTAAGATATTTTTTTGGGGTACTGACCGAAGCTAAAGAAAATCTTCAATTTATAGTCAAAAATACAATGAGATGTTTCATAAGGCCTTGATAAAAGAAATGCGAACGCAATGCGCGATCTGATTTTAAAAATATAAATATATATTTCATGTATTTTATCCTGAAAGCTTAAGTAGTTGTTATGATGAACATGATGCATAACTAATTAAAAGATTATTGCGAGCGCGAAGTGCGAGCTGTAAATTTTTATAATGAAATGAAAAAGGACATTTTCAATTGTCAGGTTAGAATATCAAAAATTTTCAGGTCGCTTTTCTCGTTCGCTTAAAAACTGTCAAGACTTGACGCGAATATAACTAAACAATTAATGGGAGCGCGAAACACGAGCTGAAAATTTTTGATATTCTAACCTGAAAACGGGAAGCATGTTTTATAATAAACAAACAGCTGTGTATCTCGCGAATCAAGTGATACGAGCGCAAAGCGCGAGCTGAAATAATTTTCATATTCCCATCTTAAAATTTGACATTTTAAGCACGTTTTTAGACAAAAACAAATTTGTGTTTCTCAATGAATGATTGATGCCAGCCCAAAGCGCAATCTTAAATTTTATTTTTCTATACTGACCAGAAGTGAGTACCTTTTGAGCATATTTTACAGGGAAATTGTTAAGGGGGTATGCATCTCACTAAACATGTTTTGTTATCATGAACTGAATACATAATGCAAGTACAATGCTTATGTGCAAGTTTTTAAAAATCCATAATTATACTCAGGGATGGATCCAGCTTTCGCCATGGGGGGGGGGGGGGGGGGGATGCGGGAGTTGGCAGAAACATATTTTTATTCACATTTTCCCCGATTGGCCACCAAAAGCTGATTATTTAAGGGGGTATTCCTCTCAAAAGACTGAAATTCTTACTATATCTCAGGTTTGTTCTTACACACAAGATATATCAAGATAAGACATAAATAAATAACACGAGTGCGAAGCACTACCTATTTTTTTATACTTCACTTATAATGATATGAAATTTAAGATAACTGAATAATTAATGCAAGCGCAAAGTGCGAGCTAAACATTTCGATATACTGATCTGAAAAGGGATCTGGCAATGACAGTTTGCAGTGACTCATGAAGAGGATATGGCGAGCGCGAGCTGAACATTTTAATACACTGATCTGAAAAGCGACCTGTTAGTGACGGTTTCCAGTGACTCATGAAAACGTTATATATCACCAATCATATAATAGTATCCCGTAATTAGTAACCAACTGGAATAAAATTATTGGAAATGGTTTTTTGACTGATTTGAGTAGGTATGGGTGTCAACATTTACCCCCAAAAAATTAGGAGGAATACGGATTAGGGAAAGTGCTTTTTTTCAAGGTCAAAGGTCAATGACCTTTTTAAATATACTGTATCATATCTCCCAGATGAAATATTACAGGTTGGTGATCATGGTGTCAAAATGCACAGATTCTTACAAGGAGATCAAATAAAATCAAATCAAGTACCTACAATGCTCATTCACCCATAAAATTCAAGGTTAAAGCCTTTCAAAGTTCAATGACCTTTATTACATTATATTCCATACACGGTATAATGGTATCTCTGAGATGAAAAGGTGCAGGTTGGTGATCTAGGTGTCAAAATGCAGAGGTTCTTACAGGAAGATCAAATAAAATAAAATTAAGTACACAGAATGCACATTAAACTATAAAATTCAAGGTAAAAGCCTTTCAAAGGTCAATGACCTCATTTACATTATGTATCATACTGTATAATAGTATCTCTGAGATGAAACGGCACAGGTTGGTGATCGTTGTATCAAAATTCCCAGATTATACAGGAAGGTCAAATAAGATAAAGTTAATCACCTAGAATGCATAATAATCCAAAAAGTTCAAGGTCAAAGGTCAGTGACCTTTTTACATAGGCTATATATCGTATAAAGGTATCTCTGAGATAAAACGCTGCATGTTGGTGATTTTGATGTCAAAAAGCAATTTTTGCAAGAAGATACAAAAGACTCAAAATAATCATACAGAATAATTCAATATCCAAAGTCAAAGGTCAAAAGTTGGTAAATATTTATATATCCATGCATGATTCCCCCCAAAAAGAAATTAATCCATTATATTCACATTTTATTTGTGAATAATAGAAAGAAAGATAACTATTTGTAATGAAAAATTGGAAGTCTAATAATTTCACTCTGAAATAAGGATAAAAAATGGCCATGGAAAATATATTTAGGAGTTAAAGGTCAATCAACTATGTCAATAACGTCAGGGAATTTAAGTAAATAGGTCGATATAACGTGATTGTGGCATGTAGGTATAGTGATTCTGATGGGGAAAAGGAACACAAATTTAATAGTTGAATCCTTGACAAATGATAATGTCAAAATACAAGTTCGAGGTAAAATTGTATCAAATATAACTTTTTCTTATAATATACTGTAATGCATTGACAAAAGTGTAAAAAAAATCATGTGTGATATAATTTGAAATGGTGACAATGGTGAAGTTACCTAAAGTAGCAGCATTTAGATATGCATTTTATAAATCTAAATCAAGGTACTAATTTCTCTGTAGCAATAGGTCACTAACCTCAAATGCTACAATCAATACTATAACACTATAACTTGATCTGTAAATGGAAAGGATGGGCCTAACTCTTATGGCAAGCATCCACCGAGAACATTTTCATATGGCCAGGGACAATGACGAAGAATTAAAATAAGGCAATCATTACAGCTGCAGCTTTTGTCATAGATGAAGTTAAGTGTGTCAACTTCAGCAAAGAATAATTGAACTCTTGAAAACCTTCTGACATTTTCAAGACTTTGATCTGGCCCATTCAATGAAAGCCTTACGTTCTGTCAAGGGATATCAGACCAGGATCTATATTATTACTGATAATTGCACAGCTTGATTCTCAAGAACTGGAAGTGGTGCTTTAGGAGTTTTGTTAGGTCGATGGATGTGTACTTGTAAGCTATTATCTCCTTTTGAATTTCATTGTTATATGCCTAATTTGTGCATGATAACAATCAGTTGTTCTGGACCAAAAACATGATCCTTGTACAAACTGATACCTAGTAGAAATAGCATCATTGGTGACGTACGGCAAAGAGCAGATATGAAGTTTTGTCTTGCAGCATTAGCATCACGAGAGATTCTGGCAGCTCGCAATGAACTGATGAAAGGTAATTAATAATAATACGGGAATTCACCTTTGTTGAAGTTGATATATATGTAATTTACTACATGTATGACAAAAGCTGCAGCTCTAATGATGGCCTTCATTTCATCATCATCACCATCCCTCTGTTGTTTGGAAATGCTCTCAGATGATGCTAGCTGTGACATGAGAGTGAGACCTGTCCTATCCATTTTCAGAAGATTAAGCTAACAGTTTATAGTATTTATTACAGCATTGAGGTGAGTGGCCTATCGCTGGAGAGAAAAGACACGACAACCTCGATTTAGATATAATGATGCATTAAATGCTGCTACTTAAGATAAAAATCATTTCAAATTATATACTTGATTTCCTCTATTTTTTCAGTGCTTTTTGCAATGCATCGCAGTATATGAAAAAGTGTTATTTGGTTATCAACTTTTTTTACTTAATTTCCACTGATATTTTGGAAAGGGCTCATTGACCTCTGACCCCTAAATACATTCTCCATGGCCTTCATTATATGACTTTTTGGTATCCCCTCTTCAAATTGTTTTTGCTCACTCATGCGTACATGTGACATAATCTAAGTAATTTCCGATGAAAGAGGAGATTCTAAGCTTTACAATAGTAGGTAATTTGTCTATTGTATTTGAGATTAAGTTATGATAAATCGTCGCTAAATCTCGGCTTCGTTTATTCTGGGACGCACTGTATAGTATAAAAGGTCATTGACCTTTGGCCTTAAATTTTATGCGTGAATGTGCATTCTAGGTACTTAATTTTATTATATTTGATCTTCTGGTAAGAATCTGTGCATTTTGACACCATGATCACCAACCTGTGCTTTTTCATTTCAGGGATACCATTATACAGTATGGTATATAATGTAAATAATGTAAATAGGTCATTGACCTTTGAAAAGCTTTGGCCTTGAATTTTATTGGTGAATGTGCATTCTAGGTACTTAAGTTTATTTTATTTGATCTTCTTGTAAGAATCTGTACATTTTGACACCATGATCACCAGCATGTACATTAACATCTCAGAGATACCATTATTACAGTATGGTATATAATGTAAATATGTCATTGACCTTTGAAAAGCTTTTGCCTTGAATTTTATTGGTGAATGTGCATTCTAGGTACTTAAGTTTATTTTATTTGATCTTCTTGTAAGAATCTGTACATTTTGACACCATGATCACCAGCATGTACCTTAACATCTCAGAGATACCATTATACAGTATGTACGAAAAGGTCATTGACCTTTGACCTTGAAAAAAAAAAAACTTTCCCCAACCCGTATTCCTCCTTAACTTTGTTTTGGTAAATGTTGACACCCATACCTACTCAAATCAGTCAAAAAAACATTTCCAATAATTTTATTCCAGATTGGCTCTTTTGGGGTCTAATTAATGCGAGTACGAGGTTTAAGCAGTATAACAGACTTTAAGCACTTTAAAAAGAAATGAACATAATAGGTATCTAACCAAACAATATTGATGCGAGGGTAAAGCGCAAGCTTAAAATTTTCATTTTACCGACTAGAAAATTGTAAAAGTACTATTCGTAATCATCGAGAAGATAGGTATCTAACTAAACAATTTATGCGAACACGATGTGCGAGCTACAAAAAATTGATTTTTCAACTTTTAAGCCCGAATTTTTAAGCATTTTTTGTAGCCATGAAAAGGATTGGTATATGTCTAAACATCTGATTCGATCGCGAAGCGCGAGCTGAAATTTCTAATATTCTGACTTTTAAACTCAAAATTTTTAGCACATTTTCTAACTATAAACAGAATAGGTATCTCACTTAACAATTGATGCGAGCGCGAAGCACAAATTTGGCGCCTCTCTATGTTCAAACATCAATTTGGCGCCCCTAGTTTGAACATGAATTTGGCGCCCCCTAGTTCGGACATCAATTTGGCGCCTCCCCTAGTTCGAACATCGATTTGGCGCCCCCTAGTTCGGACATGAATTTGGCGCCTTCCCTAGTTCGAACATCAATTCAGCTCTCCCCTATAGTTCGAACATCAATTTGGCGCCTCCCATAGTTCGAACATCAATTTGGCGCCCCCTTAGTTTGAACATCAGTTTGGCGCCCCCTAGTTCGAAAATCAATTTGACGCCTCCCCTAGTTCGAACATCGATTTCGGCGCGCCCCTAGTTTGAACATGAATTTGGCGCCCCCTTATAGTTCGAACATCAATTTTGGGCCCCCTAGTACAAACATCAATTCGGCGCCCCCCTAGTTCGAACATCAATTCGGTGCCTCCCCTAGTTCGAACATCATTTTGGCGTCCCCTAGTTCGAACGTCAATTTGGTCCCCCCCCCGTCTCAGCATCAATTTAGCCCCCCCCCCCTAATTCCAACATCAATTCGGCGCCCCGCTAGTTTGGACATCAATTCAGCGCCCCCTAGTTCGATCATCATTTTCGGCGCTTCCATAGTTCGAGCATCTATTCGGCGCCCATAATTCAAACACCATTTTCGGCGGCCCCCTCCCCCTGGTTCGAACATCAATTTGGCGCCTCCCCCTGGTTCGAACATCAATTTGGCGCCTCCCCTAGTTCGAACATCAATTCGGTGCTCCCTTACTTTGAGCATCGATTCGGTACCCCTAGTTCGAACATCAGTTTGGGCCCCCTAGTTCCAACATCCATTCGGCGCCCCCTTGTTCGAACATCAATTCAGTGCCCCGCCCCCTAGTTCGAAATCAATTCAGTGCCCCGCCCCCTATAGTTCGAACATCAAATCGGCGCTCCGTCAACATGTGGGCGCTTCAGCACATTTAGTTATTTCTTTCTTTCTCTTCCCCTCTCCCTTTTCCCTTTCTCCCCTTCCCTTTCTTTTCCTCCTTCCTTTCTCCCCCTTTCCTCTTCTTTGTTTTCCTTCTCCGTTTCTTTCCCCCTCTTCCTCTCTCTTTTTTATTCTCTTCCTTTCCCCCTCTCTCTTTTTTCTTCTTTTCCTTCCCCCTTTCTCTCTCCTTTTTCTACTCTTCTTTTTCCCCTATACCTCTCTCTTTCTTCTCTTCTTCCCCCCTCTCTCTCGTTTTTCTTCTCTTCATTTGCCCTCTTTCTCTCTTTTTTTTCCTTTTCGTCTTTCCCCCTCTCTTTTTCTCTTTTCTTTTCTTTTTTCCTTTCCACTCTTCTTCTATATTTCTCTTTGTTCCCCCTTCTTCCTCTTTTTGCTTCTCTTCTTTCCCTCCTTTTCCTCTCTTTTTTTCTTCTTCTCTTCCTTTCCCCCTCTTCCTCTCTCTTTTTTTGAGCCGGGGGGTGGGGGTGGCAAGGCCACCTCAGCCCCCCATGGATCTTCGCCTGCCAAACACACACACACCCACACACTCCCACACACACATACATACATATAGTTACTTAACAGTTGCTTCTACAACAAGTGCTCCTGCATCAATCTCTCTAAAGACTTAGGGAAAAGTATTCGTTGTGAAATATGACTTTAAAATACGGTCAGTTGTATGTCTAAAGGTATATACCTGTACATGATTGTATTTGGCGTAAAGTGAGAATTTTCGTTATAGCAGTTGCCACCGCCACAAAATATCCCATGGATGGTTAAATAAGTGATATGTTAAATCAAATTTCCCGTGTTTTGTTTGTTTGTTTGTTTTTATCCACAACGGTATTGAGATCTATTCTGATATAAGGTTGATTTTCATCACTAACATAAATCAAAATAGGTAAAACAGAAGTCGCATCGAATTCGAATGAAAAAGGACAAAGTAGCTTCATGCTTTGGCTCTAGAAAGAGTAATATGAAATGATGTATGTCCATTTTGGTGTCAAATCTGAGTTTCTAACTTCACAATCAACGCCTGTTATCTGTTTTAATGGTGTGAACCTCCGGTCCTATATAAACGGCGTCAGGGGGTTTATCTTCTTAATGGGAGAGCGGCAAGATTACCTAAAGAAAATTTGATTTTTCTTTTCCTCATGATATGAATCACAAATGTAAAATAGAGTCTTTTGAATATACCTCAACCTTTTTACACTCTTCTTTCTCCTTCTCTTCCTCTTTTATCCCCTATATATATGTTTGCTTGAAAATTCATGAAGACGGTTGCCCATGCCCCTCCTGTCCCCAAAGTTAACATGAAAAGCATGATTGGGATTTATTAAAATAATATATATTGGTAATTTCATTTTTAATGCTTTTTTAAAAATTATTCGCAACTAAATGGATATTCTCCTTGCAGATCAGTTTACACATACCAATATGTAACAGCAGTTGAAGAAGCAACCCGAGTGGTGACAAGGTGTTGCCCAGGTTTCACCAACACAAGTGGACAGTGTTTGCGTAAGTACCATCCTGCTAAATCACATAAAGATATCTTCTGCATCCAACTAACCATTTTTGTCGGACGTTCATGGTGGAAAAATCATGTTTTTAAATTTAAACTGATAGATACGTCTGCAAATGTACCTGACAACGAATTTTAGATTTAAACAAACGCATGAACACGTTTCTTTGACGATATCATTAGATAACATGGTTTTATATGCAAATTTCTAAATCTCACTGAGCTAAAAGCTTATTAGATAATCACTTTTTAAGTTTTTGCATACTCTATTATCAAGATCTTCACTCACGATAATTTCCAATATTTTCCAATATGGCTTTCAAAATTTGGGGCACTGTTCACATGTTCCCTTACCTGGATCACGGGACCTGTATCCGCCTCTGGTATTTATGCTTTACAACTTGAATTTCATTTTTAAACTATCAGAAGTGGATATTTATCCTATGCATTTTTACTGGAAGGGCACATTAGTAAAATTGAAATAAAAATGATTTCCAAGTGTCGATAATTGTCTTGATACTATCTCTTTGATAGCTGTTTGCTCGGAACCTTGCCAGCATGGAGGAAGTTGCATTGCCCCAAACCATTGCGCTTGTTTACCCGGTTGGACCGGTGATGTCTGTGAAGAAGGTAAGTTTGTTAATCAGCTTTGTTTTCAAAGTGACACCATCATTCTGACATATTTCACATACACAATGTTAGTTAAAATTTCATTTTAAAAACATGTAACTTAATAGTCGGCAATAATATTTCCATGATATATATAAAAAGAAATACTCTCGGTTTACCATGCACTAATCTTCAACGAAAATATGATTGGTTTGATATACAGAAATGATAGGGACTATTTTCAAAGCCCGGGATCTTTAGATTAACAGTGAACTATAATTCTGTTCTTCCTTCACAGTCTGAAATGATTAGATGAACAAACGAATTTCGACAAAAATAAAGATAAGAACAGTATGATTAAAAATGCAAGAAATTACCCTTTCATGATCAGATGTCTGGCCCTCCCTCCCATATCCACCTACATTTCATCTCCATCCTGGCGGTACCTACACATAAAACCATCAGAATTATTTAACCATGTTTATATTTCGTACATCAAAATATTATAATTCTTATATAGATTTGCACATGACTGATTGGATTTATTTGACTCTTTTTTTTTCTTACAGCCTGTTCGGAGAATCGATACGGCTTGCAATGCCTGCAAGAATGCTTTTGTCATAACGGGGGCACATGTCAAGCAGCTCACGGCATCTGTTTTTGTCCTCCCGGCTTTACCGGAGTCAGCTGTGAGAGTCCTTGTCGCCCAGGCAATTATGGCGATGATTGTTTACAGCAATGTATGTGCAGGAACGGCGCCTCTTGCGACTCCGTAAATGGAACTTGTAGTTGTCTAGCTGGTTTTACGGGACCGTATTGTGATAAAGAATGTGAAGGTGGAAGGTTTGGTCCTCAGTGTACTCGCACATGTAAATGTAAGAATAATGCAGTATGTGACCCTATTGATGGAACATGTTCTTGCGCGCCAGGTTATACTGGGGAGTTATGTCAAGATGAATGCCGAGAGGGATCATACGGTTTAGGATGCAATGGCATGTGTGAGTGTGAAAATGGGGCAAGATGCGACCACGAACGAGGCCATTGTATATGTTCGCCAGGTTACACGGGTGTGACTTGTGCAAACGAGTGTCCTCGTGATTCATTCGGACAGGGCTGTACAGGTATATGCTCTTGTCAAATAGGAATTTGCCATCACATTACAGGGGAATGCGTTTGCCAACCAGGATGGATTGGAGATGACTGCACGACACCTTGTAGACTAGGAACTTTTGGGACAAACTGTGAAGGTCGCTGCGACTGTGTTAATGGTGCCTTGTGTAGCCATGTTGATGGCACTTGTCGATGTTTGCCAGGATTTAGTGGAATCCGTTGTGACAGACCATGCCCAGATGGTCGATACGGGAACGGGTGTTTCCAATTCTGCCAGTGTCAAAATAATGCTGATTGTGACCCAGTAGATGGTACGTGCTCATGCAAGCCCGGATGGCGTGGCGTTTTATGCACTGTTCCTTGTCAAACTGGTCATTATGGTATTAACTGCATGGAGCGTTGTAGGTGTCGCAATGGAGGTTCATGTCATTACATAGATGGGTCCTGTGCATGTGAGCCAGGGTGGCATGGGTCGTTATGTTCCCTGCGCTGCCCTAATGGTACTTTCGGTCAAAACTGTGATGAAGTTTGTCGTTGTGAAAATTTTGCAGAATGCGATCACATCTTAGGAACATGCTCATGTACTCCAGGATGGCAAGGTCTGTTTTGTTTTGAAACTTGTGATGAAGGTTTCTATGGGTATGAATGTGCCCTCCCATGTCGTTGTCAAAATAATGCGGAGTGTGATCATATCGATGGACGCTGTTACTGTTCTTCTGGGTACACTGGCTTGACCTGTGCAGATGAATGCGAAGAGGGATATTTTGGTATGAATTGTCTTGAACAATGTGAATGTGCATATGCATTGGGTTGTTCTCACGTTACCGGAGAATGTATATGCAATCCGGGCTGGATTGGTTCTACATGTTCGACACCATGTGCAGAAGGGTTCTATGGAGTTGGCTGTTCACAACCATGTCCTTGTCGCAATGGAGGGACTTGTCATCATGTAAATGGAGAGTGTATCTGTCTTCCAGGCTGGGAAGGTGAGATATGTGAAATAAGATGCCCTTTAAATCAATTTGGAATCCAATGCCTTCAAGAATGTCAATGTTATAATGGTGCTACTTGTAATTTCATCGATGGATCTTGTTTATGTTCTCCCGGATGGCAAGGGCCACATTGTAGTATACCGTGCCCCGAAGGCTACTACGGAATTAACTGCACTCAGATATGTAGGTGTAGAAATGGAGGTGAGTGTGATACTGTGACTGGTATATGCACATGTCCTCCCGGTTGGCTAAATTTCTGCAATGACCCATGTCCAGAAGGATTCTTTGGACAGGACTGTTTAGGAGTGTGTCGTTGCCAGAATGAATCCCCTTGTGATAGGTTCAGTGGTCGATGCACATGCACTGCTGGTTGGCATGGTCCTTCGTGTGACACCCCTTGCCCCGTTGGACGCCATGGCCCCTCTTGCTCAAAGCTATGTCGCTGTAGGAATGGAAACTGTTCTAGGTTTGATGGATCTTGTTCCTGTACAGCTGGTTGGACGGGGGAGCTTTGTCAGCAGAGTTGCGCCGAAGGAACATGGGGTCCTGATTGCATCAACCGCTGTTCCTGTCAGTATGCAACCAGCTGTTCTCGATTTGATGGCTCTTGTTTGTGTTTAACGGGATGGACAGGAGTAGATTGTGATGAAGCTTGTCCTGATGGCTTCTATGGAACAAACTGCCGAACCCAATGCCAATGTCAGAACGGAGCTGCTTGTTCAAGGTAGAAGGCATTATTCCTATTCTATTTTCTCGGTTTCTATCTATCTATCCATCTATCTATCTATCTATCTATCTATCTATCGCTCTCTTCCTCGCTCTCTCTTCATCAATATACTCTTACAGTAAATATCCTATTTCTATTTCTTTAAGATTCGATATTTGGGGATATATTTTCTTTTGACGAATACTATTTTACACATAATTATATTGTGAAAGAAATGGATGAAGAGAACAATGGTAGGCGTAGCTTAAATCAGGTTCCCCAGAGCTATCTGCCCTTTGGAAAAATTGGTAACGCCGAAAAATGTCTCTGCCGGGAATCGAACCCGGGCCCCCAGCTTTGAACGCCGATGCCTTAACCACTAGACCACAGAGACGGGTTAGTGGCTCGGGCGACCCCGATCCGATTGACCGTCAGATTTTCGACACTACCAATTATAATTTCCTTTGTCGGGTGCAGGTGGGTTTTGAACAATGACAAGCCGCCATGCCTCAGTTGGATCAAAGCTATTGCTTTAATACAGTACACATTTATATACTGTATATATATATATATATATATATATATATATATATATATAGGGGAGAATGGGGTAAATAAGACCGTCTATTAGTTTATAGCTTACTGCTCGAGAATGGTAGGGTCAAATGGATTACTGTTTGTTTAGTATTTGAGACAGTTCCTTAGCACATATTTTGAGCATAGAGAATGTCCAGTCCAGTGCACAGGCCAGGAGGAGCACAAACCCAGCAGCACCTTAAAATACAAATTTTAAAAGTAGCATTGCCACTTTCGAGAGGCGAGTACTGTAGCTACCCAGTAAGTGTATTAATTTTTTTAAATCTTAGTTTACTTGTGCAATTATTATTGGGCATGCCAGAACTAAACTGCAGTAAATTCCACCACTTTCCCTCGTTTTTTCTGACTGGAGGCTTATGAACTCAACATGTCCGATGGGGCACAAATGAGGCCATCCGGATTAATACGTAATTAAAACTCTATGGCTCCTTCTGTTAAAACTTTAAAATGCAGTATAGCCATCACCACACTTTATATATATATATATATATATATATATATATATATATATATATATATATATATATATATATATATATATACAGTGTGAGTCAGAAAAAATGTTACACTTTTTAAATTAAGTATTTTTAAAAGAAAATTTGGGATTTAGAGAGAATTTCTAGCATGTATGGATAGAGCAAATATTCCTTTGTAACTTGGTAAAATTTGTTTCAGTGAAAAAGTGTCAAAACCTATTTGTACCAAGTCAGGTGATTACCTGCTGAAACAGAAACAAAAGCATTCACACAATAGAAAAATAGACATTTAATCATTTTCTACTGCTTTACATTAAGAAGATATGATTTGAATTATAAAAAGGGTGGCCTTATTTACCCCACTCTCCCCTATGTATATACCATCAAACTATGAATGTCTTTACATTTCGATTCCACAAGAAAGATACCAAAACAATTTACAGTTTAATAACAATCGTCACTTATATTGCTGTTACACCTTCGTCCATTTTTCTTGTTTAAGCAATATACATGTATATTATTTTGGCTATATGATAATGTCTCTTGAAAAAACATTTCTATAAAAAAAAGTGTCGCTATACATGTTAAGGGAAAGTTTAAGTAAGAGCAACAATTGAATGAATAAAATGAACAAATATGTTTTTTTTTTAGGAATAATGTTGCCGATCTTTTAAAATTAATCATTAAATTTATTCATTTCCCCAGAGATGATGGGAGCTGCATCTGTACCCCAGGATGGACAGGTGACCGATGTGATAATAGATGTCCACAAGGGACCTATGGAACTGGATGCTCTGAGATGTAAGATAATTCTATTTAACATTGCTTATAAAGGAGGGATTTTATAATTGTGTTTTGCTATTATCATTATTACATTATAATTATTGTTTTATTGTATATTTTATCATTACCATTACTATTTTATCATTTATTGTAATCGATGCCATTATTCATATTCTTATTCATTTTATTTCGCATTTCGCTTCATGAAATAATGATTGTATTTTGCAATTACAGATAAAAGTCGAATTCAGATAGAATATTGACAAAAAATACGGTAACAATGCACTGAAATAGAAAAGATCATAACTCTTTATTTACACAAAATCTTTGCGACCAATTGCGTTCGCACATGTCTAAATATCCACCCTTTCTTCTCTTCTTTTATCCTTTTAAAAATTATGGTCATAAAAATGCCAGCTTGTTAGAATAGGTTATTGATGGACTGGAGGAATATACCTCTGGAATTGCTTTTTTGTTAATGATAATTATATAAAATCGGTTACACTTTGTAGTTCCGAAGGGTCGTAATTCCGAAAGACGTGAATTGCCTATACCTCGATGTTCGTTAATCCGAAAACGAAATAGGGTTCGTTAATCCGAAAATTTTTGGCGTTTTCCGAAGGTTCGTTAATCCGAAATCAAAATATAGTTCGTTGTTCCGAAGGTTCGTAATTCCGAAACACGTAAATTACCTATACCTCGATGTTCGTTAATCCGAAAACGAAAAGGGGTTCGTTAATCCGAACATTTGTGGCGTTTTTCCGAAAGTTTGTTATTCCCAAGGTTCGTTAATCCGAAAACAAAATAGGGTTCGTTATTCCGAAGGTTCACTAGTCCGAAAACGAAAAAAGTTTCATTATTCCGAAGGTTCGTTAGTCCGAAAACATGATAAGGTTCGGCGTTATTCCGAAGGTTCGTTAGTCCAAAAACGAAATAAGGTTCGTTATTCCGAAGGTTCGTTAGTCCAAAAACGAAATAAGATTCATTATTCCGAAGGTACGTTACTCCGAAAAATGAAATAATCTGTGGCGATGCCGGGGAAACCGGAAGGGCAAGCGTGGCTGAGGCGGGGGTAGAAACAACGTTGCTGTTCAATTGCTATTAGGAGATGGGAAGGAAGGGGTGGCGGAACGTAATCATGTTCTCTTGTAATCATGAAAAAGATGTGCGAGCTGAAATTTTTAATATACTGACCAGAAACGAAATCTGGTAAGGACGATAATTAGTGACTCATGAACAGGATACATATCTAACCAATCGAATAATGCGAGCACGAAGCACGAGCTGAAAATTTACGATATTCCAACCTGAAAACTGGACATTCTAAGTATTTTTATAACCAGAAATAGGGGGAGTACCTTACTACATAATAACTGAGGCGAGCGCGAAGCGCGAAAAGGGGATTTCCTAAATTGAATTGTATTATGTTGTCCTTCAAAAAGGTATTTAATTCCGAAAAGGAGCACATTTTATTATGTAAAAAAGGGCATTTTCCATTTTGAAAAAATTGCATCTTTTCCTACGGGGATTTTTTTTATCATAACCAGCAGAAGCTGTTAAAATTTACACCACTTCCCCTAAAAAAATCCCATTATCTGGCGGTAATTCACATGTGACCAACACACAGTCCCCAATATTCTTAATCCATTCGCTCTGACAGCAATTGCTCGGAGAAAATAAAAATTGAGATGCTTGATCCACGCGCCAATTCTTGATGCAATACGTGCTTTGACCACCATATACACATATATCATCCTCCGTTGAAACTATTATTGCATAATATCCTGTTAATTTTGATTACAACACCGTTTTTGTTACTGAAATAAATTATTTTCATTTTCGGAAAAACGAACCTTATATTTCATTTTCGGACTAACGAACCTTCGGATTAACGAACCTTATTTCGGTTTCGGACTAATAAACCTTCTAATTAACGAACCTTATTTTGTTTTCGGACTAACGAACCTTCGCAATAACGTACCTTCGGAATTACGAATGTTACCCCAAAAATCTCCTCTTCCAAATTATTTTCTTTTAGATGCGAGTGCGCGAATGATGCTCTCTGTTCTCCGATACATGGTGTTTGTGATTGTTCAGACGGATGGATGGGGGAGAGGTGTGACCTACCATGTCCTGAGGAACGCTTCGGACCATTCTGCCAATTCACTTGTCGATGCGTAAATAATGCTGTGTGCTCAAGGTAACAGAGTCGACTATACAAAGACGTGCGACTTTTAAGAAGAGGAAACCTCCTTATCATTTTCTTCTATAACCCTTTCCCGCACATTATACATGACTTTATGCGAGACGTCCAGGCGATCTTACGAAGTTACCAACGACATCCTTGAGAAAGAAAACCTTACATCTAACGCATTTCCTAAGTGAAGACTTATACCTCAGTCACATACGAGCCCGTACGGCGAGTCGAAAACAACCATTTTAACATTTATTTTTTGTAATAGCTACATTTAGGTGGTTTTGAATAAAAATAAATGAAATCAATAAAATATTCGTCATTATATTGTTTCGTCTTTACATTCCTGATATAAACCCCTTATAAACAATCATAAATAATGGATCACTTGTTACGATTATTTCAAATTTTCTAAACAGGTTCACATTCAGTCGTTTATCCAAGATATTTTATTTTTCTGAAAATAATGATAGAGTGCAAGTATATAAAATGCCTTTAGAATGCTTAAACATTCTTGTTGAAACTGAGTTATAGCATTTTCCCACCTAAAATACATTTATGCTTTTCATTCTTATTAAAGATTTGACGGTCGATGTATATGCACAGCTGGATGGACGGGACAAAACTGCGACACGCCATGCCCAACTGGGTCTTATGGACCAAACTGTGCTCAAACGTGTCTTTGCGAGCGTAATTCACTTTGTAACCGGTTTGACGGATCCTGTGAATGTACTGTAGGATGGAAAGGTGTTTATTGTAACACACCATGTGGTATCGATGAATGGGGACCAGGTTGTAGTCTATTGTGCTTCTGTGAAAATGACGCCCTCTGTACCCGCTTCACTGGTGTCTGTCATTGTGGCCCTGGTTGGACTGGAGAGCACTGTGAACGGCCTTGCGACGATGGATGGTACGGTCGGAATTGCACTAGAAGATGTGCTTGCCAAAGCGGTGCCACCTGTAATATTTATGATGGTTCTTGCATCTGTCCTTCTGGTCTTATGGGTCCCATTTGTGACACTACTTGTCCAGCTAGACAATATGGTGTGCAGTGCTCTCAATTTTGTGCTTGCAGAAATGGCGCAGAATGTTCTCCTTTCGACGGTAGCTGTACTTGTTCTCCTGGGTGGATTGGTGACCTCTGTGATGAGTCATGTCCCATTGGAACATGGGGACAAGATTGTTCGTCTCAGTGTCTGTGTCAGAATGAAGGATCGTGTAACAGCTTTACAGGTATGCATGTATCAGGAAATAGTGTATAAATAACTTCAGTCATTTCATATTCAATCTCTATTTATTAGAACATGTAATTTCCAGATTGGATTGTATTAACAGATTATAATTGAAATGAAAACAGTACATATACGAGTCCTTTTATTTCATAATAACATAAATAAAGATATACTGCAAAAACTCCGGTGTTGATTTAACACCAGCCCGGAATCTATATTATGTCCAAACCAGAAAAGTATTGAAACAACACCATTTTGGAATCAAACCAATGCTGCTTTAAAACTAATTGGTGGTGTATAAACACCTATCTGGTGTTAGACTAATACCCAAACCGGTGTTGTTTAACTCTTCTCCGGTGTGGACATATATAGATTTTGGGCTGGTGTTAAATCAACACCAGAGTTTTTGCAGTGTATCAAAATTAATTTCGATTTTTTTTTTTTTAATTTAAATTTAATATATGTTGTCCTTCATTAATAATCAAAGTAAGGTTTCTATCTTTATGCAGGGGAATGTTCATGTGAAGCTGGATGGACAGGGTCAATATGCACGACACCTTGTCCAAATGGTTTGTATGGTGTGGGGTGTGATTCGAGCTGCGACTGCAGAAATGGAGGCTTATGTTCTCGATTCGATGGTACTTGTAGATGTCTCGAGGGGTGGCAAGGAGAATTGTGCACCGAAGAATGTCCACAAGGCAAATACGGTCTAGGATGTCGCGGTACATGCGAGTGTGAGAACTCTGCACTGTGCGACAGATTTGATGGATCATGTACATGTCGTGCAGGATGGGCAGGATTATTATGTGACGAAGCATGTCCACAGGGCACTTTTGGCCCCGGTTGCCAGAGCATATGCCTTTGTGAAAACGAAGCTGAATGTGACGCCGTTTTAGGCGAGTGTTTCTGTCGTCGCGGATGGACCGGGCCGTCCTGTGATGTACCTTGCCGAGAGGGAACTTACGGACCAGGATGTGAGGAAGAATGCAGCTGTCAAAATGGAGCAGCTTGTTCTAGGTTTGATGGAAGTTGTCGTTGCAACGCAGGATGGACAGGCCTGTCATGCCACCTTGAGTGTCCACCTGATAGGTACGGTCCATCCTGTATTAATCGGTGTAGGTGTCAGAATGCTGCTTTATGTGATCGTTTCACGGGAAGATGTGAATGTCCTGATGGATGGACGGGTTTTACATGCAATACTCCTTGTGAATTTGATAGATTTGGACCTGGATGTTCTGATAGCTGCTACTGCAAAAATCAAGCAATTTGTGATAGATTTACAGGTGAGAGTTTTTGACTTGTCTCGGTAGGCCTATGATTTAATGAATGATATTCTTAAGCAAAATCTATGTTTCCCTATAAAAATGTGATTATTTTATCGGATTCTACTAAATGAGAAGATTGTCAAATTATTTTCACTGACCCCCCCCCCCCCCCCGAACTAACCCATTTTCATACGAGGTAAGATTTTGTTATAATTCTTTATTGTAATTATATAAAGGGCATTGTCTTCAAAATCGCATAAAGTTCACACTTCTGCTCCTGTGTAAATTGATAACTATAACTTCGAGATTGCAAGAAAGGATTTAGTAACATATATCATTGTTCAATGTTAACTAATGTATTTCATTTACTTTTTATACAATAGTAGTATATATTTTCAGACATTTTATTTTCCTTTAATAGGTGAATGTCGTTGTTCAGCTGGTTGGATGGGGTATAACTGTGACGATCCTTGTGATGAAGGCCACTTTGGACCATCCTGCCGTCAGCAGTGTGACTGTAGAAATGGTGCTCAGTGTGATAGGTACAACGGAGCTTGTCGTTGTCAAGGTGGATGGATGGGGGATCGCTGCGAGACTCCATGTCCAGAAGGCCGATATGGAGTCGACTGCACTCAGGTGATCACCTTCCGCATTTTCTTCGTATTTATTTCACGTTTGGCATGTCGAAGCACAGCAAAAATAGTTCGTCATCAGATGGATTAATTACTTTTGGAATTGAAATGTTTTGAGACATTTTGTAAGCACAAATAGTTTGGTTTTGGTATTCTTTTCCTGAAGCGAACTTCAAAACAATCGATTTCTGACAAGAATAATCCCTTTCGTGCATGCAAATAATTATAGTGATAAACAATATCTATAATCATAATATATTTGTATCTTGAAAGCGCCTATAATTCTAACTACATGAGAGATGACCATTGTTGCATAATTGAATCATATTACAATGAGTCAAACAAACGGTGGCCTCGGCAGGAAGGAGAAATTTATACGATTATATCAAAACCTAGGTCTGCAGATGTCAGAACACGGCGACTTGCAATGGACGAGATGGATCTTGTACATGCACACCAGGATGGATGGGTAGACTTTGTGATACACCTTGTGTCGTCGGGTTCTATGGACCGAATTGTGCCGCGAGGTGTGATTGTGAAAACGGGGCCGGTTGCAACCGTTTCAATGGATTATGCAGCTGTCTTCCAGGGTGGATAGGTGTGAGATGCGAGATGGCCTGTCAGGATGATCGGTACGATTATCATTAGTTTATCCATTCTAACGAAATAAATAAATCTGAACAATCAATGCAGATGAGACAAAATGATATCATAGGTTTACTGGCCAGGATTACAATGAACCCAGCTTATCAACTCTGGAATATGGATTTTATGTTTTTTGTAATCGGATTTTTAGCAGCATTCATATTCTGTAAACAGCCTTAGATCTATCATCATTTCCTCTATCATACTATAATACTGTAAACCAAGTCATGAAGAATGAATGTTATTTTTAGAACCATTTAAGAATTTTACTTTTGATCAATCATCAATCGTTACGTTTAATAGACTCAAACTTTTCTCATTGTAGATATGGCTTCCAATGTCAGCGCATTTGTGCTTGTCAAAATGGAGCTACTTGTTCTGCATCTGACGGTTCTTGCCAGTGTCTTAACGGTTGGACTGGTATCTATTGTGAGCAGGCATGTGCTCAGGGATTCTATGGAGCTCATTGTACTGAGATCTGCAGGTGCCAAAATGGCGGAACATGTTCGGGGTATGATGTTTTAAAATATAATTATCATCATTCATACTTAATTGATTCACTGTGAAGTTGACAGTTTGGGTGTTCGGACTATACACAACATGTGTCCATTTCGGATACGACTTTTCCACTATCATTGAAACGGTATCCCTGAGTCTTTTGTCTTTTATCTATTTATATCTTAACTTTTCTGTGTTATTCTCTATTATTCTTGGGCTGCAATACCCTCTCCTTCTCTTATCTTTTACCTCCTCTTTATTTTTCTATCTTCATGTGCTTCCTTTCTCTTTCAACTCTTCTTCTTCTCCCTTTCCCCCTTCTTCTTTTTCTTCTTCCTTTTCTCCTTGTTTTTCTTCTTCTTTTAATTCCCCCCCCCCTTCTCATGTGTGTACGTCTTCCTTCTCCCTTTCAAAAACTCGTTATTGGTTTCGTTGAGGCATTCCGTCTGTTCCTGATTTATTAAAGTCTACATCTTCTCAAATCATTTTGTTTACAATCATATTCATGTCATGGATTGGAAATCGGGATTGTACTTTCTGTTTACTTGCAAATGTAAATTTATATGTACCTTTAAACATTATCAATAATCATGATATTCTTTTTCTTGATCACTTAGCTTTGATGGTAGCTGCACCTGCCCACCGGGTTGGAGCGGGGCATATTGCCAACACCAGTGCGATGCAAACACGTATGGTTTAGGATGTCTTGAGACCTGTTACTGTCTCAATGAGGCTACATGTGATCCTGTCGATGGCACCTGTATCTGTGCTGAGGGGTGGCAAGGGGACTTCTGTCAAACTAGAGGTACTATACAAGTGAAAGTTGACACGTGTGTAATGTTCTCATCCATCCCCTGTATAGCAATCAAAGACTTTAATGGTAATTTTATGTTGTATCTAAAGAGATAAAGACATCGTTCTGAGAACAGACAACTAATACCAGTGTGGGGGAGAGGGGATATTTTAATCTGTTAAAAAGGAATAGGTAATACTGGGATCAAAGATTTGTGTTTTAAGTAACATTTCGTTCATGATATTTCTTTTTTTAATCATCAATTAAACCACAGATCTGATAGGTTTTAGGAGTAGTCAAACTATAGCAGGAAAATCTGTCACCTGTTTAGATGCTCGAAACTACATCGATATTGAAGACCAACGCCACATCTTTGAGTGCAGATCTATACGGTATTCCTTTGCTTGATTATCTTAGAGTAATGGATATATGCATACACTGTATTGAAATATAATAATTTGTAGTTGATGTCATTTTTTCTTTATATCTATTGTTTAATATTAATGGGTTGCCATATTCTTGTTTTATTTATTCATTTTTATTTTTTATTTTTTGGGGTGGGGGGGGGGGGACAAAATGCGCAAAATACCTTTTACGGATTTAAATTTAAATTCATATCCATGCTTGGTCGCGTTGCCCCTTGATAATAACATATTGAAGATTTGTAGTTGGGACGGAAGTGGCTCAATATATACACCAATGATGTGGAATATGATAAGAATAATGATAATCATCATTTTGGGAGTCACCATCGTCGCCGTCAAATGTGGATGGATCAAAGAAAGAGCAAGAGTTATTTGTTCGCTGAAATTTATCACTCTCAATGTCGAAAATACTACATTTTCTTCTTAATAAAAACAGAGTTGATGGAGATCGTCTACCTAATGGAGTGACCTGTCGTCAGTTATGGAATATACCAACTGGTGGCAACACTGATCGATACTATTCAGCTCGGACTGATCACTTTGATTTCTGTGTTAAAGTTCTCGACGCAAATGGCATTACCCCGCAATCTTACAATACTTCAATTTCGGTAAGCAAAGAACCTCTTGTGGGTGTTCCGGCAATCCGACATTTTGCAATAGTTTTGGATTCATTCTTTTAGTTCGTTTCATCCTAAACAGTAAATGTACCAATGGGGGGTTTTTTAGTTCTTATATCCTTTTCCGCCCACTTTCCCTGTCCCTTATTGAATAACCATTTATAGTTTTAAAATGTATATATTGAAATAATAATAATGATTATATGACAATTTATTTATTTTGCAAATATTATGTAGTTTTCAATCAATCGACTTTGTAATTCGGTCTTCTGTCCGGGAACGATGCTCCTTTTTAAAACTGTTTTGAATAATTGAATAAATAATTTTTAAAAAAATGTCATTCAGTTTTCGGAAAGTTGAAGCAATCAAAATGATAATATATATGCCATTAGGAATTGTTAATCGATTTGAGGATAACGCCATCTCCGACTTCAAAGCAGATACGAACCAATAGCGCCATCTTGAGTCCTCAAGTATTCATATCAGTGATTCATACCTGGCCAGTTTCCTATAATGCTAGTGTAGTCTAGTAATATAGACCCACTTGAATTATAACATGTTGATTAACTACTCAATACATTTATACTGCAATAATTATGTTAACAATTAGCGAAACAATCACTTTTCCTCTCAAAACATTTTAGTTTCTCTATACAAATGCAATTATAGGTCAATTTATTCTCTGTAGTATTAGTAGATATCTGTATTTATAACATAATAATAATAACTTTAATAGTCTTATATTAATAGCGCTTTTCATGAAATCCATATCAAAGCGCTTTACAATGTAAAACATACGAAATATACAAACAAAAGTGAAATTAGAAATCATATAACTAAACATTAACAAATATCAAGGACACTGTAAATGGGGCTATGTTGAATATGCTTTCTTCATGAGGTACGTCTTTAAATTGGATCGAAACGATGCGATATTTGGGATACCACGGAGGGAATCTGGAAGAGTGTTCCAAAGACATGGGACAGAGCTTGAAAAGGACCTATCACCAGTCGATGAGAGAACACACACAGTTCACTCCCCCTTTAACGGTTTTTATATTTGTACTTGTTATTGTTTTCATGCTCAAGTTGTAATTTTATGGGTTTCGGGGTCTATACTACTTACAAGAATATTGTACTAGGAGGCTGCACCATTCAAGCTCCGCTCTTTAGCAGCCTCCTCCATTACCAACACTAGCGTACCTAAGGGGAGGGGGGCAGACTGCCTCCATGACGAGTCACAACTGATGCAGGGGACGTGCCCCTGCCCCCCTGACGAGTCATAACTGATCCAGGGGACGTGCCCCCCCCCTTTTGAGAAGCAAAATTAATAATTTGTAAATGTAAAAATTCATTTTTTTTTGCTTGTCAATTTTTTTTCTTGTACGAAATCCTTTATTTGTGGTTGAAGACCTTTTTTTTTTTTTTGCTTGTCAAATATTTTCGCGGACGAAATATTCTGCTAAAAATTTGCCCCCTTTTGGAAAAATAGGCGGATCCAGGTGGGCCCGGGCCCCCCTATTGGCTGAGCAAAAAAAAGGAAAGAAAGAAAATATGAGAAAAAAAGGAGGGGAAAGAGAGGAGAAAAAAGAAGAGGAGGAAGACGAGTGAATAAAATAAGATGAGCGGAAGACTTGGAAAATAAAAAGAATCTTCCATGTCACTATATAAAATTTTCGCTCGCATTGCCTGTTAGGTGATTTTCATATCTTGTTCAATATGGATTTTAAATATCAAGTTTAGAAGTCAATACAAAACATTTTTTCACCTCGAAAATCGAACTTTCGTTATTTTGTGTGATTTACAAATTGGTTTTTTTAAAGTACTCTGTAAAAATGTCAGTTTTGTGGTCTGAATAATAACATTTTCTGATCGCGCTGCGCGCTCGCAAATTGTTATTTATCAGGTACCTATTATTTTCGTGTATTCCATAAAGTTGTCAAAATATCCCTTTTCAGGTCTGATTGTCAAAACGTATCAGCTACCGCTGCACGCTAGCATTTTGATTGGCGAGTTATGTATGTCTCAATATTGATTATACAACAAACTACTTAAAATCCCCTTTTCATGACAGTTTATAAAAAAATTTGGCTCGCAATTTGCGCTCGCATTAATGGTTAAAAATATATTAACTGATGCATCCTATTTATAATGACAAAAGTGCTTGAAATATCCAGTTTTCAGGCCATAATATCAGATTTCGCACCCTCATTAGGCATTAATAAATAAGATATGGATTTAACAATTAAATTGTCCCGTTTGTTTCATCTCGCGCTTAGCAAGAGGAATAGGAAGAATAGTCATCATTTTTACATGATGACATGTCCCAAGGATGTCCCGGTCCTATTTCAAAACTCAAAGTGATTATAGTAAAAAATATCAGCTCTTTATTAAGTGCAATCCTTATCCACCTCACAATTTTCCTGCAAAGTGCTTGAAATATAGAGCTGAAATTGACTCTTTTTTTCAGATCGGAATATCAAATAGTTTAAGCTCGCGCTTCGCGCTTGCTTTGATTTTCATGATAAAAGATGTATTTAGAATGCCTAGATTCTAGGTCTAAATATGAAACACGCGCGCGCATGTTTATTCTAATACTCAACTTGTTCTATGTTAAAATCATTATCCAGTTTCAGATCACAATATCAAAAAATTTTGTGCTCGCATTATTAATGTAGGAAGATCCCCTATTACTCATTCTTTTCATGATTTACGAAACATGAATAGAGTGTCCCGTTTTTAGGTCTAAATCTCGATTTTTTTTCCGCTCGTGCTTCGTGCTTGCTTAAATAGCTATCCTGTTCACGATTACAAAAAGTGATTAAAATTTTCCATTCTTTATGTAGAAATGTCAATTTTTTTTCAGCTCGCGCTTCGCGCTCGCATTATTTGATTGGTGAAATATGTAACGTCTTCATGGCTACTTGCAAGCAGTCCTTAACAGATACCTTATCGATCAGTTCAAAACGTATATAAAAATTTTCTGCTCGCGCTTTGCGCTCGCATTATTAATGTAAGGAAGATCCCCAATAATATTACTCATCCTCTTCGTGATTTACAAAACATGAATAGAGTCACTCGTTCAGTAGGTCTAAATCTCGAAACTTTCCGCTCGCGCTTCGCGCTCGCATCAATTGTTTGGTTATACCTATTCTGTTTAAGTTACAAAAACGTGCGTAGAATTATCATTCTTTAGGTAAAAATGTCAAAAACTTTCAGCTCGCGCTTCGCGCTCGCACTATTTGATGTTTTAAACTATGTAACGTCTTCATGGCTAACTGCATGCAGTCTTTAACAGGTACCATTTCCACCAGTTCATTCCTGCTCGTGCTTTGCGTTCGAAGTAATTATTTAGCTGCATACACATCTTTTTCAGGATAACAAACATTGCCCAGAATGTTCAAATTTTAGGAAAAAATACACAAGATTTCCAAAAAAATTAGCTCGCGGTTCGCGCTCGCATTATATAAATAAGGATTGTGATATATATGTTTATGCTGATTTATAAGAATAAAGCTAAGAAGTGACTATTAGGACTACCCCTTCAAAGAAACCAAAAATAATCTTCGAGCGGCTGATTGGGGGAAATATGGCTGAAAAAAATATTCCGCCCCCCCCCCCCCATTGGCGAAGGCTGGATCCGCCCCTGTGTACATACAAATTTGCTATATGTTTCATTGCTTACATCTGTATATAAAAATGTGTGATATGAATTGTAAATGTTGAAAATAGAAATAATCGAAATGAACAGAAATGAATTATCACTGGGATAGCTGGTGAGAGGTATGAGGACAAAGAAATAGTCCATCTCTGCCATGAATGCAAAATAGCTAATTACAGATGGCCCCATTTATTGTTTACCTTTATCAAATCATCGAAATGTATCTTGTAATGTATGTCTTGTAACTGTGTAACGTAATTCTTTTGATCCGATTTCCTGGATTATAGGGGTAATTGTTGTTGCCCCAAACTCGGCATCTCCAAATGTCATTATATTCACCAAATCAATTTTTTTAACCTATTCTTTTACCTCCACTCTCACTTTTTCTTTCATTTCAGGTCGAAGCATGGTATGTATGTTCTGAATTGGAAGAATATCGTACTCAGTGGTTGAATGGAGAATGGCAAGAAGGAGTGATTCGAGACAATGGTTATACCGATCATCTTCGTTGTATCCTGCCACAGGGATCATTCTCATAGACTTTCATCAATTATCTCTTTCTTACAATGTCTGACATGCTAAACTTATCATGGCTGATAAGCATTAAGTGAAGGAGGCTGGAACATGACTTTATGCAACCAATGTGAGGAAACACTCGTAGAAAACAAATGTGTATACGGTGCTTATAAAAAAAGCATGATGACAATTTGAGGTCTTACATTCTGAGGTGATTTAATCTAACAAATTAGTTTCAGCTGAATATAGATGAGCGGTTCTTCAGATTGTCATTGGTGTCTTAGCGTACTTGTCAAAACCTGGACAAAATATATATCATGTGTATCTGTTGTTATTAACGCCAATATCATTCAGTAATTCGTGACATTCGGTTTTCTGAACTGATCCCTCAGTTGAGCGATTTATTTGTTACTGAATATGGTCGCCTTTTATAGGCTATGTTAGTGAATAAAAGGGTAAGATCGGTACCCCCCCCCATCACCCCATGAATTCAATCTCTTAAGAAGGACGTGTTAGCTTAGGTACAACATTCATTTTCAATCAAATCAAACTGTCATATATCTGATTTTTATCCTGACTAATCAGAACACGCGAAATAATACCATCCAAACATAAGCCAAACTTGAAATGTTTCTTTTCACTAATGAAATATGAGATCCTGCATAATGCAAAGATTTAGCTATTCTCTGGAATGCGTGAATACCCTGTTCCCACGGTCACGACTCACGCTTGTTTGTAAGTACAGTTTTATCCTTATTTTCCTTCTTCATAGTCACAGAGGTAAGAGACTCTGTCTGGACAGTGTGGTAATTCATTTTCATGAATTCAATTTGGCCCGCGCGGTGTAGCTAGCACTTAGCAGCTGCATGAGTTAGGTATAGCGAATCGGCATGTGATCGTGTTGCAAGTTGAATTGTCCGACTCATCGTCATCGGCGTAATTCCCCCAATTTACCTCCAACTACGTCACTTTGTTGTTCATTTCATCATCATTCTCTTCATCTTCAAAATCATCAATTTGAAAATCCAAATCTAGATAAAATTCTGGGTTTTCTTTCATTTCGTGATCGAAGTATTCAGTGACAGTGCGGAGAAAACGTATACACTCGCAACAGGTTTTGCATGCAAGTGGAGCTTCACGTGGGAGAGCCAATCACGCATCTCGTACAGAAAGTGACGTCATCAAATTCAAGTCAATTCAGAGACCGATGCGAGGCATATTTCGGAGAGGCATTTTGAGCGTTTTTTAATCGGCGATTTTCACCATATGTATTATTTTCGTTATTTTTGAATGACCCACTGATAATCCCCACATCATTACCTTTCCATTGACATATAATAAGACCACATTCATAATCAATATAGTTCTCCTTTAAGTAAACTTACTCTAGAAGATAGTGAGACGCGGAAAGAGAGAGAGAGAGGAGGGTAGGGAGAGATGTGAATGGAAAAATTAGGGAAGAGAGGGGGGAGAAAAAGGGGGGAGGTGGGGTCTAAGACAGGCTATCACTGCTACGGATGAAATCTATGACCGGCAATAAATGAATCCAGGAGCTACAAGAGAATAGTTCGAATGAGAGGGGCTTCGATCGGGGCCCCCTTTGGCTAGCCCCCGTAAAATTTTCGGTGAATTGTCATTTGGTCTAAACTCACTTTTGATAATGTCCTTTTCGTCTTATAATTATTACATAGTCTGATTCCATTTTGTCTATAACCAGTCGGTCTAACAGCCTTTTGGTCTTTGTAGCACTTCGCCTATTCACATTTCGTCTAATGCCCACTTCGTTTACCGTCCATTTGATCTATCATCACTTGGTCGCTCTCAGTAACAAACTGGTAATATACTAAATATTCATTTGGGCATTACACGAAAGTGCAATTAGACCAAATGAGAAACAGACCAAGTACATATTAGACCAAATTATTGTTAGACCAAATGGGTTAAGCCCATGTGTTATTAGACAAACGATCGAGAATTAGTCCAACTGTTGTTAGACCAAGTGGATAAAACCCAAATTTTCCACGGGCTCTTTTCCTGTTCTCCGAATCCCCCAAGGTAAATTGCCAGTTGGTCTAAACCCTATTTGACTAAAGTTTAGCCTCATCCTCTACATGGTCCAATTCCATTTCGTCTACAACCAGTTTACCTTTTGGTCTAATTGTTATTTTGCCTATTTACCATTCCGTCTAATTTTCATTTGGTCTAATTTCTATTTGGTGTAATACCTGTAACAGACTGGAAATGTTTATTTGGGATTTAGACGAAAAGGCGATTAGACCATTTGACTATTCGATGATTCGGCAATTATACCGAGTGGTCATGGGACCAAGCAAAAATTCGACCAAGTCCTATACATTAGACCTAGTGGAAGTTAGACCAAACTGTAGAGCAAATGGGTTTAGCTCATATGGTATTAGACGATCAGAGAGTTTGACCAACTGTTACTGCTAGACCAAGTGGATATAGCCCCCCCCCCCCTCCAAAAATGAGGAAAATTGTAATGATAAAATAATAAAAAACACATATACTCACCTCACCTCACGCACACTCACACACACACCCCCACACACATGTCAACACATCTCCCACCTATAACACAACGCACACAACCTTACCACAAACAACGACACACACCAGTATGCACATACACTACACATCAGACTGGTGGTTGAATACAATATGTGTATTGGGCGACAATATGTGGTTCTAGGTTTATTTTTGCCGACACAAATTGGCACGATATGCTTAAATATTGAGACCGGCACGTTCGCGACAAGTAGAGCAGGGGTGACAATTTGTGGTGTCAGTTTTTGCACAAATTTTCGCGGGTTGACAATTGGTGCGGACAATTTGTGCAGGGGTGACAATAATTGGTGGTGCAACACACGCAACGATTGAAACGGTGCTCTTTATGATCGTTGATTAATCGTATTTATGATCGTATCAGAACGTATAAGATCATAATTATCAGTTCAGTCAAGGCAATCGTAATGATCGTAGAAAATTTTGAATGGTTGAAAGAAAAATATTTTCATTTCATTTTCTACAAAATATAAATCAAGTAAATACAGTTGGGTCAATACAAATTGATACCAAAAATAAGATTCTGCAGTCATTATTGAAATGATTACCTATATACAAATATACATTCTATATAACCCCAAAATGACATCGTAACGCATTATTCTTTATCATTCTACTCAATCCGAGGATTGTTATTTAAAAGATTTTTTTAATCTAGATATTGCCTTTTTAACGTTTCAAATCGTTTGAAAACGAAAACTCATTTTAAATCAATTTATTGTGACACCTCTGATATATATACAAGAAAAGAAGCCTTATCTGTCATCCATTGGTTTAAAGAGTATGTTTTATTCATCCAACAATACATGCATCCCAAAATTAAGAATGTGAATAAAAAATATTTACAGAAATATTAGAAGACAGATATTTCATTTTTGTTATAATAATTGCATTTTCATTGTTTTCTATTAAATTGAATTAAATTGCATGACTACACTCCTCCTTAGTCCGTCTGGAAAAATGATATTATACTAGCATAATAATATACCAGACTGATAAATTATTTGTTTTAATGCACGCAAAGAGTTATTCATGCACAGACCAGTCGTTATTCCCATAAGCTTTCATCCTGTGTATAACCTCGAACATTGCTTATCATCGAAATAGCTTTAGCTTATCTTGCATTATATATTCAATCTTTGAAAGTATCTCCTCCTGCATGGATAAGCTGGGAACAATGTATTATTTCTGTCCTTCCTGTCTCATTTTCTTTTTCAAGATCATTTACCGTATAAGCATTCACAATCCAAGCTCCAAAGCGATTTTAATTTGTAAAGATAATAAACCAAAGAGCTTGCATACCCCCATTTAAAATCCGATAAGGACCTTCACAGTCTACTGTCTCGAACTGATGCGACACAAACCGTGTCTAATTCGTTGTCTTAATCATTTGACACCAAGCCAGTTCTCAATATATTTTGGAAAATGCTGCCCAAACAAGATCCAACTATACTATGGTCATTGGAGTGAATATAATAATAATAAAAACAATAATGATAATAGTGACGAAAAAAATAAGAATGACGATGGTAATGATGATAGTAGTTATAATAACAGTAACGATAATAATAATCTGCACTTTATTGTACATAATCCACTATATATCGACTTTACAGGCGCATGCTAAAAAAAGATATAAGGAATTGTGGCAAATATAGTGTTTTTGTTGACCTTATAATTATTGAAGCATAGATAATAAATGTCATTATGATGTTTTGTTATTCTTGACAGGGTCAAATTTGAACACACCCGGAATGGATTTGGGATTGTTAAAAATATACTATGCTTTGAAATGACTTTTTTGCTATTATCTTGATTTGATATGAACTTACTTGGGACGATGTAAGTCATAAAGGCTACAAAAGAAATATATTTGTTGGAGATTGTTTATCAAGATTACTTAGTTTCAATCTTAATTCAGATAAATACGAGTTCCCAAAAGGAATCATTTCAAAATATATGATCACTAAGTCTAAATCACATACATGTATAATGTACAGATGGTGAAAAAAGCAAGCGTTTTGTTTTTCACTTACCATGACCGTAAAAGTTATATGAGTAAGCCTACAAACGGGGAACTTGAAATTGGTGTATGATTACTACAAATATGGAAAACAAAAAGGTAGGTCAAAAATGTAGTAAAAGGTGTCATCACTTACCTCATCATGCATTATGGTAAAAGCGAACAATTGAAGAAAAAAGGGAAATGCGGATAAAAAATCTTTATACGAATCATTACTGTTTTCAGTGGGTTTGAAACGTTTGCCAACGCAAAGTTAACTTATATGACTGTAAGACAATTATGCTAATTGTAATATTTGATTTTTTTTTGCAGCGAAACCTGTCTAATTAGTAAAAGGTTTGAATAAATTTGTAGTAACCATTTGCATTCTGATGTTTTATGTTATGTAATGTCACGTTATGTTTTTCATTTAATTTGTTAAATTTCAAGACTTTCTTCATCAGGATCTTTCATAATCCGATTTTAATTATTAACTAAGGCGACAAAGCTGATGGAACACAACACTTGATATGATTAATCATTAATAACTCGAAATAAAAAGATATTTGTATAAATTCCGTCACTTCAATGACCCTACGTGCATCCCCTAAACTGTATTTTGAGCAATGCCAAGCCCACTAAAGAGTTTTACAGGGGATGGGTACCCTAGAGAATGGTTGGTTTGAATAAGAGCAGAAAATCAGGAAAATGAGTGGTTAAGGTCTGATGAGAGTCCGTCAAAAAATAAAGGAGTCAATGATTTTTTTAAAAGGCTTTATTCATGTGGCGTCACAGACGAGCAGCTCCTAAATACGTCGTGCGGTAAAATTTTGAAAGTGATCTGTGTGGTGGATATTATCATCATACACATTATTTCATATCCCATTCTATAAAATGTTTAAAAATCGAATTTATATTAGATGTTACTAGTATATGGAGGGGCTGCTCGCTCTATGACGTCACAAATTAAAAATGTTTAATTCATTACTCTCTTATCTTTTAAGACTTCATTAAACCTTTGCCAGGATTTTTATATCATTTTTTCTGCTTTTATTAGAACCAACTTGTCGTAAAATTGGACATCCCCTTTAAATGATAATTTAATGGAAATACTTTTGAGATTTGGAAGGCAAATTCCTCACCAGCATCAAATTGGTTTGAATGAATCAATCTCATGTGCATAGTAAGAAAGTTAAAGAAATTCAATGTCATTCACTTTGTTCCAGATACCAGTGATGTCACAGACGCTATAAATGATGGTGCCTATGTTATCAAATATTTCAGTTATGCGCCAATGTATTATTTTATATGTATTGTTATTTGTATTTTAACGGAAATAAATAAATTCGATATTAAACACTTAAATGGAACATTGGGATTCCAAGGAGAGATTCTATTACCCGAATCTATAAATATTTGAAACTTTACATCATAACCTAGAAAAAGAATATTGAGTGTGTTACATCATTAGTTTTCTTTAATTTCATAATCTATATTGTGCATCATATACACATTTCTCTTGGGGAGAGGGGAGCACGTGAATAAATTGATAATATGGTGGTACTTAGCGGGAGGGGGCAGAATTAATGTTGCCCCCCCCCCCCCCACAAAAAAATAATAAAAACCTATTTTCATTTACTGAAGATTTTCATTAAATTCACTAAAATGTGCACGAAATCATTAAATTTCACTTAAGTTTCGTTTTTTTCAAATCCCCTCCCCACAGAAAAAAAAATCTGCGTACGTATTTCTTTACAAAGAATCACGTGGGGCGCTGGATCCACGTGCTGGTCCCTGCTGAAATCCAGGGGCAGAGCACGCATGTACGTGTTTCTATTACAGTATATATAGCGGGATTTTGCATAAATTTTGCAGAAATAATATTTTCATTCATCATGTTTCCCCGATCGGCCGCTAAAAGCTATTTTTTGTTGTTGGTTTATAGAGGGAGCAGTCCAACAAAAACAAAAAAAAACGATTTTTTTTTTTTTTTTTTTTTTTTTTTTTTTTTTTTTTTTTTTTTTTTTTTTTTTTTAGGTACATTTAATTAGCTTTATTGTTACAAACAAGATAGGGTATATATCTCACATTGCCTAAATAGATAATGAGAGCGCGAAGCGCGAGCTGAACTTTTTGGATATTTTAATGCATTTAGATCAAAGACATTAACATTCAAAGCAGTTTTTAGCAGTATCAGGTAGGCTTTTGCGAGCGCGAATCGCGCACTCAATTTTTAATATATTGATGGCCCATTCCGAGTAACAATACGAAATATAATTTCTTTACTAAAATTTCATGAAAAACAATGAAATGTAATGAAATTTGTATTTAAATGTTAGCTAAATGACATTATTCTCGCAAAATAAGCTGAATTACATGTATAGTGATATGCGCAGATGAATGATGGTATGCGTATACTGCTTTTCATTAGTCCACACAATACGATTTTTATAGTCCACCTCCTCCTCATCCTGACAAACAATTCGATACTGCCCCCCCCCCCCTGCATCCGCGCCTGCCCCACCAAACACACTTTTAAAAACGTTCAGACGACAGAGCTTGCGCAAATTAATGAATAAAAACATATTTTATGTCTTATATTTAACTCGAATCCTGAAGCTAATACCGCTGCGTCATTATGCGCTGTAAGACTTGCGACGTTATGCGTTAGTAGAAAAGGTACGACATTATGCGTTGACTGCGTTGGACGCTCTTGGCATAATGTCGCAATCTGCGTTGGTGTGACGTTGTGCCTTGCTGTTATCGGTAGTAACAGCACGTACCTCATCAAATTGGAAACGAATTTAGGCGGCGGTGTTGCTGGCTAGATCAACATCTACTGTACGTGCACCCGCTATTGATTAAAAAAACGTGAAGCACTCGCTTCCCGCTTAAATGCTTTCCGAAAAAATATCACCATGACTTTTTAAAAGAGTTTTTTTCTTTCTTTCTTTTAACATCATATTCCCTCGACCGTATTTTTTTCATTGCTGTAAGATGATGAAACACTACTCTAGATAAATAAAAAATATGCCAAACTCAAACTCTTGAATTTTGATATTTGCATGAATAGTGTGGACTATGGAACACCCTTCTTGTTAAAATATTCTTGCAATACTTACTAGTTTGCCTGAAGCTTACAGTGTTCATTCCTCAAACTCTCGATAATACCAGATTTCCGAGACCCCGCCCCAATCTGGTTTATTGCAAGTTATTGCCCTCAATGACTACTGGTTTGAATCGCTGTGCATCTAAGTGTATCTTTGGCTCCTATGATGAGGAGATTGAAAGGACATCCAAATCGGATAGAAAGGTGATCTTTAAGCCTTATAAAACAAATTTTAATGCACTTATCTTAGAATTATTGTAAAGATACCGCAGTATAAATGTACCTGTATCAGTCAACTTGTCTCAGTATTTTGGTAAACATCCAGCTTCCCTGTTAGCCATCTCTCTTCAGAAATCAATTCGCATCATGAAGATTATCGTCCTCTTGTGTTTAGCTCTTGTGGCATTTTTGGGATCCGTGAGAGGAGACCAGGAAGAAGTCCGCAAGATTAGGATGAACGGAAGAGGTAATTACAAAAAATAAAGTGCATTGTATATATCTTACGTTGTAATGATTTAAACATCGACCGACGATCATAACATGTCACAGGGGCGGCGGAGCGAAGTTGAAAGTGGGGGAGCACAGGGGAACAAGGGCACCTTTTCTTTTGAAAAGGGCAATATCTTAAACATGGCCGTATGCAGAATATTTTCGCTGGGGGGCAGCACGCGTAAACTTTTTGAGAAAAAAAATCGAAAGCGAGAGAGCATAGCGACCGAGCTTATCATTGAGGTGCTTTTGCAGTTTGGTAAGTGAAATTGATGGATCTTGTGCATACTGTTGGTTAATTTTGTGAGAATCTTCAGTAAAAAAAAAATGTGCGTTTTCGAAATTTCGGGGGGGGGGGTGGCAACTGCCCCGCTGCCCCCACACACTGATTAAACCCATGATCTTAAAACAAAGAAAAATGACTTATTTACCCCCACTCACATGACTCATGAAACTTAAGGCACGTAGGATTATTTTTACAAGTTTTTTTTTCATTCATTAGCACTTGCAGTAGGAAGCAGGACGAGAAACCGGGCACTCAGCGGGCACGAAAAGAGTGGGTTTTCAGAACAACTTATGAGAAGGCAAAGGGACACTCGTTAACACACAACTGGGCACATGATATGTTCGTGAGGGGCATTTTTCTTGGGTAAAAGGGGCACTGATTCGAGAAAAGGGCACTTACAAAAAGGCAAGAGAGCACTTGCTCAGACATAAAACGGATCCTTCTCAGGTGAAAGGGGAATAGAACAAGTTAGTTGGGGCACTTTTCTTATGTAAAAAGGGGCATCGATTCGAGAAAGGGCACTTACAAAAAGGCAAGGGAGCACTTGCTCAGACATAAAACGGATCCTTCTCAAGTGAAAGGGGGCACAGAACACGTTCGTGAGGGGGAAGTTTTGGTAAAATTTGACACTGATAGCACTTGCTAACACATAAAACGGGTCCTTCTTAGGTGAAAAGTGTGGTAATAACTGATAAAAGTCTGCAAGCGTATAGACTTTACTGTGTTTTTACACGTGACCACTTCTACTGAGAAGCGTGACTGTTTCCAAGATGATGGAGCAGTGCTGATGTTGTTGCAGCTAAACTAATAAATGTCTGTTGTAAATGCGTTATTAAGAACTGACTTCTGATCTGTGATTTGCCTCTAACATAAGTTCCAACCAAAAAGGGCACAGAACACATCCGTGAGGGGACATTTTTGGAAAGAGTTTGGCACTTATTCGAGAAAGGGCACTTAGTAACACCTAAAACGGGTCCTCTATCGATTAAAGGGGCACAGTACACGTTCGTGAGGGGGCATTGTTTTTGCGTAAAAAGGCACTTTTCAGTGCTTCAGAAAGTGGGGGGCGCTGTGCCCCCAGGATCGCCGCCCCTGACATGTCCTTTGTAATAACGTTGTAGCTTTTCTCATTAATGTGGTTTAGAGCCACATAATTTTTCATCACAATTTTGATGAACCTGGATGCGAAAACAATCATGTTCATAATTTACGATTTTAAATTCTTATGTTTATTTGAAATATGAATTCGAATATCGTACTTTGGGATCTTCCATGTAATAAGAGTAGATTATGTTCTTTATGATAAAATGACAATATCATAATTATTTTATATAACATATTTATATATCACCACATTTATTTTATAAAGGAACTCAGTCATTGATAATGATCTTAAAGCCCCAGTCACATACGGTTTCTCAAAGATCTCAAGGATCCTCAAGTATCCTGTGTGTAGAAAATATTCTTTTGCACATTTCTAAAATTGAGCACATGGAGTAAGTGTAAGGTGGAAAACAAAGAGCGTTATGACATGCTTAGGTTTCGCCCATATTCATGAAATAGTGTTATGCATATTATTGGCGGTACAATCGATGAAACTACTTTATATTTGACAGCCGATTGTTAACTGAATTTGTTTTATATCCTTCCTCAGTGCAGATAGAAAACAAAGAGCACAATCAGCTGTCTCATTGTTATAGTATCTTTACTATATCCAATAATTTTCTATAAGATACATTGCAAAATATTATGGACGGGCACGTAGTTGATTTCATTTACAGTACAATCAAAATAAATTGTATGGAAGCTTAAAAAAGCCACCCAGATGTTCAGATAATCATCTCGTCCATGTCTACAATCCTTGAAAAAGAAGATGAGATGACAAGATCTTGGATCTCGTCATGTCTACATCCCATGGGAGAGATGATCAGATATCATGATCTCGTAACTCGTCATGTCTACATCTTTTAGAAGAGATGATCAGATGACAATATCATGGATCCAAGATCTTGTCATCTGATTATCTCTCCCACAGGATTTATAGTCATGACGAGATCCAAAATATTTTCATCTGATCATCTCTCCCACAAGATGTAGACATGGCGAGATCCAAAATCTTGTCATCTGATCATCTCTCCCACAAGATGTAGACATGACGAGATCCAAAATATTTTCATCTGATCATCTCTCCCACAAGATGTAGACATGGCGAGATCCAAAATCTTGTCATCTGATCATCTCTCCCACAAGATGTAGACATGACGAGATCCAAAATCTTGTCATCTGATCATCTCTCCCACAAGATGTAGACATGACGAGATCCAAAATCTTGTCATCTGATCATCTCTCCCACAAGATGTAGACATGACGAGATCCAAAATCTTGTCATCTGATCATCTCTCCCACAAGATGTAGACATGACGAGATCCAAGATCTTGTCATCTGATCATCTCTCCCACAATTTGTAGACATGACGAGCTCCTAGACATCGTCATGTGGTCATTCTTTCTAAAGGAGGTAGATATATCAAGATTACCATCTGAACATCTAGGTGGCACTTTTAAGCTTCCATAAAATTGTGTTTTATGAAATAACTCATTTGATCGTTTTTATTATAATCATGAAAAAAAAAGTTGTGAATTAGCAAAATTTTAGACATTTTTCTCTTTAAAAATATCCAATTACGTATGGCATATAATATTCAGAAAAAAATATATTTCACCCTTCTCTCTTTCCCTTTCTTTTTCTTCTTGGTTGTAATTTTTTTGTTGGGGAGGGAGAGGGGGCAAGTGCCCGCCCGATGTCCCCCCCTCATCTGTACACCACTGTAGCAATTAGTTTGAAACTGGCTTTCCTTCGCAAGCTGCTAGCTACTAATATAATATTTATCATGTACGGCAGAACCCGGTCGACGTGTGCACCGCCGAGACTATTGAAAATAAATATGCCTAAATGAAAATGCACAAAATTTGTGTTTGTTTCCTTTTTTTCATTCGTTTTTTGTCCGTCGAAGTGTTCCAAAGATGACACACATGCACCCTCACACACCCTCACTAACACCCTCACCTCATATATGCGGCCTCCATATATACCCTCACACAAATTTACATAGACACACAAATAAACAACTGGTACAAAAGACTACTCAGCACTGCCTTTCGTGAAAAGCTCCCCCAATTGTCTCAAAAAGGTGCGTTATTTGACTCCCCTCCCTCAACCCACCCTTTCGAGAAAAGCTCCCCCGGTTTTCTCGAAAGGATGCGGCCACCCCCGCTCCGCGAGCGCAGACGATCGTAACAAGCCGAATGGCGTCAACCAAGATTCTCTGCATCAGTTCATAAAAATCCCCGCTTTATTTTCTTCTTCGTCGTCGTTGTCTTCTTCTCCTTCTTCTTCTTCTTCTTTTTCTCCTCCTCCTCCTCCTCCTTCTACATGACAGTTCGTCTTAACAACCAAGGATTCACAAACACGAATGCAGGAATAATAGAGGTCTACTTCAAAGGAGAATGGGGCATGGTCTGTGCAGACAGTAACTTGGACATGAAAATGGCCAACGTAGTATGCCGTCAGATGGGATTCGATTTGGCAGTAGAACTTGCTCAGCCAGATGAGTATTTTGATGACAGCGTTGATCCCGATGAGAAGATCTGGCACAATGTGCTAAAGTGCAACGGCGATGAAGGAACCATCAGAGATTGTCAGGTTTTGGGCAGTCTCGGGACACCTGGACAGACTGAATCTAGCTGCCCTCGATCAAGCTACGCTGCGGTCGTTTGTGGAGGTAATAAGGTCTTCTTATATCATTATTTTTTCCATGAAGGCGCATCATAGTTAAAGGTCAGATGCGACTTGATTTTGATCTTAAAATTGTAGCCATATAATAGATGTAATAATTCACGGAACCATGGCCAGAATCAACACCAATTACTCTGCATGATGTCGTGGAAACGCCACCTGTCCGTATGCACAAAAGGATTATTCGATTGAGTTGGCAATCTTCTCTAAAGGACAAGTCCACGCCAACATAAAATTGAATAAAAATTAAAAAAAAAGTCCAACAAGCATAACACTTAAATTTTCGTCTAATCGGATGTAAAAAAACATATTTCTTAAATTCATTTTGTTAACTTGTAGAGTCATTATGATGAAAAAAAAAGAATATCGGTCGTGAAAGTATCAATATCTCATAACAATCTCATTATTTCTGGATAGATGGCGCTATATCAATGCCTATTGTTATTATTACTATTATTGTCATTATTATCATTATTATCATTATCATTATTATCATTATTATTCTTCTTATTATTATCATTATTATTATTATTAATTGTTGTTGTAGTAGTAGAAGTAGTAGTAGTAGTAGTAGTAGTAGTAGTAGTAGTAGTAGTAGTAGTAGTAGTAGCAGTAGCAGTATTAGTATAGTAGTAGTATCACCCTCAAAATAATAGATTTATTTAGAATCATTTTAAACGATTCATAAAGCTATTTCAATAGGATTCTGACATGTCTGAGTTCAATTCATAATTCGGAAAATTTGGAATTAACTGCACAATATGCGGAACAATCTTCACTCTCATCCCGTGTTAACTTCATACGATAACATTGTATAATGTTTTCATTTTGTTAACAGATAATGTGCCAGATGCGGATATCATTACGAAAGAAGATATCAAAAGTCGAGCGGAAAAATTTCTTCTTGAACTTCTCCAAGAAACAAAGAAATAGAAATGTTCGCTTGGACACTAAATATATCGACCTGACGGATTTGACTAAAACCCAATTAACATGAATCATTTTAGTTGTTAAGGGAGATAGAAACGTATAGTAGAGCCAATATATTTTTTTTAATAATCGATTCCGATTTGAAACTCGAACATTTCAAGTGTCTTCATGCCATAAAGAAATAATGTTTTACTCTTTTCAACAACAGTCGACTGTATCCAATATCCACTTTTCTTACGCAATATTCAATGTTAAATTCCTAACCTTGAACATTATCGTTACTTTGCACTGCCATTACATAATTTATATTTCACATTGTATTATGTGTTAACTCTATATCGTGATGAAGTTTTAACATTTTATACAAACAAAGAGAAAGTTTAGCATCACTTCTACTCGGTCATAATAGTGAAAACTTTGAAGCACGAAATATGGATACAGCTAATCATATGACCTTCAGCTCATCCATCAGTAGCTTGTGTCATTTTAGTATATAATTATCCAATTTCAAATAAGATATAGGCCTATGTGTGTAAAAAGCATTGGTCGAAATGAAATTCCTGGTAGAATTTGATCAATAAATCGGTTGATTTTGATTATTTTTCTCAGTCGGACACATATTAACCAAGAGAATTGTCATTCTGACAAATATTTTTTTACTACTACCACCTTTCAGTTAAATGTCTTTCATGAATTTGTTCGATGGCTATATTGTAATGGATTTGTTAGGATATAAAGAAATAAGTTACAGTAAATATCAATATGAATTATGATCAAAATCGTCTTTCAAGGAGTGTGTAATTATAGCCGGGAGAAATGCAGCGAGTGAGCAGAAGGAACATATTGGAGAATAACTACAAATTAAAGCAAAACCAAAACAAAGGTAAAAAAATATGTATATGGTAATAAGACGGAAGAGTAGAATAACAAAGATCATACTCAATAAAATATTAGTAAAAAGAACTATAAGCAAAAGTCGAAGCAAACCTTGTGATGTTTAGTTAAGTCCTGTAACCATGGTAACCGTGTATGTTCGTATAGCGAGTCAAGAGGGCGTACGAAGAAAAGAACGATGAACAAGGTAAAAAAGCTTTTGGGTTTCCTTTAACCCAGTAAGTTTTAATTTAAGAACGAACACACGTACGACTTTACTCAACATCACAAGGTTTCTTTCGACTTTTGTCATATACAGCCCTGTTTGAAATGTGTTTGCTTAGTTCATTTTTGTTATTATTTTTATTTCTGTTGAGTCTAATTATCTTATGTTTTGGCTTTGCTTTCATTTGTTGCTATTCTCCATTATGTCCCTTCTGTTCTGTTGCTTATTCTATAATTTCTTTGTTTTATATATAGCAAATGAACACTGATGAAGGCCAGGTTCCGAAAGCTTTACAAGTCACTCTGCATCATTTGTGACCATTCATTACACTTCATACATTATATCATACGAAAATAGTCAAATCGACTGGTAATCAAATCCATACCTCTCTCGCTATATATATATATATATGCTACCGGCGGTTTCACGCCCGAACTTGAGGCGATCTTCAGGCAGACTGACATTGTAAATATATAATTATATATATATATATACGATATAGTGCGCCCCCCCAAAAAAAAACCGAAACGGAGAACTATCGTTAATTTATCACAACTTAATTACTCACATGACCTATCATTGTAAAGTTTAGAATATACGATTCTTCATTCACGCACAAGTGAGTAAAAATCGAAAGAAGGATACCAAAAAGTCATGGAATTTCAAAAGGAAAATAACATGTCTATACAACACGTCAATAATTATGTCCTTTTTAATTTCATACCAAATTCACAGAAAATGGTTCTGTTCATAAAAATTGATGCCTGAATCCCTGTAATATTTCAAGTTTAAGTTCAAGTTTATTTTTCCATTTCCATTATCAACATTATAAGCAATACAAATCAAACAAACATTATAAACATAAACAAATACAAATGAAATATGATAGCAATGATGACAAATCAATTACGAGTTCCAAAACATTTGTAAAATAGTTTTAATAAAATCTTATATGGAAATGAGGAGATCCACTAAAAAGCATTGCTTGTAGAGCGTGGATCCCCTAAGATAAAGAGATAATATATTAAACATTTGAAAATGGGACTCATTCGAAAGTGTAAATACAATAAGATAAAATAAAATATTGGGAATAATAACAAGATGGTGAGTAACAGCGAAAGATAATAAAAAGATGACAGAGATACGGGACGATACTAAAACGCAAAAGAAAACAAAGACATGACGAAAAATAGAGGGGAGAGAGAAGGAATAAAGTACTGAAAGGGGAGCGAGAGAGGAAGATCCTGAGAGGGCAAAGATGAGCGGGGAGAGGGGGAGAGAGAGGGAGACACACACATACAGATACATATAAAGAGAAAGGGTCAGAAAGAGAGAGAGAGGGTAGAGTGGGGACAAGAACGAGAGTGCAATCGTGGATCAAAGAGAGTGTGACTTAATAGCGTGCTAAGAATATACAAAGTAATTAATTACTTTGGTAAGACAGTAGCAGAAATATTTTTAGTTTTTTTAAGGGAGTGGATGGAGGGGGCCTGTTGAACGTCTTTGTGGAGGGAATCCCAAAATTTGGGGCCGGTGAAAATAAAAGTATTTTGAGCAAAACGAGTTCTTAGGATAGGTAGATGAAAGTTACCGGCTTGTCTGGTAGGATAGCTATGAAAATTGTTATTTTGAGAAAACAATATCATGAACTGCAAAAGAAACCATACTGTTATTATACATGTACATAAACTGTCCAAGCTGAAACTATAAGTCTTGAATCTTTAAAATTTTAATAAAATGAGGACTACCTGCAGGCTATATACCTATCAGAGCCACACAACACTCCGTGTTGTTGACGGTAAACCGCGCACTATGGCTATGATAGGAATCCGTGAAAACACTTTTGCGTAAGGAAGTTATGGAAACAAGCATTATTTCAAAGAAACAGAACGTTGTTATTTCTTGACCATTTTCTGTGATTGGGGTATCAGATTAAGAGAAATCTTCGAATTATTTTTACACCCTCATGCGTGAATAAAATTCCATATGAGTTATACCAGGTGAAGAAGAGATTCTAAGCTTTACAATGATAGGTCATTTTGTATACTGTATTTGTGATTTATCATTCTATCTAATATCATACCGTGGCATGACAAGCGCTAAACCAAAAGTTATGGAGAGTGGTAAATCGATTTTTCTCTGGATGTATTAGGGTTATACATAATGTGATAACATTTATGATGCTATTCCATTCCATTTCCCCGAAGTTAAATGTCTGAAAGTTAATAAAAAATGGATTGTTAGCATTACCAATAACAATCATGATGCCTGTGAATGTTCGTGGGCGAGGTGTGTGGTTGCGTGCGAGGTGTTCGTGTGATGTGTGGGTGTAAAGGGGTGGGTGTGAGTGTACATGTATACATTATGCAGTTGACTAACATGACTATCAACCCCATCCAGGTAAGAAGACCTGTCTACCAGTGTTGTAGTCAAGGCTCAAACCTCCAAGGCCAAGGCTTTAATACCCACTGACCAAGACATGGAAACCCAAGGCTAAGGCCAATGCCTAAAAACCTCAAGGCCAAGGCATTTCAAACTTCGATATATGGAACAATGAGCCAACAATGCTTAGGCGGCAGACATGGCACACAGGGAAAATGTATAAAAGGTGAGAGCGAGCAAAAATTTTGAGTACATGTAAAAAAAAAAATTTCATGATAGATTTTGACATGATATTAAAATAATAATGTAATTACCTTTGTACATTTAATACATTATTTTTATAGGTGATTTACATTGCAATAATCATTATTACCACGGTCATCTGATCTTGGCATGCCCATTATCAACGTACACTTTCTCCACTCCCTGGGACAGTGATGGGCGGCAGAACGTATTTTCGTTTTTTTTTTTTTTTTGGGGGGGGGGGGGTCAAAGCCAAAACGGGCACTGATATGTCAAAATGGGTATTTTGGTGCAAACAGATATTTTCAAAATAAGATTATCAACTGCGTGAAGTTTTGTGTTTATGTCGAGATTAAGGTTGAGCAAAGCCCTTTTTAAGTAATTTCTAATTGATAAGTGATATTTTGATTTAGGCTTTACTTTTCTTCGAGAAAGCGTAGCGAGCAAGCGGTTTTGAAAAATTCAATTCTAAAGTTATAAAACTCTTTTTTTGGTCAATTATGCCGATTATCACTGTTAAAAGGGCATCCTTGCGAGAGGTTGCCAGCGCGAATGACGAGCTCAAACTTCTTCACATTTCATGTAATAAGACATTAAAATGAAATATTCTGAGCTGTTTTTGTAATCAATAAAAAGATGTGTATCTAACTAAAAAATTAACGCCAGTGCGAGCTTAAATTTTTAATATACTGACCAGAAGAGGAAGCTGTTAAGGACGGCATTTAGTGACTCATAAATAGATACATAACTCACCAATCATATAATGCGAGGGCAGACGCGAACAAAAAAAATTGTGATATTCTAACCTGAAGACTGGACATTCTAATAACCATTTTTTTGTAAATGGGAACAGAATGAACAGGGGCCGCCGAGCGGTTTTTAAGGGGGGGGGGGCTGACCATGCAAAAACTCACAATCATTGTCATTTTTACGTTTTGGTACACGGTTTTGGAAAAAAGTGGGGGCTGAAGCCCCCCCCCCCCCCCCCCCCCGCTTGAATGAGCCCCTGAATGAGTACCTTACTTAACGTTATTGATGCGAGTGCAGAGCGCGGGCCAAAAATTTGTGACAACCCGAAAACTGGAAATTATAAACACTTTATAACCATGAACAGGATAAGTATTGTACTTAACAATAATTGATGCGAGCGCGATCCAACATTTGGTGATTTTCGAACCTAAAATGTATTACGTTTACTATAAAAAGTATTTCTTTTGGAAAAAAGGGCATTTGCGATTTTGGAAAAGGATCATTTTTTCCTACAGGGAATTTATCGGGGGGGGGGGGGGGGCAAGAGAGCACAAAGCGCAAGTTTAAATTTTCAAATGCTGACCTGAAAATTAATCATTTTAGGACTATTGTTAGTTTTCATGTTTTTTTTTCTTCTGCTTACAACTGCTTTTAAATGTCAATTCTCATTTTTGTATTTTCTACACTTATTTTACCTTAAAAACCGGAATAAAGAATACTAACAAAATAATGTTATATTGAAGAGGATATAAAATAAACGGGGCGCACCCCATACCCTGAGTTGGGGAGGGTAAATCTTAATTATTTCTTGAAACAGTAAAATAGAAGTCTGTATAAAAAATATTGACACACAAAAAAAAGTTGTTTATTTCCTTGAAACTGTAGTGAAATTAAATTCACTGTCGAATCATATGATTAAAAAGAAGTAAACATTTTTTTTACTTTGTTTTGTCAATCTGAGATACAAGACCCAAAACAAAATGTACGTGACCGTATACAATTTAGAAAAGATGTACTGCCTATCAACATATTAACTGAGTTTGCAGTATATTCTGCCTAACCAGCCAAATGTGTCAACCTCGTCTTCACAACCTCACATGTTTCTCCCCCTTTTCCTCTCTCTCTCTTCCCATTCCTCTTTCTCGCCTGTTTAAAAACTATCAGAACCCCCCCCCCAAAAAAAAAAAAGAGTGAGAGAGAGAGAAGTTCCACTACCAAGCATAAACTTAGAAAAGGGAAACAAAAGGAAAGGAAAAGCAGTAAATGTGATATTATTTTATTAAAAATATTGTCACCTACACCTACTACTATATACTATAGTACACCTATACTACTGCTGCTGCTACTGCTGACTGGTAGTATTGACCATTAGTGTCATTAAATATACAGAACAATTCAAACATTTATAATTAGTTATATAAAAACAAATGAAAGTCCAAAATACAAAATGCCTTGAAAATGCAAGGCTCAAAATCCTCAAGGCCAAGGCTTGAATGTTGAAGGCCAAGGCTTTGAAATGTAAGCATTAAGGCACCGTAAGGCGCCTTAAGGCCAAGGCCGAGCATCAAGGCACTACAACACTGGCGTGGACCAGTGGCGTAGACACTGTCTACGTTCATATGCTTTTCTTTTGCAAAATATAATTGAAGCATATGTAGAATATATTTAAGCAATTCAGATTGTCACGGTATACCATACGGCAGAGGTAAAAAAATAATCTCCTTGCACTATGTAAATCAAATTGATTTATGTGTTAATACATAACTGCAACTTACTGGTTGATTTAAGTGCACGAGCATGTAGTTTAATCCCCAATGAAAAGTTTACAATACAACCATATGTCTATCGATTTAATAACTTAATTACCTTTACCATTACCAAACTTTTTTTTCAGAAGGAAAAAGGGACATGTAAAACAGGCCTCTTATGGCTGACTTAAAATATATTCAATTTACGGGAATCGTAAAAAAAAATTATATTTAAAGGGGAGTCCGACCCAAATAAAAACTTGTTTTTATAAAAAAAAGAAAAATCAGACAAGTTGATAGGTGAAAGTTTGAACAATATTGGACAAACAACAAGAAAGTTATGAATTTTTAAAAGTCGTAAATATTGGTAATCACTATACCCACAGAGACTTCAAATTGGCCACACATGGGATGTCATAGTGATGTAAGGCAAGGACCACTCTTCCATGTACTCCAATACATATTATGGCTAAAATATAATTTTTTTCCTTAAGTTTTATTTCAAATTATATTTTTCTGTCATGAGGACATAAAACAATATACTACCTCGGTTATATTTAGATTACTGCCCCAGGGGAATGGGTACTTAGGAGAAAACCACAATTCACTGATAATAAAGTACATGGCCTATGGGAAAGTTGTCCTTGCCCTTGTCATAATTTACTTACCCAGTTGCCAATTTGAAATCTACATAGTATTAGTGATCTAAATTTTAAAGCAGCTATAACTTTCTTATTGCTTGTCCGATTTCTTTCAAACTTTCACCACTCTGTTTAATTTATTTTTATCCTTCCCAACACAACATTTAATGGCCAAGGCTGGATTCCCCTTTAAGTAGATTCCTGTAAAACAAAAATGTGTGCTTGAGTCTCAGACAGAAATTGGCAGTGGTCAGAAAGGCTATTGCTCTTGAAATGTATATGCTGGTATAAAGTCAAGATTGTGTGACTATTGGAACATAATTTCCAACACGGCAAGTCATCTTTTCAACCACGCTAACTCGGTAAATCTCTGTTGAACTATCATTGTATTGTGGATGAATTACTGCATCGTAAGTATAATCATATTTTCTGGTTTTCCATTGCTCGTGGAGTAATATTATCAGTTTCGGAAAATCGATTTTAAAAAATGTCAAGATGCAGACATCGGGGCATAATAATTCTAACAGTACAAAACAAGTAGGAAATGGTGTAATCATTTGAATATTTAAGATATTTATCCACTGTATGACACCAAAGTTACATTAATTCTGGAGGCCTTTATGAATAGTATAACATTTCCAGACTTCAAGTAATATCACATTTGTTCTTTTTTTTCTTATACATACAATATAAATGGAAAACTATTTTAATGATGAATATGACATATCAACAAGTTCGACTACTTTTGTAAATGATTGTATTACATGCACATGATGGATGTTTAAAAGGAAAACCCCTTTAAAAAAGTTTACAACGGTGTTCTAAATTTATAATTTAAAACTGAAAACCCTTTCATAGCGCCACAAAGCTACTGTGGAATTAAGTTCTTAAAATAAAATGCGTAACTAGGTAGTGAGTAAAAAAATAAAATAAAGAAATAATAATTATAATGAGATTAATAATATAATAATAATAAAATTCAGTAATTCACTTCTTCATCAAAACATAATCATAATTGACCATATTTAAACAAAATCATAACAAATTCTGGTAGGCCTACTTGTCTGTCTAATTCTTTTGAAAATCTAAAATAATGCCGCTCTTAACTCAAAATTATAAGCAGGCTAAACACTTTCCGTTTGAGAAAGTCTGGTCATACTTTTTTTTTAAATTAATGTCTTGATGTAAGAGGCATAATAGTGTATTCATTGCAGAGACGGAAACATAGGCTTTTTTATATGTATGGATGAGTGAACAATAAGTGGTATGATTTAAGTAACTATTAATAGTGATTTTATTGAGATTTTCAGAAAGATCGATAAAATGTGTAAGAAATCATTTTTAACCTATCTATTACTTTTTTTGTGAAAAGATTAACCTTATTTCCTGGAAATCCATGAGTTGGGATCTTAAATAAACATTGCAATAATTGTCTTGATGATAGAGATCACACAGTTGGTGAACATCAATATTGAATCAAAAGAATGTAAAATTATAAGGACAAAGCCAAGGCATATTCAAGACAAAGGCATTGGTCCGTATCAATAAAACTGAAAACGCAAAGCAACTTTTCTATCCCTCTTCTGTATCTTTAGATTTTCCAAATGAGCTAACGAGCTATGTTACCAAAGCAAATAAGAACTGTTTCGTTTATCGCACATTTTAAAATTCCCATATAATTCTTGCAGAAAATCAAAGGGATTGTTCTTTTGTATGCAAAATGGCTTCCATGATTAGGGAATTCATGTATGGAAAAGGAATGAGTTTCTTTGTTGGATAGCCATTTTGCTTGATATTTTGCAAGCTCATCTTTTTGTAGCTGACTTGTTTCTGACAAAACATTGTATTAAATTGTCTGTATTTCTTTGAAAGTCATTGTCAATCCAATAATGATTTCTTTTCAGTGATTTTAAAACTCGTTATATGATTGAACATTAATCCGATTTAAATACATTTAAAAGCAATTGGTCGGATTGTTTTCTTATAAAAATTTCTAAAGTGAGCGACGAGTAAAACTTTCATAAAGTTTTACGACTTTATAAAATCATTCCTTCAAGAATATAGTAATGCAGACACCTAATTAAGGATTTTTTTTGATGAAACTAGTGAACCGAAAGAGAGGTGTCGGCATTAGGCCGGTCACACCGCCCGAACTTAGTTGGAGCGTTCCTTGAACGGTAGGGGAGAGGGGGCCGAATTTCGACAACACTCGTCACCGCGCACAATATGGGGGGGGGGGGGTCGAATCCCCCGGTCGTTGCCTTAGCGGTGCACCGCTGAAACCGGCGCGGCGTTGCTTAAGCGTTGGTTTATCGGTAACGAGCGTTGGTTCAGCTGTGACGCGAGCGTTGAACGTCAAACCAAAGTTCATCACCGCAATGGATCGCTGCTTCAACGCCCGACACCGTTCCAGCAATCCCGTGTCCGCTCGTAAAACGGTTACAACCGCTCCACCAAAGTTTTTGCAGCGTTTATCACCGCCCAGGCAAAGCTGGCGAAGCAGCGGTGGTCCAGCGTTCAAGATTTCTGCGTTGGCCTAGCGGACCCAAACTTTGACTAGACGTTGATGGAGCCGTGGTGAACTTTGCCGGAGCGGAAAATTCCCTGCTCTCACCGCTCGCAATATTTTGTGCACGAAGGTGCAATGGCCGGTATTATCGAAGTATCAACAGTAGCAAGCTTCTTTAAAGGCCTGGTCACACCTCCCGAACTTTGTTGGAGCGTTCCTTGAACGATAGGGAGAGGGGGCCGAATTTCGACAACGCTCGTCACCACGCCAAAAAAGGGAGAAAAAAATCCAAAACACGGGCGTTGCCTTAGCGGTGCACCGTTGAAGCCGGCGTTGCTTTAGCGTAGGTTTAATGGTAGCGAGTGTTGATAGAGCGGCGTTCTGCGCATGCGGGCGTTGGCTCGGCGGGATTTAAAGTTGGTTTAGCGGCATACCGCTTTTGACTACAGAGCTGAACGGATTTCTTTGAAAGAAGTTCTGATAGATTCAAAATGGCTCCTGGTCCATTTCTCCCCGTATTTATAGCCAAATGCTGGTCCCGCTCCGTTACCTCCATACCATCGCCAAACCGAAATTCAGCACCGCAATGGATCGCTGCTTCAACGCCCGACACCGTTCCAACAATCCCGTGTCCGTTCGTATAACGGTTACAACCGATCCACCATAGTTTTTGCAACGTTTAACCACCGCCAGGGAAAAGCTGGCGAAGCAGCGGTTGTCCAGCGTTCAAGATTTCTGCGTTGGCCTAGCGGACCCAAGGGTCCATGAACATGCGTCTAGCGGTGCCAAGCTTTAATGGGCTTTGTTGGAGCCGTGGAGAACTTTGCCGGAGCGGAAAATTGCCTGCTCTCACCGCTCACGATACTTTGTGCAGCTCAAAAAGCCGTTCTTTGTCATGTGAGGGGAGAATTTCCAATACATACTGTCCACTAGCGTACCTACGGGGGGGGGCACTCTGCCCCCCCCTGACGAGTCACAACCCATGCAAAAACGTATCTTTGCCCCCCCTGACGGGCTTGAAAAACCTTTTTTGCCCCCCCCCCCTGACGAGCTTTAAGACCTTCAATGCCCCCCTGACGAGCTTGAAGACCTTTTTTTTTTTTTTTTTTTTTTTTTTTTTGCTTGTCAATTTTTTTCTGGTACGAAATCCTTTATTTGTGATCGAAGACCTTTTTTTTTTTTTTTTTTTTTTTTTTTGCTTGTCAAATTTTTTGGCGGACGGTTTTGCCCCCCCTGTGGAAAATCCTAGGTACGCCACTGATACTGTCTTTTTAATCCGTCCCCGATGCATATTTTTCACCTTGAATTTTAAGGCATTCCCTGGTTAAAGTGTGTAAACATAATGAGCACTTACAAAGGCAAAGAGTCACGTAGACAATCGAGGACTTTTTTCACCTCTCTGGTTGAAACGTCCTTTTCCTCGTGCATACCTTTCGCCTTGCCCCATAGCTTAAACAGTTAAGTCAATCGAGGTCGTATAAAATTTATACATCAGTGATGTGAAGTGAAATTTTTGCAGTAAAAAAAATCAAATGGGTATTTACTTTATTTTATTAATTAATTTGATATTACCGCTTTATATATGCCTATGTTTTTAATGCTTGGTTTGGATTGTTTTTTTAATAACTTTTTGATTTTCTCTCATATATTTGATTTTATTATTTTTTTGTAAAGATTTGCATTTACGTCGGGACGCGTCGAGTTGGTTCGGAACGGTATTCGTAGCAAGTCCAATGTAAAGATTGAAATAAAATTACACAATAATTATTCAATATTTTTTCGATTAATAACTGGTGAATTATATAGTCGATAAAGAACAATACAAGCATTCCCAACCCCAACGTGATCTATAATTGGATGAACCCAGAGGGCTAAGCCGATCCTTTTCGTATATTCTTATTTTCTTTGAGACTTTGATCAAGCTTATATACATAAACACTCTTAAATGTTCAATATTAGCATTGTCAAATGAGAAGTTGCTGATAATTGGTGGTCGATGTTTCAATACTGTAATTGATTATTGTCATCGGCGTCATTTTCACCATTACTGCTCTGTTAGTGCATAAAACTGGTATGATTCATCCTTGCATTTAGTTACCATGAATGGTTTCTTCAAAGTTGATGGTGTTACGGGGATGCGGCGCATGTTCTACGCTGTTACACCAAACGAAACTTCGTTTCGAACATTAGATGAAGTTCCTGAATACATTATAGAGGTATGTCTTGTTGTAACCACAACCTATTTGCATGTTTTCCTTCAAAACACTATAAGCACTGTCTGTTTAAGATGTCAACTTCTTATTCAAATCAGTCGTATTGTTACTCAAATCATCAATAATACTAATGCTGAGGAAAACAGACAAAGAAAGAAATGTGATAATAAATTGAACTGTCTCAATCAAAATGCTGCTTGTATAAGAATATTTTTGAAGCAACCCTTTAAATTTAGATACGTGTTTAACATGTGGACGTTTTCCTGAATGGAAGATGGGATCGTTTCCCAAGGTTTTAGGGGCAGCGTAACAAAATGACCTCTTACATTAGAACTTAGTCTGAACAACAACTATGGACACCTAAGGAAGTGTCCCTGTGATGATCGCAATAAAAGTGGCCTTAAATTGAACTTGACTAAAATAAATTCGAACAAACTCTAACAATAAGCTTTAAAGTATATTGATGCACTTCAATAAAATAAAAAAAACAAGGCTCTCTCTGCAATTTGATACTTTCAGGCAGCACCGTTTTTCTTCATTTCTGTGATCATTGAAGAGGTCTATTTGAGATATCATGATGGTGGAAAAGATGATCGATTTGCAGACAGCATCACATCCTTGATTGCTGGCATGTTTATGGTTATTACGGGGTCAGTATCTTAATTCTTGCTTGTATGGAATATTGCTTATATTTTATTAACCCAGAGCATTATTGAAACAAGTAATGTGCAACCTCTACTACATGCATTTTGTGTTTGTGGAAGTGCTGAGGTATGTAGGAGTGCGTGTGTGGGTTGTGTGTTAGATAAAAAATCATATTGGGTTTGCTAAATTAGTGTTCCCGAACCCTCAGTTTCCATCCCAGATCATGTATACATACCATGATGGAACACACTGTTTCATAACACACATTAAATATTTAGTTATTTTCAATTACTGAACATTGCCAATGACTTTGTTACCACCTGTTACCGCCTATTAGATAATGATGTCGTTCTGTTGCTACTTTTGATGTGGGGTTCAAATAATATTATTCATCTTGTTCCAGGTTATTTACCAAAGCAATTGAGCTTGGTATCTATGTGTATGTGTTTGATAACTTCTGCATCTATGAGCTTCCATGGGATAGTGTTTGGACATGGTTATTCAGCTTTCTTGCCATTGATCTTGGATATTATTGGTTTCATCGCATGTCACATGGTATGATTCAAATTTTATTTTTTTCCTCCAAATGTAATATTCGAATGAGCATATGTTTTTTTACATTTATCTGAGCAATTGTTTCGCAGTTTAGTTAGAAAGCAATCATTTTACATAAGGTCTATGTGTCAGATATCCCTTTCATGGGTATCACGGGTTGGCGCCAGTGTAAAGTGGGCACAGTGACTTATAAGTGACGTCATTTTTGTTTTTATCCTCCTTCCCTTGTCATCCTAATTTTTTTTTTAATTCTTATTTTGATATTGTTTCAATATCTGAGAAATAATAGGGCTGTTACCCCTTTGCCCCTCAGTTGGTCACCCCTTTGGCGATTAATTACTTTGTGAGCGTTTGTTTATTCGTCAGAAGTGAATATCTTTTGGGCATCTCATCAAGTTCATCATAGCTCGGAAGAATTCAACTTAACCACAGCACTACGACAACCCATCTTCGAGAAATGTTACATTTGGGTGCGTTTCCATATTCTTTTAAATATATTTTTGTGTGATATAGATTAATCAGATGTCCATTCGATCACGAATATATACAAGCAGTTATTGATATGTTTAATTGAACCAAAATTGCCATCTCCTTTTTGTGCTACTATTATATTTATAATTACAAAAACAATTTATTTCCTTAAATATGTTTTGAATAACAGAGTTGAATAAAAAAAAGTTACATCATAATGCATTTAAAGTACTTTTTAAAGGAAATATGAATATTTTTTTTCATTTCTAAATTTAGTATTATGCTTACTGATTTCATCGTAAAAACGTACCGATTCTTATTATTTGATATCCCATGCAGATATTTTATATTCCATTGGCATTCTTTCTTCCACCACCATCAATGTTAGTCCATAGTCAGTTCAATACCATTTATCAATTCTGGATACATACAGAGGTAATCTCACATTTATATTCGTAAAATCAGTCAAGAATAATATTGATGAAAGGGTGCGAAAGATTAAGACATCGTCATATGCTCTATTCTTAACTACCTTTTCGTTCTCCTGTAATGAGTTATATTTTGTTTCAAACAATGTTTCTATAGTATATTTCATTGTGGCATAGATTTATACAATCATTACTTAGTTAAATAAATGAATAAGGAATTTTTACAAGGGAATGTAGTTAATGATGTTTATATAACTTTTGAAGGTTTCCATGGCGAAGAAGAATAGTGTAGTAGGTTTCAGGACCAACATCTGCCCAAGAAAGATTCATGGTGTACCGTGAAACCTACTACACTAATGATGTTCATGTATTGCTGTTTTCTCAATTGCACAATATTCTGCGATTCAGCCATCTGATTTTTAATGAATATTGAATTAAAAAATACAATCACCATTAATCAACATGAACAGTAGGACTTGATATGAAACAGATACTCAATCATGTCTGACAACATTGCACTGCGTGAAGAGGCTTGAATAGTATAAAGTCCTATTAACATAAAATTATACATACATACTTATGGTCATATTCTGAATTCCGCTTTGACATGGACATTGTTCTTTAAGTTTGTGCAAGAAAAATGGTGACATTCATATACTCTTGTAAATTGAACCTTTAGAAGAGGTCTGCGGTTATAGATTTGTGTCACACTTGACTAACCATAATTATTTCATAAGGAGTTAAGTACTAGAGCATTTTGTTGTCAGACCTGACAACTTTCCTTGACTTTGATTGGCTGACATGAAACACTCCCCAGAATACGGGTCCATAATCTTCTATATCGTGTAAATATATTGAAATAAATAAGATAAATGCAAAGATATTGTGGCAACTCTCTTGTAAATAATAAACAGTTAAAGAATTGAAAATAAGAGAATAATACATGCATAGAAGCTACGCATCTATTATTCTCTCATTTTAATTTCTTTACAGAGGTGCTCAAAATTTAGTGAACCCCACCAGAAAATGAAAAAAATTAAAGTGCTCAGGTTCAGCCATGTTTTAGTTATTTATTTATAAAGTCAGGTGATAAAATATTACATTCATAATACATTTTGTTTCTGTGGGCTCGCCGAACATTGTAGTGTTGCTGTCTACCTTCAATACTCAGCATAAAGGAATGCATTTTGTGATTGGGGTTCACTAAATTTTGATCAAAAAAATATTTATATTATATATATATATATATATAATATATATATACATATATATAGAATAAAATAGAATAGAAATGGTTTATTGAACAAAAAAATAATTCGCGGCCCAAAGGCCGAATTACAGATTTTCAGACATAAAAGCAAATACACAAATATACATAAAAATTACAACATAATGAAAAACGGGAATAAGAAACACAATTCCAAAATACGTGAAAAAAATAATAATCACATGCCTGAGGTATGCCTGAAATATATATATATATATTGTTCTTATCACAGTGAGACCTTTGGGGTCCCATTCACAAAGTTTGTGTTTGTTGAGAGACGCTGCTTGAATATTTGTTTTAATACATTTTTTTTAGATCATCGAGAACTTGGGACCATTAGAGTATATTCTGAACACACCCAGTCATCATCGAGTGCATCATGGTAAGATTAAGTCATTTTTACATAGCCATATTTTGCTTTTACCCTCTTCCTCTCTTAATTTACTCACAGACTCAATAATAATATAATACATCTTACCGAAGCGTTTTTTTTTTGGTTTCGTCCTCGATCTGTGAGTTTTTGTTTTTATTTTTATATTTTGAGTTCATTCCTTTCATCTATTCTTCTTTAGAAATCCTATCTGAGACCTCTGTTTCATTCCCATTTAGTTTTCCCGTAATATTTGTACAGTAATCCTGTCAGACGCAATAGAAAAGCCAGCATTAGGCATGGTTTCTTTTCACTTTCATTATTTTGTTGTTCTATTCTATTACTTATTGTGCTACTTAAAAAAATCACTTTAAATAATTTACATCCCTAGTCCTGAAATTATTAAATCATATACGTTTATGTGTACATACGGTTTTATTTCATTATACTAATATCAAAGCTGGAATAAAAATTAGGTTTGAGCGATATGTAAAGAATTGTGATATTTTTTTCAAATCAAGTAAAAGAAGAATCACCTTTAAAGAATTATCCAAAGTAACGTATATTTACTTTACAATCATTTCGCTGAACAAAATCATACCAAAATGATTATTACTATCATTATTATTTTCAGTACATGTATATTCAATACGATTTTTATCAAATATTTTGTTGTCATATAATATTTCATCATCGTACTATTTCCATAATATAGCAACGAAAATCATATTACATCTAATAATAGGCCTATATATATTATATCAAATTGAATTATATTACATTATGTTATGTTATTCTATTATATATTCTATTATATTTGATATTATTTTCTCCCTAGGTCGTAACCGATACTGTATCGATAAGAATTATGCGGGCACACTTATCGTCTGGGATAGAATGTTTGGTAAGGGCATTAATTTCTTCAACAGTAATCTACAGTAGACACAGTATAGTACTCTCTGATATTATCATGATCTAGAATATTCTTAGCTTTAATTTCAAGACAAGATAACATATTTGCTACAAGCGTACTTTAAAATGCATGTCACTTTATGTTTAATAGAAATTATTTTTTGGTGATTTTTCATTGAAGATATTAGTTGCTTATGTCTTAAATTCGTGGTTGATGAACTTATTACGCGATTCGTCAGTTAATTCATGATGTATAAAAAGCAAGTTAGGCCAAGATTTTATGGTGGTGATGATGATGTGCAATGTGCATAATTATTTCGAATGCTTAATTTTCACTGCACATGAGCCTCTTTTGTAATACATTTTTTTCTTCATTCAGTTGATATTCTATTTTGGGACTTGACGAATATATCATTAGTTATCTGTTTTTCTTATATAGGAACATTCGCGGAAGAGGATGAAAGGGTTGCTTATGGTTTAGTACATCCTCTCACCACATACAATCCAATTTCTGTACAGGTAATTGGTTTTCGTGTTTCATATAATATATTTCTCTTTTCTTTCTTCACATAAACATCCTCTCTCGAACCCCCAAAATTAACAACAGGCTACTCTCGTAAACTAATTTTCGGACATTTAAAAACGTGTTCGACATGCTCTGCAATATGGCAACAACAACAAATATTGGGCTTTCTGCACAATCACGTTTAGGCCAATAAATTTCGGCGAAATGAACCGATTATCATAATATAATATTGGTTAAATATTGGTATAATTAGGGTTAAAGATGTTATAAGAAATCGTCAGTGGTTAGCACCAAATATTTTAAATAAATCTGTCTATTCTTCTCAGCTTTTATTTGATTTAGAATATGCTAAATTAAAAAAGTCTTTCCCTGTTTATTGGTTGAATAAGTTGTTTAAGGAAAATTATCCACTCGAATTAAAAAAAAGTGAACGAATCTTAATTTCATTAAAAAGTGGAGAACAAATAACTCTAGATTATTTACCAACAAGAAAGATATATTCTTTATTATGTTCGGAGGTATCGGAAGAACCAGGCATTGTTTCTTTTTGGTCTAATCTTTTTTCATTACCAGTTTCCTTTAGTTGGAACCATGTATTTTATTTTAAGTTGCATTTAATTGTGGATAATAGAATTAGACAATTTAGTTTTAAATTTTTGAACAAGATTTTACCCTCAAGAGACAATTTATTTAAGTGGCATGTAGTAGAAAACAACTCATGTAACATTTGCGGAGAAGTTGATACCACTTTTCATTTCATACTGTATTGTAAATATGTTCGATTTTTTTGGAAAATTATAGAAAGGTTGGTATTTTATATTTTCAAGATTAGTATTTCTATAGATGAAAAAACATTAATCATAGGTTATGATCTGCAAAGTTCCAGCAATGTTATGTGTAATTTACTTTGTGTTATTGCTCAATTTGTTATTTATCGAAATTACATAAAAAGCATATTCAAAGGAAAAAGATATGATGCGAATTCTTTATGGATTGAATTCAAGCTTACTATGATTATTTATTTAGAAAGTTTATGTAAACAAAAAAGCAAGTTCGGAATTTTGAAAAAATGTGATATTCAAAAAATTATTGCATTATTGATGTGAATTGATTTTTTTTTATTGTTTGTATATATATGTACATGTTATTGTGAATAAATACCTCGATTAAGAGGATAAAAGAAAAAAAAATATTGGTTAAATACATTTCGGCAATACATTGACCGCAGAGAGTTTTCAATAAGCAATGATATGAATGAACAAGAGAAGGTAGATAATGATTTTTTAATACCCATGTTGCTTTAAAAAAAAAGTTTTATCCTTCCCCAATATTCAGAACACAAAAGCATCTTGCTTTCCCGGTCATCCCTCCCTCCAAACGAACACACACATCCAACTCTTAATAGCAACATACCCCACACATCCACAAACATCCACGTGTGCGCGCCCCACACCCTCCTATCCACCAACCCTCACACAAAAATCCCACCATACCGAGCCGGGTACCTCCACACATCATCCGCCTATTATGGATACACACAACATCTACACCCCACGTGATCTAAACAACGAAATCATGATGTGTGTGCTATATTTGTTTCCAGTTTTGTCATCTTCAGTGGATGTGGAGTGTGTTTTGGTCTAACCCTGGACTGATGAATAAGATCTCAGTTATCTTCAAAGGACCAGGATGGGAACCAGGAAAACCAAGGACTGGACTTATTGAAGATATACCAGATGTGAATACTTTGGAATTGATCTTAATATTTTCATGTGTGTAAAAGACATATACGATGACGATATAAGTTAAACTATATGAGATCCTGCACTTACAAAAAAATCATTTTAAGAATACGGTAAAGATTAAAAAAACTTTGTACGTTCCAAAATGTTATTTCGTTATCTACACAGAGTTACAAGAATATCAGTTCTCGAGTTCACAATGGTTTGATAATTCACAGTAAAATAATTGTTCTGTTTTGATTGATGAATATCATTTTGTTTTATTCCATTGTTATCACCTTACTGAAATTCAATAAGACTTTGGGCCTAAATGAAATCAGTACTAATATCATGATTTTCACATCCTTCTTTAAATTTTACAATATGCTGAATTATACCAGAAATAATGCCTAAAGTGAATTCATTATTATGCATGCATTGTGTCTGACACGCTTTATACTGATCGTCCAAAACCCATGCGTCAATACAAATACATTAAATTATGCATTTGATGTTTATGTTTGGTTCTTACTGCCTTTTTTTTTTTTTTTAGATCTGTGGACCTGAATTGAATAAGTTTAAGACTACCATCCCAAGATGGATGAGAGCTTACATCTTGTTTCATTTTGCCATCAACTTCATACTATATCAGATGTTTATAGACCATCACACGGTAGGCTACTTTGAATATATGAATGACTTATATGTATTATTTGGACAAAGTGTGGTATTACATGCACTGATTGAAGATCATTTCAAGAGGAATTCCTCTTTTCATTTCCAATGAATTATTCACCACTAAAGAAAATGTATTTTCTATCCAAGAATTAATATCATCATCATGATAGGATTACAATTTTCGCAACAGACTACTTTTCAGGTACTTAGAGAATAAACATTGTGCACTTTTGTAATTGAATGGTTCACTTGGAAGTGATTGTAAAAAGACTTCTCAGCACAAATAATATATCCTACACAGAAGATCTTATCAACAACACTATTTAGTGCTACATTAACCTTCGTACACTGTCGAAAATGCAACTGAAAGGCACAGATTTTTTTTTTCTTCTTTTTTAAAAAATTTGATACAATGCATAATCCCATGTCATAATTCACATATTTTTTATGTTTGATTGATTCCTAAGGAATTATCTCCAGTACTAGTCTTGGCAGTAATGTTATACCAGATCTACACCTTTACTTGTATCGGCATGCTCTGTAATATCAAGTAAGCACAACCAATATATAAAGCATGTTCATTATCACACCAGGTATAATATGAGCAGTAGCTCTATTTCTTACGAAACAGGGGCCATTGAAAAGAAAATATTTTAATTTCTGGGCTTTGGGATTTATATTTTAAATTTCATGTAGAAACAAATGAAATGCTCCCCAAAATCGGTTATCAAAATAATTTGTTTTGGCTTTAAAATGGCGCCATAAAACCTCAGATGTAAAAGGAAAAAATCAATGTACCTCCAGCTACATCTTTGGTGAACTGTCAGATAAGGGTCAGCTGAAGGAATTTATGTTGCCGTTGGGAATGGATTTCATTTCATGAAGCTCTTTGATATCCATGTTTGTTGAAAAATCCCTTGTAACATGATTGTAACTGTGATTTGAACCCCTCCAGACCTTGGTGGAATGTCCTAGCTGAGATGATGCGATGTGCACTTGTCTTTGCCTTGACGACTTTTTTAATTCATCAAGATGGCGAGCCTGTAAACGCCCTTCTCTTCCTACAGATGATCTATGGCCTCTCTATGGTCTTCTGGTTTGTTCATAATAGATTTCCGAACGATGGGGCTAAGCGTAAACTTAAGTAGTCCTAAACAATGGAAAACTATAGCTTAATCATGTCTTCTTTTTTAATATGATCTTTCTCAAGTCTAATGTGGTGTGGTACGGTTAAAAGGGGGAAGGATGCTTCACCAAGCAAGGGGAGGTGAAGAGATCTATCGAAATCACATATGTTGTAAATTGTTGTGTAGACTTTAATGTATGTGTTGTTTCTTTAAAGGGGTACTCCAGGCTGGAAATAGTATGAGTTGAACAGATACAGTAAAGTCAGACAAAAAGCACAACACTGAAAATTTGATTTCAATCAGACAAAAAAAGATGAAATCATGACATTTTTAAGTTTTGCATTATTTTAGTGAAAATGTTATATGCCTGCCTTTACGAGTATGCAATGAGTAACCTGATTTTGCTCCAAGAATGAACTAGCACATCAATGATGTGGAGCTCATCCGGCATCTCGCAACGAAATTTAACACAATTTTAATTTCAGCCCAGTTGACACTGTAGTGAATTATAGTGGTAACATTAATTGTGGATATAGAATTGAAATTGATGAAGAAATGACATAGAAGCATTTTTTGTGATCTATGAATAAATTTCATTCAAATTAAGCATAAATAATTTTCTAGTCAAAATTTCTAAACTCTGTGTAGAACCTTGGTGAACCTCATGTAGCTCTCAGATGGAACAAAAATAATCAAAATCAATCAACAAATAAATAAGTATTTTTGTGAGTCTTGAAAATATATGAATAAATTAGCATATTTAATGAGTTTCAAAATTCTGTGTTGAAATTTTGTATCACCACCTAGAGCTATCATATAAAGCAAACAAAATTGAAATTGATAACAAATGAAGGAGAAAAACATGTATTTGTGATTTATGAATAAATTAGCATAAATAATTTTCTAGACAAAATTTCAAAATTGTGTGTACAAGTTTAGTTAACCTCATGAATTTCTACCAGATGGAAGAAAAAAAAACCAAATCGTTCAACATATGAAGAAGAGGCATTTTCTGTGATTTATGAATAAATTTTGCATAAATTAGCATAAATAATTTTCTACTGAAAATTTCAAAATTCTGTGTAGAAGTTTGGTGAACCTCATGAAGTTCTACCAGATGGAAGGAAAAAAAATCAAAATCGGTCAACAATTAAAGCAGAAGAAGCATTTTATGTGAATTTTTGAATCCCCCACCTAATGCTATCACATAAAGCAAACAGAATTGAAATCAGACTTGAAATGATGTAGAAGAAGCATTTTGAAATTCAGTCAACAAATAAAGAAGATGCATTTTCTGTGATTTATGAATTTTGCATAAATAAGCATAAAAATTGTTCTAGTCAAAATTTCAACATTCTGTGTAGAAGTTTGGTGAACCTTATCATGTGGAGCGTTGTGGCCCAGTGGATTAGTCTTCGGACTTTGAAACAGAAGGTCGTGGGTTCGAATCCCAGCCATGGCGTAATTTCCTTCGGCAAGAAACTGATCCACAATGTGCTGCACTCAACCCAGGTGAGGTAAATGGGTACCGGTAGGAAGTAATTCCTTAAAAAGCTGTGTGCGCTATGAACGCCTAGCTTAGCCGGGTAATATAGGAGCGCCTTGAGCACCTAACAAGGTGGATATGTGCGCAATATAAATACCCTATATTATTATTATTATTATCAAGCTCTACCAGATGGAAGCAAAAAATTCAAAATCAGTCAACAAATAAAGAAGCATTTTTTTTTTTTTGAAAAATGCGCATAAATTAACATATTCAATGAGTTTCAAAATTCTGTGTAGAAGTTTTGAATCCCCCACCTAGAGCTATCATATAAAGCAAACAAAATTGAAATTGATTCACAAATGAAGGAGAAAAAACATTTATTTGTGATTTATGAATAAATTTTGCATAAATCAGCATAAATAATTTTCTACTCCAAATTTCAAAATTCTGTGTAGAGTTTGGTGAATCTTATAAGCTCTACCAGATTGAAGAAAAAAAATCAAAATCGGTCAACAAATAAAGAAAAAGCATTTTATGTGATTTTTTAAATAATATGCATAAATTAATTTTGCATAAATTAGCATAAAAATTGTTCTAGTCAAATTCTGTGTAGAAGTTTGGTGAACCTCATCAAGCTCTACGAGATGGAAGCAAAAAAATCAAAATCGGTCAACAAATAAAGAAGAAGAAGCATTTTTTGTGAAAGTTTGAAAAATGCGCATAAATTAACATATGTAATGAGTTTCAAAATTCTGTGTAGAAATTTTGAATCCCCCACCTAGTGCTATCATATAAAGCAAACAGAATTGAAATTGGACTTGAAATGGCGAAGAAGCATTTTGTAATTGTGGACAGACGACGGACGACACGCCACGGCATAAGCTCATCTGGCCCTTTGGCATTTGTAAAAAGTATAAAATGATGAGACTTAAATCAGGGACTGTGAATACTAGTAAACTGTATGTATATATTTACAGGATTTTTTTCTTGTACATCTAATTTGTTTTCATATATGTATAAACATTGTCATCAGTGAAAAACAATTATTTTGCCACATTTAGGAGATTTTTCAAATGAACTTAGTCCTCTAGACATTCATATAATGTTTTTAGGAATATGCAAATACTCTTGACAGTACAAATGAATTATTACATAAATATAGTATGATTATTTCATTTCATTTATGTCCATACTAAAACATGATATATTATCACATCTAAATATATCATTTCCATATTCAAGGTGAAAGGTAAAAATATACACACGATGAATCCTGCTTAATTGTAAATATATAATGTTTTGACACATTGGATAAATGTGTACTAACTGTACATAGTGAGCTTGTATGTATTGCACCATGTCCATTGTATCTTGGTTGATATGCAGCAGTCTGTATTACCTTGTCCTACATAGCATTGAGAATTGAGAATTGAGAATTGAGAATTGATTTTATTCTGTCCATTTAGGAAAATATTCTTGTTGGCATTTACATATACACAGAAATATACAAAATCAAAGCGTAAAGATAAATTCTACAGAATATATATACAATCACACATATTTGAAGAAAAATACATAATACAAAATAATTTCAATCAAATCGGTATGTCATGTCATTAAATAATTTTTAAAGACAACATCACTTTATCGTATTGATGTTATATCATAATAATTACATAGTGAATAATACTTTGTATTAATTGAATATTTGTCATTTTATTATTTCTTATATTACTAATAATACTTGTTTTTTCAATTTATCTTTTAATCAGCTTTTTGTCAATTTTTATTTGGAAGCTTGAAAGAAATGAACTGTTTATAATCAGTGAATTATTAGATGGTCTAATATCACTTGGTCTACTCATCAGTTTGTCCAACTTCACATCTAAACCCATTTCGTATACAACTAGTTCGTCTAATTCCCATTTGATCTAATATCCAATTCATCTAATGAGCAGTTGGGCTGAAACCATTTAGTCTAATTTCCAGTTGGTCTAACTGTAACACCACTAGGTCTGATTTCCACTTGGTATAATTTTCATGTCGTCTAATTGTCATATGGTCTCATTACCGTTTTGTCTAATTTACACTTGGTCTAATTTCCATTTAGTCTAATTTCCACTTGGTCTAATATGCAACTGATGACGAGATAGCGGCTCATCGAATGAATTATTCTAATCAAATATAATTCTTATAATAACCGGGCATATATCGATTTTATCTGATGCTGAAAATCATATCATACTCATAATCATTACATCACCACATGCACATTTACAGATTCTAAGTATTGGGTGAGCAATAAGTTGGGGACCTTGTAGCTTATAATGGTCGAATGGCGGAGGTTTCATCAGAATAACATTATTATGAAGAAAAGAACAAAAATATAATGTAATTAATTTTGTGGATATATATCTGGTAAACATGTTTATGCCTCTTTTATAATCATTGTTATGCACCATTACGGGCGATACTTGAACTTGACGTGCAATAAGCAAATAGTTGTGCAGTTTGGGGATTCCCAAAGTTACAAAGCCATTAGATCATGTAATTTTGTTTAGAATATTTGGTTAGTAGTCATTCATCTTATCATTCTGGTTTTTTTTTGTTCTATTTCTTCGCCTCCTAGGCTCCTCCTTAAAATGGATGGGGGGGGGGGGGGTGGGGGCAACGGGCGCGCGATCCCTAATATTATAAATGTTGTCCCCCACAAAATATGTGAAAGAAATTGCAGTTTTGTATGTGATAGAAAGATAAGTCTTTTTTCGATGTCGTTTCTTTTCACCCTTTTCTATCTTTTCGTTTCCTTTCCCTCTATTTTTCCATTTTCCTTCTCCTCTCCCTCTTCTTTCATTTCCCCTTCCTTTCCTCTCCCCTCTCTCTTTAAATTTCTCTCTCATTTTCCCTCTCTCTCTTCTCTTTTTTTGTTGTTCTTCTTTCCTTCATTTTTCTCTGTCTCCATTTCCCTTTGTTCAGGTTCAAAATGAAAAAGAAAAACATGAATAAACTGTATGTATGATAGCCTAATGGGAATAGCCCAACAAACCATTATCCCAAATGGAAGTAGACAAATTGGAAATTAGACCAAGTGGCATGTAGATGAAATGAATGTTAGACTATCTGCACATTAGACGAAGTGGAAATTAGACCAAGTGGAAATTTGCCGAAATGGAAATTAGATCAACTGCACATTAGACTAACTGCAATATAGACCAAATGATTAATAGACCAAGTGAGGATTAGACAAACTGGTATTAGACCAACTAGTATTAGACAAAGTAACAATTAGCCCAACTGGGCATTAGACCAAATGGCTATTAGACCAAGTGGTCATTAGACCAATTGGCTATTAGACCAAGTAGACATTAGACCAATTGGCTATTAGACCAAGTAGTCATTAGACCTATTGGCTATTAGACCAAGTAGTCATTAGACCTAATGGCTAGTAGACCAAGTGGTCATTAGACTATTAGACCAAGTGGTCATCAGACTAAATGAGAATTGGACTAAGTGCGTTTAGCCCGAATGTTGTTAGCCCATCTGAAGATTAGACCAAGTGATACTAAACCGACCGTCAGTAAACCATATAATCATCAAATCTCTGTAATATATTAGTTAGTGGTCGTGGGTGTTTGTAAGCGAGAGACGAGAGAGAGAGAAAGAAAGAAAGATAGAAAATGGAAGCAAACATGTGGTAGTTTGCTTTTTTTTTCCTTTTTAAAAGGATGACAGAAGATAATTGCTGAGAAAGAAAGGTACAGGTACATGTATTGAGAGGAAAGACATTGGAAAACAATCGTATGACTTGAGAGGTGTAAACAAGTGGTATAAAAAGAAATGTTAAAGCAAAATGGCCGAGTGGAAATAATAATGAGAGAAACATTTGATGTTGCTAGAAAGTATAAGAGATAATAATATACAGCATTTAGATGAACAAGAAGTAATGAATGAAGGTATGGAATGAGGTGGGGGTGATGGAACAGGTAAAGATAATGTACTTGGACTACTGTTCACCATTATTATTTGATTCTTTTTACACTTTATTTGCCAAATCAGATCCAAACAAATGAATGTAAAAAGCTTATGTCCTTGTCCATATAATTTCTTTGTAAAAATATGTAATCACAACCTCCTGACACACTATCACTGAATTCAGTCAGATAAGAAGTAAAATAAGGCCTATTTTCAAACTTGCTAATAATGAATTATTCTCAGCTGGCAAGAGGTGAATATACATAAAACTTACATTGTTGAGCTTTGTAGCACTAGGGTTTTGATTTGTCGTTTTTACTCTCAGGTTTTCAGCTTGAGGCTTAAAAACTAGCAATATAAAACACTGATAAGCCAGAAAATATTCATCTTTGACAATTTAATTAATATAAGACAAGGCAAATATCACCTTTTTCTTAGTAAACAAACAAAATACTATGTTTTTTGACACATGATCACAATACTTGTTAATTGTAATGTTTTATATACAGATTTCTCTCTCTCTCATATGGCTTATACACTATGAGGCGCCGAATGTACCATTATTATATAGAACAATTATTTGTTATATAATCATTATTTATTAAATAATAACTATTATTTATATATAATTTACATTTTATTTGTAAATAACTACTATTATATAAAATATCATTTCTAATTATTTATATATAATTCCAAGTAATACTTCATTATTTGTAAATAATAATAGTTCGACATTCCATTATTTATAAATAATGATTATTTGTTTTTCATTATTTATAAATAATGATTATTTGTTTTTCATTATTTATAAATAATGATTATTTGTTTTTCATTATTTATAAATAATGATTATTTGTTTTTCATTATTTATAAATAATGATTATTTGTTTTTCATTATTTATAAATAATGATTATTTGTTTTTCATTATTTACAAATAATGATTATTTGTTTTTCATTATTTATAAATAATGATTATTTGTTTTTCATTATTTACAAATAATGATTATTTGTTTTTCATTATTTATAAATAATGATTATTTGTTTTTCATTATTTATAAATAATGATTATTTGTTTTTCATTATTTATAAATAATGATTATTTGTTTTTCATTATTTACAAATAATGATTATTTGTTTTTCATTATTTATAAATAATGATTATTTGTTTTTCATTATTTATAAATAATTTGTTGAGTTTTCCATTATTTATAAATAATGATTATTTGTTAAATAATGAAAACGTCTACTTCATTATTTATAAATAATTTTTTCGAGTGCACCATTATTCTCATTATTTATAAATAATCATTATTTAATGTTCGAGTTTTCCATTATTTATAAATAAAGATTATTTGTTAAATAATGAAATATCTACTTCCTTATTTATAAATAATAATTTTGTTTCAATATCCCATTATTTATAAATAATCATTATTTATAAACAATTTTTACAGTTTGCCATTATATACAAATAATCATTATTTATATACAAATAACCATTATTTATTAAATAATGCCATTATTTATTAAATAATGCCATTATTTATTAAATAATGGAAAACTCGCTATAACATGCAAATGTGGGACCGCCCATGATATGAATATTCATGATGCGATTTCCTTTTTCGTGATTTTTCTTCACAAATTTTTGTCCATTTCCTCTTCATAATGACATTTCTTGAAGCAATTTTCTAGGGATATGGTCTGATTGTAATATTCTTCATTTTCTATATAACTTCGTCTTCGTAGAAATATCAAAAAGTGTAATTTTATACGATTTTTCCTACAGTTCACAATCCCCATAGGCGCGCGTGTACGGTAGGGACAACCGGTGAATCGACGGAGTGCTCTTCATCGAAATACTACGTTGGTTGGTCCCCGGAAGTGGCGGGCGGAATTTAGCCCGAATCCTCGATGGAAGTCGATCAAGTGCATATGAGCTGAGAGAGTGAAATATCAGTGTACTTGTACAGGCCCTTCTACTTTTTATAAATATTTCTTGTTGCTTTTTTTGTTAAGTTAATTTTTCCTGGTGTAGAGATAAGTTTAAGTTCTAATAATGCACTTCAAATACATTTTGGAGTGTCTGTTTGAGGCGTTTGGGGCGATTTCACCCTGGCCCCAAAATGCTCGCAACGACAATACGGGGGCATGATGACCCCTACATTTTTAAAAACTTATTTTTCTATTGAAAATTATCACAAAATTCACCAAAAGTGTGCACGAAAGCCTTCGTATTTCACTTTTAAAACTCCGAAAAGTGCCCAAATGACAAGCTTGGTCGCTTCGCTGTGTCGCTTTCAACTTGAGAACGTTTACGCGTCTGCTCCCCCCCCCCCCTCCTCCGAAAGAAATTCTGTATACGGCCATGCTCTAAAGAGCCTGGCACATTGATTTATGTATACTTTCATTTTCATTATTTTTATCTCATTATCATCATGGCCTTACGCAGAATTTTTTCCGGGGGGGGGGGGGGGTGGGTGGGGGGAGCAGGACGCGCGTAAACTTTCTCATAAAAATCTTGAGAAAGCGATGCGACCAAGCTTGTCATTTGAGCTTGGTCGCGTCGCTGTCTCGCTTTCAAGATTTTTTTGAGAAACTTTACACGCGTCCTAGCTGCCCCCCCCCCCCCCCCCCGGTAAAAATTCTGTGTAAGGCCATGATGATAATGTGATAAAAATAATGAAAATGAAAAGTACATATAAATCAATGTGCCATATGCTCTTTTGAGCATGGCCGTTCACAGAATTTCTTTCGGGGGGTGGGGGCAGACGCGTGTAAACGTTCTCAAGTTGAAAGCGAGACAGCGAAGCGACAAAGCTTGTCATTTGGGCTTGGTCCCGTGGCTGTCTCGCTTTCAAGATTTTTTTGAGAAAGTTTACGCGCGTCATGCTCCAGCCCCGGCCCCCTGGAAAAAATTCTGCGTAAGGCCATGTTGATAATGAGATAAAAATAATGAAAATGAAAGTATACATAAATCAATGTGCCAGGCTCTTTAGAGCATGGCCGTATACAGAATTTCTTTCGGAGGAGGGGGGGGGGGGGAGCAGACGCGTAAACGTTCTCAAGTTGAAAGCGACACAGCGAAGCGACCAAGCTTGTCATTTGGGCACTTTTCGGAGTTTTAAAAGTGAAATACGAAGGCTTTCGTGCACACTTTTGGTGAATTTTGTGATAATTTTCAATAGAAAAATAAGTTTTTAAAAATGTAGGGGTCATCATGCCCCCGTATTGTCGTTGCGAGCATTTTGGGGCCAGGGTGAACTCGCCCCAAACGCCTCAAACAGACACTCCAAAATGTATTTGAAGTGCATTATTAGAACTGAAACTTATCTCTACACCAGGAAAAATTAACTTAACAAAAAAAGCAACAAGAAATATTTATAAAAAGTAGAAGGGCCTGTACAAGTACACTGATATTTCACTCTCTCAGCTCATATGCACTTGATCGACTTCCATCGAGGATTCGGGCTAAATTCCGCCCGCCACTTCCGGGGACCAACCAACGTAGTATTTCGATGAAGAGCACTCCGTCGATTCACCGGTTGTCCCTACCGTACACGCGCGCCTATGGGGATTGTGAACTGTAGGAAAAATCGTATAAAATTACACTTTTTGATATTTCTACGAAGACGAAGTTATATAGAAAATGAAGAATATTACAATCAGACCATATCCCTAGAAAATTGCTTCAAGAAATGTCATTATGAAGAGGAAATGGACAAAAATTTGTGAAGAAAAATCACGAAAAAGGAAATCGCATCATGAATATTCATATCATGGGCGGTCCCACATTTGCATGTTATAGCGAGTTTTCCATTATTTCATAAATAATGGCATTATTTAATAAATAATGGCATTATTTAATAAATAATGGTTATTTGTATATAAATAATGATTATTTGTATATAATGGCAAACTGTAAAAATTGTTTATAAATAATGATTATTTATAAATAATGGGATATTGAAACAAAATTATTATTTATAAATAATGAAGTAGATATTTCATTATTTAACAAATAATCTTTATTTATAAATAATGGAAAACTCGAACATTAAATAATGATTATTTATAAATAATGAGAATAATGGTGCACTCGAAAAAATTATTTATAAATAATGAAGTAGACGTTTTCATTATTTAACAAATAATCATTATTTATAAATAATGGAAAACTCAACAAATTATTTATAAATAATGAAAAACAAATAATCATTATTTATAAATAATGAAAAACAAATAATCATTATTTGTAAATAATGAAAAACAAATAATCATTATTTATAAATAATGAAAAACAAATAATCATTATTTATAAATAATGAAAAACAAATAATCATTATTTATAAATAATGAAAAACAAATAATCATTATTTGTAAATAATGAAAAACAAATAATCATTATTTGTAAATAATGAAAAACAAATAATCATTATTTGTAAATAATGAAAAACAAATAATCATTATTTATAAATAATGAAAAACAAATAATCATTATTTATAAAAATAATGAAAAACAAATAATCATTATTTATAAATAATGAAAAACAAATAATCATTATTTATAAATAATGAAAAACAAATAATCATTATTTATAAATAATGAAAAACAAATAATCATTATTTATAAATAATGAAAAACAAATAATCATTATTCATAAATAATGGAATGTCGAACTATTATTATTTACAAATAATGAAGTATTACTTGGAATTATATATAAATAATTAGAAATGATATTTTATATAATAGTAGTTATTTACAAATAAAATGTAAATTATATATAAATAATAGTTATTATTTAATAAATAATGATTATATAACAAATAATTGTTCTATATAATATTGGTACATTCGGCGCCTCATAATACACAATCTCTAAATATGCAGAAAAATATAGATATTTGACAAAGTGAGTCGTATTTAACATTTGGCTAGTATAAAAATGAAAGAATGAAATACACTGTCTAGTTCCAAGACTCACATAATTTATGTTCTACAAAATTATATGATATGATGGTGAAGAGATAAAAAATAATTACTTTTCATTACACCTTTTTTTAATTTATGTACAATTGTAAGACACTTGGTCCAGAGATGACCAATACTAATGAGACTACTACTATCCACCATGGATGTGTTCAGATAAAATATGTAGAACATCCTGATGAGTGTTTGAATGCTATCCAAAGTGTACCTATCATATAATACTGAATTAACTACTGACATTGTTCAGAGCATTTATTGAAATGGTGCCTGAATTACAAATTCAGGACAGATCAAGGTATGGAACACTTTAAAAGGTGTAAAAAGAATCAAGAACTCTTCATCAAGAAATTGATTGTAATGGCTGGGTACTAGGATATTCATGGTTAATATGTTTGCACACAATGTCATGGTAATGCATGATTCAAGAGGAGTTTGAATACACATAACATAAAACCTTATGGAAAAGGTTGCTTTCTAAGTTTCAAAGGCTATTGAAAGCACCCTATACATCTACCCAGTCCCTCATATGCACCTTCATTTCTTGATTTAAACAAAACCACAATTCAAAACAAACCAAATCTTATAAACCAAATCAAGAGGTGAAGGTCGTAAGAGTACATTTTAGATTAAAGTCCAGTGACTAGGTTTTATTGTATCTGTCATGTAAAATTGTTTGCAGCCTGCACTTAGGTACTCAGTTTCAATCCTGTTCAACTCATATACTTGTACAATATAATTGGTACCTACGAAGATGCTATTAATCTTTAATCTGTATCTGCATATCATATGCAGATAACTATTGATATGAAAGTGTAGAATATGATTAATTGCTGACAATCTTTCGGGTGTAACAGTCTGTACAACTGAACATTTCAGCAACTCGCTCCATCCTATCATATTATACATGAGCTCCTATATACATGTAGTGGAGCACTTTCAGAAACTGCAGTATTATACAATTATAATCTAAAATATGATTACTTCATGTTGGCCATAATAGAGTTTCTAGACTTGCAAGGTATGACCCTGAGGAGGAGGGGCTATGCTGGAGGATAAAGGAGTGGCAACAATACGACAATGAATATAAAGAGATGTTGGCAGGTGGTGAAATGTTCTGAATTTGATTAGGTCAAGGGAGTATGCTCTTGCATTTCGATGTTGGCTAAGGCTGAAAAGAGCTACATGTACAACTTATAATCAAAACAGTTGTTACAAACATCTAAATTGAGCTTAAGATCCTGAGATTTAACAAGAGCAGAAAGCTGAACTAAAGCTTCAAAAAGAAATGCATAGTCCGGAGAAGGCAATCGTCCAGAGGAGAGCCATGAATATAGCAATAGCAGACTACCGGACTACTCGGGCACCTGAAGAATGCATTAAGGCCCTATCCCTCATGGCAGATGATTCAGTTTGACAGTGAGGATCTGGCAGGTAAGCTGTTATCTGTTAATCACTATTCCTTTTATTTGCACACTTTCTTTTCCCCTCTTGATTTTCTACATTCTCTTCCTTCTTTCCCAATCATTCTTATTAATTTGATTAGCATAATCTTCAGTCAAATCATTGTGCAATTTTCACTATGAACCTGCCAAGTTATGTCATACTTGAAACACTGCATGTCATGTACTGTACCTTCTGGACCTTGGACATGCTCCTCACTCTTGCCAAGATAGACGATAAAAGATAATACCATTTCATAATGTGGTTTTCATTTTTATTATTCGATTGGAATTTTTTTTTATTCACAACACATGGGATTTTGATGACTGTTGTACACAATAGCATGTATTACAGCATATAATGTGAAGTTGAAACAGTATAAGCAGTGCTCTGACAGTGGGAAAGAGAGCAAACAGAAGAGTAGAGGTACTAACATCAGAGTTTCACATGGAATATCTAGTGTTATTCCTCAGCAAAAAGTAGCAAAGACTCCCACTCTGCCATGCAAAGTTGGTGTGATCAAGAAATGCTACGGCTGTAAACAGGAATTTTCAAATGCAATGAATTTCCCACATGATCTAGTTCTGAAGAAAATGGATTTCTGAGAATGGCTGGACAAGACAAAAGGGGAAAAGAAGCAGACTTTTGGACTGGTACCCACTTAATATCATCTAAAACTCAGCTGCATTCGTACCACATACTCATACACAGAATTGAAGGACATTTCATGTCAAGAAATTCTACAACAACTGACAGTTAAATACAAAACCATCCGAAGTGTTAAAATCAATTTGAAGGTTATATGATAAAAAAAAATTGGTAAGATATTGTAGAGATACTTCAGAAAAAAAAAATGAGAAGGCAGTGGTAGTGCCAGTGGAATATGGATTTCTAGCAGGTGCGGTATAGCAAGTATTGTACGGGATGACGTATTCCATGAAATAGGTGGTTGCCAAGTTGGCAAAGAGGATGTTTTATAGTTGCTGGGAACTTTAATCTGTCTGATATAGACTGGTCTTCACATACACTTTGTGGTAACAGGAATGCAGCTCAAATGAACTACAGGTTCTTGGTTGTGCTCCAGAAATGTGCTCTTCAACAGATGGTATCATTCGATACCAGGGAAGACAACACCCTTGATCTTTTTCTCACCAATCGCCCCTCCTTTGTCACAAAGTGTTCACCTCTTCCAGGCTTAGGGGAGAATGACACTGTCTTGACAAAGCCTGACATATCTGTCATAAGAAATAAACTGGTAAGGTGCAAGATATATCTTTGGAAGTTTGGAAGAAGGCAAATCTAGCTGATAAGAGAAAGCAAGATAAACTTTTCCAGCAGGAGTTCCTTGGGAAGTAACCTTCAACAGCAGACTCTGTTTTTGATATGACATGACATCAAGACAGCATTGTTGAATATCCTTCATCAGTGAGTACCCTCCAACATGTCTTCGACCAGATACAGGTAACCCTGGATTAAAACAATATCAAGAGTTTGTCAAGAATAAAAAAACGGGGTTACAAGAAAGTGAGAATAACAAAGAGCAACCATGACTTTCTAAGATACAAGCACCTCCAAAAAAAGAGTGCAAGCAGGCTTGTAAGGTAGCATACAGTGTCTTCCTTACCAACATTGTCAGCCCAAAATGCTTCTCAAATAAAAAAAAGATTTGGAGCTTCATCAACAAAAAGAAGTGCAAGAACAACAGTGTTTCCACCTTATTTCCTCCAATCAAGGGGATGGTGTCTGATAGTTTTGCTAAAACTAGCCTTCTAAATAAGCAGTTTTCTTCAGTATTCAATGGAAATAAAGATACCATCAGCATACAACAGAAATGCCCCAGTCCATACAAGATCATGGAACTCACTGATGTGTCACCAGCAGGTGTTTATAAGCCCCCACATGCTTCTGGACCCAACATGATTCCAGCACAGCTCTTGATGGGGTTCCATGACATTTGCTTCAGCAACAATTGCTCCGCTCTGAATTCCACATAATTATCAAATGACCAACTTTAACCCTGGGTTTAATTAACACTATACCCTAACCTAAACCTAACATAAAACCTTATTACAACCCTAATTCTTAGACAAAATTAAGCCTGGAGTAATTGTCTCAGGAGCAAATGTCGTGTCACCCTTGAGGGAGCTTGCACTTAAGTTAACGCTGATCCTTGTTCACTTCTTTCAAGCGTCCCTTAATCAAAGTACCATTTCTCAACATTGGAAGAGAGGAAATTTCATCCAAGTCTTTAAGAAGGGTGATAGATGGCTGCCACAAAACAACAGACCTGTAACACTCAACTTGATAGTATGAAAAACCTTAGAGCACATTGCATGTAGCAGCATCGTAGAACACCTGGAATTGTATCATATACTATTTGATGCCCAGCATGGCTTCTTGAAAAGGAGATCCTGTACAACATGGTGAAAGCTTCAACAATTAACAGGAAAGGACAAACTGATACAATCTTGTTGGGCCTTTCCAAAGCATTTGACAAAGCTCCACACCCAAGGCAGCTGTACAAGGTTGGATACTATAGTCTAATGGACGAGGTACATCTTTGGCTTGCTGACTTTTTATCTCAATGCAGTCAATGAGTTGTCATTGATGGAGCAATATCAAAACCCTCACTTGTCCTCTCCGGAGTTCTGCAAGGGAGTGTCATTGGCCCTTTGCTGTTTCTCCTGTACATTAACAACTTAGCAGAGTATGTGACCTGGACTGTGCCCTTAAAGTGTACAATGACGAACAAGGGTTGCAGTGTGCCAAGGTGTCAACACAAAACAGCAAAGTAGCGTCTGCACTCCACTGATGCATAACACTCTTTCCAAGTATCTACATAGTGCAGAACTGATTTTTGTAAATTCATCTGATCGTACGGACAAGTATGATTGCCATATCTTTTTCCTTTTAACTCACATTGTGGCCAGAGGCCTACCTGTGGGTTGCCTCATTACCACTTTAGAAGCAAATGAGACAATTTCTTAAGCTATTCTACTACACAGGGAAATGCTTCCTTCAGATGCCTTCTATGGCCTTGGTTGACAGGGACCTGCAGTATTCATGACTCATGACTGTGAGGCTGAACAAAAGAGCCTGAAAGCAATGTTCCTGGAAGCAACATGCTTATTGTGTATATTTTGTGTGCATCAGGTAATGTGGCGTTATCTGTGGAATATGATTGAGCTATTTAGTATTTCATAATACTGCCATCGTTCCCTCCACCTCTATTAAGACTCTTGGTATCTACATTGATGCTTCCTTATCTATGTCTCACAAAGTAACATCACTCTGTAAATCTCTCAACTTCCATCTATATAACATATGTAGAATAAAAAAAATGCTCACTAATGAAGCTTGTAACCATGCTTTTTTTTCAAAGAAAAAATATAATAATTGATCTTGCAACTCATTTACTGATTTCATTCTATTGATATTTGATTATCTTGCAAATGAGTACTCATTTGTGCTAATTTGTGCTAGAAACTAGCAATCTTTACGCGTCATCACCCAGCAACGCATCCTAGCCTGGAACGCATCACTGGCCATGTCATTGTGACGCCAACGATGTCTGGGAAGAGAAAGTCGTCGAAAAACAACTCCAGTGACAATGATGAGAATGAGAGCTATCTTCTATCACTAATCAAGGATGAACGAGGTAAACTCTCCAACTCCTTAAATGCTAAGCTGACCGTCTTGGAGCAGTCGATCGACGGTGTACGAGAGGGACAAAGTAGCATTGTCAATTCGCTATCATTCCTCAATGAAAAAATTTGAGGAAATGAAGGTGAAGAAAGAAAAGACCGAAAAGGAGAGAGCTAAGGGAGCAGAACATCTCTCTCCAAAAGAGGTTCAGCGAGTTAACTTGCCAACTAAATGATTTTGACCAGTACCACTGGAGAGTAAATTTGGAGGTGTCAGGAGAACCAGAACAACCAGGAGAGGTTCCTGAAATGACCAGACTAAACATCGCAAAACACATCAGACCTGACATCACAGCATCCGACTTTGATGAGGTTCATTGGCTGGGTAAAAAATGAAAATGAAGGTGAAGACAGAAAAGATCGAAAAAGGAGAACAGAGAGCAAAGGGAGCACAACATCTCTCTCCAGAAGAGGTTTAGCGAGTTAACTTGCCAACTAAATGATTTTGACCAGTACCACTGGAGAGTAAATTTGGAGGTGTCAGGAGTACTAGAACCAGGAGAGGTTCCTGAAATGACCGGACTAAACATCGCAAAACACATCAGACCTGACATCACAGCATCCGACTTCGATGTGGTTCATCAGCCGGGTTCTAAGCGCCAAGCTGATAATAAATCCCATCATCATGAGATTCACTTCCAGACGTGCACGGAACATCATGTATGATAGAAGGAAGAAGCTGAAAACCCGTAGCACAAGGGATCTTGGATTCAACACCGAGGGCAAGATCTACCTCAACAGAAATTTGATCACATCAACAAAGGAGCTGATGAAAGATGTAAACAAGGCTCATCGAGAAGCTGGATACAGGTTTCTGTGGACGCATCTACGTCATGAAGGACGAGAAGTGTCAGCCACTCATCATCCACTCAAGAGGTGACTTGACCAACCTGTAGTATCCTTCATCTTTATCCATTCCATGTTATTTGATTTTCTAGTGTTCTTTTCATTCATTGTGAAATTCTTGACAAAACTTTTCACATAAATCAATATCTGTTTTATTTTCCGTGGCATATTTTGCAATCTTTCACTGCCCTCTCAATACTTTTTCATTACTAGACTTTTTATGTGGGACATTTTACATATTTTTGTGTACAAATATTTTGCATAGACCATTAATAATTATACTAGATGATTTTTATTTTGTTGTACTGTAAACGCTGTTATTTTCGCGGGATTAATTTTTCGTGCTTGGCGGCTTCAAAACATATTCGCGGGTTCTTAAATTCGCGCTGCACACTCCATAATCACAAAGACACTTCCTTCTTGCCCATCTGTGATTGGTTTAAATTAACATTTCAGCAACAAAATTGTATTTTCTGATCATAATTCTAGCTCTAAAGCGGCATAATTCAGCATTGTTTTGATCCAATCATGAGCTCTTGTGACATTTAAATAGCGCAACTTTTCTTTGCGGGGCGGACATCGGGAAAGGCAAGAACGGAGGCGCTGCTAGCTGCTGGCCTGGTATGGACGGCCGAGCACCGGGTAAGGACCGGGGGGATTACGACTATTCAAAGTGCATGGGATCGATCAATAACCATGGGCGATCGACCGAACGTCTTCTTAAAAACTATACAGATCTAAACACCAAATGATACACGCAATTGAACCGCGGTTCAAAACTTGCATTAAAATAGACGCTCATAAATTCGCGTGTTTTTAAATTCGCGCTAGCCGATCTTGCCGCGAAATCCGCGAAAATTTCCACACTGCGAAAATTTCCCCTTTTACAGTATTGCAATTGCAGCATTTTCCGAATTCGAATATGGGTCATAATAGTATCAAATCTAAAAGATGCTTTATATTCATAGAGTTCATAGATATTGTTTTAAAATGGCAATGTATTTAATTCACAATGGTGGAAGATATAGGTGTTTTCCCTTTTTATCATCTGAATAATGATGATTTCTTATCACTGAGTCATGAAGATAAAGACAATGTTATCTCAAATCATCATACTCCATTTGATAGAATTTCTACTGATATTCTTAAGAATATGATGAACTCCAAGTTGAATTTGATATTCATGATAAAGCATACAATCTTTCCTCTTCTCCATATTATACAGAAATTAATTCAAATACTATGCTAAATTAATTGGAAAAGAAGATGTTTTTATTTTAAATTTTAACATAAGAAGTGCTAACCAAAACTTAAAGAAATTTCAATTATTATTAGAAAATACTCAGTTAGCCCTCTCCCAATCATTGCTCTCACTGAAACCTGGTTCACGGAAACTCCAAATTCCCTATGCTCCCTACAGAATTATAACATTGTTACAAAGAATAAGAAAAAAAATTGGAGGTGGACTAGCATTATATATTTCGTCTTTGATTATGCAATTAGACATGAATTTGAAAATATGAATATCATTGAATCCTTATTTGTAGAAGTAAAAATTAAAAAAGATGAGAAATTTCTAATAGGTGTCATCTACAAACCTCCGCAAATTTCTTGTATAGAGGAGTTTTTACTTGCTACTAATGAACTTTTGCAAAATGGTAAACTGAAAAATAACAATTATATCATCACTGGTGATTTCAATACTAATCTTTAGACTAGTAATCACTCTTTAACAAATGACTTGCTTGAATTAATGTTATCCTCTTCCCAAAGCTGGTATTGTTATGACAGACATATCTGATCATTTTCTTATTTTTACCCATATCCAAACAATGCAGTCAAACGTGAAAATGGAAAAAAATATAGAAAGTCCGTCGCAACTTTAGTAATAAAAATATATTAAACGCCTCCAAGAAAGTTTAAGCTCTACTGATTGGTCTGATGTTTATAACTCAAAACAAAATGTTGATGACTCATTTGAAATAATTTTGAATTCTTTCAATGACTGCTTAGATTCCTGTGTTTCTTTAAGGAAATATCGAAATTACGACTACAAACGTGTTAAAAAACTCCCATGGGTTTCAAAATTGATATTAAGGTCTATCAATCGGAAAAATAATCTGTATGTTTCTTATATATATCAAATCCAAATGATTTTTCACTGAAAAATTATACGTCTTATAAAAATACCTCAACAACTACTCTACGTTTAGTAAAAAAGAGAATTTATGCAGAAAAATTAGTTATATAAAAATACATGGAATACTATACGTGGGGCTCTAAACAAAATTAACAAATCTAGTGCTGTTAATTAGAAACCACATAATGGAAACCTTGTAGGTTGATTGAATAAATTGAAAACCAAGAACCAAATCCTATCAAAAATAGAAAGAAAAAAAATAATTATGAGTTGATATTAACATTTACTAAACCAAATTTATAGCAGAAAAATTAGTTATATAAAAACGATCTAAAAAACACATGCAATACTATAAATGGGGCTCTAAACAAAATTAACAAATCTAGTGCTGTTAATAAGAAAACCACAGAATGGAAACCTTGAAGGTTAATTGAATAAATTGAAAACCAAGAACCAAATCCTATTGAAAATAGAAAAATACATTACTATCATTATGAGTTGATATTAAGATTTACTAAATCAAATTTATAGCACCTATCTTGGATTTATTTGTAACCAAGCATTAATTGAATGAGCTTAAAATTTTGATAGATATAAGTAAGTTGTAATCTAATAGGTTATATCATTTTGAATTGATTTTATTTCAGAAAATTGGGAAGGAACAAATCATATCTTGAAAACTAAAGGGGAATGTTTGTGCTGATTAAATAATTATTAAGAATTGTCTAATTTTCAGAGGCTGCAACAAGCATGTCAGGTATGGCTATGATTCCAGAAAATGAAGCCTCGCCAGATGGAAACCCACCCAAAAGATGTCTTTGCTCTTCAATAGACAAAGCAACACCATCTATTGCAGGATGTAAGCATGTGCTGCCAGTACGATGTGTCATCTGCAGAACCAACCAGTATGTGAAGGACTCAGAAACAGGGAAAAGAAAGGTTGCAAAATTAATGAATTGTGAAACCATGAGAGGGGGGCTATTATTTTAAAAAAAGCAAGATCTAAGGTTGCTCCTATATATCAGGGATAAGGACATTGTTGCAATTGAAGCAAAGTAACATAAGTCATGTTACCTAAGGTATACTAAACTAGTCCATAAATCTCAAACAAAAGTAGAGAGCTCACAGCAACTGCACAAGAAATCAAATCAGAGTTTCTGTAGGAAAGTGATTGAAGACAGGATAATCAAAGGGAAAGAGATTCTGAGATTCTTATGAAGTTGAACAGGTTAGTCATCAAAGAGGTGCAAGATCTTCATTCAAATCTGGTCATCTGCAGACAAGGCTCGGGAGATCATACCTGTCATATCTGCATTTTTGCAAGCCATCACAGGAAAGTGAGAGTGACATAATATTTGTGGAAACACTTGACATTGTGGACAAGGTAGAAGTTGTTAAAGATGTCACTTGTGAGGAAAGTAAGGGCAGTGGTGCAAATCTCCCAGACCAAACATGTGGAAAAGCACAATGTTTGAGGGAAATATCCCATGCTCCTCAAGAACTGAAGGCAACCATGAGTAATGTGAAAGCAAATGCAGTATGGCCTTAAAAACTAATGATATGCTAGTAGAAAAGATAAATGATCTCATTCCTACTAAGTTGTATACATTTTTAGCATGGAGCACTGGTGCAAGCAAGGATTTGAATGAGTTTGAAAAGGTTTCGGTCCCTAATAAATAAAAAAGACGTCTGTTTGCAGTGGCACAGGATATCATGTACATTTGATCAAAAGGAAGGATGCTCCTTCCAAAGCATATATCCTTGGCAATGACATATGACGGGCTTGGCAAAGTTGATATAAATTCTGAATGGACTAGGCCACAGTGTGTCTAATTCATTCACTTTGGAACATGATACCACTCTTGCAAAATGACAGCTTGTCCTAGGTGCCAACATTCTTCTAGCAGATACTCAGTCTTAATTTACAACTGTTGTCTGTGATAATAATGATTTCAGTGAGGAGACCTTGTCTGGTAAAGGCACTATGCACAACACATATGGTATCCTACTGCAATGGCCTGAATCACTGGGTACTGATGTACAGTCTCCATATTCCATACCAAGAACCCGGGAGAGATCAATTGAGCCCCAAGAACCCAACATAAAGAGGTACTGTGAAAACAAACGTGCCAATCTTGAGCCGTATGGAGTTGATGTTTCTCTGAGAGAACAAAATCACCGTCCAGTCCAACAATCTGCAAGGGACTTGGATTTAGCATTGAAACTGATGAAGACGGCCGAACTGTCCGAAAAGATCTTCCCTGGTTGGCCTGGCTGCAACACCTTGCTGCAAAATGAAGTTCCAAGTGTCTAGACAAGAGCATATTTACAAATCATTAGTGTATGAGATTGTATTTATCAAACCTGTTCATCTTGCTCCTTTTTCATACTTTGGTATAAAGCATTTTTAATAATCTTTTCAACACAAATGCCTCTTACCATTCATACTTCATGTGCCATTCAGTAGATCTTCCTAAAAACTTCCTAAAATATCTTCCTAAAACTGAAATTACCTAAAATTCTCTACGTTGTAAAGGAATCAAGCTATGAAATGATTTGAATGACATCAAACAAAGTAAAACTCTTAATGATTTTTTTTTTATTCTAAAAGATGAAACATTCTCTCAATATAAAAATCTTGCCAAATCAGGTAATGAATAGCACACTGTAGGTCCCTAAGAATTTATGATTATTATTTCTTGTTTATTTCCTCTATATTAGTCCACTGTCTTTGCACTGTATTTCAATGTTGTTTTTTGTTTACTCTTTCTGTGTGTTTTACACTGATTTGTATTTAATTGTATCATTGTGGTGCCCCATCCACAAGTTTTAAAAAAGAAAAAAACTTCCAAGGGCTCCCAATCATATGTTTTGATCAAAATTTGTATATATTCAGTCAGACCGCAGCTCGCGCGATAATGAGCATATTCACGAAGATTTATTCAGCGGCCCTCTAGCGGTCTCATAAGGAAAACGTGTGATCAATTTGGCTTGATTTTCCCAGTGAATTGGAGGGGCTGAAGTTATAGCTCTGTACTGGTCGCTAACTTCAGTTTACGTCGAAACGAATTGTGGTAAGTTATTCTCAAGGCCTTCATCTACATTTTGATATATAATTTTTCATATTTCGACATTTTCAACCTACCATTTTTACCTCTTTAATTGATACCATTTTTACCTCTTTAATATTTTAACTGCGATTTTGTAGTCGGAATTTCACTTTTGGTTCCTGACTTTGCTACATAACCAAATGGTTTCGATCTGGGTTTTTTATAATGAAGAAAATTCACTGTTCAAAATATGTCAGAACCAATTTGACGCAAACTCACCTTATATTTTTATTTTAGAGAAAATGATACCCTAAAAATCAAGAAATTTATATTTTACCCAGAAGTAACCTTCTCGTTCACTCTACGATGGCGCGAAATAATGCAAAAAAAGTACGGTCGTCGCGTGTTGGTGGGATTTCGCCTTTGGTCCCATACGTTGAAACTTCTGTAATGATGATAGATGGCTCGCATTATTTATGTGAGTGTGGACGGTGGACCTGGTTTTTTTTGCAATTAAGACTTAATATAAACGAAGCTCAATAAGTAGATCTCTTCTAAGGTTTTATTTAATGATTATCAGGTTTCCGCTTTCTATCAAGTTTTTATAGATTGAGATATTTCTTGATTTATGTTGAAAAAAAAAATGTTAACCTTTTTTCTTAATTAGTAGAAGTTGAGTCCCATGATGATTTTTGCCCCAGGCTGCGGTTAAGAATGAAATGATGATTAGCTTAGACATTCTACTCTATAGACTATAAACAGTTTGAAGTCAAACTGAAAAGTCTGGTACTACCGTACTCAGTAGTAGCTATAAACCATTTTGTTCAAATAAAAAAATTGTGGCTGTTGCAGACAGTACTATTATTAGTCTCTTGACTTACATGTAAAATAATTTATACATGTACTTTGAATGATTATTTAGTAATTTAGACTATTTCTCTCTTTTTTTGGTCTCTTCTACACACAGATCTGCACACTTGCTGACTCTGGTCTCTGCTCGCTACTTCATTCTGGGAGATTCCATCATGTACTATAACGGTCAGACTGATTTGGACAAAGCCATTTTTCGTTTGCAAATTTTGAACTGATAATGATACAACAGAAAATTGATCTTTATCGATATTGGAAACAAAAAAAATAGAGCACAGTTTTGGGGAGGACTAAGAATACTGACTTGGACAGGAATACAGCTTGACAAAAATAAGAATACACAATTTAAAACCAAAGAACATTTTTAATGTTACTAATAGTGCAGTGCAAGAAACTTTCTACTCATTCACACATTCCAAAATCAAGGGTAAGTCCTTTGATTAAACACAAACATGTAGTTGATTTGCAATCTAATGTGCTGAAGGTTAAGTGTTATGTATGTTCACAATTTTTTTTTCTCAAAAGGTATAATATATTTGTCCTTTTAAACGGTGTTCGAATGTGGTTACGCCTTGTTTTTGTTTTCCACAGTAATTATTGCATGTATGAACAGAAGTGAAATATTTGTTGTGAAGCACTGTGTGAATGTTGTGTGATCATGGAGCTGTGGTGTGATGGTATTATAATTAATTCATCATTTTTGTTATAAGACTGTAAAACTGGTGGATGTGAGGGAGTGGCCTGGATGAAAGGAAAGTGAACATGTGTCCAATTACTGATTTTTTTGCATATGTTTAGACAATTTTGTTTGTGGATAAATATTAATGTGCATTCCCTACATTCCATGCAAAGAGTAAAGGAGAAGTCCACCCCACCAAAAAATAAATTTGAATTTAAAGAAAAATAAAGTATTGCAGAAAATTTCATAAAAACTATGATTCAAAATTTTAAAAATTACTATTTTGACATTGAAAACTTTTTGCCTAATTTTATTAAACAATTATATGCTCATCTTGGTCAATGTGCAAATTACAGAACTGATTATGTCACACACACTCTAATTACTTGTGTATTTTTTTTGTTTGATACATGTTCATGACATTATATTTTATTTTGATTTTCTCATTTTCTTTGACAAATTTTGAGAGATTTTAATTCCTCCATTAACATTCGTAGTTTCCATGAATGTAACCTATTGTGATTCGATGAAGAGTATTTTTATCAAATTTGCTAAAATTGATATAATAAAATGCAACCAAAATTTAGAAAGTAATGTGATGTGAGTGACATAATCAACTCTATTTGTATACCATTGTTTTGTGTATATAACTGTTTTGTGTTAAAAAAGGGAAATTTCTCTATTTATTCAAATAATTTTTTGTTGATGTGCACTTGACCTTTAACTCACTTCCCTTTCCACCCCTGCCCAAATAAGTGTAATCAAGAACTAGAAAATCAAAAGTGATTAAGAAGAAGTAAGATTTAATCATAGTTATTAATAGCTCCATGATTTAATAATACAGGCCTAAATAGAAATTCACATGAAAGTAAAGAGAATAAAGCTGGGTAGGAACGGGGAAGGAATATGATTTAAAGAAAAAGTAAAAATATATCCCCACCAACCCCCCCGAAAAAAAACATTCCGGCGGGTTCGTTCCAGGGTCCCTGCACATGTCCAAACATTGAGCTTACGCAAGTCGCCATAGATCGCTTTGATACAACTTCCGGGATTTTAATGCTATATAAAATGTTGTAAGTCTGTGCGCCGCTGTTGACCAATCAGAACGGGTAGGCAATTCTACTGCAATTCCAATCATTTTGCAATGGACATTGCCGTGGTTTTTTGTGGTTCCTGACTTTGCTACATCATGAAATTTCATAATTCTTTTTCAGTCATAAAGAAGAATGTCTACGCTTTATATTGATTATAATATCAATTTGACGCAAGTGTGATTTCTATGCAAAAATACGCTCTGTTTATTCACATATATTTCTTGAAAAAAATCATTTTTTCTAAGCTAAATATCGGTCTTCAAAATACGTTAAATGTGCATTTTATTTAACTGATAAGAAATTTCAAAGCCTTATCTATAAAATAAGACCAATTTTGTGAGGAATAAACGATTCTAAGAGCAAAAAAACACCGATCGGAAAGTTCATCTTCACAGCTCATTACGAATGCATAACCACCGACGGCTATGCATACCGCTGAATAAAATAGAGCACTTTCGGACGGGCTGCGGACTGACTGTATTTTATGATTGATTGACTGAAATAAACTTTGAATTGTATCGAATTGATCAGATGGAGCAATGAAAGATTTTCAAAGAGATTAGTTCCTTGTCTCCGAGCATTCCACACTTCCATTGCAATGCTAGCCTGCATAAGAAAATGATTCAGTGATGATGGCCTAGAGGACTTAGTAATTGAATCTCGGCTTATTGTTCAATGTTATTTTAATGGTGCCATGAATGGAAACCACTATAACAGAAGCTCACGTATGCACAAGTGTCTGGTAGAAACAATGGAACGGACTCACTAGCAGTGCTCCATGGATTCACTCGGTGATCACGACAGGGATGAAGTGTCTGAAGAGACTGCACACATCTTTCCCAGGATCAGCTTTCATAGTGTTTGCAGTCTGAAGATTATAGGCAATGCATAATACTCTACCTCAACTTTATTGGGGAACAGTGACAAAAGAGTCTGATTTTTGCAGTGTGGTTCTCATACATCAAGATGGTACAGCTGTTAAAGCTATTCATTAGAGCTACTGGAGAAGGAATTTGGAACTTACATCTATCATCCATTCGGTCATTTCTTCCTTGGATTTTTGCCTATGATTACATCAATTATTCCTGATACCTGCCAGCATACTGGCTCTAGATGTTCAAAATACCTGCCTTACACCCTGCTGTCCATGAAGAGTCTGTCCAGTCCAGAGTCAAGGTGGCTATGGATTTTCTCAGACTGCATGTGAATATGGAAAGGGTTCAGCCAGGAGCAGCAGAAGCATCCCAGAGAAACGTATACATGGACAATTTTTTTGAAGTCAGATAAGACAACCACTGGAGCAGAGAGACTCACTGATAATACGGATGTTAACAGACGGTGGCTTTAAAGCAAATGGACAGATATCCAACATAAAACCACTACATGGACACAGCAAGGAAAGAGAAATGAAGTTGCTTAAAACTCTTGTGGAAGAGAAATTAATTGGTGTCGTGTGAGATAAGAAAGAAGGTGACTTCTCATACAGAGTTGAGGTATAAATCCTATCAAACAATCTGGGAGAGATTTGTCTGAGTCAGAGATGTCATGACTGCAGAAGGGAATGTGATAATTGGAATATAGATAACTATTAGGTTGATACAAGAAAATTACCGATGATGGACTTGAAAGAAAGTTGCAGTAGAATAATACAAAAGGAATTTATCATAGGCCCATCAAGCTGTGTATGCTTGGATATGCTAGTTACATTCAGATAATTAGAGTATGAATTCAAAACGTGACAATCTACTGAAATGAAATAATGACCAAGTCTTTCATACATAATTCGATTCCACTAGGTCCCCCAAGTAAAAAAAATATAATTGATTTTCTATAAAAAATATTATTACAAAACTTTGTCTTTTATATTTTAAATGATCTTTCCCTTACATCTCACCCCTCAATGTCAGTGATCTTCTAAACTGAGTAAGTACTGATTGACAAGAGGTAACATCTTCCAGTTATCTGTTACCATGGATACCACAGTGATGTTTTCCTGCAGTTGTAACTGTAGCAACAGATGCCATTGAGGTGGCAGCAGCAAGGCAAGATTTATTGTTCTTCCATCTGAAACAACAAATATAAAGAGTTGATTATGATAAAATTACAAAACTGAATGACTGGCATTGTTGTGTTAGAGAGGAAGAGCTATACTGCATATTATGAACTATAATTGATATTCCTTACATGTCAACTTATCCGTCAACTAATTACCTTATCTTGAATGCGAAGAAAACAAAGGAAATTGTATTTGATCACAGGAAAAAACAAAATGTCTCTGTAAATCAGTCAGTCCGCAAGCCCTGAAAAAGTAGCTTCTTTTATCCAAGTGATATTCATGACTAGAGGGTTTTTGCATAGTTAATGAGCTTGGTGCGAACCAAAACACCTCTTTTTATTCGGCCATTGCTGCTCTAAATATTGACCAAATTTCATGTTTTTGGTATCTTTGTAAAGAAGAATCATTCTTTCAGGTCATGTGTTTGGATTTTTAAACGAATGTTGTAATATAGGAAAAACTTTTGATCTAAAACATGAATCAAAATATTTTTTTTCATGCAACAACAGTTGTTGTTTTCACACTTAATTTCTGTTTGGGCACAAATGATTTTTGAATTATGATAAAGCTGAAGATCTAAGCTTTAATATGATATAATTTTTATAAGAAGATGTATTTTAGATGGGTCAGCAGCCAGCTTTTCATAGGCCAAGTACATTTTGCAGCTCAAAAACAAGAATACTGTGCTCTGATTGGTCATAGAGACCACTCACCCACGCAAATTCCAATGTTCCCCACACTGGGCCTCTGCAAGGTCACACTCACCATGTGGTAATCTCTTCAAATTACCCGCGCCTGTTTGTTTTGAAAACAGTATTCAGCCAATCAGAACTCTGGATTTTATGTTACTCAGAAATTTCAGAAATCTCGTCTTGCATCTTGATGGAAAAAGCTGGCTGCTGACCCATCTAAAAGATGCCACATATCAAGAGTGACATTGTAAGAAAGTATAGAGTTTGAGCTTTCTGATGATATAAATAATGTTGGTGCCTAAAACACAAAATGTTGCACAATTTGCAAGTGAAAACAGAAGAAGAAAATTCTGTTTGATGCATCTTTTCAGGTAAAAAATTCACTTATTTATCAAAATATTTCATTCAAAAGAAATGACCAATATAAAAGATTAACATTTACTCTTGCCCATGGTACAAAAATAATCAATATTACTCAAGGAGAAAGTGGTTAAATTCTTTGAGAAAGAAAGTCTCACAATTCACGAGATTTTGCAGGGACATGAATTCAGCCACGAGAGGACTTGGATAAATCTTGCTCATTTGCTCATTAACACAGGGGCTTGCGGTCTGACTGAAATCCAGTTGTTATGAAAGATTCTGAAATTGAAATTGTTCCATCATATAAATATCTTGGTGTAGTAATTAACGATAAGCTAAACTGGGAAGAACAGTGCAAACATGTTCTAGGTAAAGGCCATGGAAGGCTCCACTTTCTGAGGAAACTGAAGTCTTTCCATGTCGACAACGTCATCCTCAAACTCTTCTACTCCTCGGTTGTTGAGAGCACCATTTTATATGGATGCCTCTCTTGGTATTGCAGTTTGAGGAAATGTGACCAAACAAAAATTCAGAGGTTGTCAAATCAAGCAGGAAAAATAGTTGGGGATAGGTTTATACTTGATATCTGTTCTGCCCGCATTCTTAAGAAAGTTGAGAATGTCATGAAAGATCAACAACACCCTCTTAATCAATATTTTTGTTGGATGAGATCAGGGAAACGACTCCAGTCTGCAAGATGTATGACAAATCGCTATCTTAATAGTTTTGTACCATTTGCGATTAGGGCATTTAACAACTTACATTGAATGGTATCGCCTCTTTTTCTATCAATAGTTTATCAACCCATAGCTCTATGATCAAACAACTCACAGTTTTTCTTATAGAACCTCGTATATCATGACTGTTCTGAGTATGTACTTTTCCATGTGCTCCCATTTATTACTTTCTCTCCTTCTTCTTCCTCCTCCTCTTCTTCTCTTTCTCCTTCTTCTTCTTCATCTTCTCCTTCTTTTTATTCTCCTTTTCTTTTCTCTTGTTCTCCGTCTCTTATTTCTTCTGCTCTGGATTAGTCATGTTTGCTATAATAAATTATTTTAAATGTATAAAATTGATGTAACTGGGAAGGAAAACAGTTTAGAGAGATGTGCTTTGCTTTACTTTACATTTATCTATTTTACTATACTATAATTTAAATAAATAATGAATGAAATTTCTAATTATTTCAATGCATTGTGCAGTAGAGCAATGTCTTGCCCCCTCCCGCTGCCTCCCTTTCTCTCCTGGGTAATCTCCCCTTTCCACTCTCTCTCCTTACTCTGCACTTCTTGCCCCCCTCCTCTCCTTTTCTCTCTTTCTCTCCATCTTCTCCTTTTCTCTCTCTTCACACTGATACATTGTTTCACCTCCTGTAGGGTAGGCGCGGGGGAGGAGATGGTGCCTCGTAGGAGTTTTCTTTTCTGTGTTGATATTATGTCTGTATATATATATATATATTTGTAATGGTGCACTATTTCTTTATATTTGCCGTTAATATGTTTGCATGTCTTTCACATATGTATTTTTAGATGTTTTCATGAAATGTATGTATGTAAATCCCAAAGCAAATTTCCTTTATGGACTCGAATAAAATTGAATTGAATTGAATTGAAAAGTATGCTTACATAACAGGAGGTAAGTCATGAATAACTTAGTTTGGTTTGGTTTGGTTTTGGATTATTTTTCATATCTCACACAAAATCAAATACAATGCAATGTCCATCAAAAGACACTAAATCATTTATGATGAAATAATACAAAACAAAATTATTCATCATAAATAAGACAAAGGTTATACAATGGAACGTTCAGATTGGAGACAGATATATCAATAAGATGAGATTATGAAGGGTAAACTATTAAAAAGCAGAGATTGTAATTTAGTTTCCCTATTAATAAAATTATAAGTAATTGTCAACTTGTTTTTATTATCAATATAAAGAAAAGAAAAAGAGAGAAAAAAAGGAGAGAAAGAAGAATAAGTAAAAAAAAAAAAACCAGAGGTAGATGGACTGACAATAGATAAGAGGAACACTAGTGAGCCAAGGTATTGTAAATAAGATGATATTTCTTTCAAATATAAGTTTTCAATTTATGTTTAAAAGTATATATAGAATTGCAATTTTTAAAGTCGGTTAGTAGATTATTCCAAAACTTACAAGATAATGGCCTGTATTTTGAACTCTGGTTTAACTTAAAGCGTGGTCTAAAGATTGGATTGATTATGGATAGCTACATGGGATGTAAATCTCCATGTCTTGATGATCAATTTATTATCACATTTGGCACTCAAAATGTTACAAACCCCATCGATAGGATAAATACAACAGTTTCCACAACAATGGGAACATAGGAATGATCCCAGTAAACTCACAAGAAGCATATGTTCAACACTCACAGATTTCCACAACTTTAGACCATTCAGACCATATTTTAAGTTAAACTGGAGTTATGAATGCAGGTAAATTGGTTATGCACGGCTTTGACTTAAAATATCATGAATCACATGAGCTCAATAATTCATATCACAATATATTAAGATCAAATATGACATATATTTAACTTTCTATCAATGAAAATATATTTTTGATGCCAAATATTATAAATTTCCTTCTTCTTACCTTGTACTTCATCTGAAGTCACAATGTAATCTACTAATTGAGACTGCACTATCCTCTGTATTGATTCTGATCCTAGAGTGATGGTACAAATGGATTCAGCACTCATAGATTCTGGTCTGTTAAAAAATGAAAGAGTAAAACAATTTGTATGACTGAAATCCTCTGATTGGATATGCCATTGACCCTCTACAGTCATCCATATGGGTGAGACAAGTAACCTGCAGACAATTGTTGCTCTCTCTGCTGTATGCTTCACTAATCCATCTTAAACCCCTCCCAACCCTTTAAGGATGTTAATGGCGAAATTTTCAAATTAAACATTAGCTCTACTGTTGAGTATATCTTGTGAAGTTACAATCATATTTGTGAGCCTTATGAAGTGTAATCATATCCACCCTATTCTATCATGATGTCATAAATGTGTATACTGGTATGCAAAACGCACACATGCCATGATCAGGGATGCCAGTAGCAAATGGTCCCAAGGCCTGAACAATTTTCAGAAGGTAAATTATAAATGTGCACAAAGTCTCTTCCCGCTGGGGTCTGCTTAAGGGCCCTGTAAGCTCTAGGGTTCTAAATCATGTAAATGGTCTCTGATTCAATCTGAGCCTATTTCAGGTATCATTTCCCCAAAATTTAGCTCAAGTTTGACATGACATAATTCATAAGAAATAATGAAGTACACAAGAACATAGACTAACACACCTGGAATTCGACATGTGCCTCCATTCGACATGGCTATTTAAACTCATTTCTGCAGCACAGTCAATCACCACAGAGTGCACGACACAAACTAAACACATTGTTCTAATATACACAGGTACTATCACTCACCCCATGAAAGTCCCTATTTCAAGTCCAAATTCTCCTTTTAAAAGTATTTTTTTTCTTTAAAAAATGTGGAATCTGTACCATATTTCCAGAGCACGCAGCAGCTTAGCTCAAATTTAAGAAGTGGGGTCACGAAAAATTCACTAAAAATGACGAAATCTGTGATTCTGTTTAGAATTTGTTCAGAGTTCGCAGACGTTCTCGCAAATTTAAGGTTCGTATCTTCAAAGTAACTAATCAAAAAAGAAAAAACTGAGTAAGTCTACCGCATTGAATTTGCACAGAAATCAAGTTGACGGCATGCTATAGCGGCAGACATGGGGTCCGAGCGTTATGAGGGAGCAAATGGCCGCAGTATATTGCATGCCGTGCTCTCCGAACGGCCATGTCTGGCCAGTGACTGTTCTCTCCAGCCTGAGAACACTCAACCAGCCAGGACTTACTGTCAAAAAAATGAAAAAGCCGGAATTCCGGCTATAGCCGGAACTCTGGCATCCCTGCATGATAAATGTCTTGACAAATCAACTCTTTTTATCAGGAAGTTGAATTCCTGAGCTCCAAACATGAACCATTTTCATATATAATAAATAACAATAAAAATGTTATTTACCCAGGATAGACACTTCAGTTAGAAAACTGCTCTACCAACAGGCCCTGCATAACATAATATGTTATTGTTACTCTTTTTCAATCTAAATGCTGAGCGCCTAGTAAGAAGGTAGAAAGCCCAATTTTAAAAGTCTTTGGTATGACTCGGCCAGGGATCAAACCCACGTCCTCCAATTCATGAGACAGGTGCTCTACCACTAAAGCCACCACGCCCATTTACATTAATAGGCACTGAAATACATGAATATAATTAACTCTATCAGCTTTTTGTCTACTAGAAGAGAGAGAGAGAAAAAAAAGAATAAGGAATCAAATCAATCTAACCTTGTATGCTCATCTTGTCTGATGCTCTTCCATAGTTCACTGAAGAGATCAGGACGTAAAAAAGGCATGATAGGAATGGGGATGAAGAGGTCATCAAAGGTCACTTCAACAGGTTCCAGTTGGCACACACAAGTTTGACCATCACTGCTACTAAACATTGCACTAGAAGATACAAGACAAAAACAAATTATATTCATTTTCAATTAGAGATGGGTTTCATGTATATACATATCTCTTATCACTCAATTAATCAGAGCCATAAATGTATCTGATAAAATTGATTAAAATTGATACCCATATTGAGATTGAATTGAACCAATAAGTAAACTGACAAGCATGCAATATTATACAAATAGCAAATAGGGATGAGTGCGAAGGTGGGAGATTTCACATAAGGTGAAAGAAAGATGCTCTATACAATGAGGCATTAGCCAAGTTGAATAGAGTGTCTTGCACCATTGCACAAATAACAATATTTGATATTTGTATTGTACAACGCCTCGGAAGTTAGCGAAAATCCAAACAATAATCGTTTTTTTCCTACGTAAATCTATGAAAATAAGAAAGAAAATTTTGAAAGCAAAATCCTTTCAAACGCGCATCTGATCTGCAGCAGCAATGCCCATTTCATCCAGTAAGCCCGGCCACACGCATACAGAGCCTGCATTTACTAAGTGCATGCAATGCTTTGAAGCAATGCGTTGAATCATATTTTTATAGTGACGTTACCTTCTCCTGACCCTTGCAATGGTACATTTTGGACGGTACATGTACGTGTGCAACGGTACTAATGTTTGACATTCAGCCTCTCATTTGCTTGCGTACAACAAACAAAGTAGGCGTTGTACAACCTTTTTTTAGCATTCATTTGAAGTGGTGTAACAATTGCAGCATTATATCATTTCAAAATCAAAATTAAATATCATACATCACACTTACTTATCGTTGACCAACTTAAAACTGTAACTAATAACAACATAGTAGAAAAAAATTAGATTAAAAGAGTACCACAAGAAAATAATTTGCAATTGATTATAAATTTTCAACAGACAGATCATTTAAAACTATAGCTACTTATTTCTGTTGCATTAAGCAGTCCAGAAATAAGTTGCAAAATCATTTTTTTGTATTTTTGATTAACGACCAATTGCAACATTCTTGCTATGCCCCAAGCATTATTTTACCTTACAGATAAAGATGTAGGTATAGGTTCTCTGGGATAGAGTGCTAATGTGACCATCTGACAGCCATCTTTGGGTTCAGATGAATTCTCGACTGACAGTGATGCAACTGTCATATCTTGAGAGAACAGACATGGATATGACATAGAAATATTATTAGGAATGACTTAAGTTATAAAACTTGGCCTACAAAACAAGGATTGATTCTTCTATGGATATTTCTTTTACTCTCTGTTCCACTAAACAATATTGTCATTCATTAGATAGTAAAACAGAGCACAACATCAATGCACAGTGGATGTTGAGCCAATAACTTACTCTAAAGTTAGTAAACATTCAATCAGATTGCTCGATTATGAGTGTAATCAGGTAGAGTAGCATTAATAACAAAAATGTATCAATTGTGAAATATTGTAGAAAAAAATCTTTGACTGATAATGCAATGCGATGATAAATTTTGATCAAGATTATTTAAGAACAGTTCTTTAAAATCCCCCCCACGAGCATATTATTTGAATATAGAAAAATCACACACAAAAAGAAAAAAGAACATGAAAATTTCATCAAAAGAGGATTTAAACAGAATAAGAACAAGTGGAATGCCTCTGGCCGTCTCACCTGCATCACGCGATTCAATATAGCAGCAGTGCTGATTTTGAAAACTACTATAACTCGCACAAGATGTTCAGTGATACTTGGTTACTCGTATTTCCACGTTTTATGAATTAGACCAATACACTTATAGAGATATGATGGCAATTCAACAAATACCCCCAACGTGGCCAAAGTTCTTTGACCTTACATGACCTTTGACCTTGATCATGTGACCTGAAACTCGCACAGGATGTTCAGTGATACTTGATTACTATTATGTCCAAGTTTTATGAACTAGACCAACACACTTTCAAATTTATGGCTGTAATTCAACAAATACCCCAATTTGGCCAAAGTTCATTGACCCTAAATGACCTTTGACCTTGATCATGTGACCTGAAACTTGCACAGGATGTTCAGTAATACTTGATTACTATTATGTCCAAGTTTCATGAATCAGATCCATAAACTTTCAAAGTTATGATGGTAATTCAACAGATACCCCCAATTCGGCCAAAGTTCATTGACCCTAAATGACCTTTGACCTTGGTCATGTGTCGTGAAACTCATGCAGGATGTTCAGTGATACTTGATTAACCTTATGTATAAGTTTCATGAACTAGGTCCATATATTTTCTAATTTATGATGACATTTCAAAAACTTAACCTTAGGTTAAGATTTTGATGTTGATTCCCCCAACATGGTCTAAGTTCATTGACCCTAAATGACCTTTGACCTTGGTCATGTGACATGAAACTCAGGCAGGATGTTCAGTAATACTTGATTAACCTTATGGCCAAGTTTCATCAACTAGGTCCATATACTTTCTAAGTTATGCTGTCATTTCAAAAACTTAACCTCAGGTTAAGATTTGGTGTTGACGCCGCCGCCGCCGCCGCCGTCGGAAAAGCGGCGCCTATAGTCTCACTCTGCTATGCAGGTGAGACAAAAATCACACACAAAAAGAAAAAAGAACATGAAAGTTTCATCAAAATAGGATTTAAACAGAATAAGAAAAATCAGACAAATAAGATACTGAAAATTTGATCAAAACCGGAAAAGGAATAACAAAGTTATGGCACTTTTCAGATTTGCATTATTCCGGTGAAACAGGTCTAGGCATGTCTTCATGAATATTCAATGAGCAAACTGATGTCATATCCCCACTTGTTCTTTTGAATTTAATTATACAAAATTTGGTTTCGTCATATTTTTTCCTTCAATAACCAAAAATATTGGAACAACAACTGATTAAGTGCATTAGATATTCAGTTCTGCAACTTATTTCATTATAAGGGAGATATATCATTCACACATGAATGAAAAAATGAAACAATCATGATTCATATAATAACATAAGAAAAAGAGAAATGAGGATGTGACATCATCAGCACATCTAACGAATATTCATGCCGATGTGCATATAACTGTTTTCACAATATGTACTGCTAAACTTTAAAATTCCATAACTTCGCTATTTGTTATATTTTGATGAAATATTCATCAATTTGCTCTGTGAATTTTACTCTACTTATTTAGACACAAATATTTTCAGAAATGAGAAAATTAAAACATATTACAGTTTCAGTTAATTTCACAAAAATTGATATGCACATCCTGGTCGGTATACAAATTAATTTACTGACTTACTCACCAACCCACTATTTCTTTTGTATTGTTTTCAACATGAAATAAATAAATGAATATAAAATATTTCGTTTTTCCTCATAGTAATGTAAAACAAATTTTGATTACTCGTTGATCATGTGGAATAATAATTCACATAGTAAAATGCAAAAACAAAATAGTGAGTGTATGACATCATAAGCTCTCTCATTTACATATCACAAGTGTACAATTGTTTCATCAAAATAAAACTGTAAAACAGCAATACTTTGTTTTTTTAACTGAGAATGTTTAAATCAATACCTTCTATTGACTGATATGCAGCAGGTGTATCTATATGAAGAATCACTGCATAAAGGTGTCTCATAGAATCAGGAATATCTTCCAAGAAACGTTCCTGTAATAAAAAATCATTTGTGTTTATAAAAGAAGACATCACAATTTAAGCATCACAATCTTTTTAATTAAATGGAAGTAGGCTATGTAACAAATTTACTTCTTTACAATGTTTTCATTGTTTGATAATGATTTCATATCTTTGGTTTGACCTTAAATTTTGACATTAAAAGTATTGTCAATGTATTTATTATCATTGGTCTGAATGTATAATTTGACATGCTAGCCATTCAAATGTACAAACGATATAGGGAGTACAACAAATAACTTCAGCAAGTGCGGAACTACCAATTTAATGTCCCTTAAAATGAAAAAAAAAAAGTAAAATAGACCAACTCAAAGAAAGTGTGACATTTCCATATATGGTTGACTTGTAACATTTAACCGAGTATGTATTCAAGAGAAATCAACTTACATCAAAATGAAGATAATAATCAATTTTTATGCATGTAGTACTCTCTGATGATAGTGATTGTAGAGCTTCGTGGTATTTGGTTACAGAGGAAGAAAAATCTTTACTGATGCGGTGTGATGATGTTCGTTTTCTAATTCTGACAGAGATACCACAGAAAGAAAAGAAATCACAATCAGAGATATATGGTTGTTTGGAAATAACATTTTTTAAACAGATAAAAAGCTTGTATTAGTAGTTGTGCTAAAAAAAATAACTACATTCTTTAAACAATTGAAAATACTGATCACTCTCTCGTAGTCAAACTTCTCGGGACGACAGAAAGCTGATTTAGCCAAATATCAAAATTGAGATGGTTTGCATGTTTTGGTCTCACAAATTTCATCAACTTAGCTTCATCAGATTTACAGAAGGTGAGGCAGAATTAACTATATTTCTGTCAATCATTATAAATTAAGTAAATTTGGCTAGTGCATTACTAAATTTTATGAGGAAAGAGAAAACAAGAAGAAGGGGAAAGACAAGAAATGAGGAAGAACCAAAAGAAGAGTGTATTTTTACCTGGTCAATTTGAAGACTGTTTGATTTAATGTTTCCACTGCTCCAGCAGGCTTAACACTAGCACTACCCGTTACTAGCCTCGTTAGATTCTGAGAATCCTCAGCTGAACCAATAGATGATAAAATCTGGCTAATCTGTTATTAAGAAAGAATGTTACTGATGTAAAAATCAAGCGTTGTCATACTGTTGAGCGAAAAGTCAATTTGTCCTCTTTATGTTTCTATTGGGTGTTGGATACAGAGCTTATTACAAATTATACAACCAACAAACTTATTAGAAAAGTATTAAAAAATCATAAAAATTCCCAAATTTTATTTAAGGTATGAATAATGCAACCAAATCTCATCACATATCTATTGTTTGCCATCAATGGATGCCCGCGCCATTCCCAGTCCTCCTGTGTGTACCCAATATGTTTGCTCCAAACAAGATAAGCAAATTTAGAACTGTCAAAAGAAATTCTAAAACTAGATCCTGTAGAACAGTTTAAAATCGGCATACCTTTTCACTTGATAGATTGGTAAGTATAGCATAGTAGAGACAAGCTCTATCCCTTATCTCTATATCCTGATGCCCAGTGAATAGAGTGTAGAGTGTGTCACCCATATCTGAAAAAGTGAAGCAAAACATACTTCTGCACATAATTTGAATTTAGAAAATACTTGGGGGTTACTTGATTGGATTCTGTTCAAACTTGTTTTGAGATCTTTACCACCGCCAGGACTAATGTCCAAATGAAAAAGGAGCCACAGTAATCATCAAAACCAGACTTGCAAATAATGACTTAACATCTCTAATTTGTAATTCTGTTACCATTGAATTGCCCAAATTCACCATGGGGCCGTTTCATAAAGCTGTTCGTAAGTTAGGAGCAACTTTAAGAATGAGTGGTGAACCTTTCTTACGCGCTTAACCATTGCCAATGAATATACCATTTTCCACAAGAAAGGATCACCAGTCGTTCTTAAAGTCGCTCTTAACTTACAAACAGCTTTATAAAACACCCACCAGGATGTGCAAAATAAATGAATTGTCATTCTGCCTAAACAATGTTTCTCAAAGAATTTTTATTAAAAAAAAACTTACCAGAGTAAATACCAGCCTTGCTATGGACTTGGAGCAACTGATGACATACAGAAAGTATCTTGTTGCCTAGAAACCAGGATCCATCCTGCATCAGTGATGTTCTATGCAGTAACATCTGGAGGTAGTCTAAGATAGGCTAAGAAAATAATTCAAATACATAAATGAATAATTGTTGCAGCAATATAAAAATATTTAGACACTGGATGCACCTGGATTAGCTGGTGGCAATAGACCGCAGCCTGCCCTAACCCATACCACGCTTGATTCATCCCTAATATTTTATTGAATATTGTTTCAATATAAACACATTACTATACAGAATATAAAAACATGTTAATTACTGACAAGAGGATTAATTAGCTCCCACAGTACTGTAGTTTGACTTGCAAAAGGTTGAGGCCTGAAATAAGAAGCAATGATGATGTTTGTGTGGTATAACTGTTGTTCCAATAAATGCTAAATCTCACCATGTCAGACCATTTTGGATATCTAGATTTCATAATAATTCTGGTCATAAAAGATATATGGACTGCTATGAGAGACAAGGTTGTTTCTTTTGGCTTGCAGGTACCTAACAAGCCTGAAAAAGGCAGTCATACTGTGGTCCCTTGTAGCAGTCCATACAACTATACTATGGTCTTGTGGTTTTGTTGAGGATACTAGTATATTTGACTTGTGTACAAAACCACAAACTCACTATGGTGTTTGCTAAATGCAAACTATGCAAGCCATGGCGCTTTGGTGAGATATAACTATCACATCATTAGACATTTGAAGAGCTGTCATATTTTTATGCATGCATCAATTTCCTTCAATGTGTGCTCTTTACAGCAACAAATAATACAACCAACCCTTTATGAGGAAACTGACTATAAAACGAATTGCTACAGAATGCAAAATGTTCTGGCTGTGACTTCAATGGACTATCTGCTTTGCTTTTTCTCACTGTATGGGCAAGAAACAGCACAGACCATACATTAATAGAATGCATCAAAACAAGGAATCGCATCAAACCTTGAAAGAAAAATATCATTAATGGATGCATAATGTATAGTTAACTTTCTCATAGAGTCTCTTAAATGTGCATCTCCATTTCTGCATACATCTTTAGTATTGCAAACCAGTCAATTCAAAGTGATGTTCAGATTCTATAAAGGTGCGACACAAACTGAATCCCCGATCATTCTATATTTAGCATACTTTATATCGCTTACAAGGGCAGCTATGTGCCCCCCCCCCCCCATTCATGTCCAAATCAAGGTGTAAAATATGCCATAACACAAACTCGGGGAGAGGAAAGAGGTTGCCAGAGGACAGAAGATTAAACATTAAAGTCTCTGACACTACACATTGCGGAGAGACAAGCATATTAAAACCAATGCACCAACAGACAATAATTTGGTACAGAGCTTGTATCAGACTCTGAACTGCTGTTCCCACCTCAGCCTAACAAAGTTCTCATGAAATCTCTTTACCAACAGATAAGGGTAAAACAAGTCAATGCCATGTCACTTGAACCTGGCCAGACTTATCAAGCTGGACGCCTATGACCTTGGTAGTAACATAACTCTGAAGCACTTTAAAGACATATAGAATGATATGTTCAGCATTAAAGAAAAGTTAAATATCATTACTATATACCCATAAAAAGGCACTAAGGGCAACACGGGCACACTTACCTTTGGTGATATTTCAGTTTCTTGAGCTGCCCTCTGAAGGATGAGAAGATAGTTTTCTAAATCAGCCTCTTTATTGTGAATATCTGATGTGACAACATGTTGAAGGAGTGTCTCAAGAAGAAGCACAGTAAAACTCCTGGCAATTCAACACAACAAATGTTGATTGATGCAATAAGTCATAAATTTCATGCTATTTACAAATCATGAATGCAGGAAAGTTCTGTTTAGAAATATTTTTGTATAGAAATTATATTTCATTGAAAGCTTTGTAACTTAATACATAATTATTTTTTAAATTAAAAGTTTATTTGATAATTTCATAGCAGAGAACTACATTTATTTGTGTCCCCTTAGTGTAAAACTGTTCACAATGAAGTTACTGTATGCAGGAGGTTACCATCATAAGTGGTGAAGTAATGGCAGCGATGGGCATTTTGGCTTGCTGTAGACATTGACAACTTTGAAGAAGTTTATAAAAACACAAAAGGTATACACTGTTTGACACTAAATTTGCATGCTAAATCTACACAACCTACTTGCCATGTTAAAAAAAGGATGTAGGCATGTTTGAGTTCCATATTCTCAGAAATCATAAGAGTTAAATTAAAGACACAGGAAAGTATGGTGCGTATATGAGCTGCCATATATGGTAAAACTCAATGTCCTCTTTCCTACTGGCTTGCTTTCAATAGTTCACTAATTACAGTCTGTGGTAGAACTTACTTATCTGATGTAACTTTCTGCATACTCTCAATGAAGTTCACTGTGTGTGGAGTATACTTGGGGTTCTTAACAGTAACTTTCACCACAGCACTGTAAAATAAACAAACAAATATCAACAATATAATGGTGAATTTCAAAACATTCCAAATGAATGAACATCGTAACTTTGAACATAAGATTTATAGAGCGCTTTCTTTGCCCTAATCATTGAGGGAGGAAAGGCCATCTTTAATAAAGAGGGTTCTTTCATTTTCTTTCAAAAATAAGATTTATTAATATTATACAGTTTTTGTTTGCCTTGTATCTTTTAACTATGCTATTTCAGAACAGTACCAGCGGCCGAGATCTGAGGGGGGGGGTCAAATTGACCCCCCCCCTCGATCTTGGCCGCTGATTGTGCGATCGCCGCAAAAATTTGCACGAGCATATGTACACTACAAGACTGTATGGTAAAACTTTCAAAAAATTAATTGTTCATATTTTTTATCAATGAATTATGCAAATAAGTGCATGAAATTTGCCCTAAATTTGTTTTTTGTGTATGTTTTTGCCTTTAACTCAATTTAAATAGCTAGTAGAATGCTAATTCTATCGATTATTACATTTCTAATACCTCCAAAAAAATGCAAAAATATTATTAATTTCTTATGTATTTCATTGTCTTTTAAATTCTTATGTATTTCTTTGTTTTTTCAAGCTTTTGTTTTTTATTGTTTTTTCTAATGAACTTTGTCAGGGACCCTTTTGCAATCATAAATAGCATAAAATAAATCCATTTAAACCAACAAAAGTAAAAAATAATCATACATTTATGATTTAGGGTTGAAAAACACAATTTGCATTGATTTGTACACGTAATCATGTTTTTGAGCAATTTCGGGTCTGACATGCACTTACAAAATGTTGGGTAATTTTGGAACCACGTACCTGGGCATTGCAAATTTGGTCTAAAAAGATGCGCGAGACTTAAAAAGTAAAAAGTCGGCAAGCTGCGCAATAAAAAAAATTCACGCGATGGCATAGTGACGAAATTTGTCGGGGGGAGTCAAATTGACCACCCCCGGTTATTAAATAGGGGTTAATCATCAAGGCGAAAAGGTCATAAAAAAATAAAAGGTCTTTTTCCATCAACTACTGAATTTCCTAGTCAAAATGGATATATATGCAAGTAGGTTAATAATGTATGAGTGAATAACTTACTTCATGATTTCTTCTCTCAATACAGTCCCATAATGTCTCTGTAGCATACTGAACAGCAAGCGATACCAGGAGGTGGCTGGCCTACCCACTATTCCATATTCCAAGGACTTCCCAAGAAGATCGACACAACCCATCAAAGTAGCAGATGAGGTATCTAATGAGAATATTTTGAATCACAAATGTTTGTACAGAACAAGGGATCCTTGAGCATTATACATAAAAGATGGTGACAGTCATTGAATTCCTTAAGATTGAATTTAATCACATTTGAGTAATAAATTACTTCTTTTGCATTAATCTTTAGATAGCAAGGAAAATTATCTCCTGCCCATATACTAGCTCCATACTTTCCGTCCCATCCCCTCCCCAAACATTAAAGTTATAAACCCTATCATAGAGATTTGTGTGACAACCATGATTTTCATTGACCTGAATAGGAAGCTTGTTTTAGAAGTACAGCATTTTATCATCTAGATAACATCATGTGCCTATCAACAGGATCTATTACCCTGTATTGTTTTCTTTGTACATCCTGATAAAATGACTGCAGTTACTGCAGGTAGTCTTTGCACTATTGCGCACTTAGGTAAAATTAAGACTCACCACAGAGCACAGTAGCAAGGCTTACCATGTATAGTTGTGGGCACAAAACATTGGCTAAGTAGATTGAGTTTGACAAGAGATGTATCTAGACCATCAAATATTGTAGGAAAGAAATTTGTGTAGTGCTCAGTGAAGAGACATCCAGGGAGATGAGGCTTACAATGAGGAAAGATTGGCTGAGCAAGAAATAAAGTAAACATAAATTGCAAATTTTTGCTTGAAAGCAATAGTTAGCATAAATAAAAACAAAATCATTATAAAGATATTGCAAAACTATTTGCTTACATTATTTTTTTTCTACTAAACAGTGATTTGTACACCAGTTGAGCATTCATGGAAGAGGTTTACAGTACACCATGTGTAAAGTACTGGAGGGACTGAGATAAGAAAAGTGGAAAGAAATGGAGATGAAATGGAAAGGCGAGAAAGTAGAGTATTCTTTTAACAAGTGGAATGCCTCTGGCCGTCTCACCTGCATCACGCGATTCAATATAGCAGCAGTGCTGATTTTGAAAACTACTATAACTCGCACAAGATGTTCAGTGATACTTGGTTACTCTTATTTCCATGTTTTATGAACTAGACCAATACACTTATAGAGATATGATGGCAATTCAACAAATACCCCCAACGTGGCCAAAGTTCTTTGACCTTACATGACCTTTGACCTTGATCATGTGACCTGAAACTCGCACAGGATGTTCAGTGATACTTGATTACTATTATGTCCAAGTTTTATGAACTAGACCAACACACTTTCAAATTTATGGCTGTTATTCAACAAATACCCCAATTTGGCCAAAGTTCATTGACCCTAAATGACCTTTGACCTTGATCATGTGACCTGAAACTTGCACAGGATGTTCAGTAATACTTGATTACTATTATGTCCAAGTTTCATGAATCAGATCCATAAACTTTCAAAGTTATGATGGTAATTCAACAGATACCCCCAATTCGGCCAAAGTTCATTGACCCTAAATGACCTTTGACCTTGGTCATGTGATGTGAAACTCATGCAGGATGTTCAGTGATACTTGATTAACCTTATGTATAAGTTTCATGAACTAGGTCAATACATTTTCTAATTTATGATGACATTTCAAAAACTTAACCTTAGGTTAAGATTTTGATGTTGATTCCCCCAACATGGTCTAAGTTCATTGACCCTAAATGACCTTTGACCTTGGTCATGTGACATGAAACTCAGGCAGGATGTTCAGTAATACTTGATTAACCTTATGGCCAAGTTTCATGAACTAGGTCCATATACTTTCTAAGTTATGCTGTCATTTCAAAAACTTAACCTCAGGTTAAGATTTGGTGTTGACGCCGCCGCCGCCGTCGCCGTCGGAAAAGCGGCGCCTATAGTCTCACTCTGCTATGCAGGTGAGACAAAAATGAGTGAATTCCTTAACCCTAAGAAGACTGGGGGGGGGGGGGCTGAATCAGCCCCCCTCAACATTTTTTGTGATAAATCCGCCGCTCGAAATTTTTTGACTGCGTCGCTTGCTGACTTTTTACTTTCAAGTCTCCCGCAACTTTTGAGACCAAAATTGTGACCCCCGGGTACGCGGTTCCGAAAAAACGCAACATTTCGTAAGTGCATGCAGACCCAAAATTACTCAAAAACGTGAATTTGTGTACAAATCCAATGCAAATAGTGTTTTTAGCCAAAATTCATAAAATGTATCATTATTTTTCCTTTACTGCTTAAAATCAATAAATTTTATCTTGTTTATGGTCAAAATAAAGTCCCCGACAATTTCCATTGAAAAAACAATAAAAAACAAAAAGTCAAAAAACAAAGAAATACATAAGAAATTTAGTAAATAGAATACATAAGAAAATAAATGTGATGTTGAAATTTTTGAAAAATAAATTTGATCAGATGCCTATCTAGAGTATGTGAAACAAAAATTTGCATTTTAGGGGCATTATTTTATTACTTAGAGCAAACTTATGATTTTACGCATAAATTAGCATAATTAATGAGCAATGAGATTTTTCGCAGAATTTGATATTATAGTTTTGTAGATAATGCCATGGGTAACGGGCGTGCCAATTTTCGTCGCGATCAACAGCCGATATCATAAGAGGGGCTGAATCAGCCCCCCCCCCCGTCTTCTTAGGCGTCGAAATAGCCCAGTCTATTTAGGGTTAAAAGGACTGTATACCAGAAGGAGTGGAAAGCTGAGAAGCAGAAAGGCTTGAGTAGAACACCAGTTGAGCATCTCACAAACATTGTACTGGATTAAACTCAATGCCAAACTTAAGACTGACTGCATCAATATTCTCAAAGAGAGGCCTGGCAATCAAGACACTCATGAGATTGTGTTTCCTCATACAAATATTTAAAACAAGGCAAACGCCAAGCGTTGTCTTGCCTGCATATTGCAGTCATGAAGAGACTGCATGTCAAAACTACATGTATGCTATATGACTTAGATGGACCTCTGTTACGAGTTTGGCGATCCCATCTCGAAGCTATAGAAAGTTATTGTGTGTACAACACAGCACAGTGCCAGTCATGGAAAGTTCATTGACCTTTGACCTTCATCAAATTCAACTCACATTCGAACTTGACCTGCACCTTCAAGAGATGGACCTCTTGTATGAATTTGGCAATCCTACCTCGAAGATATAAAAAGTTATTATGTGTACAACACGGCACAGTGCCAGTCATGGAAAGTTCATTGACCTTTGACCTTCATCAAATTCAACTCACATTTGAACTTTACCTGCACCTTCAAAAGATGGACCTCTTGTATGAATTTGGCAATCCTAACTCAAAGATATAGAAAGTTATTGTGTGTACAGCACAGCACAGTGCCAGGCATGGAAAGTTCATTGACCTTTGACCTTATTCAAATTCGACTCATATTCGAACTTGACCTGTGCCTTCAGGAGATGGACCTCTGGTATGAATTTGGTGATTCCACCTCGAAGATATAGAAAGTTATTATGTGTACAACACAGCACAGTGCCAGTCATGGAAAGTTCATTGACCTTTGACCTTATTCAAATTCAACTCACATTCCAACTTGACCTGCACCTTCAAGAGATGGACCTCTGTTATGAATTTGGCGATCTCACCTCGAAGCTATAGAAAGTTATTGTGTGTACATCACAGCACAGTACCAGTCATGGAAAGTTCATTGACCTTTGACCTTATTCAAATTCGACTCATATTCCAACTTGACCTGTGCCTTCAGGAGATGGACTTCTGGTATGAATTTGGTGAATTTCCCACCTCTAAGCTATAGAAAGTTATTGGGTGTACAACACAATTGTTGACGACGACGACGACAACGACGCCGACACCGGAAATAGTGATACCTATGTCTCGCTCCGCTACGCAGGCGAGACAAAAATGGGGGTAATTCACGAGATATGATAATCAATCAGACTCTTGTTCGGCTTTCCAGATTAGATCATGTGTTAAAACAATACTGCTAAAATAAAATGATAGATCAAAAACACAAACAAAATAAAAGAAAGAAAATTCCTTCCTCATCCCCTCCAAGAATGTTTATGACAGAAAAACCCACTACAAATTTACAGCATATCAACCCAAATTTGGCTGAGTTATTTCTACCAACAGCAAACCTCTCTTGCTTACGTACCTCTCTCTCTGGAAAGTGCTGTAACCACTGGTATGCAAGAAGTCGATGGCCAGGAGACAGGGCAGGATGGTTGGTACATGTCAGTAATTTACTCAATACAACACATTCCTCATCACCATTCAATATCTCAGTGGGAAATTTAGCCTGAAAAAAAAAACATTAAAAAAATCAGCATAACCTGTAAAAGGTACTTTAAAAAATGAATTCTATAAAATTACAACACCAAATATAATACATGTTTACAAACAATATAAGTACTTTTCAATAAGGTAAATTTTATCTCAATGAAAGATTGTCACAGGCCTGTCATACATAGCAACAAGTAGTTAAAGACATACTGGATTCAAAATATTGAAGTTCATGAGTATTGTATCTTGCCTATTTGCAACATGTCAATGGAATACCTTGATACTAAAAAGGCCACATTCACGAAACAACCAAAAATACAAAGGAAGATTAAAAGCAACTAAAGAAATGGCAATGTAATTATTTTGTGGCATGTTGAAGACTAAATTGACAATCCATATTTGCAATGAGTAAGCTGCAATACTGTTCTTTGGCTAAGCTATTTCACATATTATTAGATACAGTTCTGTGAAAGTTTAAAAGAACCATACCTTGAGCAGAAGAACAAGATGAAATAGGATGATATCAGCTGATGATGCCCAGTTAGATACATGACCCTTGAAAATCTAGTGGTAAACAGACAAATTTTGAGTTGAACTTAAAAAATAAGCTATATACAAAACTATAAATAAAATAAAATTGAAAAAATTTAAATCCCTCTCACTATTTCAAACTCACTGACTTTGGGAAAATCCTGTAGTTAATTCAAGACAGAGTAATAATAAAAAGCCATAAGAAAACCAGATTTGGTTTATTGGTAGCTCAATAGTTCATGATTGCTGATAAATATTCAGATGACAGGAAACTCCATATCCACACCCCCAATTCATATGATTTAAAGATCTTATCCATACATCAGAAAATTCATCTAGTGATAGAACAGGGTCCTGTCTTACAAAGTGTTGCGATTGATTCGATCAACCTCAACTCGATGGAAATCCATCATTGTCACAATTTTTCTACCGAAATTTGCACAAAGTCCTTCTGTAAACAAAGAGGAGCACACCAATTAGTCAAGACAACAATGAATATATGAGTATCTAGAAAACATTTTGAACAAACACGCATTTTAGATGTTGACGTGGCTGGCTTTCCATAGTGGTGGTCGATCCGGATCAATCGTAACTCTTTGTAAGTCGGGGCCCAGAGATACATTTCTTCATGCTGCTAATATAAGAACAAATATCAAGTCAACATACATATCTACTTATGACTAGGATACCTGTCTTTTGACCAAAGTAGCACCCTACAAAATTAGTTATAAAAAAAATGATGTTCTAATAAAGTTTTCTACAGAGAAACATGTACAGAATCTGGTAATCATTTTTTCCTCATAAGTCACTTACCAAAGGATTGATACTAGGACTATGGACCAAACTCTGACCAACAAGAAGGGATGATTGCATAGCTGATGACTGAGTCATGATAGGAAGATGGTCAACAATATATGTGAGTGCCCTCTTAAGTTCACGGGTGTCCAGGTGCATTGGAAGCTGCCCAGGCTCTTTAGTGATTTTCTGAAAGGATGGAAAGATGAGAAAATTGAATGAACTATCCAATTAAATCAGTTAAATTACAAAATGCATATTTTTTCTGATTAAATCAGATTATAGTATTTGTAACAGAGTTTTGATTAAAAATACTTTTGGTCATTTTCTCAAAGTTAAAGGAACCCATTGGAACAGATTGAAAACAACAAAAACGTAATACAATCACTTTGAAAGTTTTCAGTAATATATAAAGATACTTTTTGGTATACTGTACGAAATATCATTAAACATGTTACTTTATCATATGTGGGCGTGCCATGGTCTAGTAGTTCTGACTCTCACCTTTCAAACAGAGGGTCGTGGGTTCGAATCCTAGCCATGGCGTGTTTTCCTTTAGCAAGAAATTTATCCACACTGAGCTGCACTCGACCCAGGTGAGGTGAATGGGTACCTGGCAGGATTACTTCCTTGAATGCACTGAGCGCCAGTGGTGGTAGCTGGAGCTAAAGCCGGGGTAATAATAGCAGCGCTTTGTATCCTCAGGCAAAAAGCGCTTTATAAATCCAGCTATTATTATCATTATTATTATTCCAGTATTTTTCTCCATATTGATTGTTGTATTATATTCTAAGTTTTTTTTTTTCTGTATAGTGAATTCTATTGCCCTGCATTTTCTCATTATAGAGAAATGTCCTAGGCGTATATTGTATTCCTTTAATGTGCAGATTTGCAAATAAAGTGAAACAACTTGTCATCAATATAATATACTGTATATCAAGTCAAAACAAAGAAAACTCTCAAAAAACGAATAAAACATTCACCTCTTTTAATTGAAACATCTTGATGTCAAAGTTTTCAGGCAAGTTCAATGGCTATTGAAGAAGAGAACAAGTTAAAAAAAAATCAACATTTAAATTCAATGTTTTAACCTACATAAATTTTACAACATCTATGATTATCATCCATTTCCTCAAACACAAGTACATGTAATTCATCAAAAAATAAAATTTTCATGCAATGTGAGTAAATAATCAACAATTTTTTTAAATTTAAGATGATTCTTTTTATAATCCTTGGGGCAATTCCTTAAAATATGTACGTCCGACCCCATGTTCGTGGAACCTTAATGAAATTTTCTGTCTCTGATTTCTGGTTCTTTGTACAGTCTTTCATGCTCTCAAATAATCATGACTTGGACAGTTTATGAAGTGAAGTAAAACTTGAGAAAAATGGGGGTCAGATATACAAAAGGGTTATTTTACGGAGTTGCCCCATGCAAACTGCCCTAGAAAGTGCTAAATCGAATTCATCTTGTCTATAATCTTGAATTTTTAAAGGACCTATGAGTGTTTTAAACATTCTTTAGGTTTGTCAAAAAAGTTCCATAAATCAGCATAATAAAAACAAATTTATGATTCCTAGATTATCAGGTTACATGTAATGTTAGTATGAAAAAAATCTGTATTTCAGCATTTATTTGTATCTTACCTTCAATGGTTCCTTCCTTCTGCTGAGTAAATCACTCAAATCATTGACATTTAAGCTGAAGGAGGAAGAAGGCAGTATACTTATCATCATTCATATATATTTTCACATAGTGGTATATAAAGTATTTCTCCATTACATACAGCACAACAGTTGACCTCAGCTGAAATAGTCGCTTTTTAATGAATGAATAATTCTCATCTCCATGCTGTTTGCCACTCTCCCTCCCTCAATATATACCTTTTAAAACTTTATTTATATTTCTATATCGATTTACAATGTACTTTATCCAATATAAATTTAATCAAACAATAGATTTGCTACCTTTCTATATTCCTTTAATATACAAACTCCATGTTGATATTGTGTAATGTCCCTAACTGACAGTAGATGCATTTTTTTGTCGCAATCACTGTTTGTTTTTTGTTTTTGTAAAAACTAATAAATAAAAGTCTGAATGTGAAATGCTAGATAATTATGCAATAGCAATGTAAATACTTCTGACACAAACCCTTCTGGATTGTCATCCTTATAACTATCTTTTAGGGCCTCCAGGCATCTTTACGTTTAGACAGTTACCCACTTACTAATACCATCTGATAAATTACTCTCTTGGTAGGATATTGATAGGTGGTGTAATATGCATAAAGGTAATAGATATCTGGGGAGCCATAGAGTAAGATCTCATTCTTGAGGGGAGACTTTTTTTGTTGAGCTATACTTGTACCTAAACATGTCAAGGTGAAATGAATCTGGTAACCAGAAGAATGACTTTTAAAGGGAAAAACAGCACATAATAGCTTTTTGTAATATCAAGTGAGCTTTGAGAAATCCTTCATCAGGTCTGGAAATTAATTATTTATTCCATTCAAAACCAGACCCTCTTAATTCAAAAATTCTCATAGTGAGCTCTCAGAAAGGTCAAGAATGCACCTACGTTTCATTGGTCTAAGTATCTGCAATAGTCTCCCACTTAGCATCCAATGGTGTTTTACATTCAAATCATTTAAAAACTAAATCAAAACTTTCTCTTTGATCCCCTATTAAACTACAATATCCGAATGGAGAGCAGCATTGTTTTTCATTCTTTATCAAAGTGGTTCATGCATGTTAATAAAGAAAGGCTGCTAAACAAATGCCAAAATATACATTTGTACATACATTTACAAGAAAAGTATGAAATCTATAATCACAAAAAAAAGAACTATTGACAAATGGATAATGACATCAGAGAATCTGACTTTAATTACATTTGAAGCATTGAAACTGGAATACTAAAAAGAAATAATATGTCTTTAGAGATCACATAGCCCACATGAATTTACGGAAATGAAAGGAGACTTGTAAAAAATTGAATTTTAATCAGCAATTACGATTTTTGTTAACATTCAATCCTTTTTAAAGCATTATTAATAAGTTTTAATTAAAATTTTCTTATTCTAACACCAAACAGACTCAAATTTTTACCTATTAGGATCTTCAAGGAGTTGTTCAAGACCATTTTTCAATACCATCCCAAAAAGAGTCTGAAAAGAAAGGTTTGAAAATCAAGTTGCTGCAGTGAATATTAATGAAATTAAAGATGAATACCAGTATTGTGCATATAACGATCTCAAAATGAGTTCAAACAGAGTCCAATGAAATTACCACCCAAGAGTTTGTATTTATAAAAAAAAATATGAGCTAAATGACTCTGCAAGAAAATGTGTGATTGCTGAAAAATTAGCAAAATAATCACAGAATTCCAATGTCAGGTATTTTTCCAAGCAATATTAATACACTGTCCCACATGCTTTTCTGTGTTAGTGATCATCAGAATTATTGGTTCTGAGCAAAGATTTCATGATTTTACAAAGATAAGTTTACATTAATATACCAGATCTAGATATATGATAATATGGTGACAATTAACCTTGTTTTAAAATACTTTCTCATGAAATAAATGTTAGCAGCAACAACTTTCTTTTACCTTAAATTCATCCCATTTATCAACATTTCATGGGTCTCCATGATGTAACTATACATTGATTTGAGTCAAATTGATTGCACTGAATCTGTTTTAAAACCGGGTCATCAACAATTACTGGTACTATAACTTAAATAAAGAAAAATGAGTTAATGTCCTTAAATAGTTTTAATGTATATTATCATTAATTTTATCACATCTTTTGATGAGTTGATAATAAATTGGGTTCTAATAAACCGCGATTTGTCAGATATGATATTCCTTGTGCTCCACAATTATTACCTCATCTAATTGACATATATTTAGACCTCATCTTTACATCATAATATTGGCATGAAAATTGGATTCTTCAGCAGAAGATAAAAACAATAAAAACATTTTATTTGATTGAAGATACTGGTAAATATTTTATTAGGTCACTTAATCCTATTTTAGACTATCTGTTTTTCATGAAGCATTCTAAGCTCCTATAATTGTATGATCCATTTGGGAAAACAACCTCATTTTAAATTTGGCCATATCAATAGAGACAGAACTCCTAATCTGATACTAAATTACATGAAAAAAAAAGTTATACAAAATCTACATACCTGTATACTATGACAATTGTCATTTCATCTTGTTTTCAGTTATAATGCAAATTCGAAAATTTTCAAAATCCAGAAACTCTATTAAAATCTCTATTCACTTCTAAACATTAAAAAGAAAAAAAACCATTCCAACATACACATACATGTAAACAAACACACACACAAATACATTTATGGTGCCAATCTGAATAAAATCTGATCAAATAATTTACCATCCTGAATGGGTTGACAATAGATAAATGAGATCAGTTAGAACTGAATTTATAAACACTTACCATGTAGCTTTGACAGATACATGAATTCTCAAGTTGGCACATGGCATAAAAATGATCCACTTTTCTGGAAAGTAAACCCTGTCCAAAAAAAAAGAGAAAACAATAAGATAGATGCATTTTTCATCCATATCACATCTAAATGAATCAGACTTTTAAAAAGTGATAAAAAGGTGTGTTTTCTGTCTAAATCCTTACCATCTTTGATATTTTCCATTTTTACCTTTATTTTTGTTAAGATCTTTCTTACAGGGCAAAGCAAATTCTTAACAATGTGAGAATATTCACTGATTAATAGTTCCTTAGACAGGTACATAATTCAGATATTCAGATTCAAATATTCAAAATTTATTGTCATGCTCAAAATAAAAAGAAATTACATTGGCGTAAAAATCATAATTGATGTACATAGGATAATAATTGTTTCTTCTTGACAAACTAAACATCTTCAATGATGGATTTCTCAAAGTGCATCAATATCAAACAGCTAACAAATATATAATCAGGATTGAATACTCAGGTTAAAGTAAAACATACAGCTCATTCAAAATCTACTCACGTACAAGTACATCAAAAAGTTCACTTAACATCAATACCTGAGACACGTTAATTCAACAGTAGGCCTATGCACACATAATTACCCTTACCGGATGTATTGTTTCAATTTCCTTGAGGCACTCACAAGCAATGCCGCGAAGAACCCTATCCTTGCTACCATTAACCTTAGAAACAACATCTAGGAGAATATCAACAACTTGGAGAAAGTTCCTTGAATGTTCCTCCTAGTAAAAGAGCATAGATTGAGCAAGACCTAGTAACTCAATATAAAACTCACAATTAATACTTAATGTACAAAGATATACTTTTATTTTAAAAATCAGTACAGCATTTTTAGTTGAATCGAATGAACATAATTATTCACTATATCTATTTTCAGTGAAGGGGGTTATTCTTTCAAAACAAATTATATTTCAACATACTCCACGTGGTAAAAAAATTTCATTTCAATTTTTATTAATCTGTAAAGAATTCCAACTTCATATTGTCTTAATTTTTATAAACAAAACAAAACAATTTTATGTTGAAATTCAACCATAAAACATTCTTTATACCCCTTTTGAAAATCAATCAAATAATCTTAATTCAAAATCAAATAAGTCTTGAAATACCTCCCTTCTGAGGATATCAAGCCTAGAAATAAAACAACATGCAATATAAGTTTTTGTTTCACTATTCTCCTGGAGTCAATTTTTCTACTCTACATTACACAGATAGCAAATAAGCATAAGTGCAATGGTGAAAGAAAGATACTCTATTCAATGAGGCGTAGCCGAGTTGAAAAGTATTTTTTTGTTTCACCGAAAGCGAAGTCTCCCAACAATGCACAAATAAGACTATTTGCTATTTGTGTTGTGCAACACAAACGTGCATCGAATCTGCAGCAGCAATGCGCATTTAGCCAGTAAACCCTACACGTATTGCACTTGCATTTTACAAAGTGCAAAGCATTGAATCCTAATTCTGATAGTGACATTACCTTGTTACTGGCTGTGCAAAGGTACATATTGGATGGTACGTTTGCAACGGTACGAATGTTTGATAGTCAGCCCCCCCCCCCCATTTGCTTCCGTACAACAAGCTAAGTAGGCGCTGTACAATAATAATAATAATACATAACATTTATAATGCGCTTACTACTGGTGTTTCTAAGCGCACTGTGTTCTGTTTATGGTTTGTACTTGGGTTTAAAAAAAAAGAAGAGAAGTGGCAGAGTAAAATGACACAGCTAATACAACTATACTAATAATCAAAAATAAAAAAATAAAAAAACTGGTGTGCACCTCCAATTGACCGACCCACAATATGCTTTGTTGAAAACGTCCCTTTGGTATAAAATAGCAAAACTGTACTTAATCACTTTGACTGGCTACCCACTATGTAAGATATCCATGCTTACTCACCAGTTGATTGCAATCCAGCATGATTGTTGTTATAGCAACAAGAAGCTGACCCTTGAAGAGCGCTGATATATCATGATGAAGCTGTTGATAGATATTGGTCAGTGATCCTACTACTTGTTCCACACTAAGCAACAACAACAACAAAAAGTTACTTCAAAGTAATTTTTTAGCTCTGCATAATTTAGCATATTTAATGAGATTTTTAAATTGCGTAGAAGTTTGAAATCACCACCCATACAGAATGTAGTGAGCTCTATCATAATGTATTGAAAATAAATCAGGTAAAAAAAGTACAAAGTAGAAGAATTTGAATAATGGATGAATGACAGACACCACATCATAAGCTTATCTGCCCATTAAAACCACCAGCTGGGTAAGCAAAAAATTGTTTCTTGTCATGGCATTATAGTAGAAACTGGCTCAAATTGATCATGAACATTGAAACAGTAAGATTGAACAGTATGATGAAGAAATCATCAAAATTATCAGAAATCAACTCCTCTTTGGTTCAAGACATACATGCACAGCACATTGGGAAAAAAGTGTATGTGACTACGTACAATTTGTTCTGCATTTTTTAACAATGTATGGGTATCTGAGAAAAACCCCTTTTCAGTGGACTTTTTGTCTGTCATATTCTTCTTTAACATTTTTTTAAGACAGCTATTGCCATTTTTTTCCTAAAAAATGAATTCTTCATTTTCCATTTGACATCTGTGAGATAAGAATCAAAATTTACAGGTGTTAAAAGTATTGTTTGTAACAGAAATCCAACAGAACTGTTTAAAATAGAGAAAGGAAATTAATCTACTTACCTGTCAGGGTACAAAAGAAGAACTGACGTGTGCTCTTGGAGAACACCAAGCAGCATAACTTTCACATTTTCACTCAGGTCTTCCGAAAATAGAGCCTATTTAGGAGATAAAAATCAGTTTGTGAAGTCTGAACTTTGGCAATTCCAGCAAAACAGACAAGACATTAAGTTTGAAAGGCAAAGCACCACATATTTGAAATACCGATATTCAAACACTTCTTGCTGAGTTTATCAGATACATGTAGGCTTACACTGAAAAATCAGTCAGTTACATAAAAAATGAATTTTACACTTTTTCATTTTACAAAGATGTTGAGAAAATGAAATGGTGAGCATATCCAAAATGATTGGTTTATGAAATAGAACTTGTCAGAAATAAAATGTGGGTGGTCCTTATCCATAGTTGCAGAGAGAGATATCAGAATTTAGATTGAAATATATTAGCAAGTATTATCATAAGAGAAAAACAAAACACAATATCTTAATACATTTTAACAATACCACCCCAGATGCTGCAGCTGGTGTTTCCCTGTGTATACTTGCCATTAATACTGAGGATTGAAAAAAAAAAGGGAGACTTGGCAAAGGAGGCCAGGGGAGCCTAGTAAGGGGGCTTGCCCCCCCCCCCCAAAAAAAAAAGCTTGGCACAGATGCAATAGATCCAATTACTTTCAAAGTCATGAAGATGCATGTATTTCCAAAAATACCCACAAGTTGATCAATGTTCATTGGCCCTAAATGTAAATGATCTTTAAGGCTTTGACCTTAATCACATGACCAGAAACCTGTGCAAGACAATCAGTGGTACTTCATTGCTCTTTAATGTACATGTATGTTCATATTCCATGAACCAGATCCATATACTTTCAATGATGACATTTTAAAAACTTAGCCTTGATTAACATTTCAATTTGATAACAAAACATGGTCAAAGTTCATTGACCCCAAAATGACCTCTGACCTTAATCATGAAACCAGAAACTTATGCAAGATGATTAGTGATACTTCATTACCCTTACATCCCAGTTTCATGAACTAAGTCGATATACTTTTGAAGTTATGATGACAATCAAAAATTTAAACCTGGGTAAGATTTCAATGTTGTTCAAAGAGGTGCCTACATTCTCGCTATGCTATGCACGCAAGACAAAAAGGTGATTCTGATAATCGTTTCTGTATGCAAAAAAATTTAATTTCGTATGTACAAACATGTAATGATAATAATTTTACCATCCTTTGAAAGATCAGACTTTATTTCCTCATCGAAGCCCAGTTATTCTTAAAAAGGAGAATGAAACCCAAAGAAAAGTTAGCTTGTGCAAAAGCAAAACATTTAAAGAATATTAAAGATCAACGAAAGTTTGAGTAAAATTTGACAAACAATAAGAAAGTTTTGAGCATTTGAATGTCGAGATCACTATTGCTACAGAGATCCTCTCTTTGGCAATGCGACTAAGATCTGTGATATTACAGATGTACAACTCTCCCCTTTGGATACTGAAAATATACCCAAACAAAAGTCTTTTCACTCATTTTAATGATAGGACAACCAATTCATCCATGATATATTGTTGTGAAACATATATTACATGTCCTCCATAAAAAGAAAAGTGCTGATCTTGTGACAAAAGAGAAAACTTTCATTGATCTGTTTCCTTGAGTTTTCTCTTTTATATGAATTCATCTAGTTTCAAGGGTTTCATTCTCCTTAAATGAATGTCCTTGGGTGTTATTGTCAATTTGTTTAAGGAAAGTTAATTTTGCACGCATGATTAAACTTTGTAAGGGTAAAGATATTTATATAGTACTGACTGGCTTTGACGGAGATACCACACCAGTATATATTTCCAGAAGTAGTGTCATATTGTCTCAGTTGATATAGAGGGCAGTATGGGTCTACTGATGTCTGAAATATAATGTGGTATCTCCCCAAATTTAAAGCCAGTCAATATCATAGATAGCCTACAGCTGTAATTGAAGCTAATTTTTGTGAGAATTTATGTGTTTGCTGATTTCGGGTTATTCGTGAACTTGATGAAGTAATCCTGGCTAAGAAATAGTGGCGTAAAGTGTAAACAGTGCAGGCACCCATCATGCATTGTGCACACATCCACTTAACACATACACAAAACAAGTGCTTGGGTTTGATATTATGGGAATACATCTACATGTAAGTGCCATAGGAAAATGAAAAAGGCTTTCGATAAGGTGCCCCATGAGAAACTAATACACAAACTTGCTTCCTTTGGAATTGCCGGCTCTACCCACACATGGCTCAGGAACTTTTTGACCAATCGTCACATGAGGATTGTTGTCGATGGAGAGAGCTCTCATAGTGCGCATGTTAAATCAGGCGTACCGCAGGGGACAGTGCTCGGTCCCCTGATGTTCCTGTGCTACGTAAATGATCAGCCAGACGCTGTGAAGTCACAAGTAAGACTGTTCGCGGATGACTCACTGCCTCCTCTATCGTCAGATCAGTAAGCAGCAAGACCACCACATTCTCCAAAGCGACCTCACAGCGTTGGATTCTTGGGCACAGAAATGGGGTATGTGCTTCAATGCAAAGAAGTGTTACACCATGAGTATCGGCAGCAAGTCGTCCTTCTTCTATCAACTAGGTGACCACATCCTGCAGCATGTCAAAGATACACACTACCTCAGAGTTACCATCTCAGAGGACCTCAAGTGGGAGAAGCATGTTGCAAAGACTACCCAGAAGGCAAACTGGGTCTTATCCCTCCTTCGTAGGGAATCTTCACTTCTTCCCTGCCGACGTCAAACGCACAGTCTATACAGCACTCGTAAGATCCTTCCTCGAGTATGGTGCAGTAGTATGGGACCCATACCTGCAAAAGGACACAAACAGACTCGAAAGTGTCCAAAGGAGAGCAGTTCGCTACATCAGAGGGAACTATGTGTCTAGAGATGAGGGTTTCATCACAAACAAGCTAGCAGAACTACATCTCCCAAGTCTGAAGGAAAGAAGAAGGAACCTCAAACTCACCCTCTTCTTCATTTGGTCGGGGGGTTGGTGCCAGCTCTCCCAATCCAAAATTTTGCTCAACCCATAAAATCCAAACGACGTATCCGTGCCAAACAATTTGAAAACTGTGACACTACAAATATTATAGATAGGCAAGTGACAAATAATAAAGTGCTACAATCCAATCAGAGCACGAACTGAACAGTACAGGAACTTGTTCTTCCCATCCACTATCATTGAGTGGAATCACCTGAGTGGAATCACCTGAGTGACGCTGTCATCAACTCAACATCGACAAGCTCATTCAAGAAGACCATTGACAGAGCCTTCTAATCCTCACTCCACCCTCTCTCACCTAATGCATTTATGCCCAGGAGGGCCCTGCATCGTATATATCCAGATCCAGACCAATACGCGGAGGAGGGGTGTACATGTATGAATGTTATGATCCTTGGTCAAACATCGGCTCCCTAGCTTGGCCATTGTGTCATATATATTTTGTGTTGAGTTAATCAATTACAAGGACAAAATACTAATTTACATCTTTCTCTAACATGCATCATTCTGGTAGTAAAAGGGGCATTGGGACCTAAATAAGGTTGAAAAAAAGCTGCCAGAGTTGTTGAACTTTCATGCAACAATTGTACAAAATCCATTAGTCAAAATTTTTCGTATCTAAACTACTATAAACAATGACTAATTTTACTCTAAAAAGGTTCTAAAATAAACGAAAATAAAAATAATCGGAAAATTCACCCCACCAACAAGCCTTGTCATCATCTTTGTGTGCATTTGTGTGTTAGCGTGGGTGCCAACTTTCTACAAATGCACTATCCAATATGCGTTATTCTGGACTGTTTGCATTTACTACGTAGAAAGTCTACGACGCACCAATTCCTTTGAAAATGCAAGTCAAATTACAATGGAAAGCTGAGACGTTTTTGTCGAAAGTTTGTGGACTGGGACAGCATCGGAATCTCTAGACTCTGAAAAGATATTTGCCTTTGTTTGTTCGGTGCAAACCTTCAGACGATCTGCTGTCCCAGTCCATTAACTTTTGAAAAAAGCCTCTTAGCTCTCCATTGTGATTTTAATTGCATTTTCAAAGGAATCAATGCGTTGTAAAGAGTTTCCCCGGAGTACATGTAAATGCCAAAATTACCTATTGTCGCCTATGAGGTCAATACTTTAATCATGTATTGACCTCTTTGGTACAAGTACTAGGATACCTGGTAGTCCAAAAGTGCATAAGTCTTGAAATTGAAAAAAAATTGGTTTCTGGAAGTTCATTGATGCAACAACAAAAAATCATTACAAGGCAAACGCCAAGCGTTGTCTCGCCTGCATATTGCAGTCATGAAGAGACTGCATGTCAAATCTGAAGGGTAACATTTAAAAAACTTTGACAGCTTTTCTATTGTACCATTGGCAAATTTGTGTGAATATTATAAATGGTGCCAAGAACTATAGCTCATTAAATAAATAACAGTTTTTAAAGAATAAACAAGTAAAATACAAAATCTGGTTCAGGTATAGAGAGTACTGAGTTCTGAAGTAAAATGTAAGTGTTAAAAAGTATAAAATTATAAAGTTCATGTCACTAGAGGAACAAAGTAGTGTGAAAGTTCATTGACCTTTGACCTTAATCAAATTCAACTCACATTCGAACCTGACCTGCACCTTCAAGAGATGGACCTCTGTTACGAGTTTGGCGATCCCACCTCAAAGCTATAGAAAGTTATTGTGTGTATTAAATAGCACAGTGCCAGTCATGGATAGTTCATTGACTTTTGACCTTAATCAAATTCAACTCACATTTGAACTTGACCTGCATCTTCAAGAGATGGACCTCTTGTATGAATTTGGCAATCCTACCTCGAAGATATAAAAAGTTATTATGTGTACAACACAGCACAGTGCCAGTCATGGAAAGTTCATTGACCTTTGACCTTAATCAAATTCAACTCACATTCGAACTTGACCTGCACCTTCAAAAGATGGACCTCTTGTATGAATTTGGCAATCCTACCTCGAAGATATAGAAAGTTATTGTGTGTACAGCACAGCACAGTGCCAGTCATGGAAAGTTCATTGACCTTTGACCTTATTCAAATTCGGCTCACATTTGAACTTGACCTGCACCTTCAAGAGATGGACCTCTGTTATGAATATGGCGATCTCACCTCGAAGCTATAGAAAGTTATTGTGTGTACAACACAGCACAGTGCCAGTCATGGAAAGTTCATTGACCTTTGACCTTATTCATATTCAACTAATATTCGAACTTGACCTGTGCCTTCAGGAGATGGACCTCTGGTATGAATTTGGCGATCCCAACTCAAAGCTATAGAAAGTTATTGTGTGTACAACACAGCACAGTGCCAGTCATGGAAAGTTCATTGACCTTTGACCTTATTCACATTCGACTCATATTCGAACTTGACCTGTGCCTTCAGGAGATGGACCTCTGGTATGAATTTGGTGATCCCACCTCGAAGCTATAGAAAGTTATTGGGTGTACAACACAATTGTTGACGACGCCGACGCCGGAAATAGTGATACCTATATCTCGCTCCGCTACGCAGGCGAGACAAAAACTAATCGCATGATGAAGGGGGGGGGTAGCAAGAAAGAAAACTAGTATATGCAGTACGTTAGGCTTATGTCCCCTCCACTAATAAAAAAAAATACTTCTCCAAATCCCCCTTCTTACATTCTCCTTTTCTTCTTATGGTAGTGTGACCTTAATTCACGCGTTACCTAATTTTGCGCACGGGCGAAAACCTCAATATCTAATTAATATTTTGAAAATCTGATATCACCAACAAAAAGAGCGACTTAGAATTACCCAGTATAGCAATTTTCTTGAAGGTAAGGTCTCTATTAATGAAAATATTGGCAAAACATCGGCAAATTTTGTTAACTTTTGCGTCAGCTCCGAGAAAATCCGACCTCTCGACAAGCATCAAGAATTCGCCAGTTTGCAAGCGGAAGTCTCCAAATAAGTAAAATGTGATACTAACCGAATTTATGGCATTTTAACCTCCATCTGATACAATTGTGTTACCTTTGTCTGCTTGATTTCTTTTCTAAAGCCTTGCAAAACGATCGTGCGCAAATTAAGGTCACACTTTTTTATGACACTTTTTCAACCGAGCACGCACTAGTCGATCGCCGTGAAATTTTGAGATCGCGATACCAGCGAAACCCTTGACCTACTTTATAATTCCGTCAAGCGAAGTTGACTTTAGGATCTTGCCTTCCGTTTGGTATTTATGATTTCGATTAATTTTGTGTGAGCTGTGAGAAATTATTGATTGAAAATCAACTTCATGATGATATCTAAAATGTGCGCAAATTATGGTCACCCCTAGCCTGGAGGCTTCTGGAGAGTAAAAAAGTATCTACTGTACGTAGGCTTACTCTCCATGAAGCCTGGTTCGGTTAGCCATTGGTCTATACACACCGTAGGTTTTCCCACGGTGAAACTAGACCTAAATCACACGTTTTGCTTAGGATTTTGAGCCCAAACTAACGTACATGGGCCAAAACAATATTTACCCCCAAATTTAATAATACGTTTGTATATTTTATTCAGTAAATAGTAGTAAATATGAAAAATAATTAAGAGCACGAGCGTTGACTTACCCAGTCTGTTATGGTCGCCATCTTGATGTCTTTGTTATCGATACCTAGATACCACACGCGTGTATAGCTGCCAATTTAATTTTTTTAAATACTTGCATCGGCCGATAAATATCATGAATCGTAAAATACTTGCATCGGTCCATTAATATCATAAAGCAATTTTTATGATATTAATGGACCGATGCAAGTATTTTACAATTCATGATATTTATCGGCCGATGCAAGTAGTTTTAAAATTTAAATTGGCAGCTATACACGCGTGTGGTATCTAGGTATCGATAACAAAGACATCAAGATGTCGACCAAAACAGAATGGGTAAGTCAACGCTCATGCTCTTAATTATTTTTCATTTTTACTACTATTTATTGAATAAAATATACAAACATATTATTAAATTTGGGGGGTAAATATTGTTTTGGCCCATGTACGTTAGTTTGGGCTCAAAATCCTAAGCAAAACGTGTGATTTAGGTCTAGTTTTACCCACTTGTTCACTGCAACCACCCTGCCTGTGGGGAATCTACAGGTAGGACTATGGCATGCCAATGCTGTATAGAGCACACACTTCAAACAAGGCAAAAGCAATTTTGTGTCTCGCCCACTTATGAAAATGACCAGAAATATCGTGATTTGCGAGGGCACGCAAGAGAATTATATCGAAACTTCATTGTGAAATGACAGGGATGGAATAACACTTGTCATAAGAGCCTTGCACGTAAACTTTAATGTTGACCTGAAAATGACCTTTGACCTTACCAGGTGACCTCTGACTGCAGCATAACATGCAGGTTGCCTAAGTACATCTACCATCTAAGTTTGAATGAAATGCGACTTACGGTTGCGGAGTTAGGTGTCATAAGAGAGTCTTGGATGTAAACTTTAACGTTGACCTGAAAATGACCTTTGACCTTACCATGTGACCTCCGACTGCAGCATAACATGCAGGTCCCCCAAGTCCATCTACCATCCAAGTTTGGATGAAATGCGACTTACGGTTGCGGAGTTAGGTGTCATAAGAGAGTCTTGCATGTAAACTTTAACGTTGACCTGAAAATGACCTTTGACCTTACCATGTGACCTCTGACTGCAGCATAACATGCAGGTTGCCTAAGTACATCTACCATCCAAGTTTTGTTGAAAAGTAACTTACGGTTGGGGAGTTAGGTGTCATAAGAGAGTCTTGCATGTAAACTTTAACGTAGACCTCAAACTGACCTTTGACCTAACCATGTGACCTCCGACTGCAGCATAACATGCAGGTCCCCCAAGTCCATCTACCATCCAAGTTTGGATGAAATGCGACTTACGGTTGCGGAGTTAGGTGTCATAAGAGAGTCTTGGATGTAAACTTTAACGTTGACCTGAAAATGACCTTTGACCTTACCATGTGACCTCTGACTGCAGCATAACATGCAGGTCCCCTAAGTCCATCTACCATCCAAGTTTGGTTGAAATGCGACTTACGGTTGCGGAGTTAGGTGTCATAAGAGTCTTGCATGTAAACTTTAACGTTGACCTGAAAATGACCTTTGACCTTTACCATGTGACCTCTGACTGCAGCATAACATGCAGGTCCCTTAAGTCCATCTACCATTCAAGTTTGGTTGAAAAGCGACTTACGGTTGCGGAGTTAGGTGTCATAAGAGAGCCTTGCATGTAAACTTTAACGTTGACCTCAAACTGACCTTTGACCTAACCATGTGACCTCCGACTGCAGCATAACATGCAGGTCCCCCAAGTCCATCTACCATCTAAGTTTGGATGAAATGCGACTTACGGTTGCGGAGTTAGGTGTCATAAGAGAGTCTTGCATGTAAACTTTAACGTTGACCTGAAAATGACCTTTGACCTTACCATGTGACCTCCGACTGCAGCATAACATGCAGGTCCCCCAAGTCCATCTACCATCCAAGTTTGGTTGGAAATCGACTTACGGTTGTGGAGTTATGTGTCATTAGGTTTGTGACGGACGGACGACATTTGGATCCCTAAGTCTCGCCTTCACCTCCGGTGGTCGAGACAAAAATCATTAAAATATCATTTTTGTGACCAAAATTACTAATTTCCATACAGTTGCAATTTATTTTTCATAAGTAACTTGGGAATAATTTTTTTATTCACTAGAGCGCTCAAAAACTTGAATTTTGGGCATATTTTTGTGTACGCCCTCTATTGGTGGAAAATAATATGGCAAGAAAATTTTCATTATTTTATCTCTATTTATAATTAAGAAAAAAATCATTCAAAGAATCAAATTTACTTAAGGGCCAAGTTGTATGACGAATAGGTGTAATGGAAACTGTCAGTGTAAAAAATCAAGCATTTGTCCCAAAGAAAAAGAGAAAATAAGCCAAACATTGTCATCCTTATTTTGCCACACATGGAGATATAACTGAGAACAAGGTTATATCATAACCTTGTTCATTGAATGAGTGGTTTTACCGTGGGAAAACCTACGGTGTGTATAGACCAATGGCTAACCGAACCAGGCTTCATGGAGAGTAAGCCTACGTACAGTAGATACTTTTTTACTCTCCAGAAGCCTCCAGGCTAGTCACCCCAGGCATCATACTTCTCTTCTGGTTGGAACTTGGATTCAAATTTCAAACCTCTTGTCAACTCAGTCTTGAGCAGGCGCGTAGCCAGGGGGGGCGGTCGCCCCCCCGGCCCCCCCAAAACGTCCCAAAAAAGAAAAAAGAAGGGAAAAAAGAGAGGAGAAAAGGAAAAGGGAAGCTGGAGGAAAGGGAAGAAAGGTAGCTTTGTCGGGTTATTTTTCTTTTTATTCTTTATTTTTTTTCTCAAAAGAGAAACTCCTTCACTCTTGCTTTAAATTTATATATGAATTTTGCTTCCGCGCTGCTCGCGGTTAAATGACAATATTGAAGTTTTCCATTGTTTCCCACACCCTTTCTCTAACCCTGTTTTTCCACCTCAGCTATATGTGTTTCTTGCCAGTTAAAGTTCAAATGTATACATTAAGGACATGGAATTAGAGTAAGGTTAGGCCAAAGTATATGAAGTTATCTTTTTTTTATTGATCGCGCAACTTCTGGTCGGGTCGGCTCCGGGCGGGTAAAATCTTTATATCAATTTCTGCCGTCACCCCCATAAAGTCAACTTCTCCTGCTTTTCAGCTCATTACTAAACAACCATAATTTTGGGGCAAACAGGTTCTTTATTTTAAAAGAGGAATGTATAAAATTCGTGTCGTATTAAATAAAAAAAGTACAATATTTTTTATCAAATTCTATTAATCTTCATGTCATTTCCCTGCACATTCATCTCCTGTCCTGTTTTGCACCCTCAGTTTGAAATTTTGAAAGACACTTAGGTTTCTTTATAATTCAAAATTAAGCGCTTCAGGATAAGTCAAAGAAATTAGGCATCCTTTTTTATATAATTTCAATAAATCATAGAAGTTTCAACTTTTGCGCACTATTTTCCTTGTAATGAGTTCAATAATCTTAGGAAATCAATTGAATTAGAGCCGATGGGGTATTAGAGATATCTGCATTTGATGAAACGTCCGCCCTCTGAAATTTCAGAGTTTTATTGCTCTGCGCAGGGAGGAATATCTTCCTCCCGGCATATACACTTCTCCTCTGTTTTGCGAGTTAAAGATATGCACTGTCACTAAATTGTTTGTAATCAAATCTGATCTTTCCAAGGGAAGTATTCACTATATCTTTGAAAATACCCTTTTCTCGGGACTCTTTTCATGGCAAAAAATTGATAAAACGCTTTAGCATCCGCGCTTCGCGCGGGGTTATTATGCTTTTAATTTCCTCCATTGTATTCCTTTTGTGCGTTCACAATCACTTTTGAAAACAAGGTTCAAAATCACAATATAGTCAACTGAATTGGAGCTGATATAGGTACTACTATAGAGACAAGAGAGACGACTCCTTTTCATTTTAATTTATGAAACACCAAAAGCTTCGCACGGGAGGGGGAAAATACCCCTCCCTGCACCCACCCCCTAGGGAGTGCGCTTCGCGCGCTCTGTAAGTGTTGGTACACTTCGCGTGCATTTACCGCCCCCTCCAAAATGAAATCCTGGCTACGCGGTTGGTCTTGAGTGGGTCAGTTGGTGCACTCAACTCAGTGAAAGTTACAAGAAAAGTAGACCAAAAGCTTCGGTCTCTGTTATGTTGGTTGTTCAGCTGAACTCCGTTGGCTTCACTCACCAAATACAGAGACCGAAGTTCTAGCGCGATCTGTACAGGGGACTCAATGGCCATATGTTTATGTGTATTAACTTCGGATAAAACAGGGCAGTGAAGTTGCGCGACAGCCGAGGTAAGTCACTGTTTTTGTTCCTTTTAACTTGATTTTCCCCGGTTTTTTGGCAATTAATGCCAAGAGGGAATATTGATTTGCATTTCGGTTGCGTTAATTTTCAAAAGTTTGATTCGTTAAAGACAAAAATTGAAGAGCCCCGACGGGGGGATTTTGCATTGTAAGTCCCCTAATGGTCAATGGTGGCAGCACGATAGCGAGCCGTCTGTGTATGAGGGGAAATTTAAAAAATAAAAAAATGTTTAAAAACTCCTCGAAACAGACGGCTGCCAGCTGTCTACAAGAAAAGATACTATTACTAGAATTTTCAGAATTCAAAGATTAGTGGGCACCATTTCTTGTGACTCTGCAAAGACAAGAATATTGGTCTTTATTAAAGTCAAGTCAACTTTCAGAATACGGCCCAGGCTGCGCCTACGTCCTACTGCAGACTGCGGGCCAGGAACGGTCAGTTAGCTCCGCTCTCTCCCCGCCGGCGCCCGGGCCCGGCGCTTTCATTCAATCCAGCGAGTAACGGTAACAAGTCAAGATTAAAATATCACCTGCAGAATATCTAATAAGAAGTCATCTTCCCTTGTGTCATTGTGGGCGAAAAATGTACTTGGATTCCTCCTCAAGGCAGCAATATCTCTCAACCATTTCTCCTTTTCAGAAAATCCTGCCATCACAGGAATTTGGTGGTAACAAAGCCCAAATAGGAAAGCTTGCACGAAATGGACCGTACACAGTATATACAGGATGGGAATGCCAGGGCGGCCTGGTCTGCGCCTGGGTACGGTGGGCGCGGCTGGTCAAGCCTGCCGTATTACCGGTCACAAAATAGTGTGGGCGTACCGCACTGCACTGTACTGTAGTCATGGTTTGGGATTCGATTCCGGATTTAACCAAAGATAATTATATGATTCGAGTTGTGTTTTTTTTTACAGCTGCAATTATTATCATTTTGTTTTATATTTCCTTGATCATGTATGTATGAATGTTATTTGAATGAATAATAAAGACTACTACAAAACAAAAAAAATATAGCTCTGACTCCGCTCTGACTATGATTTTGTTTGAGGGGGGGGGGGCAGGTGTAAGGAGTCTAAAATGTTCAGGGGAGCATACCGTATAGCGTAATGGGCAATTTTTTATTTCTTTTTTCAATCTGAAAACAAACAGAACAAATATAACATAACAAATAAAAAAAACTAGCTGCGAGCCAAACTTTTGACCTTTTAAATTCATTACTAGTAATTAATTTTATGAAGAAATTTTACATAGTAATAAAAAATGTATTTATTTTCCTTTTGGTTTAATTTCTTTTCTCCTTCTCTCTTTGGTGGTCAGTCCATATGGCCCCAAGCACCACAAACTACTCCAGTCATGGGAGGGGGGCGAGTCCTTAAATTAAGACTGCAGGTTTAAGTACCGGTATATTTTCTACGACTGTATTAAAGGAATAAAGTGTGCTGAAATTTTTGAAAAATATGAAAATGATGCATTCTGATGATTTTGTCGGTTTCATTCCCTTTAAGTTTTCAATTTTCATTTATATAAATATATGTTCACTTATTTTACATCATGAACCTGAAGAAAGAAAACTAAAAAAAAATGAAATGATGTTCAAAAGGTTGGTAAAATAACCGGGCGCTTCGGGTTTTCGTGGAGGGAAAAAAAAAAAAGATAATGTCATATATAAAATCATAAATACAAACATGTTATGTTTCATTCTGGAAATTTTTTTCAACTCATCTCTCTTTTTAAAAGTCATCTTTGATAAGCAAATTATCTTTCTTTTTTCCCTTTTTCATTTTCACAGCTTAAAAACTATTGGGGTGGTCGCCCCCTTATGTAGGGCTGCGCCCCTGTATACTTGACATTATTTTATTATAATACAATCATTTGCTATAATTTGGAACAACCATAATAAGCCCTAAACTAAACACAAACAATTTCACGACCGTGCATGTACATCACGATTCACTTTCTGTTTCTGCCTTAATTACTCCCCCCCCCCCGGGGGGGGGGGCACTTCCATTGATGGGGTCTCGAATTTGAACTCACAACCTTACGATTATGAGTCCAATGCTCTAACCACTGGACCACACGGCACTTGTTTTCAAATTGCATGGAGATATATACTTTGATGGATATGAATCATCATTGGGGTATACCCCGCACGGTATATTCGATTGTACTGATACATTGATAGCCCTGCACCTCCTTCGGAATTAAAACGTTCCCATGCAAATTACAAGTAAATTTAACGATTCGTGATTAATACAGTACAGGGAGGTCCATCGCATTTATACCCCCTTGGTAAAAAAAGAAGAAAAAAATCATACTAGGCCTACCGTGATGAATATTCGCATGTGCCTTTTTCCTAATTTCTGTTTCTTTGGACACAAAAATGAATGAAGGACAGTCAAGCCGAGTCAGTATATATCCCGTCTGAGCAGCGGGGGATGATAGCATTTATATTGAGCAGAAAATTTGGGAGTACCCCACACCAAGGGTTCTGTATAGAAGGGGTACATAAAACATAATGCCTACATAATTCCAGTGGCGTAATGATTATAAGAATAAGGGGGCACAACATGCAGTCTGAGATAACATTTCTTAAAAATCCACATAGAGTGTAGCGAGCGAGATAAAATTTTGAATATAATTCTGTGGTTTAAGTTTTGTCATACAGAAAAAGTATCATATTACAGAAATATCCTACCAATTTTTTCTTTAATTTTCCTTCTTTTTCTTTTTCAATTTTATTCTTTGTCGTGAAACTTTTTTGGTACTATGGGCCACTCCACCATCTCCATACCAGTTATTAATAAATGTGTTTCAGATGGCTGTTTTGATAGTTTCAATTGTTACAGACTGAATTACATTTGAGTTGACCATGGATATCAATTTGCACTAATCGGAAGACTGAATTGTTTCCCAAACCGTCTTTCCTTGAAATCAAAACGATGAAATTTAATTAAACAATCGCAATTTATATAAAGACTCATTCGCTGGTTTTAGAGGTGAGATTTGAAATGAAAGAAGATTATGATCATTATCAGTATTAAGGGTGCTTTATGAAATGAATTATAGGCCATGCATCACAGACCACTGAATGCAAATGAAAAAGAAAATATAAAAAATATAGATAAATAAAATTATATTTAGGGATGATGCAACATTCATGATTTTTAACAAAAGGTCATTCACTTTACTACTATTAGATTTTAATGCTAATACTATATCCTATCTATTGAATGTTGTTATCGTGCGCGTATTCTGGGGGGGGGGGATCTCGGGGCCCGGACCCCGGTCGGGTAGGCGAAAGGGGTCGCCAAAAGGGGGAAGAAAAGAGAGGAAAAGAAAAGAGAGAGAAAAAAAGGAGGGAAAGAAGTAAAGAGAAAAAAAGGGGAAAGAGAGAAGGAAAAAAGAAGAGGGAAGGGGGAAGGAAAGGAAAGGGGAAGGGGAAAGAGGAAAAGAGAAAGAGAAAAAAAAGGAGAGGGAGGGAAAATGAAAGAAGAGGGAAAGAGAGAGAGAGTAAATATATTAAAAAAGAGCGGGGGAGTCAGTTTGATGTTGACCAGGGCCCCGTCTTACAAAGAGTAAGTACGATTGATCCAATCAATCGTAACTCTATGGAAATACATCAGTGTCATGATTTTTTCTACAGGAAATTTGCAAAATGTCCTTTGTAAACAAAGGAAAACACACCAAATTGTCAAGAAATCAATGACTTTATGGATATACATTCATAATTTTTTTTTGAACAAACATGCATTTCAAAATTATGCTGACTTTGCTGGCTTTCCATAGTTGCGATTGATCAGATCAATTGCATATAAATCTATATGGAAATTAATCAGTGTCATAATCTTTTTATACAGGAAACTTGCTAAATGTCCTTTGTAAACAAAGGAGAACACACCAAATTGTCAAGAAATCAATGAATTTATAAATATACATTCCACCGGGGGAGGCAGGGGGCAAAGTTCTGCCCTCATGATTTTCTATGAGTTCGCAGTAGGGTGGCACCACCGGGGGAGGCAGGGGGCAACTGCCCTCATGATTTTCTATGAGTTCGCAGTAGGGTGGCACCACCGGGGGAGGCAGGGGGCAACTGCCCTCATGATTTTCTATGAGTTCGCAGTAGGGTGGCACCGCCGGGGGAGGCAGGGGGTAACTGCCCTCATGATTTTCAAGATGTTTTATAGGGGCAAGATGACTTACAGGTGACGTCATATTTTCTCCATTGAATGATATGGGTATTACATATTTACATTCACCCGTTCCCCTCCTTTACAATATTCTCCTTCTTCGACCATTTCTTATATATTTTTCTTCTCTTTTTGGTTTCATAAAGGTGGTCGCTTCCTGTTGCTCCGCTCTTGAAGGAAAAGAAGATATAGAATATCATATTGAGTAATGTATTGTAAGTGAATGTCTATAACTAACCCAAGATATACGAGCTATTGTAAGAAGCTAATTCATGCTACAATGCTGACACATGAATAGTGAATTGATGGAATGGAAAGAATTATGAAGCTAATCACATTACCAATCTAATGTCTTCTTTACTACAAGGAAAAACTTTTTATAATGTAACAGACTGGCATATCAGCATAGGTCTTTATATCGTACTATATAGACTGACGTCTGACGGCAGTCGTTACCAGCTTCTTGATCAATTTATTAGAATGCAACCACCTTATTATTGTTTTTAATTTTCTTCAATCAAAATGTCTATTTATGCTACAAAGCCTTCATTTCTATACATTCAATCCGATTTGATAAGTGGTAATTGATAAATTATATTTAATATTGGTAGAAAGTGGAAAGTTTGATAAAGATAACAAACCGATTAAGAGATATAAAAATCTCCAATGAGAAAATGATATTCATGAATATATTTTTTATGTATGATGAGTTGTCAAAACTTGGCATGCTTATAAATGTTAGAGACTATTATGCATTCCTAGTTTTTCATTATGTTTCGTCGACTTGATTATACCTCGACTTTATGCTGTGTATCGTGATGTAACTAACATCCAACTAAATTTATTTCGCGATGACTATTTGTTAATAATCATTTAAATCTTGATATTTTGTTTAATGAATATATTTCGTTGATTATCACCGGCACCATCATCATCATCAACAACATCAAGAGCAGCATCATCATCAACATCAGCATCATCATCATCACCATCATCATCATCACCATCATCATCATCATCATCATCACCATCATCATCATCATCATCACGATTGTCAATATCATCTTCCTGTCAACTCAATGTATATGTATTTCACAATAATTGATAATTAATATTTCTAAATAACTAATCAAAGACAGTTGAAAGCCTTTTGTAATACGATGTATAAAATACATTCTTGTTTATTATGTTTTTACAACTGTAATCAATTTTTTTAAATAAAGTATTTAATTAAGTCCAGAAAATAACCGATTTACTAAAGGATTTTGATTATCACTTCAGGGGGGCGTTTCATGAAAGGACTTGTCGGACGTTTTATCCGACAAGTCCCATTTTATCCGACAGTTACCATAGTAACAGTACCTCTCAGCCAATCAACATCAGAGAAAGATGTCAGATCTGACAACTTGTCGGATGAAAATGTTGATGAAACACTCCCCGGTTATCGACGCCATCATCTATATCTTCATCGTCGCTAACACCATCATCGACACAATCTGAGGGAATAATTTTGCTTACCAATTTCGCTTAGCATTATTATTCATAAAAGATAATCTCAACAAAGTTCTGTACAGTGCTATGTAACAATCTGCATAGAGTCTTTAAAAAGGATGTGTAGCAAATTACTATGTGATTCCAGGAAAATTATCCCTAAATCATCATTGACATTACTGATAACACCATCATCACTAGCATCATTATTATGATAATCATACATTTTTGCATCCTTATCACCACTATTTTATAAACCCGTCGGAGACTGAACCTGATGTGTGAGCTAGAGTTTATACATGGAAGCATGCACAGTAAATCATTCAGTCTCTAACGAGTCAGTCATGATTAACGTAGCTGGATTCATCATTCCAATATTATTCTTTTTGCATCCTTAGATATCAAATAGAGTTTGCAATGTCGAAAATTAGCTTTATATGCCAATTGCCCCATCCCATACCCAGTCATGCATCAGTATCGTGAGCGTTTTGTGAGACTTTATATACGAGGATCATTTGGCTATTTCCGTTGTGTGAATCAAATATTGGTGACTAGAATAAGAAGCGTGTACGTATTTTAGAACTTTTAATGATTGATATGTAGTTTATGCGAGTATCTCATAATGACAAAAGAAGCTATCACCTTTTTGCTGTTATTTGTCTTTTCTTTAGACTATCTTAATCAAACTTAAACTCGTTATACACCACTAGAATTTTTTAACAGTAACAGTGCATTTTTTAAAGGAGTTGATGATAAGTATCATCATGCATGCATACGTGTAAAATACTTGCCATGGTATTGAATAGCGCAATGTATATGAACTATGTTTTGTTTGTAATGTATATCCCATCTATATACAGTTAGATAAAAAGATAGTGAAAAGATAATTTTCTTTATTCCGTTCTAACGCATCTTTCACAAGCGAAACGTTCAATCTATACAGTCTAATGTAATACTTCCCAGTTTCAAACCGTATTTTTTTTCATGAAAATCCAATTTTGCTATCTCGCTACATGAACGTATAATTTTTTCATTTCCGTTCCGTGATATCTCAAAAGTACAAAAACAAAATTGTAAAGAATGCATGCATTATTACTAAACTCACATCTACAAGCGTCACACGCAGACACGCCCACACACATAATGAATTTTCATATCTCCCTTTTTTATTTCTCCATCTCTTTTTTTATCTCACCCTTTACACATTTCTTTTTTTTATTCACATAACATCATTTGCTTTATTATAGCTACAAAACTTAAAAATTAGTTATATAATACTTAAACGTGATGAAATTGGTTTCATTGATGGATATATATATATGTGAGGGGGTGTGTGTGTGTGTTTGTGTGTGTGAGAGAGAGGGTGTGTGTGTGGGGGTGATGGTGCGTGTGTGTATGTGTGTGTGGAAAACTTGTTCATTACTTTTGTTATGGAATTGCTTTATACTTTCATTTCAATTGCGCTATTAATTTGGTGTGTAATGGAGATACCTTTACATACAACAGAGCATTGCTTTATGGGCAATCGTGCGTATCGCCATAATAATTATGGTGTCATGATGCCGAAAAAACACACTTTGGAGGAAATCAGCCATCGTAGAAAACAACTTTCTTACTGGAAATATTTTTTATTCCCTTCTTCTCCTTTTCCGTTTTCGAATTAATTAGCCCAAACGAGCCCCTTTAGGATAACTGGTGTGTTGGGTCAGTTGGTAGAGCGTCCGTCTCACAACTGGGAGGTCAGGGCTTCAAACGCCGGCCGCGTCAGACCAAAAGACGTTAAAAGATGGGAGTTGCTGCTACCCTGTTTGGCGTTCAACGATTAAAGGGATAGAGCTTCGTCGATCTGGCGCTGCACCGCGGCTGCCGGGCCCACGATCAATTGGGAAAAGCAAATTTTCGGAGTATATCATTTCATGCCTATTTCGAACAATAACATATGGATAATGACTAGTATTTTTTTTTATATTTCAGAATAAACCTTATAACCTTAACTATTACAATGAAATTAGAATTGACCTATAAGGTATAGTGAAATGTATTATAACGTCGATAAATGCGTGTAAACCTATCAGCTGTCCTCCTCTGTGTCTTGTTTAAAGTTCAAGTCCACCCCAGAAAAAAAATTATTTGAATAAATAGGAAAAAAAATCAAACTAGCATAACACTGAAAATTTCATCAAAATCGGATGTAAAAATAAGAAAGTTATGAGTTGCGTTTAATTTTTACAAAACAGTGATATGCACAACTTTAATAGGGACATGCAAATGAGATGTCCCTCACTATTTCTTTTTTCTTTTTTTTTTAATTATACAATATTTCATTTTTTACAACTTGACTATAAGGACCAACTTGACTGAACCATATAATATCAAACAATGCTGATTCCACATGTTCAGGGAGGAATTAATCGTCATTTCACTTGGCAATGAGGAGAAAATTTGAATATTTCATATTCATATAATAATATACAAAAGAAATAGTGAGTGGATGACGTCGTCAGTCTCCTCATTTGCATACTGTGTGCAGGATGTGCATATAACTGTTTTGTGAAATTAATCGAAACTTTAAAATATCATAGCTTTCTTATTTTACATCCGATTTTGATAAAATTTCAGTGTTATGCTCGTTGGATTTTTCTCTTTTATTCAAATAAACTTTTTGTTGGGTTGGACTTGTCCTTTAAACACAGCGCGTGGTACGATGGCTGTGTAAATTCGTGCAGATACCAGTCGCCAATATATAGACCGTCATACTTGATTCATGTCGTCAGTGATCTTCCACAAAGTGAGAGGACTGGGGCTTGAGTGGGGTGGTATTCTTTGTAGACCTTCACACCATATTGGATAAGGGTCATTTTGTATAATGGACTAGGGTTGAAGTGAAAAGAAGTTACGTTGCACGATACGTCATTATTTAAGAAGAAACAATGAAAAACACATTTTTAACCCTTATGTCTTCCAAGTGGTTATCTCAGGGGTCATTTCTTTGAGGGTATAGAAAGTATGGATCGGGTTAGATTCTCAATTTTTTTTCGTTTTTCTTTCATAGAAAGAAATAATTTAGAACAATGGTTTAGAAAGAATTCAACGACCACTAGATTGTGTAGGCCTATCAAATAAGGCAAGAATCTCCCTTCAGTCCCGAAAAAGCACCAAACTAAATAAAGCTAAAAACAAGATGCAAAAAATATCAGAACATAATAATCCCTACTTAAATATGTAAAAAAAAATAAAAGAATGTCTCCCACATACTTAAGCCGGTCAGGGCAAGTATGTTCCGCAGAGCTTGTGGCTTAGTGTTTATTTGGATGGATGTGTGCGTTGTGTCAGGGTGAGTGTGTCAGGGTTGGATTGGTGGGTGTGTGTGCGGGTGGGTAGGAGTGTATAGGTTATGGTGTGCAAGTACTTCTGTGTATTCATTCATTCAAATAAACATTGATTTTCTTCAAATTTTACAAAATACAATTTTCAACATAAATTTCACAGCAGTTGGTTTGTTATAAAACGATAACAGGTGTGTATGTTGGTCTGTCTGGATATATCTCGTATAATGATGTCTGTTCCAGTGTCTTGATTTCGTTTTGGGGCTTGTTTCGTTTTTGTTTTGCTTTTTGCATGCACCCAGCTCTCCCAAGAATTCATTTTGTCATAGTTTTATTAATTTTTTTTTAAACATTGACAATTATGTGAATCATGGAGATATATTGCTAACTGCATTATAATAATAAATGATAATGAAAACGTTTTATTCACACAGGATGTCGCCACTTCAGTTGGGAAACTGTTCTACGAGAGGATAATAATGCTTCTTATTAATCAAGATATCAATCGTTTCTATGATATTTACTTCAAGTCCCTACTATAATCGAGAGACCAGCCTATCTTTTATATCAATACACCACATGCAAACAAGTGTTTATCTAATTTTTAGCGAAATATAACTTCGGACTGATGATTCGCTCGTGTATCATTGTGTATGGTGCAGGGTGGCCAGATTTTGACGGTCGAAATACGGGACACTTCGAGGTCAGATGTTTATGAACCATGGACTACTGCCCTATAGCAATTATATGGAACTGGAATTTTACAATAATTTTTTTAGGGGCCCCCAAAATCAGGAGCTTTTTCTCAAAACGGGTTCCCAAACTCTCTTTTGCAGAATGAAGATAGATATCAAAGGCCAATGTGTGTAGATGTGGCAAGTTAGTAAAGCACATCAAACTCTTCGATTATTATGATGACCCATGTTTATTAAATCGAGCAGTGCGAGTGAGCAAGTTTTCGGTACATTTGAGATTGTATGGTGTCTTAAAGGGGGTAAATAAATTAGAGATTTTGAATGTTTCTAGATATTGATTCATCTAATACTATTACAAATGTGCAAATCGATTGTCATCAGTCGCTTAAAAACCATAAGGATTCAAATCTAAGAATAAGAAAAGTGGCACTTATAAAGAACAAATATTACACTTTGGATAGAAAGAGAGCAAGTGATAGGATGATATATACTTTTTTACAGGCCGTCCCGATACTCCCTAGAGGATATACACCACGCAATTTTTACATCCCCATATTTACGTCAGTCATGTCAGCATATAAGCCTGTTTTGATTGCCATGAATTTTCAAGTAATGATATTGTAAAAGTCAGTGGAATCACATAGCTGAAAAATAATTTATTACAATCATAATCTTGTGATGCAGTAGATACAGGCCATGCATGAAGATTTTAAAATAAAGTCATCGAGTTTTCCCTTAAATTGTAATGCTAAACTATTTTTACATAAATGTGTTCAAAATTGTGAAATAAGGGACAATAAATTGGCGTTCCGGGCAGGGTCGTACCGAACGCGGGACAAATTGGTGAAATCCGGGACTGGCCCTGAAAATCCGGGATGTCTGGTCACCGTACTCTTATATTTTGTCATGGTGAGTTAATATTAATTCGTTCAGGTGTTTACGAAAAGATTTTTCAGTAATTGTTGAAACAAGTTCACGTCTCACAAAAGAAACAAACATGCAAATTTCAAAAATGAGAAAGCGTGCATTAAAATGTTCATCTTAACGTTGACATTTCATACAAGCAACTGAAGCATTCCCATTATGGAAAGCAGTTTCACAAGGGAAAGGGATGTAAAAGATGGGGAACAGCTAATACCTCATCAATGCCAAAGCCAAATACAGCTGTATGATTCAAATTTTTAATTGGAATTTTTCATTTTAATCAGGAACTACTGAGAGAGAGAGAAAATTACAAACACAACGAACCATTGAGTAATGTTTATAAAGGGGGGGGGGGGATGAATGATGTGAACCAGTTTAATCTATCCTTCACATTCAATGATTCGATATATTTGACACCCGTCCAAGCAACGTGTGTATTCTACCATCATTCCCAACTCCGTGCTAACGTCTGACTATCTTTCACAGCTATTTTCTTTACAGACAGTGTGAATAAAACACGTTTGCAGATAGTTGACATAGTTTGAAAGTTTCTGTTTCAACAGTGGGAAGCAGATTGTATAGTAGACTCAAATCAAGGGGACGATCAGAATGACGAAGAAAATGGTGGCGTTGGTGATTATTGTCGTAATAGGAGCGGATATTATGAGCCAAGGTAAGTTGAAGGTTTACCAAACATTATGAGTATCATCACGAAATTGATTCAAATAATTCAACCAAACCATGTTTGGCCTCTTTGGCCAATGTTTGGAAGAATTTAATCATCAAACGATAAAGAAGTGAGAATTGACCCAGTACTTACCAAAGAACAGCTAAATAGTTGGTTTAACTGACAGCAATTTCGAAAAACATTGGTAAACTTGGACCAGTATAGGGCTATTTTATAATATGAAGAAGGTATAATCATCAACCGTCATGGTGTGAATATCATATCAATATCTTTATCGCAATATATTGGCAGTATGTAAAACAGCGCAGATCTTTGGTACCTGGCCTCTTGGCCGTGATGTAAATAAACACACTCCCACTCATAACTCCGTCTGGTAAATTACCTCCCTATTAATTAATATCAGCTAACAGTAATTTGTTATTTGGGTAGAATAATTATAGAGGCATCATATGAAAAAAATGCATTTTAACTGATCTCAATCTCACGCTCTCCAATCTACCTGGATAAATTTCAAATGTTCTATATAAGTGTTGTCAAATCCAAGTACAAGTAGTTTAAAAGGGAATTTTCACTCATCAGTGATTTACTGATAATTATTTCTAGAAGAAATAATTTATGAGATGACAAGTTGAAGTATATGGGATTGTTTTTTTCACTGAAGATATGCCTACGTTATGGATCGCAGATCCATAATGTCAGAGTTATACCAGGCGCGGATCCAGGAGGGGGCCGAGCCGGCCCCGGCCCCCCCTATTTTTTGACAACCTGCAGAAAAAGTGTACTATAGGAAAAACACTAAAGAAAAGTAGGAAAGAGGTATCATACCCAGGATGTGTAATTTACAACCTCGTAACGGCCGGCCCGACCCCGAAAGGAAACAAGAAAAGGGTGAGGGGAAGAATTGGAAAAAGAACTTTATATAAAAAATTTTGCTCGCGCTTTGCGCTCGCATTGCCTCTGCCAATGAATCACATTCAAGAGGATTAAATGACACTTATATATCCAGATCTGAAATCAATTTGCACACAATATTTTAGCTCGCACATCAAGCTTTAATTATTTTGTTTGTTTTACACAAATTGTTTATATCAAAATTTTTAGCTCGCGCTGCGCGCTCGCATTGTTTAATTTGTGAGTTACCTATCCTCTTTGGAAATTCTTACCAAAATTTGTCAAAATGCTCCTTTATCATGTCAGTATATTAAAAAAATGAGCTTGTGCTTTGCGCTCGCATTTAATTGTTTGAGACACACAGCTTTTTCTGTATTTAAATAAAAACGCGCTTAGACTGTCCAGTTTTCAGGTCGGAATATCAAAAATTTTGAGCTCGCGCTTCGCACTCTCATTATTTAATTGGTGATACTTGTATCCTCTTCATTAATCCATAAAAACAGTCCTAATTGAGTCCCTTTTCACGTTACTATGATAAAATTTCGGCTCGCGCTTCGCGCTCGCATTGTTTAGTGGGATACTTATCTTTTTCATGATTATAAAATCTCCTCAGAATCTTCAGGTCTAAGGACATAAAATATCAAATAATTTGAGCTCGCGCTTCGCGCTCGCATTATATATTAAGACCACATTATATACCTTATCTATTTTATAACACTAAAAACTAACATATACTTAAAACTTCAGTCTCTAGTTAGGACTACCCCCTGAACCCCCCCCCAAAAAAAAAAAATCAGATTATAGCGGCCAATTGAGAAAAATGTTGATGAAAATATTTTTCGGCCCCCCCTATTGGCGAAAGCTGGATCCGCCCCTGTATACTGCGACAATACAATGCACGAAGATAGTACTGTACCCATGGGCCGAAATCCCAGAGGGACGGGGGACACGTCCCCCTACCAAAAATAGTAGGGGGCACAATAACAAATACCCCCAACTATTTTGGGTCTTATGATTTATGATGGAGAAAATAATAATTCACAATCGAGTAAATTTTGAGTGAAAACCCTTGTCCTGCTTTTCAATTTTTTGGTTAAAATGACCTTATATTTTTCGTGATAACCTTTTCCCCCCTTTTTTCCCCTTTTTTGTTTGTTTTGGCTTGTCAAAGTTTCCCGCCCCTGGCCCCCTACCTTTGGGGACAGGTTTCCACCCGTGATTGTACCGTATAAAAACCTTACAGAAAAAACAGATTTGAATTCAAAATGCCAGATCCAAAAAAAATCAAATAATACATTTGAAATCATTCAATAAAATGCATAGGCCTAGATTTAGAATATGATAAATTTCAATTACGAATGACAATTACAGATATGGAAGTATTGGCATAAAAGAACAGGTGGGAGGGTGACTTCGTTTCTGAAGCTATACATGTCTTGTTGTGATAATATGAAAATGATTTAACCAAACACCATTTAAATCAATTTCATATGTTTCCTTTTGTTCACATGTTAATGATTGATATCCATACTTCATTTATCATAAAAAAATAGAATTTCCGTAGAAACATATACGCATGTGTCATCTTATGTTAGTTTAGATTCAGGATTTTAGGAGCAAATCAAAACAAAACAGAAAAGTCATAAAATCAACAACAAACAAAAACAATTTTGAAATAATATTATTTTTTGTGATTGTACATTATTAAACCTGTGATGAAAGCGATTGTTTACTCCTTTACTGTAAATTTCTCTTTGAACATGATTTCCTTGTTTCCCCTTTACTTACAAAATGCAAATACAGGAAGAGCGCAGCCTGGACAAGAAAAACTTCATCATCAGCGGAAAAGAGAAGGTAACCCTCCTGGGGAAATGCGGCTTCCATTCAGCTTGCTCCAAGCCGATGACAACGGACTAATTATTGACGATAATAATAGCGAAGGGGAATTCGCTCTTACTCGGATCAAGAGGCAGTACAAAGGAGATGAAAGTGATGATAGCGATGATTATGATCCATATAAAAGCGATTAGTAGTGTTTAATAAGTTCAAATACTTAAATACTATTCTCTAACGTCAGTTAATGTCCCATAACTAGATGATTAAAATATAACGACTGTTTTAAGATAGTCAGAAGTGTATATAAAATCGATCAAACAATCAATAGGATATTCATTAGCCAAGTCACAATGAAATTAAATCTGAAGATACCGAAAATGTTTAAGTTTTAAAATATTTAATTTTATCCCTGTATATAATATGCTAAGTCAAATTGCAAGATATGCTTAGGCCAAAGACTGTTTACAAAAATAAAAAGAATGTTATCAATATCTTCTGAAGATATGAAGTCATCCTACCAGGAAAGAGTTTCTTAAGTCTTTTCAACTGATTTATTTAATTACCAAAATAGAAATGATAAAATCCTTTTAACTGATTGCCTGAAGGAGATATAGAAACGTGTTACCGATAAGGTCGCCTCGTGAAATGCTCACAGATATAAGGATTTGTTTTTGTTGATTTTTTATATATTTGTCATCAACGTATTTCTGTAGTACCCAGAAGGGCAGATCTAGGGGGGGATAGACCAGGAGGACCATCACCATTACATTTTTTATTCTATTATTTTTTTGTTTTTGAGGGGGCTATTTTGAAACCCCTTAAGTTATGATTTCTGGCACTTACTAACGCAAAGGAGACCATAAAAGGCAGTTCATGATAACGTCTTTTTAAATCAAGTAACAGATTAACACACAATTATATCAACAGCTATCATGACTGCGTTTGGTTAACTCAATAACTTACCAGAAAAAATCTACCTATAAATTATCTATTTTATTATAAAATAATGTTATGGTAAGCAAGCTACGTACTTTTTCATGGTGATATAATTGCGTAAACCTAAACACATCAATTATTGTTACATGTATAGCTCAAATTTTTAATATACTGACCTGCAAAAGTACTCGTTTGCAGTAACTCTTGAATAGAATACATCTCCACCAATCAAATAATGCGAGCGCGAAGCGCGAGTTGAATAAATTTTTATTTCTCGACCTGAAAAATGGATTTTCTAAGCACATTTTGTGCCATAGATATGATGGATATATATATGACTAGGTTATCGATGCGAGCTCAAAGCGCGATATGAAATTTGATTTGTCGACTTTAAACAAGCCTGTTTGTTATCATGAACAATATGCGTATCTCATTAAAAAATTCATGCGAGCGCGAAGGTGAGCAGAAACAATTAATATACAGACCTGAAAAGAGTTCTGTTAATGACTATTTGCAGTGAATCATGAAAATGGTATATATATTTCACCAATAATGCGAGCTGATTTTTTTTGAAATTTTGATCGAAAACTGGAAAGATTAACTACTTTCTGCAATCATAAATAGGATGGGTTTCTAATCAAAAAATTAATGCGAGTGCGAAGCGCGAGCTAATTTTTTTATACTTGGATTCAACCCTAGAACAGGACATTCAAAACAATGTAACCATGAACAGGATGGGTGTATATCTAAATAATTAACGCGAGTGCGAAGAGCGAGCTGAAATTTGTTGATTTCCAGACATGGAAACTGAATGTTTTTTAAATCATGAACAAGATGTATATATATCTCAACAATCGCAAAAAATTTTGATTTTCCGACCGGAAAACTGGATACCCTGAGCACCTTTGATAATCATGCACATTAATGTTTTTTTTACTTAGCAGACCAATGGGGGATTCAAACCCTCTAGCCCCCCCCCCCCCCCCCCCCCGTAGATCCACCACTGCCCAGTTGCTCTGTGTCCGGAAGGATTGTTTATCCGAAATGAACGACAATTTCAAGAAATTTGCAATCAATATTTCATGAATTGTGAAAATAACTCAGATGATATTACAAAGCGCAAATCTTTGGAAGTGTCTGTGCTATATGATGCATGTATGTTTGAGAACATCCGGACCGAAATATGTTTTTATCAGCTGAATTGTCCAAACATAGGGCCCCTTATAATTTTTTTTATCTCTGTGATTATGAACCGTATAACGTACACAATATTAGTGTGACCTCGATATTCTCGATAGAGCAATCGTTTCACCTACATAGGCTAAGAAGCACGTTATAATGATTTTTACATTATTGGTGGCGTCATTGAAGTACATGTAAGTGGGTCGATATTGGTCTGTCGAACTAGCAAAACAATGACACGGTACGGATTGTATTAGCAGTAGATAAAGCCCACCATTTCTGCTTCAACTTTAATAAATCTTGGTCAAACGATGGTATAAAATGGATAGCCAAATATTGTTATATTTTGAAATCCATTCAATTTCCTGTTTTTCTTGCTTCAATTTCCCATTGTTTCATCATTTGCATAAAGCGTCCAAAGTATGAGTTTCAGTAGGGTTGGTCAGGTGAGGTATAAAAATCGGGTTATAAAGAAGTTATAGAGCTGGCAGCATAATTCATGTTGCGTTGATATTGATTGTTATGATAATTTTCCTATATTACTAATTTTAGTACTGTATACCACTATCTTTTGTGAGATATTATTTTCCTTACTGTTACTATCATTGTCGTTTTAATTGTTTGCCATTAATTGATATTATGATGAATGAAAATTACATCGATATAATTATCATAAATCTATCATTGATATTACTAATAGTTAATTGTCACCGTTATTGTTATTATTATCATATGTGTTACATTAAAATTTTCATTAGTATTAACATTAAAATATTATTCATTATGATTACCATTTTCAGAGTAACCCGAAACCATCTATAATCATGATAATTGCTGTCCAAAGTTTGCCAATTTATCTTCAATTCATGAAGGATTATTCAATGACTACTAAATAAATTCTGAATACGATTACAATTTGATGATTTCCCTTTGTCAATTTCATTGATTATTTGTTCACAATGATGTAAATTATTCATTTTACGAATCATGATTATATCGTCATCCAGGGGCGGAAATCTCTTCCAAAATGTAGGGGGGACAAGGGGCTGGAAAATTTGACAAGCAAAAAAAAAAAGGTTATCATCCCAAAAGTAAGGTCATCTCGTCCTAAAATACATGTATTATTTCGATTTTGAATGATGAATTTCTTACCATCATAAAAGACCAGAAATAATGGGGGACATTTGATATTGTGCCCCCCTACTATTTGAGTAGGGGGGACACGCCCCCCCCCTGTCCCCCTGGGATTTCCGCCCATTTCTTCATCATTCTATGACTGTGAGGCTCGATGATGTAGAATAAGTGATCTGTTAATGTTGCTGGGCACGATGTGTGTGAATGTTTGATTTCCAGATCGATTAACTATTTTTTTCATGATTGTTTTCAAATTATATTTGGTTATTGAATTAAATTCATTTTATTTTCCATTAAAAAAACATGCAAAATCAAGAATATACAAACATTACAAAGTCTAGAAACGAGACATTATACAAATGACGTATCATAAATTAATGCAAAATACTTCGTTTTATATATACATATTACGAAAATTGGATGCCCATGAAAGCAGTATGCTTGTATAGGGTTGGGTCACCCAGAAAATATATGAATCAGTACATGATAGAATACATAATACAGTTATATGGAATACTAAATGGATAAAACTTCTATCAACGATATCTATACGATACTTTATAACTAATAACCCGACCCACCCGCCCACCCACCTACCCACCATATGCACGTATGTTAAGAACAGTTATGTACGTATTAAGGAGTTGCCTTTTTAATTGTTGTTTGAATGAAGATAATAACGTTAGGGTTTCTGACATCCATTGGCAAAGAATGCCAAATGTCTGAACCTGCGTGGCGAATAGACTGATATGCTGTGGTTGTGATTGGATTTGCTTAATGAAAATTGAGTGAATTTCTTGAGTGGTAGGAATGAATATCACGATTTAGTGTGAACATGGTATGAAAATAGTTGGGTAAAATATTCTCTGTTGATTTATACATGAATCCCGATTTGCAATTTATTAATATCGTAAATTTTTTAAAGACCAAGATTTTTAAATATAGGATTTGTATGTGCTAGTTAATGAGATTTTGTGCATAGTCTAATAGCTTTCTTTTGGAGTAATAATATCGAGTCTATGTGTGTTTTGTTCCCAGTTCCCCAAGCGATGTTGCCATATGATAAATATGATAAAATAAATGATTTATATCTTGCGGGATTATTTCAATTTCGTGTCTCATTGAGAAAACTGAGTTGACTTCATGATGTTCTATATAACTCAGTGAATTGCACCGTAAACATACTGACTTTATAATTGATTACTTTATCTGATTCCGTTACTTCTGATTGCAAAAATATATAAACTTGATGATACCATGTTACTATTAGTTAATAGCTATATGATTTAATTGTTTCGTTGACTGATCGACTCGCATACTGGAATGATTGTTGTTACTTTTAAAGGAGAATGAAACTCTTGGAGCAAGTTAGCTTTTGTGAAAGCAGAAAAATCAAAGAATAAGATCAACAAAAGTTTGAGTAAAATAGGACTAGCAATAGAAGAGTTATGAGCATTTGAATGTCGAGATCACTAATGCTATGGAGATCCTCCCATTGGCAATGCGACCAAGATCTATGATGTCACAGATGAACAACTCTCCCCTTTTGGACACTGAAAATATACCCCAAAACATCTCTTTTTGCTCATTCTAATCATATGACAAACGATTCATCAATGATATAATGTTGTGAAACCTCTGTACTTGTCCTCTCATATAAAGAGAACACCTCACCTTGTGATAGACACTATAAAAGTGAGAATATAAGTGAAATAAGTACTAAAGTAATGAGGGAGTTGTACGTGTGTGACATCACAGATCTTGGTCGCATTGCCAATTGGAGGATCTACATGGCATTAGTGATCTCAATATTCAAATGCTCATAACTTTCTTATTATTCATTCAATCTTCCTCAAATTTTCAACAATATGTTTCTTTGATTTTTCTCTTTGATATGGATTCGGCTGGTTTCAAGGGTTTCATTCTCCTTTAACAAATCAATCTTAAGTAAAAACCGAAACGATGAAAACTTGACTACCCGGGTATCCGTTAAAGACCAACTTATCATCAGTGGGTTGACATTTTATCGGTTTCATTGGTCATGGCGTCTGTCACATGATCAATCAGAGCTTCATTGAATAAATCTTATTTTCATCATATCGACTTCATTGGTATGAACTAAGAAAAAAAGATATATAATCCCACTGTTTAACCACAACACTGCTATCTCCTTTTTGAAGGCAATTTTGTAACCCAAGAAGCTTTTGCATCCGGACAGTTGTACCCAAAAGTGTAAAATTGCACAAAATACAGGGAAAACATTCAAACATTCTAAAGTTGCAGTAGTTAGTCGTTGTTTGCCGTCTCTGAATGTTTGAATGGGTATAGCAATAGCTGATCGACAAAGTGTTATGTAATTGATTTCCCTAGGTGTACCCATCTCACACCTGTACTAGTTACTGTCTTAAAGCTATAATCATCATAATGTATATTCAAGAGCTATTATGAGGTTTACTTGGCATCGTATATATCATGAAAATGTTTTATACCTCTATGATTGTACATGTATTACAGTGATTACAGTGGACACAAATTTCCACAAATTATATATTTTAGTATATATACCGTATTTTGATAGACTATTGTTAATGAGGGAGAATTGAAAGAAGAAAATAGGATAACAGTCCAGAAATACAGAGAAGGAACTGGTCTTACAAAGAATTAAAAAAGTGTTTAAAATACACCTCAGTAAAGTGCACAATGTGACCCCAGCGTTTATCATTGAAAACGACCACCATCTGACCATGCATGCCATGGCGTCTTAAAAACTGCTAAAAACAAGACCAAAATACGAGGTGTTATCATGGCATTTTTATTATTTGATAATCAATTCTTTGTCTACAAATCGGCATGGAAGTTATTCAAATGGCTCCAATTTGCATATTATTCAAGAGATCGTCAACAGCTGGACTTTTGAAGTACTAGCGCGTATTTCCCACGGTATACTATGGTCCTGAAGGTCAGGCAATGCTGACGGTTTCGAGATGAACGTGATGGTTGTATAGGGTATAATGGCGTCCTCCCTGCGACCAGGAAAGAAATTTATTTAAATAATTGAGAAATGTTATATCTTACATTGAGAATAATAAACATGAACATAACGCATTTCAGTATACAAACTATATGCCTAGCGATGACCACGCTCTCAATTGGTTTTTATGTTGAATTAAATAGGAAGAATACCATTATTTTGAATATATACACAGTATTATCTTTAATTGAGTAATAAGAACATAAATTTAAGTGACTCCTCCTCCTTATTTTAAAAATTCCTGTTTATACAACAGTGTTAATATCAATTCATGATGACGAACAATTACTAGTAAAAAAAATCAATGATGGGTTACGTTTATATATACAATAGTATACGGAGTATAGAGGCGTGTAGTGATTGGTCACACTTGGAAAACACCTCCAGAGAAAAATCGATCTTTACCAGTTTCCGCTCACAAAACACTGCAAATTGTATATTGTGTCCAGCAACAGCTCATGAAATTTGTAAAGCAGCCTCACTCCATTTTTGACTTGTCCTGCGAATTGATGATATTTCCAAGATGAACTGTTTGTTGTATTTCTTCATTGGAGCTCTGTGCCTTAATCAAGGTGAGATGTGTGGTACTTCTGGTATTATTACAATTTTCCATCTAATTCAAACAATACCAGTTGTTTTTTATATGTATTTATTTCTAGATACACGAATTTATATGAATTGCAATTACAATTTACTTTTACAATTACATTCCTTATCATTGTTTGATTTGATTCTAATTTTGAGACGATCGGTGTTGTACGAGTTTAATAATGGTGAATGATTTTGTTTTATTTTCATACTAACAGCAGGCTAAGCCAGCGGGTGCGATTTACATGTAAATTGTTTGCTTATGCTCATGACTGTTCAAAACATGTTTTAACCAATCCTCTATGAATATATTTACAACAGTTGTTGCCCATCCCTATGCCCATTGAAATATCTCCGCATTATTTCTATTCGTTGTCTTTTTTAATTTGGAAGGTATCATTGCTATAAAAATCTCCATTGAGTAATTGCAATGGTGGCAGTATTTTTGTCTTTCTAAGCGTGTGAATATTTATGCTTACTGTAAAATATCTATATCATTATAATAACCACAGTCCTACACAGTGAGGACTTTGCATTATTAGCACACACAAGTTAGTGATGAGGCCACCATAAATTAAAACACCAACTATTCTAGGTTTAATTAATTAGTACTGCATGTAAAATTGTGTTCGTTTAATCATGTAAGATTGAAGATCATTGTTCTCACATTCTACAGCGACGTGATGGAGAGTTTCCGTATCAATATATTTTTTTTTTCAATGTTCATACAATAATAAAAGAGAGAAGTGGGTGCGGGACATTTTCAGCTCCCTCTTTCATATACAGTCAGAATTTGATGATATATTCAAGGCTGTTCTGATCATCCCCGCTTACTTGCGAATTTTTAACAAGTTTAAAAGCCTAGGCCACTCCCAGTATATAGGTGATTTCAAGTTTGGTATTTGCGTTGGTTCTGTTGTTAAACGCAGGAAAAACATACAGTCTTCCCTACCCTACCCTAAAGATATGATGATCAAGGTCAACTTACCAGCTTACCATTAATAGATCAAATTAACTTTGATGTTGTGTTGGTGTGACGATCGACCCAACACCGGCACCAAAATGCCAGCACTGACCTCGAAATCGCTGGGAGCATGGCGACACATGAGCTTCATGTTTGCTCGCCAAAGTTGTTATGTCAAGACTAATAAAACAAAAATATATGAAGGCAGAAATAAAGAGGTGTAAAATTGGTATAATTCATCTCCATTATACCCAACACAGGCTTTGCTCAGAGTACTAATCTTCATGAGGAGGAAGCTCCAGGAGTTGCTAAACGTTCTATTGATGATGGTCCACAAAGCATTCAACACATCATCCATAGGCGAGATGACGGATCCAAGCCTAGCAACCCCCATAATCCGTTTCCTGGTGGTGGAGGCCAAACAAATGCACTTCCTCATAGGCGCTCCGTAGACGATGTCTTGGCCCATGGCGATGGGGATATCATGCCAATTCCTCACGTCATTCATAAGAGGCAACAAGAGTCGTCCAATGAAGGATATGAAATACTTGATAATGAACCGCCCCCACCTCTACGAACAAGAGGAAAGAAGTAAAGATGAATCGTTTCTGGAGTCGCTAATCTGGTGGGATTGCCAATTAAGTTCTGGGTTCAACGAAATGCAGTACAGAGAAATTAGAAGTACTGGGATGAGATAATTTTGCTTAGAAAAATATATAAGAGAAAGCATGCAAAAATTCTAATATTTCATAAGGCGCCAAACAGAATCACAAATGGTTTAGGAATTGATATTTTGAAAATAAATTTGTTTTGAAAATGTAAGTCTTGAACCTTTATCACTATATTACCTCTTTGGTTTAACTACAATGAAATCACAATAACATCATTCTGTGAAAGCAAATATAATAAAACATACTAAATTTAGCTTATAAATATTGTTTGCACCCCGTTCTAATATTGTTTTGCAATTATTTGTATTATTTCAAATTTTTCAATTATTTTGATGGACAAACTTTATATTAAACGACCATACGTTAGATACAGCACACCGATTGGATGTAATAACTAGATTCGGTGAATCGAATGTTTGAAGTTTGCTTGGGTGTTAGCATCAGCCACAACATCGGAGTTTAGAATGAACATGGTGATGCTGGTGCTTGTTTTAAACTTAGATGGTAAAAAGTATTAGTTTTAACGAATGGTATAGTATTGTGGTATAGCACGTTCACTCAGTATGCCAGCTTGTCGTCCAGCAACTTGATTCACACTCTCAATATCACAGTCGTATATTCATCAAATCAACCATTGTGCATTTCATTTAACTCAAGACTGTAAAAGTACTCTAAGAGTAACCGAGATATTTGGACACCGGTCTTGATTTACCCTATTTTTTGTTTGTAATGAGCTAACGTAAGTCTTCAAACCGTGTTTGCTTCCATGTTCACTAGGTAATTAATTATCAATATTTTACAACTGTAATGATTAATCAATGATTAGGTGAAACACAAATAAAAGCGACCAGACACAAACTAATTTTATCTTGTGTTTTTAAAGTTCAGATGAAAAAGAGAGATGGAGGAGGAGAGCGTGGGTTGATATCATAGGGTGAAATATAGCAAGAGAGAGAGAAAAAAAAGAGAAAAGAAAAATAAGAATAGAACTGAATCAGGGTAGGTCTATACGGAAATGATAGAAGAAAGGGGTATGGGGGTTCGAGAAAGGGTGTGTATGTGTGTGTGTGTGTATTTGAGTGTATGTGTGATAGCAGGAGTGCCATGAGGTGAGAGAAATAGTTCGTTTTGTGTGGGTGTGTAACTGAGTTTGTACAGAATTGTGTATCTATCATTGTGTATAAGTCTGGGGACAACCTTAAAGTCCCCACTCTGAATATGTGACCAGGGGACCGTTTCATAAAGCTGTTCGTAAGTTAAGAGCATATATAGTATATATCTCTATGGTTAAGAGTGACTTTAAGAATGACTGGTGATCCTTGTAGTGAAAATGTTCATTGGGGAATTTCAAGCGCGTAAGAAAGGTTCAACATGCGTTCTTACAACCACAAGGGCTCGAACTAACCCATGCATGCAGTAATTCGTTATTTGCCCATGTTGGATTACAGGCGTACAACGCCTAGTTTAAAGACAATTTGACTCTGTTCGACTTAATAAACATATATTATAAATCGGGGATTAAGGAAACAGAAAACCACGATAAAAACACGACGTTAATATAAACAACTGCGATTAAAACACTCATACATACAAGAGTTTAGACGGAAGGCCACCGATCAGGGCGGCCCATTAAATTCCCCTTTATATCAGTGGTCACTCCCCCACTCCTGTGTCAAATTCACTCAAAAAGGAGTGATTACTAGATTGGTTTCGTTTAACTAGGATCTTAAGGTCTAAACTGCAACGGCTCGTGCTATACTATAAAACAATATGTCTGCCGTGACTTTTCAGAATGCATGAAGCTTTCCAAACTACGTTATACTAGTATTACCAAGTACTTTTCGTTGAGAAAAAAGTAATAGCATTTACAAATATACATCAACCTCATGTTTCAAGACTAGAATGGTGTAAATTCACATCTTAAATCACGGTGTAAGTATAAACGATATGTACATGTTCAAAGTCTACATTTTCACGTGTGGAGTGGAATAAAAAAAACACTAGATGACAAATATTTAGAATTATACACATTTTTAAGAAGCAGAAGAATTTACAGAAAAAAACTATTATGTTAGGATATTTCCTGCAATTTTTCAGAAAAGGTCTACTAGTACTTAAAAATAGTGGATAGTATTACAAGAAATTCGTAAGGTTTCATACCCCTATATTCAAATTTATGTAATTTTGCACAATATAAGAATATAAATGTGCTCGAGAAGGTGAAGGAACTTTCTTGTGTTTTTTTTAAGAACAAATTTTCGAAAAGTGCTCATTACAAATTCACATAGAAATTCACTTACTTCATACCATTGTGTTACAATGTGAAAATAATCTTCACGGTCTAACTCTACTAGGAAATGGAATTAAAGCAGTGGTAACTTCTGAACGATAACCCAAGTGAACCGATTCTTACGATGAAATATATATATGTGTGTGTGTGTGTGTGAGGGTGTGTCTATACATACACACACCCACACACACACATATATATATATATATTGTAGCCGAACCGACTTTCTTTCCTGACGAGCTGGTTCGTTTCGGCTGCAATATACAACCAGTTGGTGTAAAGTCCGTCTTTTTCACTTCTGACTCTTTGCTCCTTCTCAATATCTTATATCATATCTCATGGAACCGCACAACCATGTTGAAGACCGAATACCCAGTATTTAGTATCTCCGTAAATTCAGTATCTCGGTAATTTCAGTATCCTCACTCATCTCATGATTTTCAGAATCTCGGTAAAGTCAGTATTTTCTGTATTTTCTCTCGTCTCAGTATTTTCGGTATCTCGGTAAAGTCATCCTCCATCCTTGAGAACGCCTCCGCATTCAAAGCAGCTTCTATTGCCTCGTCCAGTGATCTTGGTTGCGAGAGGAAAACCCCTTCTCGGATTTTGCAATCTTCAATCGCATCTAGAAAGTGTCCCCTCGCCAACCGGTCTTGTCCGACTTCATCAAATTCAGGATAGGCAAGAGCCGTCAGATCTCTTACGCTCTGTCCTAATTCCTGAAGTGTCTCTCCTGCTCCTCTCCGTCGCTGTCGCAACCCGGCAAGGTAGACCTCTGCCTTACCACCTGGACCATATCGTTTCCTCATTCTGTCCACTAGTTCATAGTAACAGAGTCGCCTTCCTATTTTCTGCGTCAGAAGTTTAACGGCAGAACCTCTCAGGCTGGCTGCCAGATATTCCATTGCCTCAGATTCTCCCCAGTGATTCACCACAATGCACGCCTGAAAATGGTTTAGATAGTCTTCAACCGGAGTGCGGCCGTCGAATCGGTCTGGTACAATACTTGGTTCCTTTGATCTAACTTCATGGTGATTTAGCAGCATATTTCTTGATTCGGTTTTCATCTCTGGTGCTCGTCTATGTCGGGTATCTTGTAGCCCAGTCCTGAAAAATTCCTGTTCCAGTCCGGTAGGTTGCGGTATCCGTGCTGCTCTGAAGTTGTCAGTTGGTGAAGATCGAAACTGAACTCTCGGCCCATGCCTACCGCACGTCTCATCAGTCTCACATGGTGGCGTCAACCCCATACTGGTCCGTATCTCCACCATCATCTGATCAATCTCCGCCATACTGCTTTCCAACTTCTCTATCACCTCAGCCGGCGATACCGCACACCCTCTCTGTCCTCGAACATCCATTTCCTCTGAACTTCTACACCAATAATCCCACTGCTGACACCACGTGTAGCCGAACCGACTTTCTTTCCTGACGAGCTGGTTCGTTTCGGCTGCAATATACAACCAGTTGGTGTAAAGTCCGTCTTTTTCACTTCTAACTCTTTGCTCCTTCTCAATATCTTATATCATATCTCATGGAACCGCACAACCATGTTGAAGACCGAATACCCAGTATTCAGTATCTCGGTAATGTCAGTATCCTCACTCATCTCAGTATTTTCAGAATCTCGGTAAAGACAGTATTTTCCGTAGTCTCACTTCTTCTGGTCAGTACTTCCAACACTTTCGTGCTTTCCGACCAAGTATACTTGCAGCTCCATACATCAAAATATCGACAAGCAGGAACAAGGCATTCTGTTCTTATAACTTTACTGAGAAATTCTGCTCATCCTGTCCCGGCAGGTTCCAATGAAAATTGAACAGAGTTCCGTTCAGAAACCTCTTACTGCCAAACACATTGCATGGCTCATAATCGAGCATAGAGCTCGATTATACTCAACGATTTAGGAGGGAGATTGTCACGCGGTAAAATTTAATTATCTTTTAAAAACAGTTAGAGTCATAAAATAAATCTTTTGAACAACAACTGTGGTAATTGTCACTACTATTTATACCCGAATAGTAAAGAACAATTAAAGATTAATATCTAACATAATCATACAGTTGTAAACATCGTTATTTCTTAGCAAATATTTTAAAACATTTTAAAGAAAATACCTATACAAACGATTACTGAATTTTCCTATGCAACTATATACATGGATTAAAAATTATTCTACGTTCTTCACTGTTACGAACCATGCTGAACATTCAATAAACCTTTAATTTCGTTACTATATATAATATATATAGTAACGAAATGAAAGGTTTATTAAATATATATATATATATATTATATATATATATATATATATAAACACACAGTTGTGCTCAAAAGTTAGTGAAACCCACCACAAAATGCACTTCTTTATGTTGAGTGTTGAATGTAGACAATAACACTACAATGTTCGGTGAGCCCAGAGAAACAAACTTTATTGAATGCAATTTTTTTATCATCTGACTTTACAATCAAAATATCTAAAACATAGTAGAACTTGAACACTTTAAATATTTACATTTTCTGGTGGGGTTCACTATCTTTTGAGCACCACTGTACACTATATAAATACCAATAATTGTTTATTTTTATATATGATACTAGTATCACACTATTCATGAACATTAAATAAACCGCATCCCCCTGTTTTGGGGAGGGGGATTTTTGTGTGTATTTGATTATTGAAGAATGCAATCCCCTAATGCATATAGGGTCAAAAGTTATTGATTCGAATTAGCCGGAATGGAAAATTAGTTTTCTTAGAGATTCGGGGAAGTTCGTGAGGGAAATAAATAAAACAATGCAAAGATGACTTTTATATTGAACCTTCAAGTAGCAGACAACTAGCGTCTTGAATATATTTCACTTTATACCCCTCTTAATCCTTATCTAATCTGAAGATGATCACAAATTTTGACTGTGAATTATAGCATCAATGTTATATTATATTAGGGTTTGGTTTTCAATACTTAACTGCCAACTTGCCTTCAGGCTCATTCACATTTCTTATGTTTAAGTAAAGGAGGTAGTTGGGATCAGTCTTTCTCGAGTGGGTTGATCGACAACACTCTGATTCCCTATATACTGAAACAGTTTACGTGTTTAAAATGACCCTCCTTGTGACTCTGACCAGGATATCAAATACTGATGAAGGTAGACAAATCGCTGCCGATCATGGAAAAGTGACCCTTTGTCGAGGTAAATGGACGGAGGCATCGAAGCCCCCGTAATAGGTTGATCTTGATCAAGTCGAGTTTACAGATTGGCAGTGAAAATGTTGATGGTGACACCTATGGCGACGCCTACCTTCTGAAGAAGTCTCTAATGACACGTCGGTATGTGCGGTTAGCTGCGGCATAGCAGAAAGGGTTCAAAAGACTGTTAACGTATACCCAGAAGAAACTCACCTGAAACGACACAAAAAACGCAACTTTTATGTATAAGTCTGTGAGCAATCATTTCCGTATGGCCAGAGGCGTTCTTTATTTTCTTTATACTTAGTATTTAGTGAATACATCAAGAGTCATTTTACCAATGTAATATTCTTGTCAAACTTAGAAAGGTACACAAAACCAACCCACTGCCATTACTTATCAATTAAGAAAAATGTAACAAAAAGAACCTCAAAATTATTTGCAACCATACTTATCGTCCTCACTGTTTATTAGTAGAAAAAGCATCACTATACGCCATTTTTTTAAAGAAATATATTCTAGATTGATTAATTTAAAAGGAAATATACACACTGCCCTTAAGTTTAGGAACATCTAAAATATTCATATGAATTTGCAGATTATAGTTTATTTCTTGGTATTGAATCGTTTTGTCAAGAAAGTTGATCTATTGAATAATAAGTATTATGACAAAACGAAATCACAACAGAAATGTGCTCAGACCAATATGACATAATGACCTGGAGGGGGGATTGCCAGAAATTTTATTTGAGTCACCCTTATTGGCCCAAATAGAAGTCCAATTGTCAGGTTTGCTATTGAAAGTGTTAAAAAACAAAAATGGAAAATGCAGCTGGAGGCCTATTCACGATTGCATCACACAATTCAAATAGTACAGCATTTTTTGTGAGTGAAAGTTGTTTCCCTTTGTAAACTGGCAGTCACTAAAAAGAATTGTTATCAAAGAGATTAGCTGCAGTCTAAGTCAGATTCTGTATGGTAAGAACACTATATTAGCCCAGAATGCTAAAATTGATATATTCCTGTAATATAAAAATTGGAATATATATAGATATGTAATTGGTATAAGGATATATAAGGATACTCTACATCACTTTTTCCTACTTTAGATGGTAAAAATCGGGTATTTTTGTTCTCAGTCACCCTCTACAAGGTCTCACACATAACATACGAACTTGAGATAGAGTCATATAATTATTGATTCTTTGATGTTTCTTCTTGCTAATTCCTTATGATTGGTGCTCTTATTAATAATACATGGCCCGTCGTTTTGGCTTTTTGGACATCATCTGACATGATTTTCCGGTCTCCATGCAAGTCAAAGGTCATAATGGCTTATTGGCCATACCTGACACAAATTTTTATGCAATTCGGTTTACATTACTTTTATGGTTCACGGACCAAATTTCATGATCACAGCATGTTATAATGGTAAATAAACTCAAATCTCTACCAATGTTTATCAATAATAATAACAAATTTTTATAAAGCGCGCTTTTCCCAGAATGGCTCAGCGGGCGTTACAGCATAGTATTACCCCGGTCATTGGATTCATTTAAATCCTGCGAGAAAAGTGCACAATTTCCACACCCTGGGGAGCATTCCTTGCATTCATCGCAGCCTCATAATGGCGCTGGCAAAATCAAACATACAATATCTTTCGCATCATACCCATTTAGCACCTGGGTCGAGAGTGGCAAAGTGTGGATTAACGCCTTACCAAAGGACGCTAGACCGCGGTGGGATTCGAACACACGACCCTCTGTTTACAAGGCGAGAGTCAGAAACACTACACCACGGCTCTTCCACTATATAAATCACTGGCGTTCCCAAACTATTGAAGGGTTTACATTAAGGTTTTGAATACAAATGATAAATTACCGTTCACAAAGAATGCGAGTTTCATTAAAGACAGTGATATTTCCTTTTCAAACTATAACTTGAAAGCTAAATCCAATGAAAATATTTTGTACAGTATCTTCTAAGCCGGGAACTGATAAGACACTAAAAAGGAAAGGAGAATTTATATTATCAAGCTAAGGCTGAGAACGATATAACCAGTCATTAACCAAAGCCATTTCTCTCATTTTATTTTACTATGTATTCCGATAATGAGTAGAGTCTGATTTTGTAAGAAGTATGGATAAAAGCTGTAAGAACTCGATGTACTTGACATTCAAACACCTCATTCGGATTCTGTAATAATTGTAGTTTGAAACTTTGCTTTTATCTCTGACAGTGTCCAAATATTCATGATGCGGATTTTAACATTTCTAATGGTATTTTTATTCTAATAGGCCCAATACAAGATAGAAACTAAACCCGAGCATTTTGCGTGTTTATATATTGAGATCATCCCCCTCCTTTCTTTTGCTTTTGTAACAAAAATTTGTTGAAGAAACTGATAACACTTTCTCTAACCTCATGGTTATGAAATGCTGGATCCACCTCTGGCTGGCTATACAAATATACAATATTAATGGATATAAGATCAGTAGCGTAGCTAGGATTTTTTTCCTGGGGGGCACTGGGTGTCCTTGCTTTTTAATGGGGGCTGACAATTTTTTTCTCAGTGTGTATTTGTCACTTCTTAGCTTTATTCTTATAAAACAACATGAATATAAAATATTCTCATAAGCCTACTTTCATGTATTTTGTCCTGAAAATTATAGATAATTACTGCGAACGCCAAGCGCGAGAAAATTATAGATAATTACTGCGAACGCCAAGCGCGAGCAGAAATTTTTGATAAACGTTCTGGCCTGATCGAAAAGGGATCTGGTAAGAACTGTTTGCTTTTACCCATGAAGACGATACATATTTCAACAATTAAATAATGCGAACGCAATGTGCGAGCTGAACATTTTTGAAATTCCGACCTTAAAAAAGGGTAATTCTAAGCACTTTTTGTAATCATTAAAGGGATAGGTATGTAACTAAACAATACAATTGATGGGAAGAAAATTCAGATTTTAGACCTAAATACGGGACACTGTATTCATGTTTTGTAAATCATGAATATGATGGGTAATTGGATATCTTCCTATGAATGCAAGCGTGAAGAGCGAGCAGAAAATTATTGATATTCTGATCTGAAACTGGATAATTTAAGCACGTTTTAAATAAAGAACAAGCTGCCTATCTCAATAAACATGCATGCGCATGTTTTAGACTTAGACCTAGAATCTGGGCATTCTGCACTAGCGTATACCTACGAAGGGGGGGGGGGGGCAGGGGGGCAGTCTGCCCCCCTGACGAGTCACAACCCATGCAAAGGACGTATCTCTGCCCCCTGACGAGCTTGAAGACCTTTTTTGCCCCCCTGACGAGCTTGAAGACCTTTTTTTTTATTTGCTTGCTTTATTTGTGGTTGAAGACTTTTTTTTTTTTTTTTTTTTGCTTGTCAATTTTTTTGGCGGACGGTTTTGCCCCCCCTGTGGAAAATCCTCGGTACGCCACTGGCATTCTGAATACATTTTTTTAAATAATATAGATCAATAATGCGAGCTAGCTGAAAAAAATCGATATTCCGATCTGAAATAGAGTAAATTTAAACACTATTTCAATCACTGTGTAGGGAAATTTCGAAGTGGATGTGGATCACACTTAATAAATGATGCGAGCATGAAGCGCAAGCAGATATTTTTTTATTATTATTTTGACCTGAGACCGGTACATTCTAAGGACATTTTGTCATCATATGAAAATTATGACTATCTTCTTATTATTTCTAAGCGCGAGATGAAACTTGTCGATATTCCATTCTGAAAAAGGGTAAATTTAGTTAGTAGGAATTTATGAAAATGTTATTTTCTTATTTACTAATCTAATATAATGCTTAATGATAGAGTGGAATATATTAATATTAATGCCCGAAAACAGGAAATTTTAAGCATTTTATAATTATGAATAGGACGCATGGCTTAATACATTTTTAACAATTAACGCGAGCGCAAATCGTGAGCCGATTTTTTTTTATAAACTGTAATGAAAAGGGGACTTTACGTAACTTGCTATATAATTAATACAGAGGCATACATACTCACTAATCAAAATGCGAGCGCGCAGCGCTAGCTGATAGGCCTACGTTTTGACAATTACATCTAAAAAGGGGTATTTTGAGAACTATATGGAATACACAAAGACAAAAGGAACTTGGTATATCAAATAAAGCCACCGCGCAGCGTAAGCTGAAAATGTTGATATTTAGACCGAAACGGACATTTTACAGAGCATTAAAAAAAATCAATTTGTAAATAACAAAATAATAATTATGAAAGCTTGACGTCCGAGCTAAATTATGTTTTGTATGACTTCAAAACTTGATATTTAAGTTCCATATCAGCTTCTTGAGCATGATATGAATCTCATCGAACAGGCAATGCCAGCGTGAAGCGCGAGCGAGAATTTTATATAGTTACTTGATTTATTTTTGCTAGTCTTCACCTCACCACTTTTATTTACTCGTCTTACTCCTCTTATTTTCCTCTTCTTTTTTCCTTACTTCTTTCCCCTTCTTTTTCTTTCTTTCTCCCTTTTTGCTTTTTTTTTGCTCCGTCTAAATCTTTTCAGGGGGCACACCAAATGTCAGGGGGCACGTGCCCCCAGCCCACCCCCGTAGCTACGACCCTGTATAAGATGTAACTTTCCTGCCCCCTCAACCTGTTTTCTAATCCTTGGAACACTATTGACAAGATCTATGAATTAATAATTATGATGCTGATCAAGATACATAGGGGTATCAAGTTGTCACGATATTTATCGAGCTCCGTGTAGTCACCTTGCTACACCATGGTGTAGCAGAAAACAGCTAAATCCGATTATATCAATTCCTAATTCCTTTCATTCGATTTAAAACCCCGATGAATTAAAAAAAAAATCAACTCTGGGATATTATATAGAATAACCAAGAATAGAATAGTTGATGATTTTCACTTTTTTAGCAAAAAAGACAAAATATCTTAATCTTTAAATAAAAATAATAATGATGTAAGATTGGGTCCATCGACATCAAAGTAATATTGAATGAAATTTACCCATGAGAACAAGATTTTTTGCATTCTTTTTTTTTCAGATTACCATTTAATATTCACACAACAAGCTTATTTTACATTTATTTTTGGAAAACAGAAAGCATTTTATTTTGTTCAAAAGAAAAGTTCAAGTATACACACGATTTCAGGATTTCATATGATAATCAATTGAGAGAAAAGATTAATCAGAAAAAAATATTTGGATATTAATTTTACAAGTGACCTATCATGGACGGGACGGGTATACTCAATCGCCAAAAAGGCCAATTCGCTCTTAAAATTTTTGTATATATAGATACCAAACCTGTTTGAATATCAAGTCTCGACATATTTTGTGATTTGCTTTAATACAGTGTCTATTCGACTATGCTAATGCGGCTTGTGATGGATAGGCCCAAGAACACACGTTGGATGTAATAAACTTGAAAATGCAGGATTACTCCATGTAGATCAAAGAGCTAAACAACAACTAGTATTGCACCACGCGCATAAAATATTATATTCGGACACATTAGATCATTACATAGCCAATAATTTACCCGTGTCTCGATTATCCATAGGTACGAGGTACGATACTAGAAATGGTCATTTTAATTTTGTATTAGCAAAACGTGAAGGTCATATAGGGAACATTTTTTATTACAGTTGCATCCGATATTGGAATTATCTTCCTAATCAAGTTAAAATTTTCCTCACTTAAATAGTGCACTAAAGAAATACCTTAAACTGGAATCTACTATAGAGAACAGCATTACCATAAAAAAAAACACAAATATTGTACATTTGGTTTTCAGTATACGTTAAAATATAAAGTAGATCATTGTTGTTTGCTTCAGGATTTCGCAAATTATTTGATTTGATAGATAATTATGACGTTTTACCATGTTCTTTTACTTGTCGTAGTTATTACGAGGACTGACCTCTTAAGGTCCTCTCCGAGGGACCTGGTAATGAGGATTAATGCCTTACCCCCGCTCTACCCGAGCTATCACGCCTCCTTCTGTTTATGTTTAAGAACGATGCAGGGGCCGCGGAACCGGGGGGGGGGGGCTGGGGGGGCTTAAGCCCCCCCCCCCCACTTTTTTCAAAAACCGTGTACAAAAGCGCAAAATGACCATACGATTGTGATTTTCTGCATGGTCAGCCCCCCCCCCCCCCACTCTGAAAACCGTTCCGCGGCCCCTGCGATGGGTTGCTTCCAACTCAATGAGTGAATTCAAGTCAAATGCATAAAACAAAAATCTTTTTGGAAGTAATATTTGTCAGAGCAAATGAACAATTAAAGGTGAATTTAATCAATTCTAATGATGTTCATGGGCATCATACCAGACACAGAGACAGTGGACATTTACGCGTGCCCGCGCGGGTTACACACCAGGGCGGCGAAAGGTATTTTCGTTGGGAGGGGGTGGGCAAAGCCAAAAAGGGCACTTATAATTGGGTCAAATGGGCATCTTGGATATTTTCACCATGAGATTATCATATGCGTGAAGTAGTTGTGTATTTTATAGTAATTCAGTTGAGCAAAGCCATTTTGAAGTCATTTCTGATTGATAAGAAATATATTTAGGCTCATCCGCGAGCGAGTGGTTCGGAAAATAATTCAAATCTGAAGTTGTAAAACTCGCTTTTAGTAAATTATTTCTGTTAAAAGGGCATCCTTGCCAGATGTTGCAAGCGCGAATCGCGAGCTCAAACTTTTCGACATTTCATGTAATAAGACATAAAAGTCAAACATTCCGAGCAGTTATCGTAATCATGAAAAAGATAAGTATCTTACTAAAGAGTTAACGTGAAGCGCGAGCTGAAATTTTTAATGTACTGTCCAGAAAAGTAACCTGTTAAAGACTGCATATAGTGACTCATATAGGATTGCATATCGCACAAATTAAATCATGCAAGCGCGATGCTCGAGCTGAAAATTTATAATATTTCAACCTGAAAACTGGACATTCTAATCATTCATTTTATATAACCAGAAACAGAATGAGTACCTTACTAAACAATTATTGATACAAGCATGAAACGCGAGCCAAAAATTTGTGATATTCCAACTTGAAAACAGGACATTCAAAGCGTTCTTGTAACCATGAACAGGATGGGTACCTTACTCTTAACTATAAATGCAAGCGCGAACCGCGAGCCAAAAATTTGGTGATAATCTAACCTGAAATGTATTGTTTTACTTCAAAAAAGATATTTCATTATAAAAAGGGGGTATATTCTTTTTTTTGGGGGGCAAGCGTTTTGTTCTGCAAGGGCGGCGGAACAGAGCAGAGGGCAGAGGGGCAAGTTCCCCTGCCCCCCGTTCAGCCGCCCTTGTTTTACACTGATTGTTATAGGTGTAGCCCAATCGTATCCTTTTTAGGGGGCTTGACATGGCATAAAGGGGAAATTTTTGACATTTTTCAATTAAAAATCTAATTTTGTAATAGAGTTTGACATGTTTTTAAATATATATTATATTTCACTTCATTTGTCTTTGCTTATCTTTCCTTTCTCCTTCTTTCTTGGTCGTAAAACCAAGCTCCACGTCTGTACGTCAGCGTGTGTGTGTGTGTGTGTGTGTGTGAGGGTGTATGGGGGATCCTTAGACCGAAGTTATAAGTGTGATATATAATATGTGCCTTCCAGTTGTTTCACATCATGAACTGAAGAAAGAAATCTAACAATAATTAGGTGTAATTCAAAAGGGTGATAAATTTAATAAACGAGTCACACACCATGAGCTTGGTTGCGGGAGGGGTAAATTTTAAAATGATAATGTCATGAAAACATAAACATGAATATGTTTTATTTCATCTTGGATTTATTTATTTCTCTATCCATCTTTTTGCAACAGTTTCCGAAAAATAACTGTTTCTTTCAATATGAGAAAAACAATATCAATGTTCACCATGCATAAATACAATAAACATCACTACCATCATCATGATAATCATGATTATCGTTATTATCAAAATAATAATAATAATAATATAATAATAGTAATCCCCCACCCACCTGAAATATTGTGGGGATCCCCCCCCCCCCCGATCGACTCCATGGTGCTAAGTCTATTATTTCTTTCTTTTACTGCGAACAGTTCTGTTTATACGTACATTAAGTATTTTGTAAATATATATTTTTTATATTTATGTATTATTATTCAGGGCCCCATGGAAGACCACTACTTATCGGTGAATCGGCTACCCTGACAAAATATCAACAATAAATAGTAAATAAATAAATGAATAAATGAATGAATAAATAAATAATTCCATTATCCAAAGACACAAATACCCACGGACATGATCACAAGGTGGTTGCAATGGCTGCTGTGATATACCATGACTTTGAACTTCCCTTCATCATACCAGTATTCTCCCGAATCAACACCACCTTACTTTTGGAGTGATAGGGATCCGATGTGAGCTTCTGTCTCAGTCGGGTGAGCTGGAATACCAAGTTTCCGTAATGGCATTACTCCTTCCGAGACAGCTCGGGTCACCATGCTCATACATGGACTTTACAAAATGGACCCTTAACAAGATTCATTCCTTCGCAAAATTCGTAAAAATACCGTACATTGACAAATCATTTTCATCATGATCAGTTAATAAATTAAATACTATATTTTTCCACTATCAGTTTGAAAAAAATATTGAATGCGATATTATTGTGGTCCTTAATTGTTGCACATTTTCTTAAAAATTATGATTAAGATTTTTTTTTCTTCTTGCCTAAAATTCCATTTATTGTATACGCCATACGGCATGGTTATGTATATTTTGCGCTCTGGGGATAACTGATATTGCTTTATTGTGTTTTTTTGACAATTATAGACCAATTTCTGTGCTTCCAGTCCTGTCCAAAATACTAGAGAGAGCAATACATGATCAATTGTATAAGTACTTAAATGTAAATGATCTACTTGCAAATTGTCAGTCTGGCTTCAGACCGTCTCATTCTACTGCCACTTGTCTAACTGAGATTACAGACTTTTTGTATGATAAAATGGACCGAAAACATGTTACTGGTGGTATTTTCTTGGACTTACGCAAAGCTTTTGATGTTATTCCTCACAATTTTATACTTGCAAAACTTAAGTACTATGGAATTACTGGCAATGAATACAACTGGATGGAATCGTATTTAACAGACAGAAGGCAATTTGTAATGATTAACAATTGTCGCAGTGAATTTTTGAAGATAAAATCAGGTGTCCCACAAGGATCTATACTGGGTCCATTGATATTTTGTATTTTTATTAATGACATGTGTAATTTGAAATTGCATGTACATTCTAAAATGTCTCTTTATGCTGATGATACCGCCATTTTTAATCACGGTGAATCAATTAAGGAGGTACAAAAGTATTTGCAAGATGATTTTGATTCAATAAGTAAATGGCTAGACTTAAATAATATGCATTTACACCCGCAAAAAACAAAAGCCATGGTATTTGGTCAAAAGAAAAAGTTGAGGGGTGCTCATTTGTCAGTGAAATTCAGGAACATACAATTAGAAAATGTAAAAAAGATTAAATACTTAGGTGTCATGCTCGATCCGGGCTTGACTTGGTGCGAACATATTACTAATATCGTTTGTAAAATATCTCGGGCAATAGGTTGTGTAAGGCGGATTAAGCACTTACTGTCCTTTGATATTATGAAGAAGCTGTACTTTTCTATGGTTTTACCTTACATTGATTACTGTATTACATCTTGGGGAAGCAGTGCAAAAATACATTTAGATAAGATACAAAAACTTCAAAATAAATATGCCAGAATGCTTTTGAAAAAAGATTATAATACATCACAAATTTCTTTGTTGCAGTCACTGAAGTGGCAATCAGTAGATCAGCGTATAAAATATCAGTATTGTGTTCTTGTATATAAAATAATGAATGATTTAGTTCCAAATTATTTAAAACCTTTAGTATGTAAACGGCCCGTGAAATACAGGACACGGTATTCTTTACGATGCCCCCTTCAGCTTCCCAAAGCTAGAATTGAACATAAAAGAAAATCTTTCGCATATGTCGGACCCAAATTATTTAATGCACTTCCTTCAAATTTACAAGTTTGTACCTCCTTGTTAGTTTTTAAAAAATTATGCAAAGCCTTTCATACGAATTGATAAAGAGCGAAATGATATTCCTTTGATTTACAATGCTATGTATGTTTAAATTGTCACTTCCCACTCTATATTTTGGTGTTAATTGTTTCTGATGTTTTTTAGATATTTTGTATTTTGTATTTTTGATGTTGTTTGTTGTTGTTGTTCATAGTTATCTTGACATGTATTTTAAACTGCAGGGCGCCTTTGTAAAGCAGTTTTAAGAACTGAACAGGCCTACCCTGCAGTATAAAATAAATAAAACAAAATAAATAAATAAATAAATTTTTTAAATAAATATTTGTGTTCCTATGCAGTGCATGTCTTAAGGAATGTTTTTATAATCTATTTAGAACAAATGATAATTTCTATTTTCTTGGGTAATACAGGGTTGTCCTTAACTTCCTTATTGATAAATCACATTTTATCATAATTTTCTGTTGATATTGTTTTTCATATTAAAATGTCATACGCTCTCTCTCTTAGTGTGTCGATAACATTCCCAGTGGCGGATCAAGCTAGGAGCCCATCCGGCCCGCCCCTCCCCCCCCCCCTTGAGAGGCACAACAAATGTTTTATTTTTAAAGGAGAATATGTAGATAAATACGCAAGTGAGGATTTGTTTTTTGTAAAAGTTTTCCTGGACCAAAATGACTTCAATTTAGTGGTAGTGAACCCCCCCCCCCTATTTTTTGGCTTGTCAAATAAATGTTCTCTTTTACAGAATGCCCCCTCTTTTGGAAAATCCTGAATCCGCCTCTGATGATCATTCCAACCCTCTTCTCTCAATATTGTGTTACGTTCTTTAATCGAGTTAATTATGTTATATTTCCATAAAATCATGTTATTACACTTAATTATATACTCACGTGGTACACACTTTCCACGTTGCAATTATTTCCGCAGATATTTTCTATGAATACAAAGATTACCCATGGTGACCATGATACAACCAGAGCTAGCACGATGAATGATAAAGTACGAACGGCTTTTCGGTTTTCTTCAGACGGCTTTGACATCGAGAGGCCTTCTGTTGATGCAACTCTCCCTTCACTAGCTGGCTCTTTTAACTGCATTTTGTTGTGAGCAGTGTAAACTCTGTGTTTTGAGGCCGAATAAGTTTGCGATTGTGTAGTGGGCGTATCGACATCGTAATCTGCATCTTCTTTATCATTCCGCCCGTGTGACAAATGTCCTTGTTCAATGAATTCATCGGATGTTGCGAGTGATTCTCTTGTAAAAACGGTTTCATTTTCACTGCCAAATGAGCAAACGCTAAGATCCTTTCGATTTGGAGAGTCCACATTTTCAGTTGATTCAATATTCGACTGTCCGATTTCAGGTGCATTGTTGAGATCCGGCTTGCATCCTGGATAGCTCTCAATCTGAATTGGATCAATATCTTCTGTTGAGCAAACTGGATTCAGAGTCCCTCTTTTAATAGAACCGCTAATATCCATAGAAGACAGAATGCTAAGTTTGGTCTCGTTTTCCCGAGGTCGACTCAAATCTGTGAGTGAAAGCCGACTACTTCTCATTTTATCCGACATCCGGTTACAATTTCGACTCCTTATAATTTTATAGATGGCGATGCAATAGGAGGCTAAAATTACAAGAGGAATCAGGTAGAGAAAAAAGGGTGTGACGAAATTAAACGGAAATTCTCCGCGTTTTCCTGTGTAACAGTTTTCGTTTCTGCCTTGCTTTCGAAAGAGAACAAACCAAGTCCACAAGATGATTGGAATCAGATAAGTTGTGAGTATCACTAAAATAGCACGACAAGGAGACTTTCTCCTGAGATGTGTTAAGGGATCAGCTAAAGATTTGTAACGATCGATGGCAATGACCACCACTGATAGCACGGAAACGTGGACAAAAACATGATCGATGATGGAGAAAATAAGACACGCCATGGGACCAAACGGCCACCGACCACGGAAAAACTCAATAGAGTATATGGGCATGTTGATGGCGCCAATGGTAAGATCAGAAAACGCCATGCTACAAATGAAATAATTGAAGTACGTGCGAAGACGACGTGTCTTCCAAAATGCTATGAGTATGAGGGCATTCCCAGTGACAGTAGGAATGATCAAGAACACCATTGCGACACCAAGAATCACATCAAGTCTAGTTGGACCTCCGTATTCATCTTCAATGGGTTTGTCTGTTGTAGTCAATGATGGCGATGTTAAGTAGAAATCTTGAGTGAGGTATGTTATATTGTCGAAATCAAAACCGTACTGAGTGGTAAGAAATGCATCTTCTGTTACAAAAACGGTTTTGACTGAATCCATTGTGAAATGCAGTTTCACTCAAAAAACAATTTGAGGAGTGTTTTATACCGAGACACTCTTTCTTTGCCGGTCTTCAGGAAAGTAATGATTGTGAGTCCGGGACATCGCTGAGGAGGCATCAGTTCTATCCGATCGTCTTTCCTCATACGTAATGACGTGACGTCATTTTCCCATAGGGAATGTGTTATTTTTGTTAGATATTTTTCCTCAGTAATCATACCAGATAGCCACTGGGTTTTTATGCGTATATTGAATGGCTGGATTTTGCATGAGGGCCGAAAAGTGATTCTGTAAAAAAAAAATTGTTTTGTCTCTTCAAGAAATAAAGTGTCAAACAAGAATGAAATGAGGAAAAACAGTTACAAGCCTCTAACGGCATGGATATTGATTTAATGTATAACGCATTTCCAATATTCATGTTATTCCTCCGAATAAACACCATTTCATTTCATTATTTTACTGGTATTGTCTTATCTCCTTATAAGCATCATCATGATGATTCTATTACGAATTTCTGTTGATTTTTTTTTGGTCTGACGGACTAACGTACTCGTCACTATATTTTGAAATATCGCACCATATTAAAATTTTCATGTATTTATATATATATATATATATATATATATATATATATATATATATATATATATATATATATATATATATATATATATAAAGTAATCACAAAAGGTTTGGTAAATGCCGTGGAAATAAGATCGTAGATTTTAAAAGGAGCATAGCTCTCAAAAATATATATATATATATGAAGTCCATATTTTTATGTATATATGTACTCAACTCGTACTTCGCACTCGCGTTATATTTGTTACGGTTTGCTCTTTCGCTCGAATCCCCTTGGATCTGATTACCCATCAATCAAAAATGCAATTAAAAAAAACTGATACTTCACAATAAAGATTGCGTTTAATGATGCTTTCACTGATGATTAGACATGATAATTAATATATATCCTCGTATGAAATGAAAAATTAAAAACACAGATTTATAGGGACACCAGATGAAAGTGAGAATTAAGTGAAATATTTGGAGATGAAACGGGAGAGTTTTACAAGTGATACATCCCACATGTAAGTCGCATTACCAAATGAATGATGTCCACATCAAAAGCGACCTGCCATAATTCAAAAGTTCATAACTTTCTTCCTTTTTGCTCATTTCATTTGTTTCTTTGATTTTTGTTTTCACACAAGTATTCGGCCTTATATCGTCTGACCATCGAGCTATTAACATTATAATTATGTGTTAATAGCTCCATGAACATCGTTTTTTAAAAGAGTAAAGTTATTACACACTAAGGAATAGAGGCGCACGAAAGGCACTTTTCGGGACATGCGGGAAATAGTTGCACCTTTCCCTCGCCACCACGCCTGCGCAGGCCCGCAGCGGGTGGTAGGGGTGCAAGTTGAACCTCGCGTATATAGTCAATTTTTTTCAATTTCAATTTATTTCATTTTCAACAGAATAAAGTAAAGTGGTTGAAATAATTACAATGAACTTATAATTGAGGCATGTACAATATATGATATTTATCTATAAGTAAAACAAAACAGAGTATTATATATAAGCAAAATATCATAAACATTATAAAAATAAAATTCTGAGAAAATGGAGGGATCCACTAAAAAGCAGTGCTTGTATTGTGTGGACCCCTCTTAATAATTATTGTAGATTATTGCCTACGAAGACGGACACGGAGGTGACAAAACAGAGAATAGCAGAACAAAAACAAAGAACAAGAAACAAGAAAAAAAGGGATATGAAAATAAAAGGGAAAAAATATAAAGAAAGATAATAAAGCAGGACGACTTCAACAGTGTTCTAAAAGGAGGTAAATGAAACTCGTTAGACTGTCTCGTAGGGAAATTATGAAATGAACGATTTTGAGGGAACATACGTGAGGAAGTGAATTGTTATTATATTTATACATAAATTGGCCTAAGTGAAACAGATATAGATCATTTATTTTTAGCAGCTTGTTTTCAGCAAACAATGGGTCTGTGTGTGAAAGAAATGAAGAATGATTAATTAAACGGAGAGACTTCTTTTGCAATAAAAGTAGTCTGTTTAATAAAACTTGGTGGGTATTGCCCCAAACAAGAATGCCGTAATTCAAATATGGTAAGATTAAAGAAGAATAAAGCATTAATAGTGTTCGTGGTGGAAAATGAAATTTCAGTTTATTTATTATGCCAATGTTGCGTGAGATCGCTTTACAAATATTTTCAATATGATATTTCCACGAAAGTTTGTTATCATTAGTTATGCCTATAGGAATTTTATAAACGAAACCACTTTTAAAAGGGTATCATCAAACACAATGTTTGCGGGCAGTGTGTCTATGGAGTTACTAACTAACATGTTTTTTTAGGGGGGAAATTTAGGGATAGTTTGTTAGCTCTTATCCACTGATTAACCTTTTCTAGCTCAGAATTTACTGTATTTAGTATGTGTTTGGATTTTTATGAGAATAGAAAAGATTAGAATCGTCGGCAAAAATATGAACGAAAGAATATCGGAGGATTTACAAAAATCAGTAATATAAATGATAAATAATAAGGGACCTAACAGACTACCCTGTGGGACTCCGCAATTTATATTTCGCGTATTGGATATATAGTCGTTAAAGATTACGTACTGACGTCTATTGGATAAGTAGCTCCTGAACCACTCCAAGGCCTTCCCAGGCGCCCCATAGTGAGCGAGTTTACGTAATAATATACCGCCATTGATTGTGTCGAAGAAAATGACATTTAATGGTTTTCATGGCGGCCATCTTGGATTTCAAAATGGCGGCCGACCCGATGTTAAAATCGCTTGGGGCCGGCAATATTTGAAATCAGCACCCCAAATTAAGCCTATATGCCAAATTTCAATACCGCAGTTCATATAAAACTCAAGAAAATGATTGCAATAATATATCATGGCGGCCATCTTGGATTTCAAAATGGCGGCCATTTTGCCGCCGACCAAATGGTCAAATTGCTGGGGGCCGGCAATATTTGAAATTAGTGCCTCAAAATACCCCTATATGCCAAATTTCAGTGTCACATGCCATGTAAAACTCAAGAAAATGACATTTAATGATTTTTCATGGCTGCCATGCATCTTGGATTTCAAAATGGCGGCCGACCCGATGGTCAAATCGCTTGGGGCCGGCAATTTCTCAAGTCAGCGCCCAATAATACCCCTGTATGCCAAATTTCACACTTTCTGCCAGATCCGAGCATCTTAATTGGCCATTTTTTGTCACATAACCGCTCCACTAAATAAGCTTTTTGTAAATGCAACGTTCCAATTATAGTTGTATTACCCCATACACACGATCCACCATTTTTTTCCTGTTTGTGCCAATCAATTATTGCGGAATTAGAAACAGTCATATATCAAAATAAAGGTAATGATTCATACAATACAAATATACCAAAAATATTACATATATCTCCTTCCATTTCTGACAAATATTAAATAAAAATCAAAGAAACTGCTCCTCCAAAGTACGCTTCGATTGAGCACCCCCACGTCGCCTGGAAATGATGACGTCACGTTGTGTCAGGAGGGTTGTGATTCCATAGGTTTGTGTACAAAAGCATTGGGTATTTTCTTCCATTTCCATGTTATGAATCCATATTTTTTTTTCGTTTTCAGATGAAAATGGCACTCAAAATTATTCACTGTTCAAATTGTTGTAAACCTACAACTATTCACTACCTTTTTTGTGATTTCTTTGTTTGGCTCTTATTGGGCCTAAATTGCTATGTCAGGAGTTGTTATACATAATCTAAATGCAGATAGAATTGAAATCTGCGCCAAATAAGCAGGAAATGAAATATGGCAAAAACTAGTTCAAAACTGTAGATTTCATAAATTCAAGCTTGTGGGTAAAAATAATTATGTGATATCCCTCTGTGATAGAAGTGAAGAGAATGAAATGCGTTATCTGGAAAGCAAAAAATCACCCAGTTTTTCTGTGTACAAACCTATGGAATCACGACGCTTCTTACACAACGTGACGTCACGGTCTCGAGGCAGGTTAAAAGCACAATAAAGCCTATTTTCTAAGCGGGGTTCGAAGCCCGATAATTGGAATATTCACAAGCAAAATACTCAGCTGGGAAGCGGTGAAAATGCATAAAGCATACCTTGCTGTATTTAGTAGCTTATAAGCTTTCGATTGGTATATAATTTATCAATTTCATTTTCGGGTCCGGTCTGGATCTTTTAAGTTAGAAATAAGATTCGTTATTCCGAAGGTTCGTTAATCCGAACACGAAATAAGGTTCTTTATTCCGAAGGTTCGTTAATCCGATTGAAAATGAAAACAGGGAAAGCAGAGGAAAGGGCAAGTGTGGTGGTGGGGGGGGGGGGGAGAAACACCGTTGCTGTTCAATAAGCCTGTTCACGGTTGTAAACTGCGCACGAGCAGAAAAAGGTCATTGGAGACAACCATGAAGGTGGCTTTCAAATTCACTGACATAGGCATTTGTGATTTGATGATTATTCATGTATTCCTTTCAAAATATTTATCACATCCAAGCTGAATAGTAATAAATAGAGCCTTCATAATCACTGGTATTTGACAGTAGCCTAAACAATTAATAGTCAAATGTGCTAAAGGCAGACAATAAAACAGATTTCCAAACTTTATCCCTGATGTACTATTCTAGTCACCTGGGGGGCGTTTCATGAAAGGACTTGTCGGACGTTTTATCCGACAAGTCCCATTTTATCCGACAGTTACCATAGTAACAGTACCTCTCAGCCAATCAACATCAGAGAAAGATGTCAGATCTGGCAACTTGTCGGATGAAAATGTTGATGAAACACTCCCCTGGTCTATGCAATGCCTTTTGTTCTTAGAATTTGAATACTCTACCGGTAAAGCTTACGCAACATCTACATTTGAAAATGATAGTGCTTATCCTAATGAAAAATCACAAAGGTCATTTGAGAAAAGTTGATCATGAGCTATAACCGTGAACTGGCTTATTGTTATGAGGATGGGAAGGCAAGGGCGGCCGAACGAATTTTCATTTGGTAAGCAAAGCCAAAAATGACACTCGTACGTCAAAATGGGCAATTTGGTGATATTTTCACCATGAGATTATCATCTGCGTGAAGTCATTGTGTGTTTTATAGTAATTAAGTAGAGAAAAGCCTTTTTGAAGTGACTTCTGATTATGGAAAGATGTACATTTAGGCTCTATTTTTCGCGAGAGAGTATAATGAGCGAGCGGTTTCGAAAAAAATTCAAAGCTGAAGTTGTAAAACTCGTTTGGGGGTCAATTACTGTTAAATTGGCATTATTGCGAGGTGTTGCAAGCGTGAATCACAAGCTCAAATTTTAGGGCATTTCAATAAAAAATGAAAATAAAAAATTCCGAGCAGATTTGTGCTATCATTAAAAAGATATGCATCTAACCATGGACCCTAGGGTCCATGATCTTACTAAAGAATTAACACGAGCGCAAAGCGCGAGCTTAAATATACTGAACAGAAAAGGAACCTGTTAATGACTGCATTTAGTGACCTCTTTAGGATACATATTTCACCAATCGAATAATGCAAGTGCATTATTCCAGCCTAAAAATTAATCTAAACTGAAATACTTTAAAAAGAGTATTTATTTTGAAAAAAGGGAATTTCCCATTTTGGAAAAATAGCATTTCCCTGTTATTTATTTTGGGGGTGCAAGTGCGTCGATCCTGGGGGCAGGGGGGGGGGGCGATCGCCCCACCAATCAAAATATTTGGGGGGCAAACATATCGTTTTGCCCCCCCCCCCCCAATAATTCCGCATGTGCAAAAATAAAATAAGATTGTAATGTTACACAGAAATCAGCAAGCGAGATTGAGATAGACAACTCGTTCTTTATTAAAAATCGTGCACAAAATGTCCGCTTTTCAGATTGGAATATAAAAATTTTCAGCTCGTGCTTCGCGCTCGCATCATTTCTGTAGCAAAAATACATACTTTTCATGATTAAATAGGTGAATAGCATGTCCCGATTTCAGATCTAAACCTAAAAAGAATTCCTGCTTCGATTAGCAATAACCTTTTGTTGGATATATATCTTGTTCTTTATTAAAAACGTCCATTAAACTGTCACTTTTTTAGATCGAAATACCAAAAGTTTCAGCTCGCGCTCGCATCTATTGTTCTTTTAGATACCCATCTTAAACATTAGAACCGAAAATGTTTAGAACATCAAGCTTTCAGGTCAGAGTATAAAGAAATTTCAGCTCGCGCTTCGCCCTCGCATTAATTTGTTGGTGAGATATTTGTCTCTTTCTCATGAGTCACATATAAATATAGATATATGTATATATATATATATATATACACATATATACATATCGACGCCCCTGTGCAAGTGCCCCTTGCCCCCCCCCCCCCCCGGCGGATCCAACTTTCGCCAGTAGGGGGAGGCGAATTTTTTTCACCCATAATTTTCCCGATCGGCAGCTCAAAGTTGATTTTTGTTTGTTTGTTTTTTTGAAAGGGTAGTCCTATTAGTCAATAAATAGCTTTAAAATAAAATAAATATGTAATAATAGAATAAGCCCTTTTTAAATACTGCGAGCGCGAAGCGCGAGCTATAATTTCCTTTTTTGTAACTAGAGAACATGCGAGCAAGAAGCGCGCGCAGAAACCTCTGACCTGATCTAAAAAGGAAACGTTAAGGAATGTTTGCAGTTAGCCATGAAGACGATATATGTTTCAACCAGGGGCGGCGGAACGTATTTGCCTTGGGGGGGGGGGCAAAGCCAAAAAAGGTGCACTTATATGCCAAAACGGGCATTTTGGTGCAAACGGATATTTTCACCATGAGATTATCATCTGTGTAAAGAAGTTGTGTGTTTTGTAGTAATTAAGTTGAACAAAGTTTTTTAATTGATTTCTGATTGATAAGATATATATTTAGGTTTTATTTTTCGCGAGCAAGCGTATAAATTTTCAAGTCAAATTTTCAAAGTTGAAAAACTCGCTTTTTGGTCAATTATGGACCTAATTACCGTTAAAAAAGGGCATCGTTGTGAGATGTTGCGAGCGAATCACGAGCTCAAACTTTTGGAAATTTCATGTAGGCCTAATAAGACATAATAATAATAATAAATTATATAATAATAATAATATTGGTATTATTTACCCAGGGAAGCCACTTCAGTTCTGAAAACTGTTCTCCCAGCGGGCCCTGCAATTATTATTACCCCGTCTTTAGCTGGGCTGCCTAGGCGCCCAAAGGAAGGCATTCAATGAATTTCTTCCTACCGGGTACCCATTCACTTCACCTGGGTTGAGTGCAGCACAGTGAGGATAAATTTCCTGCTGAATGAAATTACGCCATGGCTGGGATTCGAACCTACGACCCTTTGTTTCATAGTCAGAAGACTAATCCACTGGGCCACAACGCCCCACATGAAAAAGTAAACATTCCGAGCATTTTTCGTAATCATGAAAAAAGGATTAACATTGTTAACACTATAGGTGTAACGATCAATAAAATTTTATCAACATTTATATTCTTTATTACCGTTTTTATTATGATCATCGTTTGGATTATTATGATCATCATTAGTATTATTTTTATTTTCATTACCAGCAGAAGCTCTTATTAAAAATGACATCCCCTCAAATTCAAATATCTGGAGGTTACTCCCATGCTCCGGGCTAAAATATTTATATCTGAATAAAAAAGAGTAAAATTCACGGAGCAAAATGCCGAAAATTTCATCAAAATAGGATAACAAATAACATAGTTATTGAATTTTAAAGTTTAGCAATATTAAAAAAAAAAAAAGTTATATGCACGTCGTCATGAATATTCATTAGGTGGGCTGATGATGTCACATCACTACTTTCCTTTTTCTTATGTTATTACATGAAATCATTATTGTTTCATTATTTCATACATGTGTGAATATTATGTCTCCCTTATAATGAAATAAGTTGCAGCAATGAATATCTAATGCACTAAATCAGTTATCAATCCAATCTTTTTAGTTCTTGGGGGAAAATTTTGAATAAACCTAGTTTCATATAATAAAATACAAAAAGAACAAGTGGGGATATGACCTCTTCAATTTGCTCATTGAATATTCACGAAGACATGCCTAGAACTGTTTTACCGGAAAATGCAAAAATTTAGAATGTCATAACTTGTTATTCCTTGTCCGATTTTTCTCAAATTTTCAGTGTTTTGTTTGTCTGAGTTTTATCTGTTTTAATCATATTTACTTCAGCCTGGAGTATATACCCCTTTAAACTATTTGCTTAGGCAGCAATCGCTCAGATTAAATCGAGATTAAGCCTATGCTTGATCCGGGCGCCTATTCTTAATGCAATACATGCTTTGGCCCATTGGCGGCGGAAGCCCGAAAATTTAGGGGGGACCAGCAGAAATAAAATTGACAAGCAAAAAAAAAATAAAAGGTTATCAACCAAAATTATAGGGGGGACTAACAAATTTTTTTGACAAGCAAAAAAAAAAAGTTATCAACAAAAAATTTAGGGGGGATCGTCCCCCCACCTAAAATTAAGGGGGGCAGGTCCCCCCCGCTTCCGCCGCCTATGCTTTGGCCACAGCCCACACATGTATCATCTTTCGTTATTACTATTATTGCATAATATCCTGTTATCTTGTAATGCCAACACCGTTCTTGTTACCAAAATGAATTAAGTTCATTTTCGGAAATACGAACCGCGAAATACGAAATTTTTGGATTAACGAACCTTATTTCGTTTTCGGACTAACGAACCTTCGGATTAACGAACCTTATTTCGTTTTCGGACTAACGAACCTTCGGAATTACGAACCTCATTTATTTTTTGGATTAACGAACCTTCGGAATTACGAACCTCATTTCGTTTTCGGACTACCGAACCTTCGAAATAACGAACCTTCGGAAATACGAACCTTCGGAATAACGAACCTTCGGAATAACGGAGCTTCGGAATTACGAATGTATGCGCTACTAGCTATGTTAAGTGAGTTAAAGGCAAAAATATACACAAACTTATCAAAATTAGGGCAAATTTCATACGCTTATTTGCATAATAATTTTTAATTAATAAAAAAATATAAGCAATTAATTTTTTGGAAATTTTACTATAGGCCTACCTTCTTGTAGTTTACATCCGGCTCTACGCGCGCGCAAATTTTCGCGGCGATCGCGCAATCAACGGCCGAGATCTGAGGGGGGGGGGGTTGAAAGAGTTAAGATAGGCATTAGCCGCAGGCAGGGGCGTCGATCCATTTTTCAGATGGGGGGGGGGGTGGCAAAATCATGAATCACTATTTCAAAGGTACTCTCTCACACAAACTCTCTCACCCACACACACACACATATATATATATAGACAACATTTTGAGCAATGTTTGTGATCCTGAACAAAATTTTTGTCACCCCGACGGCCGACCTCAGAACTATAGACATTCTAGTCAATAAGTGCAAGCTGAAAAAAGTGATATTCCGATCTGAAGAAGGTTCAATTTAAGTATCATTTCAAGCACTGTGTAGATAAATTGTGAAGTGGTTACAGTTAGCATTTAATAAACGCCCAGAATAAACGATGCGAGCGCGAAGCACGAGCCGAATGTTTTTCATTATTATTTATGACCTCTATAGGATCGGGACATTTTAAGGACATTTAGTCATAATATAAAAAATAATTATTACCTTCCTATTCCTCTTCCTAAACTCGAGATGAACTCGTTGATATTCCATTCTGAAAAAAGGGACAATATAATCTTAAGGAATGGCAATATGTTATCATCTTATTTATATATCTAATAAGCCTTATGAGAGCACGAAATTTGTTGATATTTAGAACTGAAAACTGGACACTTTTTAAAATTTATGAATAGGTTGCATGGGTTTATACATGAAGAGCTCACTTGCAAAAGGGGTTAGGTCCATTTTCCATCAAATTTGATTATCATGTCTCAATGTATAGATTTTTTGTAGCTCTATAAAATGATACCAAAGAAAAGTTGAAATTCCTATTAAAAAGTGAACTAAAATGGCAAAGAAAAGCCTATAGCCTAGCATTTTTTCCTGTCATTTTATGGCAATTTGAAGTGTTTAAGAATTGGATCTATAGATCTAAGCCTAAGGCCGATATAAGAGTACGTATACAGCTAATAGGCTTTAAACTCATTTGGTGAAGAGATCGATGCATATATTCTCATGATTGCGCAACATTTCATATCATTCAAATACGGCGACTTTGAAGTCCCGTAGAAAAGAAATAAGCACATGAACCTATTTTCATAATGCATAGACTCATACCAAAGTAACTCTCTGCAAAATTTGGTAAAAGTATATGACATGGACTCCGGGGCGCACGCATGTTTACAGCACTATATTTGACTGCCCCCTCCGGCCGCCCCCCCCCCGGGTGATTACCAAGTCCTTTTCTCGTCATGTTTCTATTGCTGATTTGTCACGTCTTTTGATAATTTTATCATCCTTTTCGCGGTGATCGCGCAATCAACGGCCGAGATCTGAGGGGTACTTGGGGCCCGTGGGGGGGGGGGGGGATCTGATCCGAGCATAGGCCTAATGCTTAATCCTGAACAAAATTTTTGATAATTTTTTTTTATAGATCTAAGCACAGCAATATATGACTGCCCCCCCCCCCCGATGATTACACTGTAAAAAAAAATTAGTAGAAATTACCTTAATAAAATTGTGGCAAAAAATTGCCTTAATTTTTTCAAGTATTTATGACTTTGGCAGTTTTAAGTAAAATTTACTTATTTTCTTTGCTTCCATTTTACTCAAGAAAATTAAGTTACAATAACTTAATTCAATTAAGTAAAACAATCAACAAAATATTTGAAAATATCAAATGGGGGAGTGGACTTTCGTGATTCGAAAGTCCGCTCCCCCATCGTCCCACTTTTGGTGGCATCATTTTCATTTTAGACATGTTTTATCCAAATATTAGACTTTGTGAATTGTCACTTACCTGTACATGTATAGGTACTGACATTTATATTTATACGCGATCGTTTCATTCTTACAAATAAAACAGTGAGAATAATTTTCTGCTAAATGACTATTTAATATTGCCTTTTCATTGATTCAACAAAAGAATACAATAGTTAGCACACCCTTATCCAAAACAATTTCAAACACAAATAGATATGACAGTTATTAAAAAAAAAAAACATTTACTTGCTCTAATGAATATTCATGCATTATTTAAATATGGCGTTAATTGAAAAATATAAGTACATTCAACATGATTTTATAAGTAACAATCATCTTTGCCTAATTGAGTTAGATTTACTCAATCAAAGCAAGCTATCAATACGTGAATTTTCTTAAATGTATATTGAACCCAAATAAATCAAGTAAATCAAGTAAATTAAAAGACAAGTTGAAACTACTTAAAAACAACGAAAAATAATTACAAATTGTAAATTCTACTTAAATACATTAAGTGTTAACTACTGATTCAAAGATTTTTTTTTACAGTGTACCAAGTCCTTTTTTCGTTATGTTTCTATTGTTGATTTGTTCATGTCTTTTTATAATTTTATCATCCTTTTTCTTTTCTCTCTCTGAACAAAATTTTTGATAGATATAGGCCCCTATTTGATTATATAGATATAGATCTAAGCCCGGATCTATAAGCACAGCAATATATTTGACTGCCCTCCCCCGGATGATTACCAAGTCCTTTTCTCGTCATGTTTCTAATTTTCTATTGTTGATTTGTTCATGTCTTTTTATGATTTTATAATCCTTTTCTTTTTTCTCTTTAATTAGAGGGTATTATTTTGTCAGACCAAACGTGATTAAAATGCACAAGTTGTTTAATATGCGAAATACAAAAGACTTAAAAAATCTGTCAAGATTTTGTAAATTCATTATGTCAAAATTTTAATATCTTAAGTGTAGTTGCTGTCTTGGTTACTTTCTTGTATTAGGGCATGATTTCAGATTTTGTTGGATTGCACCTGCACATGCTCAGTGGGGTACCGCCCGTACCGGTCTCCAGATACTCTCTGGCATGTCGGGAGCCGGGAGTGGGTGGGTTAATTTGTGCCCGTTTCTATTTCTATTACTGCTCTTGACTTGTATTGTACATATCATTTTATTATCATCATGTTTGATTCTTGTTACCTTGGTATTTTTTTCTTATGCCTATTATTGCCATTGTTGTAAGTTGTTATATTTCTTCTATGCCCCCAGGAGGGGCCGTCAAAGAAATAAAATCATTGTCAAATCATTGTCATTGTCATTGTCTCTCGTATCCAAACCAAACACACACGTACGCGTACATTGAGAAAAAGATACTGATGCTGTCTCAACGCTCTACTACACATGGCTGCATTGTACCTGCTATACATTGTATGCATGCTTACGTCGCGCACGTTTGCGTTGTGAATGCGAACGTGCGCAAAATATCTCGGTCGTTGCGTCGGTCACGCACGTCTATTGCGTAATTTATTGTCGGACAGAAATGGAGGAATACGCACGTGAACCTTGGTAAGAAATAGAATTTATAAATTATTTTTGTTTCAATTTCATTGCAACCTGCCCTATGAAAATTGACCAAGAGTCCTAAATATTGCCCTTCGCAGTCGGAGCAGAGATAAGTACCGTATCCGCACCAGGCCATGGCCATGCCATGCTAGTTTGGCTTGGGCAGCCGGCAGTGCTGTATTTTTTTTATTACATGATTGGACATTCATTGCAATTTGCATTCTTGACTTGGCCCACTGCTTGGGTCAGTGAGCGATGTTCATGCAGGCATTTTGCATGGTGATAATCAAGTTTCTGTGTGACTTGGAGGTTTGGGCGGTTTATTCTGAGGACTTTCAGACGTTTTCGGACACATGAATCAGAGATTGCTCGATAGACCGATGAACACGCATGACGTATGGTAGTGACTAGTGCCTTGAGTAGTGGGAATCAGGGACAACTCGGACCACGGGACATCTCGGACCGTGGGCCGAGTTGTCCCACCCGTTTCGTGATTTTTTTTCCACAAATTTGCGTCTATTTTTCCGTCATTTCGAAATTTCTTGTAAAGATTTTCTAGAGATATGGTCTGATGGTAATGTTCTTCACTTTAGTATTACTTTTTTTTTGCTGAAATAAATAAAAAAGTGTAATTTTAGGCGTTTTTCGACAGCTCGCGATTCCCATAGGCGCGCGTGTATTAACTGTGTAGGTGCTCCGCTCGGCCCCGCTCAACAACTGACTTGATTTTGTGATCATTTCTCCTCAAGTTACCACTTTTATCGCAGAAGATGGACTTTCTTGTATTCCATTAACTCCATTTTCTCATCAAAAGGATAAAATTTGGAGTATTTGTACGATTTTCTTAAAGTTTTTTCACCTTTTCTCTCTGGTCGTAAGAAGCGAACAACCGATGAACGGTCCGCTGCTCTTCATCGCAATTCTACGTAGCTCGGCCGCCTAAACTGGCGGGGTGGGATTCAGCCCGAATCCCCAATGGAAGTGGGCGTGCACAGTCAAAGAGCTGAGCTTGACTGAGTGAGAGAGTGAACTACAGCTTGAACTGAAGCTTGTCAGTGTCGTATAGGCTCTGCCTTTTGTTTGTGTAAATATATATATATATTTTTTTATTTTTTCTATATTGATTTTCCCTGGTGTAGAGCTTTAAGATTGTAATAATTTAATATGCTTTAATTTCTTTGACTGAGTGTGACTGTGGTGTGGATGTTTGAGTCGCACAAAAAATACTTTTACGTGGGTGGGGGCTCGGGGCGATTTCACTCCTGCCCCAAAATGTGAAAAAATATTCGCGTTGTAAATGTGTTGGCATGCCGGGCTGAGGGTAGCCATCAATAAAAAAAAATTATTTTGGGGGTTTAATTTTTTAATCAAATTGATTAATTTTAGGCCTCTTTATTTTTTATATCGAGTTTCTCTGGTGTAGAGCACCCAAGGGTTCATTACATGCCGCCGCGCACAGAAAAATCAAGCCATAGAAGTCGTGTGTTGTGGACCCAAGAAGTGAGATCCCAGCACGCGCGACCCACTAGTTAGAAATCCACTGCCAAACGCGGTTCGTGGTGCGAGGTTAGTATACTAATACTAACCTCGCAATACGTGTGAGTGGGTGTAGAGAGCTGAGTTTTAAGTTGCAATAATCAATATGCTTCAATTTCTTTGACTTTGAGTGTGACTGTGGTGTGGATGTTTGAGTTGCACAAAAAATACTTTTACGTGGGTGGGGGCTCGGGGCGATTCACTCCTGCCCCCGAAATGTGAAAAATATTCGCGGTGTAGCTGTGTTGGCATGCCGGGCTGAGGGTAGCCATCAATAATTTTTTTTTTTTTGGGGGGGGGGGCTTAATTTTTAATCAAATTGATTTTTAGGCCTATTAATTTTTTTTTTACATTTTATTTTTATTTTTATATTGAGTTTCCCTGGTGTAGAGAGCTGAGTTTTAAGTTGCAATAATCAATATGCTTCAATTTCTTTGACTCTTGAGTGTGACTGTGGTGTGGATTTTTGAGTTGCACAAAAAATACTTTTATGTGGGTGGGGGCTCGGGGCGATTTCACTCCTGCCCCCGAAATGTGAAAAAATATTCGGGGTGTAGCTGTGTGGGCATGCTGGGCCGGGCTGAGGGTAGCCATCAATAAAAAAATGTTTCATTGGGGCTTACTTTTTTAATGGAACTATAATTATTTTTAAGCCTATTTAATTTTTATATAAATTTCATTTTTATATTGAGTTTCCCTGGTGTAGAGAGCTGAGTTTTGGAGATGACGAGAGGGACGAGGAGGTGAGGGATGGTGATGGTGAGGATCTTTGATGAGAGGGGCGCATGGAGATGACGAGAGGGACGAGGATGTGAGGGATGGCGATGGTGAGAGGGGTGCATGGAGATGGTGAGAGGGACGAGGATGTGAGGGATGGGGATGATCATGGGAGGAAATCACAGGGGGGGACGTGTCCCCCTACCAAAAATAGTAAGGGGGACACGATATCAAATGTCCACCCTATACTATCTTTCTTCTTGAATAATGGAGAACAAATACATCATTCACAATCGAAATAATACATGTATTTAGGACTAAATGACCTTATATTTTTTAAAACCCTTTTTTTTTTCTTGTCAATTATTTTGGGGTTAAAAAATGACCCTATATTTTGGGCGATAACCTTTTTTTTTAATGCTTAATTGTCAAATTTTCCAGCCCCTGATCCCCCCTACCTTTGGGGACAGATTTCCGCCCATGGGGATGATGATAGGGACGAGGATGATGATAGGGATAAGGATGATGGGGAGGGATGGGGATGATAAGGTGAAAAGCCGATTGGATTGACAACTGATTTAGTGCATTAGATATTTATTGCTGCAACTTATTTCATTATAAGGGAGACATATTATTCACACAAGTATGAAATAATGAAAAAAAATATGATTTATGTAATAACATAAGAAAACGGAAAGTGGGGATGTGACATCATCAGCCCACCTTATGAATATTCATGACGACTGTTTTTACAAAATATTGCTAAACTTTAAACTTCAATAACTTTATTATTTGTTAACCGATTTTGATGAAATTTTCGGCATTTTGCTCAGTGAATTCTACTCTATGTATTAAAATATAAATATTTACAACCCGGACCATCCCTTTAACCGAAGGTTGTAAGTTTCTGAAATGACAGCATAACTTAGAAAGTATTTGGACATAGTTCATGAAACCTGGACAATCAAGTATCACTGAACATCCTGCAGCAAGTTTCAGGTCACATGATCAAGGTCAAAGGTCATTCAAGGTCAATGAACTTTGGCCATGTGGGGGTATTTGTTGAATAACTAATTTTGAATAACAATTTTATAGTAGTTTTCAAAGTCAGCACTGCTCCCGGGCACTGCTGCTATATTGAATCGTGTAATGCAGGTGAGACTGCCAGAGACGTTCCACTTGTTGTATGTACAGGGCTCTCTTTTAACTCAGTTTTTTTTTTTATTGAAGAGACCACTCTTTCTCTAGAAAACAGAAATAATAAATAAATCATTTAAAGGGATGCTCCGGGGTGAAAATATTTATATATAAATAGATATAGTAACATCACATATTAAAGTGCTTATTTCATAAAAATCTGATAACAAATAGGGGGGTTATTGAATTGAACGTTTAAAAATTAATCAATCTAATTTCATATAATAAAATATAAAGAAAAAGTGAGAATAGGACATCATGAGCTTGCTTATTGAATATCCATGAAGACACGCCAGACCTGTTTCACCAGAATAATGCAAATCATTCTTTAAAATGCAGCGATCATTTTGTTATTCCTTATCTGATTTTGATCAAATTTTCATTGTTTTCTTTGTTCAAATCATATCATTTTCAGCCTGTAGTACCCCATTATCACTTATATATATAACTCATTAATATTGCCACAATTTGGTCCAGTTTTTCAAATTATCTAGTAAATACAATATATTCTATTATTACAGAAGCTTGTCATTAGAGTCATTGAGAAGGTGATCATAGAGCTACATGTAATGCTTGTGTGGTACGGGGTTCTGACAATATCTCTTTCCTCCTATGTGTTACAATGTCGGAAAGTTAATTTCTTTTCTTTATCTACCTCAGGTGACAAAGACTGAAAAATAACAACAATGACAAAAGATTGAACATGTTTGGTCAGAGCTGGGCAATGATTATTAGCTCGCTGTTTATTCAATAGACTCGTATTTGTTCAGAATGATACGAACATTGCAAAGTATGCATAAGCAAAAACACAGCCAAGAAAATTAACTCGACAACGATGATAAAGGATTGGGATTTGAAGCTTAAATCCCGAGGGATTGTGAAGGAAGAAGATTTGACGTTGCGTCCGATTTTATGTATGTGTCCCTGGCTTTGTCTGACTTCCAACGGCCATGTTGTGAAATCAGAAAGGGAGAAACTCGATTGTTACTAGCGGATGAAGCTCCACCCGACCGGAGACTGTGCAAACCGAACTTAGAGACGTCGGGAACAAAGGGCTTCAACGCCTCCAGGACAATCTCGCGAGTTCTGGTGTAACTTAGGCCGTGAGAAGTGGCGACTAGACCGCGTTTGGAACGAGCAAGCCTGTGAATCACTGGTAGGTGAGAATGAGGAGGATCGCCTAAAGCTGCGAAATATCGCTCGGCTATAATGACGGGACAGGTCGGGTTGGATGTCCTAGCAATGGTAACATCTCTGCCTTGGCGGAATTGATCGGTTTTAGAAGAGGGTAAGTGTAGGACTAGCCTGTCATGATGAAGAGTGCAGTCCTTCCTTCTTATCCTGCTAAGGTCGTCGAAGCGTAGGAATCCAGCATAAGAAATGAAGCATATAAACAAAATGCGTAGATCAGCTAAAGATGCATTGAGCTGACCGTGTGATGCGCGAAGATGGGACAGGATTTCTGGTGTAACAGGCTCCTTACGACAAACAGGGGAAGAGTGAGTCCAGTTATACCCCTGCACTGCTGTTTTTACCATAGGGTCATCTGTGGGTGAAGGAAGGCCTGCGAGACTGTGCGCCCATTTCACTGACGCGACGAGGGAATCTGCTAGAGTCTTGGCTCCGCTAACGGAAGACAGGTGGGAAAGGTATAGACAGAGGTGGTACGCTTGGACTGGAAATGTGGGTAGAGATTTGGAGCTCGCCCACTGGACCCATTTGTCCCAACGGGATTTGTATTTTGATGTGGTAGATGAAGCTTTGGCAGACATGAGTAGGGATGGAAGAACATCAGCGGCTAGGCTGCGTAGATGCGGATCGGAGATGGAGTCTTGCTTGGCGGACCATGTTTCTGAAAGTTAGCTCATGAGAGCAAGAAAATTAGACAAAATTAATAAAAAGAAATCAGTCGAAAGACTGACATACATACTGTAACAGTAAGCACAGTGAGAAATTTCAAGAAACAAAGTAATGAGTAGAACCAAAAGCTGCTTAATACGTACTCTTTCAAAAGTAGGTATCCAAAAGACCTAGATTTAATCAAAAGAATAACAATGCGACAGGAAACGAATAAGGAGGATGCAAGGTGCCCAGTACCTGACTAGTGTACGAGACACTAGTACTCGGAGGCCACGAAAAACCCCCATATTAGTTCATGGAGGAAACGTGGTTGCGTCCCAGGGTACCGAGCGAGGGCGCACTCCCTTGCTCCTTGCTCCTGAATACTAAGTAATGCAAGTTTGACCAGGGGAGGGGGGGGGTGAGGGGAAAACCGTAAGAACAAAAAAGGGGGGGTGGGAAGTCGAGCTAATAATGCTGAGCCGAGAATGGAAAAGATATGCGTGTTAGCGCAACGAGAAAACTCGAAATACGCAGTTACGTAAGAAACACAAAAGGAACACCTTGCGTTGGATACCGAAAAGAAATTCCACTTTCCTCCTATGTGTTACAACGTCGGAAAGTTAATTTCTTTTCTTTATCTACCTCAGGTGACAACAGGCGCGTAGCCAGGGGGGGGCAGTGGGGGCGGTCGCCCCCCCCAAAACGTCCCCAAAAAGAAAAAAAAAAGAAGGGAAAAAAAGAGAGGAAAAAAGGAAAAGGGAAGGGAGGAAAGGGAAGAAAGGTAGCTTTGTCGTTTTTTTTTTCTTTTTATTCTTTTTTTTTTCTCAAAAGAGAAACTCCTTCACTCTTGCTCTAAATTTATATATGAATTTTGCTTCCGCGCTGTGCGCGGTTAAATGACAATATTGAAGTTCTCCATTGTTTCCTCCACCCTTTCTCTAACCCTGCTTTCCACCTCAGCTATATGTGTTTATTGCCAGTTAAAGTTCAAATATATACATTATGGCATGGAATTAGAGTAAGGTTAGGCCGAAGTATATGAAGTTATCTTTTTTTTTTTTGATCGCGCAACTTCTGGTCGGGTCGGCTCCAGGCGGGTAAAATCTTTATATCAATTTCTGCCGTCACCTCCATAAAGTCAACTTCTCCCGCTTTTCTGCTCTTTACTAAACAACCATAATTTGCGGCAAACAGGTTCCTAATTTAAAAAGAGGAATGTATAAAATTCGTGTCGTATTGAATAAAAAAGTACAATATTTTTTTTCAAATTCTATTAATCTTCATGTTATTTCCCTGCACATTCATCTCCTGTCCTGTTTTGCGCCCTCAGTTTGAAATTTTGAATGACACTCAGGGGCCGCGAAACGGTTTTCAAAGTGGGGGGCTGACCATGCAAAAAATCACAATCTTATGGTCATTTTTACGTTTTTGTACACGGTTTTGGAAAAAAGTGGGGGGGGGGGGGGCTGAAGCCCCCCAGCCCCCCCCCCCCCCCCCCCCGCTTCTGCGGCTCCTGACACTTAGGTTTCTTTATAATTCAAAATGAAGCGCTTCAGGATAAGTCAAAGAAATTAGGCATCCTTTTTTATATAATTTCAATAAATCACTGAAGTTTCAACTTTTTGCGCACTATTTTCCTTGTAATGAAGTTCAATAATCTTAGGAAATCAATTGAATTAGAGCCGATGGGGTATTAAAGATATCTGCATTTGATGAAACGTCCGCCCTTTGAAATTTCAGAGTTTTATTGCTCTGCGCGGGGAGGAATATCTTCCTCCCGGCATATACACTTCTTCTCCTCTGTTTTGCGAGTTAAAGATATATGCACTGTCGCTAAATTGTTTGTATTCAAATCTGATCTTTCCAAGGGAAGTATTCAATATATCTTTGAGAATACCTTTTTCTCGGGACCCTTTTCATGGCAAAAAAATTGATAAAACGCTTTAGCTTCCGCGCTTCGCGCGGGGTTATTATGATTTTAATTTCCCCCATTGTATTCCTTTTTGTGCGTTCACAATCACTTTTGAAAACAAGGTTCAAAATCACAATATAGTCAACTGAATTGGAGCTGATATAGGTACTAGAGTCAGAGAGACGGCTCCTTTTTCATTTTAATTTATGAAACACCAAAAGCTTCGCGCTTCGCGTGGGAGGGGGAAACTCCCCCTCCCTGCACCCACCCCCTAGGGAGCGCGCTTTGCGCGCTCTGTAAGTGTTGGCACGCTTCGCGTGCATTTACCGCCCCCTCCAAAATGAAATCCTGGCTACGCGGTTGGGTGACAAATACTGAAAAATAACAACAATGACAAAAGATTGAACATGTTTGGTCAGAGCTGGGCAATGATTATTAGCTATCGAGAAACGCAAAAGAAGGCATAACAGATAGGGTAAAAAGTTGCCAGGAACTTAAATTGACCTAAGCAAGGTGTGATTACAATGCAAGCAAGGGCTGCACATCACCTAGGCATGCAAATCTGCCTGTATATCACAAAACGGGGGGGGGGGGGGGGGGGGTGACTAGGCACGCAAATTGGCCTGGATAGAATAAATAGAGATAATGATAGGTACGCAAATCAGCCTCGATAGAACAAAATAATAATATTATTGGCCCGCAAATCGGCCTGTATCGTACAAAAGAAGGAACGAAGGGCGCACAAATCGGCCTGTATAATGCAAAAAGCTAATATCGTAATATGAGTACTTGATCATGATAAGGACTCGTTTGCTTCAAATACAATTTGGACAATAACCCAAATCAGCAGAACAAAAACCGGTGTTTGAAGTTCTAGGCGAGCGCTTAAAATCGTATCGTAATGCTAGGGTCAAAAATGACGGTTGCTCGCAAAACACATCTTTGTCTTTGTGCAAGGAGGAGGGAGTAAATGAAGCATTTAATATCCTCCAATCGTGAATGTGCGCATCAAAATGGATGCCGTCGGGGCAAATGAAAGGCCAGAAATGGGAGGTAGGCCAACGGGGAACTATCAGCGTGCCGACAGCGCTACAAGCAGCCATGCGCTTTATTACTTGAATAATGAACGATACTGGCGGGCAGAGGTAATTGTTTTCAAATTCCCAATTTTGACAAAATGCGTCCACGGCGGAAACGCCCCGGCAAAAAAATCTTGCGTTAAAATTGGGAAGTTTGGCATTGTGGGGGAAGGCAAACCTATCGACTGTATGTGGCCCCCACAAGTTGTCTACTTGTGAGAAAGAATGATCGTCGATAGACCAGTCGTCATAATCGCGATATTTACTGATCTTGTCTGCTAAAATATATTTTCTTTTTCACATTTCGGGGGCAGGAGTGAAATCGCCCCGAGCCCCCACCCACGTAAAAGTATTTTTTGTGCGACTCAAACATCCACACCACAGTCACACTCAGTCAAAGAAATTAAAGCATATTAAATTATTACAATCTTAAAGCTCTACACCAGGGAAAATCAATATAGAAAAAATAAAAAAATATATATATATATTTACCCAAAAAAAGGCAGAGCCTATACGACACTGCCAAGCTTCAAGCTGTAGTTCACTCTCTCACTCAGTCAAGCTCAGCTCTTTGACTGTGCACGCCCACTTCCATTGGGGATTCGGGCTGAATCCCACCCCGCCGGTTTAGGCGGCCGAGCTACGTAGAATTGCGATGAAGAGCAGCGGACCGTTCATCGGTTGTTCGCTTCTTACGACCAGAGAGAAAAGGTGAAAAACTTTAAGAAAATCGTACAAATACTCCAAATTTTATCCTTTTGATGAGAAAATGGAGTTAATGGAATACAAGAAAGTCCATCTTCTGCGATAAAAGTGGTAACTTGAGGAGAAATGATCACAAAATCAAGTCAGTTGTTGAGCGGGGCCGAGCCGAGCACCTACACAGTTAATACACGCGCGCCTATGGGAATCGCAAGCTGTCGAAAAACGCCTAAAATTACACTTTTTTATTTATTTCAGCGGAAAAAAATTAATAGAAAGTGAAGAACATTACCATCAGACCATATCTCTAGAAAATCTTCACAAGAAATTTTGAAATGACGGAAAAATAGACGCAAATTTGTGGAAAAAAAAAATCGTAATGGGTGGGACAACTCGGCCCGTGGTCCGAGATGTCCCATGGTCCGAGTTGTCCCGACCCCGGTAGTGGATCGTATTACCGAACACTTTATGAATTCAATCATATCAAACACACTATTCTCATAAAATTCACCAAACTTTCACCATGACCATGTCCACAATTACCTACAAAATATAAATATGTAAAAATTTAGCCGAAATCGTTTTTCCTATTTACGATATTAGCTTCCTATCGGACCCCTCTTCGCATGTGAAATATTTTGGTCACTTGAAAAAGGTATCGTATTAACGAATGTTTGTTTTCTATGGGAAAAGTTGAGAAAACAACAAAATCACTGATGCGCTATTTTGACCATATTTTATTATTTTTCGAATATTAAGACTTTGAAATTGTGTTTTTGACAATTTTTCATCATCTTTCTATTCAAGTTCTCTTTGAAAGGATGTTGCAAAATTTTGAGCGTATGGAATTATTTTCTGATGCGTATGATGCGCACGTTCGGTAATACAAGGCCGGTCGGTAATACAATCACTCACTATACATGCACGAGGTTTATGTTAGTGCTGTAGCCGAACCGAACGGAAGTTCGCCGAACATGGCACTTCCGAACCGAAAAATATGCCCAAAATTCATGTTTTTGAGCGCTCTAGTGAATACAAAAATTATTCCCAAGCTACAAATGAAAAAATAAATTGCAACTGTATGGAAATTAGTAATTTTGGTCACAAAAGTGATATTTTAGTCATTTTTTCAAGTGTGTGCTCTGTATATCACTTTTGTGACCAAAATTACTAATTTCCATACAGTTGCAATTTATTTTTCATTTGTAACCTGGGAATAATTTTTGTATTCACTAGAGCGCTCAAAAACTTGAATTTTGGGCATATTTTTGTGTACGCCCTCTATTGGTGGAAAATAATATGGCAAGAAAATTTTCATTTTTTATCTCTATTTTTAATTAAGAAAAAAATAATTTAAAGAATCAAATTTACTTAAGGGCCAAGTTGTATAACGAATAGGTGTAATGGAAACTGTCAGTGTAAAAAAATCAAGCATTTGTCCCAAAGAAAAAGAAAATAAGCCAAACATTGTCATCCTTATATTGCCACACATGGAGATATACAACTGAGAACAAAATTATATCATCTCCACATTAACCTTTTTTGGTGGTGGCCCGAAAAATATAAAGAAACACATAAAAAATTGATAAAACAAACTTCTGAAATATTAATTCTGCAGCCACTACCACTAAGTTACTTTCACTTTATCATCTTGTATGTAAACCTTGTTTGCTGTTATTTTACAATGTACTTTGCTAATTGGCTTGTGGTAAAATATAAATTGTTTCTATCGTTGTAAAAATGAAATGATTGAAAGAGAATAAATGAATTTTATTGTTCGCAGGTTGTGTGGACTTTTTTTTAAAATCTCTGTATAGACACACACTCATAATGGTAAAGTAAATAAATAGTGCATAGCAAACTCAGATAGATGTACAAAACAATGATTTTTCGTTTCTTCCTCTTTGAATCCTAAAACCTAGATTATGCAGGCCCCAAATCCAGTTTATTTCTGTTTTCTCTTTTGCAGCATATTATAGCAGGAGAAAATCACAGAAAAATATGCTGCAAAATTAGAACAATGCATAAAAGGGTGAAACAAATGAAAATAATTTTCAAAAAGTATATTACAAAAAGAAAAAAAAATAATAAAAGAAATAAGTGAAATAAAACAAAAGAAAGAAAATGAAGACAGAAAAAACAAAGAACAGGGAAAAAAAGAAAAGAAAAATTTAGAGAGAAAAAAAAGAAAAGAAAGTGAAAGAAAAATGAATAAAACAAAATTAATATAAACATGGGGAAAAGGGGGAATATTTTTAAACAGCTGTGGCAACAGTCTATTCTTACTGGAATATAATCAAAAGCCAAGCAAATAATTTTCACTTACCTTCTGGGAATGGCCTATTTCTATTTTTATATCCTTTAGTTTGTATTATTTTATTTTCAGTAGAAACATATTTTTTAATCAGGCATATTCAATGGGAAGGGGTATAAATGGTTTAACCACAAAAAAAAATGAAAGAAAAAAAATAAGAAAACGGCAAAAGTTATATCTGGAAAAAAAGTGTGAGAAAAGTCCTTCCCTATATTTGCCAAAATGTTGGAAAAATTCACATTTCATATCAATGAAATGCCTTCCCAAAGTATTTACTTTCTCAAGAGTGGTTTAAGAAGTCATTTATAAACAAGAAAGAAAGAAACTGTCTGTTTATTTTTGGCTAGAAAAGACACAGCTTCGAAAGAAACCAAGTATCAACATACATACAAATGCACACGTGGGACTGTGATGTACTTGCCTATGTGTTTTTATGTGTATTAATTCATTTGGAAATCGGTCTTTTGTAGTCAAAAGAGAGGTCATAATTCCTCTTCTTAATGCTTGCAAATAATCAGGGTACACCAAATTTTCGTAATATAGACTGTAGAATGTCATTTCATTGGTGTAAAATGTGACTTTGACTAAGATTTTCAAAGTTCTGTGGAAGATTTCTTAGCAGCAACATTTTTTATCGCAGCTCCCGGAGTCTGAATAGGCTGAGCTAGATCTAGAGCACAGCTGTATGCAGTGGCTTCATGCAAAGCTCACGCCAGCCGGCCGGCGCGGCTGGCTGGATAATAGCTACTGTATGCTATAGCTGTAGGCCTAATATGCAAACTTTGTGTACATATTTGTGTGTAGATCAACAAAAAGGGCGCAATTTTAACTGTAGAAAGTTGATAAATGCGTGCAAAATCGGGAGAAAAATTGCGCTACTTTGTAAATTATTGGTTGCCCGATTTGGGCCACCAAAACTTAACATTTTATCAATAATGGTTGCCCGAGGTGAATTTTTGGTGGCCCTGGGCCACCGCTAATGTCGAGCCTTGCATATATGACCGGGGGTTCAAGACTCCAATGATGAAGAAGTATTTGTCTAAATAACAAATAAAACATCATCATGGAGTCCTCAAGACTAGTACCGCTACCCCCCCCCTCCACCCTCGTTATTTTGTATTTTACCAGTCGTGACGTGAATATACAGCTATTATGCTAATTTTTTCAGATATGATAGAGTATATGTTAAGCTTTAAATTGATACCAATTCAGGGAATGATTTTGCTTTACAAATTTGAATAGCATTTTTGGTCATAAGAGAAAAGCTCTCAACTAAGGAATGTACAGTCCAATGTAAAAATAATGCTATACAATAGACTTTATGTATAGCAGTCTTTAAAAAATGTGGAGCAAATTGCGATCCGATACCAGGAAAATTATTCCCTGCAATTTCATGACCATATCTTTCCATTCAACTGAGAAACCGTATATTAAACCAAAGACCAAATTACTATTTTGGCTATTTATACAGGTGTAGATAAACCTTCCTGTTGACTTATTGTTGGTTTTGGGTTGGCTGGTCACACATGTACTTTTTAAATTGCTTTCAAACAGCCCATGGCGAATTGTAGATGATTGTGGAGGTGCCTTCTCTATGGGAGTAATTGGAGGATCAGTTGTTCATGCCATTATTGGAGCAAGGAACGCACCTGCAGTAAGTACACCCAAACCTTGTGTAGAATCCACTCGTTGTAAACAACCATCTTGCATGTCTATAAAATGTTTGTTTCTCTTGTAAGCACTTGATCACTGTAGGAGGACAGGTTCATAAATTCCAACTTTCTATAAATAAACACCACATTTTGCACCTTTCATCCAGAGGTCTATACCCACAGTTTGACTGGATTATCATTCATTTTACTCTTGAATTTAAATAAGTTTGATTTTATGACATGAATAGTAACTCAGAAATTGATGAACTGGAGATTACACCTATGATTGACAGAAAGCTCAAATTATGTCTTTGTTTGAAGCTTCATACATATAGATTCTAAAATTCAGAACTGTAGATGCCTGTATATTCTTTTCATTTGTACAGGGGTACAGACACAGACTGATTGGTAGTTTTCTTGCTGTGAAACACAAAGCACCAGTAGTTGGAGGTGAGTCAGGACCTTTATTGCTTTTCAAGTCTATGTACAAAACATTTTTTTGTTGTTATTTTAGTATTTAACAATTCTCAATCAAAACACACCTGTACACGTATCTCTTTTTCAAGGATGAATCACCACTTAATAGCAGAGAGCCAAGGCTGGCTTTATATGAAGTCATTTCACCTTCCTTTAGTGGTGTAGTGACCAAACTAATTTCTTAATTTTTTCTGTTTGATTTATCTATTTTTTACCACCCTACAACCAATTTGGGTGTGGTAAAATGTTATCACAGACCGCGAAACCTAATCACTTTTGGGTCACGTGGGTCTAGTGTCATTCCACTGAGGAAAAATAGTCCTCCCCTTTATTATTTTTAAAAACATGTATTATGATACAATTGTTGGACATAGATGCATGAATATAAATATACATATATATATTACACATTAATGTCGATTTAAATTTATATTCACTAGCATATCATATTTTGATGCATTAGAGTGTGACGTCATTAATATCTAAATGCGGAGATATATTAGGCAAGGCCCGGTAGCTGGGCAGTGACATTATCCCGCGCACAACACAAAACGAAGTCGTCGCGGCTTGTTGACTCTTTTAGAAGCTGCACATTAGCTTTTGACTGTAGGTTTGCAGTTGTTATTTACCAGCCGCTGATATAGAGGCTGATGATTATACATGGCAGCTGACCAGGAGACATACATGTATAATCCTGGTACCTTATACTAGGGGGTTATTCCGTTTTTCTTCTGTTTATGATTAAAAACTACATACCACATTATCTGCCTGTCCCTTCGCTCTCATCTGTTCTTGTCACCCTTGATGAGTAAATGGTTGCGGCCGACATCGGCCCCAACAGTGGTAATAAACTTCACCAAATTGATGGGTAATATTATTTGTTCATCACAAATAGAAGAATTTCCCTTATTCTCAAATTTGAACATTATTTGCTGAACCCTTCCCCTGCATTATACCTCAGTCACATTTGTTCTACAGCGGCCGTACGGCGAGTCGAAAACAGCCGTTTAATTAATTCTAATTCAAACCATCGATATGTAGCTGGTACAAAAAATGTTAAAACGGCTGTTTTTTACTCGCCGTACTGCCACCGTAGAGCAAATGTGACCGAGGTATAAATTTGAAAGCATGTTTTCTTCTGTTATCTGGCCAATTCAGTGACTTGTATCGGTGGGCTACAGACACAAAGCAAGCACATCACTCTCATGATATTTGCTGTCATGTGTTATTTAGGCCTGAGTCTGCCATGTCGAAACATGAAATGGCTGCACAAAATATGCTGTTAAATTCTTGAGAGTAAGATATTAGATTAAAGATGGACTTTTTTTTTTGTTTTTGCTATCTCACATTATTTATTAAGAATTCAGATTCAAACCTTATCAGTTTTACTAAATGAGGGAGGATTGACATATCATATTTTTATATTTTCTTGTCCACTTCCATCAACATCTCTGGTCTTTCCCAGAACATTTGGCTAAACTTCGCTTGCAAAGATTGGGAAGATAATCAAGATAAATTGTTAATGAGATGCAAGCTCTCTTATGGCTAAAGAGTCCTATCCTTGAAAGACACACTCTCCCACTTCTGGGACAAGTAAATGCCTGATCGTATGCCTGGTCATGAAGAGCATCCTGATTCTCCTTTGATGCCCTTTCCTCTTGATCAGCAGTACGTCTTACTTCAAAAGAAGTCCTTTTGGTGTGATGTCTCCATGCATTCTGGTCTTTGGCATGTGCTTCCCATGAGGCCAGACTTATTTTGCACAATGTTAGGTTAGATTTTAGGGAGTCTTTGAAGCGTTTGCTAGGTGCTCCTCTCTTCCGCTTTCCAGAACAGAATCAAAGATGATGTCAGTAGTCCTCCTGTTAGTGTTGTAGAAAATGGTTGTTTCTTGCGATAAAGTAGCTCCAAAAGTAATTTTACACCATATCATCTGATATATTCAATATGATATGCATAGTTGCATCAAATTGTTAATTGTTTTTCTTATGCAAGTCTTTTCTTGTTGATACCTCCTTTTTGATCAGGTAACTTTGCTGTATGGGGAGGTTTGTTCTCAACATTTGATTGTGCATTGGTCCACATAAGAAAGAAGGAAGACCCATGGAATTCAATCACTAGTGGAGCTCTGACAGGTGCCGTCTTAGCTGCAAGAAGTAAGATTTAATTATATGTAAGATGAAATCACTGGTATACAGTGTGTCACAGAAATTCAGTGTAATCCATTGAATAGGTAGAAATCAAGCATGTTTTTCTGCAACTTTTTCTCGACGAGGCATCATTCATATTTTACGCTTAATGTCTCTGTCTCGTGTGAAATAGAAAAAGATTGATATGCAAATTACAAGTTTTGAACTTTGTTTTCCGAATAGATAGCAGTTAAAGTCAGAAAATTCCAGTCAAAATGGTAATTTGCTTGTGCAAAGAAAAATTTGGTGGCAGGAGTTTCCATTGTTTTAACTCAGTCATGCGTGCATTATGAATGTTGAGATGGGCTTTAAATGAAAGAGGGGAAGCATATATTTTCATTGATGTACATCTCATGAAGCAAGTTTATGATTATGATGGCAAAACGGTACACTGAATTATAATTTTCTTTTTTAATGGGACGAACTGTATAGTGCTCTTCATTCTCACAAAAAAAGGGTCAAGGAAAGTACCCCCAGCAAAAAAAAAGAATAGAAATAATGATATTGATAATAATGATATTTAGAAAAAATAAATGATTGAATAAATAGATAAATAAATCAATCAAGTATTTCTTGTTTTAGAATAAGACTAAAGTCATAAAAAAGGCAAAAAATCCCTTAACAATCCCTCATTTCACACAATCAATATTTCAGAAATAATGGTACCAGTAATTTTCAGGTGGTATAATCTACTCTACATATGTGAAGTGCTTTATTTACTAAAGAGTGTGCGGAGGAAATAATGCATGCAACTTTTAGCAATGCTTGATTTTGCCATTTTTTTTCTGACAAGAGTTGCAAATGCTTTCAAATGTCTGCATTATCAAAAGCTATTATATATCCTGTATTTGCTACCGATGCGTTTGCAAACATTTACCACACATTGAGAATTGAGATACTCCCTTAAGTTTAACGCAATAAATACATAGAGGTGTCCACAACATAATTGGTTCTCATACTCACCAGAATTGGAAAAAAAAAGTTGTCAGATATTGTTCATTTTAGACATGTAGATAACATACCACACTTTGGATGATTATTTTCTCTTTTCGTGTTCAATGTACTCATTCCAGTGTGTTATTTTCATTTGAATGTTAAGTTGTTGCCAAGTAGAACTTCTATTCATATGATGAGCAGGTCCAAGCTATTCGACTCTTGACATACGGGACATTGAAAGTTAAAGATTTTAAAGCTGTATAAGTGTATATCATAAAAAGTACAGACACAACAGAGAATCATTTATGGATTTTGGAAGGCCAGTTGTGGCCTTTTTATTCAATAGAAACATTAGTTATCTACAATTCCATTAATGATGTAATAATTGATATGCTCTGTGACGTACTGGACCAGACAAAATCTGATTTTAAAAAAGTTTGTCATTAAAACTCCTTGAATTGGAATGAGCTGGAAATCTCTCATTATCACATTTTCATCTTGTACAGCTGTATCTTATCAAGTATTATTAGCCATAAATGAAATAAATTCATTGTTGTAAATGCAATAGCTTAAAGGGGAATCCAACCCAAATGAAAACTTGTTTTTACAAGGAAAAGAAAAATCAGTCAAGTTGATTGGTGAAAGTTTGAACAATATTGGACAAACGACAAGAAAGTTATGAATTTTTAAAAGTATTAAATATTGGTAATCACTATACCCATGGAGACTTCTAATTGGCCGCATATGGGATGTCATAGTGATGTAAGGCAAGGACTACTCTTCCATGTACTCCAATACATATTATGGCCAAAATGTCATTTTCTCCAGAAGTTTTATTTTAAATCATATTTTTCTTTCATGAGGACATTAAACAATATACTACCTGGGTTATATTTAGATTACTGCCCCAGGGGAATGGGTACTAAGGAGAAAACCACAAATCCCTGATAATAAAGTACATGGCCTATGGCCTTGCCCCTTGTCATAATTTACTTACTCAGTTGCCAATTTGAAATCTACATAGTATTAGTGATCTCAATTTTAAAGCAGCTATAACTTTCTTATTGCTTGTCCGATTTCTTTCAAACTTTCACCATTCTGTTTAATTTATTTTGCTCTTTCCCAACACAACATTTTATGGCCAAGGCTGGATTCCCCTTTAAATAGGGACGTATGGGACAATTTTCCATGTGTAAAACGAATGGAGAAAGTGAAATTTCATCAAAATTTATAATTTACTGGATGTAAACCAAAGTTCAGTTTTACATGGATTATCATGATTGATATATATTTCTATAATTCCAACATTTTCGGAAGATGTACCAAACACTTCCACAGCATTTCAGAGAAGCAAAAATAGTGCAAAACATGGTCAAAAATATGCTCCTCAAAGCCCCCATGCTGACGTGCCTTGTACATAAATATGTCCTTGTAAAGAACAGTTAGAAAGTGTGAAAAAGGTAGCTTAAATTTTTTTTTTTGTACCTTAAGATCTGAAAATCTTCACGTCACAGTTTGATATGTAAAAGCAATCTTTGGAAGTTGTGTTTTGTTAGATTCACTTTTTTATGAAGTTAAAATGGATGCAAAAACGTTGAATTTTGTGAACAGAATCTTACACCTCTGCCTGTTGGACACAAGATAATTTTCAAAATCAACTTTTTTCTCAAATGCTTGTATTATCTGCAGTTAAAAAATGTGATGTCCTGTTCGTCATGCTTGTTATTGATTTCTTGGAATCATGACCTTAGCATGCATTAACTTTACGTTGTCAGAAGAAAAAAATAGAGGGCAAAATACTTCAGAGTATAAGCTGCAAAATGACATACAATATGCTCGATTAGGCAAAGATTTAATTTTGGCTTCAGAGGGGACAATAGCTTGGACCTGCCCTGATACAAACAAAATATCTGAACTAATTGTTGTCTTCTGTGTTAAATTTCAGATGGGGCTGTGGCTATGGCAGGTTCTGCAATGATTGGTAGGTTTTTTAAAAGTTAAGGTACAATATTATGAGTTTATTGTTGTATCATTAATATTTTCATTTCATGTATTTTTTTAGTTCAATTGTATTTTTATTTATTTATTTTCATTTATTTATTTACTTATTTTACTTATTTTTTTTTTTTGGGGGGGAGGGGTATTCATGTATTTGGACTTTTAAAAAAATGTATATTTTCATACCATTTGTGTTTGTTGATATGTGATTTTTTGAATTATAAGATTTTCTAATAAGAAATAAGACTAATTTTATAAATAAATGAGCACAGATTTTATTCTTATTATCTTATTTTTTACTTTTATTGCAAATTTGTCATATATAAGGTGGGATTCTACTTGCCATGATCGAAGGTGTTGGAATTCTCATGACAAGAATGTCTGCAGAGCAGTTCAGACCAGGTGAGAAGTGTTATATGTATGTTTCCCTTTGGGAGTACGTAACCTCAAAGTGCTATTGGAAGTGTGCTGTACATATATTCGCTTTACTTCATTTTACAGATATTTGCAAGTAGAAATTAAGCTATCAATTGTCTGTCCTAAAGCTTCAGTTTAGAGATGCACTCATACTTAAGTATCATCAAACATTCCACTGCCATAAAAAACTGTAGTTTTGATCTGAAACTCAATGAGAGAGATGTATGGACAAAAATTATCAACTGATCATTATTTGATTTTGTTTGTACCTTTCAGTTAATGCAAATTGTGCCTAGTTTTATTTCTTTATAAAATAAATTACAGTTAACAGGATTGCCTATATCATTTTGTGTCTTTTCACAGTAGATCAGTGATCCTTTTTATTCTCTTTTTTTTTCATCTCTTAGTTAACCCACAAATGGAAGACCCATCACAGTTGGATCAAAAGGGTCCTTCGTTTGGAACTCAGTTTCAATGATGAAAAACTAATTATATGAGAATGAATGGACTTGTTTCTATATGTGTACCTGGAGTGAGTACACCTTTATTGACCATGGATTACATCATCAGAATGTACCCTGAAGGCAGCAGCTGGATCAAGTGTTTGGAAATCAGGGAAAATCTGCCCTACATTTGAAGGAAGCTGAGATAAGACTTGGATGTGTTGTGATACAATGATTGAGTCAACAATGGCGTCTCCTGAGCACTCAGAGTCTAGCAATTCTAGTGGTATCTCTGATTGTCAATTGTTTTAAAACTGTACTAATTTATCACCTGATTTATTGAATGTCTAAATGATGGGCCTGGAAAATGTTTAATTCTGTGATTAGAAAAGACAAAAAAGGAGGTTCGTTGAAATTTGAACCATGAGTACATATAAGATATCAATGGAAGGTCATGGGTAAGAAATATACAGTATATTTGATCCTTTAAAATATCAGTAAATTCTACCTTTTCCATTCTTGCATAAAAGCAACACACACACACCTTTAAAAAAAAGAGGATTGAAAAATGTGTGCTGTCCATATTGATGTTTGAATAACAAAGTTGACGTTGAATAACATATGATTAGAAGTAATAAAAAAATAATTTTTTTCACATTTAGTTGACAAGGATTTGGTGCTGTCATGCAATGTAATTCTGATTATGTGTACATGTACTTGACAACTATTAAAATCAAGATATAATTTTTCTTTAAAACTTGAATTAATATTGATGATTCACTACTCCTCCCAAAATATACCACTTGACATTTAAGCCAGATACAGGTGCAATTCATGTCTTCATGTGTAGGAATAAAATAAAAATCAATAAACTACATGCAGTGGAGATATATGGTCCCCATTCTATAATTGATTAATTTCAGTGAATATGTATTTATATTTTTATACACAACAATAAATATCACACGAGTGGAAAATGAATTAGAAAACTATATATGCAGTGATCCATGTGATCCATGTTCGAAAATTGCTGCATTTTAGTGAAGAGGTGTCCTTTGGTATATATTTCATCCACTGATGTTTGAATTTAAAAGCATTTAATAGTACTTGCAAGTTGTATGGTAGTTTTCAGTTGTGTGGGTTTTTATGCTGCTATGAAATGTTTGCATTTAGTGGTACCTATAGTATATTCAAATAATTCATTTTTTTTTAGAGTGGAGGGGGGTTTACACAATGCTTGTATTTATGGGTTTATACAAGAGAATCGGTCATAGTAACTCTCAAAGTATCCTAACACACAATAGTGAGCTTTATGTTGACAATTACTTGTTTTTACCTCTTTAACCCTAAATCTCCCGTGGTATTTTGATTCTTGTCATTTCCGGGGGGGGCCATTATGGCCCCCCCTTAAGATCTCGGCCGCGGATTGCGCGATCACAATGAAAATTTGCATGATGGTAGAGAATGACGTAATCTATGCAGTTGCATTGGTAAATTTCACTGAATTCATATATTTTTATTTTATATGAATTAATTATGCTAATTTATTCATAAAATCATACTTTTTGCTCTGATTCACTAAATAAAGCTCCTAGAATGCTATTTTTTGGTGAAAATATTCTTTATAACATTCCTAACAATTGTGAATGAAAAAATATCTGGTACCAAGACCGATTTCTTATGTATTTTATTGTTTTTTTAAATTTCTTATGTATTTCTTAGTTTTTTTACTTTTTGTTTTTTATTGTTTTTTCGATGGAAATCGTTCCAGACTTAATTCTGATCATAAACAAGGCAAAATTAATTAAGTTTAATCAGTAAAAGTAGAAATAATGATACATTTATGAATTTTGGCTAAATACACAATTTGCATTGGATTTGTACATGAAATCACGTTTATGAGCAATTTTGGGTCTGACATGCACTTACATAATGTTTTAACCGCGTACCCGGGCGTCACAAATTTGGTCTCAAAATTTGCGCGAGACTTGAAAGTAAAAAGTCAGTGAGCGGCGAGGTCAAAAAAATTTCCGCAGTAGATATATCGCGAAAATTGTTGAGGGGGGGCATTATGGCCCCCCCCCCGGGAGAATTAGGGTTAATATGAACCTATTGAGAGTCCCAAATAATTTTCATGGATACAATCCAATCCATTGTTATATAAATTATATTTTATGCCTGAAATACATCAAAAGTAGTGATAATAGAGTATTGGGTCTCTGAAAAACACATACAAATTACCATGATAATGATATAGTAACCCTTAGGTACAGTACTGTATCGATCAACTGACCTGACTTACAATGGCTTATTATTATCCAAATAAAAATCTCATTGTTTACAGAGATGAAGTTACCATTATTTTTCACTCTCTTGAAACTGGTCTAGATGAAAGTTCAAAACCCCCAAAGATATTTCATAGCTATTTTGTATGAGCTTTAAGTCATTGAAGATAACTGTGTGTTTATTATCGATGCCCAATTTAGAGGATTCAGCATGTTTTCTGGTTGTATGCTAGATACCGAATAAATTAGGGCTGTACTGTACATCCTTGTGTAGAAGGTGTATTAAGAGAGTATGTGTTTGTTAAGAATTTCATGAACATATTAGCTGTATTCAACCTGATGATTTTGGGTATTCCTGCACCAGGGCAGTGCGGATCTAGCCAGGTTGAACACAATACCATTTCAGGGACAATAGTCGCCCTCTTAACATTGTCTTATCCGGCTAGATCCGTGCATACTAGGGTACCCAAATTCTATCAAATTGGTCTGGATCACTCTTACACAGTTACTAAAGAGATTTCAGGCAGGACATTGACAGGTTTTGTATTCAGATCTATTGCTGATAAGGAGCTGTCAGTTTTCTTTTAGAGCTTTTACGAGGTTCCAGACTCGTTCTGCTGTACTGTCTTGTTTTATTTCTCTTTAAGATTTATATTTCTCATTGCTTCCATGCATTTTAATAATGGTATGAATCATTGTATAACAATTATGTAAATCATCAATTATTATCTTAATATGATGACCTGACATAAAAATTTATTATTATAGTATGACATTTCAGCCCTTATCTAATTATTAGTGGAAAAAAATATGACTGGCAGAGATTTACAATTACCGTACTGTGTACACTACGAGACATACATGTATATTTAAATGTCTATTAAAACGAGAGTTTTTAAACTTAAATGAATAAATGTATTTGCTTGCATTTGTTGTGCTTGTACTTGTAACTATATTTTAACCCAACTTGAGAGAACTTTTATAATTAGGGTGAGAATAAGAGCACTTTCAATGGGATATGCAATGAGCCAGATACATTGTTATGTATTTCAGTGCATGAATTAACTTTTGTTTGGCATACTTGAAGCCTCTAAATAAGAAATTGCCATGAAAGAACCAAACCCAAACTAATTTGGTCAATGGAAAATGAATAATGATTTCTGTTAAAAGCAGACAAGTAGGCCCAAATCAATTATGCTAAGTTCGCTTTGCCGCCGCTTTAAAGCGGCGGCAAAGCTTAATTAAAGCGTAAAGACCGTAATAGAGCATGAGAAAGCTTTGAGCAATTCGGGACATTCGACAAGAGCGCCAAAATTTTTTAAACTTTAAAAATTTGAAGCGATCTGTCACGGATTGCGTAAAGCGGGGAGAGCGTATTAAAGCTTATCAAAGCGTCACAAAGTCGAAGGAAAGCTTAACAGAGTTTAAGAGAGCTTGGTTCTAAGCGGTGACCCCGACTTGTACATTTTTAATGATTTTGGGCCTAAAGTTGGATGCATTATTTTGAAGAAAAAAAATGTATAAACTGATAAATATTTTTTGTTAAGTTTGATGCTTTTTGTACATAGTGATAACATGTTCCATAAATAGTAAAAGAGAATATGTTAAATAAAAAAAAGCATTTTATAATAAAATGTTAAAAAAAATAGAAGATATTAAACTAAAATTATGTGAACAATACAAAATACACACAAATCCCCTAACCAAAAGAGGAAAAAAAATAAAACAAAAGAAATAAAAATACAGAGTGTCCTACAAAAAAATGCCCGTCACACTTCCGGTCCGGAATGCGCAACAATTTCGATATCATTGGAAAGAGCAGCATTTTAACTGACCAAAACATCACGAAATATGATTTGGTAGTTTTTATTTTATTACACTTTTGCAAAGGGATGCAAGCAGTAAAATCATGTACTTTTGATAATTTGCCCATAGGCCCTACAGTTAAGGATTCGTTCAGCCTCATTTGCGCTAGCCTCTTGTCGAGGCCCTGGCGGCTGCTTCCCGAGCGAAGCGAGGGATTTCCTAATTCGCGAAGCAAATTAGGCCTGTCTCGCGGCGCTCTGCTTCGCTCTCTCCCTTGCTTTGCCATGTTCGCCTGGAAAGCAGCCAACAGGGCCTCGACAAGAGGCTAGATTTGCGCTTACAGACCTTTGCAAGAAGTATTATAACACAAAAACCACTGAATGTGATTTTGGTATTTTTGGATCAGTTACTAAATGAAGAGTTGGTCTCTTCAATGAAACAAAAAATAATGAAACAAAAAAACGATCGGAAGTGTACCGGGCATTTTTTTTATGGGACACCCTGCTTAAAACATAATAAGATAGAAAACAAAATAAATAGAAAAACTGTTGAAAACTGAGTTTTCCACAAAGTTTTTTCTATTTACTTTTTTTATTATATTTCATTTTTTAATTTTCTCTGTTACAATAAGGGATATTTATCTCACATATAAAATTGATTTACTTTCTAATTTTTTAATTAGTAAGAAAATTATCTGATTTTTCATGGGTAAAAAATCAATAAAGTCTGTATTAATATTTTTTACAAGCAGATGAAATAAATAACAACAATAACATCAATAATAATAATAACATCTTCACAAGTACACATAATACAAAAATTATTTCAAACTTATAGTAAAAATAAACAAAGTGTGCATATATGGGAATGTTCTTATTTCCAGACACAAAAGTCTTTATCTTCATCATCTGCTTCTGAAGATATCTGAGCCACTCCTTTCTTAACTCAATCAGGAAGTACCACCCCAGCCATTCTTTGTTGCCAGTCAACAGCACCCACTGGAGAGACGAAGTATTCTCTGAGATGATCTCTCTGATGTCTGGCATCCACAGTGGCGAGGTTCCCCCTTGCAGGTTGTTGCGGAACATCTTCCCAGTGAGGTCCATCTCTCCAGGCCTCTGGTGCAAAGTTGTGCTCTTCATCTTCGTGGTCCACCGCATTGGCTGCCAGCGCCACCCTCTTCCTCAGCTGGTTGTGGAGCACCACAGCAGTCTCCACCAAATCCCTGACGTTATCTACCTTCTGTTCCAGTGTTCCCAACAGGCACCGGAACCTGTCGGCCATGATGCCAAAGGCATTCTCCACCACTCTTCTCCCCCTTGAGATCCTGTAGTTGCAGATCCTCTGTTCATCTGCCATCCCTCTTCTACTGTATGGCTTCATCATGTAGCTCTTCAGGGCAAAAGCATCGTCACCCAGGATGAAGTAGGGAATATCAGGCTGATTTTCTCCAGGGAGAGGGCATGGTGGGGGCAGCCCTATGGACCCATCTTCTAGGCATTCGAAGAGAGCTCAGAGTCTGTGAATATCTGGGAGTCAGACATGTGTCCTTTACCTCCAAGCTCAATCCAGATGAACTTGTACTCTGCATCTACCAATGTCAGCAGTGGTAAAGAGAAGAACCCCTTGTAGTTGTGGTAGAGACTGCCTGTTTTTGCTGGCTTAATGGCTATGTGCTTTCCATCCAAGGCACCAATTGCATGGGGGATATTCCATCTCCGTTCAAACTGCTGGGCAAGGGTGCGCTCCATGCTTCAGGGGTGGTAGGTATGTTGAAGACCTCATCTTTATACGCCTCTACAATGGCCCTGCACACTCATGGAATCAACTCTGATATGGTTGAGATACCACATCTGAAACCATATGCCAGTGATCTGTAGTTGTCCCCAGTGGCCAGATGTCTCAAGGTGGTGGCCAGATGTCTCAAGGTGATTGCCAGTTTGAGGCCAGCTGAGAAAGGGTGCCTGTAGTTAGTCTCTTGCTTCTGGATGACTGGTGCCACTCTCGCAAGGATCTCATTTAACACCTCAGGGGTCACTCTAGTAAAGTTTGTGAAGGCAACAGGGTCCTCTAACCTCAGTTGTGTGTCCAAGAGGATAGTGTACTGGCCATACTGCTGTCTTCTTTCTTCAGTGAGCCATGGCCTGGTCCAGCAGCACCTGATGAATGGTCTTCTCCCTCCTGCTGGTAGTTCAATCTCCTGTTGTCTTTGCTGTTCTTCCTCTCTCTCCTCTGCCTCGAGGGCTAGGATGTACTTATATAGCAGGGAGACAAAGGTCATGTCTACATCATAAGATGGTTCATACTCTGGTACATATTGAACTTCCATATCTTGTTCTTCTTGCAAAGATGCAATGATTTCGTGTATCTGCTGCATCCTTATATATACTCTGGATCAGAGGCGGGATGCAGTCAGAATCTCGAATTTTGTCATTGCGTAACAGAGCTTAACAGAGCCTATCAATGCACAAGAGAGCTTGATAATCGTATTAGAGCGTTATTTAAAGCGTGATAAGCGCATCAAAGCTTATCAAAGAGTAATAAAGCATATCAAAGCGTAACAAATCCTGATCAATCGGCATCAAAGCATGAGAAGCCGTAGCGATTAGGGAAATAATTTGTCTCCGAAAGTGGGAACGAACTTTGTATCAGAGCATAACATATCTGAGGAGATCGTGAGATTTTTTTTTGAAAAGTAAACAAAAATGACGCCGAATTGATCGCCGATTTAAAGCGCGGCATTCGCCGTTGGTGTGAACTTAGCATTACAAATTTGTAAGTTACTGCAAGAATTTTGATTGATGAAATTGTTCCAATTGGATTCATTCTTCATTTTCTCTCATGAAGATTCACCAATTCCACTAGATTAGTGTTTAATGTACATGTACAATGGATGCTCAAATTAAGGGTCCCTGTCAAGCTTTTCAGTTATCTACTAAGCAATACATTTCATCTTACCATCTCTATTTACTAGCCTTATTTATGTCAACAAGATGAGATATTATATCTAGCCAAGTCGACCTATAGAAAGTAACATGTTCACATGACAAGATATGCTATCTTGACAAGTCAGTTTACAAAAGTTAATTGCCACCATGTTGAGTTAGGTTATCTACAATGTAGCTCGTCGTACAACATAAATTTTATATGTTGACTTGGCGAGGTTATGTATCGAGTATCATGCAACTTTTCAAAGTCAATAGATAACATGTCAAATCCTTAACTAAACCACTAGCTTTAAAGCCTTTTTAAAAATTCTTAATAAGCTGATTCCACAAAATTCCCGGGTCTGCTTAAAAAATAGATTTCATGGCAAATATGATACACATGATTAAGTAATGAAAGAACTGAAATTTGTCTGTGTGATGAACAGTTATTTTCCTTAGATTTCATGGCTGATTGGAAAATGTCCTCCCAATATTTCAGCATACATAAATCACTCTCAGTAATTTCAGTCTTTTTTTCTAGAGTTGTGAACATTATTATCCTTTCATTATACCTCAATGGGTAAATCAATGCCAGAGAATTAAAAATGATATCACAAGAATAGATGATTTGAGCAAACAATTTTTTTAATTATGATCATGATTTAATATCAAACTATAAAGTAAATTTATATCATTTTTAAAACCAATTTATACACATCACTTCTAAACATAGATTTCAGGTTGTCAAAGACTTGGAAACCAAACAAAAATCTAAACTTTAATAAACTAGAGTTGTATTTCTAAGTTGAACACAATTATACGATTACATTAATGCCCCAAATAAGGCTTCTGAGTTAGATACACTAATAGTTGTCAACATGAATTCATTCAAAATCACAAAGTATTATTTCTTTCTTTACTACTACAATAACATACCATTAAAATTCATGGAACAATTTTCTTTCTATATTTTTTATACAAAACTATAACAATATACTGTATAGAGATTAAGTAACAATTGTGAAAGGTTGAGAATAGTTGGAGAGACCGACCGAAATACTGCCCGCCCGACCTTACGCTAATTCCTATATACCCCCTTCAAACTGTTTGGCGGAGTTATAATAAGAATAATAGCTGGGGACGTTTGATAAAGCTATTTGTAACTTAAGAGTGACTTTAAGAATGACTGGTGATCCTGTCTCGTGGTAAATACCATTAAATGTTCATTGGTGATTATTTAGCGCATAAGCATTGTTGTTCCTTAAGTGGCTCATAACTACCAACAGGTTTATGAAACAACCACCAGTTTTATAAAGGGCTTTTTGCCTGAGGATACAAGGTGCTGCTATTATCACCCTGACTATAGCTGCTCTTCCCATATAGGGATCGAACCAAAGTCCCTAAAATTGAAAGACGAGAGTCGTAACCACTAGATGACTTCCCCACTGCCATGCCTTACCTTGACACAAACCAATGTTTTCATTCCAACAAAGAATTATCCAAGCATGAGCGTATGCTACACCAGTAGGGAAATATTACACAGGGGCTCAGGGTGATTTTGCCCTAGAAATGCCCAAAAGAACCCTGGAAAATAAAAAATAGCCTCGGAAAATCCCCATTCACTGCTATGTTGTTTCTTTTTTATCTGCCAAAGTTATCAATTATTTGGGAGAAGTTATTATTTCAGGACATATACATGTATATTACTTCTATGTTCATGACACGTTTTTTGCATTAATTATGTAATTTTTAAGGTGTTAATATTTTCTGACACACAAAATCAGCAAAGTAACATGACATTACCAAGTCTTCAGGCTACAGTAATCCTAACCTATACCATGGTAGTCTTGTTGTATTATAAGGGATCTCTTTAATTCAATGAAAACCATATTCTTGATTCTTGTTCTGTTGTTTTCTTCTTCTTATTCGTATGGCTACTGAAAGATATATAAATGAATACATATGTTATACTACATGTACCTTCAATACAGTGCATATAAAAAAAAACAGGACAGTTTTTGATAAGTCAAATTTTTGTTTCAAATTATGTGTACATTTTGATATCATTTAGATGCTCTGAAGTCTAATCTTTCAAATGCCATTAAAAAAAATAGTTTTGTTCATGCTTGAGTGCACATGGAACGTTTCTGTCAGGGGTTCAAAAAATGGCTTGAGCCAAATGGCAGAAAGAAAATGAGAAAATATTGATGATCAGACATCTTGCTAATCACCAGAATTCATCTTAAGCTTTTCATTATCTTTGCCATAATTTTTGAATTATGCTTTCAAAATTCATTTACAAAGCATTTATTTACTTGAATTGTTTTGTATTTTCATTTAACTATGTTATCTTTTAGCATTCTTTTATAAGTAAGCAAAAAACTTGTTTTTCAACCCAAGCGAGGAGATTTGCATTATCAATTTTAAGGTAATTTTTGTTCAATATTTACTTTTAAACATACACAACAGTTTTCCAGGGGATGCTGCCTATGATTAATAATACACGCATCATCCCCAGGGAAATCTTGGGGAGCTTCAGAGCACCCCCGCTTCCCAGGGCCATGGTGCTTGACAGGACAATATGAATTCTTACAGGAAAAGATTAAGGTCTTTCAAATGCACCATGACCTTTGGAGCACGCAATGAAAGGATTTGAATAAATTACTAGCTCTCCCATTAATAATGCAAATTCCCTTACTTGGGTTGAAAAAGCTTCCTTTTTATTTTTTACTTATGAAGGAATACAAAAAGATAACATAGTTAAATGAAAATACAAAACAATTCATGTAAATTAATACTTTGTACCTTTCAACCCTAATACTCCTGGGGTATTTCAAAGCTTGCTTTTACGGGAGAGGGGCCACTATGCCCCCCCCCCCCCCCAGATCTCGGCCATGGGTCGCCCGAGGCGTCAAAATAGCCTAGTCTATTTAGGGTTCAAATATCCACTACAAATGATGAAAGAGCATTGATGCAAAATAGACATTTTGTGACCAATAATACATAAGGTTAATGCCTAACAGAATTACATGAAAACCGAATTGTTTGTAAGTACTATATGCACTGAAAGTGAAATATCATTGTGTGTTTAATTTGACTTCATATATATACAAATTAAACATAATTACAAAATGAATTTGCAGGTAAAAGAAGAAAATATATTTATGATTTTCTACATTTCCGCATGTAATGATTATCAATGGAAATCACTGGTCTCAATATAATTCTGTTACATAGACAATTACAGTAGATATAAAAGTAAATAATCTAAGAAAAAAAATGTAATAATTTTCCTTTACAACAATCAGTAGGACACTGAAGCACTATGCTCTTGAAAAATGAAAGTATCTACTTGATAAGGGCACTCACATCGTATAAATTCACACATTGTTATAATGCAAACGAAAACAACAAACTTATTAATTCATAATGAATGTTAATGATGGTTAAACACTTAGTTTTACTAAAAACAATCTTTGATACATGTTATATACATTGTGGGTGCAAATGGTGATTTAGAGACTTCTGATAAACTAAAAGTTTAGCACTTTATAAGCAATTACTACTATCATCAATATTACTATGATAACATCTAAACTTGAAAGCGATTAAATTTTTCACTATTTTGTATTCAATAATTCCAAAGCTATAAAAGCAAAATATATCATACCTTGTTCAGACAGATAATCTGTCTGCATAAATCATGCAAACTGACAAAACTTTTGATTTTTTTGTGTACATTTTGATAATGCTTCATTACAAATTATGTAATATACACAATAGCATATATGAAGCAATTAATATGTCATTGCTACAAATTTATCTTCATTTTCACATATTTAAAACTCAATTTGTAATTTGGCTAAAAAATTACACATTTCATAAAAAGTGGGATGCCCCTGGCAGTCTCAGCTGCATTACACAATTCAATATAGCAGCAGTGTTGAAATCAAAACATTTTACTTTTTTTAATACATGTATGTACAGTTTTATCATTTGATTTGTCTGAAATGACAGTTGACCTTGACCCAGTAACCCACATGTATCAGTAGACTCATGCCATCAATGATGCCTGATTACCATTAAATTTAAGTTTGACTGAATAAGGATTTAAGATTTCAAAATTATCTTGATAATTCAAAATCTTGGCCTTTGGATAAATTTTTGATGTTGATCCCAGTTTAGTATCCCCAAATAAGCTTTGTTTGATCTTGGCCTAGTGCCCTTAAATTACACTTATCCATTTGCAGTGGTTTTAAGACTCCAATGTTGACAGCTGTGCCTACATTATATGTCTTGCTTTTGCTAGCAATAAACTGATAGCAACAATGATATTCAGGTCATCTTGTGTGCATATTACATTGTCAGCTACCATTTTTATGCATTTTCCCTTCAAACTTCAATTTTGTCCTCCATGTGAAATAGCATATATCAAAACTTTCTCTCACTATAATTTTGGCAACTCAGAGGTTCAGTTCATAGCAACAGCAAAACATCATGACTGACAATTTTTTTATTAAAGTTGATATTTCTGTCATTGTATGTGTTAAAACAAACCATGTTTATTATTTAATTACAAAGAAATAACTTTTTCTTCATGAAGTTTTATAGGTGAACAAATAGACTAAGATGGGTCTTTAGTATTTTCACCATTTTTATTTAACATTCATTTATGAATATGACCGTAATAAGGGAGTTACACACTAGAACAAATGTACAAATCATCCACACAAAAAATGCAAGAGAATTTGGATTTTATATTGTATTATTATATGAATGATTTGTTCTAAGACTACCCGTAAAATGTGTTACATGTACATATTGTGCTGTTCAAATGAAAACCCAGGAGAATGAAACTCTTGGAGCAAGTTAGCTTTTGTGAAAGCAGAAAAATCAAAGAGTAAGATCAACAAAAGTTTGAGTAAAATAGGACAAGCAATAGAAGAGTTATGAGCATTTGAATGTCGAGATCACTAATGCTATGGAGATCCTCCCATTGGCAATGCGACCAAGATCTATGATGTCAAAGATGAACAACTCTCCCCTTTTGGACACTGAAAATATACCCCAAAACATCTCTTTTTGCTCATTCTAATCATATGACAAACGATTCATCAATGCTATAATGTTGTGAAACCTCTGTACTTGTCCTTTCATAAAGAGAACACCTCACCTTGTGATAGACTCTATAAAAGTGAGAATATAAGTGAAATAAGTACTAAAGTACTGAGGGAGTTGTACGTGTGTGACATCACAGATCTTGGTTGCATTGCCAATGGGAGGATCTACATGGCATTAGTGATCTCAATATTCAAATGCTCATAACTTTCTTATTATTCATTCAATCTTCCTCAAACTTTCAACAATATGTTTCTTTGATTTTTCTCTTTGATATGGATTCAGCTGGTTTCAAGGGTTTCATTCTGCTTTAATATTCATGATTGTACTACTTATTTTCTTTATTAATTTATGGCACATTAAATCACACTTGTCAATCTCTGGGAATGAGAAACTATTCAGTGATCCCCAAAACTGTATTTTAATATATGGACCCCAAAATGACCCGAGTTTCCTGAAATTACATTCATTCAATCGCTTTCACTTGTGTTAGTTTTATGAAATAAAGACATATAGAGACGATTTCTCAATAAAATATATCAATATTTTTGTAAGGAAATCATAAGTATGTATATTGCTGTTATTTCGCAGTAAAACTGTAATAATTACAGCAAACATGTAATGCCAGCAGCTCTGCTAAATATAGTAATTTATTGAAGCATTTATATTTCAAGATTCACAATGAGGGAGTCATTGCAAGACTAATCACTATGAGTTTGAATTAGTGGATAATAATTACTGGCAACCTTTGAAAAGAAATGATCTCTAAAACCAAGAGATTATCAGAATATTTCATACCCAATGATCTGCACTATCATACCCAATGTTTGTGGATCAAGTTTGAGGTAACTTGTGGCCATAGTTGGGTTCATAGTGCTATATTCAACTTAACTTTGTGCCATTCATATAAATACAATATTTCAATGTAATAGTTACTTTTCATACTATATATAGCTGCTTGTAAAAAGTGTCTTTAGTGATTAGTTTTGACAAGGATTCAAAGATATTATTTTCAGAGGTTAGGAAACTGTCAGGCAGATCATACTCTATGAGTTCCAAGATGATGAATTGACACTTTATTTTTCTTTATTGACTTCCTTTGACAAGGGATGCAAAGACACTGTCTTCCCGAGCTAGGAGATTGTCAGGAGAATCATACTCAATAACCCTTCCATCTGATAGCACCAAGATGGAGTCTGAATTCAAGATGGTAGCAATCCGATGCTGAGTGAAATAAGAGATATTAGAGTAAATAATGAATGACATCATAGCTCATCAATTAGTGATGAATACTAGTAAACTATACATCAATCAATAAATCAATATATAAACAAACAATCATATATAGTGGATTAAAAATGCATGATTTTAGACAAGCTTGCGGATAGGTGCGTGCCAAAATTTTCAACATGTTGAAAATTTTGGCACGCATTACAAATTTGTGAACAATGCGCAACCTAGTTGTGCCACTGCGTGGCATCGAAATAGAAATTTTGTGGCGCAAAGAATAGTAGGCACACCCCCCAGGGTAGTGGCACGAAGTTCACGACTAGTTCACGACAGGGGCGCGCATACTTTGCACATAGGCCAAGCATACTTCACGCATAGTTCTCGAATGATATGCGCAACATTGTGAGTGCAGACCACGTGATCAGTGTGAGTCGTCCTAATCAACGAACGTAGAGGGTGTAAACACCAGAACTTTGAATATTTAAATTTGCGCGAGATACGTCACAGAATAGGGTGTCGAGAATATTTGCTGAGAGCACGTCGGGACAGTGCATGAGCTATGCGCAAACAATGCGCAAACATGTCGTGAACGTGTCGGGACATTGCGTGATCTGACATAGCCAAGTCATGCCATAAAGTGTCCCGCACTGGCACGCATCAATGCCGGCACCACAATGCGTGCAAGTGTCAACTGGGCATTAGTCTGCCTATTATTCACTCGACAAAAACAAGAAACTGAGTGCAATTGTTTTTTAGGTCTCAAAGCTATATTGTTTTTTGTACTTATGATTTTAAAACTGGAGAATATTTATGTAGGTAGTAAGGATTAACTTACTGCAATTGTAAGAACAGTCTTGTCAGCGAAAGCTGAAGCCACAACATCCTGTAAGATTTGATCCTAAAAGGAAAAAAGGAAATAAAAGAAATCAATTACAAAAATAAAAGTCAGTCAATTTTGTTGAATTTAATGAAATAAAAAAAAAATGGCAAAAATCATAACTTATGAAGAATGCTTTGGAACATTGGAAATATAAAGACAATGCAAAAAAATGTATATATACTTTTTCGATAAGACATATACCCTCCCCCTCCTCAACCTCTAAAAAATATTTTACAGAGAGAAAAAATAAATATGAGATTTCCAAAAGAAATTCAGAATTAATGTTTCATAGATGTGTCTCACTGTCCATGCAATGGTGCTTCCCTCCACTGGTCAGATTTACTCTAGGAAAGCATTCAAGATAGGGATCAACTTTTACTAACCCTAGTATGTATAGAAATAAATGAATGAAATAATAATGCCACTCACAGTCTGCATATCAATAGATGCTGTAGCCTCGTCCATTATCAAGACCTGAGAATCACGTAAGAAGGCTCGGGCAAGACAGAACAGCTGACGTTGACCAACACTGTAGTTCTCTCCTCCCTCTGTTACCTTGGATTCTGAATGAGAATAAATAAGAATATTTACATGTTCCATTCATAAAGATAACATCTTAATCATTATAATACCCTTACTCCTACTGCAAAATCTCAAAACCTGTTGCTTTAATTTACATCTATGTCTGCAAAATGAACTCAAGTAATTGCCCAAGTCAGATCAAATTTAGATCAAATTGTGCATTTATTATCTACCTCTTCTAAGTTGATTTGGGCTTGTTTCAACAGATATTAATACCTTCCAGTGAGATTATCCAATGTACAATCATATCTCACCTTGACCCATTGTGCAACGCACATGAAAGTCCCATTATATTCTGACAGACTGAAAATCATGTTGTGTAACAGGCCTTACATTATGAGAAGATCATAGGAGCATAGATATGATAGGTATAATACACTCCTTCATATTGTTAATATGCACAGTTATGTACAAAATTAGTTTCATAGTTATTACCTAGGCCTTCCTCCAAATTTCCAACAACATCTTTAAGCTGGGCAATTTCCAGGGCCTGCCAAAGCTGCTGATCAGTGCGTTTCTCCTCAGGATCCAAATTACGTCTATCAAGATGTAATTATATTTAGAATGGAGATTGGATTAATATGTAGAGTAGTTTAAAGCACAAGAAAAATAGGGTGTTTAATGAAATAGTTTGCCATTCATTTCTCATGAAAAAGCTGCTATTGTAAGCTTTTAACAAATTAAACTTAAAAAAAAAAACCACTACCATGAGTCCAGTAAACCATGAGAAGGTAAACAACATGTACAGTTTTGGCAACCAATAGACTACAGATAAAGCAAATGTCTGAAAAATAGTACAAGCATACATATTAATCTAGCTCATCTCATAATCATAATGTTTAACAGAATTTGAATTAATTCATGAAAAATATATACAAATATAAAATAAATGAATTATACATTAAACTTCATTACTGGAAAAGGTCATTTTAAATTTTTCGATTTTTTATGAACAAAATGTTGACATGTCATTACGATTGTACAGATATATTAGAGGTGTGGTTATAAGGAGTTTTGTACATAAGCGGTTGTGCATAGTACAAGTTTGCATACAAAACCATTTGTGTATAGTATAAGTTGCGTACATAACAGCTTGTGTATACGATTCCATGACATTTGCTCCAGTGACAATTTCTCCACTGTAAATTCTACACAATAATAGAATAACAACTTCTATCCTGGATTTAACACTTTACCCTATCCTAAGCCTAATTCTCAACCTAACATAAAAAACTATTGCAACGCTAACCCTTACCCTATATTTTAGACAAAGTAAAGCCCAGAGCAATTGCAACCAATGCAAATGTTGTGTAACTGTATAGTGACACAAGATGTGCATATAAACTTTGACTAACCTGATGGTTCCAGTAAAGAGCACTGGGTCTTGTGGTATAATTGCCAGTCGCTGACGAAGTGTAGTCAAAGGAACGGTGGCAACATCTATCCCATCAATCAAAATACGACCTGTAAAATGGACAAATAAATTGGGTTTGGTGAAACATTTTCAGGAATATAGCAAATACATCTTTCATGGGAAATGCAAAATGTTATTTGACCATTCAAATACAGGCAACCTAGCAGAAATTTATATCTATCAAAATATTTTCCCTTAATGCACACTTCATGTAAACATTGACCTATGGGAATTTGTACATAAGAAAATGTGCTGAAATTGTTCGTATGTCCAATAGTGGTGACCATATAATGAAATGTGCAATGAAAAAGAGAGTGTATCTGACCAATCTAATTCTACCTAATGAATCATATTACAAGTTATTACATACACACTATATATGCATAGGGGATGTAGTTTGTATATATGTGTACAATCAATAAAATCATCAGAAGTCAGTTAGGTAAATGGTATACATACCTCTAAAAATATCAATAATCCTAAAGAGAGCTAGGGTGAGAGATGACTTCCCACTTCCAGTACGACCACATATTCCAACCTATAAGAGGACAAGAAAATAAAGATATCACATTTACACACAATGTGCATTAATGGTTACAGATAAGATATCATTCAAAGCATGGGCAGTGATTTTTTAGTCAAACTAGGACAAGAAGTCTGATAATACAGCCTGCAACACAGCCTATTGTTGCCCAAAGATATTAATTTATTTCAAAAGAGTGAAAATTCTTCTGCAGTTAACTTATACAAAACTTCCCAAACCAAATCTCTCTTTTAATCCATTCATCTAAAGCATAGTGAAAAGATCAGACCTAGCATTTTTTTTCTAATATGCAGCAGTTTTCTACTGCACTAAACAATGTGTGATATTAGGCACATTATTAAATATCAGATCTACATCTCTCTCATAGGTATCCTTTTCATGTTCCATCCTCACATCAATTAAAAAACAAAAACAAGTGGAACGCCTCTGGCAGTCTCGCATGCTGTCAATATAGCAGCAGTGCCAACTTTGAAAACAACAAAGATGAATACTTGTTCACAAATTAAAAACACCATTCATTTTATAACAAAATGCTACAGGGGCACCTATAGTTTCCCATCTGGTATGCAGGCCAGACAGTAAATGAGAAAAGCAGGAATCTGCACTATGAAAGGTGCATAGTACCTTTATAGTGGCATCCACAGACATTATGCATCATTCACACAAAAAATCCTATTGTTTTGAATGATCTGAGGATTAGCAATGAAAAAGAAGATTGAAGGATTCCTGCATAAAAGACACACCACTGTCTGGTAAGGTAACTCTGGTTATAACTGCGGCAGTAAACAGCTGAGCTTACCTTCTCTCCAGCCTGGATGTTAACTGATACCTCCTGTAGTACTGGGTCTAAATCTGCTGCATATCTCACACTCACATTATCAATTGAAATCTGACCTCTATGAGGCCAATTGAGAGGTGGTTCCAATCCTAGCAATACAAAATGAAGACAGATTTAAATGAATAATTCAGTGATATACTCAACTATCACTACTACATTATATCATAATATTGATAATCATGTGCATAAGTGATGAATGAATCAATTTTACAAAAAAAAATCATTAACTAATGAGAAAATAATTCAATTCACATTTTCAATTCAAATTCAATTTATTCTTGATAATAATTATAATAATTAAAACATCATCAAATTGTACATTCGTATATAGAAATATCATTACAAGAAAAGGAGGGCAACAAAAAGTTTACACTTGAGATAATAAGCCTCCAAAGAATACAGTAATTAATATATGTACACATCAGATGAAGAGGGGGGGAATCGAAATATGCTCATTCACACACAGACACACCCACCGAGAAACATCGTCATCATCACACACAAAAGCACACCCGAACATCCATCATCTTGGTTCATAGTAAAAATTAAGTAAAAAAGTACAAGAAAAAAAATTTGAAAACACAGAATCTTAACTGCTCGCAACAAAATTTATGCTTCCAACACTGCCAGATATTAAATATAAAGAACACTTATTTTTTTTAATTGTCATAATCACAATCAAAAACAGATTTCCGAGATGAAATGTATTTTTTAACTATAATAAATTCTGACTGATCAATTTGATTAAAGTTATAGTGAAAATGACCTTTGACCTTTAAACTGAGATCAGATCAAAGACACTGCCATACATGAGCAAAGTTAAATTTCATTAATCAATGGTTCCTTGGATATCACAAGAAAAATGAATGTATACAATGATCTATGTGAACTCTGACCTCAAAATCTAATCAAATCATCTCCGCTCCCATGCCCATAACCTAAAGATCTAATCAGATCTTGTCGCTCCCATCTGCCAAGTTTGAACTTGAACATTGACATTGTGGCCTCAAAATCTAATCAGATTACTGTCACTACAAAATGATTAGTAAAAAAAAAAATTATGATATTTTCATTATTTTATACATTTTGACAGGAAATCACATATGAAATATGCATCTCATTAGAGCCCTTGTAAGTAGTGAGATATTCATACACTAAGAATTTTAGATCAAATTATCAACTCTCATCTCTCCAAAACTTAAGAAATAAATCATGTTTATTTCAAATGATGTGCATCTAATCATATTTCACGATAGGCAGGTTAGTTAAGAAATGTCTGTTTTCATCTTCCACTTTTATGGTGTTGATATGTACTATGTACAATTCTTGAAAACACTATAAGGATTTCAATGAGATATATATACCTTCATATTGTTCCCTTTTGAGAGAGCTATAATACTTGACACGTTCCACAGCATTCATCTGCATCTCTGTATCAGCTGCACTCCGTACTACCCAGTTGAGATATCCAGACACCTTGATAGAAACAAAAATGATGGTAATAATATTTTCAAATAACATGACAGTGATTGATAATTCCTATTTTCTCTGTAGTGTTTTGTGAGTTACAATATAGCAATGTGTGTTTCTATCTGGCAACGCACTGCAGAATCATTGTGTTTGAACATTTTCATGCTTTTGGTCTCCTTTTCTTGACTTGTTCAAAAAGAGATTAAATCAGATCCAAAATTGAGTCATAAGGTAAGTCAATCAAATTTTAGATCACCTACAATGACCTACAACTCATTTTGGAACTGATTTAAGGACGTTGCCCAGTTATGTTTGTACACATCCCTATCTGAGCTTATTTTACCCTTGCACGCTGACGTCACAATAAGTGAACAGGTGAGTAATTAGCTACAAGTATCAGCTGATTTTTCCAGTCATCGGCACCCTAACAGCAAATTTTTATGTATTATTTTATGAAGCTATTAGCTGAAAATAATCTATGGACCAAATTTTTAAACGCTTCTACATCTCCAGAACACTTTACTCTGCAAAGCTGCGAAGTGTGACAAATATGATCTCGAGTTTGATTAAATGGGATAGTGGTGTAGAATTTTCCTTTATGTACATACAGGCCTTTTGATCCTTTTTTTGTGTGTTTTAAAAGCACATTTGCTCAAAACAAAAGTGCTGATAATTTGAAAACTAGTGGAATGCCTCTGGCAGTCTCACCTGCATCACGCGATTCAATATAGCAGCAGTGCTGACTTTGAAACCTACTATAACTCGCACAAGATGTTCAGTGATACTTGGTTACTCTTATGTCCACGTTTTATGAACTAGACCAATACACTTACAGAGATATGATGGTAATTCAACAAATACCCCCAATTTGGCCAAAGTTCATTGACCTTTGACCTTGATCATGTGACCTGAAACTCGCACATGATGTGCAGTGGTACTTGACTACTCTTATGTCTAAGTTTCATGAATCAGATCCATAAACATTCAAAGTTATGATGGTAATTCAACAGATACCCCCATTCGGCCAAAGTTCATTGACCTTTGACCTTGGTCATGTGACCTGAAATGCGCACAGGATGTTCAGTGATACTTGATTACTCTTTATGTCCAAGTTTAATGAACTAGACCAATATACTTTCAAAGTTATGATGGTAATTCAACAAATACCCCCAATTTGGCCAAATTTGGCCAAAGTTCATTGACCCTAAATGACCTTTGACCTTAATCCTGTGACCTGAAACTTGCACAGGATGTTCAGTGATACTTGATTACTATTATGTCCAAGTTTCATGAATCAGATCCATTAACTTTCAAAGTTATGACGGTAATTCAACAGATACCCCCAATTCGGCCAAAGTTCATTGACCCTAAATGACCTTTGACCTTGGTCATGTGACGTGAAACTCATGCAGGATGTTCAGTGATACTTGATCAACCTTATGTCTAATTTTCATGAACTAGGTCCATATATTTTCTAAGTTATGATGACATTTCAAAAACTAAACCTTAGGTTAAGATTTTGATGTTGATTCCCCCAACATGGTCTAAGTTCATTGACCCTAAATGACCTTTGACCTTGGTCATGTGACATGAATCTCAGGCAGGATGTTCAGTAATACTTGCTTAACCTTATGGCCAAGTTTCATGAACTAGGTCCATATACTTTCTAAGTTATGCTGTCATTTCAAAAACTTATACTTAGGTTAAGATTTGGTGTTGACGCCGCCGCCGTCGGAAAAGCGGCACCTATAGTCTCACACTGCTATGCAGGTGAGACAACAAGCACATGAACCCCCATTTTTTAATATTCACACCTCTTGAACATACTTTTCTCTACAACCATGCAAAATGCAAAATTTTGTGAAAATGACATGGGTTTTAAATAAAGTGCTGTAATAGTATTGTAATTCTTAAATAAATGTTACATAAAATGTTGATACGTTTTTGTCGTCTTTCTCACCTTATTTTCAAAATTGAAGGTGCTGCTACTCTTTAAAGAGCAAACGAATAGCAATATAAGAATATAAGTGAATTATTCATCTGAAGTGTATAATTTTGAACTTTAATGAAAAATGTGGTGAAATTCAGATGGATTTTGAGTAATAGAGGTATAAACTCAACATTGTGATCTTGTGGGGTCTAAAACTGCAAAAATATTTTTATTGTCTATTTCTCATGACCTTTCAAATGGGTTAACTTCAAAGTTCAATAGCAAAAAATCGAAGCACATGCACCCATGTTAATTTTTGCATATTTGGAATATTAAGGTGCTTAACCCTATCTAGGCCGGGGTATTTTGGGAGTTCATATGGCCGGGGGGGGGGGGGGGGGCCTCCCAGGCCCCCCCTTGAGATCTCGGCTGTCGACCGCGCGATTGCGCCGAAAATTGGCACGCAGGTTGTCTGGGACATAATCTACAAAATTGTATAGCAATTCATTTCATGTGAATTGCTATTAAGTGATTATGCTAATTTATGCGCAATTAGTATGCAAAATCATACTTTTTCCTCTAACTCCATAAATAAAGCTCCAAATGTTCTAACTTTTGGTATATAAACTCTTTGTGGTGTTCTTAGCAAGTGTACATGAACAAAATTGCAATATCAAATCATTTTCTTATGTATTATATTGTTTTTTCAATTCCTTATGTATTTTTTTCATTTTTTTTTCATTGTTTTTGCAAAGAAATTTGTTGGGGACTCTTCTGAGATCATATAAAGCATAAAATAAATACATTTAGACCAGCAAAACTAAAAATAATCATACATTTATGATTTTTGGTTGAAAACACAATTTGCATTGACTTTGTACACAAAATCACGTTGTTGAGCAATTTTTTTGTCTGACATGCACTTACATAATGTTGCGTTATTTCGGAACCACGTACCCGGGTGATGCAAAATTGGTCTCAAAAGTTGCGCAAGACTTAAAAGTAAAAAGTCAGCAAGCGGCGAAGTCAAAAAAAATTTGCGCGGCAAAAATATTGCGTGAATCGTTGAGGAGGGGGCCTCCGAGGCATCCCCCTCGTCCTAGATAGGGTTAAGTAACTCTGTGCAAAATTTGGTGAAAATGACACGGATTTCATTTTAACTGTGGAACATCCTTAATATCTCTCTTTTTTCACATGTCACTGTCAGCCTTACAAATCAGAGTGTTAATGGTGAACCCTGAGTCGGGGTGTTTACATACCTGAAGAGCATAACTGATAGCTAAACCTACTTCACTGGCAGGAACACCACCAAAAACAACTGCACTAATAGTTGTTGTTAATCCTGCTAGTAGTACAACAAGAGCACCAATAAAGTCCTGCGCAAACAATAAATAATACAAATTCAACATTAACAATTGTTTTAAAATCATATTGATATTCTTAATATTTGTACAATGTGATTGTTTCATATACATTGTTTTTTTTTTCTTGTGATTTATGATGGAGGTTTTCTTCTTGAAAATACAAGAACTGTAAGAATAAAAGAAGTTTCAACTGCTAAATGTTTCTGAAGATGAATTATATATTTTCATTAGACATCTTAGTAACAAACTACAAAAGGTGAGGGCCCAGGAATATAATTAATAGACCTACATGTGAAATATGCTATATTTAACAAAATGTATCTTTAAGTCAAAAACAAACCATGGGCAAAATTTAAAAGTGATTTCTATCTATATTGATCTTATCATCTTTTAAAGGTAAATGCTAGTTTTGGTAACGATATCAAAATGAGTTCGTACAGAATCCAATGAAATGACCACCAAAGTGTCTGTTTGTATAAATAAAACGCATGTGCCAAAGGATTCTGGAAGAAATTGTGTAATTGCTGAGAAATCAGCAAATAAGCGCAGGATTCGGGTAGAGCGTCGGGCCCGACGCTCAAAGCAATAATTATACACTGTCCCACGTGCGCTTATCTGTGTTGGGGAAGTTCAGTCTGGACATTTTTCAGCGTAGATTTCAAGATTTCACAAAGTTCAGTTTATGTAACTGTGCCAGATCTAGATCCTCGATGATATACTGACAATTAAGCCTGGTTTTACAGACTTTCTCATGAAATCAGTGTTTACTGCAACTACTGGAATTTCTCTTTAATGTAGCAGGGTCTAGAAATCAACACAAGTCTTGATAATATCATTATTTATTGAGATTTTTTTATCTAACCATAGTTCGTGGAATGCTTTAATAGTTTGTAGTGAACCACTATTAAAGTCAGACATGATACAACTTGAAACATAATAAATTATAGTCTTCTTAATCTTACCAGCCTTGCTGCCAACCATCTGTTGGCGGTCTGAAGGTACAGATAAGCTGTGTTGTTGACATTAATACGCTCCATTATTGTACGGTAGAAAGTCTTCTGGGAACTATAATCAGAAAAAATTAAAATCTTATTCAATGGGTTACATTTTTATTACTGACAATTTCAAAGAACAAATAATTGTCCAGTACTATACAATGCATATATAATACCATTAAGCATTTACATAAAATGTTATACAAATTCACTCTTCTGATTTCCTTCCATAAATATAATTAACAGCTAGCAAAGTGGATTTAATAATTATATATTACATTATATAAGTGCAGTTCATGCAATTTCTCATGGAACTAAAATCTAACCTCAATTTGGTTAGGAATAATCTTTATAAGGCCTGTATAATTTACAACCTGTCCATGAAGGGCACATGATATTGCTTTATGACCCCTTTCTTTCTTGAGTCTTTTTTATAATTTTTCAAAAATTTGATTTATCAATCAGGTTACTATATTTATTCATCCATGCATTCAAATATCAATTTTATTCATTCACCCATGCATTCAGTAGTTATCAATTCATTTAATACTCCCTGAATCTCCTCTAGATTTAGTAATTCATTCAGTTAAAATATATACTCATTTACTCTTTATTCATTCATTTATTCATCTGTCAATCCAATAATGATTAAGTCCTCAAATCTATCAATAATAAACGTTAAAAAAACATACACAATGGATATAAATGTACATCATGAACATACCCTTAATCCTAATTAGTTCTCAAAAGAAAAGGATTAAAGAAAATACAGTAGACTTACTTATATGCTCTGATAGTAGCCAGTCCACCTAAAGTCTCAGAGAAATAGGCAAACACTGGGGATTTAGATACACTGTCAAGACGCTGAAGTTCCCTGTTGCATAAAGATATAATTCAGTATAGTTCTACAGTACATAATTTATCAAATTATTCATCAACCCTGATCTCACTTCGTATCCAAATATGCAAGGGGTATTGAAGGGCCAGCATACTTTTGCCTCTTGTGTATTAGTTATCATGATGAGAAAAAATCACAGCATCAAAGTTTCGCCTTTGTCTTGCAACAAACTATGCTTAAAACAACTTTTTTTCAATTATTTTAGAGGTTATACCAAATCTACACATGAAATTTAAAGTAATGTTACTATATTTTGAAATTTTATTTTCTCTCAATCAAAGACAAAAGAAAAACAATCAGATTTCAATCCACATATATCTGTTCTAAAAAACTGAAAATAAAAAGATAAATACTAAGATCATAGAGAACAAGATATTGTAATACATAACATCAGCTATATTTGTAATGAATAAAAGGACAAATAAGTGCATCATACCTTGAAGTAGTGATGAAGTACTTTTGAAGAAATATGTATGCAACGGCAACAGGAAACACTATTGCTAAGAAGATAGGTGTCACAACTGCATTGACGACAATGGCAGACAAGCAATTCATCATACTACCAAGCAGGCCATTCAAAGTATTGATCAATTTCTGGAATAATAATATAATAATGATAGGATGACATAAGGCAAGCACATGATATCTGTTATCAGGGTGGCAACACAGGGGGAAGGTGACTGCCTCCCCCCTCCACCAATAACTTTTCAAGTAGTGAAAATAGGGGAAAGGTGAAGAAGGAGAAACAGAAGAAGAAAAGAGAAAGAGGAAGAGTATAAAACTTACAGATCTTAGAGTTGCGTAACTCTAAATTACCCATTATTTGAAGGAGAAAAAAATATATCACACATAATGTAAGTCAGCTTGCCCTGCCCCTGCCCCCCCCCCCTCCCCTATCTCTTATCTGAATTGTTTTACCAAATAGATTCAAGTAAAAATTCTACTCAAATACAAACTGGCAGTAATGAAAAAATACTGTGCAAGGCTGAATTAATCTATTTGAACAAGAATTCTTTTTGAATTTCAAAAAATTGATTCACACTGAGATCATGCTAAAATATATGAAAAGGTTACATTAACAAACATGCAAACACCTTAATCATTACTTAAATTAATATGCATGATTGCTATCAGGTAAATAATCAAATTATTTGAGTTCAGAATAAAACAATCAATGCAGGGCATTAATGTTGTATAATCTCTTACTCACCATGTCAACTATCTGAGTGTCATTGGAAAAACGGTTGATGATACGTCCAATAGGTGTGGTGTCAAAAAATCTGAGAAGAGACATTATTATTGTATTTAAATAAATTCTGCTATAAAAAATACCTGTATACATGCTGACAATATATCATTTGAATAAACTTTGTTGGAACTCAATACATGACCTCATCAAGATGTACTCTTTGTCTCTTCTTTATCTTAATTGTACTGATAATATTATATACTTCAAAAATCTATCAGTACTTGTATGAAAGGAATCTTAACATTAAGGTAAATTTCTTGTTTTTTTGAGCTGTAGTTTCCAAAGGTGTTTTTGTTATGTAACATAAACACCTATCATTAACTACCCCATTGTCAATTGCTTATCGTCAATTAAAATGAAAATTTCTTTATCTTGTATCAAATCAAAACACAATTATTACTTTCCCCATTTTGCATGTCTAAACAAAACAAGTGGAATGCCTCTGGCGGTCTCACCTGCATCACGCGATTCAATATTATAGCAGCAGTGCTGACTTTGAAAACTACTATATAATAATTATTCACAAAAAACACCATTCATATAATGATACAATACTACGTTCATTGATATTTGACCTTGATCATGTGACCTAAAACTTGTCAGTGATACATGATTACCCCTATATCCACATTTTATACACTATATCTATAGACTTTGAAAGTTATGACAGCAATCTAATAATTACCCCTTAAATGGCCAAAGTTCAATGACCTTAAATGACCTTTGACTTTGGTTTTGTGACCTGAAACTCGCATGAGATGTTCAGTGATACTCGATGACTCTTATGTCCAAGTTTTATGAACTAGACCAATATACTTACAGAGATATGATGGTAATTCAACAAATACCCCAAACATGGCCATAGTCAATTGACCTTTGACCTTGGTCATGTGACCTGAAACTCGCATGAGATGTTCAGTGATACTTGGTTACTCTTGTGTCCACGTTTTATGAACTAGACCAATACACTTACACGGATATGATGGTAATTCAACAAATACCCCCAACATGGCCAAAGTTCATTGACCTTAAATGACCTTTGATCTTGGTCATGTGACCTGAAACTAGGAAGGGATGTTCAAAGATACTTGATTACTCTTATGTCCAAGTTTCATGAATCAGATCCATAAACATTCAAAGTTATGATGGTAATTCAACAGATACCCCCAATTTGGCCAAAGTTCATTGACTAAGCCTGAGTCATATCGATTATTTTGAAAACCGGTGTTCGACAGCTTTAATTCGATCGAACATCGATGCATCGAAATTTGAAGGCGGGGAAAATCGAGTCATTTTTTTTGCTCCGGCCGGCCGTCGATGCATGCGCTATGCATGCACTACATGCACTGACGGTCTGCGCTGGCCGCGCCGGGTGAGCGTTGCAAAAGCAGATGACAGAGCAAAGTTCGTTTGTATTTTCCATGATCACAAAACACAAAAAAGGCCGGGGGCAATGCAGAATTCTTCCCAAAATATCTTCAACAATGATATTTGCAGATGATAACATATAAGTTTAAAATGAAACAATATTAAAGACATGAATCACGCAGAGTCGATCCGAATGATTTTCGGTCAACTAGCATTCGCAGTCCAGCCTCGCACAGACCAGCCCCGTCCGCAGCCCCGTTCACTCACTCTCCCGAAATGACAGGCATGCTTGCCAGCGCCATCTAACAAGTGCAAACAGCGGGGAGAGCGCTGTAACTTGCCTGAGATTGTGTAGTTGGCGGGGTAGTTGGATCCAAAATTAGCTCCAAATAAATTGATGGAAATAAATACGTAATTTTCTCTGGATGGTCATTTGAATTGGTATTCAATGCTGATATATAACGATTGTGAGGAAAGATTGGAAAATATGAGTTCTGACGATGTTCGAGACTTAATCCTGATAATGATAATCCATTTATTTTAGACACAAGAGCTTGTGATCGAAATAAATACGAATGTCTCGGATCGAGCTCTAACTTCATATAAATTATTATTGGATGTAAAATAATTACGATTTAATAAGATTTTATGGCCATACTAAAAATATTGACGATGTCAGCAAAGTATGTTATGTTCATATGGAAGAATTAATAGTATTATACTGGCATTATTTTTATTTTTTATTCCATCTCTGGACGTCTCCGAGCTCCGAGAAAAGAAGCACAATGCGCATGCGCGTTCGATGACGTCTGACATATTTTCCATTCATGAAATCAGAGCCCAAAGTTGGGCACAAACAAGCTTCAAATTGATGGGAAAAAATATCAAATGTAATTTTTCTCTGTTGTGTCATGTAAAATATTATTATATGGTGATATTACGATCATCAAAAGAGTTTCTACATGTTGACAATGTTCGATAATCAATCCTGACGTGTAATTATTTTTTTAGACAAGTGCGATTCCACTCACTCAAGTCGATCGTCATGTGATGTCCGCCATTGAAAATTGAAACGAAATACAAACGTTTCACATCAAGCTCTAAATTCATATTAATGATTATCATATGCAAATTATTGTTAAATATTACGATTAAATCATGTTCTATGGTCATGATATTAATATTGTTCATGAAAGCAAGATTTACTTTTATACGTTGATCGCATCCATTTTCCGGCCATTTTCTGATTTGATTAAAGCACAGTACTGCGCATGCACGATCAATGGCGACTTCCATTCATAAATTCATCGTGCATAAATTATCTCGGCACGAGCAGACGAGCCGTGCAGACGAGTAAGACTCGAACTATGATCGAAATAAACTTCAAATTAATGGTGAATAGGCATCATAATTACAAAATCCGTTTCATTTTGGGGGCAATATTAATGAAGTAAGTAGTAGTCGAGACGGATATTACTGTTTATTTTGATGTTTGATTGTGTGAACCAAATGAATCGGCCGGCCGACGTATTTTTTTTTTTTTTTCGATGCACCGATTTTGCAAAATCTGCATCGGCATTCGATGACATCGATCGAACACCGATTTTAAAATCGATTCGACACAGGCTTATCATTGACCCTAAATGACCTTGGTCATGTGATGTGAAACTCAAGCAGGATGTTCCGTAATACTTGATTAACCTTATGTCCAAGTTTCATGAACTAGGTCCATATATTTTCTAAGTTATGATGACATTTCAAAAACTTAACCTCAGGTTAAGATTTTGATGTTGATTCCCCCAACATGGTCTAAGTTCATTGACCCTAAATGACCTTTGACCTTGGTCATGTGACCTGAAACTAAGGCAAAATGTTCAGTAATACTTGATTAACCTTATGGCCAAGTTTCATGAACTAGGTCTATATACTTTCTAAGTTATGCTGTCATTTCAAAAACTTAACCTTCGGTTAAGATTTGGTGTTGACGCCGCCGCCGTCGGAAAAGCGGCGCCTATAGTCTCACTCTGCTTCGCAGGTGAGACAAAACCTTATTCTACGTCAGCAATAATTGCTATTAATGGCAAAAAACAAAATTGTATAATTGGAGACTCGATTTTAATAGACTCTTAAGTCTTAAAGATTATACAATAAATCAAAACAATACAAAGTAAAATGCCACAAACAGAGGAGATCTTAATTTCCTTTAAAGTACTAATCAACATTATAGCTATGAATGAAGTATTGTATATTTTGTATCGCCATATAAATCAATCCTTGCTGAACTTCTATGTCAGTATCCCAAAAATATAATATAGAACTATCATTAACATCATTTTAAGTTTGAACATTCCTACACGTAATTTCCTCTATATGTTTTCTAAGCACCATTTAAGGTAATGCAATCTACCTCATAGGCACCCTGATGATGGTATGAAGCATAGCTAGATGAAGACTCTTAGCAGCTATGAGAGATGAAAACACCAAGAGAGCTGATGCTATCAGCTGGGCAGCAATGGTGCCGAAGGAGAGACCAGCGTAACCACCTATCCAATATGTCAGATCATCATTGGTTGCCTGGATAGAGAGAGAGTAGAGCAAAGTGAAGCTATTCTAAATTCCATATTCCTTAAGGTAGCATCTCTCACTTGGGATATCCAATGGATCCCCATATCTGCCTACATGAAACGTTTACTAGGAATGTTTCACAAAGAGATTAGTTGAACTAAAATTTCTAGTTGCATGCAGTGCCAGTATTTAAGACATCACTGTAATCATCAGATTCATGCCCAGAAACCTATCTCTGAGTCTATGTATAGGAAACCTATCATAGAGATTAGATGTTAAATAATGCTGGAGTACCGGCACTTGCCCAAAACATCAATAGTAAGACTGAACTCCCTGTGAACACTGCCTCAACTATTTTTAAAAAGATTAAAGGAATATCACATTTCAGGGCTCCACTTGCAAATACATAATAAGGAGTATCATAGCGAAGAACTCCACTCCATCTTTAAACAAAAATTCTGCAGAAGTCATAACATGGAATTGCTAGAACATATATCAAATACTTCACAATAGAATTGTATGCATCAGGGATTCTCCTGTTCAAAACAGAAACAGGCATTGTTTTATTCCTCATGCACGGATACTCACATTTGGGTCTAAGTTGGATTCTGACCATTTTGAGAGCCAGAAGTTTGTTCCAATCCGTATGCCAGACTGACTCAAGATAAAGAATGTAACGATAAGGACAACAGGATATGTGATGGCTCCAAGGTAATAAAGATAGACTCTGTAGGAAACAGATCCTCTCTCCATCTCTTCCTTCTCTATCAGCTTACCCTCTTCACTACCTACATATTGAAGAAAACAGAACTAACATGACCTTCTACTTTCAAGAATGATATGAATGGTCTTCCAGTATCGACAAGAATTCACAAAGAAATTTTATATCACACTGGATAAGTTTTTTTAGACAGCTATGAACAACCAAATACTATTCCATGGGGGTGTTTCACAAAGATTTAAGTATGACTTAGAGTCGCACTTAAATGTCTAGTTGCGCGCGGTATAAAACACATGGACTAATTGGTCAGATCATGCAAAGAGGACGCGCACTACTGCGTATTGATCAATAAGATTGCGTTGCATATCATGTATGCGTCGGCATTTAATTGTGACTTAAGTCATACTAAAATCTTTGTGAAACACCCCCCATGTGTGGCAAAACCCTCCTCTACAATGGACAAGCCAAAATGACTATAAGTACACTCTCCATAGTGCACTATATCATATTGTTTACCACAATAAGCAATCCTGTACATAATTAGAATTGAAGTAAACGAAAATAAAGAAAATTACTTATTAAGAAGAGCTGTGTTTAAGAGGTTCTCAAAATTGTTTTTTAAAACCAAGTTCTATAAATAAGTGGCTACAGGGACTAAAGTAATGACACGCTTTTGATATATAGGACATTGCCTAAAAGCCACTTTCACAATTGGTGGTGTGAATGCTTACAACCATTGCGATTCTGTGCAACATTTATTGTGACTAAATGATCGCAAACAATCACACAAGCAATTTTGAAAGCCCCTTAAAACACCTCATCTATTTACAAACAACGTTTAGTTGCTATCTAAAGTAACAGTATTAAACCAGATAAATCATTTTTTTCTTTTTTGCAAATTATTAACATTCTACAACATAAACATGAATAAACGTAGTTCACTTACAAAACAAAGAAGAATGCAAAGCAATTTTTTGTATCTAAAACACATAAAATATATCTGTACAACACCTAGTGAACAAAACAAAAAATGTAAAGACAGAAATATAAAAATAGTAATATCCATTCAAAATAACTTTGAACAATTCTGTAAAGATGAAATCACCTTTTCTTTTGATAAAGAAAATAGGAAAACATGCATCTCACTTTCATAATTCAGAATAATGAATCACAGTGAGTTTTCTGGTGAAAATCACCCAGCATGCAATACTCTTTTAAGCTGTCCTTGATATATGTGGAACATCTGGCACTGACCATGCCTTTTACAACAGAGACCAAGTACTGTTGTTTTAAGTGGAACTTTATTTTAATAGTCAATCTATGATTTATGTTTTAAATATCTTAATCCTCCATCAGTATAGTATCCAAATGTAATAGTACACCGTGGGATGGTTATTAATAAGATTAGCAGCTTTGTATACCTATTCATACAGATAATTTGACATTTGTATTTCATTTGAACACCTGAACTTGTTAAAATTTTATACACCCACCCAAGCACCAAAATACATTACAAAATTGTTTTATAGTAACTGATTGATACCAGGGCTGTGATAAAACCATTTGTCCATGATCAATCATGTCATGAAAAAAATACAAGAAAATCTCAAATTTAAAACCATATCAGTTTTACTCTTCTGTTCAACATTGTTATGGAATTTTCTCTCAATTTTGTTAAGTCTACAGGGTCTAATCTTGGTTAGTGATGTTACATTTTGTCCAGCACCACTTATTTTACATTAGATTTTGATGGTTTCAGCAACTTCTTTACAAATGTTTTTTTCTCTTATGGAGCAATATTTTTCTTAGTAAGTAAAAAATAGAAAAAATATATTAAAAAAAACTTTGTGGAGACCCATCTTATTTTATGTATGGTTCTATCAGGGGACATTATGGACAAGTGATTATGAACCCATTTGCAGGACTATATTAATGTGGAATAAACAGGTCCTGCCAAGATCTGGCAGGACCGAGACTTCCTACTCCCGGCTTGCTAAACTTATTACCTCCAACATTGTTTTCAAGCCACAGAATTGACTGGGATATATACGTACATGTACTGGAGGAAAGATAAAGTAAGCTTTATTATGGAACTGCCAAATGAATATCAGAATGGTGAGCAGTAAAGAATGTAGAGAACTTTTATATGTTTCTTGAAAAATCTCCTTACATACATGTACATTAAGAATGTTTGTACAAATAAATGCAACAGAACTCCATTTACATGTAGTTTTGCACAATATAAAGAGAATCACACAGTATTCTCATTCTTGCTCGTACATACCCACTGCCCCTAAGGACCTACATACTTCAAAAAGAGTACCTGGTAACTTCTTCTAATAGAATAACATTTAAAAAAAACAGGGCATAGAATACCCTTGATTCACAAAAGAAATACTGCAAGCAAACTGTTATACAGCATAATACACTGTAGATGTACACTTCCTTTCAGAAATATCACTATGCCTTTATATTGCACAATTGATTTATGTCTTTAGGAATTTTTATATAAAAGTTTGTGCAACTGGATTCATTCCAAATTGAAACTGATTTTATAATTATTTACAACACTAGTTTTATGCAATGCCCATGACAAATATATAACAAGACAAAGAAAAGTGGGGTAGGGAAAAAAGAATTACAACAATACATCCATTATCCAAGGCATGCAGGCTTCAAGGCAGGTCATGATGCAACAACACTATACTCACTTATATTCTCCACTGTTTGAACAGAATATGAAAGAACGGAGGACAATATTTCAGTTAAAATAAAGTAGATGAAGGAGAAAACAACAGAGAGCATATATCAGATAATTCAATGGTGCTATATTAAACACAAGGCTTGACTCGAATCAATAAACAAGGTTTGAATCAATTGCCTTAAACCCTGGTTAATAACCATTTGCTTTAGGCACAGTGTACAGACTTCAAGCTTATTACCAAGGTTATATAGCATTAATCATGACACCCTCTTTTATGTCAATTAATGAACCCATGAAGAGCTGATTAATGCTATGATCATAATTTACAAGTGTTAATCTAATAGTGCACTCATTATTTGACCCTCCCTCTTAGTATACATGTCCTTGCCAAATCAAAACACAATTAACGCAAGAATTCAAATTGAAATTCTCATATATTTCATTCTTTTACAAAGTCTCAGTTATTCCTGTTTTTGCAAGTTCTTGTGTTTTCTTTAAATGAAATTCAAGAGACAAGGCAAAAGCGATTTTGTGTCTCGCCCACTTATGAAAATATCGTGATTTGCGAGGGTACGCAACAGGATTGTATCAAAACTTCATTGGCAGGTCCCCCAAGTCCATCTACCATCCAAGTTTGGTTGAAAAGTGACATACGGTTGCGGAGTTAGGTGTCATAAAAGAGTCTTGCATGTAAACTTTAACGTTGACCTGAAAATGACCTTTGACCTTACCATGTGACCTCCGACTGCAGCCTAACATGCACGTCCCCCAAGTCCATCTACCATCCAAGTTTCGTTGAAAAGTGACTTACGGTTGCAGAGTTAGGTGTCATAAGAGAGTCTTGCATGTAAACTTTAACGTTGACCTGAAAATGACCTTTGACCTTACCATGTGACCTCCGACTGCAGTATAACATGCAGGTCCATCTACCATCCAAGTTTGGTTGAAAAGTGACTTACGGTTGCGGAGTTAGGTGTCATAAAAGAGTCTTGCATGTAAACTTTAACGTTGACCTGAAAATGACCTTTGACCTTACCATGTGACCTCCGACTGCAGCATAACATGCAGGTCCCCCAAGTCCATCTACCATCCAAGTTTGGTTGAAAAATGACTTACGGTTGCGGAGTTAGGTGTCATAAGAGAATCTTGCGTGTAAACTTTAATGTTGACCTGAAAATGACCTTTGACTTTACCATGTGACCTCTGACTGCAGCATAACATGCAGGTCCCCCAAGTCCATCTACCATCCAAGTTTGGTTGAAAAGCGACTAACGGTTGTGGAGTTATGTGTCATAAGGTTTGTGACGGACGGACGAAGGACGACATTTGGATCCCTAAGTCTCGCCTTCACCTCTGGTGGGCGAGACAAAAAACTGTTTTGATCATAACTAGTAACAAGAGTGTCACTACGGCGAGCACAAAATATGCCCGCCTGTAACGCAGAAAATGGAGATATTTGTCAAACACGAAAAGTGGAAGGTGGCGACTTTACCTTTGACCTTTTAAACTAAAAATCAATAGGCTTCTTGGGATCCATGCTAGTATCATACAAACCAAATCATATGAGCCTAGCTTAAAGATAAATTCCAGTTGTGGGAACGATCTCAAAATGACTTTTTACAGAATTTAATATAATGATCACCAAAGTGTCTGTTTGTATGAATAAAAAGTATATGTGCCAAAGGATTCTGGAAGAAATTGTGTAATTGCTGAGAAATAAGCAAAATTAGCGCGGATTCGGTCACTTCCGTCGGGTCTTTATTCCAGCAATAATAATACACTGTCCCACGTGTGCCTATCTGTGTTGGCGATCTTCAGTGTGATCGTTTTTAGCTAGATATTATGATTTCACAAAGTTCAGTTTATGTAACTGTACCAGATCTAGATCCACGATGACATATCAATACTTTACCTTGGTTTTAAAGACTTTCTCACGAAATCAGTGTTTTACTGCAACTACGTTCATTTAGCTTTAACCCTAAATCTCCCAGGGTATTTTGATTCTTGTCATTCCCGATCTCAGCCGCGGATTGCGCCATCACAACGAAAATTTGCATGATGGTAGAGAATGACGTAATCTACGCAGCTGCATTGGTAAATTTCATTGATTTCATATATTTCTATTTTATATGAATTAATTATGCTAATTTATTCATGAAATCATACTTTTTGCTCTGATTCACTAAATAAAGTTTCTAGAATGCTATTTTTTGGTGAAAATATTCTTTATAGCATTCCTAACAATTGTGAATGAAAAAAATTCTGGTACCAAGACTGATTTTTTATGTATTTTATTGTTTTTTTAATTTCTTATGTATTTCTATGTTTTTTTACTTTTTGTTTTTTTATTGTTTTTTCGATGGAAATCGTTCCAGACTTAATTCTGATCATAAACAAGGCAAAATTAATTAAGTTTAATCAGTAAAAGTAGAAATAATGATACATTTATGAATTTTGGCTAATACACAATCTGCATTGGATTTGTACATGAAATCACGTTTATGAGCAATTGCGGTCTGACATGCACTTACATAATGTTGCGTAATGTCGTAACCGTGTATCCGGGCGTCACAAATTTGGTCTCAAAATTTGCGCGAGACTTGAAAGTAAAAAGTCAGTGAGCGGCGAGGTCAAAAAATTTTGCGCAGCAGAAATATCGCAAAAATTGTCGAGGAGGGGGGCCATTATGTTTACAAGGACTTCAGATGGGTCAGACAAAAGCATGACCTCAAAATCAATAGGCTTCCTGGGATTCATCCTAGTATCTTACACACCAAATTATATGAGCCTTGATTTGTGTCATAAAAAACAAAAATAATCAAACATAAATGAATTTAGCAATATTATAATTTATATTGAATTTGTAAATGAAATGTTTATATGCCAGTTTTGTTCGGAAGTGCGAACATACATTACATAACTTTGAAATGCATATCTGGATGTTACTAATTGTCTATAGAATCTTGTGCGTCTTTTTCTACAGACAAAAGTCATGGAACGTCACAGCGGCATCTTTGTGCGAGACGTGTAGGGGATGGATTCGTTTTATTTCCAATTGGTTTAATGCCAATTCGTCAAATTACCAAATTGTCTACTATCATTTGTTCTACCATCAGTTCGTTCATTATCCTAATGGTCTAATTGCCATTTCATCTAATAACCAGTTGGTCCAATAGCCATTTAGTCCATACAACATTCGATCTAATTGGACTTAGTGTTGATTTGGCGAAATGAATGAAAAGGAAATGGATATTAAACCAACTGGTTATGAGACCAATGGTCAGAGACAAACTGGTGATTAGACAAAGTGATGATTGGACCAAATGTTTACTGGACCAAATGGTTGTAAGACGAAATGTTGATGGAGACTAAATGAAGGTAGACCATGTGGTGAGTGGACAATTTGGGAGTACACGAATTGGCAATTTATCATGGATTCCACACCCCCTGCATTTTTAGGGTTAAGCAAGGTACATAATCTTGGGAACAGAAACTACTGATTGTTTACTCATTCCAAGTCAGTAATAAATTATTTGTTCACAAAACTGGATGAAACTGTTCTAACTGTATTTTTCTAACCTGATGTATCAAAGTAAAGTAAATGGTAAGATGTATGACTCACCAGCTTTCTTCTTTTCTTCTTCCTCTACAGTCATCTGCCTTGAGATTTGTCTTTTGAGCTTCTTACGTTCAGTCTCTGATTCAGATTCATTACCAGATGGGTCTGCCTCTACTTCTGATACATAGTTGATAGCTTCTTTCCAGCTATTATAGAGTGTAGGATCGGCTTCAGCTATCTCTTCCATCGTACCCTGATGCTTAATACGACCATCCTGCATCACTAGGATCTATTCAAATCATAGAAAATATTGTTTTTTTTTAATCAACAGGAGCTAGCTTTAACTACCTAGATGATATTAATTGTATTGATAATTTATGACAAGTGGTACATAATTATATAAACACTGCAGGGCTCTATAATATGCACGTTTTGACATTTCAAGACTAAAATTTTACAATCCAGATATACATTTTCTTATCTGTAAAGAATAAAAATGACAAATAAAAGGCACAATATTTGACATGTTTCCTTCTTCTTCTTTGTTCTATGTTGTTGTTGCATTTTTAAGAGAAAGGCCAAAACCAAGAAAAAAGGGTATTACCTTGTCGGCCTCTTGTAGGTACTGCAGCTGATGTGTAACCAAGATAACAGTCTGGTTGTTTTTGATGAGCAGGTTCATGATACCTTCTTCAAACAGTGTCTTACCAACATGGACATCGAGGGCAGACAAAGGATCATCCTGGGTAAAGATACAACACAACAAGTAACAAAATGAAACACAAAACCACTAATAATCATTTGTTCTATAGCAATCAAATTTCAATTGATTATATAACTTGGCATGCAAACCTGGCTTTATGCAACAGCGCTTAAATTAACAGATTGAAGAGCAGCCTAAGCTGAAAAGTATACTTGATTCAATACCTCCACAATCAATCACAATAACTGTCTGGTACATTTTGCGATATAATAGCTGAGGGTATTCACAAAACAGTTATCCTGACTTATAAATATAAAAAGAAAAATCATAAAAAGTAAATTTCTCTTCCAACAATGACACTATGCTACTAACCTTCACTGGTTATAGGTGAGCGGCGAGAGGCCAAAATTTGGGACTTTAATCCCCCCGACTGGATCAAAGCAAAAACATGCATCATTTTTAAGGAAATTTTCTGAATTTTTTAGAACTGAGAATTAAAAGTGTCGCACAGTGTAGCTTCACCATGGAAACCAGCCTTGAATCGGCCACGCCCACTTTTGTGATAAATGCAAAGCAGTAACTTATCATTTATATTTGTTAATTAATTACACTAATTTATATATGAATATAGACTTTACGAGGATAAAATCACTACAGGTTGAATGATATGATAACGCCTAGCAACCAAACATATATTTCATCTGTATTTGATTTCAAAACTGTTGCCTAGCAACATTTTTTCCCTAGCAACCATATTCATTTTTTAATATTCTCTTATTTTTTGACCAGATTAATTCATTTTATCATTTTTTTTGTTTTTGATTTGTAAAAACTAATGAAGAAGGTGAATTTTTATGAAAAAGGGATAAAAGAGGAAGACTAGGATGTATAATGCATTTATGATCATGAAAAATTACATTATTGCCATGTTTGATTAACCCCTGCATGTGACGGATATCACTAATATGTTTGTGTGTATTTACGACTATATCGGCATCATTTTATGGATTTTATAATATTGTTATAAATCATTCTTAGATACCCTGCTGTGTCATGTTATCTGTTCTAATCTAAATAATAGATTATTCATAGATTTTTCCGTTACCTATGGAAACCATTATGTTGCCTAGCAACAGCATTTTCCCTAGCAACCATCACTTTTTGGCGATATTTCAAGCCTGTAACCTCCCAAAAATTCCCTTTTTGGTCCTCAAAATGCATCTTATACTATTCTAAGCATTTATGACAATTAGTTTCACCCATCTGGCCAGGCAGTTGGCATATTGAGAGAGGGCATAGCTGTATGCAGAAATTTTTTCCTTGGGGTGGCAAAACGATTAATTTTGTTAAAGAAACAAAGCGAGGGAGCGAAGCTACTGAGTTTGGCAAGGGGCGCTTTTTCATAGTAAATTGAAGGATATCCTGCACACTTTTGGTGAATTTTGTGAAAATTTTCAGTCAAAAATGTAACTTTTCACTTCATACGGCAATGGGAGAGGAAATGGGTAGTTTGTTATTTGAAACATTTGATCGTACAACATGTTAGGAAGGGAAATACATATCCAAGACCATTCAATATTCAAAATTATTTATCAGTATGGCAAATATAATTCCTAAACTGTAGTGATTGTGAACTCAAAAGCTAATTACTTTTGGGGGTACCTACTAAAATGTGTAAATCACAATGATCTATCAAAGTTTTTATCTGCAAATCTGGCAATTTTCCTGTGCTGCAAGGTTTTTTTTCTTCCCCCCCCCCCTCCCTTTTTATCATACCAATGCATGGGCAATGGGACAGTAACACAATAAACTATTTGCAGACCTTCAAGCAGTATTGCTGGTTTATCTGCACAACCTGGTGAAAAAAAAGCTTTCAAATGATCACCTGCCCTGATTTAAACACAGATCAAGAGATCCTCAGTATGTCGTACATCTATCAAGTAGACAACAAAAATTACTCTAATCTGAGTCTGTTGCTCACTAGAACCGGTTAGTCCCTGTACATTCTTTATGGGCATTACTGATTTCAGCAGTTAAATAACAGGTCAAATATCTGTTTAAGTAGAATTAATTAGGAGTAGGCCTCTCATCAAGCTAACGGGCAAAGTCCTAACCATTGAACTTATGAGTATTTCTTTAAATTCTTTCTATAAACCTCCTAACCAATCTCTCTCCCTTCCCCGTAAAGCCACCTCCGATCGAGGAAATATAATTATTGGGGATTTAATCAGTCACAGCATTATCTGGGGGTATGGATAAACCAACGAGATGGAGAACTTGTGGAGAACTGGTCAGATGCAAATCAGATTGCATCACGGAACAAAATGTGAGAAGGTTGTGCTTGACCCTCTCCCGCACACTCAACATCGACCGATTGGGCTGAAGGCGAATGCAGCCATTACTCCACGCACAGTTCCCTTTCACAGACGTTTCACCCTGAAGAAAGCAATCTGGGAGCAGTTTGTCATAGATCCGAATGCCTACCCACAGGATCTTCCAGCACTCCCTACTCATTACGCACATTTGGAAAGCTGTTGAAGAAATCATCACAGAAAAATATTCCACGAGGATGCCGTACAAACTATTCTCCTGGCTTGACGGATGACGAAGCTGCTGTACAATATATATTTCAGGAGCTTTTAGAATTACCCCTTTGGTGCCGATACACTTGAATGTGGGGGGAAATAGACAACTGCCATTATGGATAGTAAAAAAAGAAAGTGACAGTGATTTAACAAATCAATGGATATGACTCACTACAGCAGAAAAGCCGGGAAAACAATTCGGATCCTTGAAAACGACTATGCGAGTCTCAAACTATACCCCTAGTGACCACCGACCAAGTGACCCACTATCTTCTTGTGTACAGTCATGGTCACCCTATTTATTGCCCGCGAAGGGCCAACCTCCCTAAAAGAGCAGAGACAGCGTCCCAACTGAAGAGTCATTTGAAAACACAAGACAATTCAGCATGAACGTCTTGTCTGCTTGTGCTATGCTATTAAAGAAAATAATGAAGAGCAACAAGGAACCTGGATTAGATGTCCTCTGTGAGCAGATCACACTTCTTGGACCTGTTGCAGCCCAATGGCTGCTGACATATTAATCGACTGTTTGCATGAGAAAAAAAATGGCAAGAGGAAATTGAGGGTAGTTGCCTAACTCGAGCCAGGCAAAGACCCAATCAGCCCAAGGAGTTACAGAACTATCTCTCTACTCTGTCACACACACAATCCCTTTGAAAGGCTCCTGCTTAACCGCATTGCTCCCTTTGTGACTGAGTTCCTCATTCAAGTAGGCAAGATTCAGGCCAGAAAAGTCCTTTACTTATCAAGTACTGAATCTGAATCGGTACATCAGATGGTTTGAGGAAGGTCTGAAAACTGGAGAAGCCTTTGTTGACTTCTCTGCAGCTTATGAACCAGTTAATCATAGGGTAGGCCTACTTACGAGGAAAGTCATTGTGATGACAAAGGACGTCAAATTGACAAGGCTAATTCAGAACATGTCCTCAAACCGGTTGTTTGTGAATCTCAGTGGTTCCAGCAGCAAATGGTGGAGGCAGAAAAATGGTCCCCAACAAAGAAGTGTCCTTGTCCAAATACACAAACGACCAACTAATCCACCCAAACACCAAGAGCTACCTATGCTGATGAACTGTGCATTGCCTCATAAAAGCAGAAGAGGTGGAAAAAAACATTCAGTGATGCTCTGGCATATCTGACTCTTTACTATCCAGAGAAAACCCAACTTAGCGTCTTCCACCTTAACAATAGAGATGCAGACCGGAAACTGCTGGTCAGATGGTGTTGAAACTTGAAAGTGAATGAAACACTCCAGCAAGCCTGCCTACCTTGACGGCACTCTTGCGTACAAAGAACATATTGCCGAGACAAAGGCAAAAGCTGGAGAAAGGAACAACATCAAAAAGAGGCTTGCTAACACGATATGGGGAGCAGATGCCAAACCATCCGTTCAAAAGCTCTGCTGTATGCTTCAAGTTTAACCCAGTCCTGAATGCTGCTTGCTGAGCAATTTCCGACTGTCCGCTACCAAAAGAGTAAACGATCTTTACCTACTGTGTGGCACAGTCCCCCACACATAGAGGTATCAGAATGGGTGGAAAAACAAGCAAAAAAAAAATGTCCTTCTTCCACTCTTTAACTATGAACCTTCCAAAAAGAGACTCGAATCCTTCGTTTCACTTGACTGAATCCCTTGATGGCTATGCACACAGTCAAAGGATCCCCCTATAATGGTTAAACCACCTCCAGTCTGTGACGCAAAAGCTTTCCATGTGACCTAGCGAATCACGCCCCCAGGTTCAAGTGACGAATGGTCATCCTGACTATGTCTTAATCGCCTATGGTCTGGAACAGGAAGGTGCAAAGTCCTTAATATGCAGTTCGGGGCTACAGCAGGGATGCAGACACTATCTACGACTGAGGGGAGGATCAGACAGTGCATCACCTTTTGGTCTGCACCCCCCCCCCCCTACCAGAGCCGTGCGCTGCCAAAGATCTGGAGTCGTTCAACCCAAAAGCCAGATCTTGCTTGATCCCTCTACTACACAGGACTTGTGTAGTGACCCGAGAAGATGGGCACAGAGCAAATATTGCCCTTTAAAATCATGCAGTATACTATGACCAAAGGGAGCCTAGGTGTGCAGGAGTTTGTCTCTCCAAAAGGTGGCTTTTGGGGGTATGTAGATATGGGGTAAGATTGTTAGCATCGAATGTCTTTGCTCATTCACTGGCAAATTGTAATTTTCACCTTAAAACACTAACAATCAGAATAAAGGCACCTTTTCAGCAAAGTTTTAGCCTAACCGACAACCCCATCAGGAACCAATTAAGTCCCCGCCCCCTCCCCCATCCAACAACCCTTGAGCAAATAATCATTTTTTCCCCAAATGTCAGATTACCATAAATAGGTGTCTTCTACCAGTAAGATAATTAATGACAAACTTCTTCTTAGGTCACTAAAGATATCATGTCCTGTTAATGGTACAAGAATTACATGAAACTTTCCTGTGAAAAGACTCTCGTGCAGTGGCAAAGGCAGTGGCAGTTCATAGCTCTGGTAGGAGGGAGCAGACACAAAAGTGTTGTATCCTATGATCATCCTTACAGTTGCAGTTAGTTTCTCCATCCCTATTGTAGCCCCATTGGCGATTCAAACAAGATCAGGTAGGCCATTCTTCACTTGGACCTGGATAGTGATGTACTAAGTCCATAGGTGAGATTGTGCATCACAGACTGGAGATTGTTAGACCAGAGGGTGACGCTTTCATGCGTGCAGAGTCATCAAGGGATTCTATTGAGCGGAGAAAACTGTGTCTAGATTTGAGTCTCTTGGCAGGTTCATGGTTGACGAGTGGAATACTATGTTCTTGATTGTTTTTTTCTTTCATCTGTGCTGATGACTTCTCTTCTGACGTACGGTGGGGCAATAATACAGAGTAGGTAAAGATTACCCACTTCTGTTAGTCGCAAGCAGCCAGTGATGGCTCTGCAAGCTCCATTCAAGACTTGGGGTCAATATAGCACCAAGGGCTGCGTACTCAGCAGTGGAGAAGCAAAGAGCAAGAGCTGTGGTACAGAAAGATTTGGCATCTGTCAATTCCCCATCTGTCTCCCAGCTTCTTCAGAATGATATTCCTTGCTCCAAATTTTGCATTTGTTTTGGCAGCATGTTCTTTCTATGAAAAAAAAAGGTCTAGAATGACGCCAAGGTAGGTTTGCTTGTTACCAACTGACCCTCAGTTTTTGATCTGCTCTCTGTTTTTAAGGTGGAATACACTATAATTTGGGGGTCTTTTTGGATTGGCTCAGAGATGATTTATAGCACAGTAAGGAGTTAGACTTGCCAGATCATCACTGAGTTCGTTTTGGCACACTGATGACTGATTATTACTTTAGAGATTATTGCACAGTTCAACGTTTTCCCACTCCATTCAAGCAGTGATACAAAATTATGGCTGTAATTTAGATGTTCCAGCCTTATTATATGAACAAATCATCATTACAAATACAGATAAGTATGTTTTAGCAATACTGTAGGGGTATCATCCCAATTACATCAGTTTTAGATATATTCTCAGACATATTTATTATACCATGGATGTCTTTAAAGATTTACATTACTTGATACTTGATGTAGTGATGCCTTTGGCAGCTCATACAGAAGCTATACTGGGATGATGAATAAAGTGAGCCACTGGAAGGAGCATCATGAAGTGCAGAGATGGTGATGGATATACATAGCAATTTTGTATATGTACAGTAAAACATGCTATGCTGAGTGCAAGTAAAAACCAAGCTTTTGACTTTAAATCATATGGGATCCAATAGGGGGCTGCATCATTCTGATGGCAGGGAGAGCAGCCTCCTTGAAACTGGACATTCCTTTGGTGTTGGCAGCTGAGCTGGGTAGGTTGTTCCAGTTCCTTATCGTTCTTGGATAGAACGAGAACTTGAAGGGGTCTACTGTGGCTTCAGGTATGATGTACTTCAAGTTGTGATCATGTCTTGTATAAAATGTTGCTGGGGTGATGATAAGTGGAAGAGTTATGAAGACATGATGGTAGTGGATTTTGTGAAAGAGGGAACATTGGGCATGGATTCGGCGTGTGTGTAGTGCATCCAATTCCAATGACGTCACAAGAGATGAAGGTGATGTGGAAATCCTGTAGTCAGAGTACACGAAGCGAGCTGCTGATCTCATGACTGTGACTGTGTATGGATTCCAGGCCTCACAGCCATACTCTAGTTGGGGGCGCACTAAGGATGTGTAGGCCCTCGACTTCACATCTCTTGTACAGGAGGAAAGAGTTCAAGAGTACGACTTGCTTTCTGCCGGACGAATTGGCAATGCTTGTTCCATCGCAGATCAGAAGAAACTGTAACACCCAAGTTCTTGTAGTTGCTAACTCAAGGGATTACACTATTTATCAGATGATACTGCTGGATGTTGGGAGTGCGTATGCATGATCTAAATCTCCATGGAACGAACAGTAGCGTTAGTGTAAGCCCTACAATAGTGGCATGTGTACCTGTTTTTCCCGAAGCTTTTCTCGAAGCTTTGTCGATGTCCTTTACATATGTATGCATGTTGAGAGGAATCCTTGTCTTTTCTTTCAGACATCTTTTCTTAAACTGAGTATTTAGGGCATCAGTTTTTAACAGCCGAGTCACTGACACTATCGCTGTAGCAGAAAATACCTGAAGGACAACATCAAAGACCACTTAAGCTGATATGCCTCCTCTCCATATTTAGGGACTTTTCTTGTATACCCCTCCCTGGTTGTCTCAATAGATGTGTGCAAAGATCATGACATATTACATAATGACACTTATATATACATAGAAAACATCTCCCAATTTAGTCAGCCTGTCTATCTTTAATGGTTTTCTTGTCCTTTTCTTGGCCTAATCAGGAATGATAGCTCAGTCGATAGAGCGGGGGTTTCGGATTCCGGTGACCTGGATTTGATTCCCACTTGGTACATTAGTGCTCTTTTGTAGGGCGCATCCTCATTACCATGTTACCAGGTTTTGGAGAGGACATTAAGCTGTCGGTCCTCTGGTTGTTTGCTTACAAGCATTCATGCTTCCTTAGTAATCAGGTAAACAACCATCATATTAAGGCTTAAGATCCCAAGTTTTCATACTTTCATCCCTCTGATTTCTTGCCAGTTATCAAATTGAAAGTGACATTATAAGTTCCCTGTGATTAAACTTCTGACACTTAGTAATAGTATTAAAGTTTTTGGCTCTCTTTTATTAGATAAGCAGTTTTCAGCAGCTTCTTTTTGCCATTGCGTTAAAGTTTCAACAGAAACTTGTCGAACTCACAACTTTGGCATCTTTGGGCTACAGCCTCCACACAGACACAACCTTGGAAGTTGGACATGCATGGGTGATTAGGTATTATTTGACAAAACAGATCCATTTGTAAACCATTCTATATTCACTCGAGGAAAGTGATCTGAATATGCAGCCAAAAGCCTCTGCCAATGACTTAATTGAGTATAGGACGTCCCTGAAATTGAAAAAAAATATCTGTATAAGCCTTAGGTGAAGACCCACTTTATGATCAAATTCAGGGACTGTGCCTGAAGAGTAGTGTTGTCCATTCTATTATATCATCAATGCTATACCTACTGTAGCACACTAAAAAAATGTTATGTACCCAGCTATGAATCCTCCAAACCATATTATTCTCTTTTTATCTTCAACATTTAACTTTCTCTTTGAAGCTGCTCTTTTATATATGATAAGTTTAAATGCCATGCTCATCGCACTGTTTAGAATTGGTAGACAAGCAATATACAAACAAGGATAAATGATTTTTTTTAGAAATAAGAGAAATGAAGTGGTGTCCTTTAATTTACCATTGCCAGTATGCATGTAGGTATATTATTGAAAGGGATGGTCCAGGCTGGATAATCTCTATATCTCAACTAAAAGAGTAAAATTCACAAAGCAAAATGGTGAAAATTTGATCAAAATCGGATAAGAAATAACAAGTTATTGAATTTTAAAGATTTGCATTATTCCGGTGAAACAGTTCTAGGTATGTCTTTATGAATATTATTAGGTGGGCTGATGATGTCATATCCCCACTTCTTCTTTTGTAATTTATTATATGAAATTAGGTTTATTCAAAATTGTTCTACCAAGAACTAAAACAATTGACAACTGATTAAGTACATTAGTTATTTATTGCCGTAACTTATTTCATCATAATGCAGACACATTATTTACGCATGTATGAAATAATGAAACATTTATGATTTCATGTATTAACATAAGAAAAAGGAAAGTGGGGATGTGACATCATCAGCCCACCTAATGAATATTCATGACGATGTGCATATAACTGTTTTTAGAAATATTGATAAACTTTAAAATTCAATAACTTTGTTATTTGTTATCCGATTTTTAAGAAATTTTCAGCATTTAGCTCTGTGAATGTTACCCTATTTATTTAGATAGAAATATTTTCAGCCTGGACCATCCCTTTAACAAATGGTACTGCACACTTAAAAGTGGATTATTTTCCTCAAGATTTTTAAGGGGAAAATACATCGTTGCTAAGGTAAATAGTGTTGCTAGGCAATGAAATTGTGTCAGTAGATAATAGTACAACTCCGGAATGCTGTTTGCCTATCGATAACAAACTATCATGTTAATATTCTCAATATTTTTACTCTAAGGCACAACTTCCTCAGCACATTTGGCCGAGATGAAGAGTGGTAACATAGCCGTTGCTAGGGAATATTGTTTCTAGGCAACACTTTTGTCTCCAAGGAAGCTATAAAATAGTCAGTTTGTTGAATGATTATTGAAAACGAGGTTGTAGGCATCTATATGATAATTGTGTCAGTATTATTGCTCATAATAAACCATTTTTCCACAGATTTGTCCAGGAAAAGAGTGTTAACATAGTCGTTGCTATGGAAAATAGTCGTTGCTAGGCAATGAATTGGTATCCATGGGTAATATGAAATGGTAATTTTGTTGTTGTTCTATTGAAGACAAGATACTACATGTTAATTGATCAGGTATTATTAACTCAATCAACTTTTTCACCACAAAATAGTATAAAGTATGTGACTTGTACATACGTGTTTCAATGCATGCAGTCAAAATGAACATAATATGGCGATTTGTACGATGTGAAGGGGTATGTCAGTTAGAGCTTAGCAAATTTATTTGAGGTTCGCAATGGTTAAAATGGGGGTTTTCAGTTCTTATTATTATTTTTCAATAATACTTTATAGAATTTAATTGGTGTAATTTATTTGGTTTAATCTAACCTAGTTAAAAAGTTAAAAGTTAGGTTTGATATGGAAAAATAAGTGGCTTACTTAAGGAGCTAAATGGTTGCTAAGGAAATTTTTGTTGCTAGGCAACAGTTTCTGAGAAAATGTTCATAAAATTCATGCTTACTCAAATTAATGAGTAAAAAATCAATATTCACAAGAAATATTCAATAAGTATTTAAAATGGGCGTGGCTTATTCAAGGCTGGTTTCCATGGTGATGCTACACATTACGGCATTTTTAATGCCCAATTCCGAAAAATTCTGAAAATTTCCTTTAATTTGATGTATGATTTTGCTTTGATCCAGCCGGGGGGATTAAAGTCAAGAAATAAGGCACTTTTTGGCTTCTGGCCGCTCACCTATTACTGGTCATTGTTCATGATTGCAAATCAAAGACCAAACCTACATCATTTGTACAAATTTCATCATTATTAAAAACAAATATTTGATTTTAACAGTGACTTCATTTACACCAACAATAAAACTTGTGATTGAACTTTTACTATAATCTTGATAAATTGGCTGAGTGCATGGTATTGTGGGAAAGATGATCTGAGCTCTCTTTCTTACCAGGATGATGATATCTCTGTTGGAGTACATTGCTCTTCCAACGCTGACCCTCTGTTTTTGACCTCCGCTGAGATTGATACCCTTTTCACCAATCTCTGTTTGATCCCCTCCAGGAAGGATCTCAATGTCTGGTTCTAATGCACATGACTTGAGCACCTTACGGTATCGTCTGTTATCAAACTCATTGTTGAATATGATGTTGTCTTTGAGGGATGCATTGAGCAGCCAGGCTTTCTGGGCAGCATAAGCAATGCTACTCTTACTGAAAGAAAGAGGGGTTAGCACAAAAAATATTCATATTCCCTCATCTTCACTGAACCAGATTGACTAAGTTTGTAAGGCATAGATTGGTTTTGTTCAAGTTACAATCCATGGATTGGAACTAACATAAAGGTGGGATGACCCAAGCCTTCTGTGTATAATTGTACTTTCCTTTCCCTGTTCACATGCTAAGTCGCAAAATGGAACAATCATCATTACATATGATATTAAAGATTGTTCATCTTTACAGAATGAAGATTATTATGTATAGAGGCATACCCCAATGTAAAGTCTTTGTCACTGTCTGAGGTACTGTGTTTTAAAATAAAAATGCTGAGACAGCAATCCTTCATAAATCCTTCATGTTACCATTATGGTAACCATATATGTTCGGAGTGAACAATTCTTTTGGAATACTTAACACAAAATATTGATTTCAGACTTCAAATAAATAACCATGTACCTGAATGGACCTGGTACCAACCCAGAGTGTATTTAATGTTCAAAGGCCTCCAGTGTCCACTTCCACAAGACAAAGGACTGAAAGGATTAAAACTTTGTTTTCCTGTTTAATGCACATATGACATGCAACAGTTCATTCTTATTCTTAATTTAACTGTAATAGCCATATATATGATCATATTGGTAACTATTGTCTTGTATTTAAATTAGTGTTCCTTAACTATCAGTTATATATTTTGTTCATATCACAGAACAGGTGTTTTACTTTGTAGAATATAACTTCTGGGCCTATGTATTTGGAATATGTTTCATGATTTGTTTGTCTCAAACATGAAATACCTGCAAGTTTTTTTTATGATGTAACAGAGTTTGTTATCAATTGCACTGTTAATGTTATTTTTAAGGTCATAGCATTTCTAACAGTTAGATGATCATCAGAATATTTCCAACATTCAATAAGAATACCTGTGCAATAAGAACAAAACGACAAACCTGCCAAACATAACACTTCCACTCATTGTTGTCATCTCCCCAAGAATAGCTGAAATAAGTGATGACTTTCCACTTCCCACTTGACCAACTACCATTGTTAGTTTACCTGAAAAAAAAAAAAGAAGCAAAATCAAATTCACATATTTCATGGATATACACAGAAAAGAATTTACAAAAATTATGCTGGTCAACCAACTAATGTAAAATATACTGACAATTGTTGCTAGTTGATTTCCTGTTAAAAGATAGTATGCTGGTGAGTAGAATTACCTCTCTGAATATACATGTCATTGAGTTACCCACAAGAATATCCTTAAAAACACTATAAAATGTATGAATCTATCAAATACAGTATACAGAAAGTTTGTGATGGTATGTATACTTACAAATTTCATGTAAATTTTTATTTTTTAATTATTCAATAAACGCTTACCTGCTGGGATCTCCACATTAGCTCTAGATATGATAGGAAGGTTGCTATCTGAATCCCATGTAAAACTCGCATTCACAAGCTACAAATGAAACAAACAACATTCATTTTCTCACAATTACATCAAGTATCATCATAATCATCATTTGTTCTTTCATAATTGGTTTTTGTAACATCACAGCACTCCCTCTCTCAAATATCAATTTCCCACACATCTTAAAGGAGAAATATATTGATTATGAATGTGGTCTTATTATATATCAATGGAAAGGTAATGATGTGGGGATTATCAGTGGGTCATTAAAAAAAATAACGAAAATAATACATAAGGTGAAAATCGCCGATTAAAAAAATGCTAAAATGCCTCTCCGAAATATGCCTCGCATCGGTCTCTGAATTGACTCGAATTTGATGACGTCACTGGCTGTACGAGAGGCTTGATTGGCTCTCCCCCGTGAAGCTCCACTTGCATGCAAAACCTGTTGCGAGGGTACGTTTTCTCCACACTGTCCCTGAATACTTCGATCCCGAAAATGAAAGAAAACCCAGAATTTTATCTAGATTTTGATTTTCAAATTGATGATTTTGAAGATGAAGAGAATGATGATGAAATGAACAACAAAGTGACATAGTTGGAGGTAAATTGGGGGAATTACGCCGATGATGATGAGTCGGACAATTCAACTTGCAACACGATCACATGTATGCCGATTTGCTACCAACTCATGTAGCTGCTAAAAGTGCTAGCAACACCGCGCGGGCCAAATTGAACTCATGAAAATGAATTACCACACTGTCCAGACAGAGTCTCTTACCTCTGTGACTATGAAGAAGGAAAATAATGATATAACTGTATTTACAAACAAGTGAATATAATTCGAACCTGAAGGCAAATCAACTAATAGCAGCAGACGATATGCACCGACGATAAACTTCATGTGGCTGGGATAGATTGTCACTCATTCTGTTAGATGTAATTTTTATCTCATTAATTTGACAAAATTACGAAACTCAGGGAATTATTTATCTATATAAAAATATAGTAACATCTTGTATTATTTTTTAAATTACGATCAAACCTCTTTTGAAGGAAAAGGTTGAGGTAAATTAAAATTAGATGTAAAAGATCATCCCCAACATGCGTAGCTTGTATACATGCTTGTTTGTCATTGCAAACAAACCATCTCAAACACATGTACTGGTATTCCTTGCTGATTGAGAGCTGTGAAACATGTGCATATATCTACTCTCTCAGCCAAGGCGAGCAAGCAATACGGCATGTTTGTGATGGTTTGTTTACGATCACATATACGAGTTGCGCATGTTGGGGATGATCTTTTACATCTAATTTTAATTTACCTCAAAGTTTTCCTTCAAAAAAGGTTTTATCGTAATTTAAAAAATAATACAAGATATTACTATATTTTTATATAGATAAATAATTCCCTGAGTTTCGTAATTTTGTCAAATTAATGAGATAAAAATTACATCTAACAGAACGAGTGACAATCTATCCCAGCCACATGAAGTTTATCGTCTGCTGCTATTCGTTGATTTGCCTTCAGGTTCGGATTATATTCACTTGTTTGTAAGTACAGTTATATCATTATTTTCCTTCTTCATAGTCACAGAGGTAAGAGACTCTGTCTGGACAGTGTGGTAATTCATTTTCATGAATTCAATTTGGCCCACGCGGTGTAGCTAGCACTTTTAGCAGCTACATGAGTTGGTAGCGAATCGGCATGTGATCGTGTTGCAAGTTGAATTGTCCGACTCATCATCATCGGCGTAATTCCCCCAATTTACCTCCAACTACGTCATTTTGTTGTTCACTTCATCATCATTCTCTTCATCTTCAAAATCATCAATTTGAAAATCCAAATCTAGATAAAATTCTGGGTTTTCTTTCATTTCGGGATCGAAGTATTCAGTGACAATGTGGAGAAAACGTACCCTCGCAACAGGTTTTGCATGCAAATGGAGCTTCACGTGGGAAAGCCAAAAAGCCTCTCGTACAGACAGTGACGTCATAAAAAATCCCCAATTTCGCGGACATAATTCTGCGTGTTTGAAGCATTCAGAGAGAGAACTTTAAACTATCAATTAACTGAGTTTCATCGGTCTCCATGATAAATGATGTACACCATCGTGTTCTTCTTATTTTCTCCTTTAATTTGATATATGATTCTCCATTTTTACGATTTTCAATATATCTCTACTTTAATGTCAACAATCAACCTTACTAAAATTCTGTTATAATCATATCCTTCAAAGAAATGTACACATATCAGAATTGTAATATTCTTTTGCACATGTACTGGTCACTCCAAGCTTCAATGCTTACAGATTCATAAGTCTTAACTTCTTAACCCATGGGTCCGTATTCTGAACTCGGGTTTAAATTAAACCCTGGTTTAAAGTTGTGGTTTAACTATGGAGAGCCATTTTGGGCACAGATCTCTCTTTAGTACATGTTCAATGTATTAATTCTAATGACACTAAAATTATTCATAACTGTTCCAGAATGATAACTGAAATATTTCGTTTCATTATGAAGCAAAGGGAAACAAAATAGTACATGTAAGAAAAATACAATATAAGCATAATTTTTGAGTTTTTGGCTCACCATAATTTTAGCACAGAGTTAGACCATGGTCTAAGTTAAACCTGACTTCAGAATACAGGCCATGGTGTTTCCATCTCAATCATCTTTTCTCTACCACTTTCTTTACCATTCTTTCCTTATAGACCTAACTTTTAAATGAGCTCATTTACAACATATTTCACATGCTCCAACTCAATTGATTGAAATTAATTCTGTGTATGTATGTGTTTATTCCATTCTTTCTACCTGGGATGTACTATGAAATGGAACCTCCAAAAATAGCAGCAAATAGGATTTCATACCTTAACAGCTACGTCATCAGGGATTGGACTGGGTGCCACCTCTGACCTTGACAGGCGATCTACTGATCCGTATCCATATTTGTGTGATGTATCTTCATTCTGCAGCAGTGATGATTTCTCACTGGTCGAAGGTTGTCGGAAACCAACAGCAGGAACCTAACGATGGCAACAAATTTAAAATACTGCATGTCAAATATTCTATGATTTGGCATCAATATCAGAAAATAAGGAGTTTCTTTCATATTGCTATTCATGCATTTCATTTTCAAGTTGTTTGGGCAGTCCTAGATAACTTTACAAGCAGCTTTATTGATCACCCCAGGGGAGCATTTCATCAATATTTTCATTCGACAAGTTGTCAGATCTGACATCTTTCCATGATTTTGATTGGCTGAGAAGCACTGTTCCTATGGTAACTGTCGGATAAAATGGGACTTGTTTGATAAAACGTCTGACATGTCCTTTCAGGAAATGCCCCCCAGGTATATCTATATCTGAATTGTGATTAAATAATTTGACAAAACTAGGGGCTTGTTGTGCATATCTTACAAACATGTGCAGATTTAGCATAAAGTGGTTACCTGGCCATTTTCGTCACCATCACAGTGCGTATCCTCCCTTAGCACATCAGCAGTAGCAGCAGTCTCCACTTCAGGGGCTAGGAAGAAGTTGAGCAAACGGTTGGAACTGACCACTGCATTGACCATGATAGCAAGGGTCATAGGCAATAAGAACAGTGGTATGGTGAGTTGATTGAAGAAAGAGAGTGAGGCAAAAGCCACATCAGGAAGGAGAGGTTTGCCAGTGAAGAGGGTGTAGGTTCCAAATGACTGCAAAAGAAATATTTGTATTGTCTTCAAATATATGTTTTGATCCCATCAACAAACGTAAACACTATACACACTTCCTATTTGCCTAGAACTTGTGAAATAATAATTAAACCATAATGTATGGGAGCCTTATAAAGAAAGTGGTCTAATAATTTATTCCCAGAATATTGCCCTTGGTTAAAGTCATGCCTTTTCTCATGAATGTGTGATATACCTGTAAGTGGTATATGAGGAGTCACAATCAGTCATTATCTCCATTTTATTTTTTACTTGATTCTTGTGATATTGATAAAAATGTGCTTTTCCTAAATATTCAATTTTGATATTTATTATCAAATACACATCAATTCTTTTTATCTATTAAAAAAAAACTAATCCTATTTTTAGGAAAACAAAAATATTCAACCATTTATAATGAATACTTTAAGAATGTAATACAAATTTTCTTCATCACTTGGCCCTATTTATTGACTTATAGAGCTGGCATATTTGATGTTACATCATCAATTTTTTATTAATAAGAAATAAAATGACACCACTATCAGACAGGGAGACAAAGAGTACCAAATTATACAACATCATAAAAACCCAAGATTTTGCATTTGTTTGTTCTTAAATCATATCTCACAGTTTCAATGTATCATTGGCCTAGTTCTACGCATTTAGAATGTGGTCATATCTTGAACTTGTTGAAACGATTCCTATCAAATTTTGGCTGTGGATGTTTTTCACTTTGCTGCTCTGAGATATAAAATTTAAAAAAAGATGAAATGAAAAAAAAACCTGCCAGCTGCCATTGTATATATGATAGTTCTAGACTATATAATATGTAAAGAAAACTTGATAAAAAACAGTTTAATACATGTAACAATTTCTAGGATGATACTTACTACAAGTGTCACAAGAATGGGTCCAGTTGATGTTATAAAGACTGCATAGAAAATTGAAGGAAAAAAAAGAATTTTGAAATTAATAATACTTTCATATAAAAAAATAAACAACTTATATTAAAGTAGGTACATGTATTTCAAAGTTGCAGATGTCCAATATTTAGATGATGATGTTTGTCAGAAAGATGAGTGTTAACATCTAAAGTAATAAATACTAAGCCCTCTGGTTTGTCATACAAAGTTTATTGATGTATAAAGCAATCTAGTTCATAAGAATACTTTTAGAATATATCATTTATTGAATGGGAAAACTTAAACTCCAACACTAAGTTAAAAATACATGGCTTGAAAGGTGCATGAATTTGTATTGTTTGTTAGTATTTTGTATATTGCCCTTTGGTAAATATAAAAACCCTACAGTAAAATTTAATCCTAATGATATGCACATGCTTAATAGTATGTTATCCCTGATATCACAAAAAGCGAGAAGTCTTACTTGTAGCAACAAGATTGCCATTGATCTTAAACATAGCCCACAGTTCATTGGTTCTCACTGCCTCAATAGCACTACAGTAAAGTTCCTCCCATCCATACAACTTCAAGAGTTTGATACCCTGCAACATCTCATTGGACAACTTTAGACGAGTGTCAGAATAGTGCTGATGAAGGAAATAAAATTCAAATTAAGAAAGTTAAGAATTTATGGATATTTGGTATGAAATTGATTATAAATGGTTTTATATTGCCTGGCTTCTATGATAGATATCATATCTGATATTCACCAACATATTCTGGGAAATTCTTGTAATTCTGGTAAATCCTTGTATTCAAACAATCACATTTCATATCAACTGACATGGACATGCAACACTATGATCATTCATTGTAGACAGCACAATGTGCATTATGCATTATGTGAATGGATATGTAAATTAGTGAACTATCAATGTTATCCCTTGAACATTAAGTTACCCATGCTCAAGAAACATTGTTTATACCTTTGATATTTTAGCCATTTCTAAATGAGTTACTAATGTTTGAAATTAAAAATTTATCATAAACAAAAGTAATCATTTTCATTTCATCTGACAAATTAATTGAATATCCAATGCGCAAATATCACACTACTGAACCTTCTGTTTCCAGAAGTGCCTAATACACCAGTATCAAGGAACAGCATACATGTATACTGTACAAGATACAAAATGGTCTTAAATTTATGGGAAACATACAGATATAGCTCATACAATTTGAATGTTGGTTTGCACCAGTCTGACTTCATTACAGAACAGTTCTGCTGTTTGGTTTGCAGCTTGAGAATTCAAGGCTTTTGTTGAACGATTCAATTTTTTTTGTGTGAATAGTTTGATGAGATACTTTCAGGGTGTATAAAATAAGAAATCTAAAGCTGACAAGATTTAACACTGGTTTGTGTCATTTCACCAGCAATAGAAAACCTTTATGTCTTGTCTGGTTTCAAATGCTCAATACCCCAAAAGGAGGGGGATTTTGACTTCAAATGCAACAGAGACATATATGCAAACAGGTTAATACTGAAGTAGAGCAAGTTTGTGATAACATAAAGAAGAAAAACAAGCAAACAATAATCAAATTTGCTAAAAATCATGACAAAAATTTGCCTTTGAAGCATCTTCATGTAATTTATAAACAAAATTTCACCTAGGCTTTGCGATTTGATTTGGGAAAACAAAAATAAATTGAGATAAAGTACACAAAATTCACAAAGAATCTAAATCACGATACTGGTTTTACTTACAAGGGTTGTCTTTTGGAGTTTGGACATGAGACTAGCAATCTTCATCTGGAATGGTAGCAAGACAACAAACACTGCAGACCCAAGCAATGCAGATACCCCAAGTTGTTGGTACAGCAACACTAATGTAATAGTGATCTGTTGCAGGAAAAAAAATGTGTTTCTCTTTCTTTGATATACACAGAATTAAGATTTGCCCATTCAAATTCATCCAATCATAGAAATATCCTTATCATGATCAGTTAAAATTTATTACATATCCAATTTTAGTGTTGCTGGTGTCTTACCAAACACCAAAAGTACAAAAAGGGAAATTGTACTGTGCATGACATTCAGAAATGTTCACACACTAACTAGTTCTGTTATCACTGCAGGGAAGAGGAAGGGGTATAATAAGGAGGGCATCAAACATAATAGGGAAACAAGAATACACCATTCATTCAACTTAAACTCTGTGAAGTAAGATGGGACAATGATTAGCCCAGTGCCACTCAAATTAGAAGTAGTATTCAGATTGTTTGACCCCTTAGTTTCAGACTTAGTTTCTTTTCTGAAATACAGTTTCTACTGTGCAGTCTAATGTGTGTTAATTTTAATAATTAAGGTTCATTCATAAAAAGCCAGTTGATGGAATAGCGCTTGTCACAAAGTGTTCTGATAATGAAATGTGCATAATTTTGAAAACACAACCAAACTGCTTAATATAAGGTTACAAAACTGGAAATTATTTGTTTGTACTTTGTAAATATTCATCTCTTCTAACTCCTAAAGACCTCCTCTCATAACCACAAATATTTATATATTATTCAGATAACATTAGCAGTAATGTTCATCTCCAACATAAAAGTAACTTTGGAAGGTACCTGTCTTGAATAATAATCATTACTATCTTCTTCTATATCCTTCCTCTGCTGTTCTTAGAGATCTACAGTACATTTATACTGTCAAGCTTCATTTGTGTTATTATACAGTTTGAAGTAATTGTGGGATAGAGCGAGAAAGGTGTATCTTAATGCAGGAAATTCAAGACAAGGTTGAGGCTGTTTGGAAGAATCAATTAATTTGATAATGGGCAGGAACAGAACAGTAAGGGTAAAGTGCTGAGATTCTTGATCAACATATCAGTAAAAAAACAAAAAAACAATAACCAATGAAAATCAAGATTAAAATAGTAGCCATCATTAATGGAAAAAGTTATCCTCCATTGTAGATTTCATAAAATTTGACAATGATACTGTATAAACAGATTGACATTTATGGGCTAAATGTTAAGTCTAGTTGCAAGGGATATTCATACCTCAAGAGTACTAATAGACCAGCAGTAATGCATCTTTTAAAAGCAGAATAAAATGGGAGAATGGTACTGTATTAAAAGATTAATTTTCATGGGCTAGAGGTTGATCTTACTGAATAAAATATGCAAATACCTGAAGAGGAATAGACCAACAGTAATGCATCATTTGAAAGCAGAAGAGAAGTGACATGGCATCTGTGGACATGTGATTGGTAATCTGTCCCATAGTCATCATCCCACCAGTTGTGGCATAGGTAGACAGACGAAGTGACTTCTCATAAACCATGGTCTGTAACAAAAATATCAGTCATGAAATGAAAGTTAATCAATCTTTCAAAAACATTGATTTAAATGATCAGTATAAACAAACAAGTGGAATGCCTCTGGCGGTCTCACCTGCCTTACGCGATTCAATACAGCAGCAGTACTGACTTTGAAAACTACTATAACTCGCACAAGATGTTCAGTGATACTTGGTTTATACTCTTATGTCCACGTTTTTATGAACTAGACCAATACACTTACAGAGATATGATGGTAATTCAACAAATACCCCCATTATGGCCAAAGTTCATTGACCTTTGACCTTGGTCATGTGACCTGAAATGCGCACAGGATGTTCAGTGATACTTGATTACTCTTATGTCCAAGTTTTATGAACTAGACCAATATACTTTCAAAGTTATGATGGTAATTCAACAAATACCCCCAATTCGGCCAAAGTTAATTGACCCTAAATGACCTTTGACCTTGGTCATGTGACATGAAACTCAGGCAGGATGTTCAGTAATACTTGATTAACCTTATGGCCAAGTTTTATGAATTAGGTCCATATACTTTTTAAGTTATGCTGTCATTTCAAAAACTTAATCTTCGGTTAAGATTTGGTGTTGACGCTGCCGCCGTCGGAAAAGCGGCGCCTATAGTCTCACTCTGCTATGCAGGTGAGACAAAAACAGAATGAACAATCAAAACTGCATCCCTAACAATATTTTACAATACTGAATTAATCAACGGCTGTATCAAATACTATATGCTAAAAAGTATATTTATGAAATAGATATGACAAACAATCTCTAAATAACACATTGATTTACAGCTTTATTGCTGATGTTTGGGATGAATGTGCTCACCTGAATAGCTGTCCTAATATGCATACTCTCCAAGATGACCCAATGGTAATGGGTTTGAAGACACAAGAACTTAACAGATGCTGCAAAGAACATAACTCCCACCAAGACAAAACCATTCGCAAAGAAGTTTGAGAATGTGATGAAACCAATGTTCTGTATAAATCAAGTATAAAAAGGAACTAAATACATTTGATGTTTGGAAAAAGCTTATTTCAGTTTCATTAATTTAACCAACGTATACATTAAATATAGATTTTATGAAGCCATAAAAAATATCTAAATACCCTATATAACATTAAGGATTTTATTCTTTAATAATAATAATCCGCTTTTATATAGCGCTTTATTGGAATGACGTGTCTAAGCGCTTTACAGATATATTATTACCCCGGTCATCAGATTCAATCAGTCATTTCCGCACACAATGTGTGCACATCCTCCACTCCCTGGAGAGTATTCCAGTCAGTCGCCGGTGAGGCACACACAGTACTGGACAAGCTACAATGACTTTCACATCCTACCGGGTACCCATTTAGCACCTGGGTCGAGAGTGCCAAAGTGTGGAATAACGCCTTGCCAAAGGACGCCAGACCGTCGTGGGATTCAAACACACGACCCTCTGTTTACAAGGCGTGAGTCAAAACCACTACACCACGGCTCCTCCACACATCTTTCCTTTCTTCTTTACTTTACATATAACTTTTTCCATGTGAAATTTGAGAACAAATTGCTTCAACTATGAGAAGGCTCACAAGCCCACAATCATTTGTAAATCCATTCTTTAAATTCAAATTTTACTTGTCACATTATGAGAAATACTTTCTCACCTTTGGTTCATTGCCCGTGGTGATATTCTGGACATAAAGTGTAATCCCTCCTACTGCAAGAGGTCCAATATATCCCATACAATCACCAACCAATTTGATAAGAGCTGCCCAGAAGTTTCTCCTTCCATACACTTTAAGATAAACAGTCCACATGCCTGGTTTCTTCCCAACCTTTGCCTTCTCTTCCTGAAAAAAAAGGGAAAAAGAAAACTTTTAGCAAATATCACAGATCATAATGTGAATATTACCAATGAGATATTAAAAGCTATTGTACATTATCTACATTCCTCATGGGGTCTATGATTTCACACCACGTAACATGTTAATCTACATGTAGTACACTCGTCATACTCAATTTGGGAGGCAAATATACTTATAATAAGAACCTCTTAACTAAGTATATCAAATATATTTGTGGTCATCAGACTACAAGTTGCATTTTTGATACACTGGTAGCAAATTTTTTGTGAATGCTATTAAGTTCAATGACGTTTCAGTTGGGTGCAATGAACTACAAATCCTGGAAAGGTATGGTATTGCTGAGTTCCTATAGGAGTTACTTTAACAGAAACAGAAAAGGTACTGCTATTGTGATTATTGACTATTGTTGTTATTGGTCTGAAGATAAATTCTAATGGATTAACACATCGATGATTATCCAATTATTGTGGTCTCTAAATCAATCCATTTTCATTTTATTAAAAAATAAAATTAGACCAAGCTACATGTATTGTGTTACTAACATTAGATACATTAAACCCTTATTTTTGTCACTGCAGCCCACCAGAAAATCTTCACAGTGGATTCAACAATTGGTTTAATGCCTCATCATGTCCCAATGACTTTGCACAAAAATTGTTATGAATTTTATCTGAAAGAGCAAAAAAGATTTCACACAAATTAGACTGTAATGTTAACAAGAAGCATTGATGTCAGTGAAAACATCTACTGATTGTTAAAATATATATATAGCAAATTGAATTTCATTTCTAAACCACATTGGAAGGTTGAGTATGTACATGTACAGAGTTAAGTAACTACATGTATTTCTCAATACATTTGCTTAGCTTTCAGTATATTTTAAGGATAGCAAGACCATGACTATGTAAACAGACTTCTTCATACTCCCACTCCCTTATTTGTTAGATCATCTAATGCATGGACCAGTTCAGTATACACTTAAAGTTGCTTACACTGGTTTATCAGTGATACATGTAGCTCAGAAGTTTGCTCAAAGAGGTCTGCACACAAAGCAATTGCCAAAGAGAATGCTGTCAGTGAAAAGAAATCGGTGTGCATGTACAGTGAATATGAATGAAGCTTGAAATTAGAGCATGCTGCTTTCCAAATTCCTTCTACATGTACTTTTTTCACTTTTTAACTAACAGTCCAATGATTGTTATAATCCTATTAAATGAATATGTAGGCCCACTGTAATATTCAAAGAGCCACATGAAGAAGTCATACCACACCATATGACACAAATGACAAAAATCACAAGAAGTTTTATGTAACTTCTTCTGGACTTCGTGTCATCTTATACCGTTTAGATCTACTGAAAATCTAGAGTGCCTCCGGAGGCTACGTACCGCAGGTCGTTCTAGACGAGTCGTTAGATCTAAACGGTCTTGGCACAAAGGGAATTGAGGGAATCGCGAGGGAAAATGTCCACATTTCATAAACTATATCCATAAACTTTTAAAGTAATGACAGCAATTTAATATTACCTCAAACATGGCCAGAGTTCATGGACCTTAAATGAACTTTGACCTTAGTCATGTGACCTGAAACTCGCGCAAGATGGTAAATAATACTTGATTACTCTTTATGTCCAAGTTTTAAGAACTAGAACAATACACTTTCAGAGTTATGATGGTAATTCAACAAATATCCTCAACTTGGCCAATGTTCATTGACCTTAAATGACCTTTGACCTTGGCCATGTGACTTGAATCTCAGGCAGGATATATAGCCTACTCTCAAAGTTATGATGAAATTTAAAAAAGGTTAAGATTTTGATGTTGATTCCCCTAACATGGTCTAAGTTCATTGACCCAAAATGACCTTTGACCTTGATCATGTGACCTGAAACTCGGGCAGGATGTTCAGTAATACTTGATCAACCTTATGTCAAAGTTTCATGAACTACATGTAGTTCCATATACTTTCTAAGAATGCTGTCATTTCAAAAACTTAACCTTCGGTTAAGATTTGATGTTGACGGCGCCTCCGCCTTCAGAAAAGCGGCACCTACATGTATAGTCTCACTCTGCTATGCAGGTGAGACAATAAACATTTAGGCCTACTTCTCCAAAGTGACCATATTTGGCATTTTAGAACCAAAATTACTGTCTCATTTTGTTTTTTTCCAGATTCAAGCCCTCGTATCTTTACCATTAGTTATCATGAGATGTTGTTGCTAATCTGAATAACTTATTAAAATACAATTATTTAAAACTGAAAACCCCAATAGCTACATGTACAGATAATTTGATTTTTATGACAATAAACCCCAAATGGGGTTTCAATTCTGTCAAAAAAATGTCTTCTCCAAAGTCTGTGATTTTATGCATTGTTAGACATTACTTGATTAGTACTATTTTTGTGTACAAGAACACTTGTATCAATGCAACAAACTATGTACAATTTGCCCACATCCACTTATTTTTCAGACAGCACACGTTCCGATGTTGTCAAATCTATTTCTGTCCAAAGTGTACTCTCTGAAAATTGACAGAATATGTAATTAAAAGATTGAACCCCTATGAAAAAATAAGTAGGTGACCTTATAGCTTCACGTAAAGTCCAATATGAAATATTAAGAATGGAGTTTCACTCTTTTTATTCCCCTCCCTCTTTCTACTCTTTGTTTTCCACTCCTAATGAGGTATTTCTGTCAAAAGATGCCTTTACTCTATACTACGTATTATCATAAAACACCTTTCAAAGTGAATACATGTAAGACTTAATTTTCATTCTCATTGCATTTCCACCCTGTGGAGAATTAATATCAACGATTCAGTCAGTTTTTTAACAGGAGTTTGAATTTTAAAAATAATTATTAAAGCTAGAAATTGTAATGATATAGATACATAACAAGTAATGCTTTGAAAGAGGATGGAGAGTACAGAAAGAATTAGGACATCAAATATTAATAAATCCATTTGCATATTATACATGGGTTGCACTTTCCCCAGTAGGAAGGATTACATGTCAGGTAAACAACATGCCCCATTCATATTAGCTCCAGAATAAAACATACATGTAGGCCTATTATCTAAATCTAGATTTAGGCCATATTAACTCTGGCCTTTTGACAAAGCCTTGTGACTTGGCCATATTCCTCATCAAGTAGTGCCTATGTAAAATGCCCTCTCTCTAAAATCATTTAATTTAATTATAAAGAGGCACTTTGAAATGTCAGATAGCTAATACCAAATACATGTAGTTTTCAGCCCAATTTATGCTTGAAAAGTGGTTTTACAGTCAAACTGAATATAAACCTACATAGTACATGCTCATGTAGCTATAATCATTTTGGTTGAGATCCTGACCAAAATAAGTTTTCATATTAAATTGCAAAATACATGTACTTGTACATGAATTCATTAATTGAAATACATTTTCTTTTACATCGTTCTCGCCATAACTGTTTTAGGACATAATTTATAAAACTATACAATGTAAACTTTGATAGTAATCAACACTTTTTGGTGGATTTACCAAAACCCAAGAGTGACCTTCATATTTTAGTTGCTTTTACTACTTACTTTACTTTCTGTTAGCATGCTTTGAATACTTGAAATATTCCACTAAATTTAGCTATTCATAAACCTCCACTGCAGCACCAGGCAGTGGCGGACCGTGACCCGGAGGAGACAATTGATTGGAGGGGCACTGTATTGTTTGTGAACAGTGCTGTGCCCCTCCAATGCTTTGTCTCCTCCGGGTCACGGTCCGCCACTGGCACCAGGTATATTTAAACAAGTGGAATGCCTCTGGCAGTCTCGCCTGCATTACGCAATTCGATATAGCAGCAGTGCTTCCTTTGAAACAGCTAATGAATTATTATTCACAGAAGAAAACACCAATATGATAATAAAATATTATGTCCATTGACCCAAAATGACCTTTGACCATGATCATGTGACCTAAGACATGTGCAAAATAATCATTCATACTTGATTACCCTTATGTCGATGTTTCGTGAGCTAGATCCATAAACTTCACAAGTAATGATGCCAATTCAACACATACTCCCAACACGGCCAGAGTTCATTGACCTTTAAATGACCTTTGATCTTGGCCATGTTCCTGAAATGCACACAGGGTATTAAGGGATACATTGCTGCTCTTATGTCCAAGTTTCATGAACTAGCTCCATAGACTTTTAAAGTTATGATGGCAATTCCACAAATACCCCCAACATTACAAAAGTTTGTGGACCATAAATGACCTTTGATCTTGGTCATGTGACCTGAAACTAGCACAGGATGTTCAAGGATACTTGATTGCTCTTATGTCCAAGTTTCATGAACTAGCTCCATAGACTTTTATTTGATGACAATACCTCAAATACCCCCAATATGGCCAAAGTTCGTTGACCCTAAGTGACCTTTGACCTTCATCATGTGACCTGAAACTCGCCGTAGCCGCTATCAGAAAATCGGGGCCTATAGTCTCGCTTTGCTATCCAGGCGAGACAAAAACTTGTAAAATTTGTTGGAATATTTTTTATATTGAAATTAATAATTGGACCATTTTCAAGAAGTTTCTAGAGTTTCGTAGAAGTATTGTAAACCATATATAATCTTAGATCAATCATAATCTGAAGTATTATGCTTTACTTTTTAGGCTTATCAAGTTTTCTTTTTGAATAGGCACTTACATGTACCATATCCTGATGAATTGTCTGCTTGCCATAAACTATATTCGCAGTTCAGCACTATGGAAAGAAAATAGCCACAATCAGAGCAACTTCACTGTTATGGATGATGATGATGAATGAATACTCAGAGAGTGAACAAAGTTGAGTTGTGTGCAGCAAAGTGAGCATTCACTTTACATTTAGCACCATAAATTCCTATAAAGCTTTATTATGCTCACTGTAATTTTTCATTAAAAAATAATAGGAGACAGTTCCCAACTCCCAACTTTGTACTTAACAAGACACATTACGATAAAGTATTTACAGTACATATCAACAGTCCCACATAGGCTTTGATTGTCCACAAATCACTCCTATGTACATGTATGCAAAATTTTGTTTGTGAAAATGATTACTGTGTTGGAACAACACTGAGTACATTTTGAATAAAATAACTAAACAATGTATTGTAGCAATAGCACTGTAAAATTTTCACTGTACTACAAAGTATGCCAGCTACATGTACATGTAGTCTACATGCATAATGTTTAACTGGGCGTTGTGGCGTTCGCCTGTAATCCAAGCTATGCGGGGAAGTTACAAATTGATGCAGAGGTTCGAGGTTCGAGCCCTGGTCACGTCTTTCGGATGGTGACGTTAAAGGTCGGTCCCAGACGTAAATAATCATGTCTGATTGATACACGTCTGACAAAACTCAAATACACACACACACACACACAGTTCTTTATGGATCTTGTTCATACCACTTTTCTCTACAGGTCTTGTACTGAATGACATAAGAATAGCTCTTTGTGATCTCCATTTATTCTAGATGCATAGTACTAGTAGATGAAATGGTATTGGTAATGACATAATATTGAACAAAGAACGGCAGCAGCATTTGAAAAGCAGTCTTCATGCATAGTACACAGTGTAATGCATGATGAAAAATGTAAAAGTATGGAAACATCTCATCCCAAGGGTTAACGTTTTGCCATACCTTAGCCTTTATATTAATAAAGAATTACACAGTTTGACATAATTGATACATTATTAGGATTTGTTCAATGCATGCAGTAGGAACTCCTCGCATACCTTATAGCTGCGCATGAGCACAATATACTTGAACTAGAGATCAAAATCTGGTCAGACACGGGTGTCTCCTGCTCACAATAACGATGAAGTTCTTCTGCACCACTCAAGTGTTTATCTTATTTCAATTGTTCTTAGATGTAAAAGAAATGAAGTAATATCAGGTTTGGTTGGCCCCCTTTTTGGGGGGAGGGGGAGTGTCAAATTTAGAAGAAAAAATAGAAGTTGTCAGGTTTTACCGGGGTTATGGCAACTTTAATTTGTCTGAGCAATCCACCTGGTGTGGTATTCTGAGATCCATTTTATCTCCAGATAAAATACAAAATATATATACATGAATGTATCTCTGTTAATATCAGTGAGACAAAGAACCCCTAAAATCTATTAGACTTGGAATTCTAAAAACCATAAGAAGTATCCAATTAGAAATGCTAATTTTAGCTCTCTCATCCCATTCTGATTCAACCAATGTAACCCTCTCCACCAGGTGGGTGTTTCATAAAGCTGTTCTTAAGTTAAGAGCGACTTTAAGAAGGACTGGTGAACCTTTCTCATCTGCTAAATAATCACCAATCAACATTCAATGGTGAATATCATTTACCACAAGAATCACCAGTCGTTCTGAAAGTTGTTCTTAACTTACGAACAGCTTTATGAAATGGCCCCCAGGTGTGAGAAAGTGTCAATTTATCAAATTCAAATGAGCAAGCATTGTATTGCTAATGCGAGTTACTGGGATTTCTTTGAAAAAATGAACAATACTCTTGTCTTTTTGTTTTAGATGTCAATGTCACATCATTTCATCACAATGTTAGTCAGCCAATCTTTTGAAATATTTGATTGATTGATTGATTTTATTTCTCATGATAAAAAACAATACAAAATATATTCATTCAAAATATAAAACGTTAATAATTGAATTACATATATAGAAATCAGGTACATGAATTTGAGATTATAAAAAACTTATAGGAGAAATATGGGAAAAACCAAAAAGCTACAAGGAGCTTGAAAGGGGTTATTCCCAATTAAAGAATACGATTGCAGAAATACATATACATAACTTGATAAAATAACATACAAATAAAGCATAAATAAACTTAACTGTAACTTGCCCAGATAACTCCTAAACACACCCCCCCCCCTTACATGAACAAAATCGACCTATCTTCCAACTAATATGTAGATAAAATGTGGTATTTTAATTTTCTTTTGAATGCCGATAAAAACGAGTATTGCTTGATCTCAGTGGGAAGTGAATGCCAGACGTCGGGGCCCCTGTGTCTTATTGATTTAGATGTTAACAAAGTTCGCGGATTTATTACATGGTAATTTTCTGAGCCTCTTGTGTTATACGAATGAATTTGGTAATTACATATGAACATAGAATTGAATTGGGAAGGCAATATCTTATTTTTCAATCTAAACATGAAAAGTGCTGTCTGGATGGTATTTATATCCGCAACTTTTAGTAATCCAAGCTCTTTAAAAATTGGGTCGGTGTGGGCTAGATAATGAGACCCTGTACACAACCTTACAGCTCTCTTTTGTAATTTGAACAGCATATCTATATGTTTGGAATAACAATTTCCCCAGACAATAATACCATATGACAATGAAGACAAGATAAATGAGTTGTACAATAAAATCATCGCCTTAGTGGGAAGGTAGAATTTAAGCTTAGACATGATGCCAAGCGTACGTGATACATTAAGTTTAAGGTTTTCAAACTGGGGGTTCCATGTAAGACATTCGTCAAGTAAAATACCTAGGAACTTCACTGTTGACTTCTTTTCTAAGATAGTATTGTTTGCAATAATGTTATGATTTGGGTTATCAACGATTGGTTTGTTTTTACTGTGAAATATTATATAATTGGTTTTACTGATATTGAGCGATAATTTATTAGAACGAAGCCAATTTAATAATTTAGGGAGTTCGGTGTTATACAGAGAAAAAATATTATCCAGATTTTCATCAGCGTAAAGTAGGGTTGTGTCGTCAGCAAACAAGACATATTGTAGATTGGGAGAAACATGTGAGATATCATTTACATAAACTAAGAATAAGAGAGGCCCGAGTATAGACCCTTGTGGGACGCCACATTTCAGATTTAGGATATCGGATTTATGATTGTCAAATTCAGTATATTGTTGCCGGTTGGAAATATAATCACTAAACCATCCAAGTGGCGTTCCCCTTACACCACTTTGTTCGAGCTTATGGAGTAGAATTTTATGATTAAGGGTGTCGAATGCCTTGGACAGGTCTAACATGACACCTACGACAAATTGCTTTTTGGCGATGGCAGATGTTATTTTATCATATATGTCCAATATTGCCAAATCTGTAGAGTAATTCTTACGAAAACCATATTGTGTAGGAAGCAGTAAATCATGTTTAAGTAAGAAAGCATATAATTGATTGTAAACTATCCGTTCGAGAATCTTAGACATACAAGGCAATATTGAAATCGGTCGATAATTGTTACATTGATTGCGATCACCCTTTTTGAAAATTGGTATTACCTTTGCCAGTTTGAAGGATTGGGGGAAAGTTCCTGTCGTGAGCGACATGTTGAATATATGACATAAAGGATCAGCGATGTTATGGATAATCTTTTTTAAAATAAAAGTATTCAATCCTTCGTGACCACATGATTTACTGTTTTTCAGAGTTTTGGCAATGGATATTATCTCGCTAGGAGTAACATGTTGGAAAAATATTGATTTGCTGCATCTTGGAAATAATGACTCCTTTGGAGACGGCTCATTACTACCTGTAGAATCTGATAAATTTACACCGATGTTGACAAAGTAACTATTAAGCATATTAACTAATTCGTTTGGTTCACTAGTTTTTAAGTTATTCATATTAAGTTCAGAAGGAAAATCTTTTCCTTTTCTTTTCCCTAGTATCTCGTTTAAAATTGTCCATGTTGCTGAGGTTTGACCGGATGCAGCATGCAATTTGTTAAAATAATATTGTCTTCGAGAATGCTTAATCAAGGCGTTCAATTTGTTACGATACCTTTTAAACTTATTGTGTAGTGATAAGTCACTTGGATTACGTATGTAATTCTTGAATAAGACGTTTTTCCTGTTAATTGATTTAAGTAAACCTTTAGTGATCCACGGTTTACGAATTATATTCCTTCTATTGCCTTTCACAAGTCGACGTGGGACGTGTTCATTGAATTTTTTTAATAAAATATCAAGAAACAGATCATAGGCCTTATCGACATCATTTTGCACTTCAAAAACTACTGACCACTTCTCTTTGCAAAGAGCATTATTCAATTCTTTAATTTCTTCTGGCGTATTTTTTCTAAAATAAGTAGGCCCTTGTTTAGGATTATTGATTATTGTTGGGTGACTGTGTGTTTTATGAAAAGCGAAGACTGGCATGTGGTCGGAGACGTCCGAATATAGTATTCCACTTTGAAGATTTTCAGATAAAGAACTTGTAAAAACATTATCAAGCAGGGTTTGTGAGGAGCCAACAACGCGTGTCGGCTTGTCTATTAATGGATACAATGCATACGAATGAAGAAAATTGGTAAATGTGCCACTAATTCGAGAATCTGAAGATTGGAGGTTGATGTTAAAATCTCCAAGGAGAAAGATTTCTTTACCCCCTCGAGAAAAAGAACTTAAAAGAGGATCAAGGTATTCAATGAAATCGTCTATGACAGTAGATGGGGGACGATACGTTACACCGACTATGACGTTCTTTTTGTTCCCGTTGTTCTTAATTTCAATGAAAAGAGATTGGAAGTCGGGAGAAAGGGAGGTGTCGTTGAAAAAATGAAAAGAGATATCATCCTTTATTTCATTAATCTACAGGAATAATGTTGGAGTATTTTTGTCAATGATTACATGAATTTCAATTTCCTTTATTTTCATTTCAAAATATGGACCAAAATGATATATCACCTAGAAATATTGATGAAGCTGATCACAAAGAGATAAAATAGCCCCCGCCCTATTTTATGTGTTATTTTTTCTTTAAAGCAACATCCAGAAAGCGATCATCTGTGTTGCAATGGTTAGATTATATGCAATGGACATGTCTGCACAGGCACTGCTCTGTTGTGTATCATCTTAAAATATGAAAGACAAAAACTTATCTCAAATGAAATACAGTATCATTTCTTCAAATTTCTGGATACCAAATTCGTCTTTAAAGATAAAATAAAAGATTTTAAGATAAAATGGCCTCAGAATACTGCCCCTGGTCTTGTTAATATGTTTGGCCAGATGAACAACGTAAGTTAATATGTCAATAAATGAAATAAATATAAATGGATGAATAACACACAAAAATGCATAATTTTAGAACGTTGAGAACTTGAGATAGACTTTCACCTCAAAGTTCTATTGTTCATTGGATTCAAAGTCCATTCACCAATGAATGCAAGTCATTCATAAATACAATAAACATTTTTACCCATTTATAATAAATTATATTCTTTCCATTGTTAAATTTCGTACATGTATTCGAACATGCTCTGAAGCGCCTTGAACATCTAAGATGGAAAGTGCGCTGACAAGTCTTATGAATGATTATTATTAGTATCAAGACCCATATTTTCCTTTAACCTCATTAGTTAGGGCCAAACCAACATGGCAAGTTAGCCCCACCTACATGTACGTACATGGATATGTATCATATTACACTTAGACCCCGTTCTCAATACCGCCCTAAAACTAGTTTACTTGAAACTAATTAGACGTGTAAAGAGAAAGGTCAAAGCGGTCTTGGATGTGATCTTACAAACCAGTATAGAAAACCACCTCGTGATGTAGTTTTCAAGATCACTTTGCCTCATTAAACTGGTTTTAGCGTAAGTGAAGACACAACCATTCTTCGGGAAGTGATCTTCGGATATTTTGGGAACGCTGGCAAAGCAATCTTCAAAACTGGTTTCCTGAACCGATTTCCATTTCCAGTTAACTAGTTTTAGAAAGTATAATGAGAATTAAGCTTAATGAGAATGGTGTCTTACTCTGCTTTCTGTTCTCATAAGGTTTTGTAATTAATGTGAGTTAACCCAATCAATAGGACAGTATTACATGTATGTAATCAAAAAGCATGGTTGGCTTGGCAAGTGTGATGTTACCCCAAACCAGGATAGTCTATTGGTATACAGCCAGGAAGGGGGGGGGTGGTCTTTATAGGAACTTCAATGGTGACTGCGCCAAAGATTGGCATGCATGACGCCTATGGAATAATCTAAGAAATTGCAGTTATTTTCTTTTATTGCATGGTATTGACTATACAAACAGGTGTGAAATAAGAATTCTGCTCTAAATCCAGAAATAAAAGTCCAAGTACACCTGTAGGATAATTTTTGGTTTCATTATTTCATTGTTCGATTTAATAGAATTTCTCTCTTTTTTCAATAAACATTAAGAAGATGAGTTTCCTTGATTTCAATTAGTAAAAGTAAAAATAACAATCAATTTAAGAAATTGGCTAGAAACAGAATTTGTAATTTTTGTTCATATGACAAATTTTTTTAAAAGTTTGAGTCTGACAAGCACTTACAAAATGTAACATATTCTTTAAAAAAAAACATAAGTGGGAGTTGTGGTGACTTGTGAAATTAGACTTGAAAGAAAAGTCAGGAAACATTGAGGAAAAATCTTTTCCCAATTTGGACCCCCCCCCCAGCCTAGGGTTTGGACATGACAAGGGCCCTGGGCTCAGGCGCGTAGCCAGGGGGGGCAGTGGGGGCTGTCGCCCCCCAAAAAAACAACGTCCCCAAAAAGAAAAAAAGAAGGGAAAAAAGAGAGAAAAGGAAAAGCGAAGGGAGGAAAGGTAGCTTTGTGGGTTTTTCTTTTTATTCTTAATTTTTTTCTCAAAAAAGAAACTCTGTGACTCTTGCTTTAAATTTATATATATGAATTTTGCTTCCGCGCTGTGCGCGGTTAAATGACAATATTGCAGTTCTCCTTTGTTTCCCTCACCATTTCTCTAACCTTGTTTTTCCACCTCAGCTATATGTGTTTCTTGCAAGTTAAAGTTCAAATGTATACATTAGGGCATGAAATTAGAGTAAGGTTAGGCCGAAGTATATGAATTTATCTTTTTTTTTAATTGATCGCGCAACTTCTGGTCGGGTCGGCTCCTGGCGGGTAAAATCTTTATCTCAATTTCTGCCGTCATCTCCATATAGGCAACTTCTCCCGCTTTTCAGCTCATTACTAAACAACCATAATTTGGGGGCAAACAGGTTCCTAATTTAAAAAGAGGAAGGTATAAAATTTGTGTCGTATTAAATTTTAAAAAGTACAATTTTTTAATCAAATTCTATTCAACTTTATGTCATTTCCCTGCACATTCATCTCCTGTCCTGTTTTGCGCCCTCAGTTTGAAATTTTGAATGACACTTAAGTTTCTTTATCATTCAAAGTGAAGCGCATCAGGATAAGTGAAAGAAATTTTACATCATCCTGTTTTATATAATTTCAATAATCACAGAAGTTTCAACTTTTTGCGCACTATTTTCCTTGTAATGAAGTTCAATAATCTTAGAAAATTAATTGGATTAGAGCTGATGGGGGTATTAGAAATATCTGCATTTGATGAAACGTCCGCCCTTTGAAATTTCAGACTCAGAGTTTCATTGCTCTGCGCGGGGAGGAATACCTTCCTCCCAGCAAATATCCTTCTTCTCCTCTGTTTTGCGAGTTAAGATATGCACTGTCGCTAAATTGTTTGTAATCAAATCTGATCTTTCCAAGGGAAGTATTCAATATAACTTAGAAAATAACCTTTTCTCGGGACCATTTTCTTTGCAAAAAATAAAATAAAACGCTTTAGCTTCCGCGCTTCGCGCGGGGTTAATATTATTTAAATTTTCTCCATTTTATCCTTTGTTCGTTTTACAATCACTTTTGAAAACAAAGTTCAAAATCACAATATAGTCAACTGAATTGGAGCTGATATAGGTACATGTACTAGAGACAAGGGATGCGGCTCCTTTTTATTTTAATTTATGAAACACCGAAAGCTTCACGCGGGAGGGGGAAGCTCCCACTCCCCCCTCCCTGCACCCACCCCCTAGGGAGCGCGCTTCGCGCACTCTGTAAGTGTTGGCACGCTTCGCGTGCATTTACCGCCCCCTCCAAAATGAAATCCTGGCTACGCGGTTGCCTGGGCTAATAGCTGTCATCAGAGAAAAGAATTTGAAATTATACACTGCAACCTTGATACACTCATACATTGTAATAGTACATAGAAACAATCAGAGCTCTCATCAGTATTTATACTCCACGGCTGCAGTGAACCAGTCTATCAGACAAAACAGCATGGAAGTGAACGTACACAACAGTGCACTCGTGAATATTCATAAACTACATTTTACATGAGAACACTCAGAACTGGTATATCCAGGGACTTATTAATAGGCAGAAAAATTGGCTTGTGGGAGTGTATGATCTACTTAACTTTACTGATTGAAAATGAATTTTAAAAAAATCTTTACAGAGCGATCAATGTGTTAGGTTTGCACAAAATTCTCAAACCTTGAAAATATAAAGAAATGAAAGAAGGTTTTTTTTGCTCATATACATGTACTAAGTCTAAAAATTCACAAAATTTCTGTAACAGAGACTGCCATTGTTAAGAAAGCTTTTCATACATGTAGGCAAGAATGTGGCTGCAATCAAGCGAATTGGGTCAAGATCACAATCTACTTGCACAGAGATTGCAAGAACACTGAGGCATATGCAAAATATAATTTTTTATCTCATTGGTGCCTTGATTTGGACTAGTGCCCGGCATTAGCAGTAGTCTCTGGGGCTTGTTTCTCAACACCGTCATAAGTCTAACTTCTTTAAAAAATCAAAGATAGTGAGCTTCTTGTCCGCCAACCGTTTCACGAAGCCCTCATTGCCAAGATCAGGTACAACAACCTCACTAAATATTTATGACAACTCCGTACATATTATAAAGTTCTTTCTTAATGACGTAGTGGCATCATGTGGGCTAGACTATGACAAGCAAAAGTACCTCACAATTTGAAAATCATAATCTTGCGTAATCAATCATAGAAGTTGAAATTACATCACAAAACAATGGGATAGATCATTCAATGATATTTACAAAGAAACTATACAAACTGTTTGTAAAATGCCACAAAACCATTCATATTTTGAAATAGTAAAATAATTGAATCAATACAGATTCTACCATGTCAGGCCATCGATAACTGGAGCCGTATTTGTCGTTTCTAGACCCCTATTAACATTAGGGTAAATCTCTAATTAATGCATATAATTTGTGAAATCGTATATTTCAATGTCTAAAGATTAAAAAAATTTATATTAAACTATATTTTGATGATGTTTGGAATCATTAAAAAAAACGTATAATTATCATCATTCTGTAAATAAACCCATTATGATTTACTTTCGCAAACTATCAAAATTTGATATCCCAGGGGTACCGATCTCAACTTCCACATGTGATTTCATTTTCTCGTCAATTGAATGCTCTAGTCTCCATGGTTTAAGTATGTATGATGCATAATTTACCTCTGCTATTATTTTGAAAAGATGTATTTCCAAATTCATCACGATATTTGCAATTTTATCATAATTTTTCTTTTTCTTAATTACGCTATTTTGTGACTAAGGCTACGTCTCGTCTGCTCTTTTTACCAATAGTATTGATATCAAGGGATTCTAGTTAGGAAGCCCTTCGTGAAACGGGTTTAGTAAGATTAGAACTAACTCCGTGGTTGGTGAATAAAGATAGGACTAACTTATCCAGGTGTTGAGAAACGGGCCCCTGTTTAATAACTCAAACTGACAGGAGACAAAGACGAGAGACAAGAGAGAAAGGATATTTGGAAGGGAGGATAAAGCCAAATATGTCTGTTAAAAATAAAAAATTAAATCAAGAAATTGATTAAGAAAAATGTTCTTAAGAATGTCAAAACTTGCCTTTTCTTTTTCAAAGACGTCTCTGAATCTGTTATGGTTGTAGTTAGATTCATGGATAAGTGGTAGATCACCCAGATCTGACATTTCCAGTGGACGTTTGTAACCCAACTTCAATAACCAGTTTAACCACCAGTATGTTACCTAAGAAGAAATACAATGAAAATAATTTTAGTTATAATGATGTTGCCAGTAGCATAAGCAGGGACTTAGTAATAGAAGCCATAATTTTTTAGGTAAGGCTACAAAGTTGTTTTGGGGGATTTATCGGAAAACAATATATGAATTTCAAATAAATATTCACAATCCCTGTCCTTTGGTATAGTGTCACTGCAATTAAAGGGAGACAACTGACATTTCTGGCAACATATAAGTTTAAGATGGTACATTTCATGATGCACAAAGTGCCCATTTGACTCAAGTGATTTTTTGTGAAGACATAAATAACAATAGATGCATGGTTTATAGCAGTGGTAGGGGAGGGGACCTATTAACATGTATGTACATGTGTGCTGTGAGTAAAGGTAATTGTGAAGGAAAGTAAATTGTAAAGCTGGGGCCAATTGCATGAAAGGGTCTTTGCAAGAACCGTCTTTCGTGTCGCCCATTTATTATGATGCGCCATGTGAAATGCATTTTAAATAAATTACCTGCAAACAAATTTTATTCATTATAAAATGGTGTGATATATCATGAAAATGTATACAAATTGATTTAAATGCTAGATAACAAATTTTATTTGTTTATCACATATTTTAGAAATATCCCGCATACAGCGTATCATAAAAGATGGGCGACACAAAAGACAATCTTTGGAAAGACCCTTTCGTGCAATCGGCCCCAGAGCTCTATGTAAAGCAGAGCTCTATGTAGAGCATCTATGATAAACTCTTGACCATTTAAACTTTATGTTTAAAGACCATAGTACCATTTAAAGATATCATTGTATACCTGTGAGAGAAGATTCACATGTTGATCGAGGTAATACATGTCTAATCCTCTTAGGTCCTTGGGTAATGATTTACTCTCTCCATTCTGGCAACATCCACAAACCTACATTTACACACAAGAAGTAATCAAGTAGAGAAAGTTGAAACTGCAGGAATGTATATGTGTAAATAAATTTCATACCTATTACATTATCTAAAGATCTTTTCAGCATTACTGCTCTTCATAGGGTATAGTAAAGAATAGTAAAATCAATACAAATGAGTACAAAATAACTTGTCTAGAATTAAAAGTTTGGTCTCAATTTTAACACTTCAAAATATGATTTCTATTTATGCAACCACTTAATCAAAATGATGACTGTCATAGATATTCAATTTTAAGATGATAAATAAGAATGCAAAATGGATTAAACTATTTCATGACTTACATTAATTCTGATGATGTTGAACTCTAGCAAGAGAATCAGGCCATAAAGTACAAGGGTACAGATGGTAAGATCAAACCTCATGCAGTCATAACCAGTTTGGCCAAGACTGATCAGGTTTAAGAGAACAGCTACTTCGCCCAGGATAGCAAGAGTCCAGTACAGCATTAAAATCAATGACATACTAGCACACTGCCATAACTCCATGTGATGGTAGAAAATCAGAGACATAAATGATGCCACAAATGCTGTGATTGAAGGCAGGTAAAAATGTGGCTGTGTTGGTTGACTTCCATTTATGTAGTTTTCATCTGTTAAAATCCCTTCAATAATGGAAGTTAAATGGACAAGGAGAAGAATACCAAGAAGCATCCATTTATAGGCATGACCTTTATAGCGAAGGAGATACTTGGTGTTGATAGCTCGGTACCCTGTACAGCATCCCATAACAAAGAGCAAAAAACTGAAGGCGACAAGAAAGACTGCGTGTGGGGCAGCATCCAGTGCATCTGAAAAGCATGTGTTGTTTGCTATGTGGTCCTTATTCCAAGCAAAGCCATCAAAGAAGTGGAGGTCAGAACTGTTGACCCCACAAAACCACTCCCAGCTGTCTGACCCCATGACTACCTTCAACAATGTCACATCTACAAAAAAATTATATAAATAATATTAATAATAATAATTACAAGAGTCTTTCAACAAAATATTACCTACATTCTAATCTTACAATCATGACTTTTGAAAAATGAATAATTATATTTAATGCTTCATATGATGAACAACTTAATCGAAGCTAATTGAAATCTCATCAGAAATCACGATACTACCTCAGGCGATGGTTTGTTTAGGCTCCACTACACTTCACTACTGCTACCCTCCGCTACACCTACCCGAACCATCGGGCAATAAATACTCGCTCTCAAAAACCAGTGACAAACTGTGTCACTTTTTGGTAAAAAAGGCAACACGTCATGTAAAAAAAAACATTAAGTGTACTCTACCATCGGACACAGACTCACTCCTTGCCCTTTCTTGTAAATATCTCAAAATAGGGGATTTGAAGCTGGTCATGCACAATTTGCGTCTGCTATTTTGGATTCGGCAGTGAATAAATAGGTGTGGGGAACTGCGAACCGGCTTCAAATCACCAATGTTGAGACATGCAATCCAACCCGATATAGAAGGGATGATCTGATTGGCCAATGGTTTTGACCCGAAAGTTTTTCCAACGGCTATATGTTTGTGCATTATAACACCATCGGATAGACTGGGAGTTTACGTCAGCCGAACTACAAGTCACTGCTTTTTTTTTTCCTTTTAATTATAAGTTTACATGGGCATTTTCACCACAGATGGACACAGAGGCAAAAAAATAAAGTTGATATTCATGTCAAATGCTTTATGTTTTTTAATAAATCAAGACCTGAAGTTTCTGAGACAAAAATTTTTTCCGACTCTGGCAGCCATTTTTTATTTCAAAATGGCTGCCAAAGTATGGATAAAAATTAGTGTTGAAAATAGTATATTGATACATATTTTGTTTTGACAGATTTTTAAAGAACAGGTTTGATCATGATGTTTTCGCCTTTGATTTAGCTTGCTATTATAATACTTTTTAAAATCCCACAGAAAGAAACACCAGTAATCATTCATCTGATAAAAAAACATTGATGAAGTATGTGATATGGTATGTAATGTCAGTTACCGAAAACATGAACTTTTTTTTCTCATTTCCTGGAAAAGAGGATATATTATATGAAACTTGGTAGATTTCCTCTCTAGGTAACACCCCTCCCTTCTACACCAAAATTAAAGATTACCAATTAACAATGAAGCAATAGGGTACCATTAAATATATGTAATGTCAGTTACCAAGTGGAAAATGTAATGTCAGTTACCGAGATGTAATGTCAGTTACCATGATAAAACGTTGGTTACCAATATTGAAATACAAATATGTGGTCAATTTTATGGTGAAGAAATATTGTATACTTGTTATTTAACCCTAAGAAGACTGGGGGGGGGGGGCTCAGCCCCCCCCCTCGACATTTTTCGCGATAAATCCACTGCTCGAATGTTTTTGACCGCGTCGCTAGCTGACTTTTTACCTTCAAGTCTCGAGCAACTTTTGAGACCAAAATTGTGACCCCGGGTACACGGTTCCGAAATTACGCAACATTTTGTAAGTGCATGCAGACCCAAAATTACTCAAAAAAACGTGAATTTGTGTACAAATCCAATGCAAATAGTGTTTTCAGCCAAAATTCATAAAATGTATCATTATTTTTCCTTTTACTGCTAAAATCAATTAATTTTATCTTGTATAGGGCCAAAATAAATTCCTTGACAATTTCCATTGAAAAAACAATAAAAAACAAAAAGTCAAAAAAACAAAGAAATACAAAAGAAATTTAGAAAACAATAGAATACATAAGAAAATAAATGTGATGTTGAAATTTCTGAAAAAGAAATTTGATCAGATGCTTATCTAGAGTATGTGAAACAAAAATTAGCATTTTAGGGTCATTATTTTATTAATTAGATCAAACTTATGATTTTACGCATAAATTAGCATAATTAATCAGCAATGAGATTTTCTGCAGAATTTGATTTTATAGTTTTGTAGATAATGCCATGGGTAATGCACGTGCCAATTTTCGTTGCGATCGCGCGATCGACAGCCGAGATCATAAAGGGGGGCTAAATCAGTTGCATTCCCATCGTGCAAAAAAAAATTACTATGAAATGTTTTTGTACATGTATGCACTTTACCAAGTACCTAATTGTTTGTATCAGACAATTTTTTGTTTGGTTTTCCGGGGGGGGGGGGGGGGGGGGTAGGGGGTACTTTTCCCAACCTTTTGCCTAAATCTGCAACATTTTCTAAGCTTAACATTGTGATGAAGGGGATTTCCAGGGTCCCTTTTTTTTTTGTTTCTAGGATTCCTTTGAGTATTGCCTCGCTAAAAGTAAATTCCTGGATTTTATACCTGTTAGTAGTGTGGATGTGTGATACAATTTTGTTTTTGGTTTACAAGTATAGATGAAAAGTGAAATTTGACAGTTCTGATCAATGTTGCATGGATCTACTAAAACTGTGGTGTTTTTTTCTAATTTACAAATAGTTCAGTTTCAGTTTAGAAGCTGGAGTTTATTTTTTGTTGACAGCTTATAAATGAAATTAGCAAAGAAAATGATTAAACAAATTATGAAGAGAATTGAAATCCGACAGATTGAAGAAGCATTGCTTGCACTGACCAGAATAGAAATCACTAAAACTACATGGCTGCATGAGATTCGGGGGAGGGGTACATGTAGCCTAGGGGAGGAGACCCTTATTCATTTTGCCTTTTTTGAGGGGAGGGGGAGGTTGGAGAAGGAAAAGGTTTAAAAAGTCAATATAAAACTGGTGAATATATTATGGGTGTATAGTCAGAAAAATCCATGTGTACAGTCAATGCAATATTAAATTACTATAGGAAAACATGTAGCTGCTATGACCCCACCCCCCCCCCCCCCCCCCGGTAAGTAAAACATACATTTCTTATCTTTTGATAATTAAAAATGTGAAGTATTATGAAACTCTTATGATTTTAAAAAGCCTTACATATAAGTACCAAGAAAATTATGCCTTTGAAAATCATATAGCACTGGATAATGTTAATGTGTATTGTCAGTTACCGACAAGTAATGATAAAAATGTTCAAATCAAAGAAAGGAATTAAGAAAAAGAAAAAGTTTTTTCATTGAAATGTTCCTAAAAACTCGGGTATACTTCCACATCAAGCTCACTTTCATGTGAAGCCCTGCACAGAAGATACAATGCAATGATTCCACACATTTGACTTCCATGTGTTATCTCTATGGCAAATTAAGTGTAATGTCAGTTACCGTAATGTCAGTTACCAGCATGGTTGTGGAAAAATTATCATAGTCCCCAAAAGACAAAAACGAATTGTTTAATATTTTGACACATCTTAACCTAGTAACGGAGGTATATTTACATATTCAAATTATTTCTCTATCTACTCAGGGACATGAGATATTTCAATTTTAATGAACACCCTGAAATTGCATGTCCTTTTGTGTAATGTCAGTTACCGACACATTTTTGCTTGCTGATGCGTAAAGAAATGTGGTTACATAGGAAAACTTAGTATCAGAGTATACATCAAGGTTCACTTTATTAACTCTATCAAAAGCAAGCTCCCATAATTTGTTGTTTTAGAGATACACACAATGGAAGGTGTGAAAACATTGTGCCGTGTAATGTCAGTTACCGTGAAAATGCCCACATGTATATTTTCACGAAGGTGCTTTTAGGGCCAAAAGGGAATAATCAACTTTACTGAGCTGGGATCTACCGTACTAGTTCTTTTTATGTAATTATCTAGAATAGAGTGAAAAATCAAAGAGCCCGTCCGGAAGTTTTTTGCATTGCAAACCCCCTAATACTAGGAAGCCGATGCACGATCGCGAGCCATCTGAGTATGAGGAGAATTCAGAAAAATAACAAAATGTTAAAGTCTCCTCGAAACAGATGGCTGCCAGCTGTCTAGAAAGAATGTACAAGAAATTAAGTTTAAGAATGTTAGCAACTAGACTCTAGAGACACAATCATGGCGTATGTAGTGTAGCGGTAGTGAAGTATGTAGGCCTACGGTAATCATGGTAATGGAGCCTCCTGGCCTCCACGACCATTACTTGAGGTAGGTCTCTCCATCATATACATGTACCCAGTTGTTGTGTGTCCGGACGATCAATTTTACTTTTAGAAAGTCATTTATTTGAAAAAATTTACAATTAAGTTAAGTTTCATCAATTTTTAGTACAAAATGTTAGGAAATATTATAGAGAACAAAATAGAAGATGATTAGGGGCCCTACAACTATTGAATTCATATTTTGGCAGTTATGGCATAATCGTGAAATAGTCCCCAAATCCAAAAATGGGGATTATTAGATTCGCACAGCTCGAGAACAGAGAACTTGCGAAATGATAACACACACAAATGAAACACACTTACACTTGGGTTCTCTCCCTATTATATACTCGTGATACAGTCCCCACTCTACGGGAAATCAAGTTTGATTTTCACGGCGGTGGGGACAGTTTCAACAGTATAGTATACTCGTGATACAGTCCCCGCGCTATGGGATACACAGTTTACTTTGCACGCAGTGGGGACAGTTCAAACAGTATAGCTATACTCGTGATACAATCCCCACGTTATGGGATACACATTTCATTTGGCACGCAGTGGGGATAGCTCCAACAGTATATTATACTCGTGATACCGTCCCCTCAGCCTCACAACATAAAATCGTGCTCGTTCGACAAGGGGATGGGGACAGTTTCCCAGTGCAACTTGACAAGGAAGACTCATTCAAAACCGTCGGGAATTATTATTATTATTGTCATCATCATATTATATTATCATTTTATCATTATTATTATTTTATCATAATTATTATTATTATTTAATCATAATTATCATTATTGTTATTATCATTATTATTATCCCATAGCGCGGGGACTGTATCACGAGTATACTACCGGTATACTGTTGAAACTGTCCCCACCGCCATGAAAATCAAACTTGATTTCCCGTAGAGTGGGGACTGTATCACGAGTATATAATAGGGAGAGAAAGTGTGTTTCATTTGTGTGTGTTATCGTTTCGCAAGTTCTCGAGCTGTGAGAGAGTAAGAGTTATGGGGACTGTGTTCTGGAGAAAGGAAGTGGTTTTCTAGACCAAAAGCTTCAGTCTCTGTATTTTGGTTGTTCCGCTGAACTACGTTGGCTCCACTCACCATACATAGACTGAAGGGGATGGGGCCCCGTACCTACAGCCAACGTATAGTGAACTAGCGTTTTATAAATCGCGATTTAAAACTGTTTTTTAAGCAAAATTGAAAGTTTCATGGTTTCCATTATCAGGGAAATATAAATAACTTAAGTAATTGCATACCTTGGGCCGGAGTTATTGAAAAAAATCCTCTGGATGATTGAGAAATCTGTCATCTAAGACATTTTCACCTGACCTGACGGTTTTTCTTGCAAGTTGCCATCTTGAATGACGTCATTATCGTTATTAACTTAATGTCTCGAATCGATATATCGCGATTATAACTAGTACTAGTACTAGTATGGCAGTGAGTCCAAACTTCGCGCGTGTCCATACTTCGCGGACGGTCATTATCTAAAAAACTAGCCAATAACCTTAAAATCTGACATCATCAACGTGAAAAGCGACGTAAAATTACCCTTTGGGATAACTTTCTTCAGGATGAGTTCAGTATTCATGAAAATATTGTCAAAAGATCGGCAAATTTGTCAGCGTTAGCGCTCGTTCCGAAGAATTTTTATATTCTCAACAAGCATCATCCTTTTGCAAGCAGATATCATCAAAAATGTGAGTTCATTGTGGTACTGACTAATTCTATGGCATTTTGTCGTCAATTTGATATAAATATCTCACCTTTTGAGCTTGAGTTTGTGTTACAATCTCCTCAAAAACTTTTGTCCGCGAAGTTAGGTCACACTTTTTCAGAACGGTTTTCCAGCACAGCGCGCATCCGTCGATCGGAATAGAATTTTGAGATCGCGACACCGGCGAAACCCCTTGACCTTCTTCACATTTTTGTCAATGATTTTATAGTTTACGATCTTGCTGTCAATGTGGTAACTATTTCTTGAATTGGTTTTGTATAAATTATGAATATTTTGTGACAAAATTTAAGCCTGATGAATATTTTTGAAATGTGCGCGAAGTTTGGACACCCCATCATACAAGTAGTATCGTTTATCTTCGGTTTCGTTCGCATATGGAGCAGATCGTATAATATCGAAAGCAATATCGATATCACATTCGTGATTGTTGACGTTCGTTTGTAAATATTTTATAGTTTGGCTGCCATTTTGACGTGTTCAACCCAATTAAACATCGGTAAAGTATATTTTTCATGCCTTTTTCATCTATATCGTTTAAAGTATTCAAACATTGACATATCAAGTTTTAAAAGTTTGTTGTTTATACATCCTTAGATTGTATATTTGATGTGTAAAATTACATCAAACTTTGGACTGTGAATTGACAAAAGGGAGGGAATGAGAACACATGCGAGCCCACACGTACACCCTACCGTCGGTAAATGGGGATTACAGTAAAATGTCAGAAATTGTTGAATAAATCCCCAGAAACGACGGTTATTCCTGTCTAGTGGTTTTCATGCGTTCTGGTATGTGTGATCCTAATAATCCCTATTTTTGGATTTGGGGACTATTTCACGATTATGCCCATATGGCATTTTTAGTGTAATCAAAAGACAAAAAAGAAGGCTTCAAAAATATAGTGTCCGGACACCCGACCCCCCATCCTACTCATACTGTCAACACAATCTGCCCAGGCGCCGCACCGCGGCACGATCGTCGGCGCGGATCGAGGTGATCATGATGAAGCGCCCGAGTTGTGCGAGGCGAGGACTAACTGACCGAGGCTAACGTTAGTTTAAATATATCTAAAGCTAACTAAAGACAAGTTTCATTTGCAGTTTCATTTAAAAAATATCACCATTTTCGCTCACTCACTCCCATATCAATTCTTAACAAAGTATTCATAACATTTCCTTACCTAAATTCTTTGCAAAAATATGACAGTCGTCATTACTAGTGTCCGACCTTGTCGCAGCAATACAGTGACACAGCACTATTGCGTAATATAATCTGCACTCCGAGCTAGCTCCGATCCTAGTACCGGTACGCTTGATTTTTAGAGTTACAAATGATTGCAATTCTTTCTGCAACGGGCCCAGTACCGTCGGAGGGTTGGTGTTTGATCGGGGTTTAGTCTGGGCATGAACCTATACTCCATGGTCTGGGAGATCTCGGGGGCTTTATTCAGAATTTTTGGTGGGGAAGGTTGAATATCTGTGATAAAATGTGCTGATTCAGAGAATGTGAGTCTTTGGGAGCATCCTCATGACATTTCGGCCATTTTGACCCATTTTTGACCAAAAATAACAATTTTGACCACTCTTTGGAAATTAGTCCCTTAAAGGACAAGTCCACCCCAACAAAAAATTGGTTTTAATAAAAAGCGAAAAATAATATAAGCATAACACTAAAAATTTCATCAAAATCAGATGTAAAATAAGAAAGTTATGACCGTTATAAATGACACTTCTAAGTTTCGCTGAATTTCACAAAACAGTAATATATTCACATCCTGGGGGGCGTTTCATGAAAGGACTTGTCGGACGTTTCATCCGACAAGTCCCATTTTATATGACAGTTACCATAGGAACAGTGCCTCTCAGCCAATCAAAATCATGGAAAGATGTCAGATCTGACAACTTGTCGCATGAAAATATTGATGAAACGCTCCCCTGGTCAGTATGCAAATGAGGATCATCCACTCACTGTTTCTGTTGTATTTCATTAATTGCATGAAATATGAATTATTCTAATAATTATTTTCTCCTCATTGTCATGTGAAACAAAATGTTTATTCCTCCCTGAACATGTGGAATTACCAAAGTTGTTTTAACATTCTGTAGTTCAAACAAGATGGTCCTTAAATTATGTCAAATCAGTAAAAATTTAATTATTGTATGATTCAAACAATAACAAACAAACGAAAAAATGAGTGTGGGATATCATCGATTCTCTCATTTGCGTATCACTGAGTTGTGTATGTAACTGTTTTGTGAAAAATAAGCGAAATTTTGATGAAATTTTCAGCGTTATGCTCGTTTGATTTTTCTCTATTGATTCAACTTCTGGGGTAAACTTGACCTTCAACACTAACATAATATTTTTGTGACCACATCCAATTAAAATGATCTATCATCCCGGTCTATCCTTAAAAGTGCAAATGCACCCATTCAAGATAAAGTGGTTTCATTTGCCAAATCACAATAGTAGTGGTCATTTTGGCCATATATTGACAAAAAAGGACCATTATCATGATTTTTTTGTCCGGAAATGTGTTAACACTATCAATGAATAAAAAGTCTTGATCAGAATTGTGATTATATTATATCTTTACAGAGTGAGGTAACTACGGGGGGCACGTGCCCCCCCCCCCCCCCCATCGGCTGGCCAAAAAAAAAAGCGGGGGAAAGGAAAAAAAGAGGGAGAGAGAAAGAGAAACGTAGTGGGGGAAGAACATGTTATTGCATATTTTATTATGCTATATCACATTAAATTAAAAAATATTTTTTCATAACTTGAAACATAATTTGCGTAGGCCATATTGTGTTCATCATTCCTATATAGTGCTCGCATTGTCAGTTTAATAAGATATTATAATCATGTTGTACTATACATCCCGTTTTCAAGTCAATATACACCAAATATATAATAATAATAATATTATGCAACATTTATATAGCGCTTAATACAAATGTTTCTAAGCGCTGCATACTATTACCCTAGCCTCTTGTCGAGGCCCTGTCGGCTGCTTTCCGAGTGAACATGGCGAAGCAAGGGAGAGAGCGAAGCAGAGCGCCGCGAGACAGGCCGCGCCAGGCTCGCGCCAGGCCTAATTCGCTTCGCGAATTAGGAAATCCCTCGCTTCGCTCGGGAAGCAGCCGCCAGGGCCTCGACAAGAGTCTACCCGGCTTAAGCACGGCTACCCTGAACGGGCGCATCGAGCATTCAAGGAATTTCTTCCTACAGGGTACCCATTTACTACATTTGCATGGGTCGAGAGTGGCAAATGTAGATAAACGCCTTATATAATTATATTCCCTCGCACTTTATTATTGTTTTATGTAGTGATAATTATGCTTCTTTTTCATGACTATAGGCCTGGTGATTGCCCCCTTTTAAAGGCCTAAATACAAAACATTTCCAGTCCGTGCTTACGTTCGTATTAGTGGATTATGTCTGATCTTCATGACTTCCTAAAAACTGGCCGTTTCGGATCTGATCAAAATATCAAAAATTTTCAGCTCGCGCTTCGCGTTTGCATCAATTCTTACACACAATCATGACCATCTTCAGGTCTAAATTTTAAAAACACATTCGATGAGTGAGATACGTATCATGTTCATGATTGAAATGACTACAAAAGGTGCTTTATAATGTATTTAGGTGTAAAAACCAGTAAGGTGCTTGGCGCTCACGTATACTGACTATGCATGGTGAGATAATGTATGCTCTTCGTGAATTCCTAAGAGAGTCCTTGAAATGTCCGTTTGGGGTCAATATATACACAAATTTCAGCTCACACTTCGCATTGTTTGTTTAGTTAGACAGGTACTTATCATGATTACAAAAAGTTGTTTATAATGTCCCTTTTAGGTATGAATATTTAAAAAAATTCAGCTCGCGCTTCGCGCTCGCGGTATTTGATCAGTGAGATACAAATCTGTTTAATGACAGTCCTTAAAATATCTCTATTGGTCAGTATATCTGGTATTTAAGCGCGCTTCGCGTGCACTCTGAGTGCCTACAAATTTTTGCTGGTGCCCCCCCCCCATGCCTTGACCAACGGTACGCCACTGACCTCATGAAATCATATTTATAAGGGTAATTTTTGGTACTTTAGACATAACTGATCATTCGCACAGGGGCGTAACAGGGGTCGGTGGCCAGGGGGGGGGGGGGGCAAGAGCCAAAAATTTCCCGGTCATATCATGTTATGAACAGGATTTTTTTTATGTTTGTGCCATATCTTTTTATTTTATATCTCTTGCTAATCTTACTAATGTAAGCCTATTTCAGGATATTTTGTAATTTCTCAAATATTCTTTCGTTCCTTTCCCGCTTTCCTTCCATTTTCTCTATTTATGTTCTTTCTTTCTGTCCCTTTCTTTTCACTTTTTTCCTTTCCCTTTTTTCCCTTTCCACTTTTTCTTCCTTTCTTTCTTTCTTTCTTTCTTTCTTTATTTCTTTCGCTTTGCCTTTCTCTCTTTCTCCCTCCTCTTTTCCCAGTTTTTTTTTATTTTCCCGGTGAAATCCGCAAGAGGGCAGCTAGCCCCCCCCCCCCCCCGGCATGTTACGCCACTGCATTCGCGCAGTTTTGCATAATAAAATGAGCAAATATAGGTAGGGAAAATGAGGACTTCAGCGTGTTTATCTTCTTCCCTTATTAAATGGGAATGCATTTAAAGGTCTATCTTGTTAAGAATTTTATGATGATTCGTAATATATCAGTCTTAATGACCCTATTTAACAGCTTGTGATCATAATAGCCACTTTTGCCCCCCAAAATGACCTTATAACATCAGTTCAATTAAAAAAAATATTTTTTTTACCAGAATCGTTACAAGCATGATAAGGGTGTGCTGTCAACACTGGTGTATTAATCATAATAATTGAACATCTCAAAAGTATTTTGACCACCTTGACCCCTTTGTATGTATATATATATATATATATATGTATATATATATATTATATATATATATATATATGTATATATATATATATTTTATATATATATATATATATATATATATATATATATATATATATATATATATATATATATATATATATATGTATATATATATATATATTATATATATATATATATATATATATATATATATATATATATATATATATATATATATATATATATATATTTACACTGTAAAAAATGAAGTGCTAATTTAGCACTTACAGTGCTTGTATAGTGACTGCACTACGAGTGCTGATTTTCTAGTTCGAATTTAAACTAGAAAATCTGCACTCGTAGTGCTAAATTATAGCACTTCATTTTGTACAGTGTGTATATATATACAGTGCGTATCAAAAAAACGTTTACACTTTGAAAAAATCCTGTAAAATTATACATTTGTAATATCCTGAAGATTTTTCCACTTGTTAACATTGGTACATATCCATTTAAGCAAATGACGATAAAACTGTCGAAAAATATTTCCGCTTGAGTGAGCACCACTTACTTTTGAAAAGTAGACCTTAATCATGAAGAACACGTGGTATTTAGATAGTAAAATTGATTTGAAGATATCTTTTACCTTTTTAAACTTGTTTCCTTGCCCAAAACACTTCGAAGGGTGCATTGCGCCCCACCCCACTCCCCCACACACCGAGGCCATCGTGACGATATTTGCTTTACACTGAGCTGTGATTTACATGAAATGGCTTAGGCTTGATTTTCATATTGTTAATCATTGTCAAGCTCGGGAAAAGTTTGGAGAAATAAGTACTAAATGAAAAATGAAAAGTAAACCCACTTTAAATGATAAAAACCTAGTGAAAAAATGCTGGAGATGTCTGATATAAACCTTTGGTCAGATTCAGTTATGTCCTCAGATCCAGCTGGCACAAAAAGGTTAAAGGTTGTGCTTACTAAATGTTGAAATTTCAATTTGGGTGGCAAAATTGTTACAAAATGCTTGAATGTATCCGTTTTATTTCAATTGACTAAAAGTGCACGGGAAATGTATGAGAAATGTTTCGCAGGGTAAGTTTGATTTCGCCCTTTCCCCTTGACACAGCGTGAAAACGAGCATTTCTGCGCCATGTTACAACCGATAATGTCGCACCAACGCATAATGTCGCAGATTGCGACATTATGTGCCAAGAGCGTCCAAAAAATGTCACAGTCAACGCATAATGTCGTAGCTTTTCTATATATATACTAACGCATAACGTCGCAAGTCTTAACGCATAATGTCGCAGCGGTATTCGCTTCAGGACTCGAGTTAATATAATACATAAAATATGTTTTCATTGTTTACATTGTCAAAAGTTTGATCCAGCGCCCTATTCGCGCTTCACACTCCATTTTGTGAAACATGAAAAATAGATTTTAATCCCCCTCTATCCCTTTTCCTTTGCCACCTATACCAGTTTTAAAATCCTGGTGCCGCCACTGCTCATGGGCTCTCGTTATTTAGAAGAGAAACGAAACAGGTTGCCAATGCATGTATAAAACATTGAAATGCCCGGTTATTTAATTTTTCTAAAGAAATACATACACAGATTTTTTTTCTGTGAGTTTTTTTTCTGTGACATTTTTCTGTGTGTCTTTTTTTCGTGCACATTTAAGTGAAGTTTGTGAAACTCTTCAGTAAGAAAGGAAGGTTTTCACTTTTTTCCGGGGGGGGGGGGGAGGGCATTAATTCTGCCCCCTCCCGCTACGTACCAACATGTTATCAATTTATCACGTGCTCCCCTCTTCCCTACGGGAGATTTGTATAGGACCTATCGCTTAAAAATTATATTTTTCATACAATACGAAATATAATTTCTTTCTTAAAATGTCATCAACAACGATAAAATATTAAATTATTTAAAGTGACCACTCTTCATCATGATATCAAAATTCAATACTGCCACCCCCCCCCCCCCCTGCATTCGCGCCTGTACCACCAAACTCACTTTCAAAAACTTTCAGATGGCAGAGCTTGAATGAATTACTGAGTGAAAACATATATCTTATCTGCGAATCGATTCCTGAATAAAATACCGCTGCGACATTATGCGTTAAGACTTGCGACGTTATGCGTTAGTAATTTAAGCTACGACATTATGCGTTGACTGTGACATTATGCCAAAATCATCCAACGCATAATGTCGCAATTGCGACATTATACATGTTATACGTCGCTGCGACATTATCGGTTGTAACACGCCAGACCGCTGTGGGATTCGAACACACGACCATCTGTTTACAAGGCGAGAGTCAGAACCACTACACCACGGCTCCTCCACACTGATGGGGTATAAAAATTACATTTTAGGATTAATCTAGTCGCTCTTTTTTTAAAGTTTGATTATACGTTCTGGGTGCATATTGAAACGCAGCCCCCAGATTTCACAGAAGGTGAGACTGGACTAAACGCAAGTATAGAATCTTAAGAGTATCATGGTCAACATAAGGCCCTTTTTAGCATACCTAGGCTGGCATACACCTTTTTACAACAGTATCAACTTGGAATGGCCAAGATAATTGTTGATCAAGACAGTATAACTCCAAGACATTTTATCGTTGTACATCGTTCTATAACATCTTCATTAAATTTGATAATTACATTATATTAGAAAGCTTTTGCGGTGTCCCTATCAACATAAACTTTTGACTGGCGTAGGCTACAGAAGGGGGAGCTTCGGGGGAAATGGCCTCGAAATTTAGGGGAATAAACAGGAAAAAATGTATAGAGAAAAGGCATGGAAAGGGGGCTAGATGTATTATTTTCTGAATATAGGTCAAAACTATAGGAGCAAAATAGATCAAAAAGTCAAAAATTTTGCTCGCTTACTTCGCTAACTCAGACTTAAAAGAAATTTCGCCTCCGCGCTACGGTTGTTATGGGGGGGGGGTCTCATTACGCCATTTTGTTATATGATAATCAGTATTATGTTGTTACTACAGTAGTATAAAAGAAATCGCTGTCTAAAATAATCCCAATACTCGTGAAGGCTCAGAAGCGACAAAAATATGCATTTTTTGTATTTATATGTTTTATTGGGTCAACACAGACAAAGTATAAACAAAAATAAAAAATAAAACATAATTAAACTATTTACAAGTAATCATAACATCATTAGAAAGAAATACAAATATAATAATAATAATATTAATAATAAACCGGAATGTTTTATGCAATGGCACAGACGTGATATTTTACACAACTTTGATGGCAAGTGTTTGTATGCTTTTAAACAGTAAACAGGATACAAGTCATACAATGATACATGTACAGATGACAAAAATTATAATTCAAACTTCTATTTCTTAAAATGAGCCGCGAGTTTGTGTCTTTTTTTTTTGGCCACACAATATTCAATTTCTTTTTGCTTCTTAACAAAAGATCTAAATGCTCCAAAGTTTGGATCAACTTTGCTGAATTTACAAATGAAAATGAAGTACTTCAATAATAAAAATAAGTAGAATATGAACTTATCATCCGGATCACCAAACATTTTTCTGAAATTAGATAAAGTAAAATTGGAATTAAACTTCTGTATTAAAATTGTTAACAAATCTTGCCACAGGAGTGAAACCTTTTCACAATCACAAAATATATGAACCGATGCTTCAGGGAATTTGTTGCAAAATTCACACAAAGGGGAATCTTTCCTTTTAATCTTGAAAAGAAAAATCATTAAAAGCAATGCATTTGTGAAAAACTTTAAAATAAAAAGAACGAATTTTAGTGTCTTTCGAACATTTGAAGTTAGTGCAATGTATTTTCTCTCATGAAATATTGTCAGGAATGGGTAAGATACTGCTCCAATATTCATAAAGTGCGTCAGGGCTAAATTTGCCACTCAAGATATTATATGCGTAGCTGGGTAATTTTTTTATACCTATCAATTTGAGAATTGTGATGATGAACATCATCACAGTTATGGACATCAGCACTTTGAAGATTGGGAATAAACCATCAGTCTTTGGGGAAATCCTGGATTAGAAAATTAAATTTTCTTCAGTCAGAACGGGGTATATTAAAATCCAAGATTTAGTTCTTCAAACAATTTATGGCAAGGAAAAGGGGTGGATTAAGCAAATCTGATATCGTGTGAACATTTTTATCATACCATGTACCATAATAAAAATATTGTTTGGATTTGGAACGAATCAATCTGTTAAACCATAATGACTGACATGCACCTAAGTCAGAAAAACTACAATCAAAGATATCAAAAGTGGCTTGTTCTCGATATAATTATATGCAGGTGCGTAAAGAATCAGCAAGTTGTGTACATCCAAGAGATCTTAAAACACTTTCAGGGGCATATGCTTTCCAAAGAATATTTTAATCTTGATGAAAAGATTCCATAAAGGACAATTCAATATATTTCTATGTCGAAGTATATCTGTCATCAACATGATCAAGAAGATATTGCACCCAATACATCCTTTGAGCTATAGGGCAAATGCATAGTGGTCTATCATATGCATTCGTAGGCCACATTGGCTATAATCATTGCACATCAGTTTTCTTCCCTGTCCTTGCCTCCTTTCCAAATGAATCTAAAAAACATTTTATTCAAGTCCTTATAAAATTTAGAAGGAAATTTAGAAGGAACTTGGATACCGAGAACAGAAAAAAAGGATATAAAAGTTGAGGCAAAATAAGAGACTTGATAACACAAATTCTACCAATCAAAGAAAGATTCCTCATTTGCCAGCAGTTAATAGTCTGTTCCATTCTTTTCAACTTAACCTTATGATTGGGATCAAGAGTGAATCAAAATTAAGTGAAAAATTGATTCCCAAAGATTTAAATGTATTTGTCTTCCACGTTATTCCCCGATTAGCAAGGGGAAATTCTTGGCAACTTCGCTTAGAAACAATCCAGATGGCTTCTGTTTTAGATAAATTAATTCTGCATCCAGAATGCAAGCCAAATATAATGTAAAGTATAAAAAGGTGATTAAAAGAATTATTACAACCATCCAAAAATACAACAGAATCATCTGCAAAAAGAGAAATCTCTGCTTCATGCCCGTTAAGAGGAATTCATTTGATTTGATCATTTTGGCGAATAGAAAGAGCCATTATCTCGATGACAAGAAGAAATAAATATGGTGAAATCGGGCATTCTTGAAAGATACCTCTTTGCATAGAAATACGGTCTGTTGAAAATCCATTATTTAAAATGTAAGTCTGCCGCGAAGAATACAGAGTCTTGATCCAATTTATGAAATTATTACTAAAATCAAAATGCTGTAATGTTTGAATTAAAAACCTTTCGGAAACACTGTCAAATGCCTTTTCAATATCCAAGAGTACGATTGAACCGGGAATATCTAATATCTAAAATCAGGCGAACATTAGTACTTATATTTCTTCCCTTCAAAAATCCAGATTGGTCAGAATGGATAAGAGAATAAGTACAACGTTTCAACCTGTTAGCTATAGACATTTTGCTAAAATCTTATGATCAACAGTTAAGAGGGTATATATGGGGCGATAATTCTTGATAAATAGAGGGTCTCTATCATTTTTCGGAAGGAGACTAATACAACCATTTCTTTGGGACATGGACATCACTCCATTATGCAAAGAAAAATTAAAAGAATCTATAAGCATATCACAGATATCGGGCCGAAAAGTCACATAAAATTCAGCAGGGAGACCGTCAAGTCCCGGAGTTTTATTTGATTTCATTGACTTGATTACATCAAATAATTCTTGCTTCGTTAACTTGTGAATATCTATTTTCCCAAAAACATCTTCATTAAAAATTTCATCTGAGGGTCCAATAGCAGGATAATGATTGGCATAGAGTTTGCTATAAAAATGTTGAATTTCCTTTAATATTTCATGTCGATTAGTAATTAGGTTTCTTAAAGAATCCTGACGTGCGCTTATATGTATCTTTTCTGCCAAGATCTGTTTTCTAAATTACATAAATACTTAGAATTCTTCTCCCCTTCCTCGAACCACCTAGCTCCAGATCTTATAATGCGACCTTTTGTTTCATAATAAAAAATTTTGTTCAAATTATTTTCTGCCTCTTCAAGCTGTGAGAAAATAGAGCTATAAGTGCCAGGTGATAACAGTAATTTAAACTTTTCTATATCTGCCAGTAACTTGATTTTTTCCTTCTTTCTTTCTTTCTTCTTCCTGGCTGAATACTCGATGCAAGATCCTGCAAAAAACATTTGAGTGAATCCCATAATAAATTTTGGTTAAGTCCTGAGTTTTCATGTACTTCCTTAAATTCTTTGATTTTGTCCTTAATCAAGTCAATAAAATCATTATCGTGATCAAGAAAATGACAATTCAATTTCCAATAACCCCTACCTCTAAATGTTTGATTAGCTTTAAATTGCAAAAAGAACAATAGAATGATCAGACTGTACCTTGGGTAAAATTTTGGACTTCACACAATGATTTAAAAAGTTACTTGAAACAAAACTATAATCCAATCTAGATAAAACTCGTGGAGATCTTTTATTCCTATATACTGCCTTAAATTTGGGTGAACATTTCTCCATGTATCATGCAAATCATATTCTTCCATTATAATTGACAGCATTTCGCTATTTTTCTTATTAAAATGTTCCTGCCTAGATCATTGGTAATCATGGGAACTGATTACAGCGTTAAAATCTCCACCCACAATTAAAATAGGACTATATAGTTTGCCGACTTCTGCAAAAACTTGTAGCAAAAAGTCAGGATTATAGGGGCATATACAGTGCGTATAAAAAAAAACGGGACAGTTTTGAAAAGTCTATCAAAATTTTTTTTCAAATCAAGATGTCTATATTTTGTTGTTAATAGATGATCTGAAGTCTTATCTTTCAAATGTCATTAAGAATATCAGTTTCGTTCATGCTTGAGCGAACACGGAACACATTTGTGAGGGGTTCATAAAAAGGCTTGCGCCAAATGGCAGAAAATGAGAAAATACTGATCGCCAGACTTCTTGCTAATCAGCAAACTTCATTTTAATCTTTTCATTATCTCTGCCATAATTTTCGAATCATGCTGTCAAAATCCATTTACAAATCTAATCATTAATTCAAATTGTTTTGTTGGTGTTTTTTAATATGGTGTCTTTTAGCATTGAATGCATTGAAAAAAATTGTCAACCCAAATAAGGGGATTCGTAATATTAATGGGATAGCTTGTAATTTGATCAAATCCTCTTATTGTGGGCTGCAAAGGTTTTGGTGCCTTTGAAAGACATGAATCCTTCTGCTAGAATAAAATATTGTCCTGTCAAGCGCACAATTTGACTTGTTCATGGAATCAATGTCCCCTTGATAATAGGATTCATGTCTTTTCAAATGCACCATAACCTCTGATGCACATAATAAAAGGATATGAATAAATTACAAACTCTTCCATTAATAATGGATAACTCTTTGCTTAGGTTGACAATTTTTGTTCTTACTTATGAAAGAATATTCAATGCTAAAAAATAACATATTTAAATTAAACAAGGTGGTTTGCGAACCATAAGTCTCTCCTGATTCCGCGATAATTAAAATATGAAATTTAATCTTTTGACCCCTAGACGACGTTTGACCCCATCGTCCTCATGGATACAAGTCATGTAGTATTACCCAAGGATCATTATGTGCCAAGTATAAACATGATTGATGCAGAATTAAAGAAATCAGAGCAAGTTGAACAAAAACTTAAAAAAAGAATGGACACGACCACATATCATTTGACCTTTTGACCCCTAGACGACCTTCGACCTCCAATGATAATATTTATCAAGTATGAACATAATTTAATGTAGAAATAAAGAATTGAAAGCAAATTGAATAAAAACTAGCAAGAAGTCTGATGATCAATATTTTCTAATTTTCTGGCATTTGGCGCAAGCCTTTTTTTGAACCCCTCGCAAAACATTTTGTGTTCGCTCAAGCATGAACGAAACAAATTTTTTTTAAAGCATTTGAAAGATCTATTAACATCAAAATATAAACATCATAATTTGAAACAAAATTTTGATAGACTTTTCTAAACTGTCCCGTTTTTTTAATACGCACTGTATATTGACTATTGTAACATTTAATTAATTCCTACACCCCTACTGTTAGAAGAATAATTTGCAAACCATGCTAAATCACCCCACTGGGATTTCCAAAGATTCTCATCCCTATGAGTTTCCTGTAACAAAAACATATCACTCTTAATACTTCTCATATAATAAATATTTCTTTCCTCTTGTAAAAATCCTGTAATCCGCGACAATTGAAGGAATGTAATTTTAATACCATATTCTCAAATATACAAAAATATATGAAACAATGATACCGCCATTCTCATCAATGGACAGCAAAGTCAGGAAAAAAAACCTAAGTGCATACCTATGACATCACAAAGATACCTATTATGAACTTGAGAGAAAAAAACGATATGAAGAAGAAATTCCACTATAACACATGTAACAACACAATAAATATGTAAAAAAACACATGACAAATGAATTAGAAACACAAAAAAAAAAGAAACGCAAGCGTGCAGGATGGAGAGCGGGGCTTCTAATCAAACACAGCCCGGCTCGCACGCGCAGCATGATCTGCACACAAAAAAATATCACTCATGTTTTCGGAGCAGGTATCTCTAAAACGTAAACAAAATACACGGACTTTCCCAACACATTGGAGTGTGCATAATCATATGACATGAAATTTAAACACAATAAATATATACTAGTTACTACTGTATAGAGATTATAAACATAGTTGTCATGCGCACCATGAGTTTGAGCCAATACAGCTAAAACTACGTAGGCTACATCTTTAAAGTAGAGCATCGAGCAGCTAGTGAAATAGAAAAAGTATTGATTTAATTAGCATGACATATATCAGGTCACAATGGCAAACATGGTTTAGAAAAGATAGATACAAGTAGAAATCTAAAGTGCCAGCCAAAGGGGGGGGGGGGGAGGAGTCAGATAAAGTTACAATCAAGAAAATGTTGACATCCAAAAAGAAAATTAGATCAAGACCCATTAGGGCCTACAGAACATATTTTGAAGGAAAGATTTTCAAGTAAAAAAAAACAACAAAAAACAAACATAACACTTGTCACTTAAGCACCTAAAATTTATGATATTTATGAAGCTTTCCTGATTGGAAGTGTGATTTTTTAGAGTTAAAAACTAATTGACTTGGCAAAGTTTATGAAGCTGAACAATGTTCATTTTTAAGCTTTGATTCTCGGACCACAATCTTCGCTATGCATTTTTATTTACTGTAAACAATCTAAATTGAGACTTTTATTAATCACGATTTTAATAATTTCTCAATAATTTAGATTATTGATTTTAAGACAGACCCGACCCGACTGGAATCTACATTACATCATTTTTTTTTAATTGCAGATAATTGTCAATTTTTGGAAGAGTACATTAGTCTCTCCCTCCTCCTCTCGGAGAACTGTGTCTGAAAGATAAGTACCCAGAAGATCAGAGTTTTTTTTTTATTTTTATTTAAAGAATACAAAAGAAGATATAGTGCAGTGCATGGGTACAATCGAAAGGGATGAAGATAGAAAAATTGTGAATAGAAATTCATTCGGTTTGATTAGGGAAAGGAAGCTGATATAACATCTCTTTTGTCCGTGAGCGGGCGATGAATTTTGAAAGCTTATGGGTTCATGGTTGGCATGACAATAGATCTCCGAGTCCGTCAATTAGCGTTATAACGACCAGAAGGCTTCATTCGAAGACTTGCTCATCGCATGATTATTGGGCAGCATGCTCATCCAATCACCTTCTGTCATTTTGAGGTAGTATTCTCATTGATGCTTTATCTTTCTATCTACTTTTCGTATCACATCATATACCTGTATATCATATCAAGTAAAATGGCCTTCGTCATGTGAATCGAATAAAAAAAGAATACATCAGAAAAAGTTCAGAGACATTATGAATTCCGAGGAACGAAAGTCAGAAAATTATCGCTTGATGTAGCTATAATAGTCTGTGCTTCTATCCATCTGCTCACATTTTTGCATACTGGTTTATAGTCGAATAAGACTGCTAAGTGATAGCATCATGCATAAGTACATGGCTTTAATAATGTCATTTCTTTCTCTTTTCCTTGGGATCCCAGGAAATGGTGTGATCCTTGCTGTATATGGACGCCGTCGGGTTAAGAATGTAACCGATGTTGCGATAATGGCTATGGCTCTTGTAGACATGGCTGCTTCTTTCTTCAACGTTTTCAAGTTGCTACAATTCTTTTACGGCAACAGCGACATCACTTGTAAAATACGAGGAACTTCAAGTCGTATCGGGATCTTCACATCATTGTTATTGACTGTTATGATAGCTTTTTATCGTCACAGAGCCATCTGCTATCCCTTCTCGAGGCAGTGGAGTGTGAAGTCAAGTATCTTGGTGTCTTTCGGATGCTTTCTTCTTGCGGTTGTTATTAGTGCTCCCATCGCTTATTTTGGGCATGCTTACTATTTGGGACCACGACTCCTGATCTGCGATCTGTATGGCCAGATCGAGTTAGTTGCCAACATTTACTCGTCTGGGCAAGCAGCCATTTATTTGATCAGTTGCACCACGGTTGTGGGTCTCTACTCGAAAATTTTCTTGGTGATTCGTGCATCACAGAAGGTTCGTAAGACAGTACTTGGAGGGCAAAGAGGTACAGGTACCAATGTCAAGTTAGCAGGCAATGAACTATCCTCATCCTCTCTGAGCGCATCTGGCATCAACACCTCGGTGTCAGTGGTAATGACAAATATCAACGTATCTGATCAAAATAACCTGGTCACTCAGAACAATGCAGCTCATTCTTGTGTCAATCCAGGATATGAGCTCGAGGAGAAACACAACGATAGGATGAATGTAAGCAAGGACAAAACTGTTTCAAATGGACTTAATGATTTATCAGTCTCCCATTCAAACATCGATGGGAAGAACGAAAACGCCAGTCGTGCTACACGTGAGAAAACTGTTGCAAAACCATCCTCTAACACGGGAGAACACCGTGTCACTCTGATGTTGTTGGTCATCACTGCTGTCCTCCTTATAACATGGCTCCCCACCGTGGCCTACAACTACCTTACGACAATTCAACTCATAAAGATTCATCAACAAACAATTGGAGGACCCATCACCTATCTCCTCCTTCAGCTTAAGTACATCACTCACTTTACCAACTTCTTTATTTACATGGCTATTAACAGAAAATTTCGGCAAGAGTGTTACAATTTGCTTTCTTGTAAAAAAATAATGGGTAAGAAAACATTGCTGTAATTGTATTAAGTCAAGTCTGTATGTATGCAATTGAAACGAAAATTTAGAATCTACTAATCTAAGTGTTAAAAACAACACAAGAAACTCGTCCTAATACAGGATTTTACTTGACGTCGCAGCGACGTATGACGACTTTGAAAGTCGTCAAAAAAATTTGTTTAATGGCTACCCGTTACATCCAATCCAGAGCAAAAACAAATTTACTATTGTACGAAAACTTGTAACATAATTAAGAGCCTGCGAAATTATCAAATATTTACAAATTGATTCATTCCAATCTAGAGTATGATTTCGTGTAATCAATAGCTAGATTAAAGTAAATTTAGGGCCTTATTTCTTGACTTATTGACATGGGCGTCATGCACTCCAAACTTGAGCTTGGGGGACACAACACTCCGTCGGTTTTCCAGCTGCTTTAAATCATACCTAATGATATTGCTAGATCCCCATCCCATCTCCCTGACCCTTTATAAATGCATAGTTATGCTATTTGGTTTCATCGTTTCATTTATTGTATATTTATCAGCATTAAAAGCATTGATAGTTTATCAATAATGTTGATTACTTTTGGGAAACATGCTAGAGCATAATGATTCTCTCTTTTCTAGTACCTATTTTTTTTTTATCAAGAAAGGATACAATTAAATTTAGGTTGTAATCTGAATTTTTTCTTCAACCCAATTAAAATTTGCACTGTTTCGCATTCTGTTCAACGACAACAAGAATATAACAGTATTTGTGTAAATAAAAATATGTATCTCATACGACCTAAAATGAGTAATGAGAGCGAAAAGCGCCAGCTGAAATTTTGATTACACTGGCCTATGGCCTAACAAAGGGACATTATAATGATTCGGTATGAGTTCATCAAAACGATACGTGTCCGCTTAATGATGTGCGTAAAACGCGCTGAAAATAATGTTGATTTTCATTCCTGAAAACGGAATATTTTTAACACCTTCCATATTTTTGGGTACCTCATAGAAACCAACCCCCCAAAAATAATAATCGAGCTGAATATATTGATCCGAAAGGAAACGTTTTATGCAGGCTTTGATACATGGAAACATTACGTATCTCACTAAATCAATAGTGCCATAGAGCGAAGCTCTTGCTGAAAATTTGGAGATCTAGACCTTAAAAAAATATGATTTCCAAATATTTAATCCGTAAGCGTATCGCCCTAAGAAAATAGGCCTAATGCGAGTGCAAATTGCGAGCTGAATTTATATTGACGCATAAAAGGGTCTTTTGTTACGGACAATATTCGTCTTACTAATCAAAATAAAATGCGAGCGCGAAACACGACCAGAAAGTGGTTGATATTTAGACCTGAAAGCACTAGCGTACCTATAGGGGGGGGCAGGGGGGCACTCTGGCCCCCCTGACGAGCCACAACCCATACAAAATACATATCACTGCCCCCCCTGACGAGCTTAAAGACCTTTATTGGCCCCTCTGACGAGCTTGAAGACCTTTTTTTTTTTTTTTTTTTTTTTTTTGCTTGTCAATTTTTTTTCTGGAACAATAACCTTTAATTTTGATTGAAGACCTTCTTTTTTTTTTTTTTTTTTGCTTGTCAATTTTTTTTCTGGAACAATAACCTTTATTTTTGATTGAAGACCTTTTTTTTTTTTTGTGCTTGTAAATTTTTTTGGCGGCCGATTTTGCCCCCCCTGTGGAAAATCCTAGGTACGCCACTGCCTGAAAGAATAATATTTTTCAGGAGGGGCCGATCCAGCATTGTTTAATTTGAGGAGGGACGGGATTTGATTTTGTTCATGAAGATTTTCCCCCGATAGGCTGCTTGAAGAGCTATAAAAGCTGAAGATTCGATACATATCACTATTTTTACAAGGTAAATATAGTTTAATAAGCATTGAATAGAAAGTTCTTAAATATACTGTCCTGAAAAAAGGGACAGTTTAAGTACTGTTTGTAGGAATTCATGTATGTATTTCACTAATCAAAATATGAGCGCGAAACGCAAGCTAAAAATCGCTGATGTACAGACAAGATTTTAAGATTTTAACGGCCAAAGGTATCCGTTTATCACTAAACAGATAAAACGAGCGCGAAGTGAGGTCAGAAATATTGTTACGTCAGTATAATAAAAAAATCAGCTTGCGCTCCGGCAACCGAGTTGGTGACACGACATTTGCTCCTTTGCAACATGGTTTTATGTTAGTTTTAGGGTTAATTTTTTGGTGGGATATAGTGTTAAACCCAGGGTTGAAGTTGGTCATTCGATTAGTGTGTGGAATTTAGAGCGGAGCAATTGTCGCCGGAGCAAATGTCATGGAACACTTGAGTTATGTTTTTGAGATATGCACGGTAAACTGAGTGCTTAAAAATACCACTTTTCAGGTCGTTGTTTGCTGACCGTTCACGGTCTGTCACAGGACTTTAAGTGTTTTTACTTTAGTTTTTAATAGTTTTTAAACCTAATTTTTGCTGCTCCTTTGATTTCAGAACACCTAATCTATTCTGCATCATCTGTTTGGGATTTCCCTTTGAGTGCACTTTCTGAGACACGGAATAGCCTTTTTCTTCTCATTTGAGCCATGGAAAACAGGGCTTTACTTTATTTTAAATTTAACCATCGAACAAAACACTCAATTCATCAGTAGTAAAGTAATTCAGCTTCATTAAATGTTTGCCAGGAATATAGGAAAAGCCTATTTAGGATTGAAACTTTTACATTAAAGTAATCTATCTTATATGAGCGCATATAGAGAGGAGGGAAAGTGATATTGTATAACAGGGAGATGCAGATTAAGGCGAGTCAGTGTTTCCATATTTTTACATGTGTCATCTTTGTTTGGCAAAAAGTATTTGAGGATGATATGTTCGAATTTCTAGGTTTGAATATTTTAAAAGACGTGCGTAGACTGAGAATAAGTTTGAGGTCAAAACTATATGGAGTCTGAACTTTTATAAAATAAATCTCATCCCCAAATTGGTGATGGTATAGGTGATACTTGGAGACGCATACATGACCGGCAATATATTTCTTTTAATTAAGCTTACATGACTTTTTTGTATTGATTATTGATATTAATATTTTTCGAAGAAATTCATAAGCTGGGAAGCGAAACGGATGAGCTTATCATAATAACACGCGGGCTGAAAATCACGAATAGGCCCGATACATATCTTTCATGCGAATAGGATATGAAGCTTTTTTTTATAAAAGTTTTTGAAATTAGTAAATTTCAGTAAGAATATTGACTGTCTTGAAAACGAAACGAAAAAAGCGCCATGTTATCCTTAATTTTCGAAAATGATATCTATCTCATTAAACAGGTAATTGAAGCAAGAAGAAAGAGTGGGTTTTTATATTTATGCAGTAACCTGAAGTTTACTATTTGCTAGTACTCCCGTTCCCAGATTTTGGATTTTCTTTACTTTTCTTTCTCCTTTTCTTTTTCAATTTCTTTTCTTTCCTTTCTCTTTTCTGTTTTTTTCGGTTTCTTCGCTTCTTTCCCCTTTTCCTATAAGTTGCGCCGGTAATTGGTGAGGCGACCGCTTAGGACCCCTTGATTTGCCTTTACAAGTCCACGTTTCAGGGGCAATCCTCTTATTTTACTACTTTTACTAATATTTGATAATTAAAAGCTAAAAACATTGTCAGATTATGAATTGTGATAATCTGACGCGTGGCGAAAAAAAATTGATTCGTTTTACTCGCATCATCTTGTTTTTCTTGACCCCTACCATTTTACTAGGGGCATCTGCCCCTTCACCCCCCCCCCCCCCCCCGTTTCCGGCGCCCCTGTCCATGCTCACACTTTTTTCCAAATTTGTTTTGTTCATCGGGTCCGATCACGGTTTAGTTGTGGTTTGTATCGATAAGTCGCGTATTATACGTTCATTGGTTCAGTGGGGTATAAAAGTAGGCCCCGAGGTGGGATATAAAAAAGTGTATGTGTACATGATTGTATATATCTCAGAGTTGTATGTTTTCACCAATATGTATAATTGTGTTTATATTGCACGTACAGCATCTCATTCGGTCAATATTTCGAATTTAAATTTTCATTGACGAAAAGGGTAACAAGTCCAAACAATACTTTATATATATTTTTTATAATATATTATATATATATTTATAAGCGATTTCATTATTGAATCATATAAAAAGCGCATTTAAAACCTTTATTTTTTTAAATGCATATTTGCGCAGTCGCCATTCATGCACTCTCACATAAAGGATTTCGAATTATATGTGTACATGTGACTTTCGTAACTGTTCGTGATAGTCTCACTTTCCATTTCGTTTTGAATGAAATTTACATGCAAACGGTATATTACTTATTCATTTGACGGACCGTGAGTAAGCAAACAAAACAAACGGCAACTTGCAGCTGTATACAACTCAGCAGCCTTTATGAACTATATAAACTATAGAAAGGAAAGAAATCATAAAATAAGGTGCAAGAGTTGTGAAAATTTACATGAAAAAAATACAATTTTTCGAGCTACATATGCCTTATAATTAATTATGTTTGTGTTGATTAAATTTGAACCTTAAAATTGCGGAAACGACTTCTGTAATTGCTTGACAATTGGAAAAGAAATTGACATTTATTTCGTGAGTGTGCTGAGTGAATTTGAATATTTTTTGTCATGTTATCAAAATACGCATTAAAATTACGAGTTATACAAATCTTGCCGACAAAACAAAATTTAGATTGCTATTTGGGAGGGAATTCAACGTTTATTCAATAGGTCTCAAATTAAATTATTAAACTTGAACATTTATATTTTTATCTGAGTTTGATAAAGCAACTTTACGACAGGACACTGGGAACAATTTGGTTTAAAAAAATCAGTTTTACTAAAAAATGATGGTCATTTTTGTCCCAATAAATTTGACAAGCGAAAAAATTAATGGGGGTGCTGCCTATGGAGAATATTACACGCAGAACCCCCAAGAAAATCTTGGGGGGTTTTCAGCACCCTGCTTCCCAGGGCCATGCTTTACGAACGACGTGTGGTCCATAGGATATACACCCGATATATATCTCTTTGTTCTGTTTGAAATTAGATATATCGAATTTCATAACCCGTCTGGGAAAACACCTTACATTCAGATAATTTAAAATCATTAAATATAAGAAATTAGGTTTGGAATTCAACGTTGGTCTGATTTGGTGACTACAGTATGAAAACTGTTCATCAGTGCGTAAACCCGCGTGTAACAAAAACAAAACAGTTTTATGAATCGTAGAACGTCAATGCTCCCTGTATGAAACAATAAAGCAACGAAAGTGAACCAAATAGAGATGTTCGAACTTCAAAGAGAATTGGAACAAGTTAGTTTGAGTGACAGAAGAAAAATCAAATTATAACTAAGAGAAAATAAGGCGGGAAAAGTGATGTCAATTGTCGAAATTAATCTGAACGGTTTTACATTGTAAGGTTGATATAATTATGAATTATAAACGCATGTAACTAAATTATTTCTACTAAGTTGAAAGATTTTTTGATCGAAGTAATCAAACAGATCAACACATAATAGCTAAATAACATTGTGCTCAATTAAAGACGGAGTTTCAAGACTAGAGGGTATACATATATTATTGTGCTTTATAGACACAGAATACTGCCTTTTATTATTGAAGCTATTAAAGTACTGTTAGACTATTATTCATGGTGTTCTATTATATTAATAAAAATACATGGGAAATATTATCATAGGCCAAATGCCTGAAATTAGTTTAAAATGTATGAGTAAATAGAATCAACAACACTTATTGAGAAGAAATGGGGAAATTTCTTTTCATTTTCAGTAATGCATCCTATATTTTCAGCATGTTTAATTGAACCTGTAAAATAGTATTGTTATTGTGTACATAGTTTGATATTTTATCTTCACCAATTAAATATACATTCAAACACATTCTAAGAAAGTCTCTGTGTGTGTGTGTGTCTTTCTGTCTGTACTAATTGTAATTTTTCTCAAGACATGTAACAGGCATATTTTTTTATTTCATTTCTAACATTACATGCATATATCTTTTATTTGATGGTATACTCTCTTGTGAGTTATTTGCGCCACAGATCATATTTTTTGTGTTTTCATACAAGCAATATGCATTTGTAAGTTATAAATTGGGGGTATGATTATTTTGTATGACAAGTCATAATATGATATTATAGTGGCGTGTCTATAAGGCCCTATAAGGGCAAAAGGGCATGCACCCTGTACCAAAACTGATATACGGCCAAGCATCCGACAGTCTGACTCCCGCGCCTCAGTTAAATACTCCTCGTTTCATCAGATTTCATATCTTGTTTTTCTTCTTCCTCCCAATCCCATTCCCCTTCACTTTCCCACTTATTGTGCCCCCTGAAAGTGGGTATACATGCCCTCTCTCTAGTATTTGAGACCATCTGGTGAATCATTGTCAAATCCACCGAATAAAAGGGTGTGGCAGGCGGACGAACAGCACCCCCACCACCTCTCACATATCCACGCAGGACCTGACTGAGAAACTCGAATTTCAACTATGGGATATACAGCCAATGTTCACAGAAATTTGCCGTTGATAAATCAATCCAATCATTTTTGTTTCATTCACTGCCCCCCCCCCCTCCCCCGCAGTAAAGACGGGGGCAAGAAAAACGGCACAAGACAGAAATGTCGCTGACGAATGGGTAAGTATACTAATCACTATATCATGAATATTCGGAGAATAAAATTTGTATTCAAAGTATTCAAATAGGCTAAAAAAAATATCATATCGCATATTCATTTAAACCTTGCATGGCGAGAATCAACTCGAGATCAACTATGGCGGGCCTACCCCTTCCCCCAAACTCTCCTTTTATGATCCGTCGCCGTTTTTTTTCTTTCGCAACATGTTTTTGTATTTTAAAAGTGCTTTCTTCAGAAAGAGTTTAAGGGGGGTGCAAACTGACCTAAACTTTATTAGGTTTCTCATTGACCGTTTGTTATAAATAACTAGTCTAATATACACTACGTTTTGATATAACCATCAATAATACAGAGAATGTATTAGTTTATAATTTTATTTACACCGCGAAACCCGTATGGGTTTTTTTTAGAAGAAAGTACTTTACTACTTGGTAACATAATGAGTGTGGTATGAATGTGTTGAGTCGTGAATTAGTGTGTTATCATTCAGGTGAGACTACACATCTCAGAATGTTACATGTTACTGGCCAGATGTCAGTGGTTGAAGACTTAAGGTGGTGTTATTAAGGCTGCTCGTTTGTTGCTGCTTTAAACAAGCATAGTTATCATCATTGCCAGTAGGGAAATTTATAAGGTTCATAAGGTTGTATTTATTGTCCCAAAAAATAAATGAACAGACATTTACATTTTTACATGGTATTGAACATACAAAATATAGCATAGAAATAATCACATTTACAAAATGTCAATTAAGCTCTTCTTAAGATACGAATGACTTTACGCACGACTGCTGATCCTTTAATTCTTGTGCTAAATGATATCCCTGTACATGCATGTATAATTGACTCAACACCTAACAACAAGTTCCAGTCGTGCGTAAAGTTGTGCGTAAATTTACGAAAAGCTTAATGAAACACCTATACCTGCTATCATATGAGAAGGCACATTCAGGTAATAAAATCATGGGAAGATAGTGAAAATGCTTACCAAATCATTATTGGTAAATAAAAAAACTATATAATTATGAATAAAATACTCTGTTACATATTCCATTCAAGACGTGAAGTTTAACTCTGTGTGTGATAGACCATTGAGATTTGCTCGATTTTTTTCCTCGCTCGCTCGCTTTAAAATAATACCTAGTATAATTATAAAGAAAAAAATGATACCAAGTATAATTATGCCGAGGTGAATGTGTGATCGTTATGAATTTACTGTATTTGATTCCATCAATTAAAACATCTGAAAAACTAGAGTAATATCGATAGTTCGATACTAGGAAAAATTAGAACCTACGTCGGCGATGCCCATTTTCAACAAAACAATAAATCCCCCGTAAAATTGGAATGCTCTACCCTTCAAACGTTATTATTATCATTATTATTATTATTATTATTATTATTATTATTTTATTATTATTATTATTGTTATTATTATTATTAATGATAATAATACCAAATATAAACGAAATTTTACCATGTGTACATATTCTTGATTGTTATGTTCAATTGCTTTCCACCTTAGATAAAGTCTGAAAAGTCATTTCGATGACATTAACAGGTAAAATTGAAAAGGTCAGTTTCTCTCTGATCCTATATACTTCAATGACTTACGTTTTCGTGTTTACTGGCAATGTTAGTAGTATAAGTTCTTCTAAATGTCAGAGGAAGCCTATTGTACCTCAATAAAAAAAACTCAAGTTAACTCCGGGAATATGATGAACAATGATGAGGATAACACCAGAGCAGATGTGACAGATAACAAAAAGTGCAAGTTGAAGGAATATCTTTTTCTTTCTAAAGATTTCTTGTTTGTTTGAAGCAACAGATACACCCGATTATTTCGTTTGAAAATAAAGGTATTTTTCTGCAAAAGCACACAGAAGGACGCTCTTTTCAAAAACTCGTTTCTTGTATCTCACTAAGACACGTCCTTAGCCTATATCAGGTTGATGTACTTCTAGATCTATACGTTTTTCCAACTGATTTTATTTTTCTCTTTATGCATTTCCTTCCGTTAGCGCCACGAAGAAAGATGGTTTGCGTACTGTGAGGAGATTATGCGATGACAACAAATAACAGTCCTAATTCAAATATCTTTTTCATTCATCTCACCGCGCTTTTATCATCACCGAGGTAACAAACAAGTTAAGAAAGAAGTAGTAATGATAGAATTAAAAAGATAGCATCAAACAAGGAGCTCGCTTCGAGATTTTATCATTTAATACTCACCAACTCATCTCTCTTTCGCTCTTTATCTCTACACCATCTCTTCAAATTATTTCTTTCATACAAAAGATTCCTTGATCATGAGTAATTTCCCTCAACAAAATAACCTCTGAATGATAGTCATGCCGTTTGCTGTTCTTTAAACATTTTAAAGAGAAAGTGTACTAAGGAAGAAAAAAAACTTATGGGAATGTCGAAATCTTTAAAATAAATACCTCCGTTGAATTTGATTGCTATGCCCCGCCTATATTGACGTTTGCATGTTTCTTCATGCATTTTCTAATCTCATTTCTCCGTTTTCCTCTCTATCACCCCCCCCAGCTCTTTTTTTTATAATCTTTTTCTCGCTTTTTTATGTCGATGTCGACTGTGCCCACGGATGCATTTCTTGTGGTTTATTTTAATAACTCCCTCCATTTGCCTTTTCCTTTCCAGTCTTATTACTTTCCATTTCCTCATTTCTTTAAATTCTCCACGTTCGTTTACTTTTCTTCTTCTCTGGATTTTCTACTAATTGAATGATAATTATATCATATATCAGACAAGTTATTTTTATTATCAGATTATTACCGATATCATTATTTCTACCAACACAACTCATTAAAAGTATAATAAAAATGTTTTAAAAAATCTAAAGGCATATATTAAAATATCAAATTCATTTTATTGAGACTCTGACAATGAAAAGTATGGATTAATGTTTCAAAGTAAAAAACATATACACTAATGAAAATTTTATTTTTTTTAAACGAACGTAATCGATTATACCCTGGCCAACCAGGTTAACATGGTTATGTTAACAATTTGATACAACATCGAACAATGATCTCTTTCCCTTGACAAATCCTGTCTCCCTTTCCTGTTGTTGCATGCACAAAATATGCATTATGATCAAGTTATCATTGGTCGCAGTGGCATACTGTGGGTCACGGCATGGGGGGGGGGGGGCACCAGCAAAAAAAATTGAGTTATTTAGTGAGCGCGCGAAGCGTGCTCAGTCGCCAGGTATACTGACCTAATTGAGAAATTTTAAGGACAGTGCCATTAAACGAATATGTATCTCGCTCTCGCTAAACAAACAATGCGAGCGCGAAGCGCGAGCTGAAATTTTGTATATATTGACCACAAACAAAGACATTTAAGGACTATATTTTAGGAACCCATTAAGAGTATACATATCTCGCCATTGTCAACTAATGCGAGTGCCAAGCACATTTTACCAGAATTACATCTAAAAACAATTTTGAAGCAATTGTAGTCATTGTAATCATGATTATCATACGCATCTCACTAATCAAATATTGCTAGCACGAAGCGCGAGTGGAAAATTTAGGATATCAGACCTGAAGAGGGGCATTCTAAGGCTTGTTTGTAGGAATGCACTAAGACCATACGTATTTCACTAACCAAATGATGCGAGGCGATCGATGGTGATATTCAACCGGATTACACAGAATCATTGAGGCCTGTACATCATCAGTGTTTACCAAAACAAGTCAATCATTAATTGTGTTCTTGCGTTTATTAATGCGGAAAACTTCTTTTCTTATAGGAGAATCAAATTCAGTGGTATCAAGAATCGGAAAATATGCAGAAAGGGTAGGTAATCCTGACATGTCTCTCAAAACCATGCTTGGCATGAATGGACTTCCCAATAGATCTATGTACTTTAATTCTCATTTAAATAGGACATCTATCAGATTTACAATGTTTACGCATATAATGTTCAGTTCTAAATTGCTGAGTAGAAACTATACCGGTCGAGAATATTTTAATCTGGCACGATCAATTCAGCAATGTAAACATGGCTTAATCAATTTCAGCAACGAGTAATCGATCTGACGATTTTTTTTCCATCAGTAGGAGTACCGACTGCCAAACAGATCAACTAAATTTAACCCAATCTGGATATCTTTTACCATGTGGGTCTAGCTCGGCTAAGTTATCGCAGTCTTTGATCAACAACGGTCTCACTCTTTTCTCTCTTTAAAATCCAAGTGCAGTGTAGCGTCGTCACCACCCTATATCATCAACCATATACATACACTCCAAAAAAAATATTGGGTAAAAATGCTCCATGAGGGTAATTATGTGTCCAACCAACATTGGGCATTTTTATTTATCCAATGTGATGAAAATTTTGCCCATTCTAAAGTAAATGCTGCTTATTGTTTAACCTTATACTGGACAATATGCTTCCCGCATTGGGTAAAATGCTGTCCCAAATTGGTTGGACACATAATTACCCTCGTGCTGGTTAGAATTTTACCCAATATTTTTTTTTACAGTGTAGCTGTTTTTAAGATTCCTACAATACTTACAACAAACTCTTTTCTACATCTACTGAAACCTATATTGTACAGAAAATGCAAATTCTTCACCAAAAATAGGGAGATATAATAGTAACAAATATAAAAGTTTATTAATATTTTATGCATATAAATTTTGCACAAGAGTATTGATTTCGTTGTTCATGGGACTTCAACGCCCCAGGTCACTATTTTTCAATACCTTTCTTTCTTCCATATTTTTTCCAGTCGAGAAAAAAAAATCAATGACAATATTCTGTTTTGATATATTTAGTATGTAGAATCTTTGAATAATGAAGACGAGGTCATAAATTTGCTGTTGAATATCAATCAATACGTTCAAATATTGATCAAAACAAGACAGCATAACGATAATTTTAATTGACTCATTGAATTGCCCACCAAACACCATACCATCATACGGTACATTATACTTCTTAATGATACGTGATAAAATAACATCGATTGAAATTTTTTCTTGATTTTCTTATAAAAAAACACATTTCTAAAGTAAGGTATCACATAATTCAATACTTTATACTAAATCTTGACAAAAGAAAAAAAAAGAAAGAGTAGGTTTGGATGCATTCGTTTCTTAGTTCAAACAAAGATCAGGTCCTGTGGCTCCGGGCATGTGTCCTGTCAAATACAAAAAGAGAATATGGATGCGTGTTATGCTTTATTCATTAATAGAGTAATAAAAAAATAGACCCACCCTCACCTTAAAAAAAGAAAGAAAGCAGAAGATGTTTTTCTCTTGACCGACAGAGGATCTGAAATGATGAAAGATTATATCAATGCTATTAAGACTGCCCCCTGTATTTTTAATACGAGTTTATGGAAAGCGTGCTTTTATGATGATAGCCATTATTCATGACAAACACCGTCCATCTTAACACCAATAGTAATAAAACTATTGATGGTTTGCACGAATCCGACTAGATGCCTCTGTTTATGATACCATTACTGGATTCAGAAATACCTTTACACTTAACGTTTGTGATCTCTCTACTCTGACAGATATAAAATATGTAAAAGAAAAACCACCAACGAGTTTTCGCAAGTGCAACGGGGAGGGATTCTAGAACATAGTAAATGCATTGAAAATGACCGTCAAATTGATTTCATTTTTCACTTTGGACATTTTGGAGCTATGTGTTTTCGCTCAAGTACATATCCGGGTAGTATAAGATATTTTTATCCATTGCAGAATAGCATCAGTTCAAAATCTCGCATCGCAGATCGTCATGCAGCCTTTTTGATAAGAATGTGAAAAGAATAAACCGTGACGTAATTGCCCTCAATTCCTTATCAGTGAGTGTTACACTCCGCCTTTCAGAATTTTGATGGCATCATTTAACATATTTAAAACAAAACTTGCAGGCTCTTTATTTACTAGTTATTTTGTTAACTTAATCTGGGGGAACAACGAAAACCCAAATAAATTTTACATCCTGTATATATCCGATACTGATACTAAAATAGCATAACACCTTTACCAAATCTTGGTTTAATAAAAAGCACCGGTTCGCCCTGCCTCATTGGATCATTAGTTTTATGGCTAATTCTGTCTGGTTGATGAAAAAAATCTACGTCTATAAACTATTCTTAAGTTGCCATGATAAATTAAAGGCTCCCTTTAGGTTATCATGCTAATGAATGGTGATAATGGTCAAGTAACGCTTTATTCTCTTGTATTTGAAAGAATCATGTAAGCTCGTTTTTGTTGTTGTTAAGTTTAGTGAGTGTATTGATTTATTTATTTATTTATTTTTAGATTACTGAGTTAAGAATAGATCAATGATTAACCTACCGTGGCTTGTAGAAGCTCGCTCGCAGATTTGTCGGTAGGTTTCAGTGTTTTTTATACTTGCAAAGGCTGGATTCCACCAAACGTTGAGGGAGCTATCCAATCGAGACATCATAGAACCACCTCCTTTGATACAGGTAGTGATAGCCTGCCCAACCGTATCCAGCTCAGGATCATCGGCATACACATTGGTGTTCGCAAATCCTGCTGCCACCTGATTAAAGGTAATTGCATAAACCCCTTGAGCCGAAGCATTATTGCGATATTACTCTCCCTAGTATGTTTTATGACATAGTTTGATATCCATGGTTTGACAAATATTTACTTTCCCTTAAGTGTTGGATGTACATTACAGATCACCCTTACTCCCAAATGTTTCAGGAAAGGATTTATATCCACTCCTCCTTCGAATTTACGCCCAGCGTACTTGAAACATGATTTAGCATACTTAATTTTTTTTATTAAAATAAAATGATCACAATAATGATATTTTCAACCAGATATAAGTCTGTGAAATTACTCAATAATAAAGATTAATAAAGACAATATACTTTCATAATGCAATGTATACAACCTTTTAATAACTAAGAAATAGGGGTTCAAATTTGAACCCTATGCGTTGGTACAATAATGATTTCTTGGTGCAAATAATGATAATAATGATATGATGATGATGATGATAATAATAATAATAACAACAACAACAACAATAATAATAACAATAATAAAGTGAATTTTGCACCTTTTCTCACTTAGCGTACAAGATTACACCCGAAAAGTTATAACAGTGTTTCATTTAAGGGGCAAAACATTTTTAGCGTATATGTAGTAAATAATTTGGAGAAGTGAAAGCGAGGGAGCAAAGCGACTCGAGGTCTTTTAAATTATTGCAATCAAGTTGAGCAAGACAAAGTACGAAATATTTCATAAAAAAGCATAAAGAGTACGGTATATAATATGCCAATGTCATGACGAGTGCGACGTACTGTCGTGATCACTTTAATTCCTATAATTATGTTTATGGTTTAACCTATTTTGTACTTCGACTTACTTCATTTGCGATGATTCCGGCTTTAAGAGCCTCCCTGGTCGGATAATGCATCACTTGACTCGTCGCAAGTGGAGCACCCTATACAGCAAACATAAAATTAGTTTCAAAATAAAATTAACTGATTTAAATATATACCACTTAATTGTTATTGGCTTTATACTGCAATTAGGTCTTAAAAGAGTACAGTAATTTTACAGTAATAATGCGTGATACCGAAGGACCGGTAATAAATAAGTATGGATTTAATAACTAAGTTTGTAAACTAGTCGCTAAAACGTTATTATAATAACTTTATTAGCCTTCTTTCACCGGAAATCATGTAGAAAGAGGCATTGATATAAAGTATACCCTTACTAGCTTATAATTCCTTAAGCATAAACTTAAAATGAACGATTTCACAATATTTTTTGTATAAATTTAGTCTTTTCAAGTCCTTTCTGCAACGTTCAGTACGATTGTGTCTCATAGAGTAGACCTCCTCACAATATAAATTATATTTTTATAAAGGCACGGGAAAAAAATCATATTTGTAGACTGAAATCTTTCTACAATCTTCGATATAATATTATTATGTACCATTGACCTTCTCTTGGGATTTTGTACAGGAAGAAATATAATTATGTTTATAAGACAAACATAATATTTGTATTCCAAAATCTCGTATCAAACCTTGTACAAAATGAAATTTATTAGTTATAAAGACTATAATCGCACAAAATATAATTTGACCTACAATCTTCAATCGGTTTCCCTGAATAACTCCTCTTTCTTTCTCCCCCCCCCCCTTCTCACTCTTTTCCGTTCTGTGTTCCTTTCTCCATCTCTTGATTATATTATACCCCCCTTCTTAACCCTCTTTCACTCAGTCACATTTGCCTTTGTTGTCTATACTTGATACTGGATTTTTAAAAAGCTCTCATTTCATCCTTCCCATTTCATTTCATTTCGTTTTGTCCTTCTTCTCCTGGCTTCTTCTTCTTCTTCTCAATCTTATTCTTCTTATTATTCTTTTCTATGTTTAGCACTCTCTTTAATCGATTATGCTCTAAATCCATAATCTTCAGAAGATATGAACCTCTTCTACAAAGCCACAATCACCTATCGCTCTCACTCTCTAATTCCCTTTTCCCTCTCTTTTATTTTCTACCCTCTCATTTACCTTTTCTACTCCCCCTCCTCTCTCTTTCTCAACCAACACTACCCCGTCATCTCTCTCTCTCCCTTCTATCTTTCTTGCATCTTAGGAAGATCTTAACTTTTTTAATTGTTCTCCTCCAAGCTTGTTTGTGTTAGGAACTTAGGTGCTTTATTCTTAATCCATGATTATGATGCTCTTGTACGATAGCACTTCCTCAGCAGTGATTATCTGTTTAACCCTCATCGCGCTATACGCCCCACCCCTCTGACTCTCTTTCCCTCTCTCCCTCTCTTGCTCCAGCTTCCCTAAAACCTGTCATCCCCCTTGTCGACCACTCTCCTTCCAATAATACCTGTATTGCGTCGGCGTTACGAGCCAAGCAATATTCATCGGACGCCCATCCATCCACGAAACCAATTATCTGATTTGATGGGATATTAGTGGGATTAAAACCGCCTGGATTGGAAGGTCTGACGTAAAAGATCCCACTTAGACCAACGCGGAACTCGTCTGAGAATTGCACGGTGAGGGCTCGCTCGTAGGTATTAAACCATCCTAGAAGTGAAAGACCAAAGGTGAAAATTAGACAATGCATGCAATTAGTTTCACACACAATTAACTAATATCAGACTTGGTGTATACCCGGGTATGTACAACGGATGAAAATGCTGCGCTGAAAATACATTGGTTTATTTCATTACTTTTCGGCCCAACAATGTTTACACTAATTACAGTCATCATAATAATATATGAAAAACAAAACATTGAACCATGCACTTTAAGACTTTTTGCAGTTTTCTAGAAACGAGGAATTTGAAATAAACATTAAAAAAAAAGAATAATCCATGTAAATGAATATTGAACTCCCTCCCCGAAAAAAGACAAATTCTGAGTCTCACCAGTGCAGGCATCATACCAGCGAGCCATAATTCCAAAGCCCCCACGAGAACGTTGACCAGCTTCAGAATCCCAGCAATTCTCGTACACATCCCAGATGAGTCGACAGTCCTTATTTGCTGCTGCGCAAACTGCGTGGATGAAAAAAGTGAAAAGTATTTTCGCTGCGCATAGTGGCTAAGTAGCTGATTTCTGTCTATAGATCAGTCCTTGTCAAAAACTACAGATACGATGACAAACCATACACAAGTCATGTATGCTGATGATAAACGACATCATGTCTGCAGGTTAATACAGATAGGTGTAATCCAGATAAGAAAATATAAATCATGAACAACATCAAAACATAAATTGTACCGCTTTCATGTCAACATATGACATTTTGGTATGCGGTCATATTGTCTGAATACTATAAAAGGTAAAGTTAGATCATCAACAATTATTCTATGGGTTGCCCCTTTGAAGATATTTTTTCAAAGAAGATAGTTACCTGCATCTACGATATCAACATGGAAGCCACGCAGAGTTCCAGTTAGATCATCACTGTGAATAAAGAGAAAATACCAGACGGTACCAGAAAAGGACAAAAGAAAACACTAATTCAATCATGTTGGTAGCGGGATAGGTCATTACATAAGTCAAAAGTGAAACAAGCTTGCAGCTCTTAACAATGGTAGATAATTATGTCCTCATAAAAGCTATGCGGATATGCAAGCAGTATATAGAGGTGGCTCAAATAAACTTCAAGGAGCCAGCCTTGGACTAGCTTGCATCTGTACGGGCTGTGAAGGGGAAACCCTGTTTCAGTCCCAGGAGCAAGTGGCTTTAGCCCCTGGCTATATTTGGTTTAGGTTGACTTCCCATTCCATCTAATTACTATTGTACACACACGCACACACACCCTCACATATATATATATATATATATGTATATATATATATATATATATATATCCTATGTGGTCTTCACTTTATACTTGGCCTATATCATTTATATATTATCTTTGTACTCTTATCTTTACCGTAAAGTTTAATAATCATAATATTTGAATTGAATGGATTCATAGATTAAAATACGTACATGTATTCGATATTCGTCCCGTCATGCCCAATGGCGAAAGTCCAGATGTCTCCAGAAATAGAGACTGAAGTGTCTAAAAAGTATCACAAAAATAAGTCACAGAGAAAATAAAAGGCAACTTAACATCTTAATCTCCCATTATCTCATCCCCAACTTCTCTGTCTCCCTCTCTCTCTCTCTCCTCTTCCTCTCTCTCTCCATCTCCCTCTCCATCTCTCTCTCTCTCTCTCTCTCTCTCCTCTCATTTTCTCTCTCTCATCCTCTATTTCTTTTTCCAGCTTTCTTCTTTTCTTTTTGAGTTTAACAGTTCATGATGATACATTTAAACATTCGCTTCAAAAAACTTTCATGAAAATCTATTATTTTTGCCATGATATATATTTATTTACAATTTATCTCTTTCATCAGTATCATCTTTATACCATCATCATTATAGTACCTTTCCTTCTATCCTTATTTCTCTTTTCAGTCTTCTGAGTTATTAATCCCAATGCTAATCGATTTCATTCATTACGTAGTTAGCATTAAGGAATGAATTATTTACCTACGTCGAAATAATTCTTTCAGCTGAAAATATGTGTACACATAAATGATATTGCACAGTGTCTATTGTAAAGTATTTGCTCTAATAACCACCAATACACCCATATGGCTCAAACACCCCACCCCCATATGTATTATTGATTGACTATACATAAAAAAAGTACGTTGTCCAAATTTGTGGAACAAAAGCAACACTTGTAAAAGAGACATTTTGAGAACCTTCATGAACAGAATAAGTAAACATCATGCGAGCTAATTTTATTTTTGATAAACCGATCTGCGAAGCGCAAGAGGAATTTTTAGCTTGATATAGTGACCTGAAAAAACTTTTGTACATATTCATGCATATTTATCTCAGTAAAAAAAAAATGTGAGCGCAAAGCGCAAGCTAAAACTTGTAGTTATATTAAGGACTAAATCGGGACATGTAGAGCAGTTTCTTTTTGAGTATCTTACAAAACAGACTAATTAAAGTGCGATGCATGATCTTCACTATTTCTTTTATCTTGACTAGCAAGATATTTAATCATTATGAATAATTATGATAAATATAACATTGTACGGGTGATGCGAGTGCGAAGCGCAAGCGGAATGTTTATTTTGATATAATGACCTGAAAAGGCCCAAAGATTTGTCATTTGCTAATTTACCCGTAGCTTCCTTTCATTTTTGTTCACTTTTCCTCCTTTTATTTGTCCTTCCTGTTCACTTTTCATCCCTTCCTATCCTCTTCTTCTTGTTCTTCCTCATTTTTTTTTGGTGGTCTTCCCTCCTTTGAGTCTATCTTTTAGAGATCATAAATTTTAGTAAAAATATTATAGTTGGGTTATGCACCGACCCCCAAATCAACCAGTGCAATGCTTTATGAAATCTTTTCTTGAGAAAATTCTAGATATTGTAAAAAGGTAGCATGAATTATTATATTTAATGGGGGATATTTAATCTAAATTTATTAGATGTCACATCTTGCCAACGAGTAAACGAATTTCTGAATATATGCATGTTTCATCATATTTATCCACTGATTTATACTCCAACTCTGATAACCACTCATTCAGCTTACTTCTTTTGACAACATTTTTGCACAACATATAAAATATTTAAAATGTAATACCTCAGAGAAATATTAAAGGGGCAAGAATTTTAGAAATAAGGTATCAAATGAATTTGGAAAAGTTAAGAAAGTATATTTTAAAAGTAAATTTGATGGTGCTGGTCACTAGCGTACCTAAGGGGGGGGCAGACTGCCCCCCCCCCCTGACGAGTCACAAGCAAAAAAAAGGAAGCGAAAAAGGGAAAGAAAAAATAAAAGAGGAAAGAGAGAAAAAAAGGGGAAGGGGAAAAAGAAGAAAGAGTTTAAGAGAAGGGGAAAAACTAAAAACTGGACCGCAGACTGTCGGAAAAAATTATAAACTGTCAGGCACACGGGGCTGTTCCAACTGATTCGGTTTTTAGTTCCACCATCTTTGTCGGTAAATGTCAATTAAACTGTACACTTTTATCGGTAAATTGTGATTTTTACGCAAAGCGACTTTTAGAGCTCTCTGTACCGATAGTGAGGACGGACTGGGCTGACCTGGGACAGGAAAAAGTTAGAGAACAACTTTTAGGTAATATAATTATAACAATAAAAAATAACGCGCGTAGCGCTCGCATCAATTTTTTAGTTGGATACCTATGATAAATGTCTAGTTTTCAGGTTGAAATATATTTTTTAAAAAGTGCTTATAATAATATCCAGTTCTTAGGCCGGAATATCAAAAATCTCAGCTCGCACTTTGTGCTCACATATACTGTTTACATATATATCCATCCTGTTCATAGTTAAATTAAGTGCTCAGAATGTTCGGTTTTCAGGTAGAAATATGAAAAATCAAAAATATATCATTAGAAACCAATTTGTTCACAGTTACAAAAATTGCTTAGAATATCAAGTTCTTAGGTCGAAACAAACAAACAGAAATATCAAAAATTTCAGCTCGAGCTTCGCACTCGCATAAAATTCCATCCTGTTCATAATTAAATGAAGTGCTCAGAATGTAAAGTTTTCAGGTCGAAATTGCGCTCACACCAATTAATTGTTTTTAACTACCATTTTGTTCATAGTTAAAAAAGTTAAAAAAAACTTTTGAGGTGGGGATATCAGCTCGCTCTTCACGGACCCCATGGAAGAACAGTGGTATTTTATTAATACCGTTGAAATGGGCCATCCTCCATATGATCTGTATGTTATTTTAAATTGAGCATGTATATATTTTATCTTTTTATATGGAAATAAATACAAACAAACAAACAAACGCTCGCATCAATTAATTATTCAGTTAGAAACCAATTTGTTCATGGTTACTAAAAGTGCTTAGAATGTTCAGTTCTTAAGTCAAAATATCAAAAGTTTTAGCTCGCGCTTCGCGCCCGAACGACTGTTTAGAAACCCATCCTGTAAAACTGCTTGGAACGTCTAGTGTCCAGTTAGGAATATAAAAAAAATTTAGCTCGCGCTTCGCGTTCGCATAATTTATTAGAGAAGATACCCATCCTATTCATAATTAAGTGCACAAAATGTATTGTTTTAGGTCTAAATTTTTAGAAAAAATTCAGCTCGCGCTTCGCGCTCGCAATTATTATTTTTACATTATCATTTTTAACTGATTTCAATGTCAAATACCTCTTTATAACTTCTCCAAAAGAGCAGAATTGGCAACATAATGTAAACACCTTCAAAGAGGAATAAAAGAAGTATTTTAATATAAACATTGCAATTTCCACTTGATTAGAAATATATCGATCACGATCCAATACATTTCATTTCTGGAATGATATACAAAAAAAAATTAATTTCGACAATAAAGTGCAATCGCCCAATAGTAAATATTAGTAGTAGCAAGATCCCAACTGTTTTATTGGGCACCACTGGGTAACCTTTCCCATCTTCAGTGCCACTGCCAGACCTATACAACGTGTAAGGGGGGTAGGCAGCAAAATTCAGGGCAACGAGGACTGCGAGATGCCCAAATATCCTCGTGTATTGGTAATTTTATGACCGAATGTATAATTTCTGCACGTTTCACATCATGTAAAAAGGCTAAATAATAATTGCAAAAATGTTCGCTCGCTTCGCTCACTCGAAATTAAAAACTGTGAAGTTGATATTTTGGCAATGATTACAGCCCCCCCTTGAAAAAATTGTGCCTATATACGTCCATGCCTACAACCCCCCCCCCTTGCTCATCCTTGTCGCTTGCCCCCCCTGACGAAATATGCCAGGTACGCCACAGGTGCTGGTGACGTGAAAAACACATGGAAAAAAAAATGCTTGATGAGGGTGTAAGAAATAAGATACTACCAAACTCTGTTCTTTCCAATGATGAAAACAGCTAATGGGAAAGGTCCAATGTGCAATACTTTTAATATGTTCTTTGTAAACATGGGCTAAGAATTATCTTTCTCCTTTACAAACAATTGTTATTTATGCAATATGTAATTTTTTTTAAAGTTGTATAAAAAGTATGTATTATACTCCATGTACACCTAAAGAAGCTATTGAGTCCTGTTTCGATTGGGTTTGTAGTGGATTGATGAAGACTGTTATGATAAACTGGGTTTCAAAAGAAACTGATCAAAATTTACAAGGGCACTGCACAAATTCCACTCAGTCAAGATTAATATTGTCACATATAGGCTAGCTTCAATAACCTTTACTAAGCACGTGTCAATAATCAAGAGGTTGGTTCAATCACAGAGAGGCTATAATAATGATACTAATAATAATAATGATGATAATAATAACAATAATAATGATAATAATAATAATAATGATTAAAAAAAACAATAATAACATTTTAATCACCCAGATTAGCCACTTCAGTAGAGCAGGTAGACTATGAAACTGCTCTACCAGCGGGCCATGCATAACATTATGTTACTATTACCCTTCTCCAATCTAAATGCTGAGCGCCTAGCAAGAAGGCAGAAGATCCCATTTTTATAAGTCTTTGGTATGACTCGGCCGAGGATCGAACCCACGACCTCCGGTTCATGAGGCGGACGCTCTACCACTAAGCCACCATGCCCGGCTATAGCCCCTTACATCAGTGGTTTCAGAATCAAAAGTCACAAAATTGAAAAAGAATGACAAATTACCAATAAGATGGGATTAAACAAAACATTCCAGCCCAAAGGATGATGTATTAAACTATAGGCCCATATCTGTCCTTCTTTTGTTTTTCAAACATTTTAGAAAATGTGTGTACCTGCGTGTATATAAATTTTTGGATGAGTGCAATATCATTACCCCCAAACAATTCGGTATTCGAGCGGGAAACTCCACATCTTTTGTCTTAATGTATACATTAAGTATTTAATTCCTTTGATAATAAAGATATTATGATTAGATATGTTCATATCTTAGGCATTTGATTTTCCTCATCACACAATTTTATTGAAAAATTGAAAATCATGGATTTATTTAATTATTGGTTTTGTTTATTTTATACTGCAGGGTAGGCCTGTTCAGTTATGCAAAACTGCTTTCCAAAGGCGCCCTGCAGTTTGACAAACAACTCAACATCATATCAATTCAATGTATGTAACATATAATAAAGTAAAAAGAGAATACATTATATACATATAGAGTGAAATCAACAATTATCATGGGATCAATACTTCTACATCAAGTTATTCAGTGTAATTACATGTATGACAGTCAGAATTTTAATGACTTACAGTGTTTTTGTTTTTGTTTTTGATGCAAGGAGGGACGTGTATTTTATATATATCACAAGGGAGAGAATTAAATAAGACGGCAGCAACATATTCAAAAGATCTTTTATAACCCGTCCTTGGGCAGGGTATTTGAAGGGGACATTGTTCAGAATATCGTGTTTTAAGTTACATTACGTTTGCAGATAAGTGGTCCCAGATAAGCTGGGGCTAAATCGTTTTGTATTTTGAAAGCAAGAACACAAAATTGATTTAGAAGTATTGTAATGGAGAGGTTTAAATGTTATTTGGATAATCGAAAGCAATAATTATGTAGTATTAGATGAATCTAAATCTCAGAAAGAGAATGTATAAGTTGTGGAGTGCCCCAACGTTCAATTTTAGGGCCGCTTTTATTTCTTTCATATACGTATATTTCCAATGGAGATGACATTAGTGGGTTTATGCATCACCAAGACATGATATTTCTCCAATATACATTTTATTTCGAAAATCCAATTGATAATTCTCAATTAATAATTAAATTAAAAGGCTCCTTTAATGATCAGGTCACACAGGCAACTTTTCTAGATGTCTTAATTGACAATTAAGCTTCAAAGGAAAGAACACACTGGTGTCATCTGCAACAAGTAGCTAAACGTGCTCGTGTATATGTTTTATAGACTGAAATTTCTCCCTAAAGAAACCTTAATAAAATGCTTAAGTTTTTTATTGTGAACATGTTCCAGTATGCAAAATACAAATAAACTCCTACTGTTGCAGAAGAAAATAATACGAACTGTTAAACATAGCCCATATCTTTCCCATACTATGCCTCTCTGCCATTGCATGAACATTCTGAGAAGTAATATATTTATCAGAGAACAAGTTTTATGTACTTATGATATAAAAAAAATCCTACCAAATACTATTTTACAATATTTTAAATTGAATAAAGATGTTACTGACATCAAACCAGGTTTTCAAATAAAATATCTACATTCCGTTAGTAAAAACATCAATTTCTCACAATAATACATTTATCAGGGCTTCCAAAATGTGGAATGCTTCACTGTCAGAGATAAAACTAAGCCCATCATTAAATAGTTTCAAAAGGAAAATGAAATTTTACTTGCTTCAAAACTATTCACAGGTACATACTCAATAAAATATATGTGAGCGGGTGCGTGTGTGTGTGTGGATGAGAGCTGATGAGTGTATATGCGTGTGAGTCGTAAACAAGGATGTGTTTAAACTTGATGATTATGTACCTAACTTCTTATCTATTTGTTTAAATCGGTGATAATTTATTTCATGTACATGATTCGCTATATATGTTTGGAGCTTGACCTTTACATATAAGGCTCGGCCTTCTTGTCACTTCTTATATTTTTATTTCTGTAGAGTAAAAGTACATATTTCTTCACTCTTTTTTTTTCTTTTGTTCGTTTGCTCGCTTCTATCATATCATAATTAATTGTAGCATATTTTGATATGTTTTTTTTACTATGCTGTTTTCATATAGAAATCTATAGGTCCTAAACTTTATCAAATTTGCCTGACAGCCAACAAGCTAAGATTTGATCTGAAAATGAATAGATAACGACTTACCTCCCTGTCCTGTACCATCCTGATTGATGATAATATTAGGTACTGATCGATCGTCACCACCACTACCACCACTACCACCACTAGTTCGCCCAAGGCTTATCGCAGCGATGACAAGAGCGACGAATCCCACGATTAGACCCACAACGAGAACGAAGATGAGTAATGGTGACGATTTCGAGTCATTTTCTTTGGGCTCGGGTGGGATGACGGCTCTCATATCAGAAACACTGCTCAGCTCAACATCTTTGCTCGACATGTTTATTACATATAATCAGGACTCTTAAACGTCTGAAAATAGGTATTTGCATCGAAGAGTCTTTAGGGGGTAAAAGTCTGACACTAAAATTATCAAACAGCACAGTGAGAAGATGATACATGCGTTTATGTGGTGTTAGTTATTCACCAGTTGAACACACCCACCTGTGCACTTGTTTTCACCAGAGATCACAGATATTGGGTTTATTGTTCCCTATTGCTCCATTGCAAAGTTTGAATTAGCTTTTCAAAGTGTTGGTGTTCAGTTGAGCGTAACATAACTATTCTAGACGAAATATGACGACAAATATTTAATACCGTATTATTGGGAGTGGGCTATATTTGACTGGATAGCAAAATGGCTCAAATGATGTTGTACACACTATTCTGATGTCTTTTTCCTTATCTAAATAATTTTGCTCTGCCACAATTATGAAATTATTATATCTAAGTACATAGATGAATACTGGGCATAGAGTGCAGTGCATTGTTGTCTATATATTGCCCTGTTTTTCTTCCATAGTACAGGCAATGTTTTATAAGTAGCATGTAATGATTGGTTTTACAAGAAAAAAATGATAAAGGTATGTCTACTAGTACAAGATAGATTTTCTGATATTGATTCCATGTACAGGTGTCAGGCGAGTGTTCATACCCTGGTATCATTAACCTTATAATTTACATAAAACATTTTTGAAATCACTATCTTTCTCACTTTCATATATTATTAGTTATTGAAACTTGTGGCAAATATAAACTGCGTGTTACTCAAATGGGGCACACCCACCTGTGTATTTGTTTTTACCAGGGTCATTGAGATCGCTGATATTAGGTTTATTGTTCCCTAATGCTCCATTACAACGTTTGAATATGCTTACGAACATTTTGGTTTTAGATAAGCGAAAGACAACAATTTGAGATGAAATAAAACGACAAGTATTTGAAAATATGATGAGAAGTGCATGAATGAGCGATCTTTCTTTCTTCTATATGTTTAGGAAACGGATGTTTGTATTCCTTCTAACCTATCTCAACACGGAATTACAAAGTTTTTTGTCTTGGGTCATGAATGTTCTCCAACTTCCCTAAAAATCTTATTGCTTGCCTTAACTTTGTCATTTTGAGATGTTTTCACCTATACATTTTAATGTATTCTCCTATGTGTTTATGGGTTTCAAGTAATCTACCTTTGCATAAATGAATAGCATAATGCTATTCGAAATTAATTCAATACCACTTTGAACAAAAATTGCCCACTCCGTTCCAAAATTGGCATATTTCACGAGAGTTTGGCTTTCCATATAATATTCCATACCCAATTGCTGGTATATTCATTTGAAGCAGCTCGCTGTGCTGATTGAAATTATAATCTTTCAGGATAATTGAGTATGGGTTTTACGACTCAATATTGTCGACATACATTCTAACCGAATTTACTCCTGCGACATTTGCTTCTGTCTTATTATCCCCGAGGGCATGTATTTAGAGTCAGGATTGTAATAGAGTTTTTGGTTCAGAATAAGGTAAAGATAAGGATTAGGGTTTATTTAGTTAGGTTTTATGTTTAGCTTAACGTGCAAATTTTCCATCGGGGCAATTGCCGCCGGAGCACAAGTCTTGTAACCGATTTCAGTAATATGACAAAAGGGGCGTACATTATCACAAAACGTTCCTTCATCAAACAAACAAAAATAGGCATACAATGTTGGTTGGAATGGGTCTCGGCATTGTGTCTAAATTCGCGGTAAACAGCATCGCGTCTAAATTATAAAAAAAAATCCAACTCCCTGAAAAAATAAAAATTCTATTGTCCACTATCATGGTAAGTTCAGGTACATCACGAAGTCAATAGTTAGAATTGAGGTCCCACAGATCTCGAAACCACTGGTCTGTGATAAGGTACAATACGGAGAATTTTATTGGACCAGTCACACGAGATGCAGTCAAATAACTTCATTTATTGTTCATTCCATTTTTATTTACCATCATTCCAATAGCTGATAGAAGAAATACTCTCAATGGTTCGCCACACAGCGTCCCACCCCATGAGCAGAACTAGGCCAGTCTAATAGCGTGTTCACAATGTTAAAAAATAAAGAGGCTGCTCTCGAACATGTCAAAAGAAGTTGAAGAGACAGAGAAGGTTATTTAGCTTATATTTATTTTACATTTTGTTAGAAGCATTAACGATCGTATAGCCAAAGTAGCACCATGTTAGAAAGCATGAGTCTTCACCATCCTAGTAACTGACCTAGTATATGCCTACCATGTCTCGAACCTCTGCATGAAGTATTCTTAACTTCCCCGTGTTGCTTGGATTTCAGGCACTTGCCGTCGCGCAAAACATGCAAAATTGTAAAATGTACCTGATATAATGATCTTGCTATAGTTGTGGGTTTTTTAAAGAATATGTTTCATAATTTTTTTAAATGTTAATCCGCCAAAGTTTACCGTTCCACTTTGTTTCTGGCACATTCTTATATTTTTTGACGAGATATAAATAGTCATAATTGCACAGGGCAAAGCGAAATACTAATGGGAAGTAATAGGGGAAGAGGATAAGAGAAGAGTATAAACCAAACAAAAGTCTGTCAAGTTTCTCTGGGACACCATGTACAGTCTATCGTATTCTCATTTCTCTCCAGTGTACAAGGCCAAGTGTATAAAGTAAATAGGGTATTCAGAGCCCCATGAACCAAGCTCACATTGTCTTGAATCAAAAGAAATCCTTCGTTGTTCAAAGATCAACAGAGTATTCTTTTGTTGATTTATTTGTGAGGTGAATGGACCACGTACAGATTTTTGCTGTCCCCCCCCCCCCTCTCTCTCTTTTGAGCCACATATTACCACGTACGAATATATACATGTTGATAAAATGGAATATTATCCATGTTGATGTCTTGTTACTTCATGTAAAAAGTGAAATAGTATTCAACCTGATATGTACTTTCGGCAATTTGTCAAATGAGTAAAAACGCAGAATAGATCGCACTCGACGAGTTGCACAAAGGGCGATAGGAATAGAACTGTCCCCTGTCCAGGCACTTTATGAAGAACGCCTATATTATTAAAGTCTAGACCATATTCATGCGCGTATTATGGAGGTGCTTTCGGCCCCCCCCCCCCCCGATAGGCGAAAACTACGGGCGCCAAAAAAGTAGAAAATAAAAGGGGGAGAAAAAAGGAGGAAAAGAAGAAGAGAAAGAGAAAAAAGGGCGCCGAATGATTTTCAACCTAGGGGGGGAGGGGGGGGGGCGCCGAATTGGAGTTTGATATAGGGGGTGCCGAATTTATGTTCAATCTAGGAGGGCGCTGTATTGATGTTCGACCTAGGGACCCTCGAATTGATGTTCTACCTATGGGCGCCGAATTAATGTTTGACATAGGGGGCGCCGAATTGATGTTCGACATAGGGGGCGCCGGGTTGATGTTCGACATAGGGGGCGCCGAATTGATGTTTTACTTAGGGGCGCCGAATTGATGTTCGACATAGGGGCGCCGAATCGATCTTCAACCTTGGGAGGCGCCGAATTGACATGATTGATGTTCGACCAGGGGGGGGGGGGCGAATTGATGTTCTACCTGGGGCACCGAATTTATGTTCGATATAGGGGACGCCAAATTTATGTTCGACATGGCGGGGGGGGAGGGCGCCGAATCGATATTTTACTTAGGGGTGCCGAATTGATGTTCGACACAGGGGGAGGCGCCGAATTGATGTTCGGCATATGGGCCGAATTGATCTTCAACCTATATAGGGGGCGCCGAATTGATGTTCTACCTAGGGGCACCGAATTGGTGTTTGATATAGGGGGCGCTGAATTTATGTTCGATCTAGGAGGGCGCCGAATTGATGTTCGACCTAGGGGCGCCGAATTGATGTTCTACATAGGGGCGCCAAATACATGTTTTACTAAGGGTGCCGTATTGATGTTCGACATAGGGGGCGTCGAATTGATGTTAGGCCTAGGGGCGCCGAATTATTGTTCGACATAGGAGCACCAATTTTATGTTTTCCAGAGGCGCCAAATCATGTTCAACCTATGGAGGCGGTTGCCAAATTCATATTCGAACTCTGGGGCGCCAATTTGATGTTTGACCGTGGGCGCCAAAACCATGTTTCACATGAGTTTGGCGATCGCATCAAATGCATAGTTAGATGCCCATCCAGGTGGGTGTTTCATAAAGCTGTTCGTAAGTTAAGAGCGACTTTAAGAACGACTGGTGAACCTTTCTTGTAGTAAATGGTATATAGAATTGGCGATGCTTTAGCGCGTAAGAAAGGTTCACCAGTCGCTCTTAAAGTCGCTCTTAACTTACGAACAGCTTTATGAAACGGCCCCCTGTTCATGATTATCAAAAGTGCTTAGAAAGTCTAAATTTTAGGTCAGAATATCGAAAATTTTCAGCTCGCGCTTCACATGCGCATCAATTATTTTATAAAGATGCCTAACCTGTCTTGGTTTCAAAAAGTGCTTAGAATGTCCAGTTTTTGGTCGGATATTCAAAAAAATTTAGCTCGCACTTTGCGCTCGCATAAAATGTTGAAATAGATACCCATCCCCTCCCTGATTACCAAAAGTGCTCACAGACTCTATAAAATTGCACTCGCATAAATTGTTTAGATATACGTATATACCCATCATGTTCACGGTTATATAAAGTGCTTTGAATATCCGATCTGGAAACATATAGATGAAAATATCCCCCCCCCCCCTATTCGCGAAAGCTGGATCCCCCTGGTAAAGAAATATCATAATATATATTAATATATATAATTTTAGAAGGGCCTATCCTGATGAGATGTTGAAACCCCCAAATGCTTAAAATTCTATACTTTCAGGGGGCCGTTTTCAGAAAAAATTATGCTTTTCAATAAGTGGAATGACAACATATTCATGGATATCTTTTTTCATGAACACATTAAAAAAATGGTCTTCAATTGCCCCTTTTCACATGATTATGAAATAAGATCATTCATGCATTTAAGGCACCTTTGTCTGCCTGGCGGCAGTGGCGTAACTAACGCTGGTGCCCTCATGCCGTGACCCACAGTACGCCACTGCCTGACGGGAGGGGGGCGCCATTTTCCAAAAGTTCACAGGGGCGCAAATTTAGGTCGGACGGGGTTGCAAAATTCTGGATACGCGCCTGATAATGACAGACAGTTCTCATTCCCTCAATGATTGTTACAGGTTAACCAATTCTATAAAAACAATTCAAAATGTAATACGATGTCTTCTTTTTATTCCTTCTTCTTTCTGTTAAAATTTTCAAATCCTTACTCTGTCAAATCTCAACACTAGCATTGTGTTTTTTTTTGCTGATTCATTGTTTACTTTAGTCAGTCCACCTGTGCGCTTAATTTGAAACACCCGTATAAAGCGCCCTATAAATTTTAGCATTATTTATTTATTTATTCACGTTTTCTTTAAAAAACAGGGTTGTCCCATTCAAGCCAAATGGCTTGCTTTACAAGGGAGCCCTGTCAAAATGTACATACATAATGAACATAACATATATACAAAAAAAAACAGTGAACGAAAATGAATAAAGACAACGCTTTGCATTATTATTATTTTTTCTCCTTATTCTTCTTCCTTCTCTTATTTATACCAGCTACAGTCATTCTCACTTTTGGACATGGTAGATGCAAGCGTAGTATACAAGTGCTTCATGGACCCTCCAGGACATTATATACTTTGGCCGAGTCAATGAATAAGATGTAGGCCTAGACTATGTAAAACTCGTTTGTGTGAGTGTGTGAGTGGGGAGGGTTGTGAGGGTGTGTGTGTGTGTGTGTGTGTTTGTGTGCGTGGCTCACATATATGTCATGAATTTTGTTTTCTATTATTTGTTAAAGTATACATCCAAAGAATCAAAAGTATTTTATAATGACTTTATGTGGTCATCATTGTAAAGGGGAAGTATTACTAATCAGATATATAACTTCACTTTTCAAAATAGTGATCAGAGATTGCAGAAATCAGCTCTCAAAAATGATTTATTTTCATGCCATATTTCTGCCTTCCACCGGTCCTCTTGCGAGCTCCAGCTGAGTGACGTCACACAATGAGCAGTGAGCAGCTGAGCTGACAGCAGCCCATTGGAGACGATCTTTCCAATCAGCGTTTTTTGCTCTTAGAATTGTTTATTCCTCTTAAGATTGGTCTTGTTATATAGATAAAAGTTTGAATTTACTGAACAGTGAAAAAAAGTGCACATTTAACGTATTTTGGTAACCGATATTTAGCTTAGAATTTTTTTTTTTTTCAAGAAATATATGTGAATAAACAAAGCATATTTTCACGTAGAAATCACACTTGCGTCACATTAATGTTATAGTCAATATAAAGCATAGACATTCTTCTTTATGACTGAACAAAAATTATGAAATTTCATTAAGTAGCAAAGTCAGGAACCACAAAAAAAACACGGCAATATCCATCGCGAAATGACTGAAATTGCAGTTGAATTGCCGAAGCATTATTAGGAAACAGCTGCGAGCGGACTTTCTTTCATATATCTTAAAAATGACATCAAGTTAGGGCGATGGTCTGTGGCCAAATGCGTTGGCCATTGTTTTGTCATGTGCGAGGACCCTGGTTCGAAACTCGAATTTTTTTTTCTGGGTATTTTTTTTTTATTCCTTCCCCGTCCCTACCCATCTTTTTTTTTCTCTTTTTATTTTCTTGTGAAATTCTATTCAGACCTGTATTTATCAAATCTTGCTTCTTAATTGCTGCTTTTGATTTTCAAGTTCTTGATTAGATTATTTCTACTCTTATTTGGGATGGGAGGGGTAGAGTTAAAAGTCAAGTCCACATCAACTAAAAATTATTTGAATAGAGTGATTTCCCTTGTTGTTTTTACTCAAAACAGTCATATACACAAAACAATGATATGCAAATTAGAGTTGTCACTCACATCACATTCGTTTCTATTTTTTGTGGCATTTTGTTTTTTATTCTTTGCAGATTTGACGATAGGAAACTCTTCATCTGATCACAATAGGTTATATTTACGGAACTGTTAAAATAGTAATTATATAAATTTGAATCAAAGTTTTTATGAAATTTCCTGCAATATCTTGTTATTTTTCTTTAAATTCAAATGAATTTTTGATTGCGTGGACTTCTCCTTTACTCTTAATGTAGGGAATGCAAAGCAAAATTTATCCAGAAACAAAATTGTCTTAGAATATGCAAATCAGTAATTGGACACATGTTCACTTTTCTTTCATCCAGGCCACTTCCTCACATCCACCAGGCTTTCAGTCTTATAACAAAAATGATGAACCATCACACAACATTCACAGTGCTTAACAATAAATATTTCACTTCTGTTCATACATGCAATAAATATTGTGGAAAACAAATAAAAGGCGTACCCATATTCAAATACCGTTTAAAAGGACAAATATATTATACCTTTCGAGAAAAATCAGCACGTTAAATATCTGATAACAAAACATAATTATGGGGCACTGCAAGAAACTTATGTTCAATTGCAAATCAAGCGTAAGTCTTAAATTCAAATTCAAGCGTAATAAGGTCGAGTTGCAATCGCAATTCAACTACATGTTTAATCAAAGGACTTACCCTTGATTTGGGACGTGTGATTGAGTATAACATTTCTCGCAAAATGCCCTAGTAACATTTAAATTGTTCTTTCGTTTTAAATTGTGTGTTATTATTTTTGACAAGCTGTATTCCTGTCCAAGTCAAATTTCTTAGTTCTCTCCAAAACTGTGCTCAAAATTGTTTCCAAGATTGATAAAGAAATTTTTTCTTTTGTATCATTATCAGTCCACAACTTGCAAACCGTAGGTCCTGGAAAGAGTGAAGAAAAAAATGGCTATATCCAAATCATAGTAAAAGGACATGATGGAATCTCCCAGATTGAGGTAGCAAGCAGAGACCAGAAGTCACCAGAGTCAGCAATTGTGCAGATCTGTGTGTAGAAGAGAGAAAAAAATAAATAGTTTAAATAATCAAATCAAAGTATGAATTTAATTATCGTGATGATTGATGACGTGCGGTGGCATGTAATTCCCGGTCAACAACAAATGATAGTAGGTTTAGACACCTGAAAAGTTCCACTCAGAACACTGGTGCTCTACCTCAAGTGATGTTTGTGTAGGCCCCACTCCACTTCACTACCGCTACACTACCGTACATGTACGCCACACCTACCCGGGTAGGTGTGTAGCGTAGTGTAGGCTGTAGCAGTACTCCAGTAGTGAAGTGGAGACTACACGAACATCACTTGAGGTACGGTGCTCTCTGAGTCTCTGTGTCATTACAAAGATTGCATTTATCTTCATTGTTGAAGGCATTACGCATACATATATGCAGCAACACTCTAATCAGAAAGAAACACCAGACTCTAATTTTGGCCCACCCAAGGGTTCATTACATGCCGCCGCGCACAGAAAATTCAAGCCATAGAAGTCGTGGACCCAAGAAGTGAGATCCCAGCACGCGCGACCCACTAGTTAGAAATCCACTGCCAAACGCGGTTCGTGGTTAGTATACTAATACTATAACCTCGCAATACGTACTAGTAGTATACTAATACTAACCTCGCAATACGTGTGAGTGATTTTGGCCAGGAATCAGGGTAATCACTGCTGAAAATTTGTCTGGCTTCATGACATCGGCATCATGGTGATATAATTCTGTGTATAATAAAAACTTAAACATTCCTCTAAAACAGCAGATTTTCAGCCATGGTCCATACCACTCAGTGCTCCTAAATAATTTAATCGCCTGCCTGAGGCCGAGTCCTGACCAGTTTTAGAAATCTGAAGAAAAAATCTGCTGGAATTGTGCCACTCACACGTATTAAGTATACTAACCTCGCACCACGAACCGCGTTTGGCAGTGGATTTCTAACTAGTGGGTCGCGCGTGCTTAGCCTGGAGGCGTCTGGGATCTCACTTCTTGGGTCCACAACACACGACTTCTATGGCTTGATTTTTCTGTGCGTGGCGGCATGTAATGAACCCTTGGGTGGAATTGTGCAAAAACATTATGTCTAAAATAAAAACTTTTTAATTTTAATAGTAGTTATGCCAAAATGCATGATTCTAAACTTATATCAGATCTGTATCTGTCATCTGACCTGAATGCATCGTCAGAACAAGTACAGTTTCCAAACATGCTTACCTTGACTTTTGACTGGATCAAACAGCGTAGCCTGCAACATGCATCGGGAGCAAGTGAATGGGACCGTGCAGCTTGGAGTTTTTCAATAGTTAGTAGAGCAACACAACGAAGACTGTCGAGTGGACAAAATCGATCTTTCCAGTTCACAATTCAATAAAAAACGGGCAAAATAACACAGTTCTGGTTCCCTTATAGTCTGAAGTTGTCGAAAACAGAATTCGGATGTCACATTACATGAAGAAAACGGTAAATTCGGAAGATATTGAAGAGGTCAGTAAGGTGATTCAGTGTATTATGCACAGAGGGATGATGAGCTCGATTATTGTGTGACGTCATTATTCTCGACTGTTTTCACTGCGTGAACTGTCGGTCTGGGGGCGGCTGAGGGGCTTAGAATGGTCTCTAATAATTTCATTTCTTGCATTTCCACGACATCAATAAGACTTTTTAGTGACATATTTGTGTATAAAAAGACAAGACCTTTCCATTCATATATAATTTGTCTATAATCATCACTTTCGTGAATTTTCTTTGGATGTATACTTTAATTTCATGTTTATGTTCTTTCCATGTCTCATCTGGTTTTGAATATGTTACTATCAAATCGTTTAAGCGCGTAAAATACTTTCGCTCCCGGATTTTATATTTTAATTATCATAATTTCGTGGCCACCTTTCAAACAACAATATATCAGGCACATAATCAAGTCTTTTTTCGTCTTTTATTGTCTGGCGACGTTGAAACAAATCCCGGTCCGAACTATAAATTCCCTTGTGGTCATTAAGAAACCCGTTAAAAATGACCACAATGGACTGTTGTGTACCACTTGTCAAAAGTGGTATCACACTAAATGTCTCGAGATCTCTTTAAAGGAATATACTAGGCTGTATCAAAAGCCAAATGAGAATTGGATATGTTTAACCTGTTTATTGCCGCCATTTTGTGACTCCATTTTTACACAATCCTTGATTGATGTTCAACCCACCTCAACAATTAATGCACCTCCTATTCCTGAATTTAACACACCTACTGGAATTGATAAGGCTGTTTTATACAAATCATTTAATGATATATTTAAAGCAAAAGGGTTGCATTTCGTTCATTTAAATATCAGATCCATTAAGACGAGATCGTGCAGGCGACCATGGTGGTGGGGTCTGCCTTTATATTAAAAATTATATTGCATTTAATCTAAGAGAAGATCTTACACCTGATGGTATTGAATCATTGTGGATCGACATTCTATTACCACATACAAAGCCTATTACTTTAGGTGTAGTCTACAGACCCCCGAGAGACAATCACTTATTGATTCTCTCCCTGATATATTGGACATATTAACAAAAGATGATGAGATTATACTTTTAGGGGACATGAATATTTGTCTATTACAACAATCAGCACTGACCAAAAGATACAAGAATATTTTGAATTTATATGGTTTGAGCCAACTTATAACAAAACCCACCCGAACTACACCTACCACTTCTTCATTAATAGACCATGTAATTTGTAGTAAAGAAGAAAATATTTGTCAAAGTGGTGTTTTTGAAATTGGCTTAAGTGATCACTTTTTAACGTATTGTTCAAGGAAACTTATCAGGCCTGTATTCGGGCAGCATAGAACTATAAGCATTCGATGTATGAAAAACTATTGTGAAAATGATTTTAATTTCGTTTTATCTCAAATCAAAAGTATTTTCATGTCAGTAGTTGATAAGTGTGCACCTTTAAAACAAGTAAGAATTAAGCAAAGAACAGAAAGATGGATGAACAGTGAAATTATTGGTTTGATAAGACAACGAAATATAGCTTTCAGGAATATGAAAAAGGATATTGGTAATCTAGAACTCGAAAGGAAATTTAAACTATTGCGAAATGTTGTACAAAGGAAAGTGAGGAAAGCTAAAGACGAATTTTTCCAAAATCAAATTGAAGACAATAAACTTGATTCTAGGAAATTATGGAAGAATCTCAAAGAGTTAGATTTAAAAAACAAACAAAAAAAATATTCAGAAAAGTGTTATTAATATTAAAGGGGAATTATGTCATGATAATTTAAAGATAGCCAACGAATTTAACAATTATTTCACAACAGTGGCCGATAAATTAGCTTGTGAGCTCCCCATTACGGACAGAAGTGAGTTTGGGGCCGACAGTCCTAATCTAAAAAAACTATACGACAATAAAGGTATACAAAGAGGCTGTTTTAATTTTTCTCCTGTCACAGAAAAGTTTGTATTTGATGAATTATCCAAGTTGAAAATATCAAAAAGTACCGGACTTGACTTGGTTCCTGCTAGATTTTTAAAGGATGGTGCAAAAAACGTCTTTATACCTTTAACTTACATTATTAACCTATTTCAACTTGTACCTTCCCTGATGAAATGAAAATCGCTAAAGTCACACCACTACACAAAAAGAAAGACAAAACTCATGTTGGGAATTATAGACCTATTAGTGTGTTAAGCATATTGTCGAAAATTTTGGAGAAATGCGTGTATTCTCAAATTGAGAAATACTTTAAAGAATACAAAATCATTTATGAATTTCAGTCTGGTTTTAGGAATGGTTATTTTACTGAAACATGTTTAATTCACTTGTTGGATTTTGTTAGGAATGAAATTTCCGAAGGCCGTTATGTTGGGATGGTTCTTCTTGACTTACAAAAAGCATTCGATACGGTTAATCATGAAATACTCTTAAAGAAATTAGAAGTGATGGGTTTGAATTCAGCATGCTTGAATTGGTTTAGGTCTTACTTGACCAATCGCCGTCAAGTGGTATCCATGCAAAATGTACTTTCATATTCTATGCCTATAAAGTGTGGAGTTCCACAGGGGAGCATATTAGGTCCCATTCTTTTTATGTGCTACATCAATGATGTGTATTTGTGTTAATGAAAGTAAATTACTTTTATATGCAGACGACAGTGTTTTACTCTATTCTGATACAAGTCCTAAGCTGATCGGTGAAAAACTTAGCTTAGAATTATCAAAATTGTGTTAAATGGATGACAGATAATAAGCTTAGCTTACATGTTGGTAAGACTGAAAGTATTTTGTTTTGTTCGCGGGGTAAGTCTAAGCATACAGATGATTTCAATATATACTATAACAATCAATTAATTGAGAGACAGAATTCCGTGAAGTATTTAGGCCTGATATTAAAAAGTGATCTCTCATGTACATCTATGGTTGACTCTATTGTCAAAAAAGCTAATGCTCGCTTGAAATTTCTATACCGGTACCAAAAATGCATGAATACGAAATGAATTGTCTTCAATTACTGATGTAAGGACCCCATTGGAAATAAGCCATCTCGGCTTTCATGGGCAATCCTGTCAAGGTATACACTTCTGTTCATATTTTCTTGTACTTGTTCATAGTTACCTGACAAATAAAATCAATCAATCAATCAATTTCTTCCCTCCATTTTGATCTTTTTATTCTTCTCTTCCTTCTTTTTAATTCCCTTCCTCTGACCTCTGTTTTCCTCTCCAACTTACTTTCACCATTGTCTTGTACAAGTATTATATCATATATACTATTTCTTCTATATATCTGTTGTTTTCGAAATGAATATATTCCACATAGCAGCATACTGACCTTTTATCATCATCCACATGCCTTTATGACATTTTAGGGGTAGTAATTGCATGAAGTTATTAATAACTTATTTTGTTTGTTTATGTACAGTTTTCAATATTGTTATGTATTTTCATCTTTGTGTATACTTATTGTATAATGCCATTGGAAACCAAATATCTTTTTAGGCAGGGGGCGCAAAAACAAGCGAAAGGCCAAAAAAGAGAAAATATATACAAAGTTTAAAAAGGGACAGAAAAGGAAAGGAACCGGTAAGTAAAGGTTAGTAAAATAAATATTAATCTGCCTAAATGTCTTGTAAACTGAAATTTAATTTGCACGTTTCAATTCAGTTCCGTTTGCCTTATTCGTTATCAAGAGAGTGCTCACGATTTTATTGAGTAAATTACTGAACAACAAATCAAAATTTCAGTTCAAATCAAATACCAAATCAAATTCCTGCTATTTTATTGTTTGAGATACCTTTCCTGTTCATCATGATTGCAAAGATGCTACATCTAGTTTTTTTTTTCAGATCGGAATATCAAAAGTTTTCAGAGCGCTTCGCACTCGCATCAATAATTGTTCTGTTAGATACCTATCCCTTTCATTATATGCGAAAAATGCATAGAACGTCCAGTTTTCAGATTGGAATATCAATAATTTTCAGCTCGCGATTCGATTCAATATTGTCTGGTGAGATACCGATCCTGTTCATAATTACAAAGAATGCTTTAAATGTCAAGTTTTCAGGACAGGTTGTTGAAAATTTTCAGCTCGCGCTTCGTGCTCATATTATTCGATTTGTGAGATATATTATGGTTTCACTCAAATATAATTCAATTTTATTCATGTATGAGTGATTTTCACCTAAAGATATGACTGAAACATATTATCAAACAAGACTATGAAGTCACGGTCTCTTGGTTTAAAACAAATATCATATAAGAATGTTTGTCTCAATTAAAGAACATTTTGGGAAGTTCATCCCGCATTTTCTCCAGTTTCATTTCATTTACCTACTAAAGCATGATAACGCAAGGATATTATAGATTTCCAAAGTTATGTAATATAGAGCAGAGACAAAACTCAGGAATGCTCAACATACACAGATGTGCAGCAAACACAAGTACATATTTTATGTAATTGCCAGTTTAGAACCCACAATCAACTTTGGCTTTATGAATCATTGGAGGTAAACAACTTTGACAATCAATGGTACTGAAGGTGTCTTTAAATAAATTCAAAGAAATGTAATGGAGGAATGAACATGAAAAGAAATTCAACTTTAGCCCGATATTTAAAGTTATGAGTTAAGTATAACATAAAGAACAATCAGTGTAAGGGTGCACAAGGTATATCACAGCAATGTTTGCACCAAAAACAACAATGTATTACCAGAAAATTCAATATATCAAGTAATGATCACTCAACGATAATGGATGAATTTATATGAATATATTTTCATCACTTTAAAAATAAACTGGTGTATTTTTGTTTTTTAAGAGCCTACAATACCTTGCACTTTAAACAATGCAGGAACACATAATATACAGTATCCAACACAAGTAAGTACATACACCCAATGTAAAAGCTAGTAAATATCAATGAAACTCTTCACATTGCTGGTTTCAAATGTTTAACTTTACCAAAAAATGTAAAATAGACTTTGTGTAATATTAGAAGAGACGCCTAGTAGTCATTCACATACTAATTATCTTAAAATTGCTAATATATGAGAAAATGGTAGCAATTTAAGTTTAATTGCTAAATAAAGTGATGAAACCATCTCACACAGGAAACATCATTTTTAAAGCATCTACAGTATTTTTAAAATTGATTTGTTGGTAACTATTATGAGCCTATACTCATATCAAACAATGTCCAATAGAAGTAATGTACAATACAGCATCACATGTGATATAATTCCAACAGGTTTAGAATGAATTGTTTGCATTAAGGTGTACTTACGTCTGTTGGATTCTGTACAATAGGTTGCAAGTCTTCTTTTTATTCTTATCATGCCTTTCACTCAAATAATAAGGCACAAACACTTTGTCCTTCATGTAGAAATAAATTGGCATTTTATTTTCTAAAAATCAAAATGATTTACTAGGAAACAATACAAAATAACACAATGCATAAATGGTTTGAAACAAAAATTAAAATTATGCATACCCGGTATATCTTTATCTTGGTCGAAATCCTAACAATAAATGTTCATGTAAAATCACAAAATACATCCAATAAAATACAGTCTTATTTCACACCATACAATCATCCACACCATAAAAGATTAGAAAATTCATATTTAGAAAATATAGCAATAGGCCTATTGTAACTCCCCAGCAACATTTTATGAGAGATAATTGTTTTATATTTCATGAATTTAATGAATTAATTGGATTCAATTGAACTGAAAAATTTACGATACTTTGGGAGTAATTTATCAAAATTTATGGTAAGCTATAAAGATTAACTACATTGGATGAAATTTATCTACTACAGGAATTGGAATCCCTGAGAAGTAACAATCATTCTGTGAGGATTACTAGAACATAACATAGATTGATTCGTGACTCTGTGCAGCCAGAAAGTGGGAGCACCCAAAGGGAGCCCTATCTCTTTTCTTTCAAAATTCTGCGATAAGCAAAGTAGGAAGGTTATCAATCCATTGGACCATCAAAAAAGGCACAACTTTCTTAGTTTCTAACTAGTTTAAATGAAATTTCAGTGATATGCTGGTTTGATTTTCAATTGTTAATCCAAATTTATTGTTGGGGTGGTCTTGACCTGTAATATTTGTGCTTGCATTTTAACAATATCGATCATTATCATCTACATAGAGTGTTTAAGTGATGCATTAAAAACGCTTATTTTTGTCTGATCAATTGCCTGTGCAGTATCAGAGCGTATCCCTAAAAAGGACCCAAATCTGACGAATATCCCATTGGCTCCTGTACAAAATTTGCTATTGAATATGAGAGCATATTCAACAGTTTAGGGCGTGTGCGCGAATGTGTGAAATATACAACATGTACAACAATGAATGCAATGTGATGCGCAGCATAGAGCACACTACGCTCAATGAGGTAATAATGAACTACATGCAAATCGCATGTCACAACCAAATTTTATCCTATGAAGTGATAATGGCATTATGTGATAAGTGATATGACTTGTTAAATCAAATTGCTCCCTCTTTGGGGGGGGGGGTGGGATAGATGATAATAATTATATTGGATGGCTGTATTTCATGAAATATCAGAAATATTCCACTCTTTAGGGCCTATATTATCCCAAACTCTTGGAATATTTCTGTTATTCCATTCTGAGCCATCCAATATATTGTATAAATGTTTTCTTTATTGAACGTAATGAGAGTCCAACCTTTTATTTGTCGGACCATTCCAAAATGATTTGTTGTATTTTTATTCATATCAAAGGTTGAAATGCTTTGATTTCATCATTGCTTAGCAGTCCATGGAGTTAAGTTAAAATGGATGAAAAACAGAGGATAGATATACAAAAGGATGATTCTTTATAGAATTGTCCAACTATGAAAAATCAACACCAATGTTGCTCAACAGGCAATGTAAATTGTGAATCTACCTAGCAGCAATTCATAAAAAATTAATAATAATAATTCAAAATTTGACAGCATTTTAAGACTTCTTTTCATAAATTTTGTGAAGGAAGCCTTTAAGATCAGTTGGAGAATAAAATTATTGTATAGCACACAAGGACAAATGATTTTATACACCCTCTTACAGGTGTGAATATGGCTCTACTGTCACCTCTGTTGATGTATATGGAGAGTATGCAAGGCTTCTGCTCTGGCTTTTAAAAGTTTCATCTCTTCTTGTATTGCATCTGTTATCTTCTTTCTCATCTCCAACTGGTAAAAAAGAAGAAAAAAAATATCAAGATATAATTCATATCACAAAGTAGAGCCCCTAAAGTGACATATGACACATATTTTATCGTTCCCTTGATTTACCAACTCACTATCTGAACTTATAATGTTTTCTCATGCCTACTAACTCGTTCCCTTAACTTACCAAGTCATTAACTGAGCTTAATAACAATGGGTTAAATAAACAGGTCAAGATAGTTGAGGTCAAAATTGCTGATGTCTCCGATGTCTCCTGCAAATAAGGTTGCAATATCATACACTATTTGTCACCACAGAGGGCGCTATGAAATCCCAAACTTACATCGTGATTGACTCACTGATTTGACTAATGGCTCTGTACAGAGCAATGGATCTATTGCACAACCATCACTTTCACCCTCTGTGGCCAAAAAGAAAAAAAAACACATTGCATCAAATAATAGTGACCACTACTGAGGAAGAGATCTTATCAGAAATAAGATCAGACAAGAAAATCCAAACTTATGAAATGCCACTGTCACTTCCATAGTTTAATTTTAATGATGTAAAATTAGAATTTGAAGGTCAACATTGTGAGAAAGATTAAATGAAAATGATACCAATCATTTACTCTCACAATTTATTAGAATAAACCATGGATTTGTCAATTTTTTAGTTGGAAAACGTCAAAGGAAAACATATGATTCCATCAAGGGGCGAATCTAGCTTTTTTCAAGGAGGGGGGAAGGTTTTGACCAAGAAATTTGACAAGCAAAAAAAAAAGAAAAAAAGAAAGGTTTCACTACCAAATGAAGGTCAATTTGGTACCAAAATCTTTTGACAAGCACAAAAACAAAGGTTAAACTTTAAAATGAAGGTCATTTTGGTCCGGAGAAATTCAAAAAGCACAAAAAAGGGGTTTGGCTATAAAATATTGGTCAATAATTTTTTTGCTTGGCAGCCCTAGGGGTGGGGGCATTAAACCCCCTAACCCTCCCTGTAGATCTGCCACAAATCAAACAGAAATCTGTGACTTACGGAAATATGCTTCCCCTTTTTTCTATGATGAAACTGTTCACAATGTGAAATATAATTATAGTAAATTTACCTTTTGGATCTAGTGAATAAGAAAAACTATTAGCAATAAAAAGGTAGATGTTACAATGTAAATCTAAATCACCTCAGAAATAACAGCTTATTTTATAACTTTCACCAATGGTCAAGGGTGTCGATCCCAGGGGGTATGGGGGATATATCCCACCCAACAAAATTCAGGTGGGGGGATGGCCTGTACAATCATCCTCCCCCCAATATTTTGAGGGCATGAAAAAAATAACAGTATATCTCCAGAAAACAAGAGTGTCGATAGGGCCAGCACATAATACACCCGCCTGTAACGCGGAAAATGGAGTTATTGATAGTAGGTCCATGGGTCAAGCAAGAAAAGTGAAAGGTGGCGACTTGACCTTTGACCTTCTGACCAAAAAATAAAAAATCAATAGGCTTTCTGGAATCAATGCTAGTATCATACATACCAAATTACATGTATATGAGCCTAGGTTCAAGGACAAGTCCACCACAACAAAAAGTTGATTTGAATAAAAAGAGAAAAATCCAACAAGCATAACACTGAAAATGTCACAAAATCGGATGTAAAATAAGTTATGACATTTTAAAGTTTCAATTTAACAGTTATATGCACATCCGCGTAGGTATGGAAATGAGGAGACTTATGAGGTCATCCACTCACTATTCCTTTTGCATTTTATTATATGTAATATGAAATATTCTAATTTTCTCCTCATTGTCAAGTGAAACAATGATTAACTCCTCCCTGAACATGTGGAATTAGCATTGTTTAAATACTATATGGTTCAGTCAAGTTGGTCTTCATTGTCAAATTTGTAATAAATGAAATATTGTATAATTCAAACAATAAAAAACAAAATAAATAGTGAGTGATGGACATAATCGACTGACTCATTTGCATGTCACTGAGTTGTGCATATTACTGTTTCGTGAAAAATAGGCAAAACTTTTAAATGCCATAACTGTAATTATTTTACATCTGATTTTGATGAAATTGTCAGCGTCTTGCTAGTTTGATTTTTCTCTATTTGTTCAAATCAACACTTTCCTTGGGTGGACTTGACCTTTAAGTATGACTAAAGTTATCGTGTTTACAAGGACTTCAGAAGGGTAAGATGAAAACATGTCACTGTGACATTTGACCTTTTGACCTCAAAATCAATAGGCTTCCTGGGATCGACACTACTGTTATACACACTAAATTATATGAGCCTATACTAGCTTAAGTCAAACTAAAGTTATCGCGTTTACAAGGACTTCAGAAGGGTAAATGAAAGCATGTCGCTGTGACATTGACTTTTTGACCTTGCCGATATAGGGTAATTTCATGAGGTTCCACGAGCCTAATTACATCAGGAGGGCTAAAGATATTCGTTCGACCCAACCCATTCGAATTTTTGTCAATTTGATATTGCTGATTGACAAAAATGTATGAATGTGATTCAAAATCTAACACTGATTCTAGAAATGGTAACTACTGAACTTACTTCGCCCAAATTGGGAAGATAAATAAGTGACTTGGAACTATTTTTTGACTGGCGGAATAATTAGGGCTATTTTACTGTTTCAGTTGATGAATTCGATCGATTCATAGTTATCTTCATAAATGGCGATTTATTTTTAAAATGAGCTGGCTACGGTACCCTTTCCTGGTCAGATTTGGAATGTCAGATATATATCCTATCCATTGGTAGTAAACATTCCACCCTCTAATTTCACATTTTATTTTTTATGAATTTTTCAAAAGTGCCATTTTAACACACAAGTCTGTGGGGAATGTTTTACGCGCGTGACACCTGTAAGTAATATGGGAAATCCCTAGTAGTGGATGGCATACCTGGCCAAACTCTTCAGTAGCAAACAATTTCTCACTGATATCAATATGTTTAGTCATCAAGTGGTGCAAAAAATGGATTTAATGACTAGCAGGGCTACATCAGGTAAAGTTAGTAGGTCTGTGTATATGTAAGCCTAGGAATGTATGTAGATTGGTCAATGTATAGAGTCAAGGCCTCTTTAGGTTCTGATTTATCATTGTTTTGTGTTAGTGTACATCAACTACTTAGCATTAGAAAGACCTTTAGAAATTGCTCATATTAAAATTGTTCTTAGGAAGAGGGTAGGTAGAGAGGAGATAGAACTTTGAGAACTTTACTGAAGAGAACTAGAGTGGTACCTTCAAGAAGGTATTTAGAAAAGGGCACAGAGTAAGGTAAGGTATCTTAATAGTGCTCAACTAAGGAGGGAGGGGGGGGTTGCTGTGTGCTGCAATCTTAGTATAGACCCCCCCTCTTTATTAAGCCATGCCATCTATGAAATTATCTTTCTTTCTCTCTCTCTCTCTCTCTCTCTCTATCTATTTATGTATCTCTTCCTTCTTACATCTGAGAGGCAACAGCCCTAGGAAGATTTTGAATAGGTCAAATGCAAATATACTAAAGTAGTATCTCATTCTTTTATTGTTTCCTCATCTAATCTCATGTATATTTGGTAATTATGTTTGGGGCAGTTCTGGTATCCTGATATCTACACAGAATTTACATACACCTTTATATTACAATCGATAGGGACCTATATTTTCATTGCATTCACTGTTGGGCTATATGCAGGTAGGATTTGTATACATCCATATATAGTGAAAATAACATGTATGGGTAACACATTAAAATGGGTCATTGCATAGAAAATAGGCATTTTCAATGCATTTCTTTGTGCTAGTGTGAGTGTACAGATATAAAAGAATAGCAAAGTAGCTATTCAAAAAAATAAAATACATAGGTCATATAATATAGGTTCCACGAGCCTAATTACATCAGGAGGGCTAAAGATATTCATTCGACCCAACCCATTCGAATTTTTGTCAATTTGATATTGCTGATTGACAAAAATGTATGAATGTGATTCAAAATCTAACACTGATTCTAGAAATGGTAACTACTGAACTTACTTCGCCCAAATTGGGAAGATAAATAAGTGACTTGGAACTATTTTTTGACTGGCGGAATAATTAGGGCTATTTTACTGTTTCAGTTGATGAATTCGATCGATTCATAGTTATCTTCATAAATGGCGATTTATTTTTAAAATGAGCTGGCTACGGTACCCTTTCCTGGTCAGATTTGGAATGTCAGATATATATCCTATCCATTGGTAGTAAACATTCCACCCTCTAATTTCACATTTATTTTTTATGAATTTTTCAAAAGTGCCATTTTAACACACAAGTCTATGGGGAATGTTTTACGCGCGTGTCACCATGAGCCATGAATAAATGCATATGTTTAGGCCCTGTCTCATTTCGATGGTGCATAAAAGAAAAATTGTTTTAACAACAAATGTAATTTTTATGTTATCAATTTAGCAGAAGTTACACAGGTTGGGAATATAGCTTCATCATTTATGAATAACACAATTTTTTGCTCATGACACACTTGCCTTGAATATGTTTGAACAAAGCAATAATCCAGTCGTAAATTACACAGCCTAAAATGTCAGGCGATTCATTAAAATGTGAGCTTATGCTATAACCTCTTCTAAGAAGATGATATATAGGCCCTAAATTTCACAAATAGATTTGATTTATATATAAACTAAATAAAAAGTTTGAACTTTGGTGGTACTTCTATATTTTGTTTTTGCCATGTTAACATTAATGTCAGAATCTGACACGAGATAAAAAACTCATGTAGTTATTTCATAGAAATGACATTTTGACCTTACACAGAACTGTATTTTCATGTTTTTACATTATCTTTTCTTATTTGTTGTTTTAAGCACTGCTTGTGCTATTCCATGTTCAAGTAGGCCTACTTTCATTTATCTTTCAATGTTTTGAGTTGTTCTTTTTCTTGTGTTCTTTTTCTTGATATAAAATACTTGTAAACTTGAAACTTGAAACTTGAAAGGGATTTTAGTATGCTCTAAAATGTGATTTTCGCATGTCAATTTCTTTAAAAGTCCTTCCATGGGAGGGGGGATACCCCCCCAACCATGAGAATGAGAATTGAGAAGTTCATATGCGTACTCACAGGTGATAAAATTTCTGCCTTCATCTTTTCCACTGATTCTCTGAGATCAAGAGGTTGACCTACAATGACCGTCACTTTCTTGTTCCTACGAGGAATGTACGGAGGGTAATTAGGAAGGATGTCATCCATTCCTATATGCCATATAGGTACAACCAAGGGTACCATCTTACATTCACTGATCAAACGACCAACACCTGATGACAGAAAGGGGGAGAAAACTAAACAGAATTACACAGTATAACAAACATTCTAGATTCTATCCTTTGATTGTTGAAGAAGCACAGCAGTGCTCAAGTCTGTGAACTAGACAGTATGAAAATTGGACTGGTTCCACATGCATGGGTTGTTTTACAATCAGGGTATACTAAAAAAAAAAAGGCCTTCTGTGCACCATTTAAGAGATAGATGTACTGTTAAATAAAATCTATGATGGAAAGCTATCTGTTAGAGCAACTTACGAGAGAACAAATATTGAAATAAATGTCCAGTTCTCAAAATATACTATATCTGGCATTTTACATTTACATTACATGACTAGATTAATAACATTTTTGTCTTTCAGAATTCTTTTCTATTTGCAACAAACCTAGAATGTTCACTTTGCCCCCATCCTCTAATTTTTCAGACTGTTCATGTTCAAATATTGTCAATCCAATTCTATACAAAAGTGTCCTCTCCGAAAAATAAGGCAGTCATGGTTGACAGGACATGTAATTAATATATGGAACTCCTTTAGAAAAAAAGGTGGTTGACCTTATGCCTCAAAATTTAAAGAAATATCATTTCAGTTGCTTACAACTCACAAACAAAACAACAAAACAAGTTTTTGTTTGAGTAAAATGAGACAGTTTGGTCACCTTAATTGTAACCCATATCATATTTTGTAGTTCATTTTTCCCCCTGTAGCGCTCTAAAGGTGTGTTTATGAGCCACTCTCATACCCTACTACGATAATGACTTGAAACATGTTTTGAAGCACATTTCTGCAGAATCACGGTTGCATTTAGTCAAAAGTAAGGTAAACCTGTTCCAAATCACAAACATAAAACAGTGATTTGAACCCTTGAATATTTGCTATACAATGTGTCGCATACTGAATTTTCCAGGTCTTACTCTTTAACACCTGCTTGTATTTTCTTTCCTGACAAATTTTTAACGTGATATGCAGTTACAACGTTCTTATTTTGATGTGCCTTCTTTTAACTTAAAATATAAAGGTGATGAATTTTCTACTTCATTCTCATTATTACATTTCAACTGTAGAAGTCTTGTGCAGAATTTTGATAACTTTAGTTTATTTCTCAGGAGTATAACTCATACATTTAAAATAATAGGTTTGTCAGAAACATGGTTGAAAAAATCATCTCCATAAAATCTTTATGATATAAATGGATATAACTTAATATGTAATAATAGAAAAAATAAACGAGGTGGCGGAATGGGAATGTATGTAAACTGGCCAGCAAAAGAAAGTACCCACTTCTTTCAAAGGCTGCATGCACACAAAAATTCACCCCATAGAAATAAACAATTTTGTACACAGGTATGGTGCAATATCCATTAGTAATCACATACCCAACAGGAAGTGATTATCTTTATTACAAAGAAATAAAATGACATGTACAGCATCTTGGCCACTGAATCAAAAGTCACAAAATGTAACAGAATGAGCCGTCCAGGTTTTACACAAAAGTCAATGTCAAAGGATGAAATAAACCAAACACATATCCATAGAAGGAATAGACTGAGGTGGTGCAGAGAGCATAGCTCGACCAGAAGACAATGGAATGCAGTATTGTTTTCAGATGAATCCAGGTTCTGCGTCAATACAAGTGATGGACGGGAGCGTGTGTGGCGCAGAGCAGGAGAGCGATATGCAGAATGTTGCATTCCTGAAGTTGATCGGTGGGGTGGACCTTCTGTGATGGTGTGGGCAGGCATTTCAGCCAACCATATGACTCATCTGGTTATCCTGGCAGGTAATCTGACAGCTCAGCGCTATGTTGATGAAGTATTGAGACCCCATCTGCTCCCTTTCCTGCAGGCACATCTTGGCATCACATTGTTTCAACAGGACAATGCAAGACCCCATACAGCACGGTTCACCACCAACTTCCTTCAGGAGCAGGACACTAGGTGGTTTCAGACCGCCTCGAAGTTCGTCAGTTCCAGGTATTCTCTGATCGGGAAATTTACCCCGATCAGAAAATACCAGGTATTTTGGTAATGTGAAAGCAAACTACGCGTAATTTCCCCGAAAGAAAATACCCGCTAAATAGTAGGTACTTGGCGAAATTACGAGAACTTTCGCAGGGATTTTTCCAAGGTCGCAGGTATTTTGGCAATGTGAAAGCAATTTACGGGAACTTTTAGCCCAGCGTGTCGTTGGGCGCTGGCGCCGTGGGTGGCTGCTGGGCTAGTGGTTTTGAATCTCGCGCCTTGCCTACTTATTAGACCATACTGCGCATGCTCCTAACTTCAGGAATTTATCCCGAAGGATATGTTTCGGGGCGGTGTGAATGCAGGAATAATTAATGGGTATTTTTTAGCCTAAAAATGTTCTCGTAATATAACGGGGATTCTTGTGATCGAGGCGGTTTGAAACCGCCTATTGACGTCATCCCATGGTGTGCATGCTCTCCTGACCTCAATCCCTTTGAGCATCTGTGGGATGAACTTGGCAGACGGGTGAGATCAAGGGAACAGCCTCCTACCAATCGGCCAACATTGATCCAAGCTCTGCAGGAGGAATGGACAGAACTTCCCCAGGACTACGCCAGACAACTTGTCCAAAGCATGCATCAGAGATGCCTGGAATGTGTCCAGGCACGAGGAGGACATACACATTATTGAACATTGTTGTTTGTGTCTGGTTTATTTCATCCTTTGACATTGACTTTTGGGTAAAACCTGGACGCCGGGCTCATTCTGTTACATTTTGTGACTTTTGATTCAGTGGCCAAGATGCTGTACATGTCATTTTATTTCTTTGTAATAAAGATAATCACTTCCTGTTGGGTATGTGATTACTAATGGATATTGCACCATACCTGTGTACAAAGTTGTTTATTTCTATGGGGTGAATTTTTGTGTGCAGCCTTTGAAAGAAGTGGGTACTTTCTTTTGCTGGCCAGTTTACATAATTCATTGAATTATATTGTTAGAAATGACTCGTCAGTTGTTTCAGAATCATATGAATGTATTTTTATAGAAGTGTGCAATAGTAGTCAATGTAAAAAACTATTATTGGAGTTGTATGCCGTCCTCCTGGATATGATGTAAATTTGTTTCTTTCTTCCTTTTCTAATCTGTTACATAAATTCAATATGAATTCATGCAACTGTTTTATCATGGGTGATATGAATATAGACTTGACTCAAACTAGTGTCAACTCAAAGGTTGACTCCTTTTTAGATCTTTTACATAGTTTCTACTTGCATCCAACCATTGAATGTTCTACTCGAGTTGCTTCAAAGACTGCTACCTTATTAGACAATATTTTTATGAATACAAATATCTCTGTAAATTCTGGTATTATGCTAAGTGATGTTAGTGATCATCTCCGAGTGTTTTGTATATTCTCATCTTTCAAACATATTTCAAATAACAAGCCAATTCCTTTTACAACACGAAATATTAATTATATAAACTTGCGATCTTTTTGTAGCAAACTATACAATGTCAAATGGAATTTTGTATCCTCTAATGCCACTGTTGATACTATTTATAGGACTTTCTTACAAATATTTACGGAATTTTATGAAGACTGTTTTCCTCTCAAAATCCCATCTTACAAAACAAAAATCTAGCAACCCATGGTTAACCAAGGACTTGATAAAACTATGCCATAAAAAATCAGTCTTATGTAAAAAACAATTTGAAAAATTGAACTTTATATAGAGAGCAAGCTTTCAAATTTTTTTGTAATTATGTAACTTTAAAGATAAGACAGGCTAAGAGAGATTATTATAGTAGAAAGTTCCATGAAGTAAAATGCAATATTAAATCAACTTGAAAAATTATAAACAATCTCTTAAACAAGAAAAAGAATAAAAAAGGAAACAAAATTGATTTGCTTGAAGTTGATAAAGTTAATATAATAAATAAGAAAGACATATCTAATATTTTCAATGATTTCTTTATTAACATTGGTAAAGATTAACACTGTTGATGATTCTTTTAAAGATTATCTTAAACACCAAAATATACATTCTATTTTCTTTAAACCAATAACTAAACGCGAAATAATATCCATAGTTTATAAAATGAAAAATAATACTAGTGCAGGTATAGACAATATAGATATAAAAGTTGTAAAATTTGTCATTCATCTTATTAGTGTCCCGTTGTGTAAAATATTCAATAAATGTATTTCATATGGAACTTTTCCCTCTGATATGAAAATTGCTTGTGTAACACCGATTTTTAAAAAAAGGTAATCACAAAGATGTCAATAATTATAGACCAATTTCAGTACTAACAATTTTCTCTAAAATTCTAGAAAAATGCATATACAAAAGTCTTAGTGATTTTGTTGGTAAAACATAATACTCTTATAAATAATCAATTTGGATTCCGACAGGAACATACCACAGCTACTGCAATACTTAATCTTATTAATAATATTAATAAAGCAATCAATGGTAAAGAATACGCTCTTACTATATTCATAATCCTTTATACTTAGGCTTTCGATGTTATAGATCATAACATTTTTTTACAAAAAATGTATCATTATGGCATTAGGGGTACTCATTTACAACTTTTATAAAGTTATTTATTTAATCGAAAGCAACTTACAATTGTTAATGGAATCAAATCCCAATTTAAACAAGTCAATTGTGGAATTTCCCAAGGTTCAATCCTCGGTCCCCTTATGTTTTTAATTTATATAAATGACATGCCATATTCAACCCAACATTTGAACTATATCATATTTGCGGATGACACCCGTGTATTTTGTAAAGGTCCCGACCCCCCAACTTTATTCAAATTAGTTAACACCCAATTAGCCAACATAAGTAATTGGATGAAGTCCAACAAATTAATCTTGAACATCACTAAAACTAATTATATTATATTTGGAACTAAAACCACAATTTCACCTGACTTAAACTTGTTTTATAGAAATGAAAAAATTACATGTGTATCTCATACCAATTTTTTAAGGAATAATCATAGGAACAACCATGTAAATAATTTATGTAATATTCTGTCTAGAAATGTTGGAGTTCTCTATAGATTATCTATAGAGAACTCCAACATTTCTAGACAGAATATTACATAAAATTAGATTGCAATTCTTGCCACAAAACGTCCGGCTTATGTTATTTCATGCACTCATTTTTTTCTCATATCAAATATTGTAGCATTGTCTGGGGCTTTACATCTAAAAAAATATAGTACAGATTTATAAATTGCAGAAACAACACATTCCGCATATCTTGCCCATAGTCTACCTTTATTTTAAAAAATGGAGGTTCTACCTAGAAATGAACAAATATCATTAGATACAGCTATTTTTATGATTAATTTATCTAAAAATTGTCTTCCAAAAATTCATAACTACATCTCTACTCTGAACTGTTCTATTCATAGTCATAATACAAGGAATGCTAAAAATATTCACCTTCCTCTTAACTGCACATCAATAGCACAAAAGTCAATTTTCTTTATTGGTCCAATGCTTTGAAACAATCTCCCATTTCATTTAAAAAATAGTAAGACTGAAAAACAATTCAAACATCTGTATAAAAGACACCTATTTACTTTACCAGATTCAGAATTCACATACCGAATGTTTCCTTTATATCTTTCTTTGTTCAGTCCCTCCTTTATTTTGTATTATACATTGTTGTCATTTGTGTTATTTTATCTTCGTTTACTTGTACTGTAAGGGGTCATTTTTAATAAGCCATCATTTGTGCTTTTTTATGATTCCCCACTATACTAATATTGAGATGTATTGAACATTGTATTGATTAGTACATATTGTTGCTTTTTAAAGTGGAAATAAATTTAATTGAATTGAATAAATATATACCGCGTGGTGTGAAAAACAAGTTCTACGGAACAGAATCGCGGCACTGTAGGTACGTTGCACCATAGCCCTGTGCATGCGTAAGCCATGCATGGAGCGGCTACTAGCTATATGTAGGGAGTTGCAAAGCCGTACGTGCATCTCTCACAAGCGGTGCTCGCTCTTAACAATTTTGGTAGGGCTGGGGAACTGAGATGTCTGGTAATAGGGGTCTTGCGAGCGGGGCTGGGCGGCTTCTGAACTGAAATTTTGTCATTCCGAGTATCTAGACAACTGAAAATTAGGTCTGAATATATCATGACGAAAACCTCCATTTGAGAACACTATACCCCTGTTTCCCTCTTCATCAATTCTCTTCTCCAAGTACGACAAACCCTAACTGCCCCAAGCAAGCAATTTAAGTATCAAAACACCTGTTTCGTGACCTCGGTCCGAAGATAACACAACAGCCCGGCATATACAGTCACAGCAGGGGGCAACACACGATGGGATGCATGCGCAGCGCTGAGCGCGGTCCCTGCAAAGCATGCCGTCATTTTTATTCGCTTACTTTCCTTATTTCGAGGTCGATTTTCTTCGTTCGAAATTGAAAATGGACTAACATTGGATTTCTGAATACAATATGCCTTTGAAAACGTGATTAAATATCGAATACAATAATTTCATTCCGAAGGTCCTACTACAGGCAGAGAAGTCTTCCATAATAGCACAGCTGTTGTTTATCATTTCGTCCTTGGCTCAACGCTCATATACTGGCCTGTGGAGGTGAAATTGAGACAGCGGGGATTACCTGGCCAAGCAGGGTTGATCAGGGCTTGGAAATGATTTTTGGGATTTCCAAACGTAAAATGAGGTATAAAACCGCAGTTTGCAATCTGAACTGCGGTCTTTCTCCAAACGGGGGTTTGACGTAATGTGTGAGTGCCTCCCCTCCCCCCGGTTACCATGATGCATGTCACTAGCCTAAGTTTGTCAGATTTTCAGAATGAATTCTCTTCTTTATAGGAAGTGAGGGCTACATAAAAACAAAATTTCATTAACTTTCATAGATGCTGATAAGATGAGCCAAAATAATATGACTACAAAAGCCCTGTTCCTGGAAGTGAGCCTACCATCTAGTCTTCTTAGAACTTAATATAGAAGCATAACCCTGCATTCAGCATATTCCCTAGGTATACTCATAGTATGTGTGAAATATCGTGATACACTGTTGTAGCAAAGGGTTATGGGTGTGTTTTTGATTTTCTTTCATTACATTAAAGGTTCTAAGACACAAAGGCCATCTTATTCTAGATACATATCTATTATTAGGTAGTTTTGAAAAATACAAATTTGCCATCGGTTTCTGTGTACAACGAACCGGTGTTGAGTTATTCCATGGAAATGAACTTCAACGGGAACGCCCACTAAAATTTTAGAAAAAGTTGGCCGATCGACCTGTCAATCATTGTGACGTCATCGAAGGAAGGCTTTCTCAGCTGTGCAGCCGGACCCCTAGTTATTGTACATGTTTCTCGTGTAGTTGCTGTTTCGACCGAGCTCATCCTTAACAGATTTTTTAGATTTTTACGAGGTTTTTATCATGGCTGCAGCATCGTCATCAGCTGCGTCTGATTCTTCAGACTTTGAAGATTCAGGTTCTGAATATTATTCCAGCAATTCAAGCCGACCAAGTTCATCAAGTTCTGACGACGACCACAATAGGCACTTCACGCTCCAAACATCAACAACACTCAGCAGCTTCCTTCCCTGACGTCATAATGGTCAGTGATACACGACACAAAATCGGGCAGAATTTTTGGCGGGCGGGGCGAATTTGGCTCAATTTTCAAGATAAAATTGCCTTTGAACCTGATGTGGGATGTTTTTCGGGTAAAATTTTGATGGAATCGTAATTAGTAACCACTAAGCTAACAAATAAATCAGCATCTTTGCTGTATTTCATGGGACCTTTAAATATATATTAGGTTGCCGCTTCTAAATTTCATATATAAAAATGTAATGGTATAATACTTACCCCATTTAAATCTGAGAAAATCATTGGTCATATTTACTTTGCCTAGAAAAGTAATCAAATACAAAGAATAATGATTTAAAGAATAATTCTAAAATACAGTTTTAAAGAATCTAATTTTGTAATACATAAGAAAGTAAGAAACTAAATAAGAGGCAAAATTTGTTAAATTCTCAAAGTATCTATACCAAGTTTTAAAGATACTCTTTTACTTTTCTGTAAATAAAAATATAGAGAGCACAATAGTTAGCCAACTATTACTTTACAACAACATTTGAATCTTTCTAGTGAAGCCACCCTTTCAGTGAAATTTCTATAAATTGATTGAAACAGTTTTATTTTCATAGCTCCATTGAAAATTGCTCAGAAGTCTTAAGGAAAGGTTATTTACCAAAGTTTTTCATGCATACTCTAATGTATAAACTGTAGCTCATATGGCATGTTTCACCTTTCATAAATCTTACAAATTAATACCAGTAAATTAAAATTAATTATCATCAAATATTTCAAAATAAAAAATAACTGAATATGTTTTTAAAATACATGAAAACTATATAATTTACAATGTTAATATTTAAATCTTTTATGATCTTTCCCAAAATGGACTAAACTTAAAAAATAACAATTACACTGTGTTATACCTTCTGCATATATGTTGGTCCATCCACAGTTGTTAAGTTTCTCTAAACAGAAGTCCATACCTCGTTGATATACACCATCACCTGACAGATGGTAAAATAATTGATTGATTAATTGATTTTATTCCTATATATACATCATTGTCAACATTAAATAAAAATTTTCATTGAAATAATCACATAGATTATATATATCTAAGAGCTTGAGAACAATGTCCAAAAAATATACATACATAACATTTTCTTTTTAAACAAGTACAGGTAATCAAAGTTATTATTGCCCTTTTCAATTTCCCTTTTTAACAAAAAAGGAACAAATATGTTTGGATATATCATACTAATTTTAAGTCATTGTCTGATGATAAATGGATAAATGTAGAATTAAAGATAGATAAGATGTTCATCCAATACATATTCCAGTTTTTACTTGTTGCAAGCCTCATGTTAATTATGTTAGTTCCAATTCATCTTCTTCCAGGATTTTAGTTCTTACTACATTAACATATTTACCTATCCAAGAGGTGTGAGATAAACAACAAAAAAATTATTTTTTTTCTTTCCAGGGCTCTTTTTGGAGAAACTTAAAAATTTTCCAGGGTTACTTTTTCATTTTCCAGGGCTCTTTTTCCACTTTCCAGGGCTACAATTTCTGGAGCTATTTCGCGGCTTTTTTGCGTTTGTGTGTGTGTGTGTGCCACATTGAAGGGATGCTGGTCAGCAGTTCAGGGCTGCTCTGCTGCAGGCTCTGCTTTAACAAGATGTACTGATTTATTCTAATAATTCTAGTGAATTTTGTCTACTACTCTACTGTCTCTTCTTCCAGTATAATTTAACATCAGTTACATTTTCATTATTTACAAACAAAATTGAGGGGGAGATGTGATAGTATCAGGTAAGTTCTCTTAGCTGACACGATCCTATGATGGACTCGCGTGCGCTGAAATGAGCAATGTTATTGTGCCACTGTATCTTGTATTTGCTTGTGTGACTCTGCGGGCAGCTCCGCGGTGATTTACATACATATATACGTGATGTTCGCAACTGCAGTCGGGCAATGAGTTTGGGATTTTGTAGCACAATTGGTGTGCGCGTAGGAAACAGCTCAAGATTGTAATATAAGCGGTCACACGCAAATGCAAACAAGTACACATTTAAATGCAATATAATGTATAATGTATAATTTAAATGCAATCACGTACGTATGCATGAAATGCTACATAAATATACAGTGTTGACGGGGGCGATTATGAGTTTTGCAGTCGCCCTCGTGTGAATGTTTTTAGCCCTTTTCCGGGGCGAATTCGCCCGCCGCCCCCGTGTAATTTTTTGGTTGGAGATAAATTGGCTTAACAGTGTCTTTACATCAATGAAAATTGTTCCCATGAATCATTTCAAGCCAAAAAAAATACTGATCAATATGTTTGGCTTTTAAAATTTCATAATGAAACTGTGATAAAAACCTTCTGTAAATCATTAAATATCATAATCTTTCACAAGATGGCTAAAAAAATTATTTTACATTCCATTACAATCATTGTAGGCATCTTTAATTACCATTTCCCAAGTATAACATTAAAGCAATTGAATTCTCATAAGAGTTCAAGGGCAATATCCAACCTTTGATATAAATGATTTGGATGAAAGAAAAAAAATTGCTGCTGTTTGAAATGCAATTGTGACAAAATCTGTGGATAACTCTCCCATAACTTAAGTTCTTGCTATTGTTTTGAATTGTTGAAGAAACTGGCATACATCATAGGGATTTTTTATAACTCCCATAAAACCTCTAGCTTTGCTGTAAATAAGCAAAATAACCAAAATTGCAGTTACTTGATGCAATTGTGCTGTAATACCTTGGTCACATTTGCTCTATGGCGGCCGTACGGCAAGTCGAATACAAATGTTTTATTAATTTTAATTCAAACCACCTATATGTAGTTGGTACAAAAATGTTGAAACGGCCGCCGTAGAGCAAATGTGACCATGGTATTAGTCACATGTACTGTACAAAAAAGAATGAACATGATGTTATATATAAGAATTGTAAGAGTAATTACATTCATTTGTTTAGTTATTTCCTCTTTAAGGATATTCATAGCATATAATGATTAAGAATATTCCAGAATGTCTCAGTAAGTTTTGCAAGGTACGCATATTTAGTGAGTGAGTGAGTAATCTTTGTTATTTCTAAAATGTACAAAGATACACAATAGACTCCTAGTGGTAGTGGAAAATCACAATAGGATTAGCTATGTTGTTTACATTGTTAATTTAACTGAGATCATTCAAAAGTTTTCAAGAATTTAACTGCTCTGGAAAGAAGGAGAATGTTCTTTTTAAAGACGATACTAGAAGCTTCCAGAATAGTGGAAACTTATATATATATATATATATATATACATATAAGCTGGCAGTTTCTTCATCACATCAGATCAGAACTCAGAGTTTCACACCAGACTTTATGTCAGAGCATAGTTAATTTCTAACTGGAAGACAACATTTATCTTCTGTGGAATTATTCGCACGCCATCAATGAACTGTTTGCAGTTACTGTACTTTGAGAGAGGAATTCTCAGTTCTCATCGAGATCATCAACCTCTTTTAATGAACGCTCTTCAACCCATGGATTGCTGAAATTGACTGTTAATCATCATCAATATCGTCTTCACAGACATTTCAACTCGTTACAGTGACTCTTGTTATTCATCGTGCTTCAACATCATTTTCATCATCGCCATCATTGTGAACTTTGATTTAAGGAATCTTCGCCAACCAACTTGGATTTTATCTGGATTTAATACAGGACTATCATAACTTTGGATTGCACATCTAACTCGAGAGATGTAAGATCATTATTTATTTTTGTTTAGTGTATGATCTATTTCCTGTAATGAAAAAAAGGAAATTACATTTAAAACTAAATTTTCATTGTCATTTGTTGCAGTATCGTATCAATGAGGTAATACAGATTGTCGGGTGAACAGGTGTGTTTTGGGGAGTGGGTTTTTATCATAATTTGATTATGAGGGAATTTTAAGCGCAATTGTTTCATGGATATTCTACCGGAAATATGGTAACAATTGAAAGCTATTTCTATCATCACTCCATATCTGGAATATAATTTTTGTTACAGTAGGAGGTGTAACCACCTACAACATCATTCAATTAAACAACTTGAAATACTTGCATATGCTTCATGATTAAAACTCTTTTTTTCTCTCCTTTTCCTGCTTTTTTCTAAAAAAATGGATTTCCATATATCAAAATGTACGCTGCTTCACACAATGCAATTTGGTGTAAAATTACAAAAAACTTTGAATAATTTTCTCACCTCTCAAGACTGGAACCACTTGGCCTAATGAGAAGTAATAATTGTATCTTCTTTTGATGAATGCTATCTCACTTGCACCTGGTGTCCTTGGGTAATGAAACAAATCAAAACAAGAGATAAAATTTTCAAGATCCTCTCTACAATACAAGCACAAAGTCCTAATGCAGCCATAATTGTTAGCCATCTTATATTTCATTTTGTTGACCCAAGAAACATTTCAAACTATTACATCAAATTTTAGATGTTGTTGTTGTGTTTTTGTTTTGCTTTGTTGGTTTTTATTGTTTGCTTACCCATAATTACTTCCACTAGTTCTTCCATCCCCAGAACTTGTGGAACACTCCAAGGATCACAATTATCAAAAATAGAACCATGCCTCTTAATCATTATTTTTTTCCAGATGAATGATATGCCCCTTTTTAATAAATTTGATCTGCTGGTAAGCTCTAAAAATTAAATTTCATTATTTTCAAATAAAAGAGATGACCAATACCTGGAAATGTTACATGATTCCTTTTCTTTCTGCAAAGCTTTTTCATGTTGCATCATTGAATGCAAATTAATTCAAAGAAGCAAAATAAAGGATATGAACGACTATGCCATCAAGAAATCCATCCATAATACTCTCAGCAACTGAAGAAATTGCAGTTGCCACCTCCTAAAAATACTTTAACCCCCCCCCCCCATACTAGGGTAAAAAAAAAAAAAAATTAGTCATTTTACATTTAATCACTTTCTAAAAATGCAATGTTACTTATTGCTGATACATTTCAAATTGCATTGATTCTCTTGGGTATCATGGTGGGTGTTTCACAAAGCTGTTTGTAGACTACAAGTGACTTTACAAACCACTTATTTTTTCTTATGGTAAGTGATACACATCACATTTTCAATGGTGTTGATGTAGTTCTAAGAAAGGATCACCAGTCGTTTGGAAAGTCCCATCTCAAAATAATTTCATCCTAAAATACTTTGTCCATCTTACCATCTTGCTGTTTTCAAGTTGCAAAAGCTTGTAAACTTGAGGAGACCTGTTAAAAAGATGAAATGAAAATATCTGTCTTCCTAAAATATACCTTCTATCCTTTTAAATAGTGAAATCTTTCATATTTCTATATTTCGTTACCTCAGTGTCCCTTCTAATGACATCAATAAATTCATAAATAGTATGTCTATCACATAACTTGCCATATTTTCAACTTTTCAATTTTAACATTATAGGAAATATGCATTTATCTATATATCAAAGTCTCTTAAACAACAAGAATATAGAGTTTCAGTGTAAAAATAAAATCCTGATTTTGTACGTAGCAAACAATCCCTAAAATTGGGTTTGAAAGGCATGATGATTTATTTAAGAGCTGCTTTCTGTTTTAACTGTAATTCAATGACTGGTAAGAGAAATAGACTGAATTTGAAGTGAATCTTACCACATAAGATGCAATCATCCAAAGATGATGTATGGTTTGCCACAGTAATTAATGGCCGTTTCTTCAAACGCAATTGCTCAACTTGTTCTTGAAGAATTTCCTTATGGTGGACCTGGACTTGATTAACCCAAGCTGAATCAAGAAAAAGTTAGAAATATACATGAAAAACACCAGTATGAGGATTTTTATCATTTTGATTTGTGAGGATGTGTGTGTGCTAGGGCTATGTCTTATACATGACTTTTCATGGACACGTTCATTCACATAGTATTCATGTACGATTTTTTTTTTTTTTTTTTTATACACACACAAGAATAGTATTATCCTATCAACAGTGCTAAATCAACATGTTCATGACTCCTGAAGTTATCCCCTTATGATTAAGGTCACTGCAGTATCATATTGTCAAATTCACTGATTCAACTAATGCAATCATATCAGTTACATGTATGTAACTTCCCCTTAATAAAAATTAGTTGTCAATATGCCAGAAAAAAAGAATTAAAAAACTATTGAAGGTTTGAGAAAAAACCATCAAAGATGAAGAAAGTTATGTATTTTTTTATTGGTGTGTGTATACACCAAATAATGAAATATGTTCTCCATCACGAAAAGAAAATAATGAACAAAATAATCAAAGAAAAGTTGAAAAAAATTCACTTTAACTGAGTAGTTTCGATATATTCTTCCTAAAGTGAAATATGATGAACAAATTCATACAAAATTATGCTCTGGAGCCATATACGCTAGCCAGATGCATTGCGTAGTAACCGCATACATGTATGTCATAATCAGATGACATCACATGCATTATGATACATGCAGTGGCGGACCGTGACCCGGAGGAGACAAAGCATTGGAGGGGCACAGCATTGTTCACAAACAATACAGTGCCCCTCCAATGCTTTGTCTCCTCCGGGTCACGGTCCGCCACTGGATACATGCATTGCATAGCAACCACATCACTATGTTAATATGTTAACATAATTACATCATAATCAAAAGACATATCATTTACATCTTTACACTAATTGAAATAATGAAAGACCCATTCTCAATTCAAATTGCAAGGAATAGTAAATTTCACGGTCTATTCAAATCCAGCTAAAATATTTTCATCAATGAATGAAGTAGCGTAAAGAACCCAAATATCCGACACTTAAGCATTATTGTACCAAAAAAATGCAATCATTAACCAAATAAAAATCATATGTATTATTGTTGTTAAAATGTTGAATATTAATGTCATAAATAAAGATTGAAAGAAATACATAGTGAATGGATTTTTTAAAATACTTCCTACCAGAAACTTGTGTTTTCCCACTCACATTAATGTGAGCCTAGCTATACTAACCTCGCACACCCAACATGTTTTGAGTGCAAATTTTGAAGCAGTTGGCTTCATAACAGAAGTAATGTTTGCCAAAACTCTGTCATTAGTATAGTTACTTACCGCGATTATTCCCGTTAAGTTATAACTTTATATCTAATTTCAAGTTGTTTTTCTTATAAAATGAATTATATAAAACTGAATTCGCTTACCTCGGCCCTGATGGTGCTAACAAAATTCACAATCTAAATTCAGCTTGTCGGTAGTTTTATAAGTTTGTCTAAATTCATTATATGCAAAATTCTTTTGAGTATTCAATAAAATACATTGTAGGGGCACCAATAAATGCAATACCTTGAAAACATACTTGAACATTATTACTGCTGATGATAGCACTACTTTGGAAATCCTAATGCCTAAATGCTTATTCCTTCCCTTGTAATTTCTTTGATAGGTATAAAAAGGTATTAATCGCACGCCCTCTATTTGTGAAAATCTCTTATTTCATAAATGCAACAGCAAGAAAAGTCACCTCAAGGAGCTATGGAAAATCATACAATTTAACTACATTTTACTAAATGTGGAAAGAAAGTCATTTCGTATTCGGTAAGTGTCATACAAATTCATATGTTATTCTTATGTTATCTATTTCACTTTTCGTAGGGTTATCAAAATGAAAATCAAAATTTTGAAATCAATGTCTAAAAGGATTAAAACGTACCTGATATGTATCTGAATCACCATATTTAACATTCATTATTCCAAAGAGATCTGAATATCCATTAATCTGAGGCTAAAGTGGGTCCAATCATGATAGATTAGTGAACAAATTTCAATTTCAAATTTCGCATGACACAAATGCACAGAGCTCAACTCTAAACGAGAGATTGTGGGCGTGTCCTCCCTCGCCTCTGCACTATTATTATGCAAATACGTAACTGAAACAATAGTGTTATAGTCTCAGATCAGAGCTTATCCAAATAAACAAATTACAAGAAAAAGAAAAGGCAATGTGTGGTATGCTCATCTCTAATGCTGATATCAGCAGTAGATATGAAATAAGTTTACTGCCGTGGTGGCACTATAACTAACTCATGGGGCGGGGGCACTCTGATTTTTTCAATAAATAAATGAAATTAATGAATGAATTAATTGATTAATTATTTCTCTACAGCAGTCATGTGTCAACATATGACATTTTCATATCTTATGCTGAAATTGGCAGGGGGAATGGGGACTTTGATTTACAAAATCGATGAATTATTTAATTTATGAATTCTTTTAACAGATGATATTTTAATATCTAATGCTGATATTAGCATTAGATATAATAAGATTACTGTTGTGGTTGTGCTACATCTAGGGGTAACTCTTTTTTTATATAGTTTTATTTGATATGGCTTCTCTGGGAGGGCGTTCTCGTCGCGGTAGCTAGATAGTCCTACAACAGAGTACACATCTCTTGCAGAATTAATTGACACTCCAAGAGACTTTTAATTTGGCCGAATACAAAAAATAGGAGCTTTAACAATACAAACCAAAACAACAAACACTTAGAGATCTACTTTTTTTTATAATAAGTTTTCTTTTCATTTAATTCTGTATTGATTTTCAAGATTCATAGAAGTAATAAGCATAGCAATCAATAACAAATTACAATAATTACAAACAAGCGAAAGAGATATAAAAAGAAAAGAAGGCAGTATAAATAACATGTACCCCAAATTATTAATAAGGTTTTTACAGGAGTGAGTCCATCCATGCACCACTGCCCTTCAATCGCCTGATTGGAATCATCAAAAAGAAGGAAAAATCTCCACAATAGAATAAATCAAAGCACAAGGGAATGAAATGATAAGAAAAGTATCATGCTGTGAAAATTCCCAAAAGCCGACGCAGGCATGGTTACTGAAACTTGTTTAATTTATCCCATTCTGAGAACGAAAGACGTTATAATCCCTTTTGCACATAGAGGGCGGCAAGGCGGCAACATGCCACCCCTTTATATGCGTGTACGCGTGTCGTAGCTTAGCCTTAGTTAAGTGACAAAGAGGGCCGAGGGCAAGATGGCGACGTAAACATCAGTAAGATACATCTCATTTTCTTATAATAAATTTCTGGGTATTTTTTTGTACATTGTTTAAAAGTTGTAATCAATAATGTATAAATGTCGGAAATGAAGTGGCTTCCACAAGTACCAGCCCATTAGGCCATTTACATGATTAACTTTGTTACTACAGTGCGTCCAAAAAAACTATACACTTTTGAAATGGCTGCCAAATAAAAAAATAGGCTTATATATATGGAAAGCCAATAAAGTCAACTTTCAAATGACACCAAAAAGTTGGAAAACGATTCATGCTTGAGCGAGCACTGCCAACTGAAACAAAGGGTATGGAAATTAGGCTGGGCTGGAATTAGCCTTCCAATTTCTTTCAGGTTTTTTTGTTTGGAATTTGCAAAGATGAGGGTGTTGTGATGAATTAATGATCAATTGTGATCAGTTTGTTGTTTGAGAAAATGTCATGCATTACATGTATTCATTTGAAATTAATGCATGAGTGATCATCAATTGCAATATTTAGTGCAGCATTTTGAGATGGGACTTAAGTAGGTAAAGTACAATGGGATAAAGGTCAACAGAACATTTAGCAACCCCTCCCTCTATCTCTACCCCCCCCCCCACTTCTCTCCTGAGAGACTAAGCTTGGCAGCTAGGCGAGGCAGGAATTTTCCTTGCAGTTTTTGAGTGGTTAGTCCTTTGGAACTTAAAAAGCTAAGGGTGTTATGCTAAATTACTGAGTGAGATAAGTTTTGGTTTCTTAGGCAAATTTCATGAGTTACTAAATTGAAATTTAATGCATGAATGAACAGGAATGGTAATTTTATTGCAGCATATTTATCTTGTGGTCCTCAGCAGTGTGTTCGTGAGAGTCAGAGTAATGTGATGGTACCCGTTACAAGCAAGAAGGTGAGATATGGTAAGACTTGGTTAAAAGGGCATTCCTCTTCTGTGTCCTTTTACAAATTAAGTCATATGTACCCCTCCCCCAACTACACCTCCATTTCCCCGGCTCTCTCTCTGTCTCACTTCCTGGATTGTAGCCTACCGGTATTCAAAACTTAACTGTCAAGTGACCGGTGGCTGATGGTCAGTTATTTTTTCATTAAATGATTACCAAGAAATTGACTGATTATGATGATTTATGAAATAATTTATTGAAAAAAATGAATGTTCGATTGATCACTTTGCACATTGAACGAGTTGATTTATTAATAAATTGTTGACTAAATGATTGATGGGAAAAAGTTGATACCCCAATTCGGAATTTCTCATTGAATCAACATTCTGCTCTGGACTTAACGCGTACATGACAATAGCAATCAGTCTCTCAACAGGAGGGGAGGGTGGGAGAGAGGGGGTGGGGGCTAAATGTTCTGTTGACCCTTATTCCATCATCCTACTTCTCCCACTTAAGTCCTATCTCACCCCCTATTCTCCCTACTCCCATGAACACATTGCTGAGATCCACATGATATAGTTGAAATGCTGACCAAAAAGTGTAATTTGTTTTCACTCATGCATTAAAGTTCAATTTGATAATTTATGAAATTTGCTTAAACAACCCAAACTGGTCACGGTTGATCATTAATTCATCACAACACCCTTAACTTTGCAATTTCCAAAGGATTTGCCTCTCAAAAACTGACAGAAATTGAAAGGCTAATTCCAGCCCAGCCTAATTTTCATACCCTTTGTTTTGGTGGGCATTGCTCGCTGAAGCATGAATAGTTTTCCAACTTTTTGGTGTCATTTCAAAGTTGACTTTATTGGCTTTCCATATATATATGTCTTTCCCCCCAAAGTGATATATTTTTTTATTTGGCAGCCATTTCAAAAGTGTAAATTTTTTGGGGGGATGCACTGTAAATACTAGGGCTAGAATTCTTACAGTACAGACTACAGTTGTAGATCTACAGGGCTTAGGGAAAGTAAAATTTGTTGTGGCTTTATTTTTAAAATAGCCCATCCTGTGCGCACATGAAATATTTATAATCCCTGGCTCCATGGAGAGTAAGAACACGTTAGTGAATGATTTTTACTCTCTAAGTTAGGAGCCTCCTGGCTACTCTAATGTTAGGCCTAATATTAGGCAAGGCAAGGTCTAAAGATCTAGGCGTGATCATTGACACAAAGCTTAATATTGACCGACATTTTCAGGCAAAGATCAATAAAGCTAAAAGATTAATGAATCTGATAAGAAAATTTGTTTATCTCCACAAGGAGAACTTTTTACACCTAGATATAAAGCCTTGATCAGGCCACAGTTAGAGTATGCACATGCCGTCCTTACTTGAAGAAACATATTCATGCACTAGAAAATGTATAAAGGGTCATAAAGTGGTACCTGAGGTAAAAAAAAATTCCATAAATCAAAGATTGATTCAACATAAACTCCCTACAAAAAGTACATTGACATATCGCCATGCGCGAGGGGATATGATTGAAACTACTTACAAGTTAATTCATAGATATGACCAGGAGGTAGTGCCAGATCTGGGTCAGGTGCATGGGCGTACCAGAGGTTATGATAAAAAATTGTTTATCCCAAGATCAGTCACTGAGAAACGTAAGAAATCTCTTATACATAAGAATGAGAAAATACGGAATAGTCTCAGTAATGAACTAGTCAATGCACCCAGCAGTAAAGGCGCTGGTCAGAAAATTGCGATCATCCCAGTTTACAAGGACTGTCTCTGTTTTCAAAGATTTCTCCACACAAGAAATCTAGGAAAATTCATTCTCCTGTCAAGTGCAAGTGCACTAGTCAATGTAAATATATCAGGTTTCATAACAAGATTATTGGAAGACAGCAAGTAGTGAAAAATAGACAGTGAACAGTCTGGGGGGAATTTAGATCAAAACAAAACTAAAGCTTCGGTCTCTGTTATATCGGTTGTTCTGCTGAACTCCGTTGGCTCCACTCACCAAATACAAAGACCGAAGTTCTAGTGCGATCTCTACCGGGGACTCTATGGCCATATGTTTATGTATTAAGTTCGGATAAAACAGGGAAGTGAAGTTGCGCGACAGCCGTAGCTTAGTTAATCATTGTTTTTTCCCCTTTTTAACTAAGTTTATTTTTAGTATTTGGTGCATTTCTGGCCAAAACGGAATGAAAATCTTTATTGTGGTAATTCTTTTTATATATTTTTACGAAATAAAGACAAAAATTGTTGAGCCCCGTCGGGGGGATTTTGGATTGTTAACCCCCTAATGGTGGCTGCACGATAGCGAGCCGTCTGTGACGAGAAATAAAAAAAAGTTAAAAAACTCCTTGAAACAGACGGCTGCCAGCTGTCTATATAGATCTATTTCTTTCAAATTTTTATGAGATATTTGGTACACTTACTCATAATAAAAGGAACATTATTGACCCAAATATTTGTGAGATAAAAAGAAATTCATGTAATCTTATTCTTAACTCAAATTGACAGGTGGGCAGACTGGGGTGACGTGAATTTGAATATGTGGGGCTAGCCTAACGTTAAACGAACCAACTTACAAAGCCAAAACTTCGAGAGTAAATATGTTGTACAAATTGTTATTTGAGATGCAGTTTTCCAGATAACACCAGGCTTACAAGGAAAAACCCATTGTCCTTTCTCCAAAGGCATGATTTTTACTTCTCAAGCTCTGCCTCTGGACTGAAGATCGAAGATCCAGCAAAATTCGCAGCAGGTTTGACGACTTTCATATCTAACGCTATAGTCTTCTGTAAGCAACAGTTCTAATTTTGTTGTAATAATGATTCTGAAAGTAGATACTTTTTTACCTTTTATTATTATGATTATACAATCATTAATCATATTAAAATTTTTGATTCATTTTGATGATTTATTTACTCAAAAAAATGATATTTGATATTAAAAATACGGGTAGACTCTACATTTGAAAGCTTTTGTGAAAGAATAGTGATCTTGGCGGAGCAACCCACTATATGACGTCACAGATCTTATGACCTCCATTGCGGACATATTGATAGAACTGCGAAAAAGTCGTCACAGATATCCTGGCAAAAACCTGTAAATAGCAGTGTGAGTACTTGCCACCAACACTTGAAAACTGATTTTATAGTATTTTAGGTAAATATGAAAAACTTGTAACTTGATGAATTATGACAATTATGTATTGATATCATACTATTTTACTTGTAAAATAAGAATTATATTTCAGAGATCTTTTGTATTTTCCCTACCGGGTAGGCATTAAAAAGTGCAATTGCGGGCGCTGCTGCAATTGCAATTTCAATTCATTGGCATTGCATTGCAAGTGCATGGCCATGCAGCTGCAAGTAAGTTGACTGGAGTGCGATGCAATTGCAACTGTAGTGCAACTTCAAGTGGATATTGCAGCGCTCTTTCTTCTTTTGGAAACAGTACTACACACTAGGGAGGCAGCGTAGCTCAGTCGGTTAGAGCGCATGTTTCGGATAAGATCGTAGATCTCAACGTGAGGGGTTCGAGTCCCGCTCATGCCGAAACGAGTCTGACCAAAAAAATCTGATGCTATAACGTTGTGTGTTAGCGTGCCTCACCACTGTATTCAGTGCAGGTGTGAATGCAGTTGGAAAACACTCCGTCCATCGGAAAGGACGCAAATGTTGGTCCCGTGTATAGGAGAGTCACAACCTATGCACGTTAAAACCAATACACTATTCGTCAAAGAGTAGGGTGTTCACCCGGTGTATTGCACCTGCCGATCCCGGCAAAATTCAGGTCAAGTCAATCTTGACGTTCATATGCCATAATAATCATTGTAATGATTGTGGGCATTAACGGAAAGACAAGACAAGACACTACTAGTACTACTACTACTAGGCCGCCATCTGGTGTATTGTCGTACTGGTGAAGTGTGCAAGTGTATGTATGACTATGGCAGTGTATCCTAGTGATTTAATTTATTACTGACCAGCCTAAGTTGTAGAACGCGCGCATCATACGCGTCAGAAAATAATTTCATACGCTCAAAATTTTGCAACATCCTTCCAAAGAGAACTTGAATAGAAAGATGATGAAATATGGTCAAAAACACATTTTCAAAGTCTTCATAATCATATTCAATGATTTTGTTGTTTTCTCAAATTTTCCCATAGAAAACACACGTTCGGTAATTAATAGGCCTAGTACAATACATTTTATGATTTTTCAAGTGACCAAAATATTTCACATGCGAAGAGGGGTCCGATTGGAAGCTAATATCGTAAAAACGAAAACCAATTTCGGCAAAATGTTTACATATTTATATTTTGTAGGTAATTCTTTGTGTATTTATGGTGAAAGTTTGGTGAATTTCATGAGAATAATGTGCTTGATATGATTGAATTCATGAAAAGTGTTCGGTAATAGATCCACTACCATACCGGACACCTTTATTTCAGTGCCTTAAACAATGACAACTAACGTTAGAGGAAATACAATCAAGAAAAATTTGCACTTGCTATTACAAATATGAAAATTAATATGAATTCAAATTACCAACCGTTTTTTTTGCATCGCACTTGCCGCATACCCCTCCACGAAAACCACCCATGGTTGCATTACTGCCGCCGTGCTCGGTAAAATCAAAGCATGTCGCATGCAACTGTCTCTATGAGCTGATCCTTCCACAGAATTTGGAGATTCCTGGAGTAGTGCTGTAGCCGAACTGCCGAACCGAACGGAAGTTCGCCGAACCTGGCACTTCCGAACCGAACACAAAAGCTTGGTTCGGTGGTTCGGTAAAAAAAAAGGGGAAATTTATTTTACTAAGTGATTTGAATAAAAGCGAGGACTACATATATTTAAATATAAAATGAAAAAAAATATTGGTTAGTGATTGTGCACAATAAGAATTCCACACAAAATATTTTTTAAATCCACTATTTAAGCTCCCATCTTGTCTTTGATTGAATTGTTATCAACTTAAGAATATTTTATTAACATGAATATATTTTTTCTTCATTAAATGAGGGGACATTTGAAGCTAAACTCGGTATAAAGGTGTGGTTGAATTACGTATTGCCGTAATCGATCGTGATCGTAATCGGACCTAATTGTTTTCTATTTAATTAAGAAAAAGGACAAGACATAAATTCATTCCTCGTAAATGACAAAGTATGACAGCTTCGGTCTCGTCTTTGACTGAATTTTTATCAGTCTCAATTATTTTATTACCATGAATTTATTTTTTTTCCTCATAAAATGTGGGGACATTTTAAACTAAACTCGGTTAAGAAGTGTAGTTGAATTACGTATAACTGTAATCGATCATGATTGTGATCGGGCGTACATGTAATTGTTTTGTATTTAATAGAGAAAAACTGACATAAATTCATTCCTTGTGACTGACAAAGTAATGGTAAAGTATGTATATTTCACCTTCTGAAATGTACATATCAATATTAAAGATAAATAAATAAGAGATGAAGGAATGAGGTTAGAAAAAACAGAAAAGATAAAAATTCAAAGCAAGCCAACGCATGTTCCCTGATCGTGAACCGGAAATGGTTGATAAGGAAAGTTGAAACAGGAAGTCCAAACAACCTGCTCTCAGTTGCTGTTATGCTGGTAAAATTCATATTCCGAATTTGAAATGTTTTTCCATTGTCAATATTTTCTAAAAAGTGGTTTAATCTGGTCATTTACTGAAAATGAAATGATAAATTTTCAGTTCCGTCTTGGTTCTGACGATCAACGTCGAGTGATTTCATAACACTAAAATACACAGTACAGTCCCATGTACTCATTTTCGTGTTGGAACTATGTTTGAAGTCACTCTAGTGTCGATCTTTCGGGACCAAGAATGGACTGATATTTTATCTTTTTAAAGTAATTGATTGACCAGATTTAACCACTTTTCAGAAAATAGGGTCTTTCTAAAACATTTCATATTCTTTGGAATGTGAATTTTACCAGTATAATAACAGTTGAATGGAGGTTGTTTGTCTAATGTTTCGACATTCTCGATCAACACTTTCCAATCGGAGAAGCTGCGTGCAGCGTTTGCAATGACATTGTAATCGATCATGATCATAGCTACATGAAATAATCATGAAAAAAATATTATGATCTTTGTAATTCCATTTCTGTCCTGATTCTCTCGTTATCAATATTTTTTATTTTTTTTATTTTTATTTCATTTTAAAAATGAAAGTAGAAATGACTCTTATTTTTGTTTAAAGATTAAAATAAATAAAAGAAAGTTATGCAACAGTTTTTATAACTATTCTTTTTAGAAACAAAATTTATTATAAATATATGACAGATCTTGGTTAAAAGTATCTTTACGAGGGTCGGCATTTCCTTGTTTTATGAGTTAATAATTTTATTTGGCATTAATTGCCGAACCGAACCAAAGTTCGGAAAAAAATTGCCGAACCCTGCCGAACCGAACCGAACCTGAACATGCCGCCTGACTTGCAGCACTATCGGAAAGTGTGTAATTCCTTGATGTTACATATAATGTTCTATGTATCATGAAATCATTCTGATTAATTGCACCTGATGTTAATGGTCAGTACAGTATGTAGATGTTCTATCACAGTGATAGTTAGTTTTGTACAGTTTTAGAAATGATATTGAAAATTTTGTTGTAATGTCGTGTAGCGGTTTTGAATCTCGGCTTGTAATCAGAGGGTCGTGTGTTCGAATCCCACCATGGCCTAGCGTCATTTGGCAAGACGTCAATCCACACCTTGCCACTCTCACCCAGGTGCTAATTGGGTACCGGTAGAAAACAATGTAAAAGTCATTGTGGTTGGTTTAGCAAGTGTGCACCTAACAGGCTGCTAAAAGCTATGAATCCAGTGACCGGATAGTAATAATTGTGAACCACTTTGAGTAGATTGACATCGCGCTATATATAAAAACCAATATTATTAAAATCCAACTTTATGAACAGTCATAATTTTCTACCTAAATTTATGCATTTACATGTTTGGTCTGCAAATATTAGAATAATGATTTTCAGTTTGTTGAAAAAAATCATTAAATTTGCGACAAAAATTACAAACCTCTACATGTAGACGAAATGTCCCTGACTCTGCAACAAAAAATGTTGAATTTGCCACAATTGCGAAGTTTGTAACTAAAATTGCAACTAGAATTCTGAAGTTTGCAACCAAATTTGTTAATTTTGCAACGAAGGTTGTGAGCTTGTTACTTTGCGATGAGTTGCGAATTCATAACGACAGAAGTCATGTGTCATCATCCGTACTTCAGGGAAACTACAGAGCCGCCATGAAGCTATTAAGAGAAGGAGAACCATCTTCCAGTTTCTCTCCTAATCCTTTGTTATCGCTTCCTTTGGGCGAAGGAACGATATCTAACATCAATCGGCGAGCCGCCAGGCGAAAGTTAGAGCCCGCTTACATAACGCGATAAGCCCCTTCGTAAAATCTGAGGTCAGAGATTTTTTGAAGGACCATGCGAGGCACCGCCGTAAACGACGTTCTCCCACATAACTTCTCTCCGAGCTCAGTTTTTGTTCAAAATTGAAACACGACTTGCAGTTCTTCTGACATCTATATCTCTTCGTACGGATTCCTGATGTACGTCTTTTATGAATGGTTGAACTTCTGAGATACATACCAAATGCTTCTTTGCATACATACCAAATACGTCACAATCTGATTTGACTCAACAAAATTACAAACGGAAGAAGTTGGAGATTTTAGGTATGGCTGACTTTCTCCCTTATTTAAATCTTCACCTACCCGTTCCTGTTTTAGAAATTATAATAAGGTGAAAGGGTAGACTTTGAGCTCAATTTTAATGCAAAAATCATTTGTGAGGGTACGATGGCCTTGATAATATAACGACGAGTCTGCGGGGCATTTCTCTGGCGATTGTCGCATCGTGAAGTACCCTCCGGTGCCCAACGTACTCCTATTTGTGTTAGTTGAAAGTGAGTGTAATGAATGACGGGAGCTCCGAGCTCAGCTCGGGTCTCTGGATCGTTTTTGGAAAATAGCAGGGGCCGCGGAGCGAATAAATTTAATTTACAAACAGTAAAAAGGAGAACTAATTACAAAAAAAAAATTAGTCTACATAATAAAGAACTTAAAAATAACATGTATGGGACCACGAAGAAGTATACCCAGTTCTGTGTTAGGACAATTCATTTTAAGTTACAAAGTCATTTGGAAAAATTTACAAGCGAAGTTTTACAATTTTTAGTACAAAAAAATAATTATTATTTTAAAAATATCATAGAGAACAAAATAAAAGATGATTACAACTATTGAATTCATATTTTTAGTTTAATCTAAAAAAAAAAGGAAGCTTCCAAAATATAAAGTGTCCGGACACCCGACCCCCCCCCCCTCATTTCTAAAACATTCTATTTCTATTCTAAAAAAATATATTTAGAAACACCAAATATCGTTATGATTTTTGTCAGATTATGGGATTTTTTTGTTTGTTTTAAGATTGTACTTTTTTCTATCATATCTTTTTTTCTTCATCATTCTATCCTTCCTCTTGCCCCCCCTTTTTTTTAATTCCCTATCTTTCTTTCCTGATCTTCTCTCTCTGTTCATTTTTCTTTCTTCTTTGTCTTACTCTCCTTCCTTTTTTAAATTACCTTTTTACCTTCATTTTTTTCTTTCCTTAAACTTTTCTTTGCTTCCTTCTCCCTTTTCTTTTCGTTCTTTCTCTCCTTCCATTATTTTCTCTTTTTTATTCTTTCCTCCCTTTATTTTTTCCTCCCTCTCTTTCATCCTTTCTTTCTTTCATTCTTTATTTTATTATTCCCTTCTACTTTGTATCCTTTTTTCTTTCTTTCCCTCCCTCCCTTCCTGTTTTTCTTTTTTTTTTATTTCTTTCTTTCAAAGAATGAAGGAAACATTTTTCTTTTATTCGTTCTTTCTATCCTCCTTTTTTCTTGCTTCTTTTTTTTTAATTTTCTCTCCCTTGTGTTTTCTTTCACACATCTTCCCTTCCTTCTTTTCTTTTTCTTTACTTAATTCATTTCAAAGAATGACGGAAACGTTTTTTTATTCTATCTTTCATCATTTTATTCTAACATTCCTTTTTTCCCTTCATTTTTTCTTTCTTTCCGTTCTCAAGTCAACTCTTTTCTTTCGCCTTTTCATTCCCTCCTTCATTCTTTCGTTCACCCCCCCCCCCCTTCCAATTCTGTACATTTTTTCCCAAGTCGAACACCGTGTAGCATCCTTTGTTGATCTTTTTTTTTTAAGACCTGGCTCGGTCGATCCGCTCATGCAGCGTACTTTGTCGATTGTCCCGTATTTCTATTTGTGAAATCTGGTCACCCTGTATTCAGCTGGTTCCAAAACCAGATTTTCGTCTTCGAAATCGTGAGCCGCCATGTTTGCATAAAATTTGTGAAGCCGATGTGAAATGCATTATGGGTGAAAACGCTACTGCGCAAGCGCAAACCCGAGCTGTCGACCGCGTCGATCAACTTTCCTTATCTGATTTACGAGCGGCCTGTGTAATGCGCCGTGAGGGACCCAGCTGAGAGGGGATTAGCGGTGCCGCGCATGGGGCAAAGCGTTTGAGAGAGTCGGATCTCCTTCTCTTAATAGCTTCATGGAGCCACCATACCTTTCTACATGTACATGTATGCTCTGACAATTGTGAGATAAAGATAATTTCTTAGCTTGCCTTTAAATTGGCTATGTTATGGCAGCGTGTATGTGTAAATGAGGTGTTTTTTTTTTCAAATGTGTATCAATCAGATATGATTGTTATATCTGGGGACCAACCTTTAGCCTCATGAAAAGACTGTGACCAGGGTTTGAACTATAAACCTCTGCATCAATGTTAACTTTTTTACAGGTGCATGCCACAACGCCCAGCAATCAACAAACAAAATATTCATAGATCTTGATAATCGTGTCACAGTTAAGACTGTGAAAAACAGACCTGATGTTTTATATTGCAATGAAATCAGGAAACATGTGACTCACCGTTGCATGATCAACACCATCATGACCTAAAATAAGCATTTGTCTGATTTTGTTTTTTGTTTTTATTCTTGCAGTGTACATGTACATGTACCTTAGAAATGTGCAAAGTCCATTTCAGTATGAAAATATAAGGTCAACCCACCTATATAACAACTTTCTTTTGTACAACTACTTGTATGTACATGTAGCTATACATACCTACGTATACATGTTCATCATATATGTACATGTACATGTATATTGTGTTTACACACAGGTACATGTACATGAAAGGGATGTAAATAGTACCATTTCCCATACTACATCATGTGTATATTGTGCACGTAATAGTTAATCAGAGACCTGTCTAAACCACTGCAAGACTTTTATATGTACATTTTATTATATAGGACTTTCCTTCTTTTTTATATGAATAACAGATTGTAGAGTGAGTATTCATCAGACTTGATGATCCTTTTAAGCAAACATTTTGAGAGACTGCTGTATTCACACTATTCATACATGTATGGTACATTCACACATTGTTTGCTGATGTTGCAGATTCATGTGAATGTACTGACAATGTAGGTCTAATGCCCATAATGCAAAAGTGCTAATATGTTGTACATGAAACTGTAAGCTGTATATACTGAAATCCTGGTATTGTACACTGTAGCCTATAAAAAGTTGACTTCTTCATGTCATACAGTACATGCATACATGTTGACACCTCAAAATCTATGACAAGTCACTGGGAAGGAATGGTCTCTGTAAAGAGCCAAATGAAACTTCATGCTTCAAAAATTGAAAATTTCAACAACAGGCACAAAAATAATTATTCCTCTACCTTTTGAGTCGTTTTAACAATAAATGATAGTTTCTTGTTAGAATTGTTGTTGAAAATAATTTAAACCAAAGCCAAGATCAATATTTTGTGTTTAATCATTTTTTTGTTTAGATTTATTTATTTTATTTATTTATTATTATTATTTTTTTTTTTGGGGGGGGGGGGCAGGTAAAAGTTTCAAAAAACATTTAGGTCTTGATTGCACAGTAACCATGTATCATGGTTGGTTGAACACAAAATCTGAACCCTGATATCTCCTTATTCTCTGAATATCTCCTTTTTTCATATATCATAATTCATATTGACTGACTTATTGTGGCATTCGAGAATTCAGATACAGGCTGTACAGTATTTCACATACATGCTTGAGATTGAGAAATAAGATTAATTAATGGAATATAATTCTCTGTCTAGAAATCATGTGATGAAAAAACTCACTTGGATATTACTAGAAAAATGAATGATTCATTGGCCTTATTTTTTCAAATTACATGTACTAGGTGATTATTGTTGTGTCAAGATTTCTTTAACCCTTTCCATGCATACTCGGTGCTTCGCATTTCACACACAAGCAAACAATGCATTGTTTTCCTCCCTGAAAATAATTAAGCACAGTAGGGTTCATGTCCCAGCGCACAAAGAGTTAAAATGATGCACGTATGAGATTCAAAAGACATGCTTCAATTATGATATGCACAATTACAGAGATTACAGAGAGATTTGCATGTTTCAGCTCTTTTTATTACCAAAAGGTGCAACAACAAATATGATAGCTACTTATTTTCTTGATTAATCCTGCTATTAAATTTCCCCATTTTGTTTTATTGTATTCTTCATCTCTCTAGAATTACCTTCCATGACTGCCTCATCCAGAAGTTCAGTTTAAGGTCCAAATTCTAAGATTGCTTAACAACATTTATTTCTTCATTTTCTTTTGTAATTTATCCTTCTTTTTAGGATTTTCAACTGGATAGTATATCTTATAAAGAAGACACATAATGACTTCAAGAAAGAAGGTCCTCCTTAAAGTTATCATACTTGGTGACAGTGGGTGAGTACACAATCACAATCAACAGTTATAAACCATAGTTTAATTGTGGTTTAATGTTAATAGCCAAATTTGACATACAACATCTACATGTAAATTTTTTAACAGCATGAAGTGCTCATTCAGAATTTTTTTTTAGATAAAACTTCTGTGCTGACAAGACAATAGTTTTCTTGACTTATATTGGGATAAGAAGTCTTGGAAGTAAATATAAGGACTGATTATGTGGGCAAGGTTGCTGTAGTTGATTATCCATTCAAGTACATGTAGGTTAAATATAAGTGAATCATTGTTTCAGACTTCAGTTGTGTTAAACATACACCTTTGTAAATAGAAGTTGTTTGTTAATTGGTTTTAATTTGATTTTATTCCTGATGTACATGTACTTAATATTTGGTTTAATCTATGTACTTGTATGCTAAATAAATGTAAGTTTTAATCAAGTAATATTTATATAGTAATATTATCAATATAATGATAACGATGAGAAAATAACAAAAATAATAAAAATAATAAGCCCGAGTCGAATCGATTTTAAAATCGGTGTTCGATCGATGTCATCGAACACCGGTGCAGATTTTGCAAAATCGGTGCATCGAAAAAAAAATAAAAATACGTCGGCCGGCCGATTCGTTTGGTTCACACAATCAATCATCAAAATATCAGTAATGTCCAACTTGACTACTACTTACTTGATTTCTATTGCCCCCAAAATGAAACCGATTGTGTAATTATGATGCCTATTCACCATTAATTTGAAGTTCATTTCGATCATAGTTCGAGTCTTACTCGTCTGCTCGTGCCGAGATAATTCATGCACGATGAATTCATGAATGGAAGTCATGGCCATCGATCGTGCATGCGCAGTACTGTTCTTTAATCAAACCAGAAAATGGCCGGAAATTGACGCAATCAACGTAAAATAAATCTTGCTTTCATGAACAATATTAATATCATGACCACAGAACATTATTTAATCGTAATATTTAACAATAATTTGCATATGATAATCATTAATATGAATTTAGATCTTGATGTGAAACGTTTGTATTTCGTTTCAATTTTCAATGGCGGACATCTCACGACGATCGACTTGACTTCTTGAGTCGAGTGAGTGCACTTGTCTAAAAAAAATAATTATCACGTCAGGATTGAATTTCGAACATTGTCTACATGCAAAAACTCTTTTCAAGTTCGTAATATCACCATATAATAACATTTTACATGACAAAACAGAGAAAATTGCTTTATATTTTTTCCCATCAATTTGAAGCTAGTTTGTGCCCAACTTTGGGCTCTGATTTCATGAATGGAAAATATGTCATACGCCATCGAACACGCATGCGCATTGTGCTTATCGCGGAGCTCGGAGGAGACGTCCAGAGATGGAATAACAATAGAAATAATGTCAGTATTAATTCTTCCATATGAACATAACATACTTTGCTGACATCGTCAATATAGTATGACCATAAAATCTTGTTAAATCGTAATAATTTATATGAATTTAGGGCTCGATTCGAAACATTCGTATTTATTTCGATCGCATGCTCAATTGTGTCTAAAAAAATGGATTGTCATTATCAGGATTAATTCTCGAACATCGTCATAATTCATATTCCACAATCTTTCCTCACAATCGTTATATCAGCATTGAATAGCAATTCAAATAATCATCCAGAGAAAATTATGTATTTATTCCCATAAATTTATTTGGAGCTCATTTTGGATCCAACTACACAATCTCAGGCAAGTTACAGCGCTCTCCGTTGGTTGCACTAGTTTGCTGGCGCTGACAAGCACGCCTGTCATTTCGGGAGAGTGAGTGTACGGGGCTGCGGACGGGGCTGGTGAATGGACTGCGAATGCTAGTTGACCGAAAATCATTCGGATCGACTCTGCGTGATTCATGTCTTTATTATTGTTTCATTTTAAACTTATATGTTGTCATCTGCAAATATCGTTGTTGAAGATATTTTGGGAAGAATTCTGCATTGGTCCCCGGCCTTTTTTTGTGTTTTGTGATCATGGAAAATACAAACGAACTTTGCTCTGTCATCTGCATGTGCAACGCTCACCCGGCCAACGCCAGTGCATACCGTCAGTGCGTAGTGCATGCATAGCGCATCGACGCCGGAGCAAAAAACAAAAGACTAAATTTTCCCCGCCTTCGATGCATCGATGTGCGATCGAATTAAAGCTGTCGAACACCGGTTTTCAAAATAATCGATATGACTCAGGCTTAAAAAATAATGCTAATGTGGTGATGATGACGATGATGGTCATGATTATGATGATGACAATGACTACTGTATGATAATAATAATATTAGGCATTTATTTAGCATCATCTATAGAATAGAAATAATCTATTCCGATGCTAATTGTTATTATTTTTATTACAATAATAATAATTATGAGTAGCATTTATTCACTCAATTTTTCATTTATGAAAAATATCACCGTAATAGGTGTTATACATATGAATGTTTATCATTTTATCTTGAAACTTCTCAGAGTTGGCAAGACTTCACTCATGAACCAGTATGTCAACAAAAAGTTCAGCAATCAGTACAAAGCAACTATTGGTGCAGATTTCCTCACAAAAGAAGTCATGGTTGATGACAGATTTGTCACAATGCAGGTATGTGATGTATATTATTTACCTGCGGTACGGTTGTATAGCAGGTAAGTATTGTTTGTTTCGTTAATGTTCGTAAACTTTGCAGGAATGCATGGTCAATGGGGTTCGAAGCCTCCGTGGAATGTAGTTAAAAGTGCATTGGTGCATTGGAGCGCGGAAAGAAAGGATAATATGCGGTAAGGATACGTTGGGCGTATCATTCTAGCTTGTTCTCTTCGTCACGACAAATTTACAGAATTTAAAATTTGCAAAGTGAAAGTGTTCAAATTCTTACATTTTATGGTAAATCTGATAAACAAATTTACAGGGGGGTTTTGCAAAAGTCTCTCACAGTTTTTCCAGAGTTTTTGCTCATCGAGTTTTACCTCTGGTTTTTTCAACTGGTCTGACTTGTCGCATAATATAGGATAAGAGGTCGGTTCATTTGTCACTGTTACTCTACAATACACGATGTATTTTATGTCATTATAGATTCCTAATATCTATCAAGAACGGTGTTCTGCAAGTTCGATATTTGTTTTATCATTTACAATAAAAACGGTCGGTCGGCTCCTAGTCGTCGGGCAAGCTATATCCATATGATATTTGTGATTAGAAAGAGTCTCTTTTATGTATTACTAAATGAATGAATGAATGAATGTAGGAGGTGTGAGGATTTTACAGAAATTATAGAACAGACTGTATATTATGCAGTGGAGGTTAAAGTTTGTAAATTGTACAATGGTTTGGGAGGTTTCATACAGTACATGTATACACATATCCAATAAAATTTGTTTTTAAGTCCTTTTCAGCGACAGTTTGAAACAGTGATAACATTCTGTGAACAAGTAAATATTTTTATACGCCCGTCTCGACGGGACGTGTTATGGTATCACGCTCGGTGTCCATCCGTCCGTTAACTTTTCCTTGTAAACGCAATAACTTCAGTTTAACTTAACCTAGGCTCATATAATTTGGTGTGTATTATACTACCATGGACCCCAGGAAGCCTATTGATTTTGAGGTCAAAAGGTCAAAGGTCAAGGTCACAGTGACATATTTTCATCTTGCCCTTCTGCAGTCCTTGTAAACGTGATAACTTCAGTTTAACTTAACATAGGCTCATATAATTTGGTGTGTATATAACTAGCATGTATCCCAGAAAGGCTATTGATTTTAAGGTCCAAAGGTCAAGGTCACAGTGACATATTTTCATCTTACCCTTCTGCAGTCCTTGTAAACACGATAACTTTAGTTTAACTTAACCTAAGCTCATATAATTTGGTGTGTATGATACTAGCATAGATCCTAGCATTTCTATTGATTTTGAGGTCAGAAGGTCAATGGTGAAGTCGCCGTCTTCCACTTTTCTTGCTTGACCAATAGCTCCATTTTCAGCATTACAGATGGGCGTATTATGTACTCGCCTTAGCGACACCCTTGTTAATGCAAAGCCAAAGGTAAAGTTTGGCCACAGGAAAATTTAAATGTCGTAGGGAAATAAGGTAAGGCATCATTCTAAAATTTAGTATGAATTTCATGTAACACCCCTCCTTCGGTAATTCATTGTAGTTTGTGTACCATCTCTCTAATAGGCCTACTCTCTTATCCATTATGTTTTGGCCTCTCCCTCTGCCTTTCCTTTTGCCTCTACCTTTCTCTCACCTCAATGTACATTTGTGCTGTGCTTGGCAGAGGCATTATTTTTTCGGGACATTCCTCTGTTCATCCCATTTTTGTTCTCACGATAACCAAATAACCGTTTCATGGATCAACATCAAACTTGTTCCAAATATGCATATACTAGGAGTGACGATGATCTTATTAGTTTTGGAGGTCAAGAGGCTTCAAGGTCACAGGTCATGGAGGTTATTACATGCTTTGGAATACCATGTTCTTGCGATAATTTAAGAACCTTTGTGAGAATCATTTCAAACTTGGCTCATGTATGCGTACATGAGTGAGGATGATATTTTTTCATCGCAAGGTCTTAAATTTTTACTGTGTCCAGTCAAGAATATTTTTTTTCTTACGAAAGAAGAAGGGTATTATACGAAGTATTATGATTGTAATTTACTTTTCCAACCGTCAATCATTACACCTCCAAGCTTTTGGAAGTAAGGGTATACATGGATATAAATGATCAAATGTGTATCTGGTATTTATGCACCGATATCTAGCTCTGGTGAACATTGAATCAATGCTTTATTATGTGTTATTGCATGTTCTTTATACAATACCTTCCTTCTTTTGTACAGATATGGGACACTGCTGGGCAAGAAAGGTTTCAGAGCTTAGGTGTGGCCTTCTACAGGGGGGCAGACTGCTGTGTACTGGTCTTTGATGTCACATCACCAAATTCTTTCAAATCACTGGACAGCTGGCGAGATGAATTCCTCATCCAAGCTAGTCCTAGAGACCCTGAACACTTCCCATTTGTCGTATTGGGCAACAAGGTTGACTTGGATAACAGAATTGTGAGTAGTTCCTTTTCAAGATCACTTTCCAGAATACACTAATGCTTTGAAACCCTAAAATTCCTTTGTGACCCTGAATTATTTTCACATAACAAGCTTATTGTAAAATGAAGATAGGCATAACATGTGAAAGAAATGGTCTCCTATTCCCATGATTTGAGCCCCAACCATGCCAGCGGCACCTTACTCCACTGGCATCCGTCCTGGCCTGGCTGATGTTGCGTAGCTCCTTTAGATGATAATCTCAAAATAACTTGCTTCGACGGAAGTAAAATTCGTCAATAGCTCACCTATAGTCCGTAAACATAGTTGGTAATTGTTTTCTTTGTCTTTCCTCTTCTCTTATCAACAGGTTTCTGCCAAGAGATCTCAAAGCTGGTGTGACAGCAAAAACAGCATCCCATACTTTGAGACCAGTGCAAAGGAAAGCATCAATGTTGAACAGGCCTTCCAAACAATAGCCAAGAATGCCCTTGCACAAGAACCTGATGATTCAACGTACCAGGATTTCCCCAGCCAGATCAAACTTGATAATGACAACAAGGGAAAATCAGAAGGATGTGCATGCTGAGGAATGCCTACATCATATGATTTACCCCATATTTTTATTTCTTTATTTCTTTGTTCCTGGTAATTATTTTTCTATTTATTCTTTTATTACCTTTTTTTTTTGTTCAGTTGAAATGTTTGTTATTCAAAATTGGAGAATATAATACATTTCATTAAGAATTATCCCAGCTGTAAATAATAGCTTCCCATTTAATCATTCTTATGTGTTAGAACTCTGTTTTGCCATTGCATTATCTCAATTATCACTTCTTTCACATTCTTTATAGCATACTCATGCATCACCCTTTTTTCATTACTTCTCTTTCATTAGAATATGGTGTATAGCTTTATTCGGGCTGGCGTAGCATTATTTTTACCAAATGATCTATGTTTGTAATCATGATGTAATACTGTAAATCTACAAATGGAACTGTTTTCAGGGGCTTGTAGCATATATTGTATTGTTTTGACAATGGCACAGTGCTATAAGTAATTTCTATCTCTAGTCTTGTAATATCTTTAAATGATAAATTTTAAATTTCCAAGAATATTTATGCTCACAAATCTAGATTTCAATCTTCATCTCAAATTAATATTTTGTGTTTTTGTTCAGTATGTATGTGTGTGTTGGGAAGCATATTTACAGCTGGGGAAAACATTTACATGCATTGCTACATGTACTATAGCATGTATCATGTTTGTTTATTTTACCCCATTTATTATGTCCTTTTGTATAATTACATGTTATATTGTAGAATAAATGTATACTCATAAATAATGTTTTTGGAAAGAAATCTCATTCAGTCAGGCGGAATCGAAAGAATGAGGGGAAAATTGTTATGAAACAGAGCAAAAACATGAAAAAAAATAGTCAAATTACATTTATATTATAATGAGGAATGTGTTGTGATACTGTAATTAATATTGATGATAGGTTGTACAAAGCACACATTACATTATGTACATGAATTAATAATGTGTTAACGTGAATGACTGCAAAGAAATGAATGAACATTTATATTAAATACATGTAAGTATCTTTGTAAAGGTTGTTTGCCAGAGTTAATTTCCTCTCTTTATCTGTTCTCTTGTCTGTACTATGCTAGTGCAGAAAATATAATTGGTGAAGAGAAGAATTAAATCTTCTGTAGCAGAAGATGAAGTGGTATATTATAAATACTCCATTACTCCCTTTATGCCTCTTTCAAACATCCCCTTCCTACAATTAATGGATAGTGATCATACAAGATATTTGCATGCTTATGCAATCATTAGCGATTAATGAAAAAAGTGACCCTGAAAAAAAAAATCTAAATAGATGTATAAGACAATAAGGAACATATTTCTCTAAACATGAATGTATGTTACCTTAACCCTAATATTTGAATGTTTTGACTTACACTTCTTGGGTTGTATTGCATTATCTAGTGTATGGGTAGGTTGGTAAATACTTATCACAATGGGCTATGCTTTTTAATATAATCTGTTGTGAGTTGGGCCAGTGGCTTTCATATTGTTTTGTCTGTAATTGCATTTTAGTATAGGAAGTTCCATGAAGAAAATAAAATATAGACTTTCGGATACAAGATTAATGATAATAATAAATGCAATTTATTAGGCTCCATATCCATCTCGTAAGAGATGCTCATTATATGACCATTGCCTTAACAGTTAATCATATTTGACCTAAAACCATCAGTAATAAGTTTAGTATCTTAATAATTAAAAAAGAAAATATTGTTATGTTGTATGTTTTATGTAATTTTACAGGAGATTATCTACGTTGAGTTTTTTCCTAGCGCAGTTCTCTAGCATCTGTAGGCTGTTGTGAGTCAGCCAATAATACCAGCCATTGTAGGGAATTTTGCACATGTGTTTTTTGACAAATAAGACAAACCTGTCTGAATGTATATAAAAGTGATTTTAATTGATATTAAAACAACAGCAAAATGGAAGATATACAGTGAGTCCCACAAAAAAGGAAACCCATTTTCAGAGAAAGATTTCACAATTATTAAATTTGGTTTTACTATAAATTTGATACTCGTGGCAAGAGTGGTATCTCATCTCTAATTTGAAACCAACAGCTTAGCATATTGTTCACGCATGGCAGATTACAAACAAATACTGAAGCTTATCAGTAACAATTTGTGCAGAAACTCACGTGTGAATCTGAATCAACTCTCATTTCAGTGATCAGTTAGAGAATCTTATCAAAGAATAAAAAGAAATGCTAATGAGCCATTCGTCGAATAAGCACGTTTGTCGTATCACGATCCAATCTTCAAAATCGTTTTGCTCCTTAATGCATGAGTGTTCGTCACATATTAGGTATCAAAATAAAGAGGAATAACTGAATATGATTATGTAAATTATATATCATAATTTTATTTGCATTTGAAGAAAAAAAGACATGGGAATCTTGGTTTCCTTTTTTCTGGGACACACTGTTTAGTGTTATAAGAATTGGAAGTTTTGAAGCTAGAATGAGATCAAGACTGAATACATCATATGTACTCATTACACTTTAAATTTCTTTAAAGTGGTAAGATGCACTTCTTTAATTTCTATTTCTCTTTTATTATTTTATTTCATTTTATTTACATCTTGACACAGAATGGTAGATGTGTATCTGATTGGTACTTGCTTGATACTTGTAATTGAGTACATGTCGACTTGAGAATAGGTGCAATACATGTTCAAGCAGAGGAAACAAACAGTTCTTAATCTGGTCTTAATGAAATAATTATTCTATCAATTATTCAGTTAATCCATTTATAGATGGTTTCTAATAGAATTTATTTCAGTTCTATGATTTTGGTAATATTTTTTAGTGTTATTATGCAGAAGAGTATGTGAGATGAATGTAATTATGAGCAAAAAGGGTTTTATTAATTAACATTCCACTTACAATGTTAAAGTAAATTTACGATATTCAAAAAAATAAAAATTAGTATGTTATGGAAGGATTGGTATTGAAAATGACCATTATAAACATAACTCTGGATTCAATACTCAATATTGATCATGTTAGAATGTCTTCAAACATTTATATTGAGAGGGAAAAAATGAACTGAAAACTATTCCCACTTATATTTCAGTGGTAAATTTGAAAAACATACCAAGTATGTCTAATACTGTGATAGTTTTAAGGGCTTTAGAATGTACCAATTTGTATAAATACATGTATACTATGCTGTGTACAGATAATGTGCTATATTATATACTTAACAACAAATGAAGATTTGATTGTAATTTCTATGTTTGTACTTTTCCTGTGCTTTGGATTAACTACTTCAAAACGCTCTATGTAAAGAAAGATTTCAATATTAATGACACACCTTCATTTGATGGAGAGTTATATAGAACATGAACATATCCGGAGGATGTTTCATAAAGCTGTTCGTTAAGTTACGCACGACTGGAACATGTTCCTAGGTCAAAAATCAATTACATAGGGATATCACATAGCACAAGAAAGGATCACCAGTCATGTGTTAAGTCATTCATATCTTACAAACAGCTTTATGAAACACCCACCTGGCACCACAAAAGGCCTATTTGATTTCTGCCTATGTCAAGGTATAGAGGTTTTCATGGAGAACATTACCTACAATTTGCCGTGTTAATGGATCAGTGTAAAATCATAATAGTGTAAAATAAATTACCATTGATGTCCCAAGCTGCCCTGACCCTATTGCCTGTGACGATATGAAGTCAACCTTTCGCTTACTTACTTTGTATTACACAGGGAGGATGTATAAATCTGGATTAAATAAAATTATGTAATAGTGAAAAAAATACATGTATAGAATTTTGATACTGTTTTACCTGTCATATACTTGTAGAGAGTGACCGTGCAAAATCAACAATCTTTGAAACAAGATGGTGAAAGTGATTGGTAAATAGATATTAAATGAATTGAATGATTTGAAAGTTTGTTTTTCAATGTAGGAATATAAATGAATAACTCAATGGGTGAATGAATGAAATAGAAGAAATGAAGAATGTAAACGGCGATTCCATGCTAGAAAGATCAACCATTTTCACAACACTTAAGCCTGCTATCCAAACAAATGACGATTTTTTAATTTGCTTTGTGGTAATATTAAAGTACTACAGTACTAGGTAGTCATGAAAAAAAAATGACAACCAACAAAAATATGTTTTCCATTGATGAATTAGGGGTGAAAATGTTGCATGTCGTACTGGAAATTTCTGAGTCCCGTGCGACACACTACATTTTTACCATTAATTTACCCGTACTCAAATATTTTTTGTCTGTTATTGGTTTTTCACATCACTACCCGCTTTAACTTTATCATTGACAAAAATAAAGTTTTATTGCTCAAACATTCAGCTAAAAGACTATAAATTGTTGTCAAAATGTCTCGTACGACATGCATAGAATCGCCCTAAAGGTGACTAGAAGAATAAACGAATGGATTGTAAATGGATGTATTGATTGGTGGATAAATGGAAGGTCAATGCGGTTGATGTATCATAATGACCTGGATAAAAATTTGTGAATATTTTTTTATTTATATTCTTTTTGGAATTTTTTTTTTTTTCAAGTATGAATGAGAGGTTAGATTTTTTTTGTATTTTTAATCCTTTATACTCTATAATTCAAAGACCTATGAGGCCAAATCACAGTTATGATTCTGCATTCCAATAAAGTTTTAGTATAAAAAAAATCATAACTAGTTCATGTTCCTAGGTTTTGGTAGAAGTGGCTGAACCTGATAGATATTACCCTGCAAGACAGATACTGCTAAAATACTGTATTCAGGGGTTGGGCAACCCTCTCATGAAAGAGGAGTAGGGGTCTGCATTGGGAACTTTACTGTATATACTACCCTGTTATTAAGTTGAAAAGGAAAAAATGTTAACACCCCCCCCCCCCCCCCCCCCCGCCGCCTATCAAGGGGGCTGCACCTGGCTGTATTGTACTAACTAGAATTACCTCACTGTAAAATAAAACAAAAAATCTTTGACTTCATTAATCTATCAGAAGTATGCAGAGGGGAACACAAGGGTGTTTAAACCTGTTTTAATTAATGGGGGTTAAGGAGATTAATTTAAAGTATATTTTAATAGTAAATCTATGGTACTGTACAGAAATCTGCTTATCCTCAGCAATAATCATTTGGAACACATTTATGTCTAGTACATGTATATAGGTCGGTCATCACACGACTTCTCTTTAAAAATAACAATTAGTACCATGAATGCCCTAATGACTGCAGTGTGCAGATCATGACTTAAGTGAGAACTGATATAGTAACTCGTGGGAGACAAAAAGGTAGAATTTTTTCCATCAGCTTCATTTGAAGACGTGCTCGCACACAGAAGCCTACTCCCCAACAGAGGCTGCCGAATCCCCCCTTTGCCTATTTTCCCACTTTATTCAATAATTCGCAGTTTTGACCCCCTCGTTCAGGAAAATTAGCATTCCTGCTATATAATGAAGCCAGTTTATTTTTTTGAAGCAACTTAAAGATGAAAGAATACGCTTTCTTCTATCAGCTACATGCAAAAAAACGTGCTGGCGCATCGAAGCTACTCAATTCAGGGGCTGCTGAAGTCACCCCACCTTTTTGCCTATTTTCCCTCTTTATTGGAAAATTCGCAGTGTTTAGCCCCATTGATGCAAAAACGTATTTCTGCTATGAAGTAAAACCACTTTTATTTTTTTAACTCCCCTGGGTTTGGGGATGAAAGGGTAGACTTTTTATATAAAGAAGTGCTGGCACATCGACGCCTGGCCCTCTTCAGGGGCTGCCGAATATTAAGTCACCTCATCCTGTTTGTCCACTTTGTCTAATTATTAGATAATTTTGGAGTCACCATTGGGGCAAAGGGCGTTTCTGATATAATAGTAAAGTCACTTTTATTTTTTTAAACCACCTGGAAATTAAAAAGAAGGTTTTTTTTAACATCAGCTACAATCATATAACAAGTTGCTGGCACATCGACGCCTACCCTCTTCAGTTTCTCCAAATTGACAGATTTTCCTATAAGTTGTTAAAATGCGAAATAGGGGCTGGGTGACTTCAGCCGCCCCCTGAGGGGGTATGCTTCGATGTGCCAGCACTTCGTTATATGTAGCAGATAGAAAAAATATTCCTTTTTCTTATCCAAGTGGTTTTAAGACAATGGAAGTGATTTGCTTTATAGAAGAAGCACAATTTTGCCTCAATATGGGCTCTAAATTCGCAGATTTTCTAATAAAAAGGTAAAATACAGAAAAGGGGTGGGTAATTTCAGGAGCCCCTGACGGGGGTATAGGCTTTGCTGTACCAGCACCTCTTTATATTATGTAACTGATAGAGGAAAGGCAGCTCTTTCGTCTCCATGTGGTATTAAGACAATGAAAATGGATTGCTTTTTAGCAGAAACACCCTTTAGCCTCAGTGGGGGCTCCAGATTTTTCCATAAATTTGCAAAATACGGAAAAAAGGGATGGTGTTTTCGGCATCCCACTGACGGGGGTGGCTTCGATTTTCCAGTAATTCTTTATATGTAGCAGATAGAAGAAAGTCTACTCTTTTGTCTCCAAGTGGTTTAAAACAATAAAAGTGGTTTCACTACATAGTAGAAACACTTTTTTCATCAATGTGGCTTCAAAATGACGAATTTTCAAAAAATGGGGAAAATACGAAAAAGGGGGTGGGTGACTTGGGGCAGCCCCCTGAGAGGGTAGGATTTGTTTTGCCGTCACTTCTTTCAATGTAGCTGATAGAAAAAGGCCTACTCTTTCGTCTCCAAGTGCTTTTAAGAAAATAAAAGTTTTTTTTTTTACCTAACCGAAGCATCATTTTGCCACATTGAGGGCTCCAAAAGGCAAGATATTTTAATAGTTAAGTTTCGGATAAGGGTGGGGTACCTTCGACAGGCTCTTGCGGGGCTGTATTTTAAAGTGTCCGAATGTAATTGCTTGCGACATGCAGAGCAATCCCTCCTCTAACTTTTCCAAGAGGTTTCATTAATATTAAATATGTAAAAAACGCCTTTTGCCCTCATACCCATATATGTAATATACATTTTTCTATCGCGACGCTCATTACATGCATTTATGCGTGCTAGTCACACCAACAAAGGCGAGGCAAGACCGATTGAGTCTGTTGTACTCTTTTGAAAGGCAAGCTAACGAGTGCATTGAAGTCGGTATCACTATAGTGTGACTATGACGGAGGTTGCTTTTTGGTGTCCGATTTTATCGCAATATCGGGGCCCATACATTTGCAGGGACCTGGGAACGATTTTTTCAGTGGGGGTGCTGAAATCTCTCCTCAGATGTGGGGGGGGGGGGGGGGACAGACACAATTGAGTTTAACATAATTACACACACACACATACCACACACACATATATATATATATATATAAATATACATATATATGACAGTCACTTCTTGGCTTTCTTCTTATAAAAGAACATAAATATATAATTAGATAATTCGAGCGCGAGCTATTTTTGGTGGAAATTTCATGTATTTTGTCCTAAAAATTGAACATTTTGAGCAATGTTTGTGGTCCAAGATGCGTATGTAACAAATAATAATTGTGAGCGCGAGCAGATATTTTTTTATATACGCTCTGGCCTGATCGAAAGGGACGTGTTATAAGGACTGTTTTGCAGTTACCCATGAAGACGATACATATATCAACAATCAAATAATGCGAGCGCGAAGCGCGAGCTGAAAAATTTGACATTCCGACCTAAATACTGGGCATTCTAAGCACGTTTTTTAATTATGAGCAGGATAGGTATATTTACAATTGATGCGAGCGCGAAGCGCGAGCGGAAACAAAATTGAGATTTCAGACCAAAAAAACGAGAGATTCTAAGTACTTTTCTAATCATGATGAGGAAAGGTATAAAACTATACAATTGATACAAGCGCGAAGCGCGAGCGGAAATAAAAATGAGATTTCAAACCTAAAAACGAGACATCTTATGCACTTTTCTAATCATGAACAGGATAGGTATATAACTATACAATTGATGCGAGCGCAAAGCGCGAGCGGAAACAAAATTGAGATTTCAGACCTGAAAACGGGACATTCTATTCATGTTTTGTTAATCAAGAAAATGATGGGTAATTGGATATATTCTTAAATTAATAATGTGAGCGCGAAGCGCGAGCAGAATTTTTTTGATATTTTGATCTGAAACTCCACACTGAATGTAAAATGGTTTGAACAGATCAAGAAAACTCAGACGAACATAAGAATAAAGATTTGATCAAAATCAGACAAGGAATCGCAGTTATTGCATTTTAAAGATTAGCATTATTCCCCATTTGTTCTGCTGTATTTTATTATATAAAATTAGGTTTATTCAATATTTTCCTTTCAAGAACCAAAACAGTTGAATTGACAACTGATTTAGTCCATTAGATATTCTTTGCTGCAACTTATTTCATTATAAGGGAGACATATCATTCATTCTGGTATGAAAAAAATGAAACAATTTTTATTCCACAAGGAACAGCTAGGATAGTGGGGATGTGACAGCATCAGCCCACCTATTATATTCATGACGACATGCATATCACCATTTTCATAAAATATTGCTAAACTTTAGAATTAAATAACTTAACTAATCGTTATCAGATTTTGATAAAATTTATTCATTTTGATAAAATGTATTTGATATAAATATTTTCAGCCCGGTATCCCCCCCCCCCCAAATCAAGCTGCGTATCTGAATAAACATGCGTGCGCGTGTTTAGAGTTAGAACTAGTATATGGGTATTCTAAATACATTTTTTATGATAAAAATCAATAATGCGAGCGCGAAGCGCGAGCAGAAAACATTTGAACACTATTTCAAGTAATGTGTCGGAAAATTCTGAAGTGGGGGGGGGGGGGTTCTACAAAACGTCGTTCATTTTCATTACATTTCTGTTATTTATCATACCTACCACTAGATTTCCAGGAGGTGCGCTGCCTATATATATGGAAAATAACACACGCAGCACCCCCAAATTTTGGGGGTGCTTCACCCCCAGCACCCCCGCTTCCCAGCCCGTAGGGCCATGGGGCAGGGCGAAAAAGACTGTGAAATTTGAATTCTATTACTTGTAATTTTTGTATACAATACACGCGGGCGGTCGGGCGCGCGCTCACTTGATTCGACATAAAACCTGGAAGTTTCAAGTCCAACCACCCCAGTGTGTATCACGTATTGCGCGCGACTACGTCTGTATCGGAGTGCTGCCCCGCTGGAGCCTGATTGAGTCGCGTTATATAGGAGGGATGTTATTGGAATATGTGAAAGACTATGTAAATGATTTGCGATTGTCTGGTGTGATAATTATGTACATTATAACATATTTAAAAAAATACAGGGGGGAACCTGATTTCGTGGGGGTGCTGCCTATGGAAAATAATACACGCATGCAGCACCCCCAGCACCCCCGCTTCTCAGGTATTTTCCCTATATCTAAGCAAGTTAAGACATTAATTCTGTCATGAAGCATATCCATGTTCTCGTTAATGTATTCTCTTTCTTGTTGAATGTTGATATTTTGCATTATTGTTGATATTAATGACAAAACAGAAAGATGATCAATGCACATGCAAATTTTTGCCTAAAAACATGGAAATTTGGGCATAAATTCTTATATTTTTCAAAAAATATTAACCGGACTGTCCAGGAAACGATTGCAATCGATTTCTACTGTCTAAATCAATGTGAAATGCGTATTTATTTAATATTTTTCCATTGTTTGTGCAAAAATATGAAAATAATTGATTTTCATGAAAAATCCAAGATGGCCGACAAAAATGGGGTCCTCTGGGCCTTCCGTACAGGATATGCGCGGCCCGGCAGCAACACATTTTCTTGACCACTGATATCATGCCAACATGTTGGGACCATCAAACCTTATGAACCCAATCAGCTGAATAAACTCCCCCAGCCCCCGGACTAATATTCGACGAAGGCTTACTCTCGACTTCATTTGACGCTAGTCTTCATTTCAGAAGAGCGCCCCCATTATACTAACCTTCGTCCCGCTCCTTCCTCTCCTTTTCCCTTCCAAAGCCATATCGATACATTTATCTCAACATTTGTACATTAATGCTTGTCTGGATAATCTAAATTCGTTTAAAAAGGCTCTCCTCATTAGCTGTTAATATAAAGAGAACATTAGTAATGTTCTCTTTATATCAACAGCTAATGAGGAGAGCCTTTTTAAACGAAACTTGACAATTCCTTTGATAAATCCTAGGACTAATTAGCTGGTGTTCTAATCTTTTCTTTGTGAGGGTAGGGGTGTATGTGTGAGTGCGTGTTTTTTTTCTGTTGTATTGTTCTATATAGTATATTGTATTGATCATCAATAACAATATATCGATCGTAGTTCTTGTCATGATTGTATTCCTTGCAATGAAATAAGATAAAAAATGAAATAGGTAAAAATTGTTCTTTTTAATACTTATTTTTCCGGAATTTCATTCATTCATTCAATAATTTTTGTTTTCTTCCATTTTCACAAAACATATTTTTTTCAATATAAATGATACGAGATCATTTTTCATAAAAGAGTATAAATTTATAACATATTTGTTAACAGAAAAGGGCGGATTTCCCTGAAAGTAAAGTCTTTTGACGGCCGGGATATACGTATGTTGCTTAAGATATACGCATGTAATACAAATAAAATACAAATACACAATACGAGACGGGAAGAAGGGGAGGAAAGGGTTACCTGAAAGAGAAGGGATGGATCGAGATTCTACCATCCTCTGAACATTTTTTTTTAGTAGGAACCCTACCTTCTGACACTAACCTTGAATTTATATATTTCATCAAACCAAGCACCCACAGACTCCCTAAATAAAACACACATTACATAGGCCTAAAGGCAACCCATGCCCCACCCCCACCCTCCCCCCCCCCCACACACACACACATACATTCAAATTCAAATTCAAATTCAAATTCATTTATTTCATACAATTATTACATACAATTACATTGCACACAGTCAGGATTCTTATTTCTCAAAACTTGGCTGAAATGTACGCTTGATTCGGTCATTAGGCAACATACAACTTACAAAGTGCGCACAATTTTATCACGTCTAAATATTTACTGAACGATCAGATTTGATAAAACGCACAGTCTAATTATATCGGTAACCAGCAGATACCTGATTCTAGTTGAATACAACTGTATACCTTAACAGTTTACAAATAACTTATTTGCACTCTTTGATTTCTTGAAATACTATATTCCTACAATTCTGTATTTCTGTATTTGCTTGTTTGTTTGCTTGCTCATTTCTTGTTTAGTTTGAACAAATATTGGGCAGAATATCCCTCAGAAATGCCCTTGATCTGCTGAAACTTATTCAACTTAAAATGTCCATTATTTGTCGTCATCTTATCTCTGTTTTATTTACAACCGACATAATTATATGTCTACCTCTATCATTTACCAGTGGGAGGGGTCGTTAATACACTCTTGGATTACATGTTTGCATGATAACCTGGTAAAACACAAACTGGAATTGGCACACACGTTTGGAATATCGATAACTTGGCTGCTACTGCTCTTTGAGGTTTTTTATTGTCAATATCCTACCCTCCTGCTCATCGTCATCATACGAAGATAAAAACTAAATCAAATGATGTCAATAACTAGACAGCTCATCATTTTGGTCTTATGTGTTCTGGTAAGATAATAAAGATCATTATATCTTCGTTTACTATTGAACTTGATTTTGATAATAAAAAGTTACTTATGCATGCAATTATTGTTTGCTTCAATATAACCATATTATACAGCGTAAGCAACGATGTGTCGATATTGCTCTCTTTTGGTGGTATTTTGTTGTATCTGTTGAAGAAATGTAAGAGCAGTGTTAGTTGTGGTTCACTCTTTAAAAAATCCCAGGTCTGTTGGTGCTAAACCTCGTTTAGAGGTTAGATCTGACCGGGGATCTGACCCTTCCCGTACCTTATTCCGGGTCATTTCTTTTCACCCGGATTGGGTTCATGGGGGTGTGGCACGAAAAGACCCGGTATCCTGGTCAATCTGACCCGGATTTTTTTAAGAATGACGATGGTAGTGGTAGTGGTATAATGGTGGAGGTATTTTTATCATTTTTAAGTATTGAATTAATGTTCCAAATGTTATGCTTTCTTTTTATCACAGGTTGTTTCTGTAAGCACTGATGCAGCGGAATGTACCTCCGAACTTAGTGTAGAAGCAGGGTGCGATCAGGTACTTATACGTACTGAATCAAACCGAGGTGGACCTCCTGGATAAACAATATGAGAGAAAGCATGCATGAGCTCTGAACCCCCGTCCCTTGATCAATGATGACGGGTTTATTATCTTTTTCTACTGCTTTGTTTCTCTTGTTCTATTAAAAAACAGATAAAACTAAAATAGAAAAACTTTCATGTATAAAATAGCCATTCCCCAACCCCTAAAATCCGATCAAATTTGAATAGTTTAGGGGGCCTAACCTTAATTGGATCGTCGCATTAATGCAGGATACGCTGTTGGTTTGGGCTGATAATATAGCCTACATCCGCAGCTTTTTGGTGCTATTGAATATATCAGGTGAAATTTACAATTAAAGTATTCTCATGCCAGATAACCTTACTGGTAGAACTCATGTGGGATCATAAAGATATATTACTAGTAGTGTGGGATTCACCATGATTGTCATAATCCATAAAGGATTTCTCGACGTTCATTGTGTATATCTTGTGAATAAGTTCAAGATGCTAGGTTTCCAAGTTTATACTGTGATGATGACAATTATGATGATTAAGCAAGAGGAAAACATTGATGATGGATGGAAAAATTATTCAATTGCCTCGTCTTTTTTTTTCTGTTTTCCTTCAATTCATTTAGTGCACGGACTGGGGTCATTGTGAACAGGAAACTGTTCCTGTTGACCCATGGCTTCAATATGCATTAAAGACACAACGTGAATTGCAGGTAAGAGTCGACACAACAATCGTTAAACAAAATAAGAACTACAAAATAGTTTTGGTTTAAAATCGCAATTAACTATTTTATGTGAAAATTTGTAGTGTAAAGCTCTTCTCCAAAACTGCAAATGGTGAACTTAGAAAGATATTCTGTTTGTTCTTTTTGCTGCTCCTTTTTTCATCGTCCATTTTACATGTCGTCATTAAAGAGTATTACGCTTAAAAGCTATTAAAAAAGTGACATAAACGAAAACGACGTAAACGCACGTGTGCCCACAAAATGTCATTAATTGGCCATCTTTAAATTTCTTTAGATAATGACGAATAACTTCAAATTTTACTTTTCTCATCAGATCGATGCGACCTTTGACCAATTCATCATGTTAGATGTGAGTATTATTTTGTCAAACTGACTTGACTTGACTTGCTAAAGATCATACCAAGACAATATGGATTTAAAGAAAGTAACACGTACAGCAATAATAGATAAAAGTATTGTGCTCAGTCAATAAACTTATTGTGCTGCAAACAAATTTGCCATATTTCTGTACAAGATGTATTTAAATTTGACCCCCGCTCGTGTAGATTCACATTGATTCGCGTGACGATTTTGTTGTGAACATCTTCAGTTTAACCCCCGCCCCCCCCCCCAAAAAAAAAAAGTTATCTACTTTTCATTACAATTTTCTTAATCTCTATCAGTTTAAAGAATGGAAGTATGCCTAAAACAAAAGTCTAACATGAAACTAGGAGGGTAACTTCAACCTCCTACCCCCTCCCCCCGACACACGCACACACACACACTCACAGGTACACACCATAAACAGTGTATAGGTATGAAGGATAATCCACTTTCATCAATATTCAATATTTATAAAGTCAGCCCTAGCTGAGAACAGAGATAATGCACATTCCAGTGAGCATACTTCTTACAATATCTTCGCAGTATAATGTATCTTTTCATTATGAATGTTTGTATTTGATCTCTCTTTCACATCCTCATCTTATTGTTCGTAACATTCTTGTTCATATTACTCTTACACAGTCTCACAATAGTTTCCAGGCTAGAGCATATGGGCTGAGATATGGAGGTTAGTGTTACATAATATCTTCAGTGATATTTGCTATATGCTCAGTAAGAGTATAAACCGTAATAAAAAACAGTTTACATCAAAATCAGTAAAATAAGATTTAAAATTATAGATCGGAGACTAGACATTCCTTCCTAATCGATAATACAAGTCAATAACTTTAATTCAATCTAATATTTCTGAGTCCCTGCTCCGTAATAAGACAAAATCTTTCTTATTCTCTTGTTTTTTCAGGCAGAAATGACTTCTGGCAAAATAACATACATTTTCTTTAAAGGTCGACTTGTTCAAATGATTTGATAAAGTGCAATGTGTATAATCTTGAAATAAGATAGAATGAATAGAAGAAAACGCTTTGATCTCATAATTAAACAATCACCTTGATATCTCTCACTATCTTCCACTACTTCATTCCCCTCCCTCCCCTCTCTGCCCTTCCCGTTCAGCTAATGATACTTGTGTGTGGCCACCCCCTTACCCTGAGAACTGCACATCGATTGCTAATCATGAATTCACCATCATTGACCAACTGAACCTCGGTATTAGAGGCATTGAGATTGATAACTGGTACTGCTATGGGGCGGTAAATATGCCTAAAGTTCATCATTTTCATGATATGTATCGTATCCATTAAATTATTAAAAGTTACTTTACAATATTTTACGTCATAAAAGTTAAAAAGGTCAGAATAACAATAATTACGCGGATTTATACAATCCAACATGAAGTTTGTCTATTCTAAAAAAAATTACTCTCAAATTATTATATTTTCGGCACGTCATTCCATCCTTTGCAGTCATAGAAATTTAATAAGCATTTCTGAAAATTGCACTCCTCTAAATGGGATCTACAATGTTTTTGTCTTGTAAAAAATAGGAGGCAATATATATACTCCAGGGTACAGCTAATGCTGAAGGTTCATTATTCCGAAGTTTTGTTATTTAGAAGGTTTCTGATTCCGAAAATGAAAACGAGGTTTGATAATCCTTTACACGGTAGTTCATTAAATATGCTCATACTTACGAGCCTTATTATATTTTCAGACGAAAGAACCTTTGGATTAACGAACATCAATTCATTTTAACTGATTAATTTCAAATTAATGGACCTTATATCATTGTGGGATTAAAGAACTTTCAGAATAACACATTTTCTGTTTGGATTGATGAATATTTGGAATAACTGAGATGACATAACCGAGATAACCCAAACTGTTATATCCGTCATCCATTTGCTTGAAAAAAGAAGTTCATATTTGAATACTCGTATTTAAATATTTATGTCTAATATGTTTACTTAGCAGTCGGGTATCTCCATCATAGCTAAAAACCACTTGCTTATTACTTTCCCTGTTTTATCAATTTGACATTCTTAGATGCGTGTATGCCATCTAGGTGTTCATGAATACCTTGGTGTATGTGAATCTGATCACATGTTATTTAGTGATCTCATCAGCGATATTGGACAGTGGTTAGATCAGCCAGAGAACCAAGATGAAATCATTCGACTTTACTTTAATGTGAGTTTTAATACCTCCGTATCTACATCATTATATATCTTTTTAATTATTAATAGCAGTCTTAAAACGACTTACTACTCTTGTCTGATTTGACTCAGAGAACTCCATGTACTGTACAGAACAAACTGTGTGACTATACGCTAGTAAAGATTACATACATTAACAAGTTTTTATAAATTCACAGCATACTCATAATCTACAGATACAAGATCTCTTCCAGATAAAGTTAACTAAATCTTACAATGGATATATATTTTTTAATTCACTCGGAGTTTATCTTTATGTAATAAATTGATAAGTTCAAATTGATTTGAAAGATTGAAGTGTGTACATTTTGACCGGACAAGAAAGGACAGCCGTTTTACGCTGTTGAAACTTGAAACTCTTTAAACAGATGAAAATATTGAAATATTGTTAACGGTCAGAATCGAACCCAAATATATGTGTAACCCCAGTAGTGGTAATTAATTTTATACTGCACCCAATTTCGCAAGATATGATAAAGTTGTGGTATAATTTTATGATACCCAGAAGACATTAACCGTGCGTTATCGTGACTCTGTGCTAATAATAATTTAAGGATGTTTTTATTTGATATATTAATTTGTTTGATCGTATATAGGAGAAGACAGATCAAGGACATGATGATGAAGTAAATGACATAATCCAAGGAGCTTTTGGAACACGGGTCCTCACACCAGCAAATCTGAGGGATACATATGGTGGTTCATGGCCAACCATTCGAAAGATGAGAGAGGTTTGGTTATAATAATACTTCTACAATTTCTACTTGACATAGTACTGTATTACAATAATTAAGTGACAAACCCGTAACCAACTTCCACAAGCTTTCCCTTTCACCCTCTATCCCCCCCCCCTCTCTCTCTCTCTCTCTCTCACACACACACCCTCACACATCTACCCCATCTACTCCTTCCTCTGCCCCTATCCCATCTCCTGTACCTCACATTCAAACCTACATCTCGACCTATATTTTTCCTCTCCTTCTCACCCCTCGCCTCTTCCCCTGATTTCTCCTCACCCTTTCTACTTACCTCGTCCTCGCCCCCTATATCAATGGCCCCTCTTCACTCTAATTTGTTTTTTCTTTTTATCTACCTGCCTACACTCTACATTATTTTCTTTATGTATATCATTTATCAACCCCTCATGAATTATGAGACAGGGTATGTGTCCCTCAAACATTTTTTCAACTACGACATGAATTGTGTCTCAAAATTCAATGATAGTCAATACACGATGATTATATAATAGAAGTTTGCGTTGATTTGTATCTTTGTAGGATGGGAAGCATGTTCTTATAGCAGCAGGTGGTACAGATGGATTCTTTACCCATGGTGATGTCTACATTCATCCATTATACTTTGATGTTGATGTCAGAACGAACCTGGTAAAGCACTTTACCAATTTTCCTTCACTATAGTTATATAGATAAAATACTTGATTACCAAGACGCCAGTAAATAAATAAACGAAAAATAATGTAATTATTGCTGAATGTATGCTGGTGGGGTGGTCTACTGCTGTCTAATATTTAATCACTACAGTGGATATTTTTGATGGATGCTGATATCAACATTTTCTTTTTATTTAATATCTGTCCTGTTTTACTCTTTTAGACTTTGATAAACTTGTGTCAAACTTAAGTATCAGTTGTAATATCTATTTTGACTCACTTGCTTCGCTTGATGGGAAATGTTAAGATATTACATAATTGCACTTATGTCCCAAACGTTGCTGGTTCATACTCCGCTAAATGGATGTAAATATTTTTTTCTATTTTACACTAATAAATATTTATAGTGTACTACCCTTATTGTGTCAATATCATGATAGTTCTCTTGAAATTATAAGATTCTGAAAATAAGTGTGCATTGGAGCCTGGACACCCCCATCACCCCCTCCCCTCTCTTTTTTCTCTCTCTCCTTCAATCTCTTACTCCCTCGCTATTTAATTTCAATTTCTTATATTTTTTTTAGTATCTACCTTATCCAGACTGCAGTGGCCGAAATGATACTAACATCGTACGTGTGTACAGTGACAGCTTAAACTTTCCACTTGTAGAGAAAGGGTGAGCTATTATCTGCAATGTATTCACCTGTGTTAAACGTGGTACAACTGTGTTAGTTTAAATGTGACAAATTATGTATCAATATAGCAATCCGTTTTTGGTTTAGGGAGATTTCATAATTATTGTTATCATAATTATTATTGTCATTATTAGCAGTATCATTATTACTGTTATTATTATCATTACTATTATTTATAGTAGTAGTAGTATTTATTTATATGTTTATTTTGTTAAGTTTAAACGCGTAGATACATGTTTCAAAAGTCATACACCATATTTCTCCTTCCTCAATTTAAAATTTGGGCACATTGATCCATTCAGCCATTTATCCCTCCATGTATTATTTTATCATATCTTTGTCTATCGATCTATATTTATTTCATTATTGACAGATATTACAGCGGTGAGGATACTGTGGGATCTATCAAAGACTTGAGTGAGTATGTAAAATGTCGTATCCAGTACCCAGCTATGGACATGATCAACACAAACCTAGTCAAGACTGGTGTTTGGACATGGGCCGAGAGACAACCCAATGGAGAGCTCACTTACGACTCCTGTGTCATGCTTAAGTAAGCTCATCATCGTGTTTAATCATTAATGACCAAGATAATAAATGTTTTTCGCATAAGAATGCAGTGTTATAAGATTCCAAGCGTCTTTGTCGCCACTTATAGATTACTGGAAGTGTTTACAAAAAAGAGAAAAACTCTGAAAAAGAACGAAAATAATATATGAATGAAGAGATTACTGTTTTTGATAATTTCCAGTTTATTAATTCATGATGAATTATTGTTACCCGACAGAGGCACCGATCACCGTTGGTATGTATCTTCTAACTGTTCTGAAAACCATTATTACGCTTGCCAACACGACAGTGATGACGAGGTGTGGACAGTGAGTGACGAGGCGGGACCGTATTCGACAGAAGACAATGTATGTCCACAAGGATACTCCTTCAGCATCCCTCATGATGGATACAGAAAACAAAAGGTAAGGCTTTCTGTCTTCCGTTACAGATGCTTCCATACTGATATACGATGGAGCTGATAGCAAAACAGGTTTACCCAACATTGAGTTAATCACTTGAAACAATAAAAAAAGGAACATGCATTTGGGGGGAATAAAAATGCTTCAGGAAACTTGCTTTTTGTTTCCTATATTATGCATGTTCTCTCTTAACCCAAATTGTGCAACCTGTTTGCTCAATGTCTTTGCAGTGCGGCTAATAACGAAACACGTGAGCCACCCCATTTTAAGCTCAAATTGTAATTTACACATTTTAAAATCAATAAGCTATGAACTAAAAGTTATTGAGGAATGGTCACATATTATTTGAAATGATAACATACAATTCAGTCAATATACACAGTAATCTGATAATCATTAAAACATTTTTATTAATGAAAGACCGGTTATAATTATGTTCCTCCATTGTGAAAGGGGATTTTACTCCTTGTCTCTATATTGAGATTTATCCGCAATACTACTGATTATGTTATTTTAGAATTATGGTACCATTTACAGCAAGATGATTATTTTCCAATTACAAAGGATTTTTTTCCTATTCAGTTTTGTATTCTTTCTTTGATTTAGCCTTTTAAAGGCATAGTTTACCATGGATTTGACTTTTAAAAAAATCTTAGTCGCAAGGTCGCACTTGTCACCTGTGTCTGTGATATGTTAATAAAACCTGAAAAACAATCGCGTCCGAAAATTATAATCAGAGCGTCAATAGAGTGAAATACAAAAGTGGCCAGAAATATTATCTTAATCTCATGCGATACACTAAACATGTGTTATATAAATCTCCTCACGAGTTTGTTTAATTATTATTATTATTATTCCTGAGTGTGTACATATGAACAATGATGAATGCAACAATGTAATAAATGTTCAGTATTTCTTGAATAAAAACTTTGTAATTTTAACCTGTGTCTTTAGGTTCTTTGGGCAGTCGTCTCTTGCTCAATGCTCTTCTATAAAAAAAATCAAAATACATCAAATTATCAAGGAAAATCATACCCTTTGTAGGGCGTTTGATTAAACGCCTGCATTCTAAAGAAAGAGGGTTAACCGAATGTAAAATGGGAACATGCATATTGGTTGCGTAAAAAGATAAATATTTTGTAAATTTTACGCAATTTTGCGTTGAAATAGCCCAATACGGGGTAAAAAAATAATAATACCCAGCAAACATACATGTTCCCTTTCTACCCAATGTTGTGTTGGGTTAAATTTTACACAGTGTTTATAGAGTGTGTATGCATGCTTGAACAATTAAGTGTGATCATGTCCGAGGACGCTATATATGTCACAGTCCCACCAACCAAACAGACACCAGATCGATAAAAAATAGTCCATTATTTTCGATGGCATACAGATGGTAAATATGGAGTAGGATTTTGCAGGAGTAACTTCTACATAATGCAACATCACAACAGATATCTTTTTTTATTACTTCATTGTGAAAGTAGCAACGCTTCTTCACTTACCCCTATTTCAGAGTGTTCAGTTTCGTCATTTACCAAGCTCAAAGCAATATAAAAGAAATTTTTCCATGAAGAACAAAATAGTTATATTTTCCATTCAACGTTGGAATCATTTTATTGATAACTTTTCCACCATAGTTGATCGAGTCTTCATTGGACGAGGATGTCTGGCTAAATTTCTCCCCATGGCTTCCGTCTGGTCCCGTAGAACCAACTGATGAAGTGATGACCACTGAGTCTGCTGCAAACCGTCTCATCAGCATACCATGGGTTGTCCTGGCAGTCCTATGCGGCGTACTTTTGCTTTGAATCTCCATCGCATAAACTCAGCAAAATCCACCATGTAAAATCTGTTAACATTGAAACTCATTTTGAAATAAGTTTGAATGTATTATAAAATAAGTGTGATTGATTTATTTTCCATTCAGATTATTCGAGTAATATTTGCCAGAAAAATGTATAGAAGAAATATCCGTAGATATTATCTCATGAGTAAGCCCAGTTTTAGGGAGGGGTGTTTCTTCGTTAAACAAACAAAAAATGTTGCAAGTCCCCCCCCAAAAAAAAAAAACATTATTATGTACATGCGACTAGAAAAAAAGAACCCCTGAAAAACGAAAAAAAAATGTGTTAATCATCTTTTGATGACGGATTGCGTCAAAAACTAATAATTTGAAAGGAAAAGAAGTCAAATTTGATATCACAGATTTTCGTGTTGGTCGAATTGTTCTTAAAATTGTCAAGGTGTTACTAAAATGACCATGGGAAGCGGGGGTGCTAGGGGTGTTGCGTGTATTAATTTCCATAGGCAGCACCCCTTGGAATTGTGGTAGGTGTTAGAAAATGGAAAAATGTAATCAAAATAACTTTTGTTTTGTAGTGAAACGCCCTCTTTTTGCTTGTCAAATTTACATCAGCATCCCCACACAAAAAAATCGTTCCCAGAAAAGATATGCCTATCTTCAGGAACATTTTGAATGGTAAAATTGATTCATTAAAGATAAAATGTAAGAAGAAAAATGTAAAAATAGACATTAATCCTTTGACCGGTTTGTTTTGAAAATATAAAAATGTTCAATTATTTTGCCACTAGGGTATCTTAGTTTGCTTCAGAAGTGATGTTTGTGGTTTACTGATCAATTAATAGTGAAAGATTCTTCACTAAAAATCAATAGAATATTATGAAACGCCCAGAGTCAACCCTAAAACACAAAATGACAAAAACAAATCTCATAGGTCTTTGGACACGCCTAAGTGTTTTCTAAAACGATTTTTCATCTTCAAGATAAAATCATTTTGAAGCCTGATATTTACCTTTTATTTTGATATCAAATTGTCACTGTGCTTGAAGAACATAAGTGAATAAATTGTAAATGACTGTAAAAAAAACTCAGTTCTAATTTCAGGTGTATACTTTAACTTTTGACTGGTACTGAATATATATTATTTATACACACACACACACACACACACACACACACACACATATATATATATATATAAACTTTCGACGAATGACGGAATAAATCAAAACCTTGTTTAATTTTTTTTTTAGTTTAATTTGTTGATAAAAATAGATAACGTCTCAATTGGTTTAAAGCTCAACATAACCCATTAAAACTCCTATTTGTTTTGTTGTTAATACTTTCGTTAGAAAAATGTCCTTTCTCTTTTTCCCAATGCAGCCCCTTTGATAATTGAGTGCTCAACGCTGGATATCGGTTCTTTTTTTAGAAATCTTCTTCTGAAGTGGGATTTCTTCCCATCTAGATTCTAGAGAGCTAACAGTCATCTTTTATTTCCACGTCTGGGAATTAGCGTTGCCATTTTTGCATTCATATCTGTTGAACAATAGATATTGAGTGTCATTGAAAAACAAAAACGTGCCAGTTGTATTATGTAAAGAAGAGCGAGGAGAGTGACCATCAAGCGGGTTGAGAAGTTTGGAAGTCGAATTAGAGAGTGGATAGGTGTATGTGTGTGTGTGGGAGGGGTGAGAGAAATAGAGAGAGGGGAAGAGACAGAGAATAAGATAGAAAAAAGATGAGAGGTGACATCAGTTGGTTCAGGACCGTACACTTCTGCTAAATTAAAAGAAGATAATATTATGGAAAATATATTGGAGATTTGGATAGAAAATGGAGAGATATAGACTAGACAGGTTGAGAGTATATTAAAGAAAAAAAAATATTTATGAAATATACATTTTGAAAAATGGCACATAATGCCGGGCCTTGGTGACGACTATAGATTAACATCTCAAGTTTTCATTTCGTACACCCTTTTTTTCTCTATCTCTCTCGAACTCTTCCACTCTCTCCCTCTTCTCTTTCTTCCTGCCAAACTTTATCTGACTTTTTGGCCTCTATTTAACCATGGAATAGTATAGGTCCATGATTTAACATACATTATTCTTCAGCTAACAGTAGGCATGGATCCAAGGGGGAGGGGAAGGGTTGAAGTGTCCCTTTTTAAAGAAATTTTTTTCTTATGTTTGTCAGAAAAAAAATTACGTGAAATGCTCCCCCATGAGTGCGAATGTTCTCTTTGTGTTACTTTGTAAAGATGAGCCCCCCCCCCCCCCTCCCCTTCCCCAGTAATCATGGATCCACCTCTGGAAACCAGCTTAACACTGAACCTAAGTAGGCCTATAATATACGTACTCACCATGGTCAAACTTCCTTTTCTCAAGAGAGTGTCAGTTCTTTCCAATCTTTCAGTATCTGGATATTAATTTAACCCCCCCCCCTTTCATCAGAGCTTTCACACTTCGTACTTACTGCGTATCCTCAATCATCCGCATAAAAAACACTTTGGAATTAATTATAACAATTTTGTTTTCATACTATACTTTATTCAAAGTATCAGGCTGATCTTTATTGTAGACATATACAAGATTTATAATTCTTCATTTTATAATTACATTACGATAGATAGCTTTTATTTCATACTTTTTAAGATAAACATCATGTAACAATAATAATTAATATTGATACATACACGAACGTAGAGATAAAATCATGATTGTGCTAACGATGATGGCACTGTAAATGCTACATTAAAGGCCCCTATGTAAAACTTTGTAATCAATAACTTAATACGATCAGTGACCTCAAAAGTTGTACAAATGTAAACGAAAAATGCTTTATCGTTGAGCCTGATTGCCGTATGACGGCAAAGGACTCAATACATTAAAAGTGCATTCGCTTTTAAACTCAATTTGCCAGTACACGACCCCACAACACTTAACGTCCACAGAGAATGGCAAAGAGAAAAAGTTAAAAGAAAATGATTTCCCGCCTGCTATATGATCATTTATTTGTTTGCGAGGAAAAGTGAAGTGCGATTAAGCAATTTGTAGAGCCACTTGAAAACAAGCTCATCAGTCCTAATGTGTGATGATGAACCAATGTAGGTTTTTTGTTTTCTCGTATGACGGGAAATCAATAGCACTAGAGAGCGATTTGCTGCTCGGCTGGGCTCGGGTGGCGCCGCTGTGGTGCTACGGTGGCAGGTTACCACGGCGCCCTTTTTACCCGTGTGTAGTCAGATACGTTGATGGATGATCTTTTGGATACTAAGTGAAGTACCTCGTAGCCTTACACGCCCCTAAGGGATATGCCAAGTACACTTAACTTGAATGATCGCTTATATCACTGCTAACTCTCTTTGAAAAATTGAAAGGAAATTCGCAGAATGACCTGTATAATCTTTGTACTAATATTGCACTAAAGTGTTTGAATAAATGTCTCTCTCTCACTCTCTCGTCATTTTCTGCAGTGCCTACTATTTGATTTTTATTACAATAATTATGAAAGAAAATGCACGAATCTGGGTAAATGGCATGATATTCTTAAAACTTGCCGTGTAAAATTGGTTGGTTTCTCTTTAAACGAAGAGAAATCAATTTGTCAAGAAAACTTGCACTGGGTGAGGTTTATTTAAACGTATGTATCTGTAAAGTAAATAAAGTGAATACTACTCTGGATGAGGTACAGCATATGTTCGAATTTAAGTATTATCATTAACATAATAAGTATAATGAAATCAAGCTATAAGATAAAACAAATATCTCAGCTAACGTTTGCAATTGCCTACGTTTATTAACAATTCAACGGATCTATCTGGACCTGTATAGACCACTAGAAAAATAAGGTTAAGGTTGATAGACCTAAGTATGTGTACTGTAATGTAACACTGTTAACATATAGCTACTGATTCTGCATGTTCATAATGAAGATAAAGCGGAATATTTTCTTTTCAAAACCAACGAACACTTCTTTGTTGGTACATTATTTAATTCTAAGTGAGAAATATGTAAATTGCAATTGGTATTTTTATTCACTTGACCATCATATTCAATATTCTTTGTATAATCTGATATATCTTATAATCTGGTGACTCTCGTAATCATTCCTTTACACATAGAGTAGAGCAGACAGTTTTTTTTTTCAAACCTTAAAGCAATGACATTAATTTCATTATTTTCAACAATTTAGTTGTAATGAAGGTCAATAAATTGATTAGTGCAACATCATTTTTTTTGGGGGGGAACACGTTCATGGTATATATATATGACAAATGACATTGTTTAATGCCATTTGTTTAAATGATAAAGCTTAATGCAGAAGAATTCCCGGTGATCATAATTTTCCAAATTGGAAAAAATACATAGGTTTATATAAGAGAATAACATCAATAAAGTTTTTCAAACTTTCTTTTCTATTGTAAATAACTTTTCGATTTTTTTCTTATTCTACAAAAAAAAAAAATATTAGGACAAAATTAAGTATATTATACTTACACAATCGTCATTATACCACAATCATAATTTATCATCACATTATAATTTATTTCTACAATATACATCTTTAATAATAAAGCTTTTAAACCAAGTATTTATAGACAGAAATTTGTACAATATCATTGTCTCTTAAAACTGAGAAGTAACAATTGGAACCGTACCTGCTCTGTTTAAACACTTGGCATGTCCTTTCCTTCCATTATCTGACATCTTATCATGCAACTTTCGTGTGTGTTTCTTGAGATCGAAGTTCCTACAGAATCCTTTGCCGCAAATACCACAGGTGAACGGCTTCTGTTCTCGATGCGTGTGCATGTGGAAAGTCAGGTTGTAGATTTGATGAAAAGCCTTGTGGCAGATGTGGCACTTGAATGCCTTTTCAGAGCTATGTGTAAGACGATGGTTCTTGTAATTGCCTTTCTGATGGAATCCCTTGCCACAAAACTCGCATACGAAAGGTTTGAAGTCAGCGTGGATCCTAAGGTGTGTGTTGAGGGTTGAACTACGGTTAAATGCTTTTCCACATTCATGACAACGGTGGGGTTTCTCATTGGTGTGGATAATCTTATGTCGACACAAGGTACTAGCCTGACGGAACCCTTTTCCACAGACCTTACAAACGAAAGGACGTGCACCTGTATGAACAGGCATGTGCCGAGTTAAATTATAATGTGCATTAAAGACCTTACCACACTCTGGACACACAAATGTCTTTGGTTTGTTGCCATCTTGTCGACGCGATGTTTGAGGAGTTGTGTTGGATTCCCTTGTCGATCGTGTCGTCGACTTTTCTGACCCACTTGCTCGTAGTATTGAGGAACTATCATGGGATGCGTTATTGTTAAACTGATTTTGCCGACTGGCATTTCTATTTTTGTCATCAGGGCTGAATTTAGCAGTAAGTTCGTTGACACAATGTGTCGATTTAAAAGCAGATGGAACAACTAGATCTGACATTAAAGATGATTTTGAAGCTTTTAATTTCAAATGCTGTGACCAAAAGTCGGATGGAATTGGATGATATGGTGGGGATGTCGAAGACGAAGAAGTAGATGATGACGGTGATACTATATCTGAAGATATAGACATCAGAGACGACGGTATCGCTCTAGATTTGTCGATATCTCTAGACCAATTTCTTCTGTCTGGAATTTTCTTGTTAGCTTTACTCAAAGCTTTCATGAAGTCCGACTCTTTGCCATCTATTGAGAACTGGTTGCTACGAAAGGGAAAGAAATTTGGCCAATTTGGACAGAAGGTTTTGCCAAAGCCATAAGTGGGATCTTTTGCATATACCACCCTATGTAAAGACTCAAGTGCGTAGTATTCTGCATGGAGGCCGTAGAAGTTTGATGCTACTCCAGGAATCAAGGTTGGATGTGGTCTGGTTTGGATGAATTCCTCATTTTGAGATGCAAATACCTTCTCAGATCTCATTTTGGATTGATGATGGAGGGGTGTGCAGTTAGGGGTAAGTTGTGAGTTATTCTTCATTTTAACGAAAATCTCGTCGGCGGATGGCTCAATTTTAGATTTCTTCATCTTCTTAATCCCCAAGATGTTGTCAATAGAGAATGGGAGACTCGATGATTCACTCTTGACCGTATGGCCCTTTCTTCTATCATGGTCAGTCATTTTGAAAATGAAAATAGTTTGTTGTGCAAAAAAAAATGGGTCTGGGTTACTTGGCTTTGATTGTACTTGAGGAGAAAAGCGTACCGAGAATTATTATATCAGAGCGTTCTGTTCATTCATTAACTTTCTATTAAAAGCAAATTTGAAACTGTTCTTAATATAAAATCTCTGCGAATATATTGTTTTTAATTATTTTTGTTGAAAATTCATCCAATGCAACACTACCTCATACACTTTCGCCTACAGCAATTCTATATCCGCCACGCAACCTCTCGATGAAGATTATAGGCCTATAGATGTAGAGATAGGAATCAGCTTGCGAGGTCCTGCGATGGACAGGGTGGAGCTGCCCGACCGTGCTGGGAGGAATAATGATCTGTTACTGTAACTGCGTCCGACGACAACAATCGTTTGAGCCCTAGCCGCCGAGTGTTGGCTGCGGTGATGTGTTCACTAGCTTCCCGTCATTCATTCAGTGCCCTGCGGAGCAAGTTCAACACGATAGGGAGAGAAAGGGGTGGTAAGCTCTAGGATAAAGTGGTGGTTTAGTCTACCCATAACAAAAGCGTAGCGGGATAACACAGAATAAAATCACTTGTTACTTTCTTTGTATTATTGTGTTTTCTTTTATGATTCAGGGAGGAAGACAAATACATGAGAAAGAATGAAGAATTTCCGGTAATTTGTGGTATTGAATATATGTCTGTAAAGATAAATTAGGATCTCAAGTGTTTCTTCTTTCTCTATAAAGTTTGGCGGGTAAAGCTTGATTGGCGTACAGGCTGAATACAGATAGACATTTTGGTCGTTGAAATGAAATAACAGTTAGATCACCAGAAGTAAATGGCTTCAAATTTCCTTATATGCTATCGATTTTATACAACTTCGATGGCACATAAATACGATAAATATTTTTAGAGACAGTAAATTAGAGAATGTCTGTTTTTTGTTGCAATGAGAATTTCATTTATTTTGGTTTCAAATTATAATACCAGTTTTATAATTCATATTCTATAATTTTATTGTTTTTCAAGATTCTTTAAATTAATTTTGTACTTGTTTTGTTATGAATGAGAAAAAAAGAATACCCTTTTTTACGGTGATACTTGCAAGATATCATCAACAATTAACAGCAAAGTAGTTTTTGTTTCTTTTTGTTTTATATACCGTATATTATGATTTATCACTTGGAGACATATATAAAGTCGTTTTACTTCAATTATAATGAAAAAAATATCTAGATCTGGATATGATTTTCATACCTAGAAGCTGTAGCCAAACTTTTGATAAATTATGCGTGAAATTTCAGATGAAGTCATGATAAAAATTTAATACAGTAGAAGAAAAAATAACTACACTTGGAGGCATTGTCATTTCAAAAAAACGAAGACAAACCATGAAATAAACATAAAAATTGAATATTATATTCTTATTCAGTTAGACTCATTCCTAAATAATAATGTATCATCATGAAGCGCATTCAGTGATAATTATCATCCTGACTATGTAAAAATAAAGGAGATATTTAAAGCTACATTTTTTAACAACAAATAGAATAAATGTAACGACGACATACCTTATGCATTAACAATACAGTATTAAGTTGTTTAGATAGCATTACTGATGTTTCACAAAGTTATATACAATTTACATAGTTTATTAAAAAATTGTGAACATGCTGAAAGAATTGTGAATTAGTTTACAAACTGTGATTTAACATAATATATTAGGATAAACCCTTTTAAGTGTAGGAAAGGTCATTATCCTCCCTCTTCTACTTATCTGTTTATGATAATTATAGCAAATTGATAATGCTAGCAATAGGCCTACTGATAGACCTATTACTACAATAAGGATAACGATATTACTAAAAAAATATTAATAATTATACAATACCAATGATGAGATGGTCAAGTTTCCCAAGCATCTTGTGGTGGATTAATCAACAGTTTTTAATTGACCAAGTATCTACTATATTACTACACTTTTAAAATAGTTGGGAAAATGCACAACTTTTAACCAACCCTGCATGGGCAACATACTGTCCACACAACTATTGGTTAAAATCTGCCCAAATTATTGGTAATAAAAACTAATAATTGGGTAATAAATTTGCTCACTTGGAAAATAATTGCCCAGAATATATTTTTTTTTAACCGACATACATTACCCAACACATGCAGTGGTCAGTAAGTTGCCCAACATTTACTGGGTATTTTTTGTGAACCACTGTTTTACACGTTTGATGTCCTAAAATAGGGCTACAAATACCTTTAAAATGATAATAATAATCAGTTTTGGCCTTATCCCTTGCCAAAAAAACTTAACATTTTGGGATATTATAACAAAGATTCAGAGATGCAATAGTATTTGATTTAACAGATGCCGAAATATAGATGCTTACCATAAAAGAAGATGAAAATGCCTTGTCAAATTAAATTCGTTGAGCAACTCAAAGAGAAACTACCAGTGATCTAGCCGGAATCGGCCCGTCTGAAGATCGTGAACTGAACGGTGTGATTGAAGAATTTCAGAGAAGGACGACCAAAATTTTGACATTTAGTGGAGCAACAATGCTTCGAAAGTTGCAAAGACTGAAATCACCGTGGAAATTGAACAACAAAGTGAGTCAAAATGAAACGCGTCTCTCCCTTTTATGTCTCCAATTTTGCTTTCTCTATAAATGTACCGGAAAATAGAGGATGATTGCCCGACCGGTCACTCTTCTCATGATTCCATCGATGCAAGTACGGGGCGCTGAATGGATGACAGAAGAAGGAGATGTCGTTCGATCTGCGCGCGCGCGTCGTCATCAGAAGAAAGTTGAAACGCAGAGTACTCCAACCAATGAGGTTTGAGATCGTCAAAGATAATAATGCCCACTTGACATAATCGGATGCTGTTTTATAAAACATTGGGATATAAAACCGTGCCATCACTGGATACCTCTTGAAGATTTAGATTCCGGTCTTCATCATATTTTGGCCTATTGACTAGTTGTTTTGAAAGGAACACAATTTCAACCCCAAATCATATAAATTAAAAAAGATGATTTTCTGATAGGCTATTGTCGCATATTATTAATTTATTTACCACTTTTGGGACGGTTCACCCTATATCTGACAAAAGTGTTGTTTTTCGTGCGGATCCACATACACCATGTACACAGAACAATATATAATGAACAAAGAGGATAATTACATAATCCATAAGATTTAATCCTAATGTACATAACCTAACTAAACAAAGAAAAATATCAATTTCAAATGAAGCAAGAAAAAAGGTATTGCAATAAAGCCAAGTAAATCAAAGTGAAAAAAAAGGGAAATGCCTTAATAAAAACCTAACACTATAAGTGGAACAAAGTGACTGTCAGTGAGAAGAGAATGGTATAGGGTGCCGTAATCGAGAGATTAGGGAGATTAAAAAAAAGATTGTTTTGAAAGGAACTTCAAGTTATTCAAGGTGAACTTCATTGTCAATATTGTTCCATGATTGAGCATCTCGTTAAACAAAACATTAATGTTTATTAAACCTTAATTTGATATCACTTCTTAAATCACTCGTTTTTTCATACACAGATCGAGATAGGCTTTATATTAACAACAAAAAAATTTAAGATTCTTGAGAAAAGCATGCTCTTTTTCTCCTGAAGGCAGTTAGAACAAACTCACCCAAACGTATAGGCTTTGATTGAATCTTTATTGGGATCTATCGTTTGAATAAAAAGTGCTCTGAAAATACATTATCCCGTATATAGTGGGAACCATTCCGATTATATTCAAGATATACACGAAGAATTGCAATGGAAAATCAAGTCTTGACGCACCATAAATTCATCAAGATTAAAATAAAATCTTTAGATTTGATTTACCAACTACTCCGTATTAAAAAGGTATAATCATATCGCTCTCAAACGATCAATATACATAGTGCTATCCTGTATCACAAGACCAATCATCATAAACCGTTATTTGAATCTATTCTAAAAATGTTGCATTTAATTCTATAGTCAGTTTTTTTAAAGATCAAGTCCACCCCACAAAAATGTTGATTTGAATAAATAGGCAAAAATCAAACTAGCAAAATGCTGAAAATTTCATCAAAATCGGATGCAAAATAAGAAAGTTATGACATTTTAAAGTTTTGCTTATTTTCACAAAACAGTGATATGCACAACTCAAATGAGACAGTCTATGATGTCCCTCACTCACTATTTCTTTTGTTTTTTATTGTTTGAATTATACAATATTTCATTTTTTATAGATTTGACAATAAGGACCAACTTCACTGAATCAGATAGTATTAAACAATGCCCATTCCACATGTTCAGGGATGAATTAATCGTTGTTTCACTTGACAAGGAGGAGAAAAATGGGATATTCCCTATTTCATATGATAAAATACAAAAGAAATAGTGAGTGGATGACGTCATCAGTCTCCATTTGCATACCCATAACAGGATGTGCATATAACTGTTTTGTGAAATTAAGTAAAATTTTGAAATGTCATAACTTCCTTATATTCATTCGATTTTGATGAAATTTGAGTGTTATGTTTGTTGGATTTTTCTCTTTTTATTCAAATCAACTTTTTGTTGGGGTGGACTTGTCCTTTAAGTAATGAACTGCCTTATCCACCTTACAAGGTTTCTAACCAGTTTGTTGCATCTTACATTTTCTTCTCATAGATAATATCATGTAAAATTGCCAGCACTTTTTTTTTACATCACAGTTACGTTTTTCAGTGCAAGAATATAATGCTCATCTTGTGGGATAATCAGAATACATTAAATTCTTGTTTTAAGAAGGCTGTGTAGAAACGGCCCAAAACCCCCTCCCCCTTGAAAAAATAGACAAGGGGAAAATAAATAAGAAAATTAAGGAGTCCGCGTGAAAAGGGCAACCCCTTCCAGCATGCCCACGCAGTAAGAAATAAACATAGAGTTTTAAAAAGTATGAGGAAATCAGAGGAACGGGGGAAGGAAAATAATTTGCCGAAAGACAAGCGCAAAAGAGAAGAAATGTCAATTGTGATTTTTATCACAAAGTTATGAATCTGGGAACCCAGAATCCATTGCCTCCTCGTTTACCAAATGGACAAAAATACAGGGGCAGATCTAGAGGGAGCAAAGCGGCCCCTATTGGCGTTGCAAAAAATACTATCATGAGAAAGACTGGGATTAATAGTTCGTGCTTCGCATTTTTTATTACTTTGTTTTGTAAGGTACGTATCCTGTTCTTGAATAAATTTTTTTAAAAGTGTTTCAGGTTTCAGGTCAGTACAACAATTTCAGTTTCAGCTCGCGCTTGCACTATAATTCTTCAGGTCACTTACATTAAAACTATTCGAAATTGTCATAATTTTTATTTGATTTATATTTTCTCGTTCGCTCGCAATTTTCAGTAAATTACTTGGAAAGGTTGGATCTGCACGAAAATGAGATTTGTAAGTGTAAACTTGCATATACGAGTCCTCTTTTCCTGACGCGTTTCTTCGGCGGCTGAAGCGGACACCCCCCCCCCCTCTCTCTCTCTCTCTGTCTCTCTCTTGGGGGCACCAAAAAAAAGGGAAAGGGAGAAAAGGAAAAGAAAGGAAGGAGAGGAAATAAAAAGGAAAAAGAACAAAGATGAGGAAGAAAACTAAAGGAAATAAGGTGAGCGGAAGTGTACAATATTCATTCATGAATTCATTAAATTATTCCTTTTCCAACTCAGTATCAACAATATCAGCTCGTGCTCTCATCAATTGTATAGATACCCCTAGTGCTTAGATTGTCCCGTATCTAGGTCTAAATCTGAATTTAAAAAGAATAAGCACGCACTTCGCGCTCGTATCATTAATTAAAAAAATACGTTTCCTCTTCAAAATTTGCCTCCATCTCAAACAGTATTTAAAATATTCTCTTTTAGGTTCATTCAGTAGGCCCTATATAAAAACTAGATCGCGCTTCGCTCTCTTCTTTTTTTTGTGAGGTAGCCCTACTCAAACGTGCTTGAAAAATGTTCGTTTTTAGCATGTTTAGGTCTGAATATTTTCAGTTCGCCTTTCTTGCTCGCATTGTTTGATTATAAGACATATCCTCGTCATCTCTGGAAAACAGTCCTTAAAATATCCCCTTTGTTGGTCAGAATCAATAAGGTTAACATGCTATTTTTGCATCTTTCACGTAATTTCAAAAAGTGCTCAGTTTTCCTTTTTTAGGTCTATATGTATAAATTATTATAGAATTCAGCTAAGATTTGTAAGTGTAGTTGATTTAATTGTGTTTTTTGTTACCTTTTTATTACTCTTCGTACGTTAATTTCATTTTTTCCCAAAAATTCTTACATACTGTTGCTGAAACCAAAAGAACAAAAATGTTAAACAAGAAAAAAAAATTGTCGATCATTTTCGTCAATCTAGTCCACAATCAGCTCCTTAAGTTATTTTAATAAAACCATAAGGTTGATCAATTATTTGCCATGATGGATTAATCTTAGGAACACTTTTTAAAAATAATCTGGACAAATCTTTGTTTTCCTCTTTCTTCCAATCTCCCTTTTTCCACTTTTCTCTCATTTTCTTTATTTCTTGTGATTTTGTTTCTCTTTGAGCTGGATCTCATTCTCATCTAATGTTTATATAAAAATCTTTAACGAGCATAGCTTCAGCTGAAATGTGTTACTTGACTCAAATATGTCGTTCTTTCTCAATTAAATCGAATAAAATCTAATAAAATCGTCGTTTTGTTTTCATTAAATCATATTTTCTTCCATACCATTTTTTTATCTCCCAAGCATCGAGTCAAAATAAGCCACTATCCAGGTGTTTGCCTTGGTTAGATTGCTTGAATATCAGCCTCATTACGAAACTAAAGAAATCATTCTGAATGTGAAGATTCATTCATGTCTCACAATACAAAGGTACATCGACCTCTTTCAAGTATGTCTTAAGATAGCCGAAAGGTATGCTTTCCAAAAGCACCATTTTTGTTCACTCAATTCATTATGTTTCTTTGACTCGTCATTTGAAAGGTAGAACTGGAAATCTTTTTAGGGGTCATCTTTGAATAGAGTCTGACACCTTAGAGTGGCTGAACCTTGTTGAATGGAAAGGGGGTGAATTCGGCGGTAACAAGGGAGCAATTAGTTTTTGTTAGACCTCGACTTAGCGGCATTAAATGATCCATAGGAAAACAATAGACGAACAATCAGACGCAGTTTACTGCCTGTGGGACTGTTGGCTTGAGAGTACTTCCACACAATGGTGATGTGATGTATAAAAATGAGAGGCTTGCGATGACGGGGTGGTAGGAGAACCAAACTGTCAATATTGCTTAAAGCCCGAATTTGATCGGCTAGTTATCAATAGACGGGCTAATAAACCCGTTACTGTTCACACATTAGTTGAGCTTAGACCATCACCAACAATTCTCTCGGTTGGGTATCGCCCGTCGTTCTTTGTCGATTAAAAAGAAAAGAAGAAAGACGAATTCGAATGGAAATGGATCAAGAAACAAAAAAGGTAAACAGAGAATAAGCGTTATTAGCTGACAGGATTAGTACCAAAGAAGAGATGTAATAATTTGAATGTCAAAATACAAACATATATTCTACGACTGTCACTGTATGATTTTAGGTATTGGTGATTAAGATTCTGCTTTAAAAATAGCTTGTGAAAGAAAAACCCCATTTGTCCAGACAAACCTATATTGAATTTACAATAAGAAAATTCTGAAAAGTCAAAGAGAGTTTGGAACAAGTGGTAATTTTTCATATTCTCTTTCCACGATAATACTTTTATGATGTTATGCCATCAATATCAATATCTGCATAATAATGATATTATCGTATTGAGCAGTCTTTATTCTGAGAAACATATTCAACTTTTCCAAATCGTATTTTAAATTAAATAAGACGTCTCATTACCTCGCTTATACTAGTACTTATTAGTTTAAATTCATTTTCTTCTGTCCTTGTCATTTTCAACACATGCATATACACTCTCCTATATAGACTCCTTTCCATGTTTGTCAATTCTTTCCTTCTGTTTTTATCATCATTATTTTCTCTACGTTTTCCACACATTACATCATAAGTATTTCCTTTAGCTACCATATACACCATCATCTTTAATCCATGATTTAATTCATAATTGTGCTTTTGTTATACCCACACTTTTCATACTTTCATGACAGTCTATAATCTGGATGTCACTCATGATGTACGTGTGATATAGAAGGGTGTAAAATGAGAACAAAAAAGAGCTCAATTATGCAACATATATAGGTTAAACACCTCGTTAGCAGCCCCCTGCTGTTCAGTAAAACCACCACCAAAGGCCACTTATCTCTCCCTGCTCTTTGCTCTATCAAAAAAAAAAGAACTCGTCGATGGTGCTTTATGTAGTGGATACAAGAGATATTAATATAAAAATAGACCGTGCGTCTTAACAATTTCTGATGAATTATCCGAAGAACAGGAAGATAATGCATCATTTTTGTTCGATATAATTATTGTCTAATTTGAGATTACTGCCATATCTTCTTAAAAACTGCGAATGATTCTAGATTCTAAAAACATTAAAAACATAATGACCAAACCAATCAACAACAATAACTGATATTTCTACTTCTTACTATTTTTTTTAGTCTGACTTGACCATTATTCTCTTGTCAAACTTAATTAGAAAATAATCAAATATGATTAAAATGACAGTCATTTTAATTAGTTTGGATTTTTTAGAGTCTAGTCAATCATGTGCTATCGATTATTGTCACTGCAATCTAAAGTTATTCAATATTCCTTGTGAGATGAGGTCCATGATTCATTACGTAGGCCGACATGAATATTGAAAGTCATGGGATCATAATCAATGAAAAAATGATATCGGAAGAGCAAACAAAACATTGTCGAGCGTGTATTTTAACAGTGAAAATTGGATATCGACTAAGATGTATCGGCACAAAATCAACAAACGCGATACTGCAAATTATATAAAAGGATATATGTATAATTATGTATGTATGTAACTATGTATGTATATATATATATATATGTGTGTGTGTGTGAGGGTGTATGTGTGGGTGTGAGGGTGTGTGTGTGGGTGTGGGTGCGTGTGTGCATTTATGTGTGTATGTATGTATACATCTGAGCTATAAGGCATTTCTGAATGCAGAATATAGTAAATTTTATTGTATTATTATTCAAGTACTTTTTGTATGCGTCTATTCTTTAATAAGACGAGCTAACAAAATTCGTTTTTTAGACTTTGAACTTCTCATCACCAATAAAATCTTAATATTTGACAATTCTTAATTAGGATAACTCAAGTTGAAATTATTTTCTGTTTAAAGTTAAGAGTATAGACCGGAAGTATTATCAAGAGGCAGGTGAGCACGCCTTCACGCGTGCGCTCAATAATCGATAGTCACACCTTTTGTCTCAGCTATTCTCTGTTGATAAAGTAAGACGGATAACATCCACAACAAGACAACATCGTGTTAATAATCTCAATATTTATCCTTCAAGTACATCCTTCAGGACTTACTTAGTCTAAGTTTCTTAATCCTCTTGTCACCCTTATCAACTCTTCATTAGTCGCTGCCATAGGCGGCGGAAGCGGGGGGGACGTGTCCCCCCTAAATTTTAGGTGGGGGGACGATCCCCCCTAAATTTTTTGTTGATAACCTTTTTTTTTTTTTTTTTTTTGCTTGTCAATCTTTTTTCCTGCGTCCCCCTAAAATTTTTGGTTGATAACCTTTTTTTTTTGTCTTGTCAAAAAAATTTGTGGTCCCCCCCCTAAAATTTTTGGCTTCCGCCGCCAATGGTCGCTGCAGCTACTATTGATAATCAAAACTTAACAAATTTGACTGAAGATCATTAGCATCAAGTGCCATTCACCCACACGTTGATAGGTTCTCGAGAGTTATTCCTCGTGTATATCAGGTTAGAATTTGTGTAATAGAAAGAATATTCGCATTGTCTAAACTTAAAACATTGTAACTTCATTACATGAGAGCTGATTAAGATGTTGGACGGGGAGGATGGAAAGCATAAGAAGGCAGATGTTACTGTGATAATTAATCAGAGACCACAGAGACCATCTAAGCGGCGACATCCGTCGTCAAAAGACATAAATTGCCCCATTCATGGATACGCACTATATTCTTTAAGGAGTATATTTAATACGATTTTGTATATGCCCAACTAATTGCTAGCACTACCGGTTATCATTAGACCCACAGTGTTATAATCCGAATCCTCTTAATGTTCGCCTTACAAAGAAAGTGAAAAGAAGAAGCACCCCTAATCGTGATAACTCCTTATAATTGTGGTGATTTCTTTGTCATAATAGTCAGACGATAATTGCGACAATGATCATTGCAATATTGACTAAACATCGCTACTGTGACAGTTTATACGTCGTATGGCTATGTTAACAAGATGAGTTGATTTGGACTCTTGGGGGTTAAACTCCAAGATACTTCAAAATAATTTAGCTCTGGTTGGTCCGCTACGAGGGCGTTTCGCGTAATAATTGCATCCCAGGGCGACTTTATCATTACCGGTCACCAAACGTTTGGTTAATAAGGCTTCAGTCGTCTGACGAATTGAGCCTCGTACATTGAATAAATTGTTTTAATATTAATGACTCTGGTCAGTAATATATTATTTGTATCAATTATATACACCCGAATAGACACTGCAATGATTAATCTGTGCTGCATGAGACGTGGGGCACCATTCAATTGGGAGGGGCAGCATTGCCGCGCATGAGAAAGCGCGTGATACACAGACTACTCGGGGTTTTTTTTTGGGGGGGGGATTTACACAATATTTTTTTAAATCAAATTTCGAACACTTATCTTTATACAATGCCCAATATGTGGTTTTGATGCCCAGCGTCTCGTATAAGCATGTTTCCGTGTTAAACTGCACACGAGCAGTATAAAAGGTCATTTGAGATAAACCATGAAATTGGTTTTCGAATTCACTAACATAGACATTAAGTGATTTGATCATTATCCGTGACTGTATTCCTTTTAAAGTGTTCTTTTCATCACATCCAAGCTGAAGAGTAACAAATTCTTCATCATCACTGGTATTTGACAGTAGCCTAAACAATAGTCAAATGTAGACAATAAAACAAACAGATTTCCAAACTAAACCTCTGATGTACTATTCTAGTCACGTGGTCTATGCGATGCCTTTCGTTCTTATAGTACTAGTACTTGAATGCTTTGCCGGGAAAGCTTACGCAGCATCTTCATTAAAATCGCAAAGCTCTTTTGCTAAAAGTTGATCATGAGCTAACTGTGCATGAACTAGCTTATTTGTTTAATGGATGTTGTCACGTCATCGTGTGGAGAATGAATAACATATATATTAGTAATACAAAACATTATCCTCGATGATGTCTTGTGACGTCAACCCAATCGAAACTTTTCGCAGTGTTCCCCTCCTCATGTCGCCAATATTTCGGACGGGAATTCGTTCATCTAAACGTCTTCTTGTTCTATTAGGTTATCAAAATGGACTTTTCTTCTGACATGGCAAGTGTATATCTCCTGTCAATCATTCCATTGTTGATATATACTTCCCTTCTTCAGTTCTTCATATATTCTAAACGATTACTTCATGCATGCTTTAATATCACTCCTAAGAAATTCAAGACATATAGATCCACATAAGCTCACCGCATAAATCGATAGCGTATTTCCAGGAGCATTCGTCACTATACACTTGTTGTATACACACAAAGAAGTTTTAAATGTATCGGTACCCAAGCCTTCATTTAATGTAACATTGTTTGGCTAGGAAAAGGGCAATAGGAAATAGAAGTATCTTTGCAATATACATGAAGCATGTATTAAATTGAATTGATAGAATGGATTAAACTTACTCGGGCTTTAGCCGCCTCCTGCCTATTCATTTACCTTCATTCTTAGAAAGCTTTTAATGTAGTTTCACAAAGAGCCATTCAGAGTCATTCTATTTGCATCGAGAATATCCACCATTTTTTGACGGCGGATGTTCCCTGGTTTGGGTTTATATTAGCTATTAGATTAGATTTGGTTGGTTCATTTCGAACGATCAGGTATGTATAGTGTAATGACCCCGAGCCAAATTACGAGTAATCTGCTCATTTTTGCATGCATACTTTGACAGTTATAATGACATTGGGAAGTTTATTTTTTATTTGTTTGTTTCTTTTTGTTTTATTTCGATTTGTTCCGTTTTACTTATTTTTTTTTCAAACAACGGGGCTTTACGTAGATTCTACATGTCATTGATAGAGACGTTTTGTTTTGTTTTGTTAAAGAGAGGACGATATAGAACAGCCCAAAATGAAGATCAGTGAAAAAATTATTCATATTCACTGAGTTCCAAATAACAATCTATTTCTTAACTTGATTTGATTTTGAAATAAACGTTGATTAAGATTTAATATTTTTTAAGAAGTTCATCAGATGAAGATGTGAATCAACCGGAACCACGATCGTTACGTTTAATAATCCTATTTAATTCATGTTCGTGCTGTAAACTGCTTTCAAGTGAAATATAAATGATGATTATCAGAGTAACGATAAAGGAAAATAAAGCAAAAAGTATGGCAATTCCATAAAATATGTACGGCCCACCCCAAGTATGTGAGACCTTCATGAAATTTTCTGTCTCTGATTTCTGCTTCTATTGAAAGTCTGTAATGTTCTCAAAGGATCATGACTTGCATGGTCAGTTTATGAAGTGAAGTAAGACCTGAGAAAAATAGGGGTCGGACATTCAAAATTGTTGAATATTGTATGGCATTGTCCAGTAATGCAAATACATATTGCCATCATTATCATTTTCCTCATCATAATATATAATATCAATTGTATCATCATCATCACCACATCAATGTCATCATTATCAAGCAGGCAAAAGTGAATGAACAGAATGGTAATTCCTTTTAAGAGGGTGATGACATCTCTTGGATCGTTTTTCTCGGTATACATTGCCATAAGAAAACTTGTGTCTTTGATTATAAGTATGGAAGCACCCTTCAATAATTATATTTGTGATAAATAAGGATTTTCCCCAATGCGTAAATTTGGGCAGAAAGAATGGGAGACATCATAGTCTGGTAGGGAGGTAGGGTTCCCATGCACCCGAATGATATATTTTTTTAACCTACATTTTTGTAATCCTTAAGATGTCTAGTGAATGAATTTTGATGTTCCCAAATCGAAATATTGTCCCATGGGGTTCAAATTCAAGATGGCGTCCAAGATGGCCGCCATATTCATGGGATTTTGATTTTCGTACATAGATTCCGACACAAACATTCATTTGCCACAAAATTAGTGTCATATGAAAGATAAATAAATTTTCTACAAGTTGATACTATTCATAGGTGATGAAATGGTAATTCGGCTGAGATTTTAATGAGAAAAGTACAATTTTGAGAATTTTTTCCAAAAGATTGAAAATTTGTGAAATACATGATTTACCATAAATCTAAGGAAAATAAAGGAATCGCCTCGAAAACTTTTAGAAAACTTTCCTAATATACAATTATTAAGTGGACGAAATTCCAAATTAATATCATTATTAGTCACAAACTTATAATGTCTCAAACTTGAAAATTCAATTTTCAGAAATTTAGCTTTTTTTACTGCATATCGGAGACTTGGATATATTAATGTATATTGTCACATTTTCAACCCAGAAAATGGAAAAAGGCCTTCATAAAATGCGAAATTATCTATTATTTTGTTGGTAGAATTTACTACAATCCCTTTATTCTTCGATTTCAAGTCGGTTGATATAGTTTTTAAAAGAATTAAGACTTTTGGCCAAAATTTGTATGTTTTTGGTAAAAAAAATTGCACATGCACTGTTATTGATCAGATTTATTATGAATATCAGTAATAAATGCACAATCTCAACATTCGATATGAAAGATGATGTATCAACGAGAATATTTGCAGGCTTCATGCCACCATAAGTATCTTCATTTGCTTCAAATAGAAGGAAAATATGCTGAATGTATTGAGCGATTTTGCGCTAAAGTGAGGCCAAAAAGCAACCTCGGTGTGGCAGTCACACCTCTGAAAACGATTGCAAAGTGATGAATGGTATGTCATTCAAATAATACAATAGCTCTGATCAGCCTTTCTCATCGATTTTGTTGGTATGACTAACACACCGTAATGTACATTATAGAATGTGCATGGTAATAGAAATGTATCTGATTCAGAAGGATGTAAAGGGAAAAAAGGTGTTTCTGTTACATCATAAAGAAATCTATTTATTGAAGTCTTTTGGAAACATTTATAAGATACACTAGCACTGCAGGTAATAGAGATGAAGTTCTGACATATCAATACATAACTGAAAGGAACATGTCAAAGCTACCCCCACCTTATCTGTATTTTGAATCTATGGCCTGTATTCCAAAATCAGGTTTATTTTCCAACACGTTCTAACTCTTTTCTAAATTTATGAAGAGCCAATATTCTGTTTATTGTATTGTTTATTGTGTTTACAACTCTGTTCCGTTTGCTTTCATAATGAAGGAAAAAATTATCATTCTCAGATAACTATGAACCATTTGGGGGTCAATATTAATGGAATTTGCTCTCCACAGTAAAAATCATTAGGGGTAATTCTGTCGTCAGTCAAAAAGTGATCATAGTTGAAAACCATAACGTAGTTCAGATGACCGAAGATCTGACATGGTATGTGATGGTCGTTTACCAAAACAAAAGAAATCACGATCTAAATCAAAACGTCGAAAGAACTAACCAATCAGCGAAATGGACACATCACACGATACTATCACATATCCTGATCATTATCAGTCTAAAGGCAGTCTATCCAACTTTGCATAATTTGACATAATACATACCAATGGACCACACACAGTTGTAAATTCAGAAGGCACAGTAGCATTTGCTAACATTTACATATGCCCACAGAGCCGGGTAACATAAGCTCTACCTAAGAATTGACTCAAGTGCAAGTAATAACACTATCATAGTCCGTACGCCAAGGAAATATAAGTTCAAAGTGGGAATCATTAGTGAAACAGTAAAACTTGAAGCTTATGGTGAGATTCCAATTAAATGTAAAGGTACACTAATTCGACATAAAATGTTACAGTCCAAAATGGTCAACATAGACATTCTATGTACCAGATGTCAAGGTTTCAGCTATCCTTGGGTTGTTAGGTTGCACTGACCTTGGAATTATCACAATGTACTCAATGTACAATTATGACACACCAACACCTAACCCTAAACCTGAACAAATACTTATCACAAGTGATGAGGATCTCAAACAAGCATTTCCAGAGCAGTTCGACGCTATTGGTAGTTTCAAAGGAAAAAACGATGCTTCATGTCAAGGACATCGATAAACCTACCATATACGCACCACGCAAGTGCAGCACTCCTTGGGTTGTTAGGTTGCACTGACCTTGGAATTATCACAATTTACTCAATGTACAATTATGACACACCAACACCTAACCCTAAACCTGAACAAATACTTATCACAAGTGATGAGGATCTCGAACAAGCATTTCCAGAGCAGTTCGATGCTATTGGTAGTTTCAAAGGAAAAAACGATGCTTCATGTCAAGGACATCGCTAAACCTACCATAGACGCACAACGCAAGTGCAGCACATAAATTATTGAAGGACAAGATCAACACGACAAGAATCGGTACTTGTTCATGGAGACGGCAAAGCAAGAAGACTCAGTGTTCAGCAGCTCCAAGTGCACAATCAAGAGACCTATCAACTTATTTGGCTCCATGTGCACTAGATCAGATATCTACTCAGATCCTAGCCAGGTAGAAGCCAACACATTACCCAAGTACTATTACCCAAGGACGAAGAGGGTGATGTTCAGAAATGCCTAATATTGTTCAAATACCTAGCAGCATATATTCCTAATTTGTGGGAAAAGTCAGCACCACTTCGGTAACTTCTCCACAAGGAAGTACCGTTCATCTGGGACGATGATCATGAACATTCCTTGAACAGCCTGAAATGTGCAGTATCATCAGGTGCATGCCTACAGTTCTATGACCCAGAGAGAGAGGCCTGTCGAGATGGATACATCAATGAAAGATCTAGGAGCATGCCTTGCTTCAGGATGGTAACCTGCTGCGGTTGCATCCAAAGTCTTTCCACTGCACAGTCCAACTACTCAAACATAGAGGGAAATCTTAGTCCTAATGTTTGGTATCAAACGCTTCCATACATCTGTTCGGGAAGGAATTCACAGTGAAACAATCACAGACCACTGGAAATTATATGGAAAAAACTCTTACAAGTGCACTGCTGCATCTACAGCGATCGCTTATAATCAAAGTCCAAGGAAACAGGTTTCAAGTCAATTACCGACCTGGAAACAACATGATTCTTTCCGATTCATTGAGTTGACTTTGTAATCCCAAGAAAGCATGTACCGTTAGGTGTCAGAGTTAAATCCATCTGCTCTTAGGAAAAAGATTCGCATATGCGATCGACATATTACTCTTCGGAAAACACAAGACGACAGAACTTCAGAGAGAAACAGCTAATGATCCAATACCTAGATCATTATGGCAGATAGTTACTAAGAGTTGGCCTGAAACAATCCAAGAGTTATTGAAATCCCTTATGCAGTATTGGTCGTATAGAGATAACATCGGATTATCACATGGAATACTCTTCACGGGAAGTCAAGTCATCGTACCGAAGTCACTGAGGAATGATATCCTTGGACAGCTTCACCTAGGACACATGGGAATCGAATGTACCAACTGACTTGCTCGTGAGACAGTGTTCTTGTCAAACATCAACGAGTACATCGACCAGTTGATAAAGCAGAGTGAAACATGCCAGAAACATCAAGCAAGTCAGCATAAAAAAAGAAGTGGAATATCAAGCACATTACTTCTTCTCCACACTATCCAAGATCAAACGGATTAGCTCAGAGGATGGTTCGTACAGTCAAGAATCTGTTGACAAAATGTTCTCAGACTGGCCAAGACAGTCAACTAGCAATGATGAACCTGAGAGCAACACCAGTCGAAAGTTAGATCACCAGCAGAAATGTTATTTGGTAGACCCATCAGAACCACATTATCAAGTCACTATTTCTCGAGAGATTCTACTGCCACTGATTTTCTCTTGAATAGGCAAGGCAAGGTGAAGGAAGTGCATTATCGACATGCAAGTTCTGATCTACCACCTCTGCTTGTAGGACAGCCAGTGAGAGTTATACATCCAAGATAACACACTTGGATACCAGCTAAAGCATCCAAAGTCTGTGAGGAACCCAGGTCTTACGAAGTATCAAAGCCAAACGGAGGAATCTTGAGAAGGATCGGATCACACGTGAGGGAAATTCCATCCACCATCCCCACTCCAAAGCAGGAATCGAAATTAGCGGTCGCCCGGGTGACGTTGGCAACCAAAACTGACATCATGGTTGCCCGGATGGCAACCAAGAAAATATCATCTTTTTTTTTCTCAAAGAGAATAACATTCTCTTGAATTTTGCAGCAAGCAAAATTGCTTTTCCAGACCAAAGTTTACAACTTCTGGATCAGGAATATATCTTTCAAGATCACGTACATTGGCACAAAGTTTTAGCTCAAAAAGATCGCCCAAATGTGGCACATGAGCCTGCCAATGACTTCTAAGATTGACTGCCTGTTTGTCAAAGTCCTCCCTAAGAACCATAAAGCTTGCATTTTGACATGATATAAGTTAATTGTTGGAAGTTGTAAAATGCAATTTACAGGAGGCCTTTTCCGTGGTACTGATTCGTCACCACATTTTCTACTTTTGAAAATATTAAATAGATTAATAACACAGCCATACACATCTCAATGTTCCAAAAATGCCTTCCCCTTCTTTACATTGGTCAACAGAAAGAGGTTTTTGTCATTTTGGCACTTTAATGTATCAGAATTGTTTGATTTAAATTGTAAAGAATAAAGATAACCCACTCAATTAATTTCTCATACTCAGAACACCCTCAAAATATTTGTAAGAGTTCTTTTGTCAGAATCCAAGATGGCCGTCAAAGTGGCGGCCAAGGGACAATATTCAAGTTTTCAGAACATCAAAATGAATTCATTCAGTATACGACTCCAGGATTGAAAAGGTGAAGGTTAGAAAAACTTATCAATGTGGTGAAAAGGGGTGGTAAAGATAATGACAATATAGTAATTTAAGTCTGTAAAATGCAGTAAAAAAATCAATTTCTTAATAATTGTATATTAGGAAAGTTTTCTAGAAAGTTTCAAGGTAATTCCTTTATTTTTCTTAGATACATGGTAAATCAAGTATTTTGCAAATTTTCATTTTTGGGGAAAACAATTTCAAAATGCACTTTTCTTATTAAGATCAGCCGAATTACCTTTTCATCACCTATGAATAATACCAACTTGTAGAAAATTTATTCATATTTCATATGACACTAATTTTGTGTTTGAAGATAAACCTGATTTAGGAATACAGGTCATAGATTCAAAATACAGATAAAGTGGGGGTAGCTTCGACATATTCCTTTGAGCTGTGTATTGATGTGTAAGAACTTCATCTTTCTTACCTGCAGTGCTAGTGTATCTTATAACTGTTTCCAAGAGACAATATTTAATAAATTTCTTTATAATGTAACAGAAACACCTTTTTTGTCTTTGCATCCTTCTGAATCAGATACATTTCTATTACCATGCACATTACATACTGGACATTACGGTGTGTTAGTCATACCTACACAATCGATGCGAGAGGCTGATCCAAGCTATTGTATTATTTGAATGACATACCATTCATCACTTTGCAATCGTTTTCATGGATGTGACTGCCACACTAAGGTTGCTTTTTGGCCTCACTTTAGCGCAAAATCGCTCAATACATTCAGCATATTTTCCTTCTATTTGAAGCAAATGAAGATACTTATGGTGGCATGAAGCCTGCAAATATTCTCGTTGATACATCCTCTTTCATATCGAATGTTGAGATTGTGCATTTATTACTGATATTCATAATAAATCTGATCAATAACAGTGCATGTGAAATTTTTTAAACCAAAAACATACAAATTTTGGCCAAAAGTCTTAATTCTTTTAAAAACTATATCAACCGACTTGAAATCGAAGAATAAAGGGATTGTAGTAAATTCTACCAACAAAATAATAGATAATTTTGCATTTTATAAAGGCCTTTTTCCATTTTCTGGGTTGAAAATGTGACAATATACATTAATATATCCAAGTCTCTGATATGCAGTAAAAAAGCTAAATTTCTGAAAATTGAATTTTCACGTTTGAGACATAATAAGTTTGTGACTAATAATGATATCAATTTGGAATTTCGTCCACTTAATAATTGTATATTAGGAAAGTTTTCTAAAAGTTTTCGAGGCGATTCCTTTATTTTCCTTAGATTTATGGTAAATCATGTATTTCACAAATTTTCAATTTTTTGGAAAAAATTCTCAAAATTGTACTTTTCTCATTAAAATCTCAGCCGAATTACCATTTCATCACCCATGAATAGTATCAACTTGTAGAAAATTTATTTATCTTTCATATGACACTAATTTTGTGGCAAATGAATGTTTGTGTCGGAATCTATGTACGAAAATCCAAATCCCATGAATATGGCGGCCATTTTGGACGCCATCTTGAATTTGAACCCCATGGGACAATATTTCGTTTTGGGAACATCAAAATTCATTCACTAGACATCTTAAGGATTACAAAAATGTAGGTTAAAAAAATATATCATTCGGGTGCATGGGAACCCTATCTCTCTCCCCTACTATCAAGAGAGAGAGAGGGAGATAAAAAGTGAAATTGAATAGGTGAGTTTTTTGTCAAAAAGGAGAAAAAAGGCTTACAAGTTTGAAATATGTAAAGATATTACGACAAGACGATTTTGAATGTTTATATGGAATGACAGTAGGAACAAAACGGGTACTTCCTGCCAACAACAAGTTGTCTTCGTTAGCTGCAAATTGAGATCGGGCAATTAATCCTCAACGGGCGAATAATTTGTCAAATCACAATAGATCGTGGCTTGTCTCTATCTCGACGACCGCCCCATCATCATGTTTTCATGGCCAGGGGTTTAATTGTTCAGCAAGGTCTCTAAGGGTATCCACAAGGCTTGCAATATTGGCCAGAGTGGTTTGGCTGATGGCGGTGTACCGATCGCCTTTCCCGCCAATAGTAGACGCGTTTGATACCTGGCTATCGGTCGTCTGCTAAGCACTGTCCTCCTATCCTGACCATTATCAAGAGAAATCAAAAGTGATCGACCGTAAAAGAATCCTGGCTGGTAAAAACATCAAGAGTGAATTAATATGATAATATAGAAGTCTTAGAAGGGGTCATATGACTTGTTATTTTGTTTGTTAGCCATCTGTTGGGATTGGAAATAGATCTTGACTTCATCTTAGCTACGGCCTTTACCTTTGGTAAACAGGTTTTCTAAAGATGGACTTCTGTAATTGACGCATGGAGGAAAAACTCACACGGTGATTGAGATATAATGTTTCCGTTTGTGGGTATTTATTCATATTCCATTATCAATATTTCTATGAAAAGTTACATATTAAAGTATAAAAAAATGATTAGAAATATATATATATATATATAATTATATATAAACGTTCCTTACAGTAAATAGAGCGGTTTATACAGTAGGTCTATAAATAAACACCATAAATAGAATATGTTTCATATTTCTTCAGTATATGTACAGTCTTCTACGTTGACCAAAATGGCTAGACATAGATTTGAATTGAATTGAATTTTTTGTCCAATTAAATGGACATTTGGTGCTATCCATTGCATGTTTCCATGCAATGGATAAGTCATACTCATAGATTAAGATGATGTTTATTCATGTGCAATTACGATTATGTGCTGATGGTTGTAACATTATACTTAACTTTCAATTAGCGTCGATGTACATTCTGCACACAGTGCTTCTCAATCTATGTCTTTGTCTCTTAAATTATTTTGTTGATTTGTCCCTAAAATTGAAAAAAAAAAATAATTCCCTTGCAAACCAACTCTGTTTGTTCTCTCAACTCACCTCATCCGAGTTTTTTTTTCCTTCAGTCTCTCACATTCTCCCACTTTCCCTCTTTCATACATATACACCCATCCCTCTCCATTTCAATTTTGTTTTGTTTGTCTATGTTTTACAATAAAATTCTATGCAGTTCTTCCATCTTCCACATGTCATCCAACTTGATTATTCTTATCATCATTCCGGGTCATCATTCTATACATAGGCTACTAAATGTAGCAGCGAAAGTTGTTTTCAAATCGTGAAATATAGTTTTGCGGAATCTATTCATTTCTAAACACTTACTGATGTATCGAATTCTCGGATGGTGTAGTATAACCGTTAAACATACCATCTCGTTAATTAAATTGCTCTCAAACACTTCGAATTTCATCAAATTGATTAGGAGACAAATCGTCACTTTTCATTGTAATGAACAGTGGAAGATCAGTGGACATAGACACTGGTCGATGTGTGAACATTGAACGAAGATTAAAGAACTTGACGTCTTGACGACTAATCAAAATGCAATTTTTCAGCCATTAATTTTACGAAAGACGATTTGAATTTGATTTGATGTTAGGACATGTTGCGTGGGGTGTATGGGTAATACGAGACCTTGCCACCAGGCGCCACGCGCCTTCTGACATGTCCGAGTTGCTCTCTGGCACTACCCACCAAAGCTCGGGCGGGTATGCCAAACGAGTGCCGCTCTCACCGCAAACTCTATAATCTTCAATTTGCAATTTTGCCAAACCTTTAGGAATGTTACACGTCTTTCGAGATAACTATTCCTGTAAGCCAATGAACTATGAATACGCATTTACAAGTTCTTCTTCCATTCATCACTTGAGATAAAGAGAAATTTATAATAATATTAAAATGACATAATTTTCTTGTCAGTTCGATTTAACTATTTTGATTTATTACGAGTTTTTCTACAACAAAGATCGATGAATTTTCATTAATAACACTTATTCTAATCATTACCTCTTTGCCTTATCAACTAATCCATCCCTTATTCGTGTAAATACATTTGTTGCCCCTATGATATTCAAGAGTTTGTTTTTATTTGTATGTTTTATTAAACACATCATAAGAATCATATTTACATAATCATGACAATTCGAAAGACCATTACGAAAATCAAAGAAATAATAATAATAATAATAATAGCCAATTTTTATATAGCGCTTTTCCCAGAATGGCTCAAAGCGCGTTACAGCTTATTATTACCCCGGTCATTGGATTAATTTCAATCCCGCACGAAAAGTGCACAATTTCCACTCCCTGGGGAGCATTCCTTGCATTCATCGCAGCCTCATTATGGCGCTGGCAAATTCAAACATACAATATCTTTCGCATCCTACCATTTAGCACCTGGGTCGAGAGTGGCAAAGTGTGGATTAACGCCTTGCCAAAGGACGCTAGACCGCGGTGGGATTCGAACACACGACCCTCTGTTTACAAGGCGAGAGTCAGAACCACTACACCACGGCTCTTCCACACTATAAATAAATAAAGAACGAAATGAAGAAATAAGCAAGTAAGGCAGAGTATCAAAGTATTAAGTCATAATAGCACAATAAAAGCAACTGAAAAATAACATGTAGAAAAGAGAATGCCCAACAACAAATAAAGGCAAGACTAATATTCAAGAGTTGATAAAACATGGTTAATGTGATTAATGATTCAATCTGCATAAAAAGAAATAGGCCCATGTTAAATTTCTTTGGGAAACATCTTTGCAATATTCTATTATCATCATAATGGATTTGTGATGAGACTATTTGCATAAACAAGCAATAAGCAACGATCATCGAGGTATATCGATGTAAAGGTCGCCCGCCTGTATCACCTTACTTTGATCCTATAGACCTCCCAGCTTTGATATAGTACACAACTTTTTTTGTTTTCTTTTTCTTGATTTTAAAGAAGAACTGAAGTTTTGCCAAAAAAATCATTCATACTTCTTCTATATGTGAATGCGGAAACGAGTGCAATTAAGGGAAAGAAAAATGTACATTCTGTATTGTCATGATTGTATGTTATCGCAAATTAATGTCGGCCTATATACACAGCGAGTTGACGCGTGCACTGTTTAATTAGGTCAACGTATATTAAGGGCATTTGTTATTATTTTGATGTTACCTTGCTCAATTGAGTGTAGAATGGAGATGTGAAAAGAAGCTGATTGGAACGATTAAAATGACATGTGCTCGATATTTGAGGCGATATTTGGCGATGGGCGACAATCAAATCTGTGTTAAGAAGCGTATACAAACATGATTGAATATGTCATCAAAAGACACCAGGGATTTTTCTTTAGTTCACTGTTGTTGCCTCTAGAATATTTCATAGACTGTCTTTGTTTGATTCCCTTTTGCTTATTCAAACTTGATCGTAAATTTATTTTTATCCCTTCAAGCGAAAGCCCTTTGCATCTGTTGCACTTGTCAGTTCATTGAAACTTCTCCGATAGTTAAAATTGGATTAAAAAGAGTTTCACCTTCTCAGGAGAGTAAAAGTATGATAAGAAACGGTTAAAAGAGGTTTAAAAGGAGAGCATAAAAAATGGGAAGATGGTATATGTATTTTTTCATGCAGTGATGAATCTCAATGCACTTAGTATCTTACATTAAAAAATTTTAAACATCCTGATGGTCTGTCATTTTTGGTAACGTTTCTATGCTGCATTTCACCAGATAAAGATCGTGCAAGCATGATTATTGGCGTAAAATTCATGATAAATAACAGTTTTTTTTGTCTAAATAGGGCCTAATCCTCAGGCAGATCATGTAACCAATTAAAAAAAAAGTTATAACTTATCCCTTGTTAAAACAGTGCATTTACCGAGCACCAGGATGTGGAACAAGTTTTTTAAGGGAGTACTCGCTGAAATGTTTGATATATTGACCTGAAAGAGACATTTCAAGGACTACTTGCAAAAATTCATGAAGAGGATAAAAAAATTAATACGAGCGCAAAGTGAGATCGGATTTTTCTTTACATGTTATAATAAAGAACAAGATATGCATCTCACTAAACAATGCGAGCTGTAACATTTTTGATGTAGTCACCCAAAAAGGGAACATTCCTATAAGCACTGTTTAAGAGAATATACGTATATGTCAGTAAAAATAGTTCAAACGCAAAGCGGGAGCTGTTTAAACAGATCAGCGTTTGTGTCTCACTAAACAATTCAAGCACGAAGGGCAAGCTGAATCTTTGATTGCCTTAAAAGGGGAACATTTTTAAGGATTAAAAAAAAAATCATGTTAAAGATATATACATCACCAATTAAATAATGCGAACTTAAATTCCGAGCTGAAAGTTTTCGATATTCCCGCCGAAAACGGCATATCTTAAACCTTTTTTTTTCACGAATGAAATTTAATAAAGAACACATAACAATATCTCACATCACAAATTAATGCGGCCTTAAAAATTTGGAGATTTAGACCTGAAAACAAGAAATTTCAAACACTTTGTAATCATGAAATTGATGCATACCTCACTAAATGAAATAAAGCTCGAAACGCTAACATATTTTATTTTGTATATTCACTTGAGAATATCTTAAAATCCTAAGCGCCATTTGATCCTCTTGAACAGGATATGAATTTTTCTTTTGAAATGCAAGCGTGAAGGGTGAGCGGAATGTTTAGCGTGATATGGTGACCCGAAAATGTTTCAATTTTCCATATTTCACCTATACCCTTATTTTATTACCCCCCTCTTATTTGTCTTCTTAAATTTTTCTCTCCTCTTCCCCTTTTACTTTTCAGTGCGCCTCCAATAGGGGGGAGGCTTTCTCCTGGATCAAACTTGGTGTCCAACAACTAGTAACGACAAAGGGACACTCAAGATGAAATAATGATGATAATAATAAAATAATAATGATAATAGCAATGATAATGATGATGATAATAATAATGATAATATAATTTATATAGCGCTTAATATAAATGTTTCTAAGCGCTGCATAATAAATTACCCCGGCTTTAGCACGGCTACCCTGATCGCTATCCTGATCAGACGCTCGAGCATTCAAGGAATTCCTTCCTACCGGGTACCCATTTACTACACCTGGGTGAGAGTGGCAAATTTAGATAAACACCTTGCCAAAGAACGCGAGTGCTGCGGTGGAGTTTGAACCCCGGACCTTGTGGTTCAAAGTTCGGAGGCTTATCCACTGAGCCACAACACCTCAGTAATGGCAGGCCTCTGATACACTTCAGAACCTTAAAAAAGTCACCATTTGATTCCATACACTTTTTTCTGTTTTTAAACGTATAATTTTTTTCCTGAATCATGATATCCCTTATTCGTGTTTTTATCTAAATTATGGCGACGATAGAAGCCTTTAATAAAATGAAGCCTGAATCAAATTTCTTAAATCATCGTGTTTGTGTAAAAAGTTTACTATGATGCTTTAAGTCTTTCCTACAAGATATCTGAATTTACAGAATGAGAGACAACGTAAAGTCACTAAAGTTTGATGTTCAAGGCAATGTAAAATTGTCAAAATCATTTTAAGGAATGTATGTATTTCTGTATCAGTAGACTGATAAATACATTTCCGTGAAGAATATGTTCGATTCTTTTTACTACTTCAAGTCTGTTTGTCCTTCCTTTTTGTGCATTTGATAAACTTATCGTGGCGCCTTCATGTTAAGTTGATGGAAGTGCCGTCCTCCTATGTATACTGTACCAAGTAAAGATGAGTTTTCTGCACCAACAATACTTGGGTGTAATTAATATTATACTTCTAGCAAACCAACTATGACAAGTTCTTCTCTTTTCTATCGCTCTTTTTGGCGTTAGAGTCGTGTTGATTTAAGATGGGTCTGTAAGTCTCTCGTGTCGCCCTTCCTCTAATTTGTATTTTTCTATGTCGACGCTTTCTTACATTTCTTACGGTATAAAACAGACGACATGCCAGAGATTGTAATTCACGTGGGTTTTCCAGGGTTTCTTCCTTTCTAATTATATCTCCATTTTCATCAGCATTCGAGTCTGACATTCCAACAAGTTGACGGACATGGGCGGTGGTGAAATGCGATGTCGTATTATTTTAGCCTCAAGCATGTCTTGTGTTGCGTTGGGAGAAGGTGTCGCTAACAGTCATTTGAGAAAAACACCAATGAAAAGATTCGCCAATCTCTAATCGCGTTGATGGCAATTTCATTTAGCGTACGAGTGTTGTTAGAGATTGGGAGATACGATAAAATAGAAGGGAGAGGGAAGAAAAGAAATGAGTTTGCGTCCAAATGGCTTCAGAGACTAACCGGTGTGGGTGCAGCAAATTGGCCCGCAAATTGCTGGAGCTGATACGCCGAATAGAGAGAAGTCGAGCAACTCTTTCCTTCTTCATTACCACAGCTCATTTTGCCAGCCGCTGGGAAACCCGGCCGCGTCTTTTGTTCGGCGCTAGAGCGGCTTAACGGCGGACCAGTAGCCCCCGGGTCTCCCCTGGTGACGACACAGTGCCTCCGTTCATCCAATGAGCCCCCCTTGTCGTATCAAGAGGCAATCGGGAGGATTCGTGCAGGCGAGGTCCCACGGGCTCGAACCCGAAACGCTTTAGCCAAACGACAACAAAACAAGACGAGATCTTATCCCAATTTTCGTCGAGGAATTATCGACATCGCATCCCGTTCTGTGTAAAATAGCTTCTCCCCACTCATTTCACAAATTGAAGATGATCGTTTCTTCCCCGGTGTAAGTTTAGACGCCAAATGGGGGTGTACCAGGGGGCTAATGGCGATTTAATTACGCTAAAAGTGCTCCTCTTCAGAATGAAAATACTGGAAACTTTCTCTTTTACTTCCTCTATCCCTCTTCTTCTTCCTCCCTCCCTCTCTCCTGTATTCGACATCTTTAAAAGACGTGAAATCAACTGATATAATATTGAATTCATGAAACCCCATCTCCATAATTCACAAGTATTTTCCCCAAAGCGGACCATGTTGGGCTATAATTGATGGTTTGTCGTGACCAAGTGCGAGGGTCTTCCATTTTTCTTGACATCAAATTGCGATCCTAATGGTGACGAGCATATAACAAGATTACAAGTGGGCTCTACCAGAAATTAAACGATCGCATTACAATAGAAACACGTTCAGTCAAACGAGTTTACGTTGATTTCATTGTCACGATTTGTAACGGCTGCTTATTTACCTTAACTACTCGCTGCTTTTTCCCCGGCTTCATATTATAATTTTCTCTCACACAAATTTCTTGTTTAAAAGCAAAACACATACAGTAACTGTTGATCTTGTCATCGACTTGAAAGACAATCAAATTTTGACAGCGCCAATTAAAGTTTAATTTGTAACTTTAGCTAAAACATGGACGATGTTGAGAGAATGCAATTTTCGGTATAAAGTAATCAACTGTTAATTTAAAATTCACCATTTTGAACCCTTTAACACACTCTTTAAAAAATGTTGAACAACGTTGAGCGTTGTGGCCCAGTGGATTAGTCTCCGGACTTTGAAACAGAGGGTCGTGGGTTCGAATGCAGCCATGGTGTAATTTCCTTCGGCAAGAAATTTATCCACATTGTGCTGCACTCAACCCAGGTGAGGTGAATGGTTACCTGGCAGGAATTTATTCCTTGAAATGCGTGTGCGCTGTTATCTTAGTAATTACGGCTGCCAAGCTACAGCTGGGGTAATATAATATATCCAAGTCCTTTGGAAGCGCATAGAGACATTATTCATAATTGTGATATGCGCTATACAAGAACTGTGTATTATTATTATTATTATTATTAACATACTTTCCACACAACAATTGGTTATAACTTTATCCAATTCTGGGTAATTTTAAACCAATAATGTGTGCTTTGGGTGAAAACTACACAGTATTGGTTGAAAACTACTCAGATTTGGATAAATGTGGACAGTAGGATGTTGCCCAACATTTTAAGAGTGCATGAAAAACCCTAAATAAATAAATTAAGGTTAGTCATTTTAACGGTCAGCTTACAAAGTAAAAGAGGGTAAAAATGACGAATACACATGAGAAAAGATAAAACATCCTGTAGGCGTAACCCGTTTTATACTCTCCTGCGGTTGATCATTAGTCGTATTTAAAGGGGAATCCAGCCCTGGCCATTAAATGTTGTGTTGGGAAGGAGAAAAATAAATTAAACAGAATGGTGAAAGTTTGAAAGAAATCGGACAAGCAATAAGAAAGTTATCTCTGCTTTAAAATTGAGATCACTAATACTATGTAGATTTCAAATTGGCAACTGGGTAAGTAAATTATGACAAGGGGCAAGGACAACTTTCCCATAGGCCATGTACTTTATTATCAGGGATTTGTGGTTTTCTCTTAAGTACCCATTCCCCTGGGGCAGTAATCTAAATATAACCCAGGTAGTATATTGTTTTATGTCCTCATGAAAGAAAAATATAATTTGAAATAAAACTTTGGGGAAAAATGACATTTTAGCCATAATATGTATTGGAGTACATGGAAGAGTAGTCCTTGCCCTACATCACTATGACATCCCATATGTGGCCAATTTGAAGTCTCCATGGGTATAGTGATTACCAATATTTACAACTTTTGAAAATTCATCACTTTCTTGTTGTTTGTCCAATATTGTTCAAACTTTCACCGATCAACTTGTCTGATTTTTCTTTTCCTTATAAAATTAAGTTTTTATTTGGGTTGGATTCCCCTTTAACTGCAAGTTTGAATAAATGCTTTTTTTTTTTAAATCAAACTATACACTTCAACTTTTAAGCATTAAATAGTAGAAATCGAATGTCAAATCTTTATTTGAAATTTAAAAAGTACCAGATCGCATAAAGTGGTTTATTGTGTAAAAGGGAGACTGGATTTTTTTTTAAGTAATAAAACCAAATTATCAAATAAAGAGGATAAAAAATAATGAATAAAATTGATTGACAGCCATGTAAAAAATGTCCATGCGAACTTGAAAACTGAGCTTGGATAAACAGAATTAAAATACTGGAACTTGAAATCCAGGGGCAAGGAGAATCCAACAGATTACCAAAATACTTTACAGGCTGCATTTGATGAGAAAGATGAGATCAAGTTTTCCAAGTTGACAAGCAGTAGCAATTATTATTTCTGTTCTTTTCGGATTTAAAGAAAGTGCCTATAAACCTAGCATAATTTTATAACAAAAAGACACCGGAGATGATCGTGTCAGTCCCAATTAGCCAAAGTCAAGACGAAAACCAGATTGAGACGCACAAACCTCGGTCCAAACTCCACTCGTACAGAAAGTGCAAAGAGATCCAGAATAATAAAAAAATACGATATTTGTTATGTTTTATCAAAGTAATCAAATTTCATTTAAATAATCATTTATAATTACACTGCAGAATTCACTTCAAGAAAACTTAAAGGATTCTGCTTTTCCTCACAAGAACTTGACCCAAAACCATCACGGACGAAATACATCACTCAACATTGGTAAAAATAAATATTAAATAATAATAATAATAAATAACAGACATGAATAACCTATACTATCGCATGTAAACAAGAACTCGAACCTCTGTACCAGGATATCTTAAGAAATACCTGGTTGGTTTGCCACCACTCCTTTTTATTATCCTAATTCGCTTAACTTTCCTATCGTTATTCATATACACATTATTTGTTTTTTCTTTAATCATAACAATGTAATTTTCTCCAGTATTAAAGACTTCATGTTCCGGCAGTGACGCAGTGAGCCAAATATTGAGATGGCAAAAGCCCATAGGTGACAACGTTTTGAGAAAGCTGCAAGTGAGCGAAACTTTGGCTTTTTTAATGAATATCTAATTTTCTGCGGATAGATTTTACACAATTTCCAAATAATGATTTCATATTTCGCCCACTTTCCTTTTTATACCTCCTCCTTGTTTCCTTTGATTATTTGGGGGTCTAGTGCCCCCATACGTCAGTGATAACTGATTAAGAAATGTAATGATTTAGGCTATAATAGTTATCAGGTCAAGTCCCACTTTACAAGGTTGAGGGAATTATTTAAAAGGGAGCTTTTCAGAAACTCGTTATCATCATTAAATGATTACAATTTTCCGTTATGTTGGCCTACGTCCATCCTCCTATTCTTTCACTCCCCCTCTCTATCTTTCTTTCTCTCCCTCCCTTCCTCCCCCTCTCTCATATCTTTTACTGTTTCACTCACTTTCTTGCTTTTCTTTCTCTTTCTTTCCCTCATATATTTTATCCTTTCTCTCTCTCATTTCTTCATTTTTTTTCTGCATGATTTGCTTTTGACGTGAAGGATGTAATGTGAGATTGTGTTTTGGATGTGTGAGGGTGTGTGTGTGCGTGTGTGTATGTCGAATGATGGCCAGCCAAGTTTAATTTTCACCCTTTATTCGGTGTAAACTACAGGGGCCGTTGAACGGTTTTGAAAGGGGGGACTGATCATGCAAAAATCACAGATGGTAATTTTTGCGTTTTGTATATATGGTTTTGGAAAAGAAAATGGGGGCTGAAGACCCCGAATCCGCTGCCCATGTGTTACTTTTAATGTGTTATCTTACATAATATTTATGTTGGGCCCCAATTCAAAAGCATTGCTTATTAGGGATGAAAACCTTTCATTTATATGTATTGTATTATCTTGTATAGATATTTCATTTGTATTACAGAGACCTGAAAGGTCGCTATTTGCCAATTCTCCCCTCTCATTTTGTTCAAATTTCCGCCTTTTTTTTAATTCTTGATGTCTTTATCCCTCCGTTAGTTTCGTGTTTTTTGCTTTCAATTCTCGTTTTTCTCTTCGGCTTGTTATTAAAGGCCCTGTAAGTTGCCCGTGAGTTTTTGGTAAGTTTCTTAGGGCAGCTGTATACCACTGTAAAAAATATTGGGTAAAATTTTTACCACCACGAGGCTAATTTGGTCCAACCAATTTGGGGTAGTATTTTACCCATTGCGGGGAAGCATATTGTCCAGAAAGGTTAAAAAATAAGCAGCAATTACTTTAGAATGGACAAAATTTTCATCACACTGGATAAATAAAAATGCTTAAAAGAAATGTTTTATTTTGCTTCGTACTTTTTTTTTACTGTGGGGGGGGGGGGGGGTGGCACACTTGGATACGTAGGTGATGTTCTTTTGCACTCCCCCTCCCTTTCCCCTTCTTTATTAACTTCCATTCCTTTGTGGAAAAAATAAATGAGATAATAAAAAAATAAGTTAAAATGAGTTAAAAAATAAGCTCAATGAGACATGCCCTTACGCTCAAGGGCAGAGGCTCTCGTTTGACCCTTTCCTTTCTCCAGTTTTTTCTTTCCCAATCTCCGTTTCCCCCTCTTTTGTTTCCATCTCTCCACTTTCTTTCCTTCCTCTCTCCTCCCATTTTCCCTTCTCTTTCTCAATCTTTTCCTCTTTTTTTTCTTGAATTCCCTTCCTTTCCTTCTTTTTTTATTTTCCTTCTTTTTCCTCTCTTTCTTGCAAATAATAGACACCCTTCAGCTTATTAGAAGTATTTGAATATAATGGCGATCTTCAATCTCCCCAGACTATACGCGCCATTCTTTTTCATAAGTAGGTAAGTATAGAGTTGCAACGTCGATCTATTTGTTAAAAGCTTTACATAAAATGATGGCGCTCTTTAAAATCTAAAAAGAAGTATAGAAATGGATGAGAATCGGAATCGGGGTAGACAAAGCAGGACATGATTATACTAGAATCAATAGTTTAATTTTGAGACAAATCTCAAATCAAACACAGGACTCGCTGATCAAAATGAAATTGAAAAAAAAAAATTAATTTCATACTCATTCCACAGAAATATTTATTTTGTAGAGTAATTTACGCTGAAAAATCACAAGTACATCTGTGCACATTTACATATCTTTCAAAGTGAAATCTTGTTAAAGCATTGTAGAAGAGTATATTCATATAAATCATCAATCCAATACCTTGTACCATGATGTACTTAAGAGTTAATTTGATCTCAAGATGGATGGTACCATGATATACAACAAACATTTGGATTGATATCAATGGTAAGTCTCTAGAAAAAAACATTTACTAGGGGCTTAAATCGACCTAGGAAATTAATTTATGTTAAAGGACACTTGGTATTGGCAATATGTAGTTATTTGTTTACCCTACTGCCAAGGGACCTATGGCTTTATATCCTCTAAAAGCGAATGCAGAGAGGGCCTTTATCTTACCACATGGCAGAGCACAAATTGGTTTGGAATGTACCTTTTTTTTGTGGTACATAACTACCAAGTTTTTTAAATAATGACATGGGTTGCCCAATTCAACTTTATTGCATGCTTGTTTGGTTTAATGGTTTAAATCCTTTTTGTATCTACCGGTATATTAAACCACCATTCAGTCCCATTGCCCTTAGCCCTACTACAAGTTTGCTTACGCCAATTTTACTCAATGATCATTTAATCTATTATCCACTTCATCTAAAATCATTTTGTGTATTGGATTAGATGAACTAGTAGTAGACCAAATGGCCATTATATAAAATGGAGGGAATGAAAAGAGCAAGGCAGTAATTAAATAAATCATCAATTGATAAAATGATAATTAGCACAAGTATCATTCCAAGTGAATATATGACCTAATGGTAATTAGACTGAAAGGTGATTAAACCAGGAAAGTGGTCTAACCTCCTCCTTCCCTGATTAAACCAAAGCGATGATTAACAACAAAGGGTTTTAAACCAGAGTAATATTAGATAATCTGAGAATTAGACTAATTGGTATTAGACCAACAGGCTACAGATTTAGAAATGTAAGTTTCTAGGTGAGTTTAAACTACATTACCTCACTTGGCATACAAAATATATACAAAGTGCTGAATAAGCACAAAGATAAACACTTTCTACCACACTGTCACATAAAGAAATTTAGCCACTTGTTAATTGCATAAATATTAGTCACATTCAATGCCTTTTCCTATGCCTTGTGTTAAAATATGAATAGCAGTATGTTACAATCTACTAAATGTTATTTGTTGTTTAGAGAGACACTCTGATCTAACAACATTATACTGCATATGACATGAGTATTTAGATTATATCAAAGGTAAAGCTACTTGAATATCATTTCGTCAACAATGTTTGTAATGTGGTAGGACAGAGTTAGACAATAATTATCTTTAGAGGCACTATTAGATATAGAATTATACAAGATCAAAACTAAGAGATGGTTTTGGAGCTCCTGATTCAAAATTCAAATGTCCTAATTCTACTAAAACAAATCACTTCTTCAAGGTAAAGATAAGTTCAGGCAATGAGATTGAATTGCGGTGGAAAATACCTAAAAGTGATTGGAGAATGTGCTTGTAATGCACATAAGAATGAATGTATGCTGTAAGATCACCAAAATGACTTGATATTTAATGCATATTGTTGTAAATCACATGCACTGCACACAAACATACAATTCGGGGGACTAAATACAAATGTTCAAAGAGTAAGTTCCAGCAGCTTTATTCATAAGTTAAATTTAAGGGCATCTGAAGATCAATCATTTTGCATTTGACCATTTTACCATATGAATATCCTTCCTAAATAAATTAGGCAATACATGTAGGAATAATTCTACCATTTCATTTTTCTCTAAACATTTTCACTTAAAAGCTATGCCATTTTTATTTAGTTTGTGTGTGATGCTTGTGAGATATATTTTTGAATTCTACAAAATTGTGAAATATAAGCTAAATAAGATCTCAAAGAAAGATTCATAGCTCTGCTCTAATACTCCAATGTTTAGCAATAGTTTGATACCATTTTCATTGGTTGAAGAAACAATAAGTTAATATTACGATAAGCATACTCTGTAGTACAGGTTTCTCTCCCAAAGTCATATTTTTTAGGACAAAAGAAATCTGTTCAACTTCAGCAAAATTTCAATCAGGAAATTAAACAACATACGGTTTGCACAATCTCGTCTGGAAAAGTGCTTGAATTTAGGCCATTATTTGACTGAGAGAACTAAACTCATGCAGACTTAACAATGTGTATTTCTTGCATCCTGTAACTATTTTTTAGCACCCAGTATGTGCAATGTTTCCAAAGTTCAGAATTGTCCAGACAAACTTCCTCACTTATTCTATAAACATAAATTATACACTTCCAGCCTAATATGATTTTTTCAAAGTTGCATAGACTAACTCATTTCTTTATTACCTTTTAATGTCATGACTTGTTTGGAGTAATGTAATGAGATTTCCCATGAATATACAAACAATGTATTTTGCACTGAGTTTTTTTACCAAATATTAGCCTCATATCCCACTTACTCTATACACCTTCATATTAACAGAGCATTATAACTGAACTTTGTTATGCCATGTGTGGACAAGCCATAAGAGATGTGTACATCCAGCAGATGATACACATATTTTACAGCTATATCCTACACGTTTACATGTATAAATAGAATAAAAATATTCTTTCAGTCATATTTTACATCAATTAGATTGAATACTACTAAACTAATATGACACTTATCCATTTATATTGAGGCAAAAAAAGTATAAGCTAGTATATATTTGAACAAAGATTCAATGTCTTTCTTGCTCAAGCATAAGATGATGTTTGAAGATGTAGCCTTCCAATTAAAGGTTTGTATGAGGAAAATTGCAAGGCATGGCTGAATTTCTTCATGTGACAGTTTGTTTGTTCACTAATTGGTCTATATGTTGATAACTCTACTCAGCTTCTGTACTCTGTTCAGAAGAATATCACCCTGCTTGATGGTAGCCTAAAACATACAAAATCAAAATGAGAAATAAATAAAGAAAATGAGCATAAGACATGTTATCAATCACTTTCTATCAAATACTACAAGAGAGATAAGGATTTAGATTGTAAATGACATCATAATACAGGAGCATAATATCATACTGGTCACATGTTTCAGGTTGCTGCTTTCAAACAATGTCACTAATTGCTGTTTCTTCCACTGAGATAGGAGGAATGTTTGGCTCATCAAATTCAAGTGAAGATTGATAATAACCAAACAAAAAATGAACTTTTCTAGGTACAAAAATAGAACATATTGTTGATAAATAATTAAATGTACAATGATATATATCATTAATCAGGCACCGATTATCTAGTTGCCTAATCAATGGTGCACTATATATTACCCTGGCTTTAGCTCCAGCTGCTAAAGGCGCTTGGTGCATTCAAGGAATAAATCCAGCCGGGTACCTGTTCACCTCACCTGGGTTGAGTGCAGCACAATGTGGGTTAATTTCTTGCTGAAGAAAAATATGCCATGGCTAGGAATCGAACCCACGTCCCTCTGATTGAAAGACGAGAGTCGTAACCACTAGACCACGATGCCCCCACTTATTACATTCACAGAGATAATTTATTTCGCCAATGGAGCAGATAAATCATTTAAAAGGCAAAATCACATCATCTTTGGTTCCGGATTGCCAAATTATGAAAACCAATCTATTTTCAATGCACTTTTTTTTAATGGAAAAGGAACAATGAACTTCACTTTTAAGTGAAGTAAAGTGGTTATCTAAGCAAACTTCCATATCAGTGTACAGCCAGGTTTAACTCTATACTAAACAAGAATTTTAAACCACAATCCTTAAGCTTACCAACTTTGCATTTAACGCTGCATTAATAGAAAGTAGCAATATGCAGCAAAATGCAGCATACTACGTACAAAAATATTTGGTTGCAATAACACTTTTGCATATGGGCACCATCGGCAATGCGAGGCCCATGTCTCGCTTTAAATTTGAAGGCAAGACAAAAATCATGACAATACACAAAAAGTCATTAAAATCTATGCCGTACTGAGACCTTTTCTTTGATTTCAAAGTTACAGTATTTCTTTTGTTTTGTTTTTGACACATTTTTTATTTCAGAATTCAAATAATTTGCACTTGGTGAATGGGTTGGTAACATGAAGTGTGGGTCTAAGCTCACACAAGGTTAACTAAACACGTAATATGAATGAGTATATAAACAAAATGGGGTATACTTTTGGTCATTTACCTGATACTGGTAATTTTTGCTGTCTGGTCGATTTGTCTCAACAATACCACCAACTTTGTCAATTTTGCAATGAAGCCTTCCAGCTGCTATAAATCTAGAGAGTTCTCTGTGAAAATAACAATAGTAGTATGAAAACTGCTGAATGAAATTAGATAACATATACATCAACAGAGACATCCATAATGACACTTTGAAGATAAGTATTGAGAGAATGGTTGCTTTAATGATAAATCTGTATCATGAAAAGCTTTCTTCTTTTAAAAAATTGTATCTTATATCGTGGGTGACATTCATGCTCATTTTTGTTGTGATTAAGCAACAACAGCCAAGACCTTAAATGGGCCAAATAAACTCCCCTCTCTCTCCCTTCCCCAGGCTATGCAATTTCAAATAACCCAGGATATACAGGGTTTATTGGAGTTTTCTTTCCATACCACATGCTATTATGTATCATTTCACAAAATAAGTGACAAAAAATAATGACTTGCTAACTGATACTTTGTGAGCATACCTAATTGTTGATTTCTCGAGATAAAGCTGTCATTGCATTAGAGGACAGATTTTAATTGGATAACACAAGAAATCACTGGCTTTGCAAAACATCACAGAGAAAATGGTACATCATGCACTATGTGCCATGCAAGAACAGTATAATATTATTTCAATTGATAGTAACATTTCTGAAGAAGTTCCAATAAAGAACTCTCTCTCTCAAAAAAAAATCCAGACTTTTATTAACATCACCATACTACAGTCCATGTGAAAATCTAGATGGTCACAGGTTACTCACTGGTCAATGAAATCCACACTGACCCCAAATGTGTCAGCCATGTACTGCAAGGTCAAGCTACGATAAGACTCCAATAACTGTGTGTAGGCAAGAATCCTCATCTCTCTAACATAGTATCGATAGTGGGGAGCAATCAGCCTATCTGTCTTCATTTCCTGTTCCACATTTGCTAATAACAATTGGAAAGAAGAAAATATGTATTAAGTACAATACACTTCAAGATTTGATTTCATCTCATATTTGAAGGCATTTGAGCACAAATTTTCAAAATCACTTTTTAATAATGGTAAAATTATCATTTTTGCATGTTTTGAATGTGTTCTAAAGTCCTTGGGGGGGAGCTATATCTACAACAGTTGTAACTATGCTGGTTGGTAATGTTTGGGAGAAATTGAGAACTCAAGGTAATAAAACCCAACTAAATATATTTTTTAATCAAAATAAAGGATTTAATAGGGGGAGTGGAAAATTGCGTAGTATGCTAGAGTTTTTCGTATATAAGCAAATTGTGTAACAACGAACAACCTAGCTACAACACTGATTTTCCATTCAATACAATTTATCTTTGGATAAAATCAAAGATGTGTGTGAATGATGACATTTAATAAATCACTCCCATCTGGTACAATATGATTTTGACCTCGATTCCATCTTAGTTCATAGGAAATGTTAGATATTCAATCAGAACATTTCAACGTGCCTCTGTATACCTTCTGTAATCTTCCTTCATCCATACTAACATTTTGAAGATAATTGTTCAAATCTATAAAATAATTGTAAAATATTTTTTGAAATATCAATATGCTTATTTGTTCTACATTTCAACACATTGTAAAACATATTCCTACATTGATACCTGAGTATAAAGCTCTTTAGCAATGATTAAATATGCTTGAATACATTTTTTACAACTTTGCTCTACAAAGTATCTGCAAAAATGCACCTTGTAACCCAGCTATTGACATCATTCAAAAATAAAGGGAAACTAGTGAGAGGTGGGCTTTTGAAATTCTTTTGAAAATAAATGTTAAATGACACATTAAGTGACACATTAATGGGCAATTCCATAGGTTGGTGGACATGAGCTCAATGTGTCTTTGTACATATAGCCCATCTGAACCGTAACGTGAGTAACCACTTTATCTGCACCCCTAGTAAAAACCATGTGTTCTTTATTTTTTTAATTATATACATATTTGTCTCCCTAATATACTTCTTTGAAATGGATATAATCAACTTTCATAAAAGCCTTGTATGAGGACACTTTTCACTTATGTCCACTTTTTATTTTATGCATGTCCAAATCATGTAACATGAGTAACCGACACATTTCAAAAATTTGCCAGGAGCATAATGAAATTTCCCAAGTTTTGTTTTTATACAAAGGATAGGCAGAATGCGTACTATGTTGTGATAAAGAGATGTGGAATTTCTTTTCGGTATCCAACGCAAGGTGTTCCTTTTGTGTTTCTTACGTAACTGCGAATTTCGAGTTTTCTCGTTGCGCTAACACGCATATCTTTTCCATTCTCGGCTCAGCATTATTAGCTCGCACACGTTTGGAAACCAGCTCCAGATTTTCTCTACGAGTCCTGCTACCGTATTTTTCCCGTCAAGATAGCGGCATGGACGTGGACGAGACCACGCCCGGCCCAGCCACGTCTCACAACATTTTACAAGCCATCCAGGCTCTTCAACGAAAGGTGGACTCTGCCTCCCGGAAATCTGCCAAGCCCGAAAGCTCCCCCTCCTTCAAGAGTGAGGGAAACAAGCAGCAATACGACCACGCCCAAAAAAATTTTCAGTGAATTGACGACGCTCTGCATTCGCTGGAGGATATCGATATCGAGGCCGCAAAGGAGCGTCTACTCGAGGCATCCGCCCTCCTTACTCAGAGGCAGAAACTGATTCGCCTGGCAGACCGCTCCCCTTTGGGCTGGGCCACAGTCAAAGAGTATATCGCAGACGACCTCGCGGAGAATTCCGATGACGTAAAACGTCTCAGAAAGGTAATATGTTTTTAATTCCAGAATATTTTATTTTTAACAAAATATATCAAATTTTTCATACGAATTTTAGCAATATTTGACTGCGTTTTATACCACTGTGCATTTCTTCATGCATTGTTAATTTTTTCATACGCGATTTATTTTCAGGCGGAGAAGGCTGCAGCCACCAAAAGGGCCGAAACAGCCAAAAAGTCAAAGATTCAGCCCCCCTTCCGGGCCCCCCGCTCTTCTGTACCTCCTCGCATTATGCCTGGGACTTTTCGTCGCTTCAACCCCTACCGTCCTGAAACCCGCATCTGCTTCCAGTGTGGCATCGCCGGTCACGTCCGCCCCAACTGCCCCGCTCTGCGAGCCGCTAGAAATGCCGTCAACCAGCAACAGCCATCCAAGGCCCCCTTCTAGTGCCCCACCCGCCTCATCTCTCGACCCGCCTTCAGGCGTGCAAGGTAAATTGAGAGAATGTTTAGCATTCTGGAAAAGTGAATTAAAAGCTTCCAAGTTTGTTTGCGATATTATCGAGTACGGTTATAAAATCCCCTTTGATAAAGTACCTCCCCCATTTTATAGCAAGAATAACAAGTCCAGTTTGGATCACCCAGATTTTGTTGAAAGTGCCATCTCTGAATTGATACAAAACAGATGTGCAGTAGAAGTAAAGCAACGCCCTTATTGCTGTAACCCTCTAACCGTTGCCGAAGGCAAAAAATTACGCCTAGTTTTGGATTTACGTCACACAAATCAGTTCATTGCTCAATCTAAATTTAAATATGAAGATCTCACTCATATTGCGCAAGTGCTTGGTTCCGAGCAATTTTATTTCTCATTTGATTTAAAGTCCGGCTATCACCATGTCGACATATTTCCCCCTCACCAGCAATTTTTAGGGTTTTCTTGGACCCATTCTGATTCCGTAGTACGTTATTATGTATTCACTGTACTGCCTTTTGGGCTCAACAGCGCATGTTATTTGTTCACTAAATTGACAAGGCCACTAGTGTACCACTGGCGTTCACATGGTATAATTGCTTACATGTATATTGATGACGGCCTCATCATTTCACCGTCTTATGAATCCGCTTTAGCAAATTTGGCAGTAGTAAGGCAAACTATCCGGCGCAGCGGTTTCGTTCCCAATGAAGCAAAGTGTGCTTGGAACCCATCTAGTAGAATTCTTTACTTAGGATTCCTCATCGATTCACCATCACGCTCGATTTTTGTACCTCAGTCGAAACTAATAAACTTAGTTCAGAGCACTGACGAGCTTGTCTCATTTTCTAAGGCTGCTGCTCCTGTCCCAGTGAGAAAATTGGCCTCATTCGCCGGACACGTCATTTCAATGAATCTCGCTCTCGGTCCGGTGGCGAGATTGATGACGCGCGCAACTTATCGCGCAATCGAATCTCGGTCTTCATGGTCCGATTTGATTTTTATTTCCGAATCTGTGCTCAATGAACTGGTTTTTTGGTCTGCCAACATTTTTTCGCTTAATGGATTTGCATTTTCATATCGCCTTGTACCGACCATGCAAATATTTTCTGACGCCAGCGATCTTGGTTTTGGTGCTCATGTCCAAGATCATTCACACCTGCATGTCCACAGTTTGTGGTCACCTTCTGAGAAACTTCAGAGTTCCACTTGGCGCGAATTGACGGCTGTTTATCGCTCACTCAAAGCATTTTCCAGCCATTGCTTTAACCAAAAAATCAAGTGGTTCTCTGATAATTCCAACGTGCCTCGAATCATTAACTATGGTAGTGTTAAGTCCGATCTTCATCGTATCGCGCTTGATATTTTCTCTTACTGTCAGTTGCACGATATTGTTATTTCACCGGAATGGTTACCCAGGAGAGAAAATATTTTAGCAGACAAGATCAGTAAATATCGCGATTATGACGACTGGTCTATCGACGATCATTCTTTCTCACAAGTAGACAACTTGTGGGGGCCACATACAGTCGATAGGTTTGCCTCCCCCCACAATGCCAAACTTCCCAATTTTAACGCAAGATGTTTTTGGTGGGGCGTTTCCGCCGTGGACGCATTTTGTCAAAATTGGGAATTTGAAAACAATTACCTCTGCCCGCCGGTATCGTTCATTATTCAAGTAATAAAGCGCATGGCTGCTTGTAGCGCTGTCGGCACACTGATAGTTCCCCGTTGGCCTACCTCCCATTTCTGGCCTTTCATTTGCCCCGACGGCATCCATTTTGATGCGCACATTCACGATTGGAGGATATTAAATGCTTCATTTACTCCCTCCTCCTTGCACAAAGACAAAGATGTGTTTTGCGAGCAACCGTCATTTTTGACCCTAGCATTACGATACGATTTTAAGCGCTCGCCTAGAACTTCAAACACCGGTTTTTGCTCTGCTGACTTGGGTTATTGTCCAAATTGTATTTGAAGCAAACGAGTCCTTATCATGATCAAGTACTCATATTACGATATTAGCTTTTTGCATTATACAGGCCGATTTGTGCGCCCTTCGTTCCTTCTTTTGTACGATACAGGCCGATTTGCGGGCCAATAATATTATTATTATTTTGTTCTATCGAGGCTGATTTGCGTACCTATCATTATCTCTATTTATTCTATCCATGCCAATTTGCGTGCCTAGTCCCCCCCCCCCCCCCCCCCGTTTTGTGATATACAGGCAGATTTGCATGCCTAGGTGATGTGCAGCCCTTGCTTGCATTGTAATCACACCTTGCTTAGGTCAATTTAAGTTCCTGGCAACTTTTTACCCTATCTGTTATGCCTTCTTTTGCGTTTCTCGATAGCTAATAATCATTGCCCAGCTCTGACCAAACATGTTCAATCTTTTGTCATTGTTGTTATTTTTCAGTATTTGTCACCTGAGGTAGATAAAGAAAAGAAATTAACTTTCCGACGTTGTAACACATAGGAGGAAAGTGGAATTTCTTTTCGGTATCCAACGGAAGGTGTTCCTTTTGTGTTTCTTACGTAACTGCGAATTTTGAGTTTTCTCGTTGCGCTAACACGCATATCTTTTCCATTCTCGGCTCAGCATTATTAGCTCGACTTCCCACCCCCCCTTTTTTGTTCTTACGGCTTTCCCCTCACCCCCCCCCCTCCCCTGGTCAAACTTGCATTACTTAGTATTCAGGAGCAAGGAGCAAGGGAGTGCGCCCTCGCTCAGTACCCTGGGACGCAACCACGTTTCCTCCATGAACTAATATGGGGGTTTTTCGTGGCCTCCGAGTACTAGTGTCTCGTACACTAGTCAGATACTGGGCGCCTTGCATCCTTCTTATTCGTTTCCTGTCGCATTGTTATTCTTTTGATTAAATCTAGGTCTTTTGGATACCTACTTTTGAAAGAGTACGTATTAAGCAGCTTTTGGTTCTACTCATTACTTTGTTTCTTGAAATTTCTCACTCTGCTTACTGTTACAGTATGTATGTCAGTCTTTCGACTGATTTCTTTTTATTAATTTTGTCTAATTTTCTTGCTCTCATGAGCTAACTTTCAGAAACATGGTCCGCCAAGCAAGACTCCATCTCCGATCCGCATCTACGCAGCCTAGCCGCTGATGTTCTTCCATCCCTACTCATGTCTGCCAAAGCTTCATCTACCACATCAAAATACAAATCCCGTTGGGACAAATGGGTCCAGTGGGCGAGCTCCAAATCTCTACCCACATTTCCAGTCCAAGCGTACCACCTCTGTCTATACCTTTCCCACCTGTCTTCCGTTAGCGGAGCCAAGACTCTAGCAGATAACAGTCTCGCAGGCCTTCCTTCACCCACAGATGACCCGATGGTAAAAACAGCAGTGCAGGGGTATAACCGGACTCACTCTTCCCCTGTTTGTCGTAAGGAGCCTGTTACACCAGAAATCCTGTCCCATCTTCGCGCATCACACGGTCAGCTCAATGCATCTTTAGCTGATCTACGCATTTTGTTTATATGCTTCATTTCTTATGCTGGATTCCTACGCTTCGACGACCTTAGCAGGATAAGAAGGAAGGACTGCACTCTTCATCATGACAGGCTAGTCCTACACTTACCCTCTTCTAAAACCGATCAATTCCGCCAAGGCAGAGATGTTACCATTGCTAGGACATCCAACCCGACCTGTCCCGTCATTATAGCCGAGCGATATTTCGCAGCTTTAGGCGATCCTCCTCATTCTCACCTACCAGTGATTCGCAGGCTTGCTCGTTCCAAACGCGGTCTAGTCGCCACTTCTCACGGCCTAAGTTACACCAGAACTCGCGAGATTGTCCTGGAGGCGTTGAAGCCCTTTGTTCCCGACGTCTCTAAGTTCGGTTTGCACAGTCTCCGGTCGGGTGGAGCTTCATCCGCTAGTAACAATCGAGTTTCTCCCTTTCTGATTTCACAACATGGCCGTTGGAAGTCAGACAAAGCCAGGGACACATACATAAAATCGGACGCAACGTCAAATCTTCTTCCTTCACAATCCCTCGGGATTTAAGCTTCAAATCCCAATCCGTTATCATTGTTGTCGAGTTAATTTTCTTGGCTGTGTTTTTGCTTATGCATACTTTGCAATGTTCGTATCATTCTGAACAAATATGAGTCTATTGAATAAACAGCGAGCTAATAATCATTGCCCAGCTCTGACCAAACATGTTCAATCTTTTGTCATTGTTGTTATTTTTCAGTATTTGTCACCTGAGGTAGATAAAGAAAAGAAATTAACTTTCCTACGTTGTAACACATAGGAGGAAAGTTTAGTTCCTATCAATAATAAGTATGAGTCAAGGTGTCTCCAAATGTAATGTGGGTAACTGTGGAATAGCCCTAATGCACACTAGCCATTGTACATTCACCTTGACAGAGGTTTGTATCTTACCTAGAGTCTGAAAGAATTCCCCATACCGACACTCATACAAAGAGAAGAGGAATGTGCGGAGTTTGGGCAAGCTGTGAAGAACTTCAAGAATCTCTGACCCTTTTACAACCTGCAACCAAATGATAATTGCACAAAATAATTATTCATTCAATAAAGCACAAATATTCAATGACTTTTGAAAATGGTCATCTAACATTATATACCGGTAACAGTCTGTTTCATGAAAACATGCTCTAAATTTTGACAGATAAAATTACAAAGAACACCAGATTACTTGTACAGAATGAATCTCATAAGACTGTGAAGCAAAATCATAACCACAAAAAATAAGAATATTATTACTTGCCTTGAAGGGACTAAGTAATTTAGTTTATTCCTAAATATAATCTTCAATACTAAAACAGAAAAAGGTGAATTACAACAATTCTCAAGCCAAATTCTTTGTACAGGCATGATCTCCATGCATCACATGCCACTGTCCAGGGCCAGTAATGTGATCTGCAAACTGGTTGCTCTCATTTATGGTGAGAGGATGTACTGTAGCTCAAATATTTGTCACATTTTGAGATAGTTAATGACTTCTTTTTATCTGTAAAGATCTGGTATTGTTGATTATATACTAGGAAGAGATATGGTACAACTCTCATTCTGTCCGAAGCACATAATTGTAATTTTGATAAATTAATTTGTCCCATGTGGATTCGAAATGAAATAACTGAGAATTCTCTAATCAGTGACTGCCTGAAATCATATGAATCATGGCAATACACACAATGAGCTCACTAATATTTAAGACTGCATCACTGACATAATATCTTGACCAGTTTATATTTGGCAAAACTTTCAATTAATCCATGTAAAGCAAATTTACTCAAATGCAAAGTAGGCTATAGCATTGAAATATTGTCAATACAGGGAATAATTTTCCTGTTCCTGGTATCACATCGCATATTGCTCCACATTTTTTAACGTCTGCTTAATAAAAAGTCTTTTGTGCAGAAGATAGGACTGAACAGATCTTAGCTCAAAAGCTTCCGCTTATGACCAAAAAAAATAATCAAATTTGGTAAGCAAAATTATTCCCTGCAATAGAATAATAAAACAAATAAAAAACCTCACCTTAGTTCTAAGTTCTGTCCTCTCTAATGCTATCATAGATACAATGACTGTGTATTTGACAAACTGTTTGTAGTCCATTAGCTCATAGGAGGTGAACGTTGAGACAGTATCAAGAAAAAAGTTAGCAGCCGTCTTGAACTCCCTGATAGACATGTTGTAGACACCTTGATAGACTTTGAGACGATTTCTTCTATCCCAGTCTCCACCCTCATCAATCATGCTATTATAAATTAGAATGATCAAAAACATACAAATGGTGAGTTTTAACAGTTCAGTTACAAAAGGAAACTTGATCTACCATGACAGTTACCAGTATACTTCCATACAGTATTAAAGGAAATATTGCATTGCTTTCATTTCATTTTATCTTATTATTATTTCATCCTATTCAGTTATGAAATTATAAGATACTCTTTTTTCTAGGATATGTCCTGCCTCAAATGAGTTTGGACTTTCAATTTTTTTTTTACCTGGGTGATAATATTCAGTTGTGTGATAAAAATTTCTCTACAATCCAATTGAGCAGGTTTATTCTTAAATATTAAAGACACATCATAGTGAAATTTCCTCACCTAAAATTTTCACATAACATTAATTTCAAATTTTTAATCAACCAAGTGGGTCTATGGTGTTAACTTAACCATCCATACGGATGTTAATGACTGTAGTAATCATGATCACAGCAATTAACTTAAAAATCTCAGGTGGTTCCTGTCTGACCTCAATGTTTGAATATGATTTTAACATTAGCTCCCAGAGAATAAATATTTTTAGATCCTGAATAAAGTTAAACAATCCCTTTTAGGTTAAAACCTAATATTAAAAAAAAATATATATGATCTGCAAGAACAAAATGTTCATCAAGTCAATACATTTGAGGCAAATGATTCATGAATGTACCTTGGTACATGTACAGTAGCTTCAGAGTAAATTTGCCTTGTTCATAATTGCAGCTTCGGAGGAAGAAGAATTTATCTATCTGAACTCACCTCTTGGCCTTGTCTATATTCCTTGTGATAACATCATTATCATTCCAGAAAAGTCCAACACGGATGAGATGAAAGATAATGTCAAGACGGTGTCCTAAAGCAACTGTTTTGTCAAATGCCTTCCTGAATACAGTCATGCAAGATTCCTAGAAGAAAAAGATATACTAGTTTTGATATGGCCATGTCCACTTGTACTTGCTATACTGGTTACAGATGTAAATTTTATTGTATTTAGAGAGCTGTAATGTTTAGATAGCCACCCAGAGATTTATTTATATTGAGTTAGTTAAATTAGAAAGTTTACTGCTAATTATTTAACATTGATGTATTGGAAAGTGAAGACTTGCAACATGCTCCTGCTTTCTATTTCTTTGATAATGGATTCAAACATCTATTATGCTAAATACTTGTATTACAGATAAACATTTAATTGATGAGAACGTAAAATCTATGGTTTTTAATTCTTTTCTTTTATTGTGTTCAAATTTTTTGAGATCAGAAAACTGGTTCAGAAATTAAGCATCAGTGCAATCTGATTCAGTCCAAGTTATAATAACAATATACTTAATATGACTATATTAGATAAGCATTAACTAGAAATATCACTGATGGTGATTAATACTAGAACTGAGTCATCCTGTTTTTTTTTCATTGACCGGTGCCTGCCCTGTATTTTTTGACAAAGCCCGGTGGTGGACCGCTAAAATAATGTATATGTATTTCATCATTTTAGCTGCGCAACGGTCTGAACAAATTTGCACTGGTGACCGTCATCGTAAGCAGGCCCGATGGACCGCCAGGTTCGACTCAGGCCTATAAGTTAATACCCCCACCCCAAAGACACCTTTTCCAACTCATTTGGAAAATGGGTATTGCATGTCTTTACCACAAGACCAATATTTGTGCAGTGTTTGAATATGCAATGAGTTTTGGCAATACCATGCTATTACCATGGAAATATTTCTGACCCATGCAAAAAAATGATCCTTGCACATCTTTTTTTCAAGACCAATGTGTGTGCCAAATTTCAAGAGAATTGTTAAAAACTGAGGAAGAAGCTCGATCCAAAACATTTGTAATGGACGAATCACCCAACCAATCCCTGATTCCTATATACCCAATTCAAACTTTATTTGGGATGGGTATAACGATAAACGATTTCTATAGCAAGAGCTTGAAACGAATAAAAAATAACTTGTGTAGTTATATCTTTAATCGAGCACTAACTGATGCATTTTCATGAACATTTAATTTTAAAAACAAGTTAAGATGTAAATTAATCCACAAGATTTTTCTCTGGATTTTCAGCAATGATAATCCTACAAAATATTGGGCACTACACTACATTCTTCAGCATTATTCATAAATCATTCCTTACAATGAAAACTCTAGTTCTCATACTACCAAACACTCTACCTACCTTATCTCCTATCCGACAGAAAAATTCTGCTTTTGCTAAAAGAGCATCCCGGACTTCAGTTTCTCCAAGATTCTGTTCAGCATCTTCTAGTGTTTCATCTAATTTCTTCATTTCTGTCTGATTTTTCTCCTTCATCGTTTTCAAGAGAGCAGCATCTACTTTCCAGCCAAGTTCTTTGCATACATCTTCATAGAATGGAGCCATACCTTCATTTAGGTAAAAATAAAATGAACAATCAAATTTTGACTAATACTAGACTGTCTCACTGTATATCAAGGATTTTCTGCATTTATAAGTCATAATACCTAAATGCCTGACAACCAACAATTCATAAAAGGGAAAACATCAGTGCATGATCAGCTACAAACAAGTACAAATGGGTGAAATATGCTAAACTTTTGTCGTCCTACCCTATATAATGTTGTAAAGGCCTCGATTATTTTGGGGCTTCATTAACCCTAATACTGAACTAGGAAAAGTTTACGATTTAAATTTAAGGCAAAATAAAGGGGTTCAGGTTTGTTTTAGACAATCCAAAAGCAATTAAATACGGCATTCACGATGTCAACAACCCGTTGCTGCCCTCTGCGTTTGTTTGGCGAAATCTGACTAACAATTCAAACAAAGACGGCGAGATTGAAGCCAAAATAATGCAGTTTCCGATGCTCCATGTGGCTGAAAATCATGTTAATGATCGATTAAGTCAGATTATTTGGGGAAAATATACAACCTCAGTACACTCATGGAGGTAAATAGTGATATTATCTCACTGTTTATTTGGTACTTTTATTAGACATTACAGCTTCCGATCTTTGCTGTTTCTGCTCTAAAAACCCGCAGACCAGCTTGACCCAGGGGAAACCACTCCACGGTCTCCGAGTTCCAGTCCGGCCTGGCACCCAGCATTATAAATACAGTATACTTGCATATATTTAACATTAATTCAAAAGCCAGTTTGAGGGATGTGAATTCCCCAAGTTAAGAATTGTATATTTCAAGTAACTTAGGTGAAATGCAAGATATAATGGTTTGAGTAAAGTTATTGTAAGTCATTGACGTTTAAGATAGTAAAGAGGCAAGGAAATGTTTGATTTTAAGTATCGTTAGTTGATATGAAAGACAATGCAAATTATTAGACAAATGAGACAAAGTCAAGGTTTTTTTTTATTTAGCCACATATATTTGGCAAGTTCATTCAAGGTTCTTTGTCTGAACACAATGACAGAAAGTATATTTATTACGTACATTTAGTTACAGAAAACAAGAATATTTATCCAAGATTCAAATGTCACAATAAATTTGTGCAATACAATTTATATTTATTTATCTCATGCAGGTATATCTAATGTAACTGCATGCTTATTATTTGTTTGTTTATGCTACACATTGAGCATGCTTGATGGTGTGTTTGATGGTATGCTTAATGCATGCAGCATCGTATAACAGGAATTCAGCGTCACAGATTCTTTTGTTTTTGAGTACTATTGAGTCACTTTTAGTCATACGTCACAACCGCCCGTTATTTTGATGATAATTATCACCCCAACTTCAAAATGGAATTAACAAGGGTAATGTAGCTAAAACATTTTGATACCAAATATTGATATCTTGCATCTGTAGGGTCACCTCAAACCATGAACCATGGGGGCATCACAATCCGTTACCCAAGCAAAATGATGGCTAATACTAGGGCCATATGGACCAGGGCTCGAAATTGGTGGCGGTCCGGGGGCCATTGACCGCCTAAAGGTCCGTCGGGCACCCTAAAAGTCGGGTAATAGTGCCCGGGCTGACCACCAGAAAAAATAAATGTAGAAAACCGAAAATGAGTAGGTCTAAAACGAATGAAACTTCTCTCATGCAGAGCGTTTAAACTTATATTTTGTTGCTTACGTTTAGAAATTTTGAAATCCGTTTAGACGAATTCTGCACTGATTATTCCATTTTTTTTACAATTCTCCCCGACTTCATTGTAGATTTGATCCACATCGCGCATCAAAGACAGTAACACTTAGTCTAGTCCCACACACGCAATCAATCTCACTCCTGTGATCGAAAGTGCATGCATACTCTGAGCAAGACTACTTTTGTAAATTTTGTGTGTATGACGCACACTCTTATGCCGCGGTACATGGTATCATTCAACAGACTGGTGATCCCACCACTTAGGTATTGTGCAGCACTACCGTACGCTCTTAATATGACCGCATATTCATACCCTTCATTATTTCGCGGCATGTACGTTGATCAACCCACTGACGGTTCGGCTAGCCCACGGCACTAGCGCACAAATTTCATGGGCCGATCGACGGCCGGTGTATCCGGTCATTGATCGGCCCATTGAACTTGAATTAAGTTAAGTCCTGTCATTATAGTATCAAATTCAACGTGTGGTGAGCTTGTTGTGTGTAATTTGGTGATTGAGGACACATTTTGTGATGTTGGGGAATGGACAACGACATGATCACTTGTTTATGTTTTGCCTCATCCAAGCCACTTGTGGTTTTGTTCCCACTCTTTCTGTAATGTATACTTCTGGGGCCCATTTCATAAAAAGTTGCTATAAATTCTTTCGCAGCCAGAGGCTGAATTGTGGAATCTTTTACAAATCAAAAATTCAACCATTGGTTTGCATCGATTTGTAACAGTCAATGGGGGGGGGGGGCTGAAAGTGAAGCCTATGTATCAAGTTAGTACATTTAGTATTGGGGGTAAAAAAAAGGAAAAAAATAGTTTACACATGTGACAGACCAAATCATGAAAACAAGTCTTGGTTTGATAGTACATGTTTTATCACACTTTATTCACTTTATGGAGTGAGTGAACTTCAACATTTCCGCGGCAACGACTGTTAACTTATTGTTAAATTTATCATAACCACGATCAAATTTGAATTGAATAATGTTCTTTCCAATTTCAGTTTTGGTGAAGTTGTATTCATGTTATTATGCATGGTTTCCCTCAGTGTTGGTGAGGGTGTTGTGCTTTTATTTCAGGAAATGTCATTGACACTTGTTCATTTTAAAACGTACCTCTAACTTTAAGTTTAAAAATGAACAAGTCTCAAGTAAACAAAGGTGTGAAAAGGATCATGAGTAAATTTTTTTTATCTCCTTTGAAACAAAGGCTTGAGTTTGTCCTTTTTTATCCACAGAAAGGTTCCACCAGTAATGTAGTGTTTTGCAGCAAACTTACACATACAGAGTTAATACACTTTACAATTTGTCATGATACAATATTTTCAATATGCATGTGATGACCACCTAAACTGCCATTTGACCACCTAAAGTTCAGTCCAGGGTGCCCGGCTGACTTCCAAAAATTAAAGTGAATCGAGAGGCCTGTGGACTAGTGTATAAGTATAATTTTGACTGCGCTGATCTCTTCTTCACTTCACTTTTGATATTGTCTGTATCAACACACACTAAAATACATCATTGGCAAGTACAATGTAGTCCCATATATGCAATTGAGTGGGTACTACTATGTTTTTAATGTAATTACGAGTAGGAAGAATGATTTTTTTTATTTGTTTTTGGATAAGATATAACTTCCTTCCTCTTTCTTTTCTTTTTTCTTATTTCTCTCCTATCTTCTTTCTTGGTTTCTTTATTTCATTCTTCATTCTTACCTTTTTTATCCTTCCTACTTTGCTTTGCCTTGGCTCTAAGTTTTGGGTCCTTTTTTGTTTTCTTCCTTCTTTATTCTATCCTCAGTTTTCACTCCTTTCCTCCCTTCTATTCATTTTTTTTCTTCCTTCCTTCTCTTCTTTCATTCCTTTTGTTGTTTAGTTCCATTCTTTCTTTGTTTAAACGTTCTTATATTTCTTTACTTCTCTCTTTCTTTCTTTCCTTCTTTTAAACATACTCATTCATCCTTTGACCTGCTTTCATTCTTTCTTCATGTTCTTCTTCCCTTTCAAAGTTTCATTATTTCCTTCCCTCAGGCTCTTATTTCTTCTGGCCACAGTGGCAAATTGTATAGAACAGATAGCGGTACGTTCAACGCTAGTGGGCGTGTACATTTTGCTTATTACATGACATCATCCAGCCACTGCCGAGAGCCAATTTATGAAAGAAAATATAGTAAGCATGCGCAGTGCAAGCATTCCATTGCCCCACACAGTATTCCACCAAAACAAGTGTGCAATTCTCTATCACCTCGTACAAAAATCGACCTAGAATTTCACTTTCCTATATTTTATATGTATTATGAAAGGTATTCTCGGAGGATCTATTTTCTCACCGATACCGCACAGGTAAGCAAATTTTGATTACTTCTTACTTTTTGTCAAAATCTTACGAATTAGATTCGATATGGCATCGTGTTCGTTGGAGTTTGTAGAGTCTATCGCAACGTGTAAAAAGTAAATTGATTTCCGGGTTTCGGAGAGTCGCGTGAATATGCATGAAATTGCAGAGTTTCGATCGATACTGGAGCGATCCGATCAAGAACCAAGACCATTTCCCGCGTAGACAATGTGATGTTATCGCTATCGATACTTTCGCACATAGTCCGAAGGAATTATTTTGGCAACCATGTAGTCATGATGTGATCTGCGCGATTGGCCAATCAGCGGTCTCCGATTCGCTGAGCCGAGACGGTCTATCCGTTGTACACAGTCTACGGACAATTTACCACTGTGCCGGCTTCTCTTCCTTCTGCTTTCTGGCTTCATTATTTCTTTAGAACTTTTTTTCTCTCCAATTCTAAGTAAAGAATTTCTAACCTCGATCCTTTCTTCCCTTTTTCCATATTTCTTTCTTTCTTGATTTAGACCCTAGGACTAGGTCTAAACTTAAGGAATAATCTATTCTAACTTTTGTTACTTCTTTTTTTTGTCATTTCTTCTTCATTTTACTGTGACTGAAGTTCTAGTTCTAGTCACTTATTTTTAGTGTCTAGATCTATCATTTAGGTCTAGAGGATCTATTTATTTATTCATTCATTCATTCATAATTTCATTCATTCATTCCTTCTAGAAAATGGCGAAAACAGACAATCCAACCGAGTCCCACTCACACTAGTACCAGGTTAGTATGTATACTAACCTCGTACACCGTACCGCGTTTGACCCTGGATTTCTAAGTAGTCGGCAAACATCGCTTCATTGCAGAAGTAATATTTGCCGAAACTCCTTCCCGCTACTCATCGGGGCTTTTTCCGGTAAATAGCAATACAATCATAATTTTTATATTGAAATTCAAAATCGAAATCGTACAAAAAAGAGCAAATTCGCTTACTTCGGCCTGGAAAGTGACTTCGCATGTCTCTTTACGGAAATACAAGGAAGCCCGTTGGTGGTGCTAATAAATTTCACAACCTTGATTCAGCTCCTCAGTAATTTTATAACTGTGTCTAAAAACTTTGAATGCACAATTCTTATGATTACTTGACTAATTATGGGCACCAATAAATGGAATACCTTCATAAACATAATTCAAGATTATTATTGGCGATGATAACACTTTTTTGCCCATAATTTAAAACGATGATTAATAAAAAAAAATAGAAAAAATCTAAGTACCTGGAACGAAACCAGCAGTACAAGCTTTAACGAACGTCAATAATACGGTCTACCGAAGTCTGTACGATGAAAAGATTGGACACTTCACGGACATCGCGTAATGCTTTGCGTGTAAAATAGCTTAGTTTAGGTGCCTAGTCTTTCCCTTGTCATGTCTTTGAGATGAATATAAATCGCGCGCCCTCTTTAGGCCAAAAATTGATGTTGTCGTTCGACAAGCCGCGCGACGTCAAGAGCAAGAAAAGATGAAGAACAGAGTCAGAGGGAACAGAGTCAGAGTGCTCAAATAAGTCTCCAAATGGACTTCATATGGATCGGTAAGTGAAATGGAATAACTATATGAAATTATAATACATGAACTAGTGAAGCAATATCGATTCGTGCAAGTGCATGGAAGTGGTTTATCTGGACTCCAGGAATCTCCAAATTCTGTGGAAGGATCAGCTCATAGAGAGACTTGCATGCGTCGTGCCTTGAGTTTACCGTGCACGGTGGCAGCGATGCACCCATGGGCATGGGTGACCGTAGACCACTCACACAAGCATGCGAGGTTAGTTGTACTAACCTCGCACAACGCATGTCATTTCATAATGAATTTTGACGTTTTCATTCATCACACGAATGTGAGAGAATGAAACACGCCAAAATCTTCACAATATACTAAATTTATTCATCTAAATCTTATCATTTTATTTAATTTTAAAAATGTGCTCGAACGTATTTATAAAAAGGGATTTTAAACGCTTACCGCCAAATCTCAGCCAAAACACTCCGTCCGATCCTTAATACTGCGGTGGAAATTACGCAAACAACAATCGTAATGCGAATTTTTCCTATCGAACAGTCTAGATTCAAGTCATCGGCGTATAATAGGAAATTGTACCAAAAAATCAACAGGTTGCATCTCACGTATAATCGCTGATGGCGCTACATCATTAAATAATGCTGAACAGCGAAAAAAATGTGGAGCGCCTAAACGCAACCAGCAGTACAGCTGATCTGACGTAAACGACGTAAACAAGCAAGTTTATTAAATAATATCGCGCGCCCTCTCTGTGCGTATAGAGAAAACCAGCGAATTAGCTCCATGCCTGCTTCGACATCAAGAAAAATCATTGATATAAAGTACCAGAAAGACAGAGAGGAGATGAAATTGGCTTCATATCGTTTGGTAAGTTTCATATCCAAAGCTTATCTCATTTGAAATAGGTATCTATTTCTAATTTTAACAAAATAGCCATAAACTTATTGCAAGTGCCGTGCCAGTGGTTATCCTGTGCACGGCAGCGGTAATGTACCCGTGGGTGACCGTAGACAGGAATAAATGGCAGCCATGCGTTGTTGTCCTTTACGTTCAACAAGTTGTGCTTTTAACAAGGCTTTCCGATTAAATTTTCGATATCCTGGCCAATCAATGCGATCAAAGCACATCTACAAGCGCAAAGCAGCGGCACAAATCGCGATATATAGCGACTGGTAAATACGTCTGTAAGGATGACGTCATCCAAGATGGCAACTTACGTTCACCAACGAAAGGATCGAAGATGACGATATTTCGATCATCATTTGAAAGGAATTAGGGTATCTGCGGTCTAAGGTACGATATTTCTGAATTTTAAACATTTTTTCGTAAATATGGATGTGATTTCTTTTTCATAATGTGACATTTTATGTACAAAAAACGAATGCAAAATCGGGTTTCCGCCGAATGTTAGACGTTAGATCTAACGTTACTGCTAATACATTGTCTGTACGTACGGGCCTCCAACTCCAACTTAAGCTCTTCAGTCTATGAATTGGTGAGTGAGCCAATGCAGTTCAGCGGTACAACCAAAATACAGAGACTGAAGCTTTTGGTCTAGGCCTAGGCTAGGGTGACCGAGGCCTAGGCTAGGGTGACCGAGTCCCACTCACACTAATACAAGGTTAGTATACTAACCTCGTACAAGGGACCGTGTTTGACCCTTTGACCGTAGTCGGCAAACATTGCTTCATTGCTGAAGTAATATTTGCCGAAACTCCTTCTCGCTACACACCGGGGCTCTTTCCGGTAAGTAGCATTACATAAAAAAATTACATATGATTTGGAAATAATTTCATTACAAAAAGAGCAAATTTTGCTTACCTCGGCCTAGCAAGTGACTTTGTCTCTTCTACGGAAATACAAGGAAGCCCGTTGGTGGCGCTAATAAATTTCACAACCTTGATTCAGCTCCTCGGTAATTTTATAACTGTGTCTAAATTCTTTGAATGCGCAATTCTTATAAATTAATTTACTAATTATGGGCACCAATAAATGAAATACCTTCAAAAACATAATTCAAGATTACTATTGCCGATGATAACACTTTTTTGCAATTTATTTAAAATGATGACTAATAAAAAAAATTGAAAAAAATACACATGCCTGGAACGAAACCAGCAGTACAAGCTTTAATGAACGTCAGTAATACGGTATACCAAAGTCTATACAATGAAAAGATTGGACACATCACGGACTTCGCCTAACGCCTTGCGTCGATTTGCGGGTAAAATAGTGTAGGTGCCTAGTCTTTCCCTTGTCGCGTCTTTGATATGAATATAAATCGCGCGCCCTCTTTAGGCGAAAATTGATATCCACGCTGACCACTTTTTATCTCTGTGAAATCTTCACTAAAGATCAAGAAAATATACATATTTTTAAAAAGAAACTTCAAGAAGTCACGGAAGGATCTAAATGATTCGGTAAGTGTCATACTAAGTTATAGCAGAATTAGCCAGGCGGCTTCTAGAGAGTAAAAATCATTTACTAATGTAAGATTACATGGGATAAAACTTCATTTCCGACATTTCTACGCTCTCGTTGTTATTTTTAAAACAAGAATTCATCAAAAAAATGAAAAGAGACTTGCCCGATGTTTACGCCGCCATCTTGTTTCTTATTGTACTTCCCCAACGTTACGCGACGCTCGCGTCCGTAACGTTGGGGAAGTACGAGAGCGTAGAAATGTCGGAAATTTTTATCTCATGTACATGATTTAGAGCTAGATCTTTTAGAAGGAAAGTAGAAATCTCGGGGGTGAAAGTTTCAGGTTTTGGCTTCCTTTGTGTGGGTCTATGAGATAGAAGGCCTGGCTTTGTATGAGAGTAACCTTACGTTACGGTTAGTAAATGATTTTTACTCTCTAGAAGCCGCCTGGCTAAGCAGAATGTGAAATACCAGATTATGCGTGATATTTTATGTGGGCAAAAGCCCAGTATATTTTGGATGTGTCGTGTGTGTCGCGTGCATAGGACTGATATTCCTTCGCACGCGAGATGATATGAACCCATGGGTGTGGGTGACCGAGTCCCGTCCCTCTACTCACTCTAGGCGACACCCCAATACTTACCCGTGTTAATAAACTGGGACTCCACTCACGCTTAGAACTAAGCATTGATATCACTTTACAAAATATATCTACAAGGTATGTATAATCTATTTACTACTTTGATAATGTTTAAACGGTACTCACCAGTTCTTTTGATGTATTTTCTCCAGAATTCCCACGGATTTGTCCCAAATCTTGCGACAAACCACGTCGCGGTAGACAGCTGTACATTCTTTTTTATTTATAAATAGAGCGCCCCTTACGATAGTTGTTAACAACGCGGCCAAATCGTTAGGTTTTTTGCACTGTGTCCAAGGCGTTTTTATTTTGTTTGATTTTTTATTTTTTAATAAATATTTTGTTAAATAGCGATTTTTACGTCAAATATTAAATTTATATCACAAAATATTTTTAATTGTAGAGATATATATAATATCATGCAATAATTTATTCTATACACCTGATACATATTTTATAATAAAATTTATAATTGTTGCGGTCTTTAAAAAAGGATAGTCGATAGATCAGGTGATGACTACACGTATCACGTGATCTGAAAATCAGCTTCATACCGCTTTGATCGCACTCGACGGTGACCGGACTGACTGCCAAGAAAACATCGAAAAAGGACTCAAATGTAAAGGCCACCGCACACCTTACGACCCGACCAGTCGCCGACTGGCTTGCGACTGGGTGAGGGGAGATGTGACGTCACAGCTCTTGTAAGCTTCGAGTCGCAGACCGGTCAGAGTCAAGTCGCAAGGAAAATCGTAAGGATTTGACATGTCGAATCCTTATGACTGGATCGCAAGCTCAATCCAACTTCCAGCCAATCAGACAGCAGAGTTGCACGACGCGTATATGATAAACAACGCGCTTACGCAGTAGTAAGCGCACTTCCTCAGTTGCAATGCCAAAAAGCAAAAAGCGCATGCGTGAGTCGCAGATCGGATCGCAAGGTGTGCGGTGTCGAGGCTTATGACTGCCTTGCGATTAATCTCCCCTCACTCAGTCGCAAGCCAGTCGCCGACCAGTCGGGTCGTAAGGTGTGCGGTGGCCTTAAGTTTCCCTTTATTTTATTAAATTTTAAGTAGGAAAAAGATGATATTTAATGGGCAATCTTTTAATAAATGATAAACAAACGAGGAAAAAACTCGTATTTAGGGAGTAATATCATACTTGGGTGCAGGAAACAGTAATGGTTCTACTTCTAACCTGTTTTTAACGCATTGTCGCCTATGAGGTCCATACATGCTAATGTTTGGACCTCATTGGTACTAGGAGTAGGAGTGCCCTTTACTGCGGGCTGCGCTGTGATTCACCCCGGCTCACCAGATCAAAACAGATGAGCATCGGGAATCACAGGAAAAGGAATAAAATTGGACAAAATTGTAATTAAGGAAATCTATACATACTCACAACTTAAGCCGCAATATACACGATTATCAAAACTATGAAATAATGCCCCCAAACTAGGCAAAAACGGAGGGAATTTTTTTCGGTGTGTATTAGAAGTCGTTTGTACAGGAAGCAATGGAGGATCGATATAGCCTTTTGACGAGGCAACGAGATAAATTTATTTTTATCACAAAACGGCGAAAAAATAAAAAACAAACAATAAAAGAGAAAAAATACTTTAAAAATAAAATAATAATTGAATATGCGATTTAAGTATGTTCGTATTTTCATCAGATCCTGCCAATACAACTAAAGTCCATATAGAAAATACAACAAACGTTCCCGACAAAAGGCTACCATTCGATGCGTCGGAGAAAGATTGTTATGAATATTCATGAGTCTAGTTCCGTAAATTCTTGCTCCCTTTTGCCTGCATGGTAACCAGTCAAGATACGGGTTTGTTTTTTTTGTTTTTTTTTGTGAAAGAAATAAACATATTTTCGTATGAATTATTATTTTTCTTTCTTTCTCCTTCATTTTTTTTCTTTTCTTCTGTTCTAGTTTATTTTCCCTTTCTTTTTTTTTTTATTTTTATGCTTTTCCCTTACCTCCTTTTCATTTTTTGGGGTCGGTTTTCTTTTTCTTTCTTCCTTTTTTTATTCTTTTGCCTTTTGCTTTTTTCTTGTTTTTTTTTTATTCTTCGTCATTTTTCTTCTTTTAATTTTTTGTCTCTAATTTTCTTCTTGTCTTTATCCTCTTTTTTTTCTTTGTTTCTTCTTTGTTTTCGATAGATTGTACTCATGGTGTCATACAATTTGTTTTAATTATTACTATTGGAAACTCTACAGATATAGGTAAATAAACAAGCGAAGAAATAAATGAATACTCATATATTAAAGGAATATTTTCAGTGGTGTACCCAGGATTTTCGAGGGGGGCGGGGCAAATTCGTCCGCCCAAAAAATTGACGAGCAAAAAAAAAAGAAATGGTCTTCAACCACAAATAAAGGATTTCGTACCAGAAAAAATGACTAGCAAATAACAAAAAAGAAAGGTCTACAAGTTCAAAAGAGGGGGCCATTTGTGGCTGGTTGGGATCAGTTGTGATTCGTCGGGGGGGGGGGGGGGGGGGGGGGGCAGTCGGTGCCGGGTAAAAATGGCAGAGGTAATAATGGCAGAGGTAAAAATGGCAAAGGTAAAAATGGCAGAGGTAAGAATGGCAGAAGTAAAAATGGCAGAGGTAAAATTGGCAGAGGTAAAAATGGCAAAGGTAAAAATGGCAAAGGTAAAAATGGCAGAGGTAAAAATGGCAAAGGTAAAAATGGCACAGAAAAAATGGCACAGGTAATAATGGCAAAGGTAAAAATGATAGAGGTATAAATGGTCAGTTTTAAACCCCCATGCCCAAAAACCCAAAAGCCCCTCCATGTACAGTAGATTAAATATGAAAGGTTCTGAGAAGAAATTTGGAATTATAATGTTTGACTAATGGAAAGGGTAACATTTTCAAATGATGCTGTAGATCTTCTGCATCAAATTGATAACACTTGAGTTGGTATTTCTTATTTTTTCCTGGACTTACATGCACGGTCTTCTCATGTCAAATCGCTCTTCTAATATTCAAATTTGAAGCACACTTTGGATGAAGTATTATACTTCATTCATTACAGGGGAAATTCACACTGACATAAAGATTATTGTAGAAATAGCAAAAAATAATTAAAATGATACTGGTGGGGGTTTTAGGGAATCCATCAAAGATTTAAAAAGCTGTTAGAATTTTACATTTTAACGGTGACGTCATTTGCGAGCAGTTTTTCCCGCATATGGTGTAATACAAAATATCAATGAAATGTCAATTTCAAAAAAAAAATGAAAATGGCTTTTATTGTAACATACAAATCATTTCACATCCGCACCTGAAAGATTTTTTTAGCAATCATGAACCACTGATTAAAATATTGAAAAGTATACATTTTGGTGCATTAAATACGGGGCAGCTGCTAGTATATGACATCACAGATCATAAAAACTCAAACTTCTAATAACTATCTTAATCTTTGATGGGCTTGCCGCAAACTTTCACCAATATATTTTTCTGCTAATTTTACAGTAAACCATTTGTCAGGGTGAATTTCCCCTTCAAAACAGGTCGATTTTTCCCAAAGTAATGTAATTCAGAACTTAATATGTAAATGTGTTTATTAATTTCTCTTTGTATATATGTTTAATCATTTTATGATTTCTGTATACAGTGTATACTGAATCATTTATTTTTATTATTATTTATTTATTTTTATTTTTATTTGTTTATTTTTTATTCATTTTATATATATATATATATATATATATATATTGTTTATTTCTTTATTCTATCTTATTTTTTATTCATAAAATTTACTTATAAAAGGGGGCCTTCACCCTACAAGCTCTGCTTTTTAGTTGGTCTCCTTCCCTTTCGATTTCATGGTATTATTGTATTATAAAAAATGATATAAATGTTATATTTTGTAAATATGTGTATTGAACTATCATTGTAAATGTAAAAAGATTGAAAGAGAAAATAAATGAATTGAATTGAAATTGAATTGAATAGAATGGTACCTAAGAAACACCTAAAAATTCAAATCCCTGATTCGCTACACATTTCAAAATTAATGCGGTAACCGTTACCATAGAAACTAGGTTAGGAACCTGACATCCACTTGGACTAGGTGCAATGAGGTATTGCTCTGAAAAACTGAACACTAGTTGCTATTATTATATCATTTACATTAAACTATATACGTATCATATCAATATCTATTCGGATCCATCATGATGTTGAAATATGAAAAATTGCTTTTATTGCAGAACGTTTTGTTATTTTTCTGTTATCCAAGTTATGCCAGTGGTTCAAAGAAATCCCGAACTTGTCTATTTCAGTGTGTTAATGGTAGCGCACATTGGTCTTTACATTAAAATTTGTTTGTTATGTATGGGATGAAGTGCTGTTCTACTATACGAACTGGCCAAGATAAATACTTTCATCAATCACTAATTGAAATTATTTTGGCATGAAATAGTTTGAGTTTGATCATATCAACGATAAAGTATAGACCTAAAATGATGAAAGAAAAATCCATATAATATCTAATCAGTTCATAATACTCCTTTCGTCGAGAGGAGTCCATTCAAGTTCAATAACTATGACTGATATTAACCGAAAAGGTTCTGTTTTTTTCCTTGTTGATGTCGCATATCATGATCTTTACCTCTGCCAGTTTTACCTCTGCCATTTTTACCTCTGCCATTTTTACCTCTGCCATTTTTACCTTTGCCATTTTTACCTCTGCCATTTTTACCTTTGCCATTTTTACCTCTGCCATTTTTACCTCTGCCATTTTTACCTCTGCCATTTTTACCTTTGCCATTTTTACCTCTGCCATTTTTACCTCTGCCATTTTTACCTTTGCCATTTTTACCTCTGCCATTTTTACCTTTGCCATTTTTACCTCTGCCATTTTTACCTCTGCCATTTTTACACCGAGCCGGGCAGTCTGCCCCCCCCCATTAGGTACGCTAGTGAATATATTCGTTGATCAAAATTATTGAGTGATCAGCAAATCACCTCTTTAAGATATTGATGCCTATTTTCTGGAACCCTGCCTCTGAAAGGCCTGTGCTGACTTAGCCTAGAATCTAGAGGACTCCGTGATGTGAATTTTTTTTAAAACATCATACAATGCTGGCTCCCATATATTTTGATTTTTTTCTTTCTCTCTTGTTATGTTTTACATTTGGTTTATTTTGTATACTGTGCATGCATCCTTCTTTCAATTTGAATTGTATGTTGTACGTTTTAATGAGAATTTAAAATAAATAAATGAAATGAAAATATATGCAAATCTCATTATCATCCAACAACCATTTTCATTATTGATGCCTATATCAATATTAATTTGTAATATTTTTTAACGGAGATTATGGAATCATGAAATATGATTAAAATTCATATGTTTGTTTATAGATTACTATGTTATCTTTCATCTTTTTTGCATTCTGTAAGATTCAATCATCGAGTATATAAATCTCTGCGGGATAAGTATAGGCCTATAATCACAAAGAATTGAATTGCTCATTATATATAGGACGCATAAAGTCGCCGCGAATCTTGCTTGTCTGATTGTTTTCTTGGCATCCAAGAGGCGTTTTTTTTTTCTAAAGACGTCTCGTTCTTTATCTTAATTGTTTTTACTTAAGAATTAATTAATAATAATGGTGACACTAAATCAGCTTATCAATATACTTTTACTACTGTACCACTGAAGAATTGATGCAGAAATCCAATTTTGTGATAGATTTTGTCATAACATCCCAATAAAAGTTAGGGCTTTATCATGCACCTTTTCAATTTTTTCTATAACAAGTGCATCGCAAGGAGGTGGTGGGGTGGCCTTCCCCATCCTAACGCCCCCCCCCCCAGGACAGTATACACGGTGAGAGCGAAGAGGAAAGCAATGGCGAAAAAGATAGCTTTGCAGGATTTTCTTTCTCATTTTCTTTCTCTCTAAATATTTGCTTCCGCGCAAGTTCGCGAGGAAATTATGATAATATTGTTTTTCTCCTTTATTTACCTTTCTATACTACCCCGTTTTCCCATCTCGGGTTAATGCTAGTGTGTTTCGTGGCGGCATCAAGTTTAAAAAAATAATATTTGGAAACGGAACTAGTATTAAGATTCTATGTCAAAGTAATATTTTTCTTTAAATTGAATACCAACTTTCCCGATCCTTAGGTAAGGGCGGTAAACTTTATAAAAACAATGCTGTCAATTACCCACAAAGGCTACTTCTTTCGCTTTTCAGCTCTTTACTTATTTATTTAGGGCCGCGGACGGCCTTATCCTGAGCATTTAAAAGGGGCAGTTATAAAAATTGTGCCGTACAATATATATGTGAAAAAAAGAAAGTACAATATTACTAGATGGAAGTTCATATGTCATCAATCTCCTTTCGCCTATTTTGCGCCATTAATTTGATATTTTGCATGTCATTTAAGTTTCTAATCATTCAAGTACACTGTTAAAAATGATTGAAAAAAAACGTTTACGACATGAATCACACAATTGTTTAAACAGTTTAAACAAGTGTTTAAATTCTTAAACAACGCAGTTTAAATTCAAATATTTGATAATCAGTAATTAAATTCAAATATTGAATAATCAATAATTAAAGCATGATTTTAAGACTTTAAACACTTGTTTAAAATGTTTGAACTATATACTGCGCAATTCACACAATAAACAGCGTTGGTAAAATTATTTTTGATAGTGTAAGCGCTTCGTATAAATGAGTTCAATTAGTGGCGGAACCATGATTTTCAAGGGGGGGGGGCACATTTTTTCCAATGAAAACTTTGACGAGCAAAAAAAAGAAGAAATTTTTGTTAACAAAAAAAAAAAAAAAGAATAATTCGGCCCCGAAAACAAATGACAAGAAAAAAAAAAAAGATCTTCACTTTAAAAGGGGGGGGGGGGCACAGTTCGGTCTTAACACCATTTTTTACATCACAAATTTTCATTTTGCTTCTCAAGGGGAGGGGGGAGCACGAGCCGGCTTTGGCCTCCCCCTGGATCCGGCAGTGAGTTCCATGTTTTTAATTTGAATTTGACAAGCAAAAAAAAAAAAGGTCTTTAACATAAAATTGGAGGTCGTTTTGTATTAATTTTCTTTAGAGGGGGGGGGGGGAGGCGGGTTACTAAAAAAACCTATGCTACTGCCATGAGGTGAATTAAACAACAAATGGTAATTAGAGATTATCAAAGCGGCAGATTCTTTTTTTTTTAATTATAATTATTCTTTACAATATCTTGATATTTCTTTTTAAAGGAGGCAACGTTGTTTTTAAGTATTTCCTTTCATTTTAAAATCATATTCAATCCTTCCTCGTTGTTATAACATTCGTATTTAAGAAAATCGTGAATTTATTTTTCTAAATGTAAAATTAGAATCTGTAAATATTTCGTAATCACAAAGGGAATAATCATAATACAGACTAAAAATTTCTACATGATCTAGAAATCTCTTAATATAATTATAAAACACAATCATACTGTTGATAAATTTTATTTTGTTCAGGAAGTTATATAAAAAACACACACACACACCAAGAGAACAGTTATGCTTTACCCCCCCCCCCCCTCCCCATAAACAACGCATAAAAAAGATGAAAAGGAGAAAGAGATATAACAAATTACAAAATTTAAAAAAAAATATTATAGAAACACAGAATGCAACAAAATAAAAATATCTATGAAATAAATTATTTTTTCATCAATACAGATTTTTTTTTAAATGAAAATGAAAATATGGTATTGAATTATATGCCTATAAATATGGTATAAATAACGATTTAATTGAATCGAGGCGACTTGCCGAAAGTTTTGACTTACATGCATATTCATTAAACTGTGTTGTAAAGACAGTGATGTCATCTTATAAATATTCATATGCGCATGCGCAGAAACTTTTTTTCACGTTCTTCAAACATGGCGATCTCGCGATTGGAACAAAAGTCCGAAAATTGATGCTCTTTTGAAGGATTTCATGGAATTATATTCATTATTCTTATTTCAAAGGAAAGCTGATTTAGGAAGAGTTTGTTTAGGTAAGATTGATATTACTCGTTAGATTTTTAATTCATTATGATCATCGGTTTTCTAATGCCAAACATCGCGAAGTTTTGTACTCCGGTGATAATGAGTGGTAGCATTCAGGACCTCGACACTGTCTTCAGACGTGTCGAGGTCCCCGGGGCAAGAGTGCCCTCTACTCTCTACTCTAGAACCACTCACACGTATTGCGAGGTTAGTATTAGTTTACTAACCTCGCACCACGAACCGCGTTTGGCAGTGGATTTCTAACTAGTGGGTCGTGCGTGCTGGGATCTCACTTCTTGGGTCCACAACACACGACTTCTATGGCTTGAATTTTCTGTGCGCGGCGGCATGTAATGAACCCTTGGTAGGGACAGTGATTTTCCGCGATCGCGGAAAACGGACGGAATTCACGGAAAGGGCCTTTTGAAACGGAAAGTGGCATTTCAAACGGAAAATCACGGAAAATGTATTTTCCCTCAAAATACACAGAATAGCAACAGAAATTACTCCAAAATCACAACAAAATGAGAATATTAAATGGCCACAAAACCCCATAAAACACGATCTCACTTCGCTACTATCATGACAATTATTCAAACATCGTGACTGCACTCGACATCAGCACACTCGATTGTACCCCGCACCCGTCCCGTACCCATACCCGGCGCGGCCGGCCGGGTTGGGCTTCACATGCACACATATCGTTCAACTACACGGTCGTGTGTTGCTGCCCTCTACGTTTGAAGATGTAACAGCACGATATCATGGTCTTAAAATCCAAGATGGCGGATTGGCAAAAGCCGTTGACTGATGATAACGATGTCCAAAAAACCCCAAAATTATCGATGAAATATCATTTCACCGTGAAATAATGCTAATAATGTGAAAGGTGAGGATGTATGCATGCTAAATGGGTTTGTAAAAATATTTTATGCACCCGCATAGATCCGATTAGAACGGATTCTATTGTGTTGTTGGTACAGTAGCAGATACAAATTTTGACCAGTGCGATTCAATGTGATTTTGCTATTCAATATGTAAACGGAATTGTCACTTTTCCGTGTGTACAAAGTCTATGGGAAAACGGAATTTCCGTTTTCTGACATGCTGAAACGGAATTTGAGATTTTCTGAAACGGAAAAGGCAATTTTTTGAAACGGAAAATCACTGTCCCTACCTTGGGTGCTCTAGAACCTAGACCAAAAGCTTCGGTCTCTGTTATGTTGGTTGTTCAGCTGAACTCCGTTGGCTTCACTCACCAAATACAGACACTCCTAGTACCAATGAGGTCCAAACATTAACATGTATGGACCTCATAGGCGACATTACCCAAATTATGGGTTGGACAATGCTGTTCTGATTTCCAACCCAAGACTTTGGTAAATGTACGCATTAATACAAGTTACAGTGTTAAGATATAACTTTTATTTGGTCGCATTTAATTGAGTAAGTTCTAAAAATAGTTGAAATTAAAATGGATTATTGTTAAACTTACATTTCAGGCCCTTTTTGTTGATTTTCGGTGAGCGTTCCACACACCTGCGACGAGTGATCAACTCTGAAGTGATATGCGTACTGGTCAGCTGATCGGTCAGGTGATCGGTTGGTTATCTTTTTGTCAGACGTTCATAATTTATGTTAAGCGTATCAATCTTCAGTATCTTGATTTCAAAGCATTAGTATTGCAGAGAAAAGTCATTATTGATTGGAATCAGTGGCGGGGGGGGGGGGGGGAGGGGGGGGGGGGTTGTGGTGAGCATTTCTGCCCGTTCCCCCTTTTGAGATTTATAGTAAACATTTTGGAATTAAATATGTTGTTAATACTAGTTATGTGCCCCCCCCCCTCATGAGAATCATGTACAGCATTATTTGTAATGGGGATATTTCGTTCATATTCTTTTCTCTTTTTGGCCTTTTTTTTTTATTGCCAAATTCAAAATTTTACTGGGAACAAATTAACAATATGACTTTCTATACATCACTTTTAGGGACAAACTTTTTTATGGGGGTGGGGGTTGGGGGCTTGCCAAATATAATCAATGGTGGAAAAATGACCTTCTTTTTAGTGACAACTTTATAAAAAAATTGTCAAATTTTACGCGAGACAAAATGACCTTCGATCATTGCTATAGTTAAAACCTTTTTTTTTTTTTTTTTTTTTTTTTTGGGGGGGGGGGGGTTGCCAAATATCACGTGGACAAAATGACTTTCCCTTTTCTTATTTTTGTGGGGGGGGGGGGGCTTGCCGAATATTACGCGGACAAAATGACTTTCATTTTGAGTGACCATTTTTTTTTAACTTGTCAAACTTTACGCGAGACAATATAATGACCGTTTTTTTTTTTTTAGTAAGAACCTTTTTTAGGAGTTGTCAAATTTTACTTGAGAAAATTCACCCAGCCCCCCCCCCCTACTTAATTTGGAAAATCTTGGATGCGCCTGTATATAGTTTGAATCATAATGAAGATTAAGATCATGCGTATACATCCACGGCAGAGGCGTAAACCGCCAGGGGCATGCAGGCTGGCCCTTGATCCCCGGTCCAGTGGATTTCACAAAAAAAAAAACGGGATAAGAGAAAAGGAATGAAGGAAGGAAAAGAAAGAAAGAAAGAAAGAAAGACAGAAAGAGAAAGGGAAGAGAAATAAAAGGCCATAAAAAAGCAAAAGGAAAGAAAAATGCATGCGAGAATAATTCCGAATGTTATGTCAAAATCTATTGCAAAATTGATATTTGTAATAAAAGTGACAAAGGTTTTGCTCGCTCGCCTCTTCATCTGGTAGGCGCGTAGCTAGGGGCGGTGCCCCCCGAAAAGGTCCCTCCCCCCAAAAAAAAATAAGGAGGGAATAGAGAAAATAAAAAGCGAAATGAGAAAAGGGGGATGTATATAACTTAGTTTATAATTGTTTTTCCTTTTTTTGGGGGGAAGGGGTCAAAACATTAACGTTATGTTTTTCTATAAATAGGTCTAATTCATAAATATCCATAGTTATCGAGACCCACCTGCTGATATTGCACTGGGGGTACACGATGGAAGGGTTAGGCCCAGGGGCCCCCGAAAGTTCTACAACCAAGATGAAAAAGAAATGAAGGGAATTAATGAAAAGAAAAGGAAAAGTGTAAGTTAAGATATCTATCTCAAATTTAGATTTGCACGAAAAGTTTTTTTCTCGCTTGCTTCACTCGCTTGGAACATATAAAGCAACTTTATTCCCACGCGCCATGTATGCCTACATTGGCCCTCTTTCTTTCTTTTATTTTATTTTTTTTTACTCATCACGCTACCGTACTGCCACACACGGGTTTGCCCTAATGATCGTGGACAATCATAAAAAATATCATTTTCATACCATGTGACTGGGAAATTTTTGGCTCCACCCCCCCCCCCCCCCTCTCAATCCCTGTATCGATTTTGACTTGATAGGGGCCTATACCTGATGGAATTTGCTTCATTCAATATAAAATCATAACGGATAGAACGCCTTGAATACAGGCCAAACAGCCTAACGACATTTCCGTGTCACGTGACAACCAGTATTAAACGAGAATGTGCACAACCCTATGGCGACAAAATTTGCCGCAAAAGTTGAGCAAGTTTAGGGACAGTGATTTTCCGTTTCAAAAAATTGCCTTTTCCGTTTCAGAAAATCTCAAATTCCGTTTCAGCACGTCAGAAAACGGAAATTCCGTTTCCCCATAGACTTTGTACACACGGAAAAGTGACAATTCCGTTTACACATTGAATAGCAAAATCAAAACATATGATGTACACTCGCACTGGTCAAAATTTGTATCTGCCACTGTACCAACAACACAATAGAATCCGTTCTAATCGGATCTATGCGGGTGCATAAAATATTTGTTCACACCCATTTAGCATGCATACATCCTCACCTTTCACATTATTAGCATTATTTCACGGTGAAATGATATTTCATCGATAATTTTGGGGTTTTTTTTACATCGTTATCATCAGTCAACGGCTTTTACCAATCCGCCATCTTGGATTTGAAGACCACGATATCGTGCTGTTACATCTTCAAACGTAGAGGGCAGCAACACACGACCGTGTAGTTGAACGATATGTGTGCATAGCGCATGTGAAGCCCAACCCGGCCGGCCGGGTACGGGGTACAATCGAGTGTGCTGATGTCGAGTGCAGAAACGATGTGTGAATTGTCATGATAGTAGCGAAGTGAGATAGAGTTTTCTGGGGTTTTGTGGCCATTTAATATTCTCATTTTGTTGTGATTTTGGAGTAATTTCTGTTGCTATTCTGTGTATTTTGAGGGAAAATACGTTTTCCGTGATTTTCCGTTTGAAATGCCACTTTCCGTTTCAAAAGGCCCTTTCCGTGAATTCCGTCCGTTTTCCGCGATCGCGGAAAATCACTGTCCCTGCAAGTTCTGGACAAAAAGGCTTCAATACCCCAAGAAAAGACCAGGCGAGTACTATTTATAAATTTTTTCCATTTAGTAATATCTAGAGTCTAATTTAAGAATAGATTTCGTCATGGAGCTCCATGGTAAGATCTAGTAATTTAAGTCCAACATTTAATTCGCGTGCACTCACTTTTTTAACACAGGAATTAATAGCCTTGGTGCCTAGAGTGAATACAGAGACCGAAGTTCTAGCCATGCTAGCGCGATCTGTACAGGGGACTCAATCATCAATGGCCATATGTTTATGTACTTAAGATCGGATATAACGGGGAAGTGAATTTGCGCGACAGCCGAGGTAAGTCACTGTTTTAGTTCCTTTTAACTTGATTTTTCTCTGTTTTTTGGCAATTAATGCCAAGATGGAATATTAATTTGTATTTTTGGTCGCGTTAATTTTCAAAAATTGTATTCATTAAAGACAAAAATTGAAGAGCCCCGACGGGGGGATTTTGCATTGCAAGTCCCCTAATGGTGGCTGCACGATAGCGAGCCGTCTGTGTACGAGGAGAAATAAAAAATTTAAAAAAATGTTAAAAAACTCCTCGAAACAGACGGCTGCCAGCTGTCTATCTAAAACCATGCATGAGAACACACTTTTTTTGTTACGAACGGGACTACGGTACGGTACGTACGATACCCAATGACAAAGCAATAACACGGTTTAATCTACTTACTTTCTTTTTCAATCGCTGCCAAAAGATCACCTTTCGTTTTCTTGTCATTCTTATGACTGTCTAATGTTAAAAGAAATCGAAGCTGCGCTATCTGTAAGTCTGGGTTCTTCTGAAGACCCTCTTCTTCGAAGTTTTCCGAAGGCATCTTGTCCGTAAGTTTGCAGAAAATTCACCAATAAATCGACATTGCTTGCTTTGACGCATGCGCAATTGCCGGCGCGGGCATGCGCAGCGCCAGTGGCCTGATGGTAGTAGTAGTGAAAGATAATTTAAAAAAAGAAAGACTCGTATCGGGGATTATTTTATTTATTGAATTATTTATTTATTATATTTATTTATTTATTTATTTATTTATTTATTCATTTATTTATTTATTTGTTCATTTATTTATTTATTCATTTATTCATTTATTTATTTATTTTATTTATTACACATATTTAAAAAGGGTAGCCAATCAGCAGAAACACTGGTTTTCATTGGGGCCATTTGTAAAAATACAATGTAAAATATGCATGGAAATAATCACAAAGATGTATATCAGCCCACAAATTGACAAAAATGATAAAACAAGACTTAAACTAGAATGCGTCCCCCAAAAAACTATACACTTTTGAAATGGCTGCCAAATATAAAAAAACATAACACTTTGGGGGGAAAGACTTATATATATGGAAAGCCAATAAAGTCAACTTTCAAATGTTGACCAAAAAGTTGAAAAACTATTCATGCTTGAGCGAGCAGTGCCCACTGAAACAAAGGGTATGAAGATTAGGCTAGGCTGGAATTTCTTTCATTTTTTTTATTGGAACTTGCAAGGTTGAGGGGTTTGTGATGAAATAATGATCAATTGTGATCAGTTTGTTGTTTGAGAAAATTTCATGAGTTATCAAATTGAAATTTAATGCATGAGTGATCATGAATTGCAATTTTTAGTGCAGCATTTTGACTTTATCATGTGGATATCAACAATGTGTTCACGAGAGTCAGGAGAATAGGGGGCAAGATAGGACTTATAGGTGAAGTACGTTGATGCATGGGATAAAGGTCAACAGAACATTCAGCAATCCCTCCCTCCATCTCTACCCCCCCCCCCCCCCCACTTCTCTCCTCCTAATTAGTAACTAAGTGGCGGCTAGGCTGGTCAGGAATTTTCCTTGCAGTTTTTGAGAGGTTAGTCCTTTGGAACTTACAATGCTAATGGTTATGCTACCCCAGAAGGAAAAACCAGTAAGACCAGTAAGAATTTTTACTGGTTTCCAGTAGAATTTTACTGGTTTCCAGTATATTTTTACTGGGCCAGTTGATTTTTAACTGGACCAGTAAAAATCAACTGGAGACCAGTTCCAACAATTGCATTCCAGTTGAAGCAATTAGTAATACCAGTTAAATTGTTTTTCATCAAACTGGTGTTTCTGGTCCAATAAATGGTTTCCAGTAGATTTTTACTGGTTTCCAGTATATGTTTACTGGACCAGTTGATTTTTAACTGGAGACCAGTTCAAACAATTGCATTCCAGTTGAAGCAAAGTAGTAATACCAGTTAAATTGTTTTTCATCTAACTGGTGTTACTGGTCCAATAAATAATGACTTTATTTCAAGTCAGATCATTTGACGAATTATGGAATATGAATCTTGCAATTCAGAGAAAGTTATTATCGTTATCATTGTTATCATCATTCTTCTTATAATTATCATAATTATTATCATTATGATTATTATGATCATTGTTATCATTCTTATTACTGTTATCGTTGTTATTGATATTGTAATTATTATTATTAATATTATCATAATTATCAAGTATTAACATCATCATTAAAATAATTATTTCCTTTAATTATGATTAAGATCAAAGCAAGATATATTCCTCTGATACAGTCAACTGGTCTAAAGTAATTTATTGTTTGAAATTGAACTGGTCAAGACCAGTAATACCAGTAATTCTGATGATGCTGATCACGTGGTTTACCTCATTTGCATATTTCCTATTTTATAAAGAAAAATCAGGATTTAGAATGGAATATCCTTGCAATGGCACTCATTGTTGTTGAAAAACTTTCCAAATAAGTGTGTGAACTAATTCACAATGAAAACGTGTAATTTCATATATCACATTTAAAATAACAGCAGAAACATTAATTTACTAACCATCTTTTCCATCACATTTCACTGACCATGGTATATAACAAACCAAATGCATGTAATAAATTGATCCAGTAGGACCAGTACGAGGACCAGTAGAAAATACCAGTAAAGACCAGCTTGAATTGGATGAAGACCATGCAGTGAGACCAGTAACAACCACCAGAAAAAAGACCAGTATAAAATTCCAGTAATTCAAGACCAGTTAAATTTTTAACTGGACCAGTCAAATTTTAACTGAACCAGTATGACCAGTTAGACCAGTAAACCGATATTCCAATTTCCAGAGTTACCAGTTAAAATTCTACTGGTCTAACTGGTCCAGTGGAACTGGTTTTTCCTTCTGGGACATAAATGATCGAGTGAGATAAGTTTTGGTTTCTTACGCAAATTTCATGAGTTATACTAAATTGAAATTTAATGTATGAATGAACAGGAATTGCTGGACCTCAGCAGTGTGTTCGTGAGAGTCAGAGTAATATGATGGTACCTGTTACAAGCAAGAGGGCGAGATATGGTAAGACTTGGTCAAAAGGGTATTCCTCTTCCTTGTGTCCTTTTACAAATTTAATAAAAGTCTTATGTTTACCCCTTCCACCTCCATTTCCCCGGCTTCCTCCCCCCCCCCCCTCTCTCTCTCTCACTTCCTGGATTGTAGCCTATTCAAAATTTAACTGCCAAGTGACCGGTGGCTGATGGTCATTTTTTTTCATTGAAAGATTACCAAGAAACTGATTGATTATGATGATTTATAAAATAATTTATTGAAAAAAAACTGAATGTTTGATTGATCACATTGCACATTGAATGAGTTGATTTATTGATAAATGGTTGATTAAATGATTGATAGGAAAAAATTGATGCCCCAATTTAGAATTTATCATTAAATCAACATTCTGCTCTGGACTTCATGCGTAAAAGTACATGACAATAGCAATCAGTCTCTCAACAGGAGGGGAGGACGGGAGAGAGAGAGGGAGAGGGGGGATTCCATCAACCTATTTCTCCCACTTCAGTCCTATCTCACCCCTATTCTCCCGACTCCAATGAACACATTGCTGAGATCCACATGATTAAGTTGAAATGCTGCCCCAAAAAGTGTAATTTGTGTTCACTCATGCATTAAAGTTCAATTTAATAATTTATGAAATTTGCTTAAACACCCAAACCTGGTCAAGGTTGATCATTAATTCATCACAACGCCCTTAACTTTGCAAGTTCCATAGGATTTGCCTCTCAAAACTGACATGAATTAGAAGGCTAATTCCGGCCCAGCCTAATTTTCATACCCTTTGTTTCAGTGGGCACTGCTCGCTCAAGCATGAATAGTTTTCCAACTTTTTGGTGTCATTTGAAAGTTGACTTTGGCTTTCTATATACAATGTGTAAGTCTCCCCCTAAAAAAGGTGATATTTTTATTTCATTTGTCAGCCATTTCAAAAGTGTATAGTGTTTTGGGGGGATGCACTGTATATACATAGTGTACAGCAATATGTTACAAAGTACAAAATAAATGTTAACATTTAGTTACCTTATTGAGCAAAAACAAAATGGTGAATAGCTAAAATGCATGACAAACAGCAATAAATACATGCATGGAAATACTGCTCGATTCTTAACAGAAAAGATTCAACAAAAGAATATATAAATTTGGCTAAGCGAATTAAACTATGGATGTTTAAACATTCGCACACAGTATTTATACATCCATACAAATATTGATTCATATTTTGTAATAAGGCATGGCACTGGGAAGCGGGGCTGCTGGGGGTGAAGCACCCCCCCAAAAAAAATTTTCTTGGGGGTGCTGCGTGTGTAATTTTCCATAGGCAGCACTCCTGGAAATCTGGTAGGTATGATTATAAATGACACAAATGTAATGAACATGAACAACATTTTGTAGGAAACCGCCCCCCCTTCAGAATTTTCCTACACAGTGCTTAAGCTAAATTCACCCTTTTTCAGATCGAAATATCAAGTATTTTTAGCTCACGCTTCGCGCTTGCATTATTGATTTTCCTAATGAAAAAAAAACATGTGTTAGAATGCCCAGATCTTAGGTCTAAATCTAGACACGCGCACGCATATTTATTCAGAAAATCAGTTTTTTAATTTATTTAAAACGTGCTTAAATTATGTTTCAGATCAGAATAATAAAAAAAACATTTGCTCGCACTGCGCGCTCACATTATTAATGTAGGAAGACACCCAATTACCCATTCTTTTCCTGATTTACAAAACAGGAATAGAATGTCCCGTTTTAGGTCTGAATTCACAGTTTTGTTTCCGCTCGCGCTTCGCGCTCGCATCAATTGTATTCCTATCCTGTTCATGATTAGAAAAGTGCTTAGAATGTCCCGTTTTAGGTCTAAAAAAACCTCAATTTTGATTTCACTCGCGCTTCGCACTCGCATTAATTGTATAGTTATAAATCTATCCTGTTCATAATTACAAAAATTGCTTAGGATGTCCGGTTTTTAGGTCGGCCTTCGTCAAAATTTTTCGGCTCGCGCTTCGCGCTCGCATTATTTCATTGTTGAATATATCGTCTTTATGGGTAACTGCAAACTGTTCTTATAACAGGTCCCTTTTACGATCAGGCTAGAACGTATATTCATATATACGTGGAGTGCAGTGGAGCGTTGTGGCCCAGTGGATTAGTCTCCGGACTTTGAAACAGAGGGTTGTGGGTTCGAATCCCAGCCATGGCGTAATTTCCTTCGGCAAGAAATTTATCCACATTGTGCTGCACTCAACCCAGGTGAGGTGAATGGGTACCTGGCAGGAATTTATTCCTTGAAATGCGTGTGCGCTGTAATCTTAGTAATTACGGCTGCCAATTAAGCTACAGCTGGGGTAATAATATCCAAGTCCTTTGGAAGCGCATAGAGACATTATTCATAATCGTGATATGCGCTATACAAGAACTGTTTATTATTATTATTATTATTATATATTTAAAAAATTTGCTCGCGCTGATCGCGCTCGCAGGAATTATTTGTTAGATACTCATCTCATTTTCTGGATCACAAACATTGCTCAAAATGTTCAATTATCCGGACACAATACATGATATTTTCAAAACTTTTAGCTTGCGCTCGCACTATTTAATTATGTATCTATGTTATCTTATAAGAAAAGGCTAAGAAAAAAAGTAAGTCCCCCTTAAACAAACATCCATAATTTCCGAACCACTGGGAGCAGGGGCGTAACATGGGTCGCCAGGGGGGGGGGGGGGGCAAGAGCAAACAATTTCCCGGTCATTTCATGGTATGAACAGGATTTTTTTATGATTGTGCCCGAGCATTAGGGTGAAGCTCAATGTGTGATAAGTACAAAAAAGAGGGGGCACAGCATGGCGCGCGCGGCAAAAAGTTGCTAAATATAAGTCCCTAGCGAGCGAAGTGAGCGAGAAAAAATAACATTTTCATGAGAATCGAACTCTGAGATTGATTTTTGCAATTCAGAAAATAACATATTTTACATCTTCCTTTCCTTTCATCTTTTTTTTTTCGGTTGTAGAACTTTTTGGGGCAAGTGCTATGCATATCGGCACCATGATTTTTAACAAAGGAGGACGCAAAATAACCTGGGGGCAACACACAATTTTTTGCCTATTTTACAAAATCGAGCGAGAAGCGTGAGCTAATTTTTGTCAATGCAGGCAGTACTGACTTGAAAAGGTACCTGTTAAGGACTACATGTAGCTGTTTGCATTATTGGGTCATGAAGATGATATCTCAACAAATAAATAATGCGAGCGCGAAGCGCGAGCTGATTTTTTTTTATATCCCGAGGTGATTACTGGACGTTCTAAACATATTTTGTTATCATGAACTGGATGGCTATATCTAACTTAACAATATTGATGCGAGTGCGTAGCCCGAGCTGAAATTTTTGGATTTATGAAAATTATGAATACGCAGGATGTGCATCTCGTTAAAACGAATAATGGAAACTCTAATCGCGAGAAGCATACAAACTTGAGCACTGGATTTTTAAGCCCCATGTGAACAGATAATTTACTTATCTCAGTCAATAGTTACTGCGTGCGCGTAGCGCAAGCGAAATTGTGAAATTTATATAATGACCTGAAAGATTTGCGTTGACAAAAATGTTGGGAGCTACCAGTGAATGGATGATAAAATTCTAAAAATTTAAAGAACGAAAGGCTATTTTGGAGCACTTTGCAGCTTTAGGATGCTTGGGGCTTGTAACAACATTTAATATATATATATTTTTTCAAAATTTCGGGGGGGGGGGAACAAGTTGGGAGGCCAACTCACTGGGGACAAATGCCCCCGCGCCTCCCCCCCCCCCCTTGGTGCCATTCTATGCTGTCAATGGTTCGGGGCGGAGCCCCCGGAACTGGCATTGTAGATGGCCACTTTTTTTTATCAAACCGCGGGTACATACACAACACATAACTTCAAAGCAGTTGCGGATAATAAACGAAATATTTGGAGGCAGCATAGCATAGCAAATGTGGTAAAATTTTGAAAAGTCGCCAGCGAGCGAGGAAAAATTGGCCTTTTAAACTTATTTTGAAATAAAATTCTAATTATGTGATAATAGCTTTGGAGATTAAGCCAAAGTAAACGACAAGAGGCTTTTTACAGTAAATCAAGCCAGCGTAAAGCTTTACTTAGAGGTTAGGACATAGGGGGATATAACTAGCCCTTGGCGAAGGATTTTTTTTTCCTGATTGCATACAATTTAGCAAGCTTATAATAGACGCCATCCCCCTTTCTTCCCGTTCTTTTTTATTTTTCAATCCTCGGCAGCCCGACCGTATTACAAGTTCTTTTCTTTTTTATTTCTTGTCCCTAATTTTTCTCCCATTTTCCCGCCATTCTTGCCCGTGCCATTCAGGAGTCATGTCTTTTGATTTTATAACCCTCTCTTGCTTATCATGTTAATGTAATAGTATTTTATTTTTTGTACTTTCTCACAGTCATGTTCGTTCCTCCCTTTTCCCGCTTTCCTTCCATTTTCCCTATTTGTTTTCTTTCTTTCTGTCCCTTTCTTTTCACATTTTCCCTTTCCCTTTCCTTTTTCCATTTCCTCTTTTTCTTTATTTCCTTCCCTTTCTCTCTTTCTCACTTTTCTCTTTTCCTTTTTTTATTTTCACGGTGAAATCCGCCAGGGGCCGGGGGGGGGGGGGCAGCTTGCCCACTCCCCCTGCCGTTGCGCCACTGAACTGACTGGGAGTTTTTAATACATTTTTACAAAACGGTGAGCGTAAATTCTATAAGCTACCCTCTTAGTGAATGTTACGGACGTATTGTCATGCTCCAGATAGCACCGGCAGAACGAAAAATCATAACTTTTTAAAAGTCACAAGCAAAATATCATGACTTTGGTTTATTGGACATTGGCATGATGAATATAGAATAGTCAGAAGGCTTGTAAAATGTACTTTCTAAAAGACGATACAACTTTTTTGCTAAATTTCACGGTTGAATAAACACAGTCAAAATTTGCTATTATTGGAATATTTACACATTACCATTTTGTTTTTGTTTATCTGCTTATATTCATTGCATTGTATATTTGTTTTGTATTATTTTGTACTTCTTGCTTTGAACAAAATATTGGCAATTGCCAGTGACGTTCTAATAAATTCAATTCAATTCACATTCATATCAATGAAAATGATCGAATATGCATGATGACAATTATTTTGGGGAATCGTATCTTCAACAATATTCATTATTTCACGGCTCAATGAACAAATATTAAATATCATTGGTAAAGTAATGTTTCAATTTGGCAACTGAAATTTTCTTTTCTCAACCTTTTCCGTTATGTTCATGTACACATGCTTCAATGATTCAAAGGCGTTTATGCTCTGGCGTAATTGGAAAAAATGCAATTGCTAAGTATGGATATCTGCCATAAACCTTGTATGTTTAATTTGATTGGACTTTTATGAAAATCCCGATGTTTACTGTTCAGTGAGAACACAATATTCGAAAATTATGCAAATGAGAAGAAAGTTCAAGGCCTTAATAGTGGCCCCACTCTGTGCCGTATCGAATGGTTATTTGAATGTGCGAGCCCTTTGGATAGTTTCACTCTGAAGCCATGTGCGAAGTTTCATGAGAAAACTAGTGGCAGAAGAAGTAACAAAACCGTCTATGCTGAAACAAACCCTATTTCACTTTTGTTAAAATTTTGATTTCCTCTCTCATATATATACATTGTGTTCACTATGGGTGCATAATGTTTTAGAATATAAGTAACCCCTTATTAAATAAGGTGGAACTTTTTTCAAAGCTGTGTTTAGCAGTATCATTTGGCAGTAATGTTTGGTCGCGTATATTCAGCCCCCCCCCCCTCCCCAAATCACAACAGTCGTTGCGATGCGACGCCCCTGACTATCACTATGGAGGCGCGATGTAGCTCAGTCGGTAGAGCGGGGGTTCCGGATTCCGGTGACCCGGGTTCGATTCCCAAATTGTGTGCTAGTGCCCTTTGGTAAGGCATTTATCCTCATTACCAGGTCCCTCGGAGAGGACCTTATAAGCCGTTGGTCCCCTGGTTGCTTGCTCACAGGCATTCGTGTTTTCTTAGCAGTCAGGTAAAAAACCTCGGTATAACATAACTATCCCGGATCTGGGCCCAATCTGGGGGTATCGTCACTGAACTATACGTATTCGCATGGTCATCGGCGCGCGCTTAATTCGCCGACGACCCAATGCGACGAACGCAAAGACCTTATAATATATTACTAGACCGAAAGCTGCGTGCGCGTTCAGCACAAAACAAATGAGATTAGGCTCCGCCTACCGCGATCATTTGAAGACAAAAATAAGCCCTCATTGACATTCATGAGCATGAAGATATTCATAATCCGGCCTTTTCATTGGCTAAGAGCGTCATTAATACGCGATTTCCCCGATTCTTTGTCATCGATACTAGTGGTATCGTGTTACAGAATTAATTATTCATTTGACCTCATTACGTCATCTAATTTATTCATTCTGAAACTTTTCTTTCCACACACAAGATGGACCTACGAACACTCCGGTGAGTACGTATTAATTGATATAACCACATGAATTCAGTGGACTATTTACACATTTCACACTGTATTTTGTGATCTTAGGTTATTTCTTTAACAAATTAGAGAATTTGCTACCATTCTTCTGTTAAAGGAAAGCAGAATTTGGTCTTTGATATTGAAGTTAGATTGTCATCGTCGCCCAGTGCAGCCTGTACTGTAGGCTGTATGTTGCTTGCAGTGTTGTGGTTAAGCCGTTATGCCGCTGTGTTAACCACATGTATTTTGTACGGGCTCCTAGCCGGCTGGGAATCGAGAGATAATCGGGCTGGTTTGGTTCACCTCCAATAATGACCAACCCACGATTGATTAAAACAAGAAGAATGGGGCTTCTTTTTGTACACTGTACGTTAGATCTAGGGGGAGATCTGCATCTATCTTCAGTAGATCGAGACTCAGTCAGGAATAAACTGTGAAGCGGAGTGTGGATGAAGATACGCCTGTCATTGTGTTGTAGCGGTCGCGCCCCCAGCTTGACCACTAGGTTGATACCTGAAGCTAGAATATAAGGAATAAGTCACTAACCAGTATTTTCCTGGAGTGATGTCCTAGTTCCTGTCTATTCCGTGTGAGTTCAGCTTCAAATACAATGAGCCAAGGGATCCAACGTCCTCCAGCGTCTAAAAGGGGTCCAGCGCCATCTCCCGGTGGAAGACCTATATGGGGGGTGGGGTGACTTACTACAACAGTCCCCCCCGTTCTATAAAACTCGGTCCCTCGAGTTTCCAACCCAAATGGACGCTATCCAAACCAGACACCAGGCAGAGGGAGGAAAAAATTCTCCACTCCCTAGGCACCCCAACCAGGAGACCTTATCTCCCGGCTGGGCATGAGTAAATACAAGCCCATTTAAAAATTCCCTTTGGTCTTTTATGTACACAATGCTCCTTAAAATTTGGCAAAAAGTACTTATGCAGCATTGTTCTGTCCCAAGTCTGCATTCCCAAAATTAATTATAATTTGCTACCCGTAATCAGCCATAAACATATTCCGTTCTTTTATAAATAAAAACTCCAAAACTATCCAAAACACTTGGCACAACTGTGCTAAAAACTTGTTCAACACTTTAAACTTTAAAAACCCGTAACATGAAAACGGTAAAAACCCGTAATAACACCTAAAAACCTAGAGTTTTGAGGTTCTTTAAAAAACCCATACAAAACATATAGAACAATGGTATATATATATAAAAATATAAAACCCATACAAAAACCCATATCCCAGGAGGGTCCCCCCCTTCCCAGAAAGCTCCACTTTCCCATAGCAGTGGGCTGCCGCTGGCCCTCCCCTGTCGAGGCACCATCTTACCCGGGCTGTGCAACACATAGCATTCCCGTTCGGTTGAGAGACTGGAGCACCAGTACCCAACCTAGGTCCCCCAGGTGCAGGAAGGGGGCGTCAGCGCTGCCATTATGCGAAAAGGGCCATTTAAAACACTCCCCTCCAAAGCGGACCATGAAGCATTTCCTACATGGCCTAAATATACAAAAAAGATAGACGAAAACAACGAACACAAACAGACACAAAGAGGAGGCGACTCGGCTGGTCCCTCCCGTACAGAAAAACATATAGGGTCCTAAACGCGCTAAGCTAACCCAAAAATGCAAAGGGAATCGAAATCCCTTCGTGACAAATGGAGGACAGATCTCCTCCAGTCCCTTTTTTCCTCACTACACCCCATAGAGTGCCAGATGGTTAATCCTAGCTCGCTCCATGAGGGTGAGAAACCTTATCCGCCAGGCTGAGGTGACAAGCTCTCCCACCTCGCTAGTGAACCCAGGGTAGGATCCTTCTCCTGTTCCACCCGTAACGGGTCGATGGGCAGCTGCCCATCGGTAACGCCCACTGGCCTCACCCTGACCGACTTGTACTGGACTGGCTCCACCTACAAGCTGAACCATTAGCCCCAATAGTACGGCTGCTTGCCTGTAATTCGGTAGAGGAACCGCGATCCAGGTGAACCCATTTTTCAACAGGGAGCGATCCCATCTCCCTTCCCTTCAATTTTTTTTTTCAGTTTCCCCCAGCACCTCAGAGCAGGTTACCTTAAGGTGCCTATCAGATGGGTTCTGTTTTCCCAGCCCTGTAAACCGAACCGGGAACTAGGAGCAGTAAGCCATCCTAAGGGTTAAACATGAAATCCTCTAAACGTTGGTCTATAATGCCGGTGATCCGCTTGACTGCATTCGGAGGAACAATTACCCGCTTGTGCAAATGAACCCGGGCAATCTGCCGCCCAGGGTCATCACTATACCAAAGTGGAATCCTCTGACCTCCCAACTGCATATGCGGATCTAGGAGGTGAATCGCAGCCTTGCGCTTGCTGAGGAAATCTAATCCCAGGAGCATATGATCAGCTATAGGGGCTACATATACTTCCTCCGAGAACGTCTGGTTCCCAAGCTCTATTGAAAGGGGACCGACAATTGTCCCTCTCATCTTCATATCCCGTCCCGCTGCATGTAGGATCACTTCTCTCAGTTTAGGGGGCTGGGGGTCCAGTGACTGCAGGAGCCTATCCGAGATGATGGACACCTCGGCTGCGGTATCTACAACTGCGCTTACTGGCTGCCCCCCTATAACAACTGAGACCTTGAGAGTAGAGCGCGACTCCAACCTACACACCACTACCTCTTCAATCTCGCTTGCACACCCAAGCCCAGGGAGAGCATCTGGAACTGATTCCAGAATGGCTTCACCCAGGTCTGATATTCGGGTGTTCGAGGGAACTGGATCCCTCGCCGCAGCCTCTACATAAGTAGCTATTCCGGTTACATTATTCCCTGGGACTATCAGGCGCTCTGACACGCCCTCTGTTATTCCTTCAGATGAGCCTACAGATGGCCCCTCTGAGCTGCTTGCTAGCTTGGAACCCTCTATTTGGCCTCTGGCGGTGGGGGCCGGGGGCTGGCCAGCTCCTCCGACCCGCTGGAGTTTTCCTCCTCCTGGTCCCCTACAAAGGAAACTTGTACCTTGGCCCTGTTTTCCTGGACCGAAGGACAATTGTTCCTGTAGTGGCCAATCCCGCCGCACTCATAGCACCGGTCCCGACCGGGTGACCTCCCGCGTTCACGCGCTGGTTGGGGCCTAGTCTGGATAGCCTCCAGGACCTTCTTGAGGTCCCGTTCCAAACCACCCAGACGCTGCAGATCCCGCTCGATGTGGCCCAAGCGTTCATCGGTCTTGCGTTCTAGGTTCACCAACCTTTGCTCAAGGGCTGCATTGTTCCCTTGGGGTAGTTCCACCTTACGGACCTCCCCTTCATTAGCCTTAGACACTGCCTTGGGACGCCCGTACATTGCGCGGTGCACGTGTTGGTGCCACTCAATATACTTAAGCGCCTCATTCACGGTAGATGGATTCCGCGTAAGCGCGTGGCACCCCGCCTCTCGGTTGAGGGCGCCCTGGCACAGGCGAAGGACCGCCTGTCTATTCGGGTAGGACCCATTGACCCCTGGAAAAGCACGCGCTGCTAGCTGGAGCACCCGGTCTGCCCAGTCTGGAAGGGATTCAGTGGGTCCCTGCTTGGCTGCCACAAACTCCAGCTGAGCAGATTCAGAGAGCCCTTCCTCCCCGAACCTGTGCTGCAGCCGAGCCACTAGACCTGCATATGTCATATTTGGCTCTTGGTCCAAGACCATTAGCAAATAATCTTCAGCCTTCCCTTTCAGGCCCCAGTATAGCTGGCTTACGCGCTCCATTGCAGTCCAATTATGGTGATCAGCAAAGGCGGAGAACTTTCTGAAGAAAGCCCTCCAGTTACCCTTGCCGTTGAAAGTGAGGGACTTTGGCAGCGTGTAATATGGTAATCCACCACCAGTCCCCCTTCCTGAGGAACCACTAGAATTCGCAGGTGACGCAGCCGGGCTACTAAGCGGCGAAGATGAACTGTACTGGGCTGGGCGTGTCATACCCGCCCGCACATTCCTTGCGCTGTAATCTGGGGTAGGGGGTGGGGCTGAGGAGCCCCTCCCGTCTCCTACCCTGGTCTTTATACCTGCCCCTTGCCTCCCCCCTTGGGAGGGATGCCTAGCGGGGAGGTCATCACCTCCGGACCATTCGCTTGAATCACCACTTACCTGCATGCCTCTATTCGCATAGGCCCCATTAGCCTCTTCGCCTATTAGGTGCCTGGGTCTGACCCTCGGCTCTACACCAACTCTCATACTTGCCTCTCGGGTGCTTGGGGGCTCGGGCCCCCGCTCCTCCCGGAAGTGAGATGAGCTGGCGCCCCAGGACCCACTAGACTGGTTACTTTGACTTGACCTAGGGGGCTGATGTTGGTCATAGGAGTAAACACCCCCGGAACCTGCCACCCCATTTTGGTCAGACTCGCTATGCGGGGTGCTCGCAGTGAGGCTTCCCCTAGGGGTAATAAAAATACTGCCCTCTACCCCTTGGGTGCCCTCCCAAAAATCTACTCTTCGTGCTAGCTCCCTATTGCTGCATAGCGCTGGGCTGCTCTCAAATAGCTCAGGGGTTATTTCCCCCTGATCCATTCGAATCCCCTGAATTATCCCAGCTAGGGCTGAACTTAGCCCTAGCGACCTGAACTCCTCAAAGGAGCACACATTGATAGGGATTTTCTCTTCCCCGTCCATGTTGTGTTTACCCTAATTGGTGTTATCCTAGCAAGGTTCAGTTAGGCCCAATACTGAGCCCAACCAAACCCCCGTTGAAATTATCCCAAAGCTATTCTAAAACTAGGTCTCAATCTAACCCAATCAATTTATGGTTAGGCACAATAATAAGCCCGACCAAGAACCTACTTAAATTTATCCCAAAGTGGCCCCAATAAATTCTTTTAAGTTTAGCAACTAAAATTATAAACCCGGTATAAGTCCAAAAATATACCTTTAACAGTTAATGGTTAGGCACAGTAATTAGCCCGACCAAAACCTGCTAAAGTTATCCAAAAAAGCTATCCCAAAAAATTAGGTCCAAATGCAGACCCAATTTATTTTATAACAATTCTTTTATTTTTAGCAACTAAAATTATAAAACCGGTATAAGTCCAAAAATATACCTTTAACAGTTAATGGTTAGGCACAGTAATTAGCCCGACCAAAAAACCTGCTAAAGTTATCCAAAAAGCTATCCCAAAAAATTAGGTCCAAAAGCAAACCCAATTTATGGTATAAAATTCGTTTTATTTTCTTTTTAGCAACTAACAACCGGTAAAGAGTCCAAAATTATACTTTTAACAGTCAATGGTTAGGCACAGCGATAAGCCCGACCAAAAACCTGCTAAAGTTATCCAAAAAACTATCCCAAAAAATTAGGTCCAAATGCGAACCCAATTTATGGTATAAAAGTCTAGCTTTTATTATTAATTAGATTAGTTTAGTTGTTGCTAATAGTTTGCACTAGCACTGCCAAAAAGAATAATTGTAGCTCTAAAAATATTTATATTAACCTCTAAGCCTAACTTGTCTTTTATTATTAATTTACCTATTTATTTTATTAATCCTCGAAGCTGGTTCTGTCCTCAATCACGCTAGTGACTAGTGCCCGCTCACACCACAGACAAATTACATGTACTTATTCATATACACAGTCACCCCACACTCTCTCCAAAAAAAAATTTTCTTTCTTTTATTTATTTGGCAACGGACTCCCCGCTACAACGAGTGGGTGGGTCCACACGCAACACAACGCTACACACAGGCACCCAAAACCAACCTATTAGGTATGCAATACACAACCAATGGCCGTGCACAGTTGCACTGGATCTAACGTCAAACCCGGAAATGATCGGGCGGTCTAACGTTAGGTCTCGATAATGACCGTGAATTCTACCCAGCTTCGAGTACAAAACGTTCCCCCAAAATTTGGACAAAACACCCTAAAACACCACACAAAATTCAAAATATCCGAAATAGGCAGGCAAGAGAGGATTGGGATAATGCCCTACCTTTGTTGGTCAGTCTGGCTTCCCGTCCTACTCGCCCAAATAATCGCCGTTGTTTACCCGTATACGTGCGATGGATTGGTCCGGCCTGACGTCAGTTCGGATCTCAAACTAGACCCAAACGTTGAGCCGACGATGTAAAACAAGATGGCGCCGGTCGGTGGCAGAGAGAACCAATAATATCTCTCCGCCAATAGATCGCCGTGAAATCTTGGATCGGGCCGCGCGCTTTTACCTAGCCGGAACACACACACTCTTACGCACCTCTCACCCCAACAAAAATAGTTCACTCACAAATCACTCGCAAAACGACACAAAAATCATCCAAACACCCAAAATCACAAGCAAATCACACAATCACACCAACGTGAAACACAGTCCACAACTAAAAACGGATATTAAAGCACAAAACTAAAACAAACTCACAACACAACAACACGTGTGTTCTCCCCCCTTTTCTGGAAATTTCCGTCACGGGACCGGAACTACCATCAGTCCCCGCGACGAAAACCTTACCAAAAAAGACAGGGGACGATTGCCTAAATATGTCCCAAATCAAGATTTAACCTCTCAATTCAGGACAATCGCAAACATGAAACAAGGGACAATATTCATAGAATATACGCAATACGACAAGGCTCTGAATCTAGCCTTATCAACTGTAATTAGCCCAATCTAAAACTGATTTCTCGTACTCGAGCGGCGACCATTTCCCCCCACGCAGCGGGGCATAGGGATTTGCTCGTCCGATGCGCAATAGGGGGCCGTTAGCTCGCCGCGAGACAATTATACCCCAATTAATTTCAATAATTTGGCCTAAAATGCCCACAAAAGCAGGCACAGTCAGGCTCGCAGCGCCACTGTAGCGGTCGCGCCCCCAGCTTGACCACTAGGTTGATACCTGAAGCTAGAATATAAGGAATAAGTCACTAACCAGTATTTTCCTGGAGTGATGTCCTAGTTCCTGTCTATTCCGTGTGAGTTCAGCTTCAAATACAATGAGCCAAGGGATCCAACGTCCTCCAGCGTCTAAAAGGGGTCCAGCGCCATCTCCCGGTGGAAGACCTATATGGGGGGTGGGGTGACTTACTACAACAGTGTCAATCCTCAGTCCTCACTTTGTTTCAGATATCAAATTTATTTTGCATAACTTCAGGCTTCTGCATTTAGCCCCCACCCATTTTAACTCTTATTGTTATTTATAAATATAGTTAGACTCGGTCTTAGAAATAACATGCTGCTCTGCATGTTTGTCTTATTATCAATAGATCTAGGACCTAGATCTCTTAATCCTAGGCCCTACTTACTTTATACTAGTTAGAGTTAGATCTAACGTTAGGGCCTAGGCTACTTTACTTATATTTATTCATCGATGCTATCAAGAGCTAGGCCTACCTAATTCAAATCTAGTCTAACTTATACTTTCCCAACCCTCGACACTTACCCCCAGGGCTTATGATCTAGGTCTGTAATTTAGGCCTAGATCTAGGTCTGGGCCTAGACGACTCCATTTACATGTACGAGTACGACTGTCAGTGGACCAAGGACTATATCTAGATCTACTCTCGGTCAATAATGGCAATGAAGTCTTAGCCAGGAATAAAAGTCAGAGTCAGACATCAAAAATTTCTAAACCGATATAGGGTTTAGATCTCGGTTTAGAACCGAAGCTTTACTTTCTAGGTCTAGATAGATCGAGAGTCCATCGTTAGTCTAACGTTAGATCTAGACCTAATTTAGATACATGAATGCTGTCGCACAGCACTGAGTCTCGTTGGACTAGATCTATACTTTCTTACAAATAGATCTAGACCTAGTGCATGAGATTATGAAATTATGTTAAAATCAAATGAAATAAGATTCGGAAATAAAAAGATCCAGATTTTTTTTTTTTTTTTGGGGGGGGGGGGCAGACATGTGAAAAAATTTAGAGAAACCTAAAATTCAGAAAGCGAGGGCCAGAAGCGACCAATATTACCTAGGGCCGTTTTGTGCATTTTCTAAAGTAAAATTGAAGGATGTCATGCAATTCTCTTTTTGATGAAGGTTTCACATTTCAGCTCTTACCCAAGCCCCTCCCCCTAAACATACGACCATGAAAAAGATCACTTCTTATTATTGTTCTCTCTTTTCTTTCACAAACAGGTTGAATTTGAAGAACAAGAACAACAGTAGAGGTCTACCTATATGGTTCAAGATGATGATCATAAGTGCATGCATCATTTTGCAGATTCTCATCCAGGTATAAAACTAACTAACCCATACAAAATTACAGATACATTACATGCTTTGAATGTTAACCATGTTTAAATTAAATAAAAATAATCCGAGCCACAAAGAGGTAGGATCTGTAATGAATATACACTTCTTAAAGGTCAAGTCCACCCCAGAAAATTTTTGATTTGAATAAATAGAGAAAAATCAAACTAGCACAACTGAAAATTTCATCAAAATCGGATGTAAAATAAGAAAGTTATGACATTTTAAAGTTTCGAATTTTTTTCACAAAACAGTGATATGCACAACTGAGTGACATGCAAATGAGATAGTCGATGATGTCCCTCACTCACTATTTCTTTTGTTTTTAATTGTTTGAATTATACAATTTTTTTTTTTTTTTTAATTTGACAATAAGGACCAACTTCACTGAACCATATCGTATCAAACGATGCTAATTACACATGTTTAGGGAGAAATTAATCGTTGTTTCACTTGGCAATGAGGAGAAAATTATAATATTTCACATTTCATATAATAAAATACAAAAGAAATAGTGAGTGGATGACGTCATCAGTCTCCTCATTTTCATACAGATTAGGATGTGCATATAACTGTTTTGTGAAATTAAGCGAAACTTTAAAATGTCATAACTTTCTTATTTTACATCCGATTTTGATGAAATTTTCAGTGTTATGTTTGTTGGATTTTTCTCTTTTTATTCAAATCAACCTTTTGTTGGAGTGGACTTGTCCTTTAAATATACAGGCTCTCGAGTCTAAAATAGAACCAATGCCAAAAGTTATGTACCTTGGGCAAATTTATAAAATACCGGTTAGGTCATGTCCTTGATCTACTAGTAATTAAATGGCCTTTTTATTTTCTATTTGTATATAAACAAAGCAACATTTATTTTTCATATTTTACAAAATTTATTTCATTCATTCTTCAGTGTGATATTCATATTTCATATTTGTAGATTTACGATTATTTAAAAATCTTGTTATTTTACATTTTGTCCAATAGGATGATGCAGTTTTATAATTTCCATGGAGGTGATTGATGATGATAAATAATTGGTGAAGTAGGCCTAATAGAACAGCGACTAGACCACAAAGAGAAATACAACCTACAGCAGTTATATGAGTGAGTTAATTAGTGAATATTTTTGATAATGGAGGTGTTCACATTTTTTTGGCAACAAATAGACCTGCCTTTGAAAAACCCATTTCAATTTTGTTTTTAGATTATAGTTAGTGTCGTTTTTAATCACAGATCAAAATATTCTGTGCAACAATACATATCAACTTTAATTCTGACTATTTATATAATTTACATATGTTAATTCATATTTATGAGAATTCTCTGACATTTTTTCATAGAGTAGGCCTACATGTAGTTATAATGGAGAGTGGTATGTAAACTGCATAGAACAGGTTTAAGTGATATGCTTTATAGAAGTACAAGTTTATAATTAGTAGAAGTAAGATTCTCACTTTTCTTAAAACATTTATGTTTTTTTAATCACAACAATTTAAATTTAAATTCATTGATTATCTTTCTCTATTTTTTCAATCTGCAGGACTGGTGTAACAGATGTTTTCATTCAAGAAATCCAACAATTCAAGAGTCTGACTTAGGAACCACTTGATGAAGATGGAAAAGGGTTTTTTTTTCCAAGTCCAATTTTTCAACAAAAAAAAAATTATTATCACAACCCCAAATTCATGACGTATGAAATTTCTTGTTGATTTTCATTAAAACTGGTTGCAAAAGGAGAAGCTATAAACATAGAAATAGGAGTGGCTGAGTGAAGTTGAAAGTGGGGGGGGGCATAGGGAAAATGCTCTATTACGTGAAATTTTTAAGAAGTTGCGAGCGAGCAAAATTTTGACATTTTTAAAAAGAAAATCTAAAATATTCAGAATGATATATTTCACCCTTTTCTTTCCTTTTCTCTTTTTTTTTGGGGGGGGGGGCAAGAGTCCTTCAAGCCCCCCCCCCCTCCATCTGTACGAAACTGCATATATACCCCAACTCATGAATTATTAAACTTGATGCACAAAGGATTTCCTTCATAAGTATATTATCGAAATGAGAATATTGTTTTCTTGTTTCAAAGGGCAATCGTCATGGTGACCATAAAACGGGTCCTTCTCAAGTGAAAGGGGCTCAGAACAAGTTCTTTAGGAGCACTTTTCTTGGGTAAAAGGGGGCAGTGATTCTAGAAAGGGCACTTACAAGAAGGCGAGGGGGCACTCTTTAACACATGAAACGGGCTCTCAGATGAAAGGGCACAGAACACGTTCCGGGGGGGGGGCATTTTTGGGTAAAAAAATTGCATACAAGGAAGAGCACTTGGTAACACCTAAAACAGGTTCTCGTCAGGTGAAAGGGACACAGTACACGTTCGTGAGGGGGCATTTTTCTTGCATAAAAAGGCACTTTTCAGTGATTCAAGAAGTAGGGGGAGCTGTGCCCCCCCCCCCCCTCCCCAGGATCGCTGCCCCAGCATACAAAAAAAAATATTTTGGTTCAAAGTATTAACATACGCTTGAGAAAAAGGTAAAGCTTTATCCTCTGATAATGTGATATTTTTTATGGCTAATTAATAAAATTCACCACTAACCAGAAAATTCATTTATGTCTTTCATTTGTGTTCATATAGTATTTGTACAGAGCTAAAATGAAAGTGATTTGGAATGGGCAAAATTCAAAATGAGATGAAGATCGAGAGAGGGAAAGAGTGATGAGAAGTGGGTTGAAAAGAAATGGAGGGGCACATATGAAGAGATAATTTAGAGGGGGGTGGTAAGAGAGCTAGAATGAAGGAAGTAGGAACAAAAGGGGTGGAAGAGAAATAAGACGAGATTTATGGAAACCAGGAGACAGATAACAAGTGGGAAAAGAAGAAGGAAATATATGAAGAGTTAAGTTGCAAAAGGGGTTAGGGCCACTTTGGACCATTCCGAGAAAAAACATGTTTTTATTCTCACTTATTGCAATATTCTTATGAGAAACTAAATTGTCATGATGTACTACTCTATCATGTGAACATAAATTGGGTATAAAAGAAATCTACCTGTTTTCAATTTTTTTCTATATACTTGAAAAAAAAATTTCACTGTGTACCTAACCCCTTTTGCAAGTAAATTGAAGTGGATCCAATCTCTTTTGATAAAAAAAGTGATTTTTTTTTTTGCCACTTCCATTCACGTTTTCATTTGAATTTCAAATTTTCTTTGGTATAATCAGAGTGACTGAAAATTTAGAGGTTTAGAGACAGAAAACAATTAAATATATGAATATGGACCTAACCCCTTTTGACAAATGAGTTCTTTAGAAGAGTTTAGTTGCAAAAGGGGTTAGGTCCACTCCAAGAAAATAATTCTCCCATATTGCAATATTCTTATGCGAAACTGAATTTTCATGATAGCCTACCATGAGAACATAAAATTGGGTATAAAAAAGATATCTACTTGTCTTCATATTTTTCAAGATATTATTTTCCAAAAAAAGTCTGTGTGGACCTAACCCCTTTTGCAACTAAACTGAAATGGACCTAACCCCTTTTGAAAAAAAGGTGATTTTTCTTTGCCATATTAGTTCACTTTTTAATAGGAATTTCAACTTTTCTATGGTATCATCTTATATATCGCTACTAAAAATCTATACATTAAGACATAAAAATCAAGTTTGATGAAAAATTGACCTAACCCCTTTTGAAAATGAGCTCTACATATGTAGGAGAAAGGCGGCACAAAAGAATTTTGAGTGGGAAAATGATTAAATGGAAAAAAAAAACAGAGTAAGAAATGCTGGAGAATAAAGGGGACAGGAAACGTATTAAACATGATAAATTTGGGCCCGTTTCATCATGAGTTACAAGTATATATTACAGGGATGGCAAAAGCACTAGAGACCTCTTTAGTACCTAATCACGACTTGATCTACTCTTTTCATCTTCCCTTTTGGAATTAGCAAAGGCCTATAAGACGCAATACAAACAATGCTTTGTTTTTACGTGATATCGCTTGTGATATCGATACTTTATAGAGCGCAACGTATCGTCTCAGATTTGCGCTTGCTTGATTCGCTGAATCCTTCGCGTCACGAGCGCGTAACAAAATGAATACATTAATGAATTTGCCAAGTTGACCTTTGTCATTGCGCTGATGTGCGTATTGTCTAATACACGTACAATACCACAGTTGACGAGGGAGCATCGTACGAAATTAATATTAATGAGGGCTTATTTTAGCTTCTAATGGATTAAACAAAATGGCGGTAGCTTCGGGGGCTTGGACGAACGTATCCGCGCGCGCGTAAAAAAAGTACTAACCAGGCCCCCGAAGCTCCGCCATTTTGTTGGAGACATTTGGGCAAATCCTAAGCCCCCATTTGCATATACATGAATAATTCATCAGTTCGCTGCTCCACACATCCTAATAGATTCTTTATATGACGGAACAGAAAGTAGAGATCAGCGTCACGCATGCGCATTGAGCGAGGTCAACTTTGCGTTAATTATTCATGAAATTTAATATATTCATCACGTGATTAATCTACTGCTTACTACTATTGACCAATCAGCGTTGTTCACTACAATGAGTCATCATGCATGCATCGTTTTTCAATCCGTGTATAGAATGCAGAGCCCCGGACCGGTCCACAGCCTGACACTTCTTAATCTTGTTTAACCTGAAGATGGGGGGGGGGGGGGGGGGGTGAATCGGCCGATTTTTTATCTTCTCTTTAACATCGGTGTATAAAATGAAAGGGGAAGATATTTACGAACTAGTTTATTTCACAATAAGTTAACAATACGCCAATATAAATAATGATGTATTTTAGTTTGAACATTTCACTTTAATACTGGTTTTGTAATTTGGTTCTTTCATTTAAAAAAAAATTACGACCTTTCTCGATCTGCTGTTCTCCAGATCAGAATCACTAGATGCATGTTTCACATCGCAGTGTAATTAGAACCTATCAATTTTCTGTAGTAGTGTTGTTTTTTACGCCAAGCTAGCCTTTCCAATTATATTGATAATGATCATTTAATTCTATTTTGCAGGGGGTGGGTAATCTAATTTCTTTGTGTTCACTCTTTAAGAGTACAGATAAGTGACATGTTATTACCAAACCTCATCAATTTCAGGCAGGGTGAATCTAGGATTTTTCCAAAGGGGGGGGGGGGCACATTTTCCCAAGGAAAAATTTGACGAGCAAAAAAAAAAAAGGGGGGGGGGTCTTCACTTTCAAAAGGGGGACACACTTCTGTTTTAACAGCATTTTACATTACAATTTTTAATTGAGCCTCTCAAGGGGGGGGGGGCGCACTGGTCGGCTTTGCCCCCCCCCCACTCTTTATGAATTGTTTCTCCCTCATTTATTCCAGCCTCCTCTCAAAATAAATCAAGAATAAAATGGCCCTTTATGGTTGCTCCCTGTTGGTAATTTGTCAATTGGCTTTGTCCACTCTCTTGTGCACCCTGGCCTATGCCCCTTCACATTATTATTATACATTATCTATTCTTTTAATCTCTCTTCAGCTCTCTCTTTGCCATATCGCACTGTTATTATTCAACCACACACACAACTCTTTCTCTTATATTTTCCACCTCTCATCTCTTCTTGCAATTCATTAAAAAGGGTCAACAGCAAACTTGAAATCACCCATGTATCTTTCCCATTAAAAAAAAATATATTTTTAGAAATTCTCTGTCACATCTACATAACAGCCATGGATCAAAATTCTTTAAGGGGGGGGGTGGGGCTTTTGCCCTCCCCCTTTCAGATCCTGGTTTTCAAAAGGATTATTATTTATTTTATTTTCAAATTTATTCATTTTTATATCTTTATATATTTGTTATGTTTTATGTTTTTAATGGGGGGGGTGGTGATTTTTACAGGGAAAACCCGCAACTACCACCCCCTCCAACCTAGATCCATGGCTGCACAATGTAGGTCTCATTACTCTTAACTTTAACTTTATGCTGCTTGTTCACTTTTGCTCGTCCATTAATTCTACTAGTACTTCCAGTCTCTCCTCAAATAACTTGATTCACCTAAACTCTCGGCTAAAAAGAATCATAGACTACTTGTTAATTTAGTGACAATGACAAAATTATTATTTTAATTCATTTATTCCAAATACATAAATCAGGTAACAATTGTTTTCCTCTTGAGTTTAAAGATAAAATTTTGATCAGAGCTCATTCCCATCTTCTTAATATGAAATGTTGTGAAAGAGACTACTGTCCTCAGTCTTCTCACAAACACAGATGCGATGTCACATCCCCCCGAATTCATTCATAATTTTTGTTAAAAATTCTTCATTGTCAAAATTGTTACACAATTTCATGTACATATTATAGTGCTGAATTATCATATTTATTCATCATTCCTGTTATGTCATTGTAATAAATTTATTATTCGAAGTATTATTATCATTTATAAACATCATCATTATCTACATCCATATTTGTAAAAACTACTGCTACGATCAGCAAGGATAATTACCCCTAAAGTAACCCTATCCCTCTTAAATTGTTTGGGGGTTTTGTTTGCTCAGTGGTGAGGGGGGAAGCGGTTACAATACTCTATTGTAAATACATGCAGTAATTCAGTTTGATATAGGATGTTTGGCATATTGTCAATGCATTATTCCCTAATTCTTCCACCAGAAAATTATTGTTGGAATTAAAAAAACAAACCCTTAATTTGGTCTTGTATTTCTTGAGTCTCTAAAACAAAGGATGTGAAGCAGAGTCATGTTCCATGTCTGTTGAAAAAAACACACACAAAAAGACAGAAATGTTAGCAATTCAATCAAGCCATCATCAAAATAAATAGAAATAAAACAAATATATAAAAGCTTAATGAAATCACAAGCCGAATGAGTCGCCTTTACAATATCTGGTGTTGATTGAAGAATTCAATAAATTGATTACAAATGACTTTCCACTTGCTTAGCCTATTCTGATGTTCTTATTTAATTTTGACAAGCTAGATCTACCGGTAGGTGATATTGTCCCGTGAAAATGAAAATGGAGCCTGTCAAAACGACTCCAGCCTAGTCTCTGAGCTGATTTCATTTTCATTTAGTCAATGAAACTTAGATCTTGGTCTACCGTGCGAGCCCCCCCCCCCAAAAAAAAAAAAAGGGACACCTCACAAAACCCCAATTTAAGGTAAAAATATTTCTTAAACCTAGAATTATATACCACTAGAAAGAGTATATTCTGATTCTCCCAAATAATTTGATATCATATTCATGTTTGGATAGTCAGTATGTATTCTTTGCAGAGATGTAGATTTTGATTTGCACCGAAATAAGGCATGGCTAAAATTAATGACTCCAGATGCCAATGATGTCAAAATCTATGAGTTAGCCAAATTTCAAAGAAATTAATTTGTGTATTGACACTAAAAAGAGTTTACTAAACAATTATCTTGTAAATTATTGAACATGGGTATTGAAATTTGAAATGGATTTTAATATAACCATTGTAGGATTATGAAATCATCGACATCAGGGGAGCGTTTCATGAAAGTTGTCAGCACTGACAAGTTGGTTTTCTCCGACAGTTACCATAGTAACAGTCAGAGGCAAGTGCCTCACAGCCAATCAAACCAAGGATTTCACTGTAATTGTCAGCACTGACAATTTAGTCAGTGCTGACAACTTTCATGAAACACCCCCCACTCGATCATTCTTGGATAAAGTCATTTGGTATGTAAATACATGAAGTCATTCAGTTTGATATATAGGATGATTGTTTTTTTTTACCTTTTTGAATCAGGAGGGTCCTGCAGCTTAATTTGGTCTTGTAATTCTTGAGTCTTTAAATGAGGATGTGAAGCAGCATCATGTTCTATGTCTGTTGATTAAAACAATACACACAGACAGAAATGTTAGCAATACAAGCTATTGTAAAAAAACACATAACACTTGGACTATAGCGTATATATCTAGATCTAGTCATAGACTCTGACGTACATAGATCTGGAACTAAATGTAAGTAGAATACAGTAGTATAGATCTAGATCTACATCAAAAGTAGATCTAAATTTCATATTTGTTAAACCTACCATTCTGCGAACTTCAATGTTTAATGTTATTGAATCATATAAGTGTTAGATCTAGACTAAAGCTGTCTTGACCCAGGGTTTTTTAAATAGTTTCATGACATTTGCTCTGATGACAAGTGCTCCGATGGAAAATCTGCACGTCAGGCCAAGCAAAAGCTAACCTCCAAAATTAAATAAACCCTTTGGCCTTAACTTAAGACCCTGTCCCTGACTGAAATAGGCCTATATAGATTCTACAGGTCGCTTTGACTTTGTTGTAGGCCTAGATCCAAGTCTAGTCTATGTCTATAGACCTATATAAGCTAGATAGGATAGGAGGTAGACATGTTTTCTTTTAGCTTTAGCCAAGACCTGTAATCAGATCTACCGATGAATTAGGCCCAACTTAGTCTTAGACTAGATCTCTACTCCCCTCTCCTCTAGATCTACGTTGCCGAGTCTGAGGCTGTCCGAAGTGGCGACGTTCAGACCCCGGGGTAGGCCCTACATCTAAGTTAGATTAACTTAGACTAGGTCTAGATCTAGGCGGTAGGCCCAACTTTCAAGTTTAAAAAAATAAAAGAAAACATAAGAACTAGCCTAGCCCTAGCACTAACAAAAAAGTTAGGCCCCTAGATCTAATAGTAGAAAGAAGTTTGGGAAAAACATCTTTTTACAAAATGATCGAGGACTAGACTCTAGACTAGATCTACTAGAGCCGAGGCTATGGTCCTAATGTCTTGATATGTGAATTCAAAGGGAACGGGTTAATGGAGTGACTGTCTTTCTAAATTCAATATGTCTAGCCTAAACGTTATCTAGATTCTAGTTCTTTTCATGCCTGCCGAGATCTTCGGTAGGAATCGAAATTTCAGAGAAACTCTCGCCCAAAAGTCTGGCGTGAATTGAATATACGAGGTCTGAAATGGTAGCAGATGGAGATTTACATGTAATATAGCCGCCATATTTAGCTCACGACGATGGAAATAGTTTTGAGTTTTCGCAAGTCGTTTGCTTCCTAATTGTTCACTTTTTATAAACAAAAATTAATTCATGTTATACCCAGACTTCTAAAGATCCCATATAACATAAGATCTTTTGATTTATTTTTGTAAATGAATTAAAATTCAGCGTTAATCTGACAGTACTCACCGAAAATCTTTCAAGGACATAACCTTCTTCTGTGCGGGTGACGTCACCTTTTAGATAGGGGTCAAATTATGACGTACGAATTTCAATAGAAAAATATATTATTCATGAGGTAATGTCCAATCAAATCACAGTATCTTGCGAGTACGCAAAGAAAAAATAAATGATTCATTAGCAATATGCAAATGGGGGCTTAGGATTCGGTTCAAATGTCTCCCAGGAGGTGTGGCCGAAAGTGGTAAAAAATACGCTTATCACCATGGAGCTTCTATGGAGTATCTGTACGTTATATGCAAATGTTATTTAAATGAGGCTTTTCCGCGGGTGCTACCTTTCCGTCTATACGTATTTATTAGTCTATGGTACTAACCATAGAGTTATATATTTAACTCTATGGTACCAACTGAGAATAGCGCATAGTGGAATAGCGCTATACTATAATAGCGACCATTAATAAGACAATAAAGCTAGCAGACCAGAAATTGTTCGATTTTAGTAAGGTGTATATAAATGCGCAAATCAAAATCCAACATAAAAAAACAAAAAAAAAAACTCATATACATTCAAGTAACGTACTCTCGCTGTGTAACTATGTAACGGATAAATCACATAAAAGTTTGATGAATCAGCGCAGAATATATAATAAACCGAAATATGGCCTACATGGGTAACATGACAACAACTGCATTGACCATTGAAATATTTGCCCTCGTTTACCATTCTTTCCTCTGAATTTGAACAAATTCCAATTTAGTATTACCTTTTGCAAATCAATGCTGCATCATAGAAGGATCGTATCATTCCAATGACTTAAATATAGACTCGAGTAGCCCGTGCCCTTTTCGTACAAGCCAGCATATGCCATGCTGTCACGGGATAATGGTTTCGTCACGTGACAGATCGAGGCGTCAATCCTAAGGGGGGAGGGGGCAAGGGGTTTGGGGCGATCGGCCACCAATGAAAATATTAAGCATATATCGTTTTGCCCCCCCCCCCATAATTCCGTAAGTGCAAAAATAAAACAAAATTGTAATGTTACACAGAAATCAGCAAATTAACCAAACACAATATAAAATTTACATCTATTTACACACTAATATACAAAATCATGATTTCTCCACGCGGGAAATGATTTCATCTATCATTGCAAATTTGCAACTTTTGTTAAGGTAGACCATACATTTACGCAAAAATCTCATCATAAAGGCATATAATTCTTTTCTGTCAATGAATAAGCAAGAAAATATCAAACCCCTTTTCCATATATGCGGATCCAGGTGATACATTTTTATAAATTAATTCTAACAAACTACTTTAAAAAACCTTTCCATGACAGTTGATAAAAAAAATTCGCCTTGAGATTTACGCTCGAATCGATTGTTAAAAACATATGTATACCGATGCATCCTATTCATAGTTTAAAATGTCCAGCTTTCAGCTCGCACCATTTATTCATTGCAATCCATATCCACCACTTCACAATTTCCCTACACAGTGCTTGAAAGAGTGCATGAATTAATTGACCGTTCATCAGATCGGAATATCATTTTTTTCCATAAAAATATTTTTTCATAAAAAGTATTTAGAATGCCCAGAATCCAGGTAGCATTATTAATGTAGGAAGATACCCAATTACTCATACTAACCCAATTACTCATCCTATTCATGATTTCCAAAACATTGTTAGGTCTAACTGTCATTTTTTTTCTCGCTCGCGCTTTGTGCTCGCACCGGTTATTATCTTGTTCATGATTACAGAAGTGCCTAGAATTTCCAGTTTTCAGGTTGGAATGACATAAATTTTCTGCTCGCGCTTCGCGCTCGCATTAATTATTTTACATACGCATCTTGTTCAGCCCCACAAACATTGCTCAGAATGTTCAATATATATATATATATATATATGTGTGTGTGTGTGTGTGTGTGTGGGTGGGTGTGTGAGGAGAAGAAGAGCTCACTTGCAAAAGCGGTTAGGTCCATTTTTCATCAAATTTGATTTTTATGTCTCAATCTATAGATTTTTAGTAGCCCTATAAGATGATACCATAGACAAGTTGAATTTCCCATTAAAAAGTGAACTGAAATGGCAAAGAAAAATCTTTTAGCAGTAATTATTTAGTTACATACGCATCTTGTTCAGGATAACAAACATTGCTCAGAATGTTCAATATATATATATATATATATATATATATAAACCATGCGTCGAGGGTTAATCCCATTCGCGGGCTCGCGGCGTTCACGTCCTTTCGGCAAGGCATCCACGTTTGTCATTCTCCATCGAGTGGGTACCCGGCAGATTGGCGTGCACTGGTAAAAACAGATGCCTCTGCTGCTCCACAGGGAGCCGGAACAAAAAATAATTGTTATATGGCAGTTTACAATGATTGTATATTCATTCTATTATTTCTTACAAACAACAGTCGTTTGCTCCATAAGAAAAATTATTTCAATGATCTACCTTGATGAATTAAAAAATAAAAAACTATCGGTGTAAAATCTTGCAAAATACCTAATTTCATGATCTATTCCGGGGGGGGGGGTCACTTACATTGACGAGTGGATACCATGCGCGACCAAATAAAAAACACGTAAAAAGGATGTCTTTTTCAAGATAGGGCACGTTACGTACGTAACGTGATAAGGGTGTCAAAAACACAAGAATAATGAAAAAAAGGGTATCTATTTCGCTAGGAAAGCTACGTGTTTAGGGTCAAATTTGCGGGGATGATAAAACAAAATTAAAATGTTTTATAAAGGATGTCCTTTTTGCCCCAACGTGTTTAGAGTTCGGTTTGCGCGAGGTGTGGAAGGTGAGGGCATACTGTGTATAAAGGTAAAACCAACGAACGACGGACCCGTGACGCTGTACTTGCTTAGGGGTTCATTTCAGGGAATACTAGCTTACCAAGAGTATCGTTTTGTTTCCAATACTGGTTAAGGGTAGGGTTTCAGACGTTAAGGGGTGCATTTTCAGAATATGGAAAATACGTGTTTAGGGTGCTTTTCGAGACCCCATGGTCGCGCATGGTATCCACTCGTCAATGGAAGTGTTGCCCCCCCCCCCCCGGGACCTATTCCTATTATAGCAACAGATTATAATGATAATATTTTTTGTTATTATTATTGTTATTATTATCATAATTATTATTACTTCTACTGCTACGTATTATAGGCTATTATTATCATTATTAGTAGTAGTAGTAGTATAGTAGTACTACTATTATTAGGCTATTATTATTAGTAGTAGTAGTAGTAGTTGTAGTAGTAGTAGTAGTAGTAGTAGAAGTAGTAGTAGTAGTAGTAGTAGTAGTAGTTTAGTAGTAGTATAGTAGTAGTAGTAGTAGTATTAGTAGTAGTGTATGTAGGAGTAATATCTCTCAGGCTTCTTTAGCCGTTGACTTTTTAAAATGTCATTAATAAAATCATGTGAGACTGAGAGAGAGAAAAGGGCTATTCAAATCTTATAGAAAGACAGTTATAATCATCTATTTTTTTAATGAGAAATTAACCCATCAGTTTCCTTTCTGTTGCCTCTTTTCGGACGTTTGTTTTTTCCATAGAGTGTCGCTGTTTTCGTCTAAATGGTTGCGAATCTAAGTGGTCGCTAAGTATAAGCGACGTTATTTCGAGTCAATCCTGATCGATCCTGAATGTTCTCCATCCATTCCTGTCGCAAGTTGGCCAACTGAATTTCATCATTTAGAAGATTATTTGAAACAGACGTACTGATTACTGATGTCGGGGCTACCAAGAAGAATAATAAAGGTGTGAATTTTGCATGAATTTTACTTAGAATTTTCATTTGTTCCGTGAAGACTGAATTAACGCTTCTTTTTTCGTGTTTGCCTTCCTCAATTTCTAATTCTCGATCTCGAGTCGAGTCACTACCGTACGGTATATGACAGGGCAGCCATGTCGGTATGCTTAACGCTACTGCAGTACGATGCCTTAATTTCATGCACGTAGACTCTCCAACACATGGGTGGTATTGTGATAATTAAACTGTATTTTAACCCTAGTCTTAACTGGAATTTCAAACGACCATGACCACGCTTCTTGAGTTCTAACTTTATGCCTTTTGTTTTGATTTTTTTGAATGCTGGCTTCATATTTCTTCCAAAAATCAGATTCATGAGAGACATGACATGGGCATGGCAATAATTTAATGGGTGATTTCAAGTTTGGTGTTGGTGTTGGTGTTGAGAGCGTAAAAAGGCCGCTGAACCTAGCTCCAACACCGAGCTGGGTTCAGAGGAATGATACCGATTGCGATATCGATAGCACATGACGTCACGCCGCTGCGCTGCTAAATCATTTCAAGTTCAACTTTACGCGAGAAGTCTCGACGACGAAAATGAAATCGGAGAGAAATGCATTAAATTCTCATCGTACAGAATACCAATGTTTTAATTAATTCAATAATTCGAAAGAGTGAACATTATTCTTCATCAAAATATATATGATGGGGGGACCTAAAGCTACGCACATTGTTTTCAAACAATAAAAACTATCCCAATTTTAATATTTCAACAAATATCTTTCACTAATTTGTGGCAAACATTCTAAAGATCATTATTAACCAAGAAGAAAATATCGCAAAACTCACTAATATGAAAATCCCGCCGTGTTTTCCCAACACCTTGATTTTGCCACCTGATGTAGAAGGGGTCCTAAAGCTACGCACTCGATTTATCATGCAAAAAAATAGTATTTCCTGTGCCTCAATTTCTAGAATATATTCATAATATTATAGGATAAAATGAAATTTAAGTGAATATAACTCCAAAATTCCAAAAAGTTTTTGGTTTTCTCTGCATTTAGAGATTTACTGCAGCCTCTGTAGAAAAAAATGATTAGGAATCGTTCGTCACACTGCAGTCACAGTTCCACACACAGAGTGCGCATTTGCCATTAAAAACTGCATGCGCGATAAGTGGTGCGTGGCTTTAGGACCCGCGTAGCTTTAGGACCCCCTACCATACAGCTCAAATGATTTGTACTCATCTTATTCTTAACTGTAAAAGCAAATTTTACGGGGATGTTTCATCGTGTTCGCCTCCTGTTCACGAGCTTGAGATTGCCAACACCAACACCGAACTTGAAATCATGATTTTCCCAATCCCTGGGGGTTGGTGTTGGTGAATGGGGAAATTGCACGTAGATCGTCAACACCAGCCGCAGTGCGGGGTTCAGCAGACGACATTCAACACGAACTGCCGGAAATACGTCATATTTTCCGAGGTCAATCCCAACACCAGCCTGATTTCAAGTACGGTGTTGTGGCTGGTGTTGGTGTTGTCACAACACCAACACCAGATTTCAACACCGTACTTGAAATCACCCAATGAATCAATAAGGATTAAGGATACAAAGGTACCGTATGTATCTATCGGCAATATCGCCAATCAGGGCTCCGTAACACAAAGGTTTGTGATGGATTGCAGATATGAAAGCACCGCACTGATTGGTCCCTGGTCAGTATTTCAAACCAAATGCGTGTGTAACATTAATACATGTATGTATTGGTCAGCTCAGTTAGCGATTGATTGCTATTTGTGTTTTACGGAGCCCAGAACCGCAATGCATTATGGATTTGCAAATGGGGCAGTTAGCTAGTTCTGTGCATGGCACTGCAGACACTTCGCTAGTGCGCGTGCGCAACGGCCCATATCGCGATCCCATAATGATTAGCGATATACCTTCTTATTGCAGAGCCAACGTTACTTGTTAGCTGCAGACTGCCAATTTCATGGTCATGATGGTCAAGTACCCGATGCGTTTATGCCCAGACCCAGTATACATCCAGATCCAGATGTCAACTCAAATTATGCCATTAAGCCTAAGGCATTATGATTAATGATAATATATGCTTTTTTGAGTTTTGACCTGGATTATTACACTTTTGAGGGCAAATATGTTAACCTTTGCCCTGCCTTTATAGTATTATACATTTGGGCAGTGGCAAACTCATTATTCGCCTGATTGTGTATCTTTAAGTTTGACTTTGTTTACATGATCACTCTGAATATTATTATCATCATTCACATGTTTAATAATGACTCGTTATTGTGCTTTTGTGGGTTTTTCTTCTTGGATTTAGATCTATCATGGATTTTTAAAAGCAAAAGAGAGAGTATCAGGGATTATTCTGAATCTGAGCTTAAAAGAAAGAGTATTCATTTCTTTTAAAGTAATCTGTTCTTTATACCTCTTCAAAGAAATTTATAAAACTGCATGGCGCATGGGAAATTATGACATTTATGTCACAATTATGACTTTCTACTAGCTTCTGGATTACTACTTTTTACTAAAGGTTGGCAGTTCTGCAATTGATGTATGATGGGATGGCCATAATTTGCTCACATTTAAAAAAATTAAACAATGAGCATGAAGTTGTTCAAAACTTTTTCACAATTCACATTAAATAAATCAAAATCATAAATACGAAACAGAAAGCAAGATCCTAGAGTGAAATTCGCTTAATAACGGAATTATAAAGTATTTTAAGTATATGTAGGTCAAGGATTTTCCTGGTATCGCGATCTCAAAATACCATGGCAATCGACTAGTGGGCGCTCAACTGAAAAAGTGTCATAACTAGGTACTCTAACCAAAAAAGAAAACGAAACAACATTTGTACTAAAAAGTATTACCTTAATATATTCTTTATTAGCAATATCATCAAAGACATTGCTCAAAACTTACCTCAAAATTTCCTAAATAGAGGAAAATAAGATTTAAATCCTCTATGAAATGTGCTTGAAATGCATGTATGCATATTGGTCCTTATACTTTGTGGGCTAGTGGCTGAAAATAGGCATTTTTAAGTCTTAACGCTGAGCTTGGACTGTGTGAGACTCTGAGAGAAGCCGTGGAAACATGTCACATCAATAGATAATCAACTTGGCTGTCATAAAATGTGAAGATGTTGCTACATGTAACTACATTGTTCACTCAAATTATAAAAGAAAAGTTGGGGCCAACTCAAGTAAGTATTGATTTTTTGGGCACATGTCTACGGCATAAATCTAGTGCCAGAGCCCAGCCTATTATAACTTATCATAAGAAAGTGTGACCTTAATTTGCACATGATGGTTTGGCAAAGCTTTAGAAAAGAAATTAAGCTGAAAAATGTGAGGTAATTGTATCAGATGGAAGTTAAAATACCTTAAAATCCATCAGAATCACATTTTACTCGTTTGAAGATCTCTGCTTGTAAAATATCAATTTCTTGGTGCTTGTCAAGGAGTTTGGATTCTTCCTAAACAGAATTGCTGATGGTTTGCCAATGTTTTCACAAGTGGAGATCTTCAAGAAAATTACTCTCCCGGGTAATTTTAGGTCACTTTTTCTGTTGGTGTTATCAGATTTTCAAGATATATTATTACTTTTTTTCACAATATGGTGCAAGATATGGTGACACATGAGTTATGGCCACGCCACCATACAAATTAAGTAAAATTCATTTTTTTTTTTTTATGCTTTTCTTTCCATTTCACAACTAGATTCTGTATAATTTTTTGACAACTTTTTGCAGCAGGATAAGAATAACTTTATTATTTAGTAAGTTGACAACAGGCACTCCATAAAAGTGTGGTCTAAGTTTATAGCCCAGGTTTAACTAAACCATGGTTATCAGAATATCACCCTATGATGTAAAGCATGTTAACCCTATTAAAGAATAAGATCTAAATTGTTGGATAGATAGCAATTGAATTGATGTTGTACTTTGCATTCTATGCCAACTTTAGCTGAAAGATGATGAGTGATGGATGATGTTCAGTAGCCACAGGGCACTACCACTGTGGGAGTGCTGCACTTCTGCAGTGCTGGCATTAATTTTTGTTACTCCTGCATGGGGTAGCCAGGATGAGAGGCTTGAACAATTAAAATATTTTGCTAATTCAAGGTTACTCTCCAGGACACGGTACTGTTATGTACTTCTTTGTATCATTTCCAGGAAAGAGTTTCATATGTCCCCTCCATTAATAAAAGAAACTCAAAATTTTTTTGTATTTATATGTTTTATTGGGTCAACCAGACCAAGTATAAACAAAAATAACAAATCAAACGTAATTAAACTATTTACAAATAATCATAACACCATTAGGACAAAAAAGAAAGAAAAAAAAACAAAAAAAAACATAAGTGAAAAATATTTTTTTTAAAGCGGAAAGTTTTATGCAATGGCACAGACATGACTTTGATGGCAAGTATTCATATACATACTATGTATAATCATATGAATACTTGCCACAGGATACGTAAAAAGATACATGTGCAGATGACAAAAATTATAATTCAAACTTCCATTTCTTAAAATGAGCCGCGAGTTTGTGTCTTTTTTTGGCCACACAATATTCAACTTCTTTTTGCTTCTTAACAAAAGATCTAAATGCTCCAAAGTTTGGATCAATTTTGCTGAATTTACAAATGAAAATGAAGTACTTCAATAATAAAATTAAGTAGGATATAAACTTATCATCCGGATCACCAAACATTTTTCTCAAATTAGATAAAGTATAATTGGAATTAAACTTCTGTATTAAAATAGCTAACAGGTCTTGCCACAGGGTGAAACCTTTTCACAATCACAAAATATATGAAGCGATGTTTCAGGGAATTTGTTGCAAAATTCACACAAAGGGGAATCTTTCCTTTTAATATTAAAAAGAAAATCATTAAAAGCAATGCATTTGTGAAAAACTTTGAAATAAAAAGAATGAATTTTAGTGTCTATCGAACATTTGAAGTTAGTGCAATGTATTTTCTCCCACGAAATATTGTCAGGAATGGGTAAGATACTGCTCCAATATTCATAAAGTGCGTCAGGGCTAAATTTGCCATTCAAGATATTATAAGCATAGCTGGGTATTTTTTTATACCTATCAATTTGAGAATTAACATGTGATGAACATCATCACAGTTATGGACATCAGCATTCTGAAGATTGGGAATAAGCCAGTCTTTAGATTAGAAAATTAAATTTTCTTCTGTCAGAATAGGGTATATTAAAATCCAAGATTAATTCTTCAAACAATTTATGGCCAGGGAGGGGTGGATTAAGTAAATCTGATATCGTGTGAACATTTTTATCATACCATGCACCATAATAAAAATATTGTTTGGATTTGGAACGAATCAATCTGTTAAACCATAATGACTGACATGCACCTAAGTCAGAAAAACTACAATCAAAGATATCAAAAGTGGCTTGTTCTCGATATATATACCAGGTGCGTAAAGAACCAGCGAGTTGTGTACACCCCAAAGATCTTAAAACACTTTCAGTGGCATATGCTTTCCAAAGAATATTTGAATCTTGATGAAAAGATTCCAAAAAGGACAATTCAATATATTTCCATGTCGAAGTATATCTGTCATCAAGAAGATATAGCACCCAATACATCTTTTGAGCTAGGGCAAATGCATAGGGGTCTACCATTCGAAGGCCACATTGGCTATAATCATTGCACATAAGTTTTCTTTTAACCCTGTCCTTGCCTCCTTTCCAAATGAATCTAAAAAACATTTTATTCAAGTCCTTATAAAATTTAGAAGGAACTTGGATACCAAGAACAGAAAAGAGGTATAAAAGTTGAGGCAAAATAAGAGAGTTGATAACACAAATTCTACCAATCAAAGAAAGATTCCTCATTTGCCAGCAGTTTATAGTCTGTTCCATTCTTTTCAACTTTACCTTATAATTAAGATCAAAGAGAGAACCAAAATTAAGTGAAAAATTGATTCCCAAAGATTTAAATGTATTTGTCTTCCACGTTATTCCCCGATTAGCAAGGGGAAATTCTTGGCAACTTCGCTTAGAAACAATCCAGATGGCTTCTGTTTTAGATAAATTAATTCTGCATCCAGAATGCAAACCGAATACATGTAAAGTATCAAAAAGCAAAATCTTGTTGCAAAAAGTCAGGATTATCTTTATTTGGGGCATATATATTGACTATTGTAACATTCAATTCATTTAAAACTGCCTTCAAAATAAAAACTCTACCTTGTGGGTCTTTAAAAATAGAAATCACTTTAACACAAACTGAGTTCCTAATAAAGATACCCGCATACATTCGTAATTCCGAAGCTTTGTTATTCCGAAGGTTCGGATATTCGGAAGGTTCGTTATTCGGAAGGTTCGTATTTCCAAAGGTTCGTAATTCCGAAGGTTTGTTAGTCCAAAAACAAAATGAGGTCCGAAGATGAAGTGAGGTTCGTAATTCCGAAGGTTCGTTAATCCGAAAACGAAATGAGGTTTGTAATTCCGAAGGTTCGTTAGTCCGAAAACGAAATGATTAACAAACCTTATTTCGTTTTCGGACTATTGAACCTTCGGATCAACGAACCTTATTTTGTTTTCGGATTAACGGACCTTCGGAACAACGAACCTTATTTCGTTTTCGGATTAACGAACCTTCGGAACATTGAACCTTATTTTGTTTTCGGATTATCGAACCTTCGGAATAACGCCACAAATGTTCGGATTAACGAACATCGAGGTATAGGCAATTTACGTGTTTCGGAATTACGAACCTTCGGAATAAAGAACCTTCGGAATTACGAAGTGTAACCAATATACCTACACCCCTACTGTTAGAAGAATAATTTGCAAACCATGCTAAATCACCCCACTGGGATTTCCAAAGATTCTCATCCCTATGGTCTGTATGAGTTTCCTGTAACAAAAATAAACTGGCCAGCAAAAGAAAGTACCCACTTCTTTCAAAGGCTGCACACAAAAATTCACCCCATAGAAATAAACAATTTTGTACACAGGTATGGTGCAATATCCATTAGTAATCACATACCCAACAGGAAGTGATTAACTTTATTACAAAGAAATAAAATGACATGTACAGCATCTTGGTCACTGAATCAAAAGTCACAAAATGTAACACAAAAGTCAGTGTCAAAGGATGAAATAAACCAGACACAAACAACAATGTTCAATAATGTGTATGTCCTCCTCGTGCCTGGACACATTCCAGGCATCTCTGACGCATGCTTTGGACAAGTTGTCTGGCGTAGTCCTGGGGAAGTTCTGTCCATTCCTCCTGCAGAGCTTGGATCAATGTTGGCCGATTGGTAGGAGGCTGTTCCCTTGATCTCACTCGTCTGCCAAGTTCATCCTACAGATGCTCAATGGGATTGAGGTCAGGAGAGCATGCACACCATGGGATGACGTCAATGTCCTGCTCCTGAAGGAAGTTGGTGGTGAACCGTGCTGTATGGGGTCTTGCATTGTCCTGTTGAAACAATGTGGTGCCAGGATATGCCTGCAGGAAAGGGAGCAGATGGGGTCTCAATACTCAATACTTCGTCAACATAGCGCTGAGCTGTCAGATTACCTGCCAGGATAACCAGATGAGTCATATGGTTGGCTGATATGCCTGCCCACACCATCACAGAAGTTCCACCCCACCGATCAACTTCACGAATGCAACATTCTGCATATCGCTCTCCTGCTCTGCGCCACACACTCTCCCATCCATCACTTGTATTGACGCAGAACCTGGATTCATCTGAAAACAATACTGCATTCCATTGTCTTCTGGTCCAGCGGCTATGCTCTCTGCACCACCTCAGTCCATTCCTTCTATGGATATGTGTCTGGTTTATTTCATCCTTTGACATTGACTTTTGTGTAAAACCTGGATGGCTCATTCTGTTACATTTTGTGACCTTTGATTCAGTAACCAAGATGCTGTACATGTCATTTTATTTCTTTGTAATAAAGACAATCACTTCCAGTAGGGTATGTGATTACTAATGGATATTGCACCATACCTGTGTACAAAATTGTCTATTTCTATGGGGTGATTTTTTGTGTGCAGCCTTTGAAAGAAGTGGGTACTTTCTTTTGCTGGCCAGTTTATATCACTCTCAATACTTCTCATATAATGAAATATTTTTTTCCTCTTGTAAAAATCCTGTAAACCGCAACAATTGAAGGAATGTAATTTTAATACCATATTCTCAAATGTAAAAATATGTCACACATAAACATCCTGTATACAAAAATATATGAAACTATAATACCGCCATTCTCATTAATGGAAAGCATAGTCAGAAAAAAACCTAAGTGCATACTTGTGACATCACAAAGATACCTATTATGAACTTGAGTAGAAAAATATAGATATGAAAAATAATTTCCGCTTTTACAAATATAACAACACAATAAATATGTAAAAAAGCATAAAAAATGAATTAGAATCGCAAAAAGAAAAAGAACGCAAGCGTGCAGGATGGAGAGCAGGGTTTCAAATCAAACACAGCCCGGCTCGCACGCGCAGCATAATCTGCACACAAAAAAGTATTACTAGTACTCATGTTTTCGGAGCAGGTCGACGTCTCTAAAACGTAAACAACATACACAGACTACACAAACACATTGGATTGTGCATAATCATATGACATGAATACAAACACGACAAATACTAGTTACTACATGTATAGAGATTATTAAGATAGTTGTCATGCGCTCCATGAATTTGAGCCAAGACAGCTAAAACTTTAGTACATGTAGGCTACATCTTTAAAGTAGAGCATCGAGCGGTGAAATAGAAACAGTATTAATTTAGCATGACATAAATCAAGTCACAATGGCAAACATTATTGATATTGGTTTTAAAAAATACAAGTAGAAATGTATAATGCCAGCCCAAGGGGGGGGTCAGAAAAAGTTGCAATTAAGAAAATTTTGACATCCAAAAAGAAAATTAGATCAAGACCCAGTAGGGCTTATAGAACATATTTTGAAGGAAAAATTTTCAAGTAAAAAAAACAAAAACAAACATAACACTTGAGCACCTAAAACATGTATGAAGCGTCCCTGAATGGAAGTGTGATTTTTTAGAGTTCAAAACTAATTGACTTGACAAAGTTTATGAAGCTAACAATGTTCATTTTTTAGGCTTTGATTCTTGGACCACAATCTTCGCTGGAAACACAAAAAAGGCATTCTTTCCTTGTTCCCATAGTAGTTTTAACTCTTTCCTTTAACTTTTTTTCCTTAGCAGCTGAACTCTCCGAGAGAAATCATCACACACGAATAATTTATTTTCCTTCTCTTTCTTGAAGCATTCCACTAGAGCCTTTTTACTCTTTTCCTTTTCCACGGAAGATGAGAAGCCAACATAAATTGGTCTTGGACGTTGATTTTTTACCATGGATGTTGAAGACTTGTCATCATTCTGTGGTCCAGTTCTGTGAGTTCTCTGAATAGTAGCTGAGAAATTGGATGACTTCAGAAAATTGGATACAAACTTGCTGCAATCAGATCCCTCTTGCCCTTCAGGAACATTGTAGATGACCAAGTTGTTGCGCCTACTTCTGTTCTCTAAGTCATCAATCTTGGATTCTGCCAAGGCAAGCTTATTAACTTCAGCAACCTCCTCCTTCAGTGTATCCATCTTGAACTTCAAGGCTGCCTGTTCTTGTCTAAACAAATCAACAATACATTCGAGCCATGCCTGCTGCCGCTTTTCGAATTCTGCGAACCAAGGAGGGGGAGTATTCTCCACAGCAGCGCCAGAGCTAGCGGCAGCACTCTCGTTGTTGGCATCGTGCAAATCTCCCAAAATCTCTAAGCGATTCTCACTACTCAAAGAAGGTCTTTTCTTTACAGGTGACTCACCTGGATCCCTTGGGCTTTGGTGTTTTAGGTGACTCATGATGTTTAACAGAATATATCTAATGACAAAGGTCTGTGAAAGTGTAAAATGAATAAACTAAGGCTGAATATAAACAGACGTCCACCGTGCGAGACTCCTCAGCGTGCCGCCATATTCCGATCCCAAAAAAACCCACTTATTTTTGTCTTTTTTTTTTCAAACTGCATGGAGCCTGAAATAGGTCTGAAATGTTTTGATAATAAACGATGATCGAAATTGGATTTCTGTTAGCGAATTGCAATACTAGTTGAGTGACTTTCTGTACCACCAGGAACAAGGAAAAATTTATTGCCATTGGTTAGACCACCATCTTGACTTTTATCATGGAAATTAGTTGCACAGCCATATAATTAAAACCATTTTTTAACTGGTTTGGGCTGAGGTTGGGCAAATATTTTCAAAATCTAAATGAATAAAAAAAACAAGGTAGCAGGAACCAAGCAATCAAGCACTTATTGTAACAAGGGTTTCATTAAAAAAAAATTGTAAAATTTTTGAATGAAAATTCATTATTCAGTTTTTGTCTCACCTATATAGGCGCCGCTTTTCCGACGGCGGCGACGTCAACACCAAATCTTAATAATTTATAATTGAAGGTTCAGTTTTGAAATGACAGCATAACTTAGAAAATATATGGACCTAGTTCATGAAACTTATACATAAGGTTAATCAAGTATCACTGAACATCCTGCATGAGTTTCACATCACATGACCAAGGTCAAAGGTCATTTAGGGTCAATGAACTTTGGCCGAATTGGGGGTATCTGTTGAATTACCATCATAACTTTGAAAGTTTATGGATCTGATTCATGAAACTTGGACATAATAGTAATCAAGTATTACTGAACATCCTGTGCAAGTTTCAGGTCACATGATCAAGGTCAAAGGTCATTTAGGGTCAATGAACTTTGGCCAAATTGGGGTATTTGTTGAATTACAGCCATAAATTTGAAAGTGTGTTGGTCTAGTTCATAAAACTTGGACATAATAGTAATCAAGTATCACTGAACATCCTGTGCGAGTTTCAGGTCACATGATCAAGGTCAAAGGTCATGTAAGGTCAAAGAACTTTGGCCACGTTGGGGGTATTTGTTGAATTGCCATCATATCTCTATAAGTGTATTGGTCTAGTTCATAAAACGTGGAAATAAGAGTAACCAAGTATCACTGAACATCTTGTGCGAGTTATAGTAGTTTTCAAAATCAGCACTGCTGCTATATTGAATCGCGTGATGCAGGTGAGACGGCCAGAGGCATTCCACTTGTTGTATATTTTCTTTTATTAAAGGTCAAGTCCACCCCAGAAAAATGTTGATTGGAATAAATAGAGAAAATCAAACTAGCATAACGCTGAAAATTTCATCAAAATCTGATGTAAAATAAGAAAGTTGACATGTTAAAGTTTCGCTTATTTTTCACAAGACAGTGATATGCACATTTCAGTGGCATGCAAATGAGACAGTCGATGATGTCCCTCACTCACTGTTTTTTATTGTTTGAATTATACAATATTTCATTTTTTAAAGGTTTGACAATAAGGACCAACTTGACTAAACTATATGGTATTAAACAATGCTAATTCCACATGCTCAGGGAGGAATTAATCGTTGCTTCACTTGACAATGAGGAGAAAATTAGAATATTTCATATAAAATACAAAAGAAATAGTGAGTGGATGATGTCATCAGTCTCCTCATTTGCATTCTGATCAGGATGTGCATATAACTGTTTTCTGAAATTAAGCAAAACTTTAAAATATCATAACTTTCTTATTTAACATCCAATTTTTATGAAATTTTTAGTGTTATGCTTGTTGGATTTTTTTCTTTTTATTCAAATTAATTTTTTTGGGGGTAGACTTTTCCTTAAACAAAAACTGATTACATGACCAATTAGTACTGATTGCGATCAATTACTTTCAAACACTTATTCACTGACACTTTAACAATTCTAACTTTGAGTATCCTCCTATTTCATGAAAATAAACAATAAATTCATGGTTATAAATCTTCTAAAATTTATTAAAAATTGAGTCATAAGCTTTTGGAGTGGATTTTTTCAAAATGAAAATTTGGAAAATGATTTTTGTGCAATCACATTTTGTACCAAATGCCTGTGTTTAGCTTTATTGTCTCATTTACAGGAATTGCAGATTTTTGGTAAAGTTGAATCATTCAAATGTTGCTGTAATTTTGGTATAAATAGGAAGTGAATACTATCCACTTTCTCAAATCATGGACCATAATATAAACACTTCTTTACATAATAATGTAAATGGATAAAAATATATGGCAAGTGAGGTATAATCAGTAATCTTTCTAAGTTAGTTGTATGCCCTAGGCCTAAACAGTTATGTTGTGGAAGATATGAATTGAAAAATATGCTTTACATTACAAATTTGTGATTTTACATGAAAATATTTCTATCATAAGAAAAAAAACCCACTCAGTTTTGTGATTTTTTTTTCTTTTTTATAACACCCATTCCAAAGCACGGAATGGGGTGAAATTTGCTGGATAAAATCTCTGTCTGTATCTGATATTAATTTAGATTGTGTAAGATGAATGTAACTCACAGTATTTAGTGCTCAAAGAACCCCTTTTGAAGAAATAGAAACATATTGCTGAGATAAAGCACTAGATATCTTAGATTTGAATACAGTGTGTTTGAATTTGACAGAGAATCTGCAGTTGCGAAAAGATTCAACGGCTGCAACACCTCTGTAACATTGGAATGCTAGGATAGATGATTGTATTGTATTGTATTTATTTTCCATTCATAAAAACATGCAAAATACAAACAAAATACATCAGATATAATTACAAAATAAAATGAATACATATGAATGGCTGGATTGCCCATTCAGAGTGGTAATTTTTACCACTCTGTTCTGCCTAGGGGTCCAGAACATAATAAAATAGATCAGATTGTATTATAAACATCATTAACAATAGAAAAGAACGACATTAAACAAAATATAAAGTAATGAAAGCTAGTCAGTAGACATAAAACTAAATATAAAGTTACGATTTCAAGCTACAAGCAAATACCCCCCCCCCCCCTTCCCGGCAAAACAATGCGTTGCTCAGATATCAATGTACTTCGAAACCTTAGAGCTCAAAGAAGTAATAAATGTAGTTAAGTTTTTGATAAATTTCATATCTAAAGGTAAGTCATTATATAGGCGTGAACCTCTATATATAAACATTCTACGGCAATTTTCTGTATTTGGTTTTATGATACTTACGTATGACCATTTACCAAAGCTTTGGCCAGGCTTTAAATTGACAATTTCCCCTGCATGGATAGTGTTTTAAATAAGTACTCGGTCACCGTCGAGGGCCAAATCAGTGAACCTTATATTTTAAGCTTGACCCTAACCCAAGTGGCAATCAGGGAAGCATTTCATCAATATTTTCGTCTGACAAAATGTTCTATTTAGTTCTCATTTAGGACGACATTCAAGTTTCAACTTCTCATTATTATCGTTGCAATGTTGTAAATATTCATTTACAACTAAATCTATTGGAATTATTAATTTGTTTACTGTTTGTTTATCTCTACCTTTCTACAACTACCAAAAATAGGAGACACAGCGTCTCAATACTGAGCCTGTACCAGGAATAAAAGCAACCCCAGATGAAGCAAATTGCAGACTATTCATGGTGACAATAGATGGACCCAAAGATGTAAGTATTGCCAAGGAGTGGAATGCTACTTCATGTATTTTCTCACTTTCTCTAATATGGTAAAGCCATTAGGTCTCATCCTATTACATCTATGACCAAATTGTCAAATAATAACTTGGTCTATATTTGCCTTTCATTTAGAATGCCTTGTCATCTGCCTGTATGATAATTCCGAATTAATTTTTACTAATGATTATCTTATTTATTTCTCCCTCTCTCATCAGTCTCCTTTTGAAAATGGGACTTTTAAACTAGAACTTTTTCTTCCTGAAGAATATCCAATGGCAGCACCAAAAGTACGGTTTATGACAAAAATTTATCATCCTAATGTGGATAAATTGGGACGTATCTGCCTTGATATACTCAAAGGTAAGTACAACTATTTTACTAATAAATCTGCATGCTTTTTTGTTCATTTTTTTTGTCTCCCCTTCCCCTGGCAAAATTTCATAGTATACTTTGTATTTATGTGGCTACATCATTATTGTATGCACTCTAACTGCCCCATTTTAAAGTGATTTCTTTGGAATTAGTCCAAAGGTGTATCTTTAAAACTGAACCTTTGGTGAGGCTACCATCAGCATTTGGTCTTTTAGAGGTTACTGTGGAAGATTTGTGTACACTCTTAAGACTGCCTTTCTTGACAGATTACTGCAAAATAGAGGTGTATCGTGGTGTAATTTAAGATGCTGCCACCAGTGTTCTGTTGTTGGTAAAAGTTCATATCGTAGATGAAAAATGTCATGGGGAGATTATTTACCCTCTTATGAATATCAGTGCCAGCGATTGATCCTTATCTAGAGCTGCAGAATGTGTCAAACTGAAATATTGTAAAAACAAGGGATCACATCATTTTTGTCTCGCCTGCATTTCAGAGCGAGACTATAGACGCCGCTTTTCCGGCAGCGGCGGCGTCAACATTGAAATCTTAACCAAGGTTAAGTTTTTGAAAAGTCATCATAAGAAAGTATGTGGACCTAGTTCATGAAACTGAGATATAAGGGTAATAGTGTATCACTGAAGATCATGCCAGAGTTTCAGGTCACATGACCAAGGTCAAAGGTCATTTAGGGTCAATGAAATTTTATGATGTTGGGGGTATTTGTGAATTTGTCATCTTAACTCTAAAAGTTATATATATTTCATGAAACTTGGTCATAAGAGTAGCCATGTATCCCTAAAAATTCTGTGCACATTTCAGGTCACATGACCAAGATCAAAGGTCATTTAAGGTCAATGAACTTTGGCCATGTTCAGGGTATTTGTTGAATTGGCATCATAACTTCGAAAGGTTATGGATCTCCACATGTAGTTCATAAAACAGACATAAGGGCAATCAAGTATGAATGATTGTTTTGCACACATCTTAGGTCACATGATCATGGTCAAATGTCATTTTTGGTCAATGGACATACTGGACTGTGGACATAGTATTTTATTATCACATGACTATGAGTTAGTTCTTTTGTGAATAAAAAATTATTAAATATCTGTTTTCAAAGTCAGCACTGCTGCTATATCGAATCACGTAATGCAGATGAGACTGCCAGAGGCATTCCACTTGTAGTTTAAATTATGAATAGATTTGTTAATTGATGACTATACAATATACATTCCATTGTGAGGGGAGATATGTCCTGGATCACTTAATTATTCTCAATTCATTGACATTAAACTCTCTTTTTTTCAACTCACATATTTTCTAAAGCTCTAAACTCATCTACACAGTTAGAGTGTGCTCTCATTATTCTTGAGGGAGTATCATTGTCTTTTATTTAAGCAAATTGTCAGCATTCATGCTTTCTTTATCAGGTAAAAAAAATCACCACCATATATCAAAAGTCAATCGAGTCACTCCTGCCTATCCAGTAATCTGGTGAAGACATTTTGTTTAGAAATGAATGATCATTGAGGCAATTGTCTTGGTGGTGTATTTCGGTATATGATATTTAATAGTCTCAAGGTTTGAAAGTATTCAGTGTAAAAAAATGTACATTAAATGGCAGGATAATCCTTCTTTGATGTTTGCAGACAAATGGAGCCCTGCTCTTCAAATCCGAACAGTGTTGTTGTCAATTCAAGCCCTTTTGAGTGCCCCTAACCCTGATGACCCATTAGCAAATGATGTTGCAGAGAGTTGGAAGTTAAATGAGGCTCAGGCAATTAAAACAGGTGAGTATTTGAATGTCTCATGCATCTCATACCTGATTATTGAAGTGTCGCATCCGATTACTTCAGCCCCCTTGCCACTCAATTCAATTTCCAAGTATGCAATATCACAGAAATCTATTAAAAGAGATCAACCACTTACTTAAATAACTAAGCTATACCTGAATTAGAATGACTAAATACAAGAAATTTTAAGTCCACTTCTATGGACTTCAAGTCAATTGTTCATGCAATCTGTAATGATGATAGTGAATAGCTGATCATCTAAGATCATCCCATACAAATTGAATTACATGTATTACTATTAATATTTTCCATCATTTCCCAGCTTTTTCTACTTTTTAGCTCATCTGGCCCTTGCTGTGGCGTGGTGTCTGTCGTCTGCCGTCCGTCCACAATCAAAATGCTTCTTCGCTATTTCAAGTCCGATTTCAATTCTGTTTGCTTTATATGATAGCACTAGGTGGGGGGATTCAAAACTTCTACACAGAATTTGAAACTCAATAAATATGCTTATTTATGCACACTTTTATAAATTCACAAAAAAATGCTTCTCCTTCTTTATTTGTTGACAGATTTTGAATTTTTTGCTTCCATCTGGTAGAGCTTGATGAGGTTCACCAAACTTCTACACAGAATTTTGAAATTTTGAGTAGAACAATTTTTATGCTAATTTATGCGTATTTTTAAAAATTCACCTAAAATGCTTCTTCTTTTTTAATTGTAGACCGATTTTTATTTTATTTTTCCATCTGGTAGAACTTCATGAGGTTGTCATTGACCAAACTTCTTCACAGAATTTTGAAATTTTCAGTAGAAAATTATTTATGCGAAATTTATTCATAAATCACAGAAAATGCCTCTTCTTTATTTGTTGACCAATTTTGATTTTTTTTCTTCCATCTGGTAGAGCTGCATGAGAGGTTCACCAAACTTGTACACAAAAATTTTGTTTAGAAAATTATTTTTGCTAATTTATGCAAAATTTATTCATAAATCACAAAAAGTGTATTTTCTTCTTCATTTGTTGATCAATTTCAATTTTGTTTGCTTTATATGATAGCTCGAGGTGGTGATATAAAATTTAACACAGAATTTTGAAACTCATTAAATATGCTAATTTATTCATATATTTTCAAAACTCACAATAAATACCTATTTATTTGTTGATTGATTTTGATTATTTTTGTTCCATCTGAGAGCTACATGAGGTTCACCAAGGTTTTACACAGAGTTTATTAATTTTGACCAGAAAATTATTTACGCTTATTTTATATGATATTTATTATTATTAGAACACAAAAAATGCTTTTATGTCATTTCTTCATCAATTTCAATTCTATATCCTCAATTTATGTCACCAATATAATTCACTACCGTGTCAACTGGGCTGAAATTAAAATTGTGTTAAATTTTGTTGCGAGATGCCAGATGAGCATCATTGATGTGCTAGTTTTTGTCAAACCTGCGAAGCAGAGTGAGACTATAGGCGGCGTCAACACCAAATCTTAACCGAAGGTTAAGCTTTTGAAATGACAGCATAACTTAGAAAGTATTTGGAACCAGTTCATGAAACTTAGCCATAAGGTTAATCAAGTATTACTGAACATCCTGCCTTAGTTTCAGGTCACATTACCAAGGTCAAAGGTCATTTAGGGTCAATGAACTTAGACCATGTTGGGGGAATCAACATCAAAATCTTAACCTAAGGTTAAGTTTTTGAAATGTCATCATAACTTAGAAAATATATGGACCTAGTTCATGAAACTTGAACATAAGGTTAATTAAGTATTACTGAACATCCTGCTTGAGTTTCACGTCACATGACCAAGGTTAAAGGTCATTTAGGGTCAATGAACTTTGGCCAAATTGGGGGTATCTGTTGAATTACCATCATAACTTTGAAAGTTTATGGATCTGATTCATGAAACTTGGACATAATAGTAATCAAGTATCACTAAACATCCTGTGCAAGTTTCAGGTCACATGATTAAAGGTCAAAGGTCATTTAGGGTCAATGAACTTTGGCCAATTTGGGGGTATTTGTTGAATTACCGTCATAACTTTGAAAGTTTATTGGTCTAGTTCATAAAACTTAGACATAAGAGTAATCGAGTATCACTGAACATCCTGTGCGAATTTCAGGTCGCATGACCAACGTCAAAGGTCAATGAACTTTGGCCATAATGGGGGTATCTGTTGAATTACCATCATAACTTCGAAAGTTTATGGATCTGATTCATGAAACTTGGACATAAGAGTAACCAGGTATCAATGAACATCTCATGCGAGTTTCAGGTCACATGACGAAAGTCAAAGGTCATTGAACTTTGGCCTTTTTAGAGGTACATGTAATTATTAGATTGCTGTCATAACTTTCAAAGTTTATAGATATAGTGTATAAAATGTGGATATCGGGGTAATCAAGTATCACTGTTTTAGGTCCCATGATCAAGGTCAAATATCAATGAACGTAGTATTGTATCATTATATGAATGGTGTTTTTTGTGAATGATTATTTTAGAGTAGTTTTCAGAGTCAGCACTGCTGCTATATTGAATCGCGTGATGCAGGTGAGACCGCCAGAGGCATTCCACTTGTTTTTTCTACTGGAGCTTCTAATGTTTTTTAGGTGATCTGTCAATCGACAGATCAACTATTAATTTCGTACGAATTTTCTTTTTTATTTATTTATTTTTATTTTCCCGCCCTTTTCTTGTTAGCACAAAATCTCCAAATCTACATCATCAATTATCTTCAAAATATCATCAGTTATGGGTACTTATCATGTCATGTGTATAAAACAAGTTCAAGGTCATCATGACGTCATCTAGACGCCATTTTGTAAAATCACTTTATCATAATCAATCATATCTTCATTATCCATTATTAAAAATTAACAATATTTACATCACATTAACTTCAGGTCAAGGGTCAACTGTCCATGTCATCAAAGGTCATGTAAAGGTCACGACGTGCGTGTACGCGCGCGTTAAAATTTTTAAATGCTCAAAATCACTTTTTGACCAAAGTAGAGTATGATTCAGGTCATTTTAAGTATTTCTAAAATTTGCGTGCGCGTACGATTATGCGCTCGTTTTCGCACGTAACGGCACTATAGAGCATAGGATCGCCATTTTTTTATATCAATGCATCGATAATATAATTCTGAGTAAGTTGATACCTTGATCAACCTTCTACGACAAGTAATAACGGAATTAGCCTCCATCAAAGTTTACAGCACGCACGCGCGCGCGCACTTACCATAGACAATATATGTGCAAAAAAATGCCTATACAAATTTCATTATAGCTCTTCAGGAAGTCCGTTGACCCCCAATTTTTTTTCATATTCGAATAGAGTATGGATGGGAAATATTTCATGCCACATTTGACCCTTAATTTCATCATGATGTCATCAAAATGGAGTCGGAACTCAAAATTTCCACTTTGCTACTTATGACGTCATCATAGTTATGCAAATTTGACTCTTAACTCCGTAAATATTTGTCAATTTTCGCTCAGTTTTTTATATGTTGTAGCTGAGGATATACTCTTTCTATTGTGATGGCTATATTTACATTTAAAGGAACGGATCATCCTGAAAAATGGCAAGTCATAGAGGCATGTCATTTTCGCTCATTTTGTGTGCAATCTCTATGGGAAATGAATTTTTCTCAAAATTGGATTTTACATTCCTCTATTTCGCGAGCCATATCTCCATTTCTCTTTGTCAGTTTTCTCTGAGCTTGGAGCATGTTGTAGCTGAGATTATAAGCTATCGCAAGTGTGGTCTCCATTTTCTGATCAGATGCCGGGATTATGCCCGTATTTCTCTTGCAAAATCGGATTTGAGATCCTCTTAATTTGCTTATGTGTAAAGTCTATGGGAAATAGTGTAGCTCAATTGGTAAGGCATCAGACTTGCGTCTCCAGGGTCCACGGTTCGAGCCCAGGAGTGAACATGAGAATTTTTTTTTCTTTTTTGTTTCTTTTCAACATTTCACAAATGGTCCTTGATGACCATTACAAGGCATATAAGTTAAAATATTGCACAATAAAATAGTTTAAAACCCTTTTAATATAACATGTACCATGTGTATCACCTACACCTATTTCACAAAACTTCTCATTTCCCTCTTTTCAAGAGTATTCAACATGTTCTTTTCGTAATAAAAGTTCAGTTTTCAATATGATCATTGTATTGATCTCAAACATGCTGATTGTATTCGTGATCATGAAAATCGGAGACAGATCACCTAATTCGTCCTCATGACGAATTAAAGTTCTAGTTTTGTTTTGTTTTTACTGTTCACAGCTCAACAATGGACCTTAATGTATGCCTCCAAGAGTTAGGGAAGGGTTCTATGGTGTTGTTGGCGGAGATATTTACCAAACATGTACCGGTACTAGGATGCAAGTGGATCCTCTTGGAATGAAGGTCATGCTTGTAAACCACACAGAGCAAACAACAAAGTTATATAAAATGGTAGTGTACTGAATCTAATAAAGCAGATTTGGGTCAAAATGATTTTGATATAAAACGAACTGTTCATACCTTGCCCCAAAAGAAATGAGTTTGTAAAATCACTAACAGCTTGTTTAAACTTCATTCATGGATATAGTAGGCAGGATATCCAAAGTGGCAGATTTTTGTACATTTGAAGATATATTGTAAAATTGGTTTTAAAAATACTTCGTAACATGTAACAATTGTAAAAGATACAGTTGGTTGCTGTGTTTTGTTTACTATCACAGACAACAATTCATGTCATATTTGAATGGCACAAGTTGAATATGATTTTGGACCTTATACGTTCTTGATATTACATACCTACCTGAAAAAGCATTGGATATTTAGCAGGGGTTACTTGTGCAGTTATTTAGACAAATGCTTAAGCATAAATGGTTGTAAACCTGGTAGCTGTTATCATCTCATATCTTATGTCCAACTGCCAAAGAAAATAATAAGAGAACAAAATATCTGCCCTTATTAGAGACAGAACACTACCATTTCAATTGGATCCAGCAGTAATGTAAAAAAAAATAATGCAAAAATAGATATTGAAAGAATTTTATAATATCTTTCCTTGTGTATGAATATTACCATATACATTCTACCTGTTCGAACCACAGGCAAACATCTTTTTAACATTTTCCATGAGTTTGGCATTGTGCCTTTAGATAAAGTAACACTGATATTATACTACAGGAGGAGGGTGGGTACACAAATGTGTTGATGTACAAATATTGTGTTTGTTTATCATGGATCTGAATCTTCCCAAGAAGCAGAAAGTTAATATCTAGGAGTTCCCAGTTATGCTATTTTTACTCTTATGATAATATATAGCAGTTTAATGATTAACCTTTTATATGCTGTAAGATTATTTAATTTTGATGATATGTATGTTTCTCTATTGTAATCATTTGATACTATGATTGAAGCCAAGGGAATGCTGTTGTAAGTTTGTTGGGGGGAGGAGAGTTAGGAGGGGGGGAGGGGTCATAATTTGAGTTTGGATGGATGTGAAGACCAGTGTTGAAAGTTTATTATTTACTAGTAACTGAAGGATTTCTTTTCTCTGTTTGATGTCACTCCTTTGGTTGAATTTTATACCAGAATCCCAGTGCATTAACACTTGTATGTACATTGAGTGAGTGATTTTATTTGTCATTCTATAGAGGACTACAACTTGTTTCTGAGCTATTAAATGTATAGCAAGCTCATATACTCTCAATCCAAGTTACTTACATGTACTATCTTGAGCCAAGTACATTAACCCTCTATTCCTAGCAAGTACATCTTCCAGTTTTACTGAGAATTCTTGTTTATTTTGCAGAAACTTTTTTCCAGCTATTAACATATTTCTCATTCTTGGTAGAATTGTTTTCCCTAATTCAATAAAAGCAAATATCAAGTACATTCTCTCAGTGTTCATTAATATGGAATACCTAAATTCAACTGATTGCAGATTTTTCATATTAAATGTTGCTATATAATTTTTTTGTGCAAGGTATAATATGCTAAACATGTAGTGATACATAGTTTGAATAAAAAATGTACCATGTCTGCTTATATGAAGGACAGTGTATTTGTATTTCCTTTTAAAAGTACATGTACCATCTTGTAAAGATAATATTAGAGATGTCAGACATGCTAATTGTTTTGGAACAAACGCCAGAACTAAGCAGATTCGGGAAGATAAGTTAAAGTAAATTTTGTTTGAAGAAATCATTATCAGGGTTTGGCACTATTTTAAAAAGTGAATGTGAATCTTGAAAAAAAAGTCTTTTTTAGTTCATTTGCCTTTGTAGCTTTTCCCATTTTCTCTTATGTTTTTAGACCTTCTGTTTTAGTGTACATTATACAGGCACAGGTAGAAGGAGCAAGAGAACGCAATATTGTCCAGCTATTGTATAAATCTGGACATTGTATATGACCTTCAACGTTGTGTATGGTTTTGTTGTACTTCTAGGAATACGGATGTAAATTATTTTTGTGCTCAGAACTTTTTTTTTCTTTTTTACATTGTAGGCATCATAGATGTATTTGTTACTCTTTACTGTCAAGAAGGAATATTTTTTAGACTGCTAACAAGTCACCCATACTAAAGAAAGTTTGTCATTTTGCTCATGTCTATGCATGTGTCAGACCATTTCCAACCCAAACCTATCGTTTCGATTCTATAATTAAAATTGTAAGTATGTCTATGAAAGAAGAAAGTCTCCTGGTCATTTTATTTTTGGGTGTGTTCATGTCTCCTTTGCATTTCCATCCTGTTTTGTTATTTCATCTTCTTCAAAATATCTTGTCAGATGAAATAACTTTACCTTAATTGTAAGCTGTATGGCATTGCATAACAGTAGTTAAACAAATAACAGATAGGGGAAAGTTTGACATAAATCACACAAGAAATAAGGGAGCTATGGCTGTTTGAAAAATAGTAGGGCCCTCTATAACTTTAAAAAAAATGTTAAAATCAGAAAAAGTTAGTGGCGCCCTGTTCCTATTTCTCAGACCCCCTCCCCATTTTCAAATTCTGGACCCAGTAATGATTTGTACATAAATCAACTGATCCTGAGAAATTGTTAGTAAAGAATGCATTTATGCAATGTGAATGTGAACTATATTCATTCTCAAGTTTTCATGTGTGATTGCTCAAACCATGATGATGAAATCAATAACAATGAAGTTACAGTTGAAACAGAATTTGTTTTACAGCCCCATTAAATGAGTGGCAACTTTTTACTAGTCCAGAAATCAATTTCATTTCTGCTCAGAATTCTGCCTATAGGTTGATAAACATAACTGCCAAATGATATTGCTAAAAACATTTTTAAATACAAGTTCCATTACTTTGAATAAGGGGTCACTTTTTAATAAACAAATGCACCCATATTGTAAACAATGTCTATGAGGGAGGAAATCAATATTTTAACTTAAGTGAAATGAGGCTTTGTTTTTATGGATGATTTGTTATACTTTTGCCAATAGTTTTTCATGAAACTTCGCACATGGCTTCAGAGTGACATCCAAAAGGCATGCACAACAAAATAATCACTCTATGCAGCAAAGTGGGGCCGAGGTCTTGAATTTTTTTCTCATTTCCATAATTTTCAAATATTGTGTACTGGTACTCACTGAAGCATTAATAATGATAATAACAATAAACAAAATATATAAAGTGCTTTATACGGACATTTCAAAGCGCTAAGAAAGAAAAAAAAAGAAGAATATATGTACAAGATATCTCGGTAAAAGAACAATAAAGAAACTCAAAGGGAAAACACCATTACGAAAATTAATTATACATACAAATATAGAGATAATCGGCGAATATAAGTCTTGGTTATAACGTGTCGATAATCATGTTGAGTAAATTCAAATTATCCTAATAATTCAGAACACAATCCAACTTTTTAAAAAATCTGAACACAATATGATTAAGAATGCAAATTAACTGAGGGGTATAATTTGATACAAAACACAATGGAAACAAAAGATAGGATAGTGAAACTTATTAAAAGAGGTGGGTTAGACATCAGGATCATCACAAAAATCAAATAAACTATGAAAGAAGGTTTGTGACAGATATCCATGGTAAGCAATTGCATTTTTTTCCCAAAAATGTAAAAAGATCTTTTCACATTCCACATGTGAAAGCACAAGTGTTTAATTTAATGCCTTAGAATAATTGAAGCATGCTAATTGGGCATAAGTATAATACAAAAAAAAAATAGATTACATAATTTCAGTGCTCAAAATGAAACAATACTTGCCTAGGAAATTTGCTAGTGAAAATTGCATTTTGTTTTCATTAAATTTTCATTGAACCGTGAAATGAATACTGTTGAAGATATTCTTCCCAAAAATAAATGTCAGTATATTCGATCATTTTTGCCAAAAGAAATGTGTCAAAAATGCAATTCTAGCAAATTTTGAGCCACGCTTATTCAACCGTAAAATTTGGTGAAAAAGTTGTACTGCATTTTAGAAAGTACCTTTTACAAACCTGTACATTTTAAATGATGAAAATGTGAACTTTATTCTGATAAAATGGAATCAAAGTCATGATATTGGGCTTGTGACTTATAGTGACAATTTTGCCTTCTGTTGGTGCTCACTGAAGCATGACATCAAATATATCCATGACATTCACTCAAAGGTTAGCTTATAAAATTACCTACATGCTCATGTAAAAGATTTTTAAAACTCTTGGTTAAGAAATTGTGGATATTTGTTTAATGGGGCCTTACTTTTTTGTTGGATATATAATATGCACCAAGTTATCCCACTTAAAAGATTTGATACTTTATGCAATTCACTTTGAATGCACATAATTAAAACATGTCAAACTGACCCGCAAACTGACAATTTCAGATGACAAATCAAACAAAGTGAAGTGGAAGTTAATATGAAACTACAGCAGGATTATTTTTTTGTTGCCCACTGTTTACCATTTTTATTTTTTATTTAAAAAAAAAAGTCCAATATGCCCAATTCTGAGTCAAAGCAATTAGATACATCAATTGCTCAAAACGTTTCATTGAACAAATTGTGCAATTGAGACTTTACATGTGATTTATATACCCTTTCCACAATGGACATCTGATAATACAATAAACAACAATGTTTGTGTTCCAAAGAAAGTACTCTATACAGAGTTACCTGGATTTAATTCACTTTTTTAGCATCAAAATTACTTCAAAATTGAGCATTAAGAGTTATAATATCAGTAATGGTAGCTCAATTTCAGGTGGTTGTGGAACTATGAAACCATGGTTGACAATGTGAAATTATGCCCCACCCCAAACTACTGTCTGCCCCCCTTCCCTCTCTCTCCATCCCTCTATATCTTTCATTCTTTCCTTCCCTCCTGAACTCATTTCTCATTCCTGTTTTATTACAAGGGAATCAAATCATGATAAACATTTCTGAAGGAAAAAACTAAGAAAAACCAAAGAGTGAAATATTTTTTTTTAAACTTGGACCAGAAATAAGATAGTTTTGAAAAGTCGGATCAAGAGGAATGATTCTCAAATTTGCATTTTTTAGCAGAATGTGACAAGTGGTAGGGAATCATGGGCTTTTTGCAAGAACATTTTTCCTAGGGGTGTTCATTAAAATATAACAGAATATTTGTAGTACATCCTAATGAAATATAAGTATTTTCAGACTTTCTAAGTAAAACTTGTGAAAAATGTATCACTTTTAGTCACATTGTGTATGGAACAAATGGAGGGATCGTCCCTTACCTCCAATGACATCATCTTTGTGGTCAGTTGATAATCCCCATAGATATACCAGTTTTAACAATTCATGTTCATCTTGTTTGATTTTGTTCAAACTTTATTTAGACTGGATTCCTCTTTGATGATCTTTGCTTCTACATATTTCCACACACACATTCCCCTCCATCTTCATCATTATGCAAACCACCATACATCCCCTCCGTTCCACTTATCAACAAAGGTACACACAAAACCAATCAAATTTATAGCTTGTAAGTCCATAATTTATATTTTCCTTAAATTTAGCATAATACATAGTACATACAACAACAGATATGAAAATAATGTACGATTTATAACATCTTATACAGAGAATCTTTGAGAACCATCTTGAATCATTGGTCACATTATTGTGTATACTTGTACATCAAGTATATACACAACTAAACACATACATATGTGTACAAGTAAGGCAAACTATACAATTCCAGCAAACATTGGTATTCAGGTCATCCATCCAATGCACAAGTTTTCAATAATCATTAAAAAAAACAATGTGATGAGAGCAAATGACTCAGGAAAGAAAAACTTATCCATGAAGGCAAGAGAAAAAAAAATAATGACATATTAACTCATAAATATCATGGGGTATACAGGTATAAGGTTAATGTATTTTTGTGCTTTAACCCATTTACTACCACCAAATACATAATTCCCTTTGGCTATGCAGGCATTACCGGGGCCGGTTGCGATAGATCAAACTAAATCTAAGACCGTTTCGTCGCCTTCCAACACAAAGGCCGTTAGCGCGTCTCCTTCCCACGAAAGGGCCGTTATTGTGCAGAGAACACTACGCGCTAACAACCTTTGTGCGGGAAGGCGACACGCCATGTGCGCTAACGGCCTTCGTGCGGGAAGGCAACAATTTGCAAATTGTATAAGTAAGAGATAGGAATTGAGATTTAGTTTAATATATTCCAACTATTTGTTAGACAGGGCCATGGGTCCGTAGTCGGTTAAGAAATAAAGTATGTATCACATAATTAAGTGCATGTTTGACATACACCTTAAAATTAAGTAAAGCAAAAAAAGAGGAAAAAGTAAAGTAAAAAAACACATTCAGAACATTCACAAAAAGACACATATGTGCTTCTGAATAACCTTGTTTGTAAAAATCCAAGCATGAAGATGACTCTCAATCAAATGGTTCTCTTATTAAAGTGCATAGTGAAATCACAATTTGAAATGATACATATCAATGACAGTTATAGAGGGGTATTGTGTTTTCTATATCAAACCAATAAGTTTTATTTGTGGTTGCCTGTATATATGTATGGAGTAATCCTATTTAAACATTATAGTCGCTACACTTGCAACTTGTGAGGTATCATTTAAGTTGTTGAGAGTGTATGCACATCTCAAAGGAAGAAAGTAAAAAACCTGAGTTTTATATCACAATCATGATGCACAATGTAATATCAGTCTATTAAGCAATGCCATCTATACAGAGTTTTTTCTATAATACTGCCAAGAAATAATAACTATAATGTTCTTGTGTCATCTCTGATATATTACTTCCAAGTTGTATGATGGCTCAAATTATAAAACTAGTGGATATTTCATGAAGCTACGCTTACAAGTTACGTATGGCTTTACCTTTGAAGTTAAGAGCAAACATTTTTTTTGTACAAAAATTTCCCAACAAAGTAGGACAATAATTCCTATAATGAAATCCAGATCAAATAGTGATTTGAATTTGTATTGGATTAATACTTATTGTCATAATATCAATTTATTCATGTTCATTGACATCAGTATACAACTGTGGTTTTGCAAACCAAATAGTTTGAAAATGCAATTAGCTATTCAATGACTTGAATTACTTTGCTTTATAAAACACCCTCCCTTTACCAACAGACAATTCTCGCTACCCCAAATAGGAACAAAAATCTCATAATGCGCGAGACGAGATAATTTTCACTCCGTCGGGTCGTCATCACCACTTCCGGTTTAGAGTCATGCTCGCGCCAGGTTCGCAATACTGAGTTTTCCACATATACATCTCTATGGTTTTCCACCACGCTGAAATCGATGCCAATCAGCGTAATATGTACAGATTATACTTTTTATTTCATTTGGTCAGTTTTGATTCCATTTAAATTATACATAAAAACAAAAAATATATTTCACGTAAACATAATATTTATTTATGTTTTTATTTGGTTATAAAAAAATAAAACAAAAAATTAATATCTTAAAATTTTGCATTTAGTGACCGGCCTGACATCACGATCGTTTTCGACTAGACGGTAAATATATACACTACAGCATTCATTCCGTTCAATTTTTCGTCAACCACAAAATGGATAAAAAATCAGTTTCGGAACTTAAAAAAAATCTTAACTGACAGAGGAATACCCTGCAATGAAAAGCATCGGGCAGAATTAGTGACTTTAGCAGAAAAGGCTGTTAAACTGTATCGTGAAAGAGAGGGTTGTGATCACGAACTTTCCAAGCGAAAGCAACGTTGTGTTGTTGTGGATGACGGCACTGTTGATCTGAATGGCAAAACAGTGCATTGGACTTCCGAACAGGAAGTCGTAATACCGAAAAGCTATCCCATAATGCAATGCGCGTTACAGGGATTTTTCCCGGATCTCGGCGAAATCGCTATTTGGGGTAGCGAGAATTAAGTAAGGCAATTTGATGAAGTTGTACGGACACACATAAAATACACTTGCCGAAGAAGCTCACTCCATGAATGAGTTACATTTTTCCTCATCAAGTTTGAAACAAACATAAATGTGTCTGCTAGCAAAAGACACTAGAGGTTAAATATTGAATTATTGACCAAAAATAAACCTGCAATACAAAACCTCTGCATGTTTACCATAATAATAAGTTCTCATAAGGCACATATAAAGCAAATATACAGTACGATGAATTGAATGTAGAACCATTCATAGGAGACATGTCCATCTACATTTACTACCATAGAAACAAACATTTCTTCAATCGTGATACAAAGCATGACACAGTTTTATATCAAAGACATAAAATCAGGTTTGCAATTGATGCTCATTATCTTAGTATTTGGCACTTGTTCAACCTGTCACAGGGCAACCCTACATATAACATGTAGCATCTTTTCATAAGGTCATTTCATTTGTAAGTTTTGCATGACTTTAAATACTTGACCACAGGACTGGTGACCTTTTCTTGTGCTAAATGAGATGAATAACATAAATTGTGTTAAAATGTATTTGACAATAATAATGTTAATCTAAACAGATCATATTTCAACTTTAGCTGATGGAAAAACAAATTATAGAGAATCTGATCTAGCACAAAAACAGATGACCAGACTTGTGTAAAGTCATGTAGAACTTATGAATAGCTTCATAAAGAACCACCAAACTGCAAGTGAACTCTGGAAACATTGGCCATATTACAAAAAAGATGTTAGCTATGAGAGGTAACGAGTCCCCTTCCAAGTTCGTTTTAAATACACTAAAAATAGGAGCAGATTGCCAAAGTGCACACCTACATTTATATACTTGTAATTGGATAGTATTCAATGTATGTGCACACTTAAAGGACAAGTCCACCCTACAAAAAGTTGATTCAAATAAAAAGAGAAAAATCCAACAAGCTTAACACTGACAATTTCATTAAAATCTGATGTAAAATAAGAAAGTTATGACTTTTTAAAATTTTGCTTAATTACACAAAACAGTTATATACACATCTTGGGTCGGTATGCAAATGAGACTGATGACATCACTCACTCACTGTTTCTTTTGTATTTTATTATGTGAAATACGGATTATTCTAATTTTCTCCTCATTGTCAAGTGAACAACAAATAATTCCTCCCTGAACATGTAGAATTAGCAATGTTTACAGTCAGTCGGCAGGTCCCAAGAAAGTGGCTTCTTTCATCCAAGTGATATTCATGACTTGAGATGTTTTGCATATTTAATGAGCTTGATGCGGACCAAAACACCTCTTTTCATTCGGTTATTGCTGCTCTAATTGTGCATCAAATTTCATGATTTTGGTATCATTGTAAAGAAGAATAATTCTTTTAGGTCATGAGTTTGAATCTATTCAAAGATTTTGTAATATAGGTTAAAATTTTGATCTAAAATATGCTACAAAATAATTATTTTACTTTATTTTTATTTGAGCCCAAATAATTTTTAGATCATGATAAAGCTGAATATGTATGCTTTAAAATGGTATAGGTTTCAAAATAAGAATTGGTTTAATCGGGTCAAGATCACACTTTTCATTGGCCAAGTACATAAAGCAGCACGAAAACAAGAATACTGCACTCTGATTGGCCAAAGAGACCACATACTGGCAAATTCCAACGGTTCCAGTGCCTGGGTTCATGGGAAGGTCACACTTTAATCTCCTCAAATTACCCACGCCTGTTGCTCTGTGAACCTTATCCAGCCAATCAGAACTCTGGATTTCATGCAAGTACAAAATTTCAGAAATCTCGTCTTGTACCTTGGTGGGAAAAGTGTGATCTTGACCCGATTAAAAGGTGCTGCGCTGCATATTAAGAGTGGCATTGTGAGAAAGTACAGAAGTTCAGCTTTATGTTGATATATATATCATTGAGGCACGATATAAAAAGTTTTGCACAATTTGCAAAAGAAAACAGAGGAAGAAAATTCAGTTTTGAGGCACCAGAAATTTACTTATTTATCAAAATATTGTATACAAAATAAATGACCAATATGAAAGAATAACATTTACTCTATCTGATGGTGCAATAATATTTCATTTAACTTGAGGTTAAAACAGGTAAATTCTTAGAGAAAGAAAATCTGACGAATCACAAGATTTTGCAAGGAGGATTCAGCCACGAGATGATTTGGATGAATCTGGCCTTTTTGCTCATTAGCATAGGGACCTGCGGTCTGACTGGTTTAATACTATATGGTTCGGTCAAGTTGGTCCTTATTGTCAAATCTGTGAAAAATTAAATATTGTATAATTCAAACAATAAAAAACAAAAGAAATAGTGAGTGGGCGACATCATCGACTGTCTCATTTGCATGCCACTGAGTTGTGCATATCACTGTTTTGTGAAAAACAAGCAAAACTTTAGAATGTCATAACTTTCTTATTTTACATCCGATTTTGATGAAATTTTTAGCATTAAGCAAGTTTTATTTTTCTCTATTTATTAAAATTAACATTTTGCTGGGGGGGACTTGACCTTTAATGAGCCTAGATAGGTAGGGGGAGGGTTAAACTTCTTTTGAAAAGTATTGGCAAATGTGTCCCTTGGTCTTCCCTTACAGGACAAATATTGATACCTATTTGTTCATAAAACTGTCAAGTTAAACATCACACAAATTTCCCAACTCAAAGGTGAAAAGGTTGACATATTGAGTGTTGTTCAAGCTCTCTTCCTCTAAAATTGGAATGTTGCATCATTTCTATCAATGATTTATCTGAAAAGATTGGTGACATCAAATCGTTACCAGCTTCCAAGTGCATAACGTAAATCATCCTCATCGTCTTCATCATCATCCTCATCATCAAAGTTTGGTCCTAAGGAATCTATGTATTTATTTAAAACAAAGCATCAATGAAATAGTTCAAAATTACTGAATGAACTAAACTAAATTGTTCATCATCAGGCATTCAAATCTTGGTGTTAAGTACTATCCTATGATTAGTCCTATCAGTACTATTTAAAACCAATAACCATCAGTATAACTAGAATCCTCTCTCTCTTTTCATCTTCCTGTCTTTGACATGGAAGGGATACTGAATAAAGGTAATCCTAAGCTAATTTTTGGCCTTTCTAACTAGGTTTAATGTGTGCAGAACGTTACCAGGTTTCCCCGACTTAAACTTCAACTAGAAATTTGACGCTTAACGCAATTAGAAATTAATTCAATATGATTGAACTTGATATCGTGCAGAAACCAATATGCATATATATAATGAACAAATTTAGACCTTTGAACCAACTCGCATATATAATGAGCTGTGACCTTTGACCTGCGGACTCCGAATTCGAACTTAGCCAGTATTTTAGTGTCATCTACCAACACACTGAATTTTTTTTAATCTGTTGAATATTTCATAAGTTATCATGCGGAAACCAACTCGCATATTTAATGAGCTGTGACCTTTGACCTGCGGACTCCAAATTCGAACTTAGCCTGTATTTTTGTGTCATCTACATACACACCCAAATTTGTTTTAATCTGTTGAATATTTCATAAGTTATCATGCGGAAACAAACTCGCATATTTAATGAACTGTGACCTTTGACCTACGGACTCCGAATTCGAACTTAGCCTGTATTTTGGTGTTTGTTTTATTTTATTTCTGCGTTCACAATACATTATCAAAAATTATTTACATTGTTTGCAATATATAAAACAATCCATAATGTTTACAACATAAACATAATAATTAGAAAAAAAAATGGTTTGGGTATATACTTCACATTACATAATTAGAAAAAAATGGTTTGGGCATATACTTTACATTAGGATGATAATAAAAAGCAGCATAAACAAATGAACGCAGGAGACCGCCATCGTGAGCGGTTAAGCTTGTAGTTGATGGCGGCCTCATAAAAAGGGTTCGTGACTAAGATCGGTAATTGCTGAACAAGTGGGTGCGATGCAGGTGCAGGTGCGGGTGCTGTAAATAGCAGTATAATTATTGTTATTATTATTTTTAATTTATAGTTTTTGGTTGTTAATGAGAATCAATTTGAAGTGTCGGATGAATAAGATTGAATGATATTTTTTTAAAGAGTTTATTTTAATGAGTATAAAGTAGAACAAGATTTAATATTGTCGGCAAGATTATTCCAAATGTCTGGACCATGATGTCGAATTGATTTAGAGGTAATTAACAGTCTGGGGTTTGTGAGATGTCATGTACCTACACACCAAATTTTTTAAAAATCCATTGAATGTTTTTCAAGTTTTTGCGTGGAAACCAAGTAGGGGGACGGATGGACGGACGGGGGCATAAAAAAGTTTGAATATTTTATTGGTTTTATCTAAGGTTAATGATGGTATAAATACAATATATCTAATATCAAAGTATACTCATACCTGAATCGTTGAAGATGAAACTCCCAGGTGAATTCAATGACCCGTCAGACCCAAGTAAACTCCCACTTCCTTGTGAAAGAATGCTGATATCATCATCATCGTCGTCATCATTATTGCCATTATCATCATCGTCACCTCCACTGTTATCACCATCAAAGTCATTAATCAAGTCATCAAGGTCATCCATACTGTCATCGTCGTCATCAGACCCATCATCATCCCCTTCCGTCTACAAAACATAAGATTCACAGTAATAATGTACCACAAAAGAGCAGGTATGTACATTGAAAACAAGAATATTTTTTACTTTTGACAAATAATGTCAGTAGATTAAAAACTATGTAAAATCAATGCAAGGATACAGCAAAATCAGTCTATACAACAGTTTCTTTTATTGTATACCCCCCAAAAAAGAAATTATATTCATGTAAAGAAGGTGCAGGGCAAGGAGGAAGAGAATGAGAAATAGGAGTGCGACAAACCCAAGAGGATAAAATAAGGAGAGGAAAGTAAGAAATGAATAAGAGAAGATGGAGGAAGACAAAATAGTTTAAAAAAACTGGATGTTGTAAAGAGGAGAATACAACATGATATATATAGACTAAAATCACAATAAATCTTCATTTTTCAGTCGAACTACTCATGTGGGCATATTATTTAAAATTGGCATATAAAGAATCAGCATTTTGGTATCTAATAGTGCAAGTTTCTGTGGTGGCTTAGCTATATAACAAGTTATAATCTTACCTGCTCCTCTTCATCATCATCTTCCCCGTCTGCCTTGCGAGGGCGCCCTACTTCATACATCCTACAAATGCTTTCTACATCCAGGCTATCAGCACCCCCTTGTTGCTGTACAAAATAAAATGGAATAGATTAACTTACCCCCGTTTACGTATGTAAGAGGAAGACTGTGTTCTACACAATAATCAAAGTCACAGAACCTGTTCTTCAATTCAAGCCTGAAAAAAGCACTCTACAGCTTTGACAAGAGATTAATGGGTTTTTATCATACTCCACAGGGTAAATGCTAAACTAGCACATCAATGATGTGGAGCTCATCCGGCATCTCGCAACGAAATTTAACACAATTTCAACTTCAGCTCAGTTGACACTGTAGTGAATTATAGTGGTGACATTAATTGAGCATATAGAATTGAAATTGATGAAGAAATTACATAGAAGCATTTTTTGTGATCTATGATTAAATTTCATATAAATTAAGCATAAATAGAAGTTTTGAATCCCCCACATAGTGCTATCATATAAAGCAAACAGAATTGAAATCGGATTTGAATGGCGAAGAAGAATTTTGAAATTTGTGGACGGACGACGGACGCCACGGCATAAGCTCATTCTGAGCTAACAAACTAATCATTAACTGCAGATTACAATTCAGGACTAACGAATATGGTGAAATTACAGATCCACATCATATTTAAGGAAATCAATTCTTTCTACGGTTACATGAATACCATCTCTTTGAAACCTCAAAACTTTAAAATTTTGTCAGTCTGTCACTGTTATGCAGATGTCCTTCCACATAGCAATTAAAATGATATATTGAACTTAAAGCTTTACCAATGACTTTCTTCAAGAGAAAAGATTGATTGTAGTTCCAATATCATTGTCATTTAATATGTAATCTATAACTGAAATAGATTGGAGTTTGACCAATGATGTACTTGAAAAGTAATTACTTTCTATTTTTTCTGAGTATACTCACTTCAACCAAAGCTAGATAAGTGTCTTGAGGATCGGTAGCAAGATCAAATATATTCCTCTTCACATCCATGGTGGCTACAAAAGGAAAGTAGTAAATTCATGGTTCAAAACTTTCACACAGTAATCAGTTGTAAAAAGGCAAAATAGACTTGCACAATTCATATTAATGGATCTAGACTGCATGGATCACTAGTTCACAGGGAGTCAAGTATCCAGTTTTAATCTGAAATTTTGCATGAAATTATGATTTACAATATTGGCCTGTTACAGCACATAATGAAAAAATGACTGATGAAAGGGGCTCTTGGTTACAATATATGTAAAGACAATTGTGAATTGTCTATGTAGTTCACTACTAACAAACTCTTCTACAAAGAGTACCAATAAGGATATTTTCAATAGTAATGCTGATATTCTATACAACTGACTGAATTTGGTGGATTAACAACACTGTGCACCTAACTTTTGGGTCGACATAGCAGGTGCAGGCAGCGCAAAGTGCTACTGCTAGTGTACTAGTGTGATTGTGTGTGTGTTAACCATCCACTGCACTACCTAGTAGCATTCTGATGCTTCACAAATGAAAACTATGGCAAAAGTCGACCAAACTGCACCAGCCAGTGCAATATAATTGCATGCATGCAGCGCCATACCACAGAGATGAATTTCAATGTTGACTTTTTCCAATGAGGCAATGCGAATTTTAGCCTGTCCACTGCAAGTAATAGGAGGTGCACCATATTGCGAATCCATCAAAATCAAGGTCCCGGTTTCATAAAGACTTACAATTATGGTAACTTTGCAATTCTTGTAACCATCATAGAAGGCTATATTTTGATTGAATGTTGATGAGCCCATTAACCATGGTTGTTACAATAATATATTATTTTCCATCATTGTTAAGACTTACTACAGTGACAATCACTTCTCAATACTAGTAACTGCTATCCACTCAAAGTCCTCATGAACAGGATAGTCTATCATACTTATTAGCATATTGAACATGCTAGGATACGATATTACTTACAACAAGCAATAATAATTTTTTTAATCTCTTGTACTACATATTAAGACTCTCAATGATCAGCATCTTATTCCAATTATTGAAAACTAATGATTTATTCATTACAAATCAATACTAAATATATCTTTCCAAGTTCTCAGACATAACTGACAACATTCAGCTTGAATATATCAAAGTGTAGTAAGATTTCATTGGGAACTTCAATCCAAATGGATATAAAGATAAAAGTACCTATAGGTTTGTAATCTGTAGCATCAAATGTTCTAATAGATGATCCAAATGGACTCTTCATTCTTTCTTCAACTAGCTCATCATCACTATCAGATTGGAAGATAACTGAGGGGTAGAAAAAAAATATATGTTAATAAGAAGTGTATCACATTATCAGTACAAGAATGCAACAAATATTTATACACATATCCATGCAAATACATCTTAATGAGTATGTTGAAAATTCTTTAGATTTCTAACACAACAATTTCCCATAGGAGCTAGAATATTCATTTCTCATGATAAATGGGGATGTTTTGAAATAAATAACAATTAAGTAATTTCATTCCAAATTATTATCTTTTTTTTTTTTTGGGGGGGGGGGTATGCATATGATGAACTGACAAAATTTAAGTTATATTTTACATGATATATCACCAAGAAAGTATTTCATTAAACAAGCATTACAACAATCAACTATCACAAACAAACTGCAAATCAAGTATAATTAGAAGAAAGGGGTAATATGAAATTATTTTAGAATGATATGTGCAAGCAATCTAATATCTTTTATAGATGTAGATACATATATATTTTCATGTAGTAAGATTTTACTTTTAATTTGCCAATGACTAATGAGGCAAGTACCATCAAATGTGTTTTTACACACATTGATTTATTGAGACATTATCATTCATAACTCACCTCCATAGATGACAGTGCCAAGGCTGTTGAAAACTATACGACATTGGTCTAGAGCAGGTACTGTATGCAACAAATGGAAGGTCCGTATGTCCCACTGCAGTTATGATGGTTAAGGAAACATTAAGCCTTGTCAATAAATGCATGCTAACATTTTTGTTTATTTGTTGTTATTTATTGGGGGAGGGAGGGGTGGTAATTTAGCCTATCCTCACACAAAATAAAGTTACCTTGACTGGTAAAAAAAAGAGCATATCAGCAGCAGTGTTATAGCATTCATGTATTTCCCTCTGTCATTGCAGAATATGTTGTAAACAAACATAACTCCAAACATCAAATGCAACTTGATTTTCAAGTAATCAGAAGCATAAATTTGAGACATTCATTTGATTTTTTTTTTTTTTTTGCTTAATCTTTTTATACAAGTTATCACCCCAGTAGTGATTTTTTTCTCTGCTACCCTCAAATATAATATCCCCAATGTCTTTGGCCAGGGTAGAGTTCTTCAAAGGATACAATCTCTGAGTTGATAATGACTTCTAAACCTGACGGATGAAAGAGCCCGCCAATCTTGTTCTGGAACTGATCAAACTTGTAGACATGTTTGGCAGACCTGACATCCCATAACACACCATCATTTAGCACAAGCTCGTCTGTGGGGTCAAAGGTCGCACAGTTGTTGGTGTAGTTGTTACTCAGATGGCCATCTTGTAAGGTGAGGACCAGCTTGCCAGTAGCCACATCATAAATCTAGCAATTTAAATGAAAAGTGACCTTGTAAGGCAGTCCTTTCATGTTTAGCAATGACAATGCATACACAGATGAGACAATCTACGATGATGGACTCCTAAAATTTGCAAATCTACAAGATTTTTTCAACTTAACATTAGACATCTTAGGAATGAGAACATGTATCACTTGGCAATATTTTCTTATAAATCATCAAATATCAAGCTTATAAGTATGCTAAGCTGAATAACAATGTGCAAATGATAGTACTGAAAAAGCAATCAATTGGCAAAATAGAATTCTTCCCACTTATTTTCTTACATGAGCAGTGTCATCTTTAGTACCAATGATACGATCTTGTGAAGCTTTGCTGAATTCTACGTGGACATCATCGTTAAAGGAAAACCTGAAAGTCAGCACAAAATAAACAATAGTGACATTACAAAAACTCCCTATTTTTATTTATTTATTTTTTTCACTTGTCCACAGAGAATCTTTTATTAAAGCAATATTGAATGGCCTCTGGGCGATACGACATATATCGCCCGAACTAGCTTTATATCGCCTGAGTCGTAGACGAGGGTGATATCAATTTAGTTAGGGCGATATATGTCCTTTTGCCCCCAGGCCAGTCAATATTGCTATTATTAAGCAAAAAGCAGACATCTAGAGCAAAAATCATTAAAATTTTGATATTTTAAATTTTTAGAATGAGAATCTAGTTTATCATGTTGAGCAGACTGGGCCTCTGAACTTTACCATTGTGACGTAATTGAAATGACGCGTCCCTGGCCTAGGGACGCAGTATCCAGTGTTGTCTGAACTTGATTACCATTATGACATATAGCACTGCGCGGTTCAAGGACGCGTGCAAAAACGCGTAGAATACCCGGATATTAGCGCTGCCTTTTATTGCCCGCTACATTTCCACGCATTTTCTCATTGACTTTCCTGAGCGGGCAATAAATTTGGCCCGTGGATAAACAATTGGAATTTTATTGACCGGCCATTTGATTCCAGTCTTAAGCAGGCAACAATGTTTCAAAGTTGCCCTGCTCAGATGTCTGATACGGTTAATAATACTTTTTATCATATATAACGATTGAAAACAAATACAACATATACACAAAATTCAGTATCTCAAAAACAAGACTACACTAGCATTAAGTGAAATTTGATATAAAGACTTACAATCAATTCATATAAATTCAAGTTGAAATTGATCTCATCTCATACATGCATATCTTAATCCCACGGTCGAAATCATCTAAAATAACAATTGATCTAATATTTTGCCCTGATATAACAATGCTCCTGAAATAATAACAATATAATCTTCTTAGTCAAAGGTATTGTGATAAAACTTTAAACATGTGAAAGTACCTGTGGTGGCCCTAAGGAAATTGTTTTACTGAGTTTTCACTGTATTGAAATCTCATTTATCATCGTGTAAATAATGGTAAGGTTATAAACTATTCCCTTGTTTTCAATATCATTGTATAGCAATTTAATATATGTAACTGTGGTGCACGATCTTATGAATACAATACCATTTCAAAGACGAGACTGAATCTGAAATATACTTCAGGCAAACTTACTTCCTATCAAATGATGGCTCTGTTCCCCAAAGAGCAGACATGGGATGACTCCATGTACTAGATGTAAGGACCAGACGACCATCCTACAATTAATAGAAAAATACACATCCTAAATTTGAAAATAGCCTCTAATTTAATGAAGATTTCCCAGATTCATGTTGATATAGAAGTTTCACTTTCTCTTACTACTAGGTCCCTCTTTAATATGAATTGTAATCTGTTATTTGTTTAAAGCAACATTAAAATTGAAACAATAAACTTTAAAGAAAGAGCAATTTGCTTTTTCACTTTTGTCATTAGTAGAGAGATTGTATCTGCACTGTTAAAACACAAACATCACTAAATATTAAGGATCAAAATACAATTAAATACTTACTCTTGAAGGTTCCACTAATCTGATTGGAGAATCATGACAAACATAGGATGTCTCTTCCTGTTAAAAACAAAACAATTCAATTATTAATTCGATTGATTAAAATCTGGATAAAAGAAAATTTGAGTTGAAACAACATTTGATATAACAAAGGAAGGCTATGCATTCCAAGGTGTCAGGATGATGATTATGATTTTTGCGAATAACAAATGATAATTGGAATTCACAAGCTACATAATACACAATCAGAAAGTAATCTTATCTTTCATATATCTATAAGACATAGAAGAAAGTCAAAGGACGATTAAAAATAAATGAAACTTGAAGTGTTGATAATGTTTGTGTAATATTAAGGAATTCAATATTTTAACTTAATGTTCTTTGTTGCATTGAAATCTTTCATTAGGAAATAGTAAGCACACATATCCAGAAAACAAGAAATTATAGTTTTCAGCCAGATAAAATTGTAACAAATCATCAAAATTTATGAACATTTACCTAAGGTAAAATACCATATTCATGACAGACCCGAAAGTATTTTAACTTGTACAAAATTATATCGCGAAAGCAAGATAGGATAAATATTAATACAGATTGAGGGGCAAGATTGAATTTTGAGGAAAAAATGTCTGAGCAAACAGACACAATCTCCTTGTGCTGTAAAGATAATTTCAACCCCTTGTGTGCAGGACATTATATTACAACTACTTACATTTCCAGAGTTTAAGTTATATGTCTTGAGTTCTCCTGCATAATTCCCAAGCCATAAGAACTGATCTTTGGGCTGTATAAGAACAAGAAATCATAATAATGAATCATTAACTGTATGCAAATTTTACCAAGATTCCCTTACAAACCATCTAGATAGTATTGGTTTTTATACATTAACAAGTGGAATGCCTCTGGCCGTCTCACCTGCATCACGCGATTCAATATAGCAGCAGTGCTGATTTTGAAAACTACTATAACTCGCACAAGATGTTCAGTGATACTTGGTTACTCTTATTTCCACGTTTTATGAACTAGACCAATACACTTATAGAGATATGATGGCAATTCAAAAAATACCCCCAACGTGGCCAAAGTTCTTTGACCTTACATGACCTTTGACCTTGATCATGTGAACTGAAACTCGCACAGGATGTTCAGTGATACTTGATTGATTACTATTATGTCCAAGTTTTATGAACTAGACCAACACACTTTCAAATTTATGGCTGTAATTCAACAAATACCCCAATTTGGCCAAAGTTCATTGACCCTAAATGACCTTTGACCTTGATCATGTGACCTGAAACTTGCACAGGATGTTCAGTAATACTTGATTACTATTATGTCCAAGTTTCATGAATCAGATCCATAAACATTCAAAGTTATGATGGTAATTCAACAGATACCCCCAATTCGGCCAAAGTTCATTGACCCTAAATGACCTTTGACCTTGGTCATGTGACGTGAAACTCATGCAGGATGTTCAGTGATACTTGATTAACCTTATGTATAAGTTTCATGAACTAGGTCCATATATTTTCTAAGTTATGATGACATTTCAAAAACTTAACCTTAGGTTAAGATTTTGATGTTGATTCCCCCAACATGGTCTAAGTTCATTGACCCTAAATGACCTTTGACCTTAGTCATGTGACATGAAACTCAGGCAGGATGTTCAGTAATACTTGATTAACCTTATGGCCAAGTTTCATGAACTAGGTCCATATACTTTCTAAGTTATGCTGTCATTTCAAAAACTTAACCTCAGGTTAAGATTTGGTGTTGACGCCGCCGCCGCCGCCGTCGCCGTCGGAAAAGCGGCGCCTATAGTCTCACTCTGCTATGCAGGTGAGACAAAAACAAAACTAATAATGCTTCATGCAAAATTCATGCACTTACATATTCAAATGTTCTGATTTTCTTTGACATTCTAAAGCAGAAAAATATGAATCTTCATGACTCATTGACAGCATGATATATAACAATGCTAAAACATCTGAGTACTAGGCATGCAGGAATGACCTGGGAGATAACTTACTAACTGTACTAAATCCTTTATTGCATAGTTTTGCAGGACTTTTTAAGACTTTATTTGGGATAAATTATCTGACCTTTAAGTAATTCCTGACCCTCAGGAACTTTGATGTAAAAACTCCATTATGTTATTTAACAAATTTATTGAACTGAGTGACATAAGTCTTATTATGAAACATTATTCAATTTCTGAATTGGATAATTATTTCCAAGTAAACCATTGAAAATCATATATGGAGCGGGGTGGGGTGGTGATTTTAACTGTTTTCCTTCATTTTTTTAATAGATGATTTAATTACCCCATTGTATTTACTTACATGTAAGTGTTTGCTGAAAGCACAACATGTAAACCAACTATCATCTTCTGTATCACGGAATGTCTGCATTGGATGAAACCTACAAGAGACAAAAAATATTGGGAAAAATTCACAAAGGTGGTTTTTCAATCTTTGGTCCAAAACCATGGTTTATGCAGACTCCACACTTTCTTTACTCTTGATTTAGCAAATATATTGAGGCAGAGTCTAATATAAAATGCATGCTTTGGCCACATGGAATTCTAAATTCATGCTTGTTACTAAATTAACAACATTAAGTGGTGTGCTCGTTAGTGCTGTAACACTAGTAACAATCCTGTACTTAAAAGCTCTGTGACATTAATGTGTATTCATTTATTCAAATCTTTCTGAACATATCATGCATTGATTATGCTTTATCAAAAGCATAATCAATGCATGATATCTGGGTAAATCACTGTTTCAGATCACAGACTCAAAACCACCTTCGTGAAGTCAGGCCAGTAAGTCCATTAATAGAAATAATAAAACAGATTAGTATCACAGTAACAAAAACAAGAACAAAACAGAGTGTAACATTGAAATAATTTCCTTGAATTATCAATAATGTTTTACACTTACCTGCTATAGACAAAATGTCTTGAACATCTAGCACCATCCCTTCCTCCATGAGCTGGATAGATCTGGTCAAGTATCAAATATTGCAACAATTTCATTTGGGGTAAATATTTGACAATAATTTTCAAGGAATAAAAATTTGAAGTAAATTGAGAGAAAAGGGAATGGGAAGTGAAAACTCACAAAATACATCTCAATAAGTCAATATTTGTTTGACTGATCCAGCCTTTAATTATCATGGATTTTTTAAGCTCGTTTGACACTTGCACGATACAGCCAAGTTGTGCCATAAAGTGTCCCGCACTGGCATGCATCAATGCGGGGCAATGTGGGCAAGTATCAACCGCGCATTACAATAAAAATGTTTCCTAAGTTTGACCCCATACTCTATTCTATCTGGCATTATCATTCATTTTTCATATCAGGTGAAACTTCAGCTTACATACAGGAAGAGTGTGACATATCTTACAATCAAAATTTACAGAGAGAAGAGCGTGATAATTTTAATTGGCAAATGCTTTCAGTGAACACTAATATATCAATCTGCTCGTTATATAGCAGAAAAGAAGAAATATAAGTACAACAGATAAAGTCATATGTTCTCCAGAGTGTATTATTTCATTATCAATAGACAGTAATATATATGTATTGATCAATACTTTTTGCCTAGGGGTGTTGCTAGAAACATGCAATGTATATTGCAAATACCTTTAAGTCTTGGAATTTTATAAAAATTTGCAATCAACAGCAAATGGGTTTCTTTGAATGACAGTGTAAGACGACTTACCAATCTCCTGAATAATCTAGAGGTAGCATTGATTGGTGCATTCTGTCTAAACTTAGGCTCAGGACACTGGTGAGGTCTGTCAGAAATAAAATACATATTAATCCACCAGATCATCAACAGCCAGTTTACACAAAAAACCTATCATACTAATCATGAAATGAGTTTCCTGCCATTATAGGCAAAAGTGCTGTGTCTTGCTACATATTGGAAATATACTGTGATTTCAAAAAGCCAAAAAATATATGATGGTCATCATTCTTTATTGTTGTTAATGAACAGCACACTGATGTTTAGAAACAGTGTATTCCTTTTATTCCTTGACAAAATATTATGGTAAGGGTGTTGTAAAGGATGGTGGATATCATTATTATTGCAGTGGACGTAAATTGGTAGAAGATCAAAATGTGGCATTATGGGTAAAGGATCCAAAGACTTTTTGTGTTGTAAGGACTTGAGCTTTTCAAAATGGGTATGGCAATAAAGGTCTAACATCATATCTGTTCATGTGACAATATGAAGTAGGTAAAATATAATCATGAAAATGTCCAAATGAAAGACATCGCCCACTTCAGTACAGATTCCATGTATATAGAATAATTAATGCAGTCTGCAAAATGTACTTCATTTTGCATGTGGGCACAGACTAGAAATTGAAATGACTCACATCAAAATATACAATCTAATACAAATCCTAAGTCAAACTACATAATACTTTGACAAATACTTTGACAAAACCTTGACAAATCTAATAGCTGCCATTTATTCTCCTTTTTCAACAAAGAGTCCAGCATAAGAGATATCTCATTTTTCTTTATAGAGATATGATAAGGTTTATGACAGCACTTAAGATAGTATTATTCAATGAAAAGGAATAGATATCAATTTTTGAAAAGCTAGTAAAAGGGACTTGATTAAGAACAATCACTTACTCAAGGAGTGAGAAAGAAGGGCAAGCAACAACAGGATTACTACAGTGTGCATGTTGTTCTCTGAGGTACTGTGATACAATAAGATCAAGGCTTGGTGGTGACTTGCATGGTCGTGATGATGCAATATTCCCTAATGATGAGGCTCGTTTGGATTGGCTGAGAGGTGTCAGGTGACTGTGACTTGACTTTTCTCTGATGACTCTCCTTCTGGGTGCACTCTACACAGTAATAGATATGTATTGTCATTACAAATTCATTCTATAGTAAATCATTATTCAATTTCAGACTTTATTTGGCTATCAGACATGTATATCAATGAAATAATATGATATCATATAATGATCAATTTCTTGAATATTTTGGTGACATAGAATACACTTGGGAAACACACAGCTAATACACACATAATTTCGTTTACAGTGACATTCATGTACATTTCTTATACAAAATGATGAAACCATTCCTTTTTTCTAAATCAATATAATTTTACAGGAAATACAGAGCTGCCAAGTTGTATTTTGCATTTTCAGTATTCTTATCCCCCAAAATCAGTATTTTGACCAAAAAAAAATCAGTATTTTGACCGTGTGAGATAAATCTTTTGTATTTTTCCCAAAAAAAGTGTATTTCATAATAAAATGCTTGGCGCACTCGCCCATCACGGCGCTCAAGCTGCATGCAAGCTAAAATGTGCACTGCTCTTGCAGATGAAAAAAAAAAAAACATTGAAACTTGTGTATATCTCACCCTGGTTTTTACAAAATGATTGAAAAAAAAAAACAAGTTACCTGAAATTACATTGATCTAATAACCGTATTTGTGTACGTTTTATGAAATAGAGACATATAGAGATGATTTTTCTCAATAAATTTCGATTTTGTAAAAAACGTACTAAATACGGAAAAATCGTACTACTTGGCAGCTCTGGAAATATATGGAGAGTTTTGTCATGTTAATGGTATGTAAGATCAACAAGATTTTTTATTGGGAGTTTCAAGTAAAAAAATATAAAAATAAAAAATAAATACATATTTGCCATCCATAATGGTCTCAAATGAGGGCAAAAATCCCCCCCCCAAAAAAAAAAAATCAAATAATATGTAAACTTCTTTATTCTCCTTACTCATGATAAACAGTATTAAAACAAAGATATTGACACAAAGTTGTCAAAAGTGAAAACTAAATTTCCCTTTCCAAATTATGCAGGATTAGGCACGCCAGAATCAGTCATAGATCTGTAACCACACAAAACAGTCATTCTAATTTCATACTTACCCTTGAACTTGCAGGCGAAGCCCTAGAGTCTGGTCCAAAGGCTATCCTAGGAGGAGGTAAGGATGTGGTGTTGAGAGAAACCCCTGAGGTTGAAGGCTGGTTGAGTGGATCAACTTGGCTTGATGATACTGCTGCTGAGCCTACTGAAGATGAACTGTGTGCAAGGTGTGTGGTTCTTGATATCCGAGACTGTAACATAACAACACAAGTTATTTCTTCATTCTCTTCATTATTAACCCTAACTAGGCCGGGCTTTTTTAGCTGTTCTGTGGCCGGGGGGGGGGGGGGGGGGGGGGGGTGGGGGGGGGGGGTTGATTCAACCCCCCCCCCCCCCCCCCCCGAGATCTCGACCGCCGATCGCGCCGCAAAAATTTGCATGCTGGTAGTGTGCGATGTAATCTACAAGGCTGTACGGTAAAATTTTCCAAAATAATGAGATTTTATTTTATATGAATTAATTATGCTAATTTATGCATAAATCATACTTTTTGCTCTAATTCACTAAATAAAGCTCCTAGAATGCTAATTTTAGGTAAAAATATTCTTTGTAGCATTCTTAACAATGGCAATTGAAAAAATTTCGGTTTGGAAATCAATTTCTAATGTATTTTATTGTTTTATGAATTTCTTATGTATTTCATTGTTTTTCAACCTTTTGTTTTTCTTTGTTTTTTTCACCAAGTTTATTGCACACCCTTTTTGAAGCATAATTATGCTAAAATCAATTGCTTTCAGCTATTTAAAGTAAAAATAATCATATCTTTATGAATAAGATGAGAAAACTAAATTTGCATCGACTTTGTACACAAAATCACGTTTTGGAACAATTTTTGGCCTGACATGCACTTACAAAATGTTGCGTAATTTCGGAACCGCATACCCGGGCGTCGTAAATTTGATCTCAAAAGATGCGCGAGACTTAGAAGTATAAACTCTGCGAGTGGCGCGGTCAAAAATCATCAAACCACGAATTCTACCCCTTTTCCATTTGCTCTCTAATATTCCTTTCAGTAGGATGTTTACTTCTTATGTCACTATGTGATATTATCACATGATCCAGAGCAGATAAAGTGAATGAACTAGGGAAACAGCATACTTATAATAGGACAAGATAAACAACATTGTTGCTGTGGTATGACTTGCTAAACAATAAACTTACCGTGGTAGGAGTTAATTGTAGTGATGGCATAGAAGAGGATGAAGTATGATTAGCTAAACGAAGACCAGCTTCCCGCTCCAGAACTTTGGCTGTCTCTCCCAAACCTGACATACAAAATGGAAAAGGGTTTAGTAATTTTTCAATAACTCAGTATTTTTTTTTTTTTTGCATACTCAGCAAACAGGCACTGGCCCAAACATGCCCATAATAAACTGAAAATCTCATGAAACCAGAAGAACAGTTCATGATATTTCTCTCTAAAATATAACAAGAGGTGAAAATTTATCCTCCCCCTCCCCACCCATCACCCACCTCTACCAAAAGAAAATTAGCCCAACAAAGACCAGCTCTTAACTCAAGGTCCTCAGGCTTTCTCTCCCAAACCTGACAGAGAAGCGAACATGGCAACAAGGAGAGAGAGAGAGAGAGAGAGAGATACTAAGATAAGACAGATGAAATATAGAGGACATGGAAAATTCTTCCAACAGAGATACTAAGATAAGACAGATGAAATATAGAGGACATAGAAAATTCTTCCAACAGTCTACAATTGATATTCAAAGCCACTCTTTCCTAAACTAAACTTATCAAAAAATCTCCTAGATGACCCAAGCTATTCTAAAAGAGCTTACCTTGCCCTCTGAGATGATTATGAATAAGCTGTAGTAATTCCTTATTGTCATATCTGATCCTTGTTTGCGCTACAATGTTAGCCTTGTGGATCTTGGAGAGGGTAGCATCGGCTCCAAGTGACATTGCTTTCCCAGTCACTCTTTCTGTAAGGGTAAACATTAAGCTGCAGTTCATTCAATTACAAAACAAAAGGTTTGATCATATCATATTCACTTTTGAAGTTTTCATTTTCAAGTTGCTCAAAATGGGGTTAAAAGAGTAAAACCATCTGACAAGAATGAAGGAAAGAAGATTAAATGTTTAGGCTTGATGGGGAAGTTTAAAAAAATAGTAAAAAAGAGTTTAAAAAAATTGAAAGAAAAACATTCAGATATGATGACCTACTCAATTTTGATACTTCAGTAGTTCTAACCAAGATGAAAAAAAATTAATAAAATGGTATTTGCTCTGAAGCCTCTACTGTCACACTGTCCATCTGAGATGAGTTTAGTTCACTTACCAATCAACTCTGAAGCATATTTGCAGAATTTCAGATGTTCCGTTCTTTTATCTTGTAGTACAGGTTCTCTCATAAGAGCTGATGTGAAATGAATATCAACAGCATGATTCATAAATATGAAATATCTAATGACTTAATAATTTTCAACAAAAATTATGATTTAAATGAAATACACCTTTATCATTCATAAATTCTCTGGTAAAATTTGCAGTAAATCATAGTGTTAAAACACTTTTAGTTCTCTTATTTCTATCCTTAAAACCATCATATATGAAATATATTTGTAACTTAAAATTGGGCCCTGACTTAATTATACAAGCAATTAAAACACCCAAATCTGAAGACAGATGCTCTTAGCTAATCAAAAGCAATGTTTAAAGTATACTTGTCTTGAATAACAATTTTTTTAACAGGCTCTTGATCCATATTCCATGACCTCTTCACAGAGAAAATGAAAAACACAATGAAAATTTTTACAGTATTTCCTGACAACTTTCTGAATTGTGAATTAATTTTGACAAAAGCACAAATATTTACTTTGCAATCCACTCCTTGAGAAGATAGATAGCTTGCTGATGATCTGCCTCACAACCTCTGACCTTGCAAGACCACATAGAGCCTTGCAGGACATAGCTCTAATACTGTCTGCTTCAGTGATTGGGGTTTTCACTGTCAGGAGGTTCAGTAGAGTCTGGAGGATAGATAGATGGATGGATAAAAGATGGATTTATTAATGAATAAAAGAATGGGTGGATGAATGGTAGGATGGACTAATAGATAGAAAGATAGAAAGGGTAAAATAGAATGAAGCAGGCAGAGATAGAAAAAGGGAGATAGAGAAAGATGACGAGGGGGAGAGAAAGGGGAGGGGATATGAAATATTGTGTGATAAAAACTCAAGATTCAGACATGATGAGAAACAAGTGGAACGCCTCTGGCAATCTCGCCTGTAGTACGCAATTCAATATAGCTACAGTGACGACTTGGAAAACAGCTACGATGCAAAATTATTCACAAAAAACTCCATTTATATGATAATGAAATACTATGTTCATTGACGCTAAATGATGTTCGACCTTGATCATGTTACCTGAAACTCGTGCAAAATGATCAGTGATACTTGATTACTGCTGTGCCCTAGTTTCATGTAATAGATCCATTTACTTTTAAAGTTATAACATTTCAAAAATTTAACCTCAAGTGGTTAAGATTTCAATGTTGATAAGTTCATTTACCCTACATGACCTTTGACCTGAAAATAGTGCAAGACCATCAGTGATACTTGATTACCCTAATGTCCAAATTTCATGAACTAGATCAATAAACTTTCAAAGTTATGACATTTAAAAAAAATACCCCCAACATGGTCAAATTTTTATGATCCTAAATTTACCTCGGCAATATGACCTGAAACTAATGCAAGATGATCAGTGATACTTGATTAACCTTGTGTCCAATTTTCATGAACTAGGTCCATATACTGTTTAAATAATGATGAAATTTAAAAAACTTTGCTTTGGTTAAGATATCAATATTGGCGGCAGCGTCAGAAAAGCTCTGCTATGCAAGCGAGACAAAAATATTGGCCTACTTCTGCTACTAAACATACATTTTCCAAAAAGAGATAAGTACACAGACAAAGATGTGTACCTCCATCTAGACCAACCAAAAATTGATTCATATTGGGAAAATTTCAGTATGAAATTATTTGGTTTTGAGGAAGGTCTTTGAATGACAAAGGGATTTAGCGTTATGGATATGTGGTAGTAATTTATTCCATTGGATTGGATAAATATAGTTCTACTAAGTCGGTAATTCTTTTGGCCTGTCTTTCAAATCTTACCTTTATACCATTGTTAGTACGTACTGTCTCCCACATCTTCTCAATCATATCCGTTGAACTCCTGATTGATGTACGGTTCTTCTTGCTACTGTTGCTCATAAAACGACCCATACTGCCTCCAAGCTATATCAAAGAAAGTGACAACAATACGATTATTTTTTATTGTCTGGGATAAAAAGATCACAAAGGAACAAGTAAGATTGTAATACTGACAACTGCTACAGATCAAATCAGTCCTGTGAAGAGGACTGATATCTTTTTAACCCCTCTTTTTATTGAGCCCTTAATACAGGTGAGAAATTCCTGCTGCATGCTGATTATGTTAGTTTCTTATGATTTAGAGTATATCCTGTAATTTAACACAGACTGGCATTCATTCACATTTTGGTATCCCCTACATCACAAAAGCTATCCCTCCTGGGTGTGTTTCATGAAAGCTGTCAGAAAGTTTATCCATCAGAGTATTATGTATAGCAATTGCTTCTCAGCAAATCAAAATCAAGTAAAGTTATCTGACAAAAATATTGATGAAACACTCTCCTGATATGTCCATGCACTCCTACAATTTATAAGTACAACTTTTGAACAGCAAGCAAACAATTATTTATTTTCATAAATGAAGTGAGATGTAAGAAACTTACTCTAGTTGATGGTCCACAAACACAGTTACTAATGACCTGCAATGCTGCTTTCTGTACATCAGGATCAGAGAGTACCTCTCCTTCAGCAACTCCATTCACAATACTGAAAAGACAGTCATTAGTGGTTACTTTAATAATGTTGTATTCAAATCTTTGAATTAAAGGATAAAGGAAACTCAAACTCTCCTGATGTATATAGGTCTGCAAGTGTTTCATAAAATTAAGCATGAAGCTAAACTCATGCATTAGTAAGTGTAACACATTCTTTTATTGAAGATTACACAGTAGTGTGCATCACAAGAGTCTAGTCTGGACAACATGGAGATGCACTATATCCTGAATGCAAATGAGAAATCAAGTGCAACTTTAAGTCATACTTTGAAATTCCCTCCACATTTCCACATTTACAATTTACGATCTTTCACTTCATCATTGTACAGTATGGAAGTATGACAGCAGGATAATATCAGCTAAGGATAAAAATGTAGAAGTACAGGCCCTCATCCAAAAGCAAAACTACACTATTGATTTGGATTTGGCAACAACAAAAATCTGTCTTTACAATGAACTAAACTGTCTGCTGATAAAATGTTGTTTTTCTAAGCAATACTCACTTCATTGCAACAATTTCTGAGTTGTCTGGAAGTAGAACTTGTTCACAAAGTTGAAGCTGCCCTCTATTGGTTACTGTGACAACTGCTAACACATCTAAGGCTGCCTTCACCACCTCACTCCTGTAATAAAATCAAAGCAGAAAGGGTGAAAAAAAAGTTGAAAAAGACACCCAAATGTTCTATCATGTTTTTGCATAATCACACATTTGTACTTCCCTCATTATGACTCACTATCTATCATCAATCCCTTATACTTGAGATGCAAGTACAGAAAACAATATACTTTGTGGTTTATGAAATTGTCTAACCATGTACAAAGTATGAATCAAGTAGTAGTAATACATTTGTAAGGGGCTGAAGGTGCTCCTGCATTGACTTGGCTACACTATGCTAAAAATGTTGGTGTTTACAGTTTCACTGAGGCGGTGGAAATCTCCTAACCCCTAATGTCCCCCTCCCCAACTAGACTTATATTACAAGTGATTACATAAGCAGGAATGAGCTGTATCTTCCAATGAAAAAAACAACAACAATAAAACATGTGATAACAATCTGACAATGCACTTGCTTCATGGTCATTTGCTCATCATATGAAGATATGAAGTCAGGTAAATTCACCACTTAAGGACGTTCCACAGTTAAAATGAAGTCCATGTCATTTTCACCAAATTTTGCAGAGTTACTTTGGTATCTATGCATTATGAAAATGCAAAAAATAATATAGGTTCATGTGCTTATTTTTTTTCTACGGGTCTTCAAAGTCGCCATATTTGAATGATATGCAATCTTGCGCAATCAAGAGAATTATGCCTCTCTTAGACCTCACAAATTTTCAAATGAGTTTAAATCATCTTTACTGAGTGGATACCGCATCAAACTTCATCAAATTTTCAAGATATATTACAAAGTGTATACCAAAGTAAGAGAAAGTCTTTTAAGTGGTAAAACTATATCTATTTGGAGTCAGCAGCGCCCTCATTTGGCAAGAATGGTGCAAAAACTCGGAAAAAGCAAATCTTCAAAGACGTGAATATATACTCAAAAATTTAAAAAGTATTTTGTAATCTGCACTTATTTCAAAATCCATGTCATTTTCATCAAATTCATCCAAATTGTAGAGGAATGCATATCGAAGGTGTAGGGAAGTTAAAAATATCGGGTCCATGTGCTCGTTTTTTAAAGGGGAATCCAGCCTTAGCCATAAAATGTTGTGTTGGGAAGGAGAAAAATTAATTAAACAGAATGGTGAAAGTTTGAAAGAAATCGGACAAGCAATAAAAAAGTTATAGCTGCTTTAAAATTGAGATCACTAATACTATACATGTAGATTTCAAATTGGCAACTCTGTAAGTAAATAATGACAAGGGGCAAGGACAACTTTCCCATAGGCCATGTACTTTATTATCAGGGATTTGTGGTTTTCTCCTAAGTACCCATTCCCCTGGGGAAGTAATCTAAATATAACCCAGGTAGTACATTGTTTTTATGTCCTCATGAAAGAAAAATATAATTTGAAATAAAACTTTTGGGAAAAATGACATTTTAGCCAAAATATGTATTGGAGTATATGGAAGAGTAGTCCTTGCCTTACATCACTATGACATCCCATATGCGGCCAATTTGAAGTCTCCATGGGTATAGTGATTACCAATATTTACAACTTTAAAGAAATCATAACTTTCTTGTTATTTCTTCAATATTGTTCAAACTTTCACCTATCAACTTGTCTGATTTTTCTTTTCCTTGTAAAAACAAGTTTTCATTTGGGTTGGATTCCCCTTTAACTATGAGTGTCCGAAGTGATGCGAGTTGGCATGAAAATCGCCAAAAATGCGCCCAAAACGTGCAAAAGTCTAATTATGCCGTCTAAAATGCGAATGGTTCCGTAGTTTTGCCCCCAAACATTCAAAATCCATGTCATTTTCATCATACTCTCTAGATTTGTAGAGGAATATATTCTAAAGGCATTAAAATATTAAAAAATATGGGGTCCATGTGCTCGTTTTTAAACTGTCAGTGTCCAAAGTGTTGCGAGTTGGCTTGAAAATATTGAAATCCACCTAAAATGCACCGAAAACGTGCAAAAGTCTAATAATACCGTCTAAAATGCGAATGGTTCCGTAGTTTTGCTCCCTAACATTCAAAATCCATGTCATTTTCATCATACTCTTTAGATTTGTAGAGGAATATATTTTGAAGGCATTAAAATATTTAAAATATGGGGTCCATGTGCTCGTTTTTAAACTATTGGTGTCTAAAGTGTTGCAAGTTGGCTTGAAAATCGCCTAAAATGCGCAGAAAACATGCAAAAGTCTAATTATACCGTCTAAAATGTGAATGGTTCCGTAGTTTTGCCCCCGAACATTCAAAATCCATGTCATTTTCATCGTACTCTCTAAATTTGTAGAAGAATATATTTTGAAGACATTAAAATATTAAAAATATAGGGTCCATGTGCTCGTTTTTAAACTATTGGTGTCCCAAGTGTTGCAAGTTGGCTTGAAAATCGCCTAAAAAGCGCCGAAAGCATGCAAAAGTCTCTTTATACCCTCTAAAATGCAAATGGTTCCATATTTCGCTCCCAAACATTCAAAATCCATGTCATTTTCATCATACTCTCTAGATTTGTAGAGGAATATATGCTAAAGGCATTAAAATATTAAAAATATGGGGTCCATGTGCTCGTTTTTAAACTGTCAGTGTCTAAAGTGTTGCAAGTTGGCTTGAAAATCGCCTAAAATGCGCCAAAAATATGCAAAAGTCTAATAATATGTCTAAAATACGAATGGTTCCTTAGTTCTGCTCCCAAACATTCAAAATCCATGTCAATTTCATCCTACTCCCTAGATTTGTAGAGAAATATATTCTTAAGGCATTAAAATATTAAAAACATGGGGTCCATGCGCTCATTTTTAAACTATCAGTGTCTAAACGGTTGCGAGTTGGCTTGAAACGGCCCAAAATGCGCCAAAAACACGCACAAGTCTTATAATACCGTCCGAAATGTATAAAATAAGAATGGTTCCGTAGTTTTGCTCCCAAACATTCAAAATCCATGTCATTTTCATCATACCCTCTAGATTTGTGGAGGAATATATTCTGAATAAGTTAAGATATTTAAACTATGGGGTCCATGTGCTCATTTTCAAATTATCAGTGTCCAAAATATTGCGGGTTGGCTTGAAACAGCCAAAAATGCGCCGAAAACAAGCAAATGTCTGTTAATACCGTATAAAATGCGAATGGTTCCGTAGTCTTGCTCCCAAACATTGAAAATCCATGTCATTTTCATCATACTTTGCACATAGATACTTTAGCACCTGAATATTCCAAATATACAAAAATTTACATGGGTCCATGTGCTTGATTTTTTGCTATAGAGCTTCAAAGTTAACCCAAAATGAATGATGTTCTTAAGAATTGCGCATCCAAAAGACTTTGGCATTTTTAGACCTCACGAGATCACAACAATAATGAGTTTAAAGCTCTATAACTCAGTCAAAATCCATGAAGATTTCATCAAATTTTGCAATATGATTAATAATTGTATCCGCAAGATGGATAATTTATTTATTTTGCTTTCAATTGCTTGCTCATTGAAGTCTAACAACACTCTCAGTTCTTAAAAATTGCGGGAAAGATACTCAACCTAAAAAAATTCAAATTTCAATAACAAACTTGAGAAGTAAAGAAATGCTGCACTTTAGTCAAAACCCATGTCTTTTTTACCAAACTTTGCCAAGTTGTAGAGGAAGGTATACCTTAGAGGGGCAAACATTAAAAAATATGGGTTCATGTGCTTGTTTTCAAACTATCAGCACTCTTATTAGAGCAATTTGCTTCTTAAAACACCCGAAAACGCGCCAAAAGCTTTGTATCTATATATGTATGGAAAAATTCCGAACCACTTTTCCATTTATTCATCATACTTTGCAGCACTACAGAGAAACTATTTTGAAATTGTAGAGGAATAAATAAAATGGTGCATGGAATAATTCAAGTTTATTAGCTTCATGAAATAACACATCAGATCTGCAGTTAGTGCAGATAAGGAGAACAAGTGGAATGCCTCTGGCCGTCTCACCTGCATCACGCGATTCAATATAGCAGCAGTGCTGATTTTGAAAACTACTATAACTCGCACAAGATGTTCAGTGATACTTGGTTACTCTTATTTCCACGTTTTATGAACTAGACCAATACACTTATAGAGATATGATGGCAATTCAACAAATACCCCCAACGTGGCCAAAGTTCTTTGACCTTACATGACCTTTGACCTTGATCATGTGACCTGAAACTCGCACAGGATGTTCAGTGATACTTGATTACTATTATGTCCAAGTTTTATGTACTAGACCAACACACTTTCAAATTTATGGCTGTAATTCAACAAATACCCCAATTTGGCCAAAGTTCATTGACCCTAAATGACCTTTGACCTTGATCATGTGACCTGAAACTTGCACAGGATGTTCAGTAATACTTGATTACTATTATGTCCAAGTTTCATGAATCAGATCCATAAACATTCAAAGTTATGATGGTAATTCAACAGATACCCCCAATTCGGCCAAAGTTCATTTACCCTAAATGACCTTTGACCTTGGTCATGTGATGTGAAACTCAAGCAGGATGTTCAGTGATACTTGATTAACCTTATGTATAAGTTTCATGAACTAGGTCCATATATTTTCTAAGTTATGATGACATTTCAAAAACTTAACCTTAGGTTAAGATTTTGATATTGATTCCCCCAACATGGTCTAAGTTCATTGACCCTAAATGACCTTTGACCTTGGTCATGTGACATGAAACTCAGGCAGGATGTTCAGTAATACTTGATTAACCTTATGGCCAAGTTTCATGAACTAGGTCCATATACTTTCTAAGTTATGCTGTCATTTCAAAAACTTAACCTCAGGTTAAGATTTGGTGTTGACGCCGCCGCCGTCGGAAAAGCGGCGCCTATAGTCTCACTCTGCTATGCAGGTGAGACAAAAATCAGCTCACACAACCTACAGCTGATTAATCACCAGTTCATCCATTGTGACGTCAGCGCGCAGAGTGTAAAATATGCGCAGATCGTGATGCGCACAAACATAACTGTGGAACGTCCTTAAATGAAACATTAATTAAAGCAAATAGAATTTGCACATAATGTTAAGAGTTTGGTCTCAGATTGACATCAGGAATATGACAGGGTATAGATTGTAGGAAATGTAAAATTCTTCCGTTTTAATAGAACTAATAGGAATAATTCAAACATACCTTGCACTATAATTCTTCCATACGCTGGCCAGGGCTATGATTTGGAGAAGGGGTTGGATCCCTTGGAGCTTGATAAGGGTTCCTACTGGAGACCAATGGAGCCTTAGTGGAGCCTGCTCCAACATTGTCTCCATGTTCTCTTGAGTAGTATCAGAGGTCACTGGGATGTTCTGGATAAACAGTTCATATTTCATACTTAGATTTCATCATCTGAGGTGCACCAAAATATCAATACTGGTTGATATCACATAAATTGATTTTAAGGAGATTTGAAGCTGTCTGAGAAATGTTATTCACCCATACATCAAATTGGTATGAAAATGAAAATCTTTGTAACCTTTTAGATTCATCTATGCATTCCCCTTCAACTCATTTCTTCATTCATTAATCATTACATGCATTCATTAATCATTACATGCATTCATGTTCTTATTCATTCAGGTTATAAATTATTTATTAATATAAAAGTCATCCTGCAGAATTTCTATAGATTCAATATATTCAATGCGCAATAAGCTGGGTAGGAATTAAAACCAATAATATTAACAATTTGAGAGTTTGGGCTGAAGAATTTAGCTCCTCAGGAGTATGGGTATAAAATCAGGAAGAGTTATCCACTCTCTTAGCTATTGACTTGTTTAATATAACTTTTCTCTGCTTTCCATTCATCTCACCTTATATTGAGGTATAGGTTCAGGAGGAGTCTGTCCCTGGTTTCTGGCATATGATCTCTTGATACTGTCCACTTTGATGGCTAGATGAGTCTCAAAGTATCTTTTGAGTGCTATGGTAGTGTGTTTGATGGTTTGACGACTAGAAAACACATCATCATCATTCTGATCAGCATTTTGAGCTTCAGGGTCCAAGATGCTAAGAGTACTCATCTAAAAAAGACACACATAAAGATAAATTTTAATTCTATGCATGTTTTTGTTTGTATTGCTAGTTTAAACTCCTCTTATCCTAATGTAATTTCAATGAAAATTATTATAATCTACTCAGATGAGTTAAAGTGGCAGAAAAGTGAGAAGTCACATGGAAAGCAGGCTTTGTTTGGTTCAATTTCAAAAAAGGAATAAACTATGCTGACATGATTTATTGCCTTAACCCTAAATAGACTGGGCTATTTTGATGCCTAAGAAGACTGGGGGGGGGGGGGGCTGATTGAGCCCCCCCCCTATGATCTCGGCCGTCGACCGCGCGATCGCGATGAAAATTGGCACGTGCATTACCCATGGCATAATCTCTAAGACTGTAGGATCAAATTTTCCGAAAAATGTCATAATTCATTAATTATGCTAATTTATGCGTAAAATCAAAGATTTGCTCTAATTAACTAAATAAGGCCTCTAAACTGCTAATTTTTTATTCACAGACTCTTTGAAGGATTCTGATCAAATGTACTTTAAAAAAATTCAATATCACTATTCTTTTCTTATGTATTTTATTGTTTTTAGAATTTCTTATGTATTTCTCTGTTTTTCAACTTTTTGTTTTCTATTGTTTTTTCAATGGAAATCGTCAGCTACTTTGTTTTGACCATAAACAAGATGAAATTAATTGAGTTTGATTAGTAAAATTGAAAATAATGATACATTTATGAATTTTGGCTAAAAACACAATTTGCATTGGATTTGTACACAAATTCACGTTTTTGAGCAATTTCGGGTTGACATGCACTTACAAAATGTTGCGTAATTTCGGAACCACGTACCCGGACGTCGCAAATTTGGTCTCAAAAGTTGCGCAAGACTTGAAAGAAAAAAGTCATGGAACGGCGCAGCGCCAGCTTTTTGCGTTACAGATTTATCGCGAAAAATGTCGAGGGGGGGCTGAATCAGCCCCCCCAGTCTTTTTAGGGTTAAGCATGGATAATTTTGTGCTATGATAAGTCAATAAAACAGCTGATCATATGGGAAAACCAATTACAACTCCAAGACAATGCCCAAAGAGGCGTTACGCAATCGGCATTGATGTGTCTGCAACTATCTGGGAGAAGAATCGCATAGACTTACCAACCAGGTATGCAAACCATAAGTAAACTACCTTTTCACTTTGAACATATAAATTGATACAGGATGTTTGGTTGGGTTTCACAATCATGAGACCACATAAGAATCTATGACTTTTATAGGTTTAAAGTCATGCTTTCCAGTTCTAATTGCCATACTCTCTTGGACTTGCATGAAAAACAGATTGTTATATTTAAGTAAATAAGTAAATTCTGGATGATTTATTCTCAAAAAAAATTCAGAATTTATACGTCCTTTTTAATAGATAACCTGACATGGATTTATTCCTTGGAATGCTTTAATACTAAGTGCCATATTGGAAATAATATTAAATCTAAGCAACAAAGAATGTCACATCTGGCAGACATACACAAAATACACAAGTGTTATTAAACTGGCAGTCTTGTTGTGGAATGAGCTCCTCACAAGGATCCTGAAAGATCTCTAGCTCATGAATTGTAGTGAAAGGAAACTTACTGAATTCAATAGTTTTCGAAGGCCATCTTTCCTGTCAAATAGATCCAGGACAGCCCCAAATCCTAGACTTGTCATCAGGAACATTGTAGCATGACACCTTCCTGATTCATGAGAACACTCTAATAGCCATAACATGTAACTACATTAAAATTGGAGAGAAATAAACAATGAATTAAGGATCATTTATTGCTTTAATAAATGACTCACTAACTAAATTAGATCTAGAAGTATTAATATTTTTCTTACACACATCCTACTCCAGTAACATATCAAAGTATCAAGATATTTCTGGTGGTTTCTAAATTCTTGTAAATATTTAATATTTTGGGACAAGTTACAATATTCCTGCAAAGATCGAAGTACTAAAGATTCTGAATAAGAGGCATCATATCACACTCTTAACAATATTTTTTAACTGTGGCTTGCTTTTGATAAACAATAGAAGATTCTGATTTCTTGTCTCAATTGGAGTTTGGAGCTTGTATAAATCTAGCAATAGAAAATCCTATGCAGATGTCTTATTGCAACTCTACCAAATTGTCATTCCTACAAAAGATTGCTATGAAGCAGTTTCTGCTGTTTATATATCTATTTATTTATTCATTCAGTTGTTTATTATTTATCATTTCATCCATTCATCTAATTCTTTCTTATAATACCCTTTACTATTTATTCATCTAGTTCAAATGGGGATTACCGACATTGACACTTTTAAAAAAGCCTTACTTCATCATCTGTAATAATACGGGGGCTGGTAGTAGACAGATACGTTCCATGGTATCTTCATTATATGCCAGGTAGTAGAGACAAAGAGACACCCCTGTGGCTGCTATCGATGGACGAGGTATCTCAAGAAGCTTCTGAAGGCCATTCAACTCTAAAAACTCCATGGCAAACTTCTTGTGGCACAGCAACGATGATAGGTACTACAGAAAGATAGATGGAAAATAATGCAATGAAACTCAAAGCCCGTAATAAGTTTGCTGTCATGTAAACAATTATTTACAGCTATACTGGTAGATCTCCCTTGCAATGGACCTATCGACTACATATAATTCATTTACAAAAAAACAAAAACAAAGATGATATCTGTCAACCAGAAACATCAGTGAATTTGAATAATAAATAATAGACAGGCCTTCTCTGAAGGTTTTCTATCCTCTATTGTCTGTCACCTGTGTTTCCAAATTTTTCAAATATTTTTTTTGTTCTTGTGCAGTTCTGCTATTTTTCAGAGCTCAGTTCTTTTTCTTCTAATAGTAATATTCTTGTCAGCAATCTCTTGCATGTAGCTTACTTGTTAAGGATCTATTCACAATAATCTGTTTCACTATAGGTCCCATCCCTTTGAATTCAATGCTTAAGATTTTTATTTTCGTATTTCTAATCATTGTAATCAATTTACTTTTTTAGAAAGAGTATCCCATAATAATTGCATTCAAATTCATGATTAAATCCAAAGTAATAGGCCTACAATTAGACAAAATTTGATTTTCAACATTGCTTTTAGGAGAATCATCTTCCTTACCAAATAGACACATACATATATGACTGCAAGAAAAAAAATCTTTATCATCTGGTCCAAGAACTATTAAATTCAAGATATAATACTATAAAACTGAAACAACTTTCTTTGCTTCTTATAGATCTGGTAGCACCGATAACCTAATATATAACAAGAATCTTTCATGCACAAAACATTACAATAAATTACCTTGAGAGCATCAAAAGTGAGTCTGACATCATTAGTTTTATTGAGGTCAATGTAGTGAAAAACCAACTCCATAGATCCATTCTCAAACATAGTACCAAGAAGCTAAAAGGAGAGAATAATCACAATAAACAAGATTCAACTCAAAATAGTATGAGAATTGAAGGATAATACTACATAAATAATGTTGAAATTTCAAGAATTGGTGCTTAAATTAACACAAACTCACTGAAGGAATAACAGAATACTGTTGACAGTGTATATGTGATGTCACTTTTATCCTAAATGAACAGGGGCTACTTTTTTCCGACTACTGATAATTTTTTTTTTCATTTAGCATAATAGCCATTGAATACAGTGGCTATTTTATATTCCCACATTTTTAAACATATAAATCTATGGCATCCACCCTTTGTTAAACTCATTTACAACAAATACAACTCTCAATAAGAACAAAATTACAGTAATCAGGGTGACATAAGTATAATACTCACTTCCTGATATTCCCCAAGTGGCGTCAAATACTGCAGAATAAACCTCTGTTGCATGACGGGATTGAGAGGATACATACAGTGGGAACCAATGATATACTGTGACATTTCCGCCCAGCTACTGTTGCTAAGCTCAACTTCATTATCACTGAGCTTACGGGAAGAACGTTCTGGATCAAAGCCTCTGACTTTTGTCCTTCGACCCTTGACCTTTGACACAGAGCTCTTCTTCTTAAATGACACATTTGACTTTTTCATCCTTTTAGAACCAAATGTCCTATCCTTAGAAATACCAGGAGTGGATTCTTCTGTTTTTGATGTTGTATCACCTTCCCTTTTTAGCTGCATGTTTTCAGAACCCTTTTCTACTGGCTCCCCTGTCAGATCTACCAGTCTCTCCTCTGTGGCATTGCCCATATGGGATTCATTTTTCATCAGGTTACTCTCTTCCTTTGTTGAATCAATACCATTCTCTGCTCTGGATGACACTATGTCACAAGAAACCTCCTTGGAGCTTGATTCACTCATCTGTGGTTTACCACACTGTTTGCTCTGACTAGGGGCTTTCCCATCAGTGTTGTTCTCTTCATTAGTCTTATCGAAGCAGCTAAAAGGACGCTCTAGGGCTTCAGAGATAGGCGATGTCGAGGAACTCCCTGCTTCACTTGCTGCATTCTTGAAAGTATGTAATCGCTGAAGCATGACAGGAACCTACATCAAATTCAATATAGATAAAAAGAAGAAGACCTTTTAAAAAAAATTAATCATACATTTGTTTACAATGAATTTTTATGGGATGCTCAAATCAATCAGTATACACCTTGTCTCAACGTAATTTTTTTTTTCATTAAAGAAATAAATTGGATATCATTATGATAGTAGCTCAATGGCTGGAAACTGAAGAAAAAAAGTAAAGTGAGAGCCCAGAGATTTTAGAGAACAGAAGTGAAAGAGCAATCTTTTGAAAGTAATTCTTACCAGTCTGGCATTGACATCTTTGAGATTGCCTGCAATGTCTTGGACTTCTACAGCAGCAGCTAGTAAACCAGTAGCATATGATTTCAAGGGCTCTTCGGCATCAGTTGCCCACTCAACAAATCGATCAACACATCCATCCTGGTAAGAATTACAAAGATATTACAGATTGTGAAGGTGAATCCATTGTTTTATTTCAAAACATTTATTTCATAAACTCATTGTACAATCATAGAAATCAATATTTTGTATCATTTAATTTTATAAAATAAAGTGTGAATTGTGAGAATGGCAATGACGTTTTTTACTACATGGTAAAATTGTTCCAGGAATTGAAGCATGTTGTATTATGGTGTTTTTGAGAAAAAAAATGGCTATTTTCTAATTTTTCAATTATCCTAAAAGTCAAATTATGAGAGATATTTTCCATGCAATACATACCAATTTTCGTGATTTAAAGACCTAAATAATTGGGGTTTTTTGCTGAAACTGAAAGTCCATCTCATTTTGAAAACCAGATTTAACATAATTAAAACTGTTTGTTTCTGCTTCTAATGAAATCAAATTTTAATGGACCATTTCTATAGATATAGAAACATATTGCTGCATAATAAACAAAATGAAATAGGAATCATGCTTACTGTTTCCTCAAAGATAATAGATGTTTCCAGACCAGGAACTACATCTAAGAGAAGACGACATGCCAGAGTGTTGATCTCTCTATCTCGAGATGACACAATGTAATCACCTCCCAGCTAAAGAAAGGAGGTAAAAGGGTAACAGGATGGTGTAATATGGTAAATATAGGAAAACAATTATACTATTTTTTCCAAATCCTGCACTATTCACTTCCAATATATAGTTGATTAAAATATAATTACCAATTATTTTCAATAACTGCCAGTATAAATTATTATTCAACAGTTATCCCTATTTTGTTGTAGGAACAGAGTCCACCTGTCCAAAATAAAATATAAAGAAATGAAGTAGAACAAATTGAATTCACCATTCAGATAACTATTATAATAACTACTGAAGAATCCAGAAAATAAACTTTTTTTTTGTGGCTCTTTTGAAATTCCTTTACTTAAACTTAAAAAAAAAAACATCTTAAAACTTACTTTTGCCATGAAGTTGTCATTCTTGAAGAGTGAGGTAAAAAGGTCGCCCAAGGCACAGCTGGGGTCAACCCGACCTGGATGACGATCATCAAACGGATCTGCATCCAGCTTCAAGAAATTTTCTATTTCCATCTCCATGATTTCGGCCATCCTGTTATCATTGTTAGATATATTGAAAGAAATTATCAAATGTTCAAATTATTTTTGTATGATGCATAAATATAATTTAATTTCTCCAGCTGTATATCTGGTACCATTATTGAGACTCCTCATATTCAAGAAACCCACATCCTAAAGGTAGATCAAGTGTAAGATATATATTTTGCTACAGGAATATTACGTCTGCAATGGTTTTTACACAACAAACATTGTGCTTTATTATTTATTTTAAAAAATCTATCCTTGTCAGTGGCATACTGACTACAGGCACAAGCTGCATCTGAATAACTATGAGGCGCCGATTGTACCAATATTATATAGAACAATTATTTATATATAATTTACATTTTATTTGTAAATGATTACTATTATATAAAATAATATTTATAATTATTTATATATAATTCCAAGTCATACTTCATTATTTGTAAATAATAATAGTTCGACATTCCATTATTTATAAATAATGATTATTTGTTTTTCATTATTTATAAATAATGACAATTTATAAATAATGACACTACGTACTTCATTATTTATAAATAATTGCAATTCGTTTTCCATTATTCATAAATAATGATATTCTATCCCCAAATTATTTATAAATAATGACATTGCATACTTCTTTATTTATAAATAATTTCAATTTAATTTTCAATTTTTTATAAATAATGATTTTCGGTTTACCATTATTTATAAATAATGGTTATTTGTATATAGATAATGATTATTTGTATATAATGGCAAACTGTAAAAATTGTTTATAAATAATGATTATTTATAAATAATGGGATATTGAAACAAAATTGTAATATATTTAATGAAATACGATGAATTTTCATTATTTATAAATAATGAGGTAGTTATTTCATTATTTAACAAATAATCGTTATTTTTAAATAATGGAAAACTCAAAAATTATTTATAAATAAAGAAGTGTAATTATTAATAAATAATGATTATTTATAAATAATGAGAATAATGGCGCACTCGAAAAACATATTTATAAATAATGAAGTAGACATTTTCATTATTTAACAAATAATTATTATTTATAAATAATGGGAAACTCAACAAATTATTTATAAATAAAGAAATGTGTAATGGCATTGTTAATAAATAATTATTATTTACAAATAATAGAAAACTTGACAAACTTTAATTTATAAATAATGGTAAACCGAAAATCATTATTTATAAAAAATTGAAAATTGAATAGAAATTATTTATAAATAAAGAAGTATGCAATGTCATTATTTATAAATAATTTGGGGATAAGATATCATTATTTATAAATAATGGAAAACGAATTGCAATTATTTATAAATAATGAAATACGTAGTGTCATTATTTATAAATAATGAAAAACAAAAAATCATTATTTATAAATATTTAATGAAATACAAATAATCATTATTTATAAATGATGGAGTGTTGAACTATTATTATTTACAAATAATGAAGTATGACTTGGAATTATATATAAATAATTATAAATGTTATTTTATAGAATAGTAATTATTCAAAAAAATAAAATGTAAATTATATATAAATAATTGTTATTATTTAATAAATAATGATTATATAACAAATAATTGTTCTATATAATATTGGTACAATCGGCGCCTCATAAATAACTGCCCAACATGTCATTCCATTTGAACTTGATCTAAAATGGAAATTCTGTTTTGTCGCAGAATATGTACACAGCAAAAACTTGAATTCCTTTTGGCACATGCAAATTCAATGAATTCTAACATAAGAATAAAGAACCAAAATGGATTTGCTGTTCTGATATATTGGTAAACAGAAAATCATGGTCCTATAGGGTGGAAAAACAGTACTTTCACCTTTTAAGCAATACACATACAATAATTTTGGTAAGAAAAGAAATATTTTGCACAGGACCTGCAGTATTTCATTTAAGAAAACATACAAAATAGTGGCAATTTGCATCTCTGTGTTTCGCTGGTACAATGATAGAAAAGACAATAATTTTCTTGAGATTGTTCAGTCTCATAGTATGATTAAAAATGCTGCAAAAAAACAACTTTACAGAGTTTTGATAAAAAAGACATTTTGAAACTTACTTTTTCAGTGCTGGAACTGGTGATGTTCCAGAGCCTTGATCTTGATTCCATTGTGCTAGAATATCATTGAATTTCACCAGGGATGAAGTCTCCTCTTCTGCCATTTGAGAATTTTCACTTTTAGACACTATTTGGTATGGTAAGAATAGAACAATAGTTAAAGGACAAGTCCACCCCAACAAAAAGTTGATTTGAAAATAAGGAGAAAAATCCAACAAGCAAAACACTGAAAATTTCATCAAAATCGGATGCAAAATAAGAAAGTTATGACATTTTAAAGTTTCGCTTAATTTCACGAAACAGTTATATGCACATCCTGGTCGGTATGCAAATTAGCAGACTGATGACGTCACCCACTCACTATTTCTTTTGTATTTTATTATATGAAATATTCTAATTTTCTCCTCCTTGTCATGTGAAACAAAGTTTTATTTCTCCCTGAACATGTGGAATTGTCATTATTTTAACGGTTTATGGTTAAGTTAAGTTGGTCCTTTTTGTCAAATTTGTAAAAATTGAAATATTGTATTATTCAAACAATAAAAAACAAAAGAAATAGTGAGTGATGGACATCATCGACTCTCTCATTTGCATATCGCTGAGTTGTGCATTTAACTGTTTTGTGAAAAATAAGCGAAACTTTAAAATGTCATAACTTTCTTATTTTAAATCCGATTTCGATGATATTTGCAGCGTTATGTTTGTTTGATTTTTCTCTATCGATTCAAATCAGCAATTTTCTGGGGTGGACTTGACCTTTAAAGACATTGAGAAAATAATACTTAAGTTAGTTTTGATTGAAGTTTTGAGATTGGAGCTATTGTCTGAATATGAGAATGTATACCGGTAAGCTAAATTGGGAATATACCTAGGTAAATTTAATTATGAGTCGTCGCATATTGCAAATGAAGCCAGTGTCAACAAGCTGGTAGAAGTTCTGGCGTAATTTTCTGCTGAGCAGACATGCATTTGAAACGAATTAGAAGGGAAGGAGAGAAGATGGTGATAATGAAACTGAAACAATTAAGAGAAAAATTAAGCCTGAATGAGTCCAATCTTGATTGTGATTTCGCTTAGACCATAATGAGCTTGCAAAATGTACGGCACTGCTCAACTCATTAAATCGTGTTAGGTGTTCTTAATGGGGGTATGTGACTGTATACACTACATGCCAAATTTTTTTTTAAGACTAGACAAGGCCTACGTCTAGTTAGATACACTCAAGTCTAGGATCAATTACCATTGTGAGCTGTGCAAATGTATATGTACATGTAATGTTGTCCTCTAATTAATGCAGTTTTTCTTCTTTCTTACTTTACTTCGTATTTTTCTATTTCCATTCATTATTTTCATATTTTTTTAATTTTCAACATTATATCTGGATTGAATGAAAAGTTGTATTTTGCTTTGAATTGTATTGGAGTTTTCCATTTCATGACAAACTATCGCAGAAATGGTATTCCAGTGTCTGTTGTGACCATTTCACGTCAACCAAACACCATTATGTATGCAATGAGCATTTTGTGAAAAAGGATCATTTGTCAGGAAGATCTTTAATAATCCACTAAAGAAATTTACAGGAAAATAAAACCTTTGGAACAAGATAGCTTATGTGAAAACAGAAAAATCATAAAAAACAGATCAACAAAAGTTTGTTTAAATCTGATAAATAATGAAAAAGTTATGAGCATTTGAATATTACGATCACCAATGCTATGGAGATCCTATTATTGGCAACGCGACAAAGATGTGTGATGTCACTTGTGAACAACTCCCCTAGTAATTTTGTAAGTATTTCACTAGTCCATGTTTCAACAAAGTTGTCAGCCCTGACTAATAAATGGTCAGACTCAGTGCTGACTATTTCAGTGAAATCCTTGGTTTTAATTGGCTAAGAAGCACTGGCCTCTGACTGTTGCTATGGTAACTGTCGGAGGAAGACAACTTGTCAGTGCTGACAACTTTCATGAAACGGACCCCAGATTGGACCTTGGTGTACGGAAGTTCCCTTTCCCAAAGCTAACATAGAGGGCACATGACTCCTAATCCAGCACCAGGGCTCACAGGCCTAATTTATTTCCCATAGACTTGTGTGTTAAAGTGGCACTTAAAAAGAATTCATAAAAAATGAGGAAATTTGAGGGTTGAATGTTTACTACCAGTGGATAGGATAAATGTCTGACATTCCATATCTGAACAGAAAAGGGTACCTCGACCGGCTCATTTTAAAAATAAATTAGCATTTATGAAGACTACACCTGACAGGATCAAATTCATCACTTGAGAGAGTAAAATGGCCCTAATTCTTCCGCCAGTAAAAATATAGTTCCATAGTGGTGATATATCTTTCCAATTTGGAAAAAGGAAGTTCAGTAGGTACCCTCCCTAGAATCAGTGTTAGATTGTCAGTCATATTCATTCAATTTTGTCAATCACCAATATCAAATTTAAAAATTGAGCAATGGGTTGGCTCGAATGAATATCTTTTGCCTGCCAGTTGTGATTAGGCCCGTGCAACCACCTATCCCCTCATCTACCCTCTTCACCAGGTGAGGCATTGAGTAGCGATGTCACAACACTCGCGCTGGTCAAAATTTGTATCTGCCACTAATCGGATCTATACGGGTACACAAAATATTTTGACAAACACATTTAACATGAATACATCCTCACCTTTCACATTATTAGCATTATTTTACGGTTGAATGAAATTTTATCAATAATTTGGGGATATTGGGGACATAGTTTTGAGCAGTCAACAATTTTCGCCTCTCCGCCATTTTGAATTTCGAGACCGCAATATCATGCTGTTACATCTTCAAACGTAGAGGGCAGCAACACGCGGCCATGTTGTTAAAATCAAACGATGTGTGCAAGTGAATAATTTTGATACGGCCGACCTCGCCGGCCGAGGGCTGGTGTGATGGATCGAGTGTGATAGATTTGAGTGCAGTGGACTGTCATGATTGTAGGAAGTTAGATCGTGTTTTGTGGGCTTTTGTGGCCATTTAATATTCATATTTTGTTGAGATTTTGGAGTAATTTCTGTTGCTTTTCTATGTATTTTGAGGGAAAATATGTTTTCTGTGATTTTTCAGTTTGAAATGCCACTTTCCCTTTCAAATGGCTGTTTCCGTGAATTCTGTCAATTTTCCGCGACCGCACAAAATCACTGTCCCTATCAGTACCTGGGTTGAACAAGTATTGACGTCATCAAAAATCACAAGTTTCGCAGCCAGTATTTCCATGTTTGAAGCATTCAGAGAGAGAACTCTAAAAAGCATCAATAAACTGACTTTTATCAGTCTCCACGATAAATGAAGCATACCACTGTGTTCTTCTTATTTTCTGCTTTTATTTGATATATAATTTGTAGTTTTGGGGGTTTTCAAGATATATCTACTTCAACTTAGGTGAAAATGTCTTAGATGAAAGATATCTCAATCATCCAACAGATTTTTTTCAACAACTCTGGTCCAAGGTTCATAATCACTTAAAGTATTTGTATTTCTCCTAACAATGTTAATTATGGGATTGTAATATTCGCTTAAAACAGTTGAAAATCATAACCTATAAAAATTTAGTTAGGTAAACCACTGTCTTTACGTATGGGCCTCCATGACTTCAGTCTCTGAATTGGTGGGTAGAGCGACAATTAAAACATTAGCGACAATTATATGGCTGGAAATGGCTGGAAATTCGACACCCTTCTAAATATGGCACTGTCATAAACATCGGCTGATTGAATTGGAAATACGTGCTGTTGATGCATGCGCACTCGTTTTTAGAACGAAGTCGCGCGCAGCTGAGCTTTATGATATTAATCTACCGATGCAAGTATTTTACAATTCATGATATTTATCGGCCGATGCAATTTAAAAAAAAATCTAAGTTGGCAGCTATACATACACCCATGTGGTATCTACGTATCAATAACAAAGACAGCAAGATGGCGACCAAAAACAGACTAGGTAAGTAAACGCTCGTGCTCTTAATTATTTTTCAAATTTTCTACTATTTATTGAATGAATATATGCAACCTTGTTAGAAACGGGGGGTAAATACTGTTTTGGCTCAAAACAATAAGTAAAATGTGTGATTTAAGTCTAATTTCACCGTGGGAAAACCTACGGTATATAGAGTCTAATGTAGGGACAGTGATTTTCCGCGATCGCGGAAAACGGACGGAATTCACGGAAATGGCCTTTTCAAACGGAAAGTGGCATTTCAAACGGAAAATCACGGAAAACATATTTTTCCTCAGAATACACAGAACAGCAACAGAAATTACTCCAAAATCTCAACAAAATACGAATATTAAATGGCCACAAAAACATGATCTCACTTCACTACAAAGTATGACAATCCACACATCGTGACTGCTCTTGACTCCATGTTTCGATTGTACCCCTCGCCCGCGCCGCGGCCCTTGGCCGCAGCGGCGTAACAGGGGTCAGTGGCCAGGGGGGGGCAAGAGCCAAAAAATTCCAGGTCATAACATGGTATGAACAGGCGTAATGAGGCGACTATTTGGAGAAGGCCAGATATTGCGTATTGGGCAGAATTTATCTTTTAAAAAAAAGTTGCGAACAAGCGAAGCGAGCGAGCAAAAATTTTGACCTTTTTGATACAAAAATCCAATTTTGTGATAGATTTTGACATGATATCCAGCGAATAATATATATCACTCTTTTCTCTTGAGATTCCTTTTTTTGTGGTCTGTACGCCACTGTGAACAGGATTCTTTGCGGCAGTAGCGTGAAGAGTAAAAAAAAAATCGAGGGGCGCAGTATAGCACATGTGCTAAAAAGCGAGCGAGAAAAAAATCACCTTTTCATGAGAATCTAACTTTGAGCTATTTTTTGACATTATATTCAGTGCTTTTCTTTCCTCCTTTTTTGTTCTTGTTTGTAAAACTCTTTTGGGCCATGGCCCAACCCTTCCATACGCAGTGCTGTGTGGTTGGGGTCCGGGGCGGAGCCCCTGGAAATTCTTGATATCAAAGCCATTTAAACTTCGCAGATTGCCGCTATTTTAATCAAATCGCGGGCAATATACATAATATAGCTTTTACACAACACATTTATTCAACCCAGTTGCGTAATGAACAAATATTTTGAGGGGGCAAAACATAGCAAAGTGGGAAAAATTTGTAAAAAGTCGCCAGCGTGCAAAGCGAGCTTGAAAAAAAAATTGCCTAATGAAATTAAATTCTAATTATGTGATAGATTTTCCCATTATATTCAGCAAATAGCACATTTCATTGTTTCCATTCATTTTATTATACGTTGTCTCCTATAATTTGTTTTATTTCCTCTTGGGTGTGGAACCAAGACCCCCCCCCCCCCCCCCACGCCTGTATGTCAGTAATTGAACGTGATTGAACGGGGCCATTATAGAGCCATTTGAAGGTTATAAATGAAGAGCCCCTACTGCGTGGGCCCCGGTAGCTTATTTGCATAAAATTTAGCAAGCTTATAGCACAATGTTGTATGCAGTCCATCTTTCTTCCCGCTCTTTAATTTCAATCATCGGCAGCCCGGTTGTGTTATTAATATTTTTCTTGTCCCTTTTCTTTGTTTTTCAATTTAGCTTTTGACTAATTCCATTCTACCTTCGTTTCCCGCTATTGTTTGCCAATTTGTTATCTTTTAATTTGTATCCAACCGTGTTATTGCATTACATAGGCCTATTTCGGAATGATTTGTTTTTTCTCAAATGTTCTTCTTTCTAACATTTTCCCGCTTTCCTTCCTTTTCCATTTAAAAAATGTGTTTTTTCTTCGTTTTCTTTTCGCTTTTCCCTTTCCCTTTCCTTTTCCTCCTTTCCTTTTCCCCTTTTCTTTCCCCTTTCCCTTCCTTTCTCCCTCCTTTTTTATTTTTTCCGTCTTTCTTTTATTTTCCGGTGAAATCCGCCAGGGGGGGCAGCTTGCCCCCCCTGCCCCCCCCCGCCTGTTACGCCACTGCTTGGCCGGCGGCAGGGTCGGCCGTATCGTAAACATTCACATGCACATATCGTTTGATTTAACAACACGGTCGTGTGTTGCTGCCCTCTACGTTTGAAGATGTAACAGCACGATATTCCGGTCTTGAAATCCAAAATTGCGGATAGACTAAAGTCGTTGACTGCTCAAAACGATGTCCAAAAAACCCAAATTTATCGATAAAATTTCATTCAACCGTAAAATAATGCTAATAATGTGAAAGGTGAGGATGTATTCATGTTAAATGTGTTTGTCAAAATATTTTGTGTACCTGTATAGATCTGATTAGAGCGGATTCTACTGCGTTGTAGGTACAGTGGCAGATACAAATTTTGACCAGCGCGAGTGATGTTATATTGCTACTGAATGGGTAAACGGAATTGTCCATTTTCCGTGTACACAAAGTCTATGGGGAAACGGAATTTCCGTTTTCTGACATGCTGAAACGGAATTTAAGATTTTCTGAAACGGAAAAGGCAATTTTTTTAAACAGAAAATCACTGTCCCTACTAATGGTATCAAGACCCAGGCTCCATGGGGAGTAAGCCTACGTATAGTAGACTGATTTTTACTCTCCAGGCACTCACACATGCATGCAAGGTTAGCTATAATAACCTCGCACATCGCATGTGACTTGACTGTGGATTTTGACGTTTTCATTCATCACACGAATGTGAGGGAATAAAACACGCCAAAACCTTCTACATTTATTCACTACATAAATTTGAATCTTATTTAATAACTTAATTTTAAAAATATAGTCAAAATTATTTATAAAAATGATTTTTAACGCTTACCTTCAAATCTCGGCCAAGATACTCCGTCCGATCCGTCCAAAGATCCTTGATACTGCGATTGAAATTACGCAAACAATAATCGAAAAGCGAATTTTTCCTATCAAACAGTCTCGATTCAAGTCGTCGGCGCATACATGTAATAGGAAATTGTAACAAAAAAATCAACAGGTTGCATCTCATGTATATACTTAGAGGTGAAGTACGCCATCTTTTGACAAGATGATGATGAAAGTGGACTGAACGAGCAAGAAAATAATGCTGAGCGCCTAGAATGCAGCCAGCAGTACAAGCTTCAGAACCCTAAGGTCTCACGCGCGTAAAACATTCCCCATAGACTTGTGTGTTAAAATGGCACTTAAGAAAAATTCATAAAAATTAAATGTGAAATTAGAGGGTCGAATGTTTACTACCTTTGGATAGGATATATATCTGACATTCCATATCAGACCAGAGAAGGGTATCGTAGCCAGCTCATTTTAAAAATAAATCGCCATTTATGAAGATAACTATGATGGGATCAAATTCATCAACTGAAACAGTAAAATAGCCCCAATTCTTCCGCCAGTCAAAAAATAGTTCCAAATCATTGATATAGCTTCCCAATTTGGGCAAAGGAAGTTCAGTAGTTACCATTTCTAGAATTAGTGTTAGATTTTGAATCATAATCATACACTTTTGTCAATCAGCAATATCAAATTTTAAAAATTCGAATGGGTTGGGTCGAACGAATATCTTTAGCCCTCCTGATATAATTAGGCTCATGGCACCTATATTATATGACCTATGAATTTTATTTTTTTTAATAGCTACTTTGCTATTCTTTTATATCTGTACACTCACACTAGCACAAAGAAATGCATTGAAAATGCCTATTTTCTATGCAATGACCCATTTTAATGTGTTACTCATACATGTTATATTCACTATATGGATGTCTACATATCCTACCTGCATATAGCCCAATGAGTGAATGCAATGACAATATACATAGGCCCCTATTCTCCTTGTAATATAAAGGTGTATGTAAATTTTGTGTAGATATCAGAATACCAGAACTGCCCCAAACATAATTACCAGATATACATGAGATTGAATGTGGAAACTATAAAAGAATGAGAACATATTACTTTAGTACATTTGCACTTGACCTATTATATCAAAATCTTCCTATAGGGCTATTGCCTATCAGATGTAAGAAGGAAGAGATACATAAATAGATAGAAAGAGAGAGAGAGAGAGAAAGAAAGAAAGATAATTTTATAGATGGCATGGCTTATAAAGAGGGGGGGGGGGCTAGACTAAGATTGGATTACACAGCCACCCCCCCCCCTCCCTCCTTAGTTGAGCACTATTAGATACCTTACCTTACTCTGTGCCTTTTTCTAAACACCTTCTTGAAGGTACCACTCTAGTTCTCTTCAGTAAAGTTCACAAAGTTCTATTTCCTTTCTACCCCATTCCAAGAACAATTTTAACATGAGCAATTTGTAAAGGTCTTTCTAACATTAAGTAGGTGATCATACACTAGCACAAACCAATGATGAATCAAAACATAAAGAGGCCTAGACTCTCATTGACCAGTCTATATGCATTCCTAGGCTTACATACACTAACTTTACCTAATATATAGCCTTGCTAAGCCATTAAATCCATTTTTTGCACCACTTGATGACTAAACATATTGATATCAGTTAGAAATTGTTTGCTACTGAGGAGTTTGGGCAGGTATTCCATCCACTATAGGGAACTCGCCTGTATTACCTATAGGTCTCACGCGCGTAAAACATTCCCCATAGACTTGTGTGTTAAAATGGCACTTAAGAAAAATTCATAAAAATTAAATGTGAAATTAGAGGGTCGAATGTTTACTACCTTTGGATAGGATATATATCTGACATTCCATATCAGACCAGAGAAGGGTATCGTAGCCAGCTCATTTTAAAAATAAATCGCCATTTATGAAGATAACTATGATGGGATCAAATTCATCAACTGAAACAGTAAAATAGCCCCAATTCTTCCGCCAGTCAAAAAATAGTTCCAAATCATTGATATAGCTTCCCAATTTGGGCAAAGGAAGTTCAGTAGTTACCATTTCTAGAATCAGTGTTAGATTTTGAATCATAATCATACACTTTTGTCAATCAGCAATATCAAATTTTAAAAATTCGAATGGGTTGGGTCGAACGAATATCTTTAGCCCTCCTGATATAATTAGGCTCATGGCACCCTAAATAAACCGGCTTATAAATAATATTGCGAGCCCTCTTTAGGCCAAAATTGATTTTGTCGCTGATCGAAGGGCATCTATGTGAAGATCAAGAAAAATTCCTTTTTTTTAAACAGCAAAGAGAAGTCACCAAAGGATCCATAAGATATGGTTTGGTAATAGCACAATGTGAAATTCTAGCTTTTAATGTAATAATCTTTTATTTGGGCAAAAGCCCATGAAAGATTTGCATGTGTCGCGTGCATCATGTGCATTTGATATTCCTTCGCACGCGAGATAAAATGAACCCATTGGTGCTCTCACGACTCCAGGGGCCCGTTTCTCAACACCTAGATAAGTTAGTCATATCTTTATCCACCAACCACAGAGATAGTTCCAATCTTACTTATTACTAAACCTGTTTCTTAAAGGCTTCCTAACTAGAATACCTTGATATCGATACTATCGGTAAAAAGAGCTAACGAGACGTAGCCTTAGTCACAAAATAGCATATTTTTCAAAAAGAAAAACTATGACAATAAATCATTTCATGACTAGAAAATCACATGTGGACGTTGAGATGGGTACCCCCGGGACATAGAAATTTAATAGTTTATGAAAGTAAACCATAACGGTTTTCTTTGTAAAATGATAATTATACACCCTTCTACGATTCCAAACATCATCAAAATATAGTTTAACAAAAACAAAAACAAATCTTTGAAACTGAAACATACGATTTGACAAATTCTATGCATAAAAATTAGAGATAGAATTTATCAAAATGTTAATAGGGGTCTGAAAACGACAAATACGAGTCCAGTTATGGATGGCCTGATGTGGTAGAATCTTTATCGATTAAATCATTTTACTATTTCAAACTGAATGGTATTGTGGCGTTTTACCAACAGTTTTTATAGTTTCTTTTTATTAGAATTATCATTGAATGCATTATCCCACTTGTTTTGTGATGTAATTTCAACCTCTATGATTGATTACGTAAGATTATTATTTTCAAATATCTAGCCATTCTAGGCACTTTTGCTTGTCATAGCCTACCCACGTGATGCCACTACGTCATAAAGAAAGAAGTTATGACAGGTTCGGAGGTGTCATAAATATTTAGTGAGGTTGTTGTACCCGATCTTGGTAAAGAGGGCTTTGTGAAACGGTTAGCAGACAAGTAGCTCACTATCTCCGATTTAGTCAAGAAGCTAGACTTATGACGGTGTTGAGAAACAGGCCCCAGGAGACTCCAGGCTAGGTGCAATATACTAACCTTGCAATACATGTGAGTTGGCCGTGGGCTAGGTGCACAGACAGATACAATTACAAATTCTGAAAGTGGCATTTCACCGAATCGAACCCTACTAGTACTAACACTCACTCCTAGTACCAATGAGGTCCAAACATTAACATGTATGGACCTCATAGGCGACATTACCCAAATTATGGGTTGGACAATGCTGTTCTGATTTCCAACCCAAGACTTTGGTAAATGTACACCTTAATACAAGTTAGAGTTATCCGATATACCTTTCATTCGGTCAAAAAACATTTATTTAGTTGTAAAAATAGTTGAAATTAAAATAGATTATTGTTAAACTTACATTTCAGGCCCTTTTTGTTGAATTTCGGTGAGCGTTCCACACAGCTGCGACGAGTGATCAACTGGTCAGCTGATCGGTCAGGTGATCGGTTGGTTATCTTTTTGTCAGACGTTCATAATTTATGTTAAGCGTATCAATCTTCAGTATCTTGATTTCAAAGCATCAGTATTGCAGAGAAAAGTCATTATTGATTGGAATCAGTGGCAGATCGGGGGGGGGGGGGGAGGAGTTGGGGGTGAGCATTTCTGCCCGTTCCCCTTTTGAGATTTATAGTAAACATTTTGGAATTAAATATGTTGTTAATACTAGTTATGTGCTCCCCCCCCCCCCCCTCTCTTATGAGAATCACAGCATTATTTGTAATGGGGATATTTCGTTCATATTCTTTTCTCTTTTTTGCCTTTTTTTTTGCTTGTCAAATTTTACTGGGAACAAATTAACAATACGACTTTCTATACATCACTTTTAGGGACAAACTTTTTATGGGGGTGGGGGCTTGCCAAATATAATGGTGGAAAAAATGACCTTCTTTTTTAGTGACAACTTTAAAAAAAAATTGTCAAATTTTACGCGAGACAAAATGACCTTCGATCACTATTAGTTAAAAAGCATTTTCCTTTTTTTGGGGGGGGGGGGCTTGCCAAATTTTACGTGGGACAAAATGACCTTCATTTTTAGCCCAGCTAAAGCTCGGGTAATAATAGCAGGGCCCGCTGGGAGAACAGTTTTCGGAACTGAAGTGGTTACTCTGGGTAAATATACCTCTATTTGTTATTATTATTATTATTTTTCAGTGACAACCTTTTTTTATTTGCCAATTTTTATGTGAGACAAAATGACCTGCGATCCTTATAATAGTTAGAAACTTTTTTAAAAAAATTTGGGGGGGCTTGCCAAATTTTACGCGGGACAAAATGAAATTCATTTTTTTAGTGACAACCTTTTTTTCATTTGTCAAATTTTACGCGAGACAAAATTACCTTCGATCATTACTATAGTTAAAACCTTTTTTTTGGGGGGGGGGCCCGGGGGGGGGGGGGTGCCAAATATCACGTGGACAAAATGACTTTCCCTTTTCTTATTTTATTTTTTTGTGGGGGGGGGGACTGGCCGAATATTACACGGACAAAATGACTTTCATTTTGAGTGACCATTTTTTTTTACTTGTCAAACTTTACGCGAGACAAAATGACTGGGTTTTTTTTGTAAGAACCTTTTTTGGGAATTGTCAAATTTTACTTGAGAAAATTCACCCCGAGCCCCCCCCCCCTACTTTGGAAAATCTTGGATGCGCCTCTAGTTTGAATCATAATGAAAATTAAGATCATGCGTATATATAGCTTAGGCCTACATCCACGGCAGAGGCGTAAGCCGCCGGGGGCATGCAGGCTGGCCCTTGATCCCCAGTGGATTTCACCGGAAAAAAACCGGGATAAGAGTAAAGGAATGAAAGAAGGAAAAGAAAGAAAGACAGACAGACAGACAGAAAGAAAGAAAGAAAGAAATAGAGAGAAAAAGGGAAAGGGAAGAGAAATAAAAGGCCATAAAAAAGCAAAAGGAAAGAAAAATGCATGCAAGAATTTTATGTCAAAATCTATGATCGCAAAATTGATATTTGTAATAAAAGTGACAAAAGCTTTGCTCGCTCGCCTCTTTATCTGGTAGGCGCGTAGCTAGGGGCGGTGCCCCCCGAAAAGGTCCATCCCCCCAAAAAAAAAAGGAGAGAAAAGATAAAAGAAAAAGCGAGATGAGACAAGGGGGGTGTATAACTTAGTTTATAATCATGTGCTTTTCCTTTTTTTTTGGGGGGGGGGGGGGGGTCAAAACAATTAACCTTAACGAACTGTTTTTCTATAATTAGGTCTAATTGCTAAATATCCAGGGGTATCGAGACCCACCTGCTGATATTGCACTGGGGGTACACGATGGAAGGGTTAGGCCCAGTGATGGCCCCCGAATGTTCTCCAACCAAGATAAAAAAGAAATGAAGGGAATTAATGAAAAGAAAAGGAAAAGTGTAAGGTTAGATATCTATCTCAAATTTAGATTTGCACGAAAAGGTTTTTTCTCGCTTGCTTCAATCGCTTGGAACATATAAAGCAACTTTATTCCCACGCGCCATGTAGGCCTACATTGGCCCTCTTTCTTTCTTTTACTCATCACGCTCATCACGCTATACTGCCACACAGGGGTTTGCCCTAATGATCGTGGACAATCATAAAAGATATCATTTTCATACCATGTGACTGGGAAATTTTTGGCTCCACCCCCCCCCCCCTCTCGATCCCTGCTTTCGATTTTGACTTGATAGGGGCCTATACCTGATGTAATTTGCTTCAATATAAAATCATAACGAAAAGAACGCCTTGAATACAGGCCAAACAGCCTAACGACATTGCTGTGTCACGTGACAACTAGTATTACACGAGGATGTACACAACCCTATGGCGACAAGGTTAGTCGCAAAAGTTGAGCAAGTTCTGGACAAAAAGGCTTCAGTACCCCAAGAATAGACCAGGCGAGTACTATTTTATTTATTTATACATTATTTTCCATAAGTAGTATCGAGGGTCTAATTTAAAAATAGATTTCGTCATGGAGCTCCATGGTAATATCTAGTAATTTAAGTCCAACTTTTGATTCGCGTGCACTCACTTTTTTAACACAGGAATTGATAGGCATGGTGCCTAGAGACTGCTAACAGTAACACTAGGAAAATGTTCTATGATCTATAATATGAAATTAATATTCAACATTTTTACCACAGAAATACATATGATTTTTATTTGATTCAATGACTGTATTTTTGTTTTGGTCAAATTATGCTTAAGTGTCCAATATTTGGGTACTTTACTCTATTGTGTCAGTGAGTGGTGAACTTGTCTTGAGCTAACCCAGGAAGCTCCCGCCCGCGCAGCGGGCGGGAGCCCAGGAGCTTACCGTGTATTTGACCATAGTCACCGGACTAGGGTGATTTAATTATGGTCTAAATATTTCTCCAAATGAATTGTGAAAACAGAAAGTATACAATTACCACGATTATATGGATGAAGGTCTAACGAGTGGCAGTTTCCTGACATCTGGGCACAGACTGGATCTGGAACCTCAAAAAAAAAAAAAAGTTCTCTCCTCTACCCCAGTCTCGATCGGCCATTTTGTTACGATTTTTAACAAAAATGGCTGATCGAGACGGGGGTAGAACTAGAAGGAGAGAACTTTTCGGTTTTTTGAGGTTCCAGTTTGTGCCCAGATGTCAGGAAACTGCCACTCGTTAGACCTTCATCCATATAATCGTGGTTATTGTATACTTTCTGTTTTCACAATTCATTTGGAGAAATATTTAGACCATAAATCACCCTAGTCCGGTGACTAAGGTCAAATACACGGTAAGCTCCTGGGCTCCCGCCCGCGCAGCGGGCGGGAGGCGAAATTATTTTTCCCACCGAGTTCTGGACCGACATATGAATATTCATGACTTGCGTCTTCGGATTGAGAGTACGCATGCGCGTGGACTTGGCCTCGACCAGTGCCGATCGTAAGCATTCACGTTGCTCAGAATGAATTAGCATCGTCAAATTACTCTTATAGGCTTAGATCTATATATATATATATATATATATCCAATTCTTAAACACTTAATAAACTAGCTGCCATTAATGGCAAGACATGTGCTAGGGTAGGGCTAGCTTAGGCTAGCGCATTAACTTTACCTCAAATCTGGACCTGTCTAATGCCTAATACTAATAGGAATAGCCGACTAATGCCATGGTTAACTTCGAACTGGTTAATTCCGAACTTCACGTTTAATTAGGTTTAGACAAATATTAGCTTATTTGCCATGGTTTAATATGTCTAGTCCGTATACAAAACCAGTCCTAGATCTAAAAAAAAAATATCTTATATAGTTCTAGTCTAGTCTCTATATCTAGACTCTGATCTACGCTGTATCAGCATGGAACCAGTAGTGTACCAAGGGTGGGGGGAAGACTGTCCCTCTGACGAGTCACAACTGATTCAGGGGACGTGCCCCCTTTGAGAAGCCATATTAATAAATTGTAATGTAAAAATGCAATGAAAAAGACGTATGTCCCCTTTTTTTAACGTGAAGATCTTTTTTTTTTTTTTTTTGCTTGTCAATTTTTTTTTCAGCTAAGAAATCCATAATTTGGGGTGAATACCCTTTTTTTTTTTGGGGGGGGGCTTGTCACATTTTTTCGCGGACGAAATACCCTCTAAAAAAATTGCCCCCCTTTTGGAAAATCCTAGGTACACCAGTGCGTGCATGGAACGTATTCTAACGTCAGGCACAAATTAACGTCAGTGATCTTGATCCCCGTCTTCACCCAAAATTAAGGATTTCGTAGCTGAAAAAAATTTGACAAGAAAAAAAAAAGATTTTCACGTTCAAAAGAGGGGACATACGTCTTTTTTCGTTGCATTTTGACATTACAAATTATTAATTTGGCTTCTCAATGGGGGGGGGGCATGTCCCCTGGATCAGTTGTGACTCGTCAGGGGGGCAGTCTGCCCCCCCCCCCCTTTGGTACACTAGTGGTTCCATGCTGATAGCGCGTAGATCAGAGTCTAGATCTAGAGACTAGACTAGAACTAAGATATTTATTTTAGATCTAGGACTGGTTCTGTATACGGACTAGACATATTAAACCATGGCAAATAAGCTAATATTGATCCAAACCTAATCAAACGTAAAGTTCGGAATTAACAAGTTCGAAGTTAACCATGGCATTAGTCGGCTATTCCTATTAGTATTACTATTAGGCATTAGACAGGTCCAGATTTGAGGTAAAGTTAATGCGCTAGCCTAAGCTAGCCCTACCCTAGCACATATGTCTTGCCATTAATGGCAGCTAGTTTATTAAGTGTTTAAGAATTGGATATATATATATATATATATATATATATAGATCTAAGCCTATAAGAGTAATTTGACGATGCCAACTCATTCTGAGCAACGTGAATGCTTACGATCGGCACTGGTCGAGGCCAAGTCCACGCGCATGCGTACTCTCAATCCGAAGACGCAAGTCATGAATATTCATATGTCGGTCCAGAACTCGGTGGGAAAAATAATTTCGCGGGCGGGAGCCCCCTGGGTTAGTCTTGAGCTTGCACTTTGCAGTTGCACACCAAGCAAAAATAACACAACACGGATACAAATAGCTGGGATCACACCGTACCATCCGCATCACTCCCAAGCTGCAAGTCCCATGAAATAACTTGAAAAACACGCAAAAAATACAACAATACATATCAATAATTACTAACTATATTTCTCATAGAATGAAAACCTATCGAAAATGAAAGAAATTATACAATACCGAATCCAGAATATTATGTTTTTTCGGTAAAGTTTCAGCCAGGTCGAAGTACTAGTCTCACATACGGTAACGCGCACGTGTAATAGTGATGTTGGACTTAAACTTGCAGTTAGTTGCGTATTGTTGAAATATCGAAATCGAAGCTTATACGGCCGGTGTATACTGTCGAAATTGATTGATCAATCTGTCAACTGCTATAACCAAAACCCCTAAAACGCACGGCACAAACCCTGGGGCGCAAACACAATAAAAAGTGGGTTTACCGGGATGGTGAGTCAAGCAAGTTTCTCAATCTTCAATCTACTTTGTTGAAAAAACAACACAACAAATTAAGAGCCCCCAAAGAGCACTAATCTGCAAGGGGAAAAAATGAAAAGTAAATCGTCTTGAAGAGCAAATATTTTCCCAGTCATAATCAAAGGCGTAAATGAGCCAAAAAATTTGAAGGGGCTAGATGTATCGCATATTTTTTTTAATTGAGAGAGAGCGAAGAGCGAGTGGGTAAAATGTTATGTTTATCAAAAATCAAATTTCAATTTGTGATAGATTTTGACAGTAATTACGTTATTCAGAATATATGATATCATATTTCACCTTCATTCTTTCCTTTTCTTTCTGAGCTTCCCTTTTTCTTTTGCTGTCATTACTTTTTTGGGGCGCCCCCCCCCCCCCCCCCCCATCTGTATATGCCACTGGTGAACAGGATTTTGTTGTGGTCGTTGGTGCGAAGCTAGCTCTATGCAAGAGTGTAAAGCGACAAATGAGGGGGCACAGCAAGGGGCATGTGGCAAGTTTCTTAAAAGTTCCTTTTCGTTGCAATCTTAATTAAGTATTTTGACATGATATACCAATGAAAACATTACATCTTCCACTTTTCCGGTCCTTAATTCCTTCTTTTCTTTTTTGTTCTTGGTCGTAGAATCTTTTGGGGCCACAATTAGGCCACAAGCCCCTAAAGCCTTTTATTAATTTGTACATCAGTGCTATGTGGGTGGGGCTTGCCGGGCGGATGCACGGAGCCCCAAAAACCTTACCAAATTCAGCCATTTTAATCGTGAAAGATGGCCACTTTCAATCGGATCAGGGATTTGTTTTGCAAACCACATTACTTCATCGTAGTGGCATTATAAACCAAACCTTTTGAGGGGGTACATTATTGGGTATAATGTGGGAAAAATTAAAAAATATCCTGAGCGAGCGAAGCGAGTAAGGATATTTATGGCCTTATGAAATAAAAATCTAATTATTTAATTGGAAGTGCGTGTCTATCCCTCGGCTAGGGACATCGGCAATGCTCGGGCGGTACCTCCGGAACCTCTCAAAGTTCAGTAATTTTTTGTCCTGATTAATTGCGACCGTTATTGCATGAAAATATCAAGCTATTTTTTGCACATAATACGCCATCTGATTCTTTCTTCCCGTTCTTTATTTTTCATCCTCGGCAACCCGGTCGTGTTCTTAATTTTTTTTTTTTTTTTTTCGATTCAGATTTTATGTCAGCATTTTCACTCAATCCATTCTACCCAATATCCCGTTTCTTTTGCCCCCCCCCCCTAGGCCCTCCATAAATTCCCGTTCCATTTTGCCATCTCTTAAAGGGATGGTCCGGGCTGAAATATTTATATTTAAAAATAGAGTAAAATTCACAAAGCGAAGTGGTGAAAATTTCATCAAAATCGGCGGGATAACAAATAACAAAGTTATTGAATTTTAAAGTTTATCAATATTTTGTGAAAACAGTTATATGCACATCGTCATGAATATTCATTAGGTGGGCTAATGATGTCACATCCCCACTTTCCTTTTTCTTATGTTATTACATGATATCATAAATGTTTCATTTTTTCGTGCATGTGTAAATGATGTGTCTCCATTATGATGAAATAAGTTGCGGCAGTACATAACTAAACACTTTAATCAGTTGTCAATCCAATTGTTCTAGTTCGTGGTAGAAAATTTTTGAATAAACCTAATTTCATATAATAAAATACAAAAGAACAAGTGGGGACAGGGGCGTCGATCAATTTTTCAGATTGGGGGGGGGGGCAAAATCATGAACCAACGTTCCAAAGGCGCTCGATCACACAAAACAAACAGACTCACCCACACACTCACACATAGGCATATATATATATATATAGTGTGTGTGATGATAAGTTTACTTCTACCAATCGCTGTTGAGTTGTGAATATTAAACATAATGAGATGAGGCGAGGCCAACTCAACAGATGACGCAGGACACCATTATTTGCTTTAGCTTTCGTCTTTTAATTGAGACTTCATCAGAAGCGTCTGAAAAATATAAGGAGATACAACATCCAAGTTTGTTTTGCACATCAATGAATTATCACCAAGTTGAATATATTCCATAATGACACATTAATGAATGAACAGATAAATAAATTAATGAATAATAAATAATTAATTCAATTAAAATAATAATGATATAAATGAAGAAGACATACCTGTAATTACAGACTATTGTGATAGTTAAGTATGACCGTATCCTATCTCGTTCTTTAGGAAAGTGGCAAAAATTGCACAATGAAAACAATGGTTGCTATAGTATGAAGAGAATGTTATTCAGATGACATTTACAGTCACCTGTTAGTGAATTCATTATCTAAGCGATGAATGTCCATCTCTTCATATGTCCATGATGAGAGGAAGCGTTTTGCGCCCAAGCATATGCTAGATATTGGTCACTCATTGTATAAATTGGCACTTTAAACCTGTATGTGTAATGCAGAGTACAATTTTGTATTCGTGCGAGGGAGCATTGCGACCGAGCCTTTTCCCCCACCTACCATTGCACAGCCGTAGATGAGTTACCTGCATGCCATATCCACTGGCGTAAATCCGTGAGGTGAACCTATAATTAAATTGTTCAGGGGAAGGGGGTGATCTATTGTTCACCCCCCCCCCCCCCCCACTTGAATAGCATGACGTCACAGACTTACGCCAGTGCCATACCCCTTAATATGGATATTCCCATTACTTGTATGCGAGTGAGCGTAGCGACAAAACAAGGCCTTTTGCAAATTTCAATGGTAAATCTAGTAAATAATATTAGCATTACGCTGCATACACTTGATGAAAGAGATGTTGTTGTGTTATAAAAATCTTTCTTGTGGTAAATGATATTCATCATGAAATGTTCACCAGTCGTTCTTAAAGTTGAATTAAGAAGACGATTCCAAATATTGAGATATTTACATTAATAGCAACCTTACAACCCCCCAAACACTAAGAGGTGATTCGACCCCCCATTTTCTTTTTTCAAAATAGTGAATTTGAACGATTTATCCCTACCCATTTTCCCTGAGTTCGCTCCTGCAATGCCTACCGAGACGGGTGTTCTTTGACTGTGACGTCACCGGGGGGTATTCGGTCCCGGTGTAGTAAACAAGGCAGTGCCGCTTTGTGTACTATGCACGTACGCCTTCATATGGAATAACTGCAGTTGAAGTTGTATCTGCGAGCCATAGAACTTGCAAAGAGGAAATGATTAAAATATTTGTGGCCGTACTATTATTCCAAATTTGTTGGGGAGGGAAGATGAGTGGATTGGCGCTGATTAGAGATTGGGAGACATGTGCCCTCTATGTTAGCTTTGGGAAAAAGCACTTCCAAACAACAAGGTCCAATCTGGACTAACCGGCCGCCCGCTCCGGCGCAGCTAGCTGTCGAGCTAGCTACCGTACCGCATACCTTTCTTGTTTTCTTCAACCATAGATATGTACGTATACTAATTACTATAATATCCCTCTGTCTTCAACTCACTTGCGAATTGCGTTTGTATGTGTGACGGTGACCCCTAGCGTAATTAAATATAGAAAACAACTCAGAAGGCCGAGAAAGAATAATACGTTTGGTTCAAGATTGTTCTGTGGAACTGAGCTATGAGTGGAAATGATCCAGAGGATATAAAAGTGGAGTCAAAGACAAAAGAAAAGAAGAAAAAACGCCAGGGGATCGCTGCACGGCCATGAACTAAGTCGACATACCAGACCATAACAGTACACCAGCTTCCCTGAGTACACTCAATGCCTGGGTGTTGTGTGTACTAGTATTCTGCAATCAGCGCGCGCTGAGCGAGAGCTGAGCTAGCCGCCGGAATTACTTTCCAGCTATTCACTTGATTGAACATCGTGATAAAATAAATGAGAAATAGTGAAAATATCATTCAATAACTCACTGTTTGCTATCTTACATCATGATTGAAGAGTTCATGATGGTTATTCATACTGTTTTTTATACAGGGAAAGTAAAGATTTGTACATATCAGTCCTATTTGTTTGATTTGAGTTGCTTTGAAAAAAAATTGTAAAATATCTTTCTCTCTCTGCATAGCATTTCTGTATGACATTCAGGCACCTCTTATACTAAATTCACCCGGTGACGTCACACTCCGAGTGGCTTTTCTGTACACTCGTCTCTCGGGCTCTGACAGGTGGCTAATTTCATAGACTTTCAAAGCAAAATATCGAGAAGGCAGAGGATTTTTGTGACATGCTATCTGTTTGAACAACTTATATATACTATATATTGTGTGTAGAACCTATATTTATGGAAACTCACCCCCTTCTTAATTCAACTTTAAAGGTAAAGTCCACCCCAGAAAATGTTTTATCTTAATAAATAGAGAAAAATCCAACTAGCAGAACACAGAAAATTTAATCGAAATTGAATGTAAAATAAGAAAGTTATGACATTTTAAAGTTTCGCTTATTTTCACAATATAGTGATATGCACAATTCAGTGACATGCAAATGAGACTGTCGATGATGTCCCTCACTCACTATGTATTTTGTTTTTTATTGTTTGAATAATACAATATTTCATTTTTTTTTTACATATTCGACAATAAGGACCAGCTTGACTGAACCATATATAGCATATTCAACAATGCTAATTCCACATGTTCAGGAAGGATTTAATTGTTGTTCCACTTGACAATGAGAAAATTAGAATATTTCATATAACAAAAGAAATAGTGAGTGGATGACGTCATCAGTCTCCTCATTTGCATACCGACCAGAATGTGCATATAACTGCTTTGTGAAATTAAGCGAAACTTTGAAATGTCATAACCTTTTTAGTTTACATCCCATTTTGATGAAATTTTCAGTGTTGTACTTGTTACATTTTTCTCTTTTTTAAATTCAAATAAACTTCTTGTTGGGGTGGACTTGTCCTTTAAAGTCGCTCGACTTACGAACAGCTTTATGAAACACCACCAGAGTATTGATCGTTCCCCCTCCATCCCTCTGTCCCTTCCTCTCTATCCCCCTCCCTCCCCCTCTCTCTCTCTCCCTCTCTCACCCCTCTCATTATCTCTCCCTCATTTTTTTTTTATTCAGAAAAAAGTAAATAACGCTCCACCCGTATAGTGGCTCCGCAATTCGGACTTTTCGCATTTTCTATACGGAGACACTCTCTTAACGCATCAATTCCTTTGAAAGTGCAAGTCAAATCACCATGGAGAGCTGAGAGGCTTTTGTCGAAAAATAGTGGACCGGGACAGCATCGGAATCTCTTGACTCTGGTCTCTGGACAACGCCACACTCCCGACATAATTATTTCCAACTGTTTGCCCGGTGCAAATCTTTGGATGACGGCATGCTGTCCCAGTCCACCAACTTTCGACAAAAGCCTCTCAACTCTTCATTGTGATTTTAATTGTATTTTTCAAAGGAATTATCGATGCGTTGTGAGTGTCTCCGTAGTAAATGCGAAAACTCTATAGTGCAATGCGAGGCTCGTCGGAACAAATGTAAAGGGGTATAGGCCCCGGGGGGGCACTCAGTATATAATACATAGTGGGTATGTGCCGCGGAGGGGACCCCCATTTTTACACTCAAATTTCCGTTCCAAGGCATAGCATTTTTGCCTTTTTTGAGAAAAAGAACAAAGAATGCCGCTCCAAGGCATAGCATTTCCTTCTTATCGAGAAAAAAGAAGAAAGAAATCCGTTCCAAAGCTTCGCATATTTTTCGTTACGCCGTTCCGGTCGCATTGATCTGCTACAAGGAGCTGCAATTTTGGTGAAAAGCGGCCGTATAGCGCTTTTCGACCATCGCCTAAGCGCGAGCGCACCCGGCGGAGGCCGCGCTAGCTGCGTCATGCATGATTGCCCGTTCCATAGGGATGCATACGCACTCACAGAGATACGGAGATCCGTTCCGAGGACCCCCGTTTTCACACACATTTGTAGTTCCGAAGCCCGTTCCGAGGACCCTCCTTTTTACAATAAGCCCGCTCCAAGGCCCCCGTTTTTTGCCTCGCCCGCGGCTCACCCCTACCACTTTTTTGGTCGAGTGCCCCCCCCGGGGTATAGGCCTACACTCCAAGTTGAAAATGATATGATTATTTTGAACAATGCAGATAAAGAAAAATCAGACAAACAAAACACTGAAAATTTGATTAAAATCGGAAAAGGGATAACAATGGCGGAGTACAGCAAGTCTGCATATGCCGACTTAACCCAAGACAAGACGTAGTAGCATTTGATTTGCATTATTCCGGTGAAACATGTCTTCATGAATAAATGAGCAAACTGATGATGTCATATCCCCACTTGTACATGAAATTAGGTTTATTAATTTTTTTGTCCTTCAAGCACCAAAAATTGGAATGACAACTGATTTACCGCCCTTTCACACGATAAAAAAAAAATCGTTATTTGAATGATTCCAGTGAAAATAAGGCTAATGACGAATAAAAATTTCAGAACAAGATTAGAAGATCACGAACGCCATAATCACAATCCGGGTCACAATCCCGAATTTGATTTCTACTCTGGAGATGCATGAATTGCAGTTAAGTTGGGGGCGAAAGACTGACCTCCAAAACATCTTTTGGGAGCGGGGCTTACGAGACCTTCCAAGCTCTTCCGTAGATAATACAATTGTCATGCACTCATCATAGTTTGTCTTTGCGATGCAGGGGCCCGTTTCTCAACACCGTCATAAGTCTAACTTCTTGACTAAATCGGAGATAGTGAGCTACTTGTCCGCTAACCGTTTCACGAAGCCCTCTTTACCAAGAGGCATGACCTTGTTTTTTCATATATACAATATTTTTTGATGGTTTCTTGTCAATTCGAGGGTGCTGATTCCGAATCTGAATGATGCCACTCGTGTAACCTTGAGCATTTTCCGCAAATTGGCAAAATCCAATATGGCCGCCAAAATATGCAAATTATCCATGAAAATCCTAAAACTGTCCACACATTGGCTATGAAATGCATGAAATTGTGTGGCAGGAGCGAAATACTCTCTGAAAAAATAACTTTTAACAAAATATTTATTTTCCTGATATTCAACATGGCCGCCAAAGGCCCTTGTATACTCTATTATGTACAATATGAATAGGGAAAACTAATTTTCACCAAAGTTAGCACTAAAGTGCAAAAAATCGCGATGTATGAACGAAGTAGTATATGCAAATCATCATTACTAACAAGATATATCATTTATTATGTCATATATGGGAACATTTCTGAATTTTGATATCTAAAATAGCCGCCACTGGCCCAAACAGTATTGCGTACAATGGCAATGGGGGCCAAAAAATTCACAAGAGTGATCACTAAAATGCATAAGATTAAACGAGTGGAATACTGACTAAAAACATAATTGTTAACGAAATATATTATTAATATGCCATGTATGTGATGAATGTTTTATTTTGATATTCAAAATGGCTGCCAAAGGCCCTAAAAAGTATTATGCACGATGAGAAAGAGGAGCAAAGAAATCACAAGAGAGAGCACTAAAATGCATATATATGTGATAAATTAATGGGATACCGTCTAAAAACATATTTTCTAACAAAATACATCATTCATGTTTCAAGTTTGTGTTAAATACTGTATTTTGACTTTCAAAATGGCCGCCATATACATTAACAGTATCATGTACATTGCAAAGTGGGAAACCAATATTCACAGGAGTGAGCACCATAAATGCACGTAATAGTGATCAATGAGAAAAATATTGTCTTAAAGCATAATTTCTATTAAGATATATCATTTATTCTGCCAGTTAGGTGATTAATACTGTTATTGGAAAGTCAAAATGGCCGCTACAGGCCCTTATGGTATAATGCACAATGTGAATGGGAACAAATTATTTCAACAGAATTTGGCTTTGCTTGGCCAAATGGTGATGTATGAGTGAAATATTGTCTGAAAACATGATTTATAACAAAATATATCATATCTTATGTAATTTAGGTGATAAAAACTGTATTTCAACATTCAGAATGGCTGCCATATGCCCATTTTGTGAACATTGTTTATCTCCACTCAAATTGTATATTATACGATAAGGGCCTATGGTGGCCATTTTCAATTTAAAAATGCAGCATTTATCAACTTAATTACACATGATATGATATATCTCGGTAGAAACCATGGTTTTAGACAATATTTCACCCTTTCACAATTCACAATTATATGCAATATTTAGAGTCAAGCAAAGCCAAATTCTGTCAAAATTATATGTCCCATGTTACAATATACACAATACTTTTAGGACCTATGGCAGCCACTTTGGATTTCAAAGTACAGCATTTATTACCTCCACGACCAATATGTGATGTATTTAGTTAGAAATCATGTTTAAGACAATATTTTTACTCGTATATCACAGTTATATGCATTTTATGATTCTCACTCTTGTAAAAATTAGTTCCATTCGCATTGTACATGATAAATATAGGGCCTATAGCTGGCGGCCATTTTGAATGTCAAAATACAGTATTTTTCACATAAATGGCATATTAATGGCAATGGTGGCAATTATGTTTTTGGTCAGCATTCCACTCGTTTATCTTAATAATATGCATTTTAGTGCTCACTCTTGTCATTTTTTGGGGCCCCGGCCATTGCCATTGTACATACTCTTTGGGCCAGTGGCGGCTATTTTAGATATAAAAATACAGCAATATCCCCATATATGACATAATATATGATATATCTCGTTAGTAATGATGATTTGCATGTATTACTTCGTTCATACATCGCATTTTTTTTGCACTTTAGTGCTAATTTTTGTGAAAATTAGTTTTCCCTATTCATATTGTACATAATCGAGTAAACAATGGCCTATGGCGGCCATTTTGAATATCAGGAAATAAATATTTTGTCAAAAACATTTTTTTCAGAGAGTATTTCACTCCTGCCACACGATTTTAAGCATTTCATAGCCAATAGTGACTCCTATCACCTTCCGCGTACTCGCACTCTCCTTGCTCAAAGAACAATCGCATTTGAAGGGCCCAGGTTTTGGAACGATCTTCCCGATGATATGGTACATAGTGCCTCACTTAATATATTCAAACGTAAATTGAAAGCGATGTCTATCAATTCTTATAATTTCCCTTTGTAAACTTTTATATTCATGCAAGTAGTAATAGGGTACGTATAGCGTCATAACTAATCCCTATTGTTCTAAACAATAGAAATATGAATTATGAATATTCTATTGTTCTAAACAATAGAATATGAAATATTAATAAATTTATGAATCAATAATTATGAAATATAAAATATGGATTAATAATTATGAAATATGAATCGATAATTATGAAATATGGATTAATGATTATGAAATATGAATCGATAATTATGAAATATGGATCGATATGGATTAAAAATTAAAACAATGGGAATATGGATTAAAAGTTAAAACAATGGGAATATGGATTAAAAGTTAAAACAATGGAAATATGGTATAAACATTGGATGACGTCATAGGTTCCCGAATCATCGAAAACAAATGACGTCATCATTGTGACGTAATACCAATGACGTCACAGACTTACGAAACATCGTAAACATATGACGTCACGCAACAAACATGACGTCATCCCTCGAAAAAGTCTCAAAGATAAAGAAAAAGTAAATGACGTCATCGAGTGGCTGAAACAAAGTCGGACATGTCCAGATAGAAAGAGACTTTTAAAATAAAGAAACAAAGCCCAACATGTCTGGACAACCCCAATACTCGCACTAAATATAGAAATATAACATCATTGGAGTGGGTGGGAAGGGTATAAAATGGAGAAAAGTAAGAGGAACGATTCATATTGCGATATTTTCTCTGATATTCATCGTCATATATGTTACAAGATGACCGAAACTCCAGACGAATGGTGCCGGGATATGCAGACCACGGTAGAGAAGGTCGAACTTATGATGCTGACGGAGTACCTGATGATCGTAGAAACACAGTGGAGCCTCAAAAACCAACCGGACGACATATCGAGCTACCTTCCATCATCCGACCCACAACACATGGTACATCAGACAGTCAGCTACCTGGACCCTCAGAAGGTGGAGCAGTTTTACCCCCACGTAGCCCGGGTCCTCTGGCTGAAACCGGACCAGGTCGATTGCAGACTGTACATGGAACATCTTCAATTCATTCTGAAAGGGGAGACAGAGGAGGAATTGGAGGCCAGGAGAAAGAATATAGCCCGTCATCTGGAGGGAATCGAACCGGCAGTACAGATTGTTTACCGAGCCATGGACGTCGACAGGGGCCTTCCTCTCATAACATCCCCTTTGTTCTAATTGAAGGGATATTGTTAGAACTGAATCCCGAGATGACGGAGAGGGAGGTGTCTAAACTAGTTAACATCTGTCAAAGAATAAACCAGCATGATGACTTTCAACATCTGTCAATCACCCGTCTACGAGAGACCGATAATCTACAACTATTTGTAGACATTTTGCTCTCCGAGAGTCTGGAAAGGAAGGGCCATCCTCATCTACTACCCAGAGCTCTGGCGACGCTTTGTTACTTCGAGAAGGTGTATAACATGGCTGAAATGGCTTCAACGAAGAAAAAGGAACTCTACGCATTCTTTGTCACAGGACTCAAGATGTATGAAATACCTTGGAACGGCACGACACCCGAGTCATTGTATGGACTTTTACCTTGGTTGCTCCTTAGAACTACTCTACATTTTATATTGTACATTTGTAATATCGATGTAAATAGGCTTCTCGATTGATGTTTTGTATTATGTTTACGATTGCGTACAATTCATGCTATGAGTAATGATAATAATAATGATAACTCATAAACCAAAAATAACCGCGTCGATGTGTCGTTATTTAAACAATATAGACTTGCAATATGTTATGTGTAATTTGAGACGATATTCAAACACGACAGGGTAATATTTATAATCAGGTGTTTGTGAGAGATAAGTCATTGATAACGAAAGTTGGTGTACAGTGAACAACAAATCATGAAAAAGTTGGAGAGAGCGTTGAAAGAAATCTATTATAATCCAGAACACGGAGCAAGTTTTGGAAGCGTGAGAAAATTATGGCAGGCTGTGAGAGAAAATGGATTTCCGAATGTAGGGGTGAAAAGGGTGAAAGAATGGTTACAATATCAGGATGCATACACTTTGCATACACCAGCCAGAAAGAAATTTAAAAGAAATCGTGTGAAGGTGCGAGGAATAGATGAAATTTGGGAAGCTGATTTGATTGATTTAAACAATTTAACGAAATTTAACAAGGGATATCGTTATATCCTAACCTGTATCGATGTTTTGTCTAAATTTGCATGGGCCATACCTCTCAAAACAAAATCTTCGGATGACGTCATACACGGATTTGAACGAATTCTGAAACAGGGTCGCATTCCTATCATGCTACACACGGACAAAGGAAAGGAATTCTTAAACAAAAAGTTTCAGGATTTCTTGAAAAAACAAAATATTCAATTTTTCACTACGGAAAACAATGTAAAATGTGCCGTAGCAGAACGTTTCAACCGTACACTCATGACTAAAGTATACCGGTATTTAACTTTTAACAATTCGTATCGATACATCGAAGTATTGCAAGAAATCATGAGGGGATACAATGGGTCCATTCACTCAAGCATCGGTATGAAACCCGAGGAAGTTACAATCGAGAATCAAAAACGTGCTTTAAAAGCGTTGTTTGGAACAAAAACAAAAAAGAAAGTGAGAAGGAAAAAGAAGATGAAATATGCAGTGGGTGACCAGGTACGCATCAGTAAAAATAAACTAAGGTTTGAAAAGGGGTATGCGAGTAACTGGTCGGAAGAAATCTTCACTATCCGCAAATGCATTGGGAGGATACCACCGGTGTACAAACTGAAAGATTACAACGGAGAGGAATTATTGGGTACTTTTTACGAATACGAGCTTCAAAAGGTTCGGAAAGATAAACACGCCAAATATCTGATTGAAAAGGTATTGAAAACAAGGACTCGTAAGGGTAAAAAACAATACCTGGTACGTTGGAAGGGTTATGGCAAAGAATTCGACAGTTGGGAGAAGAGGATAGAAAAGAGATAAAGGTGTTTAACATCGTGAGAAAATGTCAAATCGTGTTTCGAACAGGGTTGTGTTTGGATGGTCTTCATCATGAGCTCCCAATTTTACGTCACTTTACCGAGCAATAGCTCTATGAATATTTATCCTGAAAACAAAACATGTCGTTACACGACGAAGCTTCATACACCTATTTCCCTCACGGAAAATTTCGAAGTAGGGCTCGCTGAGCTCCAATTCCAGAAGAGCTGGAATACAATCAACGAAGAAAATAATGTAATTACTATCCACCGTAATGATGCGAATTCCAGTAACCCAAACATGGTGAAATCGATTACTTTACCATCGGGTTATTATAATTCGGGAGAAGAATTAATCATGGTAATCAATGGTGTCATGGATAGACGTGTACGGTCTTTCGTTGGTTTCTTTTATAAACATACAATGAGAAAGTGTTTCATACAAATTGGAGAAGGAACGGCGGTGATGATACCCTGTAATCTAGCGAGAATGATGGGTTTTGACGGGGAATGTCATCTTACAGAATCTACGTTAAGCCCTCTGCCGATGGACGTTCACATGTTCTTTCACACATTTTATATTTATTCCGATATTGTGCAACATCAATATGTAGGGGATGCATGTGTACCTCTTTTGAGAACCGTGGCTGTCATTCCAAACAAAGAGTCGGATAACATCATTTGCACTTACGATTCCCCTCATTACGTTCCTTTAAACCTGTATCAATTTGAAACTATAGATATTATATTAACGAATGAAACTGGTGAAGTCGTGCCATTTGAAAGAGGGAAGGTGATCGTGAAGCTTCATTTTAGGGAACGTGTGTCCTCTTTGTGAAAACGATTGATTTGATAAAACTGTAATGGTATATCATCGTGAACAACCCTCCATGTTAAAAAATAAAATGCATATTTATCAACGCCAAATAGGCTATGGTATTCCAGTTTTTAAAGGAGCTGTCATGCAACGAGGACATGGGTTGGGCAGTTTGGTAAAGGGTTTATTTAGATCGGCTGCCCCACTTTTAAAAAGGGGGGCTGTGGCACTGGGTAAGGAGGCAATGAGTACAGGACTGAACATCGTTCAAGATACCCTCAACGGTGAAAATATAAAAAAGGCGACCAAGAAGAATATGACGAAAGCCGGTAAGCGACTGGCATCCAAAACAATGGGCAGGATCAAGACGACACTAGGGAGAACGCAGACAGGAGGGAATCGTAGGTTGATCTTCAGAGAAGTTAAAAGAAAGAAGCAAGCAAGGAAAAGGACCATTCGGTCTAAACACCCTCCAGCGAAAAGACGTCGTGTACCGGACATCTTTGATCCTTAATTCATTCTCTCATCTACTTATAACAGCATTTCTATAATGGCTAAACTACACGACAAGAGTGATGCCTGCTGTAAATCCGAATTGGATCTTTTTACCATCCCCAGTACTCAAATGAGTATTCTAAAAGGACCTTGGGTCGAATATCATCCTGTCAGTACCATCACAGATGCAGCTCCTATTGAATTCAACGTAGGCGGAACTGCGGAAGAATATGTCGATCTTTCTCAAACCATGATTCAAGTGACAGCCAAAATCGTCAACCCAGACAATTCACCTCTCGGTGCAGATGCGCAGGTTGGACCCGTGAATTTATTTTTACCATCGCTTTTCAGTCAGGTAGATGTAATGCTCAATGAAAAATTGGTGTCACAACCTTCGAACACCTACCCTTATCGAGCCTTATTGGAAACCCTGCTGCATTACGGAGGTGAGACAAAAACATCCCAGCTTACTCAACAATTGTACTACAAAGACGAGGCGGGTAAAATGGACATCGTCAATCCTTTAGATGGGGAAACAAACAAGGGACTAAAAAAACGACATAGCTTTATAGCTGGAAGTAAAATTATCTCTATGATAGGACCAGTATACGCCGATCTGTTCTTTCAGGAAAGGCTTTTACTCCCTGGAGTAGATTTGAAACTCAAATTCAACCGCAGCAAAGACTCGTTCTGTCTTCTATCATCCGACGTCAACCCAAAATACAAAGTGATCATCGATAAGGCTGCCCTCTATGTCAGGAGAGTGAAAGTCAACCCATCGGTGATGATCTCACACGCTAAAACACTGGAAAAATCAACCGCAAAGTATCCCGTGAACAAAGTAGATGTTCGTTCCTTTTCGATTCCTGCTGGTAACATGTCAGTGAGCAAGGATAATCTATTTCTTGGTCAACTCCCCAACCGAATCATCGTCGGTTTCGTAGACAACGATGCTTACAATGGAACCTACACCAAAAATCCTTATAACTTCAAACATCTTCATCTCAACTTCATTGGGGTTACTATCGATGGAGAAACAATACCTATGAGACCTATACGTCCCAGTTATACAGAAGGACCCGGTCAGAATTTCATACACGCTTACAATTCTCTCTTTATGGGTTGTGGGCGTATGTTTACGGATAAAGGATTGGACATTGACAGAGAAGACTATTCGAAGGGATACACGCTGTACGCCTTTGACCTGACTCCCGATCTATCGGATGGATGTCACCTTAACCTCGTTAAACAAGGCAACCTACGACTCGAACTCCAGTTTGATACACCTTTGACAAAGACTGTAAACTGTATCGTCTTATCCGAAGCACAAGGGCTCATTCAGATTGACCGAAGCAGGAACATCATCCACGACCATCAAGGATAAATCGACTTGCGATAAATTTATTCAATAAAATGGATACCCATCAGATCGACCATGTATTGAAACATCATCCTTTTACGCGACCGTATTACAGAGGAACGTGTGCATTGGACCAATTACCCCGGGAGATTGACAGGGAGAGACAATGCTACGTTGTGAATACAGACCCAAGCACTAAAGCGGGTTCCCACTGGACTGCTTTCTTTTTTGAAGGGGGTTTGGGGGAATTTTTTGACTCTTATGGGAACGAGCCTTCTTTTTACAGTCCTAAATTTAATGATTTTCTTCAAAGGAACTCTGTGTCATGGGTTTATAATAACAAACGAGTGCAAGGGACAAGTTCTACAGTCTGTGGACAATATTGCATATTTTATATCATAAAACGATGTCAGGGACAGACACTTAACCGTGTACTTAGGGTATTTGGTAAAGATTATAGACATAATGATAAAACAATCAATGATTGGTGTAATCGACGTTTTGGTTCTTCGTTACCCTTACAAGATCTTTCTTTTGTTTTAAGACAAGTGGCTCAAAGTTTGACTATTTAATCGTCTTTATATTGATAAAAACTATAGTTATCTTGACTTTTCTTAAAAGTGTCACCATTTTCTACTTTTTGTAAAATTACATATTTACAGCTGACCCCCACTATTCGTCTTCATCTTTGCTTTAAATTATTTTAGTCGTCCACCCAAAGATCTGTGTTATTATTATTATTATCCGATGTATTAAACGCTATATAAATGCGGAATATTATTATTATTATTCATAGTTTTCTTTCTAGGTGTTTATCATTTTGTCTTATCTCTGACACCCTTATTGTGGGTTGGTTGTTATCCCATGGACTCTCTTCTCTTTCACCCTCTTTAACATTCGATGCTCTCCTTTTTTTTTCACTTTGGTATAAATCTTTATCCTCTTGCACCGTTAAATACTATTCATCCTTATCTTATTCCGTTATACATTGTTGTTAGTCCGGTTACTAATAATCTCTTATTCAATGTCTTCTCGCTATGTTCGATCAATACCCACGCGTGTACTTCATCTTAATCTCACGTATTATTTTCTCCTTTTTTCGTATTGCTCCTTTCTCGGATTCACATCTACCGTACAACTTCTTTACAAAATTCCACTCCTTTGACCGTCCTTTTCTTACTTTCTTACTTTAGCATTAATCTACCATGTAACGGTTTTCTTTTATTCATTTTCTCTCGTACACTCTATACTGTACAGGTATATGGGAATGATGGAAGATTAAATACAACATGAGAAGAAAGATATTCAATGTAAAAAGTTGTGTCAGTGTTTTAATCTTATTAAATAAAGCATCGTTTGACAATGAATTTTCTCTTTTTTTTCACACTGTGTATTATTTACAAGTTTTGCAGAAAAACGAGTGAAAGGAATGAAATGAGAGATAGAAAATGAAGAAAGTGTGAGAGAGATAGAGAGGTAGAGAGAAGAGAAGAGAAATAAAACTAGTAAGAGAAATAGATATGAAGATCAAACATTATCTTTCACATACAATTATAAGATACATACATATTTACCGCATTGACAGAAATACAGTGATAAACAGCATTGAAAAGTAAGATTTATGAATAAATACTTGAAGGAAAAAATCACAACAGGCCCTTTTAAGTTTGTTAAATTCGTCCATTTTGTTCATTTTTTTTTAAAGGAGATCAATTTCTTCAGATTGTTCAGTTAGTACATATTGTTCAATCACTTTGTTCAATACAAGGCAAAAACTATATTATTCACATCAAAAAGCCTGGTGCTATCTCTATCTCGTTCCATTTACAAGAAATTCACATTATCGTTCAAATTATTCATTTTGTTCCTATCATACATCTCTTTTATTTCCCCATTTCTTAAAATGGTTCCAAATCGTAATTAATCCATACTGAAAATGCCGTATAATTAGGATAACTGAAACATATCGCTTTTATAAAACTAAGTCTTGTAAAAAAAAAAAAAAAAAAAAAGATGTAATTATCATCAAAAACCGTGAAAGAAAATATATGTGAAAAAAAAACACACACATCAAAACAGATATGAGTATGATTTGTTCAGTTTGTTCAGTTTGTTCAGTTTGTTCAGTTTGTTCAGTTTGTTCAGTTTGTTCATATTGTTCAATATAGATATACATATATATATATATACATTATTTACAGTAAAAGCCTGTTTTATCCTAATCGCATTCTATTTACAAGAACTTTACGTTATCGTTCAAATAGATTTTTTTTTTTTGGTTCCTATCACGTATGTCTATCTGGTTTCCATTCCTTAAAATAATTCCTAGTCATTCCAAATTGAATTATATATAATATAGTGTAGGGTAATTGAAACCTAACTAGTCGTGTAAAAAACAACATAAGATAAGATAAGAAATAATCATTCAAAAACGTGAAAGAAAATAGAATGTAGTAATAAAAAAATATCAAAACAAATTTTCATATGAGAAAAGTGTTAACACACTTAACAGTTTGGACTCAATACGGGACCCACTTGTTTCCTGGAGGACTCAATATGCTTCGTTTTTTACGTTTAGATTTAGAACGGGTACTACATTTAGAAGATTCATATTTAGGAGTTTCAAAAACACCGGGACTGGCTGTATAAAGGTCTGGTTCCAGTCCACTTTTCAAGCGTTGAAGATCCCTCCTTCGCTGTCCGTTGCTGAGGATAGTGTCGGGGATGTTGATGCTAGCTAAGCCGCGAATGAATTGTTCCCTCCCAGTAGGAGTGTAACCCCGCCGTTCCCTGAATAAATCGTAGACGAGATCACAAATATTAGTCCCTTCCACGCGTCGATTATCCAGAACGAGTTCTCCACCATCAGTCCATCCAATATTGTCATGTTGCTTCATTTTATGTAAGAGCTGCGAAGCCCTTTTTACATAAATCTTTGGTATATGATGAAGAATGTCCCGCTCTATCGCATTTTCATTTTTCAAATCTGGAAGCGTGTCCAATGTTGACGATTGTGGTGTCTGAGAGCCGTCGGTAATCTCGATTGACAGTGGTGTTTTTAGAGAATCGCTTGCTCGTAGGTACTGACGAAGATATTGAGAGTAAAGTTGTGCTTTTCCATACAGATCTAAATCGTTCCTTTGAAGCACTGTTCTTATCTGTTCGTCAAGTTCGTTGACGTGATTTTCTTTTGGTGTTGATTGTGGAGATTGCAAAGTTCTTAACGTTTCTGGAGGGACCAATACCATTTTACGAGCATGTTCCATTTCCGTAGACAAGTTCCGTTTTTATTTTCGCCCGGTGACAAGGTTCGAAAGAGCGCCCAAGACAGGACCGACGAGATTGGAAATGAGAGGAATGAAGAACCCTCCTCGTTGGGTGATGATTTGCTTTCGTTCTTTTAACGGTGTTTTTCTGTCCGCCAATTTTCGGAGAAGATGTTTGTGCTTATTCAGGGAACGTTTATGCGAGGGAGAAAGTTTGACGTTACCACGGAGTACGTTGAAAACACACTCGCAGATGGCGTCGATGAGCCCGTTGTCCGCTGTCTTGAGGAGTTGACGTCGTTGCTTCGGTGAACAGTGAGCCAGTGCCTGCAGGAGAACAGCATGTGTCCGTATTCGACGAGACATGATTATTAAAATAAACCCTACATACAATTCAATCAAATTTTATACTCTCGAAACGTAAGCAAATTGAGTCTCTCCAGGAAAAATATTCGTTCGGAGACGAAATTCTTCGGGTGTATCCGGTTTTAGGTCAATAAATAAATATCCCCATTTGTCTTTCGTAGCATCGTGAAATGCTTCTTGAAAAAACTTTGAACGTGTTGGATACATTTGTCTAGCTAAACAATTAATTTGCATCTTATCCCTACAGTTCTTGAAAAGACAGTAATATTGGGTATTCAAGGATATAGTCCGTGCTTTTTTCCCTTTATGAAATAAATTTTGAGTGATGTATATCACGCTGATATTTCGGTGATGACATCCTTTGGTAAAGAGTGCTGCTACCTTTTCACAGTCTCCCGCAACATCCATCAAATCATCAATTACAAATAATGTAGGGTATTGAGGGTTTGCCAAATCATAAAAATCGACAGGAATGTTTTGATGAAACTCAATGTTAGAAATAGTACGACGCATCTCGTCGTAACTCGGTTGATCTTCTGAATAAAACCATATTATTTTTTGCGGAGGAGGGGAGATCATGGTAGAAGCATTACTCAGTAATTTCTTTACAAACTGTGTTTTACCTGAAAAGGTGGGCCCTACAACCAAACATGTAAAACTATGTTTTAAACTAGGGTCCATTTTACCACAGGAATATAATGATTGAATGACAAGGAGTAATGATACAGAGTTTGTAAGTGAAAAAAAAGGTAAATTAACAAACAAGTGTATAATAAATAGTATCTCGATATAGATTTCACATTCCCGTACAACTAAGAATTAATGCAAATGTTACAGTACACCTTCTATGATGTCACAACGTCCATCCACTTGCATAATAAAATATTTGAATGTGACATTTTTCTTAGCACGATAAAAAAGTGGAACACGAGTCAATACCATAAATTGTGTGTAAACGAGATGTTCTAGAAAGCAGAAGAGACACGGGTAACTAAAATGGAATAAACGAAAACAAAATAGGTTTCTTTTCCCATCATGACATCGCTATCAAATTGGAAACAAAACTCACTGCTTCTTCAACCACCACTTGAAGACGAAATGATATCGTCACTTTCGGACTGGTTTAAATAAAGGAAGGGAAATTCCTGATCATGATCTGATGTTTTCATCAACTGACCTTCAATATAAAACCCGATAAATACCATAATGAGAAGAAGAGTAAGAGCCATTATCTGGAGTAATGAAATGTTTCCCGCCGTGCATTTTTGAAAAGTGTATCGCATATAACGAATAACCGTGCGCTCCATTATGGATGAAAGAGAGAGAGCAGACACTGTCCTTTTGTTACGATAACCCATCGATTAATGATTGAAAATGGTATGAAAATTTCTTTTATAAGCTCTTGAAAAATACGGAGAACAAAAGGGGTGTATTCAGTATACAAAGAAGTAGAAATGAAAATAAATAAATGAAATTAAAAGAATGCAAAGATAGAAAGTAATCAGAAAAAAAAAAAAGGAATTAACTCAAGTCCTTGGGAATATCAATGTGACCGTAGGGTAATGTATTGCCGCCCGGAAGTCTCACACGTTTTGTGAACACTACCCGATAATCCTTTTTGGATTGCACTGTATGTAGAGTTTTTGTTTTAGTATCCCTAACTATCTTTGATTCATGAATAGTACGTTTGCTTTCTCCTTCATCTTGAATTAGTTCTTTCAATGTCTCGTGGTTAATTGTCAAGGAATTCTGGGCATTAAGAGTAAATCCCCTTACTTTACAAATGACTTTGTTTTTATTTGTTTTGTAAGAGTAATTTTTGGGTCCACCACATACCCACGTCTGAATGTACTCCTCCCCAGTCTCATCGATCTCGTCCGTCAGATCACCTAGATAATTACCAGTTGGAGGATCGATGTGCGAAAAAGATGAATCTGTTTTAAAGACAACAGAGTCCGTATCACAATACAATACTCTGTCATCTAACAATTGGAGGACGGAGTACAGCTTCAGACGTGCCAAGGCAGTGGTAAACGATGCAATTATAACATTAGTATTTACGTTCTGGTCAATAAAACCATCGCTTTTAGAAAAGTACATTTCAAGAATGTCCTCATTGTGAATCAGAATGTCCTTGACATCGATGGTTTTATCATTAAGATACCCCAATAAATCGTTGGCGGTAGTCAAGAACTTTGTTTGGGTTAGGTTATCCCGTTCGGCAAATTTACCCCACAGCACATTGATAATCATTTTAGCGATTGCTCGAAGTCCAGGATTTTTTTCAACTTTGGAAGGATCAAGTTGAATACCTTCATGCTCCATGTAGTTTGCTATATAATCTTGTCGTTCTTTGTCTGTCTTGGCATGACAGGGGTAACCAGAGGCCTCTTGTTTGATTTTCATGAATGCATCTATATACAATGCGAATAGCCCTCCTGTGCGTGAAATCGGATCGTATGTACTGTGTTTCTGAAAATGCCATGCCTCAATGATTTTTAGGCCAGTGTATCCCATTTCTAATGCCTTCTTTATCTCCTCTGACACCCAGACCCCTTCTAAAGCCCTTTCACTGTCTGAATGGTGACAAGGGCCTTGATTGAGTGTCTCCGCACATGTACGACACAGGGGAAACGTCAATTTCTTTTCAGATCTGAATGGCAAGACGGGGTGAAAGAGATTCCTGGGAGGTATGATTTGACATTTGACAAGTCCGAATATCTCTTCTATTGGAGGGAAATCTGATAGTAAGATTTTCGGATGTCCGATAGGGTATTTAGAAAATTTATTGATATATGGGTAGAGGCTAGTAAAATCTAGGTATTTGATTTTCTCACCCTCCTTTGCTTCATAGAACAAATTGGACCCATCGGTACGCCCTCCATAAAATGAATCCCTTGGGTTTAACGGGGATTTAAATTCTTTAGCGAGGTGTTGGATGTAGGGGGATACATCGGGATGGATCCGATTTTTCTTCCATTCATGACCCCATATTTGATGGACTTTGTATCCGGCGGCTCGAAGAAGATAGAGTTTGTGCATTGTCTCATTAAAGAGAACGCCCATCTTCTTAGACGATACGGGATTTACGAGTTGAGAATCCGGATAACAGGTCGGGCAACCATGGAAAAAACAACCAAGGAACTCCCAAACATGTTTCACCCCATCCTTTTCCCCATACCCATCAACAAATTTGCCATGTACAATACGTTCCCCTCCATTGAACGCATGGGCAATATCTATACCCTTTGTTATTGACTCGTAATGAAGCCACTCCCCCGCAGGGATGGATTGTTGTTTGCCTTTGGTGTAACCGTTCTGAGGGATGAGTGCGATTGTGTTCGGACATAGATAATTCGATCGAAAAAGTAAGTTACACGCGCTGGGAAGTGTCAGACTGTGTAGGAAAGGGTCAATTCCTGGGGGGTTTGCTTCTGTCGCCGTTATTTCTTTGAAATTTTTTCGAAAGATTTTGCAACTTTTGTGCAGTATGTTAACATCACTTTCGCAGTATGCACGAAGCTCTTCCCTCATATTGAAAATGTACCCTTCCTGACGGATCTGTTCATACCAAGTATCAAACTCGGTTTGTGCTGTCTTCATCATAGCATTATATCCATAGTATCGTTTGTCAGGTACCGGTCCTATGTAATCAGCATTTTCTCTTGTGTTGAAAAAATGGGGGAAATACCCTTTCTTCATTTCAGTAAGGCCAAACGTTTTAGGAAGTTTTGCTAAACCCATCTGAAAGAAGTTGAGGGAATCTTTTACCTCTATCTTTGGGTCTTGTGTTTTTAAGCTGATGATCTTGGCCCCATTCATGATAACATTTGGTGTGATACCTTTTGAGACAAGATGGTTCAAAAGAAAATAAGCGTCATATGCCTTTGCATTGTGAGCAATGGCTATGCTGCCATGATTTTCTTCGCTAAAGAGCCAGTTAGAAAATGCTTCAACAGTATCAGGTCCTTCAAAACTGATATGACGCCTGTCTGAAGGACCGCATCTCGTACACGAGTCCGCAGTTTTACAGTCCATACAGTCTACGCATTCCCAAGTAGCATGAACATAGTTTGGGATATGTAAACCCGTCTCTTGACAACACTCAAAATCGAAAAAAACATATTTTTTACTTTTAGAAGATTTGTTCTCAGGAGACGATTTCTTGTCTTTCTTGCTTTTTTCTTTTTGTCGTTTGGGATGGTATTTACTCTGTTGAGTTACTCTCATGAAGCACTCATGGGTTCTACCATCCACCACGTGTTTGCATATTTTACAGTAGGTGTCGGTACATTTATGGGTGTCCCCGACCCTATCCCTGTCATATACCCGATCGCACGTCAAACACTTAAAACGACGTTGACAAGCCGTTTTTCCATCGTATAACGTAACATTATGGAGGCGATAACATCGCTCTGTCAGAAATGTCATTTGACAGGAAGGGCAGACAATGGTGGGTGGAGGGGGATGCATTGAACTGTATGAATGTCTATCACAATTTGGTGATTGACAGTCTACACACATATTAAAGCAGTCGTGGAATCTTGCATCGTTGTACGGTTGATGACATGTATCGCACAAGTGTACGGCGCAGAGAAATGCCGACGGATTGACAATTACGTTGTAATGATTATCCGTTAAATATAAATAGAGCGTCTTCTTTGCCGGTTGTCCCGCAAAGATGAGACCCTCTTTTGAACGCGCTCTATAGATGATGAGTCTGTAGTCAGGAAGTAAAACCCTTTGAAAGGCGTTATATTGCGACGAATCAACAATCCCTTCATTAACCCCCGCATCTTTATATAATGCACGCGCCTCCATCAAGAGCCCCGCGGGTGGCCGCCTATCATTTCGAGTCCACAATCTATACTTCACATCATTCTCGGCATGGCGTTTCGCAATGACGATAGCTTTGCCGAAGCAAAGGTCATCGTCGCCAGCCGGAACTGACACGATGGATTTTTTTCTCAAAGCAGCAATTGCTTCTGGAATTCCATCAAATTTGCGCGCTTTCCCCCCTGCAGGATTTATTACATGATGGAATCTCATACTGAAACCGGGGTTTAGAAAAAAGTTTTGATTGCTGTTTAAGACTCTTTCTATTCTCTCCAGAATCAAAGATATGTCAAAATCTTTAACCATTGCCCAAGGTAGGGCTATTGGCATGTTCAATTGGTCTGATACAAGTACCAACCGTACATAATCACGACTGGAAGTGTTATGCAACACGGTTCTTTGTAAATCTTCGAGAGCCGATCGGATGTAATCAATCGTATCAAGAATCGAGGTGGTAGGAGGGAGGTCTGAATTGAAGTCATACCAGGACTCCGTGACTCCAAAACGTTTGGACTTACGTTGATCAACGTAAGTCCACGGTGGTAAAGGATGTTTTTCCGATTCTTCCTCATGATCCGACATATTGATTACATCTTCGGGCTCTGTATTCTTTCGTTTTGTTTTTCGTTTTCCACCCTCTTTCTCACCGGGTTTGAGTTTCTTAGTGTCAGGTCCCCCCTTTTCATGCTTTTTTAAATAGTCGGGAATAGTTTTTCTTTTTCGTCCACCCTGTTGAGTTTGTGGGGGTGAATCGAATTCATCGTCTGATGAAAAATCATGGTTGGACAATAGTGGTTGACGGTGTTGTGGGTTATTACGAGATATCCCCGCATAGGAAGGACCAGGTATACCGTTATTATCATTACCCGTGTCTCTTACACTACTATTGACAGTATAAACATCTCGTTTACTCACCGACAGGGGTTCCACATTTTTACTATTCCTCTGTACCGCATCATCACCATCGATGAGATTTCGCACATCAGAAACCGCATCGTTCACAAAAGTCTGAGCTTGGGATGAAGAAAGCTTGAATGTCTCCGAAACCAATTTTTTTAAACGATCTCTAAATGCAGACGTGCGTTGTGACAACGATGAAGGTGTAGACTGTTGCGACATGACTAAAAAATCATTACTATTTTTACAAAACTTATAAGGATAACCAGGAATGAAAACCAGATAGACCGACAACACAACTTCACCCTACGATGTCCTGTTATAAAATGAGGTAAAAGTGAAGACATGGTCTTCACTTCTTCACTTCTTGACCAAGTTCAGACATGAATACCTCCAAGAACAAAAGTTTGAGTTGCGCAAGAGTGACTCATCTCGATACTACATCACAAAACCATAACAATAACATATGTCCATACCATCTGACGCACTTCACACACATACTATTGAAAAGCTTAAAAGAAGAAGAGGTCTCCCACTTCAGGACCACTGTCCCATTTAACTTGTTTAACAATGTCCAGTCCATACCATCTGACGCACTTCACACACATACTATTGAAAAGCTTAAAAGAAGAAGAGGTCTCCCACTTCAGGACCACTGTCCCATTTAACTTGTTTAACAATGTCCAGTCCATACCATCTGACGCACTTCACACACATACTATTGAAAAGCTTAAAAGAAGAAGAGGTCTCCCACTTCAGGACCACTGTCCCATTTAACTTGTTTAACATTGTCCAGTCCATACCATCTGACGCACTTCACACATACTATTGAAAAGCTTAAAAGAAGAAGAGGTCTTCCACTTCATTACCACTGTCCCATTGTCCACTCTCCGAACTCTCCAATTAACGTTAACAGGCACTCCCCGCGCATATCTTCACATATTTACACACGAACGATATTTTGCAACTGAACCGGCTCCTCAGAGATCAATATAATTATTTCTCTCTCTCTCTCTCTCTCTCTCTCTCTCCATTACCTTTCCAAACTTATGCAAGAAAATTTAAATAGAAAAAAAACCAAGACATTTCATAATGCAGTTTCCAATTATAATGTCACGTCGTTTATTGAATCTCAGTACATTTCATCACATGAATATGAGTGGCATATTGATTATAATATGATTTTCAATGGTTTTCCGTCGTAATTTCAAGAAGATGGTTTATCAACGATGATTATTAGCGTTTCATCATGCGTCCCCTATGTATCGCAGCGTTGATATTTTTGGACATCATTAGTAGAACCTTGAACTCCTCTGGTTCGAGCATGATCCCTTTCTTGCTTGGGTAGTATTTCTCTCCTACAGGGTAGAATTCACGGATGTCGATGTATACCTTTCCAAGGAATCGCCTCACAGTTGCGTATCTTGCCCGTTTATTTGTCATGCTGATTGTCAGTTTGCAGAGGTCAGTTCCAGATTTATTTTGAAATTGTGTTGAGATGGAGTTGGTTTCACCATCCTTATCTTTACTGCCTGCTTGAGCTTTAACGTCGTCATGATGGTCGTCATCTCGTACATCTTCATGTTCTTCGTTTCCTTGTTGACGATCTTGGATCCAGACATCCGCTGCTGGGAGTGGTTCAGAATGGGAAAACCCTCCGTCAATGTGGAGTTCGTTACCGGTATAATTCACCAATGGAGGCGAGGCACGAGACGATGAAGTGGAAGTAGAGTTGTAATAACTATACATGTTGACAAGCTGACTATTCTAGATCCAAAACTGAACGACATAAACTCACTTGTTTCCCCATATATTTATACCCTTGCTTTCCTTTATGTTTTAAAATAAAAATGACGTCAGATGCTCTTTTTATCTGGACATGTCCGACTTTGTTTCAGCCACTCGATGACGTCATTTACTTTTTCTTTATCTTTGAGACTTTTTCGAGGGATGACGTCATGTTTGTTGCGTGACGTCATATGTTTACGATGTTTCGTAAGTCTGTGACGTCATTGGTATTACGTCACAATGATGACGTCATTTGTTTTCGATGATTCGGGAACCTATGACGTCATCCAATGTTTATACCATATTTCCATTGTTTTAACTTTTAATCCATATTCCCATTGTTTTAACTTTTAATCCATATTCCCATTGTTTTAATTTTTAATCCATATCGATCCATATTTCATAATTATCGATTCATATTTCATAATCATTAATCCATATTTCATAATTATCGATTCATATTTCATAATTATTAATCCATATTTTATATTTCATAATTATTGATTCATAAATTTATTAATATTTCATATTCTATTGTTTAGAACAATAGAATATTCATAATTCATATTTCTATTGTTTAGAACAATAGGGATTAGTTATGACGCTATACGTACCCTATTACTACTCATGCACTTTGTTAATACGCTCTGGCCGAGTAATGAGTAATAAATAATAGTCATAGAGTGGCGGACTCTTTTTTATTTATTTATTTTTTATTTTTTTTGTATTCCTTACACAATCGTCACATTTTTGGCATTACTTTGTTATAATCAATTTACTTACCTGTCCTCTCCTCATTAAGACCGATTTTTTTCTGGATCCTGCAGACTTAACAAGCCTTGCTTTTTTATGCAGGTTCCCTCATATTTCACTCTTTTAATTGTCTTTAATTCCAAATCGCTATTTTTTTTTATTTGAATTAATTTTTATGTCTTGTCTGATTTGTATTCTCATAAGTTTTCTGATATTGTTTCATAATTTTGTTTGTACTTGTGAAATATGTAAAATAAAATAAAATCAAATCAAATCAAATGTGCGGACAATTTTAGGATTTTCATGGGTAATTTGCATATTTCGGCAGCCATATTGGATTTTGCCAATTTGCAGAAAATGCTCAAGGTTACACGAGTGGCATCATCCAGATTCGTAATCAGCACCCTCGAATTGACAAGAAACCATCAAAAAATATTGTATATATAAAAAAACAAGGTTTGGTCAGGTTTCTATGGGGCCTATCCTGGACTACAACAACCTCACTAAATATTTATGACACCTCCGAACCTGTCTTAACTTCTTTCTTAATGACGTAGTGGCATCACGTGGGTAGACTATGACATGCGAAAGTGCTGAGAAATTTTAAAATTATAAACTTACGTAATCAATCATAGAGGTTGGAATTACATCACAAAACAAGTGGGTTAATGCATTCAATGATAATTGTAATACAAAAGAACTATAAAAACTGTTGGTAAACGCCACAAAACCATTAATTTTGAAATAGTAAAATGATTTAATCGATAAAGATTCTACCACGTCAGGCCATCCATAACTGAACTCGTATTTGTTGTTTTCAGACCCCTATTAACAGTTGGATGAATTATCTCTAATTTATGCATATAATTTGTCCAATATCGTATCTTGGCGGTATCAATGATTAAAAATGTTTCGTTAAACTATATTTTGATGACGTTTGGAATCGTAAAAGTCCGTATAATTATCATCATTTTACAAAGAAAACCGTTATGGATTACTTTCGTAAACTATTAAAATTGGGTATCCCGGGGGTACCCATCTCAACGTCCACAAGTGATTTTTTAGTCATGAAATGAATTATTCATAATCTAATTTTCTCTGCAATTGAATGCTCCAGTCTTCATGGTCTAAGTATGTATGATGCATAATTCACCTGTGCTATTATTTTGAAAAGATTTATTTCCCAATTCATCGTAATATTTGCAATTTTGTAATAATTTTTCTTTTTGAAAATTATGCTATTTTGTGATTAAGGCTACGTCTCGTCTGCTCTTTTTACCGATAGTATCGATATCAAGGTATTCTATTAATATTATTAATAAATATTATTACAAAACAAAAAAAAATTTTAGTTAGGAAGCCTTTCGAGAAACAGGTTTAGTAAGATTGGAACTAACTCCGTGGTTGGTGGATAAAGATATGACTAACTTGTCCATGTGTTGAGAAACGGGCCCCAGGGCTTTGATTGACAAGTTAGTCACCAAGGACGTACTCCTCCTTCGCTCGGGAATTCGAATTCAAATTGTTTTTGAGTAAGCGTGTGAAAGGTCCGATGATTCTAAAGACGAATTGCAATCATCATTACAATGATGATTCAAGGGCCTTTTCACACGTGCATCTTGAATCACCATTGCATTGATGATTGCATTTCGTCTTTAGAATCATCGGACCTTTCACACGCTAGTTTACTCGAAAACTATGATTTGAGTTCGAATTCCAGAGCGAAGGCGGTATGTGTCCTTTCTGACTTGTCGATCAAAGCACTGCATCGATCGAGTGCATTATTGTATCATTTGAGGAAGTGCTTGAAAGGACACGTGTGAAAAGGCCCCAAGTGCATTACATAGAGTCTTTTCATACGTGAATCTTGAATCATCATTGTAATGATATTGTAATCATGACTGTGAATAGCTTTCGTGATTCTAATGCATGTTCTAGTTTGGTTTCACACTTACTACATTTTGTCATCAGCCTTGTTTTTCACTGGAATCATCATTCATATTACGATTTTTTTTCCGTATGAAAGAGCGGATATTCATGGCTGTATCTTATCACAAGGGAGACATAATATTTACCATTCACTCATGTATGAAAAAATGAAACAATTATGATTTCATGTAAAAGGAAAAAGGAAAAATAAAGGAAAGTGGAGGTGTGACATCATCAGCCCATGTACCTAACGAATATCCATGACAACGTGCATATCCTGTTTTCACAATGTATTGCTAAATTTTGAAAAGAAATTTTTGGCATTTTGCTCTGTGAATTTTACTCTATAATATAGATGTAAATATTTTCAGCCCGGAGTGCCCCTTTAAGCAAGGTATATGATTCTGGGACAAATCCAGCACTCGGGGTCGGGGAGGGGGGGGGGTTCTCCAATTATAACAGCAGGTTAAAGGAGTAGTCCAATAAAGACTGATTTCATTTTTTTAAAATAGGTATCTCATTAATCCTATAATAATGCAAGATAAACTTTAAAGAAGCGAACGTGAAAAAAAAGAAGCGAACATGAAGCACGAGCTAATTTTCTTTAAAAAAATATTTTCTTGAAACGGGAACATTTTAAGAACCGTTAGATTAATGAAATAGAGGATAAAACTCCGTAACAAATAATCCGAGGATAGGCCTGATATCGGGCATGATGGCTCAGTGGTAGAGCGTCTGCTTCATGAAAGGGAGGTCATGGGTTCGATCCTCGGCCGAGTCATATCAACGACTTATAAAAATGGGATCTTCTGCCTTCTTGCCAGGCGCTCAGCAATTTAGATTGAAGAATGGTAATAATAACATATTATGTTATGCACGGCCTGCTGGTAGAGCAGTTTTCTAACTGAAGTGCCTACCCTCCCTGGGTAAATAAAACGTTATTGTATATTATTCATTATTATTTTTTATATGAACAGGGTGAACTTTTTTAAAATTGCTTGTGTGTTGCTGCCCTCTACGTTCGTTAATGGATACCAAATATACTAGTACTGTACTCCAACGAATTGTTAATTGTATTATATTTCTGTGCTGTACTCACGTACGTGACCCCGCTATGCATCAACTCAGCGGAGCCCGCCATTATAAAAGCCCTCTCGCGGTAGGTCGCCTAACAATCTTGTTATAGCGACACTTACGAGCATTGCTTCTTGCTCACTCTCCATAATGTCTGCGATATTAAAATCCTAAAAACTAATTAAATCGTTTAAATTTAGTAAGACTATGAATGTTTATCATTTATATTGACTATCGGTGTATCAACCTATATCGAAACTATAAGCAAGTGTGTGTAAGAAGGCGAATTACCAGTCATTTTGATGAGTGATACAATATGCCAAAATTTATGAAAATATAGCGTAAATTTTATATAGCATTTCAAAATCCTTATTTTCAATATCCCCATAATTTTTTGTTGTTTAAAAAAATATCTTATTACATTAACTATAATTTTTCCAACCTGATAACGTTGGTAGCTTATTTTCTCCATCATTCATAAGAAAATTTCAGGCCTTCAAAATCAGGTTATTTTTTGTTATATTTCTAAAAGAAAATAGTTAGATTCGAACTACTATACCATTATTCTCCCGAAGAAGGGTTATCATCTCATAATTTTGTGTATATCATACATAACATTAAATATTACGAGTGTAGCAATCAATGTTGGATAACATTTTTCACGATGAGTTACGTAATGAACAGACAAATCAAGTTCATTCTTAGCACGCGAGCCGCAGAATGCTAAATTTTAGCGTGTGCAGACGGGGCTGATCGCCCTGGCTGTCCGTTCAGATTATCCAGTCCGATACTGGAGTCAGGTGGTATATTTCACGTACCTTTTCCCCTCGCGATGACCACTGTGCAGTTTTAGTGTTTTATTTTGATACTCAGTCTATGAAATTCATACTTTACCGATGTCTAAAAATGCTCGGAATATACCTGACACATAAATTATTTCATTTTCGGTGATTATTATTTCTTTCCTTAATTACAAAAAGTCAAACTGATGTCAAGAATGTGTAACATCAGGGGCGGATCCAGCTTTTTATAAAGGAGGGGGTTGGGGTGGTATGCGAGGGAGCGTAGCGACCGAGTCCAAGCGAGGGGGGAGGGTGTGGGAGGGGGGTGTCCCCCCTCCCACAGTAGGGAAAATTTTTGAAAATCTGTGTGTGAAAATGGCGTTTTCTAAAATTACAAGTTAAAAAAAAAAGATAAGATTTAAAAAAATGGTCCCCGGATTTTTTTTTTTGGGGGGGGGGGGGTTGCAACCCCCCCAACCCCCCTCTAGATCCGCTTCTGAACATTGACTACATGTATAGTTAAAAATATAGGTTTGGGAAATATCATGTTAAGTTTGTCCAATGTCATCAGCATCTCGGTATATGTTAAACAGAAAATATAAAACAACTATATGTTTTGTAAATTCCACGACCGCCTACACCATTATGGAACATATGAAGCCGACCTGCATGACCGCCGGGGGGGGGGGGGCACTCAAATTATTTGTTAAAATGAAAGTAATAGCAATATTTATAAGGACCTTCAATATGCCTATTACCAGGCTCTTGTGATTATAAATTATAATCATGGTGAGTTGGGGGAGTAAAAAGGGTTGGATGAAATAGATTGGGGAGGGGTCGAGGCCGAGAGAAAAAAAAGAATTAAGGGGCCAAAAGGAGATTGCAGGCCGGTAGAATGACAGAGGGGCAAATATTAATAGGGCAAGCTTTATTTCAGGAGAGCTTGACCATAACAGCAGGGGAGGAATAATACAAGACAGTGGAAATTTAAATAGGGAGAGCTGATCTTTGAGATATATAATGGCACGAACGCAAAAACAAAGAAAGAGAGAACAGGAGATATAGGAGGAAAAGAGAAGCCCTTGCAATTAAAATATATCAAACAGGCACTTGTCTGGGGCGGCAGTGAGCACGGTGAGATGATGATTATTCCCCCCCCCCCTTCCCTCTACCACCTAGTCAGTCTCAGTATAGCAGAGAATGGGGGCCAATGGGACCAGCAGAAAATTGACTGATTGGTTGATGAATTGATTGTGTTTAGCCAGATTGGCTAATAAAATCAATTTATTGACTGTATTGAATACAGTCACCAAAATAAAATACAGTAGCATTAAAATCAGTAATCTCGGACAGCTGGAAAGCTTATAGTAGGATCCCCATTATGATAAAAGGTAAAATCTTAATATTTACACGATAAAAACAGGAATTACTATTAGAAATAAGAAAGATAAAGGGATGGTATATACAAAAGGAGGAGGAGGAGGAGGAACTGGATTGAGAGCCGAAAGGCTTCTCCAATCTTCCCTCCGTTTTCAACACAGAAACGACATTTTTTTAATTCTTAAAATTAATAAACTACTGTTAGAAAGATTTTTTTTAAAGTGCTTTAGATTGCATGGCCGAAAGTCTAAAAACGAGACATTTCTCGCAAAGTGCCAATCAGCCCAGGTCATTACGAAATTATGTTTTGCTTTCTTGCAATGGTTATAGGGACTATCCGCCGAATCACGAGAGCCTGGTTTATCGCAGTTGTATGATTCAAAATTGTTGTAAATATTGCCATCATTTTTATTTTAACAAATCAGGAGCCGCCATGTCGTCTTCATGTCCCAGTTCGTGGAGGCAGCCGTGGAATTTACACAGTTTACAGTCATTCTGTGATCTGTTTAACATACATTGAGATACTCATGACATTGGGCAAACTTAACACGACATTTCCCAAGCCTTGACAATTCTTTCATTTTTAACTAGAGTATATACAGTCAATGTACACATTCTTTACCTATAAGATTGACTTTTTGTGATTCATGCAGGTCGAAAGAAATAATGATTCTCGAAAATGAAATCATTCATGTGTCAGGTATATCAGAGCATTTTTAGATATCGGTAAACTATTCATTTCACAGATTAAGTATCAACATTAAGCACTATAAAACTGGACAGTGGTCATCGCAAGGGGAAAAGGTACGTGGAATATACCACCCGAAACCAGCATGACCAGTATGGGACTAGATAATCCCGTCCGACACACTATGGATCAGCCCCGTCTGCGCACGCTAAAATTTATCATTCTGCGGCTCGCGTGCCAAGAATGAACTTGATTTTTTCTCTTCATTACAAAACTCATCGTGAAAAAGATTATCTAACATGGATTACTACACTCCTGAAATGAATTGTTATGAATCATTTACACAACAATACGAGATGATAACCCTCCTTCGGGCGTACAGTTGGTATAGTAGTTCGAATCTAACAATTTTCTGTTAGAAATATAACAAAAATTAACCTGATTTTGAAGGTCTGGCATTTCCTCATAAAGCCGAGAAACAGTAATCTATTAACGTTATCAGGTCGGGAAAATTCTGGTTAATGTAATAAGATATTTTTTAAAACAACAAAAAATTATGGGGATATTGAAAATAAGGATTTTGAAATGCTATATAAAATTTACGCTATATTTTCATAAATTTTGGCACTTTGTATCACTCATCAAAATGACTGATAATTCGTAATATAACCGGCAATTGCCTTTAAATTCGGTATGAGTTTGTACACCGATAGTCAGTGTAAATGATAAACATTCATAGCCTTACTAAATTTGAATAATTCCATCAGTTCGTAGGATTTTAATATCGCAGACATTATGGAGATTGAGCCAAACGATGCTAACAGGCGTTGCTAACAGGGTTGCTAGGCCCGAAAATCCGATTAAGCTCCGCCCACTTTTTACACTGAGTTGGAGGGATTCACGTACGTGTACGTACGTACGTACGTACGTACTGGTCAGGCCCCCGAACAAAGACCTTATAATATATTACTAGACCGAAAGCTGCGTGCGCGTTCAGCACAAAACAAATGAGATTAGGCTCCGCCTACCGCGATCATTTGAAGACAAAAATAAGCCCTCATTGACATTCATGAGCATGAAGATATTCATAATCCGGCCTTTTCATTGGCTAAGAGCGTCATTAATACGCGATTTCCCCGATTCTTTGTCATCGATACTAGTGGTATCGTGTTACAGAAATAATTATTCATTTGACCTCATTACGTCATCTAATTTATTCATTCTGAAACTTTTCTTTCCACACACAAAATGGACCTACGAACACTCCGGTGAGTACGCATAAATTGATATAACCACATGAATTCAGTGGACTATTTACGCATTTCACACTGTATTTTGTGATCTTAGGTTATTTCTTTAACAAATTAGAGAGTTTGCTATAATTCTTCTGTTAAAGGAAAGCAGAATTTGGTCTTTGAAATTGAAGTTAGATTGTCATCGTCGCCCAGTGCAGCCTGTATGTTGCTTGCAGTGTATTTTGTACGGGCTCCTAGCCGGCTGGGAATCGAGAGATAATCGGGCTGGTTTGGTTCACCTCCAACAAGGACCAACCCACGATTGATTAAAACAAGAAGAATGAGGCTTCTTTTTGTACACTGTAACGTTAGATCTAGAGGGAGATCTGCATCTATCTTCAGTAGATCGAGACTCAGTCAGGAATAAACAGTAAAGCGGAGTGTGGATGAAGATACGCCTGTCATTGTTCAGTCCTCACTTTGTTTCAGATATCATTATCAAATTTATTTTGCATAACTTCAGGCTTCTGCATTTAGCCCCCACCCATTTTAACTCTTATTGTTATTCATAAATATATAGACTCGGTCTTAGAAATAACATGCTGCTCTGCATGTTTGTCTTATTATCAATAGATCTATGACCTAGATATTCTTAATCCTAGGCCCTACTTACTTTACTTAGATCTAGGCCTAGGCTACTTTACTTTTATTCATCGATGCTATCAAGTATCAAGAGCTAGGCCTACCTAATTAAAATCTAGTCTAACTTATACTTTCCCAACCCTCGATACTTACCCCCAGGGCTTATGATCTAGGTCTGTAATTTAGGCCTAGATCTAGGTCTGGGCCTAAACGACTCCATTTAGTATTTACATGTACGAGTATGACTGTCAGTGGACCAAGGAGTCGGACTAGATCATCTAGATCTACTCTCGGTCAATAATGGCAGTGAAGTCTTAGCCAGGAATAGAAGTCAAAGTCAGACATCAATAATTTCTAAACCGATATAGGGTTTAGAACCGAAGCTTTACTTTCTACTAGGTCTAGATAGATCGAGAGTCCATTGTTAGTCTAGATCTAGACCTAATTTAGATACATGAATGCTGTCGCACAGCACTGAGTCTCGTTGGACTAGATCTTTACTTTCTTACAAATAGATCTAGACCTAGTGCATGAGATTATGAAATTATGTTAAAATCTAATGAAATGAGATTTGGAAATAAAAAGATCCAGTTTTTTTTTTTTTTTTTTTTTTTTGGGGGGGGGGGCAGACATGTGAAAAAATTTAGAGAAACCTAAAATGCAGAAAGCGAGGGCCAGAAGTGACCAATATTACCTAGGGCCGTTTTGTGCATTTTCTAACGTAAAATTGAAGGATGTCAAGTAATTCTCTTTTTGATGAAGGTTTTCACATTTCAGCTCTTACCCAAACCCCTCCCCCTATACATACGGCCATGAAAAAGATCACTTCTTATTATTGTTCTCTCTCTTCTTTCACAAACAGGTTGAGTTTGAAGAACAAGAAAAAACAGTAGAGGTCTACCTATATGGTTCAAGATGATGATCATATAAGTGCATGTATCATTTTGCAGATTCTCATCCAGGTATAAAACTTAAACTAACCCATACAAAATTACAGATACATTACATGCATTGAATGTTAACCATGTTTACATTAAATAAAAATAATCTGAGCCACAAAGAGGTAGGATCTGTAATGAATATACACTTCTTAAATATACAGCCTAAGGCTCTCGAGTCTAAAATAGAACCAATGCCAAAAGTTATGTACCTTGGGCAAATTTATAAAATAAGGTCATGTCCTTGATCTACTAGTAATAAAAATGGCCTTTTTATTTCCTATTTGTTTATAAACAAAGCAATATTTATTTTTCATATTTTACAAAATTCATTTTATGCATTCTTTAGTGTGATATTCATATTTCATATTTGTAGTTTACGATTTTTAAAAATCTTGTTATTTTACATTTTGTCCAATAGGATGATGCAGTTTTACAATTTCCATGGAGGTGATTGATGATAATAAATAATCGGTGAAGTAGGCCTAATAGAACAGCGACTAGACCACAAAGAAAAATACAACCTACAGCAGTTATATGAGTGAGTTAATTAGTGAATATTTTTAATAATGGAGGTTGTTCACATTTTTTTGGCAACAAATAGACCTGCCTTTGAAAAACCCATTTCAATTTTGTTTTTAGATTATAGTTAGTGTCGTTTTTAATCATATTTCTGTGCAACAAAACATATCAACTTTAATTTTGACTATTTATATAATTTACATATGTTGATTCATCTTTTCATATTTATGAGAAATCTCTGGCATTTTTTCATACAGTACATGTCGTTATAATGGAGAGTGGTATGTAAACTGCATAGAACAGGTTTAAGTGATATGCTTTATAGAAGTACAAGTTTATAATTAGTAGAAGTAAGATTTCCTGTTATGTGTTGAAGAAACATATATATGTATAGTCTCACTTTTCTTAAAACATTTAAGTTTCATAAATCAGGACAATTTTAATTTAAATTCATTGATTTTCTTTCTCTATTTTTTCAATCTGCAGGACTGGTGTAACAGATGTTTTCATTCAAGAAATCCAACAATTCAACATTGAAGAGTCTGACTTAGGAACCACTTGATGAAGATGGAAAAGGTTTTTTTTTTTCCAAGTCCAATTTTTCACACACAAAAAAATTATTATCACAACCCCAAATTCATGACGTATGAAATTTCTTGTTGATTTTCATTAAAACTGGTTGCAAAAGGAGAAGCTATAAACATACAAATAGGAGCGGCGGAGTGAAGTTGAAAATGGGGGGGGGGGGGCATAGGGAAAATGCTGTATTACATGAAATTTTTAAGAAGTTGCGAGCGAGCAAAATTTTGACTTTTTTTTTTTTTTTTTTTTTGGGGGGGGGGGCAAGAGTCATTCAAGCCCCCCTCCATCTGTACGAAACTGCTTATATACCCCACCCATGAATTATTAAACTTAATGCACAAAGGATTTCCTTCATAAGTATATTATCGAAATGAGAATATTGTTTTCTTGTTTCAAAGGGCAATCGTCATGGTGACCATAAAACGGGTCCTTCTCAGGTGAAAGGGGCACAGAACAAGTTCTTTAGGAGCACTTTTCTTGGGTAAAAAGGGGGCAGTGATTCGAGAAAGGGCACTTACAAGAAGGCAAGGGTTAACACATGAAACGGGCCCTCAGATGAAAGGGCACAGAACACGTTCCGGGGGGGGGGGCATTTTTCGGTTAAAAAAATTGCATACAAGGAAGAGCACTTGGTAACACCTAAAACAGGTTCTCGTCAGGTGAAAGGGACACAGTACACGTTCGTGATGGGGCATTTTTCTTGCATAAAAAGGCACTTTTCAGTGCTTCAAGAAGTAGGGGGAACTGTGCCCCCCCCCCTCCTCCCCAGGATCGCTGCCCCAGCATACAAACAAATTCTTTTGGTTCAAAGTATTAACATACGCTTAAGAAAAAGGTAAAGCTTAATCCTCTGATAATGTAATATTTTTTTATGGCTAATTAATAAAATTCACCACTAACCAGAGAATTCCTTTATGTCTTTCATTTTTGTTCATATAGTATTTGTACAGAGCTAAAATGAAAGGGACTTGGAATTGGCAAAATTGAAAATGAGATGAAGATCGAGAGAGGGAAAGAGTGATGAGAAGTGGGTTGAAAAGAGATGAGAAAGAAATGGAGGGGCACATATGAAGAGATAATTTAGAGGGGGTGGTAAGAGAGCTAGAAAGTGGGAAGTAGGAACAAAAGGGGTGGAAGAGAAATAAGACAAGATTTATGGTAACCAGGAGACAGATAACAAGTGGGAAAAGAAGAAGGAAATATATGAAGAGTTTAGTTGCAAAAGGGGTTAGGACCATTCCGAGAAAAACCATGTTTTTATTCTCACTTATTGCAATATTCTTATGAGAAACTAAATTGTCATGATGTACTACTCTATCATGAGAACAGTGAACATAAAATTGGGTATAAAAGAAATCTACCTGTCTTCAATTTTTTTCTATATACTTTAAAAAAAATATCATTGTGTACCTAACCCCTTTTGCAAGTAAATTGAAGTGAATCCAATCTCTTTTGATTAAAAAAGTGTTTTTTTTGCCACTTCCATTCACGTTTTCATTTGAATTTCAAATTTTCTTTGGTATCATCAGAGTGACTGAAAATTTAGAGGTTTAGAGACAGAAAACAATAAAATATATGAAAAATGGACCTAACCCCTTTTGACAAATGAGTTCTTCAGAAGAGTTTAGTTGCAAAAGGGGTTAGGTCCACTCCAAGAAAATAATTCTTTTTTAATTCTCCCATATTGCAATATTCTTATGCGAAACTGAATTTTCATGATACCCTACCATGAGAACATGAAATTGGGTATAAAAGATATTTACTTGTCTTCATATTTTTTAAGATATTATTTTCCAAAAAAAGTATGTGTGGACCTAACCCCGTTTGCAACTAAACTGAAATGGACCTAACCCCTTTTGAAAAAAGGTGATTTTTCTTTGCCATATTAGTTCACTTTTTAATAGGAATTTCAACTTTTCTATGGTATCATCTTATATAGCTACTAAAAATCTTTACATTAAGACATAAGAATCAAGTTTGATGAAAAATGGACCTAACCCCTTTTGAAAATGAGCTCTACATATGTAGGAGAAAGGCGGCACAAAAGAATTTTGAGTGGGAAAATGATTAAATGGAAAAAAAATTAGAGTAAGAAATGCTGGAGAATAAAGGGGACAGGAAACGTATTAAACATGATAAATTGGGGCCCGTTTCATCACGAGTTACAAGTATGGTAATTACGATTTAGGGATGGCAAAAGCACTAGAGTAGAGACCTCTTTACCTAATCACGACTCGATCTACCCTTTTCATCTTCCCTTTTGGAATTAGCAAAGGCCTATAAGACGCAATACAAACAATGATTTGTTTATAAGTGATATCGCTTGTGATATCGATACTTTATAGAGCGCAACGTATCGTCTCAGATTTGCGCTTGCTTGATTCGCTGAATCCTTCGCGTCACGAGCGCGTAACAAAATGAATACATTAATGAATTTGCCAAGTTGACCTTTGTCATTGCGCTGATGTGCGTATTGTCTAATACACGTACAAAACCACAGTTGACGTGGGAGCATCGTACGAAATTAATATTAATGAGGGCTTATTTTAGCTTCTAATGGATTAAACAAAATGGCGGTAGCTTCGGGGGCTTGCCCCCGAAGCTCCGCCATTTTGTCGGAGACATTTGGGCAAATCCTAAGCCTCCATTTGCATATACATGAATAATTCATCAGTTCGCTGCTCCACACATCCCAATAGACTCTTTATATGACGAAGCAGAAAGTGGAGATCAGCGTCACGCATGCGCATTGAGCGAGGTCAACTTTGCGTTAATTATACATGAAATGTAATATATTCATCACGTGATTAATCTACTTCTTACTACTATTGACCAATCAGCGTTCTTCACTACAATGAGTCATGATGCATCCATCGTTTTTCAATCCGTGCATAGAATGCAGTTTACATGCAACGTACACTAGCACCGCAGCCTGATACTTTTCTTAATCTTGTTTAACCTGGAGATGGGGGGGGGGGGGGGGGGGGGTGAATCGGCCTATTTTTATCTTCTCTTTAACATCGGTACGGTAAATGAAAGGGGAAGATATTTACGAACTAGTTTATTTCACAATAACAATACGCCAATATAAATAATAATAATGTATTTCAGTTTGAACGTTTCACTTACTGGTTTTGTAATTTGGTTCTTTCATAAAAAAAAAAAACGACCTTTCTCTGCTGTTCTCCAGATCAGAATCACTAGAGGCATGTTTCACAACGCAGTGTAATCGTTAGTAATGATAAAGTAAAAACAAATTCTGAATCCAAAATTTCTTTAGAAAATAAGATTGGATTTAATTAGAACCTATTAATTTTCTGTAATTAATAGTGTGCTTTTTACGCTAAGCCTTTCCAACTATTGATAATGGTCATTTAATTTTTTTTTGCAGGGGGGGGGGTAATCTAATTTCTTTGTGTTCACTCTTTTTAAGAGCACAGATAAGTGACATGTCATTACCAAACCTCATCAATTTCAGGCAGGGCGGATCTAGGATTTTTCCAAAGGGGGGGGGGGCACATTTTCCCAAGGAAAAATTTGACAAGCAAAAAAAAAGGGGGTCTTCACTTTCAAGAGGGGGACACACTTCTGTTTTAACAGCATTTTACATTACAATTTTTAATTGAGCCTGTCAAATTGGGGGGGGGCGCACTGATCGGCTTTGCCCCCCCCCCCCCCCACACACACACACACACTCTGATTGGCCTAATCTTTGTCTTTAAAAGTCATCTCTATTCATCTTATTCCTCTTCCCCACTCTTTATAAATTGTTTCTCCCTCATTTATCCCCGCCTCCTCTCAAAATAAATAAAGAATAAAATGGCCCTGTATGGTTTCTCCCTGTGGGTGAATTGTCAATTGGCTCTGTCCACTCTCTTGTGCACCCTATGCCCCTTCACATTATTATTATAATACATTATCTATTCTTTTAATCTCTCTTCAGCTCTCTCTTTGCCATATCGCGCTCTCATTATTAAACCACACACACAACTCTTTCTCTTATATTTCCACCTCTCGTCTCTTCTCGCAATTCATTAAAAAAAGAAAATACACTGGGTGATTCCAACTTTGGCGTTGGTGTTCGTAGCACAATTTAGTTCTTCCTTCCTCCGAAACCTAATGTGAGTTTACAAAAATAATCAAAATCACATTAATAGCTCAACATCAAGTGAGATGAATCTATGAATCAATTTGATTGTAATTTTGGTGCTGTGATGATGATGTAAAACTTGTAAGACGCCACACCAAAAGTTCAACAGCAAACTTGAAATCACCCATGTATCTTTCTCATTTAAAAATATATATATATTTTTAGAAATTCTCTATCACATCTACATAACAGCCATGGATCAACAATTCTTTAAGGGGGGGGGGGGAGGTCTTTTGCCCTCCCCCGGTGGTTCTCAAAAGGATTGTTTTCTATCTTATTTCATATTTATTCATTTTTTTTAAATATCTTTATATATTATTTGTTATGTTTTATGTTTTTTTAATGGGGGTGATTTTTACAGAGAAAACCTGCAACTACCACCCCCTCCAACCTTGATCCATGGCTGCAAAATGTAGGTCTCATTGCTCTTAACTTTATGCTGCTTGTTCACTATTGCTCGTCCATTAATTCTACTAGTACTTCCAGTCTCTCCTCAAATGACTTGATTCACCTAAACTCTCAGCTAAAAAGAATCATAGAAGACTTGTTAATTCAGTGACAATGACAAAATTATTATTTCAATTCATTTTATTCCAAATACATAAACCAGGTAACAATTATTTTCCTCTTGAGTTTAAAGATCAAATTTTGATCAGAGCTCGTTCCCGTCTGCTTAAGATGAAATGGTGTGAAAGAGACTACTGTCCTCACAAACACAGATGCAATGTCACATGCCCCCCCCCCCCCCGAATTCATTGATCATTATTTTTGTTTAAAATTCTTCATTGCCAAAACTGTTACACAATTTCATGTACAAATTATATTGCTGAATTTTTATTTATCATTCCTGTTATGTCATTGTAATAAATTTATTATTCTAAGTATTATTATTATAAACATTATTATCTACATCCATAATTGTAAAAACTACTGCTACAATCAGCAAGTATAATTACCCCTAAAATAACCCTATCCCTCTTAAATTGTTTATGGGTTTTGTTTGGTCAGTAGTGTGGGGGGGGGGGAAGTGGTTACAACACTCTATTGTAAATACATGCAGTAATTCAGTTTGATATAGGATGTTTGGCATATTGTCAATGCATTATTCCCTAATTCTTCCTCCAGAAAATTATGGGAATTAAAAAGCAAACCCTTAATTTGGTCTTGTATTTCTTGAGTCTCTAAAACAGAGGATGTGAAGCAGAGTCATGTTCCATGTCTGTTGAAAAGAAAAACACACAAAAACGACAGAAATGTTAGCAATTCAATCAAGCCATCATAAAAAATAAAAATTAAAAAAATATATATTTAAGTTAAATGAAACCACAAGCCGAATGAGTCACCTTTACAAAATCTGGTGTGGATTGAAGAATTCATGAGTGGGTAGGAAGCAAATAAATTGATTACATATGATTTTCCACTTGCTAAGCCTAGTATATTCTGATTTTCTTATTTAATTTTGACAAGCTAGATCTACCGGTAGGTGATATTAATTGTCCCCTGAAAACATGACAGGTGAAAATTAAAATGGAGCCTGTCAATACGACTCCAGCCTAGTCTCTGAGCTGATTTTATTTTCATTGAGTCAATACAACTTAGATCTTGGTCTACCATGTGAGCCCCCCCCCAAAAAAAAAAAAAGACACCTCACAAAACCCCAATTTAAGGTAAAAATGTCATGAACACATAATAATTACATACCACTAGAAAGAGTATATTCTCCCAAATAATTTGATACCATATTCATGTTTAGATAGTCAGTATGTATTCTTTACAGAGTTGTAGATTTTGATTTGCACCAAAATAAGGCATGGCTAAAATTAATGACTCCAGATGCCAATGATGCCAAATCTATGAGTTAGCAAATTTTCTAAGAAATTAATTTTTGTATTGACACTAAAAAGAGTTTACTAAACAATTATCTTGTAAATTATTTAACATGGGTATTGAAATTTGAAATGGATTTTAATATAACCCTTTTAGGATAATGAAATCAATGACATCTGGACTCATTACATGAAGTCATTCAGTTTGATAGATAGGATGATTATTGGTTTTTTTTTTTACCTTTTTGAATCAGGAGGGTCCTGCAGCTTAATTCGGTCTTGTAATCCTTGAGTCTCTAAAAGAGGATGTGAAGCAGCATCATGTTCTATGTCTGTTGAATAGAACAATACACACAGACAGAAATGTCAGCAATACAAGCTATTGTAAAAAAAAAAAACACTTAACACTTGGACTATAGCGTATATATCTAGATCTAATCATAGACTCTGACGTACATAGATCTGGAACTAAATGTAAGTAGATCTAGATCTACATCAAAAGTAGATTTAAATTTCATTTTTGTTAAACCTACCATTCTGTGAAATTCCAATGTTATTGAATCATACAAGTGTTACTAGATCTAAGCTAAAGTAAAGCTGTCTTGACCCAGGGTTTTTCAAATGGTTTCATGAATTTGCTCTGACGACAAATGCCCCGATGGAAAATCTACACGTTAGGCCAAACAAAAGCTAACCTCCAATAAATAAATCCTTAACTTAGACCCTGACTCAGTGACTGAAATAATACTAGGCCTATAGGGCTAGGCCTATATAGATTATGCAGGAGGTCGCTTTGTTGTAGGCCTAAGTCTAGTCTAGGTCTATAGACCTAAGCTAGAGAATAGATAGGATAAGAGGTAGAAAAGTTTTCTTTTAGCTTTAGCCAAGACCTGTAGTTTAGAAAAATAAAAGAAAACATGAAAACTAGAAATAAGTTTGGACTTTGCCTTTAGTTTGGGAAATGAAACATCTTTATAAATATAAAAACTCATCAACTTCGGACTAGGCTCCGGTCCTAGTATTAGTATTGATAAATGATATGTGAATTCAAAGAAGGGAACGGGTTAATGGAGTGAATGTCTTTCTATAAAGTCAATATGGATGCGCGATAGATCCCAGACAACGTCTAGCCTAAACGTTATATATCTAGTTCTTTCCTAACCCAGGGCCAGGGGCTCCGGCCCGCGGGCCGGAGCCCCGTGGGTTAGTTCTTTCCGTGCCTGCCGAGATCTCGGTAGGCGTCGAAATTTCAGAGAAACTCTCGCCCGAAAGTCTGGCGTGATAATTAATACGAGGTCTCAAATGGTAGCAGATGGAGATTTACATGTAATCTAGCCTACATTTTCAGCTCACGACGATGGAAATAGTTTTGAGTTTTCGCAAGTCGTTTGCTTCCTAATTGTTCACTTTTTATAAACATAAATTAATTCATGTTGTACCCAGACTTCTCAAGATTCCATATAACATGAGATCTTTTGATTTATTTTTGTAAATGAATTAAAATTCAGCGTTAATCTGACAGTACTCACCGAAAATCTCTCAAGGATATAGTCTTCTTCTGTGCGGGTGACGTCATCTTTCAGCCCTTAATTAAGCGGAAGTGACGATGGGGTCAAATTATGACGTACGAATTTCAACAGAAAAATACATTATTCATAAGGTAAGGTCCAATCAAATCACAGTATCTTGCGAGTACGCAAAGAAAAAATAAATGATTCATTAGCAATATGCAAATGGGGGCTTAGGATTCGGTTCAAATGTCTCCCAGGGGGTGTGGCCGAAAGTGGTAAAAAATACGCTTATCACCATGGAGCTTCTATGGAGTATCTGTACGTTATATGCAAATGTTATTTAAATGAGACTTTTCCGCGGGTGCTACCTTTCCGTCTATACGTATTTATTTGTCTATGGTACTGGTACTACACATACGAAGCCCCAAACCGGACATTTTTGACAACCAAAAAAAAAAAATTATCACGTACGTACGTAGTATTATTACGTACGTACGTGATAATTATCACGTACGTACGCAGTATTATTGCGTACGTACGTGATAATTATTACGTACGTACGTGATAATTATTACGTACGTACGTGATAATTATTACGTACGTACGCAGTATTATTGCGTACGTACGCAGTATTATTACGTACGTACGTGATAATTATTACGTACGTACGCAGTATTATCACGTACGTACGCAGTATTATTACGTACGTACGTGATAATTATTACGTACGTACGCAGTATTATTACGTACGTACGCAGTATTATTACGTACGTACGTAGTATTCTAATTTTCATTGGTCTATGGAATCCGATATTCGCCGAATGTGGCCGACATCGGCACCCCGCATTGGCCCAACCAACGTCAGCTTGCTAGCTGGGACCATGGTTGGACCATAGTCATGCTGGTGATGATCATGACTTTTCATCGATTATAGGGCCTATATAACAGGGACCTGGGAACGATTTTTTCAGTGGGGGTGCTGAAATCTCTCCTCAAAGGTGGGGGGGACACAATAATTGAATTTTCCATAATTACACACACACACACACCTCTAAGGGCACCACACACACACCAACCAATCCTCCCCCCCACACACATATATATATATATATACATATATATGACAGTCACTTCTTAGCTTTCTTCTTATAAAAGAACATAGATATATAATGAGATAAGTCGAGCGCGATCGAAACGCGAGCTATTTTTTTGGGGGGAAATTCATGTATTTTGTCCTGAAAAATTGAATATTTTGAGCAATGTTTGTGGTCCTGAACAAGATGCGTATGTAACAAATAATAACTGCGAACGTGATCAGTGCGAGCAGATATTTTTTATATACGCTCTGGTCTGATCGAAAGGGAAGTGTTATAAGGAATATTTGCAGTTACTCATTAAGACGATTCATATATCACCAATCAAATAATGCGAGCGCGAAGCGCGAGCTGAAAAAATTGACATTCCGACCTAAATACTGGACATTCTACGCACTTTTTGCAATCATGAACAGGATAAGATGCGAGCGCGAAGCGCGAGCGGAAACAAAATTGAGATTTCAGACCAAAAAACGAGACATTCTAAGCACTTTTCTAATCAAGAACAGGATAGGTATATAAATATACAATTGATGCGAGCGCGAAGCGCGAGCGGAATTAAAAATGAGATTTCAGACCTAAAAACAGGACATCTTAAGCACTTTTCTAATCATGAACAGGATAGGTATATAACTATACAATTGATGCGAGCGCAAAGAGCGAGCGGAAACAAAATTGAGATTTCAGACCTATAATTGGGACATTCTATTCATGTTTTGAAAATCAAGAAAATGATGGGTAATTGGATATATTCTTACATTAATAATGTGAGCGCAAAGCGCGAGCAGAAATTTTTTGATATTCTGATCTGAAACTCCACACTGAATGCAATATGGTTTGAACAGATAAAGAGAAATCAGGCTAACATAAGAATAAAGATTTGATCAAAATCCGACAAGGAATATCAAAGTTATTGCATTTTAAAGATTAGCATTATTCCGGTGAAACAGTTTTAAGCATGTCTTCATTAATATTCAGTGAGCAAACTGATGATGTCATATCCCCAATTGTTCTTTTGTATTTTATTATATAAAATTAGGTTTATTTGATATTTTCCCTTCAAGAACCAAAAAACAGTTGAATTGACAACTGATTTAGTCTATTAGATATTCTTTGCTGCAACTTATTTCATTATAAGGGAGACATATCATTCACACTGGTATGAAAAAATTAAACAATTTTGATTCCATGTAATAACACAAGAAACAGGATAGTGGGGATGTGATATCTTCAACCCGCAAGGGCGGAAATCCCAGAGGGGACAGGGGGACGTGTCCCCCCTACCAAAAATAGTAGGGGGACACAATATCAAATGCCCCCCTACTATTTTTGGTCTTTCATGGAGAAAAATACATCACTTCACAATCGAAATAATAGCTTTTGGACTAAATGACCTTACATTTTGGGTGAAAAACTTTTTTTTCTTTTTTTTATGCTTGTCAAATTTTCCATGCAGGCCCTGGTCCCTCTACCTTTGGGAAGAGATTTCCGCACATGTCAACCCACCTATTTAATATTCATGACGACATGCATATCACCATTTTCATAAACTATTGCTAAACTTTAGAATTAAATAACTTAACTATTTGTTATCAGATTTTCATAAAATTGTATTTGATATAAATATTTTCAGCACGGAGTAGCCCCAAAACAAGCTGCGTATCTGAATAAACATGCGTGCGCGTGTTTAGAGTTAGCCCTTTAGTATCTGGGCGTTGTAAATACTTTGTTTTTATTATAAAAATCAATAATGCGAGCGCGAAGCACGAGCAGAAAATATTTGATATTCCGATTTGAAAAATTGTGAATTTAAACACTATTTTAAGTACTGTGTCGGAAAATTCTTAAGGGGGTGGGGGTCTACAAAACGTCGTTCATTTTCATTACATTTCTGTCATTCATCAACTTACCACTAGATTTCCAGGAGGTGTTGCCTATGGAAAATAACACATGCAGCACCCCCACATTTTGGGGTGCTTCACCCCCAGCACCCCCGCTTCCCAGGGCCATGGGGCAGGGCGAAAAAGACTGAAATTTGATTTTTATTGTCTGAATTGTAATTCTTTATACAAAACACGGGCGGTCGGGCTCGCCCACACTTGACTCGACATAAAACCCTCTAAGTTTCAAGTCCAACCACACCCTTGTCCCTCCCCGCTATCGAGTAGTCATGGTTGTGTGTAAACTATAATGGTTATCACGTATCGCGCGCGACTACGTCTGTATCGGCGTGCCGGAGGCGTATTTTTTATTTACACCACTGCTCCGCCAAAATATTGAAAAACGCCATAGAAACGGCTCGCGCCACAGTCTAACACGTTGGCCACACGTTCGTATCTCCTTGATTTAACCGTAGTCGGTCCATGATTTAACTTACTTATTCAAAACAAACCTTATTTCAATATATGAATAAGATATATGGTTGGGGGTCCTAAAGCTACGCGGGTCCTAAAGCTACGCACCACTCATCGCGCATGCAATTCCAATGGCAAAATAAATGCGCACTCTAGCTCTGTGTGTGAAGCTGTGACGAACGATCCCTATTCAATTTTTCTACAGAGGCTGCAATAAATCCTTGAATGCAGAGAAAACCAGCAAATGTTTGGAATTTCGGAGTTATATTCACTTTGATTTCATATTTTCCTATAATAATACGGACATATTTTAGAAATTGAGGCACAGGAAATACTATTTCTTTGCATGATAAATTGAGTGCGTAGCTTTAGGACCCCTTCTACATCGGGCGGCGAAATTAAGAGGTGTTCGGAAAACACGGCGGGATTTTCGTATTAGTGAGTTTTGTGATATTTTCTTCTTGGTTAAGGATATTTAGAATATTTATTACAAATTAGTGAAAAATAATTGTTCAAATATTACAATTGGCATAGTTTTTATCATTTGGAAACAAAGTGCGTAGCTTTAGGTCCCCCCATCATACAGCTTTTAAAAAGCGTTGAGTTTGTTGGGACCTAATCCGCTTGCATTACATATTAATTCCTACATGTGTAGGAATCGTATGATCATTTTGTTCGCAGTTATGGCACCTCCAGATATTCATGCAGATGCATTGAACAATGAACTAGGGACTAGGGTTCTTATAGCTGCAGACTCGACTATCTATTCTCTTCATTTAAAATTTTCCCCTCATCTCTTCAGCACTCATCCTCTCTCTCTCGCTCTCTCCAGCATTCTCCTTTACTTTATTTGGGCGACGAACTTGATTCGAGTTCTGAAAAAAAATCATGTGATTGGTAAAATAAAGAATTTTGCAGTATAAATACATTTGTAAACAAAACAAATGGTTAGTGGTGCATCCATGACTTCATAAAATTGGCAATTTGTCTTGTGATTTCCCCAGGTTTTCATGATAGTAAAATTTCATAACTTTCTTTTAGTTGTCCAATTTTCCTCAAACGTTTTTATCATTCCTTCTCACTCCCAACCCCTTTCCCCTCTTTTTTCATCTTTCTCAGTCATTTATCACAGCTACTACTGAACTTTGTCCAACAAGTGCACTACCGAGCTTAGTTGTGCATAACAAGGACCCTCACACATTCTTTCAGCACTTAATTGGCTCAACATCACTAGACAATATCTTGTACATATTCATTTTCAATACAAAATCACATATCAGCTCTGTTACAAACTCAAATGGTTTTTGGAACCCTTTTTCGTAATATCAACAATAACCTTTAGAAAATAATGTGGTAACAGGATGATTGGTTTTGGATATAAATTCAACTTGCAAAGGAGAATTTAACCCAAATCTAACGCGAGAACGATCCGAGAGCTTTGCTTGAGCGCACAGATTAGACTTGCCCGCGAGCCGTTTCTTTCGAATTTCTAGGAATTTTGGCGGAGCAGTGGTGTAAATAAAAAATACGCGTGCCGGAGCTTGATTGAGTCGCGTTATGTATGTTATAGGAGGGATGTTATTGGAATATGTGAAAGACGTTGTATGATTTGCGATTGTCGGATGTGATAATTATGTACATTATAACATATATAAAAAATACAAAGGGAACCTGATTTCGTGGGGGTGCTGCCTATGGAAAATAATACACGCAGCACCCCCAGGAAAAATTTTGGGGGTGCTTTGGGGGTGCTTCAGCACCCCCAGCACCCTCGCGAGTTCCCAGGTCCCTGCTATATAACCCACAATATTCATATGATAACCATTTCATTTGTTCTCGTCATCAGGCCAGGGGCGGATCCAGCTTTTTATAAAGGGGGGGGGTTGGGGTGGTATGCGAGGGAGCGTAGCGACCGAGTCCAAGCGAGCGGAGCGAGCGAGGGGGGAGGGTGTGGAAGGGGGGTGTCCCCCCTCCCACAGTAGGGAAATTTTTTGAAAATCTGTGTGTGAAAATGGAATTACAAGTTTAAAAAAAAAGATAAGATTTAAAAAAATGGTCCCCGGATTTTTTTTTTTTTGGGGGGGGGTTGCAACCCCCAACCCCCCCCCCCCCTCTAGATCCGCTTCTGCAGGCTGTGTTTTCAATTAAACCATTCCTTTCAGAAACTGCTAGAAACACATTGGGGAAAGGACAATTAAAGGCCTATTATGTTAGTGTTTTGGCGAGACAGTTTTTTTCAAAAATGTACCCACACGCGACACTGGGATGAGCCCCTATTATTTTACCACCCTTTTGAAATTGCTTCGTTCTCTGCTTAAATTTGAATATGATATGGTATTAATTGATGTAAATTAAGTGAAGATGTATAGGTGTTTAAAAAAAGAAAAACTATTTGAAGAGGCTGGTATTTAAAGGGAAATTCTATGCGGGAACAATCAAAGCAGAAGGCCTATTGTAGGCCCACATAAAAATTTAAAGCCTGCGGGCTTCGCGCTAGCGTGATCAGATTTCAGTAACTACCGGTATTTGAATTCATGTATGACCTTTTGGGAGATAACATTACGTACGTACGTAATAAATACTGCGTACGTACGTGATAATACTGCGTACGTACGTAATAATTATCACGTACGTACGTAATAATACTGCGTACGTACGTGATAATACTGCGTACGTACGTAATAATTATTACGTACGTACGTAATAATACTGCGTACGTACGTAATAATACTGCGTACGTACGTAATAATTATCACGTACGTACGTAATAATACTGCGTACGTACGTGATAATACTGCGTACGTACGTAATAATTATCACGTACGTACGTAATAATACTGCGTACGTACGTAATAATACTGCGTACGTACGTAATAATTATCACGTACGTACGTAATAATACTGCGTACGTACGTAATAATATTACGTACGTACGTAATAATACTGCGTACGTACGTGATAATTTTTTTTTTTTTTTGATGTCAAAAATGTCCGGTTTGGGGCTTCGTATACACACGTACACATGCAATAAACTTGGTGCATGCTCACGCACAACAATGTTAGGAAAGACCTCCTGGTGGCGATATGGCATCTCGATCTGGACTCCGATTTTCACAAGCCTGGTTGTGGTTGTCGAAATCAAGGGCGTGCAAAGCTGTACAGCAGCAGGCGATTGGACAGACAATTTCTCCATCGGTGGGTAAATATTTGACATCGAGTTCAGGTTTCCTTCTCCAGATCCAGCGCTATCGTGAGTAGAATCTGGGCCGACGCTAACCCAGGGGGCTCCCGCCCGCTGCGCGGGCGGGAGCCCAGGGGCTTACCGTGTATTTGACCATTCATAGTCACCGAACTAGGGTGATTTATGGTCTAAATATTTCTCCAAATGAATTGTGAAAACAGAAAGTATACAATTACCACGATTATATGGATGAAGGTCTAACGAGTGGCAGTTTCCTGGGGCCGATTGCACGAAAGGGTCTTTCCAAGGACCGTCTTTCGTGTCGCCCATCTTTTATGATGCGCTGTAACTGTAAGTGTAAGCGGGGTGTTTCTGAAATTGAAACAAATAAAATTCGTAAGCTTGCTTTTAAATCAAATTTTATACAATTTCATGAGATATCACATCATTTTATAAACAAATATTTTGTTTATTTTAACGGACAAATAAAATATATTTCCAGATAATTTATTTGAAATGCGTTTCACATGGCGTATCATAAAAGATGGGCGACACGAAAGACGGTCCTTGGAAAGACCTTTTCGTGCAATCGGCCCCTGACATCTGGGCACAGACTGCACTGGAACCTCAAAAAAAAAAAAAAGTTCTCTCCTTCTACCCCCGTCTCGATCGGCCATTTTTGTTAAAAATTGTAACAAAATGGCCGATCGAGACTGGGTAGAAGGAGAGAACTTTTCGTCTTTTTGAGGTTCCAGTCTGTGCCCAGATGTCAGGAAACTGCCACTCGTTAGACCTTCATCCATATAATCGTGGTAATAGTATACTTTCTGTTTTCACAATTCATTTGGAGAAATATTTAGACCAGTAGAGGCGCACGGCCAATATGGGAGACTCTCCAATAGGGGAGACAATCTCCCACATTGGAGACTTGCTTTGCAAAAGGACAAAAGAAACAACACCAACAAAAGCATGACTTTTTCCACCCAAAATTGTGTCTCACTGAGGTCAGAAGCCCATTTGTTTTGTGTGTGATTGGCAACAAAAATTCTTATCAAAACAAAAGTAGACGGTGAATTTTTAAAGTAGACGGTGAAAGGGGGTAATTTTTCATGAGGAATCTGCTTATCACATTTTTATTTGCCCCCAAGGTAATCCTTTTGCAGCAAATGTAAACAAAGGAAATTGGTCTCCAAAACTGGAGACTGTCTCTGAAATTGGATACCCAAATTCTTTACAAAAGTCTCTGATATTGGAGATAATCTCCCTCATTGGAGACAGTTTCCAATATTGGCCGTGCGCCTCTACTGTAGACCATAAATCACCCTAGTTCGGTGACTATGGTATGGTCAAATACACGGTAAGCCCCTGGGCTCCCGCCCGCTGTGCGGGCGGGATCTCCCTGGGCTGGGTTAGGCCGACGCATCCCCGTAACTGGGGTGCACGTGCAGGGGGGTGGGAGATGTTGTGAATGAGCTGACCTGACCCTTACTAAGTGACTTGAAAACCCAGGAATCATAAGGCATAGACTAGTTTTGCCAATCAGAATTGCTTATTAACGTTTAGTTGTTTGAATTGAACACCCCCAAACTGAAGTAAAAGTAGCTAAAAGGCTCCTAGTCCTAGTCCTAGTAAAAATCATTAAATCATTTACTAGTTAACGTACCATATTAATGACGTATCTGTAATCAATCTAGTCTTGAGGACTCCATGATGATGTTTTTTTTAATATTTTGACATATACTTCTTCATCATGGAGTCTTGAACCGCCGGCCATATATGTATAAGAGACACATGTAGACAAAGATGGATTTCCCTAGGAAATCCATAGTTAGAGAGGCACTCATTCAATGAACAAGGTTATGATATAACCTTGTTTTCAGTTATATCTCCATGTGACAGGTGTGGCAAAATAAGGATGGCAATGTTTGGCTTATTTTCTCTTTTCTTTGGGACAAATGCTTGATTTTTTTACACTTGACAGTTTCCATTACACCTATTCGTCATACAACTTGGCCCTTAAGTAAATTTGATTCTTTAAATTATTTTTTTCTTAATTAAAAATACAGATAAAAAATGAAAATTTTCTTGCCATATTATTTTCCACCAATAGAGGGCGTACACAAAAATATGCCAAAAATTCAAGTTTTTGAGCGCTCTAGTGAATACAACAATTATTCCCAAGTTAAAAATGAAAAATAAATTGCAACTGTATGGAAATTAGTAATTTTGGTCACAAAAGTGATATTTTAATCATTTTTTAAAGTGTGTGCTCTGTACAGCATTGGCATGCCATAGTCCCAAGTCCAACCTGTGTAGATTCCCCACAGGCAGGGTAGTTGCAGTGAACAAGTGAGTTAGAGGGTGAAATCGGTTTGTAGGGGTGAATTTTATTTATCTATGAACCTTCATGCGCCTAATGCGTATAAAGGGATAAAAATTGTTTCACCATAAAGGGTAAAAATGAGACGTCTCTTACCAGACCGATCTCCTGTAGATCCCTCGATCCGTTTGTCAACAAAGCAAAGACAATAGGCCTGACCCTCGAACCGCTTCGTCATGACGTACATCCGATCAGCGATGCCGTTTTGGAGAACAATTTATAGATAAAAATTATAATTTCACAAATACTAAAATTTAATACGTGATTATAAATAATTAGTATTTCCTTTATTTTGGGGGACCAGTAAAGTTTAGGTTCGGACCAGTAAAAAATGGAATAACTGGGTATCTACTGGTCCGACATGAACAGGTTGAACCAGTAGAAACAAAGGGTTAGTGTGGAGCCCTGATGAAGGGGAGCAATAAATAAGGATGGATGGAAGAAATGAGGTAAGAAAATAAGGAGGGAAAGAAATAATGAAATAATGATTGAATGAAGGGAAGAGAGGAGGAAATAAGAAAGAAAAGAAAAAATAAGAGGATACCAAGGAAATGATGAAAGGAGGGAAGTAGAAAGAAGGAAGGGAAGGAAGAAATGAATGAAAGAATGAAGGAAACATGGAAAAGAGGAAGGCAAGAAAAAATGAGAGAAAAGGTAAGAAAGGAAGGAAGAATGATGGAAAGTAGGAAAGAAGCAAGAAAGAAATGATAAAAAGGAAGAAAGGATTAAATATAGAAAGAAAGAGAGAATTGAAAGAAAGAAAGAAACAAATTAAGAAAGGAAGAAGGAAGAAAAGAGAGAAAGGAATATTAATAAAAAGGAAAGAAAGAAGCAAGAATGAAAGAAAGATGGCTGGAAGAAAGGACAAAAGAAACAAAGTTAGGAAAGAAAAAGAGAGAGAAAGGAAGGAAGGAAGACAGTGAATTCATTATCTCAGACTCTTTCAAAATGAGTTAAATATCAATACTTAGCGCCACTCCACATGTACATGTAGCATGCTCCTCAAGTTAGCGTTATGTGCCAATCCTGGTATTTTGCTGACTCAACGATACAGAGAAAGAAAGAATTTTGGAAAGAAAGAAGAAATGAAAGGGGGAAGAGAATAATAAAAGGGAAGAATAAGTGAAAGAGGGTTATAAAGAAAGTAAGAATTATTATTAATTTTTTTTTTAAGGAGGAAATTGATAAAGAAAGTGTAGTAGACTGTTGAGGGAATCAGTATAGAAATCTTAACCAAGGTTAAGTTTTTGATATGTCATAACTTTGAAAGTAAATGGATCTAGTTCATGAAATTTAGACATAAGAGTAAGTCAAGTATCATTTAACATCCTGAATGAGTTTCAGGTCACATGACCAAGGTTAAAGGTCATTTAAGGTCAATGTACTTTGGCCATGTTGGAGGTATTTGTTTAAATCCTGTCATAACTGTGAGAGTTTATAGACAGTTTAATGAAATATGGACATATATGCAAGGGTAATCAAGTATCACTGATCGTTTTGCATGAGTCTTTGGTAACATGATCATGGTCAACGGTAATTTTTTATCATCATGACTTTAAAAAAAAATTATTCAGTAGTTTTCAAAGTCAGTACTGCTGCTTTATTGAATTGGGTGACACAGGCAAGACTGCCAGAGGCGTTCCACTTGTTTAGGGAATATGGACATTATGAGAGCACTTCATAAATGTGAATTTTGACAGCTCTGTGAGAGATTGCTTAGCTTACAGAGGAACAGTGGCGGACCGTGACCCGGAGGAGACAATTGATTAGAGGGGCACTGTATTGTTTGTGAACAATGCTGTGCCCCTCCAATGCTTTGTCTCCTCCGGGTCACGGTCCGCCACTGCAGAGGAAAACTCTGAAGAAATGATACCAAAAACTCATTTGGCGGGGGGTATCTGAATTTCAAAAACAAAATCACATTCCTAAAAAGTTCAATATCTGCTCTTTTATTTGATACCTTAATCACAGAAAATAATCAAGAAGTAAAATAGTTCTGTTCCCTCGAAACAATGCTTGTATTTCCATAATTTCATTAAATAAACGTGTTTTCACCGGTTTCCCACAGAAGCTATCGCACGGTTAACAAAAGACTTAATGCATGGCTGATCTTCAACAAAACAGTGTTGAGTGACTCGGAACGCTCGCCTGTAAAACCTCTTCATTTTATGAAAATATTGAAATTCAAGCTTTATTTCAAATAGGCAGAACATTGTTATTTCTTGACCATTTTCTGTAATTGAGGTATCAAATTAAAGAGCAGATATTGAACTTTTTAAAAATGTGGTTTTCTTTTTTAAACCCAGATACAGCCTGCCAAGTGACTTTTTGGTATCCCCTCTTCAAATTGTTTATGCTCACTCATGCATGAATAAGAAATAATCTAAGTAATTCAGGTGAAATAGGAAATTCTAAGCTTTAGAATGGTAGGTCATTTGTTTATTGTATTTGTGATTAAGTTATGATAAATCATCGATAAATCTCGGTTTTGTTTTTTCTGGGACTCACTGTATATATGTGCAAATTTGGGAAAACAAATGTACACCACAAAAACTTTTTAGCAGTTGTAAAATGAAAACAATTTTTCATGACTTTCAAGGCCTCAAATGTTTGGGGTTAGTGTAAGCCTCGATCGCTACCTTAGCGATCGCAAGGTACGCGATAAATTGCGCTACTTGAAATGAATTAAGGCATGCATGTAGCGTGCGAATTGCTCTTGCATGCCTTTAAGTGATTGTTTATAGTTCTGATTTGAAAAATTGTAATTTTGGTCCTTGGAAATGGGCTGAACATAAGGCTTTTCATGGAATAAGGCTAGTCCAAAAGTTTCAAGTATCATATCTATAGGAACTATTTTAAAAATCAAAGTTTGAAAGTGACCGAGGGTTGGTTTCAATGAATACATGTATAGAGTAAATCTGTACTAAAACACATTAAAAGGGAAACCAACCCAAATAAAAACTTGTTTTCATAAGGAAAAGAAAAATGAGACAAGTTGATGGGTGAAAGTTTGAACAATTTTGGACAAACAACAAGAAAGTTATGAATTTTTAAAAGTTGTAAATATTGGTAATCACTATACCCATGGAGACTTCAAATTGGCCGCATATGGGATGTCATAGTGATGTAAGGCAAGGACTACTCTTCCATGTACTCCAATACATATTATGGCTGAAATGTCATTTTTTCCCAAAGTTTTATTTGAAATTATATTTTCTTTCATGAGGACATGAAACAATATACTACCTGGGTTATATTTAGATTACTGCCCCAGGGGAATGGGTACTTAGGAGAAAACCACAAATCCCTGATAATAAAGTACAAGGCCTATGGGAAAGTTGTCCTTGCCCCTTGTCCTAATTTACTTACCCAATTGCCAATTTGAAACCTACATAGTATTAGTGATCTCAATCTTATAACAGCTATTATTTTCTTATTGCTTGTCCGATTTCTTTCAAACTTTCACCATTCTCTTTAATTTATTTTTCTTCTTCCCAACACAACATTGTATGGCCAGTGCCGGATTCCCCTTTAACCCTGGATGAACCCAACATGTCCTATGTTTCTTGCATACAATGAACCATGAATGCACTCACATTATAGTGCGAGGTTAGCTATACTAACCTTGCACTACGAACGTGATTACATAGTGGATTTTTGAAAAGTCTGTAAACATCACTTCATAACAGAAGCAATGTTTGCCGAAACTCATTTTTGCTACTCACTGGGGCTCTCTTGCCGATGTGTAGCTATACAAATATAAATATATTCAAATTTTACGCATTGAAATTCAACAACAAATAGCAAATCGCTTACCTCAGCCTGAAAAGTGGTTTTGCATACTCTTCCACGGAAGATGAAGGAAGCCTGGTGGTGGCGCTAATAAATTCATAACCTAAATTGTCTTAACTGTCAGAATTCATTGTATGCGTAATTCCTAAGATAAAACATGGACACCAATGAATGCAATACCTTCAAAACATACTTTTAGATCATTATTACTGATGATAACACTTTTTTAGAAATCATTCAAAGTGATGACAAATTTAAGAAAAAAATAAAAAAATTCCACGTGCCTTGAACGAAACCAGCAGTGCAAGCCTTTGTTCGTTTATCAACAAACGGTCCACCAAAGTCTATACAATGAAAAGACTGGACACTTTGCCGACTTTGCGTAATGCTTTGCATTGACTTAAATAGTGTTTAGTGCCTAGTCTTTCCCTTGTAATGTCTATGATATAAATATAAATGACGCACCCTCCTTAGTCGAAAATTGCTGTTCACAAAGGGGCACAGCACTGACGTCAACAGCAAGGAAAAATATTCTGTATTTAAAGGTCAAGTCCACCCCAGAAAAATGTTGATTTGAATAAATAGAGAAAAATCAAACTAGCATATCGCTGAAAATTTCATCAAAAATGGATGTAAAACAAGAAAGTTATGACATTTTGAAGTTTTGTTTATTTTTCACAGAACAGTGATATGCACAACTCAGTGACATGCAAATTAGACAGTCAATGATGTCCCTCACTCACTATTTCTTTTGTTTTTTTATTGTTTTAATTATACAATATTCAATTTTTTTACAGATTTGACTGAAAACATATAGTATTAAACATTGCTAATTCCACATGTTCAGGGAGGAATTACTCGTTGTTTCACTTGACAATGTGGAGAAAATTAGAATATTTCACATTTCATATAATAACATACACAATAAATAGTGAGTGGATGACGTCATCAGTCTCCTCATTTGCATACCGACCAGGATGTGCATATAACTGTTTTGTGAAATTAAGCGAAACTTTAAAATGTCATAACTTTCATATTTTTTTTTCTATCTCTGTGTTATGCTTGTTGGATTTGTCTCTTTTTATTCAAATCAACTTTTCATTGGGTGGACTTGTCCTTTAAAAGTAAAGTCCAAAAAAAGTAACCAAAGATACTTATTGTTTGGTATTAAGTGAAATAGAACAATTTAATTATATTTTAGATTTGGCTTCCAGGAATCTCTTAAGAAGTGGAGGGATCAGCTAAGAGAGAGTCGTGCCTTCATTTTCCTGTGCATGACGGCATGTAATGAATGTATTGGTGCTCTGAATGTACAGAGTAGCTAATTATAGCGTATGCATTACACACAGCAGAAGGCAGTCAACACAGCCAACAGACTTTTTGAATTTGAGAAAACTGGATGTAACTAAGCGTAATGCATCTCAGAAATGGTTATCAAAATCAGGCTAATAAATTGCTACTAGGGTCTAAATTATAGCTTTTCATCCTATATTTTTGTATTTTTCATGCTTGTTTTTTAGGATAAATAAAAGCACTCATACCCATGGCTCATTCTAGTTAAGAATATTTAAAATCAGCTGCTCAGAAAGTCCAATGATTTCTTTAAAACTTAGTCCCTGATATTTGCCCTATGGTCCTAAAAAATAACCAATTGCTAAACATGTAATTGAAAGATCAAAGAAGTGAGTTACCTTATGCCTCAAAATTCAAAAGAAATTTCATTCCAATTATTCACAAATATAAAAAAAAAACACTTTGTTTTCAGTCAAATGAGATAGTTTGGTTATCCTGATTGTAAAACAAACCATTCATGAAAAAACAAACTACCATCCCTCCTAAATTAAATCCTGGCTATGCATTTGATTTATTGAGACACTTAAATACTCAATCAAATTGAGTATGGAAAGAAAGTGTGACTTATTTTGACCATATAGAAGGGGAAGAAGAAAGAAGAATCATTCTTTTTCATTCTGAATAATAGAATGTGGAGAATTGGTCCATGGTATGGTAATCTTTTCTTACTTGCTGCCATCTATTGTTGTAGTTCAGTCATTGTGTAAGTTGACATTCACTACGAGGCATGACACCTTGCATGCAATCTGCTGGTAATGGTGGATTAGCTGAAACCAGGATCTTTGTGTGGGTGTGTGCTTGAACTTAAGCTCATTGCTGTAAACATTCTACAGAATAATTGCATTGTCATTAGAAGTAAAGGAAGTGTTATTGAGCTTGCAAGTATCCTATTCATGGACACTACAGCTAAACCAAATTATTGCTGTGAATGAAGATAAAAGCTGACTGCTCTCACTTCCAGCCTCACTGATCACTTTCTATATTTCTCTACCTGATCAGAACAACTCTACTACCTGTCTTTTATCCAGCATTAAAAAATGAGCATGGGTAATACACAGCAAACGCTATCAACAGGTTAGTCATTATATGTCCAAGTGAGGCTTGCCAGTTAATTTTCTTGAATGAGCATGCTCTCTTCCAAATCAACTAGGTTTATATGGGAGATGTACATTTAGATTAATAACATGCTCAAATTTTGTTTTTATTTTTAGCTCATCCGGCCCGAAGTGCCTGATGACCTTATGCCATGGCGTGTCGTCCGTCCACAATTTCAAAATGCTTCTTCATCATTTCATGTCTGATTTCAATTTTGTTTGCTTTATAAATATGATAGCATTAGATGGGGGATTCAAAACTTCTACACAGAATTTTGAAACTCATTAAATATGCTTATTCATCTTGATTTGTTGACTGATTTTGATTTTTTGCTTCCATCTGGTAGAGCTTGACCCTTGAACTGCTTTAACAAATACTAAAATTTAATATGTGATTGTAAATAATTATTATCATTATAATAATTATTTATAATCACGTATTAAATTTTAATACTAAAATTTAAATAATTATTATTATTATAATAATTATTAATAATCACATATTAAATTTTAGTATTTGTTAAATAATAATTTTTATCTATAAATTGTTCTTCAAAACGACATTTTGTAACATCGCTAATCCTAGCTACGTCATAACAAAGCGGTTCAAGGGTCAGATCTATTGTATTTGCTTTGTTGACAAACGGATCGAGGGATCTACACGAGATCAGTCTGGTAAGAAACCTTCAATTTTTCGCCTTTTCATTAACCAATTTTGGAAACCTTCATACGCATTAGGCGTATGAAAGTGTAAAAATAAACTTAAAATCACCACCATTTACGTGATTTTTATCTTAAAAGATGAATTTCCTAGGGAAATCCATCTTTGTTTTGGCAAGTCTCTTATGGCAGGCGGTTCAAGGCTCCGTGATGAAGAAGTATATTTCAAAATATAAAAAAAAACATCATCATGGAGTCCTCAAGGCTAGTTCACCCGGTGTATTGCACCTGCCGGTCCCCGGTACTACAATACTGCAAGAATCTTCAGGATTGAAGGAGGCAGTCAGTGTAGCTTGAAACCTTGAAACCTTGAAACTCAATTTTAAGATCATTATCAGAACTGGTATTTATTGTTACCAGAACTGGTATTTACTTTAAAAGCAATTGAACTTTGTTATTTTGTGACCATTTACTTTGAGGTATATTCATAGAGCAGATATTATACTTTTTTAGAAATTCAGATATTGCCTGCCAAGTGTCATTTTGGTATACTTTCTTCAAATTGTTTTTACTCCTTCATGTGTGAATGAGGAATCATCTTAATTATACCAGATGGAAGAATAGACTGCTAACTTTACAATAATGATGTCATTTGTGATTAAGATAATCATTGATAAATTTTTGGTTTGTTTTTCTTGGACACACTATATAGTAATCAAAGGGTGAATTTGCTTATTTAGTATGAAAGGGATGTCTTATGCATATCGAGTAGAGAAGGTCAAAATCAATCCTGACAATAGGCAACATATAATATTGTAGAGCTGTAGTGTGAACAGGGTTTCAAGAATAGTTAATGTTATTTATAGATGTGTTCTTCATTATCCTTGATCATACTCTCTCCTTTGTTAGTCATCAAAATTCCATCTTTTCTTCCATCACCTTCTTTACATTCCTTTCAACATACCAGATTCACTCTGCCATCCCTATCTTTTGTTCATGCTCATGTTCACACATATTTGACTGTTGCTAAGTTCTTATTCTATGATTGGTTCTCTCCCTCTGACTTAAGTTCATTAAACATCAATAGCAGCTATTCATATGCCATGTAATTGTATAATCATGTATTTCTTTTGTTTGCTATCTTTGCTATTTTAATATTCATTATATATCTTTGTTATATAAAAATCAAGCATGTAAATATCTTATGCCAAATAAACCCCTGAGGTTCAAAGTTGTTCAGCCCAGGGCAGTTCATCACAGGCAATCATCGAGTAAGGTGTTCCACTTCGTGACTCTGTAATTTAGAACCACGCCCTTTGCCTACCGCTCTGGCCACTCTACAATATAATCAAATCAGCACAAATTGATTTACTAGTAGACCTACATCAGACATACATGTAGGGACCAAGTTGCAAACTTATTAATTTTTTTCTTAAAATAAAAATGAATAAGGAAATGAAATCAGCCTTCAGGCCATTACCATGTGATACTAGGAAGTGATTGTGGTGGAAAATCTACAGTAGCATTGAGCCACAATCGAGGGACACTATAATATATCAAGAGTAAACAGAAATATTTTTTTACAAAATAAAACATTGTAAACCTTGTAAATATGTGTGGATGAGCGTACATAAATTTTGGAGTGTTTCTTGATCAATCAAACTCATGTTTTGTGCTCTCTGTAAGAAAACAAATGAGCTGTTGACTCATCATGAACCGAGATTTCAAACTATTAGAATATTTTTGAATTCATTGCCCTTCATTGTTAACATATTGCTTCCATGGCTTTGAATGGTGACATGACATAGCTTCTGCGACAGTTCCTCCAGGCCTTTAGGGTTGCAATAGGTTTGGGTGTATGGAATTTTAAACAGAGAATTTTGTTGAAATCACTCTTCATCATCTACAAAACACTGAATAAATATTCTCCAGACTGTTTGACTCTGTATAAACCAATTAGAGCACTTGGGTCGACTGATGACACTCTTTGTCTCATACATATTAACCAGTGATACAGTCATAGAACTTTGACTGTGTCGGCTTCAAAATACCGTACTGGAATGATTTGCCACTTATAATTAGACAGCCTCCATTACTAGCAATTTTCAGAAAGGCATTTACATCCATGTCCATTGTACTTTGTAGTTTTGAAATTATATTATTCCATTAAATCATTGTATTAAAGTGCTTTGGGCCAAATGGGAAAAGCGCAGTATAACTAATAAGTAATAATAATATTGTTTAATCCAGGGGTTGAAGTTAGTCATTCGATTAGTATGTGGAACTTAAAGCAAGTGTCATGGAACCCATCAGACTCACTGTTCCACACCTACATTCATAGAATTTCTTTGCTATGTATGTAATATATTTTCCTTGACTGCTTTTCTGTGATATTTTTATTTGCATATTATTAAAGCAGGATCCTCATTGAGCAATGTGAAGCAGATTTGTACACAATAAAATCAGGAAATCAACTAGGCATCTCTGTTCAAGCATGGAATATGTTAGAAATGACAGGAAGGATTTTGTGTAGGAACTGAAACTTGCATGGTCCTCATTTGCCAATCTTGCAGTGAGACTGCTTGAAGGGTATATGTCATAGTGTTGATGAATATTGAGATTTTATATTACCAATACCTACATACTATGTGTATTGTACAGCCATTTATAATCAAAGGTTTGTATAGTGAAAGAATTGCTAGGCTACTGGATCAGTTCCAGTATAGTGTGAATAACCATGAAATAATAGCAATTATTAACTGAAATGTACATACAATTTATGGGTACTTTCTACCATGTGCTCTAGTAAAACAAATACCAATAAATATTAATGAGAACTTGTTCAGGCTTGAAAAGATCATTCATAAATTGCAATCAGATCCGCTTGAACCAGATAAAGTTCCTTGGTGTGGGTGCTGTTTTTATGCCAATTTCTAAGTGGGGATGTGGGGTTAAGTATGCCTAACAACAGATAATTTGCTCTGACATAGCAATGCACTTGATTCATTGTTTAACCCATTCAAAGAACTTTCTTTGGAAGTTCCCCCCACCTACATGTGATGGCAGTTTATAAGTAACAACACTTTCAATTTGGATTCATCAAAAGCCAGAAACCGGACCCAAGAAGGGCAAATTCTTGCATTATCTAGAAGTTATTGTAATTTCCCTTGACACTTCACACATTATACTCAATACCTCAGTCACATTTGCTCTACGGCGGCTGTATGGCGAGTAAAAGACAGCCGTTTTATTCATTTTTATTTAAACCACCTACCGGTATATGAAGCTGGCACAAAAAAGTGTTAAAACGGCTGTTTTCGACTTGCCGTACGGCCACCGTAGAGCAAATATGACTGAAGTATTAACTGGTGAAATACTATTACAGTGCAATATTTTATTTGAATAGAATTCCCAATTAAATGGTATTATCTGTGATGAAATGGATATGGAAGGGACTACATTCTATGTTAAAGGAGAATGAAACCCTTGAAACCAGCTGAATCCATATCAAAGAGAAAAATCAAAGAAACATATTGTTGAAAGTTTGAGGAAGATTGAATGAATAATAAGAAAGTTATGAGCATTTGAATATTGAGATCACTAATGCCATGTGGATCCTCCCATTGGCAATGCGACCAAGATCTGTGATGTCACACACGTACAACTCCCCCATTGCTTTAGTACTTATTTCACTTATATTCTCACTTTTATAGAATCTATCACAAGGTGAGGTGTTCTCTTTATGAGAGGACAAGTACAGAGGTTTCACAACATTATATCATTGATGAATCGTTTGTCATATGATTAGAAAGAGCAAAAAGAGATGTTTTGGGGTATATTTTCAGTGTCCAAAAGGGGAGAGTTGTTCATCTGTGATATCATAGATCTTGGTTGCGTTGCCAATGGGAGGATCTCCATAGCATTAGTGATCTCGACATTCAAATGCTCATAACTCTTCTATTGCTAGTCCTATTTTACTCAAACTTTTGTTGATCTTATTCTTTGATTTTTCTGCTTTCACAAAAGCTAACTTGCTCCAAGAGTTTCATTCTCCTTTAATGTCTAATTAGTTGTTAAGCCAATGCAGGTGCCTAAAGGCCCTGAACAATCAAAATACAAAAAATAGCTGAAATGTTTGGGCTGAACATTTGTGTCTATTTCATATTCTACAATGTAATGTACATGTACATGTACCCTAATGCTTAGGATCTAGTTACATCATGATTAGTCCCTAATTATACATGTGTATGTTTAACTTTATGATAATGATATAATATTTGCCGAAATTTGTCAAAGAATTTATAAGAAAGTTTTTGTCTCACCTGCGAAGCAGAGTGAGACAATAGGCGCCGCTTTTCCGACTGCAGCGGCGGCGTCAACACCAAATCTTGTTTTTGAAATGCCATCATAACTTAGAAAGTATATGGACCTAGTTCATGAAACTTGGACATAAGGTTAATCAAGTATTACTGAACATCCTGCTTGAGTTTCACGTCACATGACCAAGGTCAAAGGTCATTTAAGTGTCAATGAACTTTGGCCAAATTGGGGGTATCTGTTGAATTACCATCATAACTTTGAAAGTTTATGGATCTGATTCATGAAACTTGGAAATAATAGTAATCAAGTATCACTGAACATCCTGTGCAAGTTTCAGGTCACATGATTAAAGGTCAGAGGTCTTTTAGGGTCAATGAACTTAGACCATGTTGGGGGAATCAACATCAAAATCTTAACCTAAGGTTAAGTTTTTGAAATGATATCATAACTTAAGAAAATATATGGACCTAGTTCATGAAACTTGGACATAAGGTTAATCAAGTATTACTTAACATCCTGCTTGAGTTTCACGTCACATGACCAAGGTCAAAGGTCATTTAGGGTCAATGAACTTTGGCCAAATTGGGGGTATCTGTTGAATTACCATCATAACTTTGAAAGTTTATGGATTTGATTCATGAAACTTGGAAATAATAGTAATCAAGTATCACTGAACATCCTGTGCAAGTTTCAGGTCACATGATTAAAGGTCAAAGATCATTTAGAGTCAATGAACTTTGGCCAAGTTGGGGGTATTTGTTGAAAATTACCATCATAATTTTGAAAGTTTATTGGTCTAGTTCATAAAACTTGGACACAAGAATAATCAAGTAGCACTGAACATCCTGTGCGAATTTCAGGTCACATGACCAAGGTCAAAGGTCAATGAACTTTGGCCATAATGGGGGTATCTGTTGAATTACCATCATAACTTCTAAAGTTTATGGATCTGATTTATGAAACTTGGACATAAGAGTAATCAAGTATCTTTGAACATCCCGTCCGAGTTTCAGGTCACATAACCAAGGTCAAAGGTCATTTAAGGTCAATGAACTTTGGCCATGTTGGGGTATTTGTTGAATTACCATCATATCTGTGTAAGTGTATTGGTCTAGTTCATAAAACATGGACATAAGAGTAACCAAGTATCACTGAACATCTTGTGCGAGTTTTAAGGTCACATGACCAAGGTCAATGGACTTTGGCCATGTTGGGGGTATTTGTTGAATTACCATCATAACTCTGTAAGTATATTGGTCTAGTTCATAAAACTTGGACATAAGAGTCATCAAGTATCACTGACCATCTCATGCGAGTTTCAGGTCACATGACGAAAGTCAAAGGTCATTTAAGGTTATTGAACTTTGGCCATTTTAGAGGTAATTATTAGATTGCTGTCATAACTTTCAAAGTCTACAGATATAGTGTATAAAATGTGGATATAGGGGTAATCAAGTATCACTGACAAGTTTTAGGTCACATGATCAAGGTCAAACATCAATGAACGTAATATTGTATCATTATATGAATGGTGTTTTTAGTGAATAATTATTTTATAGTAGTTTTAAAAGTCAGCACTGCTGCTATCAGTGCTGCCACCAAACGGATATCCGAACGGTTTCCGCCCGCTTGGACGGATAACGGTTTTCATTTTTCAGGTTCGGGTATCCGTGGACACTGATTCACCACTTTCCTGTTACAAAAACTCATTAAATTTAGTAAGACTCACCAACAAAATTTATAAGTTTTAGTCGCCAATATAATCACCAATATCAATTTATTAGTTTTAGTCGCCAATATAATCACCAATATCAATTAATCTTCTTCGGTAATATATTCCCGCCGAAAACCATCGTTTTTATATCAGTTTTGAAACATGACCTTATATCAGTTTTGGAGCATGACCGTCCGTGAATGGAGTAAAGTTCCGTTCTGACAACGATGGCGATTTTACTATGGTGTCGCTTAAGATCGTTTTTCTTTCCCGTCTTATGTTTTGATGATTTCAAATGCGTAACTCATCGTATATTTTCTTACCTCGACTTTCAATGCGAGTGAAGAATGAAGATAATTTGAAACCATTTAAGCGTCAAATAAATGTTGATCGGGTTACTCGGGTGTGTCATGTTGTTTCTTGTAATTTATTCATCAAATGCAAAATGAATTCTACTTTTTCTCACAGCAACTTTGGTTGCAAATGAAGATGATTATTTTTGAAACTATGAAAAGTTGAAAACGTCGAATAAATGTTGATTGCGTATGTCATGTTGTTTCTTGTAATTTATTCATCAAATGCAAAATGAATTCTACTTTTTCTCACAGCAACTTTGGTTACAAATGAAGATGATTATTTTTGAAACTATGAAAAGTTGAAAACGTCGAATAAATGTTGATTGCGTGTGTCATGTTGTTTTTGTGATTTATTCATCAAATACAAAATGAATTCTTCTTTTTCTCACGGCAACTTTCGTTACAAATGAAGATGATTATTTTTGAAACTATGAAAACGTTGAATGAATGTTGGCTGCGTGTGTCATGTTGTTTTTTGTAATTTATTTAAATTGATATGCGTAACGAAATATTCATTTTCAGTACTTTTTTCTCACATCAACTTTCGATATGAATGAAGATAATTTTGAAACCACGTAAACGTCAAATACATTGGCCGTTTTATTTTGATTCTTTTGATTTATTTATCAAATCCGAAATAATGAATCATCCCTTTTCTTTCTTGAACTGTCATTTAGAATGAAACTGTCCATTATCTAGATGTCAATTGTATTTGTGTTATTGCAAATTTTAAATTGTTTACGTATGTTTATATTTTGATAACTTATTCGTAGAAACTTATATCAGGATCAAAACTTCATATTTTATTCTGGAAGAATTATTGAATTATGAAAGAATGATAATTGTCAATTGAAAATCTCTTTCATGAATTAATATTTAATATATAGATTACAAAACACACATTTTCCTTTATTTCAGTTTAAATGGCATATCCACTATAAATTTTGATATCCATCATCACGTAAACAACAATACTTAAAAGGCGGTATCGTGCCAGAAAGGTTTATGATGTGCGCCCGCCGAGTATGTGGTTGGTTGTGAATCAACGTGTTTTGCAGTAAAACTTACTGGTGATGAATGTAAGTGATTAGTTACTGTTACTGTGATTAAATCTTGTCTTGAATCTTTGTTAGAAGTGTGTGATTATGTTTCAGAAGTTGAGAAATGAGAAGCTTGGCTATAATTTGGGGAATGGGGAGAGACCCGACATGAAAATGAAAATATTCCAAGTACGATCCCATTTGAAGGTGTAGCGAGTGTAATGTGACCAAATATATATCGGACGATTCACTCCAGACACGTCCAGACAGGACAGCTCGTGCGTGAGCTGAATGATGTAGGCCTGTCTGGTTTTAGACTTTTAGTAATAGTAGACTCGCCCTTACACTTGTCTCGGTCAAATTCATTGCATCTTATTTCATTCGATCGGAACTAAAAAATAAGCAAACATACTCTCGCCACCATTAAATGGGATCGTAACTAGGCCCGACTTGTATAACTCAAATAAGACCCCTGTTACATCTGAAAGTTTCCTACCAGAGACCTGACCGAGTCCACTTGCACCCTTGACTGGATTATTGGTGGATTAGCTTCGCGAACGGACCGAGTCCGAAATGTGGTCTGTTTACATCACAGCGTTCATTCCCTCCCCTATCGGTACGGTTTCGAGCGGTATCAGATTACTGACACCAAAGGGCGCTCTCGATCTAGGTTCTGAATAATTTTGGCGCGCTAATTGAAGTTTACATTTCGTTACACTCGTCGGCTGCTAGCTCGCCATTTGGTATAGCGTACGTTAGTTGTTATTTCTAGATATTTAAAACCCCGAAAAGTACAGACCCTCGAATACATTATTAAGAATATTAATGTGTATTCCCTGATTCGGGAAAGTCGTAAGCAATTTCTTCGGGAAAGGATATGTTTAAAATGCTTCCTTCTTTCCACTCAAATCAAAGACTTTATCAATCACAATTCACATGTCGCATGCCGCAAAACATTTGAAGAACGACGGGGCTGGGGAGGGGATAGCGCGCGCTATGACGTAATTTGACAGCTGGCGAACGGACCGAGATAGGTTCGAAAGCTTGTGTGCGTTTACATCTACGAATCGGTGGACCGGGGCCGGCCCGATACCTACCCGAGACTACCTCTGGATGTGGTCTCGGGTAGGTTCGCTAAAAGGTGGCCCGAGGTAGGTTTGGGATGTTTACATCTGATTTCTTTCCGACCTGAGGTAGGCCCCGGGCCGGCCCGAGGTAGGGAATCTCTCAGATGTAACAGGGGTCTAATAGTCATTTACTAATAGCTTACACAGTCATACGATCTACATTTGTAGCCTTAGCCTCACGCTAACTCACATTAGTCAAATCCGATTGCAAAACAGATTCAACCCAAAATATTCAGCTTCTCGTAATTTCGTGGTTTTCAGAAATATTTTAATTAGCGCACGCTGACTCTCGCCATCATCGGATAGGTTCAAAACTCAAAAATAACTGAAAATCTTAAATATAACTCTTAGTGCAAATGGATATTATTTTTTATATTTCAGGGTAAAATTTCGGATACCCATCCGCCGTCCGGTTTTCAGTGTCGGGTATCCGAATATTGAAATTACCGTTTCAAGTCAGGCCTTGCTGCTATATTGAATCGCATGATGCAGGTGAGACCGCCAGAGGCATTCCACTTGTTAATGAATTTTCTTTTTTTTTGTACAGAACAAAAAGATAGGATAAGATGAATCACAGATTTGACAAGTTTTTTTTTTAAATGAAATGATTACTCCCGAAATCAATTTAGATATTTTAAGCCAGAGATAACTCCTTGATGAACTGAATTTGGTAGAAAAATGTGTAGATCTGATTATGTAGCCTGACATATATGCATGTTACTAAAATCAGCACTGCTAATCTGTGTTCGTATGTACAGCAATTCTAGCTCAGCTTTTGAACGATGGATGATTGTACTGCTTCAGGTTATAATGCTGCCCTCTGTAATTTGTTAGTCTACAGATATCTCTCTGAACCTATATGGAGATTATATTCATTTTCAGATATCCTCTAAAGATTTTTATACAGAATAGCAGTAAATTGGAATATGCCATTGTTCAATTGTAATAATACCTTGGAAGTAGGCATAGAATTATACAAAACTTAAATGTCTCTGAGTGTTTGTTATTGTTTTTTTGCAGATGGGTTCAGTCAAACCTGTGCAATCATTTAGAAATGCTTTTCATAACCTGTTCATTCTTATTGTTCAATTTCAATTTGTTTTATTTGATTTTCAACATTTCATTCTGTATCTAATCCACAAACATAAAATCTTTTACCATTACCAAATACCAAATTGATTTTAATGTCATGTAGTGGCATTCTAAATCCAATATGTTTCAGTCTTTGGCTGCTATTGTGAATATGTGTGTTTTTATCAATTACTCAATTTACATTTATCGGCTATACATGGCTAGTTTCCTTGATCATCACTACCTGATTTTAAATTGACATTCATTGAAAAGTAACTTTGAACTTGCCTTATATTTAGTCCTTATTATTTCCTAATAAACATTTTCGGCACATGGCGTATACAGAACATATTAAGAGTTATTATTTGACCATTAAATCAAGTCAGAGTTTCTGTGCGGTCAATGCAATGGAACTATTTCTTTATTTTCTTATGTTCTTGAAGAGTGAACCAGAGAGAGCTACATACAGCACTGTTGACCAGATTGATCATAGTGAGGGAATGATTAATACTAACATTTTATTTCATTTAAACAATCAGATAGTTATTCAGAGACCCATCACTTGCCAGACATAGCAACAAGTAATTTGTGCAAAATGGATAAGAAATGTAAATTTAAAATCCTGGTACACAGATGTTAAAGGCACCACAAGCATCTTTCATTGTCAATACTCACATTCCCATTGACAAAACAATGGGGAATGCTGAAGAAAGCACCTTTATGATTCCTGCTTGAAGCATAGTTTTGTTTGTGTGTGTTATCTATGAATGTCTCTTTGGATAGAACTATTTAAAGTGGCATGGTATTCCATCCCACTAAACTAATGAATGAACTTGAAATTATTGGAATCCTGTCTTCATTTGTGTTAGGTCAGGCAGTTGTGTTGCACAGGGAAATGGTACAGATTGTTCTTAAAGGGGTTGACAAGTTTTAAAAATAAAAGGAATGGAAAGATGTACCAAAATACATAGAAATAATGCAACAGATCTTGATAATTTTGAAGGTGTGAAGATAGATTAATTATTATTTCACATCTCCCTTGAACGCCTCCTTACATCATCCAGCCTCTCATTCTCAAGTCCGCGGCCTAATAAATATCACCTTGTGTGTCTCTCATTCAAACACACTCACTATCCTGACACACACAACACACTGTACGTGTTTACCCTGAGAGCATAGAGAGAGAGAGGGAGAGACAGAATGAATTCTTGTTACCTCCATGCACCAGTGCTCATCTCTCCCTCTCTCTCTCTCTCTCACTGGCTAGCCTGATCTGTCATTCCTCCTCCTACACACGATCCTGAAAGGAGCCTTTTAGTTATTACTGCAAGTCAATGTTTCCTCACTGATGTGAATTAGTATGTTTCGTTATATAGTGCCCGATGGAGGGAAACCTACACCAAAAAGAAAATTCAGTAAGTCTTTAATGTTCATTATTCACAGATCAAAAACCTTGCACATTATTGATTAGTTGTTTTTATTCGTTGCCACGATGTACCGCTTTACTTCATTGAAAGGGATTGATTTGCTATGATAGCAGAGATGCATTCGTCTGTTCATGGTTAATAGTACTACATGTAGTAGTGAATGTATTGAATTTGTGTTACTTCTGTTCTGAATGCCTGGATGTTGATAACCTTTGATGATGAAATATGTATTTATGTCTGTTTTGTTACAGGTCTACCTGACCTTTTTATTTAGAGAGCTTATTACATCTTTTCATGCCGACCAGTATATCTGCATCATTGTGTTGCTACGTGTAGGTCCTGATACATGTACATATGCTTATTTTCATTATCACTTGGTGGCTGCGGAATGAAGGGGGGGGGGGGGTCTGTGGCCCCACATGTTTCTTACATGTATTTATGAATTCATTTAGTTGTTTATACATACATACTGCATGACTATATACACAAATTAGTTATTAGTTATTAAATAGTTTTTTCTTTTCGCTGAAGTAGATCCCTCGCTTCTTTGCTTAAGGGTAAGGGCTGAAAATAATTATATTGTGATAAGTAGAGTAAAATTCACTGAGCAAAATGCTCAAAATTTCATCAAAATCTGATAAGAAACTTTTTCTTATATCATGAAGTCATGATTATTTCCTATTTTCATTTTGTATGTGTGTATGATTTGCCTCCCTTATAATAAATTAAGTTGCAGCAATAAATATCTCATGCATTAAATCAGTTGTCAGACCATTTTTTTTAGTTCTAGGAGAAGAAAATTCGAATAAGCATAATTTCAGATAATGAAATACAAAAGAACAAGTGAGGATATGACATCAGTTTGCTCAATGAATATTCATGAGGACATGCATAAAACTGTTTCACAGAAACGATGCAAGTCTTTAAAATGGCATTACTTTGTTTTTCCTTGTGTGATTTTGATCACATTTTCAGTGGTTAGCTTATCTGATTTTTCTTCATCTCTTCAAATTGTTTCCAGCCTGGATTACCCCATATGAAAAAGTCAGTGCCTATGGGGGCCGCTGAGTAGCCAGCAAGTTGACTTGTGTATAACAGGCGCATGGCTTGCGACCACTGCCTCCACCCAGGGACGTGAGAGGGCATCCCTGCTCCACCCTATCCTATTGCATGGTTAGGGGGGGGGGGGATCTGAGCGGCTTTTGCTTCTGAGTGGAAATGAGTATCTAGAGATTCTAGAGTACTGAAATTGGGGTCTGATATAGGGGGTTGTCAAAGCAGCACATCCCGGTACAGTGCCACCGAAGCAGTTATTGATGTTTTAGAAATCAAAACACATGTATACATTTTTATTTTATGAGTCGAGAAGTAGAAGTTTTGTACATGAATGCATTTTAAAACAAATTAACTCAAAGTTATATCCAATGAACGTATACCAGGAAGTTTTAATATTGAGGGTTTCCTTGTTCAGGTGATTAAGAGTGAGCTGTTTTAGATGTGACTTCCTCTAAAGTGATGTTTGCATTTATTACCAAGCTCTTTAAACATATTTGTCTGGCCCAACCTCTAATATTGACATAGCATTGCAGAACAGCAATAGGCCTGAATCGTGAGGCTGATGGAGCAAGCCATCATTAGTGAAGAATGGTTGGTTAGCAACTGATGGGTGTTTACAAAAAGTACAGTCCTCTGACCCCAGTCTGTATCATCTGATTCAGTTTCAATACCTGATTTTTTTTGCATTTCACAGTTTTCACAATTGAATTTCATACATTGGATTGTGAGCACGCTGTACTTTTTGTAGGCCTGGGACATTTTTGCAACATCTGCATGATTAATGTATATTTTCTGTGATCTGTGAAATAATAATAAAATTTTAATAGATTGAATATAAATGGAGCCTACATGCATGATGAACTCAACCTGGATCAAGTAAATTTGGGGGTCTTGGTTATGATATTGCAAAAAATACAGAAAAAGAAAGGTTCTTCGAAGCTGTCAAGATGTTTTGGTCTTATTTGTTTTAAACAAAATAGGCTAAATTCTGTAAATATACGTAATTTTCTATAATACTGTATGTAGCCCATGTATTGGCCTTCAAGTCAGAGGCTGAAAATGATCTATTACCATTCCTCAGAATCTGTCTTAAAAAATCATTGTCTTACATGGATGAGGATTAAGAAAATGTTTCTACAGATCCAAACTTCACTAGTCAAGATGCATGATACTGGGTTAATACCACTGCAGTTTTTGTAGTATATTCTTCAACCATCCGTCATTTATATAGTATCCTTATATAGTGACCGTATTTACAGCAGGTAGTATTAGACATGTTGAGGATTATATTTCCCTGAATCAGTGTATGTCAATAACCATCCATCAAATCATGTCATGGAAGGGAGAGGCTACACCTATTTTTACTTGCTGATGATATTCCCTGAATTTACATCATTTACAACTTGCTAAAGTAAACAAGATTAGATTGAATACCGGATGTCCATCGTGTTCTCTCTTTTGTGTATTTGTGCTCCAACTTCATGCATTGGCTTTTAACTCTTGTTATACTGAAGAGTACATGACCCAACTTCATAGTGTGATCTTGAACTCCATAAAATCAGTGCATTGCTCTGAATTGTGAATGAAAAAAGTAGTACTCAAAGTTGTTTTCTTCAATGATGTCCATATTGTCTCGAGGCTTGTTAAAGAATTGGTATGGTACATGTTACCATGTTTGTGATTATTGAATGGCATGGAGATGTCACTTGTGACATAAAAGGCCAAGGATACAATTATTTCCATAGTGCTCTTATCACTGAGCTGTCATTAGGTATCAAAGTCAATTGTAAAGTTGAGATTGCAGTGTCATTGTATATCATGGTGTTGAGGAATACTCTTTTTGCTGGGGGAAGATTCTGTAAAACTCATTATTTTAATGCCGTGATAACAGTGGCTTTAAACTTGTAGTATACCCCCATTCATGAATTCACTGTCAAATAGTCCAGATTGGATTGGGATTAAAAAAAATGTGTCTTGTAAAGCAAAATTGCATTCTTGAATTCATATTAATATTTCTTATATTTTACAAAGTGCAGCAAGAAAATAGTGGGGTACATATCAAGGAGGTTTGCATGCATATATTCCTGTTTGTTTATCAACATCCAGTTGGCTTTTGCTCTTACCAAGTGACATTTTATATTACATGGAAAGTTTGATCAACTTGGGGAAAAAGATACCCTAATTTGGTGGATTCACAATACGGTGCGCCATCTATCGGTTGCAGCGAATAGGCCAAAATTTGCATTGCATCATGGAGAAAAGTTTACATTTGTTGTGCGTGCTAGCTAGTACTAAGAGTGAATGCATACATGCGATTATTCAGTGCTTGCCGACGCGGCTCAACTGGATTTGCTGTTAACTAGGGTCTAGGAGGTAGAGAAATTTTCCCGCTTATTTCTTTGCGAAATTTAGACCGTTTTTGGTGAATCCTTGCCATATGGTTTTCATTTTTTAACGACTAGCACTGCGTGCTGCCTGCGCCTGTGCGTGATGTCGACCCCATGTTAGAAATTTGGCCTATTCGTTGCAATGGTGTGTACCTATTGTGACCCCACCGAATTGCAAGTAAATAAAGTCTAGGAACCAGGACTTGATTTAGTGGAGATTAACAGCATAATGAGCATATTACTTTTTTTCTTTTTTTATGTGTTTTTCTTGAAAAGCATTAAACATGCAGCATGCCTTTATAAAAAAAGCTACCCTTTTCACAATGTTGTGTGTGTAGATCTTGCATATAAGCAGTGATATCCTGGTATTTTAGTGTCCTCCCCCTGTCACACCCATATGTGCTTATAAAGTACATTGGCTGTGTTGAATCTTGGAATGAATGCTGATATGGTACTTCCACCCATGGATTTTGCTTCCTTCTCTTTTGTCACCAGAATCAAATTTGTTCAGGAGTAGAATTGAATGAAATTGCTCAATCAGGCTTTAATATTAGTTATTGTCAAATACAAAAGGTCTTTGTTTTCTTTTTTGTGTGGGCAGTTGTAAAATGATATTAGAATTCAGGAAATGTGAATTATAATGTGATAAAACTTTGTATAAAACTAGGTTTTGAAAGGTTATCCCTGTATTGTCTACATGTCATTGTGCCAATGGCACCAGCCCTACACTGATTACTGTAAGTTATGCTGTTGTCTATTTCAAATTTATTTATGGATCAGTTTGTACTCAATGTCATACCTTGCAAGCCTCTTGCAAGCTTTCAGGTTATCAAGAACAATCTTTGCAGAGGATGGCAGAAAAATTAGGTGAAGTCAATTTATTATCACTTTGGTTATCAATGCCTTACAGCAAAATCAAAGCAGTTAAGTCTACTTAACAGTGTTCCTTAATCACTTTCATTGTTGTAGAGTTTTTTTTCCTAAATCTCCTCCAGAATGAACTTTTAACTCTAACACCAATTACTCTGACCTACTTGGCATGTGCTTTGAAACTGATTGTCCTTGTAAATACACAATTGAAGTAACTTTATGTTTACCTAGTCTGGCTCTGTGGGGTATACTTATTTTGTTGCATGTTTCGGTCACATCAAAGGTTTCTATGCATCAGGTAAAAATCAACATTGCCTTTAATTGAAATAGACCCAACCTTCAAATTCATTGATTTGGAAGAAGTGTGAAAAAATTCATACTCCCTGTTATTGACATGCAATTAAACAAGATATAAACCTATGCTGAATTAAAAAGAAAAGAAGGAACAATTTGAAATGCTTAGTAAAATCATTTATTTCAACAATGCACTGATTTCATTTATGTTAATTTCAATATTTGCACTGCAGTATAGTCCTAAAGACTGACTAATGCCATCTGCTATGATTTCTAATGCTGTGACTGACTATGTTTTGTTCCAATCTTTGTAATGCTGAAATATAGTGGACCTACATTAAAATGAATGAATCAAATAATTAAAAATGAAATAATAGAAAGTAATGGTAATATTAGTAGGATTGTCATTGTTGTGTGACATACACAGGCCTGAATATTATCTGGAAGATGCACTGCTAGTACATGTATGCGTAGATAGTGAGTGATTCATGATTTGGCCATTTTGTGAGTGGTACAACAATCATATATCTCTGATCATATTCTAGGCCATGGTTGGTATGGGGTGGAATGAGAGGAATGTAATCTACCAACAAAGGTCAGAGGTCATGTATTAGAGGGGATCAATGTTTCTGTTTGACTTGCCATCTACAGCTGATGTTAACCTATTCCATTCAAAATAACAAAAATGTGTGATTTAAAATTTATCTGTTGAGAGTAATACTAGGTGGTTTCAAACTGCCTCGATTAAATCCTCATTAAATTACGAGAACTTTTTAAGGCTAAAAAATACCCATTAATTATTCCTGCATTCACACCGCCCCAAAACATACCCTTTGGGACAAGTTCCTGAGGTAACGAGCATGCGCAGTATGGTCTGATAAGCAAGCAAGGTGCGAGATTCAAAATCACTAGCTCAGCAGCCACCCACGTCGCCACGCCCAACTACACGCTGGGCTAAAAGTTCGTGTGAATTGCTTTCACCCTGCCAAAATACCTGCGACCTTGGACAAATCCTGTGAAAGTTCTTGTAAAGTTGACAAGTTCCTACTATTTAGTGGGTATTTTCTTTCAGGGAGATTATGCGTAATTTGCTTTCACGTTGCCAATATTACCTGGTATTTTGTGATCGGGGTAAATTTCCCGATCAGAAAGTTACTGGAACTGACGAACTTCGAGTCGGTCTGAAACCACCTATTGTATGAGTTTTCAGTTCCAACATAGAGATAGAATCTCTACGGTTCATAAAGAGGTCTATAGAGATCTAGTCCCATAACAAGCCCTATAACATTGTATTATTGAGGCTTGTGAAACTTTTTTTATAGGTAAGAAATTACTGAAATAATTTTTTTTTTCATGTACATGGTTAAGCTTTTTAATAAATTTTATTTTCAGTCTTTGTTTCCCTTCTGAGCATGAAATAGACTTGTATCTAGATCCATTTTTTGCTTGGTCTTTCAAACAAAGCGCATTGTTCTACTATCTGATCAAGACTGAATTATTTTGAGCTGAATCAGGAACTCATCTTTACCTGCTGCAATACACTGGATGAATCTGGCTTCAGTTATAATCTCACAACAAAACCTACAGTTTGTCTTTGAAAAGTTAGACCAGTTGAGATACAATACATGATGGGCCCATAGATACCCTGTGAGTCTTACGGGCTGATCTTCTATACTTTTTTTGCATATTTCTGTCATACATCAAACATCTGTCTCATCTTTTTAGATCAAAGGTCTTTCTAGTTTCAATATCTGTTCAGAGAGTTACAGGGGTTCTTTCAGGTATTGCTTGTTATTATTTTGTACCCATGTACACGTCCATACATACACAACCTTATTGCAGAGGGTAGACTTAACAAAAATTATTCTTTCATTTGATTTTAAATATATTTGTTCATTATTTTCGGATGAAAATGCACATCTTATATTTCAAAAACCAAACTGTATATAGTTGACCCTACTTTTTTTTGCACTTATTTACGAGAATACCTAGTGCTTAGCCTAAAAGATCATTGTATTATAAACTCCTAAAGTCCTAATAAATTGGGGGGGGGGGATAGAGACCCAATGGGGATCAGTGAACTACTTTTAAAAGTGCATTTTTGGATTTCATTCAGGTTTTTGTTGTTATATAAAAATATGAAAGGAGTCAACATTTTTAATGTCTTCTTTTCCATGCAGAAATACTTTTATTAGATTTTTTCCCATCCCAAATAACTGCATCCTGTACTTTCAGCAGTTTAAGATGGTACAATGTAGTTAGACATGAAGAGTGACAGTTGTCCTACTTTTGTTCCAATCGATGACATTTCTGCTCTCCCATGTGTCATTTAAATCAGCATCCCAGAATTGCTGCAGTATTTTGCTTAAGAACAGCTCCAATTATCGGGCTTAGAAAACAGGCTTTATTGTGCTTTTCACCGGCCTCAAGACCGTGACGTCACGTTGTGTGAGAAGCGTCGTTATTCCATAGGTTTGTACACAGAACAAGTAGAATGCCTCTGGCGGTCTCACCTGCATCACGCGATTCAATATAGCAGCAGTGACTTTGAAAACTAATATAAAATAATTATTCACAAAAACACCATTCATAGGATACAATACTACATTCATTGACATTTGACCTTGATAATGTGACCTAAAACTTGTCAGTGATACTTGATTACCCCTATATCCACATTTTATACACTATGTCTATAAACTTTGAAAGTTATGACAGCAATCTAATAATTACCTCTAAAATGGCCAAAGTTCAATGACCTTTGACTTTGGTCATGTGACCTGAAACTCGCATGAGATGTTCAGTGATACTTGATGACTCTTATGTCCAAGTTTTATGAACTAGACCAATAAACTTTCAAAGTTATGATGGTAATTCAACAAATACCCCCAACTTGGCCAAAGTTCATTGACCTTACATGACCTTTGACCTTGATCATGTGACCTGAAATGCGCGCGGGATGTTCAGTGATACTTGATTACTCTTATGTCCAAGTTTTATGAATCAAATCCATAAGCTTTCGAAGTTATGATGGTAATTCAACAGATACCCTCAATTTGGCCAAAGTTCATTGATCCTAAATGACCTTTGACCTTAATCATGTGACCTGAAACTTGCACAGGATGTTCAGTGATACTTGATTACTCTTATGTCCAAGTTTCATGAATCAGATCCATAATCTTTCAAAGTTATGATGGTAATTCAACAGATACCCCCAATTTGGCCAAAGTTCATTGACCCTAAGTGACCTTTGACCTTGGTCATGTGACGTGAAACTCAAGAAGGTTGTGCAGTAATACTTGATTAATCTTATGTCCAAGTTTCATGAACTAGGTCCATATATTTTCTAAGCTATGATGACATTTCAAAAACTTAACCTTAGGTTAAGATTTTGATGTTGATTCCCCCAACATGGTCTAAGTTCATTGACCCTAAATGACCTTTGACCTTGGTCATATGACCTGAAACTCAGGCAGGATGTTTAGTAATACTTGATTAACCTTATGACCAAGTTTCATGAACTAGGTCCATAAACTTTCTAAGTTATGCTGTCATTTCAAAAACTTAACCTTCGGTTAAGATTTGGTGTTGACGCCGCCACCGCCGTCGGAAAAGCGGCGCCTATAGTCTCACTCTGCTATGCAGGTGAGACAAAAACTGGGTGATTTTTTTGCTTTCCAGATTACGCATTTCATTTTCTTCACTTCTATCACAGAGTGATATCACATATATTTTTTCCTGCACGCTTGAATTTATGAAATCTACAGTTTTGGACTAAAGGACAAGTCCACCCCAACAAAAAGTTTATTTAAATAAAAAGAGAAAATCTAACAAGTACAACACTGAAAATTTCATCAAAATGGGATGTAAAGTAAAAAGGTTATGACATTTCAAAGTTTCGCTTAAATTCACAAAAAAAACAGTTATATGCACATCCTGGTCGGTATGCAAATGAGGAGACTGATGACGTCATCCACTCACTATTTCTTTTGTTATATGAAATATTCTAATTGTCAAGTGGAACAACAGTTAATTCCTTCCTGAACATGTGGAATTAGCATTGTTGAATACTATATGGTTCAGTCAAGTTGGTCCTTATTGTCAAATCTATAACAAATGAAATATTGTATAATTCAAACAATAAAAAACAAAAGAAATAGTGAGTGATGGACATCACGGACTTACTCACCTAGTTGTGCATATCACTATTTTGTGAAAAATAAGCAAACTTAAAAATGTCAAAACTTTCTTATTTTACATCCGATTTTGATAAAATTTTCAGCGCTATGCTAGTTTGATTTTCTCTATTTATTCAAGTCAGCATTTGCCTGGGGTGGACTTGACCTTTAAGGGTGTCAAAAACAATAAAATAATGATAAAAGGGTATCTATTTCGCTAGGAAAGCTACGTGTTTAGGGTCAAATTTGCGTGGGTATAAAAAAGACTAAAATGTTTTATAAATGATGTAGGATGGGGGGGTCGGGTGTCCAGACACTTTATATTTTAAAGTAGGCAGGATGTCCTTTCAGAAGTATATTCCACAATGAAATAAAATTTTGAATGATATAAACTGCCTCTGAAGTAATTATGTGAGCTATTTGCATTCACAAGCTAATGCATAACTTCACTACCACATCAATATCAACACAGTCTAAACGCAGTACATTTAGACTATCAGCATAGAACAACCTAAAGATACTCATTCAAACCAGTCCTGCTGGATATATCAAGTCCCTGAATATAATTGGAAAATAAAGTAATTAAGATACTTGGATAGTACATCTAGCCTTTCATGTAACTAATTAGTGGATAATTATCCTTCAGAGTCACTTAGGATGAGACATGCGAACAAACTTCTCTCTTCGACCCGTTCAAGATGGAGTATTGATTAGAAGGGAACAACATATTTCACACAGCAGGTGTTATATTAATGATGACTTTGACATAGCACTTCAGAATCATATCCAGTAAAACTATATAGTACTTTGCAATGTGGCATTCCTGTTTGCAAAGAATCAATGTCCACAACTACATGTATATTCTACGCTTTAAAAAGTCTATTCCAACTTGTCATCTTTTCAGTTTTGAAAAGAAATGAACAATTAAAACAGTCTTGAATGAATTAATTACCCCTCCCCCTCCAATGCTTCTGTGATAATATACATTTTCTCTAATCTGATCAAAATAATAAATTATGTGTAGGTCTACAAATGTACTATGAAAATATGGCAAAATGTGAATCATCTTCCGTTTCTGGATCTAAATTTGAACAAAAACTTCAAATAGGATTAGATATGGCAGTAAATAGTGCAAAATTTCAAATTAGAAAGTTTTTCTTTCTTCTTGTACCCGGTTACCTGAATTTGGTCAAGTAACTATGACATAGTAGACTTAATAAATATGTACAATTTATTAGGACTTTAGGAGTTTATAATACAATGACCTTTTAGGCCAAGCACTAGGTATTCTCGTAAATAAGTGCAAATAAAAGAAGACCGACTTTGACTGTCAGAACGGCCATTAATTGTCTATTAAATTGCATAAAGTTTACATTGCTGTATTTAGTAGTCTATAAACTTTTGATTGGTATATGATTTGTCATTTTCATTTTTGGGTCCGGTCTGGGTCTTTAATATGAATTTGAATTTGAATTTATTAACAAACTTCATTCATATGGCATGAATATTTTGTTTTTAAATATATACAATGATAACATAAACAAAAACATTCATAACTGTATGTCGTATAAATCAGTAATACATCAATACATAGATTTCCAATTATTATAAAGATATACATCTATATACAAAGAGAAATTACAAATTGAAATTTAACATAAAGAAGGTGTAGCATAATGCAATATACATAAGTTATCTAATTATCGAATACAAATCAGGAAGTAAATAAATGTATAACGTTAGAGATATATCTTTGGTAATGGTGGCTTTGGTGGATGTTAGATAGCATAAATGAAATTTAAAAAGAAAAATGTACTTGATGTTAAAACTCACCCCTCTTATTTATAATCGCTTTGAAGAACTTACAAAAATTATCAATTATGTTTTCATTATTAAGTTTCATTATGAATATAAATTTGTTTTCATCGCTAAGGTTCTTAAACTGTTTATACATTTCAGCTATTTTGTCAAAAAACACCACCCTTTCAGCTGTGTGTACATTACATTCTATTATCGTGTGATACTCATCCCCAGCCCTTCCTGAATTACAATTATTGCACGTTCTCAAATGTGAGGTATTTTATCTGGACGTCTATGTCTTCCAGTTTCAATGGGTAAATCGACAGATGTTTTTCCGTATTTTCTGATTTTTAACAGTTAAAAGATATTTCTCTGTTTGTATTTTCTGTTTAAAAAGTTTATAAGTTCTCAATTTTTTTTGTTCAACATCATTTGCTCGATCATTACGTAAATACAATAAGAACTGGCGATTGAAAATATCTTCAAGTTTGTTTTTTATTTCTTCTTCTACTACTCTATCACTATCGACTATCTCACCTAGTTCTAAACAATTCTTATTCACATCCAAATATATGTTAAATCCCTTAAGAAGGTGTTGCAGATTTCCTAGCCAGCATTCGCAATTATTCTCAATTATCTTTTTGTTTTATTCAAAGGAGTGATGTAGCAAAGAATCTTCATCTATACTTCTCATTCGAGCATAATATTTTCCCAAGTTTCCGCTAATTTGTGTTATCAACGGATACATTCCAACTTCTGCAAGTATTGCTAAGTGGCTGCTCCTTTTGTTAATTCCTAGGACATTTCTCAACCATTGAAACTGGACACACTGAATTTCATTTATCAAATACAACTTTGAATCACCATTTGCAAGCTCCGCTAACTTTTTAAAGTTCACGGTAAAAGCGCCCCATACCTCTGAACCATATAAGAGTATTGGCTTTATTAAAGAGTCAAATATTGGTGATGCCGTTTTTATATTTGGAAGATTGTAACCAAAGGATTGAAATAATTTGAATAATACTCTCTTGGCTTTATCTGCCAGATTAACTCTTGTATCTTTGAATGAACCGCAGTTATTGAAAACCAAACCTAAATATGTTGCATGTTTAACAACTTCAATGTTCTGACCGTTCACCTTGAAAGCCTGATGTTTCAAATTTTTTCCATTCTTGTTACAAATCATCATTTTTGTTTTGTCAGTATCAACATTCAATAGCCATTTATCACAGTAAATACCAAGTTTATCTAACAATGTTTGCATTCCACACCTTGATTTTGATACCAATACAATGTCATCTGCATACATTAAACAGTTGACTAACTTTCCATTCAACTCAACTGGATCAGTGTCAGTAATTCCTAACTCATGAGGCAAGTCATTTAGATAGAGGTTGAAAAGGGTGGGACTTAATGTACACCCTTGTTTTACACCTCAATTCAGTGGCGGACCGTGACCCGGAGGAGACAAAGCATTGGAGGGGCACAGCATTGTTCACAAACAATGCAGTGCCCCTCCAATCAATTGTCTCCTCCGGTCACGGTCTGCCACTGCCTCAATTGCTTCCAAAACTCTCAGTAATCCCTATGTTACGTACGTAACATGCCCTTGAAAAAAACATCCTTTTTACATGTTTTTTGGCCGCGCATGGTATCCACTCGTCAGTGTGAGTGCCCCCCCCCCCCTGGATTTTCACTTTTGACAAGATTCTTTATGAAACACTCCTCTGATCCCAAGATTATCAATAAAATCTGAGAATAATGAACCAGTTCTTTCATGGAGGTGAAATTGGCTCATGTTATCATTCAAAATATAGTAAAATGTAATCTTGACCTTTATGCTGAATAGCTGGTCAATTCACTGAGTAGGGCCTTGTGCACTTTACATTTTGTTGTCTTTTAGTGTTTTGGCAACCAACATCAGGCTAAAGCCAGAGCAAGATTGTAATTTATGGACTTCAAGATGAGGGAAGACTTGCTTGCTTCATCTTATACATACATGTATAGTACCTCAGATCAACAGACTCTCCTGAATCTCCAAATGATGACGAAGCACCTGCTGAGCTTGAACTTTCACTGCTGTTTTGACAGTTGTTAGATGATTTGTAATCTTTTGTTAGATTTTAAATTCCTTTGGGTGGTAGGAGTCCTCTTTTCTGCTAGAATGCAGCAAATAGTTACTAGTATAGTCATACTACTTTAGTAACATGACAGAGATGAGAAGTCATTCGCTCTCAGCAATCTTCCACTTGATAACACCACTGAAGTTCCTCAATCACACCTATATTTTTACATGATATGACCCTCCTCACAGCCAGTCTCATACATTTCCTTGGTTGTACCAGTAGATTTATTATTAAATATGAAGTTATTGAATCCATGGTTTAAACCAGTATATCCATGGTTAAACAGTTTTTGGGTGACGAAAATGAAAAGCATGTGAATTAAAATAAAAATCCTGATATCCGCTCCCATTTGTAGAGGATACCCCCCAAAACCCCTTTAATAAACCATTACTTAATTTCAAAGAAAATGTGAAAGAAAGTTGTATAATCCCCCTCAAATATAAATTAGTTTCATCCAATCAGAGGATTATAGAATAAGCATCATAGCCCAGCTTATTGTTATATCTAAAATACGATAAATTCACTGCAATAAAGTAGTTCATTCGCAATCCTTTGATCATTACTCTCATTACCAAAAAACCTTCATCACAGTTTCATCAAACCAATATCTGTTTCAGCAAGTGGTGATTAGGGTTTGTAGTATAAAGTAACAGGTAATTTATTGTTTGTGATGAGATGCACATATCTTCATTGTTGCTATCTCTCCCATTTCTGATTTAATTAAAAATCCACTTTAGAGAGTGGGATGGTCAAGATCTGCATGGTCCAATTACCTGGTGTGCAATGCACCATGGGCATCATGTGACACCAATCCATTATACGAAGGATTTATATTTCATTCCTGGAGGCGGTGCTTTCGTCTCTGGATGTTTTTCTTGTGTTTGAGGTGGGATCATCTTTGCATGTTTATATCAAGGGATCCAAAGTTAATCAAAATATTTATGACCTTTAAGTCCTTGTTTGGAATTATTTACATTTATGATTAGTACATAATATCAGATGGAGAACTGTAATTTGTATTAATAGAACTACATGTAAGAACTGATAAATGCCTGTAAGAAGATCTTCTGAACAAATTGCAGGCATTCACATTCAAGGGTTTTGTAGTGACCCTTATATATTTGAGAAAAATCGCAACAAAATAAACTCTAAAAACTCATCAAAATGTAGACTAATATGTTTTATAAAGCGATGTTGCAACATGCAAGAAACAATTTTAATAACTTAGCTCTGTCCAAATGCTTTTTAAGGAACAATACATCAATAACTTAACATGTGTAATGACTTTTCGGTTTATTGTTTATAAGTGTAATCTACCCATCTTTTCCAGGTTTCTGTATTGAACTCCATTAAACCATAACATAATGCAGTATTTATGCAATATTCTCTGCTTTTATATATGGTTATTATGAACCAATAACTTTTCTGGTGTTTACAACCCTAAGTACATGTCTATGACCTTATGAGGGAATTGCTTGTTGTCGTTTGATTTAATAGATCTCTCTATGACTGCTCTCTATCCAAATATTGGATTATATAATATTTAGTCATCTACATAATTGTATAGAGTGCATTTTGGTGTTCAGTCATGTATAAAGCAGAGGATGACAAAAGTAAAATAAAATTCTCTTACTGACAGACATTATCATTGCTATCGGTCTTTAGTATCTTGATGCCATGAAAAAATTCCATTCTTTTTTTAGTACTTTGCATGCATACTTCTCACATTCCTCTTCCTCTATTTGAGCTTTCATCGTTGAACCTTTGTGATTCATACCTCGCATCTATTCTGTCATCAGATATAATTTGGAAGCCATCGTTATCCATCATCTCATTCTGTATTGCCAATACGATGAATAATTTTCATTCCATTACTGAATAGATATTTCCTTTTTCTCATCTGCCGATAGAGGAAAGAAAAGTGCAACTACCTTTGGATCATAAAATGATAATAAGCCTTTCCCTGTAAACAAATTTCCAATATAGCAATCAAGACCTGAAATTATTTCTTTATGATGTTCAAAGACATTTTGAATGACATAACAAACGTCATCCCTTTCCAGTTTCTCTTACTCGGCCTTCATCACAATCCATTTACGGCCAAAGATACTCTGATAGGAGTTGAAATTTTGATACGAGAGCACATCATGTGTAACTAATACAATCCACTCTACTCTTGTCAAGAAACTTTTACAGTAACATGCTGGGTTATGTTAACCAGTGAAAAGGGGTAGCAAGGGATGCATTTATTGGACATACAATGTCTTGATGTACCTAATAATACTGTGCTTTATAGATAGCATTCAAATACCCTCTTCGATGTTGTGTTAAAACTAAAGTTATTTAAGATTTTTGAAAAATGTTTGTCTCCAGTATAAAGTGAACTGCATGAATTAACAACAATTCATCTTCCTCTCTATTTTAAAAGTATTGGGCCTATACTCATATTTGAAGTAATTGTAAAAACCTTTTGTATGTTTTTCTTCAAATCTTAGCCAAGGATTTCAATGGATTGCATTTTTATCTCCACTTTATTTAAGATTGAGATCGGAGATCATGCATTTAGATTTCTCATGTTGGTTATTGAATATTCTGACATTGATCAATCTTGAATTTATGAAGTCTGGAAACAACTGCTTACATGTATAGATGGATCATGTCTCAAAACATGCTTGACCCTGGTTTCCATTATTAAGTAACTCTTAAATGGGAAGTTCAATGATTCAGTGTTAATATCCAAAAGTAAATATTTGCACAAGGTCTTTCTCATTTTATTATGGATTTAGCTGTTGTTCACATGTAGGCCTAGCAGTGGATAGTGAATTAGCATACACTGTCTATATCTATCTATCTCTGAATGTAGAATGAAGGAGAACATAAGTTTATTATAAATGGTCATAAAGTTTTGAAATAAAAATTAATCTTGTTTTTCTGTTTTCACTTCAGAAGGTAATACATGAGTTATGAAATTCTTTTTGAAGCAAATTCAATTATACTCATCGTTCTCAATGATGCTGATCAGTTTCAATGATTTACTTTTGTCAGAAATGTGTGCCTACAATTATGGTTGTATGCAGGGGGGGGGGCAGGGGCACTCCCCCTTGAAATTTTGAAAACTTACATTGTTTTTACTGAAAATTTTCACAAAATCCACCAAAAGTATGCACAAAAGCCGTCATTTTCACAATACAATGAAAAATAATGTCAATCAATGGTATTATTTTCACTTATAATGCATGGTCAAATTGTGAAATTTTGCAATTTTGTATACTGCCATGGTTGCACATGAAAATAAAAGCAAAATTGTGAAAACAAGGACTTGTGAAATGAAAAGAAAAATTATCATATATAGGTGCCATTTTTTTAATTTCTAGTTTTATTGTGAAATGAAAAGAAAAATGATTATATCTAGGTGCCATTTTTTTTATTTCTAGTTTTATATGTAGTTTACTACATATTGCACCTTCATCCAAGGTGTTGAGAAAGCATTCACTAGGTGGTTTCAAACCGCCTCAATCATGAGAATCCCCGTTAAATTACGAGAACTTTTTTAGGCTAAAAAATACCCATTAATTATTCCTGCATTCACACTGCCCCGAAACATATCTTACGGGATAAGTTCCTGAAGTTACGAGCATGCGCATTATGGTCTGATAAGCAAGCAAGGCGCGAGATTCAAAATCACTAGCTCAGAAGCCACCCAAGGCGCCTGCGCCCAACTACACGCTAGGCTAAAAGTTCCCGTAAATTGCTTTCACATTGCTAAAATACCTGCGACCTTGGACAAATCCCCGCGAAAGTTCTCGTACTTTTGAGAAGTACCTATTTAGTGGGTATTTTCTTTCAGGAGGATTACGCTTAATTTGCTTTCACATTGCCAATATTACCTGGTATTTTCTGATCGGGGTTAATTTCCCGATCAGAAATAACCTGGAACTGACGAACTTCGAGACAGTCTGAATCCACCTACTCTTATCCTACAATATTGGGGATCTAAGTTTTGCTATTGAAAATATTCTGTGAAGTGACAATTGAAGGTATGCACCTCTATATGTACAAAAAATAAGGTTTAGAAAGTACAGTTAGTGATTCAAAAAGTGAGCTAAAATTTCACTTTTTTTATTTCTCAAACAAAATCAGAGCGTAAACTATTTTCTAACATAATTCTATAGATATTTATTTACTCACTGTAATATTACAATGTATTTTCCATGAAATAATTTGATTTTATTGTCATCTGATTGACTATGTACACACGTATTGGCAGCTATTTGCATACTCATTAATATTCATAAGTCACATGACCAAGGCTTTTAAGGTTGTAAGATTGTGTTCACAAAATTCAACATTTTTGCACTGAAACCGATTTTTTACAAAGTGAATCTAACAAAACACAATTTCAAAAGATTACTCGTACAGATCAAACCGTGACATAATGAATTTTCAGATCTAAAGGTACAAAAAAGTGAAATTTAAGCCACTTTTTTCCACACTTTTTTAAAGTTTGTAACTGTTTTTACCGGGACATATTTATGTATAAAGCACACATCAGCATTTATTGTATTAGAAGCATACAGTTTTGCACATGTATGGTTTGCACTAGTTATGCTTCTTTGAAATGCTATGGAAATGTTTTGTACATTTTTTTATAGTGAAAATGTTGGGACCCTGGCGATTCGCGAAAATTTCTGTACGCGGCTTGTACAGTACATGAATTGCCAATGTTCATGACTGACATATTTTCTGGTGATATGTGTTCATAAGTGAGTGGCATGATTAGACGTCATTTGTAGACTCAGGATGACAGCTGTTTGCTTCATTTACTCCCTCTGGGAATAAAGCTATCTTGAAAGATAGAATCAGAGAATCTGTTTATCTCAAGGATTTTTTTTCATGGATGGGGATGTACGGTAGATCCAGCTTATTTCCAGAAGGCTGCTTTCATTTCAAATGTGTAACGTTATCTATCTAAATCTTTATAATTTTATGAAATGCTTGTCAGAAGACCCACATTTTTGCAATACCATTTCCTGTTTTTATTGAGAAAATAACAAGCAAAAATAATATGAAAATAATTCAATGGGGCCAACATTATGATTATGTTCATGATAATACATACATTTCATAACTGTATTTATATTTCTTTTCTTTCACGGAGGTATGATTTTATGGGTTCAGTTCAGGGTTGTAATAAAAAACGTTTTTTATTAAAAAAAACAAATAAAACGCTTTTTAATGTTTTTAACGTTTTAAATCGTTTTAAAACGTTTTTTTCCCAACGAACGATGTAATTTTCTGTAAATCAATTAAACTGTACATTTAATACAGTATGATTTAAGCTCTTGATGTTTTAAATACATTTATGGAGTATTAGTAAGAGATGACTACAATTTTTTTTACTGAATTTCCAACAGAAAAGAATTTTCCCCCAAATAACAAAATCAAGGAAATTGAATGCCGAAAAAGTAAGTTGACATTTCATAAGTTTATTCCTCATACATATGATGTAGTCTCAGGGTTTTTTTAGTCTTGTCAATCTAGGGGGTGAGAAGAATTTGCACAATGTAAGAAAATGACATAATCTATAGACTATAGGTTTTCAATGCTTAATTTCATTTACTCAATCTGCTTTATTTCATTTGAATCAATTACATGTATACAAATTTTAAGTAATAATAATGATAAAAGTCCGCTTTTATATCGCGCTTAATACATTGGAACGACATGTCTAAGCGCTTTAAAGATTTATTATTACCACAATCATCGGATTCAATCAGTCATTCCCGCACACAATGTATGCACATCCTCCACTCCCTGGGTAGTATTCAAGTCAGTCGCCAGTGAGGCGCACTCAGTACTGGATAAGCTACAATGACTTTTACATTCTACCGGGTACCCATAAGTGCAGGAAATACAAAATTGGGTTTAAATCTATAAATATTAGGCCCATGAACTGCTTATTTCTTTAATTGAGGAATTCTGATCAAATTGTTTTTTTAATGTTTGTTTTAACTGTTTTTTTTTTACATATTTCTTATCTACAGTTTTGCGGTTACTTTTGTGTGTTTTTAATGGAAATTATTGGCAATAATTTTCCAATCATTAACAAAAAGTACAAATATTGATACAGATAAAAATGTTGGCGAAAAATTTGCATTGGCTTTATACATGAAATCACGATATTGAGCAATTCTGGTCTGTCATGCACTTGTAATATCATTGAGCTATTAATGTGTTGATAGCTCCATGGTAATATCATAACCACATATCCATGCATGTATCCAAAAAATAGTCTTGAACAATATGGCATGGCCCTGTTGTGCTTATGGATTTATCATAGAAATTTTTAAGGGGGCCATTACGGTCCCCTGGGAGTGTTAGGGTTAAAGGTCAAGTCCACCCCAGAAAAATGTTTGATTTGAATCAGTAGAAAAACAAGCATAATGCTGAAAATTTCATCAAAATCGGATGTAAAATAAGAAAGTTATAACATTTTAAAATTTCGCTTATTTTCACAAAACATTTATTACAACTCAGTGATGTGCAAATGAGAGAGTTGATAATGCCCCTCACTATTTTTTTTAAAAATTGTTTGAACAATACAATATTTCAATTTTTACAGATTTGATAATAATGACCAACTTGACTGAACAAAAAAATGTTAAAACAATGGTAGTTCCACACATGTTCAGGGAGGAAAAAAAGGTTTGCTAGCTGATTATCTTATACTGAATTAAATTACTTTTCTTCATCTTTACGAAGCGCAAAGTTTCACCTAATTTTGTGTGTACCTCAAGGTTACAATGTCAGTTATACAGTCTATTTGCAAAATATTATTATGTTTGTGCAACACTTCCATTTCATTCAAGTACTACTATTACATATTTGAGCTCATTTTAAATAGTGTTTCTTTCCCTGTCTAAAAGTGAGCACAACACTCAGATGTTTGTTAAAATGAGAATATTCTTAAATATGGATTGATGTGCACAATTGAACAGGAGGAAAGGAACATGACAAAGCAATGGAGAAAGGGAGAATAAGGGGGGAAAGAGAGAGGAGAAAAAGAGTGGTGTTGAGAAAGAGATTTAGTTAGAAGAAAATAATAAACCAATTAAGAAATAAAAGTATAAAAAATAAATTCATGTAAAATCACATCCATGCATATTTATAACACACAAGTCTATGAGGTGTTTTAAAAACGCGTTTTTTTTGTAAAAAAAACGGGTGTTTTAAAACGCGTTTTAAAACGTGTTTTAAAACACACCGTTTAAAACGCGCCAACCCTGGTTCAGTTGATTGAATTTTTGATGGATCGGGGAGAAGAATACATGTGAGGGCAGGAAGTGTGTTGCTCTATCATGCTCATTCCCTGTTAAAAGTTGGAACACCTACAAAACATGTAGGATGTGAATCATCGTGTCAGACTTCCTAGCATCATTTAAAAAAAAGTGGAATATACTTCAATTTTTACTTTTCATTACTTTTTTTGATATATGGTACATCAAAATTGCTGTCCAATATTTGATACCCCCACCCCCTTATGCCTCACAATTGAATGCAGCACTCCTAACATTTCATGTGCATTCCTGTGTCTGTGCAAGTGTCAAGTTTTGATGAATGCATTGTAGGCCTACATCATACATATTGGCATGTAACAGTGACAATTGTTTGTCTCTGTTTCTCCTTTATTGGTGTAATCTCTAGGCAGTCGTTCAAATCTATGCAGATAAGATGAAGTTTCAGTGCTATTAAATATAGCAAGCTCAGAGAGAGAGAGAGAGAGAATAACTAATTATTTCTGCCTTCCCCTTTTCAGCCTCCTTTCTATAATAATGCTCCCTGGTCCTGTGCCATCTTTAACACATCTTCCAGACATGTATTCCCTGGGCAATTCAGAATATTAAAAAATACATAATCTGACGCTAGCACCATCATGCCAAGGCTTGAATGTCTTAACACGAGCGCTTCCTCATTCATGTGTATGTTTTCTTCCCAATCTCAGTCTGCAATGTACTTTTGAACACCAGGATGCTATCCTGAATGCCACATTTTCATGACCCATTGCCGCCATGGCCAGATGCCTTTAAATGTATTGTAAATTACAGCAACCCTTTGATAATTGCATTGCCAGAATTCCTTTTGGGTGTAGGAGTTGGCACACTCCCTCTGCATTCTTGTCATGCAGTTGGAAAGATACAAGAATTACCATGCAATTATGGCATTATAAATCCAATAATGAGACTGATGAAATTTATTTCTGGAAGCTTAATATGTACATGACTGTGAATTGAAAGGATCTGGAGGCCGATAGACATTCATTTACATGGATGTTTTACATGCAATTCAATATACATAAAGTCATTGATAATCAAACAATAGCATGTGCTAAATTTATTAGCAAAATCGTGTTATGATTTGTTTTCATAAAAAATGGGAAAGGTTCAGTACCATAACACTTTTACTTGCATGACTTCTTTCTTTTTCCCTTTCATTCCTCACAAACTTTGGTGATGACATTTCTTCATGATTCTGTCTACAGTACTTCCATCTAGCGCTCTTACAAATTGTCTGTGAAATGCACTCTGCCCTCTGGAATAAATATTTACATGTACATGTAAGAGAGAAGAAATCTAATTCTTAGGTCTGTGGTGTATGGTCTCTGAAGAGTGGGAAGAAATCAATAATATTCCATGCTGTGGATTCGAAGGCCAAACAATGAATGCCATTTTTAAAGGGTGTAATTACACATGCCTTATTATTATGATTGTATCTCTGTCTCAAGTATTTACAAATTCTACACTATTGAAGTCCTGTTATATTATGTAATAAATTATTGTTGGTTGTTCTGAAGACTCATTTTTTTTTTTCAAATGGAGTGAGCACAGAACTCTCAAATTTTGAATGGTTTAAATGCAAATTACATTCCAAGTTGTAGATGATGAAGTTAGGATTATTACATGTATGTGGTGTAGAGATCCATTTTAATACTCTTCTAATATAATGTTTGTCTATGCTTAACACAACTGAGGGCTTTTAGTTTGCTGGGTGTTAATATAGAAAAACATCTTCAATAGGTGACAAACATTGTATAATGTCTACTATTCTAATATAATGTCCCCTTTTCTGATAATATCAATGTCTATGAAGATGATAATTCTAGAATATGTTACGTCCTGCTTCAAGACGATTTTCACATAAAAAGTCTTTGTTTCATAATAAGAAATGACTCATTAAAACATGGAACACACAATTACATAGAATTACCATTATTACTCCCAAGTCCTAGTATCCTAGAAATTATGAAATATTATTTTCTTTTTCTTTCTTTTTTTTCATGCAGGAAGCACTGAGCCAGAGAATTATGAGGTGAAGGTTGATAAAGAGGAACTCAAACAAAAACTTACTCCTTTGCAGTACCAATGTACTCAAGAGAAAGGAACAGAAAGGTATTGAAACATGCTTTTGTAAATTGAATTGTATTGCTCATATATATATATATATATATATATAATGTTTTGGTTAAAGCTCCTGTTGTGTGAATTAGAAGTGATGTCAATTAACCGTGAAATTCATTGCCGACTATCAAACAAACAGATTTAATTATGTTTACTCAGGATTTAATAGTGATGTGTACTCATCTGATTAACTTTAGTCAGAATATCAAATTAATTTACTTTTTGATAGTAATTAGTATGATCATTTGAACACAGTCGATAAATCCTCCAAACCCCCTTTTTTCTTCAAAAGAAAGAGATGATATTGAATTTATCTACAGTATACACTATAAGTGTATGGTAGCAATCAGAGAGATAGAAATACAGAGAATCATCTCATGGCAGTGAGGAATACCATTTTTGTCTCACCTGCATAGCAGAGTGAGACTATAGGCGCCGCTTTTCCGACGGCGGCGGCGTCAACACCAAATCTTAACCTGAGGTTAAGTTTTTGAAATGACAGCATAACTTAGAAAGAATATGGACCTAGTTCATGAAACTTGGCCAGAAGGTTAATCAAGTATTACTGAACATCCTGCCTGAGTTTCATGTGACATGACCAAGGTCAAAGGTCATTTAGGGTCAATGAACTTAGACCATGTTGGGGGAATCAACATCAAAATCTTAACCTAAGGTTAAGTTTTTGAAATGTCATCATAACTTAAAAAATATATGGACCTAGTTCATGAAACTTATACATAAGGTTAATCAAGTATCACTGAACATCCTGCATGAGTTTCACGTCACATGACCAAGGTCAAAGGTCATTTAGGGTCAATGAACTTTGGCCGAATTGGGGGTATCTGTTGAATTACCATCATAACTTTGATAGTTTATGGATCTGATTCATGAAACTTGGACATAATAGTAATCAAGTATTACTGAACATCCTGTGCAAGTTTCAGGTCACATGATCAAGGTCAAAGGTCATTTAGGGTCATTGAACTTTGGCCAAATTGGGGTATTTGTTGAATTACAGCCATAAATTTGAAAGTGTGTTGGTCTAGTTCATAAAACTTGGACATAATAGTAATCAAGTATCACTGAACATCCTGTGCGAGTTTCAGGTCACATGATCAAGGTCAAAGGTCATGTAAGGTCAAAGAACTTTGGCCACGTTGGGGGTATTTGTTGAATTGCCATCATATCTCTATAAGTGTATTGGTCTAGTTCATAAAACGTGGAAATAAGAGTAACCAAGTATCACTGAACATCTTGTGGGAGTTATAGTAGTTTTCAAAATCAGCACTGCTGCTATATTGAATCGCGTGATGCAGGTGAGACGGCCAGAGGCATTCCACTTGTTAGTGTAAAATTTTAGCATTTCTAGAGGTGAATTTCTGTAAAACAATAAATTCTCTCTTTGTAACAATTGTGATATTCTGATATATTGGTAGACTAAATAGAGCTAATCGTGGATTTGCATAATTTGTTAGTTATTGTTTTTATGTTTTCCTTCCTTTTCTTCTTAAAGGGCATTTTCTGGTGAATACTATGAATTGAAAGATGATGGAAACTTCCACTGCATTGTTTGTGACAACATCCTTTTCAAGTAAGTGCCTAATGTATATGAAAATTGAATGTCTCAGAAAAAATGAATGTGAGTAGAGAACAAATAATTAATTTTGTTGTGTATTGAAAGGGGTTGAGATGAAAGAGATCAATTTAGAGTGATTATTACAATGGCGTAAAAAAATAGGATATGTGATTATTGTGCATTGTTATGATGCAGAAAAGGGGAAGAGTTTGTGTAATCTATTTGATATGAAGGATTAGGAATATAGTTTTCCTTTATAAACATTAATGAATTGTATTCTGTATGACAGGTTTATGTTATGGCATATAAAATGTCTATGCCTGATGTAATTGAAACATCACAAGAAAAATATTTTTCAGCCAGTAACTTTTTAAGATTTGAACATTGTGACAGCTTGTATGTAGTGCAAAGACTTTTTATGGTATGATTTATAAAGATACATTTCAGTTCAATTAAATGAATTGCTCATAAGAAACATGCACTATAGGAAGGGTTCAATTCAATATCAGTTTATTTTCCATTAAACATTCAAATATATACATTCATAATATGAAGAGTCCAGGTATATATCTATACAAAAAATGAATCAAATTCATAACAAGATAAGATTATAACTGTAAGATAAAAATAAATAAAAAAGGAATTTCTGTAAAAAGCTTTATAAAACTTGTGAACAGATGAAACCTTTCTAAAGACTGTTTGAATATAATGTAATATTACCTTTTTTTGCTACAGGTCTGATGATAAATATGATTCAGGGTCAGGTGAGATATTTATTGTTATGTTCTCATTTGTATTAAATAATAAAATATTTTTCAGGAAATTCAATGTGTCTGAAAATCTGCAGTATTTAATGGTAAATTGTGAACATACAACATAACCCAGTGCTTATCTTCTCACAATCGACATCTAGGATTTTGTGAGAAAAATTACATTGTACAACATTTGGCTTACATCAGTAGGTTATAACACTAGCTTATGAACTTTTTTTGTGTTTGAATATACCCATAACCCATTTCATAACACGACCTCTACCCCTATGGTGTCTTAGAAATTAAGATGGGAGCTCTCTTCACAGCAAGGAAATATCTTATCAGTGTTTAATATTTCCTGACAGAAATAGGCAGCAAATTTTTTTACAGGCCCCTTCTTGCACCATCTGATATCAAATAAAGATAAGATTAGATTTATTTATTTCTGTTCAAAAAAATGATATAATCGAAGTAACAGTGTAAATACATGTTCAAAATAATACATACTCAAAATAATATGTACAGTTCAATGAAATTTCATAACAAATATATTGAAGATAAATTAACTGAACTGAGGGACTTGCCAAGAAAAGCAGAGCTTGTAAAAAAGGCAAGTCCCTAAACTTAGTACCAATACTAATTAGCATAACCTATACATAAGAGACGGACGGAAAACAAATTTAAAATACGTAATCTACAAAATACCAAAATAGAGCGAATAAGCTACGACAAAAAATGGAAAGTGATTTAGATAATGATTGTTATGATAACAATAATAATGATAAATTTTAAGTAGAAATTATAATAGTGGAAAAGGGAGGCAAAGGAAAGAGGGAGGGAGAAAAGGGTGGTGGAAATAAAAATGAAAAGAAGAACATGGCAGGTACACAGGTCATTAGGCACTGTAGTGACTAAGTAGTAGTGACATTACTTAGAATATATAATATTAGACAAATTTATTGGTAGTTAAAGATTAGATTTAAATACTTTTAGTTACAGTTATATGTTAGCTTGACTTGTTGGTGTGGAGTATTGACAAATTAGCATCTTTTTAAGTTTGCGCTTGAAAATATTAATGCTTGGTGATTCTTTAAAAGTCATTTGGCAGTGAATTCCTATACACTGGTAAAAAAAAACAAAAGAGTTTTTTTGCTAATAGAGTACAGGTTGGGGGTAGATGATAACAATTATGTTGTCTCGTTGGGTAATCATGTATGGAGGAGTTTTTACAGAACATATTTGAAAGCTTTTTAAATTCCATAAATCGCAAAAAATAATGTCTCTGGATTAAGACCCTTTTGGCATGATGCCATCGTAGGAATGAAATATTTCCCAAATGAATTCAGTAATTTAAAACCATATGCAATTTATGTGATTTGCTTATAAGTTAGCAGAAACCTAAATCTTATAACAAAGAGTCAAATCCAAAACAGAATACTCTTAGGCCCAAATACACAAAGGTGAATTTGAAGACCATCGGTTGAACCCATGGTTTCTGGAGATTTCTTGTATAAATTACGCTTATTTACTGAGTATATTGAAAAATGTCCAATGCTGATGCGCGCTTTTGTCACAGTGTGCCAAATTGATGCCTGTTGCCATGGTTATCCACGCTTTTTTATTCATGAGTCCACTGTTTTGAATTAATGAGTCCACTCTTTAAACAGTGGACTCATCAATGAAATACTAGTAGCGTACTTAAACATGGCAACAGGCGTCAATTAGGTGCAATGTGACAAATACACACATCAGTATTGGACACTTTTCAGTATACGCGGTAAATTAAGAGTAATTTATACAGGAAATTTGCATTAAATATGGGTTCAACCAGAGAGTTTTAAAACCACCTTTGTTAATTCGTGCCTTAGAGTTTGCTAAGATTTCTCAAATTCATAATATTTTTTTATCCTAAAGTTAATTTGTTTTTGTTTTACAACAGGTTGGCCTTCATTCTCTGACATGGCATCTCAAGGCACTGTAAAGAGTAAAGAAGATTATAGTCATGGAATGCATAGAACAGAGGTGGTATGTGCTAAGGTAAGGGATTGTAACATATTGTAATATTAAACAATGTTCAGCCTACTGTTATTAGTGTTTTGACATTGTGGTTTGAGTTGGACCTAATATAGTGAACTTTGCTTTGTTAGGCAAGCACATAACAAAATAATATACATGGCCATGTTATGTATGGATGACTGTGTGCTTTGCTTCATAAAATGAAATTAGTATTTCTCGCCTGTAATCTGAGCGAAGGCCACAGCTATATCTTGTATATACTTTTCTGATGCGGCGAGACTACAGAAGGTGCTAAGAAAGAAACCACCACCTATACCCTCTCATCTTGTTTTAGTTATTTTCTTTTTATTGACTCTGATGCAGTGCGGGGTTTCATATGAAAAACTACCACCAGACATTCGTTAATAAAAATGAAACAATGACTAAAGTAAGATGCCATTATATAGGCTGTAGCTTTAGCCTTTGTTTTTTAGTTTTGTGGCATCACACAAATTGTTTTGCATAAGAGCATCAAATCATATCCATTCATCAGGTATATGAAATTATATACTTTTCTCTCCTGAATGAAGATTGGCAGAGACCTAGTAATCACTTTTCCTGTTGGTCTGTTAGTTTGTTACAAAAATGTTAGTGTTTTGTTCAACTTGCTCTCATTTCTGCATCAATTATGTTCACACTTGGTACATACGATCCTTGGGGTCAATGGTCATCTAGGGGTCAATAGGTCATTTGATATGAGGTCTTGTCCATCCTTTTATGAAGTTTTTGTTCAACTTCCTTTTATTTATTCATTTCTGCATCAATTGTGTTTACACTTGATACAAGTGATCCTTGGGTGATATCACGTGTGTTCATGAGGATGATAGGTCAAAGGTCATCTAAGGGTCAAAAGATCATATTGCATATTTTACTGATTGTGAAATCAGGCGAGACTCATGGTTCGCGAACCACCTTGTTTGACAAAAGGATATATAAGGTGTTTTTGCAGAAAGCTGAATGTGGTGTATGCAATGACCTATTTATAATAGGTCACTTTGACAAGTTTTATTACGAATATATAAAATAATACTTTTTTATACTTATCATTTGTATAGTGGTTTGAAAGCAAATGCCACAATACTTACTTTTCTTTCTCTCTCTCTTTCTCTTTGCCTTGCAGTGTGGTGCCCACTTGGGTCATATCTTCAATGATGGTCCTAAGAAAACTGGCCTTCGATATTGCATCAACTCAGCTTGCCTCAACTTCAAGGGGGACAGTAAACCAAGTTTATGAGTAAAGCAGCTATACCAAAGTCAAAACAACAATATAGATCAACTTTTATACTTCTCCAATATATTTTTATAGGTTCAATTTCAAGCATGGAGAAGTAGGATAATCATGGTTATTGTATGTCCAAATTTTCTTAAGGATCTAAAGCCTTTGATAAAGTTGTATTTCATCTGTAACACTGAGAAAGTTACATAACTAAAATTCAAACAATTTAATACTCGTAGAGTTTGCAATCATGCCTTTCTTACCATCTTTTTTTCTTTTCTTTTCTTTTTTTTTCTTTTTGTCAGAATTTGAAAGGAAATCATTCAATGACATCCAATGCATATATTCATTTATTTGTGTCATTTTTTGGTATATTTTAGTAACTGAACAAAACCATATGCAAAAATAAATACTGAATTGAGCAAATACCGTAAATACAGGGAAACGATGTCCTGTTGGTAATTTGCATCCACTCCCCCCCCCCCTCCATCTCTTGCCTCAACATGCATGGGCTCAGTGATCACAACACACAGGGATTTTTTTATATATTAAGTTAGAAGACCAATTAAACCAACAGGTGCACAGTTTTGCTGTGTTCATGGTACAAATTTCAGTACCCTTCAAGACCCTTCAAGTATTTAAGACATATCAAGAAGTGTATGACTCCTGTATTTTATTGGAAGTTGTGTATCCTAATGCTCAAAGATTAATATTGATTGTGTGCCATGATAATATTAGTAAAAACAAATGAGTTTTAATATCATAAGTGCTATAAAGCAAAACTACCTTATTAGTGTGTACAGATCATCAGTACATTATCAATCAGCCATTCAAAGAGAAATTGAGAAAATATAGAATTGTATCATCTCACATTCATACCATATACTTTTTAGGGTCAGCCCCTGCTACTGTAATTTCAGATTGCACTTTCAATTTGTTCTGATACAAGTGTACCATGTACCATCAAAAGGGAATTCAATGTAAGAGAATGACCAATGAAACTCTTCATGACATGATTGCAATATACTTATGATTATTATCAATCATGAAAGTGATTGCATCTTTGGGTAAACACATTTCATAGTTTGTATCTCAAATTTTAAAATGGGAATGTTTGGGGAGCAACATCTATATTTTATTTTATGTAAATTTTGTAATTTTTTTTAATATTATAAATAAACAATTATGATCAGCTCATATCACAATGAAAGATCACCCTCTGACTTCAATAGAAGCCTTGAATTATATTGTGTTCCCTGTAATAGACTGTTAAGAAGTCAACTGTATTAAATAGTTCTCTTGCTTGAACAATTCAATAATCTTTTATGTTGCTTTATGTTGCTAAAAATATACAGTATATTTATGAATTTTTAGTTTGTAAACCATTTAGAGAGGAATATTACAAAAGTTGTCTATTGATATTTATATATGGTCAGCATTAAAATGAATGATTAATACAAAAAATTATAAATTTAAACAAAACAAGGTCTAATATTATTTAAGGCTATAGTTCTAAAGGTGGATAAGCAATTGAAATGAAATTGTGTGACTAATGCTATGGTTATTAAATTTATATAAATGTATATTTATCATAGATTAACTTACAAAGTAAGTTCTTGTATAATAATTTTTTTGTTGAATATATGATTAACATTGATAAAATCAATTTAAGATCAATTTTAAAGGGCAAAATGGATGTGTAATAAAACTTTATTTAAAATTGTAAATTGACTTGTAAACTTGTAACACAAAAGTATTTTTGTTAAGTTTACATCTTTTATTATCAAACAAAGTCTGAATGGAAGAAATTATACTATTGTTGGGTTTGTTGTTTCCATAGATTGAGATTAATATGTTTAAAATTTTAAGTTTATTTCCCCCTCAAAATGCTTGTTTGTTACCTTTCTATGATAATCTTTGATACTCTGTGTTTTATGACTGGAATCAATAGACATATGCTTTGAACAGAGAAGTTACCTATCAGTTTACATGTTATATTGTACCACTTTATCCCATCAAAACTTCAGTTTGAAATCAATTACATTAACAACTATCAAAGTGATTTTTGAATTTCAAAGTATTGTCATATTATTTTTTAAATTATTAACCAATTTAAAGTTTGATATTATTTTATGTTGAAATATATATTTGATTGAAAGATTTAAGAAAAAGGAAGTTTTCAAATGAAAGGTTTTTGTAGCTCTTTTAAATTATTTTCTATTTGCTTAGGTTTATGTATCCTGAACCAATCGGAACACTTATTTCAAATTTGCAATTCATTAAAAAGGTTGTTTTTTCTGAGCACTAAATTCTTTACTTATTTTATTAATAGGGGATGCTTAATACTGTACACTGTTCAATGCCATATGCTAAAATAGCTTTGCAATGTGTCTTTTCATGGTTATATCAAATTATTATTTAAGAGAGGTTACTATGAGTATGAGTGAGGAAGACTGAGAGAGTGTTATGTTGTAAACAAATATTGTAGTGTATATACACACATTTTTGTCTTGAAAATAAAGTCAAATTTTGGAGTAAAATCATTTGTATTGTGTCATTTAATTAGAATGTTTGGAGTAGAATAATGTTATTGAATTGTCTTTTTTTAGACTTGAATGCATTTGCATTTATAAACAATAGAATATTTTTCTTGAATTGTAATCACTATGGAAGAAATTAAAAGACAGAGCGGAACAGGCAACTGGCAGGTCAGGGAAGAGTATCACAAAGGGTTAATTAGATCTTTTGACATTTATCACCTGAATTAGACGATGATTGGAAGCCCATAACATAAATTTCAAGAATGTGGTGTCGGATATAATACATCTTAATTACTAATTTTTACATAATTATAAGAATGATAATATTTAATGAAATTTTAGTATCTCATATTTATGTTAAATTCATTCCAATTTGTAATAATAATAACACAAGAGATTTGTATAGTGCACTTTCTATCTTGATTAGATGCTCAAGGCGCTTCAGATCAGAACTACAACAAAACCTATATACATACATGTATAATACTTATCTGAACAATAAGTCAATGTCTATCAAAAAGGTATATTTTTAGGTTGCCCTTGAAGGTGGTCGCTGAAGTCTTGGTTTTTAAACTCTGTGGAAGAGAATTCCACATGAATAGGCCCTGCATGAGCAAAGGCCCGTTCCCTGCATGATTTCTTAGCAACTGGAATTTGTAAGAGATTAGATGATGATCGTAAGATTCTTGAGGGTTGGTAATTATGCATCAAAGACTTGTAACTGGGGAAAGTACCACTGACTATATGAAAAATCAAAAGCAAGATTTTAAAGATTATGCGTTCCTTCAGTGGCAACCAGGGAAGAGTTTTCAATATAGGGGAGATGTGGCTGCGCTTGCTAGAGTTACAATATGCCAGCTGCATTTTGCAACCTCTGCAATTTCCCAAGTTGAGAATCTGGTAAGTTGTGAAGCAGGCTATTTAAAAATCGAATCGTGAAGAAATTAGTGAATGTACCAGTTTCTCTGTTGCTGAGCGAGTGAGATATTTTCTTATGAAGCCAATATTGTGCAATTGATAACAAACTGATCTGCAATCTGAATATCATCTGCATATAAATGATAGTGAACAGTGATATTTTAAAATATCTTTAAGCCCTGTTAAATAAATGGAAAACAAATTGGGCCCTCCAGAGCACTGGGGGACGCCACAGACCAATGGCCTAGATGAAAACGTAACACCATTTAGGAGGACTGACTGTTTGCCCTGAACACCTAAACTAGTCAGTGTTAATAAGTAAGATGTGGTCTACGGACTCAAACAGTGGACAGATCTAGGCGTACCATTGCTGTGACAGATCCACTGTCAATTTTCGGTAGGATAAAATGAGAAACATTAGTGATGAGGTCGGTAGGCAGACTGAGACGGGTCAAATAAATCGCGTTCTAACAAATAATCTGTGAGTCTTAAAAAGTCAACCCTCGAAGGAATCTTGAACGAAACTGGTTGGTAATTTTTGAGTGATTCACAATCTAAAGATGTTTTTTTCAATAAAGGACGAATAAGGGCCGTTTTCAAAGCTAATGGGACAGTGGCCTCATCTTTGCTTCTGTTTACTATATCAGAAATTATTGGAGCAAAAGTAGAGGCACAATCCTTTAAAAGAATGGTAGGGATTGTATCTAATGGGCAAGATTTTGGAGGCAGTTTACGAAGAAGATGAAGGATACAGAGGTATGCTCAAAAGTATCCAGCGTGGAAGTGATGACAGGTTCAGGTTTCGGGTAAACAATATTATATTATATAAATAATATATGATATATTATCCAGTGCATCCTACAAAAAAACAAAACCAAGATTTATCGATAATCTATCATATCTTAATCACAAAAACAATAGGCAAATTACCTATCATTGTAAAGCTTAGAATCTCCTTTATCTGGTACACATTCAAAGATTTCTCATTCAACGCATGAGTAAAAACAATTTGAAAAAGGGATACCAAAAATTCACTTGGTGGGGTGTATCTGAATTTCTAAAAGAAAATCACATGCCTAAAAAGGTCAATATCTACTTTTTAATTTGATACCTCAATCACAGAAAATGGTCAAGAAATAACAAAGTTCTGTTCCTTTAAATCAATGCTTTTATTTCCATAATTTCATTAAACAAATGTGTTTAATCGGGTTCCCACATGGTTAACAAAAGACTTTATGCACGACAGATCGTCAACAAAACGGAGAGTTCATTTGATGAAATTATTCAAATTCAAGCCTCATTTCAAATAAACAGAACTTGTTATTTCTTGACCATTTTCAGTAATTGAGGTATCAAATTAAAGAGCAGATATTGAACCTTTCATAAATGTGATTTTCTTTTTTGAAACCAAGATACCACCCACCAAAATACTTTTGGTGTCCTTTCTTCAATTGTTTTTGCTCACTCACACGTGAATGAGGAATAATCGAAGTTATTTCAGGTGAAAGGAGACTCTAAGCTTTACAATGATAGGTCATTTGTCTATTGTATTTGCGATAAAGGTATGATAAATCTCAGTTTCGTTTTTTGTGGGACGCACTTTATAAATGTGAATAATCCAATTTGTCATATATTTTATTTTAGTTCTAATTGTGCATAAAAGCAAAGTTTGATACAAATATGAATTTTTCATGTTTTCCTTCGTTTTTATTATTTCATTTATTCATAATTTGTCATAACAAACCATTTGAGACAAAATGGGCAAAAATTAATTGGAAAATCCATATAAACGACATTATTTACCTATTTTTTTATATTGATGCATAATTTGTCAACATAAATTCTTCTCATGGGAAATATGGGCAAAAATAGTTAACAAGTGGAATGCCTCTGGCCGTCTCACCTGCATCACGCGATTCAATATAGCAGCAGTGCTGATTTTGAAAACTACTATAACTCGCACAAGATGTTCAGTGATACTTGGTTACTCTTATTTCCACGTTTTATGAACTAGACCAATACACTTATAGAGATATGATGGCAATTCAACAAATACCCCCAACGTGGCCAAAGTTCTTTGACCTTACATGACCTTTGACCTTGATCATGTGACCTGAAACTCGCACAGGATGTTCAGTGATACTTGATTACTATTATGTCCAAGTTTTATGAACTAGACCAACACACTTTCAAATTTATGGCTGTAATTCAACAAATACCCCAATTTGGCCAAAGTTCATTGACCCTAAATGACCTTTGACCTTGATCATGTGACCTGAAACTTGCACAGGATGTTCAGTAATACTTGATTACTATTATGTTTAAGTTTCATGAATCAGATCCATAAACTTTCAAAGTTATGATGGTAATTCAACAGATACCCCCAATTCGGCCAAAGTTCATTGACCCTAAATGACCTTTGACCTTGGTCATGTGACGTGAAAATCATGCAGGATGTTCAGTGATACTTGATTGACCTTATGTATAAGTTTCATGAACTAGGTCCATATATTTTCTAAGTTATGATGACATTTCAAAAACTTAACCTTAGGTTAAGATTTTGATGTTGATTCCCCCAACATGGTCTAAGTTCATTGACCCTAAATGACCTTTGACCTTGGTCATGTGACATGAAACTCAGGCAGGATGTTCAGTAATACTTGATTAACCTTATGGCCAAGTTTCATGAACTAGGTCCATATACTTTCTAAGTTATGCTGTCATTTCAAAAACTTAACCTCAGGTTAAGATTTGGTGTTGACGCCGCCGTCGCCGCCGCCGCCGCCGCCGCCGTCGCCGCCGCCGCCGCCGCCGCCGCCGCCGTCGCCGTCGGAAAAGCGGCGCCTATAGTCTCACTCTGCTATGCAGGTGAGACAAAAACCATATTCCTTTCAAACCACCTGATCTACACTCACAAAACAAAGCTAAAAATGCCATATTTCTTTGACTGGCATCACACAAGTCACATTTAACTCTGAATCATAAACCTGATTATAAAACTGTATGAAATATTTGAAAGCTGTTAAAGAAAAAATTTACGTCTCTGTGGGGAATAAAAAGGGGTGATCAATTAGCTCCGCCCCCTCTCCGCTACTTTGTAAACTCATGCCTAAAGAACAAGTCCACCCCAATAAAAGTGAACTTGAATAAAAAGAAAAATCCAACAACACTGAAAATTTCATCAAAATCGGATGTAAAATAAAAAAATTATGACATTTTAAAGTTTCCCTTACTTTCACAAAACAGTTATATGCACATTCTGGTCAGTATGCAAATGAGAGGAGTGATAACATCAACTCTCACTATTTCTTTTGTTTTTCATTACATGAAATATGAAGTGTTTCAATTTTGCTCTCCTTGCCATGTGAAATGTAGTTCTATTCCTCCTTGAGCATGTGGTATTACTGTTGTTTTAATATTTTGTGGCTCAGCCAAGTTGGTAAATCTTGTCAAATCTGTAAAAATTGTATATTTCAAACAAAAAACAAAAGAAATAGTGAGCGATGGACATCATCGACTGTCTCATTTGCCTACAAATGAGTTGTGCATATAACTGTTTTGTGGAGAATTAGTGAAACTTTGAAAAGTAATAACTTTCTTATTTTATATCTGATTTTGATGAAATTTTCAGTGTTACGCTTGTTTGAATTGTTCTCGATTCAAATCAGCATTTGTTTTTAGTGGACTTGACCTTCAAGTGCCATTTTGCATCCAGGATAAAATGTGAACTGTGCTCTCCTGAACACGATCTGATTAATGTGTCTTGTATAGGGTGCATTTAGACTCATTGTGGATAGTGTTAGTATTACAGGTCATTTACATTTATTGCCACTTGCACCATACTGTGTAACAGGCAATGAGTAACATGCAGGTAACTCTGCCTATGTCAAAATAATTTTTTTTTACTTAGAAGAAACACGTTTTGAATAATTTGGTCTAAAATGCTTGCTTCGACTTATGGAAGGTAGACTAAGGCAGAGTTACCTGTACTTTTAAGATTCTATCACTCCTTGAGAGAGGTATACTGTTTTATGCTTCTCATCAGTAGCATTTTAGCCTTTAATCTAGGCAGAGGATGCAACTATTGTATATGCTTTTTTGAGTCTGTAATGCTGTAACAAGAAACAAAAGCAAAATTTCTGATGTTTTTGTCTAAAAAAAACTTGCACTGCATCTCAGTCAATAAAAAGGAAATCAAGACGAAAGGGTATAGGTGGTCTTTGCTTTGCATCCTCTGTAGTCTCGCCACATCAGAACTTTCACTTGCATTTAGCATATCAGCAAAGATATAGCTGCAGCTTCCTGCTAGATAATAGGCAAGCAGGATTGTGGTGTATGATGTATCACAATGCACAATGTACATGGTGACATTCACCACAAAGCAAAATCATAGAAAGCTGTGCATTGTAAGGCTAGTTACTATCATGGGTGATCAGGAATTAAACATTAAGGCATTGTTAGCACTAGTAGTTCATAGTGCAAACATGGTCACAACATTTAGCGATTTATGACCGCTGACGATTGATGGTGCTTTCCATCAGCTCTCCTGGACATAGTTTGCTGCATACAGAAACAAGTATGGTACCATACCCAAATCTGGTCTTAAGACAACTGAATAATTATATTTGGCAAGACGTCTGTAGTATAGTTTGAATTGAAATTTGCAAATGAAGTGAAAGCTCAAGAGTTTTTATCACCTTTCATAGAAATCAACTATCCCGATAACACCATGAGAAACAGAAAAATGACTCAAAATAACCACTGAGGGGAACAGATGCAGTCAAATCATGTATATCATCTTCCCTTTTAATACAGCCATAATTATTATCCCTGTTTGAAGTATTAGAAAAGAATGTGCTTCTGGGTACAATTTTCTACTTTAATATACTACTCACATAGTTTCTCAATCTTTAAATACATACGAAAATACTGTACATGGTTGCAAATATATATATCAACACTGCCAATATAGATCAAAACATAGTTCTCACTTATACACGATTCAACCAAATTAGCATTTTAATTTCGTTTCCGAGAATTTGACATAAAGTATATACCTGTCTCACATATCAGTAATCTAGTCTTCTACTTCATCATTTTTATTACATTCCTCTAAAAATTGCAAAGAGTTTGATGTTTAGATAATTGATTGATACATATAAGAGTTGTACTTTTACCATTACAGGGTAAATCGAATTATAACCACTTGTAGAGATCACAGTTTAATCTTTATATTGGGAATCATCTTTGGAAGTAAATGATAAATACATATACCTCATGGAAGTGCTCAACACTTGACATTCTGGTTCAAACTACTAGTAACATCTTCAGAGCATCACAGATGACTGATCACCTATCTAATATAAAAATGATATATTCAGTATTTATAATGTAATTTTTTTTCATCAAAATCACTGTTTATTTGATCTTATCTCTCAAGAGAAGCTGCATTCTGAAAATCAATCCTTTAATTTTCATGAGAGTTTTAGTCCAAAAACATCTTTGAAAATTATTAGTCTCGGTTTTGTGCATATATGGTTGCCAAATTCAATCAACGTCAAATGGGGAATGCTCAAAAATGCTTCACAACAATGATCTACTCCAACAACTTGATAGAGAGAGAAAATATATATATAATTATACTGCTGAGGGGCTCTTCTTTCTTCAATAGTATTTAATGTGCAGTTCTTATTCTTTCAGGTTATATTCACAATATTTTTAAGTAGTTGAATAGTATAAGGTATGGAATGCATTGTATCATATTCAAATATGTAATATCAAGTAATAATCATCATTATCAATTATTTGTTACTTATTTTCTTCAAAATTGTGCATACTGGTACATAATTGTACAACAGTCTATAGGGACAGTACAAGTTTTCTTCTAATTGGCACAAAAGACAAGTCAGTATGTCTTTGGATTGATTTTGTATACAGTATGCGATTATTTGATTTGTTCTTATTTGGGTTTATTCTTTGATACACTTTTTTGAACATCTACATTTCTGTTTTTAAACCAAGAGCACAGCATGATAAAACACCCTGCACATGGATGTATTCATAACAAACTTTTTTTTTACAATAAGCATTATGATTAAACTTGTAATAGATAAACATCACATCACATATTCAAGACTTTTTGTACATATATTCATCATACTTCATTTCTTTGCTATAAAACTAATATTTATATATATGACACCATGAAATATATTTCACACAGTAAACTGATATATATATACATGTATATAATATAACCGTATAACTATTTTTCTAATCTTCTTCATAATATCTATTGTACTTTGCATTTTCATTTCACTATGATAATCAATTTAAGTAAACAGCCAGATTAAACTGATGTGTACCTGAATATGACTGACATAGTATGTCAATGAACAAGAACTAGAGATGAACAAGAACTAGAGATGAAATTGCGAAGGAGAGTAATGACTCACTGTACATAATACAGCATGTATTACAATAGACATAGCTGAGGGATTTAAGTAGAATGATTGCCATAAAAATACAGGAGAACATATAGCAGGCGTTATGAATTACTTTTTAACTCACAAGGCAGTTGACAAGAAAAATCTTCAAATGAAAGATCCTATCTTAATTTTTAAACAGTGATTCTATTTTTTCCATTGACCAAGATGTATGAATATTACAAAATGTCAGTGAATTATCATAATATACACCATGGGCAAGCACACAAAATGCTTTCAATCACCATGACAAAATACATGTACAAAAATAAAAAAATACTACCTCTTTGTTTATTTTTTTATATTTTTCTACAAAACGGATGTCACAAATTAACGAGTATATCCTCACACTACTTGTATGGTCATATCATTCTATAATGTTAGATTTTATTCTATTCTTTCAAAGTAATACTAGTCTTCAAAGGATTTGTATGAGATACAAAAGTATAAAACCAATAAAGTATTCATTTTTCAACTTGTACTGCTAATACTTGCTTCTTAGTAATTAGAAAAAAATGTCATTTTCTACCCATGTGGATATTAAAAGGTATACAGAAGCACTCAAGGGTTGTTGAGTCTTGAGCCTTTTGCATTACCTTAAATTGAGGTATTCTTGCCTTTCTTGGCCCCATCTTATAAAGAATGTGATGGGGAATAATCTAAACTACAAAAAAGGCAACAATGCTACAATTTGTCATCTAGAGCCCTAAACGAAATGTCCTTATTCACATGTGCACGTTTGATTGATTTCAATCAATCAAACTGCTCCTTTTGGAAAGAACAGTGTGCTTACCTCCTAGATGTCAAATTATGGTGTTGCTGGCTTGCTGAAGTTTAGATTTGAATTACAATAAGACAGAAAATATTATGACTTCAAACATATTTCTTCACTTTATCTTTCCACTCAAAAAAGGTGTATATCATTTACACATCTGAGAAATTTTAGTATAAAGGTAAGGAAAAAAAATATTTTGGATTTATTATTTGCATGATCTATCCATAATCATCTGTTGTACAATCAACTATAGCTCACCAGAACACAATAGGTTAATATATCCAAGGTAACCTCATAGAAAGGATTATAAACTAATCTTGAAACATTTACATGACCCTCTTCATCAGTAGTATGAAAAGAAAAAGCATTAGTCACTATGGTTTATTTAATTATAATGTAAAAAATACAGAGACACAGAATGAGAGGCACACTCCTTTGATGATGTATGATAAACAAAGGATACAAACAAAATATTCAATACCTAAAAAAGGCATTAGTTTCTTAAGGAGTATTGTTAGTTGATAGGACACACATATCATTGTTATTTTAGAAGGCATCATTATGAAATTTTTAACATTGCAAAGTTAGTCTCTAATAATACCATTATAAATAAGTAGATCTAATGCCACTTAACAAATAACTGTCATACACATAAACCTTGACCTTCGCATTCTGTTTGATGGTAGGTCATGAACCTCTGTATTCAAGATTATCTAACAATTTCTTTTTCTTCAACTCCATTTTTAAAATAGTTCAAATCATTTCATCACATATCTGTACTAAATAATGAAAATCAAATCTAACACTGCTGTCAAATTATGTAGTATGAATAATATATACAGAAGGAAAAGAGATTATGGTGGTAGAGTTTGTCAGAATAATCGATAAACAAAAATAAATAAGGCATTCTCTGCAATATGGAACTGTAGATCATATTAACAATATTCATATGCTCTTTTTTTTAACGAAGGAATGAATTGAAATATATGCTAAACACCACAAGGAATGTTTGATTGTTTGTCCAAGAATGAATAGAAAAATTCGAAAGGCACAACACATTCAGCATGAGTACTTTTAATGTGCAAAACTGAAAGAAAACAAGTAAAAAAAAAACTTCATTTGAAATGGCAAACATTATGAAAATTCAAACACACAACCAGCCCCATGTTACACAAAAAATTATATCAATCCTTCAAGCAATACACAATTGCATCTGTATTTCGTTCAAAACAATGAAAAGTAACCAAAATGAAAGCTTTTTATTTCAAAAATTTGCACTTAATTGTGAACTTTGTGTTATAGGACTCAGATAATTATCATTCTGATTTTCTAACAATATTTTATTTATTTCCTTTATAGCTAGACTGACAAATTGAATGATATACATTCTAATCACTTTTAAAACTAATGTAAAACAAATTATAAAAATGTGCCTGGACATAAAGCAACTTTTGAAGTGGCGATTCAAAGGCAAGATTGATTCACTTGATGAACCAACAAAGGATAAGTCCATTTAAATACACTCGATTTAAAAAAAAATCATAAAAGATTTTTTTTCATAAAATATCTTGCAACACATGCGTACCGAGCTATTGCTATAGTTTTTAACTAAAAAAAAATGAGCAAAAACTTACAATGAGGTATTGTTAAAGTATCACCGTATTCTATAAAGAAGCCACAAATTTTCAACTGGGTGTGTTCTGCACAATGAGTTTTTGTGAATCACGATATTATACAAAGACTGATATTTTACAAGAGTTGATTTGAATGGTAACCTAACTTCCACATCAAGTGTGTCAGAGTAGGGCAACCTCAGCTCTATGAAGCACACACAAAGTAAACTTAAATCCTTTATGATATCAATATTAATTTTTTTCTTACAGCCTATATGTAGAAAAGTATTCTCATAATATACTGAAAAAACTGGACTATCTGCAATATATTAACACCATCAGTTCCTTGATACTCTCACGAATAATTTGTTCCTGTGAGGAATATTAAGTATAATGCTGGGATAAATCCTGATCATCCCACTTGATATACATAGAGAAGGTATAACATACGCCTAAAAGCATCAATGGTTGTCTCACTTCCTAGAGTAGTATGGATGACGAACGTGAGGCAGCTTGGAGCCCAGTCATGTGTAATGGTAGGCATAAACAGGATCATAAAACCCTGATAATGCTAACAATGGCGGCAGTATATATATAAAGAAAAGAACCAGTACTTAGTGTTTGATAGTTGAAACTAGATTATCCCTTCAGCAAAGGAATGAGAGAGGGTACACAGAATCAAGTTGGCTCTCTGGTACTCAACCATGTCTCAGTCAGAGGGTCTTGGATAGTGTCAGCATTGCTATAGATCCTCCAACGAAACACTTGCTAAACATGGTAATCAGCATGGGTTAAGGAATTGGTTCTGTCTTTGGGGATTAGAAGTCTCTACCATCTATTTCTCTGACATGGTAGGATTGGTGAATGAGAAACCACGGAACTGACGTTGATTGATAGAGCTGAGCATGGAGGTGTCTGTAGGGGAGAGGGCCACTTTCTCCATAGTGAACTCAGGGTCAAAGTTGCTGGCATCACCATCGCTTTTCTAAGAACAGAAAATTAAGGAAAAAGAGTGAATGACAAATTTCAAAAGCTAATGTAACTTATGAAATGTTGATAATTTTCATAACTATTTCAACTTGAGTGATGCACTCCTTGCACATCAATTTGTAGTCCTTCACGCTTTAAAAAGCTAGTTGCTTACACTAAATTTTGACAACAAAATGCATCCTTCTGAACATCACAGAAGTCTTTATTTTTCTTCCAATTTCCATCTAAAACATTCTACCTTTCAAAAACCAAAGAGATATGCTGCCCCTACCCCTTTCTTGTAAAATTTACAATTATTTCATTCATTATGATATCATCATTTGCAGCATAGTCTTTCAAAACAAGAAATATCTGAAAACAGGAGAAGTTATTAAATTATATCTCAAAGAGGCTTGTATAATTATGTACTTCTGCCATATCAAAAAGTAAATTTGAGTGAATGAATCAAGAGGTTTAATAGAGGAATCTGAAAGAACAGCTGCATACATAATTTGGCACACATAAATGTAAATATATGACATTAGTGAGTAGAAATAGATTCAACTTACAATTTTTGGCTTGAAGGGTGGAGGAATTTCTCTCCGTTCTAGCCTATCAAAGTCAATGGATTTAAAGAACGGATGCCCTCGAACATTACTTTTCACTCCCAGTCGGATCTCAGGGTTGCGTTCCAACAACTGTGATAAAAAACATATATAATATGAAATTCTTGTATCAAAACAATATTATTCTAAAATTCTTGCACAAAATGCATCTCTCTTGCATGGCTTTACTTCAGTGCCACTAAACATTCTTTAGATCAGATGTTTACATTGTGTTTATATAATACAGCACTTTATATGCTGTGAATCTCTGAAAGCAATTAAGGACACAGAAGAAGAAGAAAAATATAATCTTAAAATTAGAAAGAAAAAAAAATGGAGAGAAATACTAGGTAACACACTTGTTGAAATCAAAATGCAGAATGTAAACTCGCTGTTTAACTAGATAGGTCAAATGGTAAATAACGATTTGCATAATGCTTGCTTTGTGACAACAAATACGATGGCATCCCCAATCATGGTGTCTAATCCAATTCTTTCTACAACAAGTTACTCTTATAAACATTTGGAGTAATTGCCAGTGGGCACATTTACAATTTCACCTTATTTACATTCAGACTGGTTCTCGACAAACAAAAATTCATTTAATCTATCATACATAAGGGGAAAGAACTCTGTAATGATTTGGTCCAAGAGTGATTAGTACTTACCTGTACTAAGCAGCTATGTGCATCTTTAGAAAGCCATCTTGGATAATGAGGAGAATCATGAAGGATACAATCAAACAATTGATCTTCATCTTCACCATGGAATGGAGATTGACCAATCAACATTTCATATAGCAAGACACCAAATGACCACCAGTCAACTGATGCAGCATACTTTTGACCTTTCAAGATCTGCAGGTCAAATAAAACACAAGGTCAATACAACATACAAGACTGGGAAAAAATGATTTAATCTGACAAATGGCACAAGTTATAGTTACACATGCAATACATTTATTCCCCTCCTCATGATAAATTCAAAGGCATATTAATCCACTTGGTTGCTAAAGAAATAGTTCAATAATCTTCTTTCAAAATTGAGTCCGCTGCTGCAGGATCCAATGTACCATGATAGTCCAATAGGCCATTGCATATAACAGTCCACCAGAATAAGTATCAAAGGGATCCTTCAACTTACCTCTGGAGCAATGTAGTCAGGTGTTCCACAGAAAGTACTGGCCTTTGTATCTCCCTGAATGTTCTGCTTACACATACCAAAATCAGCAATCTTGATGTGACCATCTCTGTCCAATAGGACATTGTCCAGCTTCAGATCTCGATAGATGATACCCCTCTTGTGTAGAAACTGTAGGCCACAGATAATCTCAGCTGCATAGTACCTACATAGAAAGATAAAAGTACAGAGACTACCTGGTATGCTTAGGAAAAAGACAGCACCTCAGAATGTTTGTTATGGTAGTCATGGCATTTCTAAGAAATAACATGCACTTTAAATAGATTAAATTTAATTCATTTAGGTTAGATATGGTATGAAAATAGTACCTTCAAAGACTTTTAAAATTAACCACAAATTCTACATCAATGAATATACAAAAATAATGTCCAAACGTTTAATTTAATCAATTGGAAATTTCTTTTACCTAGCTCTCTTTTCCTCAAAGCGTAGTGAAGACTGTATATGAAACATAAGATCGCCACCATTAAGGTACTCCATAACAAAGAACAAATGCTCCTACAAAAAAAAGAAAAAAAGGAAAGAATATTAGCCTTATGCAGCAGGAAGCTTCTATAACTTTCAAATCTAGCACTTGATACAATAAACATTCTTGGGCATAGTTGCATAAATAATTGATGTCTTCGTTATACTGTACAATATGTAATACAAATAGAGCACAATCTAGCTAGCATTGCAAGATAGAGTGCCCATAATTATGTCAAAAGCAGTCAAAACTGGGACAATTGAAGGCACCAAATATAGGATGACATCTTCCTGGTATTTACTTGCATGCAGGATTATTTGAATTTCAGGCAAATAATTTTCTGCTGATAAAAATGTGACCTTTTAGGTGAATGAGCATTGTTTCAGCATTGGGTGCCACAATAAGTTTAGATTTCCCTTTAATCATCGATTTGATCACTTAAAATTTTCTCACAGAATTGAGAATGCTTTTATGTTTTCAATTTTCACAATATCAGACGCATCATGAATTATTAAAAATGAATTTGTCAAGTATAACATGACATATTAAGCTGCTGTTTGCATATGATGTCACAAATTCAGATCTTTAGAAATTCTCAACTCTCTTCTTTGATGGATTTTTGTCAAACATCCACCAATATTTTCCATATATTTTCTGTCTTTATTTAAACACATTCAGTGTAAACTTGCCCTTAAAACAAATGGAGTGAATAACTTGCCTTGCTTTGGAAGGTGCAGTATAGATGAGTAAGGAAAGGATGTGCCCAAGCTAATCCTAGAACATGTCTTTCAACCATGGTACATTCAATGTCATCATCCTCAAGGACAACCTCTTTCTTAAGAGCCTTGATGGCAAAGTACTTATTGGTTCCCTTCTGCTGGGCTAACATAACCTGGATAAAATGAAAAGTACAAAGCTGATGGCTAATGTAAAGATTCTGCGTCAGCTCTGTTGAGTTCTCTGCCAGTAAAGAACATACAATAACATTCTCTTACTTAAGCTAAGAGACATAGCCTTTGCTCTGCTAGTGTTAAGATAAAATAATTGTTTTAATAAGTAATTTGTCATGTATTAGCTCCAGATCAAATAGTAAAACTTCAGTAAATAATCAAAATACCATAACATTCCCTAATTTCATCCATTCATACAATAAGTGCATTTCCAAAAACATAATACAGCACAATAATACCTGAAATATCACTCATCTATTTGCAATATATGATTATATGTACAAGTAAATTTCATGTGATATGGACTTAACATAATTTCCATCTATAAAATCTGAAATCATAATCTTGGTTGAATTTTTGATGTTGACAACAGTATGGCAAAGGTTCATTGACCTTATTAAAATGACCTTTGAAAACCTTGATTATGTGAACTGCAACTCATTATCATTATCAGATTCTCAGTGATACTTCAATACACTTATGTCCAAGTTTCATGAAATAGATCCATCTACTTTTCAAAGTTATGACATTTAAGAAAACGTAACCTTAGTTAAAATTTTAATGTTGATGCTGCCGCAGTTGCTGCTGCTGCTGCCATTGCCACCATCGTAAAATTGGCGCCTAGGTCTCGCTTCTGCTATGCAGGCCAGACAAAAAAAGTGATAAATAATAGCCATTCAGAGACAGAGACACTTTCTAAAAAAGAGGTGGACTTGCATAATACCAAAGTAAAGCTAGAGCAAATATTTCAACATAAAATCTCCTTTCTTTTTTTATGATTTTTAAGGTCCAAGAAAGTGAAATGTTGTTTTATATACCTAGTATTATATTATATTTAATTACTTCCTCAATTCTATTTCTCCCTACAATTGAAAAAAACAGGAAATTCCTTCAACTTCCTTCGAAAATGCAAATTTCAATTTCCCTTTCCCTTCATGACAATATTCATTATTCACACCTGATCATTCACCAGTTGTATCAAGGCTTTCTTTTTTAACCACAAATCAACATGAGTAGTCAAGCATACAGCATATAGTTGAGAAGAAACCACTGTTCTAACAGCAAAAAAGGTTATGAAAGTATCTAATGAACAATAATTTACATTTTACCGCAGATAAAATGCAAATAGACCACATGTATGTTTGTTTTTCTGACAGAACTTTATCTTCTATTCAAGCTAATTCACAATGATATAATTAGAATGAACTTACCTTGCCAAAGCTGCCTTTTCCTAGTACTTTCTGAAGCATGAAGTCATCAATGCTGTATTTTGGTGGAGGTGCAGTTGGTCTTTCAGGGGGTCCATCTGTCGTCCACAGGGGTTCATATACAGCTCTAAAGGACAAACATTGTCAAATATTAATTTGTAAAATACAACTCCTTCTAATCACTAAAGCTCACATTAAAGACATTGGTTAACTCTTTGTCTGCCACAGACATGTTGATATGACTCCAAAATTCTGACCTGTGGGGTCCCAATCATCACCCATGTGTTATGTCTGTGATATGTAGTAAAAATGCATCCCTGGAAATAATTACCAATAGCGCTATAAAAAATGGAAAATGTACAACTATCCAAACACACACCATGACATTTTCATTCCATATACTATAAGTGTTACAATTATGTTATCAATGGCGGAGAAACTGAATAAATAATTCTATCGTCTCATGTATCTTGAAAGTGCCTGCACAAATTTGATTTAATTTTTCTTCCTGGGTTTGTTCTATCCATATGAACAATACTAACAATATACACAACACATATCATAATCATAGTTCACATTAAAAAAAAAATAATAAGACCTATGTAATGACCCACTAAGATGAATTCAGACAAGCATTTGGAAATAGATATGTGTATACCCCCATATACCCCAAAATACTCATCTCTCTGCTATTTATAATACAAAGGAAATCTACTGGAACAAAATGACATAAGGCTATATCCTTTCCGAAGTTGGGTCCAACTACATAGATGATGATAAGAAATATTTTAATGCTTTTAAAGAAATAAAGTCAAATTAAACTCACTCATCTAGATCATCGTCATCATCATCATGAAGATGAGCATATCCATGTTTACCATTACTTGCTCCGGGCGCAGTCCTCTTGTCTTTCTGTATTTATGATAGAAAATTAGAGTAGTGGTAGAGAATGACGTGAGATGGTATTTAAAATGTGCACATTGAAAGATGTTTTTGTTCTATTTTGTTTTTAAGAGTGACTAACCAACGAGAATACTTTTCATTCTACATATATATGTGTGAAAGAGAGAGAAAACCATGTCAAAACATGGGTAATACAGTATAACATTCATGACAAAACTATTTTTTCATCTCACATATATAGAAATACTGAAAATATGTCACAAATATTAGTTTTTATTCTAATGAGAACTGGAATAAAAGATTGTATCAATTACAAAATATTACATGGAAGGTCACCATTTGCCTCCTGTAACACCGGTAGTTCCTGCAAAATCCCTATCAGAATTACAGAAATCAATAGTCAACATGTTACATGCCCACCCTTTTTAAAATCTTTTATCTGAGATGACCAGCTGAAATTGAAAAGGAAATTTCATCTTTCTACATGGATGGAAGCGAATATGGACTTTTCATCTGCTGATTTTCCCTTTATTCTGATTTTTTCCTTAGGCCTGTTGTAAAAAAAAAATGCACCTGCAAGCATGTCTTTCAAGTCTCAGAAATGTATAATTCTGATGTAGAACTAATTATTTACACAAAAATAATTTAAACAAAAAGCAAGAGAACATCCCCTGTAAATACTGGTTCAATTCTGAAATCTAGCAAATAATTCATGAGGTATTTGATATACAGTACCAGATATCAACTAACTGCAGCTCACAGGATATCTTAAACTACTTTAAAATTAATTTAAACAAAAAGCAAGAGAACATCCCCTGTAAATACTGGTTCAATTCTGAAATCTAGCAAATAATTCATGAGGTATTTGATATACAGTACCAGATATCAACTAACTGCAGCTCACAGGATATCTTAAACTACTTTAAAATTAATGCCATCGCATAATCTCCCAGATAAAAGGCATCTCCTTATACCAACTGATATTACTAACATTACTCAGTCTATAAAATTTCTGATATATTTTGCTTTACAGATTTGATAAGCTTGAGCATTGATGTATTACACAAGATGATAAAAGCAAAGAGCATTTCATATTACATGTAGGTAGTTACTTTTCTGATTAGCATCATGCATACGAAGTGCTTGGTAATACATTGATTTCTAATTTGTTTAATAGATCAACAGAAACAATAAGGACTATATATGGAAACTAGTAAAAAGAATATAAAGAAGAGTGCTGGTAGAAGAAATTTGAGAATCCCATTTAAAATTCTCTATAATTTTTGCAAGTGACTTGGGGTTATGTGAATTGGAACATGACTTTGAAACAAGATTTTATGGAGGAGAATATTCATGACATTTTCTACAAATCATGTTCCTGGCTCTCTAAGACCACTCCATTGTGAATCTTATTCTCTGAAGCTTGTCAGGAAAAATTCAAACAGGAATACTATTTCATATTGTGATATTATATAAACTGTATCTGTCTCAGATCACAATAATTTCAGGATGAAATTAAAAATACATTTTCTAGATAAAATCAATTATGAATGTTAGAATCACAATGTTGTGCCTTTTAATAAAGCCCTGTTTCCACATCTGCTTATTGTATTGCTTACTTTAAATGTAGACATAAATGCATCGGTTTAAACCTTGTTTCCAGCCAGAAAATGCAATTTTAAATGCATTTCTTTTAAGTATATACATCCATACATGAACTACTATAAAGGGATCTCATTATGCACATATCTTTAATAATCAATGTATTCAAGTACAATGAAGTACCGGTAGTGGTTTTAAAAGATGATTATATAATAAACATGTGGGATAAGTGGCTTGGGAATACTGAACTAATTGAAGTTTTGAAAGGATGATACCATTTTAATCAGAGATCACAATGTATTTAGTTTCCAATACAATAACAAGTGAAAACAAAAGTATCCACAATATTTAATGGCAAGAATCAATACAATATGGTTGAAATTGAAAGAATTAGTTGAAATGATATGAAAGAAAACTCTCTGAAGTGCCTGCATGATCTACAGATAAAGTGGTTCAAGATACAATTCCTAACTTCCTAAGAAAATATTCCCACATGAAAATATCCCACAATGTAATAGCAAAAAAAAAACTGTAAGAGAAATTCAGTTGATATGAGCAGATGCTGCTTAAAATGTTTTACTAAATGAAAGTCATGAAATGCTCTGTTTATTTCTTAATGGATGAATTAACTTAGAGGACTATAGACTACCTATGACACGGCAGTAAACTTGAGGTATACATTTGCGCATGAATATTCTACGTTCAGATTCACACATGTACAATTTTGTCATAGTTCATAGACATAAAAATAAATTTTCTCCACTCTTAGCAGAGCAAATAAATAATAAATGCAGTTTTGGATGTGACCAATTTAACGTGTCAACCACGTACGATGTTACAATAAATTGAAAAGGCTCATTTTCATAGTGGAAAAATATTCCTGCAATATGCATAATGGGATCATGGGGATATCAAGAATTTCCTAGAAACCTGTTAAGTATTTTTACAATAATATATCAACAGATAAATTATGATCAATTATAAAATGGAACAGAAATGAAGGAAGTGATAGCCTTCCATTTGAAATGTACAGATAAATCTTATCAGCAGTAAACATAGCCTGAAGGAACAAAGTTCATACAGCAAGTAGCTACATGTACATTGCTTACGTACAGTGTCTATTAAAGGACAGGGAATATCCCAATCATTTCCTCTGTTATAAAGTGATGTGCATATTGGTCAAGATTGAAATCTATGGTTTCATCAATATCCTGCTTGTAAGGAAAAACATACCAACAACCAATTACCCTGGTGACTGATGGATATATATGTAATACAAAGTGACCGTATGCAAACTTTATACTTTGTTAAATATAACAGGGTATACTGTATTCTGGTATCTTTCTTAGGAAAAAGGGGGAAAGGGAAATAAGGAGGAACAAATAAAAATGTTTCTAGAATCAAAGAGATATGTACATTCTCAACAACAAGAAATGTATATAAAGTTAAATGTAAACTTCCTTAAACTATACACAACTTTGTATAATCTTTTAACCAACTTTCTTAAATACTATACTGGAATAAAATACAGCTTTAATTGAAAGCTGAGTGGATGTAGGATCTATTAGTGATAATAGAGAATTGCAGTATCTGCATAGAATTAAAATTAATTCTAAATGTTCACCTTTAGAAAACAATGCAAAATAAAGGAATTGATAAATGTTTCAAAGCAAGTAACTATCCACCCCTTTTTTACAGGTTGGAGGTGGGAACAGTACTAAATTATAAATGTTTATGCTGAAATTTGCAAAAAAATCCATGCATTTTATTAAAATGAAGAAATAAACTTGGCATACAATACATGCTCTGAACATAATTAATGCATGGCAATAGCATTTCATGATCATTTTATCTGTGTTCCATTCTATTTAAATCTACTCATTTATTGAAAACATCTGTATAGAATCAAAGGAATATTCACCCTCTATCAAGAAAAATCATAAAAATTTAAATATTTGCCCCCCTTTCTTAAATTAATGATGTTAAAATTTTCTTCATTTTTTGATAAATCAATGAAAACATGTAGATGTAAATGAACGGCTAAAAAAAATCATAATCACACTAAAAGTATTCTGATATATAATTTTCTTATCATTACTTGTCAAAACATGGCTCAATTTGGGAAACAAATGGCATTTTCAGTATTTTATGAAAATATAAACAACTATAAACAAGAATTATTTGAGGAATTGAAGAATTATATGAATATTTACATTGAAATTGGAAACAATACTAACAATTACTCCCAAAAAATATATCAATTTATGAATATCAATATAAAGCATATTCTTGTCTCTAGCTCTTTAGTGTATGTACATGCAATGATCTTGTTTTAAGATGGAACTGTATGAAATAATATAATATTGCAATGATGCATAAAGCTCTATCAGGCATGATTTCTAACATTTTCACAGAGCAATCAACAGCATCTCTGAAGCCCTTTTCTTTCTCTTTAAAAAAACATTGAATTGAAACTTGAACTATCAAAGGCAGTAATAATATATACAAAAAAATAATTACTAGTTGCTGTAAATCTTTATATCATCTTTAATGGCAGTGTACAATGCATATAAACTGCTAGCATGAACACAAAACATTAACTGCATAGATACCTTCATTGTTCCTGTCATAAGCATTAATAACTACAATACAATCATGTTATGGTTTTGTTTTGCTTGAAACTTGAAACAGAAAAATAGTCATTTAATAATCTCTTCTTGATACTGTTTGATTAGGAAAACTTCAACCCCCTGTGGTTTGTTAAAAATGAATAAGTATTTAGAAAGAATACCCCCTAAGGCACAGAAAATAGGATAAGTGTCCCTAAGCCTGGGACGTATTATGTATATATATAATTATATTAACATGAAACACAATAAAGGCAAAAAGTACATATGACCAGTGATATCCTATATTCTAAATGAATGAATGGTTATAAAACTGCTCATTATTTTTTTTTTGCAGATGGTTTTCAGAGTGTAGAGGACATCTCAACCTACATTTTAAACATTACTTTCATCAAATGCAACTGGTTCAAGTGCTTTCAGTCACATTTCTTTTTCAATATCTTTTCCTTTGTGTCTATAGTTTTCCTGCATAAATGTATTCTTGTGCCATTAAATGTAATGATAGAAACTAATGAATTAAAGGAAGATATCAGACCGGGGGGGGGGGGGGGGGGGGGGTGCTTCACAAAGATTTAGGCATGACTTAGAGTTAGAGTCTCACTTAAATGTGGACGCATACATGATATGCAACGCGCAATCTTATTGATCGAAAGGCAGTAGTATGCATGCTTTTTTAATTATCTGACCAATGCGGTCATGCCTTTTATACTGCACGCATCTAGACATTTGAGAGTGACTCTAAGTCATACTTAAATCTTTGTGAAACACCCCCCCCCCCATGTTAATCAAATTAAGACCAAATTAATTCAAGTTTAGACCAAGAAGCCAGAAAAATCAGTAAATCAATCCATATAATATCCCATTCTATATTAAGGAGTACAAATGCATATATCTCCGTGCATGTGGTTAATAACATAAATTTAGTTAAAGAGAGAAATATCATTTGTTTCAGTATTTGTTCTTGACATCTTAGAATTAATGAAGATAAGAACTTGTTAACTTGAATTTACCTCTGAATATTGTATTGCTATTATTACTATAAGAAATATGACTGACCTCAGCTACATATATTTTTGACAGTGTCATTGGATCTCAGTTCCATATCATTTTAATGACTTCAAACTATTTTTTAATCCAACCAATATTGCCATGAAAAAAAATATTATGTTTTCTTTTTCCCCCTTTTCCATCCTCATTTCTTATTTTAAGATTTCAAACTCTCAATTTTCAACCTTGAAGAAAAAAAAGCCAGTTGTGGTAACAATCTCAAATGATTAACCAATTGTTTGTATAGTACGAATAAAAATATGTGCCAAATAGTTCAGGAAGAAAATGTGTAATTGCAGAGAAAAAAATCAAAATAAGCAATGCACTCTAGCCAGATGTTTTTTAACAGTGATAATACATTGTCCCACATATGTTTACCATGATGATGATCTTCAGAATGATTATATTTCAGCTATGATATCACAAAGAAAGTTAGGTTTATGTAACAGATCAAGATCTACAATGATATGGTGACAATTAACATTGATTTTAATGACTTTCTCATGAAATAATTGTTTGCAACAGCTACATTCTTTGAGCTTTAAAGGCTTTAAGGATTATCTTGAAACACCTGCAGAGATCGATAATGGCAAAAACAAATTTCAAAGCAATACAAAACCATATGATATATTGTCTTTAGATGCACTTATGTAATGGTTTATAGAATAAAATGGATCCAACTGAAATTGAAACCTAAACCGCAAAGAAAATTTAATGTCTTCTTGAAAACCCTTTTAAAAAATGGGTGAAAAAAATTAATTGGCAATTAATACTATCATGTTACAGTACTTAATGGAAGTGCACTTTTTTCTCTAATTGAAAGCTGATGCTAAATCTGCAGATATGAGCCTCAATTGATGAGCTATAGATGAAATCAGATTTGAAGTAAAATGATCTGTAGCAGTTTAGTGATCTATTTGCAGTAAAAAGACTACAATGTGCATTATAGCTTGTGAGAGTGAGTAGAGTACTCAATGATTCATTGCCTTACCATAGACTTTGTAATCTAAGAAACCAAAGAGACAAGAAAATCAAAATCGTATGATGGAAAAAAAAGATGAAACAACCATAAAATCTAAAGAATAGTTGTAAATAATCCCCATTCCACATCTATTCTCTCAGTCATCAAAGCATTTGATTACAAGATACTTTGCTTTTTGAAGTTACTGGACAGATTTTAGCCATTCCACCAAAGTCCCACACTTATCATGTAAACTAGTAGGAATATCATCTCCTCCTTTGCCAAATAATGAAAAAGTTTTTTTTTTCCATTTAGTATTGATATATGCGAGCATCTGCCCCATGTGTTAAACAATACAAAATCACATTTTACAGTGGTTCATGAAGACTAAAAATACTTTTCTCACAGCAACATAATATATGAAAGAACGTGTCCAATAATATATTGGGTGCAAAGATTATTTTTTTTCTTCAAATTTCTGAGGAAAAGAAATTTGATAGGACATAATATCACATGACATACACATGGGGCAGATCCTCAAATATGACACAATTAACAATCCAGGGGGTGTTTCACAGAGTTAAGTGTGACTTAAAGTCGTACTTAAATTCTCTATTGTGTGCGGTATAAAAGGCATCACTGTATTGGTCAAATCATGCTCACAGCATACTACTGCATATTAATCAATAAGATCATGTGAGCATCGGCATTTAAGCATGACTCTTAAAAGTCATACTTAACTCTTTGTGAAACACTCCCAGAGCTATGTTTTTCTTTGATTAATTTTGCCAAACCTTAATTTATGTTTCAAACAAACGTGACATAGGTGTGAATTTCCCCTGTAACAAGAAGAGAAGAATTCAGTGTGAATAACTCACCTCAATACTGGAGAGAGCCTCAGAAAGAAGTCTTTGGTTAACTCCACACAGGTTAGGGACATTGTTCTTGCACTTGTGATGAACATTTACATTACACACTGTATGCAAAAAGAGAACATTTAATTACCAATATGTGTGATGCTCTGGGTATTGAAGTCCTGCCTTCTGTAAGACAATGTATTTCAAATGAATCAGCTCAGCCATTTTGCATTAACTTTGTTTTATATAAATGGTTTAACTAGTATCCAAATGTGATCCCAAATGTTGAACAGATGTTTTATTGAATCCCTAACAGTATATATTTCTTGCATTGACATTCATAATACTTATTTTTATATGAATGAAAGAGGAAAGAATAATACTTTTGTTTACAATTAAGCACAAGACTACTTTTCTTTGGTTTACTGAATTCCTTAAAATAGTTTCAAATTTGGTTAACCTAGGATTTACATTTTTGTACAGTAAACATTTTTTGGTCAATAATTGTTTCATCCTTAAATGTTGGATTCATCTCCATTTAAAGTGTTATCATTTCATCTAGATTGCTTCCTACCCTTGACTTACCCACCCTTACTCTGTTGCCTAGCAACAGTATACGAACCTTCACACTTAACGCCTTGTCTGAATAGACCATACAGCATAGTACCACAATGGTCACAGAATGTAGGACTCTTGTAGTTGTTGACCTTAAACCTATGAGGCATATTAATGTTGAACCTCTCTTTCAATTTCTATCAAAGCAAAAGGAAGGGGAAAAGAGATGAGTGTTATAACATGATAGGGTGTATAAACAATGAATAAAGTACATGTTAAACAAATATGACATTTTTAAGAATTGAATATGTGAGGTCTTCAGTGTCACTGTAGTACTTTAATCAAGAAGTTTTAATGTGTTATAATTGATGCATGTTACAATGAAAAGCGAAACATACTTATGGATTCATCAAACTTATATACATGTATATATTTGGACATGATGATACATACATGCAAGATTTTGCATAAGGTGAAAGATGCTCTATTCAACGAGGTGTTAGCCGATGTGAATTGATTGTCTCTTTCTTTCACCAAATGCTAAATGTTGCACCATCGCACACATAAGAATATTCACTATTTGTATTGTACAACACCTTGGAAGTTAGCGAAAATATGAACAATAATCAATTTTTTTCTCTGTTAATCTGTGAAAATAAGAAAGAAAATTTTGAAAGCAAGAGAAAAATCCCCCAAACACGCATCTGATCTGCAGCAGCAATATGCATTTAGCCAGTAAGCCCTGTGCGTATTGCACAGGCAATACTAAGCGCATGCAATACGTTGAATTATAATTTTTATAGTGACATCACCTTTTCCTGACCCGTGCAATGGTATACAAATTATGAATGTTTATGAGTGCAATGGACAGAATACTTCATGAGGTGAAAGATGAAATGATCCATTCAACGAGGCGTAGCCGAGTTGAATGGATCATTATTTCATCTTCGTTTTCCAATTTCATTTTATCTTACTATTGTTATTCTTTTTCTACTTCATCATTTTCTGGTAACTTGATGCCTTTCGATATATTTTGTGTAAAACAATCTATGTAATAAATATGTATTCCGTTTCCACATTTGTCCGCTCAAAGTAACAACTTATATTTTCTCCCAATGGGAGCCTAATTTTCTACAAGCTCTGCTTTTTATTTAGGCTCCACACTTTTTTTATATTTGTAGTGTACCTTATGTTTAAATACTTATAGTAGATATTATATATATCATGTTATTTGTTTTAAAAGTGGAATCAATAAATGAATGAATGATCTTTCACCGAATGAAGTATTCTGTCCATTGCACGAATGAAAAAAACATTTATTATTTGGTTTATATGACACCTGAATTTTTTTTTTTTTTTAATATGAAATTCATGAATTTCGATGCAAAACATGCTCATGCAGTGCGAGTTCGGTCTGTTGATTGTTACGTCATTACAACCAGCGCATTGCTGGTGCCTGCAGCTGCAGTCTCGTTGCGCGAGTGCAATGGACAAAATCGTATGGATCCAAAATTGCACGATGAATGGATCTAAAATTGCACGGTTGATGACGTCATTGTAAAATGGGCTGAATGATCGATATCAAACAACCAATCAAATCACAAGGATCTATCTAGGTGTCATATAATACATTATAGATGGTACATTTTGGACGGTACGTGTGCAATGGTATGAATGTTTGACATCCAGCCTCCCATTTGCTTGCATACAACAAGCTATGTAGGCATTGTACAACATTTGCTATTTCATACTCAATGTTTAATGCTCACATGTAATTCTCTCGTTATCTAATATTTGATGGCAAATCCTAATAAAGTATAGATAATTTTAACTTATCTGAAATTTACAAAATTTGTACCTTTGTCTCCATTGTATCGACTCCTGTGCCAGGGCATTTACCAAGTACTTGATTAAAGCACCTTTTATGAACAGACAACTCGCATTCTATAGAATACACAAACAAAAAAAGGTTTGAAAAATACTAAAGTACTCAGCAAATCATGAGAAACAAAATTACATCAAAGAATGGTACATTGTAAATGGCAGGTGAATACTACAAACTTATAACCTGAATTGATTTTGTAATATCTAAATAGAGACATCATTGCTCTTACAATATTGCTGCATAATGTATCTAAGCTACCACAAGAAAATTTTCTAAATCACAAAAGTTCAATACAATGTAAATTACAATATTGATAAGTTTAAGCAAATTTGAATTGATTCATGCTACTAATACTCCCTTCCTCCTAAATACATTTGCTGATTTTTTTTATTTCATTTATTTATTCATTCACTTATTTATTTATTTCAATTATTTATTATTTTTTGGTAGGGGGTTACATTTAGGTAATAAGATGGTAAAATTCTGTAACAATATTTCACTTTGAAAGTGTAAAAATATCATAAGTAATTAAGTAGCAATTTCTATTGAGCATGTGGGAGGATCATCCACTTCAAATGTGCTTTAATAACATTTTCATAAGATTTTGAAAATGAAACCACTGTGTGAGCCAAAAATAACACAAATTAACTGTATGTGGGTAGAAATAGTTCCCCTTTAATCTCATCTACTGATTTCAATTGAAATAATGAGGGGTTAATTATCCCTGACTGCCTCAAAATAGACCAGAAAAAAAATATATATAAAGGTTGAATGTGCATCACTGTTTAGCATAATGATGTACTTTAATACAATACATTCTATAGTACTTTACCCATGCATCGATATCCTTGTGTACCAACCAGGCCCCTGCAAGTTGACAATGATATAAAAAAAAAAGAATGACAGCATTTACAAACTGAATCCAGATGGAAACAAAAAGTAACTTTTGACATTATGACTAAACAAATTAAAAAGGAAAGTATTAATCAGAGCTCTGTACTTTATCATCTACTTCACTTCTTTTTACTCTTTGCATTTTTCATAGGTCCTCTTTAATCAGTGTCATGATGAAATCAACACATTGAAAGATTACATTGAATTTTAAATCATACATTTTTAAAGATATATATGTCTTCACAGGATTGAGGGTCTTGACAATTGAATAAATTGAATGGTATGATATAATGGAATCTAATGAACATACCAAATAAATTCATTGCAGTAGCTGCAGTATGCTGGAGTGCGGAAGTAGTGTGGGGTGAACTTATGACCCCGATGCTCATGAATTTTGGCCTTTCTGATGGCTACACGGCGCTTGGTCAGCAATCCTGTGGTGTCATCTTTCTTATCCATATCTGAATTCTGGTGTGAAACAGTGTTTCTTACACTGTTCATAGGATCTGGAATTAAAAGTGAAAAATTTAGAGTATTAAATGATTCCCCTTAATCATTGCTTTAAAAATCTGTCAAATAGAATTAAAGATGATGAGATGACATGATGCTGAATCCATTGTTCCTCTCCATAAAATCATCTTCAACAGAATAATAGATGCAAATGAAACAAAGATATGAAGAACATAATGATGCAAAATAGTGCTATCACAATTTACTTACATGTAACAATGGGTTGAAATGGAAATGGTGCACTGTCATTAGGCATGTAAAATCATCCTCTCCACAAAATTTACATGATCTGACTCATCAGTAATGAGTGATACCAAGTAGAGTAAAATTTACAGCATGATTTACAACATAATGAAATAATGCTGGTCATTTATCTTTCTGTGAAAAATAGCATTTCTGTTTATAATCAATAATGAATGAAATAAGTGACAATCAGAAATGCATTCTTCTTCTCATTTGCTTAAAACTACATTTGATGCTCATTACAACAGACCTGATGGCAATTCACATGCAGACTTAGAGATGGGTTTACCATTAAATACACAATGAATCAATAGTTAGGTATGGTGATGGTTCTTGTGATATGACTGACCCACTGGCTACGATATGGAAACATGGTAGTCCCTGTATTCATCCAATGGAAAATAGTTGAAGGATTAAAAGTGAAGAGAACCAAACCAGAGGGTTGTCATTAGAGCAGAATTATATTTCACATGACCCTAAGGGAGTGTGAAGCGGTTCTGATCATACATGTACCTCAGGAAAGATTCACACAGAATAAATGGGGAGGTATATTTTCAAATCACTTAAATGAACAATATGCTGTGTATGCCATACATATGTATAGACTGCAAAAACAAGGCATTTTTTCATCCAAGGTTACATTATACAATAGATGCAGAGACATCCATTCATATCCATTCACCCATTAACTATTCTTTGAGAAATTTCTTAGTTTCCTATCCTGGTATTGCACATTTTCCCTTAAAAATGCACCTTGAATAATGGCAACCAACTGAACTTACTGCTGTACAAATCCATACATAAATATTTTCTCTTTTGTAATGAACATTTTTTTTAAATAAAAATCCCCTTGGCAATGACCAATTTAACTAAATTATTTGCATTTAACAGGTGGAACACCTCTGACAGTCTCGCCTGCAATCCACAATTCAGGACAGCAGCAGTGCTGACTTTGAAAACAACTAAGACGAATAATTTTTCATTTCACAAAAAATGACATTGATTTGATAAAAATATTTATTTTGTTTTCCTCAGATCGACCTTTTACCTTGATCATGTGCCCTGAATCTCAAGCAAGATGATCAGTGACTCTTCATCACCAATAATGTATGTCCAACTTCCATGAAATATATTCATTTACTTTCAGTTACGACATCTGACATTTCAAAAACTTAATACCACAACATGGTCTTTGAATTACCCCTATTACCTTTGACCAAGGTCATGTGACCCCAAACTCATACAAGATGATCAGTGATACTTGATTAATCTTATGTCTAAGTTTCATGAAATAGGTCCATATCCACACTCCATGGATAATATTCTGAATCCTGGCTTAACTGAGGAGCCAAAAACGTTGTATACTTGTGTTTACATTGGAACAAAAACTCCCCAAAGAATTTGCCTCTAAATTCACGAGTAAACTGTAAGATGATCTCACAGATACTGTTGAATTCAAGATTATTTGAAGCATTATTCAATTAGATTCAGATTTATATTGTTTTGCTTCGTACACTAGACACAGATTATGATATGAGTTTAAGTTAAACCAAAGTTACAAATATTCACCCAAATGGTAATAACAGTTTTCCAATAATGTTAGCTATCTTTATATCCATATTCATTATGTTTGACATGGATATTTATCTGTTGTGTATGTGTATAAATGCAAACAAGCATGAATATGCCTGTTTACCAAGTGATCAAATCTATGCATGTTCCTATCATGGCCACCTTGTAACAATGTAATATAAGTAATACAATACAAAATTTGAATCTAGTACTGGTTCTTGCTATGAAAAGGAAACATCTAGCAGGCTTTCAGGTTGTCAAGAATAAGATTTTTTTTTTGTTAAAAAACAAATCTGCATCAAATTTGAATACTGTAGTAAACAGGTTTATTATTAATAGATTGATGAGTTAATACAGAGACTAGAACTTCTTAAAAAGATAAGGGTGAGACAATGTATAAATGAAAGAAAGAAATCATTAATAATACATGGATGGCTGAAGATCCCCTTTCTGACACAACAACAACAAATAGAAAACAAAATGGACAATCCACTGGCCACTTTTGGCCAATAAAACTGAAATAAATCATGATAGATTTGTTTTGGGTATGAAATGTAATAATATATGATTGAATATAGAAGTAAATTTGAATACAAATGTTTGGAAGCATTACCTGGTGATGATGCCTCTGGTAATGACATGGGTCTTCCTGTGAAGTTTGCAGTGAAGTGAGGCAATATGTAATAGGTGAAGTTGCAAGGGTTTGGGGTTTTCATTGTTTTACAGGAAGGGAAGGGGGAATGGCAAAAGCTAGACAGTAGGCCTATATGTATATGATTTAAATCAGTTGACTGCACCAAAATCTTCCACCTTTATGATGACACTGACCACTTAACACATCCTTACACCAACAACATTATCAATTGAGGACATATCTTATCATTTGATGGTCACATCATCCCCATCGTCATTTATCCTATGTCATATTCCTGACCCTGGAATAAAAGAATGGTGATAATCATAAATCTGCCTTTAATGATGAATGAATTGTCATCTGATGTATGGTTAAATCTTTCTGCAATCCTACAAAACAAGGCAAAAGCAATTTTGTGTCTCGCCCACTTATGAAAATAACCAGAAATATCGTGATTTGCGAGGGCACGCAACAGAATTGTATCGAAACTTCATTGTGAAATGACTTGGATGGAATAACACTTGTCATAAGAGCCTTTAATGTTGACCTGAAAATGACCTTTGACCTTACCATGTGACCTCCGACTGCAGCATAACATGCAGGTCGCCTAAGTACATCTACCAACCAAGTTTTGTTGAAAAGTGACTTACGGTTGCGGAGTTAGGTGTCATAAGAGTCTTGCATGTAAACTTTAACATTGACCTGAAAATGACCTTTGACGTAACCATGTGACCTCCGACTGCAGCATCACATGCAGGTCCCCAAGTCCATCTACCATCCAAGTTTGGTTGAAAAGTGGCTTACAGTTGCGGAGTTAGGTGTCATAAGAGAGTCTTGCATGTAAACTTTAACGTTGACCCTGAAAATGACCTTTGACCTTACCATGTGACCTCCGACTGCAGCATAACATGCAGGTCCCTCAAGTCCATCTACCATCCAAGTTTGGTTGAAAAGTGACTTACAGTTACGGAGTTAAGTGTCATAAGAGAGTCTTGCATGTAAACTTTAACGTTGACCTGCATGTAAACTTTAACGTTGACCTGAAAATGACCTTTGACCTTACCATGTGACCTCCAACTGCAGCATAACATGCAGGTCCCCCAAGTCCATCTACCATCCAAGTTTGGTTGAAAAGCGACTTACGGTTGTGGAGTTATGTGTCATTAGGTTTGTGACGGACGGACGACAGACGACGGACGACATTTGGATCCCTAAGTCTCGCCTTCACCTCTGGTGGGCGAGACAAAAATGGATTTAATGATACTTTGTGCAAATGCAAAAACATTTTAAAATGCAGTGCAGAATAACAGGGTTTTATTACAGAAATATCCAATAATTGTAACCAATACTAAGCAAACAAAACAAATTTATCATGAATATAAGACTATTTCCAAAATAATTTCCTAAATCTCACCTCCACCTCCTCCTTCTTCTGGGAAACAACGAAGCTGAACTTGCAGTCGACCGCAGGGCTTGAGATCCAGCTACAAAATAATCAAAGATGAAGATAAGCTTTGTATGCAATCTATGATCATGTATAATGACTTGCTATGAGAACTTCAAAACCTGAATGAAAACTTACTAGTAAGTTGTAATGGGTATGCACACAATACCTTAATTACCTAATGAGTTGCTACATGTATTTATAGTATGATAAATTATAAGGCTATTCAGAAAATTTCAATTGACTGAAACTATAATGTACATGTACATGTAGTATCATTCTCGATTTTCTGCAATGGAATGTGCTATCCTTTTTTTATCAATACCTTGATTTAAATGTACGGTATACATTTTCATAAAAGATTAAGAAATATGAAAGTTGCATACACAAGTACATGTACAGGTATAGAAAATGATAAGGGAGACAATTTTGATATTTTCCTCCTAATCCTCAATTCTAATGTTATACAACAGCAATTTAAAATTTATGAAGACCCTTTTCTGAAGAGTATTTTCTGATTTAAAAGTTTATCCATGATTAGTTTCAATACATTGTATTCAGAATAATTCTGATTCTAACTTCGAACAGCACCAGATAGTATCCCTTATAAAATTATGCATGCATTTAGAATATGGAGGGGGAAAAATGGAAAATCATCTAAAATGTACCCTTTCATACACAATCAAACACGGTTTGTATTGCCTGTAGAGGTTGATAAGTAGGTAAGTCATCAAAAAGTGGGCTCTCTAATAAACATTAAAATGTATTTTTCATTGCCAAAAAAAGTTTTGCAAATTAAATTATCTCAAATGGGTCCCTCTTGTACAAAGTAAATTTTCATTTTTTTTTTGCTTAGTAAATTTCACTTTATTAATTTAGATGATACACTTAGCCTGGAGTACCTCTTTAGTATGCTTCTTCCTTCAAGTAGATTTTCAGACAGCAGGCTGAAAAAATGTCTTTATATGACTTTACACAAACAAATATTCAACATTGGTTACCGTATTAATGAATTACAGGAATGAAACACTAATATTCTATTGCATCGAAACAAGACGTAATGGCACAAGACATTCATTAAATTATTTAAAGTATTTTATTGTGGTATTAATGTCTGTTACATGTGTTCTCCATAGGCCTACCTACATGTATACCCCTAATAATTTTCAGCCTTGAGTACCCCTTCAATGTCCTCTTTATTCTACTTATAGTTGGAATAGGCCTTTGGAAAATGACAGTAGCATTGATGTACATCACATTGCTAATTACTGATAATTAAGAGGATGATAGTTTATACTAACCCATTTTGTTTCAATCTTTCCTTCCATACCACACATAGCAGCCAGTGCGTTAACATTGAAGTTTGCCTCAGCCAGATAGGTCTCTGGTCTGTTATAAACAATGATCTGGATAACACGGCCATCGTATAAATGAGAATCGAAACACTTATTCCACTCAACGAAGGCTGTCTTCCTCTTCTGCCTCAACTGTGTTTGTCCATCTGGTAGATAAAGAGGGAGGATGAAGAGACGATGAAGTTACATGAAAATTAAAAGCACTAAATTAAAAGCACTAAACATAAGGGACGTGAGATCAAAATCCTTCACACCTAACATAAATCAAACCATCTCATAAATCTTGTACAGTGTCTTCAAAATTGCTGGTTTCTTTTGTTCTTTGCAGTACTGCATTGATCATGCAACAAATATTTTATCTTATCCAATCATCAAATTTGTAAGTGAACACCTCCCCCCCTTAAAAAAAGAAAAAAACAACAAACGAATTGCTTACTACCAACAGCACACCCATACTGCACTTGCTAGCTTGATCTACATTTACCACACTTGACACAGTTAAGGGAAATGGGACCCTGGCAAGAATTTATTCTTCAATGGCTATTAAAAGCTCCTTATTAGCAGCTACATGTATGCTAAAGCTGGCACAATAATTTTGAAGTGCCAGTATTGTCATATTGGACAGACATAAGCACTCTAAGAACCAAATATTATCTTTAACAAAGCAGAGCATGTTCCAGGCATGTTTACTTCCTTAATTTTCCACTAGTTCTTTACTTCCTTCATTTCCCCCTTGTTTATATAGGCCTACTATCCTTATCTTTGCATTTGTACATGAAGTCCAAGTTCATATAAAAGAATCCGTGATTATCTATTTGTGAATTTACTATAAAATCAAATCATCCACTTAGGGGAATTCTTCTAATTGATGATGGGAGAAGATTCTAACTTCAATTAATTTGCTAAATGTGAAAGAAATCTGATTTGACTATTAAAAAGCAACATGAATATTCCATCTCTGCCTGAAACCCGGGAATAGAGAATTCATCAAATCCATGATCAAATGTATCAGGGTTAACACTTGATTAGTTTTCTCTCGAAAAACCTTCAAATCTGCTTGAGGGAATGATGGATGCATAGATTGTGCCGACTTTGAAGTATCTCTTTCCGAATTCACAACATTATAGTCAGAGAATGAATAATGGATGAATCTCTGTCTCAACTAGTCCATCATTGCTGGCTTTTCAATCTTATTTTAAGCCAAGAGAATGTGTGTTGACTTTTAACATTTAGATTCCCAAAACATAGTATAGTATATACTGCTAGGTCTGCTAGGTCCATGATACCTATATACACAATTCTTTTCAGAAATGATACTTCATTAATTGTGACCTCAAATCCAACATTTACTGGAATTTAGAATATCAAACAACAATTTCTAATACTTACATGTGTATCTGTGAAATGCAAATAAATCTCTTTTCAACTTATTGTATTAAAATAAAAGATAATTGAGTGAACATTCATGACAATACATCATGTACAAGTTTCATTTTTTAAAATACATTAGGAAATTAACAGATGTACTGAGAGCAAGTTTTATGAATTGAAATCAGGCACGCTTTTTGCATGCATGCTTTTTAATGACAAATATCAATGCTACAATGTTATTTATATCCTACATAAATTAAATCCTGTATGCTGATTGGTTTAAATAGCATCATGTGACCAAACATATTCTCACTATTTTTGCGATGATGTCGAAAATGAAACGCCCACCTAAGAAAATGTGCTATTCCTGGACGTCAATGATGGAATAGTCGACTATTCCATCATTGACGTCACAGATCATGATGGCGCAAGCACTAATACGCGTTCCACGCACTGAGCGCGTAGCTACATGTAAGTGCTTCAGGAAAAGAAGGTCAGTCAGCGCAGCTGGTTTGATTCAGATTTTTAAAAAAGGATGAACTAAGAGTACAAGAACTAGATTATCAAGATCTATTGCTCTAACTTATTAAAGTAGGATATAAAACAAATATACCAGGCCTTTATTTCAAAAGTATAGAGGGAATTATTCATCCTCGGTTGTACTGGCATAATCACTATTTTTCCCTCGGGGCTTCGCCCCTCGGGAAACATAGTAATGCCAGTCCAACCTCGGATGAATAGTTCCCGCTATACTTACTCAAAGCCTAGTATATTTGTATAATGTATACTACATGAACATCAGCTATTTGAATTAATAGTAATCTTAAAGGGATGGTCCGGGCTGAAAATATTTATATCTTAATACATAGAGTAGAATTCACTGAGCAAAATGCCGAAAATTTCATCAAAATCGGATAACAAATAATAAAGTTATTGAAGTTTAAAGTTTAGCAATATTTTGTGAAAACAGTTGTCATGAATATTCATTAGGTTGGCTGCTGATGTCATATCTCCACTTTCCGTTTTCTTATGTTATTACATAAAATCATATTTTTTTTCATTATTTTACACTTGTGTGAATAATAAGTCTCCCTTATAATGAAATAAGTTGCAGCAATAAATATCTAATGCACTAAATCAGATGTCAATCGAATTTTTATAGTTCTTGGAGGAAAAAAATTGAATAAACCTATTTTCATATAATAAAATTATACCCAAATCCGATTTCCCAGATTGGAGTACCACCTCTTCAAAGTTAGGCTTCTTCAGGTTCGAAGTCTCTGAATGGAGATCGCCATTGTTGCGGGGTTCGTTCAAAATTGTGACGTCAGCGACGAACAACTGCTCTCGGTACTAACTTCCATGTGCAGCTATACACGGGCTGAAACCAGCCCCAAGTTTGCATAATATAGATACTTTTTTTACAAGAATTAAATACAATATAAAATATACACTTAAAACAATTGAAAATATTATTAAAAAGCTAGTGAAATCATTTTATGGTTTAAAAACACAAATTGATGAGTTCTGATGAAAATGTTTACACATTTATTTACGATATCCAAATTGGCAAATTTGACAAAGCTAAATTTGTACGTACAGACAGTACAGCCGTCCCCGGCCGCCGGCCCCTGAACCGAGTGATCGTGTTATGTTGGAAGTTTGGTTGTCTATCCCGTTTGAATATCGTGAAATTGTTAATTGTGCTATATTTCAATATATCTAACGTGCGTACGGTCCTGGAGATTAGTATAAATAGAGTACGTCATCAGATAATTTTCGTCACTTGATAAAGAGTTGCAGCGGCACTCGAAAGCTCGTGAACTTGTAAGCTAGTGAACACTTTTTGCGAGAGTGATCACGAATTTCCTAGAAAGCCAGTGAACACTTTTTGCGAGAGTGATCACGAATTTCCTTGTTGACCATAGTAGATTGCGAGACAAATGAATACCCTCTAGCGATTATTTCAATCCGCAATAATGAACCTATTTAGTATATCTAACGTTGTTTATTATTTGTTACCGTCGATTTCAAGTAAAACTAAACTTATCGTGGACGTTTGTATTGAAATAGAACTTAGAAGGCCCGAGAGCCTAAGACTTCGAGCCCCAATACTCGGCCGAAGAAATCGGTAAAATGCTCGCTACGAACAAAATCATTCCTCATGAATTTGGAGGAAGGCTTGTTGTATTTCTCCACCTTTAGTGCAGCCACACATTTTTTAGAGATTTCTGGCCTCTTCTGCCGATCAGGAATTCGGTAAAAGCTGCATTTTGTGTCCCTTTCTGACCGATTTCGGCAGCCATACGCCTGGCAGTATACCATCCTGATCCGCTTTGGCCCATGTATTTTACGCTAGCAATCACAGGCGAGCGCCGGGGTCGGACACCGAGTTGTTCGTCGCTGACGTCACAACCCCCCACAAAGATATAGGGAGTATGAGCAAAATGGCGATCTCCACGGGTCTTTCGAATATCAAAATATTGATAACTTTGACTTGGCATATCATGGGAAATAGGAAACCGTTCTGCCTCATTTTAATTTTATTGTAATTAGTGAAATGTAATCAATTTATGACCAGATAATAAATCTATCCTTTCACTTTCCTTTAAATCTTATAAGTATCCAAGAACTGAAGCATTAATACTACATGTTCATTAAGATAAAGCATGGCCTAAAGCCCCCTTTAAAAGGATGCAAAACAGATCAAGGATCTCATTCCTTGGAGATCCATGGTGCCAAATTGATATTTCCCCAGAATTGCCAAAGTGAATACAGATTTAACTGGTTTATACAGAACACAAAAATGTAAGGAAAAGTGTGGTGTCTATGGATATTTAGCAATAGGGATACACATGGGAGTACGAATGTTACTGGATCCTTACACAACCTTTATGGTGGCTTACAATCTCTATTAAAGATACTTGTATGTCTAGGGCATTGGCCAAGTAAAATTTGGGAGCTTACAATCTCTATTAAAGATACTTGTATCTCTAGGGCATTGGCCAAGTAAAATTTGGGAGCTTACAATCTCTATTAAAGATACTTGTATCTCTAGGGCATTGGCCAAGTAAAATTTGGTGGCTTACAATCTCTATTAAAGATACTTGTATCTCTAGGGCATTGGCCAAGTAAAATTTGGGAGCTTACAATCTCTATTAAAGATACTTGTATCTCTAGAGCATTGGCCAAGTAAAATTTGGGAGCTTACAATCTCTATTAAAGATACTTGTATCTCTAGGGCATTGGCCAAGTAAAATTTGGTGGCTTACAATCTCTATTAAAGATACTTGTATGTCTAGGGCATTGGCCAAGTAAAATTTGGGAGCTTACAATCTCTATTAAAGATACTTGTATCTCTAGGGCATTGGCCAAGTAAAATTTGGTGGCTTACAATCTCTATTAAAGATACTTGTATCTCTAGGGCATTGGCCAAGTAAAATTTGGTGGCTTACAATCTCTATTAAAGATACTTGTATCTCTAGAGCATTGGCCAAGTAAAATTTGGTGGCTTACAATCTATATTAAAGATACTTGTATCTCTAGGGCATTGGCCAAGTAAAATTTGGTGGCTTACAATCTCTATTAAAGATACTTGTATCTCTTGGGCATTGGCCAAGTAAAATTTGGTGGCTTACAATCTCTATTAAAGATACTTGTATCTCTTGAGCATTGGCCAAGTAAAATTTGGTGGCTTACAATCTCTATTAAAGATACTTGTATCTCTTGGGCATTGGCCAAGTAAAATTTGGTGGCTTACAATCTCTATTAAAGATACTTGTATCTCTAGGGCATTGGCCAAGTAAAATTTGGTGGCTTACAATCTCTATTAAAGATACTTGTATCTCTAGAGCATTGGCCAAGTAAAATTTGGGAGCTTACAATCTCTATTAAAGATACTTGTATCTCTAGAGCATTGGCCAAGTAAAATTTGGTGGCTTACAATCTCTATTAAAGATACTTGTATCTCTTGAGCATTGGCCAAGTAAAATTTGGTGGCTTACAATCTCTATTAAAGATACTTGTATGTCTAGGGCATTGGCCAAGTAAAATTTGGTGGCTTACAATCTATATTAAAGATACTTGTATGTCTAGGGCATTGGCCAAGTAAAATTTGGTGGCTTACAATCTATATTAAAGATACTTGTATCTCTAGGGCATTGGCCAAGTAAAATTTGGTGGCTTACAATCTCTATTAAAGATACTTGTATCTCTAGGGCATTGGCCAAGTAAAATTTGGTGGCTTACAATCTATATTAAAGATACTTGTATCTCTAGGGCATTGGCCAAGTAAAATTTGGTGGCTTACAATCTCTATTAAAGATACTTGTATCTCTTGGGCATTGGCCAAGTAAAATTTGGTGGCTTACAATCTCTATTAAAGATACTTGTATCTCTTGAGCATTGGCCAAGTAAAATTTGGTGGCTTACAATCTCTATTAAAGATACTTGTATCTCTTGGGCATTGGCCAAGTAAAATTTGGTGGCTTACAATCTCTATTAAAGATACTTGTATGTCTAGGGCATTGGCCAAGTAAAATTTGGTGGCTTACAATCTATATTAAAGATACTTGTATGTCTAGGGCATTGGCCAAGTAAAATTTGGTGGCTTACAATCTATATTAAAGATACTTGTATCTCTAGGGCATTGGCCAAGTAAAATTTGGTGGCTTACAATCTCTATTAAAGATACTTGTATCTCTAGGGCATTGGCCAAGTAAAATTTGGTGGCTTACAATCTATATTAAAGATACTTGTATCTCTAGGGCATTGGCCAAGTAAAATTTGGTGGCTTACAATCTATATTAAAGATACTTGTATCTCTAGAGCATTGGCCAAGTAAAATTTGGTGGCTTACAATCTATATTAAAGATACTTGTATCTCTAGGGCATTGGCCAAGTAAAATTTGGTGGCTTACTATCTCTATTAAAGATACTTGTATCTCTAGAACATTGGCCAAGTAAAATTTGGTGGCTTACTATCTCTATTAAAGATACTTGTATCTCTAGGGCATTGGCCAAGTAAAATTTGGGAGCTACAAGTATCTTTAATAGCGATTGTAAGCCACCAAATTTTACTTGGCCAATGCCCTAGACATACAAGTATCTTTATTAAAGGTCAAGTCCACCTCAGAAAAAGGTTGATAATTAGGACCTCCTTGCCTGAACCACAAAATGTTAAAATAATGGAATTCCACGTGTTCAGGGAGGAATGAAACTTCATTTCACATGACAATGACGAGAAAATCAAAATATTTCATATTTCATATAATAAAATACAAAAGAAATAGTGAGTGAGTGATGTCATCAGTTCCCTCATTTGCATACCGACCAAGATGTGTATATAACTGTCTTGTGAAATGAAGCGAAACTTTAAAATGTCATAACTTTCTTATTTTACATTTTTTAGCGTTATGCTTCTTGGATTTTTCTCTTTTTATTCAAATCAAGTTTTTGTTGGGGTGGACTTGTCCTTTAAATAGAGATTGCAAGCCACCAAATTTTACTTGGCCAATGTTCTAGAGATACAAGTATCTTTAATAGAGATAGTAAGCCACCAAATTTTACTTGGCCAATGCCCTAGACATACAAGTATCTTTAATAGAGATTGTAAGCCACCAAATCTTACTTGGCCAATGCTCTAGAGATACAAGTATCTTTAATAGAGATAGTAAGCCACCAAATTTTACTTGGCCAATGCCCTAGAGATACAAGTATCTTTAATAGAGATTGTAAGCTCCCAAATTTTACTTGGCCAATGCCCAAGAGATACAAGTATCTTTAATAGAGATTGTAAGCCACCAAATTTTACTTGGCCAATGCTCAAGAGATACAAGTATCTTTAATAGAGTAAAATTTGGTGGCTTACAATCTATATTAAAGATATTTGTATCTCTAGGGCATTGGCAAAGTAAAATTTGGTGGCTTACAATCTCTATTAAAGATACTTGGATCTCTAGGGCATTGGCCAAGTAAAATTTGGTGGCTTACAATCTATATTAAAGATATTTGTATCTCTAGGGCATTGGCCAAGTAAAATTTGGTGGCTTACAATCTCTATTAAAGATACTTGTATCTCTTGAGCATTGGCCAAGTAAGATTTGGTGTTGACGCTGCCGCCGCCGCCGTCAGAATAGAAACAACTGGGATCATTTTTACATTAATTCTAACATGCAAATGAAAGAATTTGTTTTTATTACACATGTACATTTTCACTGAATACTTTATATGCCCATGAAAACACACCTTGCAAACGTAAAACTTACTTGCATCTTTGACCGATTCCTTGACATTGACAGCCACAAAGGGATCAAAGAGGACCGAACCTGGCAGTTCAATATCCTTACTGTCAACCTGTAACACCCGCACACGTAAAAACACCATGACAGATACCTTGATCAGTCCCACCTACTGGTATCAATAGTCTTCAAATACCTGCAAAATATGCAATATAGTAAAGGCATAAGATGTTAAGATGTGTACTCATGCATTTACATGTTAGGATGGCTTAGAATGGAAAGTGCTTTATGTAAATCCCAGCAATGCTCATAAGTTAATTTTCTGAAGAAATTACTGTCAATCAAATTTCCAGCTTTTCACTTATTTACCATTTACAGCAAATTCTAAAATGGAAAGCTTGTGTTCATTTTCTATATGACACTTTTGAAACCAAAAATAATTGCCTAGCTCTGCTCTTAAGCCTGCCTGGATTTGATTTAATATTTCAATCCATCGTGATTTTGTCTGTCTATACCATTGTTAACAATAATATTACTCAATTGCCTTATGGGTTTTAAGTGAAGAGCCTACTATTAAAACTCATTTCCAATATTGATGCTTCATTAGATGGACAAGTAAATGATTGATACACCAGTCGTACCTCTTGTATATGAATATCCATAAAATATTTTTAATATAATCACAATCTGTGCAATACAACAACAAAATGGTTGAACAGCCCATTGTGCATTTAAGGAGAAATCAATAGATCTGTGTTTCATTGTAATTTAAGCTGGATCATCCTGCTATTACCTATTCATCAAAACCATATTGTGGGATATAACTTTACTATATACGTGTACATGTAGGCAAAGCTGATACAGTATTGTGCAAACATGCACCCATGAGTAAACACGGGTAGCAAATATACATTGGGATTTCTTTCAAATAATAACTTTCAAGTATATAGATGAAAGCATTGTAAGCACAACTGACAGAACATTAGTAGTATTTTGTTACTAGCAAAAGAGAAGAATGAGAGGAAATAAAAGACTAAAACTGCAATCGTTTCAGAACGATGTGCATGCATTGACGCCTGTGATTTAATAGAGGGCAAGAAACAGAAGGATATAGAGAGAAAACTCTAGATGATATACATTCTCAAAATATTAGAGGGCACTATTTCTTAAAAGAATGGTCACTGATGCGTTAAACACAGTTGGATTATGTGAAATGATACAATTGGCAAACCCTGAAAATATGAGACCAAAATGATTGAAAACAAAAAAGTTATGGCCATTTTTAACTTCTTTAGTTTGCAAAAAGAGGGCGCTATTTCTAAATGTAATGGTCACTGATGCGTAAAAAAGCACATGGATCGTGAAGGATGATATTATTAGCCAGCCCTGAAAATATAAGACCAAAATAAATAAAATAATCAAAGTTATTGTCATTTAACTATTTGTTGACTTTGCTATACAGGGCGCTATTTCTAAAGATGATAGTCACTGATGCGTAACAAACAAGTGAATTATGTAGAATGTTACCAGAAGCAAACCCTGAAAAAAAGAGACCGAAATGAATGATAACAACAAATTTATTAACATTTTTCATTACGAGACTTTTCAATAGAGGGCGCTATTTATTAAGGTAGTGATCACTGATGCGTGAAAACCATTTGAAATATGAAGGACGATACTAGAGGCAAACCCTGGAAATATGAGACCAAAATGATTGGAAACAAAGAAGTTATGGCCATTTTACTTTTTTCGACTCTTCAATAGATGCAATGGTCACTGACGCGGAACGAAACAGTGAATTATGAAGGATGTTATCGTAGGAAAACCTTGAAAATATTAGACCAAAAGGAATGAAAACAAGGAAATTATGGCCATTTTACTATTTTGAATTTTTCAATAGAGGGCGCTATTTTTAAAGTTAATAATCACTGAAGCGTAAAAAACCAAGGAATTAGAAAACATATTACCATCAGCAAACTCTGAAAATATTAGACTGAAATAAATTAAAACAAGTAAATTATGGCTCTTTTACTATTTTGCACTTTTTAATAGAGGGCGCTATTTATTCAGGTAGTGGTCACTGATGCGCATTACTACGTTTGAATTATGAGGGATGATACTTAAAGCAAACCCTGAAAATATGCGACAAAAGTGATTGAAAACAAGGAAGTTATGGCCATTTTCCGATTTTCTTAATTTGCATTTCAATAAATATGAACATTTTGAACGTAGACTATCTTGGATTTGAATTTAGGGCAAAAAGGCATTTTGAAGGGCAAGTAGTATTTTTTTCATATGAAAGAGCAATTCTTAAATAATCTACTGCAAATTCGGTAGCATGCAGGATGCGGGAGTTAGGACGAGATTAGTAATGGTATGGAAATGGACTTGAAATGGACAAAATGGCGCCTGCACTGTCATGCATGAATGATTTTAGAAAATGACATAAGAGATACACAACAATGCATCCCGGACATAATGTCTACCAAATCGGAATTAATTTGGATGAGGAACGGAGGCAGGGGAGGACTAACAAAAATTACATGTTAATCAAATTGGATTTTGGCAGATTTTGCACTCCATAGGAAGCTACATTCTCGAGTCAACCATTTTAGACCATATGGCACCTCATAGGTTAAGTTCGTTTTTGAGTGAAACCGATCCCATAGACATTGTGTACAATTCTGTTGTTGATATGTGTGCATTGTGATTAGTATACCATGTGTTCAGATTGGCTTATCTTGAAATTTTCTGTTGTAACCTATGTCGTATTTGGTATCACTAGAAAGAGCATTTCAATGTGGTGACATTGATACCACTTTTATTTGTGCGCAAGCAATAGACCGGAAGTAAATGCCATATAAAGAAAGACATTAAAAATGAAAGTTTTTAATCTGACGTCAGATTTTTGTCAGTTTCTGTTACAAAAGGTTGACAAACGGTTGAAGTATATATCAATCCTCATATCTGCCAAGTTAGAAAGAATAAGCTTCAATAATAAGAAAATAAGAGCAAGTTGAAGTTGTGCTGGCATTATAGTGCATTCTTGCATATTTTGCTGATTTTCGGGAGCATTTTTCAGATATTTCGTCAGTGGTAAGGTATATATTTTTCTAAATGGCATGAAAGGGCATATCTTGAACACCCTAAATTTAAAAAAGGGTACGGGTTTGGCCATGCATGACGCAATGAGGAGCATTCAAAGGTAAGCGTTTTTGAAACTTTAGAGGGCACTATTTCAATAACGGAAGGTCAGTGATGTGTGAAAACTAAATAGTATGTATGATATGGTACCAGTATCAATTCCTGAAAATATGAGCTCGAAATAAATAAAAAAAAGAAAGTTATGGCCATTTTACGATTTTTTAACTTTACATTTCAATAAATATGAAGTTTTTGAACAAAGGCTATTTCGGATTTGAATTAAGGGCATGAAGATGGCATTTTAAAGGTCAAGTTATGCATCACAGATGATGGAGCAATTCTTTGACTATCTATAGCAATTTGTTAGAAGTCTGTAGCATGTAGGATGGGGGAGTTAGGACGAGATTAGTAATGGTATGCAAATGGATTTGAAATATACAAAATGGCGCCTGGATGGTCATGCATGAGTGATTTTGGAAAAAGGAAGACGAGAGGCACAACTAGGGATGCTGGACAACATGTCTACCAAGTTTGGATGAATTTGGATGAGGGACGGAGCCAGGGCAGAGCTAACAAAAACCATGTGTTAAACAAATGGGATTTTGTGGAAGAAGAAGAAGACGACGGAATAGGAATACGGAACAAGAACAATGCAACGTCGCCATTGGGCGTCAATGCAAAAAGAGCATGAAGAGAAGAGCAAGGAAAGGGGAAAGAAAAAAAAACCAATGGCTACAGATCACATTGAGGTGTCCAATATAGTGTATATTGTACATGGATACAAACAGGTACAAATTTCCACCAAGCTCATAAAACTTTGGTATAACAAGGAAGTGGTTCATCAAAATACACATAGAAATATACCTCTGAGGCAATGTGGAAAATAATTGTCTGTGAAATATGTGTAAAACTAAAACACTTCAATTTATCAATAAAATGTTTTTCAAAGTGTATTTTCCGTGTTTACAGTATATGATAACCACCAGGTATCACTAAGCCACCACTACAATGAAGAGGGGAAGTTACATCAAGGAAATTCAAACTGATTTCAGAAGAAATGAAAAGACACTATTTCTTCCAAAAAGGATACAATTATGCTGACTAACAGTGAACAACAATTCATGTCTGTTTCATTATTATAACTGACTCAAACAATATCAATTTATAGGAATCCAGAAAAGGGTTGTTTTCTGAGCTAATCAATCTGTGTTGAAGGGTGCATGTATCTCATCTTTTCTTACAAATTGGTCTGGAGTTTTGTACAAACTAAATGTGAAAATCCTTGATTTGAGGAATTTCGCTTTTCCTATGGAGTAAGTAACAGGGAACAGAAATGAGAGAATAGGATATGTTTTGATAGAAGAATAATACAAATTTAGGGTGATTTTGAAAACCTTTGAGAATTGAATATTGTTTGAATCTTATCCCTAACCCCCCCCCCAAAAAAAAAAAAAATAATAATAATAATCAAAAAAAAAATTTAAAAAAAAATTAAAAAATGCTGAATAAAAACTGTGGTGGTTGGAAGTCAATGTTTTTAAGAACAGTGTTTAGGCCTATAGATACATGAAGGGTTACAAGCAGCCTAGAAGCAAATACTTGCAAGTACCTTCAAGTCTTATAAACTTACAAAACCCAAAGAAGCTTTATGTTTCTATACCTACATGTAAATTGTACATTCGTGTCTAACATCACCATTATTACAAAATTTATGAATAAGTTGAATGGGTCAAATATCAGCTAAAATATTAGCTCATTAGAAATAATATTGTACTGTATATGACAGTCCAATTATTATTTACTATCTGATTTCTAATAAAAAGCAAATCATATAATTGCAAACATCCTGTTTTAGAGGTAGAATTTACAGCCCACTGAATTGGTTTGGGGTTAAAAATAACACCTAATATTGGGCATATGATGGTTTCAATAAAAACAAACAGATTAAACAATGAAAACATATGACTTGCATTGAAAGCTCACTGCAGATTTGTTTAATACATTATGAACAATGTCACAAATTTGACAAATAATACAGCTTTTGATGGGTAATAGATTACATTATTCATGATCAAAATGATTAGTGATGTCACTGAATTTGAGTTTTATTTGAAATAAGTCTATCATGTTGTTTATGTGTGAAATTTCACTATCAATGTAAAGTTATTGAATAATTAACAAAAACGAGCAAATGCACACATGTATATAAAAACATATTTATAAGTTCAATTGGGTAGTCCACCCCAAAATTCAATTAACAATGATTAACAGATCTAAGCATAAGCATACATGCAATTATATAGAGTACAACAGGAGTACAACAGAAGTACATGTGATATCATAAAAGCAAAACTTTGACATTTGAAACATTTTCATCCTCAGTCACATTTTTGTATCCAATTAAACCTTTAACTTTCTCATTATTATACATTTAATTTGAAAAGGAGACTAACCCTTTAAAACATCATCACTTAATAATATGGACTTTAGCCTCAATAAGTTTTCAATACCATGAATCTTCCACATATGAATGATCCATCATGCAAAATTCTTTTCCTCAAACAAATTTTACAAAGAGAATGAAAGGTTTGCAATATATTTCAAAACATGACAAATTTGGCATCCTATAATCATAGAAATTCATAAATTTATCAAGGTTAACATGTTAGGTCTGCTTATTGTACAGTGAGATACTGAGCTTACATTTTAGAAACTTCTCATTTCCTCCTTACCAGTTACCCATACAAAACTAATAAAATAAATACCTCTGAAGTCAGAGTATTGTCATAGTCAATAATTCTAACCATATTGAACTATAAAAATCATTCAGATTTTAGAATTAATATGGGGTGAGAAATAGAAACAAAATAAAATGCACAGAAGACAGTATTTTCTATTTATGGTTTTGGTATTTTTCAAAACAGTATGGTTGTTTCATGCCTTATGTATGGTGCCCAGCCCCTTGATCGATATTTTATTATGGGTCAAGTCCACCCCAGAAAAATGTTGATTTGAATCAATATAGAAGTATCAAACAAGCATAAGCCGGAAAATTTCATAAAAATTGGATTTAAAGTTTTGCTTATTTTTCACAGAAAGTTATATGCACAACTCAGTGAAGTGCAAATGAGAGAGTTAATGAGGTTCCTTTAATAATTTAATATTCACTAAATTAATTTTTCTATTGTTTGAATTAAACAAAATTTCAATTTTTTTTTTACAGATTTTGACAATAAGGATCAACTTGACTGAACCATAAAATGTTAAAACAATGGTAATGCCACATGTTCAGGGAAGAAGTAAACTTTGTTTCATATGACAATGAGGACAAAATTTGAATAATTCATATCTCATACTACAAAAGGAATAGTGAGTCGGTGATGTCATCAGTCACCTCATTTGCATACTAACCAGGACATGCATATATAACTTTTAACTGTGAAATTAAGCATAAATTAGAAATGTTATTTTCTTATTTTACATACAATTTTCACGAAATTTTCAGTGTTATGCTTCAAAGTTTTTCTCTTTTAAATGAAATCAACTTTTTTTATGAAGTGGACTTATTCTTTAATGCATAGGGTGGAGTGAGTATTGGTTGTGCACATACAACCATTACTATATAGAATAGAACCTCACTTTATTTTTCTGCAAAAAATCTTAACACTTTAATATGTTTTGAGTTTTGACCCAAGACTACTGATACAATGATTTAAATGAATGTTAAGAAATTGTGTCAAAAAATATGGAGAAGGATTTACACATGCATGTGACTGGCATGGATTAGTGCTTTTTTGCATGAAAATGGTATTTTATCAAAGAGTAACAGATTGAGAAAAGTACCCAGAAAATGAAATTTGTTACAAATAGACCTAGGCCTACATGGATATACATGTATCATAAGCAGGTTAACATGTACTTTCCAGTTTGCTATGCATGATTCGTCATTCATTATTAAAGCGCAGTACCTCAGCAGAAGGTCTACAACATTCAAGACAAGCAGTGGGGAGTATAGTCTGTGAAATAAAACACTCATCTCTTGGGGCCAACATAGGCATTAGATACACGTTTGTCCTTTATAATTTGTTGATGATCTGCTGAGCTATAATGCCAACAATCCATTTATACATGCCCAAGAAGCAACATTTTAAATTGAGTTTCCATTACATTACCTTGCATAGGATTCACAAATGCAACATAAATTATATAACATGCAAATATAATATTTTACTGACAACATACATGTAGGCCATCAACGATCGTGCAATGTGAATACTCTCAACTCTTTGCCCAATAGACAAGCGATCCCAAAAACCTGTATAGTTGAGCAGATCTACAAATACAGGAAAAGTGCAATCAGAACTCCATAGAATTGTATTTTTCAAATCTGATTTATCTCTGCGTGGATTTCAAAATGCTGCCTTTGAAAATGAGCAAATATGCACAATAGGGCCGTCTGCACCATCCCGAGTTTTCAAATTAGCGCGCTATTTCTAATCTGGCAAATTATCCCGATCTGAAAAATCTCGAGATTGTTTGCAATGGAGACGCAATTATCGTGCTAGTTTGCAGGATTAATCTCGAGATTGCAATCCCAAGTCAACTCACTCGAGATTGGACTCGGGGTAATTTATTCATGACGTCAGTCCATAATGCAATTCACGTTCCACTTCCACCTTGGTCAAAACATAAACACATCGCGATCGTACCAAACACATGCACTTTATACACGCGAATAGACCTTATCACAAATAGCGTTCATCGTTTCCCCAATCAGCAACTATGGTGTCCCACCAGTGAATGGATTTTGGGAGAGACCAGACCGATGGGGGAGGCGCTCATTATCGACGATGGTCATAGTCAATAACAACACTGACAGCAGTGTCATCTTATTTATTTATTTATTTATAAATTCATTGCAACCATGACAGTTGGATTATTGACAATGCAAAGTAGTACAATTAAATACACAATTACATATATGAAAGAAATATTTAAAAATTGGTGAGAAATATGTAACAATACTGTACATTAATACCAAAACAAGCAGGGAAATAACCAGCATAAAAAGGAAAACGGAATATGAAGAATAAGCAGGGAATGAAAACAAGAATATCTATTCAAAGTTGAAAAAATACTCACATGAAACAGGGGGGGGGGGCAAAAAACCTGAACCGCATTTCTTTATAAAAAGGTCAAACCAGATCATTCAGAATAAATTAGGATGGTTAATAGGTAATTCGGGTGGGAAGGAGGAAGAGATGGGGAGAAAGTAATAAGGAATATGAGAAAGAAAAAAGAGAGAAGAAGAAAAAGAAGATGAATATGAAGGAGAAGCAGAAGAAAAAGAAGAAGAGAAAAAAGAAAGTTGAAAAAAAGGAAGTAGAAAGAGAAGGGGGAGTATGAAAAAGGGTAAGGGGCCAAAAAGGAGAAGGAAGGAGGAAAGAAAGAAAGAAAAGCAGGAGGGAGAGAGAGAGAGAGAGAAGATGAGGAAAAGGGGAAGGGAGCATAAAGAATGAACCTGGAAGATGTATCACTTTCAAGTATACAGACTTAACATTAATGTTGTAAATCGGATCAAAAATCAGATCGAAAATCGGATCGGCAGTTAAGCTTCTAAAATCGAAATCGAATCGAAAATCGAATCGGCGATGTTTAAAAACAAAGGAATACATCAAAATGTTGTTCGCGGTCGCGCGCATCTTCCTGACACAGTCACAAAGACGAATGCATTGGAATGGAAGTCGCCAACATGCGCGATCGTTTGGAACATGTTTTAAAGCCATGGGTTTTGAGGTGTTATTGCTTTAAAATAAACCGAGTGACTTTTATTAGAAAGATAAACGAAAGACGCATCTTCCGAGCAAAGGCGCAAAGGAAAATAAAATGAAAATATTTCTCATAGATCACAGGTTAATGAACGATCGGCGGGACATCTTTTAGAAGTATTTTTAGGTGCTAGCGATTTAGAATTATTGGAATGATCTCTTACGACGCATCATCTTAAAGTCGCAAGTGCAATTAAAATGAAGTAGACGACGCAAGCACACACGATGATTTGAAATATGTTATTAAAATGTTTTAGGTAGCTAGCGTTTTCAAATCAATTTGAAGTTCACGGCGGGGTCCGCTATCACCACGAGGTTGAAGAGAAGATGTCTATCATCATAAAGGGGGTAAGAGAGTAGCGCAGTAAGCTCCGTCAGTAGCACGATCTTTAAAAGTTCACGGCGGGGTCCGCTATCACCACGAGGTTGAAAATAAAATGTAAATCATCATAAACGATGTAAGAGAGTAACGCAATGAGCTCCGTCAATAGTACGACCTTTCAAAGTTCACGGCGGCATCCGCTATCACCACGAGGTTGAAAATAAAATGTATATCATCATAAACGATGTAAGAGAGTAACGCAATAAGCTCCGTCAATAGTACAGTCTTTAAAAGTTTCTGGCGGGGTCCGCTATCACCACGAGGTTGAAGAGAAGATTTATATCATTATAAACGATGTAAGAGATTGGCGCAGTGAGCTCCGTCGGTAATACGACCTTTCAAAGTTCACGGCGGCTTCCGCTATCACCACGAGGTTGAAAATAAAATGAATATCATAAACGATGTAAGAGAGCAACGCAATAAGCTCCGTCAATAGTACAGTCTTTAAAAGTTAATGGCGGGGTCCGCTATCACCACGAGGTTGAAGAGAAGATTTATATCATTATAAAGGGGGTAAGAGAGTAGCGCAGTGAGCTCCGTCGGTAATACGACCTTTCAAAGTTCACGACGGCATCCGCTATCACCACGAGGTTGAAAATAAAATGTATATTCATAAACGATGTAAGAGAGTAACGCAGTGAGCTCCGTCGGTAATACGACCTTTCAAAGTTCACGGCGGCATCCGCTATCACCATGAGTTGGAAGAGAAGATATCTATCCCCTTAAACATTGCCATAGATAATACCGCGACTTTCTCCCTGAATAATGCGACCTCTAAATAGCTAGCACCTCAAAAACAATCTTGAAATATGTTCTGAGCGATCACGCACTGTAACCAGATCTACGCCGATTTTTTATTTTCGATTTTTTCCTTCAAGGGGCATGATCGAAGATCGGCAAGTGATTGCCGATTGTGGTGAAATCGAATGGAATCGGTTGCCGATTGCAAAATCGGTTACAAGCTTACTTAACATGATAGCAAATCTGGGAATACGCAATATTTAAATATGAAAATGTATGTATAACATCAAGAGACTGCTGATCCTTTCAACTGGGTAATAAATAAACTCATTGTCTAATGCGCCACAGACTATTCTTGTTATTGAAGGTTGTACAGACACCAGGGGATAAAACTCTGTTTGTACCTCTTGTTTTACACGTTGGCAAGGGAAATTGTTTTCTGTTCCTAAAATCATACTTATACTCTTTCTTTGATGGAAGGAGGTTATTTAAGATATGATCTGACTTTTGCAATTGGAGGAATTGCTTTTTACACATGATTTTCCTGCGGTCGGATAACAATTCTAAGTTTAATTACACATGTATTTGAGTGCCTCAGTATTCGATAATTGTGGGTTGATTATACGTATTGCTCGTTTTGTACAGATTCCAGTAATTGTGATTGTTCGTTTGTTACCCCCCTTCGCAAAATGTGAGCAAATAGCATTTCTTTCCTCCTCTCTCTCTGTTGTTGCCTCCTTATCCACCATGACATTAAAACCATCATATTTAACGAAGAATACATCACTTCTTCACTCGCTGAGTGCGGCTGAGCTGAGAGGATTGTTGCATGACACCGGTCGAATTCGGCGAAAGTGCTAGTGAAAGGAGTACATTGATTGCATATCGCGGGAAGTTATTCAAAAGCGCGCGCCGTTGAAACTCCAAGATCCGAAAGTGCGCATGCACGGAATATCCGGCCTGTTGCCTTGCTCGAGCAGGAATCGCTCATCTTGCGATGGTGGAGACAGGGTTTCTTGAATCTTGAGATTAATCGCGAAGAGGGCCGATCGGGCTAAAATCTCGAGATTGAGCAAACTCGGGATGGTGCAGCACCGCCTATTGATAAACATTTCTTGAGACCGACACATTATTAAGACCATAAATTTGTCACAAGAACTTTGATAAAATATTGTCAGGGTATGATTCCAGCTGAGGAGTAAGTTTCCTATATCTTGAAAGCTGGAATTGTTGATTTGGAACACCAGGACAATCCAAGTTAATTTTTTTGGAGAAGTTTTCATTAGAAGCATCATATAAAGGTGCAATTTGTGGAATATCTGCCCTAACTCTTGGAATATTTCTGGTATTCCATTATGAGCCATCAAATATTTAAAAATTCATAAACTAAAAGGTCAAGGAATATTTGAATTTTTCAAAGAATCAAAATAATCATGCATTGATTGACATTTCAACTCTCATAACAGCAGGTGAAATTTTGTTCTTTCTATCAATCATGCAAAAATAATTGAATGTCAATATCAAGATGTAAACCAAGGTTTGAGTAAACTAATTCCTGAATAATCACTGTATTCTGATTTCTTAATATCAATGCTTGATGGTTTCAGAAAGACCAAGGGGTGATGGATGGGGGCTCTAATTCCATTAAACAACTTATTTCCACCTTCAGTAGTGAAGTGTCATACCTTCAAAACATGTCAAAAATTACAGTAAGCAAAAGCTAATATAAACACAGTCTGATGAACTTAGGAACATACAAACTTTTCCCCTAATTTACACTCTAACAACAAATCAGTCAAAAATGACTAGTAAATATGGTCAGCTGGGTGCAACTTTTATTCTAGTCATATTTGACTATTTTCTAGTCCTATTTTACTAGAACAGAGTTATTTCTGACTAGAATATATGTCAGAAAGGTGATTACCGGTATGAGTGATTGTCATATCAGTTGCACCCAGCTGACTACTGGTCTAGTCAATTTGACTGATTTGTTTTAAGAGTGTATGGACTACTTTTTTTTCAAGTGACCCTATTATGCACTGTTTTTGTCTTACATTTCATTTCTATATTTTTCAATTTAATTTCCCCTTAATTACTTTATTACTATCTGCACTGAAACAATCTGCAAGCCTATAGTATCCCATCTGCTTGACCGAGAGAGAGAGAGCAATAAGTAATCTTACACCAACCAAGAGAAGTAAACAAGAATAATTTCATGGGAAATTACTCAAACCATTACAAAACAGTGAATGAAACTAGAAGTACTGGTCTAAATCAGTTGTTCATTGCACTGAAAATATTGTACATGAAATTCTAGTTTCGATGGATTGCAATTGTGGTTTTCAAAGAAAGTAAAATGACAGTACAGTGAAATACCAATGAAATGAAGTCCTTGGGATCAATACAATTTCTCTTTGTATTGTAGTGGTTACTCTATTAAGTTTGCCCCCCTTACCCCCCCCCCAAAAAAAAACAAACAAACAAAACACCATCAAACACAAAACTACATGTAGATGTAATGAGAAGTCACACAAAATACTTAAGAATCTGTTTGATATTGGAAACAGATATCCTGTCTATTGAACAGTTGTTTGATTGAAATAAGCTAGTATAAGCTCAATTAAGCACAAAGCAGATTGGGATTGGAGTAAAATAAAAAGATCATTATATGATTTGCAAAGTATGAAGAGATGATCATTGAGGATAATGATGGTGGTAGTGTTGGTAAAGTTCATCGTCACTGTAGTCATGGAGGAAGAGGAGAAGGGTCAAAGGAAGAGAATGCTGAGAAGAGCACAATTACAAGTTAAAAATAGGGGTACTCTGGGATGAAAATAATCATAATAGATTGAAATTCAACAAGTAAAATGCTGAAAATTTCATCAAAATCTGATAACAGATTTTATTAAGTTATTGAATGTTAGAGTTTAGCAATAGTTTGTGAATACTGAAAACAGTACATGTATGCATGCCATTATAATATACAAAAGGTGGGCTGATGATAGTCATGTGCAAACTTTCCTTTTTCTTTTAAAGGTCAAGTCCACCTCATAAAAGTGTTGATTTGAATCAATAGAGAAAAATCAGACAAGCATAATGCTGAAAATTTCATCAAAATCGGATGTAAAATAAGAAAGTTATTACATTTTAAAGTTTTGCTTATTTTTCACAAAATAGTTATTTGCACAATTTAGTCACATGCGAACGAGAGAATCGATGATGTCCCTCACTCACTATTTCTTTTGTTTTTTATTGTTCGAATTAAACATTATTTCACTTTTTGCAGATTTTACAATAAGGACCAACTTGACTGAACCATAAAATGTTAAGCAATGGTAATTCAACATGTTCAGTGAGAAATAAAACTTTGTTTCACAGGACAATGAAAAGAAAATTATAATATTTCATATAATAAAATACAAAAGAAATAGTGAGTGAGTGATGTCATCAGTTCCCTCATTTGCAAACTGACCGGAATGTGCATATAACTGTTTATTTTACATCCGATTTTGATGAAATTTTCAGTTTTATGATTGTTGGATTTTCCTCTATTGATTCAAATCAACACTTTTATGAGGTTGACTTGACCTTGTTATAACATGAACAATAACATTTTCATACATGTGTTTATGATATGTCTCCTTTGTAATCAAATAAGTTGCAGTAATGATTATCTTCCACATTAAATCAATTGTCAGTCCATTTTCCTTCATTCTTAATGGACAACATTTGAATTAATTTATTATTTCATAATTCATGTAATATAATAAATGAATAAGTGGGCATATAACATCCTCAGCCTGCTCATTGCATATTCATGAAGACAAGCATAAATGCATTTCATCAAAATAATGCATGACTTTGAAATGTCATAGCTTTATCAATGGTTATTGGATATAAATTAAGTTTTCATTAAAATATTTTTTATACTTCCCTGTCTATCATAAAGAATTCATAAACTTCATTCCTATAGTGGGATATGAACTACACCATTGACATAAGAACGTCAAAGTTTGAGGTGAGTAATTGTGAATCTATCAGGATTGGGGAAACAACAATCAAAGTTCAGCAGAAATAAACCCTTCTGGTACAACATTGGTCATCATTTTTTTTTCAGTTTTCTAAGAACACAGTCACGTCTGCGGATTTTGTAACATAGCAATTAGCATGGAATAGATGGAGATAACTTTACAATCATAATTCATAATCAAAACCAAGTCAAAATAACTATAACTTAACTATCATTTTCATCCAAAATAATAAATGAATGATGTCACAAGCATTTTTAAAGGTACATATGTATTCTCAATTATAAACATGAAGATAAATGGACAACTACCGTATCATGTATAATGTTGGGAGATTCCCCTTCCAATATTAAGGAGTGATGAAGAATGGTTTATAATCAAGAATTCATGAACTTCATACCTCTTTGAAGATGGGATGCTTTAGGCCTACCATTGCGAAAAATCAAATACACAGATATTCAAAGTTCAAAGAATTCTCAATCTATCAGGATTGTATGGAACAATCAAAGTTCAGCAGAAATGAACTCTTTAGGGTGTACCATATTGGTCATCGTTCTTCTGAGAATACACTCACGTCTTTGGAAACTGTTGCTTCTAAATAACAGTAGTGGTTTGGGAAGTAAGGGTTAAATTGTAGCCAAAAAAAAAATCAATTTTTATGACATCTTTGCATTTTCCTTCTTTGACAATCGGTGACATTTCTCCTGAAGATTTGAAGACATTAACTTTTTTCATTATATAATTTTTTCCTAACATTTGTTTAAAATTATAATAAAAAATCAAAATCTTAAATCGCTTGAAATAAAGCATAATTGGTAATTGTATTTCTGCCATCTGCAAAACTTTGCATGATGAATACCATACAAAACATGTATGGGTATTTGCATTCTTAACAAAGCATTGCACATAAAATTGCAGAATTTGGTCTATTATTCTTAAGAAAATAAATGAAAAAAAGAAAGGTTTCACTTTTAAAAAGAAGAGCACTCAGCCTAACAGAACAAAACAATTTAATAGTGAAAAACAATCACCCCTTCTCAATGATATAAATGGTGATAATAATAATAATAGTCATTATAAAAATGTGTATTATTTCAAGAATCAATATTGGTCAAAGCGTGTCACATGACATAACATTCAACTTTTTTGCGAAATGCACAATAGTGCAAAAAGTGTGCGTTGCACAATCAGACCAGTGCTATTACATGTACATGTTCAAATTCAAAGAGAACATAAAAATGAAAAATAAAACCTATTAATGACTTGTGTTCCTGTGTCACTATTTCAAGAAAACAAATTAATGCATTTGCCATGTCATGAGTGAAAGTAAAAACAGTGAAAATTGGTTTCTTCAGATTGTGCACAAAATTCATCCAACGATATTCAAATTATACTAGCAACTCATGTGGGCGTGAACAAACGAAATACCTATCCTCTAAAACGTTCACACATATCAACTTCAATAATTCGTACTTGAAATGCAGGGGCCGCGGAAAGGTCTTGAAAGTGGGGGGGGGGGGCTGACCATGAAAAAAACACAATCAGGTGGTCCATTTTATGTTTTTGTACACGGTTTTGGAGAAAAAAAAGTGGGGGAGCTGAAGCCCACCCAGCCCCCCCCCCCCCTGTTTCCGCGGCCCCTGAAATGAATATCTGAAATTGTCAATTCCACTTTGTTGAATGTGTACTTCTATCGAAATATATTGAATCACGTACCCCTCCCGACCAAGGGTTGATTTTCCAATCGCCATAAAGGTTTGCAGCCACAATCACAGTAGACACATCCATAAATTAATATTAATTACATTCGCTCCGAACATTGACTTAATTCTTTTCGCCAATCCCCTCCCCCACAAAGTCACAAACATCCCATCATTTTCATTTACATTGCGCACGGCCACCTCTCATTATTCTCATTCTCCTTTACACAAATTAATTTCAAATAATATTTTATTTTAAATCGTAGTTGTTACCGGGAGTTGTTAAGCAATTGTACAACGAATTCATGAAGCATTCACTGTGATGACTAAAAACATTTCTCAGGACCGTGACAGGTGCGTTCCATATTTAATTGGCAGGCAAAGAGTAATAAAGAACAATACAAATGAAAATACACTGTACGTATAACTCACATTAAAAAATGAGTCGTAATATGATAAAAAGTGTGAATAATATTAATAAATATTACTTATGAAAATTATAACAGATTCAATGAATATCTGAAGAAAAAAAAAACATTCCAATTAAATCAGTTTTGGATCCCATCTAATTTTGGAAGACTCGGATCCCCGCGGATCAAGGATTTTGATGCCATGTGCGATTTGTATTCTGTATGTGGCCGTGGCGAGCGCGAGTGCAGTGACACAGAACTTTATTGGTAGACACACCGTCGCGCAATTAATCAACACTTTCAATAGATCGATGTAGAGATCAAGACTTTGGAAATTATGGAGTAAAATTGGAATATAAATGTGAATAAATCATTTTGCTGTAAGTAAATGAGTTGGACATTATATCAATCCATTCCTGTGGCTTTGTCATTATTAACGTGATCGTTTAATAATTTTCTCAATTCGCTCTACGGCAGTGTCATCAGAAATGCATTCAATGAATTTATGTAGATGTAGCTATATAAGGCTGGGGCCTGGGACGAGATGAAACTAAATTTCGATCGAATTGTTATATTATTTTTGACACACTTTACTTTTGACAAAATAAGTGACAATATCAACTGAAATTCGTAAAATCTAAATTACATTGCCCAACCCAGTAACCCACGGTACCCCTCTCTCCTCACTTTATTTTTGAGCGTATTTACTACCATTTTAAAGACGTAAATAATGAGAGCAATGCGATACGCAAATGCGAGGTAAACATCTTCGCGCTTCCTACATAAGAGAAAGAGAGTTAAATTGGGCCTCGAGTCGAGGTCGTATCGTATACAGCATAGTAGCGAATCAAAGAAATCCCAGGAAGAAATCGTGGACGAAATAATCGACAAGTTTATTTTAGGATCTGAAAAGCAGATTGGTTTTTTTTTAATATTATTCAGTTTTTGTGTAGATCTAGGCCTGTTTTACAGTTGTCGGCCACGGTTGTCGGGGAAGTTCACGGTTGGCGGATTTGCTCTGAAAATTTTCAGGGTTGTCGACGCCCGCCAACCGTGACGCATGGTAGCGAGAACGTTGAGTGCAGTGCAATACCTATCTAAGGCTGCGTTTATGCGACCTCAAGCCAGAATCATGATTCAAAACACAAACATGAATCACAATATCACAGAATCAGCATTTAGACGACTTTCGTTCCAATGCTGTTTCTCCTCAGATTCGGGCCAATCCAGTGCGCATCACTAGTGCGCAGTTTGACAGAGGAAGTTTTCGCACGTGTTTCGGCTCTCGAAAAATCTTTTGCTTCCAGAATTCAGTTCTATACCTCATTTTGTTTACTTCTATCATATAGGGTCCATATGCTTCTATTCATCTTGTTAGTTTATCCAAAATGGTGTTCGGAAGTGAATTTCAGCGTAGATCCAATTCAATATTGATACTGTATACTCAACAACTGAGATCATTGTCTGTCCAGTTAATTCATTTACTAGAACTTGAAGTTGAAGACTTGACCAAAAATGAAAAGTAGTGGACGATGCGATGACCAACACAGAACTTGAACATGACAAGAAATGCATGCGTAGTACACAATCATGTACATACAAATGAGCATATAGAGCGCCTTGAGCTTGGCAAGAGTCAAACCGAAAGTAGCATAGAATCATGATTGTAATCACGATATCGTTTATTTGAACATTTTCGTACGTGATTCTGCAGAAACGTCTTTCCAAACGCCCCTTTTTTCGTGTTTCATGTTTGTGATTCTAATCATGATTATATTCAATTTCGACTAAACGCAATCGTGATTCTGCAGAATCATGATTTGAATCATGATTCTAGGGTAAAAAAGTGGCGGATAAACGCACCCTAATGCTACAGTCACATTTCCCCTACGACGGCCATATGGCGAGTCGAAAAGAGCAGTTTTATTCATTTTTATTCAAATCACCTATATGTAGCTGAATTTCTTCTCACGTACACTGTTCTGTGTATTATTCATATAATATCTGACAGAAGACGTTTCTACCTTGGCACGGATACATTTTATGAAGAGCCTAAACCCGGGGAGGGGGGGGGGGGCCACTTCCATTGACGAGTGGATACCATGCGCGACCACAAGGTCTCTAAAAGCACCCTAAACACGTATTTACCATACTCTGAAAATGCACCACTTAACAAGTATTGGCGTGTGAAACCCCACCCTTAACAATTATTGGAAACAAAACAATACTATCGGCAAGTCGGTCGGTTTTACCTTTACCTACATCATTGGGCTTAGTACAGCCTCACTCATGCAAATCGTACTCTAAACACGTCGTGTTGACTCTTGGGGCAAAATGAACATCCTTTATAAGACATTTTATTCTTGATTTTTTATACCCTCGCAAATTTGACCCTAAACACGTAGCTTTCCTATCGAAAATACATGTAGATACCCTTTTTTCATTATTTTAGTGTTTTTGACATCCTTATTACGTTACGTACGTAACATGCCCTATCTTGAAAAAGACATCCTTTTTACGTTTTTTTGGTTGCGCATGGTATCCACTCGTCAATGTAAGTGCCCCCCCCCCCCCCTGGGCCTAAACATGCTCACTGATGGTATGCCAACAGCCTCAACTAAGAGAGATGTATGTTACATGTATGCATGAATATGATCTACTTTGTAACCAATAAATAGCACACATCCATCTATTCATATTGATTTATAATTGAGGGCCATGGGAGTAATGATGTAAAGCACTATGCAAGGACATCTTCTTCAATTAAGCTCCACTAAGAAATCATCTTCATGGCATCAGTGGTACAGTTCTCATTACTAATTGTGCTCTTGATCACAGAATCAGAGTTGTACCGGGAAACCTCGTCAGGAGGGGCAAAAAATTGCTGCTAACTTTTATTTTAAAAAAGGAGATCAGAGGTCATCAAAATATTCTGGAATAGTGCTGGAAATTTCTGAAAATTGTGTAACATACAAATTTTAAAGAAAATTTTGGTTTTGAAAGGATACATTTCCACACTGCAAAAATACCAGTCTAGACCGATACACATTTTGCTGACAGTTTTCTGACTGCACTATAATTTCCTCATTCACCCTTTGATTGAGCTATTATAATTAGGCAAAATATTAAAGTTCATTAGAGTTTTAACATTTAAAGAATGTGAGATTTCAGAAACAAAATATTAACTTTGCAAAATTTGAAAGTTCAGAGAGCAGGATAAACAAGTAAACAAGTACCACCCCCCCCCCCCCATCCGCCTTTGCCAAGTGTTTGAAATCCACTGCATTTATAAACATGCATGGTATTGTGGATTTACAATGATTAGAAAGTGAGAATAAATGGCAGTAAGCCGTGTAGCAATGGTTGAGCAAAGCCCCTCACTGCTTTCATGTAGAACCAGGAAGAAGATGATAAGGGATTTAGAGAAAGGAAATCCTGTGCATTGTAACAGGCAGCCAAACACCATGGCCATCTTTCACATTATAAATGAAAGGTAATGCATGGTTAATAGTCACTGTATAGCCAGTTAAAGGGGAATCCAACCCAAATAAAAACTTGTTTTTATAAGGAAAAGAAAAATCAGACAAGTTGATAGGTGAAAGTTTGAACAATATTGGACAAACAACAAGAAAGTTATGAATGTTTAAAAGTTGTAAATATTGGTAATCACTATACCCATGGAGACTTCAAATTGGCCGCATATGGGATGTCATAGTGATGTAAGGCAAGGACTACTCTTCCATGTACTCCAATGCATATTATGGCTAAAATGTCATTTTTCCCAAAAGTTTTATTTCAAATTATATTTTTCTTTCATGAGAACATAAAACAATGTACTACTCGGATTATATTTAGATTACTGCCCCAGGGGATTGGGTACTTAGGAGAAAACCACAAATCCCTGATAATAAAGTACATGGCCTATGGGAAAGTTGTCCTTGCCCCTTGTCATAATTTACTTACCCAGTTGCCAATTTGAAATCTACATAGTATTAGTGATCTCAATTTTAAAGAAGCTATAACTTTCTTATTGCTTGTCCGATTTCTTTCAAACTTTCACCATTCTGTTTAATTTATTTTTCTCCTTCCCAACACACCATTTTATGGCCAAAGCTGGATTCCCCTTTAACTGCAAATTTATCATGTAACAAATAGAATTTCGGGATTTCCTGGCCTTGAACTGCTTTGCATTAAAAGCAATTTTATGTATGTTGTATTTAAATCATTTAATGTAATATTATGGCTCAGTTTTTTTATAAGTATAATCAGCATTTGAGAATAGAGATTTGTTGTAAGAATACTGCAAAGTTCTGTGCATGATATCGTATGAAATGAGTGAAAATAATGACTTAACATCAATCAATACTCTATGCATAACAAATGAATTTTCAGGGGAAAATAATGGCAATTTTTCTTCTAATTGTTGCTTTGAAAGCAATCTTCCTCACACCACTAGCCATAAAAAAAAACATGCCCCAGATTTATTCCCCCAACATTAGGTGGTTTCAGACCGCCTCGAAGTTCGTCAGTTCCAGTTATTCTCTGATCGGGAAATTTACCCCGATCAGAAAATACCAGGTATTTTGGTAATGTGAAAGCAAACTACGCGTAATATCCCCGAAAGAAAATACCCGCTAAATAGTAGGTACTTGGCGAAATTACAAGAACTTTCGTGGGGATTTTTCCAAGGTTGTGGGTATTTTGGCAATCTGAAAGCAAACTACGGGAACTTGTATCCCATCGATCACCGCGATAAGTGAATTTCCGGTTCATAGCCCGCGCTGTTCGATATGCGAGGCTAGCTGATGTGAGGCCTACCGAGCGAGCAAGCCAGCGCCAGTACAGTGCATGCAGCGATAAACATACGTACACTTTTCATGCGACGTGACTCGGGGTTCGACTTTGACTAGGCGGTTGATTCTTCTTCTTAAAAAGATAGTTTTACGAATGAAGGGTGATAATTACCGGTATTCTAAATTTTCATACCAGATGACATCGCACTGGAGTGAGGAGGCCACCAAGGCCTTAATTTCAATGTGGAGAGAAATCTAGTGCAATTGCAGATGATCAAGGGAACAAATGATTTGTGCATACGATTGAGTATAGTTTGTACGTGCTAGAGCTAGGCTGGCCGCAGGTGGATTTCCCTCCCCGACCGTCCCCGATCGTACCGCTAAAAGCGCGCGCTTCTTCGTCTGCTACCAGACAGTACTGCGCATGCTCATAACTTCGAGAAATTTCCCCGAAGAGTGTGTTTCGGGGCGGTCTGAAAGCTGGAATTATCTGGTATTTTTGAGCATGTGAATGTTCTCGTAATTTAACAGGGATTCTTGTGATCGAGGCGGTTTGAAACCACCTAAAGTCTAAGTTCATTGACTCTAAATGACCTTTGACCTTAGTCATGTGACCTAAAACTCAGGGGGGATGTTCAGTAATTCTTGATTACCCTTATGTCCTTATGTCGCCGCCCCGTTGGGAAAGTGGCGCCTATAGTCTTGTTCTGCTATGCAGGTGAGACAAAAATGTGTTTTATTGGATAAATTGACTGATTTTACACTATAACTTAATTCGATCAGGTGCCTGATCAAAATAAAACATGTGCATTTTTTTTCAGGATATAATCTTTGTCAGTTTATTAGCCTTTAATATAATATCCAATTCCTAAATAATGTAAAGCAAGTTCTCAAACGGCTATCTCAAATGAAAGAAAAAATTACCGAAAGAGGGTACTAAATTTAATTTGAATCCTAACTGCAAGAAAACTGCCATATATTTAAATTCTAATGGGTAACACATGCATCCAACGACTACTCGCTTTTGCAATATTTCAATGTTAAAAATGAAGCTCAGGTATGATTTGCATCATACTGTCCATTTACCAAAGCTTTATAGGCTTTGACAAACATAAAGCCTCTTCTATAATTAAAATTCAGATCTCAACCTAATCCTTCTCAAGGCAGGTAAGTTGAGTGACCCATGACATTTCTCTACTGCACTTGTTATGAAAATCAGTCTGACAGTATGTCTGTACATGTACATACTGTCAGACTGATTGTACAGTATAAACTCCAGAGATCCAGGTAACCCATTTTTCCTAAGTGACAAAATCATACAAGTACTCACAATTGCTAATAAGTATATTTCTTCAAATTTCTTAAACTGTCTTATTATTAAATTGTTTTCTATAGAATCAAATGAGACCTCACTGGGGAAAAGGCAGATTATGATAGTGTACATGTATGTATTTCATTATTTTTGTGTTATATTTTGTGTAAAGAGCAGCAAATTGAGAATCTCATGTCTTGCTTCAATTTCACATCCTTAATAAGTCATAAAACTGTGACTAATTTGCATCATGCTCAAATGAAGGAGCCAGCCATTTATTAGCAGCAGTATTGCTTTGGAATGGGTTGTGAACCATATCCCAATCCCAATCTCTTCTTTTAATAATTCCCCCGACTAGTTTTCTTCAAATCACTTTCCAATCAGGTCGTGTTGTTCATTTCCAATGCAAACTCTTCATCCCAATAAAAGATAATCCATACTTCCATTTTGTTGAGACAGGAGAATGATTTATTCCATTAATAGGACACTTTCAGTTTCAAGAATTTCCAACAGAAGATTAGTACTAATTATTACTACTGACCTACGAATGTACCACATATTCACATTTGAATACTGTTTGGGTATTGACATATTTGTGAGATTTTATGCTTCATACTTGGAATTTTCAAAATTCAAATTCAATATTTAGATATTAGTATTGTATTTTTGGCTGCTGATAATGATACACTGATTTCTTAATATGTTCATAGTTACAATATAGATGTATGGCAGGGGTTGCAGGCGCCCCATCACACACTTACGGACGTTCAGTAGTAATACAAAATATAACCATCAGGTTGAGTCTAATGATTTATTTGTCTTTCATGTAAATAATATTTTTTTTTGGCCACATTCATTCAATATTATCCTTCTGAATTAATCAAATGTTAACTTTTGTGTAATGGATAGGATGAAAAAAAATCTCAATCAAAGTGATATACTATATAATATGGTCTACAAAGAGAAAAGGACTGTTCCCTATAGGGCTTCATGTACCAGGTACTTCCCAGTTCAATTTAAACATCTCTCTTCCTCTTTGTAATTGCACAAAACAAATGTAATGGCCAATTTAGCAAATGAGAATACAGAGACTAATGGCCTTATTTGCGATGAATTTCAAGATTAGCATTTCAAACCTGATTTATTGTGCATGGTAAAAGTTAAAATGAGATTACGCTTGGTCTCCGTTTCCAATTCCATGTATGAATCCTGCAAGATAACAAATTAACTATGGTACATGTACCTACAAAGCCACTTGTATAAGAGGTTTACAATATGACTTATTCTACTATAAGGATTCAACAATTAATAAAAACCAAGAAAAAAATAGAAAGCATTCTCTCCTAACAGCAGTTAATTGAGTGGTCTAAAACATAACATGGGTTCAAAACCAAGACTGAATCCAAAACTGCCCTTTAGATTTTAAGAGTGCATTAATTATTATTACCAAGACCTGATTGAGTGTAAAGAGATCAGTTAATATGTACTTTTGTTGCTTTCTGTATTTTACACACATTCATGATTTTGTACATGTACATGTAGCTGCATTAAGAAAACATGTGTCAACAAATAAAAAACACAAACCACAGTGTAGTTTTGTCAAGTTCCCTCCCCATAATACTATAAAAGGATGAGATATAAAATATGAATACAATAATTATTTTAAATACAGGATAAAATATTTCATGAAAATTTTCATGGAGGTAGAATGGACATTCACTTCTAAAAGGTGAAAAATTCCCACCACAATCATCTCACTGAACGATGAATGCTTTAAATACGAATGTTGCTTTTATGAATTTTGAGTTGCGAACTCTTTAAAATGTTTGCTTGCGAGATAAACATTTACTTGTGAACTGCTTTAAAATGATAAAAATATTTTAATAAACATTCAACACACATTTTTAATATGTGGGTCTATTTTATACAGGAACCATGTGGTCGCTTTTACTGGCAAATAAAAGAGAACTTAGTGACATTATCTTACAACCGTTTGTGAATTATAAGTATTGCACATGCAAAAAACTGTTTGCGAAAAAACAGATTCACAAATCTTTCTGACAAGAAAAACTGTTTGCAATAATTAAAAATATTCACAAACTTTCTTGTAACAACCTTTTACTAACCTTTTGCAACCTTTTTGCAACAATCTCAAATTCACCTCATTCGATACTCCATAGACTTGAAAATACAACCAATCTCTATTGACTTTGTAGATTTGTTGTCACATTTCAAATATACTCCCCAGATCAACTCAATAGATTCTTCTCTCACATATCTATTCCCCCCCCCCCCCTCCCTCGGGCAGAGCAGAAAAGAAAAGCTGTGAAGGCTTCTTTATTATATAACTACTGCCCTTTTTCTGCCTCATTAAATATAAAGAAAATGCAACAACTGCAAATTTTTTCATGCTCTTAGAAAACCCAAGCGAGCTGTCTAGGTAATCAATATAATGCATCTCCTTTTGAGAGTTATTACTTCTGCTTGTCAGATCTTCTGAAGCTCTCTCAAGTCTCTTTTTATCAAATGAACGATGAGAATTTGCAATTTTGGTTCACATAAAATGATTCCAGACTCTAGAGTGAGCAAATATGTCTGCATTCTTGGTGAAATTGGCAATGAGGGAAATGAACACTCTATTTGACAAAAATGTATATGTACTTCTTTATATTTTCATTCAATTGATTCAACTGAGGCAAATGAAGAGTATGCAACACTATGAAATTGCATGTAAATAAAGGGGAGAAAGAAATAATAATTATGGTGGTATGAACAGCTAAAAGAACAGAAGTGTGTAACAACTACTTGACACGATATACGCAAATATTAACATTTTTTCTGAAATCATAGAACTATATACAGTTAAGTAATGAACAAAAACATACTCTACAATAATGATGATGTTAATGATTATGAAATTAAAGGGATGGTCCGGGGTGAAACTTTTCATATCTATAAAAAAAAAGAGTAAAATTCACAGAGCAAAATGCTGAAAATTTCATCAAAATTGGATAACAAATAACAAAGTTATTGATTTTAAAGTTTATCAATATTTTGTGAAAACAGTTACATGCACATCATCATGAATATTCATTAGGTGGTCTGATGATGTCACATCCCCACTTTCCCTTTTCTTATGTCATTACATGAAATAATATATGTTTCATTTTTCATACATGAAAATGATCTCCATTATGATGAAATAAGTTGCGACAATAAATAACTAATGTATCAGTTGTCAATCCAATTGTTTTAGTTCTTGGTAAAAATTTTTGAATAAAACTAATTTCATATAATAAAATACAAAAGAACAAGTTGGGATATGACATCATCAGCCCACCTAATGAATATTCATAATCACATGATTTCAATAAAATTTTCAGCATTTTCTTTGGGAATTTTACCCTATTTATTGAGATATAAATATCTCCAGCCTGGACCATCCCTTTAAGTGTATGAGTACAGTATATATGAAATATTTGATTAGAAATGACTTCCACCATATAGGTATAATGGTCATACGATGCAGAATTTTCAAATACTAAGGCAAACAGACAACAAAGATCCCAAATCCTTAAAATTTTAATAAATATATATAAAACTTGCCAAATATCCAAATCAATACATTATCAAACAAATAAGAATCCAGCAAGAATAATGGACAGTGGTTTGCCTCAATTTCCAAAGTCATTAGATGAGTCTTGACTGTGATTAATTCCCGGGGGGGCCACTTACATTGACGAGTGGATACCATGCGCGACCAAAAAAACACGTAAAAAGGATGTCTTTTTCACGATAGGGCACGTTACGTACGTAACGTGATAAGGGTGTCAAAAACACAAAAATAATGAAAAAAGGGTATCTATTTCGCTAGGACAATTACGTGTTTAGGGTCGAATTTGCGGGGATGATAAAACAAAATTAAAATGTTTTATAAAGGATGTCCTTTTTGCCCCAACACTTCGTGTTTAGAGTCCAATTTGCGCGAGGTGTAGAAGGTGGGGTCGTACTAAACCAAATAAGGTAAAGCCGACGACCGAAGGACCCGTAACAATAAAAAACATTCCTACTTGTTTAGGGGTTCATTTCAGGGAATATTTGCCAACAGTATCGTTTTGTTTCCAATACTTGTTAAGGGTAGGGTTTCACACGCCAATACTTGTTAAGGGGTGCATTTTCAGAATATGGAAATTACGTGTTTAGGGTGCTTTTCGAGACCCCATGGTCGCGCATGGTATCCACTCGTGAATGGAAGTGGCCCCCCCGGGGATTAATTACAATACATAAAGGTCTTTGTCAACCCACCTGCATGACTGATTGCCAATCTAAAGTTCATATGGAAATGACACTCATCAACAATCCATTCAAAACAACCTTAATCACAAGACAGTCAGCAGGTGTGAAAGAGATAGCTCAATCATATAATAACCTTCAACAATAGCCTCCTTTGCACAATACGTACCACTTTAAAAAAAAATCATTATGATACAACTGAAAAAATATATAAAATATCGCAGTCATATTTTAAAAATAAATCAATCATAGGCTATAGTTGGGATACCATTAGAAAAAAATGATCATAATACATAGGAACAACATAAGAAAAAAAATCAATTCAGAATTGGAATACTGGGGGGATCCCTGATGGAAAAGCAGCAACTATGTCTCGCTCCTAATTGGATGTTGCCTCATTTACTGATTTTCATTCCAAGACCCAAAGAAAAAGCTAATTGTAAAAGTTTTAACAAAGCTAAAGTGCAGTGAAAAAAATACATGGGGGCGGCGGCCGAATTCGCCTCGGAAATGCTTAAAGTCGCCCTCGAAATCACCCAAAATCATGCTTTCGGGGGCGACATAAAATCTGAATGTCGCCCCCGAAATTATTGCCGAGTGATAACAACTCAACGACCCACTAGCGCCATGTGCTCGAGCTCTGCTTACCATTTAAAAATCATCAAAAATCCACACTCAAAATCATGAATAAGCCTTGAAAATAGCGAGGAGCGCAGTTTCAAATTCCGAAGTTGCGTCTTTTTTTCTGTACCACATATTTCCACACACATGGTACCAGGTATGGAAAAAAAAATCAACGCGACGGTCGGGAAACAGTTGCATGTATAGGGGTCCATTATAACTACCACCATGTGTAATTTCTAATGCACATGTTTCCCCTACAGATATCACAATTCTGTGATAAAATAATTCGAATTACACAGGAAATAAATCACAGAGTCTAGTAACCTATCACTGGTGAGTTGTCATTCGGCTTTGCTTTTCAAAACGGCCTATTAACATCCAAAATAACTTACCTTATTTATTAATTATAACTTAAAAATCATTTGTTTTATTTTTCTCGGGGATTTGTTAAATAAATATAGACAATAAATCATCAAACAAAGCTCCATCTATTTTACAAGGCAGGCGGCAGGTGCACGCATTGGCGATTGTATTAGCTAGCCAGTCTGAGCTCTGTCTCTCTACCAGAGCTCTGGGGGACAATTCGCTCAGTAAAGGCCTCGATGATGGTGATTTTCTGTTTCAGACAGAGTTTACATTTCAGGTATATTATTCAAAACTGCCAATAAATTTTGATGATTTCTTCATTGTCATGTATATTTAAGTTCTTAATGAATACATTCTCACCAAATTTAGACTCCCCCATAGAGAAATGCAATTTTCATGGAGATCTGCGTTTTCAAAGAACTTCACGAAAAGTTAGGGTATCTGGGCCTTTATTACATGTACATGGCCGAGTACAGGGTATTGTACTGGAATAGACGGAGTAGAAATTAGATATTGAATTCATTTATATCCAAGTCCAACTCACAGTCACACACACACACACACACACCCAAGATTCTAAGCATGAAAAAAATAACTTAAAAAATCATACAATATTAAACAAAAAGTAAAAATTCATCAATAAGTGAACAGGTATTCCTCAAAATACAAAAAAATAGCATTCAAAAAGAGCCCCCGAAATGCAAAAAGTAGCCCCCGAAAGGAAGAAATGGAGCCCTCAAAATTTGACAAAAAATTTAAAATGGAGCCCCCGAAAAAAAAAAAAAATTCCCTGCTTAAGTGTACAGTATCAGATTTATGATTCAAAGTCTAATAAGAATCCCTCCATTAAACTTTAATGTTGAATTGAAGCAAATGGGTCTGGAGTTCTCACTAAAATAAATGACATGGATTATGGTTTCAAGACATCAGATTAACCACTGGCTCCACTTCTTCAATTCATATCGTTGCTCTTGAGGGAAGAATGAATTCTGATGTTCCTTTTCTTTTTCAATTCAAGCAGGGCCTTTCAGCTGTAAACTGAGGCAGGCCTTTGAATAATATATTTGACAATTTAATTGTGACCATGAGGGACAAGGTAATTTACCATTAGGGACATGCCTAACAAGTCTCCACAAGATGCAAGGCTGTCATAAATTATTGGATTTGCTCCTTCTTTTCCAGGGCTCAGGCTCTTATACATAGTTCTGTTCACATAACCAAGTATGTTTCTGCTAGAAAGAATGTACCACACTCTATACATTGCTGAATATGTTGTGATGTCAAAGAAAGCATTGCAGAAAATCTCTATGAATAGCATTTGAATTTAATATAGTCTTTGTAACATGCATTTTTCTAATACATGTATACACACCGAATCAGTGTTCTGTTGACAGTGGTGTGCATTGGTCAGTCCCGACTGGCACAGATGATTTGTGACCACCAAATACCAACCACCATAAAACTGCTTCTGACTGCCATTTCAAATGAAGTGTTTCAAACCAAGTGTTGGAAGCTCCTTGTTCAAACACAGCTCTTTTCAAAGAAAAATTTTACTTGCATTAATTCCCTTCTTGTTTTATTCGAATAATTTACAATAAACATTCTTATATTTGTATTAGTTTATATGATTTGCCATTGTGAGATAGTTGTATAATTCATCAACTAAGTCAACAAAACTAGCACATCGATGATGAGGAGCTCATCCGGCATCTCACAACAAAATTTAACACAATTTTTAATTTCAGCACAGTTGACACTGTAGTGAATTAAATTGGTGACATAAATTGAGGAAACGGAATTGAAATTGATGAAGAAATGACATAAAAGAAGCATTTTTTGGTGTTTTATGAATAAATTTCGTATTAATTAGCATAAATAATTTTCTAGTCAAAATGTCTAAATTCTGTGTAGAACCTTGGTGAACCTCATGTAGCTCTCAGTTGGATCAAAAAAAAAATCAAAATCAGTCATCAAATAAATTAATATTTTTTTGTGAGTTTTGAAAAATATGCATAAATTAGAATATTTGATGAGTTTCAAAATCCTGTGTTGAAATTTTGTATCCCCACCTAGAGCTATCATATAAATCAAACAAAATTGAAATGAAAGAGAAAAAGCATTTTTTGTGATTTAAGAATAAATTTTGCATGAATTAGCATAAATAATTTTCTAGTCAAAATTTCAAAATTCTGTGAGAAAATTTGGTGACCCTCATGTAGTTCTACCAGATGGATGAACAAAAATCAAAATTGGTCAACAAATAAAGAAGCATTTTTTTTGTGATTATGAATAAATTTTGCAGAGATTAGCATTTATAAATAACTTTCTAGTCAAAATTTCAAAATTATGTGTACAAGTTTGGTGAACCTCAAGCAGCTCTACCAGATGAAAGGGAAAAAATCAAAATCGCTCAACAAATAAAGAAAAGGCATTTTCTGTGATTCATTACTGAATTTCAAATAAATTAGCTAGCATAAATAAATTTCTACTCGAAATTTCAAAATTCTTTGTAGAAGTTTGGTAAACCTCATTAAGTACCAGATGGAAGAAAATAAATCAAAATCGGTTAACAATTAAAGAAGCAGCATTTCATGTGAATTTTTAAAAATATGTATAAATTAATTTTGCATATATTAGCATTAAAAATTTTCTGGTCAAAATTTCAAAATTTGGTGTACAAGTTTGGTGAACCTCATGAAGAAAACCAGAAAGAAGCAACAAAATAAAATCGGTCGACAAATAAAGAAGAAGCGTTTTTTTGTGAATTTTGAAAACTGTACATAAATTAGCATATTTAATGAGTTTCAAAATTCTGTGTAGAAGTTTTGAATCCCCATCTAATGCTATCATATAAAGCAAACAGAATTGAATTGAAATCGGACTTGAAATGACGAAGAAGCATTTTAAAATTCGGTCAACAAAGAAAGAGGCATTTTCTGTGATTTATGAACTTTGCATAAATTAGCATAAATAATTTTCTACTCCAAATTTCAAATTTCTGTGTACAAGTTTGGTAAACCTCATAAAGCTCTACCAGATGGGAGAAAAATAAAATTTGGTCAACAAATAATGAAGCATTTTATGTGAATTTTTAAAAATATGCATAAATTAATTTCACATAAATTAGCATAAAACTTTTTCTAGTCAAAATTTTAAAATTCTGTTGGGAAGTTTGGTGAACCTCTCATGAAGCTCTACCAACTGGAAGCAAAACAATCAAAATCAGTCAACAAATAAAAAAGAATTTTTTGTGAATTTTGAAAAATGCGCATAAATTAGCATACTTAATGAGTTTCAAAATTCTGTGTAGAAGTTTTGAATCCCCCACCTAGTGCTATCATGCAAAGCAAACAGAATTGAAATCAAACTTGAAATGACGAAGAAGAAGCATTATGAAATTGGGGATGGACGCCACGCCACGGCATAAGCTCATCTGGCCCTTTGGGCCTGATGAGCTAAAAAAACTTTGTATTGATGTGAATTTGAGACACTGCACAGAATACTTTGATTCAAATTGCTTCATTGGAACAAATTAAAAAACTGTAGAAGTTGTCTTTTCTCTATACAGATAGAACAGGGTAGCCATCCAGAGAGATGGATTATACCATAATAGAAAATAGGTAAACCAAAATGAGTAAAAAAGAAAACCAAGAATAAAATAGGAGTAACAAACAGGCAGGCAGAAAAAGCGTTCTCAAACAAACATTTGAGGAGATGATACCTGGATAAGGAGGACGTTGACAGAAAATGGCACTTAATCAATTCAAAAGAGGATAAAAACAGAGGGAGATCTATATATGCAAAGATAATAAGATGGTTTTAAGTAATAAATTTGAGATTTATATCTGAAGACAAATTCATTCCACATCTGAAATTGAATCCATTTATCTACACAAATAGAAAGATAATCTTCTCTTAGGAAAGAAAAAAAAACACTCAGGCTGGAAAATGGAATTATGATATGGCTTAAAAGCCTCTCTGCTTCAGTCATACCAATGAAACCAATTCCAGACTGCTATTACAAGCTATTATATTTAATGGTATATCATTGGTCGATTTGGAGTTGGTTTCGTTGGCGTGACTGAACTATGAGGCTGGTGTATGACATGCATACAGGATTTATTTTAGTCCACACACTGCATTTCATGCTGCTTATTCAGTTTAAAACAAAAGGTCCATCACCTTTAATTGTTCATCTCACAAACTTGTATTTTCTGTATGCACTCAAATCACTGATCAATGGAATGCTATTATTATTAGCATGAGATCCGTTGGTAGTATTCTTGTATTTGGAACATATTTACAAGATTTTGGTGTTTCTCAAATAGTAGAAAAAGAAAAAAGAAGACAGAAAATAGAAGGTAATATTATTCACGATTGAATGGCATTCAAATCGTTGGTATGGCTCCAGACAGCTTCATGCTTCATTAAATGCAGTCAATGTCATCTGAGACGTAGGACGGGAATTACATGAATAGGGCCGTCTGCACCAGCCCAAGTTTTCAGATAATTATCCCGGCAAATTATCCCGATCTGAACAATCGCGATATTATTTGTAATGGAGATGCAAATATTTCACGATAGTTCACTGGATTAATCTCGAGATTGCGATCCTAAGTCAACCTAGGATTATTTGCAAAATAGCACGCTATTTTCCAATTATCCCGCTAATTCGCAGGTGCAGACGCACTCAAGATTCGATTCAGGATTATTTATTTACGGCGTCGGAGCACGAATTCCTCTTCTTGCACTGATGGAGTAAGGTTTCTTGAAGCTCAAGATTAATCACGAAGAGGGCTAATTGGGCTAAAATCTTGAGATTGAGCAAACTCCGGCTGGTGCAGCGCCGCCTAATGATGCTCTTTTCTACAGGACTTTTGTCTGAACCCTGACTAAAATTTTCTTGGAGATGTCACTGAATCATACATGTATGAGTGACAAACCTCATGTGCAATGATTCCATTTTTGTACATTAAAAACAGTGGGAATCAATTAACTACAAGTAACTTGGCAAAGAGTTGTTAGTTTGAAGCTCATGATTACAAATGTAAAATGAGTATGACTTCAATGATTGAAATACAAAGACAGCTAGTATAGGAGATACAAATCTCTATATTAGCAAAATCTATTACTGATAATATTTGCAGCAGACGACCAGTATGCTTGTCTGTAATTGCAGCATATGCTGTCTATTTTGACAAAAGGGAGCGAGTAAAAAGAGTTATTTCCTGTAAAATAGCAAAATGTATCATGTCATTTTAATATAAATGCCAAAATATAAGCATTAATGTTAACCAGTCACATATCATTGCAGGTTTTGTAAAATGTAAATAAACAAAAATAAATTTTGACGATTTACACTTCCTTCCTTTTGCCAAGGGCAGTAATATCTTTTTTTTACTGTTATTTTTTTTTGCTGCTAGGAATGTTAATGATTGAGAATTATAATAACCTATGTGACTGCATATATAGCTTTGTTGTGTAAATAGTTGGAGCTACATGTACTTGGTAGCCATCACAACATCAACAATGAATGAGATAACAAACAGACCTGATATACATGTAAATACCTTTGTATTCTGAAGTTCCAAAATGATCAAACGAAAGATCCTAAATTCAAGTGATATTGGTTTTATTCCTGTATAATAACTTCCAATACTGTCAAAAGATTTATCTTCTCGTACTCTGTGTCACTAAGCAGCAACCAGTTTTAAATGCTGAGATTCATTAAACTACATATGGTCTTATGATTCATCTAGCCCACATGCTAGCAGACAGGCCCTAAAAATAGAAATCCTGAAAGAATTATTTATCATCATGAATCCTTCCTCTCAACAATCATAATCTAAACAATCAAGTGCATACACGTGCACTACTTTGTTAATTTAGTGTGTGGGTCAATCAGAATTAGAACATGTAGAAACTAGAACTGCAATCGTTTCAGAACGATGTGCATGCATTGACGCGTCTGATTGAAAGGTCAAGTCCACCTCAGAAAAATGTTGATTTGAATCAATAGGGAAAAATGAGACAAGCACAAAGCTGAAAATTTCATCAAAATCGGATGTAAAATAAGAAAGTTATGACATTTCAAAGTTTCGCTTATTTTTAACAAAATAGTTATATGAACGAGCCAGTTGCATCCAAATGAGAGAGATGATGATGTCACTCACTCAAAATGGCGCATGCACTGTCATGTATGAATGATTTTAGAAAATGAAATAAGAGGTACACAATAATGCATCATGGACAACATGTCTGCCAAATGAATTTGGATGAGGAGCGGAGGCAGGGGAGGAATTAAAAAAAATTACATGTTAATCAAAGTGGATTTAGGACATTATGCCCTCCATAGGAAGTTGCATTCTCGAGTCAAACAGATTTCGTCCATTTTTTGACCATGGCCGCTCAACAAAGAGAGAGAAGGGAGAGAAAGACACAGAGAGAGTGATATGAATAAGCATACAAATATCCCTGACAGTTCATAAACGTAACTCAGTGTAAAGTACATAGCAGAACGATGTGCATGCATAATACGTTATGCCATAGACATTATGTACAATTTTATTGTTGATAATATGTGCATTGTGAGCAGTATACCATGTGTTCAGATTGGCTTATCTTGAAATTTTCTGTTGTAACCTATGTCGTATTTGGTATCGGTGGAAAGAGCATTCCAATGCGGTGACATTGATACCACTTTTATTTGTGCGCTGGCAATAGACCGGAAGTAAATGCCATATAAAGAAAGACATTAAAAATGACAGTTTTTCACAATAATTTTAAGCTGACGTCAGCTCTATGTCAGTTTCTGTCCCAAAAGGTTGACGAACGGTTATAGTATATATCAATACTCATATCTGCCAAGTTAGAAAGGATAAGCTTCTATAATAAGGAAATAAGACCAAGTTGAAGTTGTGCTGGCATTATAGTGCATTTTTGCGTATTTTGCTGATTTTCGGGAGCATTTTTCAGATATTTCGTCAGTGGTAAGGTATATATTTTTCTAAATGGCATGAAAGGGCATATCTTGAACACCCTAAATCTAAAAAAGGGTACGGGTTTGGCCATGCATGACGCAATGAGGAGCATTCAAACGTAAGCGTTTTTGAAACTTTAGAGGGCGCTATTTCAATACCGGAAGATCAATGATGCGTGAAAACTAACTCGTAAGTATGATATGTTGCCTGTAATAATTCCTGAAAATATTAGTTCGAATTGAATAAAAACAAGAAAGTTATGGCCATTTTAGGATTTTTTTACTTTACATTTCAATAAATATGAAGTTTTTGAAGGAAGGCTATTTCGGATTTGAATTTAGGGCATGAAGATTGCATTTTGAAGGTCAGGTTATACGTCGCAAATGATGGAACAACTCTTTGACTATCTATAAGAATTTGTTAGAAGTTTGTAGCATGCAGGATGCGGGAGTTAGGACGAGATTAGTAATGGTAAGCAAATGGACTTGAAATTTACAAAATGGCGCCTTGATGGTCATGCATGAGTGATTTTGGAAAATGGAAGACGAGGTGCACAACTAGGGATGCTGGACAACATGTCTACAAAGTTTGGATGAATTTGGATGAGGGACGGAGCCAGGGTAGAGCTAACAAAAACCATGTGTTAAACAAATGGGATTTTGTGGAAGAAGCAGAAGAAGAAGAAGACTAGAACTGCAATCGTTTCCGAACGATGTGCATGCATTGACGCGTCTGATTGAAAGGTCAAGTCCACCTCAGAAAAATGTTGATTGGAATCAATAGGGAAAAATCAGACAAGCACAATGCTGAAAATTTCATCAAAATCGGATGTAAAATAAGAAAGTTATGACATTTCAAAGTTTCGCTTATTTTTAACAAAATAGTTACATGAACGAGCCAGTTACATCAAAATGAGAGAGATGATGATGTCACTCACTCAAAATGGCGCATGCACTGTCATGCATGAATGATTTTAGAAAATGAAATAAAAGGTACACAATAATGCATCATCGACAACATGTCTACCAAATAGGAATGAATTTGGATGAGGAGCGGAGGCAGGGGAGGACTAACAAAAATTACATGTTAATCAAAGTGGATTTTGGTACATTGTGCCCTCCATAGGAAGTTACATTCTCGAGTCAAACAGATTTCGTCCATTTTTAGACCATATGGCCGCTCAACAAAGAAAGAGAAGGGAGAGAAAGACACAGAGAGAGTGATATGAATAAGCATACAAATTTCCCTGACAGTTCATTAACGTAACTCAGTGTAAAGTACATAGGAGAACGATGTGCATGCATAATACGTTATGCCATAGACATTGTGTACAATTCTATTGTTGATAAGTGTGCATTGTGAGTAGTATACCATGTGTTCAGATTGGCTTATCTTGAAATTTTCTGTTGTAACCTATGTCGTATTTGGTATCACTGGAAAGAGCATTCCCATGCGGTGACATTGATACCCCTTTTAATTGTGCGCAAGCAATAGACCGGAAGTAAATGCCATATAAAGAAAGACATTAAAAATGACAGTTTTGCACAATAATTTTAAACTGACGTCAGATTTTTGTCAGTTTCTGTCACAAAAGGTTAACGAACGGTTAAAGTATATATCAATACTCATATCTGCCAAGTAAGAAAGGATAAGCTTTAATAATAAGGAAATAAGAGCAAGTTGAAGTTGTGCTGGCATTATAGTGCATTTTGGGGTATTTTGCTGATTTTCGGGAGCATTTTTCAGATATTTCGTCAGCAGTAAGGTATATATTTTTCTAAATGGCATGAAAGGGCATATCTTGAACACCCTAAATCTAAAAAAGGGTACGGGTTTGGCCATGCATGACGCAATGAGGAGCATTCAAAGATAAGCGTTTTTGAAACTTTAGAGGGCGCTATTTCAATAACGGAAATTCAGTGATGCGTGAAAACTGACTCCTATGTATGATGTGGTACCAGTTTCAATTCCTGAAAATATGAGCTCGAATTGAATAAAAACAAGAAAGTTATGGCCATTTTACGATTTTTTGACTTTACATTTCAATAAATATGACGTTTTTGAAGGAAGGCTATTTCGGATTTGAATTTAGGGCATGAAGATGACATTTTGAAGGTCAGGTTATACGTCGCAGATGATGGAGCAACTCTTTGACTATCTATAGCAATTTGTTAGAAGTTTGTAGCATGCAGGATGCGGGAGTTAGGACGAGATTAGTAATGGTATGCAAATGGACTGAAATTTACAAAATGGCGCCTAGATGGTCATGCATGAGTGATTTTGGAAAAATGAAGACGAGGGGCACAACTAGGGATGCTGGACAACATGTCTACAAAGTTTGGATGAATTTGGATGAGGGACGGAGCCAGGGCAGAGCTAACAAAAACCATGTGTTAAACAAATGGGATTTTGTGGAAGAAGAAGAAGAAGAAGAAGAAGAAGAAGAAGACGACGGAATAGGAATACGGAACAAGAACAATACATTGTCGCCGTTGGGCGTCAATGCAATAAATGAATAGGGAACACCTACATGTATGCCCAGTCCCCAATGGAGTATCTATTGTTTGTATACAATCTATCGGGAACTTGGTAGAGCCTCTCTGCCATATATGGGTATCAAATATGCAGACTTGCGTCAATCTTTAACCAACTTACGACAATGGGACCTGTTGGTTCAGTGAGCAAGGTACACTTCCATTGTATTTGGGTGGAACAGCATTGAATGAACTGATGATACCAGAGTGCTACCAATGTTTTAGTGACCTCAGTTCGTGGAAAAGGTTACATGCTATTTTAATAAACTGTGGTAATCCTCTTCAAAGCGTCATGAAACTGAGAATTTGGATGGAGAACTTTTCGGAAAATTAATCGTAAGAAGACAAAAAATATGAAAAGCAACAATTCAATAGCAGTTTACAAAAAAATGCTTAAATTATAAGCTGTAGTTTAGGAATTTAAATGTAATCTTCTGTAATTTATGAAGCATTTATGCATATTTTAAAATTATTTATCATTTTCAGAATAAGATCATTAGTTTGTTACCAATTTTGCTATGGTCAATATCATTTTAGCATTTTGCAGGAAATGAGGAGTACCAGTATGTAAACATTTGACTTGCACTGCATTCTATTCATGCAATCATTTATGATTTACTCATCATTCACTTCTTAATTTATGTGTACTCTTTAACTTTTTATATATTTAAACTGATTTATTCATTCATTCATTTATATTTTTCATCTATTTCTCAATTTATTATTTCATTCATTGATCTAAAAAAATTCATACCAATATAGTATCAATTTATTGACATCAGTCCATACCATAAGTGCACAATTGTACATGTATGCAGAGAAACAAACTGTAAAGAAAAGCCTTAGAATCTTTATTTGCTATTTATAGTCAAACTACATATTACCTTCATGAAATTTAAGGTCAAGTCCACCAACTCTACTACAGCAAATTGAATGAAAACAGAAATGTCAAACAAGAATGACACTGACAAATTCATTGAAATTGGATATACAATAAGAATGTGTTGACATTATAAAGTTTTACATTTGCATGAGATATTTTGTTTTAATTCCTCCAATAGTGTAGAATTGGCTTGATTCCTAATGGAAAACATAAAAATTCTCAAGATCATAATTACATGTGATTTGGTAAATATAATGATTATCATTAAAGCTATAAAAATGAAAATGAAATATCAAAATAGCAAATCAATACTAGTAACTGCATGATGTAATTCGCTACCTCATAATTCCCTACTGACCAAGAATTGCATTTTTTTTAAGTGAAACTGAAAGAAATGCCACAATTTTCTTAATACATACTTCTGACTTTGATTAAATTTGTAACTGCTTATCCTTTTTTTTTTCAAGTCAACCTGTTGTTAGTATGGACTCTTGCACTTTGCCTTAAAAAAAGAGAGAGAAAATCAAACAGAGAGAGGGATGATAATGAATCTCTAGGAAAACCAATCATGATATAGAATAGGCTTGATAAAGAGTCAGAGACAGCATAGGGAATAAAAGTACGTCAGGGGGGAAAACAAGTTACAATGCAAAATGAGTAAGAAATAGAAGGTTCATATGGCTTGCTGGCTGGCTGGATGAGTCATTGGCCCTATAGCTCAAAATACCAGCACGGACTACATGCTCCTCCCACCTGAATGACTATTACTCATTGCTTTTAGTTCTCGGCTACAGTCCCACATGGCTTGAATCTAATGTATTCAAAGACATCATGTCAACAAGTACTGAAAAGGATACCTAAATGTACACGTACAAGGTCATACATGTACAAGCATGCAAGGTTTATAATATAAAATAATAAAACATGCAATGCAATATAATTTAGTACCAGAGGCAGAGTGGTGTTGTTTATACTCACTAATTTACAGTAAGCTTATATCTCTTTAAAAAAAAAGAACTACATAAAAAATATCCCTCTAAAATAAGGTACGGGCACAAATGGGTGACAAGAATCTTGTTGATCAATAAAAAGTGCCAGATCACACAAAAAATATATACTAGTATTCACTCTGAAATTGTAGTCTTGATTCTACATGTATAATTAATTCTCAATTCTGCACCATGAAATTGTAAGACCCAGCAAATAATTTGCTGTTATAATATTTTTATTGATACTGTTTTTGCTGGTTGCTAAAGTTAACCAAGTTAATATGCTGAAATATGCTGTTTATCTATTGATTGACCAATTGATCGAAGGATTTTATTAAATATATTACCCAACCTCAATGACGCAACAATTAAATGTCTGGTTTCAATCAATGAAACATTAAAAAACAATTGCATACATTCATACATAATTTAATAGAGTTGAATATTATAATATTTAAAAGTGAATATTATATTGAGATTGGTATTGTTTGTTAGAATTGAAGATTTTCTGCTTGCAAACTACTTTACTTGTTCCATGCTTTGTTATCTTATTCTATAAAGCTACAATCCCACTGTAATTTAACAAACTGTGTTGACATTTTCATGAATATAAAAGACAGAAAAAACATTGACCAAAATTCAACACATAAGCCTACACAAGAACCAATACAGCTCATCATTCAGCACACTGAATGTACAATGTTTTATCTTTAATTTGTACTCAAATTTAAAACATTTTTCACTATAGAAAAGGTATGCAACTGTTGTCAATAAATGATATCAATTTATTAATGATATATTGGCACCAATTTAATAATGTGATGATGAATTAGTTTGTGCATTCCGCCACAATAGTGCAGTTGAAGCGAGGAAACTATAAAATCTAGGTTCTTAATTTACATGTATGTCAATATGACATGAAAATGTAAGTTTATGTACAAAGAGGTTTAAACCAAAAAATATTGCTATTTACAGCTATGGACAAAGAAATATATGATTAAGTATACTGCTTAGAAAAAATATCAGGAGGGTTTTTGAACTAAAATAACCCTGAATAGCCTGAAATATTATCTTTCAGAACTTCTAAAGCCTCCTTACAGTCACAAAGCCATAATACAACCTTTCACGATCTCTGAAGGGTGAAAATCAAGCAACTGTACATTGAACTATATTGAGAATCTTGACTGGAAAAGAAATTAAATAATCTGTTTGTTTTCCCCCAGCACTTGATAACCCAAGGTTATCATTTCACATTCACTTTTTTATTCTACTTGATGAAAGAAATACCCATTTCCTCATTTGTGATGGTTGCCATGGCAATGCAACATCTCAATACCTCTGACGTATACTGGCAAAGTGGCAATAGACCAATAGACTTGCATTATGAAATCCTAAGGCCACCACACAACCATTCATCTTTCTTTTATTAGAAAATATTATAAGATATTGAAGAAGAAAAGGAGTTTTAATGGTTGAAAATATTTCCTCATCAGATCTACTTTTCATCATGAGAAGAGAGAAGAAAATATGAAATTTACAGATCTACATAAATAATAATAATGAAAATAATAATAACAATAATAATTCATATTTTATTCTTCGAGATAGAAATCAAAATAAAATTTATTTTTGCTCAATTGATCGTGGGCCGGGCAGCCATTGAGCAGCTAGACTGACGTTGCTATATCCCTGAAATCATTGAACACCAAACAGGGTAGCAACAACTATCTTTTTTACTGTCTTTTAGTCTGACACAGGCAGGCCCTGTCTTACAAAGAGGATATTGATCTGATCAACCACAACTATGGAAAGCAATATCAAAATCTAAAATGTATGTTTGTTCAAATTATTTTCTACTGAAAATGTCTTTTCTTGAAAATTCAGTGTAATGATAATCACACTGAATTTTCAAGAAAATACATTGTTTACAAAGGACATTGTGCAAATTTCCTGTAGAAAAAAATCATGATATACATGTACATGTAGATGGACTTCTATACATATTTGAGGTACATCGGATCAACAGTAACCCTTTGTAATATAGGGCCCAGACCTTCCAGTTGTGAGGCAAATTCTATATCAACAATTGAGCCAACACAACAGTGACGTAAGTGGCAGATTAATGATATTCATATTATGATAATTTCTTGGAATTCAGCTTATGGGGGGGGGGAGGGAATAGAGCAATGAATTCAAGAAAATAAAACAAAATTACTATACCACTACTATGTTAATAATGTGTAATAGTTGCTCAGTTTTTTAGCTATTTTTTTTTTCATTTCACAATATCTTACCTACATTACCAGTTTAGAGACCTATGATCAATTTACCTTTTAAAATTTTTTCCTACTTATTATCCCTTGCGACTAGTTTGTTATAGCTTTACCAAGTATTTCAAAATGGATAATGGAATAATACATTTATTAATATTGAGAATGGGGTGCATGTGTCCCATTTCTGCTAAGTGATATGCAAGCGAGACAAAAATGTAACTCATGTAAATCTCACTGTTACCCAGACACCTTTCTGATTATGCAAAGAAGAGTATTATCTTCTAGTAGTATGATCAACAGAACTATCATAGTACAAACAAAACTATTAATACTTTGATAAGATTAATACCGAATGTCTATTTTTAAGAAGACATAAATTTTTTTTTTAATGTGCACTTACAATATACAATAATTCAAAATAAGTTCAAATTCTGGTATAGCAGTGCGCGACACTGGCGCCGGCCGAGACTAGTAAAAATTGCTGTCGGGCCAGTAACTTTCCAGATATAGCCAGATTTACTGATCCGACATGACCAGTAAAAAATATATCAAACTGAAACAAATGATATTTTCTCCTCTTTTGTAAAATAAAAAATGACTCTAGCATCTTAAAAAATAGCTCTCAAAATTGAGAAATGGCTCCCATGAATTATGTTGTGTGTGTGGGTATGTGTACTGTTTGGTTGTATGTTGTTGTTTTTTTTTGGGGGGGTCAATAAAAGCAATAAAAGACAGCAAAATAAACTCAGGTCTTTTTCCATGTTTTTCTCTATTTTTGGAGACCAGTAAATTTTAGGTTCGGACTAGTAAAATATGGAAAAACTGGTCCGACATGAACAGGTTGGACCGGTAGAAAAAAAGTGTTAGCGTGTAACCCTGGTTATAGAAATCTAATTTTGATAGGAAATGGTTGGAAACAATCCTAAAGTGTTAAATCACACGCCAGAATGGTATTTTGAAGAACAAAATTAAATTAAAATAATTCAGGCTTGCTTGAAATTATATTCATTTCATTTAAAATCAACGGCTTTTCCTGGTTCAGCTAACACAGGTAAACAATGTGTCGGACTACACTGTAAACACTAACAGACTTGTATGCATTTTTCAGAATTTTTATTTATTTTTCCCATTACTTGTAGGTATACATTTTCCTGAAATATTGTTTGGCAGATATAAAAAAATCCTTTATTTTTCATTTTTAATTCTGTGTAATTTTTGTTCAATTCTGTGAATATTTCCTTTGTTTGTTGTAACCAGTACCAGAGTTTATCTTTAAATTTTATCATTGAAAAACACTTGCAGTAACATATAAGAATAGTGTCAGAATTATTACCAGTATTACTTGTTATATTTATTCAAATTCAACACAAGTTGCAAAACATAGTTTAACATTATTTGTTTTAAACAACTAGAGGTATTAAAGTCACCATTCAAATTCAGTATTCCTGCTGCTGCACAGCCACTGCAAATTGGTATAGTATACAAAAAAATCAACATGCTCAAATTCCTCAACCAGAAATTGGAAACAAAGACCTAATTGTGTGTGTACATATAGTTGTTTGATTGCAACTAAGAAAATAAAAAACAAATCCAAAATATCCAGTACTGTTTATAGGTAGAAAATCAAGCTGCATTTTGGAGATGTGTTTGATGTCAACTCTTTCTGCAACAGACAAGTATTTAGAATCCAGTTTGCGTGAATTGAATGTTGCCAAGCCAAGAAATCCTTTCTATAAAACATTTTACGTCATCGATCTAACTGGCTTATTATTGGTCATAAAAAAATCATACTTGTACTTGGTCTTGAAAAGGCAATATAAATTATACTTTTTTTATATACCTTTTTCCCCTCTTATTTTTTTAGAATAACTCCAAAGTTCATTTTACTCTCTATTCTGGAAAAGGAAATGGAATACCAATTCTCAAAGAAAAATGTTACATAATGTATTAACTTGCAAGAGTTCCATATACCCCCCCCCCCCCTCACTAAAATTGAAGAAAAAAAATCATTAATATGCCTTTAATAGTAAGAACTATTACAGTGTAGAGCTTAGAAAAGGAAATGGCTTAAATTTATAAGCAATCAAACTATGAAGGAGGATGTACTTTTCTCAATAGTCAAATGATTTCTTATAATAAATCATAACCTCAGAATTTCTCCTTACCAGGCCCAGGTGCAATTAACTCGGGCAAAATGCCCGATTTGTTTTTAATTTTCAACGGTCATCCATGCACGTGGAGACAGAGTTCATTCTTTCATTAAAAAGAATCATTTGCTTTTATTTTTGCCGTATGTGAAAATACTTTGCCGTATGTTTCCAAAACTTACTCTCGAACTTTTTCCAGACATATCTATACCCCGCATTGAATATTCATGAAATTCGCTGTGCATATTCATGAGATATGTACAGATTTGCGTGCCAAGTTTTTGCTGTGCTGAAGACTTATTTTTTGAGAAATCATTGTATGAAAATGGTGCTCTGACACAAAATAACAAGGAGTTATGATACCAGCAAACTCAATTCCTGCTCACAGCACAAGGCGGGCCCTATAACACATGACGTTAGAATTGATTGTATCGCTAATCATACACAATAAACGGTGCAATTAGCTATGGGACTCAGCCCTGCAATCAATCACTAGCCTTTCTGTTAAAGTACGTCCGGGGCCAAGTGTTTACATGCATTCGAACCGTACTTACAGAGCTGAATGAAAGTACAAGGTAAGCATAGAAATGTCCCTTTTTCTCTTTATCATCGGTATTTTACTTAACTGACATACGATTACCGTGATCAGTGATGAAATGAAGCTTACAAAAAGCTACATTTCACTGGTCAACTTGCTAATACCTACGCTGCAAAACCAAATTCTCGTCAAATTGTCTGATGTGAATAGGGATTTTGCACGTTATGGCATTGACTGCTTCACCGTCCAACAAACAAAAAAGTGAGTATACGGGACTAAAGTTGGGTGATGACGTCATCGTTTTCAGTTGGCTGACTCTGCATGAAAACAAATTCATCAGGTCGGAAATCACAAGGAGTTGGGTTATTTCCAGACACCAAGGCTCGACATTAGCGGTGGCCCGGTGGCCCGGGGCCACCAGAAATTCACCTTGGGCAACCATTATTGAAAAAATATTAAGTTTCGGTGGCCCGAATCGGGAAGCCAATAATTTTCAGAATAGCGCAATTTTTCTCCCCATTTGGCACGCATTTATCAACTTTCTACAGTTCAAATTGCAAGCCAGTTCGTCATGCGCCCTTTTTGTCGATCTACACACAAAGTTGGCCTACCGCTATAGCATTAAGTAGCTTTTATCCAGCCGGCCGCGCCGGCCGGCTGGCGTGAGCTTTGCATGCTTGAAGCAGCTGTGCGTTAGCAGCCTATTCAGACTCACGGAGCTGCAATATGAAATGTTGCTGCTAAGAAATCTTCCACAGAACTGTGAAAATCCAGGTCAAAGTCACATTTTACACCAATGAAATGCACTTCTACAGACCTTTTTGCTAAAATCTGGTGTATCCTGATTATTTGCAAGCATTAAAAAGAGGAATCATGACCTCTCTTTTGACTCGAAAAGACCGATTTCCAAATGAAAATAATACACATAAAAACACATAGGCGAGTACATCACAGTCCCACGTGTGCATTTGTATGTATGTTGTTACTTGGTTTCTTTCGAAGCTGTGTCTTTTCCGGTCTTTTCTAGCCAAAAATAAACAGACAGTTACTTTCTTTCTTGTTTATAAATGACTTCTTAAACAACTCTTGAGAAAGTAAATACTTTGGGAAGGCATTTCATTAATATGAAATGTGAATTTTTCCAACATTTTGGCAAATATAGGGAAGGAATTTTCTCACACTTTTTTTTTGCAGTTTATTATTTTCCTTCATTTTTTTGACAGTGGTTAAAACATTATACCCATTTATTCATTTTTAATGTTTTTCTTTATATTTTTCGGGACACCAAACTTTAATATCGGGCCACCAAAAAAAATTATTTGAAGGTTTTGGTGGCCCGAACGGGCCACCACCAAAAAAAGTTAATGTGGAGCCTTGCAGACACGTTCCGTATCCTGTGTTTACAAGAACTGATTTTTCACAAAAAGTTACCTTAATAGTTACTTCCTGAAATATCTTAGTTTCGTTCATGCCGAAGACAGAAAAATGTTAAATTTTTTCATGGAGAGTTTTTGACATATTTTTTGTATTTTTACTTCACAAAGGACAAAAACTAGCTGAATAAACAGTCAAAGTAATCATTCTTCTTTCAAAAAATATAATCGTCAATCAGATTCATGGTTATTTACAAAAGTTATGGCAGTTTTGCTGCGACACTTTCTCAGCGACTTCAGGAAACCCTCTCGTTAACTTCGAGCGTTTTCGAGGTCAACTCAAAACAAAATCAGCCAATAATTGCATCTCTCCACTTCGCCCGTTACTTAGCAATTTTCATCTTTTAAAACTTTTTTGTACATGTTTGTATAATACACTTGCAGCCATTGAGAAGCATACAATTTTTGCATAGGACAACAATGTCTGTCTGTAAATGAGAGTCTCGATACTACAGACAGAAAGTTTCGGTCCAGACGATTAGACCAAAATGTTGTTACACTATGTATGTTAATGTTAGTACGAAAAGTGACTCTCCTTTAATAAAAAAGTCTTTTTCTGGTAGAGGTCTAATTCTGTTCCTTTCAAACTTGAACTAAAATGGAAATTTTTAAAAATAGAAAATGTCTGTTTTGTCATAGAAAATGTACACACAAAAAAACATAAATTTTAAATTTAGAAAAAAAAACTACCATTCACCATTTTACAAAACCAAAGCTAAATTCAATGAATTTTGCATTGCACATGAAAAGTAAAGAACCATAACAGATTTTCTATTATGATATACCAATAATTGGAAAATCTCTTTTCCTATGTTAGTCTTAAAAAAAACAACTCTCTCTGTCTCCTTCTCAGCCAAAAGTACCGGTATTTGTATGCAACAACCAGATGCTTCTTCATGGAATAGTACCCTTGACAAAAGTCTGGGAAAGTGCAACCAAATTATCTTTAAAACTTACAAAACATACAATGAGATATGAGCCAATATGATGCTATATAGGGTCTAGATCTAGATTTGAAAAAAAAAGCAAAGTAAAATAATGCATATGTTTCTCATCCAGGCTTAAAAAAATTTAGCCATGTAGCCAGGAAGTTAGAACTACTGACTGTAGTGTAGACTTGATCCGTTATATTGCAATTTGCATGACAAGCCGAAACATCACCATTTATTACAAATCATAATGATCAGGGACCACCAACATGCACCTGAAATTATTGAGTTTACTTCCCATCACACTTCCGCCTTCATAACCGTTCAACTTCAGCAAACATCAAGACTTCACTCGCAAATTCATTCCGGTAACTGCACTGTGAAGAGCGGAGCACACCGACACATCACCGCCTACCCGCCCCTATTCATATCACCACGGACGCGATAAAACACAGCGGCGAAACTTCGCAAAGTTTTGCTACGTGTATTGGATAATGTGAACACAAGATAACTTTCTAAGGACAAACATTACCGGAGAAAAATTCAACTGATAATAAATGGTGGAAAATTACTTACACTTCAGTCACCTTAGCAATATTTTGTTTGGCTTAATTTCGTCAGTTTTCCTGCTCTTTATGGACTACCAATCGTAATATTTGTCCTACAACTTCGCTTCGCTTCCGCGTACACTAGCGCTAGCGTATAGCTAGTTCAGCTTAGTCGATCTCTAACAACGTTCCACTGCTTTATATTTACGTTGATGGCAGCATAGCAGAATAACTTTTTAGATCAGTAGTGGCATATGCTCGCTTTCCCCCGTCTCTTATAAAAATAAAACCATCAATTTAACTTTGCTACCATCATCATCATCATCATCATCGTCATCGTCATCATCATCATCTTCATCATCATCATCATCACCACCAACACAGCCACCATCATCATCATCATCTTCATCATTATCACTATCATCATCATCATCATCTTCGTCGTCGTCGTTGTCATCGTCATCATCATCATCATCAGCATCATCACCACCAACACAGCCACCATCATCATCAACATCAACATCATCTTCATCATCATCACCATCATCATCATCATCACCACTACCACCACCTTCTTCTTCTTCTTGCTTTGAAATCAATAGACATATCGTTAATTTTGTCTTCATGATAGCATCATAGCAGGGGCAGATCCAGTATTGTCACAGGGCGGCCTAGGAAAAGAAACATTAATGTTTCCCCCGACATGCAGGCAGCTCGTTGTTTATATGTAAGGGGGTATCCTACAGACCAAGTATCGATCGGTTCATGTGAGATTTGTTTTTCACTACAAAATCAAAAGAAGACTAAATAATTGACACGAAGCGTGAGTTGATTTTTTTACAGTTCATGCACGTATATAGTCATGGGCGGAAATCCCAGGGGGACGTGCCCCCCTACCAAAAATAGTAGGGGGGACCATAGGCGGCGGAAGCGGGGGGGGGGACCTGTCCCCCCTAAATTTGAGTTGGGGGACGACTCCCCCCCCTAAATTTTTGTTTATAACCTTTTTTTTTTTTTTTTGCTTGTCAATTTTTTTTCCCGCGTCCCCCCCCTAAAATTTTGGTTGATAACCTTTTTTTTTTTTTTTTGCTTGTCAAAAAATGTTGGTGGTCCCTCCCCCCTAAATTTTTGGGCTTCCGCCGCCAATGGGGGGAGGGGGACACAATATCAAATGTCCCCCCTACTATTTTTGGTCTTTTTGGTCTTTTATGATGGAGAAAAATACATCACTTCACAATCGAAATACTATGTATTTTGGACCAAATGACCTTACATTTTGGGTGAAAAACTTTGTTTGTTTTTTTGCTTGTCAAATTTTCCAGGTCCTGGTCCCCCCTACCTTTGGGGACAGATTTCCACCCATGTATATAGTCCTTAAAACGGAACAACAATTTTTTCATTTATTTCGATTGTAAACAGAATGTGCGCATCTCACTAAAACAAAATATCAATATACTGACCTGAACAGGGGACTTTTAAGACCGAAGTTCGTGTATATATATTTTTCTTCCTTTGAAAAGTTATTATAAAAACGGATTTCTTGGTATATACTGTAAAATTGCCGTTTTAAATTTCAAGCACGCTGTTTAAGCCTGTCACTCTAACAACTACTATCAAAACTTTAAAACAAAACTGTTCAATGTTTCAAACAACTTGATTAAGACTTTGAACTATAGTTGTTTTAAATCTAAGCAACAGTTTATAGAGTGACGGGCTAAACAGCGTTGGGTCTAGCATTGTTATTGTCTAATTGTGGGCAGGGCAAGGGGGGGCAGGGAAACAAATCATCAACATTTTCTCTTGAAGAGATGAAAACTGTTTTATTTTGTGGGGGGTGTAATAAAGACTTAAGTTTAAATACAATTATTTTAGCTTAATCATTTCCAAGATAGGTATTTCACTGGTCAAATAAATCGAGCGCGAATCGTGAACTAAAATTGTGTTATATTCAGACCTGAATGGGCGCATTTTAAGCATTCTTGCAATCATAAACAAAATCTTTTATCTTATCAATTTTTGTGAATAATACGGGCGCAAGCCGCATGCTGGTTTTTATCATAATTCTGAGCTGTAAAGGAACATTTTTAGGGCTTTTTTTGAAGTCGAAAAAAATCACGAAGAGGATACATGTGTCAGAAAATAAATAATTCAAGCGTGGAGCGCGTGCTTCTTTTATAAGATTAAGACTATAAAAAATGTGATTTTCAAAACTTTTTGTCATCTTGAAGAGGAAGGGGCGTATAAAGTTTATTGTGAGGGCAAAGCGAGAGTTGAAATAAAATATATTTTAAAGCCTGTTTGTCGGAATTTATGATGATACGTATTTCCTGTAATAGAATAATGCGATGATCGTGACGCGTGAGTTGAAATTGTTGGGAGAAAAAGACCTGAAAACGGAAAATTTAAATCACTTTTCGTGATCAAGAACATGTTTATCTCACAAAATAATGAAAGTTCGAGGCTCCATCATAAATATTTTTGGAATATTGACTTTGAAAACATTGCATTTGTCAAAAGCACCATTTAATTCTCTTCGACAGGATATGAATGTCAGTTCAAGCAAAGCGAGTGGAATTTTTATTTTTACTATATGTGACCTGAACCTGGCATTCATCTCCCTTTGTTTTATTCACATTTCTCTTTCCATTTGTTTCATATTCTCACCTTTCCCCCGTTTTTCCCCATTTTTTTCCCTTACATTCCCCACTTTTTCCTAGATCTGCCTGTGAAATAATAATCATACTTGCTTCATATTGGCAGACTAGGGGAGCAAAAGCAATAAAAAAAAGAAGTGGGGAATAATAAAGATGAAGAAGAAAAGGAAAGGGGGAATATAACAGTGATGAAAATGAGTGGAGGGAGAGAATTGACAAATGGAAACACATTCATGAGGATTACATGGCACTTAATATTATGTCAATATACAAGAAATATTTCAGTTCGCGCTTCGCACTTTCATTAGTTGTTTTGTAAGATAGCATTTTGTTCATAAATGTTTAAAACTTACCAAAATCAATGTTTTCATGCAATATTATAGCGCTTTTCTCTCACATAAGTTAGCCATTAACTTACTCTAATGAGTTCAGATGTTGTTTAAAATGTCCTTTTCAGGTTAGTAAATTCAACTGGTGCTTCACGCTCACATTGTTTACAGAGTTCTGACGAATTACGTCATCTAAAAATGAAGATCCCCATTGGACAATGTTAAATCTGTCACTGCAGCAATGAAGCGCTTACATTCTCACAAGTCTACTAGTAAGTTGTACAAGACGTTCATTAGTTTCAAAAATGTTATTTTGTTCTCTTTCACTTTATATAGATTTGTCATCTCTTCTCTCCTTTTCCCCTTCTCCCCCTCACTTATATTATTTTTCTCTCCTTTATTTCAAGAGCATTCGTACTATATCTCTCTATTTCATGTAATTAGGATCTTTCCATCAGAATTAGGATGTTTTTAATATATTCTAGATTTTTTTCCATCTTAAGCAGCACTTTTGCAACACATTTGTTACTCGGAAAATTATTATCTGAGGTAAAGTGGTAAAACTGAAAACAAAGACAGATAATCTTGGGAATATATTTTTGTCTAATAACCATAAAAATAATTTGTCAAAGACTTCACTTATGTTCCTAGACTCTTTGATTGGTCTCCTTGATTGGTCTCACAAAAAAAAGCATTTTCACCACAAAAAAAAAACTATTCAAAACATCCAAATCCGTATTTGCCCGCTCTCTCATCAACCAATATCTTTGTCTCTCAGATCAAACAACAAATGCAGAATCATGCTCAAAATTACCAACATGTGAACAAAGGGGTATACTTCTTCATGAAATATATATACATACACATACTCGTACAGATTTTATTTGTAGATGTAAATGACATGAATCAGATTCACACAATCTACTGCTTTTAGTTAACAAATACAAAAGGCTGGACTCCTAATAGTTGATACAGATAAATATATATATATATACACCAACAAAATGGACAAGTAAATTACAATATTTATACATACTTACAGTAAGCAAACACATATTGCTTATAAATACCTTCAAAATTAAAGAGAGTTATTTAAATTGAAGTTTGTATCTCCATTCAGTGAATAAGCTTAGTTCTTGAAAGTTTTGTAGTGTATTTTTTTCTTCAAAATTTGAAAACTATTAGTACAATTAAGATTACTTTTTTTTTTTTGGGGGGGGGGGGTAAAGTCTAGGCAATTTCCTCTGAAAACTAACAAGGAATTTTGAATAATGAATTGTGAGCAAGAAGAAATTTGACAAGATCTATGTTACAGCAATATTCCTGATAAAACAAGGTAACAATTCTGTGGACAGTTAAATGAGAATGGTCAGCACAGAGAAGACATTCTGATTTGTCAATGAAATGCCTCCCCCCATCCCAGCGCTTAAATACGTTCCCCATTCTTAAACATGTAACAATATTTCTGCTAAACTAAGGCACTATAAGGCATCCAATAGTTCCATGGACTTTTTTTTATAAACCATAATTTCACTGTATTATATTTGTATTTATTTTGTTTTATTTCTCTGCTCTCACAAACACCCAAACCTCTCCAAAACAGTTTGAAAGCATGGACCCTCATCATGAATAACTTGAGATATCAATAGGCTTCTGTCCACAGTACTCATAACAGCGACGCTTAACTTTTAAGACTTCAAAGTACTGTTTACTCTGCCATGTGTAATAATTACAAAGCACATCCCATCAAATTATTCCATTTACCTAATAAAATAACTAGCCCTGTCCCTTTACCGATTTGTTATGTTACATATCATATGGGCAATTACGAGGATAAGTCTTTATTGTGAAAATGATATCTATGGTTACAGTATGTAGTCTCAAATGTTCTCATGATTTTATGACAACTCTTCAACGCAAATTGAGAATGAATATGTGTGCAAATTCAACCTTCAACTGGACAAGATCAAAGTTGTTTCAATAAGCCTGTGGAGTATGATACAGTCATTGTCTTATCTGGTATCTTTGTATCAGATGATGATGGGGTAGCATACATTACATGACATCCAATGATTTCTAAGAAGGTAGACACTTGGGGCACTATCAGGAACCACTCACAATGTACAGCTTCCAAATTAAGTTCAAGAACTATGTTAGCAACATGTAACTATCATTTAGCTGGAAATAAAAACGAGTTCAGAATTGGATTGTGAATGAGAAAGCGGTACCATTTTCTCATCAAAGTTCTGCATATTCCAGTTACACTATCATTGATGATAGAATACAGAATGGTGACTAGTCACTGCTCAGAACGACTGAACTATTACTTTCCTCCTGGTGTCATGAGTGAATTTATGAAGTTTAAAGACCTCGCTCTCGTAGAAAGCAGACAGGTTGAGAATGTTGATCTGACGAGCCTGTAATTACATGGAAGATAATAACATATACAGTAGGTAAGCTGAAATTAATCATAAAGTATTCATAATAATGTAAGCTTTAATACTGGACAAGCATCAGAATAAATGAACTCCTTGTCATTTATTTGTTGTCATTAATACAATGAAGAATATCAAAGGTGATATGAAGGATAAAAGTGAATAAATTATGATTAAGCTTACAAAATCAGCAGTAACTTAAATGAAGACATCAAACAGGTTCATATCAACTAGTGAACCCCTCAAATCTTCATATCAGCAAATTAGAATACTTGGATTTCAAATTTTTATTGCCAAAATCAGTGGCAAAGGTGAAAATCTTATGAACAAACAGAATAAATAGAAGTGACATGAGCTTCATACAATAATCATAATGAAAGCAAAATCCTCACCTTATCAGCAAGATCTTTTTCTGAGATCTCAACAATGTCTTGCTCTGTACCATAACGTGTCCTGTGGAATGACATCTGTTCCTGTACCAGCTGTTTCAATACAAACAGCAACAGCTCATTGTTGTCTCTTCGGAACGTCAGGTAACGGGAGAAATTCTAAACAAAAAGTAAAAAACAGATAAGGTTTATTTCAAGTCAAACGACCAAGGAACTGAGTAATATCCTTTTGATGAGACACTTCCCCACATTGCTTTTATAGCATTTTCTAATTGTTCATATATATCCAGAAAATATGGGCAGGTTGCAACAATTTTTCTTCTCTCATGCTCATGAATGTAAAAAAATAAGGCTCTCTAAAGCTGGCCTTGAAAACAGAACTGAAGTATTTTTAAGCCTAAAAGGTATTTGTGGATACAATTACACTTACCTATGGTAAAAAGACAATGAGAAATGATAAGCATTCTTTTTTTTCATTATATTCAGAAATCTGCAAAATTCTGTTTTGTAGATTAATATGATTACATTCATTAAGTTGACATATCTGAATTTATCCCATATTCATTATTCATACATTAAAATTCATTAAGAGGAAAGATAAAAAGACCAATATGAACGCACCTTGCGCATACTCCTCATGATACTGTATTTCTGTGTATCTATAAAGCTTTCCAGCATGACCCGAATGGCCATATTCACATCATCTTCATTGACGTACTCCCTCAGATGCATTCTTGCATTAGCCTCTGCCATACGGATCACAGACTCAATGTGACGAACTGTGATTGGAATGCTTCCAGTTGCCTGAAAAATAAAAATCATTAATTGCTATTAATATGAAAGGATTCAGATAATGACATCTGTAAACAATATAAACAAGATAATACAATTCGTTTATAAACAATAAGTATTTGTTTAATGAAAATTTGACTTTAAATCTAAATTGAGAACTAGTAGTTTAAGGAGTTAATTTCAACCAACCAAGTTAAGTGATAATTTAGAAACTGTTACACTGACGATAAATGAGCTTTTAAAATTTGATCTAAAAACTGTGGAAAAACATATAAACCAAGACGTTTTTATCCTCGGAGATGAATCTAACATTTCAGTTTCTCCAAAAAATATGAATTACGGGGAATTCAGTATTGAAAGCAGGGCTTGAATTGGTATCAATGCACCTCACGTTGGCCTTTTCAGATTTATTGAGCACTAATATCATCAAGATTTAGTGTTCATGCTTTAAACAATAAAAGGAAAAGGTCCTTCAGAAAAGTAGCTTTTGCCCTAAACTTGGCCTTGCAGGGAATAACTTTGCTTTTATACAAATTCGAATAGCATTTTTGGTCATAAGATCTCTCAACTAAGTAATGTAGTCCTATATAAAAATATGCTCTACAAAAGACTTTATGCATAGCATTCTTTCAAAAATATGGATCAAATTGCCATGCGATACCAGGGAAATTATTCCTTGCCTTGTGAAATTTGGGAGCAGTTATATTATCTACATCTAGAACAATTAAGCTGTATTATAGGAAAGTACCATTCAGAAAGGTAGTCTTGCCCTGAACATACGCATGGCCAAATTTGTCTATTTGAAGATGATCCTTACCATGGATTCTCTGCGGAGATCAGAGTACATCTTAGCAACCTTGTCCTGGTCCATATGATGAAGCTTAGGATGAACCTTGTCCTTGGCATAGATCAAATACTTCTTCAATAACTCCTGGGGGATCTTCTCTAGGCCACTAGTGGTAGGTAATTCCTGATGTATCAACAAATGTACAGAGGAATGAGAAATGAGCGGGAGACAATTATATGATGTCATAAAGACCCTATCGAAGGGTTTTAGATAGATGGAGTAAGAGTATACCATTTGAATCATGTTTGAAGCTGCCAGCAGGATCCAAGTCATGAATGTCCTGCTAAATCTTTCTTGCAGGCCTGCCCACATGAAAAATTCCCAGATTTAACAATTTAGCAAAAGAAATTCTTGGAACAATAGCCCGACAAACCAGTTACAAACTTAAATCCTAAACACATCAAAATTTATTCAAGCCTAAACCATAACATATATCCAGCAACCAAATGTCCAATGTCAAAGAGAAAGTAATTTGAGGATCAACTGCTTTAAATCTTCTGAGAAACTGAACGAAAAAAACATTGTCTAAAAAAAAGGGCATGAACTAATCAAAATGGTAATGATCAAGTCATTGCTCCATAACTGAACTAGCCATCGGATCTCCTCCAAACAAAGCCTGGAGCAAATGTTCTTTCAAATCATAATTCAGATCCATTTATTCAAAGTCTACACCTCTATAATTTCCGTAGTAAATTTTTTTTTCTAACAGGAAAAGATAAAAATTAGCTTTATGCAAACTTAGTAAATGATGCAAACTTTTTAAGAGATCTATTCTGTTTATCATGATAAACCTCTGACAAAGCACTACTTACAGGTAATTTGTCTTCATCAGTGTCTGCATTTGAAGGATGATGCCTGATATGACTGTCAACAACAAATCTAGCAAGCAACTCATCTTGTACAGGGTCAACGGTGTCTCGAACAACACACAGAATGTCAAAACGAGATAGGATGGGTTCTGTCAGGTCAACCTGAAATTAAAAACAAAAAATAAAACATTTACAACATGATCAAAAGGAAAGCTACTGAGATTAAAAAAAGGTAATAGAGAACGACAGGAAATTAAAGGATGTCCTTTCAGATCAACAAGTATTCCAGATATTTTAAGCACACCACATAAAGAGCATTAATAAGCTCACATTTTACAATGTACATGAACAAAGTTTGAAACAATGATCACATTATTACGTTACATACTACCTCTACTACTACTTCTTATTATTAATAATTTTGCCAACTGATATGACCTAAGGTGTAGATTTGCACTTGATTTCTGGATGGGTAGTGAGAGGTCTTTCCTTATTTTAACTTACATTTTCTGAGAAGGTAAGTGAGGGATTGTATCTTCCTCCAATGGGGTTAGCAGCAGCCATGATACTGCATCGAGCCTGAAGTGAAGTGACGATGCCTGCCTTGGAGATTGAGATACTCTGTTGTTCCATAGCTTCATGGATACTGGTTCTATCTGCATCATTCATCTAGGTGTAAATGACAAAGAAAAGCACATTTGAAGAACAGTGTAAATACCTGACATTAAAAACTAGACTATATGAAATGAGACGAGAAAAGTGATTTCCATAGGCAGGAGGACCTTATACACAGGTTCCCTATGAGCCATAGAAGAACAATGTTCATGAGAATAGAAAATTGATTTTGGTATTTATAAACAGGTAATCCTTGTAGGCAAGTAGTTACTACAGCAGATTTGAAATTAAAAATGATAAACACCACTTAATTGGCTAACACTAATCTTAATTTGTTGACTATCATCCAATTGAAGAATACTATAATTGTTTGATTTGTCTGCTCATATTTTTCTGACAAAAATTAGAATATTTCAATATATCAGTCAATCATTCCTCCAAATTTGTTCCCACAAAATATGATTTCAAGAAATCATGATATAAAGAATGTATTAAGAAATTACCTTATCAAATTCATCAATGATACACACTCCCTTGTCAGCTAAAACAAGAGCTCCAGCTTCCAACGTCCACTCTCTGGATACGGGATTACGCTGAACATAGGCTGTCAGACCAACAGCAGAAGCACCTTGACCTGTTGTGAACACTGCCCTTGGTGCGGTCTTCTCTACATACTTGAGGAACTGAGATTTAGCTGTACCAGGGTCACCACAGGCTAGGATGTTGATGTCACCACGTACTTTATGCTTCTGACCTGCAGAAAGTGTATTCATATGAAGATAGAGGCATGGGAGAGAGAGGTCTAAGTTTCAATCCCCTAAACATAGCCCTAACCAAAGCTTATTCCTAACCCTATGATCAACTACAATAGCAAATCTGTACATATCCTGTACGATATCAAATTCAGTTGGTTGCAAGAGAACAAATTATATTGCTGATTATCTCTAGATTTAAGATAAATGCATTTAATAGAAAGAATAGGCCTACGTAGTTTCCAGATATTTTTATAAGTTAGAAATACCAAGAATGAAAGTTTAGACAAAAAAGAACAAAAATAAGGTATAGAGCTTACCTGGATTCTTGGGTTCTCCACCAAATAAAGACAATGCTATCGCTCTCTTGATATCATCATGTCCGTAGATAGAGGGCGCAATACTAGCAAATATCTGAGGAGGATCAAATAGATTACAGATAACTATTAGAGATAGAGCATTCTTTTCCAAGGAAGATGTCCAATGAGGATTGACAAATCTTGGCTGGATTCACACTGGTCTTTAAGTGTGATACCCTCTACAGTGCATATCAAAAAAAAGTTTACACTTAGAAAAAATCCTGTAAAATCATATATTTGTAATATCCTGAAGATTTTTCCACATTTTAACATTGGTACAGATCCATTTAAGCAAATGACGATATAACTGTCGAAAAATATTTCCGCTTGAGTGAGCACCACTTACTTTTGAAAAGTTAGTGAAAAATGATTTGTTATGCGAATAAAAGTAGACCTTAATCATGACGAACACGTGGAATTTAGCTAGTAAAATTGATTTGAAGATATAATTTACCTTTTTTAACCTGTTTCCTTGCCCAAAACACTTCGAAGAGTGCATTGCGCCCCACCCCACTCCCCACACACTGAGGCCATCTCGACGATTTTTGCTTTACAATGAGCTGTGATTTACATGAAATGGCTTAGGCTTGACTTTCATTTTGTTAATCATTGTCAAGCTTGGGAAATGTGTGGAGAAACAAGTATTAAATGAAAAATGAAATGTAAACCCTCTTTATATGATAAAAACTCATGAAAAAATGCTGGAGATGTCAGATATAAACTTTTGTTCAGATTCAGTTATGTCCCCAGATCCAGCTGGCACAAAAAAGGGTAAAAGTTGTGCTTTCTAAGTGTTAAAATTTAAATTTGGGTTGCAAAATTGTTGCAAAATGCTTGAATGTATCCGTTTTATTTCAATTGACTAAAAGTGCAAGGGAAATGTCTGAGAAATGTTTCACAGGGTAAGTTTGATTTCGCCCTTTCCCCTTGACACAGCGTGGAAACGAGCATTTCTGCGAAAACAGATTTCTGCGAGCTTTACAAAAATGGACAGTGCTCACTCAAGTGTAACATTCTGTCAAAACTTTTACTTTCATTGGATAGATGAGACCCAAACCCAAGATTATATGTGAAATAATTACCCACATGTTGTATATTTTTTAATTCTCCGGGCCTTTTTCAAATTTTTTTGATACGCACTGTAGAGAAACCCATATCTGACATCCCTGCAACCCCCAAAAAATGAAACTAGCACATCAATGATGTGGAGCTCATCCGGCATCTCGCAACGGAATTTAACACAATTTTAATTTCAGCCCAGTTGACACTGTAGTGAATTATTTTGGTGACATGAATTGAGGGTATAGAATTGAAATTGATGAAGAAATTACATAGAAGCATTTTTTGTGATCTATGAATAAATTTCATATAAAATAGCATACTTTTCTAGTCAAAATTTCTTAACTCTGTAGAACCTTGGTGAACCTCATGTAGCTCTCGGATAGAACAAAAATAATCAAAATCAATGAACAAAATAAATAAGTCTTTTTTGTGAGTTGTGAAAATATATGAATAGATTAGCATATTTGATGAGTTTCAAAATTCTGTGTTATAATTTTGTATCACCACCTAGAGCTATCATACAGCAAACAAAATTGAAATTGATCAACAAATGAAGGAGAAAAAACATTTTTTGTGATTTATAAATACATTTTTGCATAAATTGGCATAAATAATTTTCTACTGAAAATTTCAAAATTCTGTGTAGAAGTTTGGAGAACCTATTGAGGTTCTACCAGATGGAAGAAAAAAAAATCAAATCAGTCCACAATTAAAGAAGCATTTTATGTGAATTTTCAAAAATATGCATAAATTAGCATAAACAATTTTCTAGTCAAAAGTTCAAAATTCTGTGTAGAAATTTGGTGAACCTCATGAAGTGCTACCAGAAGGAAGCCAAAAAATCAAAATTGGTTAACAAATAAGGACGAGCGCCAAGCGCTAAGTCCCATTCGGCCAGGGTCCAGGGCCCGCCCAAGGGCCCTGGAAGCTCTAGGGTTCTAAATGGTCTCTGATGCAATCTGAGCCTATTTTAGGGATCATTTTCCCACAAATTTAGTTCAAGTTTTGGGCATTTTTTTATGTTGCAGAGCCTCAACTTACAATTAATTCATGAAAAATATTTATGTCTTGATGAAGTCTACAAGAACATAATTAAACAATACATCGTGCTTTACCAGCGACATTGATTTTGCGAAAATAATCCGAGAGAGACGTTCCACTATAGTCTTTGTTCTCCAACCACTTCCACTGGAATTTGTTCTTGATTCCACTGTCTATTTGCTTAATGTTGGTTCCTCTTTCAACATCCATACTTGAAAAATTGTGATTAAATCCACATTCCACAATCGAAACGGAGTCTCAGCTCAGAATAACAACGTTAATTAAACGGGAGCGCGAAAACACCGTGTACGCCCGGTGTAGGCATACTCATCGCGCAGCGAACGCATAGCCATGCAGCCCATGCCATTTATCGCTTTGGTATTACACTAGACTCAAATACAGTCGTTTTCTCAAAATTCAAAGTTACGTTCACAATCCATACACGTTATAATGTACGGCGATCAGTCAACACCAATCACATACATACAGTGCAGTCTAGCGTAATGCGACCATATACACACACATGCACAAAAAAACCTTGATTAAAACTAGCATTTAACTGACCGGCTCGTACGAGTCTAATTCCATTATATCACAGGATTTTTTCTTGCACAAAAGCTTAGGTACATATAACGGCCGTACGGAGCATAGACTTCTCATTGAACGGCCGGATCTGGTCGTAGACAGTTCTGTCCGGCCTGAGAAAACTCGACCAGCCGGAACTTAAGGTCGGAAAAATGAAAAAGCCGGAATTCCGGCTATAGCCGGAACTCTGGCATCCCTGTGATTTATGAATTTCGCATAAATTAGCATAAATAATTTTCTACTCCAAATTTCTAAATTCTGTATAGGAGTTTGGTGAACCTCATGAAGCTCTACAAGATGGAAGGAAAACAAATCAAAATTGGTCAACAAATAAAGAAGCATTTCAAGTGAATTTTTAAAAATATGCATAAATTAGCATAAAAATTGTTCTAGTCAAAATTTCAAAATTCTGTGTAGAAGTTTGGTGAACCTCATGAAACTCTACCAGATGGAAGCAAAAAATTCAAAATAGGTCAACAAATAAAGAAAAAACATTTCTTGTGAATTTTGAAAAATGCGCATAAATTAGCATATTTAATGAGTTTCAAAATTCTATGTAGAAGTTTTAAATCCCCCACCTAGTGCTATCATATAAAGCAAACAGAAATGAAATCCGACTTGAAATGATGAAGCATTTTGAAATTGTGGACGGACGACAGACGCCACGACACAGCATAAGCTAATCTGGCCCTTCACGCTGGATGAGCTAAAAATGGGAAGACAGAGGCTGAAAATAGGGACACTGCAGGGTTTCCTATACATTAATATAGTAAAAGGGAAGGGACACTGCTTGAAGTAGCTATCTCTCTCTCCCTCTCTGAAAAGCTTTAGTGGTCACACAGAAGAATAAATATACAGTGTAAAAAAACCCAAATATTCCTTATCCCATAGTAATCATTTTCCCTTAAAAACCACAATAATCACCTCCTTGAATTCATATGTACTGGTAAACACCAAAATTTAAACTTGTCTGCAGTTACAAACGTAGCAAACCAAAACATTTCAAACTGAGCTTGGGGACCAATACAACTGATAAGTTCTCTCAATTCTAAACATCTCAAATTATTATCTTCATGAAACTTGAATACACTATAACATATTACAGATAACATTGCCTTGAGACTTTTATCAAGCTGGCTGGTACCCAAATTCATATATTTTACCAACTCTGAATAGCACTTCTTCACTTATCTGTCTTAAGTTTGTTCAATTAATGTTGTTTAATAACTCTCACCCTTTCTCCAATGCGTTCATCTCTAGAGAGTGCTACTATAGCCTTCACATCATCATCAGTGAGTGCACCAGCCACCATCTTATCATCTTTCTTTGTGATGTAGTTTGCTTGGATGAGTGTGGCAAACACAGGAAACCCATTAGCTGTGTTCAAAGAGCCATCATAATTGTTGTTGTATACTCCAGTCAGCTCCTGTGAGCACAAAATATGATTTTCAAGTGATATTTGGGTCTCTTCAATGTGAGGTACACCAATAATAATCAGTATTGAGCAATACCTCCACAGATGCAGAACATTCATATTTTCACTAGAATAAAAAGAGATAACCATCTTGAAATTGATTTTCTGATAAGAGATTTTCTTTGCACTTAATGACAAGATCAAATTCAACTTGCCATTATTCTCATTTACATTTGAGATATCTTACACCATGTGCACTTAATGTCTCATTACATGATGCACACAATACACTTACAGTATTCTCTTAGAGGACTAATTCTCCACATTTTCAGGATATCTAAACTAATTCGGTATATAAAGAAATGATTTCTTGCAAAAGCTGCTTCTTTGAAACTCACAATTTCATCTCCTGGTTTGCAGCTATCCACTAGATCAGCTAAGAGGATGGCATCTTTAGATCTTGGAAGTCTTCCAGCGGCAACCTTGCCTGGACTCTCCTGAATGGTGATACGCTGATAATTCTGATACAGGGTCTGGAGAGGGGAGAACAATAAAAAGAATATCTGATAATTGCATGTGTACATTGTGATGTTGTTTTATGCTTGAAAAAAAATCATTTGAAATGTTCAACAAGATAAAGCTTTCAAGGTAAGATTTTGCAATTACTTTTATACAATGTTATAAATTCATGAAGCCAGAGACTTGATGTCTGTAAAATATCGTAAGTATCATCCATTAAGATATATTACCTGTTATGTATGAATATAGATACATCTACATGTGAAGATTTATTTTTGTCAAGGAGCAAATAAATACCCAGCATATTCTAAAACATAAATTCCATTTTACTTGGGGGGAATTTCAAGGATAAACTCTAGAGATTAAAAGATGGAGAGCTATGGATTGAGATCTCTGCATAAGAATGTTTAATATCAATAAAGAAAAAAAACCGAGATAGTGAAAAACAAAGGAGGCAGAGAAAGAGGAAAAGGCAAGAAAAATGGAAGAAAAATGCAGTAGATTATATACAAATTAATACCTGTTCCATATTGATTTCAAAAGGACCTGTTGACTGACACTCGGGACAAGATCCTGGTCTGACCTCTTGGTTCTGGCTCTGGTAAAAGGGTCCTAGGACAAAGCCACATTTAGGACAGTCATACTTGATCATACTAAGCTGGGGCATGATGCCTGTTGCACTTGTTACAACCCCACTTGTTCGGATTAGTTGGTTCAGATGAAGTTGCCTGAATGTTGATTGAAACAAAGATTTAAAAAATCATTTTTAAAAATCCATTATTTCTGAAAAAATAATAAAACCACATGACTTTATCATAAAAAAAAAAAAAAAACAGCCTTGAAAAATATAGGCTGTGTGAGGAAAAGATGGAGAAAACGTAACTTGAAGATATTACCTTATTTGGTAAGCAATCAAAGATTAAAAAACACTGAAAAAACAAAAAACACACACAAATGAATATGAGATTTGATACAAACCTGAGCGATCTGAGCTCTTCAACAAGTGGCAGCTCTGCAATGCGGACATGAATCTCCTTGGCAATTTGCTCATACTTGGGAAACATTGCCAGGACAACTTCCTTGGCGGCTTCATCAAAGATCTTGAGCATTTCAGTTGGTGCCTCAGGCAAGAAGTAGGCCAAGACCTGCTCCTGTGAGGCCAGGATGTTGTAATCAACAACCAAACTCTCTTTATTACCTAAGAAACACATGAACAAATACATGAATTATAAAAAACTTTTGGATGAAACATTGGTAAAACTCAGTGTTATAAACTACTAGCACGGCAACCATTTTGAATGGCATTACACTGTACATAAAGTGTAATCAATAACACTCCATGTTATGAAATATAAAACCATTAGTACTCAAAATTATTTTCAAATTACTCAATATTCTTAACATGTACATGTTTTCTTTCAATACCCAATATGAGACTCAAGTTATTGCATAACTTCATTTACTTAATTTAATTTCATCATGGTGAATTCCAAAAGATAATCTACACTACTCACCTTCACACATTTGTCTGATCTTCTCACGGTAAAGGTTATGACCCTTGTCATCAACGAATGTACAGAGGAAGTTCTTAAAACGATTGTAGATCTCGAGACGAGGAGCAGCCAACGAGACCCACTCTCTGACAGAGTGACCCTTCATGTCTTCTAAATTCTCTATACTCTCAATCATCTTAAAAAATAATAAAGAAGATGTACATATCTATAGATTGTGTTTCTTTAGATTTAAAGTATATATGTTCCCGGTTTAGGATTATAATTTAATATTCTAGATGAAACTATACTCTTGAAAGAGAATTATTCAGCTATAACATGAAATAATGAATTGTAAGGTTATATAGAACTTAACATTACTAGAATATGAAGCTAAAAATGGGATACCAAAACATGTTGCTTATAAATGTTTTAACAAAGTGTAATTTTACTTCCAACAGACTAAAATCATGGATTTCAAAAATACATTTGCATATGTTTTCATTGACTGGGTTAATAATCAATGTTTTCAAATAAAACTTTAGTTGATGCAATTAGCAATGACTTCACAACAATTCTGCTTGGTAGTCACACTACACCACATCACAAAGAATCATAAAGTCACAACTAAACCACATCAGAAAGGACCCCCCTCATACAGATCACGACAATGATATGAATGAAATATCTCAAGAACCATTCAAAATTTGTGGGATTTTATGTCAGGCACAACATGTCAAGTAATATGTAGCCAAGTAATATGTAGCCGAGTGTTTCATTGAGAAAAATAAATTACTTTAATATTTGATACCATACCTCTTCATCATCCTCAATGCCCTCAGCAGCTCTCTCTGCCATTCTTCTCCTTCTTGTTGGTCTCTCATCTTCTTCATCACTCTCCTCTGAGAATCACAAAATGGGAAAATATAAAACTTTCTTAAACAAATCCTTAGGTTTGACATATCAACTAATATGTGGAACCAGGAAACAGAATTGTTGTTTCTCATAAGAGATTTAGAAGTTTCATTTGTTTTCGTTTCAGTTACATTTGCTTCCTTGCTTTGGAAAACAGCTATAAATTCCTAGAAATTCACTGAATTATGACACAAAAGTGTATTTTTTTGTAAAGTAATTTTTTGTGAAATAAACATTTTAATAAAAGTCCCTACTTCACACATACATTTACACTACCAGTCACAATGCTTTGAATCACTATTAGCTGTTAAAACTAGAGAATAGATTCGGTCCACTGAATCTATTGTTCTCGTTTTTTAATGACTGGTACTGTAGGTGTAGATTTTAAGTCTTAAGAATTTCATTGGTTCTATTACTGACCGTAGAGGAGGCCAGGCCTCATACGCCCTTGAGCAAGGGCCTCATCTCGATCTCTCTTTCGCATCGCTCTTTCAGCCGCTACCCTATCCTCTGGTGCCATACTGTCATAGTCTTCTTCATCAATATTGTCTGGGTCAAATCGATCCAACTCTGGAATGGCACGGTAATCTCTGTGAATTTCATGTAAAATTATAAAATAGTTCAGTTATCTTCTAGGAAAAGTAGCTCAAATTAATTAATATGAATTTTTATGCTAAAAGTGTTGTTCATTTTTACAATATCCATCTTTAATATGGTTGCATCAAGTACAAAGCAATATCATAACAACTATATTAGACCTCAGTTGAAAGACAGTCAAGCTTAATATTCTGGGGTATGAGTGGTCAAAAGTAAAAAGATCTGAAAAAAGGCAGAAGAGTATTGAAAAAGTCTGAAATACAAAGGGTTCCCATATTTTTGTAGAGGAAAGCAAAAAATAAGTTGAAATTTTTAAGCTGAAAAAAAAAATCTGAACTCTCACACCCTTGAATATTAAAACACATCAAATTTAACTAATTCACAATTCATTTTGAAAAAAAAAAAACATGAATAACAACATTTGGATCAAAGATTTTTAATTTTTTTTTTAACAAACATGAGCAATATATTTTTAATCAAATCATTCCTATGATTTAACTTGAAAAAAATCCATGATGGGGAAAACTCTTTTCAACATAATTTTATGTTTACTAGTACAAGGAGAATATTTTCACAAATTTTCATATTCATGTAATTTACCTTTCAAAATTTGCTCCAAAGAGTTCCTCGCCATCCTCTTCCTCTTCCACATCTGGTGCTCCTCCAGGTTGTAGCTCAGACTCATCTTCAAATGGAGGAAGGTCACTTCTACCAGGACTTGATGACAGTAGGCCTGATCGGTCTGCTGCTGGACTGGTGGGCTCTGAAAACGGCTCAGATGTACGATCCTGAAACATGAACACAAATTAGTTTTAAGTATTACCTCTGTTATATGCATAGATCTATATACCAACATTTGACAGGTACTTTTTTTGTATATGCACATAATTAATTAGGGCTAATTAACATATAACACATAAACATATAAAAACAAAAAAATTACCTTATTTCTTAGAGGAGATCATACCGATCAAAATGAGGTGCAGCCTGATGTGGTTTGCATAGATATTAATTTTTGTGTGACACCCCCAGTTAGCCAGGAGGCTCCTAGAGAGTAACAAGTGGAATGCCTCTGGCGGTGTCACCTGCATCACGCAATTCAATATAGCAGCAGTGCTGACTTTGAAAACTACAATAAAATAATTATTCACAAAAAACACCATTCATATGATACAATACTACGTTCATTGACATTTGACCTTGATCATGTGACCTAAAACTTGTCAGTGATACTTGATTACCCCTATATCCACATTTTATACACTATATCTATAAACTTTGAAAGTTATCTAATAATTACCTCTAAAATGGCCAAAGTTCAATGACCTTAAATGACCTTTGACTTTGGTCATGTGACCTGAAACTCGCATGAGATGTTCAGTGATACTTGATGACTCTTATGTCCAAGTTTTATGAACTAGTATGTCCAAGTTTTATGAACTAGACCAATATACTTACAGAGTTATGATGGGAATTCAACAAATGCCCCCAACATGGCCAAAGTCCATTGACCTTGGTCATGTGACCTGAAACTCGCACAAGATGTTCAATGATACTTAGTTACTCTTATGTCCACGTTTCATGAATCAGATCCATAAACTTTAAAAGTTATGATGGTAATTCAACAGATACCCCCATTATGGCCAAAGTTCATTGACCTTTGACTTTGGTCATGTGACCTGAAATGTGCAAAGGATGTTCAGTGATACTTGATTACTCTTATGTCCAAGTTTCATGAATCAGATCCATAAACATTCAAAGTTATGATGGTAATTCAACAGATACCCCCAATTTGGCCAAAGTTCATTGACCCTAAATACTATTATGTCCAAATTTCAGAATAATAATAATATAATAATATTCCGCATTTATATAGCGCTTAATACATCGGAACGACGTCTCTAAGCGCTTTACAGACATATTATTACCCCGGTCATCGGATCCTTGCATGCCCGCATACAATGTATGCACCTTCTCCACTCCCTGGGGAGCATTCCAACAAGAGTTCCAAGACTCAATTGCTAGGCATACTACATAATTATAGGCTTTCACATCCTACCGGGTACCCATTTAACACCTGGGTGGAGAGTGGCAAAGTGTGGATTAACGCCTTGCCAAAGGACGCTAGGCCATGGTGGGATTCGAACACACGACCCTCTGATTACAAGGCGAGATTCAGAACCGCTACACCACGACGCATCCATAAACTTTCAAAGTTATGATGGTAACTCAACAGAGTTGAGTTTTCTCAGGTAAAAAGTTGTATGCAACAGGCCCCTGATGTCCAAGTTTCATGAACTAGGTCCACATATTTTTTAAGTTATGATGACATTTCAAAAACTTAACCTTATATGTAGGTTAAGATTTTGATGTTGATTCCCCCAACATGGTCTAAGTTCATTAACCCTAAATGACCTTTGACCTTGGTCATGTGACCTGAAACTCAGGCAGGATGTTCAGTAATACTTGATTAACCTTATGGCCAGGTTTCATGAACAAGGTCCATATACTTACTAAGTTATGCTGTCATTTCAAAAAATTAACCTTCGGTTAAGATTTGGTGTTGACGCCAACGCCGCTGTCAGAAAAGCGGCGCCTATAGTCTCACTCTGCTATGCAGGCGAGACAAAAATTATTCACCAACGTGTGCTTTCTCTTCACGGAGCCAGGAATTGCGTCCCATTCATGTACGTGTACCAAATGAAAAACCTAAAATTTTCGCCCTCAAGATTTCTACTTTCCTTCTAAAAGATCTAGCCCTAAATCATGTGAATGGAATACAACTTCATTTCCAACATTTATACAATATTGATTTCATTTTGAGACGCATATCCTCTGATATACTTTATCAAAAGCAACACACAGCAGCGAACATTAGCGCTATGAAAATCATTGCAGAAACAAGAAAACAGGCGTGCATAAACATATTTTTTACGTACATCGCCAACAACCGCTCACAAAATGCATTGACATCACCGTGCAGATCAGTATATCTACAGCAAAAAAGCAGTTAAAATTCGATGGAGAAATGTGCGGAAAAACGTTAAAAATGCATCTTTTTCGGACAGTATTGATGTCGATAGTCGCGCTTACCTTCGGTCAGAAGTTGATTTTCATTTGGGCGTAAAATTCTAGAGGATTGGAAACAGGTGGTGGTCGTAAAATGCTCTTATAGAATGTCCATTTGTCATGTTTCCCGGGGGGGGGGGGGGGGGGGGGGGGACTCAACCAAAAAAGTATGCCGTGGGCGAGACAAAAAACGGGGGCCTTGGAGCGGGCTTATTGTAAAAAGGAGGGTCGGAACAGGCTTCGGAACGAAATGTTTGTGAAAACATGAACGGGTCGCCTGCGTATGCATCCCTATGGAACGGTCTGTTCTAATTCAACATGTCCTATCTCTAAGCCTCCCTGCTTCAGTTAGCCAAGCCTTCACCTCTGCTCATCCCCTCATCCTTGCCACTAATATCTTATTACCCTCCTCGCACCTATCTGTCACTCTTGCTGCCAATGTTATGACCCACTGCCTCAGATACATTCTTAAAATTCATCATATTCGCTTAGTCTTAGAGAAATTACTTCAACACAACAACCAACCTGTGGATAGCCGCTGATCCTCAGATACCTGGGGAAGAACAACAAAGAAGAAGGAACGTGCATGCAGCTAGCCCGGCAACACGGGCGCCGGGTACGCTAGCGCAGAGGCGACGGTCGGACAGCCCTCTGTGGCCACTTTTCACCAAAACTGCGGCTCATTGTATTACATCAAGCGCGGCCGGAACGGCACAACAGAAAATATGCGAAGCTTTGGTCTTTTTGGAGCAGATTTCTTCCTTTTTTCTCGATAAGAAAATGCTATGCTTTGGAGCAGCTTTCTTTGTTCTTTTTCTCAATAAGACAAAAATGCTATGCCTTGGAATGGAAATTTGAGTGTAAAAATGGGGGTCCCCTCCGCGGCACATACCCACTATGCATTATATATTGAGTGCCCCCCCCCCCCTGGCCCGGGCATGTTTGTAAGTAATATAGGTCCATCAAGATCTAACTGTTAACGAGTTCAGTTAGATCGACTCTAGATAATTAAATTATTGGACTTGCCTACATAGACCTAGATCTAGACTATTACCGGCATAATTGTACTTGATGCCCCCAGGGGACATCAACTTTTTTACCTTGATTCGTGGATCCTCGACCCGACCCTGTTTATCATCGGCGAGTTGATATCCATCCGCGCGTGGTTCGGTTGATCGCGCAACAAATAAAGTAATTGGGGGCATCAAGTACAAGTAATATAAGAGAGACGAGCTTTAGCTCTCAAGGTTACATTAGCTATCAAGGTTAATTTTGCCAACAAGGTTAATTTTGGCTACAAGGTTAATTTTGTTGAAATTTTTGGGGGCATCAAGTACAAGTAATATAAGAGAGACGAGCTATAGCTCTCAAAGTTACATTAGCTATCAAGGTTAATTTTGCCAACAAGGTTAATTTTGGCTACAAGGTTAATTTTGTTGAAATTTTTGGGGGCATCAAGTCAAGTAATATAAGAGAGACGAGCTATAGCTCTCAAGGTTACATTAGCTATCAAGGTTAATTTTGCCAACAAGGTTAATTTTGGCTACAAGGTTAATTTTGTTGAAATTTTTGGGGGCATCAAGTACAAGTAATATAAGAGAGACGAGCTTTAGCTCTCAAGGTTACATTAGCTATCAAGGTTAATTTTGCCAACAAGGTTAATTTTGGCTACAAGGTTAATTTTGTTGAAATTTTTGGGGGCATCAAGTGCAAGTAATATAAGAGAGACGTACGTGCTATAGCTCTCAAGGTTACATTAGCTCTCAAGGTTAATTTTGCCAACAAGGTTAATTTTGGCTACAAGGTTAATTTTGTTGAAATTTTTGAGGGCATCAAGTGCAAGTAATATAAGAGAGACGAGCTATAGCTCTCAAGGTTACATTAGCTATCAAGGTTAATTTTGCCAACAAGGTTAATTTTGGCTACAAGGTTAATTTTGTTGAAATTTTTGGGGGCATCAAGTACAAGTAATATAAGAGAGACCAGCTTTAGCTCTCAAGGTTACATTAGCTATCAAGGTTAATTTTGGCTACAAGGTTAATTTTGTTGAAATTTTTGGGGGCATCAAGTGCAAGTAATATAAGAGAGACGAGCTATAGCTCTCAAGGTTACATTAGCTCTCAAGGTTAATTTTGCCAACAAGGTTAATTTTGGCTACAAGGTTAATTTTGTTGAAATTTTTGGGGGCATCAAGTACAAGTAATAATAGAGAGATTATTCTCTAGCTATCAAGGTTAATTTAGCCAATAAGGTTAATTCGTTTCGACGATGTTATGAAGGCTTGCGCGGCTAGAAAATAGAAAAAGAGGGGAAATGGGGTTAGTGGAATGTAAACTTCTGAATAAACATGCTGAATAACTGGAAAATTTGGGGGCATCAAGTACAAGTAATAATAGAGAGTTTATTCTCTAGCTATCAAGGTTAATTTTGTCAACACTTCTAGTTCTAGGATTACTCGCCGGATCACTGCTTTCATCAATTTTGGGGGCATCAAGTGCAAGTAATAAGAGGATAGATGAGGAGGCAAGGATGCGCGCTCATCTAGATGCACCTGTTTGCGCATTTGTACTCGCATCTCATATGGGGTGCGCTAGCGCAAACCAGAACTACTTTCTATTTTTTTTTATAGTGAGAAAAGAAATGTTTACATTTTGGTAACGAAGAATCATCGGGAAATCAAGGAGTACCAAAAGGTAAAAACGTTGATGTCCCCTGGGGGCATCAAGTACAATTATGCCCTGATACCGAGACTCTAAGTCTAACGGTCGCGACGTTAAAACGCAAACGCCACGATCAGGAGATGTAAAATTTCCACCATTTTTAAATACCCATATAACAATTACACACGTGCAAACCATACCGGTACCGGTAGGCGGCGGTACTTAAAATGTTAAATCTAGTAACACCCGCATCACAACATCAACTCGCAACTCGTCTCGGTCTGACTATCGGTCTTCACATCAGGTTTCTCATTTATTAAACCATCCTCAGATTCAATATTCTTTAGAAAAATACAATAATACTTACAGCCATCTTTTCTCAGATATAACAAAATTTGTTGCAGTGCAATCGGTCTGTGGAGATTCACTCGGAGTTTGTTTTCTTTCTGCACCAATGTTCACATGTGTAGAAATTCGCGGCCAGCTGTTTCCCGCAATAGGACACTCGTGATCAAAATCCCCGCGAAACTGTTGAGCAAAACGAAGAAAGTAGTCTGCGTAAACAGACTCTGAACACAGTAAACCAGGTTCAAATTAATTTTCCACTTTACATTTTTCACATTTACCATTGGCGGACCCATGGGAAAGCTGCAGTAGTTCCATATTGGCGGTGCAAAAAAAAAAAAAAAAAGTGAAGGAAGGGGGGATATATTAAAGAGAAAGACGAAAAGTGAATGAATTGAGGCTAGCCTAGGGGAATAACAGACCAAATTAATGCTGTGTCTCCATCGTTTTGTCGGTTTTTCTGCTGGACTAAGTAGAATTTGTTATTTGTAATTATTTCTCTATTTTTTAAACAATAGATTTAACTTGTCTTTTAATTCACTTGATTTATTTTGCTATAGCTTGCTTCGAGGTCTATGCTTCGATTAAGTATAAAATCTAACTCCGGGATCTAACTCCAAATAGGCGAAGATAGTTATTAGGGCCCCGGTTAGGGCCTATACTTATAAAATCATGTTCAATACACTTATATTTTTCAATTAACGCCTTATTCAAACAATACCTAAATATTAGGTAAGAGCAAGTAAATGTTAATATCTATTTGTGTTTGAAATTGTTTTGAATTTGGGTGTGCAAAATATTTTATTCTTTAGTTGAATCAACGAAAGAGCATCATTGAACATAGTCATGACACGTCTGATTTCTTTTTAGGTTTTCGGAAAATGTTAATATTATCAATTTTATTTGTTAGGATGAACCGGTCGCGTATAAATGTAAATGTTCGAGTACTTCCGGTACCTATCATTTAGGCCCTACAGGCATAGTGACAATGCATTAAAGTCTAATATTTGGATAAAAATGTCTAAAGTGAAAATGATGCCAAAATTACTTAAAGTGGGACGATGGGGGAACGGACTTTCGAATAACGAAAGTCCACTCCGGCACTCCCCCCTCAGTTTTTTTGAGTGATTGTTTTACTCAATTGAATTAAGTTGTTATAACTTAATTTACTTGAGTAAAATTGATGCAAAGTAATAATTAAATTTTACTAAAAATTGCCAAACTTATATATATTTGAAAAAATCAAGGCATTTTTTTGCCTCAATTTATATAGGAGCAAAGATCTGCAGTGAATCTTTTGTACTGGTGGGAGGATTGTCTGCATGGCGGATTTCCTGTGAAAGTCTGCTATCTCATTTATTCTACATAATATTCACTTGAAGGAGGAGGAGGAGGAGAAACAAAAGAAGTAAAAAATTTTAATAAATAAATAAATAAATAAATGAATAAATAAATAAATAGGCCTAATCATAATTTTATGTAATATTGGAAAATATAGGCCTATAAACTTTCAGGTCATTATAATTATTTTTAAAAATGGCTCGCGCTTCGCACTCCTGTGAGCATATAGATGTCGATCACCGGGGAGGGGGGGGGGATAACCCCCTCTTTTTCAGATGGGGTGGCCTATAAAATGTTATCACCCCTGATAGGCCTATAACGAGGGAGTACAAGCTGATCGGATGATAGCCCGGGGATAATGGTAATCATGACTTGTGTAATATTATAATTGATTGTCGTACGTAGGCCAATACATGATGACAATTTTTTTCTCTGGATTAGTCTTACTAATGAAACCAATCCTTCTAGATATTGGTAGAAACAGAAGGGTGGAGAAAGAAATCAAATCCAAGATGAAATAGAATTAAAAGAAATAATAATGTCGTGACAGCACTCTTCTGAATGTCACAAAAAGAGTAATTTTTGTTCTTTAAAAGATCCATGCAGGTTTCTGATGTGAATAGAAATATTCAGGAAAACTAACAAGTGTAATGATATATGGCCCATTTTCATGTCGATTTTTCAATAATGCATGTGTATTCTTCAATACCGGTCTTTAGCACCCCACCCCCTTCAGATATTGGACTTGGAGGGTGCATGATGGACCCCCAACAACAACAAAATGTGAAAAAATAGAAAAGGAAAAGAAAAAGGGTGAAATATGATATGTTCTTTAATATGATGTCAAAATCTATTTAAAAAACTTGATTCTTGTAAAAAAAAAAGGATAAAACATTTAGATCCATATCTCCTCAACAATTTTCTTATACAAGTGCTTAAAATGTTCCCTTTGGTTATATCATCATCATCATCATCATCATCATATCAGCCATGTTCAGCCCACTGCAAGGCGAAGGCCTCCTCAAGTTGGTGCCAAAGGCGCTTGTCTTGTCATGCTTGTGCTGATGCAATCCAATTTATGCCAATGAATTTTGTGAGCTCGTCACTCCATCTCAATTTTTGTCTACCCCGATTTCGTGATCCTAGCCATGGTCTCCATTCTGTAATGCGTTTGGTCCACCTATTATCATGTGATCTTGCAAGGTGGCCAGCCCATCTGATTCTCCATTTCGTTGATTTAATTGCTTTGATTATGTCTATTACTCTAGTCTGGCTCCTAATCCATTGTATGGTTTTCCTGTCACGTTTTGATATCCGTATCATTATACGTTCCATACTGTGTTGAGTGGTTTTTAATTTCTGTTCCATTTTCTTTGTTACAGACCATGCAGGTTTCAGAACCATAGGTCATTGCCGGTATAACGCATTGATTAAATACTTTTCTCTTAAGGCAAATTGGCATATTGCTCTTCATAATGTCATTGAAATTCCCAAAAGCGATCCATCCAGCTCTTGTCCTCCAATTGTTCATGATCCATTCTGACGTGTTGCCCAAGGTAGATATACAGCGCGTCCCCAAAAAAATGTCCCTCTGACAAAGGGCTGAATTAATTCTAAAATGTGGAAGTATTCTCAAATAAATGTTTATGAGCAGAAAGCTCATTTCATGATCTAACTTCTGGGAAAATTTCATTGGTCGCGCTTCAGCGGTTTTGAATACATACTCTGTTACGTAACAGTGGTGCATTTTAGCCCATTCCAAGTTTGCAGCATTGATGCATTTCTGCATTGTCTATGGCATATATTAACCCCCATTTGTACATCCAAGATGATACGGGGAATCAGTGCACCAACTTGGAAAGAAAATGTGAATGAGGGATGAGTAAAATAAGCTGAAAAATAAAGGTGAATCCACAAGTTAATCACCCTTTGCAAAAAGAAACTTTACCAGAGAAAAAATTGACCTCTTTTTTCTTTTAAAAAGTTTCATTGACCACAGTAGCTTATTAACTAAAAAAATAATGAAAACAAAAATGCAGTATTAGGCATGAAGTAGGCATGAATTAGGCATGAAACAGACATGACCAGTTAGTGTCTTTAATCATTGTGCATCTCCTATTATCAAACATGAAATGAACTGTCAAATATTGCTTTTGCCCTTTTGAACATGCTCAAGGTTGTGATTTGATGAGCTTGGTTAGATCATGGAGACTTCCCTGATCAGATCAGGGAATACCTTGGTCAGAATGTTCAAAGGGGGTTGATATGCTAGAAAGTGCAGAACACACAGCAGTGCTGCATGCATGCAAACTTGGAATGGGCTGAAAAGCACCACTGTTACATAATAGACTGTGTATTCAAAACCACTGAAGCGAGACCAATAAGATTTTTAAAGAAGTTAGAACATGATATGAGCTTCCTAGTCTTATACATTTCATTGAGAATATTTTTTTATTTTTTGAAGTAATTTAGCCGCATATCAGAGGGACATTTTTGGGGGGACGCGCTGTAATGATCTACTTTCTCGACTTCAGAATTATCCATTATGATTCTTTCCTCCTTAGCAAATTTGTTGAACATTATTTTTGTCTTTTTCATGTTGATCTTCAGACCTACTTTGTTACTTTCAGTGTTGAGATCGTTGAGCATATTTTCTAGCTTGTGGCCATCATCAGTAATTAGAATGATACCATTGGCAAATCTCAGGTGGTGGAGACACTCCACTCACCTTCAATGTTCAATATATATATCAAGTTCAAGTTCAAGTTTATTTATTCAAAACCAAAAACATCACATCATAATCAAAATAGATATTACATACAACGTAAATGAGTGCATGAACATACATCAATTATATTATAGCATAGACGAATTCGTTTTAGGACCCCTTTAAAAGCAAAGCTTGTGAGAATACTTATGATTATTCACATAAAACATAGTATATACTGATCTACAAGATACAAAAGGAGAGGGAAAAAATAGATATATAATAAGGTTAAGATGCTAAAAATAGAATGGAAAACTATTACAAACACACATATATACACACACACACCCACACACAACCGCATTCACCCACATAATTATGCACACTTACTAAACATAAATTCTGAGTAGGTCATCAACTTAAATGCAAATACATCCTTTCTTACACAAAATATGGGCATATGATCTGAAATATCTGAGTAAATTACACCAGAGCAAAATTCATTTTGAATGCAATTAGTGAAAATAGCATCCATCAGGGTTGCACTGTCTTCTGTAACACTCGATAGGTTTTGTGATAAGAGAGAACATTCCAAAGGAGTACATAAAATCAACAAAACTTTTAACACATTGATCATTATCATAATTCAATAAATTTATGTTAAAATCACCCATCAAATAGATCTCCTTGTTCTCTCTACTCACAAACTGTAGCTGATGTTCAAAATCCTCAATAAAAGACATACTATCATAGTTTGGTGCCCTATATACACAACCAATAATAACCTTTCAGAGTGAATTGTTGTTTCAACAAAGACTACTTCATACCATGTCTTAGAACCAGACAGATCTTCACGTAATTCAAAATCTATGTCATCTTTTACATATACAAGCATGTCCCACCCCCGATTTTCCTGCCCTACATTTATGAACGCAAGAATAGCCAGGTATCTGAAACAGTCGGATATCAGTAGCATCTTTCAAACCAAGTTTCTGTATAACACCTATTACTGAGAAATCATGTTTTAAGCATGACAGTAAATGTAACAGATCATCAAAATTTTTACATAAACTTCTGGCATTCAAATGCATAAGATTAAAATTTCCCTCTTTATTCTGATCAAATACCTCACAATTAATATAATCACAACTTCTGGCATTCAAATGCATAAGATTAAAATTTCCCTCTTTATTCTGATCAAATACCTCACAATTAATATAATCACAACTTCTTAATATTATGTTTACATCTTCTTCAACAATGGTATCCACTAGTAATTATTAAAGAAAATCGATGACACATTAAATATTTTGTACATATATGAATCTGTTATGATACTACTCAGAGTTGATCTACCATACAAACACACATGGCTTATAAACATATTAAACAGACACCAAAACACAAAAAGGCACTCACACAAACAGTTCATACTTGTAGGTCTATGCCCACACACACACACACACACACACACACAATTGATAAGAAATAATATGTAGATTCAAATGTGTGAAATTGTACATGCTTTGGCAATTAACTCCTAAAAAAAGTTTGGAAATCTAATTTTGATAGATAATATCAATGTGTAATTAATTAATATCAATGAATAGATCATTTAATTTTCTTTAAAATGATACCATATATGATTATCGTTCGCATGGAGGTACAGCTAGTGCCTTGAAATGTCGGGCAAGGTCACAATTCAAAAGTTGCAAAATAACACAATACTGAAAGTCACTGTTCTTTTTTTCAGTGCATGGAGATGAGTGAGTTTCTCAGCGGTTTCTTTTAATTGTTTTCATGCACCTTAATCAACATCAACATTAACATGGAATCAAACACACCTCTGCACAAGCAAAAACATAAGAAACAAACAAACATGCATGCGGTATTTCAAACCACGACTCACACCATGTTATCTCACAGTAGGCCCTACCATCATTACAGAATCAGGGGCTTGATTTGAATGGATTTTCATCTCTATAATATAGGCCTACCGGTATATTGACACAGACAAAAGAATCATGTTCTGTATTGACCCATCATGACTATTTCTGCTCGTTTTGCAACTTTTCAATTCAGACCTCATCCAACACTTTTGAATCATGCTCTTTTCATGATGGCAAGATCATAACAAGCATGGTATCCTTTTAAAAAGAATTAAATGATCTTTTGAATGATATCAAATATGCATTGTGTAAAATTGAGAGTTGGGAGAAATTAATGGCCAAACACAGATTTCCAAACTTTTTTTGCTCGTTTTTCAGCTTTTCAATTCAGACCTCATCCAACACTTTTGGATCCTGCTCTTTTCGTGATGGCATGACCATAACAAACATGGTATCATTTTAAGGATAATTAAATGATCTTTTGAATGATGAAAAATATGCATTGTGTAAAATTGGAAGTTGGGAGAAATTAATGGCCAAACACAGATTTCCAAACTTTTTTTGAGGGCCGGTTTATAATAATTAATATACCGGGTATATATATATGTGTGGGAGGGGTTGTGTGTGTGTGTGTGTATTCATTTTTTGTGTGTATAGAAGAGAACTATAACTTATGGAAGACTGGAGAATATTCGGAAAATTCCAGGATATTTTGTAAAATTCCAAGAACTTTCAGAGTAAATTCCAGAAAGTTCCTTTTCGAAAAGTGGAAGCACCGATAGCGATCGGATCGTATATATATACCGTACCGTACGATATGGATGGATGGATGTTGACTAGACTTTGATTTAATTAATTGTTCCTTAGAGTTAGATGTGAGACTGAGGTCGGGTGAGTTCCTAGTACATATTTCTTTGTATTTGTTTTAGGCGTGTGTTTTTGATTAATTATTTTGAATTTTCATTTATTTCCATGATGTGCTCTGAAACAGTATAGGCCTAGACCTATAACTGTTAGTTATTTCCACATTCAGACAACGAAAAACGCAATCAGAATAGGAGAAGCGTGTCACGTGCATAGACAGGCATGTGTGATTTTTCATGCCCGAAAATGAACGAGGGACATCACGTTTCTCTGTCTGAGTAATCGTAATTGCACATGAGTTGAATTACCCGCTACACCATAATGGTAAATATAATGGGGTGACCATAATTTAGGCATAGAACTATTTTAAAACTTATCACCAACCAAGTTTAATTATATTCAATAAAAAAAATTTTCACACTGTCACACTCGCCATTCTCACAACGCCAGTATGAATGATTTACTGTTTAATTGTGCCACCACAAGTGGCTTACCATACATGTATGCGATGACTCTGCCACGGCCAATAAATGTCTCAACACCTACTTAAATCGTCTGTAGTTTTCCCTTTATTTACTGGCGTGGTGGCTTACGGTGTGATCAGAATTCCGCGGCTAACTTTCGCTACCAGGATCAAAGAATCCGGATTGCGGGAAATCTTGCTCGAAAACTTGGGGACAGGCGCTCACCAGGACTAAATTTGGTGTGATAGTTTGGGTAGGCATACAGAGTTGAGTATTTATAAAGCGTACGTAGTCCCATATATAGTATGTACTGTACTGCAATGCGCGCCGCATCGACGAAGCGATGCACGGTCGTGGCGGGGCCCACCCGCGTCGGGCTCGCATCTATACAGAGATGTGTAGCCGTCGCTGAGGCACCTCAGCGTAGGTGTCCTCCTGCTGTAGAGCATGAGTCTATCGTGACTCGTAATAAATCTAAGAATGACACCCCATTTTTCCCTGCCAGTGTTCGGGGAACCTCCGAACAGTTGACAGTGGAATTGCATAGTGGTTCTCCTTTGAATTTGATAAGTGAGTCTACTGCTGATTTCTTTGGCCTTGAAGTTGTAATCGATTCGTTTGGTTACAGTGACTATGTTGACCCCGAAGTGTCGTTTGCCTTACCATCTGGCATTGTTGGCATTACATCTTTTTCTCTTTTCCATGATGGATGTGAGTTGTATTATGATGGTTTCGTGGTTGAAGATGGTGTGGTGAACTTTGACGTGATGGCTGGGGCTCCCTTTATGGAGAAGAATGATGTTTCCATTCGACCTTCTAAACACCAAATCATGTTTGGGGACTACCATACTTTTTCTTACATGTCACCATCTGATCAATTCCCCCAATCTAGTCCCACTAGTATGAATGAATTAGATGAGCTAGATTGTGCAGTGGGTATGATATTGCAAGGATCTGAGAATGAGTGCAAACACACTAATCCTGGATTTGACAGTGAGTGTAAACACACACTCCCACTAAATGAATGTTCTCAAGTATACAGAGAGATCATGGATGTTGGGTGTAATGTTCAGTTGAATGAGACTGAAGCTGAGCATCCACACATTCACAAGTCCAATGACATTAATAACATACACAGTGAGGTCATTGATATTGAGTGTAGTGTAGAGGTGAATGAGACTGAAGCTGACCATCCACACATTCACAAGTCCATTGACAATAATAACATGCACAGTGAGATCGGATTGATGACCAGTGTGGAGACTGAAAGTACACGTATTATGACTGAGTATAATGTTGGTAACACAGACTTGGGATTTGCGTTGCCTCTACGTGGGTTGAAGATGGATGGTGAGATTCGTGAGACCTTGAGTGAAAGTGTTGAGAAAGTCACACAATCCAAAAGCTGTAAGCCTGCTGTGAGTACTGATAATAGCTGTGACCGTGCTAAGCCATGCATAAGCACAGTAGGTGAAGTTGGGACACATTACAATTGTCAAGTAAAACATGAACATGAAATTAGTCGCGACAGTGACCTATCGTGTGTAAAGGTTGTAGGTGAAATTAGGCTACATAACAACAATCAGGTAAAGTACAAATATACACAATTTGATACTGTTCCTGATACTAAGCTTAGCTCTGTTGTTCCCAACACTGAGCCTAGCTCTGGTGTTTCTGATACTGAGCCTAGCTCTGGTGTTCCTGATACTGAGCTTAGCTCTGTTGTTCCTGATACTGAGCCTAGCTCTGGTGTTCCTGATACTGAGCTTAGCTCTGTTGTTCCTGATACTGAGCCTAGCTCTGGTGTTCCTGATACTGAGCCTAGCTCTGGTGTTCCTGATACTGAGCCTAGCTCTGACATTCCTGATACTGAGCTTAGCTCTGTTGTTCCCGACACTGAGCCTAGCTCTGGTGTTCTTGATACTGAGCCTAGCTCTGGTGTTCCCGGTACTGAGCATAGCTCTGGCATTCCCGGTAATGAGCCTAGCTTTGGCATTCCTGATACTGAGCCCAGCTCTAATACTAAGCCTTCCCATAGTGTCTTGGTAATGAGCCTTACGTTAGCTCTCTTGTGTCTTGTAATGAACATAGCTCTAGTGGTAGTATGCTCTCCTTTCATTGCTACTCATGTTTCGGAAGCTGAACCTAGCCTTGCTGTTGCAGGTTATGTACACAATGCTGACTTCACTTCAATAGAGCATTGCGCCGGGATTCGATCGCTTTCGCATGACCTTTATTCTCCTTTCGCTACAGTGGAGAAACGTATTCGCGAAATCCACGATCTTGAAAACCGAACCGCTGACTACCTGTCGGACGTAGAGTACATCGATGAGAGTACCCGTAGTACAGATCGTTGTTATTTCGGTTTCGTTCTTTGTACACGTGATCATGATATCGATGAGAGTACCCGTAGTACAGATCGTTGTCATTTCGGTTTCGTTCTTTGTACACGTGATCATGATATGCCCAGGCATGTACGTGGTGTCCGCAACACAGATCGTTTTCGGCATTTCGGCTTTGTTCGTTATACACGTGATCATGATATGCCCAGGCATGTTTGTAGTGTCCGCAACACAGATCGTTTTTGGCATTTCGGCTTCGTTCGTTGTACACGTGATCGTGATATGCCCAGGCATGTTTGTGGTGTCCGCAAAACAGATCGTTTTCGTCATTTCGGCTTTGTTTGTTGTACACATGATATGCCCAGGCATGACGCTTACCTTGATATTGTGCTGTGTTTCTCTCTCACCGACAGTTACCATTTCTTTACAAGTATCTTACCTTGTGAGGTATTCTATGTATGCACAGCTCACATGCCTTCCGTAGGTATTACCATCTGGTCACCCTACATGGTCTGTATAGCTTATAGTGCAAAAGACAAGGATTTGGCACCCTACCTTAGTCCCGTGATGTCTACCCTCCTTCGGAATCCTCCTGATCGATTGATATTGCCTGTTGTCCATCATGCTACTGATTCTGATGTGATTTTGCTGCTATCTTACCTGTGTGGCTACATCAGTTCTGGTAACCAGTCCTCTACATATTATGTCATGACTAGTCTTCCCCCCTCACGGCTCTTTGAGGACAGAAAAGCGGCCCACAGTAGCACACCCTTACTCCATGTTCATGGAAGTTCGTCACGCGCCGTCTTTCCGGTGGCCGACCCAGTCCGTACCCCTGCTGTTGTTGATCAGCCCTTGAGGATCCGACCCCCCGTTGGATCTTGGCCTAGATGCGTCGAGACCATTGAACACCAGGATTGGCTTCTCTGGACTTGTGGACCTCGCCCACCATCGCCCTTTTCTGATCGAACTCGCATGATCCTCAATTTCCATGATGGACCTCGCATGATTCCCTACCCCCCTGATGGAACTCACTTTTCTGGTCCCAGTGTGGTTGTCATGCGACCTTGGCCTTCTGGACTCTTTCAGGCTCATACAGTGATGTCATCACACGCTACAACAGTTTCTGCTGCTTTCTGATAACTGCCCTGTGTGCTTAAAGTTTCTGCGCGCTTCGGCATTCACGGTGGCCCACACCCCCCCCCCCCCCCATGGTCATATCTGCAGTAGTGACATTTATGTTTAAAGAGTGTATACATTTTACCACTGTTGTTGTATCACGTTTTTTTTATTATTCATTTCCTATATTGTTACTCATGTTTTGCTTTGTGATACAGGTATGATTTGGCTATTTTTGTACTTCCTTAATATACGCCCCTTTTTTATCTACAGATTTATACAAGTATTGGGTTGCAGTTGGTTTTAAATTTTTATGGTTTTACCAGAACACAAATATAAATGTGTTACTACACAGATTGGGTGCGGAACATTGGTTACGTTTTGTATTAATGCATGCTATAGTTTTTGAGTAATATTTTTGATGTCATGTGTGCATACATTTCGGCCGTTTCAGATTGTTAGTAGTGTACTGACCAAATTTGGAAACATGCCTTATTTTCTGAGTTTTTTATGTTCAGTAGTAACTACACATGACTTATCTCATTTGTTCACATTTTTTAAAAATTTGTTTATATGGTAGTGATTAAAGAGTGCTCTTGTGGTATTATTTATACCTTTGCTTTGTTGGATATAAGTGGCATGTAGGCATGCTGTTGTACATTATGTACATAATTTTACAGGACAGTGAATTTTATTTTATCGTTCTAAGCATGTTGCATTTTACTTGTAAAGTAAGCAAGGGTAATTGGGATTAGTGCATTGTTGTAATATATTTTGAGGTTTGCTATCAATGACTCGTATAGTGGAATTGTTACATGTTCTTCATCCACGCTATACGTATATGGCTATTATTTGAGGTCTGTTATTAATGACTTGTATAGTGGAATGCTTTATGTCCTTCATACATGCTTTACTTATATATTGCCTATTATTGGAGGTGTGGATTTGATCCTTATCATTTGCACATTCATATTTAGATTGAAATAATTATGGCCAGTTTTGGTGTACCAATTGTTTAGTTGTTACCTTACGTATGTTACCCTGTTACTTAAATATTTTTGTTGGTGTTCATGCGTTTTGAATATTATTTCATACAGTCAAATTGAATATGCTTGGTTTTGGATCTGTTAAAGAAAAAGAGAGAAATGAAAGAAACATAATCACGCCAGTATGATTTACTGTTTAATTGTGCCACCACAAGTGGCTTACCATACATGTATGCGATGACTCTGCCACGGCCAATAAATGTCTCAACACCTACTTAAATCGTCTGTAGTTTTCCCTTTATTTACTGGCGCAAGCATGACAAGTCACAGTTCATGCAGAATATAAAATCATGAATAGATCTAGTATTACATTTACTAGATCTAACTTAGGTCTTAGACTTAGTTAGGTCCTTAGGCCTAGCCTAGGGCTAGGCTCTAGTAGTAGTGTAGTACTGACATGACTGACTAGTATTAGTAGTATGGTCACTATGGTGGTTGACGTTCTGCTGAAGCTGAACTGCGTTGCTCACCATTATTACCTTATATTACCGTTGTTGGCTTCTCTCACCATTAATATTACCTTATTACCGGTACCGGATCATGCGGATGTACTGGAAAAATGCAGAAAGCTGCAGCCAAGTTTCCAGGTCTAGCTTTCGTCCGAGCTAAATCTTCCACAAACATAGACTGTTTAACTTCTGAATTGAGACCCGTACGTAAAGCCAAAGTATTAGCAGTAACGTTAGATTTCCTTAACATTTGGCAGAAACACGATTCTCGGATCGTGTTTCAATAAAATATCACATTTACAAAATGAAATTACATTTAACTTGACAAGGAAATAGATCTAGGCCTATATAAAATTAAGAAATTTCGTACTAGTTTGGACTGCAGTTCCCGCTAATTCCCTTCAAATGATGATCAAAACATACAATGTAGTCATCCTCGATCCTTTCGTTGGTCATCGTAAATTGCCATCTTTACCAGTCGCCGTATATCGTGATTCGTGCCACCGCGTTGGGCTTCTCTTGACTTTATTGCTAATTGTGCATGCGGTCAGAATTGTCGCTTGCATATCGGAAATTCTAATCGGAAAGCCTTGATAAAAGCCTAACTCAACGAATGTAGAGGGCAGCAAGTCACGTCATCAAAATTGAGTCAATTTAGAAACTGATGCGAGGCATATTTCAGAGAGGCATTTAAGCGCTTTTTAGTTGGCGATTTCCACCTTATGTATTATTTTTGTTATTTTTAAATGACCTGATGATAATCCCCACATCATTACCTTTCCATTGATATAAGGCCCTATTCATAATCAATATATTTCTCCTTTAATATATCCATGAAAGTGATAAAACATGTGTTAAACTTTGGAGTACAAATTATGAGGCTTTATGGTCTGACTAACAAGTGACTTTTCCATGAACATCAATTTTCAATCTAATAATAAAATACCCGGTAGAGAAAAATTACATTTGTCTTCGGCATATGGATGTTGATGTCTAACATCAACTAAAATTTCCAGAAATCGATCATTCAGAGTTAAGAAAGAAGGGAATTTTTATCATTTTCTTGGTAGTTTCCAATTCTATCTACACTTATACTTTGAAGGAAATAATTACATGTAGGGAGTCCCGCCATGGTTTGCCAAATCTTGCCTGCCAATGAGGTCTGAGATTGACTGCCTGTCTGTCAAAGTTTGGCTAAGTCCTCAGTGAGAATTGTACAGCTGAAAATTTTGACATGAATAAAGTAGGGTGTTGCAAGTTTATTTAGAAACAATATAGCACTTATTTTACGGTTAGTGAATGCACAAAATGTAGAGGGCGCAACAGTTTGTCCGTCAATATATATTATCAGATCATGATTGTGGAAAAGTGTCTCAGGACTAACCTTTACTTGCGCAGTTGTTACATCTTCATTTTTTTTTAAGACAGAAAAATTGACATATTTTCAATTTTTCCTTGATAATGATTACTACTTTATGAACATGTGTGATCTTACTCATTAATATGCATGAGGCATGATTGCCTATTCATATAGATTCATGAATATTGATGAGCAACTCAAAATATGGCAATTTCTAAAGAAGATTGAGGATATTTTGAATGCCAAGTTGTAATAAGAACTTGAATCATGTGTACATATCGGAGTGACAATGATCTGATTATATCTGTGCATCAAGAGGTCAAAGGTCATAGAGTTCAAAGGTCATAGAGGTCATATTGCTATACATGGAAATATAGCAATAAGTGAAAAACTGTTTGAATGATATACTTCAAACTTGGTTCCTACATTCATATTGGATGGACATTGATCCGAGTAGACGTTGGGGTTACAAGGTCAAAGGTCATAGAGGTCATTACTGTACATGTATATATCTCATACTCTGGACAACTGTAGATCCGTTTGAGGAATCTACTTCAAACTTAGGTCATAACCAACAAACGTAGAGGGCAGCAACACACAAGCGTGTTGCTCTAAGGAAGGTCAACTCCGCTCAAATTTTGTGACCACTCTAAAAAATAAGGTGGGTTTTGGGTAGACCAAAAGCTTCAGTCTCTGTATTTTGGTTGTTCCGCTGAACTACGTTGGCTCCACTCACCATACATAAATGGGGATTACATGTAAAATGTCAGAAATTGTTGAATAAATCCCCAGAAACGACGGTTATTCCTGTCTAGGTTTTGGGGAACTTTGTAGAGTTGATTTTTTTTCATTTGTTAATTAAAAACATTTTTTGATGAAACATTTTTGGATCGCTTATTCTTTATAATAATATCAAAAATAATATCAACATTTTTGAAAAAAATATTCACCTTGAAAAGTCAGGATTTTTTCATTTTCTCTCATTTTGGAATATTAAGTCTGTAACGAGGATACCTCTGGTCTGTTACTTTCTTCTGCTAAATTTCGCTGCACCACTAATAAATGCATAGACAACCACCGTCCAAATCAAGGTCGTTCTTCTGGCCTGGATGCGCCGAGTCTTGGCCGGTCGCGTAGCTAGCTATACTAGTGACGTTGATGCGCTGGGGATCCAGGCGACTCGTCATAGATCTTCTAGTAACAGTAACGTCTAATTTGCCTGGCCTGATTTTAGGTGCAATGGTTTCAGGGCTGATGTTTATCATCGATGATTGTTCAAGGTTAGATTTCAAATTTTATATTTAATTTGACTTTTTAGTCTAAAACTCTGAAATAAAGGCGCTGTATCCCCGAAATCCAGGTCGAAATTCAACTCCGAGTCCGAGACCATTGGCTGTGCGCTGCATGCACAGCCAGCTAGGCGAGGCTGCCTCGATAGATAGGTCGATCAAGCAACCAAACTTTCAAAGCCAAATTCCCTGGTTTTCTTCATACTTTTCTGAGAAAAATCTCAGCCAATTGAGGCAAAAAGATTGCAATGTTACATCGTTTGGCAGAGAATCACCGTTTGGCGTTAGACCTAACTCAGTAGGGTTTAGACCTAGTCTAGTCTAGGGCCGTCTAGGGCTGGGGCCAGATTAGTTTCTTGAGACAGAAGTTGAACTTAAATTGATTTGAATACGGCATCCATATCTTAATTTGACCATTGATTCTCAGCAATCAATGTTTTAAAGAGTTTTACATTTGTTTATCATATGGAAAATAGTAAATTTTCCTGGGCCTTTGGTTCTGTAGATGCGTACAATTTTTTTTTGAAATTTGAAAGCGAAAGAGCAAAGTGACAGAACTTGTGATTTTATGCATTTTCTAAACTAAAGTGAATTTTAAGGATTTCATGTATAGATCTAGGCTTAACGGTAACTTGTCAACCAAAGAATCTTCTAGATCTAGACTCCAAAATTTACCATGTATGGACTAAAAAAATCCTAACCTATAGCTAAGGCTGGCCTTAATTGGACCAAACCGAGCCTCGGGGCTTGCATGGCCATGGGCTAACCCTCGATTATGGTCTATATCTAGGTCTATATACGGTAGGCGTCCTTTACTAATATTATAGATTGTATAAATATTATTATTCGAGGAATATTATTATTGTTTTTTAATTATTTTTTTCCCTTTTGCATAGATCTATCTCCTACCAAGTAAAACAAGTCGTAGTAGATTCTACTAGACCTAGATCTAATACTAGATCTTAGATATCCCGCACGGTGGAACATTGATCGATGTTCCGCTGTGCGGGACAAACAGATCGAGACTGTTCAAAGCTGTCTAGTCAGACTAAACTTAAAGTTAGATCTTAGACTGAGGTCTATCGATCTAACGATAGATCTAAGTAGGCCCTAAGTTAGATATGGATCTAACGTTAGACTTCAGTTATTTGGATGCAGTGGCGTACCTAGGATTTTCCACAGGGGGGCAAAACCGTCCGCCAAAAAATTCGACAAGCAAAAAAAAAAAAAAAAAAAAGTCTTCAATCACAAATAAAGGATTTCGTAACAGAAAAAAATTGACAAGCAAAAAAAAAAAAAAAAGTCTTCAATCACAAATAAAGGATTTCGTAACAGAAAAAAAATTGACAAGCAAAAAAAAAAAAAAGCTTGTCAGGGGGGCAATAAAGGTCTTCAAGCTCGTCAGGGGGGGCAAAAAAAGTCTTTCAAGCTCGTCAGGGGGGCAGGGATACGTCCTTTGCATGGGTTGTGGCTCATCAGGGGGGGCAGACTGCCCCCCTGCCCCCCCCCCCCCCCGTAGGTACCCTAGTGTTTGGATGTATTGTAGGCCTAGATCTAGATTTAATAGAAGTTTTGGGAAAATGCTGAAAAGAAATGATAACATTAGACGTGGATCTTTTTTTTTATACCCATTGGCATTGGCATTGCTACCGGTTCTTTATTTATATTAAAAAAAATCAATGAGTCACAGCCTAGGCTATGGGCTGCGGATAAATGCTGGTCGACGGGTTGGCCGCCACGTCGTGGTCCGCCTAGCCTAGGTACATAAGAGGTTGAGAGCTAAGCAGACGACGAAACATACGTACATAAGCATGGAGTGATGACGGGTTCAGCGAAGAGCTCAGAGAAAATAAGGTAGTCATATTCAATCCCGAAATGCTTTGCGAGTGGTCACAAAATCGTCTCGGCGCAAATCACCTAATACAGCCGTCTGGTGAAATCGCTGATAACAAGAATCATCGATTTGGTAATGATTTTAGTTTCTAAAACTTATATTTGTATGGCTTTAAATATTAATGGTTGTTTTTAAAAGTATGTATAATCCTATAGGTATTTTTTTTTAATCTTTGATATCGTTGTAGTCATATCCTTTGATATTGTTTTCGTGATCGCTACTAATTTGTTGTTTGATCGGCGTTTGATTTCGTTGGCATGAATAATAAAATGTGCGCGCAGCTCAGCTGCATGCGCGTATTGAGTTGACCTTCCTTAGAGCAACACGCTTGTGTGTTGCTGCCCTCTAGGTTCGTTGGTCATAACCATGTATGCATGTCGGCTGACAACGAGAAATTGAGAAGCTTTCCGTGACAAGTTAATATGTGTCAGAACTTGCTCGAGGCTTGACAGACATAGCATCAAATATTTACAAACTGGATTCTAACCAAAATCGGAGTTAAGAAAATTATATAATGTATTCCAATTTCATACATGTATACTTTTTAAACAATGGCTGCTTATTGACAACCTGAACATTGTCAGAGGCTTGACAGACTTAGCAACAAGTAATAGGTCTGCAAACTGTTTTTTATGGTATACCAAATTACACACCTATTCAAATTTCACAATACTCATTATATTCTTCATACAAAAATAGCTGTGCAAGCCAACATACACTTGCCTGTATTCCAATTTTCCCAGTTCATTCAATTCTTTATATCTTTTTATTACCGGTAATTGACTTTGACAACCTGAAAGTTTGCTGCAGGCTTTCCAGAGCAACATATCTAGTCTATATGGTGCAGACGCCAAGTCCAAGTTTTCATGAAATTATTTACTGATTGGTTAGCAAATCACGTAATGTTATATTATGATTAATACTTTTCATAGGTTGACTATATTAAACACAGGAGTAAAAAAGCTTGAAATACCTTCCTATCTAGTAGTTATTTGCCTGAAGGAAAACACAATTTGCCTCGCTCCCTTGCTCATTGATTCTGTGAAAATTTGAATGCTCCCTTTGACATGAGCTTATTTATATCAAGGAGTGGTCGGTTAAAAACAAAAGGTTTCACAAGGTCTAGTATGATTTCTCTGAATTTCAGTTATTACATTTAATAATGATAGGATCCATGTAGGTCTTGTGAAACATGCAACATTTTGAAGGGGTTTGCTATCAATGGTTCACACATTCTGTGTACAATCATCAGTTATTACCTGAATTTCATTATGGCAACCTAAAATGCCATTTGGCAACCTAAAAATTGGTATAGGTTGCCCGGCTGGCAACCAAAGAAAAAAGTTAAGTGAGAGCCCTGTGTAGATGGGCATACCATAGATGCGAAGATGTCGAAGGTGGATTATCAGGAATCCCCCATCTCAATCAGTTACTGTTCAGAAAAAGTGGTTAAAAGTTTTATAAACTACTCACTACTGTAAACATACTGACTCAAGCCTAATGTACAGTAGAATCATTTATTTCTTACCCATTACTGACAACCAGGCAAGAGTTATTATTTTGTATCTTCCTTAATCGTTTTCAAGCAATTAACTTCATGAAGGAGAATCCTGAGCCCATGATTTGGATGTCAGGTTGTACATCTTGACTCAGAAACATTTATTGGATCAGTATCATGAACTCAAAGATGTGTGTGTATTTGAGTTTTGTCAGACGTGTATCAATCAGATATGATTATTTACGTCTGGGACCGACCTTTAACGTCACCATCCGAAAGACGTGACCAGGGCTCGAACCTCTGCATCAATTTGTAACTTCCCCACAGCTTGGATTACAGGCGCACGCCACAACGCCCAGTCTTGAACTCAAAGAGTCAACCTGCCGGTACATTTGAACACAATGCAAATCCAAACCAAAACAGTTAATGCTTGTTTCTGATCAACTCTGAATGAATATTGCACTTCATTTCCCTGCTTTCTTAACACTAACAGTTAAAGTTTCTTCTGTGACCTGTGTTTTAGATATCTTGTAATATAGCAATGCCAGTATGAGGAAGATGTCTATCTGTTTTGTCTAAATTGCTTATGTTGTTTCACTTTAAATTCTGCCACCAGACAACCCTTTCTGTAATGGCAGTGCACATACTAATACCAGACCCCTCTGCATCACACAATTGGACAGATGTATTAAGTAGCACACCATCTGCCAATGCAAGTAATATGTCAACAAGCTCAGATGTTTCTCAAACATTTACCATCCCTACTCTGGAACCAAACAGTACCGAACCTCTACCTCCATGCCTTTGGATACTCTATGCAGAGATTGGTAAATCAAAGTAAGTTTTTCTTTTTGCTTCTTCAGTTCATGACGTTAATATGGATAATATACTGTAGTCAATTGCAATTGAAAATGTCATTTTTGTCTCACCTGCATAGCATTAGTGAGACTATAGGCGCCGCTTTTCCGACGGCGGCGGCGTCAACACCAAATCTTTACCGAAGGTTACGTTTTTGAAATGACAGCATAACTTAAAAAGTATATGGACCTAGTTCATGAAACTTGGCCATAAGGTTGATATTACTAAACATCCTGCCTGAGTTTCATGTCACATGACCAAGGTCAAATGTCATTTAGGGTCAATGAACTTAGACCATGTTGGGGGAATCAACATCAAAATCTTAACCTAAGGTTAAGTTTTTGAAATGTCATCATAACTTAAAAAATATATGGACCTAGTTCATGAAACTAACTTAGACATAAGGTTAATCAAGTATAACTGAATATCCTGCATGAGTTTCACGTCACATGACCATTGTCAAAGGTCATTTAGGGTCAATGAACTTTGGCCAAATTGGGGGTACATGTATCTGTTGAATTACCATCATAACTTTGAATGTTTATGGATCTGATTCATGAAAATTGGACATAATAGTAATCAAGTATCACTGAACATCCTATGCAAGTTTCAGGTCACATGATTAAGGTCAAAGGTCATTTAGGGTCAATGAACTTTGGCCAAATGTGGGGTATTTGTTGAATTACCATCATAACTTTGAAAGTATATTGGTCTAGTTCATAAAACTTGGACATAAGAGTAATCAAGTATCACTGAACATCCTGTGCACATTTCAGGTCACATGACCAACGTCAAAGGTCAATGAACTTTGGCCATAATGGGGGTATTTGTTGAATTACCATCATAACTCTGTAAGTATATTGGTCGAGTTTATAAAACTTGGACATAAGAGTCATCAAGTATCACTGAACATCTCATGTGAGTTTCAGGTCACATGACCAAAGTCAAAGGTCATTTAAGGTCATTGAACTTTGGCCATTTTAGAGGTAATTATTAGATAACTTTCAAAGTTTATAGATATAGTGTATAAAATGTGGATATAGGGGTAATCAAGTATCACTGACAAGTTTTAGGTCACATGATCAAGGTCAAATGTCAATGAACGTAGTATTGTATCATTATATGAATGGTGTTTTTGTGAATAATTATTCTATAGTAGTTTTCAAAGTCAGCACTGCTGCTATATTGAATCGCGTGATGCAGGTGAGACTGCCAGAGGCATTCCACTTGTTAATGTATATACATGTTAGACATCACTAACTTTCCATATTGATCAATGCAAAGAAAATAAAAGAAACAAAATCGTTAAGATGCATTTTGCACATGACATGATTCCCATCCTGACATCGCTTCCAGGGAACTGCATTTGGTATTACTGCAACATGTTTCCAGTTAACAAGTATGTGTGTACATCAATGACTGTGTTGGGATGGGAGCATTGATATACAGCTGTAGGAATTAATGCTGTTCTTCTCATCGTGTTGTATTTTAGAAATACCTAATTAATAACCAGCACTGGTTACTATATTCCTGTCTACTCCCTATTCTCCGCAATAATCTTACACACCCCCAATTCAAGGTGATTGGAAAGTGAGAATAAATTGTGAGGATGGTATTCTTTGGAAGATAGTAAGATACCCTTTTTTCTCTTCATTTTTTTTCTGATCAATTTAACTTCTAAATTGGTCAAGTTGTTTTTTAACATTGTTTTTAGAAATTATATGTAGCAGTATGCAATTTCAACGTATTGCAAGTCGGAATGTTCAAAGTACTAGTATATCGGATATTGATCCCCGGATCAAAACATGTATTTAAAAAGATGTTCATAAAGTTGCCGTGAAATCCGCGAAAATTAATGTACCGCGAATATTTCTGAATTTACAGTATTGCATTACAAATGTACGTACATGTAAAAGCTACTGTTCATTAGACTGTGAGTAAAGTAAACAAATACACAGACACACTATACATGCTGACCTTGCATACTACCAGTGAGAACAAGCTGTATTTGTCCATCTGTTGTTCTCATACATGTATTTGTACATAGAGTCAGTTTGCCTTTTAGATTTTTTTTTTCCAGATATATGATGTAATTGATGATGTCATGCTGATACAATCTAGAGGGTTCCTCCCTTATATATATTTTATGCATTAATCATAGTGAATAGCAAAAGGTTTATTAAAGGACAAGTCCATCCCAACAAAATGTTTGTCTGAAAAATTTGAATAAAAAGAGAAAAATCCAACAAGCAAAACACTGAACATTTCATTAATACCAAATGTAAAATAGGAAAGTTATATTTTAAAGTTTCGTTTAATTTCACAAAACAGTTATAAGCACATCCTGGTCGGTATGCAAATAAGAGGACTGATGACGACACAAACTCTATATTCTTTTGTATTTTATTATGGGAAATATGTTTTCCTCATTGTCCTGTGGAACCAAATTGTTTTCCTTCCTGAACATGTGGTATTACCACTGTTACAACATTATGATTTGGTAAAGTTGTTCCTTAATGTCAAATCGGTAAACATTGGAATATTGTAGGCCTATAATTCAAACAATAGAAAAATCATTGACTCTCTCATTTGCCTGTCACTGAGTTGTGCATATAACTGTTTTGTGAAAAATAAACAAAAGTTTAAAATGTCACAACTCTCTTATATTTGATTCTGATGAAATTTGCAGCATTATGCTTGATAGATTTTCTTCTATTGATTCAAATAAACATTTTCTGGGATGGACTTGACCTTTAATTTTTGTAAATGGACTGTGGACCCTTTATGACATATAGGCCGCCATTGAATGTACGTCATAAGGAGGGGGGGGGGGGGTGATTTACATGTAGCCATATACCGATACCTGCTTGAGTGGCTAGAATTTATTATGGACTACACGTAATATAATATGCAAGGTTCAATGATTAAAGGACAAGTCCGCCCCAACAAAAAGTTGATTTGAATAAAAAGAGAAAAATCCAACAAGTATAACACTGAAAATTTCATCAAAATCAGATGTAAAGTAAGAAAGTTATGACATTTTAAAGTTTCGCCTAATTTCACAAAACAGTTATATGCACATCCTGGCTGGTATGCAAATGAGGAGACTATGACGTCATCCACTCACTATTTTTTTTTTTTTTTAATTAAAATATGAAATATGAAATATTCTAATTTTCTCCTCATTGTCAAGTGATACAACGATTAATTCCTCCCTGAACATGTGGAATTAGCATTGTTTAATACTATATTTATATTGTTCAGTCAAGTTGGTCCTTATTGTCAAATATATAAAAAATGAAATATTGTATAATTCAAACAATAAAAAACAAAACAAATAGTGAGTGATGGACATCATCAACTGACTCACCTAGTTGTGCATATCACTGTTTTGTGAAAAATAAGCGAACCTTTAAAATGTCATAACTTTCTTATTTTACATCCAATTTTGATGAAATTTTCAGCACTATGCTCGTTTGATTTTTCTCTATTTATTCAAGCCAGCATTATCCTGGGGTGGACTTGACCTTTAAATGGAAGCATACATGTATGACCAATGTTAGTGTACCAGGAAGTATCATTCTATCTGTATAGTGAGAAAAGTAGGCTCTCAAGCAGCTATTAAAGAAGTTATCAAATTGAAGATTGAAAGGTTTGATTTCAACAAAAACACAATTTTAACTGTTATTCCTGTATGTAAGGTAGTTCTAGCTTTTAAAGGACAAGTCCAAGCCAACAAAAAGTTGATTTGAATAAAAGGAGAAAAATCCAACAAGCATAACACTGACAATTTAATCAAAATAGGATGTAAAATAAGAAAGTTATGACATTTTAAAGTTTCGCTTAATTAAACAAAACAGTTATATGCACATCCTGGACAATAGGTTATAGGCAAATGAGCACGCATTACTATTACTTTTGTATTTTATTATAGGAAATATGAAAAATTCTAATTTTCTTATTGTCATGTGAAACAAAATTTGATTCCTCCCTGAACATGTGGAATTACCATTATTTTTACAGATTATGGTGAAGTCAAAGTGGCCTTTATTGTGAAATCTGTAAAAATTGAAATACATGTATTGTATAATTCAAACAATAAAAATATAAAAGAAACAGTGAGTGAGGGACACCATCGACTCTCTTATTTGCATATTCACTGAGTTGTGCATGTACATGTATAACTGTTTTGTGAAAAATAAGTGAAACTTCAAAATGTCATAACTTTCTTATTTTACATCCGATTTTGATGAAATTGTCAGCGTTATGCTTGTTTTATTTTTCTCTATCGATTCAAATCAACAATTTTCTGGGGTGGACTTGAACTTGATTTAAATTTCACATTGATATAAAATTCTAGATGTAAATGTAGATGATTTGCATTTATTGAGGATTGATCAGTTTGATTTTTTAGCAGGAACTTTGTTGGTATAAATGTTAATCATTTTTGCACCATGAGTCATCGGTTCATAAAACAAGTGCCAGAAAAATAATTTGTTACTAAGTGATGTTGTTGACAAATTGACCTTGCAAGTGATGACTTTCCATAACCACAGGTAAACTGAAAAACAACATTTTTTTTTTTTTAGGAAAGCAAAAAGTGATATTTAAAACTCAGTACTCATGGTCAAGTACAAAATGTTTATGATAAGAGTACAAAAGGCGAATTGTCCCTTATTTTCATTCATTGAAATTCAGCAGTATCTAGATGTAGTCAGATGAAGATATTGGAAGTCCCCAAATGTGTGATTACATATTTTTTCTCAAATGATGATACATATACAGGTAGTAAACAGATTTAGTGCATTTACATGTGGATTCTATTTTCATTGTAGCAACAAGATTTTCATTAGCGTATCTCCTTGTAAGAGCTTGTAACCATTGAACTCTGCACTAGTCAGAGATTCATTCATTGCTTTAAGTACATTTGAATAATAATTTGTTTAAATTTCAAAGGCCTTTAGTTCTGATCAGTGCAATTCATCCCTGATATGAATTGTGTGTATTTATCAGAGTATCAAAGCATCTGGTCCCACCGGCCGACGGACACAAAATGGATTCATAACGGATAAAGCAAAATTTGGGTTGGCTCCATCCGTTTTCATCTGCTCCAGATAATAGACAAAATGGGCGAACAATGAAATCACTGGACAGATGCTCAATGGATATACATATATGTAGAGTGTATGAAACACGTATGCAAAAAGTACACAACGGATACATAACATTTTCCAATGGATGGCAAGATTCTTTTCTGTTTTACATCCTCTCTGCACGCATAAGTGCAGTGGGACCAGGCCTTCACAATTCTAAAAGTCAATTCTTCTCTAGTTCATGAACTGTAAAAGTAATACATGTATGTGCTGATTTTGTTCATGTACATGACTTGTAGCTTCAATATATCTACTTTATTTTTCTCTTTTGCAGTATTAGAGTATGGGATTTGATGCTTCTCGTTCCCAATGCCATCTTCCTACTCTTCCTGCTTCTCAGGTCAAAGGTTGCAGTTGCAAAATTGCGCCAAACCAATAGACCAATCTTTTTCACATTCTACATTATGGTGAGTTTCTTGTATGTTCTTGCAAATAGCCAGATGATTGATGTGCAAGAGCTTTATGATTTTTCCATGTTATGGGACAGAAAACCACTCCCCCTCCATTTTTGTTGCTTTAATAATGAAAATTTCAGTTTTGGTTTCTAGTAGTTGATATGTTTGATTTGAATGAGTCAATCAAATTGACTATAAAAACAATTTGAATGTAGTTGGTTTATTGTTCATGAAACTGAAATGCATCCTAGACTCTCCAAAATGATAGTATCATAATATATGTTCAAATAAGTGATCTCCAGACATGTACACAGTTCTTAATTAAGTTTATGTTGTGTCATAGCAAACATGTGACCATACTGTTACACCAATCTAAAAAAAAATTAGGATTCAGCAGGAATCAAGGAGAATCAATTGGAATAAAAAAAATATTAAATTCTGGAAAAAATGAGTGGGGTATTTCCAATTCATCGCACAATAGTCTTACTAGAAGGGAAATGAACCACAATGGAGTCAGTATGACAATTTTGGCTTTGTCCTTGGATATTCAAGGGACATTTTCACTGCATTCTATTTTTTCCAACATCACAGCAGCATTTGAAACATGAATGCATTGGAACAGCTGGGGGGGGGGGGACTTGACCAGGTGATGGTCAAATGACAGTCATTTCATACTGGCTTTTTTTTTATTGCGAATTAGTGTGTTGGTGGCTTTAGAAATTGTTTATGAAATTGGGTGTATTGAAATAAACCAAGAATGACTTATCTAGAAGTCAAATGTACTTTAAAAGATTAATACCAGTTGTGGTAGCAATCTCAAAATGGGTTCGAAAAGAATCTAATAAAATGACCACCCAAGTGTTTGTATAAGAATATGTGCCAATTGGCTGTGGAAAAAAATCTGTAGTTGCTGAGAAATTAGCAAAATAAGCACAGAATTCCATGAAATGTCGGTTATTTTCCCAAGCAGTATTAATACACCGTCCACATATGCCTTTTTGTGTTAGTTTTCATCAGAATTTTCGGTTTTCGGCTAAGATTTCATGATTTTACAAAGGTGAGTTTATTTCAACGTACCAGATCTATGATAATATGGTGGTATTTAACATTGATTTTAAAAGCCTTGAACTCATGAAATAATTATTTGCCGCAATTACTTTCTTTTACATTTACCGTTAAGACACATACAAAGTCCAAAATTTAAATTGAATAGTCATACATCAATCGAAGCTTTATTTTTCTAAACACAGTAATGCAAGGTTTATGCAGTTTTTGTCTCACCTGCATAGCAGAGTGAGACTATAGGCGCCGCTTTTCCGACGGCGGCGGCGTCAACACCAAATCTTAAAGGCATTGTTTAACATTGTTGCCATTTAAAAAAATCTTAAATGCATGGTTCTACGTGCTACCATTGTCTCTGATATAGTGTAGAAATAAAGCTCTGAAAAAATTGCGCTCTAAATTTATCATTTAGTGCCTTAAAAAAGTGAAAATCTGTAATTTCCTCCCATAGACTATGTACAGAATTAAATCTCGGGCCGAGATTTCATTCACAAATAAGCTGTTTTCTTAATTGTTTGAGATTTTTACTGGGAATTTGTGTTGGTTTCAGGGTTTTTAGGAACATATACACCTACCTATATGCATTAAACATCGTAATTCCATGATTTTTTAAATCAGCTTCTCACGATGTTAAACAGTGGCTTTAACCTAAGGTTAAGTTTTTGAAATGACAGCATAACTTAGAAAGTATATGGACCTAGTTCATGAAACTTGGCCATAAGGTTAATCAAGTATTACTAAACATCCTGCCTGAGTTTCATGTCACATGACCAAGGTCAAAGGTCATTTAGGGTCAATGAACTTAGACCATGTTGGGGGAATCAACATCAAAATCTTAACCTAAGGTTAAGTTTTTGAAATGTCATCATAACTTAGAAAATATATGGACCTAGTTCATGAAACTTGGACATAAGGTTAATCAAGTATTACTGAACATCCTGCTTGAGTTTCACGTCACATGACCAAGGTCAAAGGTCATTTAGGGTCAATGAACTTTGGCCAAATTGGGGGTATCTGTTGAATTACCATCATAACTTTGAATGTTTATGGATCTGATTCATGAAACTTGGACATAAGAGTAATCAAGTATCGCTGAACATCCTGTGCAAGTTTCAGGTCACATGATTAAGGTCAAAGCTCATTTAAGGTCAATGAACTTTGGCCAAATTGGGGGTATTTGTTGAATTGCCATCATAACTTTGAAAGTTTATTGGTCTAGTGCATAAAACTTGGACATAAGAGTAATCAAGTATCACTGAACATCCTGTGCGCATTTCAGGTCACATGACCAAGGTCAAAGGTCAATGAACTTTGGCCATAATGGGGGTATCTGTTGAATTACCATCATAACTTTGAAAGTTTATGGATCTGATTCATGAAACTTGGACATACATGTATAAGAGTAATCAAGTATCACTGAACATCCTGTGCAAGTTTCGCGTCACATGATCAAGGTCAAAGGTCATATAAGGTCATTGAACTTTGGCCATTTTAGAGGTAATAATTAGATTGCTGTCATTACTTTCAAATTTTATAGATATAGTGTATAAAATGTGGATGTAGGGGTAATCAAGTTTCACTGACAAGTTTTAGGTCACATGATCAAGGTCAAATGTCAATGAACGTAGTATTGTTTCATTAAATGAATGGTGTTTTTTGTGAATAATTATTTGATAGTAGTTTTCAAAGTCAGCACTGCTGCTATATTGAATCGCGTGATGCAGGTGAGACCGCCAGAGGCATTCCACTTGTTACCACTTGCCTGCTGGGTATATTATTTAAAGGACAAGTCCACCCCAACAACAAATTGATTTGAATAAAAAGAGAAAAATCCAACAAGAATTGCACTGAAAATTTCATCAAAATTGGATGTAAAATAAGAAAGTTGTGACATTTTAAAGTTTCGCTTAATTTCACAAAACAGTTATATGCACATCCTGGCTGGTATGCAAATGAGGAGACTATGACGTCATCCACTCACTATTTCATTTGTATTTTATTATATGAAATATTCTAATTTTCTCATTGTCAAGTGATACAACGATTAATTCACCCCCTGAACATGTGGAATTAGCATTGTTTAATACTAGGCCTATATGGTTCAGTCATGTTGGTCCTTGTTGTCAAATCTTTAAAAAATGAAATATTGTATAATTGAAACAATAAAAAACAAAAGAAATAGTGAGTGATGGACATCATCGACTGACTCACCTAGTTGTGCATATCACTGTTTTATGAAAAATAAGCGAAACTTTAAAATGTCATAACTTTCTTGTTTTACATCCGATTTTGATGAAATTTTCAGCACTATTCTAGTTTGATTTTTATCGATTTATTCAAGTCAGCATTTTCCTGGGGTGGATTTGACCTTTAAAATAGCTCCAATTAATTTGATTTTTTTTTCTTGCACTTTACTTTTATTTTCAGGCCTTTGTAGCAACCATTGTTAGTGTTATCAGAGCTATCGTATCAATGATTGTAGATGCCACAACAGTACCAGGGGATTTAACAGATACAGTAAGATTTAACAACTTTTCTTTGATACCTTGTCCAGGATAATGTATTCAGAAATGGATGGGAGGACTCCGGAGTCAATGTTTGAAGCTTGTTTATTGAAAATGACCTTTAAAAAGAAAAACCAGGGAGCAAAGCATTTGAGAATATTTATTTTGCTGTTAGTAAGTATTCAAAATGAAGTTATTTCTCTAAAAGATGTAATTTCCTTGTGAGTCAAACTCTTGTTGGAGCTGCCATTTTGCTTAACCAGTGATTTCAGAGAAGACTGTGCAAGTAAGTTGATATCCATTAAGTTTGATTATGTGCATCAAGAACACCTGTTTTATTGATGATTCCCTTTACATAATATACAGTCTTTAACAAAACACTGATATTTTTTCATCATCATGGCTAACTTGCATTAAGTGAATAGAAAGCAAAGAGAGAATTAATAACAACCCATAACTCAAGTGTTATGTTTTTTCATCTCTAACTTTCCTTTTAAACCCTAATAGTCCTGCTGTGTTTTAATTCTGGTCCGTCCGAGGGGGGGGGGGGCATTAATATCTTAGCAGTGAATATTCTTTATAGCATTCTTAACAATTGTACTTGAAAAAAATATTGCCTTATTGGCATGAACAAATCTGTAATTGATAGCGCTACAATTGTGATCTGAGTCCCAATATGCATGTCTTTCTGTAAGACGTACATCCATTTTTTAATTAGGTTTTTTTTCCTTTGTACAAGTTTAAATTTGAATTTTGAAAAAAATTATTATTCCTATTAGCAATCCCATAACAAATGTTTGATTTATTATGTACTACCCCTTTTTTTCTCTGATTATTTTGATCAAATCCACCCTTGCCATTTTGAGAGATATGGTTGGTCCCTCTACCAATTTTTGTCTCGCCTGAACAAGGTTCGACATAGACTTATATTAAGTCTTATCTGCTTTTTCATTCATTTATTCATATATTCATTCTGTATTATATCACTCATTCATCCATCCTTTGATTAATTTATCTGTTTCTTTCTTTCAGTAGGATGGCTATAACATACTACTTTTATATTGTTTTCACTGGATGTCCTTTATTGACAAACAATATATTTAAAAGTCTCTAGGTTACTAAATTAACTTCTTGTAATCTTTTACATTTAAGATGTTAATGAATTTGGTGATAGTAACTCAAATTGCACCAAGTGTTCATATATTTTTTGTTTCTATGATCAATTAGATTCTGTGGTTAGCTGTGAGGTTTGCTCTTCTCTCCATTGAGCTGAGTGTGGTTATATTTGGGATAGGATTCAGTCACCTTGATAGTCGATCCAGCATCATTCTCATTCTTCTTACGACGTGTGTTATTTCCTTCTGCTACTCAGTGGTTCAAGTAAGTCAAACAATATACTCATTCTTAATATTATGTGTTATGTCTGTCTGCTGCTCAGTGTCTTTTACAATTTTTTTGTTCTTTCATCTTTTTCGCTTGCTAAAACCAATAGATCTCTTTGGAATAAGCTACCCTCTTACATTCACAATGCCAAGTCCGTCAGTCAGTTCAAGACCCTACTCAAAATCTACCTGTTTAATAGATGATTTACAGTTGTGGATTGGTCAATTGAAGGTGCACACCAGTTTTGACTATTAGTTTTTATTTGTGTCATATTTTCTTTTTTCCCAAGTATGAACAATAAACAGAATAGAGTGCGATAGTAAGCACCTTATTAATGTTATTTATTTTTATTATTATTATCATTGGATTAAAGAAAGAACAACACTCTTGCAACTCAAGTTTCCATTGCGATACTCGCCCCTATTTTTATTATGAAGTTTAGCAGTTCATTACAGCTTATATGAATGATCAGCATTGACAAAAAGATTGGGTCACAATCCACATTTCCAAGGTTTCTCTCTATCCAGAACAGTGTGGTTAACACACATATGCAAAGGTGTGTGAGCAGCTATGAGAGAAAGCCGGTCAAATGGCAGTGTATGCAGCCTTGAACAGTATGCGTGATGGACATTTCAAACCTCATTGGTATTTGCAAGCCAATCATGAAAGACAGAATGTAGGCATCTGTCTTCATGGGTGCCGTATCATAAAGAATTGTTATAATAACAAATGCACAATTTTTATAACAAGTTTACTATCAGCCTTTCAAATTGAATGATTTCAGTAGCTTTAAACTGTTATTGTAAATTTGTTTTTAGAGCAAGTCTAATGACATTGATTTCTCTTCACACAGAAGAGCAAGCTATACATCGGTTTGACTTGTACATAGCGCATTCTCTGTGTGAGAGAACGTCTTGGAGAGGGGACAATTTTTCTGTATCTTTAATGAGCAGCTATGAGAAGAACTAGACTTAGAATCATTGCAGTATATTTACTTGATAATTGGGATTGTTTGGGAATTTGGAAAATGGCAACTACATTAAATATTTTCTAATGATGCTGTAAGTAGTGTGCCTTGCTCATCCGCTAATTCATATGTACTTTAAATGCTCCCTCTTTAAATGGCTGGAGTGATAGATTTTAAAACTGATCCTTTATTTTGAAGAATATGGCTAATCATAAATTTTCGTAATAATTCTATTAATTTTTGGAGATGTGTATTGAATACCTTAACAGGGCTGTTTAGAGGTTATATATCCTGATGAACACTATGAGGATCCTAAGGAACATGATATATTCACTCATGGTGGTATGATCTTTTGGTGTGTAACCTCTTCAATATTTTGTCTGGTAAGTATCTGATATCAGCATTTAATTTGTATTTTTTTTGGTTTATGTTCTATGACGGAGTGTCAGTAGTTATCCTTAACAACTTATGTCTTAACTCTACCTAGGCCGGGGTATTTTGGAAGATCATATGGCCGGGGGGGGGAGGGACTCGCAGGCCATTTTAGTATTAATTCAGGGAAAATATTTTCCCTGAATTAATACTTATTTGTACACAAAATCATGCGTTTATGAGCAATATTAGGTCTGACATGCATTTACGAAATGTTGCGGAATTTTGAAATCGCGCAACCGGGCATCGCAAATTCCGAATAAATTGCATGAAAAGTTGAGGGGGACTCTAAGGACCCCCTCCCCCCCCCCCCCCAGCCTAGAATGGGTTAATATATTAATTGACCTGCTGGTGGGTCTATTGGGGCGATTCCATCCCTTGATTTTTACACATTTTCCACTGTAGATTTAGAGCAAAATTTGCTGATTATTTTTCAATAGAAATTAATTTAGTTATTTATGGGTGAAAGATTCAATGTATTTTTATAGTCCAACATAACAAAATTTCCCTGTTTGTTATAGAAAAATCTAACTTAAATTCAGTTAATCATCAGTATTACCCTGAATAATTGCTAAATCAGTAAGGAGTCAGGAATAGGCTGTCTGATAATCATGTTTTCTGTCTGTCTTGTATCTTTCATCCAGGCATATATAATTGTCTTCTTATTGCCTTATACACCTGTGAAAAATAGAATACAACTACCTGGTGAGTTTTTTTTCTACTCTCTCTCATAAACTAATTTCAGATTAACTTTTCATTCAGAACAATCAAATGAACGTAGTAAGTAAAACAAGATCATATTTGTGAGAATTTTACAATGTCAGATATTGTGTAAATAGATGATCTGCATCCATACAGGAAATATCTTTGATTGATATTCATAGTACATTTCCCTAAACATTAAACAATAAAAAAAACTTTAGGAAATTTAAAACTAAAACTAAAAAATAATTCATTTAGGTAGTATGTACAGCAATTATAAGCTCTTACATTGCTGTAGAATTTATACCCATAGTCACTTGACTTTTTGCCAATAATATTCTTTACATATGAAGAAGGCTGGTTCAAACATATGGGCCTGAATTTACAAAGGTGTTTTTTTTAACCGATTTATGCAGATTTCCTGTAAAAAAATTATGCTATTTACCACGTATATTAATAAATGTCCAATGCTGATGCACGCTTTTGTGACAGTATGCCAAATTGACGCCTGTTGCCATGGTTAAGTATGCCATTTTATTCATGAGTGTACTGTTTGAAGAGTGGACTCATTAATTCAAAACAGTGAAATCATGAATAAAATAGCGTGGATAACCACGGCAACAGGCGTCAATTTGGCGCACTGTGACAAAGGCGCGCACCAGCATTGGACATTTTTTTTATATACGCGGTAAATAAGTGAAATTTATACAGGAAGTCTGCATAAACCATGGGTTCAGCCGATGGTTTTAAAAAAGCACTTTTGTGAATTTGGGCCACAGTGTGTAAACTTATGTATACATATTCTTCATTTTATATGTTACATTTTAAGCAATGAGAATAGTTGAGATCTCTCCTTCATAATTCATTTTCAAAACTTTATGATATTTCGGTAACTTTTAGGTTCATTAAATTGTTAAATGCCAAGGACAATAGTTGAGTTAATCATTTTCCCCCCATTTTCCATTACAGCAAAGAGGTCTTTTTACTGTTATGTAGCTTCATTAGCATTACTCAACTTCAGTCAGGCCATAGGAAGTGGTCTTGTTTATGATGATGTCCAGCCAGCAATATGGTAAGGTTTTACAAGTACTCTTTGGAATGCTGGTATTTGAAATATTGTATCCCATTGAAGAGGGGCTTGAATCCAGATAAAGACTGGGCTATTAGACCCCATGTATCAACTATTAATATTCATATTAAAGTAATGATATATTGCATCCCATCTGCTATGCTAATTTCTGTCTTGTGTTAACAACAGCTTTCTTCCAACTTTTCCTTACACTTATTGTGATAGATTAGGGGAGGTATAAGGAATGAGGTGGAAAACTGACAGGATCAAGTTTTGCATTACTAGACTACTTGTCTTGCCTAAAATGTAATCTAAAATGAGTCAAGAAGTCTATCAAATTAGGTTTTAGAGATTCTCATATTGTTTGACATGTTGGGTATGTGTAAATGAGGATTAAATGTAATTGTCAACCTAGGAACATATGTTCAGTTTTTAAAGAAACCACCTGTCTTCAGTGATTTTTTTTTTCCACTTACCATCTTCATAGACAGGTTGATTGTATGAGTGTGAAAGGTGATGTATTGATGTTAAATCATGAATCTTCATTTAATATATGGATAGTGAAGACTTTGATAGCGGAATAGTGTTAAAGTGTGTCAGCAAAGATTGGATTTAAGGACTATTGTAAAAGAGGGATGCCTATTTCATTTTGTTCTTTGCCTGCTATTTTTCAAATTGTTAAAAACAAAATTAATGGAATTCTTATCTCTTTTCTTTCTTTACAGCCTTGTGGACATTACATCTTTCCTGTACTTTACATGTTTTGCACCATTAATTTACATCACATTCCTTCATAATTTCTTTCTGTGAGTAAAACTGTTGTGTGAATTTGCCATTAAAATTATGAAGTTAATCAATGGATGTAAAAGCTTTGTTTATCTATTTGTTTTGTTATTTTTGATGTCGTTGATTGATATTGATAAAAGGAGACAAAGTCAATTACTGTTTAATACTGTGTTTACTTTTGCAGTGTAAAATTTTAAATTCCTTAAAATAGAAAAGCTATAAAAGGAGCTGAATCATCTATTAGATGGTAGTACAGCAGTTGATTCTTTGTTCATTATGTTTCCAGTATCCCTTGATTACAATGCTTGTATCAGTTTCTGTAATTTTTACACTTTCAGTCAATAAATGAAATTGCTAGTATAAAAAAATTAATGATTAAACAATTTATGATAATTGATCTCCTTGTCTCTCTCTCTGTCCATCTGTACTCCAGAGCATCTAAGCAACTACTCCTGCTTTCATATGCATCTCAACCTGATGAGAATGATGATGAAGCACACCACTTACCCTATTCAGTCAGCCGGGATGATACATTAAACCAGTCCCTTTATGATAGTACTGAGTTCGGTCAGGGCAGCCCTCCTGCAATATCTGGTCAACTTTCTTTTAGTATCAATGCTCAGATTGAACCTGTACCACATGATCTTGGTGACACAAAAGGATAGTCTTTATTACTACTGAGATACAAAGGACCTGATTCACTAATGTGTACCAAGTTAAACCATGGTGTAAATCAGCAGCCTTACTATGGAAAGCCAAATGGTACTTTAGTCCTAAACAATTTGTTTGATTTATCAATGTATTTGATTCTCTGTGATTCTCTGAATTATTAATAGCTATCTGAATGATAACAACAATTACCAAGAAACCAGGAGACTGTTTTATAAAGAGTATGACTTCAACAACATGCACATGATGTTTCACAAAAAATCTCATTGGTCATCACAACTCTCTAATGCCCTTTTTGTCTCCTTGTTTCTAGTGTTGCTGTTGCATGTCTATGGTCTATATTATGTTTGTTCCACTTTATATGTTTGTCATTTTGCCTCCGACGAAGATTCTGCTAGGATCGAAAGCTTAGGCCCCTTTTGACTCTCTAATTTACTCCATTGGCTCTCTTTTATTAGATAAGCAGTTTTCAGCAGCTTTTTTCTGCCAAAAAATCTCATTGATGAATACACAGTAGCATGCATCCTCTGAACATGATCTGACCAATGTGATGAGGCTTAAATGGTGCACGCAATGGAATTTAAGTCTGATTTAAAGTCAGATAACCCCTAGGCAAGAAGTCTACAACCTTAATCTTTTAGAATCAAGTGATCTCTAAAACAAAGTGTATAAGAATGATAGGATTCTGTGGGCTAAACATAGTTATTTAACTCAGACTTCTCATTCATTTTGAATCTGTAGGAAAGATTCTGAATTTTTCCTCTACAGAGATCTTGTTTAAATAAGATAGATCAATGTCAGTTCCTATTGTTCCTCTGTACTCCTTTGAGAAATGAGTGTTTTTCATATTTTTAAGTAAAATCAACATATTTTTTATTAAGAAGAGTTGTCACATTTGGCTACTAATCAATTGAACTATATATTTATACCATGGTTTCACTTCATTCATCTTTGTGAATATTGACCAAACCAGTTTGTCCATTGAACCAAATCACCTTATTTTTCTATAAATCTAAATGGTATATACTATAGAGATATAAATATATTGTATGTGTTATACCAAGAACTTAGATGGTACTTATAGAAGTTATATTTGCGTGATATAAATTATATTTGTTTGAATTCTTATTCGTACTTTGTTTTTGTTGTACTTAACGTTCACAATTTTTGTAGGATAGAGTGAACTTTTTGTTATTTGTACTACATCTTGAGTTTGTTGTACTTATGTTCACAATTGTCATTCTATAGAGTAATCTGTTTGTTATGTTTACTACATCTCGATATTGTCACACAAGTTGAGTCTTGAAGAGTTTAATTGTTGATGGAACTACGAGACCTTCAACTTCATATTTATGAAATAAAATTCAATAATATTTTTTTTGGCTTGAGACTGATATTTTTAACTCTTATTTCCAGAATGTACACGTTCATAAGAGTTATTATTAAAAGTACAGTGTGGGTTTCGTCGGATTTCCACATCAGAATTATGTTTAAAAAAAAAAGGATGAAAACAAAATCCCAGTCTTGTAAAGATTTGATGAAAGGAATATGCATGTAACTTAACCCCATCTAGGCCGGGGTATTTTGGGAGTTCATATGGCCGGGGGGGGGGGGGGGGGGGGGGGGCCGAAAATTGGCACGCGGGTTGTATAGGACATAATCTACAAAATTGTATAGTAATTTATTTCATGCGAATTGCTGTTAAATGATTATGCTAATTTATGCGTAATTAGTATGCGAAAACTCCCTAAATAAAGCTCCAAATGTTCTAATTTTTGGTATAGAAACTCTTTGTGGTGTTCTTAGCAAGTGTACATGAACAAAATTGCGATATCAATTCATTTTCTTATGTATTATATTGTTTTTTGCAATTTCTTATGTATTTCTTTGTTTTTTTTTACCTTTTGTTTTTCATTGTTTTTTCAATGAAATTTGTTGGGGACTCTTCTGAGACCATAAAAAGCATAAAATAAATACATTTAGACCAGCAAAACTAAAAATAATCATACATTTATGATTATTGGTTGAAAACACAATTTGTATTGACTTTGTACACAAAATCACGTTTTTGAGCAATTTTTGGTCTGACATGCACTTACATAATGTTGCGTAATTTTGGAACCACGTACCCGGGTGACACAAAATTGGTCTCAAAAGTTGCACAAGACTTGAAAAGTAAAAAGTCATCGAGTTGCGCGGACAAAAAATTTCGGGGAGCGAAAATATTGCGCGAATCGTTGAGAGGGGCCCCCCCCCCCCCCCCGGCCTAGATAGGGTTAATGGAAGGCATGAAGAGACTTTAGTTTATAGATAAGCAGATAAATATTTTGACAGTTTGTATCCACTTGGTGTCTTGGTCTACTATCAGATGGTCATAACACTAGGCTAAATACACATGGTCTGATATCAAATCTGTCTAATTACCATTTGGTCTCACCATTACTTAGGCTAAATGGCATTTTGTCTAATGCCCAGATGGTCTAGTTTCCACTTCGTCTATTTTTTTTTACAATTTGTCAAATCAAAATATTGTTTTAAACAGTGTAGCTAATGATCATTTAAACTACGTTAGGTGTCAGTCCAAGTGGATGTTAGATGACATATGTATTGCCTATTTAAAAATTAGACAAAATAGTAACTGGGGATAGTGTCAATTATACTAAATGGCTAGTAGATAGTCTGGTAGTAGACCAAGTGGCAGTTTACCATTTTAACCACTATTGAATTGATATTGGGTTTCTCACATATGTATTCCACAAGTAGACTTTCTATTTGCTTTTTTCCTTTTCCTTCTCTACCTTACTATGTCCAGATAATGACAATCCACAACATGCTATGGTGGTATTTGATGTCTGCCTCATTTTTAACTAACATTTGTCTATTTTTATTTCAAATAACAAACATTAAAGAGTACTTCTTTACTTTTCATTTATTATTTGATGAACATAAGTGCAAATGACAAGTAAAAGGTGGAAAACCCTTCATTTTATTACATTAAATTTACAGGAATATGTATGTGTAGGTTTGGAGCAAAAGATGACAGTCACATGGAATGCACTTTTTTATGTAAGCTCGTCATCTTCATAAACTTGACATTTATTTCATGTATGCTTAACTAATTGTTATTTTCTACCAAACTTTGAAATCTATTTGATGAAGTTTTTTTTAAAGAAAAATATTGATTGAGAAACTTTTTTGTTTCTTGAATCTATTTATTCAGTATTGAATAATGGAAATTAGCTTATTATTAATATTTCACATATTTTTTAAACTATGAAATAGTGTTTTTATGCTTTGTTACTTGAGAGTTACAAATTGTGTAATAATTTCCCTTTTTTAAAAACTGTTTTGTTATTTTTGCTTACTCGTCACATACTATTTACCTTCATACTACATGTTATAAAATCACACAGAGTGCATCAATATGGTTCATTTGTATATCCTACAAATGTGACATTGGATACTAACCCCCCCCCCCCCCGCTTTCGCGGCTCCTGTTATAAACAAATGTGACCATTCTGCATTATTTCACCTGGATATTTCTTTCTCACAGTTGTACTGTAAAAATATTTACTTAGAACTGTAATAGCTAGATTCTATTTACTTTATGTATTTGCACAAAGTATGTTATTTTGATGAGTCACACGATTATTATAATGTGGTCTCGAAACTGACCAAGTTGATTAGACCTTATTGCAAAATATGTAAATTATGATGAGCTAATTTATTCAATAATGAGGTAGTGGTGGTAGAAAACCATATCATTTTTGTAGTACATGTCTTAGTGATGTGAGAGCAAGTTCTTCTGATTATTAATAACATAGACCCAATTAACATGGTTCTGTAACTTCATTTAGAGTAAAGAGGTCTTATTAATGAAGGACCCAGGTTTAATACCTAGTGGCTGTATAACTGCTCTTTGGATAGGCATTGATTCCTATACCAAGCTCCTCACAGAGGACTCTGAGCTGTAGGTTCCCTGTGTGCTTACTGTCAATAATAAGCATACAATGCCCCTCTTTTGGAGTCTGTTAAACCCATTAACCTCGGTTAAAATACATGTGTCATTGTCAAATCTTGCATTTAAACACGCCAAAACTCAAACTATTGGTTAGATGGTTTTAAGAAGATGTGAAGACTTCTCATCTGTGAGGAGCTAAATGGTTTGAATTTGCAATAATATGAACTAACATTTTATAGGTCCTGTGGCTGAAAATATCATGAGTGCTATGTTGTAGCCAGTAGTAGTGTGATGAACCTGTACATGGGTAAAGTTAGGTTTTTTTTTTAAATTATACGCCCGTCCTATGGGGCGTATTATGGTATCACGCTCGGTGTCCGTCCGTCCATCCATTAACTTTTCCTTATAAACACAATAACTTCAGTTTAAGTGTTTTCATCTTACCATTCTGCAGTCCTTGTAAACGCGATAACTTCAGTTTAAGTTAATCTTGGCTCATGTAATTTGGTGCATATGATACTAGCATGGATCCCAGGAAGGCTAATGGTTTTGAGGTCAAAGGGTCAAAGGTCAAGGTCACAGTGACATGTTTTCATCTTACCCTTCTGCAGTCCTTGAAAACGCAATAAGTTCAGTTTAACTTAACCTAGGCTCATATAATGTGGTGTGTATGATACTAGCATGGATCTTAAGAAGCCTATTGATTTTGAGGTCAAAAGGTCAAGGTCACAGTGACATGTTTTCATCTTACCCTTCTGCAGTCCTTGTAAACGCGATTACTTCAGTTTAACTTAATCTAGGCTCATATAATTTGGTGTGTATAATACTAGCATTGATTCCAGGAAGCCTATTGATTTTGAGGTCAAAAGGTCAAGGTCTCAGTGACATGTTTTTATCTTACCCTTCTGCAGTCCTTGTAAACGCGATAACTTAAGTTTAACTTAACCTAGGCTCATATAATGTGGTGTGTATGATACTAGCATGGATCTTAAGAAGCCTATTGATTTTGAGGTCAAAAGGTCAAGGTCACAGTGACATGTTTTCATCTTACCCTTCTGCAGTCCTTGTAAACGCGATTACTTCAGTTTAAGTTAATCTTGGCTCATGTAATTTGGTGTGTAGGATACTAGCATGGATCCCAGGAATTATATTGATTTTGAGTTCAGAAGGTCAAAGGTGAAGTCCCCACCTTCCACTTTTCTTGCTTGACCAAAAACTCAATTTTCCGCGTTACAGGTGGGCGTATTATGTGCTCGCCTTAGCGACACTCTTGTTTTGTATTTCTGTAAACAGTGAATGGTCATGAAAACTAAAACTCTTTACCATCTTTTTTGTGTCATTTCTTTTTCATAGAATCCATATTAAAAAGAATTATTGGATATATACAATACTAATTGGATGTAACAAACCAGAAAGAAGCAAAACAAAAATTATGAAATGAAAGCCAATGTAGATTTACATTTGCAGTATACTATTTTTTTTTTTTTCAAACTGGATGATATATTTCTCTTTCCATTGAATAATGAAATAATATTAGTGTTTATATTTGTGCGATCTGTTTACCTCATTACAAATAAGTGTTCATTGTAAAAAAAAAGAAATGACAGTTTAATACATGATCTAAAAATCTTGCCAAGAAATCAAATTTTTGTGACAAACTGTTATGAATCACTTCTTTGATTATTCTAGATATGTTATGATAAGTGGAAATAAATACAGAGCAATTTTATTGTACACTTGTTGTCAATTGTCTTTTCTTGTTTTCTTAAAGGTCAAGTCCACCCCAGCAAAATGCTGACTTGATTCAATAGAGAAAAATCAAACAAAGCTGAAAATTTCATCAAAATCGGATGTACAATAAGAAAGTTATGACATTTTAAAGTTTCACTTATGTTTAACAAAACAGTTATATGCTCAACTCAGTGATATGCAAATGAGAGAGTCGATGGTGTCCCTCACTATTTCTTTTGTTTTTATTGTTTGAATTATACAATATTTCAATTTTTACAGATTTGAAAATAATGACCAGCTTGACTGAACCACAAAATGATAAAACAATGATAGTTCCATATGTTCAGGGAGGAATAAAACTTTGTTTCACGTGACAATGTGAAGAAAATTAAAATATTTCATATTGCATGTAATGAAATACAAAAGAAATGGTGAGAGAGTAATGTCATCAGTTCCCTCATTTGTATACCATCTGGTGCATAGTCTGTGAAATTAAGCGAAACTATAAAATATCATAGCTTTCCTTATTTTACATCCGATTTTGATGAAATTTTCAGTGTTATGCTTGTTGGATTTTTCTCTTTTTATTCAAGTGAACTTTTTGTCGTGGTGGACTTGTCGTTTACCTACCAAATGATTTGTATGCTTAATTATGCAGGGGTTTGTATTATCAGTTCAGATAGTTGCAAGATTTTTGTTATTATATTTTATTTGCATATTTTATTTATTCATGTATTGATTAATTGATTTAGTTAATACATTACTCATTAATTCAACTATTGAAGTATATTTATTTATTCATTAAATTAGTAACTTATTTATTCATTCATCCTTCCATTCTTCCTTTCTTTTAGGGGGTAATAGGAGGGGTGGGAATGAGTGATTTTTCTTTTCTAAATAATGTAGTCTAGTCATTCAAGTGCCTGTGGGACTGAGTCATTGATACAGTGATAGTCAACAGTCATAGCTATGGAATCAATTACTTGTTGCAAAAGCATTTTGATAGATTAGATAAGCATTAGAAAAAAGTTTTTTAAAAATAAAAAGCAAAATGGTGAAAAGGAAAGTTAATAACAACTGAAACAAATATTTTATTTGGAATGTGATAGTACCAGACACTGTCTTCAGAAATATTTTCAAGACTAGTAAACTTGATTATACTACGAGAAACAATTAACAGGCTAGATTACCCCATGCTTATCATTTATCGGTAAATGATTAACTGGTATGATGTCATTTTATGTCAATAACTGCCATAAATATGCAGAGTAGTAGTTACATTGGTATCATGGAGTGCAATAAAAACACCCTTGGTTATCAAAATACGCATAAATATATTGTACAAAAATGAATCATATTTATTTTCCATGGACATTGCTTGGAATTCTCCTTATGTGTACACATTTTGGACAAGGAGATGGTGAGTAATTCTTGGGGGTGTTCTTTGACACTACTTCTTCACATTTATACCTTCATGCTTTAATAAAATACAGCACTGAGCTATTGTACTAGCTAACATTTGCTTTTATAGGTACAGAGTTAATGTTGCTGCCATGGGTGTCGATCGGTATTCTTGGTTGGGGGGGATGATTGACACAAAATAATGTTCTTGTGGATGGGGATCTTTTAACATTACCCCCACTAAAATCACAAATTAGGACATTTGGGAGTGGTTGATATGCATGGTGTTCTTGGAAATTCCTTCATTGTTGCAGTGTACTGTACTTATATAATTTTTTTGAAAATTCAATTTGTGTTACAAGTAAGCCTATTCTAAACTCATACGAAAGAAAAAATGACAAAAATTGTCTGGACCATGTACAAAGTGATCTGTTTATTAAGCATGATGTACACAACTTCTCTCTTAAATCTAACCCGACTGGCAATATCTTTTTTCTTCTTAACGCAGATGATAAAATGCAGATTCGGACAAATTAGACTAGCACAAATTATACTCTGTGGCCTCTCGTGCGCCATCGGGCTTACCGTCATTTCAGTGGAGCGTTGTGGCCCAGTGGATTAGTCTTCGGACTTTGAAACAGAGGGTCGTGGGTTCGAATCCCAGCCATGGCGTAATTTCCTTCAGCAAGAAATTTATCCACACTGTGCTGCACTCAACCCAGGTGAGATGAATGGGTACCCGGTAGGAAGAAATTCCTTGAATGCTTTGAGCGCCTATAGGCAGCCCAGCTAAAGCCGGGGTAATAATGATAGCAGGGCCCGCTGGGAGAACAGTTTTCGGAACTGAAGCGGCTTCCCTGGGTAAATATACCTGTATTATTATTATTATTATTATTATTTCTTAGACGATTTTAACACGTTTTAAATGCTTTATAAGCGCATGAAACAAAAACAAACATAAAAACAATAAAAACTCAAATGTCATGTTATGATATTTCTCCAACATTTCCTTGAACCATCAGTGTGTAATATCAGCTAATATATGTGTTAAAATGAAATTTACGTACCGCATGAGTGTGCTCATATAGAATGCAAAACTGTCATCCCTTTCCAAACTCAAAAGAGATTTCTTCCCGATTTCTTTTTTAGTTATTCAAGTCCATAACAATAACAAGAATAACATGGGAAAAACATCCGATGTTCATATCCGAAGATACGTTAGAGAGAAATGAATGATTATTCTTTCTGAAACCATTAATTGATTTCACTTATTAAAAAATTGTAATAATATGATCATATTATATTGAGCTCACTGAACCTCAATATTTTCATGAAAGGTATCTGATGGGGTCACATGGTAAAATGTTTAATATTAATTATATCCAACCGCATCCAACAAAAGCACCATACATATGAGCTACTGATCACCAAACGACAATTATGACTTATTTTTAAAAGTGAAATTTTTGCATTTGATATGGGCTCACTCTTTCATGAATATAGGCACCTCATTTCCACATAGATAGGTAATGAGGACATCAATGCTCTCCTGCAAAATATTATTGACCAAAACTTATCGTTCAAGTCAAGGTATTTGGATATACACGTAGGGGTGACTTTCGTTTTGTGCACATCTTCCTTTTGGCATATTAGATATCTGGTCAACCACTTCTTCTGAAAGTATATCTTTTGTGATTTTGTCTCTTTTGGGGGAATGATCGAACAATCTTGAGGGTGATTTGGTTCATCATCATGGAAGGTTTATTCACCTTTCCTTTCCACTGTGGTACTAGTGGTGCCGATTCTAATTTACTTATACAAGCTGTTTCTTTTTCTTGCAGCGGACTTTAAGATTCCTTTCTCATTTCCTTTTCTGCTTTCTTGCTTGGGGTTGCTTGAAAGAAGTTTGTTATTTCGGAATACTTTTTGCGCTTTGCATCCATTTTTAGCCTCAGATATGCCCGCGATATAATCAGGATAATTTGCTCAAGAGCTTTTACATGTTTCATGACCAGCACGTCTTGTTAATTTCGCGCATTGAAATTTGGTTACAATAACTTTTTATGACAGCGATGCCTGGCGATTTACTTATACGTAACAAAAATGAAATGATATTCAAAAGGGTTGTAGATTAAATGGGACAAACATCATGCACTTGGATGTGGAGAGGGGTAAATCTGAGAAAAGTTATTTGTACTTTTTCAAGATCTACCCCTCTGGGATTTATGTCCATGGGGTTTTTCCCGTTTATCTTGCCACCCTTTTACTCCCGTTTATTTTCCACCCTTTTGAATTAATTGATTTATTAAAATTAATTTATTCACCACTGGTGGGATGGAACACCGTATCAACAAAAGTTGTTTTTCGTCGAGTCCTTTTATGTCATGTGTTAAAAAATGTCATATACATAAACATTTCATTCTTTTTCATCTTGAACCTCCACCCATCTGTTTAAAAGTCCTTGAAAAGAATGTTTTTATTTAATAACAATATACACAAATTGCGAGGAAAACAAACTGATTGATGGCATACTATAATCATCAATATAATCATCATGATCAAACTTTTCATTTTTCTATCATCATTATTATAATTTTTCTGCCCTAAATTATTGGGGGGGGGATGATAATACAGGCCATCCCCCTACTTGAAATATTGGGGGGATATATCCCCCCCCCCCATCCCCCCCCCCGTGATCGACACCCATGGTTGCTGCGTGTCCCATGATACTTGTTGCGAGGCCGGGCCTTTGTCATACAAGAATGCTCAAATTAGCAGCATTGTTTTGGGCAAAAACATGTGGCATTGAAGGTTTCACTCCAGTATAGGTAGCATAGTCTTTCAGGGAGAGAGAGAGGGGGGGGGGGGGAGAGGGGGGACGTACAACTAACTGAACTAAAGTGGATAAGCATTACATTCACACATAATAGTAGTATTATATTTGGGTGAGAGCATGTAATATGTCGGTGGTGAGAGAAAGGGATATTGGTCCTTTGAAATGAAAGAATCTCTATTTGAAGCTACGTACTTTGGATGAATTTTGTGCATTTTTTTCGGTCTCTATATGGCCTACTCCTGACTTTATAATATGATCATGCTTATGCAGGGCAGTGCTTAATATAAAAGTCCTGGAGTGACCTCTGGGGGAGAAGAGAGAGAAGATGGAGAGAGTGGGGAAGAACAGAGGGAGACAATAGTCCGGTTTGAGAGGTGTAAGAAGTAATATAGTATCTATTGAAAAGGAGAGGTGAGCTAGGGAGAAATGGAAACTAATATTGGGAGAAATATCAGGATAACAATGGCAGGAGAGTAATTTTGATGGATGACGGCCAGGCCCGCTACTCCCTCGATAGGGCACTGTACGGAATGTCTTGATGCAGGGATGAATTAGTAGACTTGTTAACTGCAAAAAAAGGGGTGAACGCTGCATTTTTTAGTACAAATGTCCCTTGAGTCAAAAGAAAAAGATTCATCCAAAGAGACACGCTGTATCTACCCAGAAGGAAAAACCAGTTCCACTGGACCAGTTAAACCAGTAGAATTTTAACTGATAACTCTGGAAATTGGAACATCGGTTTACTGGTCTAACTGGTCATACTGGTCCAGTTAAAAATTAAACTGGTCATGAATTACTGGAATTTTATACTGGTCTCACTGTGGTCTTCATACTGGTATCCAATTAAAGCTGGTCTTTACTGGTATTTTTACTGGTCCTCGAACTGGTCGAACTGGTCCTCGAACTGGTCCCCGTACTGGTCTTACTGGATCACTTTATTACATGCATTTGATTTGTTATATACCATGGTCAGTGAAATGTGATGGAAAAGATGGTTAGTAAATTAATCTTTCTGCTGTTATTTTAAATGTGATATGTGAAATTACACATTTTCATTGTGAATTAGTTCACAAACTTATTTAGAAAGTTTTTAAACAACAATGAGTGCCATTGCAAGGATATTCCATTGTAAATCCTGATTTTTCTTTTTAAAATAAGAAAAATGCAAATGAGGTAAACCACGTGATCAGCATCATCAGAATTACTGGTATTACTGGTCTTGACCAGTTCAATTTCAAACAATGAATTACTTTAGACCAGTTGACTATATCAGAGGAATATAATCTTGCTTTGATCTTAATCATGATTAAAGGAAATAATTACTTTAATGATAATGTTAATACTTGATAATTATTATGATATTAATAATATTTACAATATCGATAACAATGATAACAGTAATAAGAATGATAACAACAATGATCATAATAATCATAATAATAATAATTATGATAATTATAAGAAGAATGATGATAATTACAATGATAACGATAATAACTTTCTCTGAATTGCAAGATTCATTTTCCATAATTCGTCAAATGATCTGACTTGAAATAAAATCATTATTTATTGGACCAGTAACACCAGTTTGATGAAAATCAATTTAACTGGTATTACTACTTTGCTTCAACTGGAATGCAATTGTTTGAACTGGTCTAGTTGATTTTTACTGGTCCAGTTAAAAATCAACTGGTCCAGTAAACATATACTGGAAACCAGTAAAAATCTACTGGAAACCATTTATTGGACCAGAAACACCAGTTTGATGAAAAACAATTTAACTGGTATTACTAATTGCTTCACTGAACTGGAATGCAATTGTTGGAACTGGTCTCCAGTTGATTTTTACTGGTCCAGTTAAAAATCAACTGGCCCAGTAAAAATATACTGGAAACCAGTAAAATTCTACTGGAAACCAGTAAATTTTGTTACTGGTCTTACTGGTTTTACCTTCTGGGTATGCAAATAAGCAAGTAATTTGCATAAATTTGCATATTATGTCGATATAGTAAAAACAAGTATTTCAGGATATATATTTAACCAGAACTGCCCTAAAGACTTAGGGTAAGAAAGGGAAGAAAATTGTCATAAAATAATTGGGATGTCCTTGTTTATCATTACCTAATTTACATAAATTATGCAAATTATAATTTAAAACAGAGTATTTTTTCATGAATCCTGAACTGTTTTATAAATAACAGCAATTAATACACAATGTCAACATTCTACATGAAAGAGAATATATTAGCGAAAACATCGATATGCTTCATGACAGTATTAGTGTCTTAATTTGCTTAGAAAGAGGGCAAATATGTCAACATGTATGACGTGATATTGCGCTAAAACGAGACCAAAACAACCTCTATGTCACAGCACACTCACGAATCGGACAATAAAGCGATCAATGGTATGTCATTCGAGATAACACAATCTCAACACAATAGTTCCATCGGCTTCTCGTATCGCTTTTGTTGGTGTGTCTCAGTGTCTGCCACACCGTAATCTATGATACATACGGACAAAATGCATTTCGGTATCGGTAAAACACTATTAATTTTGTTTTATTTGTTTCTAATTTGTTTCTCTTGGAAAATTTACAGGAGACATTGCTTTGCAGGCTACTGCTTTAATGAAGCTCTGGCACATGAATCATGACGAATGTACCCCACCTCAATCCATATTTTAACTTTGTTAAAATATATATCTTTTGGAGACCCCGAAGTGGCAAAACTGCATTCCCCGCGGCATTCCCGCTACTTTACAAAACCAGTTTGACTTGCATTATCGACTTGGAAAAGACAGATGTATGAGACATCAGTTAACATGTTTCCTGAAGATAGTTTTTTTTTGTTTATTTAAGCCTACGTCCATGGGAGCCCTCCGAATTCACCCCATCCCCTCTCTGTATTTCGACACTAAATAAAAAAAAATATCGTGTTTTAAAGCCACCGGCAAGGCAAATTGCGTTTTTGGTATAATAAAGCAACTTTTATATCTATATTTCATATTTATCTATATTAATATTATTATTATCATTAATATTATTATTATTATTATTATTATTATTGTTATTATTATTATTATTGTTGTTTTGCAGTTTGTAATAATGCTCTAGCACAGTAAAGGCTATAATTCAACAGGAGCATGCCTAGGATACCCTTTCCCCTTTGGTTTTATGTATTCAAAAATAGTTTATTGTCTTTAGAACTCATATCTTGGAATAGATTGAGGAGAAAATACTCTACAATTGACATGTAGAAGAGCTGTGGTACATTGAAGAAAAGCCACACATAAGCTCTAAAATACCCCTTTATTGATTCCACTCTATGTTAAATTTGAATATTTTTAGAGTCCATTCGGAAGAAAGATACATTTCTACTACACACAGTGAAGCCTCTTTACTTTCTCCTCTTGAAAAAAAAAACATAATAGAAGGCATTGTTTTATATCGCATAAAATAAGTTCGTGTACATGACGGTGGCCTGTCGAAGATGCCCAACCCTTTATTTTGTTTTGACAATATATATTTAGAATATCGTCTAAATGAAGCCCTCATCTGGAAAAGGACACTTATTAAAGGTAGCATCTACATTATATAGAGGAGGCCCGGTACTTGGAAGCGGGAGCTGAAGCACCCGCAAGATTTTTCTGAAGGGGGGGGGGGGGGCTGTGCTGCGTGTGTTATTCTCCATAGACAGCACCCCCTGGAATTCCAGCAGATGTGACAAAACGAAAAAAAGAAACGTTACCAAAAAAAAGCCTTCATTTTGTAATGCAATCCATTTTGTTTATTTGCTTTTGAAAAGCAAAAAAGTTTCAATGTAAAATTTTGGTCCCAAGAAATTTAACAAGCTTCAGCCCCCTCTTCCCAGTGCCAGGGCCTCCTCTGTATAATGTAGATGCTGCCTTAAATAAGTGCCCTTTTCCAGATGAGGATTTCATTTAGACGATATTCTAAATATATATTGTCGAAACAAAATAAACGGTTGGGCAACTTCGACACGAACTTATTTTATGAGATATAAAAACAATGCCTTCTATGTTTTTTTTTTCAAGAGGAGAAAGCAAAGAGGCTTTACTTTGTGTAGTAGAAATGCATCTTTCTTCCGATCGGGCTCTAAAAATATTTAAATTTAACATAGAGTGGAATCAATAAAGGGCTGTGTGGCTGTTCTTCAATGTACCACAGCTCCTCTACATGTCAGTTGTAGAGTATTTTCTCCTCAATCTATTCCAAGATATCAATACAAACAAAAGTAATCTTTTAAGAGTTCTAAAGACAATAAACTATTTTTGAATACATAAAACCAAAAAGAGAAAGGGTATCCTAGGCATGCTCCTGTTGGGTTATAGCATTTACTGTACTAGAGCACTATTACAAATGGCAGAATAATAATAATAATAATAATAATAATAATAATAATAATAATAATAATAATAATAGTATAATATCAGAAGAAATATATCAACACCTGGACGATCAAGACATACTACCATGGGAACAGAAGGGATGTAGAAAAGGAAGTAGAGGAACAAAAGAACAACTATGCATCGACAAAGGAATTATGAAAGACAGCAAGAAAAGAAAAACGAACCTCGCAATGGCATGGATTGACTACAAGAAAGCATACGACATGGTTCCACACTCTTGGATCATCGAGTCTAGGGAAATGTTAGGGGTACCAGACAATATCAGAAGGTTCCTCATTACAAGTATGACGAGATGGAGAACTAAGTTGGAAAGTAATGGTGAAGTGCTTGGAGAGGTTGGTATCAAGAGAGGAATCTTTCAGGGAGATATAGTCTATCTCCATTGCTGTTTGTGATGGCAATGACACCATTAACTAAGGTACTCAGAAGATCCAGGCTAGGATATGAGTTCAAGAGCAAGGCAAAAATCAACCATCTATTATACATGGACGATTTGAAGATGTTTGGTAAGACACAAAGTGACTTGGAGTCTCTCATCAACACTGTGCGGATCTACAGCGAAGACATCGGTATGCAGTTCGGGTTGGATAAATGTGCAATGATTACTCTCATGAGAGGTAAGCCAGCCAATGACAACAACTTCCAGATGCCGAACGGAGAAGAGATCAGATCAATCGAAGGCGGTGGTAGCTATAAATATCTCGGAATATTAGAGGCAGATCAGTTGAAACATCAAGAAATGAAGAAGAAGATTGAGGCAGAGTATATCAGGAGAATTCGGAAGGTGCTCAAATCCAGACTAAATGCTGGAAACATGGTGAAGGCTGTTAACACTTGGGCAGTAGCCCTAGTGAGATATGCTGCTGGCATAGTTGAATGGAACAAGCTTGAACTCGAAACCCTGGACAGGAAGACAAGGAAGTTGCTAACTATGCATGGGATGTTTCACCCAAAATCTGATGTAGATAGACTTTATGTGTCAAGAGAGAAGGGATGACGTGGTCTGGCTGGAATAGAGGATACTGTAAGATATGAGGAACAAAGCCTATACTGCTATATTGAAGGCCAGATGGATAGCATCATGACGGCAGTCAAAGAGTCGATGAGGAAAGGAAAGGATTTGACAGCGAAACAGCTGAAGGCTGATCAAAGGAAAATGAGACTGGAAGGATGGAAAGAGAAGGTGATGCACGAGCAGCATTTAAGACAGACAGAGGAGTTTGCTGGACCAGAGAGTTGGCAGTGGCTGAAACGAGGAAGTTTAAAGAAGGAGACGGAAAGTATGCTAGTTGCTGCTCAGGACCAAGCAATTAGAACAAATTACCGAAGAGCCAAAGTTGAAAAGGAGCATACATCTCCCTCATGTAGAATGTGTCATGACAAAGACGAAACGGTGTCTCATCTGGTGAGTGAATGCAGCAAAATGGCACAGACAGAGTACAAAGGAAGGCACGACAGAGTAGCAGCTGCAGTTCATTGGGGTCTGGCCAAGAAGTACCATTTACCCCATGCGGAAAAATGGTACGAACATCGGGCAGAGCCTGTAGTAGAGAACGACGATGTAAAACTTTTATGGGATTTTAATATCCAGACAGACAAGGTCATTGAAGCTAGACGACCAGACATCGTTCTCTTAAAGAAGAAGGAAAAGGAATGTCTCATCATAGATATTGCGATTCCGGGAGACGTACTGCAGAGCTTGGCGTAAAGAGGAGGAAAAGATACAGAAGTATAACGATCTGGCATGGGAGCTGAGAAGGATATGGAAGGTGAAGACGAAGGTGGTACCAATAGTCATCGGAGCCTTAGGAACAGTGACAACAAGACACAGAAGCTTTCTGGCTGTTCTAGGAGTGGAGGTGTCCTTACTCATATCTTACGGAAGGTCTTGAATTAGAAAGAGAAGTGAACAATGAGAAGAGGACCCATTTGATAGAATATAGAACAATAACCCTAGATTTCTGGAAGAAGTCCGGTTGCTGTTTAATATACCAACAGAACATCAAGTTGTGGACAATGGAAATAATAATAGTAATAATAATAATAGTAATAATAAAAATAATAATAATAATAATAATAATATTAATAATAATTATAATAATATCAATAATGAAGAATGTAAATATAAAAATATAGATATAAAAGTTGCTTTATTATACCAAAAACGCAATTTGCCTTGCCGATGGTTTTAAAACACGATATTTTTTTTTATTTAAAGTCGAAATACGGAGAGGGGATGGGGTAAATTCGGAGGGCTCCCGTGGGCGTAGGCTTAAATAAAAAATAAAAAAAACTTTCTTCAGGAAACATGTTGACTGATGTCTCATACATCTGTCTTTTCCAAGTCGATTATAAAAGTCAAACTGGTTTTGTAAAGTAGCGGGAATGCAGGGGGATGCAGTTTTGCCACCTCGGGGTCTCCAAAAAGATATATATTTTAATAAAGTTAAAATATGGGTTGAGGTAGGATACATTCGTCATGATTCATGTGCCAGAGTTTCATTAAAGCAGTAACCTGCAAAGCAATGTCTCCTGTAAATTTTCCAAGAGAAACAAATTAGAAACAAATAAAACAAAATTAATAGTGTTTTACCGATACCGAAATGCATTTTGTCCGTATGTATCATAGATTACGGTGTGGCAGACACTGAGACACACCAACAAAAGCGATACGAGAAGCCGATGGAACTATTGTGTTGAGATTGTGTTATCTCGAATGACATACCATTGATCGCTTTATTGTCCGATTCGTGTGTGCTGTGACATACCCTGATAGCAGAAACTGGTAAAAATGACGTTATATTTACGTCATTTTTACGACAAGTCTCACGTCATATTGACGTCGTTTTATCACGTCTTAAAGACGGGATCTTGCACCCGCGAATAACGTCATTATGACGTCGTATATTGACGTCATTATGACGTCTCCAAGAGTGACTACGACGTCTTAATGACGTCTTTGCAACGTTTTTACAACGTTTTCCTGACCAGTATCAAGGGTCAGATTGACGTCGTGTATTGACGTGATTATGACGTCTTCGAGAGTCAACCACGACGTCTTAATGACATCCGTGCAACGTGTTCCTGACCGGTTTTAGACGTCATATTGATGTAATTATGACGTCTTTTAAAGTCATCTACGACGTCTTAATGACAACTTTGCAACGTATTCCTGACCAGTTTTAGACGTCATATTGATGTTATTATGACGTCTTTATAAGTCAACTACGACGTCTGAATGACGACTTTGCAACATATTGCTGACTAGTAATAGACGTCATATTGACGTCGCATATTGAAATGAATATGACGTCTTTTGGAGTCAACTATGATATCTTAACGTATTCTGACGTGATAATGACCTAAAGATTAAATTCTACATGCAATGTACATACACACACCACTTCAAAGACCTTGTCATTGAGGATTATCTATATTTTGTGAATACTGAGGTGGTCTGACAATGTCCAGCATTCCCAGTAACAATATAATGATCCTCCATGCCAGGGCCTTGCATAACTTGTCTCAGTCTCAAGAACATGACCCCCCCCAAAAAAAAAGAATATATATACAAAAATGGAAAACGAAATCAAATACATGTACGCATTTCAATTACGCAATCGTGGCAAACATTCTATTAATAAATAAAAGTTGCATAACATATTACCAGCAAAAAAAAAAAAAGGAAAACAAAAAGTTGAAAAATCTAAATAGATTGAAAAAAAAAAAACTTTTCTATGAAAATGCAGTATTAGGGTCAAAGGAATGAAATTACAATGTTTGTTATTCCAATACATACAATTGTACATGTATAAATACACATTAATACATAACAGAGGCATAATGATCTCCAAGAATAAAGCTTTTTCATTGAAATAATAATTAAATATACCTTCAACTTTAGACAACTATGTAATGTAGGTAAAAATATATGTAAAAAAAAAAAATACCTGAGTTGGAATAATTTCAGGATTTATGGAAGTTCGCATTTGGGTGAAAGAATCATACATGTACATTAATTCTTATGAAAAGTTTGGGTTGTATTACACTATCACTTAGGGGTAAAAGACAGTAGTTGCAGCAAACAATTATTTCTTCGGAAAGTCTTTTAAATTAAGGTTAATTGTCAAAATATTGTACATAATCTAGATCTGGGCTCGTCTTACAAAGAGTTACGATTGAACGATCAATCATAACTCTATGGAAATCCATCAGTGTCAATTTTTTTCTACGAAAAATTTGCACAATGTCCTTTGTATGCAAAAAGAAGCGCAGCGAATTTTTGAGAAAACAATGAATGCATGAACATACATCATAGCTAGAAAATATTTTGAACAAACATGCTTAATAGATGTTAACATTGCTGACCGTCCATAGTTGCGATTGATCGGATCAATCATAACTCTTTGTAAGACGGGGCCCTGGTAAATTATTGTAAACTTGTATCTTTGTAAAATCATGAATTTTGAACTTAAAATCAATAATTCTGATGATCACTAACACAGAAAAGCATATGTGGGACAGGACAGTGTATTATGATTGATTCGAAAAATACCCGACATTTGATAGAATTACATGCTTATTTTGCTCATTTCTCAGCAATTACACATTTTCTTCCCGAGCTATTTGGCACACATCTTTTATATATACATACACTTTGCTGGTGATTGTGTTGGATTCTGTTCGAACTCATTTTAAGATAGTTACTACTAGAGGTGGGCTATTAAGGCAACTATGTAGTAGGAAAAAATATACTGTATGTAAAAAAAAAAAACCTGAGTTGCAAAGTTTTCAAGATTTATGGAAGCTTGCATTTGGGTGAAAGAATCATACATTAATAAGTCTGATGAAAATAATTTGTGGAACTGTTGTATTACACTATCACATAGAAGGAAAAGACAGTAGTTGCAGCAAACAATTATTTCTTGAGAAAATCTATAAAATCAAAGTTAATTGTCAATATATTGTACATTATCTACATTTGGTTCATTAATGTAAACTTGTATCTTTGTAAAATCATGAATTTTTTAACTTAAAATCGATAATTCTGATGATCGCTCTAAACACAGAAAAGCATATGTGGGACAGTGTATTATAATCGATTCGAAAAATACCTGACATTTGATAGAATTACATGCTTATTTTGCTCATTTCTCAGCAATTACACATTTTCTTCCCTACATGTAGCTACGTAGGCTTTTTATGTGAGCTGAGAGATTTCATACCAGATTTCCTATGCTTGATAAAGTTCTTAAAATAGTCTGTGTATCAGCATAGCATGTGTTCAGTGTTTTGAACCCACTGGAAATTGTGCATCATATCTTTATGTATGGAAGTCATTTTGCGTCTGCGGTCTCCATGGTTTTTTTCAGGATCTATGTGTTGACTAGACCAGTCCCATATTGATATTTTCGTGCTGTGTCACTTTCGAAGGCCGTCTCTAATTGGTTGACTGGTGAGTTGGCAGATGCACAGCCTATCCCACTTTTCGATTATATCATTACGTAATCTCTAACAACATGTCTAAGATATCCACCAGATCAAGAGGCCGCTTGCACTCGGCTAACGCATGTACACAATCCTCTGTTTCATCATTAACTGGATCTAAACAAAGCCCAGCATACCTAGATCATATTGATACAGTCGTTCAAAGAGCGGTGGCCGTGTCAATGGAACGCGATAGACAAAAACTCAATGATGATATGGATAAGCGCGAAAATAAATTGCGTGAAATTCTTGATGAAAAGCTCACTCGTCTACACGCTCTTGAAATATCTATCGATACTAAATTGAAGCAACTTCATGATTTTGAAAAATCGGTTTCTGATAACATGACTAACACCATAATGCTTTGTCAAATAGGCTTGACCACATCGAACAGTACTCCTGTCGCAATAATATCCGTATCCGTATGAGATGTACGAAATGTAGCAAAGCAGATTGGTATCGATCTTACTCCATGTGACATTGATCCATCCCATCACCTTCACCGACCAACTAGCAGTCATGATGTTCAACCCCAAGGATCATACCCCGGCGTGGCCCTGTAATGCCAACTTAGCAGCTCCACCAGTCAATGTGAAATTCACTTCATACAGGCCGAAAAGAACGATGATGAAAAATAGAATGAAAATGCTCAGGAACAGATGACTGGGTGCAGGCAGGCAAGGCACTTCAGATGGGATGAAAATTTATTGGCAGGACACCTTCCGTTTCAAAGTACAGCATCTACAAAAATAACAGAAGAGGAGAAACATAAAAACCTTTTCTACATAAACTATTTATTAATCTTCATTAAAAACTAGATGGTTTCAATATTAATTTTCAATTTATTTTAAATGATTAAAAAACGATGTGGGGTTTGTTACATAATTTATACTTCAAATATAAATACATGTATGTAAAGTCAAGTCGGGGGGGGGGGGGGCATGATGCCCTCAAGACCTTAAACCATCTCTGTATAAGGAATGAAATTTTAGAATCAATTTATTTGACACATAAAACATATTATTTTTTTTATAATTATGATTTTAATTCATGCCTTTTTTTATGTGTTTTAAATGGTTATGGGGTCACCAGGACTGTCAGGACTGAGAATTCGAACTTCGAGGCCGAAATACAGCCATTCCCTATGCCTGATTTGGCTGAAATTCAGGTCAAGGATCAATTAAATATATATTTTGCAAAAAAAATCCGACAAATTTTGAGGTGGAATTAGTTTTCTGGCATCGCGAGATCGACCAATGCTAAATTTTATTAGCGCCAATTTACCATCTAAACTTGTCATTGAAATTAGAACGTCCAAACTGATCCACTGCGTCAGCCTGGAATCTAGTACCAGTACTAGCACAATCAATCAGCTATGCATGTGCACCAATTCTGTATTTCTTGCAAACGTACGTCACTTGAGTTAAAGTTCATGTCATTGCATTATATAGCGTTGGAATTGTAAGAAAGTGATCCTTCAAAATTGTTACCTTCCTACGATACGAGTACAAATTGGACAAATTAAATGTTTGCCCCAAAATTATTGTGGGAAAGGTGGATTTTCTAGGGAAATCCATCTTAGTGTACAAAGTTCTACAGGCAACAGAGACTTGTCTAGGCTCCATGAATGATAATACAATGAAAAAATGATAAAAATATCACAGAGTCCTTGAAGTACAGTCAGGACCATTGACAGATTATAAGGTGCCCCGAGTTTGTACACACCCAAATCTGCGTGATTCTGATAATAGAGATTCCCAATGATCCCAAACAAAAAAATAAGCTTGACATCTGAAATAGCCTTCTTACTTACCTACTGCCCGATGCCTCCTAGCATGTAGGGCAGCAACGAAGGATCTCCACTCCTGGCATCCGGCGATTCTGGGCCTTCTTCTGGAAACTCCCCCAGGCCAGGTCATATTCACCGACTTCATTTCCTCCTCAACTCCTCATGTGTGACACCGAGACAGGTGGTTATGTGTCTCCCTCTCTTTCTCCTGAAATGTCAAACAGATCTATTCATTAAAAATCTTACTCAAAATGGTGCTTTTGGTAGAAAAATAATGAATATAGGGCATTTCATGTGACGGCCTTAACCCTTATGAAACTGGGGGGGGGGGGTTAATTTGACCCCCCCCTCAACAAATTTCATCACTATGCTGTCGCGCAAAATTTTTTGATCGCGCCGCTCACTGACTTTTTACTTTCAAGTCTCGCGCAAATTTTGAGACCAAATTTGTGATGCCCAAGTACACGGTTACGACATTACGCAACATTATGTAAGTGCATGTCAGACCCAAAATTGCTCATAAACATGATTTCATGTACAATCCAATGCAAATTGTGTATTTAGCCAAAATTCATAAATTTATCATTATTTATACTTTTACTGATTAAACTTATACCCCTTTATACCCCTCGTAAAATCGGAGGAGGACCAGAGTTATCCGCATTATGTTGATGCTGCAATTATCCGCATAATAGCAGCATCGGGACAAGATTTTGAGTTTATAAACGTATTTCCAAATAATGCGGATAATTGCCATGGTGCGGTCACAAGGTCACCCTTTTCCAACACAACCGCATCGGAGGGGGCGTGTCCAGTTGTCATGACGATTATCCGCCTTTTTCAGGACGGGCGCTCGTAAAAATAATGCGGATAATTTTCGGAGTTTGTGAACGCAATTTTTATTGAATTATCCGCATTACTATTAGGCGGCTAATTGGAGGATAGGTTTATGAAAGGGGTATTAATTAATTTTGCCTTGTTTATGATTAGAATTAGGTCTGGAACGATTTCCATCGAAAATACAATAAAAAACAAAAAGTAAAAAAACTAAGAAATACATAATAAAAAAAATAAAATACATAAGAAATCGGTCTTGGTACCAGAATTTTTTTCATTCAAAATTGTTAGGAATGCTATAAAGAATATTTTCACCCAAAAAAATAGCATTCTAGGAGCTTTAATTAGTGAATCAGAGCAAAAAGTATGATTTCATGAATAAATTAGCATTAATTAATTCATATTAAAAAAAAATATATGAATTCAGTGAAATTTACCAATGCAACTATGTAGATTATGTCATTCTCTACCATCATGCAAATTTTCGCTGTGAACGCGCAATCCGCGGCTGAGATCTTATAACTTATAACTAAGGGGGGGGGCAATAATGCCCCCCCCCCCCCCCCCCCGGGAATGACAAGAATCAAAATACCCTGGGAGATTTAGGGTTTATTGTCAGTATATCATCGAGGATCTACATGTTGATCTGGTACAGTTACATAAACTGAACTTTGTGAAATCTTGAAATCTACGCTGAAAAATGTTCACACTGAAGATCACCAACACAGATAAGAGCACGTGGGACAGTGTATTATTATTGCTCTGACTGAATGTCAGCCAGACGCTTGACCCGAATCCTGTGCTTTTTTTGCTGATTTCTCAGCAATTACACAATTTCTTCCAGAATCCTTTGCCACCTTTGGCACATATATTATTTATAAATATAGACAGACACTTTGGTGGTCATTTTCATTGGATTCTGTACGAACTCATTTTGATATCGTTACCACAACTGGCATTTACCTTAATCTGTGTGCAGACTTGGGCCCTGAGGCTGAGCCCACCAGCGCAGCCTGTCCTATACAGCATGCCGGCGCTCCCCGCAGCCACCCCGGCCGGGCAGTGTCAGTGCACGAAATCTAAAGCCAATGGTAAGCTAGCTACGGTACGTAGCTGCAAGCCGCGCTCCGAAAAGAATTAAAATCTTAGAAAATTGTTATCTAACTTACTGTTTGGTCTACTGCGAATGCCTTCGAAGTCGTTGTCCAAATCTGACCCGTGTTCTTAAAGTAGTAGAACTATTACGGCCATCTTCGTCGCACTTAATTCTCGATCCAAAATTAGGCTGCATGCATCATTTAACGGCGGAAAACGGGCACATACCGCACCTTTTTCAAATGATTGTGACTTGCCAGTTGCATGCAGTGCAGCGCGCATGCGCAGGCCCGCATGCGCAGGCCCGACGCCCGGTGAATTAATTCTGCGGATCATGAATTTTTTTATGAGCCCGGGGGTGGGGGGGGGGGGGGGGGTTGAGCTGTTGAGCTAACTAGTTAGGGGGTTTGCATGACACCGGAGCATGACACCAATTACGAAAAAACAGTTTTAAAATAGATACACACTTCTTTGACATATAAAGCTTCCTCTTGTTTGGTTTGGTTGGCAACCAGTTAAGAAATTATTATTTTTGCCACTGCTTTTGAAGCTTTTTTTTCTTTGAAGAATGATATACTTTACCTTAAAAAAAAAAATTATGTACTATTTTTTTTTTAGTTTTACTTTTCCTTTTCTAAATAGAAATAGCCTTGCTAACATGGCAATTAAGGTTGAAAAAATGGCAAAATAGTATGTGGCTTTGAAATTAAACTTGTAAATTTCCTCGTCGTTGATTGGTAAATAATTGATGTCATAATCACGTCATAATGTGGTCATATGAAAACGCAAATTTCTTTGTCGTTGTTTGGTAAATAAATGATGTCATAATCACGTCATAATGTGGTCATATAAAAATGCAAATTTATTTGTCGCAGATTGGTCAATAAATGACGTCGTAATCACGTCATAATCTGGTCATATAAGAAGCAAATTTACTTGTCGTAAATTGGTCAGTAAATGACGTTAAAATCACGTCATAATCTGGTCATATAAGAAAGCAAATTTACTTGTCGTAAATTGGTCAGTAAATGACGTCGTAATCACGTCATAATCTGGTCAAATAAAAATGCAAAAGAAAGTTGCCATTCTAAGTCGTCAAAATTACGTCGTAAGAACGTCATAGATACGACGACATGACGAGTATTACCACTTTACGATCAGTTAATGACGTCATTACGACCGTGTCTGCTATCAGGGTAAGAGGTTGTTTTTGGTCTCGTTTTAGCGCAATATCACGTCATACATTTTTGACACATTGCCCCCCGCATTGCCCTCTTTCTAAGCAAATTAAGACACTAATACTGTCATCCCGACTGTCATGAAGCATATCGATGTTTTCGCTAATATATTCTCTTTCATGCTTTCATGTAGAATGTTGATTTTGTTTATTAGTTGCTGTTTTTTTTAAACAGTTCAGTATTCATGAAAAATACTCTGTTTTAAATTATAATTTGCATAATTTATGTAAATTAGGTAATAATAAACAAGGATATCCCAATTATTTTATGACATTTTTCTTCCCTTTCTTACCCTAAGTCTTTATTTCCAATTTTAGGGCAGTTTTGGTTAAATATATATTCTGAAATACTTGTTTTTAATATATCGACATAATGCATAATATGCAAATTTATGCAAATTACTTGCTTATTTGCATAGATACAGCGTGTCTCTTTGGATGAATCTTTTTCTTTTGACTCAAGGAACATTTGTGCCAAGTGGGACATTTGTACTAAAAAAATGCAGCGTTCAACCTCTTAACAAGTCTACTAAATAGTTGACCCTTTTTCTATATGCATAAAACGTATCAGGAACCTGCCCATAATAACAAACTCTTCATAATTTTTGTCTTTGGTTTGGGCGGGTTTTCACTGAATTGCACATTTCTATTCAGAACGTGATAGGGTGAAATTAAGACCAGTGTTTGCTCACTTGGCTGCGCTGAACCATTGGATATGAGTCACCAATTCTTATTTATTAATGTTTGTGCATTGTGACTGCATAGCGCATGATAACAGCGAGAGTTTTTACGCTGATCAACAAAGTTACCGGTACGTGCCTTTGAGTTTGGGCTAATTACGAATTACGCCATTGTCCGGTATATAACTAAGGATTAACAGCTGTCTGATTTCGTTGTACTGAATAAGGGCAAATAATTGTCGCTTTAAATTCTTTCAAGTAAAAGTCAAAGTCAGAGTGAAGTTATATAAGATGAAGCGGCTGTATTCTAAAGGGTTTTTAGTGTTTTACACTCTCCTTGTGCTGTATTCAAAAGGTAAGTAGACCTACTGTATTGGTATATTGATCTACCTCTAACCATGGAGCTAACCACTATCTCTTTCCTAATCGTTGGAGCTGGTAGGAGTGGTACTGGTGTGCGCGGATGTATGAGAGAGTGACATCCTGTTCTGTCGGCCTCGAATCCCTTGGAATACACTCATGGTGCCATTTAACTGAAACTGCAGCCAGCTAGCCGCTAGTACTTTAAACTTGAAAATTATGGACCCAAGTTAGATATTTTCCAAAAAACTGACATATTGTATTTGTATGTATGCAAAAATCACGTGGTAATCACTTCTTCAGATTACATCTGCCTCCTTCAGGGTTGAAGATTCTTGCACTTCCACAGGAAAAGATTCCTCAATACTGTAGGTTAATTCTTATTCTTTACCTTTGAGTCAAGTTTCAAGATTATTGTATCCCTGGCCTAGGGGAGCCCCTTTCTGCACCGGACAGACAGGACGATGCCTGGATGGTGTCATAGAATTAGGGACAGGATTCGGGTAACCTTCTTACTTTTTAGAATAATATAAACAATAAGAAGAAAAAAACTCAGGTAAAAAAGTATACTTCTAAAATGGGAGGGTAAAGATTAAGGAACAAAAAGTTAGATATAGCTCTATCTCAATTTTCAAAATATATTTGAAAAAAAAAATTGAAAAAAAAAAAAAAATTCCTAATTTTTATATAAGAAGTTCAATAGTCGAAATTTGATGGATTTGCAAAAATCATTACCAACCAACCACCTATTAGACCAAAAGCTTCAGTCTCTGTATCATTGGCTCTGCACCCATGGGGATGATAGCAAAATGTCAGAAATTGTTAAATAAATCCCCAGAAACGACGGTTATTCCTGTCTAACCACCTAGTAGCTCTTGAGGTTCAAGCAGAAAAGGACCTTGGGCTTGGGTTACCAGTAATAGTTAGACTCGAAGCTTTCTTTCAATGACCAAGTTTGATTAACAAGCCGCATTAAAGTGTAATAGAGTCAGAGGAATTGTTAGCCTCTAGATGTCAGATTTTAGGAGGTGTCCATTCAGTTAATTAATTGGCTGTTCCCATCCAAAAGTCCATTTTGTTATACTAGTAAGTTGCATGCTTTGAACTGTTGTTGAATCTGAACTAATAGATCTAGATGATCTACATTCACTGATACAGAACAATTTTTTATTCAAATCAAAAGTTTTGGTAAATTCCCTGGTCAATATTCAAAGGATTTAGTCCTCATTGATACTTTGTACTTTTGTCCTAAAACTGTTAATTTTTGTTGATGATATGAATATAAAAGTGTTTGAGTTGATTTATTTTACATGAACATTCATGTTGGCTGGGATCCTGACCAAATTCTAATTTATTCATACCCATTTCTAAAGCAGAGAATGGGGAAAGGATTTAATGTTTGTAGCTTTATATGCAATAAGTGATCATATCTTAAGGGGTTTTTTTAAGGAAAAATATGGGCTATATATATATATATCCTCAAATTATATAAAATTTAAATGAGTATTACAAGATGGAAGAGATTTGATGTTAAATACATGTACTGTACATCTTGTAAGACTCGGCAGGAAGATTATACTTAATTATAATTCAAAATTCATATTTTTTCAAACCTGTGTCAAAGCTTGAAACATGCTTGTAATACCACTAATGCTAATTCATTATTTTAATTGATTTATAATTTCACTTTGAGTGCAGGTGTATAATGGCACAGAATCAGATCTATGCAGTCAAGTCAAACCTTATTTCATGATCACAGGAAGTAATGGAAAAGTCATTTGAAATCTGTTTGTCATGCATTGCATTTAACGATTACACAACTGACTTCTCTCCAATAATTTTCAAAAAAAGAGTACAATCAATTTGAATGAATTTCTTATGAAAAGAAACTATAAGATATTTCTGAGGTTAATTTTGACAAAATTATCCAGAGTCAGTGACCTGAACAAACTGAACCAGGAAATTAATAAACTCAATGAATGTATAGAATTGATGGTACTCTGCACTTTCTGATAAATTAATAAAATACAAATTATTTGTGTATACATGTGCATTATGTGAAACTCAATCTAAATCACACACTACTTTTCGGCTTGTCTCGTGAATGGAGTGATTTTGACAGATATGCTTTTCACACTGCATTTACTTAACCCCATACTATAATCCCAGACTATCCTTAACCCCATACAATCTTTATTTTTTTTTGGTTTCACACTGTCTTTCTTAACCCCATACTATTTGATTAGCCAGGGTTAACGCCTTAACCCGGGACTATCGTACAGCTCATGAATATTGATGATTTTTGCCACACAGAGCATGATTAACTTGCAATTTCGATTTCTGTGATTGGCTAATACTTAGCCCAGTTTCGTTTCACATTGCATCTCTTAGCACCACAATCGTGGTGCTAGCACCGCAATAAACCGGCTAACCCTGCTCTCATATCGAAAACTTGCATACAGTGTACCGGACATGTAAAAACATAGCAGACGACGTTTGCAGACCTCGCGATCATCGTATGACTAGTGGTGCAGAATGTTCCATTGCGGCTTTATGGGGGAAATAGCATTACAGAGGGATAAAATGTATACACAAATAATGTTTCAGCGTAATTTTTTGTGTCAATTTCATAAATTATCATTGTTTGAACATTTAAAATGTCTTTATAAAGTGAAAGGAATAAGCAAAACTTAATTTTCAGACTTACCTAGATGCAGTGGTAAGCTAGGAAGCACCCCTCGTATACATAATGGACCCGTCACAATATCCAGAGACATATCCAACTTTCACAGAATAAAATTGATTTTTGTTGGCAAAAATAATGGTATCTGATATATTTATCTGATATATTTATATCCATAGTTCGGACTGACAAGGTATATATATTTATATATTCCTAAAAAAATGTTCAGCACTATTTGGAAAGAGCTAGAAAACCGCTGTGACTCGAACAACACACCAACGTACACAAAAGCTCTGTCCAGCCCTATATATGTTGAATGCACGTCGAGTGTAGGTTTGCTCTTCGGACATATCACTATCACAAAGAAAATCTCCTCTGATTTGATGATAAAAGTGCCCTATTTCCTTATTAACCAATCTCCATGGTTCTTTCATGAGTATTTGCCTTACAATGTGCCCTTTATTATAATCTTGGCAGAAATTCTTGATATCATCACCCACCGATGTGACGACGGATGTAATCCACCCGGGTACTATAAAAATGTCCCCTAACCCATTATCCCAATACATATTCCTGACTATGGATGGTTTTGAGTGATTTTAATGTAATAATTAAAGTGCCATATTTCCCACCAACTGAATGTAAAAAAATTATGGTCATCTGATAGAAGAAGTTGTTAACATTCATTTCAGGGGGGCGGAAATTCTATCTGAATCAAAGCTTGTCCTTGATACACATTTGTTTGTGAAAAAAGGGTATGATGCAAGGGAATTCTGCGTGTTATAAGGGTGCGCGCGTGCAGCGAGGACCTTCTGTCCGCTAGTTTTCCATATGTTGCAGGGCCAGATAGTACCATACTATTTCCTATGCTAGCCCATATTGCTTAAATGTAGTGTGAAACCGAAGTTGGCTAAGCTTAAGCCCGGGAAATTGGTAGGACTAAGACCCCTTAGCCCCACCAGTTTCCCGGGGTTATCGAAAATATGTGCAGTATGAAAAGCATGGTACAATAAAAATAAATGTTAGAATTAGGTATCAAATGTATTGACAGTAAGGCTCATTGTTGTGATAGTAAAAATGTACTTCAGATGATCATTCTTAGAAATTATGAAACTGGTTCAACAAAAATGTTCTCTCTGTGTAGACAGTTAAAATTGGAGTATATAAATATGAAAGGATTCTATTTTGAAATTAGATTTCGAATGGGAATTGAACTACGAACTATACAAGTTAGGTTTAAATCCATCTAATTTAGTTAGAACCAGACAAAAATTATTTTTAATAGAAATTAGATTATTATTTTCATTATTTTGACTTTCAATTAAATGCTTTACTGTTTTCTATTGGTTGTAGATCATCTATTTTGAAGAATTGTAGTTATAAGATCTAGATTACATGTACATCCTCAACTTTTACCCATAAAGCCTTAAAGGCCTTTCTTTAAGTTCTCTTATTTCATTTCATATTTGCATGTATTTGTGTATTGGCATATTATGTGATAATCGTGTATGTAATACTTTGTAAATATCTTTTTATTGAAATGAAATAAATGGATTCAATCAATCAATCAAATCAGTCTAGTGCTAATGAATGACTGGAAAGGATTAAATCAATTCAGAATGATATGAGCTTCTTATCTTACATTCTGGATGTATACGATGCAGGGCCCTCCTGGGCATAAACGCATCCGGTACTTGACCTGAATTTTGCCGGGACCGGCACGTGCAATACACCGGGTGAATACCCTACTCTTTGATGAATAGTGTACTGGTTTTAACGTGCATAGGTTGTGACTCTCCTATACACACGGGACCAACATTTGCTTCCTTTCCGATGCATTTCCAACTGCATTCACACCTGCACTGAATAAAGTGGTGAGGCACGCTAACACACAACGCTATAGCATCAGACTTTTTTTTTTGTTAGACACGTTTTGGCATGAGCGAGATTTGAACCCCTCACGTTGAGATCTACGATCTTATCCGAAACATACGCTGTAACTGACTGAGCTACGCTGCCTCCCTAACATTTGTTTGACTCTCAGCATATAATTAAGATTTCTGCCATATACATTTTATTTCATTTGATTTTTTCATGTGTTTGATGATGGTGTGTGCACTGTTCATGTTGAATGAATATATTTTTTGTAATAATAGTACAATTATCGGCCTGAACCACACAGGCTTTGTTTAATCTGATCATCTGTAAAAGCTCTATGATCTGATAGGTCATACATCCTATTATTCAGACAGGAAATGAGTTGCTACTATTATGCCATTGCGTTTGACCTATAACCACTGACTCTTTATATCGTTCACTGGTACATGTACATGTGTAGGTACATCCATGGAAGCCTTTTACTTAGGGGCAAGAGTGGGAAACACAGGTGATAATACTGGTTAATAGTTAATACCACCTCAATAAATTTTTTTTGAAAATCAGAAATAGTTTCAAAGTGCAGGGAAATACTTCTAAATATACTTCTTGAATATTTGCAGGTATGCCAGGTGTTCCTCAAGCATACAGTATTCTAGGCTTTCTCGCATTCCAAGTATTTCCCATCTGGTTGGGAAATATTTAAATTTCCTGGGAAATTGCCAAACCTACAAGGGAATTAAGGCATAGTCTGTTAACTCTCTTATCTTTATCACTAACAACCATGGTAACAATTTTCTTACCTCTTGAGTATCTTGGACACAGACTTAACGTTATGAGTTTAGGGTTGTTATTTGTTTAGTATGTTATCCAGGGTTGCAAATAAAAATAATGCATGCACACATTAATTGGATGAAAACATATAGATGTGCCCATTAATTCCACAACCTCCTTTCAATCTCCCCTCCATTTTAATAGGTCCAAACTTTATCCCTGAATAACTTGATGTGGAGGGAAGAAAACAGAGATCCTCCCAAATGTTCATATATTTAATCATGGACTCTGGAGAGTAATTCCCAGGGTGCACAGACTAACCCTTTTCTCGTGGATAATACCATTCCATGATAATACTATAGGCCTACATAGGATAGACAGACATAATTGGATTAAACATTCTGAGTAATACTTTTGGAAGAAAACAAATGAAATTTTGTCATTTAAAAAAAAATTATTTATGTATTTATTGAATGTGTTTTGGAGTGTAACACAGTGTACATTGCAATGACATAATCATCTTGCCAGTTTGAAATTGCTAAATATATGCTTCCACCCGGAGGGGCCACTTCCATTGACGAGTGGATACCATGCGTGACCACGGGGTCTTGGAAAGCACCCTAAAACACGTATTTTCCATATTCTGAAAATGCACCCCTTAACAAGTATTGGCGTGTTAAACCCTACCCTTAACAAGTATTGGAAACAAATACTATTGGCAAGTATTCCCAGAACTGAGCCCCTAAACAAGTACAGCGATGTATTTTCCATATTCTGAAAATGCACCCCTTAACAAGTATTTGAAACAAAACGATACTCTTTGCAAGTATTCCCTGAAATGAACCCCTAAACAAGTGAACCGATATTTTATTGTTATGTCACGGGTCCGTCGGTCGTCGGTTTTACCTTTACACACCATTATTTTGGTTTAGTACGGCCCCACCTTCCACACCTCGCGCAAACATGACAAATCGGACTCTAAACACGTAGTGTTGGGGCAAAAAGGACATCCTTTATAAAACATTTTTATTTTGTTTTATCATCCACGCATATTTGACCCTAAACACGTATATTTTTCCGAGCGAAATAGATACCCTTTTTCAATATTTTTGTGTTTTTGACACCCTTATCACGTTACGTATGTAACGTGCCCTATCTTGAAAAAGACATCCTTTTTACATGTTTTTTTTGGTCGCGCATGGTATCCACTCGTCAATGTAAATGGCCCCCCCGGGTGCTTCCAACTTTTTCAAATTCTAATGTATTCTGATTGTTTTTATTGTTCTGTTCAAACATTTGACTATCTACTTCAAACTGCTTTCCTGATTTCATTTTTGTCTCGCCTGCATAGCAGAGCGAGACTACATGTAGGTGCCGCTTTTCCAACGGCGATGGTGGCGGCATCGTCAACATCAAATCTTAACCAAAGGTTAAGTTTTTGAAATGTCATCATAACTTTACAAAGTATATGGGCCTAGTTCATAGTTTGAGGTCACATGACCAAGGTCAAAATTCATTTAGGGTCAATGATCTTAGACCATGTTGGGGGAATCAACGTCAAAATCTTAATCAATTTAAGGTTAAGTTTTTGATTAAAACTTTGACATAAGGGTAATCAAGTATTACTGAAAATATTGCCTGAGTTTCAGGTACTTGACTAAGGTAAAAGGTGATTTAGGGTCAATGAACTTTGGCCATGTTGGGGGTATTTGTTGATTTCCATCATAACTTTGAAAGTTTAGTGATCTTGTTCATGAAACTTGGACATAAGAGTAATCAAGTATCACTGAACAGCCTTTGTGAGTTCAGGTCACATGACCAAGGTTAAAGGTCATTTAGGGTCAATGAACTTAGATTATGTTGGGGGAATAAAAACAAAATCTTAACCAAGGTTAAGTTTTTTAGATAAGTCATAACTGAAAGTATGTGTACCTACCCCGGGGGGGGGGGGGGAGCCAGTTACATTGACGAGTGGATACCATGCGCGACCAAAAAAACACGTAAAAAGGATGTCTTTTTCAAGATAGTTACGTACGTAACGTGATAAGGGTGTCAAAAACACTAAAATAATGAAAAAGGGTATCTATTTTCGCTAGGAAAGCTACGTGTTCAGGGTAAAATTTCCAAGGGTACAAAAAATTAAGACTAAAATGTTTTAAAAAGGATGTACTTTTTGCCCCAAGAGTCAACACTACGTGTTTAGAGTACGATTTGCGCGAGATGTGGGGAGGTTGGGCTGTACTAAACCCAATGATGTAGGTAAATTAGGTAAAACTGACGACCGATCGATTGAAATATCGCTGTTCTTGTTTAGGGGTCCAATTTAGGGAATACTTGCCAAGAGTATCGTTTTGTTTCCAATACTTGTTAAGGGTAGGGTTTTACACGCCAATACTTGTTAAGGGGTGCATTTTCAGAATATGGAAAATACGTGTTTAGGGTGCTTTTCGAGACCCCATGGTCGCGCATGGTATCCACTCGTCAATGGAAGTGGCCCCCCGGGGTACCTACATGTAGTTCATGAAACTTGGACATAAGAGTAATCAAGCATCATGCAGTGAACATCCTGCAGTTTCAGGTCACAGGAGGCATGATACATGTAGCTCAGTCGGTAGAGAGCGGGGGATTCGTATTTCGGTGACCCGGGTTCGATTCTCACTTGGTGCGCTAGTGCCCTTTGGTAAGGCATTAATCCTCAGTACCAGGTCCTTCGGAGAGGACCTTAAGCCGTCGGTCCTATGGTTGCTTGCTTACAAGCATTCATGCTTTCTTAGCAATCAGGTAAAAAATCACCACCACCACCACCACATTTGACCAAGGTCAGTGAACTTTGGCCATGTTGGGGGTATTTGTTGAATTACCATCATAAATTTTAAAGTTTATGGATTTAATTTAGTTCATGAAATGTGAAATTAAGGGTAATCAAGTATCACTGATCGTCTTGTACAAGTCTTCAGTGACATCACGATTAATGTCAAATGACATAAAGACTAGAGTCAATGAACATTGTATTTTATCATCGTATGAATGTTTTTTTTTAAAATGATTATTCTATTTTCGTTTTCACAGTCAGCACTGCTGCTATATATTGAATTGCAGAATGCAGGCGAGACTGCCAGAGGCGCTCCTCTTGTTATTTCTTTCCAATAACTTTCCACTCTGGTTGGGCTCAATTTTTGTATTTGTTTTTATAAATGTTTTTCACTTTCCCATCATTTTAATTTGGATAAATTAATTTATTCCTCTAAATATATTTTCAAATGCCACTGTTGTAACTAGAAGTTTTATTAAATTAAGACCTTCCTCTAATTTTTGTTAAGTTTGAAAAATATTTCAGTTGTATATTATTTTTGTATGATTAAAAAGGAATAGTGAGTATGTTACATTATGGTCTCTCTCTTATTCCTTTGCTGTTCATAATTGTGGAAATAGCAGAGCTTTAAAATGTCAATATATAAATCTGATGCTGTGCTTTAAGATTAAAATTTCCAGCATTACACTTGTTTGATATTTATCTTTTTATTGACTGTTTTGATCTTGTTACTGTAAGCTCTAAGCAGTAAAAACTTCGGCGTACATCCGAACCTTCGTATCAGTCAATTTTGGACAAACAAACAAAACAAAAACAAAAACAAAAAATCGATTTTGGAATTTTTGCAGAAAATGAATGTACAAGTCCTATTAAAAAAGTTTCTAGGCAGCGATTTATGTTAGTTTCTGAGATATGTGGGGATTTTCATGGTTATGCCATACAAATTGTTTGATAAAATGCGCAAATCCCACAAGAAATAGGTACTGTAGCAAAACAAACAACAGCTGCATGCACTTAATATGCAAATGCGCAGACAGTCAAACCGTCGTATCGGCACTGCATTGACTTTACATGTGAAAAAGCAATACAACATTTTGATTGGCCGCGCACATTGAAATCGCGGTCAGGGTTGTTGTATCCCCTATGGCATTTTGGTACAGGGAAATTCTAAACCGCTCAAACCAAAATTACAAGCATCATTATTATTTGGAAAAAAATATTCAGCCATTTATCTGAGAACAATTATTATTGTCTCTATTGTTGCTAATCAGGGAGAGTATTTCTAAAACCTTTACTTTAACCTAAATTATCCTGAAACTGTGATTAGCATGTCAGAGTGTGCTAATTAATTACCTTCTTGCAGGAAGCCGACAATTTAATATTAAGTATCATATCAAGTTTTGTCTTCCTTTCCATATTGTATTTTAACTTTAACTTGATTTTTTTTTCTCATTTAAAACAGATTGTGATAGTCAATGTGATGCCCAAGACTACATAACATGGGAACCTGTGAGAAATGAATCTGCTTACGACAGGGATCCATCAAGTCTCAATCAACCTGATGGTAGACCACTAGGTTTTCAGAGTGATACCATTGATTACATCAATGATGCAGGTGCTAATGCTAGACGACCATGTGTAACAATCACTGGATGTACCAACTCTCAGTATTTAGAAATTATGGTAAGGATTCTAAATTCAAGAGTTCTACCAAATTTATTATTGATTTGATAATTGGGGTAGCTGAATATTTTGCTATGGTGGTTTTGCTACCATTGTTGTTAATTTAGTTTAAATTCAGCAAAAGTTACAAAATACAGTACAAACATTTTTAAAGACCATTTTCACACTGCTAAGAGATCTTGGACAGTGGGTTGAATGCACAAAGAAAAAAAAATTGCCTCGTGAGTAATAATATTGCTTTAAATGCAGAAGGTAGAGACCAAGCAAGTGCTTTAATCCATATGCAGAAAATTTATTTTTATTTATTATTAAAATTATTTTAATATGTTGGTGGGGAACCTATAAAGGAGACTATCTGCCTTTTTCAAATATGTTAAGTACTCAATTTCTTTGAATAAAATGAGAGTTTCTTTTTAAATATTCACATCTAAAAATGATGAGTACATCATGTCATACGGTCCTTGAGAGCAGAGGAAGGATTTTTATTCAGACAGCGTGACTATTTAGATCGCATCAGCATAGCCACTTAAAAAAAAAAAAAAAAATTTGCTAGCTGAAGGCAATAATAAACTACATATTTATTTTACTAAAAATACTAGTTAGGGGTTTTGAGGTGGATGGTCACATATATGTTTTTTTTTATAATTATTTTTTGGGTGGTAAAGAGTTGCTTCAGCCTTTGATAATATATTTCATAGATACAGCAGGAGGATACATGTACTTTGAAACCATTAAACAGGTTATGACAATGGTTTTATACATGAAGATTGAATTCAAACAACTGCTGAATTTAAAGTCATCTTGCAAAGGAAGGTCCCGGAGGGGCCACTTCCATTGACGAGTGGATACCATGCGCGACCAAAAAAACACGTAAAAAGGATGTCTTTTTCAAGATAGGGCACGTTACGTACGTAACGTGATAAGGGTGTCTAAAACACAAAAATAATGAAAAAAGGGTATCTATTTCGCTAGGAAAGCTACGAGTTTAGGGTCAAATTTGCGGAGATGATAAAACAAAATGAAAATGTTTTAAAAAGGATGTCCTTTTTGCCCCAACACTACGTGTTTAGGGTTCGATTTGCACGAGGTGTGGTAGGTGGGGCCGTACTCAACCAAATGGTGTGTAAAGCTGGGGTGTAAAGGTAAAATCGACGACCGACGGACCCGTGACATAACAATAAAAAATCGCTGTACTTGTTTAAGGGTTCATTTCAGGGAATATACTTGCTAAGAGTATCGTTTTGTTTCCAATACTTGTTAAGGGTAGGGTTTCAGACGCCAATACTTGTTAAGGGGTGCATTTTCAGAATATGGAAAATACGTGTTTAGGGTGCTTTTCGAGACCCCATGGTCGCGCATGGTATCCACTCGTCAATGGAAGTGGCCCCCCCCCGGGAGGAAGGTACATATTGTTGTCACCTAAGGACCATTACTCATTACAAACACAGCAGTAGGCCTACCTACTCTAAATATTTGCTTGCAAGTTGGACATGTACATGGCTTCCCACAGTGTGTTGGACATAGCTTGCTCTAATGACTTACTTAAAATAAGAATAGTGAAAATTCATAGGGCATGAACAGGTGAATTCTATATTCCTTTTTGGTCCATCTATAGATGCAAAGTTACAAACTATGAACTGTGGGTAAGAAATACTGTCTCAATCAAAGTAAGATTTTTGTGGTCACAGGATGAATGAGCAATTCCCTAAAATAAATGATGCATTTTGCATTTGAAATTACTTCAACTTAAATACAATTACATTGTATTTAACTCATGTGGAAGGTGGACTTTTTGAAAACTTGACTCTTATAATATTTGTTATTTCTTATTACTGAAAGAAGGAAGAAAATATGACCTTATTGCATTATTGAATATATTATGGCATTGTAAATAACAATTGAAGTTACTATTGGGTGGCAAAGCTACTACTTTGATGCAATGTTGGTCTAAAGCATGGAAGTACATAGGTCTATCTCTTTAAGGGAAGACATGTTCAGACAAACCCCTGCAATTAAAAAATCAGAATATGTGGACTAAGTCAATCAAATATTAGTGAGCTAAAGTGTTGCAATGGTCAGAGATTTTGTCTGTCACCTTGTTAAAAAGAAACTGTGGGCCAGTTTTATTTATTAAAATTTAGGGCAAAATAATCACAAAGACAGTTTGCAAGTTTGTCTGCACAACTGAAGCATATATCGGGCAATTTGTCCCAACATGTCTGTCAGACTTTAAACACTATGAAAAGTACGAGCTTTCTGGAAATAAGAAAAAGTTTATAAAAAAGAAACGAGTATAAGTGATAGGCCTTCATTAATCTGCACAGATAATTCAAAACTTGGTTTATTAAATTGGAAATAAATAATGGAAGTCTACTAATGACAGTGTTTTTCCTTTCTACATATATCAGTATGAATGGTGACCTATAACTAGACCTCAATCTGTATACTTCTCTCTTCCCTTTTCTTCCACTTTTTTTTTGTTCTCCTTTTTTTTCACTTCTCGAAAAGTTCTCAATGAATATTAAAGAGACATTAAAGGCCCTGTCATATACTGCCATCTAACTAAAACATCTTAGAAAGTACTGCTTATGTTTAGTATTCGGTCTCTAGTAAATTTCTACTGAAGCAGATGAATCTAGATGTTGATGGATGACTTTGTTTGTTTTTTATGATTCATCCTACATCTACATGTACACCAGTCTCAACAGTATGTGATAAAGATTTTCAAATGGATCCATACTCTATGTTTAGACTATATTATGTGACAGAACCTGTTATGTTCAGGATGTAATGTCATTATATTTGATTTGGTAACTGGTGTTGATTGTCCTCTTCATCTTCTGTTTTTCCCATGCAGGTTGAACCAGAGCAACAGTCCAGTATTTGGTAGGTATTACATGCATGCAATTGCATCACTGGTAAATCATTAAAAGTCAATAACCCTAGATTGTGAATTCTTCTTGAGATCTAGTGTGCGATAGTTAAAGTTTATGCGTAAATGTTTTATTTCTGTAGATTAGACAATTTTGTTAGAGTGGTCTGTAATTGAATAATGATTATGGCATATCATGAACTATCTTTATACCCCTTGTAAGAATCAGGGACAATTCCATTTTTCAAAGGGGAGGGCAAGATCCAATCTTAAGGTATTTCTCAATTGAATAACAGTTTACTCCCCAGACCTTTATTTTTGATACTCATCTGTATTTCATTAAAAAAAAATGATGTGTGAGTGACATCATAAGTTCCCTCATTGGCATGCTGACCAGGATTTATACATAAATGTTTGTGAAATTAAGCAAAACTTCAAATGCAATCTTTATCTTATTTTATGTACCATACAATTTGGATGAAGTATTCAGTGTTAAGCTTGTTTTATTTCTGAAAACTTTTTATTATCAACTGTTAATTGGAGTGGAGAGTCTTTTTATTATTTAAATTGTCTGTTTATACCATTGTGCTTACAGTAGAACACTATGTTACATTAATCATATATTATTGTGCATGTAAAGTCTTTATGAATTTTCATATCATTTCTTTTAATCAACTCATTCTCTCTGTTAGCACTCAGTCAGATGTTGCCAATAGTGAAGCAATATGTGGGGATGTAAGTATATGTCATTTATTTATGTATGTCTTTAGTATGGAAATTTGCTATGCACTTGGAAAGTTGACAAAAATCATAATACATGTGTTACTTTAAAGTGGTTGTCTAAAATTGAACATTTTTTCTTAGTTTTTTTTTTATTGTGTATGAATTCTCTTTTACACCTAACCAGTGTTTTCTGTATGAACGGAGCTTCCATATATCATGGACTTAATTATTGTGCAGAATGAATATTGGGAAGATACTCTTTGCATTGCAGCAGTTATTTTCCAATATGTGTTGCCATATGGTGATAAGAAATTGCATGCAATTCAAATTCTTTTTTTAGGTCTAAGCAAAATAATTTGTCAAGAGATGTGTGTACAAATTTGTGACTTAATTGTGAAGACAGTGTAACAATGAGTTATGACACAAAGAATAAATCATTGTAATATCAAGATATGGTTGGTACAACTTATGATCCTATTTTATCTTGAAGCCCACATAATGTTCATTTATTCACATATTTTGTCACCATATTTAGATAATATTAAGAATGTTTCTGCGCTTTGTTCAAGTTTGTTGTACCATATCAGAATATTAGAGTCTTATTAACATTGTATATTGCATATTCTTTTTAATTCTTTTTGCATAAAGGGTCAAATTACCAGTTGTGTTCCATGTCCTAGTGAAGAGGTGACATATCAGTTTTTTTGTCGGGAGAGCTGTGACCAATTTGCTGTCAGCTTCTGGTTTAGATTTGTGATTAGTGATCCAGGTAAGGCCTGAAATCTAGTCAAATCCCTCAAGATTTTCAGAAGGAGGAAGCGGTATAAGATTAATCAGCATGCATTAGGAATGAGCAATCTTCATCCCATAATACTTTATATGCATGTAAAACTACATCTAAACATGGCCTGCAATTGTAGTCAGTGGAGTTGGTGCTTTGGTTGATTAACTTTATCAGCTTAAATGAGAATGGTATATTGATATTAGATAATGTATTATTTCAATTTTTATTTATAATTGCATTGACGCCCAATGGTGACAATGCATTGTTCTTGTTCCGTATTCCTATTACGTCGTCTTCTTCTTTTTCTTCCACAAAATCCCATTTGTTTAACACATGGTTTTTGTTAGCTCTGCCCTGGCTCCGTCCCTCATCCAAATTCATTCAAACTTGGTAGACATGTTGTCCAGCATCCCTAGTTGTGCCTCTGGTCTTCTTTTTTCCAAAATCACTCATGCATGACCATCCAGGCGCCATTTTGTATATTTCAAGTCCATTTGCATACCATTACAAATCTCGTCCTAACTCCCCCATCCTGCATGCTACAGACTTCTAACAAATTGCTATAGATAGTCAAAGAATTGCTCCATCATCTGCGACATATAACTTGACCTTTACAATGCCATCTTCATGCCCTAAATTCAAATCCGAAATAGCCTTTGTTCAAAAACTTCATATTTATTGAAATGTAAAGTCAAAAAATCGTAAAATGGCCATAACTTTCTTATTTTTATTCATTTCAATTTCATATTTTCAGGAATTGATTACGGTACCATATCATACATACTACTCAGTTTCCACGCATCGCTGACCTTCCGTCATTGAAATAGCTCCCTCTAAATTTTCAAAAACGCTCACCTTTGAATGCTCCTCATTGCGTCATGCATTGCTAAACCCGTACCCTTTTTTGAATTTAGGGTCTTCAAGATATGCCCTTTCATGCCATTTAGAAAAATATATACCTTACCACTGACGAAATATCTGAAAAATGCTCCCGAAAATCAGCAAAATACGCAAAAATGCACTATAATGCCAGCACAACTTCAACTTGCTCTTTTTTCCTTATTCTTGAAGCTTATTCTTCCTTACTTGGCAGATATGAGCATTGATATATACTTCAACCGTTCGTCAACCTTTTGTAACAGAAACTGACAAAAATCTGACGTCAGCTTAAAATTATTGTGCAAAACTTTCATTTTTAATGTCTTTCTTTATATGGCATTTACTTCCGGTCTATTGCTTGCGCACAGATAAAAGTGGTATCATTAATGTCACCGCATTGAAATGCTCTTTCCAGTGATACCAAATACGACATAGGTTACAACAGAAAATTTCAAGATAAGCCAATCTGAACGCATGGTATACTAGTCACAATGCACACATATCAACAACAGAATTTTACACAATGTCTATGGGATCTGTTTCACACAAAAACGAACTTAACCTATGAGGGGCCATATGGTCTAAAATGGTTGACTCGAGAATGTAGCTTCCTATGGAGCGCAAAATGTACCAAAATCCAATTTGATTAACATGTAATTTTTGTTAGTCCTCCCCTGCCTCCGTTCCTCATTCAAATTCATTCCGATTTGGTAGACATTATGTCCATGATGCATTATTGTGTACCTCTTATGTCATTTTCTAAAATCATTCATGCATGACAGTGCAGGCGCCATTTTGTCCATTTCACGTCCATTTGCATACCATTACTAATCTCGTCCTAACTCCCGCATCCTGCATGCTACCGACTTATAAAAATTTGCAATAGATTATTTAAGAATTGCTCTTTCATATGAAAAAAATACTACTTGCCCTTCAAAATGCCTTTTTGCCCTAAATTCAAATCCAAGATAGTCTACGTTCAAAATGTTCATATTTATTGAAATGCAAATTAAGAAAATCGTAAAATGGCCATAACTTCCTTGTTTTCAATCACTTTTGTCGCATATTTTCAGGGTTTGCTTTAAGTATCATCCCTCATAATTCGAACGCAGTAATGCGCATCAGTGACCACTACCTGAATAAATAGCGCCCTCTATTAAAAAGTGCAAAATAGTAAAAGAGCCATAATTTACTTGTTTTCATTTATTTCAGTCTAATATTTTCAGAGTTTGCTGATGGTAATATGTTTTCTAATTCCTTGGTTTTTTACGCATCAGTGACTATTAACTTAAAAAATAGCGCCTTCTATAGAAAAATTCAAAATAGTAAAATGGCCATAATTTCCTTGTTTTCATTCCTTTTGGTCTAATATTTTCAGGGTTTGCCTACGGTAACATCCTTCATAATTCACCGTTTCGTTCCGCATCAGTAACTATTATCTTTAGAAAAAGTGCCCTCTATTGAAAAGTCGAAAAAAGTAAAATGGCCATAACTTCTTTGTTTCCAATCATTTTGGTCTCATATTTTCAGGGTTTGCCTCTAGTATCGTCCTTCATATTTCAAATGGTTTTCACGCATCAGTGATCACTACCTTAATAAAAAGCGCCCTCTATTGAAAAGTCTCATAATGAAAAATGTTAATAAATTTGTTGTTATCATTCATTTCGGTCTCTTTTTTTCAGGGTTTGCTTTTGGTAACATTCTACATAATTCACTTGTTTGTTACGCATCAGTGACTATCATCTTTAGAAATAGCGCCCTGTATTGCAAAGTCAACAAATAGTTAAATGACAATAACTTAGATGTTATTATTCATTTCGGTCTTATATTTTCAGGGCTGGCTAATAATATCATCCTTCACGATCCATATGCTTTTTTTACGCATCAGTGACCATTACATTTAGAAATAGCGCCCTCTTTTTGCAAACTAAAGAAATTAAAAATGGCCAAAACTTCTTTGTTTTCAATCATTTTGGTCTCATATTTTCAGGGTTTGCCAATTGTATCATTTCACATAATCTAACTGTGTGTTACGCATCAGTGACCATTCTTTTAAGAAATAGCGCCCACTAATATTTTGAGAATATATATCATCTAGAGTTTTCTCTCTATATCCTTCTGTTTCTTGCCCTCTATTAAATCACAGGCGTCAATGCATGCACATCGTTCTGAAACGATTGCAGTTCTAGTTGTATTTTGTATTTCTTTTGCAGAATAAAATATTGACAAATATATCAAGCTTGTTTGTTTGTTGATGTCTTTGTGACATATATATTGTAAAGTTTATCAAGTTTTTTCCTTTTTTTCTTGAAAATTTCAGATACACCAGATCCAGAAGTATGGTGTCGCGATCGCAATACTGATGAGTTTCCGACCAGTCTGTACAATAATAATCCTATACCTGTGACTAGAGGTCAAACAACTCCAAAATCTGGAAGGGGCACATCACTAAGGGCAACCTTGACCCTGATTCTATGTGCCCTAATAACAGTAACCATCATTGCCAAGCAATAAGGATCTCAGTGCTAGTTGTATCAAATTACTTGACTATATGTGAAGAATTTTTTTTTGAATTATTTATCTATCATTATATTGAACAGAGGTCAGTTATATTCTGCAGTACATTCATATGTATTTTTTTTTCTTTTGTTGTCTTCTATTGTTTCAGATACTGTTGAGGAGAATATCATTTCATGCTGGTCATGTTAAATCTCATTTCACTATCTATAGAAATGAAGTCACTTCCCCCCCCCCCCCCCATCATTCTGATATTATCTTTGTGTGTCAAAGTGAATGCTAACTTTCAATTATTACTCCCTTTCAGAAAAATAAATTTCTTTGCTTAAAGTAATTATGAACCGTACATAACATCTTTAAGTAGAAAAATGGCGTTCCCTCTAGAAATTAAGCAATATAATGAATTGTTGTTTATATACTTTTGTTGAATAGAATATGTTCAATTTAATGAAATGCAGTGATTTATTGAATGTTTTTGTATCATGGTTTATCATATTTCCTATAAAACAAAAAGAATATTTAATATGATCAAAATAGTTACTTGCAATTATCCATTTTTGTATTTGTCTTTCTACTCTCTCAAATTGCTATCTCACTAATATGACAACAGAAATTTATTTATATGATTGTGTAATTTGTGTTCGTATTTTTTCTAGCAAATTCCATTTTAAGTTATGCAATATATAGAAGGTGTTTCATTGTTGGCTTTCATTATGTATTGATTGTTTTTAGAACCACTTTTCTCATTTGTTATTTTATTTCATACACTTCATGATCAAGGAAGAATACTTTCATTTGATTGTTTATGTTTTGTGGTTTATGATATGAATTCATGGAATGAAGTATGTGATTTTTCATATTCTGGTTAGTGTAGTTTTTTCTAGATTTTTGTAAATAGTGTTTGGTGATGTATTGAGATTTTTTTTTGCAAAAAGGTAGTATGGATTGAATTATTATAATTATTTTTTTCTGGGGGCGGGGTTATCTTCAGGTAGTAGCAAGTATAAATTATGTTAATTAATACAAACAAAATGAATTATTCTGGTGCTTCTATTTAGCCTATGAAATAGATATAGAAGAAAAAAAATCAAACTATCTAGTTGAGAAGAACAATTTCAGTTAATTATTATTGGTTGAAAGAGATAAAAGGTTTTACTATTTTGTCTTTCAACATTAATTAAGTTCCCTTTAATTTTTTCACACAGGAGAATGACCATAAAATGCAGTGCCGAGTCTAAAAAAATAGATCTATATAATCACTAGCATAAGGACCAAAAAATTTTGAGTGGGGTCAGATATTGCATCTAGGGCTAAATTTTTTAAAGAGATGCGAGCTAGCAAAGTTTTGACCTTTTTACAAAAATCTAATTTTGCTATATATTTTTAGTACTTCTCAGAAAATGATATTATAATTCACCCTTTTCCTTCTATTTCTCTTTTTTCTTCTTGGTCTGGAAACCTTCCATATGTATTACATTGAACTGTATATAATATAAAAATATATCACCCATCAATCAGGAAAAATAAAGTCACTAATAATTATGAAAATAACCTCAATGAACCTCATGTGGCATTCTAATATTCGAGGACAATCATTTGGGAACATGAAAGATGTAGAGGATAATAACATTAAAAGTTAACTTGCAAGTTGCCTGTAGGTCTACAGTATATACTGTATATCATATTGAAAACCAGTATTTGATTACAGTTTAACATGGAAACCCTTGCTCACAGTGATTGGTGTAAATGTATATTACATTCTTTGGTTTAAAGAGTCTGTTCCTCATCTTATTAATCATATTCATATGGTATATGATAGTTACAAAGGCAGATGTGTATCATTAACACATATGTCAAATGTATTAGCAAAACTAATGCATTTTCCTTACTTTCCTCATTCAAATTTGTGTATTTATCAAAGACACTTGGATTTCATCAAATTTCAAAGGTCCAAGCTCAATAATATTTTTGTTTCATTATGCCCTCAAGTTTACTTACTAATGTTAGGTGCCCACAAACATGACCTGCATCATGGTTGTAATCTTACATTAATCAGACAATTATCCTGTGATCATATCAGATCGAGAGGTCAGCAATGGCGGCCATGGTGGGGATGATGATTGTAGAAATAACAACAAATGAGTACCATTTTTAGGACGAAATTATACTTTTGAGGCATGAATATGTAGAATAACTGTATGCAAAACTTTTGATGAATTATGTTATTGGCAAAATGTCAGTGTAAAGAATATTTTGTACAAAGGAATATTTCTATTAACATTTATATTGAAAATATACAATATATTCTCTTATCTGTCATTTGACTGATTTTTTTTTGCATTCATGTGGGGGAGTGTGCTAGAAGATGTATTCTTTTAGAAACAGTGTGGAAGCAATAGTATTAGGTGTAGAGACAATTATAAGTAGTGAAATTTCAAGTTCAAAGTATGAAAAAAATCAACAAAACAATAAGGTAAATAATTATGCCTATGGGGTGATGCCCTTCCGTGATTTTCAATAAGAATACATTGGGGTAGGGGTATAAAGAAGGGAGAGGGGGACAGAGTTACCCCTGCCCACTGTTACAGTCCTTGGAAATTAGCAAACAATTTTAGAACAAAAATATATATCAAGCTCAAGTAATCTCTTGACATTGATGTTTCAAACTTGAATATTTTATTGTATTCAAGAATTATAATTTGAAAAAAGAAATGGTCATGTGCTGACAATGACATACTTGAAGTTAGAAGTCTCAAAATGCTTAGATAAACTTATGTAATTCATTCCCTTATCATTTTGATGATCAACTTAAACTGATACTTTCTTTTGCTTTACATCAGCCGAGACGACTTCATTTTGAGCATATAGGCCTACACTTGATATTAACACGTCCAGCATGCTCTATCTCTGACAAAAATTATTAAAGCTGAAGTCCATCACCAATAAAAAGTTAATTTGAATAAACAGAATAACATTAAACAAAAACTCTGATAATTTCTTAAAGATTGGATGTAAAATAATAACGAAGATTCGTTTATTTTGAGAAAACTGTATCATGAACGATGTGCAAAATGAGGGAGCCGCTGTCTACATGCACTATTTCTTTTGTATTCTATTTCATGAAATATCAAACATTTACTTTATGCAGACAGGGGGTGGCTAATTTAGCCGCCCCTCGTAATTTATTGCAAAAAAAAACATGTTACCAAACAGATTGCACAGCGACGTTTCATGACTTTCTTTATTCTCGCGACGTCCGGGTTCGATTCCGAATTTTCGTTAAGTGCCTGCCAGGTCAAATATTGATTTCCACAAAATTACAAATCAGTTGCAAATTCAAAAGTAGCCAACATTCTTGAATACTTTTTTATTACTCTTACTGATAAACAAAATTGATTTCATGCTATTTATGGCTGAAATACAGTGTTGCCGACGATTTCAATCTAAAAAAAAATACAAAGGAATAAAAAGAAGAAGAGTCATTATTGGACCCCTTATGACTGATGACGAGGGTGTGAATACATGAATAGACCTAACTGTTTTGTAGAAAAGCGATATTTTTAGATTAACATGGGTTTCTTGGTTAGCATCGGATTTTGACAAAACATAAGTGTTATGCTAATCTGTAGGACCGTATATGGTGTTTCTTCTCTATTGTTTCAAATCAACTTGTTTTGGGATGGACTTCACCTTGGTAAATGGCTTGGGATTTAGTAATCGAACTATTTTATCTCGAAAGAGCTAAAAACTGATGCAATACGAGAATCATGAAATAGTACATTCATATTTTCGAAGCAGCTATTTTTAATTCTGCACTGCACAGACTGTTAGAATCAAGTTATGGTTAAAATAATACATCAATGGATGATCAATTAATCAAAAGTTATTTTGCTAATGAAATAACATTATTTTTACCCCAAATATTTGATGTGCGTATTTAGGGCTACTACTTTTAATCGTTGCCCCAATTAGTATCCATGAAGTGAGATATTCAAATTATTTAATTTACAAAGTGATTGATTTGAAATCCTGAAACAGAAAAGCTATTTTTAAACTGCTTCTTTCATATATCAAACCTTTATGTTGTATTGTATTGCAAAATGATAAACAACAAAATGGGCAGATAGTGCAAATCAGGTAAAAGTGTTCGAAAATTAAAATATAGATTAATGACGTGCAAAATAAGTGTCTTAATGATGTAATAAAGTTTTAAAAAAAAAAACAGAGCGGTAAATCACAAAATAATTTTTCAGTTTGAAAAAAAATAACGATGAGTTTGTAAATTTATCAATGAATAGATGGTCATACAAAATAATATCAAATAATTTTGACTGTCAATAGACTAAAACCAATAAAATGATCAACTTAAAGTAGTTTATCAACATATCAACGGTTCTTGTCTTAAGAGCCTTGAAACATTTTCGATCACTTTGCGTGAAAATGAAATATCGATGATTTAAGAAGAGTATAAAAATGACAGGAATAGATAACATATGACCCTTAATATTGACACAGTAGATTTTACATGAAAAACAAAATCGATCACCCTGGCATCAAAGGATGACAAAAAGAAGGCTGAACAATGAGATGATGAGTACAGTGGTGGTTGAAGCAATGGTAACCATAGCACCTCCAAAACCAGTATCAGGGTCTTGTGGGTTGAGATCAGTGTCGGGAGGAAGAATGTTGTTCAGACTGGTTGGGTATTCACCTGTATCACGACCAGCACACCACAGTTCAGGGTCCAGGATGGCTAAAAGATTAAAATCAAATCAATCAACTGAATATAATTTATGAGAAACTTATTTAGTATAATATAATAAAAAATGTATTTATCGTTTGAAATAACAGTCCGCTTCTCATTGTTCTATGCGCTGCTATACGATTTGTATAAAGTCGAAAATAATTAGCATTTTAACAAGAAATTGCCTGATTGAAATTCTGACATAATAAAGGCCTGATCGGTTTCAAATCGCAGACTGATGTGACGTCACTACAACCTTTTCTCAGACAGGAATGTTTATAATGCCATGAGAAAATAAATCAATCGTATTTAAGGTCTATCTCTAGTAATAGATCTCAGTACATCCATATCTAAAACTCGACATCGGATCGCAGTAGTCATCTGCATAATGCAGGCTTTAATTTAATATGACCATTTATATAGGGTTGGCTTGGGATTTAATAATCCAACTTTTTATCACGAAAACAGCTAAGAATGGATACAATATAGATAGGAATCATACCATAGTATATATCATTCATATTTTTGAAGCAATGAATTTTAGTTCTGCACTGAATACACTCTAAATTCCAAGGATTTTAAATAAATCCATATCGACTTTGAATAGTGATCAGCCAAATTTTCAATTTGTTTTAAATCTTAAGGATTAACTTTTAAATCTCAAAAGATTTGAATTCAAGTCTTTTAGATATTTAAATCAACAAGGTTTAAAGCTAATATCTAATATTCGGCTTGTCAGTGGTCACTATTCACAGCCGATCTGGATATATTATAAATCCTTGTAATTTAGAGTGTAGATGGTTGGGTTTGGTTAAGATGATGCATTTGTGGAAGGAGGTTGCTAATGAGGTGACACGACATATGCTCCTTTGTTCCGGTCTTGAGGGCATAAGGTTATAGTTAGGATTGTAATAGAGTTTTTGGTTCAGAATGATAATATGAATATTAGGATTAGGGTTTACTTAGTTTTTGAGATTAGGTTTTATGTTTAGCTTAACGTGTAGATTTTCCATCGGAACATTATTGTCGCCAGAGCAAATGTCATGAAACCGCTGATGAAATAGGCTTATTTTTATCCAAAAAATTCATATGTGTAACTTAGGGCTATTTTTCTTGAATAATGGCCTTAAGTTACATGAAGATATCAAATCGTGATGCTTTATTTAAACAAAAAAAAGAATAAGTGATTGTTAATTACTATATATCTTCTTAAATTGTACTTACCTGGATCTTCACTCACAACAAATCTGTACCAGAAGGTTACTGAACTTTCGTCACAACTATCGGCATCGCAGAAAAATTCAAAAGAGACGGTATCGGCTATCGCTTGCCGGCAATCATAGATCAACTTGAAAAGAAAAAATATAAAAGAATAACACATATAGTGAGACTAAGATATTTCATTCGTTTAAACCTCAAGTTAAAAATTCAGTTTTCATAATTCATTTGAACAGAGCCAAAGCGAAAAGAGCTTTTTTTAAAGTAAGGAGGGCGAGTCTCAACAAAACTGGATAGTATAAGGAGTAGCCGCCTACTTTCCAAAGATAACAAGAACAAGACAGAAAATATGACTTTCAGACTTACCCTCACATTCTAACCTTTCTATCATCGATAATTATTTTTAGTATACATTTATCGATCAGAATATTTTCTCACACATTTTTCAAAGGCATTTATGTGCCGGGTTATTGTGTCAACTATATAGAAATTGTTAAAATTAATAATACACAAAGGTGTGGAGGGAATGTAATTTGTTAAAAGGGGCAAATAGAGAATAACCACAACTTAGACAAAACAGTGTCTCTTTAGATTTTAAACGAGGCGATATAAAAAGGCTACTTATATAATTATTTTTAACAGAAAGAAGGGGCATTAGAAACGTTCTCCTGAAATACATCACTTATGCATGTGACGTCACGAAATTAAGTATTGAAAAAATATAGTTATAACTCTGTTAGTTTGGTGGATTTTCGTCAAACTTTCATCTTGTTTATCTCCCTTTTTCCTTCTTTCCGTTTTCAATGAACTTGTTGTCTGGCTTCCCCCTCGTTATACTCCCACATCATTCACAGCAGGAAGGTTTCCCGTTAGCCCTTTTTTTACTCGTCTGTTCATATAATTTTTTGAATGAACTGTAAAAATGACTAAGAAACGTTCAAATAGACCGATTTTATTACACCAACCAGGGGCGGCGGAGCGAATTTGAAAGTGTGTGGGGCACATGGAAAAAGAGCACCTTTTCCTTGAAAAGGGCAGTGGCGTTATGGGGCAAAATTTTTGAGGGGGCTAGATATGTCGTATCTCGTAAATTTTTAAAAAGCTGCGAGCGAGCAAAAATTTTGACATTTTTATAACGAAAACCCAATTTTGTGTAAGATTTTAACAACTAGTATTAAAAAATAATATCATATTTCACCCTTCTCTCTTTCATTTTCTCTCTTTTTTCTTGGTCATGAAACATTTGGGGAGGGGACAAGAGCCCCCCATCTGTACGCATCTGCCTATCTACCCCCACTCACATGACTCATGAAGCTTAAGGCACGTAGGATTATCCTTTGTAGTAACATATAAAAAATTGTATTTTGTATTTTATTTATTTAATCACGGTTAAAAAGCCTGCTTTCAGCTAGAAGCTGCTTTTCAGCAAGGCCGTGGACAAATGATAATAACAAATAATATCAACATAAAACAAGCATACAAAAATAAAAACGAAAAACAAAATATATCAAAACATGGGTAAAATACAATTGGCAAAAGTAAAATTGGAGTAAACAAAAATGAAAAATGAATAGACGAAAATAATATACAAAGTTATGTCAAAATTAAACATAAAAAAAAATGAAGATATATAATGCGGCATCATCAAGGGTGATCGGGGTGGAGAATTAAATTAAGAAAGTGATATGAGACGTGCAAATGTAGCCGGGTTTTTTTCTAATCGGGTTGTTGCGGGTAGGTTATTGAATAATTTAGAAGCTGAATAAAGGGGACTGTTTTTTAGATAATTAGAATGAGGCTTCGGTAATTGAATTTGTCGGTCTATGTTTCTTAAAAGATATTCTCGTGATTTAAGTGTGATTCGAGTACAAAGGATAGATGGAGCTAGATTATTGACCAATTTAAAAATGGTAAAAATTGACTGATTGTTCCATCTCTTGTTGAGTTGATCAACCTTTAAAATGGCATATATATTCGCTGTAAATCTACTGTTTATTTCTAAGACAGATTTCAGTGCTCTGTTTTGTAGAACTTGGAGACGATTTAGTTGGCTTTTATTGCCATTTCTCCAGATTGTACAACAATAGTCAAATATCGGTTGGATTAAAGCCTTATACAACATAAGAGCTGTGTTTTGGGGTATATAACATCGAATGCGTTTTAAAGAATAAAATGTCTGTAAAACTTTCTTCCGAACACTGTCAATTTGGGGGGTCCAGGTTAGGGAGCTGTCTATTATCACACCAAGATATTTACATTGGCTTACCCTTTGCAATTCATAATTTTGCATTTGTATTTTTATATTACCAAATAGACGGAGTTTTGCTTTAGATCCTAATAACATAAATTTACACTTATCGATGTTGATTAATAGTTCATTATTAGAGAACCATTTAGAAATTAACTTCAAATCTCTGTTAATAGTCATTTCTAAATTTCTGGGCTCTTTAGATGCAAAGTAAATGCATGTGTCGTCTGCATATAAAGAGAGGGAGCATTGTTCTACAGATCTGACCAAATCATTTAGAGTGATTATAAAGAGGAGGGGGCCTAGGATACTCCCCTGAGGCACTCCACTTTCAACAGTACGAAAACCTGACATATTACCATTGACAACTGTTGATTGCTGCCTACCATAGAAATAATTGCGAAACCATTTTACTGCATCCTGATCAAATCCAAAGTAAGATAATTTCTTTAACAGTAATTCAGACGATATCAAATCAAATGCCTTCTCTAGGTCTATAGTGACCATACCAATAACGTAACCTTGATCAATTTTGTTAGCAAAATCATCAGTAATATTTAACAAGGCAGTGGTTGTTGAGTGGCCTGGACCAAAACCACGCTGGCATGGATCAAGCAAACTATTGTTTGACAGGTAGTTATACACTTGATTAAACACAATCTTTTCTAAGACTTTAGACAAAACCGGGAGTACTGAGATTGGTCTATAGTTTGACGGATTAGTATTGTCACCACTTTTGAAGATTGGCGTTACACGAGCCCTTTTCCATGCATCAGGAATCCTCCCTGTGGACAGTGAAGTATTGACAATATGTGTCAATGGCGTAATGATGTAGTCAATACCTTCTTTAATTACATGTGCTGGAATTTGATCCAGGCCAGTGGCCTTATTACTTGCAATTTCATTGATGTGTTTTTTAACATCTCGACTTGAGATCGGCTTAAAACTGAAAGTGGTTGATACTTGATCCATATTGTCTTCAAAGGTAAACCTTTCTTTGCGTTTAGCTGCCAGGTCAACGAAGTGATCATTTAAGCGTGTGGCAATTTCCTTAAATCCCAAAATATCTTTACCATTAAAAGACAGTTTTTGAATTAACTTCTTGTGTTTTTTATTAGGAAGCATACATCGTAAAGATTTCCACATATCAGAACAATTCCCTTTGTTGATCAAGATTATCTCTGAAATATTTTGCTTTTTTGCCTTTCGTATCATATCTGTGACAGTATTTCTAATTAAAATGAGAATATTGTTTTCTTGTTTTAAAGGGGCACTCGTTAACACGTATAATGGGTCCTTCTCAGGTGAAAGGGGCACAGAACACGTTCCTGTGTGGCACTTTTCTTGGGTAAAGGGGGGTCGGGGGGCTAATACGAGATAGGGCACTTACAAGAAGGCAAGGACGCACTTGCGTGCTCACACATAAAACGGGTCCTTTTCAAGGGGCACCTTTATTGGAAAAATAGGGGCACTGAATCGAGGAAGGGCACTAACAAGAAGGCAAGGGGCACTTGCTCACACATAAAGCGGGACCTTCTCAGATAAAAGGGGCACAGTACACGTTCATTAGGAATATTTTTTCTTGTGTAAGAAATTGTACTTTTTCAGTGCCAGTCAAAAAGTGGGTGTGCCCCCCCCCCTTTCCCCCAGGATCGCCGCCCCTGACACCAACTGCGAACTACCTTGATTCAAGCTTCGTTCTCAAATTTTTGTTGTTCTTGTAACAGTCGTTACTGTTTAATACAAAGGCGAAAAGGGGGAAATGGGCGGAAAAAGGCCGAGCAGTGACAGTGTTTTCCAACCCCTTTCCACCCTTTCAATTTTAGAGTGTACTTATTCTTCATAAAATGGAAGACTAAATCAACGTAGATTGCTTACTTACCGAAGAGCATATTGGGTTTTGATTTGACTGATCCTTCACACTGAAATACAGAAAATCGATAAAAAGATAATGAAGGTATACATTGGCGATAATTATGGCTCTATAGAGATTGTCTACAATAACCTATCCAATATACTTGGTATACTAAATATATATATTCTTAAAACTCGATGTTTATCATTTTATTTCTTAAAGCAAGAACAAAAATAAAATAACTTGACTAAATCATTTTCTACTCTGTTGATTTTCTGACTGTTTTACAATCTTTTTCTTGTTTTTATCATACTGTACAGCGCGTCCCAAAAAAAATGTCCCTCTTATATGGGGCTAAATTACTTCAAAAAATAAAAATTATTCTCCATGAAATGTATTTAACTAGGAAGCTCATCTCATGTTCTAACTTCTATAAAAATTTCATTGGTCTCGCTTCAGTGGTTTTGAATACACAGTCTATTATGTAAAAGTGGTGCTTTTCAGCCCATTCCAAGTTTGCATGCATGCTGCACTACTGTGTGTTCTGCACTTTCTAGCATATCAACCCCCTTTGACCATTCTGACCAAGGAATTCCCTGATCTGACCAGGGAAAACTCCATGATCTAACCAGGCTCATCAAATCACAACTTTGAGCATGTTTAGAAGGGCAAAAACAATATTTGACAGCTCATTTCATGTTTGAAAATGGTAGATGCACAATGATTAAGACAACAGGTCATGTCTGTTTCATGCCTTATTCATGCTTAATACTGCATTTTTTTGTTTTTATTGTTTTTTTTTTAGTTAATAAGCTACTGTGGTCAAGTTAATTCAATGTAACTTTTTAAAAAGAAAAAAAGTCAAATTTTTCTCTGGTAAAGTTCCTTTTTCGCAAAGGGTGTTTAACTTGCGGATTCCCCTTTATTTTTTAGCTTATTTTACTCATCCATCATTCACATTTTCTTTCAAGTTGGTGCACTGATTCCCCTTCAATAATAAAAAAAAAATTTCTTGCCCTTCTGAACATGCCCAAGTTTATAATTTGATGAGCCTGGATATGATTAGGGAAATGTCCCTGCTCAGATCCTGGATGTAAAATGGGGGTTAACATGCTATAGACAATGCAGATATGCATCAATGCTGCAAACTTGGAATGGGCTAAAATGCACCACTGTTACGTAACAGAGTGTGTATTCAAAACCGCTGAAGCGAGACCAATGAAATTTTCATAGAAGTTAGATCATGAAATGAGCTTTCTACTCATGAACATTTATTTGAGAATACTACCACATTTTAGAATTAATTCAGTCCTATGTCAGAGGGACATTTTTTTTGGGACGCGCTGTATAGGCTAAACATGTATAGGAGACGGTGATTTCTGGAAAGAATGTGATTTAGGCTATGTGTAATACCCAACTAATTTAGTCAATATGATCGTGGTGATAAAGTTTTTTTTTGGAAATCAATAATTGACACCAAACTTACCACATGATTGAACCGGGAGGGTCTGATTCCGCCTGGGAAGAAGAGAGAACGAAAGAGAATTGCCATGAAATTACAGGTTTGAATCGTGTTTGCTTTCCGAAAATATTGTGCCGAATTTTCTGATGGAATACAAATAATTTGTATTCAATCATTTCGAGGATCATGAAATAGCTATCGTATATACAGTGTTTCTGTCCCCATCTTATTAGTTTCTATTATTTTATTTTTAGAAGATGATAAGAAGGGGAAACATATTAATGAAAATCAAGTAGGGGCCTATACATAGCCTACATTAACTTTTATTTAAAAAAAAAAGAAAAAAAAATGAGGAGGGATGAATCCATTATAGGCCAAATACATATAATATCATCTCCTCGATGCAAGTTAATATTCTTTTCATTGCATATAATGCTTCCTTTTCTTCTTCTTCTTCTTCTTCTTTTTCTTCTTCTTCTTCTCCTTCTCTTTTGTTCATTTTAATATCGAAGACCTCACCCCTGGCAGAGACAGACAACTAGCCCAATGCCAAAAAATGAATAAATGAATGAATAAATAAATAAATAAATAGATAGATAGATAGATAAACAGATAGATAAATAAATAAATGAATAAATAAATAAATGAATAAAATACTAAAAAAAGGATGAATGGAAAAGACCATGTTCTTTCATAAAAACAAATGACACCACCTTTACTTTGCCCCCCCCCCTATACAGGCCTACATGTCCGGCCGCATGCCCCTATCTGACTCGCATTATTGAAAATACAAATAATTCCTCAACTCACCATAATCTCGATCCGCCTGTCTGCAGCTCCCGTGACGTGAATACATGGTGAAATAGGATTTTCATTGTCTGAATATTCAATGACCGCCTGTGAATATCCAAGTGGTCTACCTGAGGGGTCGTTTACACTTGAAGCATTGCGATCATAACTTGACTCGGGTAGCACAGGGTTCCAAGAATGATTCTCTGTACATTGGGCTTGGCAACCTATAGGAAATCATCAACAAACAGATGTAAAATTAATGAAATGTGAAGTTGTTTCTTACGTATACTAAACATATCTCACAACACTTCCATCCCCATATCCATGCGCTGTATTCATTCCTGATGAAATTATTACTTGGCAATGAATCATCCTCAATGATCTATTTTAAAGGCAAGTCCAAGATGTTGATTTGAATCAATGGAGGAAAATCAAACAAGCATAATGCTGACAATTTCATCAAAATCGGATGTAAAATAAGAAAGTTATGACATTTTGAAGTATTTTCATAAAACAGTTAAACTCAGTGACATACAAATGAAAGAGTCGATGACACCCCTCACTCACTATTTTTTTATTCAATAATTATTCAATATTTCGATCGTTATAGATTTGACAAAAAGGATAAACTTGAATGAACAATTAAATGTTGAAACAATGGTAATTCTACATGTTAAAGAGGAATAAACTTTGTTTCACATGGAAATGAAGAGAAAATTAGAATAATTCATATTTCATATACAATGAAATACAAAATAAATAGTGTGTAGGTGATGTCACCATTCCCCTCATTTGCATACCGACCCGGATGTGCATATAACTGTTTTGTGATATTAAGCGAAACTTAAAAATATTATAACTTTCTTATATTTTACACATCTGACTTTGCTGAATTTTCAGTGTTATGAGTGTTGGATTTTTCTCTGTTTATCCAAATCAACGTTTCGTTGGAGGTGGACTTGGCCTTTAAACAACTGAAACCATTCTTCGATTGAGCCTTAATTTAAAGTTCTTGTTTTATGGAGCTGGTAAATGGATTAATATAGTTTTCAAAGAATAAATAACTGTTTATAAATATTATAATGAAATTTTTGTAATTTGGGATTTCCTTTTGTAGGGCTCCAGTATACTCACAGGCCACCATACTTTTGAATGCAACCAAACCAAAGTAATAACAATTTTAATCTCTATAAGATGGGGATTTCAAAAGGCAGCATAATGATATTCGATAAGATAATGAAGATAGGGACAATTTCTCAATTTGCTCAAAAATAAATCAGATTTCAAAATATATTTTTTTATGGGAACATAGTATTATGAAGCATAATTCTATACTACTGCATATAAGATAAAAAGTCAATTAATTCTGAACAAGGATTGAATTCCCCTTTAAATTTTCAATAGTTTTCGTTGATGCCTTGCGAAGAAAATCAATGTTTATCAATGGAAAGAGAGTATCAAATACCTAACCAATGAATATTAAGGAAGACAAATGAAGGAAGTTTACTTTGCAAACAAAATTAGTCACGTGACTAAAATTCGTTAAAACTTGCACCTGCATGGTACGACTCAGTCACTTCCTTGTTACAAAAAAAGGTTATTATCATCATGTCATTAAGTCCAATATAATGTTTCTTTGGGAACTAACTTTTTAGATGTGTTTAATTATCGATTTTTAATCTGGAAACATGATTATATTGAAAATGTTATGCGAGCATAAAAAGAAAACAGTCCTGATTTAGTCGTCCTACATGTACACTCCATTCCAGGATTTCATTATAAATACTGACACAAAATATCATTCATTAAATAAAAAGTATATAGACAGGTCACTTTTACCTGTATTTGTTGTTATGGTATAATTGAAAGCATCACTGTGCAAACATCCCCAAATTACAGACCAGAATGGTAAATTATTGTTGCATGAACATGTATTTGATAATAAGAAAGAAAAAAAAAACGTCGAGGACAAAAAAGAAAGAAGGATTCAAACCAATAAAATACTTTTTATCAATTCAAATTTGTTTCATGATATGAGAAAGCAGGGGGGGTCGCGGATGCTTTGCTTTGCTTATTGTCTATTCATTGTTTAACCGTAGATTGACTCGTTTGTTCTCAATCTTTTTATAAAACGGTTGAAATACATCAGGAATGCTACAAGGAAGTACATGGTATCAAGATGAATTGATGTATATAAAATAGAGAGAAACCTCCTTCCGCGAGGATTTCAGATTTAAGCATTATTGTCTTTTAACAAAGCCACTCATGTATGTCAAAGATGTGAAATGAGGGCGTTGTTATTATGGTGAGTATAGTGTTCCTGGATTGGTGAAGACATTCATTCAGATTGAGATTACCTTAATCCCCATATTGGATTTTACTCTTGACTGACAACACGAAAGAATTGCATGAGTTACCTCATTTTGACTTCTTTAAAAACAATAATGCCTACATATTCACCATCTTGACTTCCGCAAGTGGTTATTAATTTGCCGAATACTGACTCGGAGCCTGTCTAAAATTTTCTTCAAAGTTCAATACATGATTTTTAAAGATTGTATCCTCACATTCCAATATTACAAAAATGTAGTGATATCACTATTCATTTATTGGTTTTTGTGAGAATTTTAAAAATTGATTTATCCGATTTAGACGTCCCTCTATATAGGCCGATGTTTGATTTTCGTAAATTACGGCCGGTCCAACACCTTCCCTATAATCTTATTGGTTTTATATATCGAAAAAGAATCGGTCCAAAGATTGTAATCGCACGAGGAGTGGTTTTATACTGAAAAAAATATTTAAAAGTTGATTTGTCTATTTTACTCACAAACAGCATGCATGAATTTTATAAGCATACTCTTTCATTTTGCATTACAATGAATTGAACAAAAATGAATTGTCTTTATCTTTGCCAAAACAAAATAAGGCTATATTGTGGAATTAAATGTCTTTTTAAAAATTATACTCCATTTTGATCACAAATAAAATGGGTTAGGCCCTAAAAATTCGAATATCTCAAATTGTGGTTCGGTAGATAACTAAGGAAAAGCATTTTGTATTATCATATTGAGTAAGATATACAATTCTTTCATGACTTTCAGATGGTATACTTCTTCAAAGATCTGTCCCAGGCATGAATTAATACATTGTGTAAAAAGCCAAAACATACACACACCTATTTACACACATACAATTTACTTTTGTTCGGGAAATGACATGTTATTTTCAAAGAAATTTATTTTCTGTGTGCAATTTCAAAGTACTAGATGGTTTAAGAAATGTGAAGTCAATTCAAATTCTCGTAAATTTGCATGAAGCGTTACAAATACACAATAAGGAATACAAATACAAAGAAAACATGAGATTTGAGTACTGAATGTGAAAAATAAAATAAGATCAAATATCAGCAAACAAACCATCTGATGCAAACACAATTATAATCACACAAATGACGTAAAAATAACCAAAACAGTATTTTTTTTGTCTTCTAGTTCTAGCGTGAGTCTTGCTTCGGTCGATACCGATATAAAAAAATAAGAAGAGAAACTTAAGAAGATCATAATCATGATAACATACTCACCGATTGCACAGAATGATATAACTGAAACTGTCACTACAAAATGCAGGCATGACGATTTAGAGATTTTCATTTTGATATATTTTTGTGACGCTGGCTCCTCTAAAAAAAATCAACCTCACTCATCAGACTTCTTTTCGGTATTAAACTCGGATGCTTTAACTCCTATCTCTTTCAATATTCTCCCCCTTAAGTTCTGATTCTTAAAAGTTTTACTGGTGGAACCGAATGACGTTTACGTCATAAAAAATCGTCGTCCCTCTCATTATATATATTGTATCGAATCCTTAGAGGGTGGGAGATTACGTAACGATATTCTTGTTCCTCTATGAGATTTAATGATACGTCATTATTTCCGTGTTCTCTAAAACACAACAACAACAAAACGCACAGTCAAGAGGGTATGATGGGACGGGTTTTCGTTTTCCTTAAAAGGTAATGTCGCTTTTTAAGTGAAAATGGTGCACTGAAATCTATTGAGCCGGGCTCGTTTTTTGTAACAATTTAAGTACTTATCGATTAACAGATCTTCATAGGCGGATCTAGCTTTTGGCGAAGGGGGGGGGGGGGGGGGGGTACTGCCGAGCGGCACATATATTTTTGCACTTCACCGGCGCCATAAAAGAAAATGTTTAAAAAGGGGTAAAGTCTTTGCTGGGGGATATAGTCTTTCCTTTACTGTTGCTAATATATCAGTGTATAATTTTTTTAAGCGGCGCCTTTTCTTTTCTTTCCTTTATTTTTATTTTTTAAGCGGCGCCTTTTCTTTCTTTTACTTTTATTTTATTTTTTGAGCGGCGAAGGCGCCGCTCAAGGCGCCGCTCAAGGCGCCGCTCAAATATTAGGGGGGCGTGCGCCCCCTGTGCCCCCCTGGATCCGCCACTGGATCTTAGATTAATAAAAGACTAAAGTTCATTGGATACCAAGTATGATCTGCTCAATAACCTTGTACAAAAAGAATCAAGACAAGTTTGAAAATTTATATTAATTTCATTTGACAATGATGATTATGTTGAGGGATTGCGATTTCTTAGAGTTTCTCATTCTGTAGTTCTTTTAAAGGGAAGTCTAATTTTCAAATGTATTTATCCTCAGAACGAATGAAGTGATGGTTGCGCTTTTCAAACAAATTACAAAAGACTGTTTGGAACTATACCCCCACGCCATTTTATCTATATTCCTATATAGGCCTAATTCCATTTTGTATATTTCAATTAAAAACATGCAACTTTATTATTTGAGATTCAGAATTCTAAAACAGAAATATGATTAATATTGCAAGCAAAGTATAACGCCAATTTACTTCAAAATAGAGTCCATCTGTGGTTGGATAAATTATGACGTCACTGCGATGAGGAATCGAATTGCTTCTAACATGTCTAAAAAAATGTCTATACCAAATTATTATTATTATTATTATTTTTTTTATTTTTTTTTGGGGGGGGGGGTAAAGTATAGTTTTTTAACATAGGATGTTCTTTATGTCAAAGTTCATCATAACAATGCTGCATTATAACATTTATTCCCATTGACGATATATGCATCACCCTAACTTGCCATACAAATTGCCCCATTTATATACATCGTTGAGTTTTTGGTAAATGAAATCATTCAGAATTTGTGGCCGTAAATTTCGGTATAAAAAGGAGGTGAATAACGCCACTTTCTCAAGTCATGTGAATGCACAATAAAGTTAGTAAAACTCACTTCTCTACATGTTTTAAAGGGGTGGTCCGGGATGAACACAGTTATGTCTAAATAAATAGAGTAAAATTAAAAAAGCAAAATGCTGAAAATTTCATAAAAATCGGATAACAAATAACGAAGTTATTGAATTTTAAAGTTTATCAATATTTTGTGAAAACAGTTATATGCACACCGTCATGAATATTCATTAGGTGGGCCGATGATGTCACATACCCATGCACTTTCCTTTTTCTTATGTTATTACATGAAATCGTAAATATTTCATTTTTTCATACATGACTTTGTAAATGACGTGTCTCCATTATGATGAAATAAGTTGCGGTAATAAATAACTAATGCACTTTATACTCAGTTTTCAATCAAATTGAATTAGTTCTTGGGAGGAAAATTTTGAATAAACCGAATTTCATGTAATAAAATACAAAAGAACAAGATAGGGATATGACATCATCAGCCCACCTAATGAATATTCATAAAGACATGCCTCGAACTGTTTCACCGGAATAATGCAAATCTTTAAAATTCAATAATTTCGTTATTTGTTATCCGATTTTGATAAAATTTTAGCATTTTGCTCTGTGAACTTTATTCTATTTATTGAGGTAGAAATATCATTAGCCTGGATCATCATTTTAAATTGCGATTCAAACTCGCATAGTAGTGGTATGGGATTCTTTCACCCTTTTCAATCGGGTTCTACAAGACAATTCTCTTCGCCCTTTTGTCTTTTCTCTCTCCTCTCTCTCACACACGCACACCCTAATCCAATAAACACTGGCTATATTCTTCTTCTCCTCCTCCTCCTCCTTCTTCTTCCTCTTCTTCTTCTCCTTCTTCTTCTTCCTCCTCCTCCTCTTCTTCTTCTTATCTCTCATTTCCACTTCTCTTTTTCTCTCTACTAGTACTAATGCTGATGCTATACTACTACTACTACTACTACTACTACTACTACTACTACTACTACTATACTACTACTACTACTACTACTACTACTATACTACTACTACTACTACTACTACTACTACTACTACTACTACTACTACTACTACTACTACTACTACTACTACTACTACTACTATACTACTACTACTACTACTACTACTACTACTACTACTACTACTACTACTACCACCACCAACAACAAAAACAACAAATATTATTGTACTACTTCAGTTGTTCCGTCTTTTCTTTCCCCCAATGCCTTTCTCTTTCTTCTCAAACTTTACAATTCATTTTACAAACTGATGTAATTGTTATTCTAGATAAAAAAAATCATCATCGTCGTCGTCGTCATCATCATCCTCGTCAACATTATCATTATCTCCACCGCCAACCAGTCCTAGCACATCCACCACCACCACCTCCTCCACCGCCATCATTAACCCCTCCCTCACTATCCAACCTATCTATCTCCCATTCACTCTTAAGTTAAGAAATCCACATTATTGATGATTTACTATGAGTATGAGAATGGTAACACCCTTTTCAATAAGTTTACATCTACTCAGAGTAGACATGGATGTCATTCATGCAATCATTATTTACCGACAACTGTCATAAACATAGTAGTTTTCGTATTTTTCTATTGATATTACTTATTCATGTTTTCTACATTAAACAAAAACAGGGGCCTGCTATATGAAAGCAATTCACATTTCAAACATTGTGCATTATATGATCATATACAACTAATACCAAAACAATTGGCAGAGAGAATATTGTCATTATCACTCAGGGTGGAATCTCATGAAACATCCCAATATAGGTTAAGATATGTTTTTTTTCTTTAATCGAGTCTCAATGTATTGGGATACTGTTAATTCGTAACCGTATTTTTTGGGTCCAGGGGGGGGGGGCGACCATCTCCCATTGGCTCCAGTATAAAATTCGAAAAAACGAGGAGGGGGTGTTCTGTGCCTTAATCGCCAGTGACTTTTTTAAAATAATCATTTATTATCATTCGGATTCCAACTGTTACATGGAAACGTAAGTATTGAAACGCAACTTCATTATTTTGAACGATGCACCTATTTGAATCGCCGCAAGGCAGAAAATGAACATTATTATACTGCAAAAACGCCGGTATCAATTTAACACCAGCCTGGTATCTTTATCGGTCCACCTTTGAAACAACACCAGTTAAGAATCAAACTGATATTCGTTTAACCATGGACCTACTACTCTGACAGAGTAGTAGGTCCATGGTTTAACTATACTAACTGGTGTTGCTTAAATGCCAAACAGGTGTTAGCCTAACACGACCAAACCGGTGTTGTGTCAACATCTCTCTGGTGTGTAGGCCATACCAGGCTGGTTTTGAATTCACACAGTGTTTTGCAGTGAACAATTTAAATGTCAAATTTATAATACATTTAATGTACTAAAATACGGGTAGAGTAATCCAATGATTCCCAGCAAAGCAATAAATTAAACGGTCGTGAATACACCCGGATATGTATATATTTATTTTTTCAAGGGTTTCTGTATTTCATTTATAAATCAATAATGAATTATCATGTCCACATCCGGGGTTCACATAATAACAAAGATATAAATGAATACATTCAAAGTAACAATCGAAGAGATAAAAACAAAGACTGATAATGTACATAAAGCATGTGATAAGTTAAGATGAGTAAAATACAAAACTGATTGAAGCAATTGCAGCCAGGAGATATGATATAGTGTCAGCAATATTTTTTTCAACGTAATCCCCCCATCCCTGCCCCCAAATCAAAATACCAGTGGAAAATAGAAATTTAAAAATCCTTTATCTGCTATGATCAAATGCTTATTTTTTTTATTCTTCAGTAGTTTATTTATTGATAAATGTTCAGTCGATATATCATCCCTTACCTATAGGCTAAAGAGGTAAACTGCCGATTCATCTATTGCCAATTCGTCCACTCACCACATGGTCTATCTTCATTTAGTCTAATGCCATTCCATCCATCAACATTTCGTCTAACAACCGTTTGGTCCAATAACCATTTGGTCCAATAATCACTTCGTCTAACCACCAGTTCGTCTACGACCATTTCGTCTAATAACCAGTTGGTCAAATACCCAATTTCTTTTCATTCATTTCGCCCAATTAACACTGATCCAATTAGACCAAATGGTTTATGGACTAAACGACTATTGGATCAACTGGTTATTAGACGAAATGGAGGGTGCGGGATGAAATGGCAATTAGACCATGTGGATAGTGGACGAACTGATGATAGACAAATAATAGTAGATAGTTGGTAATTAGACGAATTGGCATTATGATTAGACCAATAATTGGAAATAAACCCTCATCAGGTGAATATGCTTCAAAAATAAACACGACGCTTGGACCGCCATCTTGCATTATAGCCTAGCTACAGAATTACTCTCTTAAGTCGGTTTATTTCTAATTGGTCTACATGCCAATCCAAGCATCGTATTATTTTTGTAGTCAATGCACCTGATGAGTACCCGATTAGGAAAATGTTATACGTTTCACTTCCTATATACCACACTCCTTCATAAATATTAATTAGTAATGAATAAATTAATGAGGGATGATATTGACGTTAAAACCATAATGCACTGCAATACCTTGTTATATAAAAGTTCTGGAAAATATAGTTTTGCTCTTGAAATAAAAGAATTCCCATTCGTTCGCTACGCTCTTTCGCGCATAAATAATTGAAACGCCCATGAAAGGATAAAATCCCCTTTCCTAAAACGAAATCGCATGCGCTGGGTGTAGCATGCAATTTCTGAAATACATATTCACAGTTTGAATATGTGATTTTAAATTAGCTCGGTCGCTATGTTCCCTCGAAGACAATTAAAACTTATTTATCGCTATAGACCTGAAACAGGGCTGATATTACAGACTTTAAATTTCAGCTGCCATAATACGAAGTATATACTGCCTTGGTGCTCAAGATATAACACTAATGTCACATATTTCTTAAGCCCCCAGATAAGCCCCCCCCCCCCAACCCCGGAAAAAATAAACATTTTGGACCACGTAGGGGAAGGCGGGGAAAGTTGTGACACTTTTTGCATTTTGCATGTTAGAATTGATATGACTAATAATATTGTAGAAATAAGTACCTAGCCTTTAGATTTGATTTTCGGAAATATTTTTCACCCATATATAACTTTCTACCCCCACACTGAAAGTCATTGTGACCTTTGAAAGAAACGATGTCAAATGGCTCAACTTGCCCCATCTGTGGGGGTAAATTGTGCCACCTTCTGGGGTAAGTTGAGCCACAAAAACTATGTACAATATGTATGCGGGAAGAACCAGCATGTCAATTTTTTATTTAAAGTCTTTTCACTTGCTAATTTTCTATAAATACTAACATCCTCTAAAAGTAAAAGAACCGTCATGTGAATTGGCTCCTTTCTGCCTGCATATCAATGGCTTTTTAAGGTTTTTTAAATTTGTATTATACATTACCATAAGAATTACTATGGCTCAACTTGCCCCATGTTGGCTGGCTCAAATTACCCCAGTCCGAACTTAATGCGATATTTTCATATTCTTATTATTTTTTATGCATCCATCATGTAAAAGACTATGACAAGAATGATAAGCCATACCTGGACCAACAATATTGTTCTTATTTCTTTATTATATTTAGAGACGTGTGCGGGTAAAAAGCATTTCACAACCTTTTTTTACTTTTTTGGCTGAAATTTGTATTTTTCCCTCTAAAAAATACTTTTGTTTCAAAGTTGAAAATATTATGGTGGGGTTAAGGGTTATGTAATGGGTCATCAATACATGACACCACCACAATGTCTGACTCATTCATTATTGGCCTGGGGGTGGTGGCTCAACTTGCCCCTATGCTCAACTTACCCCGCCTTCCCCTATTTGGCATTCTATAAGAGAATGTAAAATATATAGTTTAAAAGCATACAGTATTTTAGGTATAATAATTAAATAATACTGCTTGCGTAAGTTCTGTACTTTGGACAATAAATTGCACATTTTCGATATGGAATTATCAAGCGATATGGGACCAATTTTTCTTATGGTCGTCCTCCCGGCATTGGATTTTAGGCTCACGAAATGTTTTCCACGTTGCGATAAAGATTGTAGTTCGTTTAAATCCATGCATGTTAAATGCTTTCCGTAACCTACATGCGTCGCGTCTACTTCCTCCAACAATAAAGCCACCAGCATGCATTAACGATACTCCACATCGGTAGGCAAGTATTCCTGCATAGGCATCATCTATAGGGATCAACCTTGTGGTCTCTGACATACGAGACATCTTCTGCACCGTGGTAGCAGACATGATATAGCCACCTCCAGAGAAGTACGGCAGAAAATACTTGAATGGATAGACTTCCCTGTGGATTTGGTATTTGGAGGGCGTTCTGATGGCGGGGCTCATTGTCATAAGGTTCCCCATAAAAATATTTTGCGATTTGAATACTGGGAGTTGGTTGAGATAGCCGGTCATATGCTCAAAGTTGACTAACATATCATCATCCCCTTTGTAGACGAACTTCGCTGATGAACATTCACTGGACGCCCAACGTAGGCCTAGAATGACCTTCAAAGTTAGATTATGGAACGATTCTACAAAATTTGCTTGAAGAATATCCCCAAAGTTGTCGGACTCCTTCTGAACGAGGTCAACGGTTCCGGGTGTCTCTACTGCTGCTCTACCGAGAACAAACAACACCCGTACTTTCATTGCTTTGGTATAGTCTGGACTACCCCAGGTAACTCGTATGGCACTTCTGAGATTTGCATTGTGAGGATGTGTGCTCACTAACGCTAGTAATGTGATGTCCTTATCTTTGCAAAATGATTTTGGCGTGTGGATGAACTGGAAAACGTTGCTAAAGTACTGGCGATGATCAACATTTTTAGTCCACCACTTAATTTCAGTGGCATTCGGAACAGGACTGGGACAGTTCATCCTGTCTGTGTGGTTTCTCCAAGCACCATGCATCAGCTTTGGGGTGTTAAAGTCACCTAGGGTGAGAGTATCTCGCAAGTCACAGTAGTTTGCTTCTCCACCTGATTTGTGGAATTCTTCATGGTATAGTGGCTCTGCTTTGAGTTGGTTTATTACGATGCCTGCCATAACATCACTCGCTGGAAAGACATTTACCTCTTTGTTGAATTGCACAGCCCTAGGGTGAACCTGTCTAATAAAAGGTAGAGACATAACAAAACCGGCTCCCCCAACACAATAATTTGGGTATGTTTCTTTCGGGAACACAGATTCGGGTACATAATCCCACTTGACAGCATTTCGCTCCACTTTGGCTAGTTTCTTGACCCTGCCAATGGAGAACGTCCTAAATGGTTTAGGCGTAACCAGTTTTAGGCGTGCTACCACATGATGAAAGTTGATAAAGAGCTCGTCATGAGCAAAGAGCACGAATTTAGCATGGGTGCAGTAGTTGAGTGTCCAGCCCATCATGGAGAGAAGGACTTTGGATGATGGTCGAAATGTACGCAGTGAATCTCCAGCAACGCTATGAATTATATCATTATGAATAGCTGCTTCTTTCTTCAATCCTTTCATTACTTCTGGTCTTGGACTGACGCCAGGGGTTACGAAAATAACAGCCACGCGCGCACCAGCCCCGTGCGATGAATTCCTCGCCCATGTCTCTCTTATCGCCTGTCTCTGCTCGAAATGTGGTGGTAAGGAATGGACAAGGGTAAGAAGGAAGATTCCCCTCCCAGAATCCGGACATCCTCCAGCAGGCATCAGATCAAAGTTTTGTGATACTTCTGCCACAGGTACCCCCTCGATATCCACTTCTAAACCTTCATTGTAATCTTTGCGTCTTTGGCGCGCCAACTCTTCTCCATCCTCTACCATCTTCTGTCGCGCGTCGTCACTGTCGTCATGAAAACCTTCAAAGCTTACATTTCCAGCAATTACACGAGCTGGAGCAGCAGTGTACTCCTTCCTGATGACGGTGTAACCAAGTGGATAGTGATCAGGTGGTTTGCTCTCTGGAATTAAGTACACCAGTACGAGGAAGGTTCGGCAACACGAGATGAAGCAGCATGCTGCAATGATGTTTCTAATGAGACCGTCCCCCATTGTACTTTGGTCACCTTTGGTGTTTCATCAGCTGTGTAGCACAACAAGGTAGCATCGTTGCATTTATTGCTCCTTCGACAAGCCCTGAAGGAAAACAAAGAAGGGAAATAATTCAAAGAAAGAAGATAAATCTTCACACCTAATACATAAAATTATATGGTTTTCATGATTCTAACCGAGTAGATTAAAGTTAAAATCAATATGACCCAAATGGTTTATATATAGGACCCATACAAGTACAATTTGTATATATATTTTTTTGTACATGTTTGATGTATACGATTTAAATCATGCGTTATATAACATACATGTATGTCATATTTTGTTAGTAGGGCCCACAGAAGGGGATGGATATGGACACCGTGTATATATTTAAAGTAAATTAGTTTAACACAGGAGAACAAAGTCAACATACTCGAATTTGATCACATCGTATCAAATCCTAACCTTGTTTGATATGTCAACTGTCAAGTGCTTGGTGCTTCTGAAAAGTCTTCATAGAATTACCCTCAGTCCATTTGTTGTATGTATTTGATCCTATCTTGGTGTAGAAAGAGTGACATACTGACCTGTAATGTAACAAGAGGTGGCGATTAACAATTTCGGCTTGCAAACGTCCAAATTACAATTCCATTACAGAAATAAAATAACTGGTATTGCTTTTATACAAGATATAATTTTCCGCAACACAATAGAGAACTTGAGATTATTGGAGACGTAGCACCAGATAGGGAAACTCCGAAAGCTCGAAATACCTTTGAAAATAATATCAGTATTATGGCTCTATACGTGCAGTCCGACACGACCATTCTTTCTTTATCGATATCGGTGATTGTCTGATATCCCTGTGGCTTCATTCTTGGTTTTATCGTTGTTTGTCAACCCCGGTTGCCAAGTACGGTAATTCATTCACAGTTTGGGTGTCTCTTGGGCAAAAAAAGAGAAAGAAAGAAAAAACTCGCCATTTTGTAGCAGAGCAAATACTATATAGGCGCAGTACTTTTAAAAATGTTATCATTCAATAACTGTCAATAATCAAGTGGAACTTCAAAAAAATCAAAGTTCATCACTTTAATCATGCGTATGCGTCCCGTATGCGTATAAGAATTACTATTGTAGACTGTGATTACTCACTCTATACCAGTGGCGGATGTAAGGGGTTTAAGGTATAAGGGTTTACCCCCCCCCCTCTAAGGCTCCTAGCAACTAATAAGGGGGGGGCGGGGTAACAATTTCAACAACCCCTCCCCTCGTAGGATACTTCACATCAATTGGTAAAACCCTCCTCTAAGCAAAAGATCCGCTTCTGCATGTTCTGTATACTCCTTCTCGCTCCTACTATTATTACTGCTACTTCTACTACTACTGCTGCCGCTAGTATACTACTACTACTACTACTACTACTACTACTACTACTACTACTACTTTAACTATACTACTACTACTACTACTACTACTACTACTACTACGTACTACTACAACAACAACTACTACTACTACTGTACTACTACTACTACTACTATTACTACTACTACTACTACTACTACTACTACTGATACTACTATACTACTACTACTACTACTACTACTACTACTACTACTACTACTACTACTATTACTACCGGGCCTACTATACTACTACTACTACTACTACTACCGGGCCTACTACTATACTACTACTGCTACTATGTATTACAACTCTTTTTACACGTACGTCATATTATAACGATAAAACTATTTTAATCCTTTACTATAAGTACTATGGTCATCTTGAATTGTTTTTCTCCCTTCAGCTAGAGTATATGTTTTCACCGTGAATGAATGTATTCACTATGACAAGTATACTCTGGGATACTAGGCCAAAGCGAAATAAGACGACCGCTTTCATCTTGAAATTCTAAAACATATAACTCTTCAACATATCGTGAATATTCAATCTAAAAATCATTTTTATTTCAAATAAAATTAATGAAGACCTACTTACGTAATGATTTTGCACTGAAGTGGTTTGTTGGAACCGGCGACGTACTTTCTAAAAACAGAAGATTTTTTAACCGCCTGCACACACCTTATGTTAAAATGTACGTATATACGTGTACAATAAACACTCCTGTTATTTAGGGGAATCAATTTGAATAACAATAAGTACAGGGTTGTGTAACGCTTTTGTTAACTCGACCTTTACCAAGAATGGTATGAATTCACCCCCTTTTCAAGTGGCAGACTGACTGGGAATATTAGGGGCAAGCTTATTGTATAAGAAAATAGTTAAAGTGTACTCTGTGTAGTGTATACAAGCAATATTACCCTGAAATTCTTCTGATAATGAATAATTTTGATGTGTATGTGACTAAAATAAAAGCAAGCAGAATTCTTTAATATACGGTCTGGTCTGATCGAAAATTGATGGTAGACGAAATAATGTTAGACCATGTGCGTGGTTAGTGGCAGAGGCGTCGATCCTGGGGGGGGGGGGGGGGCAGGGGGCGATCGCCCCACCAACGAAAATATTGGGGAGGGGGCAAGCATAGCGAAATTATTCCATCCACTAGCGTACCTACGGGGGGCAGTCTGCCCCCCTGACGAGCCACAACACATGCAAAGGACGTATCCCTGCCCCCCTGACGAGCTAATTGAAAGACCTTTTTTGCCCCCCCCCCCCTGACGAGCTTGAACTTGAAGACCTTTTTTTTTTTTTGCTTGTCAAATTTTTTGGCGGACGGTTTTGCCCCCCCCCCCCCTGTGGAAAATCCTAGGTACGCCACTAATTCCATCTATCATTGGAACTATTGTTAAGGTACATTTACGCAGGTATTTCAATTATAGGCATTCTTTTTTGCCTATGAATAAACAAGAAAATGGCAAACGCTTTTTACAAGGCTGATCCAGGTGAGTTATGTTTAAGTTGATTAAAAAAAACTACTTACAATTCTCCTATTCATGACAGTTTTATCAAAATTTTGGCTCGCATTGTTAAAAAATATATGTGCTCTTGCATCCTATGTATTCATAATTAAAAAACGTGCTTTAAATGTCCAGTTTTCAGGTCATAAATATATTGCTCTCATAAGGCTTGTTAGATGTATAAATAAGATAATAACATATTCATGAATTCCTAATAATTACATTGTTCTTTTTTCATAGTGGAATATCGACGAGTTCATCTCGAGTTTAGGAAGAGAAATAGGAAGGTAGTCATTATTTTTTTTCATATTAGTCACAAAATGTCTTTAATATTATGTCCAGATTCTAGGTAAAAATTACAATAAAAAAAAATCAGCTCGCGCTTTGCGCACGCACCGTTTATTAAATGCTAAACCGTAACCGCTTCACAATTTACCTACACAGTGCTTGAAATAATGCTTACATTGACCCTTCTTCAGATCGGAATATCTTTTTTTTTCAGCTCGCGCTTCGCGCTCGCATTATTGCTTTTCATAATAAAAGAAATGTATATAGAATGATGTGAAATACACAATGTGTAAAATTGGGAGTTGGGAGAAATTAATGGCCAAACTCAGATTTCCAAACCTTTTTTGAGGGTTTATATATATATATATATATATATTGTAGTGAACCCCTGTTGTTGCTGAATCAAATTTACTTCAGCACCCACCCCCAGCCAAAAATCGATAATCGTTCCCAGGGCCCTGCCGTCCCTTGCAATATTTGATCTTTTGTATAAAAAATATATATATAAATATAACAAATTATAAATAGGTTTGAAATATTGCATTTTCGTTCAATACGAAGCTAGTTGATTTCAATATGATCTTTAAAGGACAAGTCCACCCCAACAACAAGTTGATTTGAATAAAAAGAGGAAAATCCAACAAGCACAACACCAAATTTCATCAAAATCGGTTACGGAAAATCCTTGTTAATGGCTTCAATTCGACTAGGTTGTATTAATGATTGGTTTTGTGTATTTGGAAAATCTGTTATGTTGTGAATATTTTGACACTAGAAAAAAAATTGAGTACGTTGAGTTTTATTAGGTTTTATTGTAACACTAAAGGAAAAAAGAGAAAATGTAAAGTGTTAATTATATGAGTTTACAATGTATTCATATATTAATTTGTAAAGATATATTGTATTTGATGTATGTATTTTATTTTGTACATGGCATGTATGAATTGAAGTTGTTGACAAACAAAAACTTCTTAATACAAAAAAAAAACTTACCCATACACACACACACACACACACATAGGCCTACACTCTAAATTACAGGGATTTAAAATAAGTCCAGATGGACTGTAGCTAGGGACCAATCGATTTCTGAATTTAGTTTTAATCCTAACGACTTAAATTTAAATCTCAAATGATTTAAATTTAAATCTTTCGAGATTTAAAAATGAATCTTAAGGATTCAAACTAAATCCGGAATTCGATTGGTCCCTAACTACAGTCCATGTAGACTTGTTTTAAATCCCTGTAATTTAGAGTGTATATATATATATATATATATATATATATATATGACTCATGAGAAAGAGACATATATCTCACCAACAAATTAATGCGAGCGCGAAGCGCGAGCTGACATTTTTTAGTATACTGACCTGAAACAGGAAAAAGGTATACCTGTGTAGGACTGTTTGTGGTTACTCATGATGAGGAGGATACGTATATCTCACTACACAGATAATGCGAGTGCCGAGAGCAAGCTGAAATTTCTTTATATTAATTCTGACCTGAAAGCTTGATATTCTAATCATTTTGGGTACCAATGATTAAAATGGGTATCTAAAAGAACAATAGATGCGAGCGCGAAGTGCGAGCTGAAAATATTGATATTTCGATCTGAAAAAAAATGACAGTTTATAATGGACGTTTTTAATAAAGAACAAGATATATATCCACCTAAAGATCATAACAAATCGAAGCGGGAGTTTTTTTGAGGTTTAGAACTGAAAACGGGACATTCTATTCACCAATTTAATCATGAAAAGTATGGGCCTTTGCTACAGAAATGATGCAAGCGCGAAGCGCGAGCTGAAAATTGTTATATTCCAATCTGAAAGCGGACATTTTGAGCACGATTTAAAATAAAGAACGAGTAAAATTACAATCTTATATTATTTTTGCACATGCGGAATTATTGGGGGGGGGGGCAAAATGATATGTTTGCCCCCCAATATTTTCATTGATGGGGCGATCGCCCCCCCTGCCACCCCCCCCCCCCCAGGATCGACGCCTCTGGCCAGTGGATATAGTACCGGCAAGCTTTATAATGTCCAGTCGGGTGTTCATACCATGCACACTTCAATGGGTTATTAGTATCCTGAAATAATCCATGAAATTCCTTAAATTTTAATCCGATATTTGGATCCCACGTACAGTTGTAAACCCTTTTTCTTGCATATAATGTCGTGACATTATTCCAATTTTTCTCCAAATTAATTTTAATTTCTTTCTCGGGTAGAAAACTTATTCATTTTTGTCTGTCATCATTCTATCTTCTAAGCTCTAGATCTATTCATTAAATCCATTAATATTCTTTAAAAATGAAGGTTTTCAATTCTAGGAATCACCCTTCCACTAAGTGGAAGCAGTGGCACTGGTATACAGGTGCATGGATATGGCGGTCTTTCTTGGAGTCGACAGCAAAATTTGGCGTGTGCCGTTGCTATGGCACACTACATGCATGTACGAGCTTGAGGTTAGCCTGAGGTTCTTGTCTTTTCTCACTAATTTTATGGTGAACGTCCGTATGCAGTGAGTTCTCATCATGGTTAGAATGGAAAATGCATTCAAGTAAACGGTAATTACGGAATATTTCAAATAACTTAGAGATACAGAACTAAGGAAAATGTAATTGGTAATTTAGCTTGGCACTAACGTTAGATTGGGGAATCTGCTCAGTCCCACGTGTAAGAAAATTCGTTAGACATAATGGGGGTGTTGCATGAAAATATTTGCAATCAATTCAATTGCAAATATTCTGTTGCAATGTTACAACAGATAGATCAACGTTAGTTATAGCAAATCGGATTAAACTTCTTGTATCAAGGAGCAGATTAGCAATCAATCACTTAGGCCTACTTGCAATTAACTGGAAGACATGATAATAATATAATTATATTATAAATTTTATGATTGTTTTAACTTTTATATGGACGTGGACTAAAGTAAAGACTAAAAATACAATATGTACCGGTATGTAGGCCTACCGGTAGTAATAGTAGTAGATAGTTAGTATGGTTGGAACCACTCACACAACATGCGAGGTTAGTATACTAACCTCGCACAACGCATGTGATTTCTGCATTTTGACGCTTTCATTCATCACACAAATGTCAGGGAATGAAACACGCCAAAAAGTTCAACATATTTCCTATACGTAATTTACAACAATCACCTAGCTTTATACTATAAATTTATTCGAAATTATTTGTAAAAATGATTTTTTAATGCTTACCTCCAAATTTTGACCAAGATACTCCGTCTGTCCGTCCAAGTACTGCGGTGGAAATCACGCAAACAACAATTGAAATGCGATTTTTCCTATCGAACAGTCTCGATTTAAGTCGTCGGCACATAGGAAATTGTAGGAAAAAAATCAACAGGTTGCATTTCATGTATATACTTATAGGTAAAGTGCGCCATCTTTTGACAGATGATGATGAAAGTGGATTGAACGAGCAAGAAAATAATGCTGAGCGCCTAGAATGCAGCTAGCAGTACAAGCTGCAGACAAACGGGTATACATGTACCAGACAAACGGTACAAACCGGCATATGAATAATATCGCGCGCCCTCTTTAGGCAAAAATTGATATCCACGCTGATCAGGAGGCATCTACGTGAAGATCAAGCAAAAATGCTTTTATTTATTAAAAAAAACAGCAAAGAGAATTCAACAAACAATCCATATGGTTCGGTAAGTGTCATAGCACAATTAGAAATCTTAGCTATAATGGTACATCATAGTTATTTGAGCAAAAAGGGTGTGAAAGATTCGCGTGCACCAGGTGCATATGAATCCTTCGCACGCGAGAAGATTTGAACCCATGGATGGGTTGGAACTACCCCTTATCGACCACCTAATTTTCTGAGCATCATATCTGCGAAAATATTTATCAGTTTTACCTAGTTTTCGTCTCATTTGTGCAGAATATTGAGCAGATTAGATTCCCATGTTATAAATATTTTTACTCTTCCAAATCAGTTCTATGATGTCAACATGCTAAATCATTGTCTCATTACTTCCACTGCGAGCTCCGGCACATGATTCGATGATTGACGACGGATATATGTTCTAAAGCCGTTTCCTATCGGAAACGGGGCAGGTTCGGGTCTAGTCCGGGTCTAGTCAAAACAATTTTGATAAATTCTACTAAATTTTTACCCTTTTCCCCTTCTTTTTTTCTTGTAAAATCGATTCTTACTGTTCCTATGGACACTGCGCCTACTCTCACGCGCGTATCGTTTGCAATACGCAATAGTTTGTATTCTGTTAAGTAAATCAATAATGTTTAATCGGTACTCACCGGTTCTTTCGTTGAATTTTATGACGATTTCTCACATTTCTAACTAAAGTCTTGCGACAAACGGTGTCGGGATAGACAGCACACGTTCATCTTTATTTATAAATGGAACGCCCCTTAGGTTTTCAAGGCGTTTTTTTTCTTGTATTTTGATTTTTTTTTATACATATTTTGTTAAATAGCGCCTTTTACGTCAAGTATGAAATTAATATCACAGAGTATTTTTCAATTGTAGATATATATAAAATATCATACAATTTTTATTCTATATATACTTTATAATAAAATTTATAATCATTGAGGTCTTTCAAAAAAGGATAACCGACCGATCAGGTGACGATTACGCATATCACGTGATCTGAAAATCAACTTCGTACCGCTTTGATTGCACTCGACGGTGACCGGACCAACTGCCAAGAAAAGCTGGAAATAGGACTCAATGTAAGTTTTCCTTTATATTATTACATTGAAAGTAAGCCTGAGTCGAATCGATTTTAAAATCGGTGTTCGATCGATGTCATCGAGCGCCGGTGCAGATTTTGCAAAATCGGTGCATCGAAAAAAAAAATAAGAAAAAAAATACGTCGGCCGGCCGATTCGTTTGGTTCACACAATCAATCATCAAAATAAACAGTAATGTCCAACTTGACTACTACTTACTTGATTTGTATTCCCCCAAAATGAAACCGATTGTGTAATTATGATGCCTATTCACCATTAATTTGAAGTTATTTCGATCATAGTTCGAGTCTTACTCGTCTGCTCGTGCCGAGATAATTTATGCACGATGAAGTCATGAATGGAAGTCATCGATCGTGCCGCGCATGCGCAGTACTATGCTCTAATCAAACCAGAAAATAGCCGGAAAATTGACGCGATCAACGTAAAATAAACCTTGCTATCATGAACATTATTAATATCATGACCATAGAACATTTAACAATAATTTGTATATGATAATCATTTATATGAATTTACTTTAGAGCTTGATGTGAAACGTTTGTATTTTGTTTCAATTTTCAACGACGGACATCACATGACGATCGACTTGAGTGAGTGCACTTGTCTAAAAAAAAATTATCATGTCAGGATTGATTCTCGAACATTGTCAACATGCAGAAGCTCTTTTCAAGATCGTAATATCACCATATAATAACATTTTACATGACAAAACAGAGAAAATTGCGTTTGATATTTTTTTTCCATCAATTTGAAGCTAGTTTGTGCCCAACTTTGGGCTTTGATTTCATGAATGGAAAATATGTCCAACGTCAACGAACGCGCATGCGCAATGTGCTTCTTTTTTCGAAGCTCGGAGACGTCCAGAGATGGAATAAAAATAAAAATAATGCCAGTATAATACTATTAACACTTCCATATGATCATGACATACTTTGCTGACATCGTAAATATTTGTAGTATGGCCATAAAATCTTAATGAATCGTAATTATTTAACATCTAATAATAATTTATATGAATTTAGAGCTCGATCCGAGACATTCATATTTATTTCGATCGCATGCTCTTGTCTTGTGTCAAAAATTTAAAAAATTGGATTATCATATCAGGATTAATTTTCGAACATCGTTATAACTCATATTCCACGATCTTTCCTCACAATCGTTAAATCAGCATTGAATACCAATTCAAATGACCATCCAGAGAAAATTACGTATTTATTCCCATCAATTTGGAGCTCATTTTGGATCCAACTACACAATCTCAGGCAAGTTACAGTGATCCCGCTGGTTGCACTTGTTTGCTGGCGCTGGCAAGCACGCCTGTCGTTTCGGGAGAGTGAGTGTACGGGGCTGCGGGCGGGGATGGTGTGTGCGAGTCTGGACCGCAAAAAGCTAGTTGACCGAAAATCGTTCGGATCGACTCTGCGTGATTCATGTCTTTGATATTGTTTGATTTTAAACTTATATGTTGTCATCTGCAAATGGACAATTCCATGGAAAATGTTCACTTTAGAGAAAAAAATTAAGTTTCAGTCAAATTTTCTTAAAAAGTAAACTATAAAGTCTCAATTTCCAATAGAAAAATCAGAATATTGAAAAAACTTTGCAGTTTTTTCCATCATCAAAAAAATAGAATAGTAAATTGCAAAATGTAAAAAATGTGGCTATTTTTAAACAATTTATCTTTCCTGTCTCTACTAAAAGCAAACAAGGTCCCAGAGGTCTCTTTTAACTTTTGAATAGTTGATTAATGTTTAAATCAACAGAAAATCATCGTTAAATTTTATGCCATTCATCAATTTTAGAGAAATCTGTCTTCAGATTTGTGTGATTTCTTTACCATTATCAGTGTCATGTCCGTTACGTTTTTCACTTAAAGTTTTCACAGCTTACAGGAAATTTGTCTAAAGGTACTGCAGATTCAGATTCTATGTTAGAATTAAACCCCCTACCATGTGTAGCAATCATTTTCCCTTACCAATTATCATTTTCATAAAAATGGCGTAACGGACATGACAAATCGCGTAACGGACATGACGCCTTATATATGACAAAAGGCAGCATTCACAAAAACAAAATATTAGGGTCACTGTCACAGACTGAGGTCAGTCTCAATTGCTTGAGGATAGCTGGATGTAATAATTCCTAGAATCTGCATGTCATTCAAGCTATTTTTAGAAGTTGGTGAATGATGAAAGTTCAGCTCTTGTTCTGGTATATTTTTCTGAGAATTAACGGTATGCCACATAATATTGGATAAGATGCAGCTAGATCTGGCAACATACTCAGATCACAATCTGCATCATTTGTGTTTGAACAATACAATTGATTATCTTAGGTGTTTGCACTGACAGTTTGGAGCATGATAAAACTCCAACTTGTGAATTCATGAGATCACTCACAATATTGCTTCAAAGTATCTGACTTTCACCAACCTCTACTTCTTCAGTAATGGCACGGGCTCACATTTAAAAACAAGTTTGTATTCAGATATCTGTGTTACATGATGTAGCTCTATGAATCCATGAATCTACAGTGGCACTTCTTTGCAATATCACAAAGCAAAGGGGCTGTGGAAGGAATGTGGCGCGATCGATATTTAATTATGTCATCATAGTATTTTGTTCAGCCATAATCGCGATTTGAATTATGTATCTTCATTTGTACACAAGCAGCGCGGACAATGCAACAAAATTAGATACAGAGTTTGTCAGCAAGCAAGATCGAAAGATTTAGAACATCCAAGATTTGATAAAAGGATGATTATACTCAGGATGATATTTATTTTGAATGAAAAAAAATCTCAGAAGCGATTTACAAACATTCCATGTACCTTTCAACTCATACATAATCGATAATGAAAGACTGGTTTCCAGGTACTGCTATTAAATTTTAAAATACTTTTTAATATCATTTTTTTATCTTAAAACTGACATTAATACTAGTACATATTCTTTATCATAAAATACATTTCATAATATGTTCATCTTGGATTTATACAGGTCTGGTACATTTTGTTTTCATCTCACAAAAAAAAAAGAGATTTCTCAGTGTGCCGTAGTGGTACGATAAACATTGTATTCTATATAAAATTATCATGTAGGCTTTAGCTATTAAATTAATGATACCTGCCAATAATATCTACATATTTTTCTTAAGAATGTTAGTAAAGGTACTTTGCTGTTACATAATTACATTCATTATTTCATATTTCTTTCATTTTGAAACTAAGAAGTGTTGATGAAGTTCACTTCATAAGGGTGTCATGTCCGTTACGCTAGTGTATATTATCAAATAGTAAGCCATGATAAAAAATGATCTTTACTATCAACTTTTCTCCTTTAATTAGGTCTGGCAGATGGTAGTAACTGGAAAATACTCATTAACTGTTGTTAACTGGTGTAAAAGAAATTTTTCTAAATATTTTTTTGTTTTATAAATATTGTAGGAAAAGCCCCCCTCTCAAATTGCAAAATAATAGGAGATATTATAGATTACCTGTTATGATGTGTGTCTCTAACCTCTAGCCTTAACATGCAAACAATTAGACTTGTACCATATCTTGTAATAAAATAATTATATTCGCTTACAAAAAGTGGACGAAACTGTCATGTCCGTTACGCTTCGTGTGTCATGTCCGTTACGCTACATTTTGAGCTATGAATACAGAATGCACTGCAAAACTGTTGTTAAACACCATTTTATGGATAGAGCATGATCTTAAGGTTAACTTAACACCAACGTCAGGTGCATGCAATCTAAGAATTCACAGGAATTTTGATAAGTAATAGGAGGTAAAAATGCTTCGTCCATTTCGTGTCATGTCCGTTACGCTCACAAAGAGTGCAATTTCTCTGCAACTGTTCAACGAAATGATTTGAAATTTAATGTGTATGTAACTGATACTTAAATGTGTCTGATAAGCTCAGTAACAATTATCAAAAGACTGCTAATTCTACTGTATAAACCTTTTAATTACAAAAATTTGTCTGAACGTCATGTCCGTTACGCTGGAATTGACCACATATCATTGTTGATGATATTTTGGGGAAGAATTCTGCATTGGTCCCCGGCTTTTTTTTGTTTTGTGATCATGGAAAATACAACGCTCACCCGGCCAGCGCATACCGTCAGTGCATGCAATGCGTGCATAGCGCATCAACGCGACGGCCGGAGCAAAAAAAATTGACTCGATTTTCCCCGCCGCGCCTTCAAAATTCGATGCGTCGATGTTCGATCGAATTAAAGCTGTCGAACACCGGTTTTCAAAATAATCTATATGACTCAGGCTTAATTGAAAGTAGGACTAGGATTACATGTCATGGACAGTAATTTAATCAATCATAAACAGACCAGCATACAACACGTATTTAGTGAGTAATATCACTAAATACTTGGGTGCAGGAAACATTAAACGGTTCTAACCAGTTTTCGAGCCATTATCGCCTATGAGGTCCATACATGTTAATGTTTGGACCTCATTGGTACTAGGAGTGACAAGTACATGTGTTGTTGGGCTTTGGGCCAGTCACCACACCAGTCGCAGTGATACTGTGAGTATGTGTCAGTGCAGTGGATCGTATTACCGAACTCTTTTCATGAATTCAGTCATATCTAACTCAATATTTTGTTGAAATTCATCAAACTTTCACCACTCATGCAGGTATAATGTAGACTAGTCAACTGTCAAGAGACTTGCCTAAATAATTAATACAATAGTCAAGAATAGCCCAAAGCTAAGTCAATAAGAAGTTAGAGTCTAACGTTACCAACAAAAAGTATGAGGGGGAGCCCTAGCCTTGAGGACTTCGTGATGATATTAAAAAAAATATTTTGACATACTTCCTCATCACAAAACCTTGAAACCCTTTCCATACATGCATAAGCAACACCTATACGCCTGGATGGATTTCCCTAGGAAATCCATATTTAGAGGGTGAAATCAGTTAGTATCTATTTATTTTATTTATCTACATACGCCTACTGCGTATGAAGGTGTAAAAAGTGTGTTAGTTTTAATAGTAAAAATTTGAGGTTTCTTACCAGACCGATCTTGTGTAGATCCCTCGATTCATTTTTAAACAATGCAAATACAGAAGTCAATAGGCTTGACCCTTGAACCGCTTCGTTATGATGTACCTTCGATAAGCGATGTTACAAAATTCCGTTTTGAAGAACAGATTATAGATACAAATTATTTTTTAACAAATAATTAAATTTGAAAAATAATTATTATAATAATAATGATTATTTATAATCAAGTTTCAAATTATAATCTTTCGCATTTATATAGCGCTTAACACATCGGAACGACGTCTCTAAGTGCTTTACAGATATATTATTAACCCGGTCATCAGATCCTTGCATGCCCGCATACAATGCATGGACCTTCTCCACTCCCTGTGGAGCATTCAAACAAGAGTTCCAAGACTCAATTGCTAGGCATAGATGTACTACATAGGCTTTTGCATCCTACCGGGTACACATTTAACACCTGGGTGGAGAGTGGCACATTATGGATTGATGCCTTGCCAAAGGATGCTAGGCCATGGTGGGATTCAAACACACGACGGTGACGACCCTCTGATTACAAGGCGAGAGCCAGAACTGCTACACCACGGCCTTTCCAATTATTACCATTGGCAGTCTTCAACCTTGAAATTTGTAAAAATGAATTTTACTCCTGCCCAAATCTTTGTATGAGATGAAATATATCAACAAATCCTCTCAAGTGCATTGAAAGCTTGTTCCATTTTTGTCTCACCTGCAAAGGAGAGTGAGACTATAGGCACCGCTTTTTTTACGGCGGCGGTGGCGTCAACATCAAATCTTAACCGAAGGTTAAGTTTTTGAAATGACAGCATAACTTAGAAAGTATATGGACCTAGTTCATGAAGGAAAGAAGAAAGAAGGAAAGATAGGATAGAAAAGAAAGAAAGAGGAAAAAGTTCAAACTTCAAGCAAATAAAAACAATCCAATCATATAACAAAAATCCTAATGACATTTGGTGTTTCTTTTATATATTTTTAAAATAAAATAAAAACTAAAATGTTTTAGAAATGAATAAAATACAGGACGTCTGGTCCTGGCCGAGTCAGTCCGAAGCTTGCAAGCATTCAGCGTGATCTAGCTCGAGACTCGGCTGGCTCGATCGCGATCGCTCGTGTACGTCCGTACATGCGCTCAGATGGCGAGAGAGGGGTTTCCCCAGCTAGCTCCTTCGTCGATTAGTAGCGCATGCGCACATTGTAGTTTAGAAAGTGAGATGGCAGCCTCCATCGAACGGGACCGCGGGCGATAAATTGTCGCCTTTTGTCGGTAAATTGGCGCTGATTTGACATGTTTCCACTGTTTTTTGACTGGTATGACATTGTATGAGAGATAATTAGCCGATAATTGCAATTTATCAACAAATTATTAAACTTTACTCAACTCTTTACTGTCAATTTATCTTGTTCATTTTCAAAACAACCACTTGCCTTATCGGGCAATTGACTTTGAGAAATGCTTGCCCGCACGTCATTTTCACTTGCCCCGGGCAAGCGGGTTTGTCGCGCCCTGGCTGATGTTTATGAGGCCCCAGATGGGGATGCTTTTGTAAATACCTTATCCACCTTGAAAAAAAGGGAAAATTGTGACTTAAAAAAGGGTCCGGTATCTAACTTTTACTTAACAAAAATAAATTCATGAATATGGGTGTTAAATTTAAAATCAATTTATCAATAATTTAAAGTTTGATGATATGAAAACAAAATGAAAGAGGGGGAGGGAACTGAATAGAAAAGCACAGTTTGGCATGGCATGATATAGTATATTTAGTAATAGTAAATATTTACTCTAAAGGAAAATTCCAGAAGATTTCAAATATTGCTTTAAAAATTAGGAATGGTGAAGTGGAAAAATCTTATGAATGAAAATGTTAAACTTTTTGGACCCCCAAAATAAATCATTTTGAACATCCATGTTTTTTTTCTCTTTGCCCATACCATAACATTCCCACCATATTTGCTCTGCTTATGAAATTCCCTTTCAGTTGATATATTCTAACTCAAGTGGGCTTGCTCATTTCATAAAGGAAATTTTGATATGCAAATTTATGTAAATTTTTTAACATTGAAAACTGACATTTTAAATCCCCTTTTGTTTTTTAATGTCTTTAGGAGAATATTAAAAAACCTGCTTTATTTAGCTTTAAAATGAGACCAGAATCAAATCTCCAGCCCTTTTTATGACAAAGTTATTTGTAGGACTATCTAATACAACAAATACACCAATCCCATAGAGACACATATACAAGTAATGCACATTGCTTCCACCACCCCCACCCACCCTCAAGCAGCTTACAAGTGACGCTAGCAGACAAAACCTTGAGCATGTTACATAATTATCGCCAATATGCCTATTTGTACATTGTAGGAGAAGAAAGTGAGGGAAATTGATGGAGACTGAGGAACCAGAAGTTACGTTGAAACTTTGAAATGAAATTTACTGAGTGAAAGTTCATTTATAAGTTCCTGAAAATGTGGACTTTCCTGCAACGTTTTAATGAAACATTTGTCTTTATAGTAGAGCGGATAAGCTCAAATAATCAGAACAAGTATTAGTATATGCCATAAGATTTATTTTAAAGATGGGAGGTAAATTTGTAAATGCCATTTTCGGCTGTTGCCATGGCAACAGATTAATTTGTCCAAAATAACATACATTCCCATGTAACTGGTAAATAAACATGATGTAGATGACCAAAATGATAATTTTCAGGCTCCCAATTGACACCAAGATAGTTCCAATTGATCCGTTGCCATGGCAACGGCCGAAAATGGCATTTAAAAATTTACCTGCCATCTTTAAAATAAATCTAACGGCATATACTAATACTTGTGAAAGTTTCATGCTTTAGTCATAATTTGCACAATTGTTCGGCTTATCCGCTCTACTATTATTAGATAATGCTATTTAATCAAGCATGTCTGCTCCACATAAATTCATTGAAATTTAATAAGCTGATATAGAGTACAGGTCTATGTAGAATTTTTAAACATATGTGGGCATTCCAAAGTTTGCTTGCCTTAGTCTCCTTTATCGCAGGATTGAGAAGCACTATCACTGCATCTTCCTGCATGTTGTTTTGTCTAATGTGAGAATAAGCAATGAAAAGATGCTTTGGGATTCCTGCATGAAAGACATGGCTTTGATAATGGAAGACAACTTTTGAGAAAGTATAGAAGTCATAACATAGACATTATTGAGATACCTGAACAGAATATCTTGTTGTTAACCCAAGATCGTATATTGTCAAGGTGTCTTGGTAACATTTTCTATTAAAAATATCACGATTTGAACTACGGTACATGTAGATGGTCAATGGTATGTATATTGGTTAAAGTTTGTTTGCAGTGAAAATGTCTTCTGCCCTCTTTTGTCAGAAGTTGAATATTCAGGAAATAAATGCATTGATCTTTTCAATGAAATTTAAAGGTCAAGTCCACCCCAGAAAAATATTGATTTGAATAAAATGAGAAAAATCAAACTAGCATAATGCGGAAAATTTCATCAAAATCGAACGTAAAATAAGAAAGTTATGACATTTTAAAGTTTCGCTTATTTTTCACAAAACAGTGATATCCACATCTCAGTGACATGCAAATGAGACGGTCGATGATGTCCCTCACTCACTTTTTCTTTTGTTTTCTATTGTTTGAAATATACAATATTTCATTTTTTACAGATTTGACAATAAGGACCAACTTGACTGAACCATATAGTACTAAACAATGCTAATTCCACATGTTCATGGAGGAATTAATCGTTGTTTCACTTGACAAAGAGGAGAAAATTAGATTATTTCATATTTCATATAATAAAATACAAAAGAAATAGTGAGTGGATGATGTCATCAGTCTCCTCATTTGCATACAGACCAGGATGTGCATATAACTCTTTTGTGAATAAAGCGAAACTTAAAAATGTCACAACTTTTTTATTTTACATCCGATTTTGATGAAATTTTTAGTATTATGCTTGTTGGATTTTTCTCTTTTTATTCAAATGGACATTTTGTTGGGTGGACTTGTCCTTTAAAGCTTGACAATTTTTTTCAGGTAGTCTTCATTGTATTTTTTATGGATAAGGAGTGTAACGGAAATATGTTAAATGAAATATTTTGTAATCAAGTTCCATTTTAGAAAGCTGGTGGGTATTGTCTGATGTAAGAAAATCTCAATGTTCTTCCTTATAGTACATGCATACTATACCATGTTTGACATGACATCATCAACCATAAAAATTCACATGTTCAGAGACTCCAACCCGAAGCAACTCAAGGAAACCCCTAGTAAATAGGAGACTGTGCCTTATACCTCGGTCACATTTGCTACGGCCGCCATAGATTCTAAAATTTCTACGGCGACTAACAAATCTACGGTCGCCGCAGAATTTCCACGGCCACTTACTGTAGCAGTCACATATGTTAGGGTCGCCGCACGGCATATTTTTTAATTTATGGAGCCAGAAAATCTGCGGCTGACGTATATCCTTGAAATCACGACGTACGGTCGCCGTAGGGCGACCCTGCGCTGGCTGTAGGTTTTTGACAAATACTACGGCAGACGCAAGGTGGCCGCAAGGCGCACTCACGGCGGCCGCAGGGGGACTATACATGCAGTGAGTATACAATGAGTTGCTTGTCACACTCATCATGATATTTTACATTTGACATTTCATTTAAGAAAGTTTCCAAAGTGTACGCACCATGCCCACGCGCGTATTCTGGGCGGGAGGGAGGGGGGGGTTTTCGGGGCCCAGGCCCCCGGGTAGGCGAAAAGGGGGCGCCAAAAGAGGGAGGGAAGAAAGGGAAAGAAAAGGGAGATAAAAAAGGAGGGGGAAATAGGAGAAAGGGAAAAGGGAGAAAAGAAAGAGAGAGGAAAAAAGAAGGGAAAAAGGAGAGAAGAAGAGAAATTAGGGGGAAAAAAAAGTGCAGGGGCGCCAAATTTATATTCTACATTAGGGGCGCCAATTTTATGTTTGACCAAGGGGCGTCAAATTGACGTTCGACCAGGGGCGCCAAATTGATGTTCGACTCTGATCTGAATATCATAAGATCAGTACTGTTCGACCTAGGAAGGGGGGCAAATTCGACCTTTGAGGTGATATGCGCTTCGCGCTCGCATCGAATAATTAGTTTATATGGACATCCTGTTAATGGTTACCAATAGTGCTTAGAACCTGTTTGTCTGACGGGGAGGGGGCACCATTTTTTTCCCGAAAGTACACAGGAGTTAAAATTATAGGTCGGGCCCCCGAGGTGCAAAATCCTAGATACGCGCCTGGTGCCTCCCAAGCAGATAACACAAAACGAGAAGGGGAAAGGAGGGAAGAAGAACACAAGGGCAGCAGACCGTTCTACACCATGGCTACGGCTAGTCCAATTTCTACGGCGAGCGTAGAAAAGAAAAAATGTTATAACTCCGCGTTAAAATTCTACGGCCACCTCTACGGCCTGTGAAAATTAGGAATCCGCCGTACGTCGACCCTGCGGCCACCGCAGTTTTACTGCGGCCGCCGCAGAAATCTCTCGAATTCAGGTATCTACGGCTGCCGTACGCCCGCCGTAGAGCATATGTGACCAAGGTATTAATGTGCATGCAAACCACACTAAGCATGCATGGCATGTAGGGGGTGGGGGTACATGTGGTAGGGCACTCAAGCTCGCCCCTCGATTGCAGCACACATGCACTTTCGCAGGCTGAGTCAATATATTTTTATTTACCTGTCCCCACTTGTGACATAACAGATTGCATGATAAAGTCTTGTAACCACTGACTTTGAAAATTAACAAGTTTTAAAAACTAAGTCTCGCATGATATTAAAGATTGAGTCATTACACGTTCCTAGGTCTTGGATAGTGATTAAAAAGACATCATGTGAAACCTAAAATAACAAATAAGTTTCTTTATGTCATATGAATGTATGATCAAATTAACATTTAAAAAGTCTATTGTTGTATTGTCTTTTTGTTTCATATACGTATATGTCTAACATTAAGAGATTAAAATATTCATTTTAATTTTGTTGTCATTTATTCATGGAATAATTGATGAGTTAACTTTTTATAGCAGTGAAAGACATACATGATGTCTGGGTTTGAAAACCAAGACACCAGCAACCACCTTCAGGGGCAGTCTAAAGACATACACTGTACAGTTAGGAATGCCTTTTGACAGGCATCCATTATTATTCATTCATAGATGAACTTTTTTTGTCTGTGATTTTCTTTGAACCATGTTCTTTATTTAATCATGGTGGAAAGTGTGCTTTATTAATCTTCTATTATTAGGCAGTCTGTCATGAATATGACAGATCACCTTTTATATTCGTCAGAATTTTCTTTATTTTTATTGCCAAATTTTGTCCCCACTTTATCTCAAAATCGGGCATGTCAATTTTCTTGATTTTCATGTCATGTATGGACATCATTATGGACATGTGTAACAAAGCTTTTTAAGGTTATCAAATCATGATAAAGTCATCTAGGCGCCATTTTGTAAAATTAAATGATTGATCATATCATCGCAACAAATCATAAAAAATCATCCATATTTGCATCATATCAAGTTCAGGTGACAGGTCATTAGGACATGTCATCAGAGGTCATGCAAAGGTCATGACGCGCACGTACATGCGCGTCAAAAGTTTAAAATTCTTCAAATTGACCGTGGTCAAGTTTGGGTAAGTTTCAGGTCATTTTGAACATGTCAACAATTTGCACGTGCACAGGTATGTGTGCGCGTTCTTGCACCTACCATCGGTATGCATCTTCGAGTCATCATTTATTTTATGTCTGTCCATTGTCCATTATCTTCTGATTAATTTGATACCTCACTCGGCCTTTTACGACCAATACGGGAATGCGCGTCCATTCAAATTTGCATTACTCGCGCGTGCAAACTCGCAAAATAAGTCATAAATGGGCAAAAATATGCCTATATAAAATTCACTGTAGCTCTTCAGGAAGTCCGTTGACTCCCAATTTTTCATCACTCTTGGATATAGTCAATATCTCATTTGGAGATTTCGTAAGTACGTCAAAATTACGTTAGAAGTGAAAATTACATATTATCGCAACTTACGTCAACGTATTTATGCATATTTGACCGTATCTTCGTTATTAGTCTTCAGTTTTCTCCCAAACTTTGATGTAGTGAAAACAAGTCTCTTCAAATAATATGTGAATAATTTTCATTTTCGACCACAGCATCAATGTTTTATGACTTGTTTATGTTTTTGCAAATATTTTCTGGGCCTAATTTCTTAGAAATTTTTTAAGGAAATGTTTCATTAATCAATTTTACGGTCTTGTTGAAAATGTTAAGCCCACTTGTTTTGCGGTTTTCTATGTAGGACATTTTTTGTAATTTTGCCGGAACTTTTTAAGGGGTAATTTTAACATTGTAAAACATTTATGTATTTTTTTAGTAAATGCTGCAATATTGAAATGCTATTGGGTTGAAAAATTTCATTCCAGACATTTTGCGTAAATTCCCTGATTTTTTTTCTATTTGGACATTTTTATTAAATACAATAACGTATAATTGCCATTATAATTTATATAAGGTATAACAAATTTTCAGGTACCTTCTGTGAAATGAAAAATTTTGCAATTTAATTACTTACACATTTTCCCGAAATTTTTCGGGAAAATCGCTGGTATTTGAATCTTTTACCTGACTTTTTTCATTAAAAATCATCAAGAAAGAATTTTCAAGCAAATGTCAAAGTCATACACAATTAATTAATGGATATTGAAAATTCTTGACGGAAAATATGTGAAATGTTTAGAAATTTGCAGAAATTTTGCAAACTTTTACATAGAAAATTCTACATAATTCTTTTATCAAAAACATCACTGATGAGTTTTGAAGTGAATGCTGTGAAATTGTAGCATTGTGAAACTTCTCATTAAAAATTATTGAAATTCAGCAGAAATTTTGAATAAAATATTTAAGATATTTTTGTTTTAAAAAAGTATCACCTAAGAATTTTCAAGTATTCTGTGAAATTAATACCCACTGACATTGTGAAAATTCTTGCTTGAAAGAAAGAATTTATATCTTGAAAAAAAAATTTCTGACAGTACAAAGAATTTTTAAAAAGATTTTGCATAAAAACATCAAACTGTCGATTAAAAATTAGCTGCTGTGAAAATTAAGGCGCCTTTCATTGCGCAATTTTGGAAAGCCAATTTCGGTAAAATCGTCTGAAATTTTTTAGGAGTTTTTAAGGCGTTTTACGTGCTCCAAACTTCATTTCGTATTTACCGTATTGCATTATCACCAACATCATTATAATCATCACGAATGTCATTACCACATTAATAATCACTTTTTAGTAATGGTCAAAATTTATTCCCATGATGTATATGATCAAGATTATCAAATAGATCATATCTAAATGATTCATTTCATACAACATTAGCCGACAATGAATGAAAAATCATGACAGACCACCTAATTCGTCCTCATGACGAATTAAAATCTAGTTATTATTATTATTATTATGATGTTGATGATTATTATTGTAATTGTCATCATCACCATTTTTGTTGTTATTATTAGTATTATTGGATGACTAATCCTTTATATATCTCATTGGGTTAAATCTTCAGGATATTGAAATAACATGTCTGATATATTCAATTGGATAGCCTTCTATGTAGTATATTCATCTTTCAATGGAGAGGTGACATTCTTGTCATTAAAATAAAAGGTGAATTTCCCAAAATTTGAGATACCTGTTCAATATTTTGTTACATGTTCCTCAGCAACAATGTGTTCATTTTAGTAATCAATAAATGTGTACATGAAATGAAATCTATTGCTATCAGATGTGTTCAATTACCTGTGATATGACATGATACCTAATTGCTAGTTCATACATGTACATACAAGTTTATAGATAATCTTATGTTAGAATTACGATGAACTTTGAACACATAGACTTGACAGAGATTTGTATTTGCTGAATGTGCTAATGTTTTACATTATGTCAACAGAAAATATAGGAGAGGTCCATTCTGTAAGAGCTAAGTGTGGAATCAATGTGCAATCAATGTTCTTGCATGGAATATTTTGAATAATACATGTATATTTAGTTTGGTGGGAACATCCTAATATCTAGGACTCTTTTTGTGTTTAATTACTTATTTGAAGCAGTTGCAGTTACATGTGGAATTTGTATAACAAATGTGTAAAAATCATCACCATAATGTCATTTTGTAAGATGTTTCTTAATGATGGGAAAGAGTACTGATTTGAGATAATTTTAGTTTATCATTTGAAAAAAACAGCAAAATTCATCTTATATAGAGTCTCACGTAGGCATTCCAAAGTCATGGTAATGGAGAAAAACATGTGTTGATAATTATTAAAAGTAATCGTTTCTTATCATGGTTGAAACCTTCAACATCAAGACTCTCTGGTATGTTTTATTCTAATTGAGCATGTTGAGTGACATGTATTGTGTGAAATTACAATATATCTTAATATTAGAGTTGCAAAGCTGAGTGAAATTCAAGAAAATGTTTTATATTTAGATCAGTTTTGTTGAATTTGTCATCTTTGCATGGGGTATAGGATCTTCTTATTACAATGAATTAGAAATATAATCAACATGTTTATTTTTGTCTCGCCCACCAGAGGTGAAGGCGAGACTTAGGGATCCAAATGTCGTCCGTCGTCCGTCCGTCACAAATCTAATGACACATAACTCCACAACCGTAAGTCGCTTTTCAACCAAACTCAGATGGTAGATGGACTTGGGGGACCTACATGTTATGCTGCAGTCAGAGGTCACATGGTAAGGTCAAAGGTCATTTTCAGGTCAACGTTAAAGTTTACATGCAAGACTCTCTTATGACACCTAACTCCGCAACCGTAAGTCACTTTTCAACCAAACTTGGATGGTAGATGGACTTGGGGGACCTGCATGTTATGCTGCAGTCGGAGGTCACATGATAAGGTCAAAGGTCATTTTTAGGTCAACGTTAAAGTTTACATGCAAGACTCTCTTATGACACCTAACTCCGCAACCGTAAGTCACTTTTCAACCAAACTTGGATGGTAGATGGACTTGGGGGACGTGCATCTTGTGCTGCCGTCAGAGGTCACATGGTAAGGTCAAAGATCATTTTCAGGTCAACGTTAAAGTTTACATGCAAGACTCTGTTATGACACCTGACTCCGCAACCAGAAGTTACTTTTCAACAAAACTTGGATGGCAGATGTATTTAGGCGACCTGCATGATATGCTGCAGTCGGAGGTCACATGGTAAGGTCAAAGGTCATCTTCAGGTCAACATTAAAGTTTACGTGCAAGGCTTTTATGACAAGTGTTATTCTATCCCAGTCATTTCACAATGAAGTTTCGATACAATTCTGTTGCGTGCCCTCGCAAATCACGATATTTCTGGTTATTTTCATAAGTGGGCGAGACACAAAATCGTTTTTGCCTTGTTATTTTACAGAAACCAAATATAATTTGATCAAATAGAACGTGAGCAACAGCTTACAGCTACACATCTACATTTTTAGTATACCTGTATGAGCTACACCATAGAATATGATAAACTGTGTAAACTACCTTATTCTGAAGTCAGTTATAAATCAAACTTTGGGGTAAGACTTGTTTAACAATGAGTAACCAAACGTGTTTCTCAGTATATGTACATTTTGGACTGAAATATTTATATGCATACATCCTACTTTAGGGCGAAGTCTATGAATGGGTTTATTCCATTATAATACACATTTAGACGTTAAGTCGAAGGTAGAGGGCGTTAAGGCGCGTTTCAAACATTGAAAGAAGACAAAAAAATTTGCCTTAAATGCAGATGTAGAAAGATATATATATAAATTTCTCTTCATCTGTGTTTAAGGCGAACTTTTTTGTCTTCTTTCAATGTACGTAATGCGACTTAACGCCCTCTACCTTCGTCTATATGTGTAATATAACGGAATAAACCCATTCATAGACTTCGCCCTTACGTAGGATGTAGGCATATATATATATATATCTTTGAGGAGAAGCAAGAGAAAGAGAAGGGAAAGGAGGAGGAGGGGAAGGAGAAAGAAGAGGAGAAGGTCGAAGGAAAAAGAAAATGAAGAGGAGGAAGGAGGATAGAGGAGGAGGAGAAAAAAGAGGGGTGGAGAAAGAAGAAGAAGGGGAAGGAGATGATTGATTTATTTTTCTTTATTGAGTGGGGGAGGGAAGGAGTGATCAGTATGCTTTAGATCTGAACAGCCCAAATATATATTAGCCAGCATATATGTGAAAATTGGTAATTTGAATTCTTTCCATTTTTTAAAGTAAAATGTTATCCAATCTAATAATTCTGGGATTCAATCATTCAAGATCTTTCAAACTGATTCCTAATTTAAGCTGTCAGAGGAAATCCTACAACAACATTACAGGTTAATGCTAGTTATATTTAGTGTGCATAACGATAGCAAAAAATGAAAAATACAGTGTTACTTATAAGTTGGCTCATGTCTTTAACAAAAACGCAAGACTGTGAATACAAAGGAAACCTGCAAGGCAGGGACAAGAGATAAAACCCTAGTTCTACATTTTCACTTTTCATGTCTTTTGAGGATAACATCAGTAAATGGCACATTATCTGTTGCTCTTTCAAGCTGCGTATTTTATGATAACCTCACCAATTTTATTGAGCTTCTTTAAAATTTTATGTCATTGTGTTACAAGCAATAAGTATTTTTTTAAACGAAGTAGTTGACACAATGTCGTGAAATGTCAACTACATGTATCTTGGATTTTACATGCAGACAATAATTTATCTACATGTACACATACATTACTTGTCATTTACCTGGCCTATCTAACATTTGTTTGGTAATACATATAGTTCATTTGTAAATAATTTAGAGTCAATGGGTCTCTGAACGTACTGTATAAGCTCATACATTTATATGTAAATGTTTGTCTGCTCTCTCAACATTGCTGATACATGTTCATTTACAATATATCTGAACATAAGACTACTGAATGCAACCTTTTAGAAACAGCAGGGGTTCATGTATATGTACCTCGATGCAGTTCATACAAAGGAATACATGTCACTCATATACATCCTATTGGAAAGTGAACAGAAAGAGATGCATGGAATTGAAGCAGCATTAAAAGCTTTCAATGATGTTTTACAATGATGGGACAAGGTTATATAAAATTATTTTGCTCTGTTGCCAAACAGTTCAGTTATTGTCAGGTGTAGTGATTATGCATTTCAATACTTATCAAGCATAAATCAAAGGATTACCATCCTTTAGAAATAAACAGGTTATGATATGCTGTGATTCTAAAAAAAAAAATATCTTGACACAAATCTTGAAGTGTAGAGTGACTGAAAAATCTCTTACAATAAGTCTACTACAATCAAATTTGTATCAAATCATGTACCGTATTTCGAAAAAAAAAATGTCCAGGAATTTTTCATGATTTTTTAAGAGAATGTATTTTCTTGGATTGATGCATTCCTTAAAACTACTTGTCCTCATGCATGCACCCCAGCCAATTCACTCGTTTACCTGGATATAGTACTGTATGCCCCCAAGCACAGCATCATGTACATGTATTCATTGCTGTGGTGTATAAGATGCAGGTCTTTGCATGATGCCTTAGAGACAAAATTTCAAAGCACAAAGAAAGAGATAAAGAGAAAGAAAGGGAGAGAAAGGGAAGAGACAGGAGAGAAAGACAAGAGAGGATGAGAGAGAGAGTGGGAGTGTGTGTGTGAGTGAGAGAGAGAGAGAGAGAGGGGGAGGGAGGGAACTCTGACTCAAAGTGGTGTACATAAAATAGGAGGCATCATCACATGAACGTGTTGAAGCAAGGAGAAAGAAAATTAGACATGATATGGTATACATGTACTCAAAAAATGGAGGAAAGAGAGTGGATGGAATGCTTGTGTTAAAGACATTTATTCATTTTGGGGATCGAGCGTAGCATCCCAGGGTCAGATGCAGATAAGTTTAGCGTATGTTTCCCTAGTCTTGTCCTACTGTCTTGCATCATGACTTGTATCGGGCTGTGTCTTTATATAAGAAGAAGCAATTCTAGGGATCAGGAGACTCATGCATTTTTTCACTCTCATATTGTCTTGCAATTATAGTGAGTACAATATACTTTCAAAGCTTTACTTTTCTTGTACTATTCTTTGTGAGTTTTAAAAACATTCAGTATTTTGTTGCATTCATTGTGGATGATAAAACATTACCCTATGTTATCATCTACAGTAGATAGCCACTGGGAATGTTGGTAACCTGAGTTAAATGCTGTTATCATAATCCTGTGATTTAATTTGATGAAGAATGGTTAATATCCTTTACCTTCCCAAATCTACCACATAACCAGGAGGAACTGGTTGCGTGCATGTTAGATCTCAAGAAACAAACAAAAAATGTCTTGTAAGCATTATATACTTGTATCTCTATAATATAATCTCTAGTATCAATGTTCCAACAAGGAAAGTATGTATGTGCATGAAGAAAAAAGTTAATCCCCAACTGTCATTGTCTGTCTCATTTCTGAAGTACATGAAGGTTTGGATGAGATAAAGGGTTGTAATATAAAATAGGATGTCAAGTAATGGTGAGATCACACTTGATTCCAGCTTCCCCACAGCCACTCTGCTGGTACAAACAAAATCGATTGTATCCTTACAAAAATTATGAAGTATTTACAATGATAGATCTTAATAATGTATATGATCAAAGTATGAATAACAGAATGATATTCTTTCAGGTAAATGTACATGTAGCTTGTATGAAAGTCTGCATAATGAAAACTATCAGATCTGATTCATGAAAAACCTACAGTAACTGTATGTTGTTCTTGTAGATGAGCTTTGAAATTAATGAATCCGAGTATCTTAGGTGTGATGTATTCAGGAACTGCATCATTCTATATCCCTATGTGAATATAGATCTGTATTTTACTATACCCCCATACACATTTAAATTTTGATCCACAACTATGGTAAGGGAGTGATATACCAATGATTTTTCTCTTGCTGCTGTATTTAATTTTGTTCTTTTAGAATGTACATGTAAGAGCCCAAGTGTACTCCTCACTTGCACATGAGCACATTTTGTTGCGTGACTATGGGTGTGTATTTGTTGACCAACCCGTCTAAAATATTACTAAATGTATTGGAGCTGGATGTGCTTCTACCCCCCCCCCCCGCCCCGTTTTTCTTTCTCTCTCTGTATTTCTCTATCTCTCCTCTTTACTCTTTCTCAATTTCTATCTCTCCATTTCTCTCGCTAACCCATTCTCACTTTCTGACACAAGTTTTCACTGAACATGAGTTGGTCAATGGAGGGCCTACTGAATGAGGATGTAAAACAAAGTCTGAATGTGCCATGACTAATTATGTACATACATTACACATATTGCTCTTTGTAGTACAAATATCTTGGTGAGTTTTGTCAATGACATGCCATGTCAATGCCCAAAGTCTGCTCCTTGGGCAAATAGAAACCTACATGTATTTTCAACATGCTTGGTCACATGTAGGCAGTGTTAGTCTTATAAAACAAACAGTATTTCATATCCTCTAAACCTTTGTATGTCAGTTTGCAATATTGGTAACTGATATCCATTGAAATTAAATTAGATTGCGTTTTTTACACAAATTGAGAAGACTATGGTAATCTTATGCTTTTTTTTTAATCCCACTTTAATACATTTTAAAATTCAAGTTGAAGCAATTGTAACTTTTCACAAGTGTTTGAGATTTTGAAACCACTGCATATTTTGAACAAAGAAAATTTGATAAGGTTTATCATGAGTACACATGTATGTACGTATGATTTTTCTCGCATCTAATAAAGTTACTGTCGGAATTTGAACAATAAAACAGGATAATAAGTACATTAAAGGGAGAGAGACAGACAGACAGCGTCAGAGACAGAGGGGGGGGGGGGGGTTGAGAGAAGAAGAATAAATGTTAGGTTTATTTTAGTACATGATCGATATCCGTTGCACCAGCTTTCTTATCACAACTCAATCTTAATGCCCTTTGCTCTTGAGCATGTCAGATATATATTGACTAATATTAACTCAAATGCCGATTGGATTGTGGTAAAGATTGATCCATGAGTGCTTGTTGAGCCTAGATTTACCTGTAATTAAATGATGATTATAGCTGATAATATTAACTTCAAAACTAGTCGTCGCAAAATTGTATGCTTGGAGTAGAAACAAACATGAGGATCTTTAAACTCATTTACGTGTGTGTAGGCGTTGTCATTTTGTGACCTTAGTAGTTTAATAGGTGTCTCAATCATGGAAGGGGACATGTTTTTTGGTAAGTTTATTGAATGCTTTTTGCCCACTATTAATAACTGAAAACTATAGTGGTTTTTTTTTTTTGTTCCAGTATCCATTATTAAGTCTTGATAATTTGTTTTTATTAATAACAATAATATAGTGATAATAATATTTAAGAAATGCTGTTCACATGTGTATCATAGTGCGTTGCATTGAAAAGGTTAAATTGAACGCAATAATTTGTATGAATGATAGTGATTTTGTTGTTACACCAACAAAGCAATTCCAGACTTCTTAAGTGTTTGAATTAAAAAAAATATCAAATGACCACAACACTTTGGTAATATATATTGGAATGTAAGATGACACTAAAGTATAATTTACGTTACTGACCCTTAATTTGCAAAGGCTTTAGATGGGCTTTAACATAATTAATTATTGATGTACAGAAAAATAATCATGCATTAAAGAAATTATTATCTGTGGTAAACATAGATCTCAGATTTGTTATTTGTTGAACCCATTGTTTTAAACAACAAACTGTATCAAAATGTTGGTTGTAATCGTTTCCACAAGGTGAAAGAGGTATCTCCTTGCTCAGATTGGAATGCAATGCCTCTGTGTTTGGGTCTTTACTTTTGCTCTGCTTTTTTTTTATTCATGGGTGACCGGAAGGGAAGAATAAGTTTCTTAAAAAAAGAATGGGGGATGAAAATTGTTAAACTTTGTTCAAAAATTTGGGGTAAGAAATGGTAAGAATGATAATGATTTTGTTGTCACACCGACAAAGCAATTCCAGACTTTACAAAGCTATTATATTAATCAAATGATATACTATCAGCTGTATTATTGTCTCTGCGAGGATATACTGACTTCTTCCTTTTAGCTATATTTTATTGTAAAACCTAAAATGAGTTTTTACACATTCAGGTTGTCATGATGACAACAACTCATTGGAAGTAATACCTGCCTCCTCAATTTTTTTGTGGGTTTCCCAATCATTTTGACTATTTTTTTCCCCGGCAGGCTGTATTTCAGGATATGTGTAGGATCTGAATGAATGTCAAAATGTGAATGGTCATTTATCGAACATTTGATAATCATATTTGTCTAATTTTTGAATAGCTTTGGGTGATTGACTTATGTATTTCATTATTTTTGGTTAGCAAATAGAGTCTGCATTTCGTAAGGAAACTCCATGAAAATGCTATTACAAACTCTGCTGCCCTCTTCAGCCAAAATTGAAGAAATTTGAAAGAGGAACTGATATACTGAGAATTATATAGATTGTAAGGGAATGGAGAACTTTATGTTCATAAACATTGATGGAATATGCATTCTGAATAATCATTAAAAGAAATAATCAGGTTGAAAGGCGAATGGTATTAGTGTCTCACAATTTATAGTCCATAACATGTCTATTTGATGGTTTATTAATAGTTCTAGCTTCATATTCTTACTTGCATTAGATACTGAAATCTTATCAGATACATTTTTTTAAAATTGAATTTGATCAAGTAAACAAGAAATCTTTAATAAACAAAAGTTAAAATAGATTTGAAGGCACTGAAATACATGTAGTTATTCCATTTATTGAGAAACCTCCAAATTAGAAAAACACACACTGATGCATAGTAGTGTAGTAGGCTATTGTTTGAACAGAATACTGCTATCATCAAGCTCATATTGAAGTCTCTTTTGTCAATGGCTATCAACTTGATTGAGTAGCCATAATAATCGAGTGGGATGACCATTATGAATTCTACAAATATTTAGCGTCCTTATCAGTAGACCATGATGAGTAAATGATTGGTAATACAAGTAAGCATGCAGAGAAAAGTTAATGAAAGATGGGGAGATAAAGGATGGTAAGTGAAGAGGTTAGAAGCAGAGAGAGCAGGAGGGGTCACTATGAAGATGAATCAAAAGGTGAAGAAATTGAGAGCAGGAGGGGTCACTATGAAGATGAATCAAAAGGTGAAGAAATGGGGAGAGTTGGTAAGGGAGGGAGATGTACATGAAGGAAAAAAAATAAGCAGAAGAGAGAGTAACTAAGAGGCTATATAGACACAAAGAAGAAGAAATGGGCAAATTGAGACAGGGAGAAAGAAAAAAAGAGATTTATTGTAAAGAAGGGTGTGGTAACTGGCTTTAATGACCACCTGTCTTAAAAGTATCTGTTGGCTTGCTTTCCTTTACAGACTTCAATATCTTTTCCCTACAATTTTGGTTTCTTTTAAATGGAAGATTTACTACATTGAAACTGTTTATAAAGATCACCTTCCTAATTCACTGGTCTTTATGAACTTATATTTTTCTCTGCATGGATAATGAGGGGGATGTGTGATAGAAGTCTTCACTCCTCTGGTGATATTTTTTAAAATCATAGAATTACATTGTGCTTAATGCCAAGAAACATGGACACATTTTTCAAAAAAATGGGAATCAGTCTATACGTGTTTAAGTATCTTTAAATGTTTTACATATTTTTGTAGAAATTATATCTGAAATATCACATGAAGTGTAGATCATTGATGTGAAGGCCTACTTTTATACTGTGTGTGTAAATTAGGGAAGCCATATTTTCCCGAGAAAACAAGGCTTTATAGTGCTAAAATACATGTAACTGCCAATGGATAATGCTGATGACTCAATTATAGGGTAGTTGAGTTTGCTGGATGCTGGTATGAATGAGAAATTTGCAATAAATTTCACTGCACTTACAATTGTTCAAGGATGAGGTACTCTAATTAGTTAGATTGGCATTGACCATTATTATCAGCTGTGAAATATCATATGCCTTTATCATTACGTATAAACTAAATTTAAAAAACAGTTTTGCTTAGATTAATTGTTTGAAAATTTGTTTGTTATACCCCTCTATATCTTGTCCTGCTATTTACCTGAGCCATACAAGGTTTTAAGGATGTAATTGTTTTAAAGCTGCCATCAATTTATGAAAATGTTGTGATAATAGGGAGATAGCAACAAAGTGATTCATTGCCTGTCACTACCATTATCCTGCTGTTTGAATAAATTGAGAACTGGCTACCTGTTGATGAGTTGAAAGTATCAGGGCTTTCTCGGAGGGGGGAAGGGGTAATGGTAATATTTTCTAGTGGATGATGTAGATATTTGTATTTTTGATGATGCTGTTTAGGGGAGAGGCAGAAAGGTTTTGATTAAATTGAAGATTTGATTTCTGTGAAAGAAATAGGAGGGGCCTGATTAGTTCTATTTAGCATATGCCACAAGATGAAATGTCCTCTTCCCTATCAGTGTTTTGTACCGCGAAATAGGCATGGGTAGAAGTAGAATGCTTTTATCTTAAGCTTTGTATATAGCTCAATAGGATTCATCAAATGTAAATGAGATGAAGCTTTTATACAGGCGATGAATACCTCCCAGACATGTATGGATATTGCCTCCCAGAGTGTATACAATAGAGATTGCGCTATGAAATTTTAATCAATATTTTAAATGAAATACATACAATGTATTCTAATCTTCATTGATGCTCCAGCTCTATTGAAAGCATAATATTATACTGCACCAGAATAAACCTTTGTGATGTACATGTAGATGATGCATTCAAGGTGGTATTAATGGCTACATGTATTTCTGTGATAGGCAAGGGTACAGATTACACAAAATGTATGCTGCCTGCAATATATATAAAGAAAGCAACACTTGCATTATAATGATAATAAAAAACAATATTAGAATGGGAGGAAATGACAGAAATAAACTGTGACAGACACTTCTTATTTAGATGATCTTTGTAGGTTTGCATGGTGGAGTTTCTAACGTGGAGAAATTCTTTCACTGCTGAAGACGGACAGTCAACCTTCCCGAAACATCAAGTAACCTCTCTTCACTTCATCCTGCTACTACTCAAACCATCGCTGCTCAAGTCATTCAGCTCATCTCATCTGGTTTACAGTCCTTTTCAGGACTTAACTCACATTTAAGAAAGAAAACTTCTAATTTCTCTTTTCATCCTATCAATTTCTATCTTTCTGCCTGTATTTCCTTCCCTTCTTCATATTACACATGGTTAACCGTAAACCTTCTCTACGTTACTTCTCATTTAGTTTCAAGTACATGGAATATTATACTAATATTTAAAGTCACTGCAAATGATAGTAATTACTACTGATTTTTATGATTTTTTATTGTGCATGTTTTATGTTTATCTCTAACCCTTAAAGAGGCTTATTTGCCACATATAGAGTTAAAATTAATTCAAAAAGGGTGAATGCACCCTTTATAAAAACTCTAAAACTAAATAGTAAGCTAATATTAGATACCATAAATGCAGTCAGGCAGATTTTTATACAAAACAAGCTATTATTGAGCAATTATTTTGCCTGTATTGACGTCATGCCCTACTAATCAGGATCATTTGCATTCCTTTGCAATTCAACTAGAAAATTCAATTTAATTTGCAAAACAAATAGAAAATAAACCCATATGTACAGCTTACTGCAAATACCATTTCACTGTTTTTTAACACGTCTAACATGTATGTAAATTTCTTCCTCTTTAAAACTTGTACCTAGATGTAAAGCTCCACTAGCCTCACATTGTTAATAAGAATCAAATAGAACAAGCCAGAATGAAGATTTTCTATCTTAGTAAGTTGAGTGTCTCAACTCTAAAATCATTTCAAAGGAGTGATAATATGTACTAAAAAGAAATTGAGCAAGAAAAATCAAGTAAGTGATTGCATTAAAATAAATGCCCTTGCTGCATTCAAGAGCTTGGGGATAAGCACGCGCAGAGGAATTGGTGAAAAGGCTACAAACAAATGAGTGCAAGTATTTTTAGATCAACAGCTTATAGATCATCATATACACTGTACTTGTACTTTAAATACAGCAATCAGAAGCTACAAAAAAGGGGGATGGGGTCTTTAGATGTGTGTTCAGGAATCCATTTTAAAGAAAATCTGATTCTCCTTTGAATGTACATGTAAATTGTTATCAAAATCTTTTGAATAATGTTGTTGTGCCATAAATACTCTTTGAATGCCTTTGATATGTATATATACATACATACATACATACACACACACACACACATATATATAAATATATATATATGCATCTTAACCCTGATAGAGTCGGGTTATTTGCACCTATCTCTCAGCCAGGGGGGGGGGGGGGCAGAACCTCCCCCCCAAAAAAAAATTGTGTGACATACACTAACACAATGTTGAGTAATTTTGTATCCATGTACCTGGGAGTTGCAAATTTAGTCTCAAAAGTTAGCAAATGGCACAGTTGAAAAATTTTGTCTGGCATATTTTTTGCAAAAAATATCAAGGGGGCGGATTCCATCCCCCATCCCCTGGCTATTTAGGGTTAAAGTCTGCATAAAGCTTTGGTAGGGTTGGTAGAAATATATTCAAGTATTGCATGTAGCCAACATTGCAATGTACATAAGTGATTGAAATTTGAATGCCTCTTTTACCCATTCAGATTTAAATTGCATTTTTTGGCCATAAGGGTTTTAAAGATAAATCTAGTGCCTTGTCTCTGTCATGTTTATTTTATTTGAAATAATAATTTGAACACATACTTTCATATTCAGTCTTTGGATATTAGAAAGCTACGGCCAAATATTACATTTATCCTGAAATTTTCAGCCTATTCCATGCTTGAGAAGGTGTCTTATATAAAGAAGTCAATACTACACAAATATTTTATTTTGATTGGTCACCCAACTGAATTGAATTTTTGGTGTAAAATTGGTAGATTTTTCTAATAAAACACATTTTATATCTTTCAAACCACAACCGTTTTGGTGCACACACATTTATATAATCATGTAATGAATTGGAATAGTGACATGCCCGGGGGGGGGGGGGGGGGGAGGGGAATTTACAAAAACTAAAGATGGGGCTTTAATCTATTGTCAGCAAAACTTTCAGGCCAGGATAACGGATTGGCCAAAGCAACAATCTGAGAATGCATAGTATTCAGAATATATTTGTAAACTACATTAATAGTCGGGTAATCTATATTCTGACTACGTTTTCTACTTATTCTGCCTCTAATTGTGACTATAAGGTTGTGGGATGCTATATATTTTCAAACGAGTGCTTCCTCCTATTTTTATGCTTCTGCCCACCATACATGCACACCATATGTGATATATGACTCTGAAATGCTACATGCTTGTTTTGAAATTTGTGAATCAGCATTAACAAAATTCCTATCACAATCATCATTGAATTTTATTTGCTGCTCCCTGTAAGAAGTAATTTTGAAGTGAAAGGCATGAGGATTCTTTATTTGTCTATAGATGCTCAGATGCCTGAATTTCTTATTAAGATGCATATACATCTATTTTATATCAGAAAGTGACCATCATTGCATCAAAGAAAATCTTGCAATTTTTACCAGTCCATCTCTATTAGTTTTATCACCAGATGAAGAAGTATATATTTCACTTTACTGTCTTCACACTGGTTTTCAAAGTTATCCCGGCACAGTCGCGGGATATGTTTCATGTACCCATTCACACTGCAGCAGGTGATTTTTATGACCTCTATAACAAAACACGTGTAGGCTTGTGACCCTGTGAGTGACCCGACTTTGATGCACCGGAAATACTTGAGGGTGGAGAATCGAACCCACGTCCTTCAGATTCAAAGACGAGTCACAACCACTAGACCAGGATGCCCCCACATTATACTAAACATGTCACAAGTGGTTTATCTCGGTGTTGTAACGGTGTGTCTTCACACTGAAGGAGCACCGCGACAGTCCCGAGGCTGTCCCGCTGCTATTACTATGGCTTGCCTAGTGATAGTTTGTTGCGGAGTAATAGCTAGGCAAGGTTATCCCGGGTTAGTTTATTGCGGGTCCGAGAATTCACACCAAAGGCAACACCGCTACAGTCTCTGGGACAGTCTCTGTACTGTAGCGGTGTTTGTAGCCAGTGTGAAGAAGGTATAAATCATATAAAACATGAAGTTCATTTTATAGGGAAAACTGGTCTCCATATTAGTCTAGGATGTAGGATGTAGCAACTGGACAACCATCGAGACTCGGTTTCCGGACTCAGTTTATCCAATTGATTAACACGCTATTATCAACTGTCAATTTCAATGTGGTTTCATTTTCCCATTGAATTCAATAGATTTAGTCAAGTAGAACTGCCACCAGGTAGTTTGTGCCAACTACTGAATGAAAACATTGAAAAAAAAGCCCTCCGCAGAGAAAAGCTTTATATTTGGATAAGGGCCTCTCTAACACACAAACACACATTCACACTTATATCATTATACACTAGTCTGTATTGTGCATGTGATGTCTGTATTCTGGTCGAGAGATCTGCATCTTTTCTTTTACACCCTTTTCTTTCTTAGAAGGGAGAAAATGATTGGTAAAATGAAGGAAGTTGAAGACAGTGGAACACTGCTTGTATTTGACTGTAGTCTATTTGATCAGTTCTTGAGGCAACGTGATCCTGGCTCTACTAGGGGCTTTACGTGTGTGGCAGGTGCGTAGTCCCATGCAACCGCACTGATTTTTATGCGTTGTGCCAAGGTCAAATAATGGCGGGTCTTTTCTTCTCTTTGCATTACGTCGTTTTTTTATCGGCCCTCCACCGTGCTGTTATTCACCTCTCTGATCAGTAACCACTGACAAATTGCTGCTTCGCTCATGTGCTTGCTGTATAATAACATGTGGTCAGTGGGTAAGTGTTACTTTACTTTGTTGGTTTTTGCAGAGATTACTACCTGAAAATGATCTTGTTTGAGAAAGCAGAAGAAGATGTGGATTATTCACATTGACTGGTTTAGTAGTGGAAGTTATTTTATACCATTTTCCTTTCTACGATTATCCCATACACATGGCTTCTTTGATTGATATTCATAACAGTGGCTTAAATAAGTGATCCTTAATCCTTTTATAGTTTGGAATTTCATGGTGTATTTTTATTTTTTGTGGCAAAGGTTTATTTGAAATTTCTATGTATTCAAAACAAAGTTAAATGAAGGAAACTCATTGAGTATAATGAACCCATTTTGCCCCAAAGTTTTTTTAATACAAATTAAGATTGCTAAATTCAAAAGATTAGAATATAGCTAATGGTCAATTTGATCTGAATGCTTCTAAATTTCATTTGAATTCTGGAAAACTGGTGTAACAAAACAAGGAAGTAGATATTTTCTTTCTCTCTTTCCCTCCCTCTTTCATCATTTAATGAAAACGAAAGATTTGATTTACCCAATTCTGCAACTTCATTGTACATTATGCTGAGTACGAGTCATCAAAGACACTTCATGAAGTACTTTGTGCCCCTTAATTCCTTTAGAGAATAATATTCAAATATTCAATTCGTTAATATGATCGTCCTTTGGTATACATGACAAGATGAGATAGTGTGTTGTGTCAATAACGTATATATTGTGCATATATTTCATTTAGTTTCATTTCATTGTTTACATGAATATCCAACCTTATTGAAAACCAACACCTTTGGACTAGGCTCTGAAAGATTGTAATAATTGCTGACCTTTACATCTCTCAGTAATTTGCAAATTTGCGTTAAACTATTTTTTTTTTAAAGTAACCAATCATTTTTATTCAGATTTTATAGATCTCTTCATTCTTCAAGGGATATCTTTAATTTATTCTTGGCAACTTTTTGGCTGGAATCAGAAGGTTATGATAATGGATGATTATTTTGAGCATTTCCATTTAGAGAAATTTAAGTTTGTGATTGATTTAACATCTTTTAATGATTCTTTCTTAATTTATTTTGTGCCATCATATATCAAAGTTGGCCAGTCTGCTAACATCAGTAGAAATCATTGAGTCCAAAAATTTACAGTATGGTGCCTGTATTTTATTACTCTGGATTTACTTTTTAAAATTTAAAATTTCTGTTTTTATTGAATGTGAGACTATAGTGTGTGCCATATTGCCAAACTGAAAAAAAGGATTCTTTTCAAGGCAAAGAAAAATTTCAGATATTCTCCTTTCAAATGTACATGTAAAGGTTATTGATATTCAAAACTTTTAACTTGACATTTGTGAGTTAGGATTTTGCTTCTTTGTTATTTACAGTTAATACAAAATACAATGAAATTATATGATTGATTTGTGGAATGTTTGCCTTTATGATCAATAGAGAAAGAAAATAGCCTATGGCACAAGGCAAGAATTATGACAAGACATTTCACTTTTGGGAGAAAAGGGAACAATTCAGTAAATTTAGGCTTTCTTTAGATATAAAAAATATATATGTCCAAGTTTTTTTTATACATATTGTTTGATTCATGGATAGAATCATGTGATCTTAATATACCTTGAATTACAGTGGAGGGGGGGGGGGGGGGGGGGCTCAATAACAAATTTAGAGGGGAAAAGAGTTAATACATGTAAGTTGCATGTTTTCAGTTGTAAACATAATTTTATCTGTTGAAAAGAGAAATTCCTCTCCCTCTTTTTTGCATTTTTGGCAGGAAGCTATTAAAGAACTGAAGAAAAGAAAATTATTTGTAAGAAAATACCCTACTGTACATGTATTTTATATTTTTAATGCATTTTTCTTTTTATAATTTTGATTTTCTTTTAATAGAAGATATATTGATATTTTTTTAAAAATGATACACATGTGTGTCAACATTAGTTTGTATGTGTTAATAATCATTTCTCTGCTGTCTCAGATATCTATATTTCCATCTAGGAAACATTATGGGGATATATCACACTAAAAGGAAATAATAGTTTGGCATGGTGTATTCCATGGTGTCTACATGCATAGTATCTAAACCAGAGTCTTTTAAAGAAGTTGATCAGCATGAATAATGTGATTTCGTGAGAGTCCCTTGACCTTTTTGATGCTTCTCAGCCGTCAGTTGCATAAAGCTGCTGGGGGGGGGGGGGGGCAGGAATGAGGTGCATGATAATAATTCGGTCTCTCTGATCACAGTCATTTGGAAGTCAGTACTGTGCTAGCTGCAGGCTGGTTGAGTGATGAATGCTAGATGTGGAAGTGGAAATGGAAGTGATCTTTACATCAAGCTTTACGAAAGCTGGCACAATTCAAGATGTGCATAACATGGAGATGAATACATGGGACTGCAGGGCAATTATAGTGTGATAAGGATGATGTATGATAGATTGTGTTGCAGATTGCCTTTGACTTGTAAGTATCATGGACCTACAAGGTTCATTTAAGTATAGATTATTAATATGACTGTAAGGAAGCAAAGTATCTATGTGGTACAATCATACATGCAGTCATATTGTGATGTCTACACGCTTAATAATACTTAAAAAAGTTATAGCTTACTTTATATTTTTATTTTTAAATGGAGAACTGCATAAAGTTCGGTAGATTAAATTTTTTTTCTATAACTAGTTCATTTTCTGACCATGCTTTGTGCAAAGACTGACAGAGTGTATGTGTAATTGGCTTGAAGTGATACAGGTTCCAACATTTCTGGCAAACATATTTCATTTAAAAAAGGGGGAAATTTCAGGAGAAAATATACTGTCAGGAAAAATTATCTTGTTAATTTGAATTTTCTTTATTACATCCTAGTATATTCCTTTCTGAGGAAAAAGGGTGGTCTGTGGGTAGCATGAGAAGTATTTGATAGGAATAATCTAATGCTTGACTATAATCAACCCAGGCTAGAAACCAAATTTCACACTTAACGTGATCCAGGTGGCCATGAACTTTCCTCAAAATCTAATTTGTCAAATTATGAAGAAGCAGTGAAGATTTGAAGCATCAGATTGCTGCATAGTATGGGTTTATGAGCAGGCTGACTTTCGTGTAGCTTCGACATGTATCTCCTGTTTGATATGATCTTTATCTGATCTACATGTTTGAAGATTTCAATAACATGTAAAGTTTCTACCATGAAGATGCCATTTGATTATTGAATAAATTCACTTGCTGATAGTACTAAAGCAGTAATCAAGTACTTCCACTCAATGTGTCATGTAGGGAGCAAAATGGCCATATTAATGTGCACCACTGGGTGGTATAAATTAGGTTCTTTTTATTACCTGAATATTTTAATTATTTTCTTTGTTAAAAGTTTGTTTATTGTCTTGTAAAGCTGACATTTATTCTTTGATTTATTCAATTTGTTTATTCATCCTTTGATTTGCAGTAAATTTCATTGGTCTTTACTCAGGAATCTATAGAAGTTATTGCTATCTTCTTGAGATGTTGATGTATCAAGAGGCTTCAATAATTGGCAAGTGGATGCTCAATAGTTCCTATTATACCTGGTGACTAAGTTTTAAACAATCAAGTTTACTTGGTCCTTCTGAGAGGATGTAAAGATGTTTGTCAAGGGATAGCTGATGTACATGATCATATGCCATTTAGGAATTGTGTAAAATCAAAGAAGTCCATAATCCAATATCTGAATCTATAGTAATGGGTTCTGACAAAGGGTGAGTAACCAAATTATACTTAAATAGTGCAGGAAATGTTAGTTTTCATGGGCACCAAATTAAGAACATACATATTTATACAACTGAATTGATTTACATTGTGTAAAACAGAACATGCTATAATCATGGACAACCAATTTTAGACGTCAAATATAGTAAATTTATTTGCAGTGCGTAGTGTAATATTTTGTTTGGTGTACACAAGGAAGGTGATTTTGTTACAATAGAAGCAGTACTCATAAAACAATTCATTGTACATGCAGCTGTGTACTTCATGGTATTAGTAGCAGATTTTATAGTGATAGAAATGAACTTGGCTATATATTATTTAGATCATGGTTATAATGTACAACTTCCAGGCAACCTAATTTCTGATACTCTTTTGAGTTGCCCTATTTCGGACCAACCACTTGGCCATTTTGACACACATGGATTCACTTGATGAGTATTATTGTTCCATCATTGAACCGCATCCAAACGTTCTCTTCTCCTTTCATCTCAACATCCCTTACCATCCCTTACTGTATTGGCTAGCCATCTGTCTTTCTCATATTCACCAAGACAAATTTCATCTTGTCTCCCTGTGTACTTGATGTTTTGAGCATATGCCAATGTCGTGTCTGGGTTTGCATTCTCTCATCATGTATATGAAAGCTTTCCTACCTCACCTGTATGGTGAGTTGTTGTTAATAGCAAATGTAAAATTACACGTACAGTGTTTTGGCGAGTGTGTTATGCATACCACATCAAGATTGTAATATTGCATTGATAGTATTATGTTGATTTTCTTCAATATTATTTACAGTGTGATTCTTCAGACTAATATTTTTTCATTTAATGATAGATGTATTTATTTCATCCACGTAGGCCTATGGTTGTAGCTTGTTACCAGTAATCATATCATATGATCTTCAGATTTTTCCTTTTTTTCTTTGTTAACTCTTGTAAAACTAATGTAAATATAGGGTTGCACTTTGCCTTCCATCGAAGTCAAACTGTAATAAAATCTGAAGGTGAAAAATATCAAACTTGGAATGTCAGTTTCATTCATTTCTTTACTAATGTAAAAAAAAAAAATCCAGAACTTTCCCATTTTAACTGAGACTGCTTTGATATTTTTTTTAAATGAGCTTACATGAATTTGATAGAAAATTGTAACAATCTTTACTCCTAAAATAAAACTGACTTTAATACCATACTTATTTCATTGAGGTGATACATAGATACTATTAAAACTACAGGTATAATGATACTGATTGAATACATACAAAAAATATAATACATGTACAATGAATGAACTTAATGAAAGGTCTACATGTACAATGAATGATGCATTCAGTGAATGATTTCCATTTTGAAAGCCTATCTAGCTGATCTAAGGTGTTATCCAAGCTTAGGAAGCATTCTTAATAAAGTATCAATCTTGATGTATACACACATAGCAATCTACCCTCACCATAACAGTAGGGGAGTGGGATTGTGTGCCGTGTAGAGCTGATGATCATGAACGATGATCATTTGAGTGACGTAATGTGATACCAGTACGAGGCACGTTTGACATTTGCAATTCCGCCAGAGCTTCATGCCTCTTTAGAGAGACACAACCATGCAAATAAAAATGGAGTGTGCCTCTATCCTGTCCATTTCTTCTTCCTATTTTTCTCAATTTTAATAAATTTGTACCTTTTGTAATGTAAGTAAAGGATAGACAGATGATATTAGCCAGTCCATAGTATTCATTATCTGTTTTTTATTTTTAAATGCATATTGCATCACATCGTGTAGGTATAGTTTTTAGCTTGTGAAAGTCACTGTTTGTACTTTGTTGCATGAAAATATGAAATATAGTACAATAAAGACAGACTTTGGACCATATTGATTTATCAATGGAAATATACAGCGGTAATAAAATTACAAATTTCGACATAACATTTCATTCATTAGATGTCAGTGGTAAAAAAATTGACAAAGATATTTAATACATTAATTTTAAAAAGAAATTTAAAGTAATTAAGTAGAGGACAAGTCATAATACATAGATATTATCATTATTGGATGGATCATAATTTGCAGTGACTATTAAAATCTGTTCATTATTTGTGCAGTCCATGGTAAAAAAAATCTTACATATGCCTTTTGAGATAAGGCTTCTTGGGAGATTTATATCTTTCAACATCCATAAGATTAATTCCATAAATGTTTTGATTAGTTGTGAAAAATCTTCTTCATAATGATAAGATATTTACTGCATGTAGATGGCTCTGCTAAGATGTGTTTCATCAGATGATTCAACTTAAAGGTTTAATCCATTATGAATGATATATGACTTACTAAAACATAGAAATACTTCTGCTTAATGAACATACTACAAATTAAAGATTCGCCTTATGAAGCAAGCATTTGCCTTACTGTTATGGGATAACTTGTCACGTTGACTATGAGGCGCCGAATGTACCAATATTATATAGAACAATTATTTGTTATATAATCATTATTTATTAAATAATAACTATTATTTATATATAATTTACATTTTATTTGTAAATAACTACTATTATATAAAATATCATTTCTAATTATTTATATATAATTCCAAGTAATACTTCATTATTTGTAAATAATAATAGTTCGACATTCCATTATTTATAAATAATGATTATTTGTTTTTCATTATTTATAAATAATGATTATTTGTTTTTCATTATTTATAAATAATGATTATTTGTTTTTCATTATTTATAAATAATGATTATTTGTTTTTCATTATTTACAAATAATGATTATTTGTTTTTCATTATTTATAAATAATGATTATTTGTTTTTCATTATTTATAAATAATTTGTTGAGTTTTCCATTATTTATAAATAATGATTATTTGTTAAATAATGAAAACGTCTACTTCATTATTTATAAATAATTTTTTCGAGTGCACCATTATTCTCATTATTTATAAATAATCATTATTTAATGTTCGAGTTTTCCATTATTTATAAATAATCATTATTTATATACAAATAACCATTATTTATTAAATAATGCCATTATTTATTAAATAATGCCATTATTTATTAAATAATGCCATTATTTATTAAATAATGGAAAACTCGCTATAACATGCAAATGTGGGACCGCCCATGATATGAATATTCATGATGCGATTTCCTTTTTCGTGATTTTTCTTCACAAATTTTTGTCCATTTCCTCTTCATAATGACATTTCTTGAAGCAATTTTCTAGGGATATGGTCTGATTGTAATATTCTTCATTTTCTATATAACTTCGTCTTCGTAGAAATATCAAAAAGTGTAATTTTATACGATTTTTCCTACAGTTCACAATCACCATAGGCGCGCGTGTACGGTAGGGACAACCGGTGAATCGACGGAGTGCTCTTCATCGAAATACTACGTTGGTTGGTCCCCGGAAGTGGCGGGCGGAATTTAGCCCGAATCCTCGATGGAAGTCGATCAAGTGCATATGAGCTGAGAGAGTGAAATATCAGTGTACTTGTACAGGCCCTTCTACTTTTTATAAATATTTCTTGTTGCTTTTTTTGTTAAGTTAATTTTTCCTGGTGTAGAGATAAGTTTCAGTTCTAATAATGCACTTCAAATACATTTTGGAGTGTCTGTTTGAGGCGTTTGGGGCGATTTCACCCTGGCCCCAAAATGCTCGCAACGACAATACGGGGGCATGATGACCCCTTAATTTTTAAAAACTTATTTTTCTATTGAAAATTATCACAAAATTCACCAAAAGTGTGCACGAAAGCCTTCGTATTTCACTTTTAAAACTCCGAAAAGTGCCCAAATGACAAGCTTGGTCGCTTCGCTGTGTCGCTTTCAACTTGAGAACGTTTACGCGTCTGCTCCCCCCCCCCTCCTCCGAAAGAAATTCTGTATACGGCCATGCTCTAAAGAGCCTGGCACATTGATTTATGTATACTTTCATTTTCATTATTTTTATCTCATTATCAACATGGCCTTACGCAGAATTTTTTCCAGGGGGGCCGGGGCCGGAGCATGACGCGCGTAAACTTTCTCAAAAAAATCTTGAAAGCGAGACAGCCACGGGACCAAGCCCAAATGACAAGCTTTGTCGCTTCGCTGTCTCGCTTTCAACTTGAGAACGTTTACACGCGTCTGCCCCCACCCCCCGAAAGAAATTCTGTGAACAGCCATGCTCAAAAGAGCATATGGCACATTGATTTATATGTACTTTTCATTTTCATTATTTTTATCACATTATCATCATGGCCTTACACAGAATTTTTACCGGGGGGGGGGGGGGCAGCTAGGACGCGCGTAAAGTTTCTCAAAAAATCTTGAAAGCGAGACAGCGACGCGACCAAGCTCAAATGACAAGCTTGGTCGCTTCGCTTTCTCAAGATTTTTATGAGAAAGTTTACGCGCGTCCTGCTCCCCCCACCCCCCCCCCCCCCCGGAAAAAATTCTGCGTAAGGCCATGATGATAATGAGATAAAAATAATGAAAATGAAGTATACATTAATCAATGTGCCAGGCTCTTTAGAGCATGGCCGTATACAGAATTTCTTTCGGAGGAGGGGGGGGGGGGAAGCAGACGCGTAAACGTTCTCAAGTTGAAAGCGACACAGCGAAGCGACCAAGCTTGTCATTTGGGCACTTTTTGGAGTTTTAAAAGTGAAATACGAAGGCTTTCGTGCACACTTTTGGTGAATTTTGTGATAATTTTCAATAGAAAAATAAGTTTTTAAAAAATTAGGGGTCATCATGCCCCCGTATTGTCGTTGCGAGCATTTTGGGGCCAGGGTGAAATCGCCCCAAACGCCTCAAACAGACACTCCAAAATGTATTTGAAGTGCATTATTAGAACTGAAACTTATTTCTACACCAGGAAAAATTAACTTAACAAAAAAAGCAACAAGAAATATTTATAAAAGGTAGAAGGGCCTGTACAAGTACACTGATATTTCACTCTCTCAGCTCATATGCACTTGATCGACTTCCATCGAGGATTCGGGCTAAATTCCGCCCGCCACTTCCGGGGACCAACCAACGTAGTATTTCGATGAAGAGCACTCCGTCGATTCACCGGTTGTCCCTACCGTACACGCGCGCCTATGGGGATTGTGAACTGTAGGAAAAATCGTATAAAATTACACTTTTTGATATTTCTACGAAGACGAAGTTATATAGAAAATGAAGAATATTACAATCAGACCATATCCCTAGAAAATTGCTTCAAGAAATGTCATTATGAAGAGGAAATGGACAAAAATTTGTGAAGAAAAATCACGAAAAAGGAAATCGCATCATGAATATTCATATCATGGGCGGTCCCACATTTGCATGTTATAGCGAGTTTTCCATTATTTAATAAATAATGGCATTATTTAATAAATAATGGCATTATTTAATAAATAATGGCATTATTTAATAAATAATGGTTATTTGTATATAAATAATGATTATTTATAAATAATGGAAAACTCGAACATTAAATAATGATTATTTATAAATAATGAGAATAATGGTGCACTCGAAAAAATTATTTATAAATAATGAAGTAGACGTTTTCATTATTTAACAAATAATCATTATTTATAAATAATGGAAAACTCAACAAATTATTTATAAATAATGAAAAACAAATAATCATTATTTATAAATAATGAAAAACAAATAATCATTATTTGTAAATAATGAAAAACAAATAATCATTATTTATAAATAATGAAAAACAAATAATCATTATTTATAAATAATGAAAAACAAATAATCATTATTTATAAATAATGAAAAACAAATAATCATTATTTATAAATAATGAAAAACAAATAATCATTATTTATAAATAATGGAATGTCGAACTATTATTATTTACAAATAATGAAGTATTACTTGGAATTATATATAAATAATTAGAAATGATATTTTATATAATAGTAGTTATTTACAAATAAAATGTAAATTATATATAAATAATAGTTATTATTTAATAAATAATGATTATATAACAAATAATTGTTCTATATAATATTGGTACATTCGGCGCCTCATAGTTGACTACCAACTTTAATTGATTTTTCTTTTCAATTTGTTCAATTTCTATGTATTTATTAATTTCATTTTCTGTATTGTATAAGTTGTATTATGTTAATTGTGCACCTTGAGTGTAATTATCGACAGATACATGTACATACGCTATATAGATCTTAGATATCATTATTATTATCTTCATATAAACTAATAGTCTACAGATATTCTTAGAAAAATTTATCATGGGTATTTTTGATAGAGTGGAAAGAATCTGTTAATCTAAATAATAGCTGTAATATGATAATTCATAGAAGATGGGTTCAGTGTATATATATCCATGCATAATGGTAGAGAAAGAATCAGGAATCTATCAATGAGAGCAGAATACTCAGCAAACTAAGTACAGGTAACTCTGCCTAAGTAGAATCTCCTGGGACCAGAGAAATCTGTTTGACTTAGAAGAGGTGAATAACAACATATATGTTTTTGATAATCTGGGGCCTGTTGCATAAAAGTTTTTACCTGAGAAAACTCAGGTTGTTTTTACCGGAGTTTTTGCCCTGTGTTAAAGTCAATGGCAGAAATCAGACTAACCTTAGTTTTAAGTTTTTACCAGAGTTTTCTCAGGTAAAAAGTTTTATGCAACGGGCCCCTGGTCTAAAAAATTGCTTCAACTTTAGGTGATTATTCGACTTATGGAAGGTCGACTTAGCCAAAGTTACCTGTAGTACTTTTTATGAAGCTTTTTGTGAATTTATAACTATGCACAAATAAAAGCAATGTTTTGCTTTACATTTCATATCATACATATCCATTAAATCACATTTTAATCATGTCTTTTAATACAGAGCCAGCATAATTTGATCTCCTGTAGTAGAAATGGTCATTTGAAAGGAAGTGTTTCCTTGATATTCCATCTTCCTTTCCCTCTGATTACAGAGCAAGACTACATGTATATGCACCGCTTTTCTGCCCATCATTTTGCAAAAGTTTCAAGTCACATGATCAAGGTCACAGGTCGTTGAGGGTCAATGAACTTAGTATTTTATTTTCGAATAAACAGTGTTTTTGTGAATAATCATTCATCTTAGTTTTCAAAGTCAGCACTACTGCTATATTGAATCATGTGATACAGGCAAGTTTGCCAGAGAATGTTCTACTTGTTTTATATTTTGAGGTTTATTTTCAACAATATCGAATCTTGTAATCTATAGGCCTATGTTTAATGATCAGCCCATGCGACTTCCAAGTAGAACTGATAATAAACCATCGTGTGAACAGTGCATAATTGTGTTATCACTGTACTGACAGACACTCTTGAAAATGATACCAAGAGGGATATTTCTATCTTCCTGTTTAGTTCTCAATGTTCTTTGATACCTAAATGTATAGTTTGTCAGCCACTTAGATCTGACTTTTTTTTTTTAATGGAGAATGTCTTTTGTGTGAATTATAGAATGTAAAATTTTACTTTTACTCATTCAGAGGTTACCAAAGAAAATCAGTATACCAAGTTCCATGGGATGATTAAATTGTCATAAGCCAGATCTCCATTAATTTCATAAGCAAGATGAACCTGCTTGGTCTAATGAATATTACAGCAATTAGAAACATTACTCTAAAACTATTATCATTACACTACATGTACATGTGCATGTACTAGTGCCTTCCACCTGAACTGTTGTATCAGCCAGTCTTTGGCCGAAATTCAATTTTTTTATTTATTTTCTGTAGAAAATCAAAGTGGGAAGTGGCTTCTTTAAAAAGTTTTATATCAATTATCAATATCATGTTTGTTTTTTTAAAGAAACATATTTCAATACATAGATAACAACAGTTTTTTTAATCTGTTTCCTCTTTGAAAATGTGTATTATTGCAAAGTGATGCAATCATTTTGAATATGTGGGTAAAAATGAGCATCCATTAACGCATGTAGACTAATTTCATTTAATACTTGTGTGAGCAGTAGGTTGAACGTGATATTGATTGACAGGTTTTTTAGTGAATTTTAAGCGGCTGGAATTCTTGCCACATGGTGCTGTTTGTTGTTAGTGTTTTTTCCTTACTATTTATTATGTACAGGGCCACGTATTTCAATAATTGTTGCTTGAGGGATCATGAAAAAAAGTTGGCCTTGGGACGAGTACAGATCAATCAGAATTGAATTTGATCTCCCAAATGCCTGAATAATTGCTTAATAAGAATCGATGGATTAGTTCAAATTGCTATAGATATGCATGCAAATTATACATATTCATATAATCACATATATCTTATTGCCAACGCATTGGGAGGGGACAAATTATGATACAGTTTGGTACATGCATTGATGTCTAGAATTGTTTGTTATTTAGTATGAAAACTGGGCTGCATTTTTCAAATATTTAGCTGCTACATGTTAAATTATATATCTCTTTCAGTATCATTCATTGTCTTCTTTTTATATTGTCCTTCTGTCCAGTTTATTATTCTGTCTCTTACATGTATGAAGGAATAGAATTCAATTCAACAATATGGTCTTAATGAATCATACGTACCTTCTTAATTTATAATAGTTTTATAAAAATTGCAAATATATATATATATATATATATATTATATTTATACAAGAGTTCTTTTGAACTTCTGTTGTATATATTCAGTATATGACCTTCAGATTTACAAGACTTTGCCTGGAAAATGGCTGTTTGTAAACTTTAAAAGGTCAACAAGTTTTCTGAATTCGCGGTTCCATCAAGAATCTAGTTTACTCTTACTGGTATGGTATCTCTGAATTTAAAACATTGTTTTGATAGTGAAGCAGTTTACACATTTTATTCAATTTCATTCCTTCATTCTATCTATAGCACAAAATATTTAAGCATAATTATCAGCTGTTCAAAATTACATTATTACCACGTATAATATGGATGATAATATAGACTCTTATGTGAGTCATGATTGTGAGTTTCATTTTATCCCTTTTATTTCAGATCATCTTCATTAACTGGGTTTTTTTTAACAGATCAGTTTATGTAGGTGTAGACTGCAGAAATCAAATAAGAAAGTAAGAAAAGAAATAAATGTCCTCTGATATAAAATAAATTTTGTTCATCTGTGTCTAATCAATTCCTTATAAAGATCTGAAGTAAAAAAAAATCTCATATCAAACATGTGTCTCATTAGAGTTTTGTTATGTAGCTTGAATAGCTATTGCAGATTGTAGAAGAAAATAAAGCAATTGCCCGTTCATTGTAAGTGAAAAGGGTCAGGGGCATTTATATTTAGTCTTTGCATTTGTATGTGCATATTGATATTGGCATGCCTTTTGTACTGTGTAAGATTTTACCTTGAAATAAAAACAATATACATTTTACCATCTGTTTACTGCAAAGCAATTGATATTTAGTCTCTTGGTCTCGTTATAATTGCAGACATTTGCAACAAAAAATATATTTTCTTATCTTAGGTAGATATCAACTCAGTTTATGATATAGAAAGGTTAAACCAGTATGCATAAACTTTTTCTCTTTAGCTTTTAGTATCTGTGAAGTGTGAAATGGCATTGGGAAATGAAATTAGATTAGGGAAGGACAATAAGAAAAAAATTAATCAGAAATGTATTTAAAATCTAGAGCCAAGTAATAAAAAAGAGTGATACATGAAGAGGGGGCGGGGTCAACATTAAGTGTATACATGGTACATTCAATATTATGTTTGTATGTTAATACCTATCCATGGAGTCCATGCTTGAAATAGGCTAAAATATCCTATTAGCCAAATTCATTGAGGAAATTCAATACGTGCATACAATTTTTGGGCAACGTGGGTCCCGTAACACAAAGGTTAGCGATTAATCGTACGCTTGATTTCAATGATTGATTGTGTATTGTAGACAATGGAATCAATTGTAGAAAAGTGTTTCTACGATAACTGCTAAGCTTTGTGTTACGGACCCCTGGTGAGGTAGTGGTCCAAGTATTCAAATCGCTTTGTGAAGTAAGGTCTTGTTCACATAAACTAATAACATGAACACAACCATAAGCTATCCACTGCAATTTTTCACACTGTCCATGAGACGTGGTATAATACAAGTGGGTCAGTTTGTATGAATACACCTCCACTGCTATTCATCACTTAATTCCACTCACCCATCTCATCATCCTTTGCCACGTGTAAGCCTATGTGTGCCTAGATGCTGGGGATCCTAATTGACCAATCAAATGCCACTGACTGTGGAATGACCCCTCCCATTTTACCTATCCAAGAGATGATGAGTGTATAGTATTACAGGATCAAGGATGAGAGGAGATGATCATTAACCTGGAGTTCATGCACTCCAAGAAGTAAAATCAGAGAATTATATGGAGCTATGCATCTCTTAAAACTGTCACCTACAGTATAGTACCAGGAGAAAAAAACCTTGGTTCACTTAAAATTTATTTTCATTTCATAGTTCGTGAATTCATGAAATTTGTATTTATTAATTGCACTAAAAAAACCCAGGTGTATGATTTTCAATTAATTACTGACAAACCTGCATTCATGGGTGCTACAGTATCTACGTACACATACACAGTAAATTCCTTATTTCTCTGACAGTATTGTACTCTGTTTGTACAATTAAATGCTAAACAGCAATATAAAACACAACAATTGTGTTCATATATTATAATGCAGTGATTTACTGTGCTTGTTGGAAGAGGGAAATTTATCATAATTTTTTGTAAAGTATTATGACTTTTCCTGTGAAATCTGATCTGAGTATTTTTCCTTTTAGAACATTTTCCTCTTCAGATACCCAAAATTTTATAAAATGACAAAAAAGCAGTAGAAATGTACAGCCAAATATAGTTGATTTCATTTTGGTGACTCCAAAATTTTACAGAATACATGTACACTGATTATTATGTGCATTTAAATCAACATTTTATGATAATTTTTTTTTCCAAATTAAATCTCATTTGAACCTTATCCTTTAGCCTTACACCATGTTAAAATGAACTACCGGGTATTGAGACACATGAAGGTACAGGGAAGTTGCTAAGCATACATGTACATGTACTGTCACAAAAAAAAACAGGGAAATTCCAAGCCAGAGGGGTATTTCATGCAAAGTCTTCATGGTTACAAGATAATTTGGCTATTGTACATGGTAATGTTAAGTAATTTTTTTTTTTTCCAAATGACATATTTGTCTATTTGGCCAATGATAAGATTTAGCTTTTGACACAAGGGCAGTGAGTATATAAAACTACAGAACTTTGTAAACTTGCAAATGTAGGGATGATGGTAATTGAAAATTTTGGAGATATTGCCTTCTGTAGAAATGATGGTACCATTCCCATGCTATTTATGTGTTATTTATTAAACAGTATGAAAATATTAAGGTATTCCATTGAACATCCAAGGTCATGCTTAGAATTTTGCCCCTTTTGTCATTTTATTTTTAGCAAACAAATATTGTTCATACCATTCCTGTTCTTAATTACTCTTGCAGTATATCTCTGCAAAATATCATGCATGTTTCAATTTGAGCTTAGGCATTAGATATTTGGGAAATGAAATCATATTCTGTGCATGCTGGATGATATGAAGGTCTCTTTCTAATAGTTGGCTTGTTTGGAAATGTTTTAGTATCAGCATTTGTTGTCCATTATAAAAATCAGACTTTTAATTGAATTTTTGTAAATGCCTCCTTACCATACACATGACTTGGGTTTTTTTTTACAGAAGATAATGGTTGCATGCTGTATTGTACAATGCCTAGAGTAGTGGTTTAAGCTTTCATTCGCTTTGATCATTCTTTTTTAATTGACAGGAAATTGAAGGATCAACCTTTATAATAGTTTAACAGATTGTTTTTAAATATACATTCTTACAAACTTTTTTTTTGCCTTGATGACAATCCTGCAGATAACAACTTCTGTGGAAAATAAGGATTTTTTAAACTATACAGTCACGAAAAAAAAAATGAAATGGAAATTTGGAAGTTGAGACTGTTTATTAACTCAATATCTCTTGACAAAGACATGACAAGTACATGTATTAATGAACATTTGCTTTGCATACATTTGCTTTGCTGTTACCTTAAATGTTTAAAGGCCATGATTTAATTTTAAAATGAATTTTATGGGAAAGTTGTTTGAGTAATTTTCCATCTTGTATTTGTTCACTCCTTGAATGATATGCCCGGAATAATTCCATAGTGTTGTGCACTGGTGGTTGTTATGTAGGTAGGCATTAAAGACAGAGACATGTTGGGCAAATTCATTTGAAACCTACTCTTCCAAATAATAATACTGCCTACTATTATCATACCATCAAATGTGAATTATTTATTAGTGTACTTTTTATTCACCATAATGGATGGTTAATTTAGAATTTCCAGTTCTGAATGCAGAGGTCTTCTTCTTATCAATGGACGTGTAGCAAGCGCTGTGTGTACCAATCAATAACATGAACTAGGGACGCCCTGGTGTCCTCCAATAGGGCTCACCCATCTGGTTACAAACAATAGAACTACTATCGTCATCACAGGTCTCTGGGAGCACACATGGTAGAACAAAAGACAGAAGGAATATGAAAAGAAATGGGGTTGGATCAATATGCATTCATTATTGCCATCCCAAGCACTCCTGATGCAACTTTAATAGACTGTAGTGTAGCATAATAGAATGAAAGAGAGGTAGCATAGAGATGGAAGTTATGTGGCAATGATGTAGATTTAGGGGAAAACAAGATACTTTTATACAAATCAGAATTAAAAAAACAAAAAATTTGATTTTATTTTGATAAAATAATTCTTATTTATTATATGAAAGACAGCTTTCAGTTTCATCCATTATGTCCACTAATTGTCTTTAATATAAAGCTTCTTTTTTATTTTATCGTTATACTCACAAATTACAAATTGGTATACATACAACTAGCACTAACAACCTAGATTACCAAGACTCATGTTTATGATACATTGTAAATACACTCTAGTGAATTGTACCACCACTAAACACATTCAACTGGTTTGCAGTAAACTAGTGTATTATTTGTATGAGGGAAAATGTTCTTTTCCTGGTTGGAAAGTAATGTGTATTAACCACATTTCTCTTCCTCAAGCATACTAGTGATGCTTTTAACAGAAATAAGTAAAGTAACAGATTTAAGTTAATGAAATTAGAAAAATGCATGTACACATGATGTATATTATTTCTTGATGAAAATTTATTTTATGTAAAAAAAATTGATCCAATCAGTGTGGTACATGAATACTGTTCGATAGCAAAATATTTCATGATTAGCATTGAAATGTATAATTGTAGAAGCAAACAATTGAGTATGAATTGAATGTCAAATATGTTTATCCAGAAATAAAGAGAGAGAAAAAAATAAGAGCTTAAAAGTAGAATAGGTAAGAAATATTATTTCAATTTAAATGATCAAGTTTGGTAATTTGTTTGCTTTATACCAGGAAGCCTTGTAATATAGAATCGTGCCTCCCATTGAAATGGGGGACCTGCATGACATTTAGCAATTTGATCACTTTTCCTTTCAATGAAAGTTGATTTATAGATATTAAGTTGCGTGAATTGCTTCTGCCTCTTTTGGTTTTCGTCCTTTTCGCAAACAAGGGGTGAATTTGGGTTAATAAGTAATGCACACCCCGTTGTTATGATAAATGTTCTCTAATGATTTCTGACTCATGTTCAACTCTTTTGTGCTGCAGAAAGTAAAAGTTTGCCTTCTATGTTGCACAAGTTTTTCTTTTGTGTATTTTTATATTTCTTTTAAAAAAAAACTGACACTGTTACTAACAGTGGGAAATAGTTTTTAAATAATGATCTGCATTCAAATATTTGGTTTGAAAATTTATCTGTCTGCAGATCTGAACATGTAATCCATGGTCATAACTATTGCTTTTCTAAATACATTTACACTTACAAAATGTAATTTAATGGGGTTTTTCAACTACTAACTTTACCATTTACTGTTGTACCTTACTGCAAAGAAACCTTAATGATTCTGACAAGTATGAAATTATTAGAAAATTTTCATGATGTTCACATGGGCCTATGTTATCATGGAGTATACTATACAGTTGGTGATCCCATATAGTGGATTGATGGATGGATAGGGGAAAAAATGTTTGACGAAAGAGCCATGTTTCGCTCATGATTTTATCGAATTAATTTGACTGCCAGACTACCTTCAAAGGTCAATATATATCAAGCAACATTGGAGATGGGGTTTGGAGTAAGGTTTGGCTACAACATATGAACGGGGATAGGAGAAAGATGTTATTGATGATGCTCCCTTCTATTCTCCCAGAGGAAATTCTTCAAATGAATCAAATCAATTTTCAACATGTTGAAGGAGGGTTGCATCTCATACTTCCTCAGTGTATGAGTTCCATGTACATTTTTTTTAAATTCTGTTCCTATGTTCATAATTTTGTTCTGTCTTTTGAAATATAAGATTATTCTTCTCCTTTTATGAACATATCTCTTTTTTATTGCTCTTTACCATCCAACATGCATGTTCCTCCTTAATGTGTGATGCTTGATGCAATTCATGTTTTTTCTCCCCTTCCCTATAGATACTGCCCCTTTTCATGATTCCTTCCTGCTATGACTGCATACAGTGTTCAGTTAATCAGGATTAAAAATAATGAGGGTTTACTATCAAATTTTAGTACTACTACTTCTGATTTCTATGAGAAGAAATCTGATTCATGTTCAAGGTCTTTCCTTTACAAATATACATAGTATGTGCTTTTTATAATTGATTGAAGTATGGATGAAAACAATCATTAATGTGTAAATTTGCAAGTTAAGACAACTCAAACTGGACAACACCGATGGTGAGAAGTATTATTATTGCAGGAGAAGTCAGCTGATTTTGGTCAATCGCCCTTCTCATAATACTGTTAAAGGTAATTCCCGGGAGTGTACAGAGGAATTATCATTTGACACTTGCAAACCACCTAGAGATATTATTCATAGCCTCTAGAGCCCACCAGATCAATATACTTTACTTGAACACTCATCACAAAATGGCTTGATGAAAATTCATTTTCAGTCTTTAGGATTATTCATTAAAGATGCAATAGAGTCTTTGCCCCTCCAGCCTCTAGGGGAAGAAAAAAAGCCTTGGCCACAGGAGAGGAAAATTTGGCTTCTTGTTTCAATCCATTCATCACAATCGTAATTCTTCCAATGAAAGCAATGTGTAGGAATTTGCATTAAAAATAAAGATACCATTGCAGATATTAAAAAAATTGAAAATATACTGTGCTATTTTTAAGTCATGAAATGGGTGTCATAAAAAAGTTGTGAAAAAAAAAATCACATGATGATGAAGGTGCTTCAGTGTCTGTAAATTGCAATATTCTGTTTGCTTTCACCTTGAGATTGTACAAATGTATATAAGCAATTTTGTCAGTTTTCATTAAATCAGATGGTTAAATCTATATAGCTTTGAATAAAGCGGTACTCATATCCATTACCGGGTCTGGATAAAGTTTAGATACATTAAATACCTGTTCCGTGTAATCACAATTTAATCACAAATGCTTGAAGGCCTAACCTTTTTCCATTAATACCTTTTTTACTTTCTGATTTTTTATCTAATATATTAGGAATTTTCTGGATTCATAAAAAATGACATTTTGCAAATCAATCTGATTCTCATTACATTAGATGTAGAATTAATGAATGTTAACCACATATGAAATGCAACCCAATTGTGGCTGACCCATATCCATAAAGTAATTTACCTGATTTGTCCTCTTTTGAATTGACAACTTTTACTTCCACTCTCCATCTGAATGATGAACAACAACAGTACACAAACAAAATGGGAATCAAGTGCAATATTAAAAATGATTTATTGATCAGACCAGACAATATCTCTGTGTGTAACAAAGATTGATGAAGTGAATTGAAAGCAGTTATTCATTTTAGCTGTCATCCAACCTCTTATTACTTATGGATGACAAGTACAAATGATGCCTTGTATGGTGTCTTCTAAAAGTATTGCTGCTTTAATATGAAAGGAGCACATGCCTACATATTTTGGAAGTAGAGAAGAGTTGGAGCACTTATTGTTTTTTTTACTCTGAATTCTGTATTTTGTTTTAATTAGTATATTTTAAATCTAAATGTAACATCATTTAATGTTGATATTGCAAGAGATGCAGATATTCTAAATCATCTACCTTCATCAGTGGCACCCGTGATTATGGCTTGTAGTTAATATTGTACTATACATTCAGCTACACAAAAAGATATATTTGTGTCACAAATTCATTTTTATGCCTTCACCCATCGTTCTTTTACTTCACTGAAGTAAAAGAATGATGGGTGAAGGCATAAAATGAATATATTTATTACCTTGTGTATCATTTCTTAATAATGTTATCTACAATGTATGTTAACTTGAATGAATCATCAGTATTTATAAGTTTTTAATTTTTTCAGTGCAATGATGCATTACATATATGCATTGTTCCATTTAATTTTTTTCTTATGTCGGGTTTCATTTATCATGTATTGTATTTTTATTTTATCATTTAAATTTTCTTTTCATGTAATTTATTTGCTATTTGTATATATTTTCTAATGCTATGTTTGTTTTATTTTCATCAATTGTCCAGGTCTGGTCAAGCCCCTGGACCAGAGGGGGATTCACGACATACTAACCACAAGGAACATAGTCCTATATCACATTCTACCAAACAGAGAGGGAGTGTTGCCAGTACTGCATCTAAAAGGGAATCACAACAGGTATGATTTATATCTCAGCTCACTCCATGTACATCAATTGCATTAATTACATGAGATTAAAAATTTCAAGACTTTAATTTGGGGGGGGGGGGGGTACCTATCATGTTCAGAATCCAGATGAATAGTGTTTCAGTAATAACTTAAATCCCTAATTTTGTAACAATATCTGTAATGAATATTTCAAGGAAGGTTTTTTTTACAATATACCTTTTCATTCATGGTAAAGCTATATCACTACATGGTCCATACATCAATTTCAATCCTTTGAAGTGCAAAATGTTAAGAAGATAAGCCAACCTTTCATCTCAGAGGAAGAATAGGCCAATCTAGGGTATAAGGATTCCGGCTCAAAAGTCTGGTGGATACAAGGAATGTTAAACCGTAGGACTGGTTTTTCCCTTCTTATACTCAAATTAGCATAAATAAGTACACATTGCCTACATTTTTTTTCATCACATTGATTTGTTTAGCTACAAGTAAATAAGATTTAATACTTTCTAGTGAAAAACTGATTGCAAATCTCTCAGAATTTCTGTTCCTGTTTTAACCCAATCAATAGATTTTGTGATTTATAAGACCATTTTGCTAGCTACAAGGTGCTTCACAAATCATCAACTTAATTTTTAAAAGGAGCCCCCCCCCCAAAAAAAAAAAAAAAAAAACTATTGTATTCTCAGTATTCTTTTCCCAATCATTGATTGGGGGTACATAGGGGCATGACCACCCCCTTTGGTCCCAATATTGTACTGTCTGTACCCTGTGAAAATTTTGGCCATTTTCTTGTGCCTAACCCCCCCCCCCCCCCACACACACACACCTTTAGAAGTGATGGGAAAACTTGTTTTTATTGCCTCTTTATTTTTTAATGGGATTAGGAGGTGTCATAAATTTATATAATCTGTAGTAAATGTAGAGTAATCAATAGCTATTTTAAGCTCCACTTGTCCAGAATACACTATGGCTATGACTCCATCAGAGAAGTAGAATTACTCTTTTTCAATTGACAGATAGCTCAATATGAAAAACTGCTTCCAGTTCCATGCAGTATATACCCCAAGTACTATTGAGGTTGGAGATACAATGGCTAGATCAATTCATCACTTTGTCAAACAGCTCACAAGTATGATAAATTTGATCTGATCCTCTTTGATTACAAGGTTATTGCAGCCTAATTCCCTTATGAGGCTGAGTGTATGTTCATATATAATGGTACAAATACACGAAAGTCAGAAGTGTTTTCTTTTTTCAAACCATTTTCTGTATCAATCCCCTCTCCCTCCTCTTTCTATGTTACACATTATTTTTCCACACATTTTCCCTTTTTTTTCTCTTATACAACTATTCCATCTCTTTAACATTTAGAGAAATGGTTCATTACAGACACTTGTAAAAGACTATTTTATTTCTTTGGGAATATTTCATGTAAGAAGAGAACATATTTGAAGAGAGAATGTTGATGAGAGTAAACAGAGATGCTGATGAAATTGGGTGTCTGGTCTTAATGAAATACTCTGGAGGCTTTTATGTCTGTATTATATCAAACTTGAAATTAATTTTCTCTGCCCAAGGATTGTACTAAAAAAAAGTAAAAAGAATTCTGTTTCATTTTGACCTCTGAGTATTGATTGAATCAATTGATTCAAGAAACTGCCATGTCCTGTTAATAATCAGCTTATGGCAGTGTTATGAGATCACGATCGGGTAAGCTAACCGATTCCTGATGGTGACTCCAATGCCTTCTACATGTATGGGACTAAATATTGCCAAAAAGTTTGCATAATCTCGATGAAAGTGACAAATGTCATGTTTTGTTTGTGGAAAGCTCAAATGTGGTTCCAGCTTTAAATGCCCTTCTTCGTAAAGCCATGAATAATGGGGGAAAAAGTGTAGTTTTCAAATAATTAGAAATATAATTTGTGTTGATCAGTGTATCATGTTAGTTCTATCATTGAAGTTATAGTTATGGTATACAGGGGTGTGAGAGTTCAGATTTTTATCTGATTTCAGATTTTTTTGTTTTGATTTTCAGCTTAATTTTCAGCTTATTTTTGGCCTTCCTCTGTACAAAAATATGGGAGCTCTTTCTATTTCAGACTTTTTCAACACTCTTCAGGTTTTTTCAGATCTTTTTATTTGTGACCACTCACACCCCTGGGTATAACACATCACCACATTGGTTAGATCATATACATGAGATGTGCACTACCGCATTTCCATCAATCAGATCATGAGTTAAATTACATGTGTGAGTTGGTGTTTAAGCATGACTGACTCTTTGTCATACTTAAGTCTTTGTGAAACACCCCCCCCCCCCCCACCGGAGGTTAATCATCTTCAAGGAGTAAATTGTACTGACTAATTTTTTTTTTTTTGCAGGAGTTTCTGCATTTTATTCATAAATCAAGAACACATTAGCATGTTCACATAACAACAAAGATATAAATGAATACATTATAGATGTGACAAACGAATAGATAAATAATACTGACAAAGACTGATAATCAAATTATACATAAAGCATGTGATACGATTAGTTCATTAAAAATACAGTGGCCAGATATTTTAAGCACAAAGGTGCTTGAATTAATAGCAGCTAAGGGAGAGGGCTACCTGAAAACCATCATGAAATATAATTTGACAAAATGATGGCACAAAATATAAAAGATTGAAAAATTAGAAACTCGGTTGGGAACAATACAAAAATCAAATATGGTAAAAGTGGGCCACAAGGTCATAGTCAAATTCACACTCTTGCCATATTCAATTTTTGTTTGAGAATATTAGCCTGATAAGATGATAAATCATCAGTAGTTAAAAAAATATTGCGATTGATATTAATCTGTATTGATTCTTTTTTACATCAATTGATTTTAATCAAGAAGGCATCAACATTCATAACAAAATGTAATAAGTAAAGTCTCCATAAAATTACCAAATCCCTTTAAGTAAAATATATTGAACTAAATACGATTCAATAAATGCAGCAAAGTCAGATTGCATCCATGTACATGTATCTGATGTATTTGTTATAAATGGAATGAGGTTGTCAAAATAACAATAACATGGATCTTATTGATCTCCAACCAAGGATGACTTTATTCATTCTCCCTTTTCAAAGATAGTCTTTCTCTTCCTCATTCTGTCAAAGTATCCAAAGTTATCTTGATAAGTGTCATTTTGTTGTATTATGGCATAATTATAGGTATCTTATTAGACATATTAAACACAGTCATTTATTTGCATTGCCTTAATAAAACCCCTTTTGATTACTATTGTAAAAAAAAAAAGATGCAAAGATTCATTATTTTATTTGCACAGGGACAATTTTTTTTCAATTATTGATAACATAATTTGAAAATCATCCCGCATATTCTCTGATAAAATATAACCTATAAAGAGGGGAATGATTGATAAAATCTACAAACCTATTATTTTTTCATTCACAGTTTGTACTTTAGGGGTTTGATTCCTTTTGCTAGAACCAAACTGACCACTTTTGTTCGATAAGCTTCATTGTGTTCATTTATTGAGCCCCTAATCTTTCTCTTTATGTTGGTCTCGTAGTGAGTAGAGAAATGGCCGCCATGCAGCATTCTAATTGGAACATCTGTGCTTACTTTGGCATTTGGTTTCATGTTGAGGAATATTATTGCAAAAAATAATGGCTTGATATCAGGTATTTATTTCTATTTTAGAAATTCTTTTATTTAGCCAGTTTCATGATGACTTGATCTGTCTAATTAGTCACTAACAATCTGTTCTTTCAAAATGACCAAGGTTCTTTTCTGCTGTGACGGCATCTCATAGTGCTATGCTTCAAGATTCTCAAGTAGCATTGTCTTGCGCATTATACAGGTCTGTTCAGTCAGAGAAAGGCCTCTGTTATTATGTTGTGATGATATTTTGAATAAAGGAAAGCAGTTAACTATTTGTATTATGAGCTTAAAGGAGAATGAAACTCTTGGAGCAAGTTAGCTTTTGTGAAAGCAGAAAAATCAAAGAATAAGATCAACAAAAGTTTGAGTAAAATAGGACTAGCAATAGAAGAGTTATGAGCATTTGAATGTCTAGATCACTAATGCTATGGAGATCCTCCCATTGGCAATGCGACCAAGATCTATGATGTCACAGATGAACAACCCTCCCCTTTTGGAGACTGAAAATATACCCCAAAACATCTCTTTTTGCTCATTCTAATCATATGACAAACGATTCATCAATGATATAATGTTGTGAAACCTCTGTACTTGTCCTCTCATAAAGAGAACACCTCACCTTGTGATAGACTCTATAAAAGTGAGAATATAAGTGAAATATGTACTAAAGTAATGAGGGAGTTGTACGTGTGTGACATCACAGATCTTGGTCGCATTGCAAATTTGAGGATCTATATGGCATTAGTGATCTCAATATTCAAATGCTCATAACTTTCTTATTATTCATTCAATCTTCCTCAAACTTTCAACAATATGTTTCTTTGATTTTTCTCTTTGATATGGATTCAGCTGGTTTCAAGGGTTTCATTCTCCTTTAATATAGAATGACTTATTTTGTTAAGGCAAGGGTCAGTGGTCATCCTACTAATCAGTTTGGATTGGAAAAAGAAAGGTTTTCAAATTTGAATAACAGGGGGGTTCTATTTTTCCACTTTATCGATGTACTGTACATCAAATTTTGATGGAGTAATCTATCTCCATTGAATCGGCTTTTATATCACGATACTGTGAAATTTTGATGTAAAGTGTCTCAAGTAATTATACACACTATACATGTACATACAACAATGCAAAATGAGAAGATGAACTAAGCTGGAACTAAAATAAAATCCTAATTTGACTTTCATGAAATTTAATGAATTTGTTTTGCATGTAGTTCCAAATTATGATCAGTCATGTATACATGAATAATTATGAATCATATTTATATGTGATAATGCATAACATGCAATGCTTTAATGATTACCGTAAGTAACGGTGTATTAACCGCACCCGTGTATTAACTGCACCCCCCATTTTCGGATGGAAAAAAAAAAAAAAAAAAAAATCATTTAAAAAAAAAAAAAAATCATAAAAAAAAAATTTAATCAAACTTACTTTCTATCTCTAATATGCGTATTTAAGAAAGAGTCAAGAACCAAAAAATATCGAAGAATTACTGGTAAAAAATGATGGGAAATCAGCGCTTCGTCACTTATCTGCAAGTTGCCGATATTATTGGCCACTTCCACACTCCGAGTCACCTCACACACACACATATGGTACCGGTGTTCATTGCAAGTACCGATACCAGCATCAACATGGGGGCTCACCCATACGAGAAGATCGTTCATATCATATTTCCTGCATCACAGCCCCACTTTTGCTTTCAGAATTCTGTCTAGCATTCAATGTCTTGACATGAATTTTAGACAAGGGAATACGGGAAGGTTCAAGATACGAGAAATTTGCGATTTTGTTCAGGTGTTTTTCTTGTCTGCTTTGAACCACTACCGGTAGTTCTCAGTACGTGTGTGGCGGTATCTTACAGACAGCAAAATAGGAAAAAAAATGCTAGTACCGGTATACCGTATTTTCAATGGGAGCTCTGGGCGGGAATAAAGTGAATAATAATTAAAAATAAAAAGTCGGAAGGAGTGAAGATGGGGATTGAAGATTGATTTTGAGATGATGGATGATAGAGAGAAATGAAGGAAAGGCAAATGAAAGAAATTAATTGTCAAATAATACCAATAATTTGTCAAACAAAATAACTTCCACGGAAAGGTAAAGCGCCAGCTTACGTTGACGTTGCGATAAACATTACACATGCATGTCTTATTCGGCTAGCTGCACCGCGCTGTGCGATCGATTGGCGTCTGAACTTTGCTGCGATGACTAAAAAATGACAACAAAGACAGAGTCACACCATTAAAAAAAGTCAGTTTCATGAAGGTAGGTGCGTTTGTTACCGTGATATAACTTTGAGGGACATTTACGGCAGATACCGGTAGTCATAGTTGCTTCCCTTTTATACCCGCGGCTCATACCCCTCTAAACGGGATTGCCCCAAGCGGCTACGCTCGGCCACCCGACGCGAGTTGAAAACTGGTAGTGGTATCGGGCTGAGATTGGCTTGGCTCAGACCTGTCACCGTGTATAAACCGCACCCCCGACTTTTGATTCTGTCCCGCCGAGAAAAAGGTGCGGTTAATACACCGTTACTTACGGTATGACTTATTTCATATTTTTCCAAGAGATGAGATGAGATGATATGATTTCATTTGATATACAATTCTTAGTATTTCAATTGGTATTACGCATTTCATAAACGCATGGATGTCCGGCTGCTGTTGCCTCACTGACTTCTGTACTGGGATGCAATTATAGTCTTTCACATTTAAAGGGATTGTCCGGGCTGAAATATTTATATATAAATAAATAGAGTAAAATTCCCAGATTAAAATGCTCAAAATTTCATCAAAATCAGATAACAAATAACGATCATTATTGAATTTTTAAGTTTAGCAATATTTTGTGAAAAACAGTTATATGCACATCGTCATGAATATTCATTAGGTGGGCTGATGATGTCACATCCCCACTTTCCCTTTTCTTATGTTATTACATGAAATCATAAATGTTTCATTTTTCATACATGTGTAAATGATGTGTCTCCATTATGATGAAATAAGTTGCGTCAATAAATAACTAATGCACTTAATCAGTTGTCAATCCAGTTGTTTTAGTTCTTGGTAGAAAATTTTTGAATAAACCTAATTTCATATAGTAAAATACAAAAGAACAAGTGGGGATATGACATCATCAGCCCACCTAATGAATATTCAAAAAGACATGCCTAGAACTGTTTCACCGGAATAATGCAATTATGCAAATCTTTAAAATTCAGTAACTTTGTTATTTGTTATCCGATTTTGATCAAATTTTCAGCATTTTGCTCTGTGAATTTTACTCTATATATTGAGATATAAATATCTTCAGCCTGGACCATCCCTTTAATTTCCTGTCAAAATGAATAAAAAGAATAATGAACAAGATAGGAATGTCATATTGAATGAAAACATATATGTATCATGTCATCTCTCTGAAAATACATTATAAAAAGTCATGATCCTTAAAGCATTGCAAGTTAGCCGGCTTTAATTATCACAGATAGATCTGAAAATATGCATTATTGCACTTGGTGAATTAGCATGACTGATTACAATTTGCAACTATAGGTGAAAAATAAGGCTATATACATTTCATTAGATTTTATGTACCTCTTTATATTTTCCACAGGTATTTGTAAATAATTCTTTGTTTTTCTTCTTGCCTTTGTAAAATGGGTCACAACCAATCACACCTTTCAATCACTGTAATGAAGTAAACCTTGAGTGATATTAAATTTGCAACAAATTAAGCTCCCAACACTATTCCAATTAGATTGTTATTGCCCCAAACCAACTTCTCTCATGCAAAAGCTTTCATTTCATGTTACCAATTAATATTTTAACTGAAAGTATATTGTAATAAACACAGTTATTGGTGGTTATGAAAAAGTGATTTTGATGATTTTAGGTTTCAGAAATGAATTTTTACCTTCAAATCACGAGTTTCATTTCATAATGGCTGTGCATGAAAATAAATTAATAGTTGAAATTTAGAATTAGGGATTTGTGAAAAATGTTGAAGGATGCTAAAAAATTGTATGATTGCTTTCAGATAGTATCATTTTGATTATTCAAAAAATATATTAATAGTTCTATGGTTTAATTTCAAATGATTTAAACTAGTTGAATGCACTGTTTTAATCAATTCTCATATTTGACACTCTTTCTTATGCAGCTGTGTCTTAATTGTGCAAATGATACATTCTACTCGATCCTCTTAACCTGGATTAAGGAATACTTATTCAACAGTACAGTTTGTCAATGCTGTAGGCCAACTGTCTGTTTCTAGACTCGAGGCTATTCTTAATGAAATGATTCACTTTAGCAGCCAGCCCCATTCAGCATCTATTTAAATTCTAAAATTACTCATCAACAGGTTATCACAATTGAATTTCAATACTGCCTGAATGCTAAGAGCATGTAGACTCTCCTCTATCCCTTCCGACACACTCCCGTCTGAATTGACCATTCTAGCTTACATTCTCTTGATACCAAGGTAACCATTTCTTAATTGATCTGAATCCAAGCCCTACTTTCATTATGTACATCCTTCCGTAAACTCCACTGACGATTTCCAATAGTGAGCAGCGGGGGAATAGTAGAAAGTCAAGGCCACACTCTGTGTTGTCAACTGCTTGTTCATAGGAGCACGCAATATTAAGTAGCTAAACAAGAGTCAATTTGTTTGGAGGGGAAGAGAGAGAGAATATTTTTATTCCTCTTGAGTCTTTATTTTACAGTGTTCTCATTTTAATTATTCTGAGCAATGTTGAATGACCCATTCAGTATATTACATGTACCTATGGAATTGCTATTATGTATCCCTCTGTGGTTAATTGCTTGCTATTCATGAACTCACAATTATTTTTAAAAAGTTTCTTTTAATTGGCTCATCACAGTGCCATGACTATACCGGCAAATTGAGAAATTATTTTTAGATAATAAAGATAATAATCAAATATAAATGTATATGATGTAAAGTACATGTATGTTCCCATTGCATGACCTCATAATAGTACTGACAAAGGCAGACTGAATTAAAAAGAAAGGAAATCACTTTCATTATTGCATACTATACCGTTGTGAATTTATTAGCTTTTTTTTTAATTACCCTGTTTTCTTTTATGCTTATTTCTTCTCTCCTATATATTTGATATGGAAAGTGCATCAGAAAAAATGATCACTTGGCAATTTGTTTTGAAGGTGACAAATAAACTAATGACTGGAGAAGAATTATTTTACATATGAAAGGAATGCTCATTTCATTCCTCAAACTGTAAATTCTGTTTCAAATTGCACTTTATAGATTTGAAATAATTATGTATTTTTTACATGCATTTGTAGTGAATAATCATCATGTTTAGTTTTAACCTAAAGATATGAAAACATATTATTCATATTTCTTGAACTTTGTGGAAAATCATGGTAGAAAAGAAGCATGAACTAAAGGGATTTTTCTTTGAAATGATTAATTCATTTCTTTGAAATGATTAATTCATATTTAATTTTTTTTTACAAAATTTTTATTTTTATCTTTTGAAATGACCATATCAAAACCTAGTTTAGTCAACACCTTTATTTCTTGATGATATCTATAGCAAGTGTAGATTGATTTTCTCTTTTCATCAATATCACTTTGAAGTAATTTGTTACTGGAAAAGCATGAAAGAAAATGGTCTATAAGTATAATGAAGATACTTCACACTTGACAGTATGCCCATTTAAAGACACGTTTAAAAAAAAAAAGTTTTACACTTGATGCAAAACAGTTACTTTCTAAATTATATTTTTCCACACTGAATAGCCAGACCTTATTGAAAGTTCATGCATAATATGAAATTAAAAATTGATAGATCTAGCTAACACTCTACTATTCACCTTTCACCAATTCATCAATATTGATGGTCAGTGTATTCACTCAATATATAGAGCGCTGTAAATATAGTACAGGTGTATATGTTTAATCCAGGTGCACTCAAGTGTATAAAGATGGTTTCCGTCATTCAATTATTTTCAATGGTTTATACATTACATGTAATTTTAGCACAATTACTATAATGTACTTTCACTAAATGAGAAAGAATGCATAGGGCATATATAGCCTCCTCTATATACTCCTATTTTTCTATTATTCATTAATAGGTTTAACACATCAATGTTTTAGAGACTCATACCCAATTTTCAGGTGGTATTACTTCATAAAGCATATTCTGTTTATCAGCCAAATCAATTTCATGGTATGAAATACCAACTTTCTTCCAATTTTTGCTGCCTTCGTGGTCTCTCAGATTTTAATGCTTTTCACCATATTGTTCATGGACGTGGGTACCTCATTTAAATTCTGAATCCCACATCAGAAATTAATGCAGCTGCTATGTTATATTGATATTAAATGATATTGTGGTCATGAAGTTAAAGGACTTTTCTGGTTACGGATTTTGAGGATGCATTTAGTTCTGCTAGAAGCTTCTCAAAGTTAAATTAAGATACTTATGTGGAGTGTATTTCTTTTAGCAACAAGTGGTTCTCACTTGATTGTATGTGCTGTGTGAATAATATTGGAGTTTGGTTAATGCCAGCTGATATGAAGTAAGTGCTTAGTATGTGTGTAGTTTAGCCCTGAGTGCATTTATCCTTGTAATTGGTGAATTGTTGTTCACAACTTTTTTGGTTTTACAAATCTGAACTTAAGAACTACAACTCTAATTACAATGATATTCAGGCCTCACAATATTGTATAGATTGATCTAAATAATCAATTATTTTCCTGTTCAGCATTAAAAGGAAAGCCTTGGTTATTTTTTATTTTTCATGAATGAGCGTAGAGGAAAAAGGAACTATAGTTTGATTCAACGTTTGTTGCTCCCCCTATTTGTAACAGTATTCAGCTTCACACCAGCTTTTACTAACATTTACACTAGCTTTGCCCTCTATTTGTGCCTCTATGCTAGTTTATCTTACAAAGTAAAATATGTTAAGACCACATGTTGTCATGGCAGACACAATACCATGGTGTCGGTGGAAGCGTTTTAAGGGGCGTCATCCTTCCATGATCGAGCCAGAAGCATCCCACGTCACACAGGGTTTGAACTGGATATATTCAATGTCAATTTTCTGCCCGAAAGGAGCTATTGTCTGTGCATTATACTCGGAGAAGCAACATGTGCGCAGTCTAAGTTATTAGATATTGAATTTTCCTATATTTTTATTCCCCTCTCTCTCTCCATTGAGGGTCGACAATGTATAGTATATTTCATAATAATGATTGGCCAGTGACTGGTGTATATGAGTGGTGTGTCTGTGTGTCTGTTTCAGAGTTAAAGCTATACAGGAGCTGATGATGATGATGTGTGATGAGGAGGAGGAGGAAAGAGTATATTCTAGGATTGATATAGTGAGGATGATGCAGGCAAGTGGTGGTTACCGTAGGCGTGCCTGGTGGTGTTCGCTATCCGGCCAAACGCAGAGTATGCTCCCTCATTTTCATCTCTCTCTCTGTATCCCAGTCAGTCACACAAGATGAGACTATTCTAGGTGTAGAATCCCTGCATGTTGTCTGTTATGCACTTTCTGCCAGTTTGTAACTGCAGGCAGGTGGCTTTAGCAGGATGGGTATTGTTGCTTAAGTTCTAGCTTCCAGTGATGCAGGTTCAGCTCTGTATTTAAGTGGGTAAGATTTTCTTAATATTATAAACATGCTCTTATTCCTCTCAATATGCATTTGATATTGTGTACCATGCAATATTTGTCATAAGGCTTCCAAATATTGGCAAAGTGATATATGTATTTAAAGTGTTAGTGTGAAAGAGGGGTGGGATGCAAACTTCAGGTAATCAGCTTTGTTGATCAACAAAAGAGGAACTTTGAAAATAGACACCTTCCCTCCAGCTACGCTTTCAGAGGCACAAAGGGAACTGAGTTAAGTGTGTCAGTTTACCTGCATGCGATTGAGAAGAGTTAGATGGGTGCTATCAGCGAAGATCATTTGCATATAACTGGCAAACATGCCCAAGAAGAATATAGCCTTCCTCATTGAATTGATTTAGCAGTTGTAATGTAGAGAAGCTAATGACAATAGCCTTTGTTGGTTTGGCAGCATACCTACAAGTTTTTATTGTTGAGGGACATGTGGATAAAAGGAAACAGTTTGGGAAACTGTTGAGCATCTCTTTATTTGTTAATGCTTCTTCCTACTTTAAGCTTAAAGGACCACTCTGTATAATCTGATCACAGGGACATCTAAATATAGTAAAGCATCCAGCAAGAAGATGAGTTAAGATGTGTGCAAGAGAGAATGAGTGTATGTCTGTGCTCATTGAGTGTATTTGATATAAGGGATGGCATTATACATTGTTTTCTTTGCTTCCATTAATTGAGCCCTAATTTATGAAAATTTGCTCTGGAAACAAATTAAAACTTATACTATTTTGCTAATATGTATTGATGATTATTTCAAATTAAATCTCTAAAAATGAATTAAGGAAGAAAAGGAGTATGGGTGTGTGTGGATAGGAGGGAGGGGGGGGGGGGTAGAAAAAAAGAGAAAGGAATATGGAAAAGGAAGAGAAACAGAAAGGAAAGAAAGAAATATATTAGAACAGCAGAGAGGGAAAATGTTATATGCCATGATGCATAATGCATAATGACAGTTTCATGTTGTCATAGGAACATTATAATATTCTATATGGGTCTTTTGTTGAATGCATTGAAAGCACACACCCACGACAATCTATTACTCCCATTCACTAAAATAGATTTTAGGGTAGATAGTACACTCTTGTTTTAGTAGGTTCTTTTTACAAATATTTAATATAGATCTACCTGTGTGCATGTGGATCTCTCTATTGAATTAAAATGTCTTATTAATCATGGAAATCTACTTTGCATTTGTATGTCAGCATCATTTGATTTGATTTTCCAAATTTGCTTCTGAGCATTTAAAAAAAAAAACACTAACCCATAGGTAAGTCAATTTTGTATAGAAATTGCTCCTAGGGCATGTTTAGGCACTGGTGATTGCCTTAAGGTCATAGGGCATCCAATATTGTCTGTCAGTCAAGTGACGCAATGTGACCAACAGAAAGTTCATACTAGGCATTGACCTTGCACAATAAACCCAAGTGATTACTATATTCTGTAGTAACCAAATTTCAAAAGTATCTTCATGATGTAATACTGGTTTTAGAAGTTGTAAAACAGTGTATACAACTTGTACCCCTTTCATAAACCCAATAAAACCTATCCTCCAATTAGCCGCCTAAGAGTAATGCGGATAATTCAATAAAAATTGCGTTCACAAACTCCGAAAATTATCCGCATTATTTTTACGAGCGCCCGTCCTGAAAAAGGCGGATAATCGTCATGACAACTGGACACGCCCCCTCCGATGCGGTTGTGTTGGAAAAGGGTGACCTTGTGACCGCACCATGGCAATTATCCGCATTATTTGGAAATACGTTCATCTTGTCCCTATGCCGCTATTATGCGGATAATAGCAGCATCAGAATAATGCGGATAACTCTTGTCCTCCTCTGATTTTATGACCAAATTATGCTGCTATTAGCCGCATAATTGTGTTTTATTGCATTTATGAAAGGGGTATTGTATTCACTGTTTTACAACTATATACTAAAATCAGAATATGAGATTAATGCCAGGGATTTGGACATTATTGGCAATTTTGGTAATGATATGATTTCCCTATTCAAATTCAAATTAATCTGTAAAACTTTTAATCAGTCCATTTCACTACCTCCATGTACATCACATGATCTTAAGTTAATATACAAATGTTTCTCTATCTTACTAAGATCAGATACCTCCTTCATGATCTATGTATACACCATCAATGGGTCTTGGGATACCCAAGGAGAGCTACACATACGTAAACTCCCCAACCAACATTCATACTCTCTCTCCCACTCTCCCCTCTCCCCAGCAACCAGTCATCAACTTTCACCTCAGCGCTCTATTCTATGCTACCCCATAGATTCTGCTACCACACAATAGCCTGCTACTGTTATGCTAATGACAGCTACATATTACTCAGTCAATAGTAGCTCCAGTTTCCCTCTATTTTCTGTCTGCGAGGCACTTTACAATACACCATTGCTTTCCCATCAATTAGAGGCACAATAGCCCGGTGTGTGCGACCCTCGTGTTGCAGGGCAAAATGATAGAATAGGAAACGGTTTTGATCATCTGTCAAGGGGCTCCTTGTTAGCCGCCTGATCTTTCTGTCCTGTATTGATGGAAAGGTGGATCCTACCATGGGATACAGCCACTTAATGTTTGATGGATTCAGGTAAAGTACTTGTGTTGATTTGATGATTGCATTGGCTAAACTAGAATGGAATGGCTTTAGAGAAATTTTTGTATGATTGATGCTATTCATGCATAGTGTTACTAATCACTTGTGCCGTGTATGAGCATGTCGTACAATTGTTGCATTTTTATGTTCACCACTTGATAATCACTGGCAGGCCAGAAATAAGAAAAGACCCCTCTCATATGACAATCAATTTCAAATTGACATGAAAGGAAATCAACAACATGGGTAGAAAAGATTTTGAAGTGTGTCCCTGTGCTTTATATTAATAACTCATTGTTTATAATTGTATCGGCTAATGTATTGCATCAGCTATTCATTTGTAAAATTTCAATTTCAGTGTGTTCCATGATGGAAACAGTAGTTGAGTGGGGAAAAAGGTATAGAAAAGGTGGAAAAGCAGCATTGGTATGTGATTCTGTGTGTATTTATACAGACATATACATGTAGATAATATTGTCTTGATTCTTGTCATCTTTTAAAATGTCCAACAAAAAATCATAATTTTAGGGATTGTTTTTTGTTGTTTCAATTGGATTTTTAATTTTTTCTTTTTTTTAGATATAAAAAGCATTTCAATTGATAGTAAGGGAGTATTAATTGCTGCTTTCCTCCTTTAAGTGAGGAATCTACCTCATTCTGCTCATAATCTGGGCTATGAAGCATGCCAGCGATGGTAAAGGATGATTCCCCAAAGTGGAGCCCTGTTCCTAGTTCTCTCATGCTAGGGTTGATTAAAGTATCATTCCAATTGGATTGAGCTCGAGTGATGCCCAGGACTGGAAAAGAAATATAATAAGGAATCATGTATGCATTGGCCAAGCTTCTAGTCCATAGGCAAACAAGCCAGAGAGAGAATGAGATAGAGAGAGGGAGGGATGACTGGAATAAACATGTGAGATGTTTTCCATGGAAGACAGAAAGAAGGGAAGAGTTGAGATTGAATGAGGGAGGGGTAGACTGGTACATAGAGAGATGAGAGTGTGACTGTGCATTACTGTCATACAATATTGCCATACTCTCAGTGTATATGATAAATAAATGCATAGGCAGACAATATATCATACGTGAAATCAATCCTCTTTGCTATTTTAGCTGCTGAATTGAGAACTGATCTCTACATCCTAAGAAGATATATGCATTGTATTTTCAGTGTGAATAATGAATTCAAGAATGTTTGCTTTTTGGTTTGATTGTATTGGCTTTCATTGTCAATGCAGGCCGTTGTTGCTGTATGATATAGATATTTTGCTTTGTGAAACTCTGTCATTTAGTTTTAATTATCAGAGGAGCGTATCATCAACATTTTTGTCTGACAAGTTGTCAGATCTGACATTTTCTTTGATTCTGATTGGCTGAGAGGCACTGTTGCTATGGTGACTGTCGGATAAAACGTCTGACAAGTCCTTGATGAAATACTCCCTAGGTATTATTTTGGCTATGAAATAGGATATATAAATAATGTTACAGTAGAATGTTTTTATTGCCTCAGACATCTCATTTGTTCCTTTATAAAATTGACTTTTTCTTGTCTTTGTTGCAAACATGGCAATGCTGTTGATGTTTTTATGTCCCCATCGTGACGATTGCCTGTGGACTCTACGTGTCCTAAAACATACCTGTATCTTTGTATCACAACATGTCTTGTTTGTGTGTGTGCGCATATGAGAATTTGAAAAATAGTTCCCAGGTTTCACTCTCAAATTATAAGCTTGGGTGAAGCATCATATCAGTTTGCATCAATGTATAGTTATATTATAAAGCAAGTTGATTCATATACATGGCCCAAATTTCGTTCTTACTACAGTTGTAGATAAACTGTGATTTTCTCTGTTTGTTTTTTATAAAGCTGAACAAACAACCACCTAATATGGGTATGAAGGTTTAGGTTTGTAAAATGGTAAATATTGGTATTTGCAAAAAGTAAACTTTCAGCACAATTGAAAACAACGTCCTGTGGTCACAAAAGCAAATGATGGATTGTATAAATGCCAGTCTGTGACAGGATGATTGTGGTGGAGATATCAATTGTGCCCTTTGACAGTACTAGGAGTTTTCTAAAACTTGAATTATATGCATTATTTAATGTTATTACATTTCCAGGGATGTTTGTTATTCATGCCATATTCATGATTGGTAGAAAAACTAGAAATGAATGTAAAAATAATGTTAACTTGGATTAAGCTATGTAATTCACAGTACAGGTTATTGAGTCTTTGGTGTTGTCAGTAGAATCTTAGACCCTATTTGGTTAAAAAACAAACATGAAGTTTTAAGATTATGTTATAATTACTTAAAATGATGTATTTGATTGGCTGAAAGCATCTTTGTTATCATGGATTTTTATGACATTTGTAATGTTTGTATCATTATAAGTTTTGTGAAAATGTTGGGTCGATTTTTTTCGTCTTGATATCAGGGGTAGATGTTAACTGAGCAGATTGTATCAATTTAGATTTTTGAGCTTTTTCATCTAGAAATAGTAGGCCTACATGTATTTAATTACAATTTTTATGCATTTTGCAAAGCAATTTCACGATTGAAGTATTTTGGTGACCTAAATTTATCAATAGTGATTTTTTTTTAAACAAAGTTCATCAGCCCATTTGATTGTTAGTTTTTTGTTGTGTAATATAAAATGGCCTTTGGTGGTCTTTTCTCATTTTTTGGGTCTTTTTTCAACCTTTTGCTGATTAATTCTTAATAATCTATTTTTGCCATATTCATTTTTGACTATGCCTTGATATCTTGGGTGAACATCATTGTCCAAGTAAAAATTTAAACTGACTTCGAAAATCAAACTAATCATCATCCTTGATATAAAATAATATCTATGTCTGGTAGAAAGTGACGGTAAATTACTACATCCTTCTGAAAGCCCATCAGATTGAACGCATCAACCATCATCATCTCTTTAAGAAGTGGCGGTTGCCCACGTGCTTGCATACGTTCATCATGCTGCTAATGTAAATCAATTTTGACACAACCCTTGTCCCATTACAATTGCATGCCCCCGGGGTACCATTATGGCAGCAGTTATAACCCATGATGAAGAGAGAAGTAGCATGTGACAATTATGGGCTCTAACAACAAATGAAGTGAGTCTTGAAGATGATGAGAAGATTGACTGCTATGAGAGGACTACCTGGGTGTGAAGATGATTAGAGATGCCATTTCCCAAAAGGTTGTGTTTCTGATTAGTCAGCCTGTGTTTTATCCAATGTAACAATCATATTAGGAATTAGGGAATTGAAACTAGTCCTCCAGGGGAGGGGAAATCCCTTTCTGGAATGTGGAAAACTCTGAGCCTACTGTAGATGGTAACCTATTAATTTCTCTTTCTTTTTTTTCACCTTCTATGGACTTCTACCTTAGAGTTTCTCTTACTTTGTCTCATTTTCTTTTGATATTTTACAAATTCTTGATTGCATTGTTGTAGTATGCAGTAAAATTGCTTGAGGAAGCACCATGATTTACTACCTTATGATGATTTATAGGGCAGCATTTAGTATGTTCGCATCAGGGTACATATTTTCTTTAAATCTTTTTAAGTGCACAAAGGTTCAAATTTTACATTGTATTTTCAAGTGTGGTCTGCAATGATGATTAAGAGGAGAGGCATGCAGAAAAAGATGCTTGCTATTGCAGAGGTGGGGTTTTGAATTTCAAAATCAAAATACAACCCTTAGTGTATGGATAAAATATAGGCCTATTTAGTTTCTTGGGGATGAAATTGATTATACCATGGACCTAGAGTAGTAGGTTTACTTTGTAGACAACAGAGCAGAGTCTGTGATGTATTGGTAACTGACATTCTGGAAACACATAAAATGAATAAAGAGATTTTGCAGAAGATGGGTCGATAGTTCCAAGATTTTATAACATTGGGTGGATGTACATGTTCTATTACTGCTGGCTATTCATGTGCGGGGCCACACAAAACCTCTGACGACCACTTTGCGGCAATCTGTCTGACATTTCAGACACACACATATAGGAAACCGGAGCCGTGTTTGTGCAGCGATATCCCACATTCATCCATCCCACGACCCCCTTCAGGCCTCAGGGTTTTCATCCAGTGAGTGGAGTGATGATAGAACAGGGAATCCCTTAGAACTAGGGCACCCCTCTCAATTGGCATTGGTTAGAGAGAGGGAGGGGTAGTGACAGATTGGAGGTGTCTTTACTGCAAAACTCAACCACAGTTTTGGTTGCAAAAAGAAACTTTGAATTAAATCGGTACGATATTGTCTCGCTTTGTCAAAATTGGAAAAAAAATCATGATTTCCATGACTTGTGTAAATATTTGAAATGAGCATAACCTAAAAAAGTAACTGCTTTATTCTCTCTTATAATAGGAATCCATCTCGCCATCTACAAACTTCACATAATGCATATTCACAAGTTCTAATTAAATCTGTATTGCCAAGCTATGTATAGACATATATTCAACATGTGAATCTTAAACAAGTGTTTAAATTCTTAAACAACAAAGGGGTTTTTGTAGTTAATCGGCAATAAGTTAAGTAGGTAAGCGTGTTTGTTTAAACTTATTAAACAACCACAGTAAGGTTCATATAGTTAACAGTCTTGTATAGAATTTTTAAAAGTGTGTTCAATTGTGTGATTATTTGCTGTTACAGAGGAAAACTGAATTTCTTATTCTCCATCCAGCCTCATTCATAGCTCATTCATGAATGTAACATACATGTACATGTACCTTAAATTGTAATCACACAATTATGTTCTGAAGTGGGATAAAATGAAGAGCCTTGAGAATTGAAATGCTCAGGGCTTTACGTATCAGTTTAAGTAACTATCATTTCATATAATTGAGAATGAATTCAATATTATACTAAATTCTACTTTTAATAGAAAGTGCCTTGAAATCTGTATACAATGTAAATGCAGAATCATGATGTGTCATTCAGTTTCAGAAAGAATGTAGCATTAGAATGAACTGTATTTTGAATCACTAATCTTATTTCAATAAGACACAAGTTATCTTAGATTTAATTTGAAAGGAAGTTATTGAAGAATGTGCAAGTGAGACCCTTTTAAATGTATGAATATAATACTTTTTTTTAAGTAGCGGGACCCTACCAAGCCTTTTCAGTGCCACAAGCAACCGAATTGACTTTGGTCACCAGCCCTCTCAATCCAGGCTACAGGATTAACCAAAGTGTATTGCTTTGTGATGATTGGATAAAAGGGAGAGACAGACATAGAGAAAGAGGCAGGTGGATTGTAAGAGAGGGGAAAGGATATGGTTGTTTTTTTATTTGTGTACACAAGAATAGTTGGCCAGAGAACCTGTATGAATTTATCTTCTTCATTTAACCTGTTTATTTTGAGTACCATGAAAATATAACAGCAATGTGTATCAATCAATTATATGAAAATTCATTCAAAGTTTCCAAAACAAATTCCAAGAAATGCCAGTCATAATTTTGGGCAATATTTTTGTATTCATTTTCTTGAAAAATGACAGATTTCATGAAATAAACTTGTAAATTGTGTCATCGGATCAACATAATTTGAAGGGCCTTTGTTGAAAAGAAAATTAATTTGCCAGTGCTCTGTCATAAGGCATGAATTCTCTCTAGTAGGTTTGTCAGAGAAAGTTAAAGAAAACTATAATTTAAACAAGTCCATCTGATTTTTGCTCCAGTCTTTTAACAATGCTCTTTGATATCAATATTTTCAATTGAGTATTGAACTTTTTGAAGTCATGATACTTATTGCATATTTGATTTCCTAGAGCACATGATCAGCACCTGTGAGCAAATCAGTGTAGCTGGGTCATTAGTAGGCCTATAATATAACAAAGCTGTTATAAAAACTTTGATGAAAGATGTGTGCAGGCAACATGTTGGTAATGGTAAGAGTTAAAATATTTGAATAAAAGAAAAGATGAATAAGGAGAGAGAGAGAGAGAGCATGAAAGAAAAAGAGAGAGGAACAAGGTTATATTGATGCATCAGATTTTCTCATGAGAAATTTCACACTTTGTGCACCGGGAGTCAAACCTTGCTCCTAAGGAAAGGTGTGGAACCTTTTGTACTGGTATCAATACACTTGGACGGCACCATACTTGAATACTTGAATAGGGACAGCTGTGAGCCTCTATATACTCCCTCCCTCTTTTTTCACTATTTTTCCTGTGATTGTATTCCTATTCCTACTTTGATATTTCTGCACAAATGTTGGATCATCATATAAAAATGTATGGAATAGATAAAAAGTATAATTTTGATAATCAGATGATAATGAAGCTGTAAAAAAAAGAATAAGTAATTGTATATTTGTAATTGTGAAGAGTTAGTTAACAGACATGGACTGGGAGAGTGTGATAGGCAGGCAGCCAGCCAAGTGGTGATCAATAATTTCATGTTGTACATTATTTCATAATCAAAATGTTTATTTTTTAACGATTCATCAGTGATTTTACGAGCTGGCAGAAGCGTCGGATGGTGTTGAAAACATGATTTTGATATAATCTCGTTCATAGTTTTGATTTATTTTTAATGCTCATAATTTTGCACTTTGAAAGAAACAAGCAATTATTTGTGCCAATTTAAAGCTTAATTTCTATCCTTTTATAGTCTGCAAAATTTTGTTCATGATTCAAATTTATTTTCTTATTCTTATTTATCTTCTTAATGTGGACCATTCTGGAGACTGCTATAGTACAGAAACAATGGTTTTACGATTCCTCGTAAAATCAAAGGAGGGAGATATAAAAGTTTGTGTGACATTTCAATCTTCTATTATTCTTTATATAATAAGAATTTTAATCTGAAATTTTGTAATTCTACAGAGTAGTAATGGGTTTTCAGTATATGCTAAAAACTCAATTTTCAAAAATATGACAAAAAATAATATTTTGCCGATTCGTAAAATCACTGACAATTTTAGGAGGTATGCTGAATATGGATTCATGTGGTGGGGATTTTTTTTTAAATGCATGTTATGTAACTTTTTTAGAACAAAAGTCATGTAGGTCTACCTCCTCTATAAAACTGATATATATTAATTTGATGATGTGCAATATTCCATACATACATCAAGATCCCATCTACATGTATATGCAGTCAGGAAACCACCTTCAGTCAATAATTTCGCATAAAATATATTTATTTAAATTAATATAGGTATATCAGGAGCTCATATATTGTGCTGTTAAATATGTACTTATTGGTGGATAATTTCTGCAGATTATAAAATATACATCTCTCATAATTAGAAATGTATTAGAATCCTTGAATTCCCCTCTCATTTGTGTGGAATAGTGTTCCCTCCTGAAATCAATTCAGACCGAAAGTCTTAAATGGCCATCTTATCATACACTGGATTGAAAGATTCCCAATGGAATACCATAAAATATAAATGCTGCTTATGATTTAGCAAGAGAGTGGCAGAAATTGAGATCAAGGATAAACAGTGATGATGTTTACAGATTCTTGTAATGTCTTTAGGCCTTAGGGGTGAAAGCTTTGCTAACAAAGTCTTACAATTTCATGTCATCATATTTCAGATCTTTAGTCATTTTTTTTTTCAAATGAGATATAATCAGATGATGCTTGTAGTTGTACAAATTGTAAATTAACCTATTAACTAACCTTCGACTCAATATTGACAATAAAATTGTAAGGTAATTATAGCATTAGCCTTTTTTAAATAAACGTATTAGAAGTAGTGTATGATATATAAATGTTACAAGTATTGTAATTCATAGAAGTAATAGCCTTTTCTATTTTTTTATATCCTTCTCTGAAGTCCCTTTTTCAAATTGATATCAAGAATTAAGATTCTTCATATATATTCTACAATGGTGAGATTGCTTGACAAATATTATACTCTAATTAAAGGGGAAGTTCACCCTGACAAATAGTTTATAATAAAAATTCCTTAAAAAATAATAAAAGATATTGGCATAGGTTTGAGGAAAATCCATCAAAGAATAAAAACATTGAAATTTTAATCTCCACCATGGTAATTAAACAGAGTATGAGATTTGCTGGACACTGTTTCCGTAGTGAGAAGGAAGTTATTTCTGATGTACTTTTGTTGCGCCTCCCTCATAAAGTGAGAAGACTGAGACCTTTAAATTTTTTTGATTACATATGTAGGGATACAAATAATTTGTTACATGATTTACCAACTCTCATGTCAGATTACGAGGCCTGGCATACCATTGTTGATTCATTCTCTAATGTGTCCTAATTGTAGTGTATAGGGAATGCAGTAGTATCTTACTTACCCTTAAATGCTAAATTGATATTTGAAACGGTGGAAAAGGACAAAATTTTGTGCTTGGATGCCTTTTAGAAAATCAAGTCTTGAGCATTGAAGTATGATGTAATGCCCACATGCCCTTGAACTAGGAGAGGCACTTATAAATAGAATATGTTTGAAAAGCCTTCAGGATTCACTGAAAAGAATGATATTATGCATTATAAAGCACCTTGTAAGATTGAACTCGCTGGAGAAAATATGCCACCAACTTCGCATCCATATAATTATGTTTTTCCAATTTTTATTGGGGTTGGGGTATTTTGTAAGTTGAAAAGTAGAAAGACCATGTTTAATTTTACTCTTTCAAAGCATACACATATATGGTAAAATTAAAAACTGCATGCTTATTTTTGTTTAATCCCAAAATAAAACCACTGTAAAAATAAAAAATCAACCACATAGGAAGTAGTATTAAAATTGTCTAATTACATATGAAATGCCTAAATGATTTGAATACTTTGCTCAAGATTAAACATTTTATAAGCTTAAGTGAGTGTTACTGTTTGAAAGTCAAAATTCAAATTCAGAATTCAAATTCATTTATTTCACATCTCTTAAAAAACAGGATACAATACATTGTGAATTAATGCAATAAAATAAAAACAATGATGATAGTTGTACAATATAGACAAAAAGTAACAAGAAAAAGAAACATAAAGTAATGAATGGGATGTGAGGGAGTAACAAAGAGCTGATGACCTATCTAGGCTACTCCCTTTTTACATTCATTACTAATAATAAAACAAAACAAAGAAAATACAAAACTCATTTCTTTGCTGTGTTCCATGTTTTGTGATATCCGTGGTTAAATCCAAGTTGAATTTTCCACGCCAATATTATTTCATGTACCAGTTCTTCATGTAGCATATTGTACTCAAAATAGGTTGACATATTAGTGTTGATACATGTAGGTACTTTAGAACAATTCATATTTGTCATTAGAAGAGATGTGTACTTAATCCTTCACTCCAAACATATTTCTCTTTTAATTCTGGTTTTGATGTAAACAGCACAGTGAAATATGAAAAAGTTATATTTATGAATATCAAAGTAGTGTCTATATCATAGTTTGTCTGAAAAATACTTATTACAAAGTCAAAATTATCAATGAAATATAAATTATGTACTTCAAATTTCAAGTTATCTATACACCTTCAATCACAGATTATTATGATGGATGTGGTTCTGTTATAATGGTGACAGTGAATGAATATGTGTCAATTGCACACTTTGCTACATAAGGCTGATACTGTTTTCCTGTGTCAATTTACATTTTTTTTTGGTTCTATTCAGGGAATTATGACAAAGCAAATCATGTCTCAGTGTCAATAATATGGCTTTGCATATTCCAATGAAATTTGGTTATTGTGTTTACTTGTCATAGGCTCCTGTGAAGCAAAAGTAACCTCACTTCAAATTTGTCATCTATAGTGAAAAAGTCATACATGCCTCCTTACCTTCACATGCTTTTATTCAGTAAGACATGTTTGGATGAATGTTTGACCCCGTTATCATAATATCATGGCTATTGTGTAAAAATAAAGAGAAAATATGTACATGTAGTATATGCCATGTAGGAATGAACCTATGATGGAAAAAATTGAGCCCATTTATTTTTTGCTTTGTGGAACGAAATTTCAAACGCTATTGGAGTAGTGCCAAATGACCACCTGCCTTCATGCATGCGTGGGTTCTGCTCATTTTTCTTCCATATTGTATTCATTAGTTTTCATTTTGTTTGCTGAATTCATACATATTGTGAAAACAGATGTATATATTAGTCTTGGAGTGTATACTCCAGAGATCAGTGTCATGTATATACATCTACATCACAAATAACAAGTGAATATTTAGAGAAAGAGAACAACAACAAAATCCACTTACAATCAACAGAATGGGCAATTGCCCGTAAAAAAAAAAGGCAAAAAAGACGTTTGCAAGAGCCCAAGATATTAAGAAAAAAACCCATATCAGTGATATAATGACTCGTTCAAATCTGGATTTAATCCTTAGGCCTACTCATTCTTTCATGTTACAGAAACAAGAGGATATATATAGGAAGTGGGAGGAGTTTAAAGCTTTACAACGAGAAGACAAATTCAGCTACTTGGAACAAAAAGTTGCACTGCAGCGAGAATTAATTCAAGCTTACGACGACCTTTTCCTTGAGAGGCGAATTAAAGCTGACAGAAAACTTCACAAGGTGAGAATGTGTTTTTATCTTTCTTCTTTTATCTCCTCATGTTGATAATTGACAGTATCTTCTTGTTCAATAAGTTTGCCTCATTTGTTTTAAGGGTAAAAGAAAGTAGTTGCAGCAAACAATTATGTAATGAGAAAGTCTTTGGAATCAATGTTAATCTAGATCTGGTACATTAATGTAAACTTATCTTTGTGAAATCTTAAAATCTTAGCTCAAAACCGATAATTCTGATGATCACTAACACAGAATGCCATACATGTATGTGGGACAGTGTATTAATATTGTTTGGAAAAGTACCTGACATCTGATGGAATTCCATGCTTATTTTGCTCATTACTCAGCAGTTATGCATTTTCTTCCAAAGTCATTGGCACATATTTTTTTAATTAAACGAGACTTAGGGATCCAAATGTCGTCCGTCCGTCGTCTGTCGTCCGTCCGTCCTTCACAAACCTAATGACACATAACTCCACAACTGTAAATCGATTTTAAACCAAACTTGGATGGTAGATGGACTTGGGGGACCTGCATGTTATGCTGCAGTCGGAGGTCACATGGTAAGGTCAAAGGTCATTTTCAGGTCAACGTTAAAGTTTACATGCAAGACTCTTTATATGACACCTAACTCCGCAACCGTAAGTCACTATTCAACCAAACTTGGATGGTGGATGTCCTTAGGCGACCTGCATGCTATGCTGCAGTTGGAGGTCACATGGTAAGGTCAAAGGTCATCTTCAGGTCAACATTAAAGTTTACGTGCAAGGCTCTTATGACAAGTGTTATTCCATCCCAGTCATTTCACAATGAAGTTTCGATACAATTCTGTTGCGTGCCCTCGCAAATCACGATATTTCTGGTTATTTTCATAAGTGGGCGAGACACAAAATCGCTTTTGCATTGTTTTTTGGACCAAAATTAACTGATACGACGGTTCGGATGAACGCCGATGATATGGCAAATTGTTAAAAATTCAAAGGTTTATTGTCTTTGGTGTAGTACATGTAGGTCCATGGTATTAATGAAAACCATAATGCACACTCTACATGAAGAGTGAGTGCCATTTGTAGGCACCAGTGAAGTTGATTAGTATGTACTGCAGGGCTTTTTTTATAAGCCTGTTTTCACCAGCAAGAGCTTTAAATAATATCAAAATTTTCTGATCAGTTAAAGCTCATAATTAACTGAATAATTTGTAATGAAGGTGCAAATAGCATGAATTGTATGTGTTACTTCTCTAAATTCCAAGCCCAAGTCTACTGAAGTTGTTGTTGTTGTGGAGTTTTTGTAAAAAATCACTTGCTATGTATCAACTTAGCCAGGTTATTTAAAGTTTAAGACATACTGAAATTTTGGCTTGAGGCAATTTATTTCCTATGATAGACCATCACATTTTGTTCAAAAAATGGAGCCCAAAAGTAGTCATGTTATACTGTATATCTGTTTTAAAATTGAGTTTTACTGAAATCCTGTCAACCCTATCTACTTGTACAAATTTCAGATGAAAATGTTTTAATGATAAAAAGAAAAGGATAAGAGAAGATATATCTCCTATGATCCTTTGATCTTATGAATTGTTCTAAACCATTGTTTCTACACTATAGCAATCTCTGAATAAAGTGCACAAGTCATATACCCGACCTAGATGTGGCGCTTTTGAGTGATTTCACTGACTTACAATTTAAAAAAAAGTTTATAATGCTAACAAACCTGTGCATAATATGCATGGTATTACAAAGAGACCTAAACCCCTTGTTTTTTCATAAATTTAAACGGTTTATGAAATGCCTGGATTGCGTTTCATTTCAAATATTGAAATAACAAATTTTTGCATATATTATAAAGTGGTAGAATTTATAATGCTTTAAATGGGTATAAATAATTGTTGTGGTTTCCTTCAAAAGTGCGAAGTTATGATATCCAAAGTTTGAATGTGATTCTATAAAAATCATGTTCTAGAGATCGGGGGCCTATGCCTATCACATAAAGAGTTGCGAGTAAATGCATCTCTAAAATCAAATGCAACTTGATTTTGTGAATATCAGATAAGCATATTCAGGACTTCTACTTGATTTTTTCCTGCAACAGGACCAGATGGGATTTAAGATGGTTCATAAAAAAAAATCATGGCTTGTTACGCTTAAGCAAGAACTGCCCCTACTTGGGCTGCTCATGATTTAACTCTGCCTTTTTCTATGGTAAGGCTAGTACTTGGGTTAGAATCTCAAGTGTAAGCTTGGACTGATGATGACCTGGCTTTTTATGCATAACGTAATGAGGCAGAAAGTGCCTCTAGTCAAAGGTTATAAGGGTTGAGAGGTGTCTATGATCATACATGTACCTTGACTCATACTCCCATGTTCATAATTTGTCAGTCCTGTCTATTATGAAGCTCATAATATTGTTCAACATTAAAGCGTGGTTAATGGCGTTGTTGGCTTGTGTCTAGGCAAAACTGACTTATATTAAAAACTATTTAATATAGAATCATCATGGTATTGTTGCCTATTGTCATCTGTTACAGGAAAAAGATTTTATTTTATTAATGTATTGAATTGTTAGCTGCACATGAACGCTTTATTCAGAGATCAGATTAAGGGATGGATTCTGAAAATTTATACCCCCATGCTCTTTCCAACAATCCCAACCAAAGGGGAATAAAGATAATTGTAAATAACTTAATGTTGAATTACATATTTGGTTTCAAAATATAAATAAGGTGTTAACACTATACAATATCACATACATTGTAGCTCTTTAACATTATATCGTTTACCCCAATGGCAATGGAGTGGCAATAATTAACTGCCCACTATACCATCAATAGTGTATGACTAAGATACTTGATTGTATGCAGCTCATTAAAATTATTAGCATTCTTACTTACATGTATATTGAGCTATCAGAATTTGTTAATAGCATTTCCTCAGGGGATATTGAATGTACACTGATATATGAATCACAAAAGTATATAGCAAATGATATACTATGAATATTAATATTTTCCATATATAAGAATATTTGGTTATGTTTATTTCTGATCAGTTTAGAGTCTGATACGGTAATGGATTTAGCTCTTATTACAGTGAACCTATAGTGTAGCTGTGGAAAAATGGACAAACCTCACTGTTAGCAATGCTCAGGTCTACATAAAAAGATGAACTGGATTAAAACCAGGGTTTAAATCTTACTGTACATTCCTGTATAGTAAATTGTATATGAAACCACTATTGATACATGCCCGACTGCCTGTATGAACATCTGTGTATGCATTTGATTAATACAAACACGTGTAGAGATTGGTCGACCACAGTGAACCTAACACCATGTTCATAATGTTTTATTTCTTCAAATATTACAAACCTCATTTGTTCACTACAGATTTCTTGTGATCTCAGTTTAGATCATCAAGTGAATAATCTAGTTTCCCCTGTGCTTGGGATTCATTATTCAGTTAAATATTTCTATAATTTCTTAATTCTCACTAGCGGTACATGCTATCTCATGTGATGGAAAAAAATTGTTGACCCGCAAGATGAAACTAGGCCTAATGAAAATGAACATTCGTGAAGGGTGTAGGCCTACATGTATTTCAAATTTGCCCAAAATACTATAGTTTGAAACTACAGGTATAGTCTGTGCAGGCTTTGGCGTAGAGGAATTATTTGTAGTTTTGGAATTGACCACAAAGTGATTATTGATCTGCAGTCTGCAATGATGATACATGTGTAGAGGATCTCAGTTTCTCAAGAGATGCTGATGGAACACCTCGACCAACCAGGACATCAATGTTTCTCTATTGCCTGATTGCAACTGGTGGATAGTGTTCAGTTTCAGAGTCAATCTAAGCACCAGTTGAAATCAGAGCTGTAGGGGAATATCCTCGTCATGTGATACTGTACTAGACCTGATGATGTCATCAACCAGTGATTTGTATCTTCTCTACCACCTACATAAATGTATAAATCATTTTATACTGTAATATTCTGTAAACTCGCTGTATTGTTAGATATACAATATGCAGTTTTTTCAGTGAAAGCGTATTCACATATATGTGGCAGATTACCATGGCCATATAAATGTATCTGTTGATGCACTTTTCTTTGCATGTAAATGATTTAAAGATGCAGTTTTAGGGATTTTATTTGTGTAATAATGCATGTGAACAAGCCCAATAGGGCCACATAGATTTTTAAATATGGAAAAAAAATATGCAAAGCTTGTCTGAGGAAATAGCCAGTTTTTTTCTAGCCTATGTGAAATCTTGCAGGAATAACAGTGCACATTCTGGCTATGCAAAATAATTTCCTGTATTACTAAAATGACTATATATACATGTACATGTATATATATATATATATATATAAATCAATAAGACATTACCACACTCTTTTTTTTGTGGTACATATCCATATGATCTCTCAAATATTATCCCCAAGGGAGCAGCCATTTGTTAAAACTCAAATTTGCTCATAGTCATACATGTAGTGTATAAGGATTGTCTGCATTGATTGTGTACATGGTCATGGACTTTGTATCAATTTTTCTTATTTGAATAGTAAAAAGCTAACGCGACATTTGAAAAAGATCTTTCTGAATAAATATTCACCCTTTCATTATCTGTTGAGAGGGAGCATATATGTTACTGTAATAGTAAAATATCTGTGATTCAGTAAAATAATAATGGCTTTATACGAGTTACTGCAACCCGTTTTCGTTAGTTTGAAATATATTTTACTACAATTTTTATAGGCTGTAGCTGTATGTCATACGAAATGGATATATCCAAACTTTGTTTGCGTGATATCATTTTTATTAATGAAAAAGGGTTGTCAGGCAGCCAACTCTCAGCACACATCAAGTGTTTGGATGTGTTACCATGGCAACTATGGGAAAGTGTCTATATGCATCTGTGCATGTGTGTGCGTACTGTCAATACAATAACACTTACTGACTGGAGAATAGTTTTTTGCTCTCTCCCATTTTCCCTCTTGCTCCTTCTCTCTCTCTTTCTCTCAATTTATTTCCCCATCTCAATCATTTAGTGTTTTATTCATTTTGGAGTGTTGATAGATGACTGGGTAGAGATATGCAGACCTTTTGACTCCCATAGATTAATCATTTATTGATTGGGATATTCATGCAGTTTTTATTGCAGCTAAAAACCTGGTTGATTTTGTGTGAAGGGATGCATTCTGGATAATAAAACCATTGTTGATTCCATTTTGATACATTTTTCTGTTAGTATATTGATGTATTTTGTTACCATTTGTTGTGTACTTTAAAAGATGAAATGGTCATGTGTTCTTGCTATGATTTATTTTGTTAAATACACATTTCTTTTAAAAAAAGGCAGGAATTCATTATAATTCTGAAAGAGAGTCAATCGGCCTTTAAAAATTAAGGTTTGATACAGCATACACACTCAACCTATTAAACATGTACATGTATGTGAACATATTAGTCAAACCTTTTTGGTTTAAAATTTTTTTTGTTTTAACTTATAAGAATAAAACTCAATTTGTTTGGGTATGAAGGCTATTTTGTTCTGCTTCTGTTTTATTCCCACCAACATTTTTTAACCCTCTTGTAAGCTTTGGAGGAGATCCACCTGTTCATGTTTGTCAGGCATTGGGGGGGGGGGGGGTGGGTGGGGGCAAAGCCCTCTGTCGAGTTATAGAGATGCGTGTGAATGATCACTTCCGTAATGTTTTTGTACAGAGCTTACAAAAAACGGAAATGGAAATATATTATCTAGAATGCAGAGGGACAGTGATGTATAATAACTTAAATGTCTAGTGTGACATATTTGGATGAAATTCTAGTAAAGTCTCATGACCCAACCACATAATTATCATTCTATATATTTTTTCACTTTGTTTCACATCACTACTTTGTTTTACTTTTGCTCGTGAAAGAATGACTGTATTGCAAAGTGTGTAATACTTCATTTGATATCAAATCTAGATGGACACAAAGACAGACAACTGTTTGCCAGCAAGCAAAGAATGGTACTCACATCTACTGTTTTCTATTGGTGCATAGAGTCCTTGTTTTATTTCTTCTAGCACCATGAGAAAGCAGTATTTGTAAGACACCCCAGTCATCTCTCATCATCCATCAGGCAATGCATATTGATTTCAAGCTGAATTGTGGGCTACAATCCCTTAATTTGAAATAGTTTTCATTGTCGTTTATCAATCTCAACTTCATCATATATATATTATTTTTTTAGTTGTCATGTCCGACTAGCAATGAGTCAAATTATTTTGTAATGTTTTAAAAGTTCTTATTGCCATATTACCCATCCAATCATTGGTTATTTATTATCTTGTTTTATAAATTATTAATGCTTCATCAACTTCCATCTTGATTATATCACATACCTTGTATTGTTTTGCATGCCTTTTCATATCATTTAACATAAAGTGGCAAAATGAATTCTGAAGAAAATGAAAATGTAAGTTGTTCCATACATTTCATCAATATTGCTTTAGTCACTTCTGCCATAATCCCTAACCATTTTACCATTCAGTTAATATCATTTGTAGTAGATTACTACTCAATTTATTAATCCCATCACCTTTATTACTTTCCATCCTCTTTTACCCCACAAACCAATGAAAGATTGACTTTTGTAGCTTCACTGCTATCACCAGTAATCACCTCAAAATCATCATAAATGCAATTTTTTTCATTGATCATTGTCAGCACTTACTATTATAACCAAGTGAAGTTGACTACTGTAATCACCAATCTATTAATTTTCATTATCAGCATTAACATCATCATTACTACCACCATCATCATTATTATTTATAAATTCCACCACCACCACATCATCATTTTAGTCATCATAATCATCATCATCACCATCACAATCATCATCAACGACAACCTCAATCATTATCACCGCCTATACCATCACTAATATCATCCCTGGCCACTGCAACCAGTAAATACACACAAACTTTCATGGATTTTAAATCCAGATCAGCTATGACTACCCCAAAAATGGATTTAAATTGAAACCCTTAATATTCCAATGTCAAGCTTTAAGATATGAATTCAAATTATTTGGGATTTAAGAATATACCTTTCAAGATTCAAACTCAGTCAAGATAATCAAATTGGTTCTAAACACAGCCAATTTATTTGAAATCCATGAAATTTCAGATTGTTTCATTGGTGGCAGTGGTGGGGATGATAATGATTAATGAATATAATGATGATGGTTATGATCATCATTTATCTTTTATTCAGAACCCATTTTCAATATTGACACAACTTTTACCATATTTTAATGACAGGCTGCACCAATATCTCAACAGCAAACTCCACATTATCTGCCAAATTATTAACATCTCATCTACTATCATCTTCATCTTGAGCACAAATACGTATATTGTATCACCCACTAAACATTATGTCCTTTTGCACACTACAATCATATAGCCACTGTACCACATGCATCTCTTTTGCAACCGCAACTACCATTTCCATCTTTATCATTACAGTAAATCATTACAATTTTCATTTTCTGCAATCATGATCACAGTTACATTCTTTTATCTATTGCAATAAAATATAATACCTTGTAACCATATCTTTCATGTTCATTTTTACAGTTTCCACAAAATATTTATCTACATTACATGCATGTATACCCTACGACATTGAATATACACTACGTTTATCCAATACCTCTCATACGAGCCTATACAGGCCTACTAAATCAATATACTAGTGTTTTTTTGTTTGTTTTGCTGGCTGTGTTGCTTTTACCATTATTAGTTTTACCATTCTCCCCATCTTGATTTAACTGTACATCTTTTTTTTCCTATGTGTAAAGTCTGAATTTCTCATTAGCTCACTTTTTATTAATTTCATCAGTAGGAGTCTCTCCCCCTTCAATTTCCCCCTTATAAACCTGCATTTGTTCATTTTGACACTTTCTTAATCTTGTAAATGTTAGTGTATTTAATGATACCTTGAATAATGCATAATATTTTTACCCGGGGGGGGGGGGCACTCGACCAAAAAAGTGGTAGGGGTGTGCCGCGGGCGAGACAAAAAACGGAGGCCTTGGAGCGGGCTTATTGTAAAAAGGAGGGTCCTCGGAACGGGCTTCGGAACTACAATTTTGTGAAAACGGGGGTCCTTGGAACGGATCGCCAGCGTGCGAGTACGTGCGTATGTACCCCTATGGAACGGGCATGCGTGCATGATGCAGCTATACGCGGCCTCCGCTGGGTGCGCTAGCGCAGAGACGATGGTCGGACAGCGCTCGGCGGTCGCTTTTCACCAAAATTGCAGCAGATCAATGCGACCGGAACGGCGTAACGAAAAATATGCGAAGCTTTGGAGCGGATTTCTTTTTTGTTTTTTCTCGATAAGAACAAAGTGCTATGCCTTGGAGCGGCTTTCTTTGTTTTTTGTCTCGATAAGACAAAAATGCTATGCCTCGGAACGAAAATTTGAGTGTGAAAATGGGGGTCCCCTCCGCGGCACATACCCACTATGCATTATATACTGAGTGCCCCCCCCGGGTATTTTTACCATGGTCATTTTAACTTGCACAATTAAACTTACTTCACATCTAACTAAGTTATTCAGTTGTGACCTGTTATGCACTTTTGCAGATTTATTATATTTTCTTAAGTGTTTTATTATCAATCTAATAAATAATATATATCTTGCTTTTTAAGGAATTTATTCTTTTTATAATAGTTTTGTAATAATTACATAAAGTGAGCAGAAAAGGGTAGTCTCGTTCACATCATGACACTTGCATTTTGCAAGGGTTTTTACTTTTTTTTTTTTTTTAATTCATAAAAATGCCATACCTGTAAGAGCTCATCAAATTGCCACATGCATGCTCTTAAGAATACATCAAGGTGACTATATTAGGTGGGAATATGTATCTTGGTTTAGAGAATAACTGAATGAATGAAATTGAGAAAGATTTGTGTGGGAAAATAACCACATTAATAAATTGCCATGTTAGGAATGAACATGAAGCTGAATGCCAAATTCATCAAAGTCTCAAGTTAAGGGATGGAGAGACAAATTAAAAGATTTTAGAGGGGATATCAGTGATTTGTTTGACATGAGAATTTTGAAAACTTTGTGGTTGACATCAATAGGGTTTGAACTGCATTGGGGAACTTACTGGGAGAAGAGCGCTTTAATTGTAGGTCATGTTCTCTTGAATGTCATCTCAGTTACAGACTATGATCATCCATCCTAGAGCTGTCAGATTATTGATATTGATTCAACATGCCAACATGATAACCTTAGAAAACCAGTGGTAAATCCAAAGCACGCAATCATGTTTGGATAAAATCAACCACACCATTCCCAAAACATGAATGATACAGTTTAGTTGAAAAAGAAGAATGTTTCCTGAATAACAGGAATCCTGATAGCAGTTCATGTGTGTAGAATGATGATACAATATTGGCTTGTGGTGCCACAGTAGGGTTAGGAAGCATGTATTTGGGTGAGATGGGTGAGAGAATTTGAGAGAACGTGACACATTTAGAGGCCAGGTATGAAAAGTAACCTAATCGTTGACACGAGTTGACAAATTGGCATTATTAGATTAAAAGAGATATGTCAAAGGAATGTGTGGTTTCGGAAAGAGGGACTCATTGGGGAAGAATTGGCTGAATTTGTCAAACGCCATTTTCCAATTTGCGGCCAATTTGGTTTGCTCAATTGGAGAGGGTTCCCTAAGTGATTGTAGCTCAATAGGTGACCCTGAGAACGTTGAGTATACAAATGAATAGTATTGTTTGGACAGCAAATCAGGGAGAGAGAAAGAGTTGGGGAGAAAAGGGGGCTTGTTGCGATAACAGAGATAGTCAGTGAAAGGTACATACAATAAAAAAAGTGATGAGTTAATAAGAGAGGGGGAGATAGTGAAGGGAGGGGACAAAAATATGATTTTATAACAAGGAAAATTTAAATGTATGTGAAAAACAGCAGAGTAGAATAGAAAAAAACTTAATTACATTTATCATCTTTGTCTTTATAAGCACTATAACCATCCCAAAGCATAACATACATGTTTCCTGAATCACTGTTTAGTCAGTAACTTGGATTTTTTTTCTTCTTTTTCTTTTTCAGCTGAGGAAATCGGACCTACAAAAGAAGAAGGAAACAGAAGAAGCTCTGGTACAGATATGCAAGGATGAATTAGGTAAGAAAAAGTATTATTTATCTATTATTTCTGTTATCGTATTACTTCATGGTTTGTAAGTATATATATGAGGTTATTTTTTGTGTTCTTTAAAACATTTTGTTGGAAGAGTATGAAGTTTTTAAAAATTGATTCTTCAAAACTTTGTGCTTTCCAGGTAAAGACAAGGAAGAGCAACTGACCAGAAGAGCCCAAGAGAGGGCAGCAGAGAGGAAAAAGCAGAAAGATGAGAAAGAGCAAGCTGAAAGCGGAGATGCCACAGTAGGAGGTGAGGATGTTCCACCAAGCCCAGGTGGACAACGGGTAGGAAGCAGAAGGGTGTCAATGGATAGAAGAATGTCAGAAGATAGTGTCTTTGAGCCTCATGATGCTACAGGTACTCTCATGGAAGAACCAGAGGATACCATTCAAGAAGAGGTCAGATTAATCCCCCTCTTTACTTTCTCTAATTAAAATATATATTTGCTTGTAAATCAAATCATGATTATCTGTGTGAATTTTTTTTTGCATATCCCTATATAACTTGTCTCCAGTTTTATGAAGAAATTCTATTTTGATGTGCTCAAATCGCCCAACATTCCTATATGTGTGTGGTATAAGTTTAGTTTGCTTTTGTGTATGTGCTGTCAATGATAGAGATACTGTGGGTCATTGCAATTATAGTGTATTTAATTTATAAATAATGTATACCTCAATCCAGCAATGGACTGGTTTCATGAAACCTTTAATGATTGCATGATAGGTACATGCACATATACTTTTCTAAATTTAAGATTGCAGATACTTCAAATTACTGCCAGTATAACTGTAATATTCATTTATCTTCAGAATTCATTATTTAAATCACCCGACATGAATATCATTTGTTGGATGATTTCAAAATATGAAGGTCTATCATAACCTGAATTTTCTGAAGTAGGATGTTTTACTTGTTTTCAGGTACATGAGTGAAGTGTAATATATGAATGTGACAAGAAATTCTTCATGTTTTGGAGTTCATATTTGGAACATACAGTTCATCAACATGAACCATACAGTAATTTTTACCAACCCTTGTTTATTTTCTTATTAGCTGACATTTGATCAATTGCCTCTTCACAAGCAACGGTTGTACACTCTCTTTGGTCAGGATGAGGCTGAATATTTCCTTCATCCAAGAATTGAACCTGAGCGTAGAAAGGTCATCAGAATGCCACATGCTGTAAAGTCACTGGGAGGTAAGGATAGATGTAAATGTGATAAAAACAAAATATTCAAAGATTACCCCCCCAAAAAAAGAATAATAATAAATAAAAATAAAATAAAATAATAATTGTATGCCATAGCTGAACAGACCCTGAATAAAATTGAATGAATTGGATTTCTAAAATATATATAGGCTGACCAACTCTAATGTTTTTGTTTCATTTTTTGCCCCCCCCCAAAAAAAAAAAAAGTTTACAGTATAATCAATACTTAGATAGTAAGTCCTTTATTAAGAAAAAAATCATGCAATTTAAGATTTATTATTTGTCTGCTTTTAATTGTTTGTTTTTTCTAAAGCTCTCTCATTAAACATAATTAAAAAACAATGCAATGTTGATTTAAAACTTCTCTAATTGTAATGAAATAATTTGTTATTTATGAAGTTAGAAGTGCAATACTAGTAATTATCTACTTACATGAAAGTAGTGAGTTATATCCAATTCATGGCATCCAAATGACCTTACCACCAGGGACAAAAGAATTGCTCCAAAAGTTGAATAGATGAAAGTCACTTATTATATGTATAATGTAGCTCAGTTGGTGGAGGAGTGGTCTCTACAGAGACCTAGATTCAAAACCAAGTCAAGTGTTGATCTCAATTACCTGACCCTGCAGGAAGGATCCATAACCTGCCTATCCTCCGAAGCTTACTGCAAAAAGAGTTGCAATAAATGATACTCTATGCCTTACAAATTACACACATGTGTATAGGACTTGGGAGACTTTTGCATTTAAATGAAACAACAATTTCTGCATTTGGTCATGAGATGTTTTCAAACATTCTTGCTTTGGTGAAATGTAATCATTGATCATTGATGTGCTTTGCAAAAAGAAAGAGTAAATGATTTTGTCCCATTTTAACTTTTGACCAAGACCATTCAATTCCATGTTATCTTTGTCACAGGGCGAGTTGGAGCTCATACCTTGTGGAATACATTAAGAGACAGGTCACAGATCAAACTGAAGTATGCAGATGCTCGTATTCCTCTAGAACTAAAGGATGCATACGGAGCATTTGTTAGAGAATGCCTGACAAAGAACAAGACAGTAGCAAAGAGGAGTTTCTACAGCGAGACGGAGGTGAGATTTAGGAATTTAAAAGAAGTGTGAAATGCATTTTGGGGTGTGTATTCTAATCTCTGGTGTTACTCAAACTGTGGTCTAAAATTTGGGTTTCATCGAGGGTAACCAAGTATGACACAAATTATTACCGATGGATGTTTAGTTTTATCAGCACATGAAATTATATTAATAAAAGCCAAGTGAATGAAAGAAAGATACATAGTAAACAACTTTTTTTAATCTATGGCTTCCCATCATTTTAGCAGAGACTTAAACCATGGCTTGAATTAGACCCGAGTTCAGAATATAGGCTGAAGGGTTTTGGAAGAAAATTAAGACTTGAGTGTAGTATGTGATTTTGCAAAATTTTCATTAAATCCTATAATTATTACATGTATTTTGGAATTGGTAAATGGATGTTTTCTCATCAGTAGATGATAATACACTAAATTGATTGTAGACTGATAAATCTAGAATATTGAAAATTATTACCAGATTAATAAATATTGTATTTTGCTTGCTACTTTCAATCCAAGACCAACGGGGTAAAAATTTGCTATGTTTCCGTCTCCAGACTTTGCCCATAAAATACTGAACAAAAACAGAGGGCAACATTGACCATATTTTTGCTAGTGCGCTTGCGCAGTCGGAGATGATTTTGATCGCTAATTTCAATATACTATTTGGTTGGAACCAATGTGAACCAAAGCATTATAGATAATGCGCGGTGCGGCCAGTGCATACTGATTCCCAGCTAATCAAAACCAAGCGCAAGATTTTTACGTGTTCAGTGTATGTGTGCGCCATGCATGATGCCCGATTGCGCGGTAAAAATTACATCACGATTGCTTTGTAAGGATTACTTCGCCAAGTTTGTGCATGTGAATAACCTGATATCAGAAGTAGTGAGAAGCAATCAGGCATATTAATAGCTTGAATTATACATTATACAGCTGTAGGTAATAATAATAATATTGACTGGGTTTCTTTTGGGAAACATCAAATATATTGCCCTTAAAAGAACCATATTGCCCTCGTCTAAAGACTCGGGACAATGTGATTCTGTTGTGGGCAACATATTTGATGTTCCCCTCAAGGCCAGTCAATATTATATGATTAATCATTGATTAGAAACCGTATATGATTATAAACCAAAGAAATTTAGTTTGTAAATATGTATAATGAATTGAAAGTTTCCTTGAATCTCTAACAGAAGCCAAAAAGGAGATGTATTGAGTTGACCTTTAATATTGAATAATTTCATTAGGTACCAGAGAATGAGAAGCTACAGGACAACAGCTACAAGGATCGAGTGAAAGAGACCCAGAGACGTATGGAGCTCATGTACCGTGCTGCATTAGCTAATGAAGATAAGACTGGTGTACTCCTATACAACAATCCCATGCCGGACTTCAATAACTTTGAAGGCCATGAAGGACCTCTTAGATACCTCCCATCCTGGCTTCAAGTGGTATGTCATTTTTTTTCACCTATCTACTGATGATGCATGGGTAGTCTGCATTTAAATAAGCAATCAGGAGACGTACATCTCTTAGTCCTCTCTCTAAGAGACTTGATTAACTGTAGGACTAGGCAGTGGCAACAGAAAGCTCTACACAGAAAAAAATTAAAGATGAAAGCCTAAATAATGCTAACCTCTCAACATCCTTTGTTTGGTCTATTTCACAAAACGAACCAATAATGATAATTGTCTTTAAATGGTAACTTTTATGGTGATATTTGCAACAGATTATTATTATTGGAAGTTCTGATTTTCATGCAACAGGGCCTTGCTTTTTATGACTTGGCTAATGCTCATTATTTCGGAACCTGCAAGTTTCTATATAATCTTCCATTAAGTAATGCAACAAATAAAGAAGACACCTTGATGAACTCTACTTGACATGAATGCAATGTATATTAAGAAAAGAGAAGGAAAAGAATGTCAATGTATTTTATTTCTGTGATACTGAAAAGGAATTCCATTTATCTTGAGACCTCAAATATTTTTACAGGACGATGACAGTGAGGAAGGCTCAGAATTTGATAAAAGCTACAAGAAGTGGTTAACGAGTGCCTCTGATATGGAAATACAACCTTTACAGTTTGAAGACAACTTTCAAAGTTATGATATAGGTAAGAAGTTAGATTAAAATTGTGTATAAGTTTTAGTAATTAATTCTGTGTGATATATGTAACAGATGTTTGAAATATTGTATGTCAATTTTTGTTAACAAATTCATTTATAATTGAATAGATTTATTAGAAGATGAAATCTGTGTCTATGTACTGTGCCCAAGTAATTGAAATGAAAATAAATTCAGCTATTTAAAGAATACTGTCATAATGGCTTGAACATGTGAATTAAATAATCAAATTATGAAAAAAAAATGATGGATTTCATTTTGATGTAGACATGGTTCAGGATTCCAACAACCAAGAAAAAGAAGCAAATAATGATGAACAATTCTTCAATGACTTGGACTACGAAGATGGCCAGACCGGTGATCGCTCTGTTAGCTCTTTCTCCCTGCCTGACATGATCCTAGGAGGTGATGAAGACACAGGTTATCCTCGACCAAACCAAGACCGACCTAACCAGACAACCAGCAACCAAGACCCTCAGCTCCTACCAGGCAATGATTCAGGCAGTGATGGACTGGATTTAGAAGGAGTCAAGAAAGAGAAGAAAACTAAACTTGTCTTCTTGACCGAGAAGGAAGCAACATGTGAAGGGCATTTCCTTGAGAATCTTGCAGCCAAGGAGAAAAATAAATCTGAGATGGTGACAGGAGCTAGTGTAGAGGCTGCAGTATCAGATACTAAGACACCAAGAGAAGGTCAAAGTTCAAGTAGAAGTGGTAAGAAACATTGCCATGGTTGGTAAAGGGATTAATTATCCTATACTCACCCCCAGTGACCATTGTGTCACATTCAGTTCCCTACACCAGTTTCTGGGCATTCATGTAAACCAATAAAGCACTAATCGAGGTTCACAGAGAGAAAAAAGCAAACCAAAACATATAAAAGATTTGTAAATAATTGATATGAAATTGAAATCAACTGAACCCTTTCCCCCCACACCATTTTATATATTACAACTGCTATCTTACAATGTTGTGTAAACGATAGCTCTGAATATATCTAGAGATATATTCTACAGCATTTTATATCATTTGCCGAAAGGAAAAGGACATTATTTTTGTGGAATATAATTCAAAATTTGTTAATCTTATTACCTGGAATATTTTTTTGTCATTTGCTGAAAATCCTTGATAAGTGTGCGTAAAGGTTCTTATGTTTTATGAAATGAAGTTTAGAATTAGGTAATCTTAATGCTAGGTATACCATTTATTCATGTATTATTGTAGGAAAGCCAAAGGTCCGCTCCCTCACGGCACCAGCAACTTTGGGTAAAGCGGAAGACACCACACCAAGCACTGCAAGGACTTCAGGGACAGGAGGTACAAGACAGGGTCGTAGTTCTAGGCCTACCAAAGGACCTGGATGGGAACCACTGACTATGACAGCTCTTAATGATCATAAACCAGCCATACAGTTGTTTGGAGGAGGTGACTTTGCTCATGGTAGTGAGTTCTTGTGGAAGCCAGTTCTATCAACTACAACAGCTACAAAAGGATCATAATTGGATGCACCATGGTAGATAGGAACCAATGAGGTCTGTTTAGGAGTCTATAGGCGCTGTCACACTTAGCTGTTTCAGCCAGTGTATGTTGTCATACATATGGCAAGCCATTTCACCATTCAATCCTATTTACTGATATCAATGTAATTCAATTTTTTATATAAAGAAGTTGAATAATTGCTATCACAAACTTATTCTTGATTTCAAGAAAAAAAAAAATTCTAAATAAATGCCATTCGTTTCTTGCTAATAAATGTCCAGTCTTGATATATTAAATGGTATATAGAATGGCTTGTCATATGTACATTGGCATAATTATGCTGGCAAGAAAATCCTGTGTGACAGCCTCTTAAAAGAGGTGAGTTAGCTCTTGGATTTTATAGTGAGCTTTTGTGGAAGCCAATTCTTTCCACGATTACAGTTACACACAATTTATAGCTAACACACTTACTAAGGAAGATAAGTTTTTGATGAAATGAATTCATGGTGTCAGTAAGGATAAATTGTCTATAGTCATTAAAAGAATTCACTTTTAGAATCAAAGATTTTACAAATTACTTCCAAATCATAGATACTGTATGGTAGGGCAACATCATGAACAAGAAAATGCATCTATTATTGTATTTTTGTGTGACTTAAACAAAATGAAAAAAGGATGATTTAGATCTCTGGGCCCTGTCTTACAAAGAGTTACAATAGATTCACATTAAACCTGCGATTGGTTTAGAATACCTATCTATTAACTACACAGAATTTATTCAATTGTAATTTGAGTTTAATTTGAATCTTTCTCAATTCTTTGTAAAATGGGCGACATTGCATTAAACTTACCATTGATGATAAATTTGCCATCACTACTAATTTTGATAGAAAGTTTGATTGTCATTGGATGTCAAACTGTATTGACATGTAGGTTGCCATTGATGATCAGTCTAATGCAACAGGCCAAATATATAAACTATATTGTTCATTCACCTTGTTATTGGTAACTCCTTTTCTGAATCAATTGCATTCTGTTCAAAGCTAAATATCCAAAGATGGTTTGTTATTGGTATTGATATCTTTGTCTTTCTATTCTTCAAAGAGTATATCACTCTTGATATTCCGTCCATCATTGTTGATGTACTTCCAAGGTAAGAAACAGATCAGTATGAAGTTAAAAAAACATTTCAACAAATGTAAATACAGATGTATAATTATGTTGTAAATATATTTTTTAAATAGTTCTATATTTTAAAATTATCAACTCGTATTGTATAGGGCAATGAATTGTTACGGTAAAGCTTTGAAGTGAGAAATGCAGATTTTTGTTACACCATATCATCAATATCTGCTTTTTTATAGTTTGAAGTGTAGATCATACACACCCACTTGTCTTTATTTTACTTTCAATGACTGTATGCAGCATAAATAATGTTATATTGGGTTTTTGTTGATCTTGAAAAATCAATGTATTTCCACTCTATGATTTCTATAGGATTCTTATTTATATTCTTTATATTCTAGGTTCCTGTTTCATACATTTTGTCAACAATATAAATCCCATGACCTGTGAATGAACAGTTAGAATCCTTCCATTTGATTGGCATAGAGCAATTATTGATATAGAACCATAGCATTTGGCTGGGGGGGGGGGGGGGGGGACGTGCCGCTTTGATGACTCCCCTTTTTCAGACGTAATTTTCAGTTCTCTAGATACTCTGAATGACAAAAGTTCCATTCTGAAGCCCCCCCCCCCCGCTCGCAAGACCCCCATTACGACACATCTCAGTTCCCTAGCCCTGCCAAAATTGTTCAGCGAGAGCTAGAGCTGCACGCACGGCTTCACAACTCCCTCTGCTAGCAGCTCCATGCACTGCTAGTGCCCACATATACATACACAGCGCTAGTTTGCACCTTACCTACTGTACCGCGATCCCGTTCTGTAGACCCTGTTTTTTACACCGCCCAGTACCATATTCAGTTCCCAAGACCCTGTATTTTACCCTTGTGGTCAGTTTCTTAGACCCTCATTTCAGGGTTTTGTGAGGCACACCCCCATCAAAATATTAAGTTGAGTGCTCCCCACCCCCTCCCCCCGAGGCATTTGGTGTTGTGAATGTATATGCAACAGGATCCCTCAAGTGTTGGGAAGTAGTTTGTTAACCAACAGAATACATTGAAAATGCTGACTGCAATTTGTAAATATTCTTGGGTTTTTATTGCTGATACATTTGCAACGTTTGTGATTTTCTTTGAATATATCTTTTTATAGATTTTGTTGGCATCAATCTATTTGGGAAAGGAATAATGTACTTTTTATTGGCATATCTCAAGAAACATGCTTATAAATTATTTCAAGAAAATAAAGGATTTGGTGAGAAATATCTTGAGGTGGGAAGCATTACAAAGCTATTGAATTTATATCTTTTTAAAGACAGTATTTTGATTACTCCAGTCATGCCAGATATAATGGAGTCTCCAGTCTAAATTGTTTACTTTTTGTGTTGTGAAGGAAATTTTGGGCTCCTTTTGTTTGAAATTATTGTTTGTAATGCATCATGCATTATGTCTTGTAGTGATCTGCAACTCCCATTTAATATTGTTTGTGAATAAAGATGTATTAAGTTTAAGTCATATTTTGAATTCATTTATTTAGTTGTTAATGATGATAGTATGAACAAGCCAAACTGTTTATAAAGTGCATGAAAGAGGAGGAAGAATGAGGATAGAGGACAGTGTTTATGGGTGTGCGTGTGTGCTAAACACATTGAGAAAGAGAGAGAGAAATAAAGAAGAGAGCAGGCACAGAGAGAAAGATGATCTTTAAACGTATCAAATTATGTGAGGTGAGAACATAAACAGGAAGACAGAAGAGGCGTTCGATGACTTCATATACCCGATTGGTAAGGGAAAAAAGGCTTTAACGTAAAAATCACTAATTATTCTTAAAATAGATCATTTATACATCATTTTGTGTTTTATCCCAAATTATTTGGTATCTGTGGGTAATAATAATAGCATGGCCTGCTGGGAGAAGAGTTTTTGGAACTGAAGTGGCTACCCTGGGTAAATTTGCCATTATTATTATAATCTATTTCATGTGGGACCTTTTTACGCTTAGATCAACATGACACCTTGTTAAAGAGAGTGTAATAAATAACGTATACCGGTATTCGGTCAAATTCAAAATGCCACAATTGAATAACAAAGGAAGGTAACACTTCGTAATTCCGAAGGTTCTTTATTCCGAAGGTTCTTAATTCCGAAACACGAAAATTGCCTATACCTCGATGTTCGTTAATCCGAAAACGTTAAAGGGTTCTTTAATCCGAACATTTGTGGCGTTATTCCGAAGGTTCGATAATCCGAAAACGAAATAAGGTTCGTTGTTCCGAAGGTTCGTTAATCCGAAAACGAAATAAGGTTCGTTGTTCCGAAGGTTCGTTAGTCCGAAAACGAAATAAGGTTGTTAATCATTTAGTTTTCGGACTAACGAACCTTCGGAATTACGAACGTTCGGAAATACGAACCTTCGGAATATCCGAACCTTCGGAATTACGAATGTATGCGGGAATGTTTCTCCCAAAGGACTGGGATCAGTTTACATCTACAATTCTTATTTGACATTATATGGAAAATGAGTGATTTAAAAAAAATGCATTAACTTTGTTTCATATGAGTATTCACAAACATATGACCTTCTAAATATATACAAATGAGAGGGAGAATACTCAATGATTACGTCTGAAATAATAGAAGCATTCAATATATATACACTGTACATAACTATTTCACAACTCATTTTTTCTCACTCTCTTAAGAAAATAGTCCCCCGTTCACCCAAATGTGCATGGTCAATAACACATCCCGGGTAACACATAAAAAAATGATTTCTACTGATTTGTGAAGAAAATTAAAGAAAACCGCGGTTTAATGAAGTATAATTTTACTGATATTATCATTGTCATACACAATCTCGATTACTTTTATGACAGAAAGTGAAATGGTAAATTATTGTTGCCTGAAAGAGTAGCAGGATTACATAAACACAAGGCTTTTAACCAGACTTAAAAAATACCGCTCAAATTTGATATGAAATGATTTGAGACATTCTATGATTTATGATGTATATTATTATGTTCTAAATTATTGATTTTTTTTTATGCCTCCTCAGACGAAGTCTGGAGGGGGCATTAAGCGTTGCCCCTGTCCGTCCGTCCGTCCTATCGTCCCCCCACTTGGTTTCCGCGCAATAACTCGAAAAATATTCAACGGAATTTAAAAATGTTTGGTGTGTAGGTAGATGACACCAAAATACAGGCTAAGTTCGAATCAGGAGTCTGCAGGTCAAAGGACACAGCTCATTATATATGCGAGTTGGTTTCTGCATGATAACTTTGGAAATATTCACCAGATATTAAAGATGTTTGGTGTCTGGGTAGATGACACCAAAATACAGTCGGTCACATCAAATGACCTGACTGTCATATCTTCTGTCAGAGATTATTATGGAAAGGGTGAGTCTTCAGGTCAAAGGTCTAAATTTGTTCAATATATATATGCATATTGGTTTCTGCACGATATTAAGTTCAATCATATTGAATGAACTTCTGATTGCGTTAAGCAGGAGCATCTGTGTCCTTTGGACACGTCAAATTTCTAGTTTTATGATGAATTTACTGTAGTAAAAACTGACTGTGCAAAAAAATCAAGTATTTATACATTCTCGATCAAGATAAAATATCCCAAACATTGGCAATCTTGTTAGATTATGAACTGTTGTGGTGTAAATCTTTTGTGTAAATTTCCATTCATTCTCAGAGTCAAAGTTCAATATAACAACGGTTATCATTCAAGTAATATAGTTAACCTATATTTCATTCCTGGATTTACGGTAATATGCATTTAGTTTTTTCTATGGTCAATTTATCACAATCGTGTGTAAGACTACATTAATGTCAAGGCATCGGATGACTCGTCATATTAAAGGGGTGGTATGGGCTGAAAATATTTATATTTAAATAAATAGAGTAAAATTCACAGCAAAATGCTGAAAATTTCATCAAAATCGGATAACAAATAATGAAGTTATTGAATTTTAAAGTTTATCATTATTTTGTGAAAACAGATATGTGCACATCGTCATGAATATTCATTAGATGGGCTGATGATGTCACATCCACACTTTCCTTTTTCTTATGTTATTACATGAAATCATCATTTTTTAATTTTATCATACATGTGTAAATGATGTGTCTCCATTATGATGAAATACGTTGCGTCAATAAATGACTAATGCACTTAATTAGTTGTCAATCCAATTGTTTTAGTTCTTGGTAGAACAATTTTGAATAAACCTAATTTCATATAATAAGATACAAAAGAACAAGGGGGATATGACATCATTATGCCACCTAATGAATATTCATAAGACATGCCAAGAACTTTTGAAAATTCAATAACTTCGTTATTTGTTATCCGATTTTGATCGAATTTTCAGCATTTTGCTTTTTTAATTTTACTCTATTGAAATATAAATATCTCCAGCCTGGACCATCCCTTTAATGACACAGTCACATTTCCCCTATGGCGGCCGTATGGCTAGTCGGAAACGGCAGTTTTAACATCTTTTTGTGGCAGCTATAGCATAGAGATGTATACTAATTATTAGTATATATCTCTATGAGCTATAGTCGGTTTTGATAAAAATGAATCAGCTGTTTTCGACTCGTCGTAGGGGAAATGTGACTAGCATAAAGGACAATTCCGCACCAATAAAGGTTGATTTGAGTAAAAAGAGGAAAAATCAATCAAGTATAATGCTGAAAATATCTATCAAAATCATGTATTGAAATTGTGTCATTTCAAAATGTTCCTTATTTCGCACATTATGTACAACACAATGATAATTTTATAAATGATAGAGTCGAAGATGTCACTCACTATTTCTTCAGTATTGTTTGAATTATGAAATTTTTTAAACAAGATTTCTTAAAGCCACAATAAGTTACTAACAATTACTATTCCAAATTTTCGGGAAGGATTTAAACTTTGTTTCACATTATATTGAGGATGAACATAAAATACTTCATATTTGTTATAATGAAATACAAATAAATAGTGAGTATTTGACCTCTCTGGTTCCCTTATTTGCCTACTGGCCAGGATGTGCATACAATTTGTGAAATTAAGCAACATTTTGAGACCTCACAACTTTCGTGTTTTACATCAGATTTCGATGAGATTTTCAGCTTTATGCTTGTTTTCTTGGGTGTTGCGGCGGTCTCTCGATCGTATGGGGGGGGGGGGTGTCCAGCGGGTATGAGACGGCCCTCTCATGACCCATACGCTGCCCCCACCCCCGTCCGTCATGTCCATGATATAATTGCCCAGTCAATTTAGGAGAAAGACCTGGGGAGCGTATCGTCAACATTTTTGTCCCACAGATTGTCAGATCTCACAACTTTCCTTGATTCTGATTGGCTGATAGTCACTGTTACACTGATAAAAAGTCCTTTCATGAAACGCTCCCCAACAGTTGTTTGAAATAATTCTTCTTTAAGTTAGCAGTTTATATCTTGAACGTGTTCGTGTTTAGCATTGTGTGGACCATACTGATTCATATAAGTTCTCTTAAATCAAGATATTGAAAACGAGCTGTCGGTTTCAGTATATATTTTTTTCTTTCTCAGTGCGATCAAAGGTTGGTCTGTCTATTTACTTACTCACCTGGCCTTTATAATGCTAAACAAAGGCAAACAATTTTCAAACATTAATATAGATGTGCTTAAGCTTGGTCGACATGCATGAAGTATTCTTATCATCTACTTGAAAAGAACAGAGCTTTGCAGAGTTTAGAAGCTACAGCAGGTGGCGAAGAGCTAAGAATGGATAAAATTTCTGATTGCTTGTGTACTAACTGTGTTGGTATTGTGGCTACTTTGATCTTCGTGTTCATCTTAGGAGGTATCTTGGCATACAGCGGGTTGTTCCACCGCGTGGTCGTCAGGAAACTGGTTAACCCGGTTGGGAAACTTCGTGTAGCTTATCTCTACAACACTGGACCATATCGAAATTGTGGACCACTTTTCGACCGCGTGTCTCGTTTGGCGCCTCATGCACGATGTCTGGGTATATACTATGATGATCCAAAGGTGGTGAGTATTAAGGCGACCGCACACCTTACGATTGGTCTGCGACCCGATTTCAGAATAAAATGAAGTAGAATTTGATGCTTATATTGAGACATGGAATATTTTACTGTGTAATGTTCTAAATCATCGTACGAATACCTATGTTAAAATCTGTGACTATGCTATCACCCACTCCTAGTACCAATGAGGTCCAAACATTGCTATCACCCTTCTTCGAATAAAACCAAATTTAATATCTAGTCGTAATGACGTCATAGCAGTCGTACGATTGGCTACGATTTGAAACTAATTAGGCGGCTCCAAAATAAAAGCTTGCAATCTTTCAAATGGTTATATTAGTATTCTTTCAATTGATTTTAACCTCAAATAAAATGATATGTTCCATTCACATTTTCAGAAAATTAGCAAAATGCGATTTGTTCCAAAATCGGATCGCGAACAGTCGTAATGTGTGCGGTGGCCTTTAATTAGGCTACAGTGTGGACTTGAAAAAATACCCTTAATTTGAAAAGCTGTAAAAAGTACGTGTATAATATGCAGGTATTACAAAAATGTACAGAAAAAAGTTGATTTCTTCATACTTGAAATGGAATTCTCTAGGGGCGGCGGATCGAAGTTGAAAGTGGGGGGGGGGGGCACAGGGGGATAGGGCACCTTAAAAAGCACAATCTTAAAATAAATATAAAATGACTTTTCTACAGTAGTGTAATGAGCCAAAAAAAATCAGGGAGCTAGATGTTGTATCACGCAAAAATGTTGACATAATATTCAGCAAATAATATCATACTTCACCCTTCTCTCTTGATTTCCTTTTCTTTCCTTTTCTCTTTTTTTTCTTAGTTGTGTTTTTATGGGGTGCAAGAGCCCCCCATTTGTACGCCACTGCTTATTTACCCCCACAGGCACGTATTCTTACAAGTTTTTTTTCCTTCATATGTATTATATAAAAATGAGAATATTGTTTTCTTGTTTCAAAGGGGCACATAACATGATCGTGAGGGGCACTTCTTGTGTAAATTGGGCATTGATACGAGAAAGGGCACCAATAAGAAGGCAAAGGTGCAGTTGAAAACGGCATAAAACGGGTCCTTCTCAGGTATGAAAGGGGCACAAAACACGTTCGAGAGGGGGCATTTTTTGTAAAAATTGGCACTTATATTACGAAAAAGGGCACTTGGTAACACCTAAAACGGGTCCTCCTCAGGTGAAAGGGGCACAGTACACGTTCGTGAGGGCATTTTTCTTGCATAAAAAGGGCAATTTTTCAGTGCTTTAAAAAGTGGGGGGCATTGTGCCCCCTACCCCCCCCCCCCCTAGGATCGCCACCCGATGTCAAACGTCAATTGTGTTAGATAAAACTAATGGACGAGCCAATATACTGATTCTTTTATCTGAAGCATCATAAGTCTAAGCGTATACATGGTATACTAGACGCTCATTTCTTTCTGCTACCAATAGATCTTTAAAAATGTTTACTTTTTATTTTGTTCAGTTGTACAAATCCAACAGGAAAAATAATATTCTAAATAACTTTGTTTTTGAATGGGTCTGTATATTTAGGAAATTTTGTCTTTAAATGCAGAGTAGGCCTACACTCCTTGTAATCCAAAACATTAATTTACGTCTAATTCAAATAACACCTTTTAATTTCATCCCATCGTTTTAAATCACATCTTTCAGTAAGGATGTCACTGAAAATCACAATTATTCTTTTTAAAAACAATATTCGAAATAAGATCAAATATCGAGTAACTTTTAATTATTTATTGTTCCAGATGATCTGGAACTTTTTATTACCATCTCTATTTCTCACATTAAGAAAATTCCAACCTTATCATGAAGATGATTTTATAGAAATGAGGAATATTCATGCTCAACACTATATGACCATAGTTATAGGCCTATAATTCCCCGTTCTTTATTAATTTAATATTGAAGAATTTGAAACATCCTTGTTTATCGGCTTCTTTTATGCTCTCAAACTAAATTCCATTTAACAGATCCTGGATCATGACTATTTTGTCGGGTCCATTCAAAATGAATCTGAAAAACACACTCTATCTTTTTAAGAAACCACTCTGGTAAAAGTGTGAATGAAAATAAACAGATACATTTGGATATTTCAAATGATTTAATTAGTTGATTTTTTTCCGAATAAAGCTAGGTTTCTCACTTTCCACAAGTTCAAAGTAACTTGTATTGATGACAATATTTCTTTCGCTTTCTTAACCTGCGCAATATCTGATCCAGTACCTACAAAACTTCCAAGCACATTTATACTATCAACAAAATTGAAATTATGTCGGAATCTTATTTAGATTTTTTATTGTTGAAATTGAAAATTTCTTAAACTGTTGTATAATATCAAATAATGAGTTCAGAGAGTCAACATGTGAACAAAATGAGGGGGAAAAGTCGTCTGCGTATTTAATTCACTGGTTCTAGCTGATAAACCTCTTATACATCAACTGAACTTATATGCTTAGAGAAAGTGTTTCTAAAGAATGCCTTAATTATAAATAGGAAGAGCGCCATGTTACGATCGTCTGCGTTCGCGGAGCGGGGGTGGCCGCACCCTTTCGAGAAACCCGGGGGAGCTTTTCTCGAAAGGGTGGGTTGAGGGAGGGGAGTCAAAATAACGCACCTTTTCGAGACAACCGGGGGCAAAGGCAGTGCTGAGGCCGGTCTCTTGTACCAGTTGTTTATTTGTGTGACATGAGTGTCCGGAGTGAGGGTATATGGAGGCAGCATATGAGGTGAGGGTGTGTGTGGGTGCCTGTGTGTCATCTTTGGAACACTTCGACGGACATTTGCATTAAAAAAGGAAGGAAAGAAGGAAAAAGCACAAATTTTGTGCATTTTCATTTAGGCTTATTTATTTTCATTAGTCTCGGCTGTGCACGCGTCAACCGGGTTCTGCCATACTTGGTAACTATTATATTAGTACTAGCTCGCAGCTTGCGAAGGATAGCCAGTTTCGAAGTAATTGCTTCAGTGATGTACAGATGAGGGGGTGGGACTTCGGGCGCTTGCCCCCTCCCTCCCCAATAAAACATCACGACCAAGAAAAAAAGAAAGGGGAAGAGAGGAGGGGGAAATATGTTTTTCTGAATATTATGCCATACATGAATTGGATTTTTTTTAAAGATAAAAATGTCAAAATTTTTGCTTGCTCACAACTTTTTATTTTTATTTTACCCGATACACCATATCTAGCCCCCTCAAACTCTTTGGATCATTATACGCCACTGATATGTTACATTACACTTCGCGGCAAATGCTAATTTATTCAAAATAGAATTCGCTATTTCTCCTAATAATTCAATTGTTTTATATGGCTTTGTGGAATTGTTGGGGATCTAGTCCGTCTAGAATTACTTCATTAATATGCAATTTTATTCAAAATCACAAAAAAATGCAAGCTCTCTTCTTTTTCTCCTAATTATCAGTGGCGAACAAGAGAAAATTTCGCCCATTTTCATTAAAAAAAAATCAAATTTTGTATCAGATTTGACATAAAAATATTCAGAAAGTGATGTAATATTTCACCTTTCTCTCTTTTCTTTCCCATTTTTTTTAGGGGGAAGTGCCCCAAGCCCCCCATCCCATCTGTGCACCTTTACCAATAGTCTATTAATATTATATTGTTGTTATTATTTGATGAATAATCAGTTTCATAGAAACGACTGGTTCAGAAAACTATTAAACACAGCCTTTCGTGAAAAGCTCCCCCGGTTGTCCCGAAAAGGTGCGTTTATTTGACTACCCTCCCTCAACCCACCCTTTCGAGACAAGCTTCCCTTTCTTTCTCGAAAGGGTGCGGCCATCCCCGCTCCGCGAACGCAGACGATCGTAACAAGCCAGGAAGAGCCCCCCCCCCCCCCCCGCCTTACTCCTCTCGTAATTTGAAAGTATCCAGTAGACTTACCAATATCACAACCTAAATTATTATGCAGAGCTTTAACCACTTAAAAAGGGTGCAACGAATCCAACAAGAGTCATGGTCTAGCGAATCAAACGCTTTCTTAAATGTCAATTTGTGAATCTTGGATTTGAGTACATAGAGAAAAATCAAACTAGCATAACGCTGAAAATTTCATCAAAATCGGATGTAAAACAAGAACAAAGAACATTTTAAAGTTTCGCTTATTTAAAAAAAAAAACTGCACAACCCTCACTCACAATTTCTTTTGTTTTTTATTGTTTGAATTATACAATATTTCATTTTTTACGAATTTGACAATAGGGACCAACTTGACAGAGAACCATATAGTATTAAACAATGCTAATTCCACATGTTCAGGGAGGAACTAATCATTGGTTTCACTTGACAACGAGGAGAAAATTAGAATATTTTATATTTCATATAATAAAATACAAAAGAAATAGTGAGTGGATGATGTCATCAGTCTCCTCATTTGCATACCGACCAGAAACATGTGCATATAACTGTTTTGTGAAATTAAGCAAAACTTTAAAATGTCATAACTTTCTTACTTTACATCCGATTTTGATGAATTTTTCAGTTTTATGCTTGTTGGATTTTTCTTATTTTATTCCAATAATTTTTTTGTTGGGGTGGACTTGTCCTACTGAAGCAATAAATAATGTTTTCTGTTAAGTCCTAAGAAAATGATATACGTTATGTACGTTTCGGATAGCCCCGGCGGATAGCTTCCCCTATATATACTGCTCTTCCGCGTTTAGGAATGCAAATTGACTTTTGTCAATAATTTCATTTAAATCATTAATTATCATATTCGCTAATGCCTTTAAACATAAGTGTATTGATGATGTAATAGACGTTTGTCTTTACTTGGCTTAAAAATTAAAGATATGACAGTTTACTGTTGACTTGCTAAAAATTCGTTTTCTTGAAAAGAAAAATTCAAAGAAACATGTAAGGGATCCTTTACAATGTCCCCCAAATGTCGCATAAAATTCCTTGGATTCCATCCTTTCTTTCTTACACTAATATTCAGTATAAGGAGTCCTTCACTTGGTGGAAGATTCAAAGAATTTGTGTCCGCTTGTTTTCAAAAAAATATTTGCATTTTCACTTTTGTTTTGTATACAGCTGCCTTTTTATCGTCAATAATGTTATCATCTTCTTTTAAACCGAGCTTTTAGAAGTTTTCGGATCGTAACATTAACTTGACCTTTTTTCAAGCGTAAGAAAATACTTAGTACTTTTTCCTCCATATTCAATCCAATTTGCCTTGAACCGAATAATAATATCTTGTGTAATTTTATCATAATATTTGTCTACAGCTTGTTTAGCTTGTTGATGTACAGAATTCAAATTGAACTTCGATCCAAAATTTGTACCCTTTTTTCCAATTGTATTCTTTCTTGTTTTTTCTCTCTAACTTTCTTTTTATTATACTTTTGTGTGTATTTTAATTCGAATTTGATATTTAATATAATCCCACCTAACTCTGGGATACAAAACCCCTTAGATTCTCCAAACCATGTTTGCAACTCGCTAAGGATACTTTTTCAGTATTCCTCGTCCTAACGCCATGAACACAAAGATGTATTAAATTAAAAAAAAAAAAAACCTTTTCCTGGATATTGCTTGTGACGATCGTGTGCGTTCGCGGAGCGGAGATGGAGCGGGGATGGCTGCACCCTTTCGGGAAAACTGGGCTGAGTTTTTCTCGAAAGGGCGGGTTGAGGGACCGTCAGGGACGGGAGTCAAATAAACGCACCCCCCTCGGGAAAGTCCTCCCATTTCACTGTTTAGAGTTGACAATTCATTTTAAAAATCCATCCTTTAACAAAAATATAATTTTCAGACGCAACTGTCTCTCCTGGGCCCCCGTTGTTTTCAACCCATTATGCACCCACTTGTCAGAATTAAGGAAAACATCGATCCACATGCATGAATAGTTGATTACTTACCTGCATATCTTAATTAGCCAATAAAAATCACCCAACCATTTTTATCACATCGCGTAATCCAATCAGAGAGCGCTGTTCACTCTGGCGCGAGTCCAGGGAGAGGGGAAGTGGTCAGGTGCCACCCCTTTTGAATGATTTTTTGTTTTGCTTGTAAAAAAAACCAAAATTAGTCACTGTGAATAGTGCATGATGAGCATTTTGAGAGTCTTGTTACTTTTTTAAGTGCCCCCTGCTAATGCCTATATAGTCTGCTATGCAGACTCTGAATGGCTCGTGAGGTGGGATCTCAGCGCGCAAAGCGCGCTGCTGCTGGTTCGCGAAGCAAACCCAGCGGCGTAACAGGGGTCGGTGGCCAGGGGGGGCAAGAGCCAAAAATTTCCCGGTCATATCATGGAACAGGCAATGGCGTCATAAGGCAAAAATTTTGAGGGGGCGATATGGCGTATCGGGCAAATATATATATATAAGCGAGCGAGCGAAGCGAGCGAGCAAAAATTTTTGCCATTTTTATTGCAAAAATCCAATTTTGTGATAGATTTTGACATAAAGTTAAAAAGATGATATCATATTCACCCTCCTCTCTTTCCTTTTTTCTCTCTTTTTTTGTACGCCACGGTGAACAGGATTTTTGTTATGATTGTGAGCATCAGGGCGAAGCTCTATATGCTCGAGGGGGCCGAGTATGGTGCTTCTGGCAAGAAGTAGCTTAATATAGGTCCCGAGCGAGCGAAGCAAGCGAGATAAAAAATCACCTTTTCATGAGAATCTAACATGAAGATATATTTTAACGTGATATTTAGAAAAAATATAATACACTTTCCTTACTTTCCTCATTTTTTGTGTTTGGTTGTAGAACTTTTGGGGGCCATGGTCCAAACTCATCCATATAACAGTGCTTTATGGGTGGGGTCCAGGGCAGAGCCCCGGAACCTCTTGACATCAAATCCATTTTAAACCCGTTACAGATGGCCACTTATGTTAATCAAATTGCGTGTATATTTATATAGCTTTAACACAACACATAAATTCAATGCAGTTGTGTATCGTAATCATCCAAATATTGTGAAGGGCACACCATAGCAAATGTGGGAAAATTTGTAAAAAGTCGCCAGCGAGCGAAGCGAGCCAGAAAAGAAATGGCCTGTTAAAATGAAATTCTAATTATGTAATAGATTTTTACATCATTATAGCAAATATCATGTCATATATATTTTTTTTCATTCATCTCATTTCGCTGCCTCCTTTATTTTCTTTTATTTCCCCTTGGCTGTGGAACCACCCCCCGGTACGCCAGTCCTTCAACGTAAAGCTTAATCCAGGAAGGGTCCATATAGGGGCCCGTTATAGAACCCATTAAAGTTACAGATGAAGAGCCCCTACTGCACGGGGTCTTGACTCTTGGACAGAGCCTTTGGAGATTTAGAAAGTTTATGATAGATTTTCATACGACATTATGCTATATAGGCCTACCATCCATTTTTCTTCCCGCTCGTTATCTCAATCCTCGGCAGCCCGGTAGTGTTTGTTATCTTGTCCCTATTCTTTATTTTCCAATTTAGATTTTGGCTAATTCCATTTTGCCTTTATTTCCCGCTTTTGGTTGCCTTTTTGTCATCTTCAATTTATTTCCCTGTCTTACTAATCATGCTAATGTATTTGTATATCGGGGCGAATTTTTCTTTCTCACTTGTTCCTTTTTCCTTCCTTTTCCCGTTATCTTTCCGTTTTCCCTTTTTTATGTATTTTCTTAGTTTTCTTTTCCCTTTCCCCTTCCCCTTTCCCCTTTTTTCTTTCCTTTCCCTTTCCCTTTCTTCCCCCCCTTTTTTTTCTTTTTCCCGTTTTTTTTATTTTCCCGGTGAGCTCCGCCAGGGGGGGGGCAGCTTGCCCCCCCCCTGCCCCCCGCCTGTTACGCCACTGAGCAAACCAGCCATGAAAGGGCGACAGTAGACCTATATAGTCTGCTATGCAGACTCCTTGGATCAGCTGTGGTACACAGACTGCAGATGTGGGTCTACATTTGTAGCCTAGCTAATGCCTGCATGGTTCTGTTCTTGCATTAAGTTTACAAATCTTATCTAGCCTTTTACCGCCCCTTCCCCTTTTTTTATTTTTTAATTTCATCATTTTGGACAGACCCCCGAGAGTGAGCTACGTTACATGGTTGGAACGATTTTGAGCGAGGACGGCGAGAGAGTAGATGATAAGATAAATAAACGATGTGAAGACGATGGTTTCAGGGTGATTGAGTTTCCTGCTATCTCTGAAGCTATTGGAACTAACTTCCCTTTCCCATGGATGTTATCCATCTTCATTGGTGTCTGGAGGGTATACCCAGCTCTCAATAAGAAGATTAAGGTAAGATCGAGAGAGAGAGAGAGAGAGAGGGGGAGAGAGAGGGGGGGGGGGTCCTATGATGTAGTTGAAATGGCAAAGAACTGCCGAAGATTTTTCTCAAATCACGAGCATTCCAGTTCTATTATCTAATAAAGTGCCTAAATTATTGTCATGAACATTTTACATGTTTGCGCATTCAGTCGTAAATGTTCCCTGTTGCATTTTCTTCTGTTGGTAATTTGAAAATCCACATTGCAGTTTATATGGAGGACATTGACCGCCATAGCAGTTGATATTGAACCGAATTTCATTGATTCGGTTATAAGATGATTAAATGACTATTCAGTTTTAAAGGAATGCTCCGGGCTGGAAATAGTTTGATTTAAATAGATAAAGAAAAATCAGACAAACAAAACACTGAAAATTTGAACAAAATCGGACAAGGAATAAAAAAGTTATGGCATTTTAAAGATTTGCATTATTTCGGTGAAACAGTTCTAGGCATGTCTTCATGAATATTCAATGAGGAAATTGATGATGTCATATTCCCACCTGTTCTTTTGTATTTCATTATATGAAATTGGGTTTATTCAATTTTTTTCTACCAAGAACTGAAAAAAACTGAATTGACAATTGATTTAGCGCATTGGATAATCATGGCTGCAACTTATTTCATTATAAAGGAGACACATTATTCACACATATCTGAAAAATGGAACAATTGTGATTTTATTTAAAAACATAAGAAAAAGAAAAGTGGGGATGTGACATCATCAGCCCACCTAATGAATATTCATGATGAAGTGCATGTAACTATTTTCACAAAATATTGCTAAACTTTAAAATTCAATAACTTCGTCATTTGTTATCCGATTTTGAAAATTTTTTCAGCATTTTACTCTGTGAATTTTACTCTATGTATTTAGATATAAATATTTTCAGCCCGGAGTACCCCTTTAAGGGGTTTTCATGTGAGGGAGAATGGATAAAGGGATGGTCACTTGACCATTGGAACAGGAGACACGGTTATTTAAACTCGTGATTTTTTTTATGAAACTCTTCCAAATAAAGTTGGAAATAGTCTCAAATAAATTTTAACGGGATGACGATCTTTGTTCATTTTACTGTGCAATAATCCCATTGTACAACTACATACAAAGTGAATGTTATTGTGTGCTTATTATTTTTTCTATGGTGTAGGAAGAAGAATTGCATCCGGGACCTTGTTTTGAGATATACAGCGATGGAATGACAAATTTCTACATTCCTCTTAACAACCGTGATGCGTATTACGTTCCTGAGGCACTGAAGACCAAATCAACTTAAATTTTGGTCACCAAGCAGACCTTATCTTGAACAAGTTTACGATAACCCTTAAACTCTGGAGAGGAAGGATTCATCGAGTGGGACAGATTCAGGATTTCATCAGGGGCACTGAAAGGGACATCATTTTAACGCAACAAACATTCACAAGCGAAAAAAAGGAAGGATCCTGTACCTAAAACATCCCTAATATTCCTTTCCTTTTCAGTTCCATTATGTAGATGACTATTTGAAGAAGAAGTCTTGTAACAAGTCGTGATCTATTTTGTATGATGAACAAAAACGTATATACCTAATTTCCCTCTCATTCCAATTTTCCTATAACAGGGGAATGATATAAACCTAAAACTTGACAAAAATGGGCACACACCTCTTGTGTTATGCACCTTCATATATAGGGGCCGCGGAACCGGGGGCGAGGGCTTCAGCACCCCTTTAATAAAAGTATATAAAAACTTAAAAATGACCATCTGATTGTGATTTTTTTAATCGTTGTCGGCCCCCACTTTCGTCTCAGCCACCCAACCAAACACTCACTTTAAAAAACTCTGCTTCCCCATATCTTAGGTTCCGTGCCTGATCTGGATAAGTGGATGATGAGGGGGATCATGGTTTCAGGAAATATTCGCACAATTTGCTACATCTAAGAGAATGAGTCGATCTACACATCATTCGTGTTTTCAGTTGGGATTTTAATAGATTCTAAAAAAGTGATAAAAATAACTGGGAAAAATATAATGTATTAAATCCGTTGTCGTGTTCATTATTGATATCATTGTGCTGCAATTAACTTAGTATGAAAACAAAAGCTGTATTAACTAATGACTTTAAAGAATATTCTTAAGTAAAGGGGGTTAATAACACTGCACACCGTCCAAGCATTTTAATTTAATGCCATACCGCTATTTATACACAATTTATAGTACAGTGCATAATTATATGTTCATAATGTAGGCCATAAAATTATTTTCGTTTTAAAACACATTGTTTTGATAAGTATACAATTACATAGTTGTAAGCTATAAATGCAGTCAATCGACTGCTGGTGAAAACAGTATTTCGAAATATACTCGTCACAATTCTAGCCATTTTTTGCATGAATGTTATGTTACACTGATATTCAAGTATATACCAATTAGATAAAAGCATACAATTCTTTCATTTTTTTAATAAAATAACTTTTGAAGTTTTACACATTCTTGTTTGGACCTTGTGAATAGAACAAGAGACAAACGTGTTGTTGTTATTGGTGGTATCAGTGGTGGTGTGTTTTTTATGGCTTTGATTGTGATGGTGTTGTTCGCTGTAATGATGGTGGTAGTAGTGGTAATACTGATGGTGGTTTTGGTGGTGGTGGTATACTTGGATTGGTGCCTTTTTGGTGGTACATAATGGTTGTGACAATGGTTTTGTCGTGCATGTATGTGGTGATAGCTGGTTGAGAAGGTAGTATATTATTGGTTGCATTGTTGTTGATGGTGGTGGTTTTCGTTTTATAGCAAATTTTGTGATGATAATGGTGGTAAGTGGTAGCCTAACATGATAAAATGGAAGCGACGATAAAGCTGCTCCGGACATAAATATTGAACAGCAATATATTTCAGTTCATTTGCACATGAACAAAATTACATGTGATTACTCCCTTCTCTGCAATACAGGGATCCACACTCTTTTCGTTCTTCATGAATCGCATGACAAATCCAGGACACTATTCACGTAGTGTGAGTGAATTAATTTCAGAATGCTCACTTGTATGTAGGAAAAGAAAGAAATACCTTTCATTTGTTTTAATATATTTTCCATCTCTTGTAAATTCTTGGGATTTTTTGTTTAAATATATTGAAGCCCCCTCTGCGTCAGACCAAAAGACGTTAATTGTTACAGAAAACCGACGCAAAAACTGGGCTTGCATGTATACAACTAGTCCACCTCCTGGACTGTTGTTATTTGGTACGATACGACTACCAAACACATAATACACTACATCCCCAGAACACGCATACACCAAGGAGATATCACTCTAACCAAGGAGCTGTGTTGGAAGCTCCTTGCTCTAACTATCTCCTTGCATACACACACCCACTGAATAGTCACCCGAAGTGAATCAGAATCACTGGGTTAGGCGAATCACTGGGAGTAAGTGAATCAGTGGAGGGCGTGTGTGTATTGGTTATGTGTGCGCGCGGGGGTGTCGATACGGTCCGATAGGGTTTGCCCCTTGGCTTTGGTTTGCCCAATCAATAAAAATCGTCCAGGACGTGGACTAGTATACAACCTGTCCTTAGGTAAATATCCAAACTATACATGGCAGTACACGCAGCGGGGATGGGGCAGTTGCCCACCAGAAATTTTTGACCGAAAATTTTCACAAACTTTACCACAAACTGCAAAAGCGTCCTACGAATACGGTTTGGTCGCTTCGTTCTCTCGCTTTCAATAAAAAAATACTCATCCTGCCCCCCCCCCCGGAAAAAATATCTGCAAATGGTCCTGAAACCGTTTAACTGCATTTCACATCTTCAGAGAGAGTAATTGCACATATGGTTTTGCATAATACTTAACACGAATAGGGCACATAGTCCAGTGAGACTTGTGTGTATTAATGTAGTAAAGTACTAACTGTAATGATAAAAATAAATAAATAACACACACTTGTACCACATCTATTCCCTAGCCTATCTGCAAAAGATGAGAGAGCGAAATATTCAGGTGTTATTTCTAATATTGAATCACGTGCGAAGCTTATTATAGACCAATTAAAAATAATATCAATACAAAGTCGTGATGGTAGCATAGCATTCCCTGCATAGATTATATTTCCATCATACAGAAATGACAAAACTTGAATATTTCTTCATTTTGTCGACGAAAACATCACTAGTCGCAAAAGCTAGGGCTTTTAAAAAGTTGCTATTCAAAACTAATTTGTATCCACAATCTGATGATGAAAGATTTGTGAAAGACGTATTTAGTTGCTGATCTCATATCCCAGGTTGATAGTTTAGAGAGTGATGTTAAAATCATCCATTTTCGACATCTTTACCAGTGGTAATTGAACTGTACTGCGTTGCGTCTGATACATTTTCTGGTAAAGATTCTTCGGTCGGTTTCTTCCTAAAGTGACGCACTCCAAGAATCACCAAAATCTGTAAAAGAAAGATAGAGGGAGAGAACGAGAGTATATCAGTTTAGTGGTGATGGTGAGTGCAATCAGATGCATGCATAATCAATTTGAATAAATATGAAAATGAAATTATGACAATTTAGTGACGATGATAACATTGATATGGAAACTAAAGTACAATGGCAATGATGAGTAGGTTTATCAATTGTAGTACATTAACATAACAAAAAAAAGTTCCCCCCTTAAAGTACTCAACTTTTTGGAGGGAAACACGTATGAGCAAAACTGCTTGACAGGAATTTTCGTATACTCTTTATATGTGTTTTTAAAAGTTTTTACATCTTTAAGTCTTCGTGACTGGACATGACAGCAAAACTACCACTATTTTAAAAGCCACAGGAGTTATTTCTAATATGCCAATATAGCAGTGAATGATGCTTACTCAACCATGACATGATGACGACCTCCTATTTTTGTATAACAATTTATAGCAAAATGTAACATTTTGCTATAAATTGTTATACTTTTATTTTTCATATTTTACAATCTCAAATTTGTTTTAAAGATCATACGTTTTTAACTGAGCTCACTAAACAGTGAAAAGGACATGGAGGAAAGTTGGTCAGGAGGCCTGTGAGGGGTAAAACAATAGTTGATTAACATTTACAGCCCTTATTTATTCACCAGACGCGAAATTCGTCAAAATTATATATATATATATATATGTAAAATAGAAATAGTCTGCTTCGGCATAAGGAATAAAATAATCACTTTAGTAAATGCCGTAGAAATAAAATCGTAGATTTTAAAAGGAGCATAGCTCTCAAAAATGAAAGGTAAAGTCACATATGTATATATATAATCTGACTTTGATCGATAATCCCTCCTCGGTTTTAGTAAATATCAATATGTAACTAATATTAATAAATAGATCATTTAATTATCTTTAAAATGATATCCTACATTATATGATTAGGGTTCACATGGAGGTGCAGTGCCTTGAAATGTGGGGCAAGGTCAAAATTCAAAAGTTGCAAAATGACACAATATTGAAAGTCATTGTTCTTTTTTCGTGGTGATGAGTGAGTTCCTCAGCGGTTTCTTTTGTTTATCATGCACCTTAACATCAACATTAACATGGAATCAAACACACCTCTGCACAAACAGACACATAACAAACAAACATACATGCATGTGTATTTCAAACCACGACTCAACGTGTTATCTCACAAAACCATCACTACATAAACCACAACAAAACATAAAAATGAAGAAGCAGGGCCAGGGGCTTGATTTGAATGGATTTTCAAAGAGAATTAAATTATCTTTTGAATGATACCAAAAATGCATTGTGTAAAATTGGGAGTTGGGAGAAATTAATGGCCAAACTTAGATTTCCAACCTTTTTTTTTTTGCTCGTTTTGCAGCTTTTCAATTCAGACCTCATCCAACACTTATGGATTCTGCTCTTTTCGTGATGCCATGATCATAACAAGCATGGTATCATTTTAAAGAGAATTAAATTATCTTTTGAATGATGTTAAATATGCATTGTCTAAAATTGGAAGTTTAATTAATTGGGAAATTAATAGCCAAACTCAGATTTCCAAACTTTTTTGAGGGGTTTATATCTTGTCAATTATCACCCCAACGATTCCTTACCAACTCACTACAGACACTGACAGATCAAAGCACTATTGTTAGCAGTGCTTGTTGCCAATTGGCCTTTTTTCCGGCCAGATTCCCGAAATCTGGCCGTAATAAAAGTAGCTTGGCCGTGAAAAAAAAAAATTTCACGGCCAAAGAAATTTGGCCGTATTCTGGCCGTAAAACAGAAATCTTGGCCGTGAGTTTTCATTTCTGGCCTTTTTCATAATCAGATAGAAAATTTGATCAGAAAATCACTTTAAATAGGTCTATGTATATACAAATGCAGTCAGGTCTACGGCATATACATAGAGATAGCGTAATTAGTATACATCTCAGCTCTATGGGCATACACTAACTTATTAGTGCATACATGCATTGCATGTCTGTCTACGCATGACCGCAATCACAGCATGCGTTCTCAAAACGCGCGATTAGTTGCGTGTGGTGGAGGGGATTCTTATTTTTATTTGGCAACCAGTCACCAACATCATATATTTTCGCCATCATATATATTATATTATTAACGTTTGTTTTCTTTAAAAAAAGTAATTGAATAAAGTAAAATTCAAATATTTAGTTCTTTTTCCTTTTTATTTTTTCTTTTTCTTTTCTACGTCTTTTTTTCTCTCTTCTTTTTTTTTATAGGATATCTACTAGGATTTAAAATCGAGTAGGTGTGTCTCACAATTTAAAATCAGGGCTTTTACTAAAAATATGTGATAAAAATATGCCTACTAGTATGCAAGTAGGATGACAGAGAAAGAAATGAGGAAAATCACAGCTCCAACAGGGGCGGGTCCAGCTTATCTGAAGGCTGTACATGTTTTGTTAGTCATGACCATATAAAGATGTAATTGCAAAATAAACAGTGTTTGGCTATATAATGTGATTAAAAGTAATCAAAAGCAGCCCAACCTTTACATATTACGTTTTCTATTTTTTTTCTGTTTTCTTCTTTCTCAATACTTCCTCAACTAATTTTTTTTCTCTCTCTCTCTTGTAATTTTTTTGTCGTGAGTTTGAAAATCCCCCATGAAGCTTGGCATATGATTATTGGCAAAACAAAACAAAACAAAAAAGCTCAATCTTTTAAATGCTCCTCCAATATACTAGCTGCATGGGTAGTAACTGATGAACTAGATCGAAATGCATGGTGCTTTCATCGGCCGTTTTCCTCGAGTCGATAGTCACCAATGTACTGACTTTGCGAACTATTCTCCGCTCCAGCACCCGTTCCGCACGGTTTACATGAGATCTAACTTTTTTTAAAGAATGCAGGCTCTATTAGGGAAGCACTTAGCATCATTAATTGAGTATAGGGGTATGTCTAATTTTTTTCCTAAAGTAGATAAAATTTGGCCGTGAAATTTGGCCGTGAAAAAAAATTGTTTGGCCGAATTTGGCCGCAAAATCTGTTGAGTTTGGCTCTGTGTTTCTAAATAGATTCCCTGGTATGTCTATCTGTTTTCAACCACAGTAAAGTATTGAGGTATAACATGTATTCATCTTGTATTGTACTATACTTCCTTCATCTCTACGTATGATTAATGTCCAACTAGGCATGACGGATCACTCTCAAGGGTGTACAAGTCATAAGTATATTTTAATCAGAATGCGTCCTGCATCTCCGGTTCCAATAATCATTATATATTTTTTTATATATTAGGTAAAACTTTTGATTTTCTTTCTGTGAAAAATGTCAAAACAAAGAATACAGGACCACCCAAATGCTGTCTTTTATTTCTCACACTAATCTGAGAAGAAAAAATGCACAGATGGCTAAACGAAAAGGGAAAGTGGAAATAGTCTCTATACAACTTTGCATATTCTTGAGAGATTTGTATATAACGTAAATAGGAAATATTTCCCAAAAGCTTACAAGACATCTCTTTGTTACTATATCTGAACACCAAGGACTATTTGAAATATGATATAGAAATGAAATGTTTTACATTACGGTATATCCCACTAAGCGCGTTAAGATTAAGGAATATGCATGAGGAATTCTGTAAATGCTACAAGCCCCTATAATCCGTAGCTTGATGTTAATCTTCTAATAGTATTACCTTGATCTATTTGAAGACAGATAAGGACATTTTCCAAACCCTTTTAAAAAAGAATAAACCAACATCATGGCCATACGCAGTGAGGGGGGCGGGTGGGAAGGGGAGCAATTGCCCCCTCCAGAAATTTTGAAAACCTATATTTTTTCACTGAAACTTTCCATAAAAATCCGCCAAAAGTGTACACAAAATTCTTTAACTTCACTTTCGAAAATGCAATGTGCCCCCCATGAGAAGCTCCGTCGCTTCGCTCCCTCGGTTTCAAGTTTCTTCAAAAAATATTTACGTGTCTTGCCCCCCTCCCCCCAGGATTTTTTCCGCGTACGTCCATGACCAATATTGTGCATGTAGGCTCCATGACTCTCTATGGATTTTAGCCACACCGAGAGCCTCAGATGCTCGAGGAGACGAAGGATTTACAAAGACAACTAATTTGGCCGTTCTTTTTTTTTATGCGATGGATTTTGTACACTGTAGCATTCCAAACAGTTAATCCTGCAACTATTTTAATTTATCTGTGTTTCCTCCCTCAAAAAAGGAATCCCCCACGTATATGCATCTCAATGGTATAGATCCATTGGGTAGATCCATAGTTCACTGGGTAGTAGACACTGATCTGAATATTGTGAACAAATCAGTGGTAGTAGATCCATTGTACTTGGTATTCTGCTTTTTCTTGACATGAGGATTAGTTCTTCATTAATGCCCCGAGTTATATTGCTCATTTGGATAAGCATGGAGACATCCATGGATTAAACATGTCGTCTGCGTTAAATGGCGCCATGCCTGTATGTATATCGGTTCAGTAGCAGATTTAATAAGTCGAAAAAGTAGCTTTACAATTCTACAACAACAAAAAAGAAGAACAATACTGTATTGGGTAAAATTGTAACAGTAATGCAGATATAACCAGGCTTACGTGATTAGGAAAGAAAAGGATCTCATAGTGATTTATCTCTTATGAGAATGGGTGCTTAAAGGAAACTAAAACCCAAGAATTAAAGATTCAAATCCTATCTGACTAATTCGCTTTTCCATAGTAAATCCTAAACCTATTTCCGAATAGGAAGTGCGTGGTAGACGAACATTGCATGGGGGTGTATTAACGTTTGGAGTCGTTTGTCTCAAAATTGCATGACTAACAGCTTCTTGGTAGGCTACAGAGGTACAAAGAATGCGAAGAAGAAGAATGCGAAGAAAAAGAAGAGGAGGAAGAAGAAGAAGAGGAAGAAGAAGAGGAAGAAGAAGAAGCGGAAGAAGAAGAAAAAGAAGAAGAAGAAGAAGAAAACTCTAAAAATATATTGGGTACAAGTGCTCCATGAGGGTAATTATAATTATGTCCAACCAACATTGGGCATTTCTTTTGGGCATTTTTATTTATCCAGTGTGATGAAAATTTTGCCCATTGTAAAGTAATTACTGCTTATTTTCTAACCTTATTGGACAATATGCTTCCCGCATTGGGTAAAATACTGCCCAAAATTGGTTAGATACATAATTACCCTCGCGGTAGTAAAAAATTTACCCAATATTTTTACAGTGAAGAAGAAAAATAAGTAGAAGAAAAGAAAAAAAAATGAAAGATAAAATAAAAAGAAAGAAAGAAAGGAAGAGGGAAGGAAGGAAGGAAGATAGAAATATAAAAACAGAAAGAAAAAGAATAAGTTATACAGTTGTTTACGTGACTAAGTTTTATACTAAATTACGTTTATGAAAAAAAAATTGATGAAAACGTTTCGAATATATTTGCCATCACCAAGATAGAATTGAAAAGCGACCAATATGGCGAAGAGGTGAACCACCTTTTGAGCTTATATCAATTTGTTTCCCTTTTATTCTTAAATCGAGGTTTTTATTCACAACAACATATACATAATATACAAACGTTAAAAAAAAAACCTAGTTTAACAATGCAATGATTTTTTAAATATCCCATGTTTACCCATTTTAAAACTTGCTTTTTTGTTTGAATAAACTTTTTTAATTATGTATGTTTTATTCTATGTGTTACTGTAATAATTTTAAATATTTTCGTATTGTCTCACTTTTACATGTTTTTTAATGTTCACGGACTTGCTGAAAAGCAGTCTGTTATGACTGAATGTAAGTTTTACCGTGATTAAATAAATACAATACAATACAATAAGTAAACAATCATAGTAACCAATAAAGAATTTACATTATATTTTTTTACGTTGAATAAGCTCTTTATATAATTTAGATTAATAGAAATTGAGCAATAACATAAAACAGATTACACATAACGTGGCTAACATGGCTGGAGTTTTGCAGATCATAACATAATTAATATTTATTTCGTCTATATAGAAATAATAATCTTGAAAATATAAAAAATACCAATCTGTCTATAACCTTCCAAACTAGTCGAACATGTTAACATTACAGAAAGAAATGAAAGAAAGAAAATTATAAATGGAAAAAAAAACAGAAAGAAAAAGAAGAAGTAAATAAAGATGTTTATGTGACTAAGTTTCAATTCTAAATTATGTTTACGGAACAAAATATTGATGAAAACGTTGCGAATATATTTTCCATCACCAAGATATAATTGAAAAGCGAGCAATGTATCGAAAATGTGAACCACCTTTTGAGAATATATTATTAATTACAAAATATTTTATAAGTGACCCAATATGTTTCACGTGATCGCAGATTTGATATGTAGAAGACTTTGAAATCCATTTTATATAAAAGGGAACTCTTACCACAATACTCAATGATGCGACTAGAAACGCTGGCCAGATGGTTTTATGGAACAAACTGGGTGTGTTCTGGACCTGAGCAGTATTATCAGATTCTGAAGAAAAATATGAAAAGCTTATCCATCAAGCATACAAGAAACATCTTTATGTTGCATATTATGTTCTCTGAATTATCGGATTGAGATTTCATATATATGATATTTCTCACTACATTTATTTCCACGCATTAATTCAATTCATCCAATAATGCTATAGATTTTAGTTTCACAAAAATGTTTTTTTAAATTATGCACTCTAAAACAATTTACTCAAATTAAAATAGAGCTCTTATCAGATTTCCAGATATTCTATCAAACTGAAAGTTTCTTGTCTAATATTTGTCATTTGAAAGAATAGGATTTACTATATGATCGAGATTCTTCTATTTTTCACAATAAAGATCAGGCACCCTTTCTCAGCGATATATGGGATTATAATTCTGTCCTTGAGAAGACTATGCTATTTCTAATGAAATTTAGTTCCTTTGGCGTGACTGTGGTGGCTGTTCTGATATTATGTATAAATACTTACTAGATAAAGATGAATTACTTGTTGATATGGTTGTAACTTTGTTGTATACCACATCCACTGAGCTGGCAATGCTTTCGATGAGTGCTGTTGTCGGCATAGTGGTAGAAACATCAGATGAGACGGATGCTGTTACTTCCGACGTGGTTTGAACTTAAGAGTGAAAAACATGTGGCAAATGGTGTTATATACAAATATGAAATATGCCGACATTTTTTTTTTTTTGGGGGGGGTGCTATTTTGATGATGAAATTTCAATATGAATTATTTTACTTGCCATCATTGGGATACAAAATTAATGCATGTTAATGTATAATGTTTCAAATTCACGTGTTCGATCCTTGTCTGTACCTATAAATATTTCGGGAGCTCGAGGGGTGTTGTTGATGATGATGATGCACAGCATTTGTATAGCGCCATATATCTGTCAAAGATATTCAAAGGCGCATTTTTGGAGGAGCCAGCCAATCTGGGTCGCCTAGCTAGAAGGGCGCGCTCACAAAACTGTGACCCGCAGGTCTCTCGATCTCCTCCGGATATAACTGTGATTTGGGGAATGCAGGTGGATCACTACTTTCCCCCTACTCTTATTCGAATAGTGCAGTGGGTTCTTAACGTGCAAAGGTAATGACTCTCCTCTATAAGGGGCCTCCATTTAACGTCATATCCGAGGGACGGAGCGTTTTCCACTGTAACATAGCCTGCATCTATGAAACAGCTAGGGAAGAGACGTTTACACAAAACGCACTGGCTTCAGTAAAAAAAAAGTTTCGTAACAAAATGAAGGTGGTTTTGGTCCCCCAAAAAATTGAGAAGTAAAAAAAAAAAGGTTTTCAACGCAACATGTTGGCCATTTTCTATACATTTCTCCAATTCGACACACCTACCAGAATTCCAGGGGTGCTGCCTATGGAAAATAATACACACTGCACCCCCTGCATGGGAAAATCTTGGGGGTGCTTCAGCACCCCGCTTCCCAGGGCCATGTCATGCCACCCAGAAATTGGTTGATTCGAATCAATAGAGAAAAATAAAATTAGCACAACACTGGAAATTTCATTAAAATCGGATGTAAAATAAGAAAGTTATAACATTTTAATATTTCCCTTATTTTTCCATTATTATGCTCAACTCGGTGATATGCAAAATAAGAGTCGATGATGTCCATCACTCACTATTTCTTTTGCTTTTTATCGTTTGAATTATACAATATTTCAATTTTTACAGAATTGACAATAATCTAAAACTTGTCTGAACCACATATTGTTAAACAATGTTAATTCCACATGTTCAGGAAGGAATAAAACTCGATTTCACATGACAAGAGGGAGAAAATCAGAATATTTCACATTTCCTATAATAGAATACAAAAGAAATAGTGAGTGGGTGATGTTATCACTCCCCACATTTGCATACCGACTAGGATGTGCATAACTGTTTAGTGAAATTAAGCGAAATTTTAAATGTCATAACTTTCTTATTTTACATCCGATTTTGATGAAATTTTCAGTGTCATGCTTGTTGAATTTCTCTTTTTATTCATATCAACATTTTGTAGGGGTGGACTTGTGGACTCCAGGTTTGAATTGCACAGTCAGTCGATTAGTGAGTGACATTTTAATAGCGAGCAATATTGTCGCCAGAGCAAAATGTCATGGAACCCAATGAGAACGTTCCCATCGCAACAAGACCACTTTACGTGAAGTGGTTCTGACAACCTGTTCAGGAGCGCTCGTCTGAACTGGTTTCCTAAGCCTCAAGTTCAAAATATACTGAGAACGGGGTCTATAGTTCTGACACACGACAGATGTGATCAGAACGTTTTGCGTCACCTGAACACGTACCCTCTTGTCCCTATGTATACACCATTCTTTGAGATTCAAATATTTCATTCTACAACCCCCTTATTATCAACCTACCTGTAGAAGGACTTGTTGTGGAAATGGGTATGACGTTTAGTATTTTGGTTGGATGTTTGTAGCACAATCCCGATGTCTTGTCTGTTAAACAACATCCATACAATCCTGATTCTTCTGATTCCACCCTAAGTATTGTCATTGTGCAAATGACCTTGTTACCATCGAATGTCGGACCAGATCGGACATATCTTTGGCTTCCATCAATTATCGTCTCGTTTTGTGTGAAGCTGATTGATTGACATGAAAACTGGGAGCTAAATCCACCTGAAATGACCACCCGACAGTCTAACGTCACGTCGGAGAACTCGATGGGCGACCATCCTTCTCGACTTGCGATAAATGTGGCTGAAACATGATTGAGATAAAGATTCATATTCAAATTGTTTAATAAAATAATGTCGTACTTTGTTACTTTATTTTAACCTTCCAGATTTTATCGCTGTTTTGCAATCTTGAAAGAGGGACCAGCAGGTTCCTGTTGTGAGTTCAGGCAATTAGAATAGTGGATTAAATCATTACTGATAATGGCTCTATAAAAAAGTATGAAGAATAGTATAAACAGAGGCAGCGGAACGGGGTGAATTATCGGATGGTCTAATACCACATGGTCTACTTATCAGTTCGTCCAACTTCACTTAGTCTAAACTCATTTCATCTACAACCAGTTCGTCTAATATCCAATTCGTCTAATTCCCACTTGGTCTAATATCCAATTCGTCTAATTTCCATTTGGGCTAATAACCAGTTGGGCTAATTTCCACTTGTTCTAATATCCAATTCGTCCAACTCCCAGTTGGTCTAATATCCAATTCGTCTAATGAGCAGTTGGGCTAAAACCATTTAGTCTAATTTCCAGTTGGTCTTACACCACTTGGTCTAATTTCCACTTGGTCTAATTATCATTTTGTCTAATTGCCACATGGTCTAATGACCATTTGGTCTAATTTCCACTTGGTCTAATTTCCATTTAGTCTAATTTCCACTTGGTCTAATATCCTATTGGTCTAATGACCACTTGGTCTAATAACCGAATGGTCTAATGACCACTTGGTCTAATATCCAATCGGTCTAATAGGCAAATGGTCTAATGACCACTTGGTCTAATCGCCAATTGGTCTAATGACCAGTTGGGCTAATCGTCACTTGGTCTAATTATAAGATGATGATGAAAATGATATTATACTCATAATCATTACATCACTGCATGCACATTTACAGCACAATAAGTTGGGGACCTTGTAGCTTATAATGGTCGAATGGCGGGGTTTCATCAGAATAAAATTATTATGAAGAAAGGAACGAAAATATAATGTAATTGATTGTGTGGATACGTATCTGGTAAACATGTTTAGGCCTCTTTTAAATCATTGTGATGCACCATTACGGACGATACTTGAACTTGATGGCCTAGTTATGCAGTTTGGGGGATTCCAAAACTTACAAAGCCATTAGATCATGTAATTTTTTTATGAATATGTTGTTAAGTTATTTCAATAGTTAGTTTGGAGGCAAACAACAGACCAGTTACATAGGCGGATCCAGCTTTTGGCGAAAGGGGGGGCGCACTGCCGAGCGGCGCACATATTTTTGCACTTCACCGGCGCCATAAAAGAAAATGTTGAAAAAGGGGTAAAGTCTGACCCTGTCAAATGCTCTTTTCAAAATGTAGGATTTCCAGTCATGCCATTTTGCATGACCACACGCAGATAATATTTCCGGGGGGGGGGGGGCAAGACTCGAAAATTTGGTGCACATCTCACATTTGCACATTTTTCATAGTTTTCATGAAATGTTAAGGGAAAAAAAATGTTTTTCACAACAGCAGATCGCGAATGTGCTCCCCCCCTTCCCCCTTAATTGCTGCGTACGACCATTCCCTGAAGTCCACTTAAACATAATTTATCTCATTATAACAGAAATATACATCAATTTAAACATAATCTTTCTAAAACATATATAGAGAGGGAATGAAAAACTTATTAAAGAAAGAAACAAGCAAAAAGTAACACAAATTATGCATGTTATGTGCGATTTCAAAATCTCATGTATTAACCCTTACATTGCGTTGAGGCCAATACTTTTGTATATTAATAGAGATACAATTTTTTTTTACTATATGTATATATATATATATATATATACACAGGGGCGTCGATCCTTTTTTTTTTTAGATTTGGGGGGCAAAATCATGAATCAACTTTCCAAAGGCGCTCGATATCACACAAAACAAACAAACTCACACAAACACACACACACATGTGCATATATATATATATATATATATATATATATTTATATGACTCATGAGATAGAAACACATATCTCACCAACAAATTAATGCGAGCGCGAAGCGCGAGCTGAAATTTTTTAGTATACTGACCTGTAAATAGGAAAAAGGTGCCTGTTTAGGACTGTTTGTAGTAACTCATGAGGAGGATACATATCCCACTACACAAATAATGCGAGTGCCGAGGGCGAGCTGAAATTTCTTTATATTCTGACCAGAAAGCTTGATATTCTATGCATTTTTGGTACCAATGATTAAGATGGGTATCTAAAAAACAATAGATTCGAGCGCGAAGCGCGAGCTTAAAATTTTGATATTTCGATCTGAAAAAAATGACAGTTTAATGGACGTTTGTAATAAAGAACAAGATTATATCCAGCAAAAGATTATTGCAAATCGAAGCGGGAGTTCTTTTTACGTTTAGTCCTGAAAACGGGACATTCTATTCACCTATTTAATCATGAAAAGTATGGGGTTTTGCTACAGAAATGATGCGAGCGCGAAGCGCGAGCTGAAAATTTTTATATTCCAATCTGAGAAGCGGATAATTTAAGCACGATTTTAAATAAAGAACGAGTTGTGTAGCTCAATCTCAATATACGACTGGTTGCGTAATTATACACTCCCGGTACTAGCAACGGGTTTTAGCAAAGTTTTGGGCTAAAATATCGAATCATCTTCATAAAACACTATAGTAGCTGTCTTAAACTAAAGGCCATAGAGGTGGCACAATGTGGAATGTGTAAAGAAGAAAAGTGACTGACCTTCTTTTTATTAAAGCATTGGAAAATAAGATCAAAATTAAAGGATTTGCTCTACGCTTTTGTATGATTCTGGGATTTTAAAAATAAAATTAAAGATTTCATGACATCTGTCATTCTGTGGGCAACTGCCCCGCCCCAGTCCACTCTGTAAGGGAATGCGATAAGCTTTGTTATGACCATTCAACAATGAAATGTATAACCAGGTGCCGCTGATCATTTTTGACCGGCGCCGATCTAGATTTGGTTGGCAATAGGCCCTTCTTCATTATTCTACCGGCGCCTATTTATTGGAACCAGGGGACGCTGATTATTGTTGACCGGCGCCGATTTAGAACAAGTAGTGCTGATTATTTTTACCGACGTCACGTAAGATTCAGGCAGCGGCAATTCATAATTGACTGGCGCCGATTTAGAACCAGGAGGCGCCGATTATTCTTGACTGGCGCCGATTTTTAACCAGGTGGTGCTGATTATTCCTGTCCGGCGCCGATTTAGATTTAGGTGGAGCTGATTATTCTTGATCGGCGCCGGTTAAGACTCAGGCAGCGCCGATTTATAACCAGATGGCGCTGATTATTCTTGACCAGCCCCGATTTAGATATAGGTGGCGCTGATTATCCTTGATCGGCGCCGGTTACGAACTCAGGCAGCGCCGATTTTTCTTTACCGTCGCCGATTTATAACCAGATGGCGCCGTTTATTCTTGCCCGGCGCCGATTTAGATTTAGGTGGAGCTGATTATTCTTGATCGGCGCCGGTTAAGACTCTGGCAGCGCCGATTTTTCTCGACTGGCGACGATTTATAACCAAATGGCGCTGATTATTCTTGTCCTGCGCCGATTTAGATTAAGGTGGCGCTGATTATTCTTGATTTGCGCCAGTTATATGCAGACAGCGCACTGCTGATTATTTTTAACCGGCGAAGTTGTTGGGAAAAGGGTAGTTAAAAAATAAGGAAGATGATATTATTGTGCTTTGCTGGGGATAGTCTTTCCTTACTGTTGCTAATATTATATCTGTGTATAACTTTTTTAAGCGGCGCCTTTTCTTTTCTTTCCTTTATTTTTTTCAAGCAGCGCCTTTTCTTTCTTTTATTTTCTTTTTAGCGGCGCCTTTGGCGCCGCTCAAATATTAGGGGGGCGCGCGCCCCCTGCGCCACCCCCTGGATCCGCCACTGAGTTAGATATAGTTTGATAACGCTATACAGGTCTAATTAGCTGCGACAACATCACATCAGCGACCATCTAGGTAGCAGCCACATCATTCTGACGTGTTTAGTATAGTCTACGCTTGTAGACCTTTATCAGTTATCACCACATTAGTCATTCATCTTATATATCTTCTCATTCTGTTTTTTTGTTCTACGTCTTCGCCTCCTCCTTAAAATGGATTGGCAAGGTTTCCACCCCATCAGGGAAATCAAGGAAATCAGGGATTTTTTAAAACGTTTTTCCAGTCAGGGATTGCCTCAAATCCGGGGAAAATGCCTCCATTGAGGGCAAAATCAGGGAATTTTGATCGGCCCAAAAGTCGAAAGCACGATAGTCAGTCAGACTGTTATATTTTGTTGTATATTAAAACAACATTCATTGAATGACATGTTATTGTGGGTTTTTTTTTAGTGTATAGCCTCTTTTACTACAATACAAGTATAGGCCTACTGGTACATTATACATGCATAACTAAAATAAAAATAATACATGTAATTCACTGCAACAACTTAGAAAACATGAGAAACTGGGAATGGGTTTAAATAATTATCAAGGAATTTTTGAACTTCATCAGAGAAAAATCAAGGATTTTTGTTTTCTTGAAAAGTTGGGAACCATGACTGGGTTAAGCCAGCGTTAACTATCTACAGTAGATCGTATACATAGAGATGGATAAATAAAAATCATATTTTTTCCACCTCAATATTATATAGCGTTATTTTACAGAAAAATAGCAAATTTGATTGTTTTCACCAAAACCTTCAAAAATCCCCTGAAACAGACAAAAATCCCCAATGTTTGTTTAATCCCCAAATATATGTTTCGTCCCCACAGGCTTTCGAAAATCCCCATATTTTCAAAATTCAGTTGGGGACGAAATATACGTCACTCTAACTGTACTCCAATATCGAGGGGCGCGCGTGTGAAGATTCGAAGCCGGCGCGCGGAAAGTAACTTTAAAAATTCCACCAGAAAATTGAAAACAAGTCACCATGCAGACTTTACTAATTATACCAAATGGCATGTAGACGGAATGAATGTTAGACTATCTGGAAATTAGACCAAGTGGAAATTAGAACAAGTGGAAATTAGCCGAAATGGAAATTAGACCAACTGAATAATGGACCAAGTGAGGAATAGACCAACTGCACATTAGACCAACTGCAATACAGACCAAAGAATAATGGACCAAGTGAGGATTAGACCAACTGGTATTAGACCAACTAGTATAAGACCAACCGACTATTAGACGAACTGGTATTAGACCAAATGCAATTAGACCAAGTGACAATGAAATACATTAGACGAAAAGGCAATTAGACCAAATGAAAATTAGACCAAGTGATGATTAGCCCAACTGGGCATTAGACCAAGTGGCTATTAGACCAAGTGGTCATTAGACCAATTGGCTATTAGACCAAGTGGTCATTAGACCAAGTGGCTATTAGACCAAATGGTCATTAGACTAATTGGCTATTAGACCAAGTTGTCATTAGACCAAAAGAGAATTGGACTAAGTGGGTTTAGCCCAAATGTTGTTAGCCCATCTGATGATTAGACCAAGTGATAATAGACCATCCGTCAGTAAACCGCGGAACGGTTGTGAAATTTAGGGGGGTGGGCTGACCATGCAAAAATCACAATCAGATGGTCATTTTTACGGGTTTTTTTGGGGGGGGGTGGAGGGGGCAGCTCCCCCCTCCCGTTTCTGCGCTCTCTGATTTGGGCGATGTATTTCATTACGAAAATGTGAAGAAAAAAAAACCGTTTGATTTATCATAAATTCATTTTATTTGATGACGAATCCAGGGATTTAGCAGTTTTTCTTATTCATTACCCCATCCCTTGACTCCCTGAAATTCAGACCCGATACATATACCGATTTCATCTTTGCAACCAAGACCACTGTAGGAAGCATGACATATACCCATCCCAGTGAGGTACAGTTGGGGGCGGGGGGGGGGGCTTGTATGGGGAATCTTGTCATCCGTCATCCCCCCCCCCCCCAAGAAAAAAAAAAGAATTAATAAAAAAAATCACGACCAAGAAAAAAAAGAGAAAAGGAAAGAAAGGAGGGTGAAATATGATATTTTCTTAATATTATATTCATTCATTCATATGCATTTATTTCGTTCATATATTGAAAATAACATTTACAAAACATATTGGAATATACAAGAAATAGAAATAATTAATGAAACGAGGAGACAGCTTAGAAGGCAGAGAAGCTTTTTTGATGCTGTCACCAAAAGAACAAAATACAAATTATACAAAAAAAAGCTTACAATATACAACGCCTAAAAACCCTAAATACGTAACATAAACAAAGTAACGATAAAGCCTGTAATAGAAAGTGAATTAAGTATTGTAGTTGTCGATTAAATATGATTTTAGTCTCCTTTTGAAAACGGAAAGGGGAGGGCTATCTTTTATTTATAAAGGAAGGTTATTCCAAATGATTGGACCTTTGAAAAAAAAAATATTTTTTAGCAACATTAGTTCTCGAATATCAAAATTTGATTTTGGTAATAATTTTTTTTGCTCGCTTTATAAATTTTGCCCGATACACCATATCTTGCCCACCCCTATAGGTTTGGTATAAATTTTGCATTGTGATCATATAACCCTATATATAAACATATATTCTGATCAAACCAAACTCGGTCAATGGCCTCGAAGTCCTTCAGCAAAGTCAAAAACCTTAATTATCTCAGGTTTTAGATCTGCACACTTGAGAGAGTTTAACAAAGTTAGAGATGGCTTATCCCAGATTAATGGGATCAATGATTGATAGATTCTAAGAAATGAAATCATTCGTTGTAAATTTCACAAAGGAAGTATTTAATCTGATTATTGTTTTATAATTTCTAAAAATAACTGTATATCTTTATGAAATATAGAACGAATACAACGATTAAAATTCAAGCATGAAATCATATGCACTTGCATTATAATCCCGCAAAATGAAATTGCCTTTGAATAATCCGGATTTGAATCCAGTGGTGTACAGATGGAGTGGGCTCCATGGAGTGGCCCCCCCCCCAAAAAAAAAAAAAATAATAATAATAATAATTAAGAAAAAATAACAAATCGCGACCAAAAAAAAAAAAAGCAAAAAAAATGAAAGGAAAGAAACTGAGAAAAGAGAGAAGAGTGAAATATGATATCATTTTCTAGAGTATGACAAAATCTTTCACCAAGTTGGCTTTTTGAAGTAAAAATGTTGACATTTTTTCTCGTCGCTTCGCTCTCTCGCAACTTTTTATAGATTTTGTCCGAAACGCCATATCTGGCCTCCTCAATATTTTGGGCTCATTTTATACGCCACTGGTTGTAATATCTTACTATATCAATGAAAAAAGGTTGCGTGACAATAACATACAAAATATTTGTAGATAAATTATGTATGTTGCGTCGGATTTTGTCCAATATAAATGCTTGTTTTATACGCAACGAAATTCATGTAAGTTCGGGATGGTTTCAGGCAGCAATCACTATCTAGAAAGCTCGACAGAGAGATGCCTGACATTAACAATCTTTACAAGAATATTGACGCATCAAAAGTTATCATATACAATAATTCCCGTTTGGTCGACTGCTCCACTCGTTAGTCAGTGCATGCAGTGCTTCAGCATCTCCAGCACCCCAGCTTCCCATCGCCATGGTAATATTCGGCAGAGAGGGTGATAAAAATTTTTTGACCTTACTATTTCTTCGGCTTATATAGTATTTTGACCATGAAAGACGATTTCTTTCTTAGCATTTTTCGGAAAGCGCACACATTCAGTAGTCGGGCGGGGGGGGGGGGGGTGGGGGTGTATAGACATTAGTGACGATGATTTTAAATCGATCTAGGCTCTGATGAGTTTTGAAGAAGAACTATTAAGAAAGAAGCGGGTTATTTTTTTATCACTCGTCGCACTCACTCGTATAATAATGTGGGCATATTATAGTTCGCCTGTAATTCAAACATCGAGGGGGTGTTACTCGATACAGCTGAGGTCCGAGGCTCAAGACCTGGGTCAAGTCTTTCAGATTTTAACATTAAAAAGACTTGAAATAATGATAATATCTGATGATAGAGAGACCTGCATGGCGAAGATGTTTATGATGAATGACAACACTTTATTAAAAAAAAAAAATTTCTCGCTCTATACCCACTGTAGCGTACAGCATGGTGATAATTATCTAGCTAATCAAAACATTTTAAAATAGAAGGACGGACATTCTAGATTTTTTGAAGAGTATGAGCATGACTGTGTATCATTTTTATGGTGAAATATGACGTTTAACCAATAAGAGTTCCCCCCCCCCTCTCTCTCTCTTGTTATTTAGTGCAAATAGGATTGTGTATGCAGGTTTATTTGAGAAGGGCAAGAAAATTCAACAATTTACAGTCGACCATAGGCCTATATATTTTAATCCGACATACGAAACACCCTTTTTTTCGCTGCAGCTCTCTCATTAATCCTAATCAAGATAGATTCGGAAACACGTCACTAATATTGTAACCCTCAAAACTAGAAAATATTAGACGAATGGATAATAGATTGTTACTCAATATGCGACGCTCAGTGACTTTACAAAATAGCAATAAATTCCTTTCTGCAATAAAACGACGAGTAGACCATACTAAAAATCCTTTGAAAGAAAGAAAGTTTTGAGAGTGATGTATCGTGAGATAACCACTCACAAAAATGCAAACCACCCTTCAAAAGATTATAATCTCAGCCCTTGGCGCAGATAATCTACTAGATTGAAGAGCGCCAACCTCCAACACCAACCAACCAACCTCTTAATGTTCGAGAGACAAAGTTAAAGGACAAGTCCACCCCAACAAAAACTTGATTTGAATAAAAAGAGAAAAATTCAACAAGCATAACACTGAAAATTTCATCAAAATCGGATGTAAAATAAGAAAGTTATGGCATTTTAAAGTTTCGCTTCATTTCACAAAACAGTTATATGCACATCTCGGTCGGTATGCAAATGAGGAACTTATGACATCACTCACTCACTATTTCTTTTGTATTTTAATATATGAAATATGAAATATTTTTATTTTCTCGTCATTGTCATGTGAAATGAAGTTTCATTTCTCCCTGAACACGTGGAATTCCATTATTTTAACATTTTGTGCTTCAGGCAAGGAGGTCCTAATCGTCAAATTCGTAAAAATTGAAATATTGTATAATTCAAACAATAAAAAACAAAAGAAATAGTGAGTGAGTGACATCATCGACTCTCTCATTTGTAACTGGCTCGTTCATATAACTATTTTGTTAAAAATAAGCGAAACTTTGAAATGTCATAACTTTCTTATTTTACATCCGATTTTGATGAAATTTTCAGCATTGTGCTTGTCTGATTTTTCTCTATTGATTTAAATCAACATTTTTCTGAGGTGGACTTGACCTTTAATACTGCTGCCAGAACTAACTTATCTCCATCTTCTTAAAATTGACAAATTGAAGAGGGGGGGGGGGGGGGGGGTCACGAAAGTTGTCAGCTCCAACCACAGTAATTTTTTCCAATCAAAGTCTTGGCAGTGGATTCATTAATTTGTCATAGCTGACAATCTCTTAGTCAGTGCTAGAGGACTACTTTTATAAATAACATTCATGCAAAAATTCACAATCTGCCAAGTAGTAGTAAAAGTAGTATGTGCTCTGAATGTTTTAAGCTGACATAAAAGTGCCGTGATTATGATACAATTTCATCAACGAATTCTGTCTGCCAGAAACTCTCATTCTACGTTCATTTGGACATCTATATATAAGCTACATTGGAAAAAGGGCGGCAGAAAAGAAAAGCAGATTGAGGACGAGATATAAAGCAATATATATGTATACTCGATCTTTAATAGGGCACCACCCAACCAGCTTCGACAATTACCCCCAACAATTATTTACCCTCTCACCTTGACACCCCCATTCTTCTCCAGAAAGATTAAAATTACACGATAATGCCGCATGAGGATATTAAGGTCGGCTTTTGTACCTTTATACTTTTGCATACTAGTATGGATTTCCCCAGGTATAAAGGTGGCTCACACTGACCATGCTGACTAAACAAACCAAATTGATATATTTAAATATTTTTTACGAGGCGTTTTAATGTTTAGTCCCGTATTCTGAAATAAATAAAGCAAAGATAATATTTCAATAAAAGGCACCTATCGAGAATATCGCAAATTTGATTTGTGATATTAGAAAGTTTGAATTTTAATGTGAAAATTACAACTAGAATACTTATCAGCAACTTGGAATAAAATGTCATAACTGATTGGCCATAATTAGGCCTACTATTGGCCAATATGTGTTGTTTGAAAACAATTTTAATAGATCATGTATATATCCACACTCTCTATCCTCAGTAGGTATTAGACTTCTTAAGTGGCTTTAAAGCATTTTACAAAGTTCAGGTTGATGCACACAATGAAGGAAACAAGCGGACAACTTGTGCATGGGACTCGGTGCTCATACCATTATTGAGGGATGTAGTAGCAAAAAAAAGTAGTCACCAACTTTAAAATTTGTTCTGACCATTTGGAGACTGCAGTTTGAGCTTGATCAAATTCCGATATTCTCGAAGACACGTATTTACTCTTGACAGGTTAATAAACATGATAAAAGGGTGCTAACGATTGCCCAATTCCGACGCAATTCCAACACTTATGACTTTGCAGGTTTTTTTTTTAATCTTGTGTTTTTCACTGTTTTATGTCTTTTATCATGATAATTGTAATCTTATATTTAACATTGTAAATTTCTATATTTTACACAATGTTCTGTCACGGTTATATGACAATTTTTATTAATTATTATTATAATTCGGATAAAGAATCGAATTAATTATTTGCGCCGTCCTATTTTGAACAAATTCAACAAGCTTCAGCAAGTAAAGGGAGTGGTATATGCACGATCACATTTTGTTTGCCGCAGTAATTGCTCCTTTTTAAAACGTTAGATGTGATTTATTTTATTAATATTATTCATTTATTTCAATTATGTATTCATTCATGTATGCATGCAGGCAGACAGGCGTGCATTTCTTTAGCACTTCCCCTGGATGCCGATTTTACTTTTAAAATTCGAACAAATGAATTGAGCTTGACAAAAAAAAGCTTGCTTTATTGAGTTGTTGGTGCATGGTTTCGATATGATGGGAGTGCAACAGCATAGCCTACGAGTGAAAGTACACGCCATCATGCTGCTTAATGATATCTCATATAATAGTTCCGAAGAGTTGTGGGCCAATAGCCGATCCTTGCGTTACACCATAATCCAGGGACTGATAAATAAATAGTACACCTTAATTCCGCACAAGTCTGTTTGTAAAAACTAAAACACAAACTGGTATTTTTCCATGCCATTGTCATGATATTTTTTGCAGAACAAAGATTAGAAAGCTGCTGATAAATCGAGCAGACCAAGAAATGCACAGCAGTCTCAGAATATGATGACAATGTAGATGGAGTTTCGTAACTTCAGTAAATGCTCAGAATCGTGGATCAGTGCAGTGCTGCCTTTCTAAGGCACTTTTTGTGTAGAAATAACAAGCCTTAAACTCGTCTTGAACCCGGGTTGGGCTTACTGATTTAACAATATTTTCTTGAGATTATAAATATACATGTGGCTGTGTGCGTATGAAAATATACTCATGACTCAATGCATTTTGGCGCAATTTGTTTTAAAAATTCTAAAACACAGACTCCTCTAATAAAATTACCATCCCTGTGTGCGACACTTCTTGTGTGAAGTTTTTTATTGCTCGAGATGAATTTTGAATACCCATAAAAGATGATGGAGATAGCTCTATTGTCAAGAATCAGCAGAAAGGAATATGGAATTAAAGTTTTGTATTTTGTTGTTTAGAAAATAATCTGCACCCTTCAGTTCTGAATTTCAGCCTATTGACGTTGTGCAAGCTGTGCAATTTTTCTTGCACAGCGTTCTCCTTTATAATTGTAAAACTATCATTCAACAGTTGCAGCACATCTACTGTTCATATACTTAGCTTGTTGGAGTTTCAAAAGGGAAGGCTCATCAAGTATCAAGTATAAAGATACTCGATCTTGTAAACTCACCGAACTATTCAACCGTATCACCAACATAAAACATTTCAGCTTATCAGCGTGGACAATGTGTGCCAAATTCTTAAGAGTTCCTGGGGATTTCAATATGAAATCTCTGACTTGATTAATCATTTTCTGTTTGTAAAAAAAATATCGCCTTCACCGGATTTTAAAATCATTTAGAATTTGGGACTTTATGCAAATTTTGTAATTTTTGTTTTAACTTATACAGGTAATATGGATATAAATTACTACAAGCTTTTTCAAGATCGTAGTCATATAGCACTGCAGGCCATATCGTTCCTGGGTGAACATTTCTTGCACATACGATAATACATAAAAGTATATAAATGAGCCTGTTATTTGCCTGTATATTTGATTTCGAAGAGGCTTTTTTGGTGATAATAAATATGAAGCAAATAAGGTACACAATTTCTACATTCATAGCTATTCAGCTCAAATATATTGTTATGATAATACACTTGGGGATGGGGAAGTATTTGGAACAAAGTAGACCTACATGAATCTAAGAATATTTGTTGATTAAGCGCAAAATCTATTGTTATATATATAGTCTTATATCGTGTTACTTTAACGTACGTCATATTGCTCATCACGTTTATACGAATATACAATTTTGCCATTTACCATGTTTATGGTGTGAACATGATTGCAAAGAAGACAAAAAATGCTGTCTATAATTGTTTCAACCATAAAATTTTAAAATACATGTACTGTACATAGAAATTTTGTGCAATACCCATAGCTGCATGGAATATTGCCTCTCTAGATAGGGGCGGATCCAGGATTTTCCAAGGGGGGGGCACATTTTCCCCAAGGAAAATTTGACAAGCAGAACAAAAAGTTCCTCACTTCACTTGTGTAAGAACGGCATAATTACATTTAAAAAATTTGATTGTGGCTCTCAAAAGGGAGGGGCACGGACCGGATTTGACCCCCCCCCCCCCGGATCCGCCACTGGATATATATTGTGAAATAATATCAAATATCGATCACAGTCATATGGAATTTTATTATTACAAGGACCTTACCTGCCGAGTGGACCAGCTTAAAATCCAGAGAAAGAAGAATAATGACAAAAGTCAGGAAAAACGGTTTCCCTTCAGACGGCAACATTTCACAAGGAGTGGACGATATTGTACGTCTATGAAGGCAAATATCCAACATCAATGCCGATAAACCCTTTTTTACAGGGGTTTGTCTTCGCCTACTTGATGACCATCATTCGTTTTAATCCAATGTATGAGAGAACCTGCTTTTCACCATGGTCTATCTATATCAAAAGAATGATGGAAATCGCGTGGAGATTAACAATTTATCCCGTTCGATCGAATGAATTGGTCTACTTCATTGTCCAGTCACGTATTACCGGCTATATGGGTTACCCAGTGATGCAGAAATTTCATATAACCTTGTACAAAGTATTCTTGGAACCTGCTCCAACTTAAACCCAACAGGGACTTTGGTTTTAAGGAAAAAAAAATAATGTCTCACGTTGCGACCAATGTAGTATTGTACAGTATAAGAAAATATAAGGGGCATTTTAGTGTGCCATTCTCGACATATATACATTATCACTTCCGAGAACAACTTTTGCTTTGCAGGAGTCCGCCGATTAGAACCGAATATGATCTGATAAGGTCATTATGATTTTGTAATGGAACAAAATAATAAAATCAATGAAAATGAAAACATAATTTATAGGAGAACAACATCATAACGCTTTTGGATTTCGTATTCTCGATATATAAAAACCTTGAACGGTGAACTTAGCTTGCTTAAAAATCAACACCCCAATTTTCTTTTCGACTTTTCGACTTAGTAAAATCGATGTAATATAAGCATTACTCATTTCAAGTGAACAAAGGAGCTGTGATGCCTTGAGTGATCACTTAACGGTCAAGTCCATACCCCAAAATAGTTGATCTGAATCAATAGGGGAAAAGGTTGGTTTAAGGCTTTAACCAGCTGAGGTTGGTTAATATCGGGGTTAATATTTGACCGGCGATTGTGAAGAGTGCATGCGTTACCCGATTTTTTTTGTATACTTAAACTGGTTTAACTTGTGGTGATTTCCTTTTGACAACAGCTTGAATTTTACCTAACTGCACTTTGCTATATAATTTCCTTAACAAACTTTTTGCTACATTTTGGTGTACCATTTATAACATAGCTAAGCTGCGTGGAGGATCAGATCTGCTGAGAGAGTGGAGACTGGACTCTAAACGTTTTAATTAAGGTAGTAATTATCATTTCGGCAACTTGAATAGCCCGACGTGCTATTTAGGCTGCGTTTATGCGACCTCAAGCGAGAATCATGATTTGAATCATGATTTGAATCATGATTCAAAACACAAACATGAATCACAATACCACAGAATCAGCGTTCAGACGACCTTCATTTTAAAGCTGTTTTTCCTCGGATTCGGACCGATCCAGTGCGCATCACAGTGCGCAGTTTGACAGAGGAAGTTAGGTCAACTTTTTCGCACGTGTTTTGGCTCTCGAAAAATCAATCCTCTACCTTCCGAATTCAGTCTATCATACCACAATTTGTTTACTTATTATGCTTCTTGTCGGTTTATCGAAAATTGTGTTCGGATGTAAATTTTAGCGTAGATCCAATTTCCTATTGACACTTGTTAACTCAACAACAATTGATATCATGGTCTGTTCAGTTAGTTCATTTACTAGTTCACTTGAAGTTAAAGACATGACCAAAAAAGATGGAAAGAAGTGGACGATGCGATGCCCAACACAGAATGCATGCATATCATATTATGTATAAATACACTGAGCACAGCGCGTCTTGAGCTTGGCAAGAGTCAAAACTAAAGTAGCCCGACACAATGACGTCATAGAATCATGATTGTAATCACGATATCGTTTATTCGAACATTTTCGTACGTGATTCTGCAGAAACGTCTTTCCAAACGCCCCTTTTTTCGTGTTTCATGTTTGTGATTCGCAATCGTGATTCTGCAGAATCATGATTTGAATCATGATTCAGATCATGATTCTAGGGTAAAAAATTGGCGGATAAACGCACCCTTAGGCTCACGCGAGCAGCCAGGATCGCCACCAGGAGAAATTGATGCCATGACTGATGGCAGTAATGTGCATAAACAATGGAGAATATAACATTTTGAGATAAAATAAGACAAATATTGTATACGTAAAATTACCAGCAGCCCCCACAAGACCGTGTGTAGCCATAGACACCGGAGCGGAATAGGAGGCACTTGCCCCCCCCCCGAAAAAAACTTTGGGAGGGGGCAACTGCGTAGCCAGGATTTCATTTTGGAGGGGGCGATAAACGCGCGCTCCCTAGGGGATGGGTGCAGGGAGGGGGAGTTTCCCCCTCCCTTGCAAAGCGCGAAGCTTTCGGTGTTTCATAGATTTAAATGAAAAGGAGCCGGTCGATCTCTCTTGTCTCTAGTACCTATATCAGCCCCAATTCAGTTGATTCTATTGTGATCTTGAACCTTGTTTTCAAAAGTGATTGTTGAACGCACGAAAAAGGGATAAAATGGAGAAAATTGAAATAATATTAACCCCGCGCGAAGCGCGGAAGCTAAAGCGTTTTATCAATTTTTTGCAAAGAAAAGTCCCGAGAAAGGGTATTCTCTAAGTTATATTAAATACTTCCCTTGGAAAGATCAGATATTTGATTACAAGCAATTTAGCGACAGTGCATATCTTAACTCGCAAAACAGAGGAGAAGAGGATATAATGTCGGGAGGAAGATATTCCTCCCGCGCAGAGCAATGAAACTCTGAAATTAAAAGGGCGGACGTTTCGTCAAATGCAGATATCTCTAATACCCCCATCGGCTCTAATTCAATTGATTTCCCCCTAAGATTATTGAACTTCATTACAAGGAAAATAGTGCGCAAAAAGTTGAAACTTCTGTGATTTATTGAAATTATATAAAACAGGATGATGTATAATTTCTTTAACTTATCCTGATGCGCTTCATTGTGAATGATAAAGAAGTCATTCAAAATTTCAAACTGAAGGCGCAAAACAGGACAGGAGATGAATGTGCAGACAAATGACATGAAGTTTAGTAGAATTTGATAAAAGATATTATACTTTTTTATTTAATACGACACGAATTTTATACCTTCCTCTATTTAAATTAGGAACCTGTTTACCCCCAAATCACGTTGTTTAGCAATGAGCTGAAAAGCGGGAGAAGTTGCCTATAATTATGGAGGTGACGGCAGAAATTGATAGAAAGATTTTACCCGCCCGGAGCCGACCCGACCAGAAGTTGCGCGATCAATTAAAAAAGGATAACTTCATCGGGCTATCCTAAGTCTAATTTCATGCCCTATTGTATATATTTGAACTTAAACTGGCAAGAAACACATATAGCTGAGGTGGAAAAACAGGGTTAGAAAAAGCCATAGGGTGAGGGAAACAAAAGAGAACTACAATATTGTCATTGAAGCAAAATTCATATTTATAAATTTAGAGCAAAAGTGAAAGTTTCTTTTTTGAGAAAAAAAAGAATAAAAAGAAAAACCCACAAAGCTACCTTTCTTCCCTTTCCTTCCTTCGCTTTTCCTTTTCTCCTCTCTTAATTTTTTCTCTTCTTTTTTTTTTTCTTTTTTTTGGGGGGGGGGGGGCGACCGCACCCAACGCCCCCCTTGCTATGCGAATTTTTGCCCCCATGTGTCCCTCGTAAAAGCAAGAAAATTATCAATTGTATTAAAACAAAAAAAACATTGAAGGTACTTTTCTTGCAATTTCATAACTGAAAAAAAAAATCGTCCCTGAAGGGGCAAATTATATATAAGTATAAAGCGTCACGTCTATCGACAAGTGTGCCCCATGGCCAGTGTTGCTTGTTGAGATAATCTGTTCATAAGAGTAACATGGGGCTTCAAATATCCCGTTCTCTAGTCAATATACACACAAACTTCCGCACACGATTCGAATTTTAGCGAGATACGAATCCTGTTCATGATGACAGAAGTACTGAATTAAAAAAAAATGATCGGTGAGATAATTATGTTTCCTTTCCATAATCACTGTAAACCACTGGCGTAAATCCCGGGGGGGATGGGGGGATATATCCCCCCCACTTTTCGAGGAGGGGGGGATGGCCTGTACAATCATCCCCCCCACTTTTTACGAAAGAAATATAAAAAAATCACAAGAGATAATTGTTTTATTGGTGAAAATTCTTCCTAAAATACCGCTTAACAAATAAAACAATATTATTGAATCATAAAATGCAAATAAAGAGCCAGTTCACCATTTCCAAACGAAATACTTATGTCCTTATTATAACATTGAAGAGAAACCCCCGTTTCTTCCAGTTCATAAATGTTGGGGTCTTTGGGAAGGGATTAAGATGGAATGTCTAAAAATTTTGAATGTAATCTCTAATAAAACCATTAAACCATCATGGGGTAAAAAGAAAATAATATTGGAGGAGGGGTATTTGCCATATGGACATACAGTGGCGTAACTACGGGGGGGGGGGGGGCATGGGAGGCACATGCTCCCCCCCCCCCCCCCCGTCGGCTGACAAAAAAAACCCCGGGGAAATGGGGAAAAAGAGAAAAGAGGGAGAAAGGAAAAGAAACGTAGTGGGAAAGAAGAAAGTATTATTCATTATAATGTTATATTATATTATAATTATGTTATGTTACATTACATAAGAAACATTTTTATCATAACTTTATGAAACATAATTTGCCCAGGGCCTACGTCTTCATTGTTCCTGGTGCTCGCATTGTCTGTTCAACGAGATATATAATCCTGTTGTACTAAAACATCCCGTTTTCAAGTCAATATAAACCAAATATATTTCCTAGCACTTGAGTTATCATTGTTTTATGTAGTGACATAGGCCTATGCTTCTTTTACGCGACTCAAAAAGTGATTGCCCCATGTTAAGGTCTTCGTATATATAAAAACATTTCCTGTCCGTGATTACGTTCGCATTAGTGGATTGGTGAGATATGTCTGCTCTCCATGAATTCCTAAAATCAGTCCTTAAAATGTCCCTTTTTCTGATCTGAATATCAAACATTTTCAGCTCGCGCTTCGCACTCGCATCATTTGGTTAATGAAATACGTATGGTCCAAGTTAATTCCTACAAAGAAACCTTAGAATGCCCCACGTCAGGTCTGAATTATCTAACTTATCTAAATTTTCTGCTCACGCTTCACGCTCGCAATATTTGATAAATTTCAGCTCGCGCTTTGCGCTCGCATTGTTTAGCGAGACAGGTACCTATCATGATTACTCAAATTTGATTATAATGGCCCTATTTAGGTGTGAATATAAAAATAATTCAGCTCGCGCTTCGCGCTCGCATTATTTGATCAGTGAGATACATATCCGTTCAATGACATTGTCCTTAAAATGTCTCTATTAGGTCAGAATAACTAGCAACTGAGCGCGCGAAGCGCGCTCACTCAGTGATTCAAAAATTTTGCTGGTGCCCCCACAATGCCGTGACCCACGGTACGCCACTGTGGACATATCAATTACAATTCCTTGCATATCTAAAAACATGATTGCATAAAAAATGCCAAAATATTTCAGTCATCCCCCCCACCCCTCAACACGGATTTACGCCAGTGCTGTAAACTGTCCTTAAAGGTCAAGTCCACCCAAATGCTGACTTGAATAAATAGAAAAAAATCAAACCAGCATATAGTGCTGAAAATTTCATCAAAATCGGATGTAAAATAAGAAAGTTTCGCTTATTTCTCACAAAACAGACAACTAGGTGAGTCACTCGATGAGTCCATCACTATTTCTTTTGTATTTTATTGTTTGAATTATACAATATTTCATTTTGTATAGATTTGACAATAAGGACCAACTTGACTGAACCACATAGTATTAAACCCCGGTATCAAACAATGCTAATTCCACATGTTCAGGGAGGAATTAATTGTTGTATCACACTATCACTTGACAATGAGGAGAAAATTAGATTATCACATTCACCCTTCGTAAACCAGAGTTGCAAGGGTTGTTATGTATTTGTTTACAGTTTTCTATATTGTATTATGGATGTCATTATACAGTGCGTCCCAGAAATAACGAAACCGAGATTTAGCGATGATTTATCATAACTTAATCATAAATAAAATAGACAAATGACCTACCAATCTAAAGCTTAGAATCTCCTCTTTCATCTGATACTACTTAGATTATTCCTCATTCATGCATGAGTGAGCAAAAACAATTCGAAGAAAGAATGCCAAAAACTCATTTGAATGTCAAAAAGAAAATCACATGACTAAAAAGTTCAATATCTGCTCTTTTCTTTAATACCTTAATCACAGAAAATGGTCACGAAGTAAAAAAGTTATGATCCCTCGAAACAATGCTTGTTTTTCCATAATTTCATCAAATAAATGTGTTTTCACCGGTTTCCCACAGAAGCTATCGCACGGTAACAAAAGACTTAATGCATGGTTGATTTATTTATTTATTTTGTTTTATTTATTTTATACTGCAGGGTAGGCCTGTTCAGTTCTTAAAACTGCTTTACAAAGGCGCCCTGCAGTTTAAAATACATGTCAAGATAACTATGAACAACAACAACAAACAACATCAAAAATACAAAATACAAAATATCTAACATCAGAAACAATTAACACCAAAATATAGAGTGGGAAGTGACAATTTAAACATACATAGCATTGTAAATCAATGGAATATCATTTCGCTCTTTATCAATTCGTATGAAAGGCTTTGCATAATTTTTTAAAAACTAACAAGGAGGTACAAACTTGTAAATTTGAAGGAAGTGCATTAAATAATTTGGGTCCGACATATATGCGAAAGATTATCTTTTATGTTCAATTCTAGCTTTGGGAAGCTGAAGGGGGCATCGTAAAGAATACCGTGTCCTGTATTTCACGGGCCGTTTACATACTAAAGGTTTTAAATAATTTGGAACTAAATCATTCATTATTTTATATACAAGAACACAATACTGATATTTTATACGCTGATCTACTGATTGCCACTTCAGTGACTGCAACAAAGAAATTTGTGATGTATTATAATCTTTTTTCAAAAGCATTCTGGCATATTTATTTTGAAGTTTTTGTATCTTATCTAAATGTATTTTTGCACTGCTTCCCCAAGATGTAATACAGTAATCAATGTAAGGTAAAATCATAGAAAAGTACAGCTTCTTCATAATATCAAAGGACAGTAAGTGCTTAATCCGCCTTACACAACCTATTGCCCGATATATTTTACAAACGATATTAGTAATATGTTCGCACCAAGTCAAGCCCGGACCTAAGTATTTAATCTTTTTTACATTTTCTAATTGTATGTTCCTGATCGTCAACAAAACGGACTGTCGAGTGAGTTTGGAGGCTTGCCTGTAAAACCTCTTCATTTTATGAAATTATTGAAATTCAAGCCTTATTTCAAATAACCAGAACTTTGTTATTTCTTGACCATTTTCTGTAATTGAGGTATCAAATTGAAGAGCATATTCTCCGTTAAAATCAGTGAGATAAAATACCCTTAAAATCTCTCCGAATTGGTATTCTGAGAACAATTTTATCTTCATTTTATCTCTGTAAGACACACCTATTCTTTAATCAATATCCAATTAGAAATGCGCTTTTATAGCTCTCTCATATCACTCAACCAATGAAAATCCATTCCGCCAGGAGGTGTGGCAAAGGAGTAAGATTGCGGCAATTCATTGACTTCAAATACGCTTGCAATATACGCTAGCGCGTCTTTACAGAGATTTCTTTAAAAAAAAAGGACAATACTCTCATCTTTTTTTAAAGGCTATATTTCATCTTTTCAAGCATCATTTCAAAGACAATATTAGTCAAGAAAAGTCTCATGAAATACTTCCTGATTGTACAGGAATAACGTTAAGGTATTATTCTCAATAAATATATAATTTTTCTTCGTTTTCATGCCAACATTTGTAGTTAATTCACCAAGAAATAATGATGAAATCAACGTCGCGGAGATAAAATAGCCCCTACCCTCTTTTAATTTAATTTAATTTTTTCTTCAAAGTAACATAAGCGCAAGCACATCATCCGCGTTGCAATGGCCAGATACGCGAAGGGTATGTCTACGCAGGCACTCCCCTGTTGCGTATCATCTGTAGATACGCAAGATAAAATTTCTACGCAAGATAAAATTTAAATTTTTATCTGAAAGATAAAATGTCATCTCAGAATACCAATTTCATTTTAAGAGATAAAATAAAATATTTTAAAGATAAAATGACCTCAGAATACCACCCCAGATATTAAACTTTTTCGAAATGTGGTTTTCTTTTGAAAACCCAGATACGGCCCGCCAAGTGACTTTTTGGTATCCCCTTTTCAAATTGTTTTTGCTCACTCATGCGTGAATGAGAAATAAACTAATAAGTAATTTCAGATGAAAGAGGAGATTTTAAGCTTTAAAATGGTAGGTCATTTGTCTATTGCATTTGTGATTAAGTTATGATAAATCATCGATAAATCTCGGTTTCGTTTTTTCTGGGACGCACTGTATGACCCGCTAATCTTGAATTGAAGAGGAATAATATGATACTAGTACCATTTTATTCCTCTTCAATTCAAGATTCATGTTTAATCTTCCGGTATTAAAGCATGAAATGTCCAAAATGTTGAGCTATCTAACGTTTATTTATTTAGGCATATCATGAAATACCTTATCTTGTTTTTATAAGAATAAGACTAAATGTCCTTTAAACTTCAGTCATTAGACTGACCCGTCAATGCCTTAAAAATGCACCAACAAAAATAAGCTATGCGTCCAATATTGAAAGGAATTTGGAAGAAAATATTTTATTTATTTAGTTATTTATTTACAGATCTTTCAACAGGATGCCCAAATCAACATAAACATTTCTCTCCCTTGGGATCCTGCATATTAAAAAATAAGCCCCCCCGGCCCCTCAGTCTAGATTCCAAATGGGCTGGCACCGGCCCCTTCCATCGTGACCCCTTTAATTATGTTGTCATGTAGTCTTAATTCTTATAGACATAATTAATACGGGCCCAGATGAGTATCTAATGATCTCGGCCCGTATGGCTGATTTTGAAAGAAAAAAAAATCCAGAGAGGTTTATCTAAATTGAGGACTCAAAACTCGTATCCAGTTGTGGTGTGTCTGGACAGGTTGTATGTCCGGACGATCAATTTTAGAAAGTCATTTGGAAAAATTTACAAGCGAAGTTTCATCAATTTTTAGTGCAAAATGTTAGGAAATATCACAGAGAACAAAATATAAGATGATTACAACTATTGAATTCAATATTTTTAGTGTAATCCAAAGACAAAAAAGAAGGCTTCAAAAATATAAAGTGTCCGGACACCCGACCCCCCATCTACTACGCGGTACGGTGGGGCGCCGGTGTTAACGTTAACGCCATAGCAACAACACAAATGCATTTGTTGATGACGACGCGCGCGCCGATATGTAGCTTGCATCATTTCAATTTGACAACACCACTGCCGAACCTCAACGTTAACGGAACTGGAAGGCAAAGCTTCAAAGTTTGAAAAAGGAAAGCTTAAATTGACGAGTTGTAACAGACTTCCTTATTTTTCTACAAACGGTAAGGAATAATATATTATGTTAGTTATTTTAGACGAGATCTGTGGTAGATCTACCATACCGTATCGTAGGCAGTAAAAAGTCTAACTTTAGTTTAGCCTAGGGCCCGCTGTAGTAGGCTAGGGTCACTTTTTACTGCCTACGGCTACGGTAGGCCCTAGCTACTAGCCCTATGCATGTCGGTCTCGCGCGCCCGCGCTGCCGGGACGTTCATTCATTCACTCCGATCTGAGCTCCGAGAAGAAACGGTCGAGCGCGAGCGGCCTGCCCGCTGATTTTGTTTTTATTCCACAGAAAATGTCAGTTGGTAATATGGTTGGAACTATAGTGAGACCACCACATATCGACCACCTCTTTTGAAACCAACCACCTTGCGCGCATTAAAATTATTGCGTACCGGTATATTTTACAAACGATACGCGCGGGAGAGTAGGCGCAGTGTCCAGGCATAGGGGGGGGGAAACAGTAAGAATCGATTTTACGAGATCAAAGAAGCAACAAAATGTAAAAATTTAGTAGAATTAATCAAAATTGTATTGACCATACCCAAAGTTCCAAACCCCACTGAAAAACCAAGAAATCCATGGCATTACTCATTAGGAAACGGCTTTAGAAGAATAGAACAAATATCCGTCGTCAATCGTCGAATCATGTGCCGGAGCTCGCAGTGGATATGTCTGTAGTGCGACGATCATTTAGCATGGTGATTTGGAAGAGTCAAAATATTTCGCCACTGCGACAAGAATCGGCCGTAAACTTAGTGTATCGTGGGTGGTCGGTTTCAAAAGTAGGGTGCAAATGAGCAACTGTAAAATCGTCGCATAAGTTGTTCGCCAATAAAAACGCGAAAAGAATCAGAGTCGCCGATCGAAACATGGGAATCTGATCTGCTCAATTTTCTGCACAAAATGAGATGAAAACTAGGTAAATCTGATAAATATATTCGCAGATACGATGCTTAGAAAATTAGGTGGTCTATAAGTATAAGGGGTAGTTCCAACCATAGGCATAACCCTTATCGACCACCTAATTTTCTAAGCATCATATCTGCGAAAATATTTATCAGTTTTACCTAGGCTAGATTTCGTCTTATTTGTGCAGAAAATTGAGCAGATCAGATTTCCATGTTTCGATCGACTCCGATTCAATTCTCGTATATCGGCGAACAACAAATATGACGGTTTTACATAAATTTGCTCATTTGCACCCTTCTTTTGAAACCGACCACCCGCGATTTATGGCCGATTCTTGTCGCGGTGGCGAAATATTTTGACTCTTCCAAATCAGTTCTATGATTTCAACATGCTAATATTTGTCTCGCTACTTCCACTGCGAGCTCCGGCACATGATTCAACGATTGACGACAAATATTTGTTCTAAAGCCGTTTCCTATCGGAAACAGGGCGGGTTCGGGTCTAGTCAAAACAATTTTGATAAATTCTACTAAATTTTTACCCTTTTCCCCTTCTTTTTCTCTCGTAAAATCGATTCTTACCGTTCCTATGGACACTGCGCCTACTCTCACGTATCGTTTGTAATACGCAATAATTTTAATGCGCTCAAGGTGGTCGGTTTCAAAGAGGTGGTCGATATGTGGTGGTCTCACTGTACATGTATACTTGGCAGGATGGGGGTCGGGTGTCCTGACACTTTTGTCTTTATATTTTTGAAGCCTTCTTTTTTGTCTTTGGATTAGGCCTACACTAAATTATGAATTCAAATAGTTGTAATCATCTTCTATTTTGTTCTCTATAATTATTTCCTAGCATTTTGTATATGACACGCACAGAAAAATCAAGCCTGTCGGAAGTCGTGTGTTGTGGACGCCAGAAGTGGCATCGCAGCATGCACAAGCCTTTACAGTAGTTAGAAATTCACTGCCAAACGCGGTTCTTTGACTTTGTGTGAGGTTAGATCCGCCTAGATCTAGGTATAGTCTACTAATACTATCCTCACACTCGTGTGAGTGGACTTAGACTGATAAATCCGCTGTTATTGAGGAGTTTTTCAACATTTTCTGTGTTTTTTTTGTCCTCTTTCACAGACGGACACAGATAAATTTATAAAAAAATAAATTCATATTAATGCAATCAGACAGCTTACCACCTTTCTGAAAAATCACCATCAGCGCAGTTCTGCTGAGCATACGAACATGCCAGCTAATCCGCTGGCGTGTCCGTACGCTCAGCTGTAGCTGACGGCAGTCGAAGAAAAATCTGGCTAATCCTGATCTGTTTTTCTTCAAAATTTTCCATCATATTTTTAAATTTCTTTTTCCTGGTCAAAAGCAAAATTTAGGAGTAATCGAGGAGAGTGTGAACTCGCACCCTTTTTTCCGTAGACGCTGTAGAGTCTAGTTACGGCGTCGGTGGAGCTCCACCACTACGAGCCCAATGGCCGTAATCGGTCTACCATTGAGCAGCTTTCGATTGTCTGCGACTGCAACGTATTCCTAGTTTACCGGAAGTGGTGACACCGCTCGTTCAGTATCACGTTCGTACATTGATGAAAACAGTTTCGACTTAATCGACGTACCCGTACTGGGCCCGTACCAGACCACAGCATATACCAGCGTGAAAGCGAGCGGGCCGTGGGCCGATGCTCGGCCGGAGAGTCAGGCGCAGCATCACTCTACGAACCAGTGGGGCGACTGAGGGTGCAACACTTGCACTCTTGCGCAAAAAGCCGGAAAAACACAGTTGTTTGGAAATAGAACATCAATTACCTATCGGATATGTAGTGTCTGAAAACACGACACACTAAATGTAATGGAAAAGCTGGTAACAAGCAGTAATTTGAAGTTTACCAGCCCTGCTGAATCAACGAAACTCAAGTGTTGATGCGGCTTCGTTCATTTTTGCGAAGCATGGATGACGTCATCATGCACGAACAAGCGCTCGTTCGAGCACTATGACACCGAACGTCAAAACCCTCAAATACGAGTCACAGATTTGGGCAGTGAACAAGAAGGCTCGTCACAGAATACTTCGCGCATGTGCAGTGCTCCCAAAATCCCTTAATCTCGTACGTCCACATGGCTCGTCTCAGAAAACGAAAGGTCTCAACTGACTTTACTTAGACTACACACGATTCAGGGATTTTAATGAGAAAGGCTGCATTTTGAGGCTGTCTAATGAAATGCCGGAAATGCAGTAGGGCCTTGAGTACTAACGTTGGACCCTATTTTCCCGCATTTTTTAGTCAGATTTTTTTAATGAATACAGTCTAGCCTAATTTTGGTCTGTGTGTATAGAACTTCTTTCACTAGAAATAGCTCCAGATTGTATTAAATATGAATGAAAAAATATTGATCTCACTTTTCTCTTACAGTTCACTGCTCTTGCCAAAGAACCATCTTAAAATGGCTGCTGTTGCTCAACAACCAAAGGGAATATCCAGACCCAAAAAATGGTCAGATGAAGTAGAAGAGAACTACAGGTTTCAACTGGCTGGATACAGAGATGCTGTTGAATATTCCTCTATTAAAAAAGATGAGGTATGTTGGAACCAGGATTCTACATAACTTATATTTTTTTTAATGAATGTAACTGAAAATGTTTACTTTCACGGGATGTTATAATTATCAGTTGACATTTAAGGATGTGATGAGAAGTCCACTAATTGTTTGTCAAGGTGCACTGTGTGTTTTAAATAAGCTATGATGTGCAATGTCCAATTATTCTAGGCCAATACCATTGACATTTGCATCTGAATGATGCTGTGAAGGCATAACAAAATTATTTGTGTATAATATTGTCTAAAACACCTTACCAGGAAAAAAAGAAAAATATTGAAAATAAAAGGATACAGATAATGCATTATGAATCATGAATCAGTGAAAAAAAGGAATTATTGTGTATACGCATTAATTTGAATTTTAGTGAAAGAAAAGAAAGGAAGGTATTTTTTCATATCATCATTGCCACATACTCTGAGCAAATCAATATTGTAAACCATGATAGAAGAGTCTCTCCCCAATTGTTAATTTATTTCAGATGTTGAAATATGAAAAAAAAAAAATCATGGGGCCAGTGCCGCCAGTTAGGGAGTATATCATTTATCCATGCCTTTATTGGGATTTTATTTTTTCATTTTCAGCTTTTTGTGAAAACTACCTTTAGATAAAAGTATATATGAGCTTTTGTAATTTCAGCCTTTTTGTTATATTGTGGTCACTCTCTGTCCTGGTATTCACAAGGCATTTAATTGTGCCCCCCCCAAAAAAAAATGCCAACAAAAACAATACCAAATAAACACATAACAAAGTTAAAAACAAACATACAACCATGTTGTCCATATTGATCAACAAAAGAAGTCTGCACCAAAACCATTCCATGATTGGTGTCTTTGCATATTTTTACTAAGTAATAATTCGGTACTTTTATTGTTATCAAATTGTTTTATTTTCTCATTACAGCCCAACAGATGGCCAGAGACTGGTTATGTGAAGAAACTGCAGAGGAAAGATGGTCTTTTTTACTACTACAATAGGAGTAGGGAATGTCAAGATAAAGATGTACACAGGACCAAGATGTACACTTATTAGACATATTTAAGCCAGTCATTCTAAATATTATATGTATACTCATCTCTGGATACTTTTTAATTGTGTTCAAAGACACCATTACTATTCTTTAATCTATTGGTAATATTCAGTGTAATGTATTAATATTCTCATACTTTTATTTTACTTTTTTGTATTTGTTAAGGATATTGTCATTCATTCCATTAAATAGATATCCTCTTATTACCTCTGATATTTCATGTGCTGTACTTACAAGTATGTGTAGTAGTCTTTTTTTTTTAGAATGCAGCAGCACATACTTTATGTCAAACCACAAATGTACTAGTATGTCATTGTTAGTGAAACTCATGGCCATTGTAAATAATTACTCATTTTCATCTGTATATTGTAAATAAGAGTTGAAGTGAGTTGTATGTATTGTATGCATGGAAAAAAACCTGTCAGTCGGGACCAATTCAAATGATGGTGCAAGATAACCATTTGTTCTACTGTAAGTGCAGGTGTGAGAGTACTAGTTTTTTTTTCTGGGATACTAGTATCGCTTTGTATTCTTGATTCATACCAGAGTGCCTTGATATCTAGCTGGTACTAGAATGAATGTTTGAATTAGACTTTGGTATGAGCTTGGAGGTTAACCATTGCCCTAGTCTAAACTATAGATGAATCTATCGGTTTAAGCATGGATTTGTAAAGGCCATAAATTGGCATTGAAATAGTGATGTGAAACTGCTTTAAAATAGCCCGGTAGTGTGACATCATTCACCTTGAAAATATAGATAAGCATAAATTTGCAAGATCATCTGACATTTCCAGCAAATGGTTGCTGAATCAGCATCCCCTATTATTAAGTCTTATGATCCAGATGTTTTGTATGTGTTTTTTAATTAAATGATAATTGACTATTTTAAACTACAATGTACATGTAGAAAGGCTAAATCAATGTCAACTACTACAAAGATGTATGAATGACATCATGAGATGTAAAGTGAACAGATATTTGAATTTCTGTAGAAAAATGCAAAGGTCGAAGAGATTAAAGGGAATTGTGAATCTTCTGAGAAGATATAGATCATCACATGTTGCAGGAGTTTTTGTCTTCATGATTTTGCTTACAGTGTTAATCTCAGTTTATTTTGTATTTGTTTCAAACACATTTCCTCTGGGAAGAATGTGAATGTCTACTAGAGTTTTGAAAATTGTTAAATCAATAGGGGTACACACATTTTCTTTTTCACTAAAATTGGCAACAATTATATTTACATGCATCTCAATATTATACTAGTAGTATTCAGGGTAAAAAGAAAGTGTCTCCTTAAAAGAGACACCTCTCTATGGGTTACTAGTAATCAGATCTTTGTAATGCCATAAACATTAGAGGGCACAATTGACTATGATTTGAAGTTTGAATCATCCCAAATTAGGCGCAGGAACCAGGATGCAATTTAATTCACAGGAAGGGAATTGTATACACTATCCTGATTGCTGTTTCATTTAGAATTGCAGAAAGATACAGAAGATACCATAAATTTCATGTTATCGGTCATGGTATAGATTAGTCTGATAAATTGTATAGTGCACCCCTAATTTACATGTAGCTAGGATTGAAGCATTCATGATAGTTTGGCAGTGTATATAGATTAACCAAAGGGGGTTGATCTAGCACATTTTTGACAAAAATATTTGAGAGAGATTTGATTGAAATACTTCTGAGCTATGAATACATGTCTAGTAAGTTTTCATAAAAAAAAATATTATTTAAGTTCATTCACAAACTTTCTGTTGCAAGAAACAGCAATGTTATATTATGACTAGGGCATTGGGGTAATTACAGTTTGCCTTGAGATAATATTTTTTGGATTACAACAACTTTGCATACCGTACTGATTTTAAACTGAATATCTGTCATTTTAAAGTGAATGTGAAATAAAAAGACAAGTTCAAGTGAATAAGTTGTTTGTTATATCTTGGAAATGCTTTTTCATTTATACAATTTGGGTCTCATACCTTACACCCCTTCTTTCTTTTAAAGTTCATGTCCACCCCAGAAAAATGTTGATTTGAATCCACAGTGAGAAATCAATGAAGCATATCACAGAAAATTTAATTGAAATTGGATATAACATAAGAAAGTTGTTAAAGTTTTGCTTAGTTTTCACAAAACAATTACATGCACAACTCAGTGATAGGCAATGAGAGAGTCAATGATGTACATCACTGTATTGTTTTTATTGCTTGAATTAAATACAATGTTTCAATTTTACAGATTTGAAATTAGGACCATTTTGACTGAGCCATAGAATGTTATTATATGACATATTCAAATTATCCCCTCCTCACCCTGTGAAACAAAGTTTTATTAACTTTGTTTCACAGGGTGAGGAGGGGATAATTTGAATATTTATATAATAAAATACAAGAGAGGGGACATCAGTCCCCTCAAACTTTTTTTTACACCCAATTTTGATCAAATTTTCAGTGTTCTAATTGTTGGGTTTTCTCTTTTTATTCAAATCAATTTTTTGTTGGGGTGGACTTGTCTTTTGAATGTAACACCATATAACATATAATTGCTAGATGTCTGTGAAAATTGATTGATTTTATCATAAAACTATGAGTTCAGAAAACAAACGTTGATTCATAATATTTTCCGTAAGTTCTTTGTATATAACAAGTGGAACGCCTCTGGCAGTCTCGCCTGCATTACGCGATTCGATATAGCAGCAGTGCTGACTTTGAAAACAGCTATTAAATAATTATTCACAAAAGAATACTATGTCCATTGACCCAACTTGACCTTTGACCATGATCATGTGACCTAAGACATGTGCAAAACAATCATTCATACTTGATTACCCTTATGTCTATGTTTCATGAACTACATGTGTAGATCCATACACTTTCTAAGTTATGATGCAAATTCATCAAATACCCCAAACATGACCAAAGTTCATTGACCCTAAATGACCTTTGATTTTGGTCATGTGACCAGAAACAAGCAAGATATTCAGGGATACACGGTTAATCTTATGTCCCAAGTTTCATGAACTAGATCTATAAACTTTAAAGTTATGATAATTCCACCAATACCCCAACATTATCAAAGTTGGTTGACCCTAAATGACCTTTGATCTAGATCGTGTGACATGAAACTTGCACAAGATGTTCAGGGATACTTAATTGCTCTTACGTGTAAGTTTCATTAACTAGATCCATAAAATGTCAAAGTTATGATGACGATTCCACAAATACCCCCAACATAGTCAAAGTTCGTTGACCCGAAGTGACCTTTGACCTTGGTCATGTGACCTGAAACTCAGGCAGGATCCTCAGTGATACACTATCACCCTTATGTCCAAGTTTCATGAACTAGGTCCATATGTAGCTGTACATTAGGTTCATTTACATGACTGGAGTTACGTTGTTTTGTAAATTCTCAAATTTTATATAGGAAGTGCAATCAATTAATAACGTATCCATCTGTTGTACACTCGCAATCTCTCTTTATGACAATCTGTCTTTTTTTACTATCTCAATTCACCTCGTTGCTTTTCTCCTTCCTCTCTCCCTCTTTCCCTTCATTTCTCTCTCTTTGATTTTCGCTCAATTTCCCTCTCTTTCTAATTCCTATTGTAATTCTCTCTGTCCTTTGCTTTGAGTATAACATTTTTAATCAGGTTATCACGGGAAAGAAAACAAGTGGAATGCCTCTGGCCGTCTCACCTGCATCACGCGATTCAATATAGCAGCAGTGCTGATTTTGAAAACTACTATAACTCGCACAAGATGTTCAGTGATACTTGGTTACTCTTATTTCCACGTTTTATGAACTAGACCAATACACTTATAGAGATATGATGGCAATTCAACAAATACCCCCAACGTGGCCAAAGTTCTTTGACCTTACATGACCTTTGACCTTGATCATGTGACCTGAAACTCACACAGGATGTTCAGTGATACTTGATTACTCTTATGTCCAAGTTTTATGAACTAGACCAACACACTTTCAAATTTATGGCTGTAATTCAACAAATACCCCAATTTGGCCAAAGTTCATTGACCCTAAATGACCTTTGACCTTGATCATGTGACCTGAAACTTGCACAGGATGTTCAGTAATACTTGATTACTATTATGTCCAAGTTTCATGAATCAGATCCATAAACTTTCAAAGTTATGATGGTAATTCAACAGATACCCCCAATTCGGCCAAAGTTCATTGACCCTAAATGACCTTTGACCTTGGTCATGTGACGTGAAACTCATGCAAGATGTTCAGTGATACTTGATTAACCTTATGTATAAGTTTCATGAACTAGGTCCATATATTTTCTAAGTTATGATGACATTTCAAAAACTTAACCTTAGGTTAAGATTTTGATGTTGATTCCCCCAACATGGTCTAAGTTCATTGACCCTAAATGACCTTTGACCTTGGTCATGTGACATGAAACTCAGGCAGGATGTTCAGTAATACTTGATTAACCTTATGGCCAAGTTTCATGAACTAGGTCTATATACTTTCTAAGTTATGCTGTCATTTCAAAAACTTAACCTCAGGTTAAGATTTGGTGTTGACGCCGCCGCCGCCGCCGCCGCCGCCGCCGTCGGAAAAGCGGCGCCTATAGTCTCACTCTGCTATGCAGGTGAGACAAAAACGAGTCTTGCCATTCAGATGTGAATTTTTAATTAATCTGTACGATTTTTTATTTTTTATTTTTTTATTTTTTTTAAACAACATTTTACAACAAATGCATGTACTATCAGTATCAATTTATTATTTAATTTAATTTATATCGTGATATAAGTGTATTTAAGATGTAGAATTTGTGTAAATTCAGTTGTTCTTTGTTTGATATTGATTGTATTTTTCATGTAAATGATTGTAAAGGGTAATGCAATTCGGCTTTTCGGCCGCTATAGAAACCCTTGTTGAATTAAACCGTTTTAAATAAAAAATAAATATACTTTAGAAGATATGATGACATTTCAAAAACTAAACCTTGGTTAAGATTTCGATCTTGAATTCCCCAACATGGTCTAAGTTCATTGACCCTAAATGACCTTTGACCTTGGTCATGTGACCTGAAACTAAGGCAGGATGTTCAGTAATACTTGTCTGTACTTGATTACACTTATGTCGAAGTTTCATGAACTAGGTCCATATACTTTCTAAGTTATGATGACATTTCAAAACTTTAACCTTGGTTAAGATTTCAATGTTGACGCCGCCGTCGGAAAAGCGGCGCCTACAGTCTCGTTCTGCTATGCAGGCGAGACAAAAATGGTTTATTCGATATCTATTTATTTTGCCATAGATGATTCTGAATTTCAAGTTGATGTAACCTCCCCATTAAAATAGATATTCCAAGGCTAAAAAGGATTGTTGATTAAACACTAAATAGTTGGAGAATCCATCCCAAAAGAAAACTTTTATTAAAAAAAGAAGAACAACCAGAGAAGCACATAAGTATAAGTGAAAAATCAGGAAAACAACAAGTTATGATTTTGTTGTAAAATGTAATCACTATACATGTACCTATGGTATGAGGATTACAAATCAACCATTTATGTAAAGACAATGTGAAGTCAGATCGATACTTTTACATTATCTTTAATATAATCTCCCTAGGCCCCCATTCCACAGAACGGAGACCGTTGAAAGACCACTGAAAGACTTAAAATTGATGAGGTCTTACAGCGGTCTTCAAGATCACTGAAATTTGTCATCTCTGTGGAATGGCTCAGAAAGACCCCTCAAAGAACTCTGAAAGACTGATGGATATTTCTTGTCTTACTGGTCTTAGAGTAGTCTTACAGAGATCTTTCAATGGTCTTTCAGAGATCTTTTATGCAACAAGTGATCTTTCAGAATTCTTTCCATGGACTTTCAATGGTCTTTCAATGATCTTTCAATGATCTCTCAGGAGTCTTACAGTGATCTCCGCAAAAATCTTGAGAGACTGCCGAAAGATCATTGAAAGACTATTAAGACCTTTGAAAGTTCATCGAAAGACCACTGAAAGACCATTTTCTTGTAAGACCGTTGTAAGACTGTTTTGAACCGTTTCAAAAAGTTTCATTGTACGATCATTGAGAGACCTCTGTAAGATCGACCAAAATTCATGGTCTTTGAAAGGTCTTTCAGCGGTCTTGCTCTCTGTGGAATGGCCCCTTCCTGATTATTAATTGCATGTGTATTACAAGTGTGTTGAGAGTTGTCCTTGCTACTTGTCATAATCTACTTGCCAAATATGCACTTAATGTCAAATTGGCAATTTGGAGAGTAGATTTTACAGACTCTTATTCAACAAATTTTAAATTTTCAACATTCTGATATTCGCACAAATGATTTCACTACCAAGGTAGGATTTTCCAGTAAAAGGTTTGTTCAGTCATTGTGTGAGAACGTCTGTAACTAAGAAAGCTCTACAAAATTTATTACAAAGTTGGAGGGCTCAATTCCTTCATTCAGGAATCTTTCTAATCTTCTGGCAGCTAAAGCTACAGACCAGTCCAATTCTGAACTAGACAAACTGTGTCATAATTTGGTTGTTACATCTTTGGACAAAAATCTTTTGAAGAAGTATTATGTGATATCAAATGTAATTGTGCATGTAGACCATGACTGAACAAACTTCTGTATAGAAGCTAGGGTTTAAATAATGAAAATAAAACCATAAGTAAATTCATTACATGTTTATTAAAACAGTACGTTCGTTCGTACACAAAGATATAATCTCTTCTCATTCCCTAATGACGAACAACAAGTAGACAAAAAATGAGTGAAATAATTATGTACAATGTTCAACCTACATGTATCCTGCCATTGGTGGTTATTCAAGTCTCCATTATATTATATTAAATCATTTGCAACTTAATTAATCATATATACACATTATGAAAATGAAGTGTACTTAAATGTACTTGAAGTGGCACTTAATAAAGCATCATTTAATCCTATGTTGATTTTTATTTCATCTTTGAATAAAAAGAATAATTCAAAACACAGTTGGTGAACTAGTAACCTTAAGGTACCGGTATTCATCCTATTACTCAGTATCTCAAGCAGTTGGTCCTCTAGTTGCTTACCAACAAGATTTATGCTTTCTTTGCAGTCGATTACCACCATCATTACTCCCAAAACTTGCTGAAAATATATCAATTATATGGCACTCAAAAGTAAGGACACATTCATGCATTTCCAAATGTATTAATTTAAAGATACTGGCTGAACAAACTGGGCTACAAATCTTGATACATTATTGCAACAACTGGGAAAACACTGATCAAGTTAACAGATTTCAAAATATTTCAAGGGTATTTGATCTAACAAGTTGTCTTCACAAAATTGGTCTCTGCATACCACATTAAGTAAATGTTTCATAAAGTCAATGGCCTTCAACCCCCCCTGTCAAACTCAAACATACTATATGTCATGAAATTGTATACTAGTAGTAAATACATGTACCAATAACAACAACAATATATTGCAAAGTTATGTCTTAACATCAAGTACATATCAGGAAGTATATATTATATTAAAAACTTTATGATGAAAATTAAGAAGCACGTCCTGTCAGAATGGTCATGAGGTCATTTAATAGAATACAAAGACAAAGCAAGGTTTATAACTACCCTGTACAGTCCTCAATAAAAGTAACCTTACCTAAGTCTGATTTCCTGGGATCACATAAATGTGTCTATGAAGTAAATATTGACTTATTTAAGAGGAAAGCAACAGGTTTAGCATAATCTGAAGTGATTTACAAAGTTACCAAATTGAAATTAATGCTTTGCCAGGCAGGTCCATACACAAAATAACTGACATTATGACATGTAAAAATAAATTGTCAAGTTACAAGCATATTAGAAAAACAGAAATATTTTGAACAAATATACTTTCCAACGACTTTCTGGAACAGATACTTTCCACATTTCTCGCTTCTGTAAAAAGTATTTGTACAATTTTCAAACCCACATGAATGCTGTCCATAATATACGTGTATTAAAACAAAAGATACATAGATCCTCGACAGGTGATTAATGCACATTATATGGCATTCAGAGAAAACAGCTGTAGCACGCCAACACATGATGCCTATTGCACACTCGAGCAAGAGAGCCGGCAGTGCAATAGGATACCAAAATCAAAGAGCGTGCGTACCATGGCCTGCACCTACAAAAACTGCATAATCGTACCCGCATTAACTGTACTACATACACCACACGCATATAAAATTAGCAAAATAAAATGCTTGGGGTAGGCTATATTTCTACTAGATTTACTTCTAGTCTATTGGCCAAAATTGAGCAAAATAGGTATTTTGATATTTCGATTTTGATATAATCAACCAAAAAATAGTTTGAGGTAAAATACCTGAATTGCAAAATTAATATGAACTATAAATGTTTTGAAAATGTAAGTAATTTAATAAGAATTACTATTCATCAATTAAATATATAATAGTTTTGACAAACTACATCATGTTGAATTCTACAATGATATTTGTTGCCTTTTCAAGGTTGGTGTTTTATAATATATTATGAAACCAATAATATTAACTTTGGATATATGAGTAATATTGATTTTGATTCAATAATATATATCACATCCCTTCACATAAGAGCAGACTTGCATTATTAATCATAATTAATCAATAATACATCATACTGACAACAAAATACCTGCGCTTGGAATGGGTTAAATATAAACCTTTATTGAAAAGACTTTATGGCACGTATTGTTAAAGCAGATCCTCTACTTTTAATCTGAGGCTATGATGGGTCGATAGATGAGTTCCTTCATAATCTCATTGCTACCACCATAAATGGCACCAACTCTCGCATCACAGTAAGCTCTGGCAATCGCATACTCCCACATATAACCCCATCCACCATGAAGCTGAAGGCATTCTGTTGATACTTTGTTAATGACATCTGAACCCCTGGCAACAACAAAGAAATTAAATAAATTGATGATTTATTCATTTCCAAGGCAACAAATTCGTCTTCTAAATTGGTGAGAAAACTTATGAAATCGTTCCTTTAAAATTTACTTTTCTTTGTATTTCTGCCTTTTGAACAGCATTTAGATGTTTAGACTCAGCCCTACTATTAACAAGGTCTGGGTTGGATTTCTTTCCATCTTTCGTTCTTTTAGTTTACTTGTTTCAAGGTCTGTGGCCATAGATCATACGTAACTATTGAAAGACAATATAATCTTTCGGCTTCTCCACACTTTCTAAATTACCTTTTCCATGTTCTTTGAATTGTAAATTTATATAAGGGGGGGGGGGTGGCTAATACAGATTAAAATGAGAATTTTTATTAAGTAACAAGTGGAAGTATGATGGCTCAATATGGTAAATAAGTTAAAACCCAATGCCCTGAAGACATCCGTCTTCTTTGCTGAGCCCCTCCCCCCCCACCAAAAAAAAAGGAATTCAACCAATCAATCCCTTGATTTCTCATGATTAGCATACAAATGCTTTAAAGCCTGTCTAAATCTTTGAGAAATGTTTGATTCAAATTATTATTTTCAAACCTTTCAGAAGTGTAGTCACTCTTCATTGATTGGTTCTTTATTCAGATGTTGATTTTTCTGAATATCCAATTTAGTGCACTCTGTCATTAATTTATCAAGATTTTCTTAAACAAACTAGGTCTTGTTAACACTTTTCTTGCAAATTTAGTAGAGCATAACATGAATCTGAAGATAAAAGCCTGAAATTTGCATACTATTCCTTGAGAGAGTAGTTTTTATCTCATTTCTAAAAAGATAGAAAAAGTAAAATTGTGGTGACCTGACTTCTCCAATTTAGGTATTTCAGTTTATAGTCAGGCAGCATATGTCATCTACCTCGACAAATTGGCTAAGTCTGATTTTTCATTTTTATGTGATTGGTGACATCACAAGGAACAACTTTCAACTTGGTGACAAATTTCTAATGGTCATCTTGACCATGTTAGGAGTCAAAATGGGGTCAACAGGGGTCAATTTTTGAAGTTGCCCCAATTATGTCGAGTGACACATCATATTGTTTGTTTTGTTATACTGAATAAGAGGCAACAACGTGCAGGCATGCTTATTGTAACTAGTCATGGATGTCCATTATGCTGATGTGATATATTCTGACCATTACCCGATCTCTGGAGCCAAGAAGGACTACAAATAACATGGCTTGTACTATTTTATCAAGTGTCTTTTTTTTCCAAGAGCATACAACATGAAACTAAACTTAACCCTCAATCTCCCGGGGTATTTTGATTCTTGTCATTCCCGGGGGGGGGGGGGGGGGGGGCCCTTAAGATCTCAGCCGTTGATTGCGCGATCACAACGAAAATTTGCATGATGGTAGAGAATGACGTAATTTACGCAGTTGCATTGGTAAATTTCACTGAATTCATACATTGTTATTTTATATGAATTAATTATGCTAATTCATTCATGAAATCATACTTTTTGCTCTGATTCACTAAATAAAGCTCCTAGAATGCTATTTTTTGGTGAAAATATTCTTTATAGCATTCCTAACAATTGTGAATGAAAAAAATTCTGGTACCAAGACCAATTTCTAATGTATTTTATAGTTTTTTTAATTTCTTATGTATTTCTCTGTTTTTTTACTTTTTGTTTTTTATTGTTTTTTCGATGGAAATCCTTCCAGATTTAATTCTGATCATAAACAAGGCAAAATTAATTAAGTTTAATCAGTAAAAGTAGAAATAATGATACATTTATGAATTCTGGCCAAATACACAATTTGCATTGGATTCGTACATGAAATCACGTTTATGAGCAATTTTGGGTCTGACATGCACTTACATAATGTTGCGTAATGTCGTAACCGCGTACCCGGGCGTCACAAATTTGGTCTCAAAATTTGCGCGAGACTTGAAAGTAAAAAGTCCGTGAGCGGCGAGGTTAAAAAATTTTGCGCAGCAGATATATCGCGAAAATTGTTGAGGGGGGGCCATTATGCCCCCCCGGGAGAATTAGGGTTAATACCAGTTCTCACGATAGTGATGTGCATAGATGCAGATTTTGTTTTTGTTCTTTTGTCGTTCTTGTTTTTTTCCTACTTGCTGAACTACCTGGATGTTGCTCGAAAGAATAATCAAATATGTCATTGAAGTAAACCACGGCCATACCGCAGCGGGGGGGGGGGGGGGGGGGGGCAGCTGCAACCAGAAATTGTGAAGACTTGCATTTTTACTGAAAATTAATATAATTTACCAGAAGTATGCACGGAATCCTTAAATTTCACGTTGCAAAATGCAAAAGGGCCCCAATGATAAGCTCAAAACAGCACATGCACCAGAAATGTCCCCAGAGATCGAGTAATGGTCAGAATTATCACATTAGCCTAATGGACACCCATGACTACTATGAGCATGCCTGCAAGATGTTGCCTCTTTGTCAGAAATTATATAACCGTCACACATTAGAATTAATTAAGGAGCAATTGGAGCCCAACTTATCATATCATCATCAATCCTAACCTCATTCTCTTATTCGTAAGTTAATCCAAATAAGATGTTAGGCATCTTTCTTAGGAGCTGGGAGCACTGATCACTCGATGCGTTCACTCTGTTAACATAGTATTACACATATACCCCAATAAATTACAATAATTTCTGTTGATTAAAATATTCTGTACAAAGCAAATGGATGAAATGTTTCTTTACATATCAAAGACTAGTAAATTGAAAATGAATTGAAATTAAATTGAATTCCTAAATCAAGAAACTCTGAAAAAGCTGGTTGCACTTATTACATCATGAAGTTGATAAGATTTTAAGGGCATTTAGGGTTTGTCAAGTCGTTTCAAGGTATTCCTGCAATACCATGATACCACACTGAATGTATTCGACGTCTATCTCTGTTTATCTATTTTGTTCATAAATAAGGACATTTGACCCCTTTATATATACTGTCTTCTTAGATAGATACTTTTCAAAATAAAGAACCCTGAAAAATAAGACTTCTAAAATTCTAACCGCTTTTAGTGTATTTTGGCTTCCAATGAAAGTTTGTTGACCTTTGACCTTTCCCTGACCTTGTCTTGACCCTTCATATCTTCTGGATAAGGACTTCTGATGATGGACTTACCAAAATCAAAAATAACAAAGTACACACATGCATAAAAACACGGAAAATGAGTTTTCTTAACACCTTCAGTGTAATTTGCCATTTATCGAAAGTTTGTTGACCTTTTGACATTTTCGGTCATATCTTTTTAACGGGAGGTCAAGAGTGTATGGTTGTGTACACTTTCTTGTTCAGTATAACAAAAAAAACAATATGATGTCACTAGAAATAATTGGGGCAATTTTAAAAATTGACCCCTATTGACCCCATTTTGACTCCGAACATGGTCAAGATGACCATTAGAAATTTGTCACCAAGTTGAAAGTTGTTCCTTGTGATGTCACCAATCACATAAAAGTGAAAAATCAGACTTAGCCAATAATTAGCCGGTAAATCATGACATATGCTGCCTGACTATTAAATTTTACACCTATCACACAAAATGTTTTTCATAACATTCACTCTCTTTCATTTTATCTGGCAATAAAGTCAAAGTTTGATATGAATAATCCTTAGGATTTAATAGCTGTAAAACTAATATTGACTACCACTTGAAAGTGGACAAAAAAGAGCACATTTAAAAGCAATAATCTTTGAGGTCTTACCAGTACTTTGACATAGATGCAGTAAACGTGTCTAGTTTGCCTTCTGCAGCCAGTCTGAGGCAATCATCTTGGAAGCTCCTTCCAATGCAGATCAATGTCTTCAGCTCAGCTAGCTTATGTTGGATTGTCTTTGGATGAAATAAAAATGAATAAAAAAAATTCAAATATTCTTTCAATACAGATCAATATCTTCAGGGTGTTTCATAAAGCAGAATAACTTCTAAATTGCAAATGAATAAGATCATTGATCATTTCTACATAACACATGGACATGTATATCATTACTGCTAGGGAACAGAGATCCATCTGCATGACATAATGTCATGATTGTTTTGTTTATTACTCAGCAATTACTCACTTTCTATTGAAACCATTTGGCACATGAAGTTTATAATATCTCTTTTGTGGTACGTTTTTTTCCAGATTCTGTTTGAATTCATGTTATGATCGTTACCACAACTGGAACTCAATGTTTAGTCATGCATAACTGCATGGCAAAACTTTAAGAAACAGCCCCAAAAATCATATCTATAAATGATAAATAAATAAATACAATGAAAATGCAAAGTACAAAAGGAACTCACCTGGATGTTAGCAAGTGTTTTCCCAAATGCTTTACGTTGCCTGACATAGTTCCTGGTCTCCTCAAACATGAACTCTGTGTGTGCCTGACAACCAACTCCAATAATAAGCCTCTCTCTAGGAAGTTGATTCATCAGCATATAAAAACCTTGGTTCTCTGGACCTAACAAAGCACTGGCTGGAAGGCGTACATCCTCGAAGAAAAGCTCACAAGTATCCTTTATTAAATAGAGAATAAAATCCAAAGTCATTACAGATTCATTTCATTTCAGTGTGGGTGTTCTTAGATACCAGCTTTTGAAATATATTTAAGTGTAGTTTCTTATGGAAAAATGGAGCAATCACTTCAAACGTCATTGATAATAATTCTTAACACATGAGCCCATTGATTGTTAAATCCACATCATTCACTTATACATAAAAAAGATGGAACTTGGATTTTGATAAAGAGGGGGAGCAAATATGAAATTTGATACTTCAGGGGGCACAGATTACATTTTTCTTACATTTCAAATATTAATGTTTATGTTCAATGGACAATTCTAAAAACACAGATGCTCGTCCACCCCTTGCGTCCCGCCTGGATCTGCCACAGTGAAATATCCTCATTCTTATTCAGCTTTATCCATAGCCTTATTCTGTAAGTGTAACTAGTCTTGGAAAAGCAAATATATTTTATTCGATCAAACAAATTTTGATGAATGGCTTAAACGTCCAGCAAATAACATGAGAAGAGAAAAAAATTCTACATATATCGTGCTCATTTTTACCTGTCGATGGATATGTCATACTGCACCTTTGTCTTTGCATTGGGCAACTTCCACTCCCTGGGGAACATCTATTGTTAATCTACATTAAATCATATCAATGACTAGTAACATGAATACAGTGGGTATGAGGCCAGACCTCATTATCCACTGATCCATAAGAATATCCATCTCTAAAAAATAAAGAATTAATTGAATTAAAGAGTGTTTAGAGATTTGTACTCACCACAGCCTTCTGTCCAACCTTTTCCAGTGGTTTACCCTTGGTAAACCCTGGCATACCAGCTTCTACCAAGAAAAGACTGATGCCATGAGCTTTCTTCTGAGCATTAAGATCTGTGATGGCTACAACAATCACCACATCAGAAAGGTAACCGTTTGTGATGAATACCTGATATGGTAGAAAATAGCAAGAGTGGCTATTCAAGAGTTATAAGAACAAGAAGTGATTACTATATATGTTACATGTCACATAGTCGCACTGTTTAGCTTTCATTTTTTGCTCCCACATGGTCATTAGAAAACCCCACAGAAATAAAATCTACAGGAAATCAGGGTGAAGCTGAATAATAATGATGCCACCGTATCGTAGTTGTCGCCATCAGAAAAGTGATGCCTAAGTCTCACGTCAGCTATGCAGGCAAGACAAAAATAGTTTGTTTGTATCATTTTGGTCTACTTAATTTTTTTTTTTACAATTCTGATCCTATATTTTTCACTTTAAAGTCACTCGAGTGAGGGAAAAATTACATTTTTTTATTAGTCTTATTAAAAGCTGGTCAGAAAGTGTCCGAGTCTGACATATATTCGATTGGCACAATATACTGCCTCCTTAATTTGATGATATATCATCATGCAGCTGAGTTAATTTAGCCGTAATCTCTGAATGAAATTCCTTTCTGAGCATATTAGTCCACTCCTTACGGATTTAAGGGTTTATTAGTAAACACACATGTACATTCATGGATTTGTAGATTTAGGAAGACTTTTTTTTATTTACCTTGCTCCCATTCAGAATGTAATCATCTCCATCTTTCTTGGCTGAAGTCTTGATACCTTGTAGATCACTAAAAAAAATTAATCAAAGTAAATTAAGTAATGACACCTTATAAAGACTACTCAAGGGAGACAAGAAGTATGTTTATAGGCATGGTCTTTATAGATAGGTTTCTTTAACTACTCTCCAGTGAATAGAAAAACATAAATAAATATTGGTATTGATGAATGGTCACATTATGAACCATGGCAGTAATGATAAATTTGATTTGTTTTTGTATGATTGAATGTGTAACAAGAATAAAAATAAAACAAATAGATAACATAAAATTATCACAAAAGTGTTAAAAAGATGTGAAAAAAAGATGTAAAAAGTGTGACAACTTATAGGCCTATGTATATAATGCATCACTGCATTGGTCATACCATGCTCAAAGGACATACACTTATTCATCAATGGGATTACGCATTGAATAACAGGTGCAAGTTGGCATGTAAACATGGCTATAATTCTTTATGAAACAACCTCCAGGTATTTATATATTGGTCTCCAATATGCAATATTGGATTTAATTTAATACTTACCGGTAACTACTGAATTATTGTAATGTACAATTCTATCATTTATATGTTTTTCTTTCTTGTTAAATGTTATACTGTATTATATTTTGTGAGACGTGAAAACAAGCCACACTCAAAATGAAACTGAATACCGATAAAAGTTCTCATAAGTTTATTTCAAAGAACAAGTGGAATGCCTCTGGCGGTCTCACCTGCATCATGCGATTCAATATAGCAGCAGTGCTGACTTTGAAAACTACTATAAAATAATTATTCACAAAAAACACTATTCATATATTGATACAATACTACGTTCATTGATATTTGACCTTGATCATGTGACCTAAAACTTGTCAGTGATACTTGATTACCCCTATATCCACATTTTATACACTATATCTATAGACTTTGAAAGTTATGACAGCAATCTAATAATTACCTCTAAAATGGCCAAAGTTCAATAATCTTAAATGAGCTTTGACTTTCGTCATGTGACCTGAAACTCGCAAGAGATTTTCAGTTATACTTGATGACTCTTATGTCCAAGTTTCATGAATCAGATCCATAAACTTTCGAAGTTATGATGGTAATTCAACAGATATCCCCATTATGGCCAAAGTTCATTGACCTTTGACGTTGGTCATGTGACCTGAAATTCGCACAGGATTTTTAGTGATACTTGATTACTCTTATGTCCAAGTTTTATGAACTAGACCAATAACCTTTCAAAGTTATGATGGTAATTCAACAAATACCCCCAACTTGGCCAAAGTTCATTGACCCTAAATGACCTTTGACCTTTAATAATGTGACCAGAAACTTGCACAGAATGTTTAGTGATACTTGATTACTATTGTGTCCAAGTTTCATGAATCAGATCCATAAACTTTCAAAGTTATGATGGTAATTCAACAGATACATGTACCCCCAATTTGGCCAAAGTTCATTGACCCTAAATGACCTTTGACCGTGATCATGTGACATGAAACTCAAGCAGGATGTTCAGTAATACTTGATTAACCTTATGGCCAAGTTTCATGAACTAGGTCCATATACTTTCTAAGTTATGCTGTCATTTCAAAAACTTAACCTTAGGTTAAGATTTGGTGTTGACGCCGCCGCCGTCGGAAAAGCGGCGCCTATAGTCTCATTCTGCTTCGCAGGTGAGACAAAAATGTTAATTAATGCATTGCAACAAGAACCTGAAATAAGTAAACAATGAAAATCGCAAACTCAAGTATCAGTTTGAAAATTAAATTTTTATTTGTTGAATTTCTTAACATTACATGCAGAGTGCAGACGATGTAGATTACTTCTTCACTGCTTCATTATGAGTTCATCCAAGTAAAATCCTTCCTTACAACTGTATGAACACTATGATTATCTCAACCATCCGCAATAATCATTACATGAATGTTAAATCGATGACTTATGTGACCTTCCATTTGTATTATTGGGCGATTCCACACTAGAACTTCAAAAATATCATAAATTTAAACATGCTTTCAATAAGTCATAAGTAGTGTAATATTTTACTATGATACCTAAATTTTATGAAAATTATGAGTTTTAACCAAAAGTGAAGTCAGATATAGTTTTTTTTGGGGGGAACAATGGAATTTTCAATTTTCAATAACTTTGCTAATTAAATAGTCAAATACAAACACTGCCTGAAACAATTATTGGCAAAGCATGAGAAGATTGAAAATATTGCAGGTCAATGGAATAATATATCATTGATGGTTCCAAATAATGTCTACAACATTTTCATGATCCATAATAGGGGCAACCCTGATTTTTCCGAACCTATTTTTGGCAATGACCCGTACGACACATGAAAATGCAAAAGTTTTTCCTACAATTTTATTTTTGATGATGCAATTTCATAATATCAGTTTCTCTTTCTTTGACCCATGGGTGATCGATTTATCCCATAAAGATCTAATTACTGCCCTTCATTTTTCAATAATTGTCCTATTAAAAGTTGTCCCGTACGACACACACTGTGTCATACGGGACATGTCCCGTACGACACACAATATATAATGCATTTAATTGCAAGATTTGGATTCAGAAACTATAAGTAGTAGGCCTATTTTAATTCAAGTAATTGATTTGACATAAAGTGAACTGAAAAAATACTTATTTTTATCTCCATAGAACATGAAATAGGTGATTCTAACCATTTTAATTGATTTCATGTGGGTGTATTCTTTTGTGAATCCCTTCAACTAAACTGGTGATTTTCACTCTTCAGAGCAGGTTTATTTCTTTGTCACTGAGCATGAAAAGAATACCTTTATAATTGATTCACCCTAACCTGGAAGATGACTTCCTCTTGCATGCTAATTAGGAATTATTATAAGATGTAAAAACAAAATTACATATCAATCAACTATTTGGACTTCCCTGGATGATCACAATTTTTTAAATACAGTATTGAAACTCCTTACTTTTTTCAAGTTGTAAAAAAGAAATCTGGAAAATAAGACAAACCATATGGTTTCATGAAATGCAGAAAGGTTTGAAAAAGTAGAACCGCATTTCTTTAGAAAAACAATATTTTGTGGAATTACAAGTGAAAGTTGTGACATATATCATGTATATATACATTTTATATGAAAAATTATAAAATTTTAGCCCCATAATTTACACAAACAGTTTCATTCATTCATTGTTTAAATAGTGTATTGGAAATCATCAATTAATTCACTAAAATATAACTTCACACAAAACCTCAGGTTTTTCAGCTCGTAAAAATGCTGTGAATCCTTGTACATTTCCCATCATGAAAAAATAATGATAACATATTGCTCCCGATTGTATATATTGAGGTTACTTAATTATATTGTCCTGAATGACTACTTATTAAAAGACTTTTCATTAAAAAGGAAGAATTTAGGGGCAATGTTCCCCTTCTGATTGATAAAAAGTTCATTGTTTTATTCAGGCTGCCCAGTACAACACGCAAGTGCCTGTACAACACACAAGTGTCCCGTACGACACACAAGTGTCCCGTACGACACAGAAGTGTCCCGTATGACACAGAAGTGTCCTGTACGACACACAAGTGTCCCGTACGACACATTATTTTGTTTATGATATATTGACAGAAATATTAAGCCAATAGCAGTTTCTAACATAATGAATGTCTTTAGTTTGATAGGATTATCATTATCATCAGCCAAATAAAGTGATTGAAGAAGTCAAAGAGACATAAAGTAAGAAAGTTTGGCTTCAATTTAGAGATGTCCCGTACGACACATTTTGAGTGTCCCGTACGCCACAATGTTCTCGAAAATTGTAATTTGCTTTATTTATTCATGAATGTTTATTTTGCTTTCTTTCATAGATGTGTTTATTCTTGGGTAATTGAATATCAATTTGAGTTCAGTTTCTATGAAAATTATCTGTCCAACTCACAGACTTTAGAGTACAAACTTGAGGTTTCGAAAAAAACACTTTTTCTGCGTCCGTACGACACATTACTATTTTAAATCTGTATTATACAGGATGTGAATTCAAGTCATTTTAAGACTTGGTTTTTCTAACACTCTGGTAGTACTTGATGATCCCCTTTAGTTACTGGAATATTTTTTGTTTTTCTTGTCAAAAAACTGTCAAATGTTCTCTAAATGTCCCGTACGACACGTATGGAATCACCCTAATGGACTTTATTCTAATTCCTACAGTAAACACATGAGTGCTCTGTTTTTCTGACATTATGAATTATAAAATCAGGCATACACACTATAATCATACTTGTTGGCTCTTGTCCATGACAAATACGCTCTCAGCTTCAAAACCATGATTTCAGTAGCATAAGGCAGCTTTTCTTTTATCTTTGATATTAGTTTAACACTACAGATACCATTTCTAGTATAGTTATTCTGTTTTTTTTTTTAAAGAATCCTCATCTATGAAGATTTTGTGAATTTTGTTTATTTTGCAATTTTTGTCTTATCCCCACCCCCCCCCCCTTCAAGATATTTTTCTCTCTTCACACACACACAAAACACTTTTAAAAATCAAACATGGTAATAAGTACAACAAAGAGTTCTATTTTTACACCCTTTCTCTAGTCTTCCTACACACTATGAATTAAGCACCAGAAAATCATATTATTTGAATATGAATACATTGGGATACACAGGGACATGTGATACCTTTTAAAGTAAAATGGTACTTCATAATTGATTCACTTATGTATCAAAAATGACATAACAGTATATATGATTAGGTTATATAATGCCTCTAGTCAAATGTTAATTCACAATTCACTCACATATCAGACATTGCAATATTTGATTATGATTACACTAGGCTAGATTATGCTGATTCATGTCATAAATTGACAGCTTATTATCTTATAGTAATAATATTTGTGAGTAGGAGATAGGGAGCATTGGAATGTTGATATATACATGAATGATATTTACCTTCCAGCTGCAGGTTCAGTCATTGCCAAGGCACCCACTTTAGTTCCAGCTGTCATTGCAGGTATGAACTTTTCAATCTGTTCTGGGGTACCATACTGACTTATGTAGGGCATGACAATGTCACTATGCATGGGGAAGGCTGTACCAGCTGAATTCACATAAGCTCTATTTGTTACAAAGTGAAAAATATCATCATCTAAATTCACTTAATGTTTGTTACAGGAAGAACAAGAAATAGAAGGGGCATATCACCTCATTTTTAGTTTTTGGCATCCCTCCCAGTATTGCATGGATAAGTCAAGCTTAGGTTTTATAATTAAAGAATATTATGTTTATATCATATGGGCTATTCCACGGTTACCCACGTTACATTTGGAGACACCTTGACTCATACTTGGAGCTGTAACTCCATTATTATTGATAGGAACTAATCATCTCTTTATCACAACATAGCACGCAGTCTGACTATCCTTTGTATAAAAACAAAACTTGGGAAATTTCATTATGCTCCTGGCAAATCTTTGAAATGTGTCGGTTACTCATGTTACATGATTTGGACATGCATAAAATGAAAAGTGGACATAAGTGAAAAGGGTCCTCATACAAGGCTTTTATGAAAGTTGTTTATATCCATTTCAAAGAAGTATATTACTAGGGAGACAAATTTGTATATAATTAAAAAAATAAAGAACACATGGTTTTTACTAGGGGTGCAGATAAAGTGGTTACTCACGTTACAGTTCAGATGGGCTATACAGTACAAAGACACATTGAGCTCATGTCCACCAACCTATGGAATTCCCCATATACACATAACATTTCTTACTAAAAATTAATTCAGTCTGATTTTATAAACAGATTTAGGTAATTGTGGTCAACTGCTCATATTATGTACATATTACACTTGACATATCTACCTCAACCTTGACATATTGATACAAAATCTGGTTATAGGTTATTGCGATCACATTATGTGCATACAATTAAACCTTATCAATAGATAAAGATGTCAACAAAATATACACTTTTTCTTTCAATTTTCCAACAGGTTGACGATTTTGCAACAGGATATAAATCTTAGATCTGAATGAAAAAAAAATGTCATAATGATTTTGGCTTTAGTTTGAAGTACTTCTGAATCTCAACATCTAAACAACAACTTTATCATGATTATCAACCTCCAAGTTCTTTGTGTCTTTACATTTTGCGCACAGGGGGGGGGGGGGCAAAGCCGCCATGTGCACCCCCTTTGAGAGGCACAATTAAAATTTGTAATGTAAAAGTGCCGTTAAAACCAATGTGTGCCCCCCCCCCTTTTGAAAGTGAAGACCTCTTTTTTTTTATTTGTCAAATTTTTTCGTGGATGAAATGTCCTTATTTTTTTGTTGAAAACCTTTTATTCTTTGCTTGTCAAATTTTTCCTCGGGAAAATGTGCCCCCCCCTTTGGAAAATCCTGGATCCGCCCCTGATTCTGCCTATGTATGTTCTTTCTCTTCAGTCTAATTGAAGCACTTTAAATAGCTCTGTGAGAAATGAATCACATAAAATAAATTGCAAAACAAGACTTTCCATAAAAAAATGATATTAGGTGTTCACATCAAGAAAATAGGTCTACAAAATACAATACGAGGCAACTCAGGCAAGTTACACACTGAATGTTGAAAGGCTATACTCACTGTTCCTCCCAAACTATGGAAGTCATTAACAGGTCTCCTCCAATTCCTCCTTGAGACTCTGGGATGTCAACACCAAGCAATCCAGCTGAACCCATAGCTTCCCATAACTCTTTATCCACCACCCTCTGTTTCTCATACCTATATATTCAAAAAAATATATTTTCAATACTGTAGTGAGAATATCAAGGTATTGGTTTTTTTGTGTTTTATGTACAAATACATACATCCCATTTTAAGTAGCATGCTGATCGTAACTCAAATACCTCCCGGAAATACCTACAACACAGATTTTGCTTTCATCAAACTTTCCCTGAAGTGTATCTTAAAAATTTAAAACAAGGATAATTTGAATTTCATATATGTGATTTAACAGATTTTGAGCTATGTCACTTTCAAGCTAATTTTTTTTTGGTGATACTAATGCTACTGGTCATTCTGAGAATCTAGCAATTGTAATAGGCAACCCTAATATACTTATGATCATTTATTGCATTTTGAAGAGGGTAAAGTGTTTTTTTTTCACCTGTCCTGATTTGGGGCTACCTCCTCTTGGAAGAATCTCCTGACACTGGTTCTAAACATATCATGTTCCTCACTGAAGATAGGCCTCGTTCCAATATCCATCATGGTCTCTGCTTGGCCAATCAAAGGCCTGTTACTGTTATATGTGCTGGTACTGAGAAAATTGAAGAGGAAAATAAGATAACCAACTTACTACTGAGTACTGCTGAGAGAAGTCTGAAAACTTGATTAATCAGAAAGATAAATCTTTCATATATTTTAGCACTACATTACTGGCCTGCAGTAGTACCTTAAATCATTAGTTTCTGGGTTTGTTTTGTCAGTATAATTAGACATCTATAGAGATATTAATGAATTCAGAATATAATTATAGCCTGAAGTGGAGGAGTAAAACTTCACTATTTTACAACAAGTACAAAGGTATAAAGAGTCAGATCTATAAAATCAATTAAAATCATTTACTTTTGAAAATAGCCCTCTCTGACACTTCATTTGAAAAAAAATCAATATTTTACATAAAATTATAAAATGTTTTTCCTTTTAAATTTTAATGTTTTAGACACCGTAATTGATTGCAAATGCAATTGTCTGCTAAAGTCAGCTCCATTACAGCCGACGAAAAAAACAGTGCAGTGGTGAGTGGATCCTTGTCTTCTAAATCCCTTTTTTAAGAATTATTCCAAAAAGTAATTATTAAAAAAAAATCACCAAACTAAAAAGAATTAAGTTAGACGTTCACTGTTTCAGCCATTTATTTAGATTATTTTAGGGCTGGATTCATGATAGGAAACGCAGAAAATTTGGGATAAAGCCGTTTCATTTCATCCCATCCTGTACTGTGTGCACATGATATATAGGCACAATCCCTGGCTCCGTGTTTTAGATTTTTTACTTTCTAGGAACCTCCTGCATCCTGGCTTGGAATTATTGGCCAAAATTCACAAAGTGGTTTTTAAAACCATGGCATCCGTTGAACCTATGGTTTATTAACTTTACTCGTCTTTAGGCCTAGATCTCTACAGATTTCCTGTATAAATTATGTTTATTCACTGCGTATATCTAGACCCTATATTAAAAAAAATCCAATGCTGATGTGCGCTTTTCGCACAGTGCGGCAAATTGACGCCTGTTGCCGTGGTTATTCAAATTTTATTCATGAGTCCACGGTTTTTAATTAATGAGTCCACTCTTCAAACAGTGGACTCAGTTATGCCATGATTGTCAATGAATAAAATAGACTAGCAACAAGCAACAATTTCATTTGGCGCACTGTGACAAACCCGTGCATCACTCAGCATTGGACATTTTTTAATATACGCGGTAAATAAGCGCAATATATACAGGAAATCTGCATAAACCATGGCCTGGGTTCAACCGATGGTTTAAAGGGATGGTCCGGGCTGAAAATATATGTATCTAAATAAAAAGAGTACATTTCTGAGCAAAATGCTGAAAATTTCATCAATATCAGATAACAAATAACGAAGTTATTGAATTTTAAAGTTTATCAATATTTTGTGAAAACAGTCATATGCAAATTGTCATGAATAGTCATTAGGTGGGCTGATGATGTCACATCCCACTTTCCTTTTTCTTATTACATGAAATCATGTTTCATTTTTTCATACATGTGTAAATGATGTGTCTCCATTATGATAAAATAAGTTGTGGCAATAAATAAATAACGCACTTAATCAGTTGTCAATCCAATTGTTTTAGTTCTTGGTAGAAAATTTTTGAATAAACCTAATTTCATATAATAAACAAGTGGAATGCCTCTGGCCGTCTCACCTGCATCACGCGATTCAATATAGCAGCAGTGCTGATTTTGAAAACTACTATAACTCGCACAAGATGTTCAGTGATACTTGGTTACTCTTATTTCCACGTTTTATGAACTAGACCAATACACTTATAGAGATATGATGGCAATTCAACAAATACCCCCAACGTGGCCAAAGTTCTTTGACCTTACATGACCTTTGACCTTGATCATGTGACCTGAAACTTGCACAGGATGTTCAGTGATACTTGATTACTATTATGTCCAAGTTTTATGAACTAGACCAACACACTTTCAAATTTATGGCTGTAATTCAACAAATACCCCAATTTGGCCAAAGTTCATTGACCCTAAATGACCTTTGACCTAGATCATGTGACCTGAAACTTGCACAGGATGTTCAGTAATACTTGATTACTATTATGTCCAAGTTTCATGAATCAGATCCATAAACTTTCAAAGTTATGATGGTAATTCAACAGATACCCCCATTCGGCCAAAGTTCATTGACCCTAAATGACCTTTGACCTTGGTCATGTGATGTGAAACTCATGCAGGATGTTCAGTGATACTTGATTAACCTTATGTATAAGTTTCATGAACTAGGTCCATATATTTTCTAAGTTATGATGACATTTCAAAAACTTAACCTTAGGTTAAGATTTTGATGTTGATTCCCCCAACATGGTCTAAGTTCATTGACCCTAAATGACCTTTGACCTTGGTCATGTGACATGAAACTCAGGCAGGATGTTCAGTAATACTTGATTAACCTTATGGCCAAGTTTCATGAACTAGGTCCATATACTTTCTAAGTTATGCTGTCATTTCAAAAACTTAACCTCAGGTTAAGATTTGGTGTTGACGCCGCTGTCGGAAAAGCGGCGCCTATAGTCTCACTCTGCTATGCAGGTGAGACAAAAACAAAAGAACAAGTGGGGATATGACATCATCAGCCCACCTAATGAATATTCATAAAGACATGCCTAGCCCTAGAACTGTTTCACCGGAATAATGCAAATCTTTAAAATCCAAAAAGTTATTGGATTTTATTTCCATGAATTATTGGATTTTAAAGATTTGGCAATAACTTTGTTATTTGTTATCCGACTTCGATCAAATTTTCAGCTATTTGCTCTGTGAATTTTACTCTATTTATTGAGATATAAATACTTTCAGCCTGGACTATCCCTTTATAAACCTCCTTTAAGCTCCACCGTGACCATTCCTTGAGGCTTGCCTGTATGATGGGGTGACCATAATTTGCGCACATTTTAAAAATTATCATGAAGTTGATTTTCAATCAAAAAATTCTCAAAGCTCACACAAAATACCAGACGGAAGGTATGCAAGATCCCAAAGTCAAATTCGCTTGACGGAATTTTAAAGTAGGTCAAGGGTTTCGCTTGTATCGCGATCTCAAAATTCCATGGCGATCGACTAGTGATGCGCCCTGGCCCTCGGCTGAAAAAGTGTCATAAAAAAGTGTGACCTTAAGATTAATTTACGCACGATCGTTTTGCAAAGCTTTAGAATAGAAATAAGGTAACAAAATTTGGCAATCCTGTATTTTAGGGGTCTAAATTATTTTAGGTTGCTAACTTCAGGCAACAGCTCCACGACTGTTGTAAACGGTAGTTCAGTAGTGCGTACGTACGTGCCGGGTATGGCGGGCCGTTAATGCCATTATTATAGGACTACTAGTATACAGCTACACGCCTCTGTAGTAGATGTAAAGTTGTATTTACCAATGGAGTATCTTGCAATATATAGGGGCCAGGGGGGGGGGGTGGTATAGAAATAGAATAACGGTATACATAAAGCCATCGGGGTGTCACGTGACACCCCGACGGCTTTAGATATACCGTTATTCTACTTCTTTACCACCCCCCCCCCCCCGGCCCCTATATATCGCATGATACCACTCCTAGTACCAATGAGGTCCAAACATTACATGTATGCACACATTCAATGAACAAGGTTATGATATAACCTTGTTCTCAGTTATATCTCCATGTGTGGCAAAATAAGGATGGCAATGTTTGGCTTATTTTCTCTTTTTCTTTGGGACAAATGCTTGATTTTTTTACACTGACAGTTTCCATTACACATATTCGTCATATGACTTGGCCCTTAAGTAAATTTGATTCTTTAAATTATTTTTTTCTTAATTAAAAATAGAGATAAAAAACGAAAATTTTCTTGCCATATTATTTTCCACCAATAGAGGGCGTACACAAAAATATGCCAAAAATTCAAGTTTTTGAGCGCTCTAGTGAATACAAAAATTATTCCCAAGTTACTAATGAAAAATAAATTGCAACTGTACAGAAATTAGTAATTTTGGTCACAAAAGTGATATTTTAATCATTTTTTAAAGTGTGTGCTCTGTATAGCATTGGCATGCCATAGATAGACTAGTCCAACCTGTAGATTCCCCACAGGCAGGGTGGTTGCAGTGAACAAGTGCATGTATGGACCTCATAGGCGACATTATAAGTGATAAAACTGGTTAGACATTGCCGTTTCTATTTGCACCCAAGGACTTTGGCAAATGTACGCCTTAATACAAATTGGATGGTAAAAATTTTGGTATGAATTAGTCCTTAACATCATAAATAATCTTTTACAATGTTTAAAAGTTAATGGATTGAGGTTAAACTTACATTTTCAGTCTTTTTTCTTGAATTCTTGGTGAGCGTTCCAAACGCTGTGAGGACTGATCAACTCCGATGTGATTCACGTACTGGTCAGCTGATCGGTCAGGTGATCGGTTGGTTATCTTTTTGTCAGACGTTCATAATTTATATTACAATATATCACAGAACAAAGAATTGATAAATGTCCATATAGACCCCCGAGATAAGATTTATAAACCACTTCAATGAATATAACATCTCTGTTATGCCCCTGCACAGACTCGTCTACATTGATTTCGATATTTAAGCGTCATTATAAAATTATAACAAAATGAACGCCTTGATTAAAGGCCATAAAGCCTAGAGACTCGCGAGCGTCATGTAACAACTCGCCTTGGATTAGCATGTACAGGATCCTATGGCGACAACAGCCGTCGCAAGAGTTTGCCAGTAGAGGCGACGAAAACACAAAATTTGGAAAGAAAAGAACCAGTGAGTACCCATTTTACATTATAATTAGTCAATTAGTATATAATGAATAAGTTAGACCTAAATTAAGGCCGTAATTAAGAGGAATGGGCTGGAAATTCAAGGCCAAAACGTACCCGTCTGGCGTCGCCTTTTCCAACACGTGTTGGAATAGCGGCGTCGCCCCAGAGACTGGAGAGTGCATGATACCCCATTGGTAAATACAACTTTACATCTATGATCTACTAGTATACATAGGCGTGTAGCTGTATACTAGTAGTCCTATAATAATGGCATTAACGGCCCGCCATACCCGGCACGTACTACGCACTACTACTGAACTACCGTTAACAGCGGTCGTGGAGCTGTTGCCTGAAGTTAGCAACCTAAAATAATTTAGACCCCTAATAAAGGCCTAAATAAAATACAGGTATTACAGCCTTACAGGATTGCCCAAAATTTGCCCATGGTTTGCCAATATTTTCACAATTTGAGACCTCACCTTCAAGAAATTTATCATACTAAATATTTTTGGGTCGCTTTTTCTGTTGGTGATATCAGTTTTTCAAAATATTAATTAGATAAAGAGATATTCGACCGTGCGCAAAATTAGGTAACGCGCGAATTAAGGTTACACCACCACCATACATGAACATTAATTTGCGGGACTGTACCGTACTCTCAGCTCTCCAGAATCTACTTCCATATTCTGCTACATTTTCGCCCCTTGGCTTAGATTGTCCTACTATGCTCACCTATTGACATTCTCTGCGGCAGCGGCGGAACACATATTTTTTCCTTGGAAGAAGCCAGGTCTAAATACTCCATGCCTTACTGAAAATTTGCTCAAATTACCCAAAGATCGCAACATTGCCATTTTCTTGCTTCTGTCCGAGCTAGTTAATGTATTCGTATATGCGCGCTGATGCTTAATTTTAGAAGCGCGCTAGCGAGGTCTGTGGGCGGGGTCGGCGGCACAACACACCCATGTACCGTACCGCACCTCAAACTCTTGTATAAGGGGACACCATATAGCCCTAGGTGGATAATATTATATACCTTCATGGGGTACTCTTGGTTCCAGATAAGGGGTTCACCTGCTTATCATATGGACTGTTACTTTACGTCGCACGCGTCAGGAATATGAAAAGGGTTCAGTAATCATAAAATCAGGGTAGAATTGAATTTATTCAAACAAAAGTCCAGAGCAAAGTACAAACAAAAGAAATGGTTACATAATAAAAAACTGAAAACAACAGGTTTGGGACCCCAAAGAAGCACAGCTTGTAATCAGGGGCCCCTGCATATGAAATTTTACTCAAACATGGAATAACTATGAGGAAAAAACTTACAAGGTATTTAAATAAAGATCATAACAGAAACATTACCCACACACACACATTCACACTCCAAACATGTCACCCCCAGGTGCAACTAGCAACTGGTCTTAAATTATGGTCATATAGGTCAATTGTAATTGATGAAAAGTGTCACTATTCATAATCAGAGACAAGGGTCAATCACACAATGACAGTGATTAGATAAAGTATTAAACTTTGATTTATATGGTGTCTTGGTTTGCAGATCGAGACTGGACAATCTTTTGAAATATCAAATATTCAGATCATTATCCCCTATATTTCAGGTAACCGGTAATAATTTATTGTGAGCTTATTTATCATATCAAAGCGGGGATTCAAATTAAGGCAAACTGGTATCAGGTAATATTCTGAAGCAATTGAAGCGATTAAAAAAAAAAGGAATTTTGCTATTTCATATGTAATTCAATTAAAAAAAAAAGTGGAGTGTGTGACATAACCGGTACCGTTCTTTGAATACCAGCCAGGATACACATCAAAATAAGTAAAACTTTCAAATTTTACATACACATCCAATTTGGTTGAAAATTTTATGTACAGTACTTGTACTTTTATCTTTTTCTTCAAAACATCTTGTCGGGATGAACTTGACCTTTCAAAAATATATGAATTTCATTACATGATCTAAATATATTATCAATGGCAGAATATTTTTGTAAATTCATCACTCTTTCTGAAATTATATACCGATTGTGTAGCTTCATATTATGAATAAGAGGTGTGGTTGTGGGTCAGCATTGCTTCCAATTACATATTTCTGTCTACTAAAAGGTGGACGTAAGTGACAAGACACTTCAAAAAAGCAGTCTCACTTTTCCCAAGAGCTAAGATAAAGTACTTTTTGGGTTAAAAGAATAGCAATCGCATGCAGAAGAAAATACAGTACTCCCTTTTCAGCGTGGTTTACATTAGGCGCGTATAGTAATGTGAATAAAATTGAGGGGGCAGAACATGCCATAGCATACATGGGAAAATTTCAATGTATTCATGAACGAGTAAAGTAAGCGAGCAAAAATGTTACCAACAAAACATGAAAAAAAAAATTTGCAAGAGATTTTCACGTAGTATCAAGAAAATAAAATCATATTTTATCCTTGCTATGGAACTTTTGGGGGCTCAATGATTTACAGGAGTACTGAATAGGTCTCAGTGAGACATAACTACAATATACACTCCTCTCAGCAATAGAAGAGTTAAATGCCCCACTCCAAATCCCATGCAGGAAACCACTGTGCAATTGGTTCATTTACAGCACTTGCTAGGTCCAATAGGTTTGACTTCATGATTTTCATGACACTAATTATGCTTTACTCCAAAATGTCTATATCAAACTTAAAACAAGCTTTTCCATGCTGAACTGCATGATTCAGGAAAAAAAAAAAAATTTTGTGGTTTAATTTGTCTAATCTTTAGATATAGATCCCTAATATCATGCAAAATTCATCAGTAAAAAGAATGATGTCTGCACGTACTGTATGCCCATTGTTATTGTTTTAGCATCTTTTAATGCAATGCTTAAAAAAAAGTTTACCAATAAATGAAAATGGACTCCAAAAATACTAAAATTGGCAATACAATAAGATATTCAAATTCACTGTTTTCCATGCAAATTTGCAAATTCCAATTCACTAAAAAACTTCATCAGTTCATATTCATATATGACCCACAAAAATAAAGGAAAGTTATTAAAATGATATTCAGATATTGCTTATCAGAAGAATACAATATGATCAAATGGGCTGCAACTGATCAGTTTTTATTGCACAGGATTTTTGAAGTTTTGGTAACTTGCTATCACAGTATTTTTCACTTTTTTCACTTTTTTAAAGCACTCTTTTTGCAGGGAAATCTACATGGGCATACTGTAACTGGTTACGTACCTACAGTTGTATCTTGATATTTACTCTCTTCGAACATTGGCACATGATTAGCTAGATCATTTTTTTCCACAAAGAAGACTCCAAAATAACATTTTCTATTAGAAAGAATGATTTTTTTAATTTCAAAGTAAAAATCTTGACATCTATCTTTCAGAATTACATTATTGAATCGTAAGTTGGAACACAACATTATCTGCAATCTCAATCACATTTCATTTGCACAATGGTCATTATCAATGAAAGAGATAAGTTAAGTAAATGTGGACGGATGGTTATGAAACCCAATAACAATCTTTAAAAAATCGGGTGCCGGTTTCATAAACGTAAGATTGTGGTAACTTTGCCATTATGATAATTACCAGAGGGCTCAGTATCCAAAAAGGTTTAATTGGTACTAATTACAATAATCATATTCATTATGAGACAAGGACCAGATTGTAACCTTTATAATAATATTAAAGAGATGAATCATTGGATTGTCAATTTCTCTCAACATAATCAATCTTAATAGAAAAATACAATTCCCCAATGGCCCAATGCCATGGCATAGTACACTGAAAAAGAACCAATAATAAATGTATGATTAAAAAAAAAATTCACAACTCGGTGATATGCAAATGAGACAGTTGATTATGTCCCTCACTCGCTATTTCTTTTGTATTTTATTGTTTGAATTAGACAATATTTCATTTATTACAGATTTGACAATAAGGGCCAACTTGACTGAACCATATAGTATTAGAATAATAATTTTCCCTGATTCTGATTTGTCAAGAGGCACTGTTACTATGGTAACTGTCGGATAAAGCAGGAATTGCCGGATAGATCGTCTGACAAGTCCTTTCATGAAACGCTCCCCAGAACTGCTCTGAATCCATACCCTATATTCTTGGATTTTGGCAAAGTTAACATGGACCAGTTTCACACTCACTTGTGAATAAGCAATTACGTATCTTGAACCCATAAAAAGGAAAAACATCCCCATGATTTAGAGGTTAACAACATGTGAATGGGCTGACAATGGAGAAAAGTGGGCACATAAAAATAGTAGAGTTGATTGTATGCTTGTTTGCATATAATGATCAATGTACACTGTTGGTCATAAAGGTGGAATAAAATATTTTTGAATAAAAATCGACAGTTTTGTTGGTATTTGAAAGGCTACTCGTGGACAAAATGGTAATTGAGTGATTACATAATGTTTCCCCATTACACAAGTGACATTATAACATGAGAAATTTGGATTACGTAATAAATTATTTTGTTGTAGACTATAAAAGCCTATGCATATGATATTCTGTCCCTTTCCCTGATTTAGCACTGTGTATAAGAAGGTTGCATTTTTTCGAGTTCCTTGTACCGTTTGAAATAAAAATCGGTAGAGACGTTCCCTGGACTATGCCTGGTCCAACGGCAACAGCAACACGCGAGAGAGTGGTAGCACTGCGACAGGAGGGCAACAAGCAGACTAATTTCGCAGAAGTCCTAGGGATATCACAGAGTGCAGTCTCTAAGATCCTGAAACGTCAACGTGAGGCGGGGAATGTGCGGCCACGGAAATCTCCAGGACGTCCCAGATTGACCACAAGAAGAGATAATCGCCAACTGTTGAATTTCAGCCGCAGAAACCGGAAATTGCCCACGAGCCGTCTTCGTCGCTTGTGGAGGAGATATCATGGGATCAACGTTTCCCGATCAACCGTTAATCGCAGATTGCTCCAACATGGTTACCGAGCACGACGGTTGACCAAATGTCCACGCCTGTCTGTTCGCCACAGAGTAGCTCGTCTTCTTTGGGCTAGGGAGCACAGAAGGCTTCATCCAGGACATTGGCAACATGTGGTCTTCACGGACGAGAGCCGGTTCATCCTTGACCGAAAGGATGGGAGACAACGAGTACGTCGATTAGCCGGGGAAAACCTTCGCGATGAATGTATCCACGAGACGACTCAAGGCGGAGGGGGCTCAGTGATGATATGGGCCGGCATCCACTGGTGGTTCCGGACGGAAACGTCAACGCCGCCGCCTACAGGGATATCTTGGAGTTCCACTGTCTTCCTTATGCAAGACGAGTGTCTGGGCACAATTTCCGACTGCAGGATGACAACGCTAGACCGCACAGGGCCGCTGCAGTAAGGGAATTCCTGGAGGCAGAGGGCGTCGTACAGTTGCCATGGCCAGCTTGTTCGCCGGATATGAACCCCATAGAGCATGCATGGGATGCCCTAGGCCGAGCCATCAACGACAGAGAGGTCATTCCTCAAAATCTGCAGGAGTTGGCAGATGCTCTGAGGGAAGAATGGGACGCTATGCCTGTTGACGTCATCAACAAGCTAGTGGACAGCATGCCACGACGTCTGCATGCGCTGGTTCGTGCCAGGGGTGGACATACCCGATACTAGTGACTGAGTAAGAACAATGACTCAAGTTTGATGCAAATTTTTCCATGAAATCACAAAAAAGAAGTCATCTGGAAAACTGAGAGAGATTGAAAATAAATATCTCATGATCCTTTAATTTACTGTATATTGTCGTCATTGTTGTTCTATGCTCATGACATCCATCGCTTAGGACATAAACTTGTAAAATATCACTGTCAAACGTGTGTAAAAGGCAGAATAATAAAGTAAAGTGGTTATCATGCACCATAAATGCCATATTCAAATCATGTTGTAATAATTACGCTGTGAAAATTTGGTTAAAAAAAATATTCCACCTTTATGACCAACAGTGTAAATAATCATGTATAAAAATCAGCATTACCATAAAACTTTGTATTACAGGGCACTTAGCTACACTATACTGTCTTTGTTACATTTATACATTGTTCTTGTGTAGTCTGTCTTGCAATGCATGTATATTTCCTTTAAATGTGGTTATTATATCATTTGTGGTATATAATGGCATATCAAAATCAAATCAAACAAAGTGAATTGATTAATGATTCAAATACACAGCAAAAAGTACTTAAAATGGAAACACACACACACACACACACACTTTTAACACTTTTTTTAAAAATAAATGAGTTGCTTTTATTCTAGTTATCCCTGCTAATATAGGTTAATTCTACGTAAGAAAGATTCAATATTTACAGAAACTTGCACATTAAAATAATTAGATCTGGTATACAAAAATACATCAATATATACAAGTAATGTTTTTCATACAAATTGTAAGATAAATCTCATAATTATCATTCACATTCAAATCATTAATGGATAATAAATGTACCATTTACAAAACATTGATGAGATACCAACAAGAGAATAACAATGGTAAATCATTCATAAATTATTTAACATCATTCTTTCTACTATATTTCAATAAAAATCTCAAGGTGAAATTTTCATAATTATTGCCTATCCTACTTTATAGGTTCCCAAATTAGTCTTATAAGGATTTGTATACACAAACATTGGATCAAAAGGTTGAGGGCCTCAGCGGGTGACCTTCATTTATTTCTGAATTTAAAGGTCTGTCTGATCAATTTTTCATAGAAATTTGACTAAAATGTTAGTATTTAGCACAGTGTTATTTACAATGATTGTAAGCATAACAAAAGGACGGATGAATGCTAAATTGATTTCTTAGTCTCCTTCCACCTTCGGTGGGCTTGACAAAAATCAACAAAAGGTGAAATGGATTTATGGATGAAAGAATAAAAAGCATCTTATATCAAACATATCATGGCCTTGTAATATGAAGGAAGATATTCAAAATTTGTAGAGAATTGTAATTCAGTAGACCATCCATGGTTTGCTTAAGACTTATATTAAATAAGTTGATTGTTTGCATTTTTCTTGTTACTGGAGACAGGACACACATGTTCATACATGCCCTAAGTGTACACAACTGACCAATCCCATTTTCAAAGGTTTCTTACTGCGAGGACTAGAGATAGAAAGTGATCAGCATGTGGCAGTTTGTAGTACAGACAAATGTAAAGTCATGCTATATCTGTTTGTCATACAAAAGCTAGAGCTACATTCAGGGGTGTGTCATCACAAATAAAAAGAGCTGAAAACAAATGCAGTGTTGAAAAAAAAAGCCAAGATTGAAAGAGCTCCAATACTTTAGTACAGAAGAAAGCTAAAATAAAATAACATTAAGCTGAAAGTCATAAGCAAAAATAGCTGAAATCAGCTATAAAAAAAATGAACTCTTACACCCCTGTAGAGTACTAAAATAAATAGAAATATTAATAAATATTTTCAATAGAGCATAAAACTACATAAGAAAAGATGATAAGCCCAAGATTTCTTGATTTTTAAATGCTCATTATTAAAGGGGGATATTTGACATTCATACATGGTCTTTACCAACCAAAAAGGTATTCTCAATCACCAAGAGTAGAATCAAATATGTCATGAAGTTGCTCCTAGCCTTGTGTGACAACCTCTAAAGGCGACCGCACACCTTACGATTGGTCTGCGACCCTATTTCAGAATAAAATGTTGTAGAATTTGATGCTAGTATTCAGAATTGGAATATCTTACTGTGTAATGTTCTAAATAATCTTACGCATACCTATGTTCAAATCTGTGACTATGATATCATCCTTCTTAGAATAAAAGCGAATTTAATATCTAGTCGTAATGACGTCATAGCAGTCGTACGATTGGCTACGATTTGAAACTAATTTGGCCTTTATTCCAAAATAAAGGCTTGCCATCTTTCAAAATGGTTATATCAGTATTCTTTCAATTAATTTTAACCTTAGATAAAATGATATGTTCATTAACATTTCCAGAAAATGAGCAAAATGCGACTTGTTCCAAAATCGGATCGCAAGCAGTCGTAAGGTGTGCGGTGGCCTTAACTGATTCAGAATTAACTATGCTGGAACTGTTGTAAAGTTTTACGTGGGTACTCCATTCACAATTCGTACCTTTGCAGAAGATCCCGCCTTACGACTGTGGACTGTCAACACCTGAATATAATTTAACAAAAACAAAGGAATATGTTTAGACTCGTTGCTCCATCAATTTAGAATAGGAAAGACTAAACTACATGAATTTACAAAGAGTACAGATAATAGTAATCTATCTAAATGTCTAACAGTCTCCAGTAAATGAAAAGCTTTTGCATATTATGTATGAAGTCAGTCACTTCACTCTAGAGAATTAAAAAAAAAACTCAGCCTACTCTTATCAGCTATGACATCAAATGACAATCAAAATGAAAATCACTATCATTTTTCAGTGATTGACAGCAATAACAGTGACTGATTATAAATGAGTCCAATTTTTTTACATCATTTAGAACCCACTGGTGAAATAATTATTCATAAAGTAGTAATGGTACAACTTGTATGAAATAACAAGTGGAATGCCTCTGGCGGTCCAATATAGCAGCAGTGCTGACTTTGAAAACTACTATAACTCGCACAAGATGTTCAGCGATACTTGGTTACTCTACGTTTTATGAACTAGACCAATACACTTACAGAGATATGATGGTAATTCAACAAATACCCCCAACATGGCGAAAGTTCATTGACCTTACATGACCTTTGACCTTGAACATGTGACCTAAAACTCGCACAGGATGTTCAGTGATACTTGATTACTCTTATGTCCAAGTTTCATGAGTCAGATCCATAAACTTTCAAAGTTATGATGGTAATTCAACAGATACCCCCATTATGGCCAAAGTTCATTGACCTTTGACCTTGGTCATGTGACCTGAAATGCGCACAGGATGTTCAGTGATACTTGATTACCCTTATGTCCAAGTTTTATGAACTAGACCAATATACTTTCAAATTTATGATGGTAATTCAACAAATACCCCCAATTTGGCCAAAGTTCATTGACCCTAAATGACCTTTGACATTAATCATGTGACCTGAAACTTGCACAGGATGTTCAGTCATACTTGATTACTATTATGCATAAGTTTCATGAATCAGATTCATAAACTTTCAAAGTTATGATGGTAATTCAACAGATACCCCCATTCGGCCAAAGTTCATTGACCCTAAATGACCTTTGACCTTGGTCATGTGATGTGAAACTCATGCAGGATGTTCAGTGATACTTGATTAACCTTGTGTTTAAGTTTCATGAACTAGGTCAATATATTTTCTAAGTTATGATGACATTTCAAAAACTTAACCTTAGGTTAAGATTTTGATGTTGATTCCCCCAACATGGTCTAAGTTCATTGACCCTAAATGACCTTTGACCTTGGTCATGTGACATGAAACTCAGGCAGGATGTTCAGTAATTCTTGATTAACCTTACAGCTAAGTTTCATGAACTAGGTCCATATACTTTCTAAGTTATGCTGTCATTTCAAAAACTTAACCTTCGGTTAAGATTTGGTGTTGACGCCGCCGCCGTCGGAAAAGCGGCGCCTATAGTCTCACTCTGCTATGCAGGTGAGACAAAAATGACTTGAAATTTTTGGAAATAATTCTCAATATAACTGTTGTGTCTGCAAGTCCTGAATGAACAGCAAGTAAGTAATGTGAGTCAGCCACAGTTGGTAAAACACTGCAATTTATAGGTCAAAAGCAAATGTTCTAACTCTCTCTCTCTCTGTCTTAAACTATCCATTAAGCATCATGATATGCAAATAAAATAGATTTTATATAGACTTGCCTTGTTGCCTCTGTGTTTCTGAAAGACTAAACCTGGGTACCTGTACACAGAATGAGCATACATAGCTTCTCGGAACTCTTGCACAGTAGCAGTCTGCGACCACTTTGTCCTCGTCCTTTCAGAGTTTTTCTGCAACAAATTGAAAATAGTGTCAGTGCACAGAGATATACTGTCTCTATATGTTAAGTGATGAAACCCAATATAAGTTTACCCTATACCTAAAGTATATCAACATATTCCATGCATTAGTGACTTGTATCTTGAATTATGAACATTTCTTATGAAAATCTAGTATCCTTAGATCATATTCCACATATTAGGAATATTGCTGTATAATCATCAATCTATAAATTTGCAGTTTTACCAACCAACCAATCACCCCCCCCCCCCCACCAAAAAAAAAGAAAAGATGATGCACTATATGTTGATATTTTTTGGTTTGGCAATTTCTGAATTCAGTTCACTCCAAGGGAAAGCTGATTTGAATAATAAAGAAAAATCAAACCAGTAAAACGAGCTTTGGACACTGATATCTCAATAATAACTTCTAAACTTTGCAAAACAGTTACATGGTGATATGCAGATGAGGGTTGATGACACCACACATTCAATATTTACAATTTGATTTAATACAAAATATTTCAATTCTTGTAGATTTGGTTATTTGATCATCAATGTCCTTTAGATTATACTGTAAGTTACAATAACAGTTATTTCAAAAGTGCATGGAGCCATCAAACCATGTTTTACTTTAAAACAAAGAGAAAAAAGGACTCATGCAGTTGAAATTCATGCCTCTGCCATTGTCAGACCAAAATTACATACACACAACTTTTACAATTTCCCAATGACCTCTGTGAACTTTGACCCAGTGATAACAAATCTACTCAGATCATCACCCCTCAAATGTGCACCAAGATTGAAGATGTTCCATCAAATGTTCTAGTTATCGCAAAAACAAAAAAATTGTTGGTATACAACAACCTCTGTGACCTTTGCACTTTGACCTCACTTCACCAAATCTTAACAAGAAAAAAATATGTCTTACCAGATCTGTCAAAGGAAAATTTCCTGAAAATCCCTGATTAATATCTAGATTATCAAGATCAATGAACACCTGTCCCATATCCTCACTGTCTCCAATCAGAGCTTTATCAAGTACATGCAAGACCAAATATCTGCAGTTTGATAATAAAGAAAGACACAAACAATGTGTATTTCAAAGATCATGCTTGTCATTTGATGGTTAATTGGTGTATTCAGAATTTCCATTTCCCGATCTACAATTGATAATTAGATTGGCAGCCTAATGAAACAATAATTGCCATGAATGAAAAAAAATTATTATTATTATAATCAGGAGTATATTGTAAGCAAACTCTTTGACAGTTGGATTGTTCAACAAAGTTGTTAACTGGGAAAACTATCCTAAAATCATAAACATATTACTCTTGGTTTGAGCAAAATTTATGTTTTGTACTGATGATGATTAGTAAATCAGCAAATGACTTTTCACAACATTCTACAAATCGAGACAATAACTGTTTCATCCTGGCTTTTTTGTATTACATTATTTGGGTGAAGTCTGAAAATTTAGAAAAACTGAAGAATATACATTAGAAGGAAATAAACAAGGAATAAGAAAGTAATAGGTGCCTGAAAAATTATATCACTAAATCTACAAAAATCGTAAATTGGCAATTCGTGTATATTTGACAAATGTTGGCAACAAATTTTGTCTTCCATCCATCATAAATGTACATGTATATTTTTGGTACCCATAAAGAGTAATGGATCCTTCTATGTTAAAACTTCTAAAACAGAAGATTTGATTTGATTTATTTATACATTCCAATAACAAAAGTAAATACAAGTGTAATCATTTTTTCTCAGCATAACATAACAATAAGCAAATGACATAATGAATAACATATGCATACATACATTCTAATAGAATATGATTATACCTAATGGATTTTTTTTTATTATTGAAACATATAGCAGAAAAAATATATATATACCGACATAATACATTTTGAAATGTGGGAGACCTCCATAAGCTTAAAGATAGATATTAAGATATTATGGTAAATAATATGGCTAAGATATTATGGTAGTTCTGTATTTTGGAGAAAATACACCATCATTCCTGCCAAAAATCACCATTACTTTTTCAATCGATTTGAAATTCCATATTGAAAATGAAAAATAAAAAACCATAATTCCCTTTTATCCCACCATGTTTGAAAATATTAACCATTTTTCCTCTTAGATATTACTTTTAAAAGAACTTCTAATTAAGTTGGGTTCCCTTGAAATCAATACATTTTCCATGTAAGATCTTTTCAATGGTTGGTTATCATTCCTGAGCAATTAACCAAACCTCTGACACACACACACATCCTACCTATTTGCAAATTCTTCCCGAGCCAGTGAGAAGTCAAAGGTCTCATCCCACACAGGATCCAGTGTATTCTTCCGGACCTTGGTCTCTTCAACCTTGTGTATGCCAGGGATAAGTACCTTTACATAGGGATGTGGCATCTTCTTAGGATCCCTGCAGACCAATCCCTCTGCATTGTGAACCCTTACCTTCAGGGTATCAGGTAGTTGGTATGTCAATGTGATCTTCAGCTCCCCTTGGATATCCAGATCAGTCTATGATAGGATGCAGAGTTGACAAATTGCATTTTAATATCTTTAGTCAATTTACATTTTACTGATACATACTGTAATGTACATTGAAATAACGACAAAGAGACATGGCTTTTCAAATACACAAAATGCAAATTTGATGATCCTCTGATCTTATTGACAATGTAATATCATAAAATTTATGAAATAAAGTAACATACACCGTGGCTACTGTTCATTTGGTATTTTCAATAAATATTTCCATCGCAGAGTTTAATAAATAGAACTAGTATGAGATGTAAGAAAAAGTTTAATAAAGTAGTCTGAAAAAGGATAAATAAATTGTGGATTTTCCCTGATAATTTCTGAAAGGCATTGATACAAAACCTATTTCAATTAAGTATTTATCCAGAGCTGTACAGGGATAAAGATATTGAGTTGGAAAATAAAGATTTAAAAAATATTTGTATCTTGGTGTCACGTTGTAAATCTATTTTGACACAATGAATTTGTAATTCCCAAAATGTATTACATACCTCTGGTTGCAGCTCAAACCAGCTGGTAATGATATCACTAAAATCCATTCTTCCAAGTTGAATGATGTTCTCACCCATGAAGTCAGCCTTTCCAAAAGGATCATGACTCAGTACTCTAACTCTCAACTGGGTCTCTGATATTTCCTCTTCATTCAACTTAAAGGTGAAGATTTCATTATACGTAGGACTAAGTGTCTTCTTTACGTACTGTGTTGACTTCTTCCCTTCATCATGGGGGTCAGGTATGAGTTCCATCTTTAAAAACAAGTATTCAATTTTATAATAGAGGCTAAGGCATTGACATGGAAAAAAGAATCTTCAGATTTCCATCTTTTATACAAAATCATTTTTATTATGACAGGTTCTATATATTTAACTTCTGAAGGTTGCAATGGCAAAGAAGATGTATCTTTCTTGGGCAAGTTTTGGTCCTGAAAAGGACCACCCAAACTTGATGTTTCGACAAATGACAGTGTGTTCTTGTTATCTTCAGGAGAATGAGCAAAGTTTGTAAAAGCAGGCATTATACTGTCAAGGTGCCATATGCACGGTACCTTGCAGGGAACATGTCTCTGATTGGCTAGATAAGTCACGTGACATCCACATATGCGGACGTAACAGCACACAAAATTTGGTGCGCAAAACAGCGAAGACCTTTTTCCATATTTTCCATCCAATTCACTGTTTTGCACGCCCAATTTTGTGTGCTGTCACTCACATCCGCATATGTGGATGTCATGTGAATTATCCAGCCAATCAGAGACATGAACCCTGCAAGGTACCAGGTACAGGGGACTCAATGGCCATATGTTTAAGTACTAAGTTCGGATAAAACAGGGAGGTGAAGTTGCGCGACAGCCGAGGTAAGTCACTGTTTTTGTTCCTTTTAACTTGATTTTTTCCCCGTTTTTTGGCAATTAATACCAAGAGGGAATATTAATTTGCATTTCGGTCGCATTAATTTTCAAAAGTTTTATTCATTAAAGACAAAAATTGAAGAGCCCCGAAGGGGGGATTTTGCATTGTAAGTCCCCTAATGGTGGCTGCACGATAGCGAGCCGTCTGTGTACGAGGAGAAATAAAAAAAAATTAAAATAAAAAAACTCCTCGAAACAGACGGCTGCCAGCTGTCTAATATAATGCCTGCTATTACAAACTTTGCTCATTCGCTTTCAGGATCAACACTAGCCCAAGAAAGATACATGGTGTACCGTGAAACCTTAAAAGGCATTGCAAACATAATCATCACTGATCATTTTTTTTATTGGAATGATATGAATGACATATATGTTTTGTTTGTTTGCTGATCGGCAATTCGTGAAATACGCAAAAAAAGCTTATACAGTACTTGAGGTACAAAAATAACAAAAATTAACAAACGTACATGTAATAACCTGCCAACTTTACTACAATTCACATGGTAGTAAGCATGAGTTTGTTTGCTTTATCCCTGGAAAGTGGGCATATTTCCATCCAATTTACTGTGTGATTTAATACCACTGAGTAAAGTGAGGAGAGTTTGTCTTTTTGTATATCTTCCTGTAAGTTACTTATTGATTGCTCTCGCCTCTTTCAGCTCCATCAGCCATGAAATTACCTGAACATATGGGTCGGATGTGCGTCCTCTAATATCCTTTGCACTGAGATCCCTTGCGGATACCACCTTTACAAGAAGCATACTCCTTCTTTTATCATATTTCAAGGACAGTTTCACCTCTCCCTTGGCATCTCCCAATGTTTTGGTGACAGCTGGATCCATACGCTTGAACAACTGCTTCAGAATAAAGATACTCTCCTGCATGGATTGTTAAAACAAAACAAATAATTTAATGGAGATGATCATTATTGATTATGTTAATGAGGGGAGACAATAATGAATAATTAATAGTACTTAATAACAGTAACAGGTGAGATAAATGGGCAACCAGGAAGAGTACCAGTAATTCCCTGAATGCAACGACTGCTGTTAAAGTGTTGGCTCAACCTAAAGCCGGGGGTAAAGCTCTACACTTTGACTTTGTATCCTATGGCAAAGAGTACTAAATCCAGCTATCAATTTGTATTGTTATACGTACTGTAACAACAACAATAATAATAAAAATAATGATGGTGGTAATGATGATGATCATAAACAATAATAAAGATTACAATAATAATAATGATTTATAATGATACATACTAAAATAATACTAATACACTGGTAATAAATAGAAAAATAAGAAACAAACAGAAACAATGAAAATATTTCTGGTACAGGAAGCCCTTTTCCAATTTCACTAATCTGGACTTAGACACCATTCTCATTACACTTTCTAAAACTAGTTTACTGGAAACTGGTTCAGGAAACCATTTTGGAAGATCGCTTTGCTAGCATTCCCATATGATCACCCAAAAGTGTTTTCAAAATCACTACATGTAAAGCGGTCTTGTTGCTACGGAAACGCTCTCAGTGGGCTGACACATTTCACGCGAAATTTGAAACCACAGCAAAGGCATTCTACACGTAGAGGACAGCAACAGACGGCTGTCATTTTTTCTCTCTGGCAATAAATAAAAATAATAAGGAATAAATCATCAGTAAAATATATTTTCAATATTTTCTTGGAATATGCACAGTATCAAATCAAAGAAAGATTAGAGTCTAACGACAATATTGGGTCATTGTTCAGACCTACATGTAAAAAAAAAAAAAAATCTAGACAAAACACTATTTAGATTATAAATATAGGCCCAAATGAAATTGGGGCGACATGATTTATACAAATGCAGGCTCGCACTAACACACTACCGTCGGTGAATGGGAATTATAGTAAAACAAATTATTATTAAATAAATCCCCAGAAATAATGGTTATTCTTGCCCATGGCTATGCAGCAGCCAGCTGGCCCATGATGCCTAAACTGGCTAAAGGCTAAGCCGCCCTAGAGACAAAGTTGATGAATGATGGCATGTGATTTTTGCACAATTTTTAGTTACCAACAAGAGTTCAATTTTTCGAATTAAGAACTCACATTATACGTTTCAAAGTCACTTCCCTGACTAGCCATTAATGATGAAGGAGTCTGATGGCGTCTTTTCTTTGCAGTCGTCATTGCCCTGGCAAGCTGCATAACTCGCTCATTGTCGGAGCGGAAATTCTGTCCATTTTGCCCCGACTCCTTGGGTGCAGATGAGGACTCACTTGCCGAATCACGCGTTGAATTCGCAGCTCCCATTTCTACGCCGGGTGGATGGTCTCTTGTCTTGACTTCAGTCTTAGATTTACTTTTAACTTTATACCGTCCCCCTCTCAATTCTATTCTATAAGTATAACAGTCTCTGGATCGTCTATAAGATGAAATCCATAGATAAATCCCGAATCTCCTTGTCCTACAATAGCCCCCCCAAAATAAGCCCTGCTTCCTCAGACTCAGTCGTCATACACACATCTCATCTGCTCTCTGCCATATTGTTTATAAGATGACGTCAGTGCGTCATGGTTTCGGCCGGCCGGCCGACGGCGGCGCAACGCTAGCGGGGGGGGGGGGGGGCAGTGGCGTAACAGGGGTCGGTGGCCAGGGGGGGCAAGAGCCAAAAATTTCCCGGTCATATCATGGTATGAACAGGATTTTTTATGATTGTGCCCCGAGCATTAGGGCAAAGCTCAATGCGTGATAAGTATCCCCCCCCCAAAAAAAAAAGAGAGGGCACAGCAGTGCGCGCGCAGCAAAAAGTTGCTTAATATAAATCCCGAGCGAGCGAAGCGAGCGAGAAAAAAAAGAGCTTTTCATGAGAATCTAACTTTGAGATTGATTGTGACATGGTATTAAAAAAATAACATCATATCTTACATCTTCCTTTCCTTTTCTTTCATCATTTCTTTTATGTTCTCGGTTGTAGAACTTTTGGGGGCCAGTGCTATGCGGATCGGGTCTGGGGCAATGGCGGCCCAGGATTTTTAACCTCGGGGGAGGCAAAAGAACATTTGGGGGCGGGTCAACACACAAATATTTTGCCTATTTCTCAAAATCGAGCAAGAAGCGCGAGCTATTTGTTTTTAATGTAGACCCTATTGACTTGAAAAGGGACCTGTTAAGGACTAGATGTTTGCATTGGGTCATGAAGTTGATACCTCACCAAATAAATAATGCGAGCGCGAAGCGCGAGCTGAAAATTTTAACATCCTGAGATGATAACTGGACGGTTTATAAGCACTTTTTGTAATCATGAACTGGATGGCTATCTAATTAAACATTTGATGCGAGCGCGCGTAGCGCGAGCTGAAATTTTTTATTTATGAAAATTATGAATAGGCAGGATGCGTATCTCGCCAAAACGAATAATAAAAACTCTAATCACGAGAAGCATATTGACATGAACAATGGATTATTAAGTCCCATTTGAACAGATAATTTACTTATTTCAGTCAACAGCTACTGCGAGCGTGTATAGCGCGGGCGACATTTTGAATTTTAAAAATGACCTGAAAGATTTATGTGAGTGACAAAAATTATAGGGAGCTAACAGTGAATGGATGAGAAAATTTTCAAAATTTAAGGAACGAAAAAGCTGTTTCGGAGCACTTAGCAGCTTTAGTAGACAACATTTACTATACATTTCTTTTATTTTTCAAAATTTTGGGAGTGGGGCCAACTCACTGGGGGCAAATGCCCCCCGTGCCTCCCCTTTCCTGCCGCTACTGGTCTGGGGCGGAGCCCCCGGAACGTCGGGATATTTCTAAACATTGCAGATGGCCACTGTTTTATCAAACCGCGGGTACATACACAACCCATATAACTTCAACGCAGTTGCGGATAATAAACGAAATATTTCGAGGCAGCACAACATTGCAAATGTGGAAAAATTTATAAAAGTCGCCAGCGAGCGAAGCGAGCCAGAAAAAATGGCCTTTGAATATGATTTTGAAATTAAATTCTACTTATGTGATAGTAGCTTTGCAAATTTAGCCAAAGTAAATTGGCTTTTTACGGTAAATCTTGCCAGCGCATAGCTTTACTTAGGTTAGGACATAATATCGGGGGATATGACTAGCCCTTGGCTAACCCTACTTTGGCTAAGGATTTTTCCCGGGACACTTTGTCCTGATTGCGACCATTATATATTGCATAAAATTTAGCAAGCTTATAATAGACGCCATCCACCTTTCTTACCGTTCTTTATATTTTTCATTCCTTGACAACCCGGTCGTGTTATTAAGTTCGCTTATCATTCTCGTCCCTTTTCTCTATATATTCTGATTTTCCAATTAAGCATTTGGTTCTTCCTTCATTTCCCGTTTCTTTCTGCCTCTTTCTCCCATTTTCCCGCCATTCTTGCCCGTGCATGCCATTGCTGAGTCATCCCTTTTGATTTTATATCCCTCTCTTGCTAATCATGCTAATGTATTAGTATTTCAAGATATTTATACTTCCTCACGTGTTCTTCTCTCCTTCTTTTTTCCGCTTTCCTTCCATTTTCCCTATTTATGTTCTTCCTTTCTTTCCCTTTCTTTTAATTTTTTTCCTTTCCCTTTTTCCCTTTCCTCTTTTTCTTTCTTTCTTTCCCTTCCCCTTTTTCTCTGTCTCCCTTTTCTCTTTTTTTCCCGCTTTTTTTTATTTTCCCGGTGAAATCCGCCAGGGGGGGCAGCTTGCCCCCCTGCCCCCCCCCCGCCTGTTACGCCACTGGGGGGGGGGGGGGCTAGCGGCCGGAGCAAAGAAGTTCAATTCAATTCATTTATTTTCTCTTTCAATCTTTTTACATTTTTATATTGATAGTTCAATATACATATTTACAAAACATTTTACTCATTTTTTATAATACAATAATACCATGAATCGAAAGGGAAGGAGACCAACTAAAAAGCAGGCCTACCATTTTTATTCGCCAAAAAATATTCAATATCCTTAATGCCTTTGATTCGAGCTTTGAATTCCACAATATTGGGGGTTTTGTTATTAAATTGACAAAAGTGAACATAGTATTTGAAAGCAAGGAAAATGAATGTTAAAAAATCACATTGAATATACCAAATATCTTTACAAAACTAAAGGAGGAAATTATGATATTCGAATGTTGTTTTTGGTTTTTTATTATAGATAAAAGATCGTCCCGCAATATGTTATCAACCGGACAACCACAAAAAATATATGTACAATGAACAGGGTCTCTTCTACATAATGAACAGTTTGGGGAATCTTTTCTCTTGATTTTAAATAAAAATGCATTGAGGGAGATTGTCTATATACATGTATATGGAAGACCTTGAAATAAAATGATCGGGCGCGGCTATCAAACCCTGATTTACAGGGGGGAAACAAGATTTTGCAGAAAGCATAACAGAATGAATTCATAAAACAGGAATTTTTCTACAATTTAACAGAACAGGTCTGTTTAAAAAGGGGAAAAGGGTGTTTTATTTAAGGAAATTTGTAAGGTTCTTACACCAAATATCAATTTCCTTTATTTTACATGATATAATGTATAAGATTACGCAATCTGGTATATATAAGATTACAGGTGTTCTCGAGACTCTGCTACAGGAACTTCTTTTATTTTAAGGATAAATTTTCTAAAAGTGTACTCTTAAAATTCAGCAAATTAAATGTATTTTCTCCCAGTCTACTTTGTCGTTAGGAGGGCAAGATTCTTCCCAAAAGGAAACATAGTTCTCAGGAAGACATTAATGAAATATTTTGAGTATGCATAACTGCTAATTTTCCTTTTCTCTAATAATTTCTTTACAACTTCGGAATGGATATCTAAATCTGGATTATTTTGCTAATCTAACCATGGACCAGGAATGTTTTGCAATAAAAAAATTATATCTTATTCTATCTTTTGCTGAAATTTCAAAGTCAATTAAGAGCTAACTCTTCAAGTAACTTGTAACCAGGATGGGGTGGATTAAAGAGATCACTTAAAAAACCTATACCTTTATGAAACCAATTTTCATAAAAGAAAAATTGTTTAGATTTGGATCTGACATTTTTATTAAACCAAAATACAATGTGAATAACCCAAATATAAAATAATCTTCATTAGGAGCATATTACAGAGAATTAGAGGTACATCATATTATGTATTGTAATATAGTCATAATCAAATAACGCCCATTAGGGTCATTATTATGTTATCAAGATGTCTACGAATCAATATTGCAACCCCCTATATACTGTTAGAAGAAAAACTAGAAAACCAAGCATGTTCTCCCCTTTGCTGTAACCAAAATTTTTCATCATTAGGTGATGAATGTGTTTCTTGGAGAAATATTATATCACTTTCGATTGAATGTAAATATATATAATTAAATATTTTTCTCCTTATAATGAATTCCTGAATTCCAAGACAATTGAAAGTATATAAGGTTACATACATGGTTCAAGAGGAATATCACTATGATAAACACTATCAATAAATACATATATTAGACAAAAATGGAGCAAGTATCAAGACACCTTAGCATTCAGAGAACATAGGGTTGCAGGCTGTATTGGAGTTAGATTAGAAAGAAAGATCATGGAGCTATAAAACACAGATCTGTTTTATAGCTCCATGCTGTTTATTTGGTTCTTTGTTCCGGGTTGTTGTTCGATACGATGGAGGTATGTTTTGGGCCAGCTGGGTTGGGTCCAATAAATAAATCAGGGACCGAGGAAAGGTTGTGAAAGTGGGGGGGGGGGGGCTGACCCGACCTTGCAAAAATCATTATGGTCATTTTTACGTTAATGTACAGGTTTTTTGGGGGGGGGAATAGGGGCTGAAGCCCCCAGCTACCCCCCCCCCCCGTTTCCGCGGCCCCATACGTGTATATAGGCCTATTGACAAAAATACCTTCTACAAATTTGAGTTATGTAAACTAAATTTTCTTTTATCTCCTGAATTGAAGCCTTTTCCGGTTATTAATCAGTTTCCATGTATAGGCCCACCGGTATGTTTGCCGTCGTTTCTTGTTGTTCAAATTCTTTACAAAACAATTTTTTTGGCATTACGTTAGACAGAAGTCAGGAATTGCATTTGATTTGATTTATTGATTTCCGTTTCACAGTTGTACATAATAATATGATAAACATAAGGTCGAAAATACTACAAGACATGATATAATATATAACATAATCATAGATTTAAGGAACACAATTCAGTAAAGTCAACTCAGATGACATTTGTATTTAAGCGTAAAGCGGAGGGTCTTGCCGAAAATAGCAAAGCTTGTACGAAAGGCAAGCCTCTAACTTATAATTTCATTACAAAATTACAACAAAGAAATATCGGGTCGTAATAACGTATAGAAATTTTGATTGAAAATGAATACAATTTTTTGTGTGCACTTTACAAAAACGTAACTGATGGATCGTGTGAGAAAATATTTTGTTTTACAATATTAGAGAGAGATGGGGGTGAGGGGAGAAGACAGGAGGGACAGAGGAGTGCAGTGTATACTATCAAAGAAGACGGGCAGCAGTAGGTACTTTGGCTAATTGCAATTTTAAGAAGAAAAAAAACAATATACATATATATTATGTATATGATATGAGCGCATATAATACACATATACACAAAAGCCGAGTATAATTGAATTTAGTTATTCAGCTTGACCTGTTTGCAACGACTACTGTAAAATTATAAAAATTTTCAGTATGCGTTTAAAAATATTTATATACATTAGTGGATTTTTTTAACTCTTGAGGCAGAGAGTTCCAGTAGGGAGGCTTGGAGCTAGAAGACAAATGAATTCTTTGCAAATAAAGTTCTTGTTAAAGGAAGTATTTTGGGTAGGTTTGTATCTGTTTTTTTTCCTGGAGCGTAGGCCTATAAGTGATTGGGAAATAAGGGTATAGCCCCTTATAGCGGGGAACCTCTTTGTAATCAGACTTTCGATTTGAAATTTTAAAAGAAATATATCTCTTTCGAAGCAGTTTGTGATAAGATCAATCAGTGGCGTAACAGGCGGGGGGGCAGGGGGGGCAAGCTGCCCCCCCTGGCGGATTTCACCGGGAAAATAAAAAAAAGCGGGAAAAAAAGAGAAAAGGGAGACAGAGAAAAAGGGGAAGGGAAAGAAAGAAAGAAAAAGAGGAAAGGGAAAAAGGGAAAGGAAAAAAATTAAAAGAAAGGGAAAGAAAGGAAGAACATAAATAGGGAAAATGGAAGGAAAGCGGGAAAAAGAAGGAGAGAAGAACACGTGAGGAAGTATAAATATCTTGAAATACTAATACATTAGCATGATTAGCAAGAGAGGGATACAAAATCAAAAGGGATGACTCAGCAATGGCATGCACGGGCAAGAATGGCGGGAAAATGGGAGAAAGAGGCAGAAAGAAACGGGAAATGAAGGAAGAACCAAATGCTTAATTGGAAAATCAGAATATATAGAGAAAAGGGACGAGAATGATAAGCGAACTTAATAACACGACCGGGTTGTCAAGGAATGAAAAATATAAAGAACGGTAAGAAAGGTGGATGGCGTCTATTATAAGCTTGCTAAATTTTATGCAATATATAATGGTCGCAATCAGGACAAAGTGTCCCGGGAAAAATCCTTAGCCAAAGTAGGGTTAGCCAAGGGCTAGTCATATCCCCCGATATTATGTCCTAACCTAAGTAAAGCTATGCGCTGGCAAGATTTACCGTAAAAAGCCAATTTACTTTGGCTAAATTTGCAAAGCTACTATCACATAAGTAGAATTTAATTTCAAAATCATATTCAAAGGCCATTTTTTCTGGCTCGCTTCGCTCGCTGGCGACTTTTATAAATTTTTCCACATTTGCAATGTTGTGCTGCCTCGAAATATTTCGTTTATTATCCGCAACTGCGTTGAAGTTATATGGGTTGTGTATGTACCCGCGGTTTGATAAAACAGTGGCCATCTGCAATGTTTAGAAATATCCTGACGTTCCGGGGGCTCCGCCCCAGACCAGTAGCGGCAGGAAAGGGGAGGCACGGGGGGCATTTGCCCCCAGTGAGTTGGCCCCACTCCCAAAATTTTGAAAAATAAAAGAAATGTATAGTAAATGTTGTCTACTAAAGCTGCTAAGTGCTCCGAAACAGCTTTTTCGTTCCTTAAATTTTGAAAATTTTCTCATCCATCCACTGTTAGCTCCCTATAATTTTTGTCACTCACATAAATCTTTCAGGTCATTTTTAAAATTCAAAATGTCGCCCGCGCTATACACGCTCGCAGTAGCTGTTGACTGAGATAAGTAAATTATCTGTTCAAATGGGACTTAATAATCCATTGTTCAAGTCAATATGCTTCTCGTGATTAGAGTTTTTATTATTCGTTTTGGCGAGATACGCATCCTGCCTATTCATAATTTTCATAAATAAAAAATTTCAGCTCGCGCTACGCGCGCTCGCATCAAATGTTTAATTAGATAGCCATCCAGTTCATGATTACAAAAAGTGCTTATAAACCGTCCAGTTATCATCTCAGGATGTTAAAAATTTTCAGCTCGCGCTTCGCGCTCGCATTATTTATTTGGTGAGGTATCAACTTCATGACCCAATGCAAACATCTAGTCCTTAACAGGTCCCTTTTCAAGTCAATAGGGTCTACATTAAAAACAAATAGCTCGCGCTTCTTGCTCGATTTTGAGAAATAGGCAAAATATTTGTGTGTTGACCCGCCCCCAAATGTTCTTTTGCCTCCCCCGAGGTTAAAAATCCTGGGCCGCCATTGCCCCAGACCCGATCCGCATAGCACTGGCCCCCAAAAGTTCTACAACCGAGAACATAAAAGAAATGATGAAAGAAAAGTAAAGGAAGATGTAAGATATGATGTTATTTTTTTAATACCATGTCACAATCAATCTCAAAGTTAGATTCTCATGAAAAGCTCTTTTTTTTTCTCGCTCGCTTCGCTCGCTCGGGACTTATATTAAGCAACTTTTTGCTGCGCGCGCACTGCTGTGCCCTCTCTTTTTTTTTTTTGGGGGGGATACTTATCACGCATTGAGCTTTGCCCTAATGCTCGGGGCACAATCATAAAAAATCCTGTTCATACCATGATATGACCGGGAAATTTTTGGCTCTTGCCCCCCCTGGCCACCGACCCCTGTTACGCCACTGAGATCAATTAATAAATAAAAATAACAATGTTAGCATCATTGCAATTAGGGCCTAAGGAAAACTTGCCATTCAACCGGTGATAAACTTTACTTTAAATTGTCATGTTAGACTTTTACGATATTATTTTTAGGCCTATTTGTATAGAAATGACTAAATTGGAAATGGTCGCTGAGGTCTGAAATCATGATACCAGAGTTTGCCACGTCCGGAGAATTGAAAAAAAAATGTTGTCAATAACAGACAAATTTGTGGTTGGTTATTAGGGCCTATAAGGGTGTAATCACAGGCGTATAGGGGGAGGCCCCCACTTTTATAGAGCGGGGGATGGTATTAGGCCTACAATCATTCCCCCTCCCCACACACACTTTTCAAGACAGAAACGATATTTTTAATCATCAAATCAATACTGTTAATCTTCAAACACCGTCAAAGTGCTTAAGTTTGTCAATTTTTTCATTCTAAAAATGCAAAATATTAAAGGCCTAATCTTACAAGATTTTGGCCATGACAAAAGTTTAGCTTATTGCAAATATTATATCCCCTGCATCTTAGGAGTAAACGTCCATTTATGAATTGTATGATACCAGCTATCGATTAGGGGTCTATTTCATTCTTATTTTTAACATTAGAAATGTCCACAAATATGGATTGTATATGCAGCTCTATCATGTATTAATTTGTAATCAAATCTTTATGAACACAATAGATCGACGGCCCCCTTAGTACATACCTTTAAATTATTTTACGATCATGAAGAAAGTTGTAATCATCGATATTGAAAGTGGTAGGGGACATTGAATACAAAGTCAGTGAGGCCAATAATAGAAAATGGAAATGGAAAAAGTCTACTCCTTATATCCATTATCGCTATATATTCTTTGTACAAAATTGACGTATTCCGTTCTGATATTGATCAAACCTCCTAAACTAGAATTATATATATACATGCATATGGAATAAAACTGTTTTCTTTGGACCCTTGGAATCTCCAAATAGTGGGGGATCAGTTAAGGGAGTTTAGGATTTATAGTGTTACGATACTGCAACAAATAACAAGGAAAATTTAATTTTGAATTTGATTTCCCTTTTTTATTACAGGAAATATAACAATCATAAACTAACAAAACATAAATCAATATTGATCTTACATGTACATCTCTTGAAGTGTCAGCTCTGCTGATATTCCAAAGTTATGATGGTCCAGTATTTAATCCAAGCTGGTTGGCGAAGATTCCGTAAATTAAAGTTCACAATGATGGCGATGATGAAACTGATTTTGAAGCACGATGAATAACAAGTCACTGTAACGTGTTGAAATGTCTGTGAAGACGATGTTGATGATGATTAACAGTCAATTTCAGCAATCCATGGGTTGAAAAGCGTTCATTAAAACAGGTTGATGATCTCGATGAAAACTGAGAATTCCTCTTTCAAAGTAACTGCAAACAGTTCATTGATGGCTTGCAAATAATTCCACAGAAGATAAATATTCCAGTTGGAAATAAACTCTGCTCTGACATAAAGTCTGGCGTGAAACTCTGAGTTCTGGGGAGTGTTTCATGAAAGGACTTGTCAGATGTTTTATCCGACAAGTCCCATTTTGTCCGACAGTTACCATAGTAACAGTGCTTCTCAGCCAATCAAAATCTACGAAAGTTGTCAGATTCGACAACTTGTCGGATGAAAATGTTAAAGGGGAATCCAGCCTTGGCCATAAAATGTTGTGTTGGGAAGGAGAAAAATAAATTAAACAGAATGGTGAAAGTCTGAAAGAAATCGGAAAAGCAATAAGAAAGTTATAGCTGCTTTAAAATTGCATGAGATCACTAATACTATGTAGATTTCACATTGGCAACTGGGTAAGTAAATTATGACAAGGGGCAAGGACAACTTTCCCATAGGCCATGTACTTTATTATCAAACTAGATTTGTGGTTTTTGTCCTTAAGTACCCATTCCCCTGGGGCAGTAATCTAAATAACCCAGGTAGTATATTGCTTTATGTCCTCATGAAAGAAAAATATAATTTGAAATAAAACTTTTGGGAAAAATGACATTTTAGCCATAATATGTATTGGAGTACATGGAAGAGTAGTCCTTGCCTTACATCACTATGACATCCCATATGCGGCCAATTTGAAGTCTCCATGGGTAAAGTGATTACCAATATTTACAACTTTTAAAAAGTCATAACTTTCTTGTTGTTTGTCCAATATTGTTCAAACTTTCACCTATCAACTTGTCTGATTTTTCTTTTCCTTATAAAAACAAGTTTTTATTTGGGTTGGATTCCCCTTTAATGAAACGCTCCTCTGATCTGATATGATGTGATGATGTCCTTGAAGAAACTGCCAGCTTATATACAAATTATTCACTATTATGGAAGCTTCTAGTATTGTCTACAAAAAGAACATTCTGCCAGTTACTAGAGTAGTCTAATTTTAGAACATTCTTCAATGACCTCAGTGAAATTAACAACATAGCTAATCCTCTTGTTCATTTCCACAACCACTTGGAATATCTTTGTGTTGCAGTCTCTATTCAGAAATAACAACATTCCTCAGCCTTTAAATGGGTGTAGACATTCTGGAATATTCTTAATCATTCTATGTTATGAATATCCTTAAAGAGGAAATAACTAAATAAATAAATGTTATTGCTCTTACAATTCTTTTTATATATAACAATAGTGTGGATAAAATTTCGCAAAGCATTTCACAATTTTTTTTCTGTGAGCTTCTTATATTTACGTGCATTGAACTAAAGTAGTCTGGAATATAGTTTGAAACTATTTTGCCATTAAATTCATTAGCTGTAATTCATTTTGAAGAACGTACTTTCCCCTTTATCTACGAAAATCAAGAAGTATCATATCAATATTCTGGTTAAAGGGATAGTCCATGCTGGAGATATGTATATCTCAATAAATAGAGTAAAATTCACTAAGCAAAATGCTGAAAATCTGATCAAAATTGGATAACAAATAACGAAGTTATTAAACATTAGAGATTTGCTCTATTCAAGGTTTATTTAAACATTTTCTACCAAGAACTAAAACAAATGGATTGACAGCTGCATGATTAAGAGCATTATATTGATTGCTATAACTTAGTTCGTCATGGAGACACATCATTTACACATGTATGAAAAAAAATGAAACAATTATGAATTCATGTAATAACATTAGAAAAAGGAAAGTGGGGATATGACACCACCAGCCCACCTAATGAATATTCATGATGATGTGCACATAACTGTTTTCACAAAATATAAAAAAACTTAAAAATTCAATAACTTCGTTATTTGTTATCCGATTTTGATGACATTTTCAGCATTTTGCTTTGTGAATTTTACTTTTTTTTAAGATATAAACATTTCAGCCCTATATATCCTATAGCTCTTTCGTTCCGCTGATGCATTATACATTATTTGCTGATCGATCGATGCTTATGATGAGATAGATAATTATGTGCATAGGCAGGGGCCGAGGGGGCCGCCCCCCCCCCTATTGGCGGAGCAAAAACAATTAAAAAGGGGGAGAAAGAAAAAAAAAGGGGGGAAAGAAAGGAGGAAAAAAGAGGGAAAGAGGAGTGAATAAAATAAGGTGATAGGAAACTTTAAAAAATTTAAACATATATTTCATGTCATTAGTATTCAATTTTCGCGCGCGCTTCGCGCTCGCATAACCTCTTCAGTGAGATACATATCTTGCTCAATAGGCTGATATGGAGCTTAAAATATCAAGTTTTTTAAGCCAATATACAAAATATATTTTAGCTCAGACACCGAGCTTTCATTATTTTGTTTGATTTACAAATTCATTTTTTAAAGTGCTCTTTAAAATGTCCGCTTTGTGGTCTGAATATCAACATTTTTCCCTCGCACTGCGCGCTTGCATTATTCGATTTGCCAAGTAACTTATTGTCTTCGTGTATTCGATAAAAGTTTTAAGAGTATCTACTTTTCAGGTCTGATTTTCAAAACGTATCAGCTAGCACAGAGCACTCGCATTTTGATTGGTAATTAAGCTATGTATACCATTTATACATTTAACACTTGTTCTTTTGTATTTGATTATCTGAAATTAGGTTTACGAAATAAGGTAAGAAAATGGATAAGAGGTGTAACCTCATCAGCACACCTAATGAATGTTCATGTCGATGTGCATAACTGATTTCACAAAATATTGATAAACTTTAGAATTCAATAACTTCGTTATTTGTTATCCGATTTTCTTGAAATTTTCAGCATTTTGCTCTGTGAATTTTTTACTCTACTTATTTAGATATGAATATTTTCAGGCCGGACCATCGCTTTAACTGCATTCTAAAAATACCACAAATTTAAAAAAATGAAAAAGAAAACATAATCTGTCTGGGAGTTCCGTTCTCCTACACTTTAAAGTGCAAGCCCAGTAGGCTCATAAATCACAGGATACCATCTCCCAGACAGATATTAACTACATCCTTACAAATAACAAGATTTTAGAAAGGAAAAAAGAAAAAAATTGATCTGACTGGGCGTTCGATCCGTTCTCCTACACTTTGAGGGGCAAGCTCAGTAGGCTCATAATTCATAGGACACTATCTCCAAGACAGAAATTAACTACATTCTTACAAAATAATGTCAACAATAAAAAAAAAACTACATTATCTATATTGGCGTTCCGTTCTCCTACACTTTAAGTGTCAAGCCCAGTAGGCTCATAATTCACAGGATACCATCTCCCAGACAGATATTAACTACATTCTTACAAATACTTAAAAAAAACATTACCTGACTGGGCGTTCCGTTCTCCTATACACTTTAAGGGGCAAGCCCAGTAGGCTCATAATTCACAGGATACCATCTCCCAGACAGATATTAACTACATTCTTACAAATACCAAAAAAAAAAAACATTACCTGACTGGGCGTTCCGTTCTCCTACACTTTAAGGGGCAAGCCCAGTAGGCTCATAATTCACAGGATACCATCTCCCAGACAGATATTAACTACATTCTTAAAAATACATAAAAGCATAATCTGACTGGGCGTTCCGTTCTCCTACACTTTAAGGGGCAAGCCCAGTAGGCTCATAATTCACAGGATACCATCTCCCAGACAGATATTAACTACATTCTTACAAATACCAAAAAAAAAAAAAAAACATAATCTGACTGGGCGTTCCGTTCTCCTACACTTTAAGTGTCAAGCCCAGTAGGCTCATAATTCACAGGATACCATCTCCCAGACAGATATTAACTACATTCTTACAAATACTAAAAAAAACATTACCTGACTGGGCGTTCCGTTCTCCTATACACTTTAAGGGGCAAGCCCAGTAGGCTCATAATTCACAGGATACCATCTCCCAGACAGATATTAACTACATTCTTACAAATACCAAAAAAAAAACATTACCTGACTGGGCGTTCCGTTCTCCTACACTTTAAGGGGCAAACCCAGTAGGCTCATAATTCACAGGATACCATCTCCCAGACAGATATTAACTACATTCTTACAAATACCAAAAAAAAAAAGAAAACATAATCTGACTGGGCGTTCCGTTCTCCTACACTTTAAGGGGCAAGCCCAGTAGGCTCATAATTCACAGGATACCATCTCCCAGACAGATATTAACTACATTCTTACAAATACCAAAAAAAAAAGAAAACATAATCTGACTGGGCGTTCCGTTCTCCTACACTTTAAGGGGCAAGCCCAGTAGGCTCATAATTCACAGGATACCATCTCCCAGACAGATATTAACTACATTCTTACAAATACCAAAAAAAAAACATTACCTGACTGGGCGTTCCGTTCTCCTACACTTTAAGGGGCAAACCCAGTAGGCTCATAATTCACAGGATACCATCTCCCAGACAGATATTAACTACATTCTTACAAATACCAAAAAAAAAAAGAAAACATAATCTGACTGGGCGTTCCGTTCTCCTACACTTTAAGGGGCAAGCCCAGTAGGCTCATAATTCACAGGATACCATCTCCCAGACAGATATTAACTACATTCTTACAAATACCAAAAAAAAAAAGAAAACATAATCTGACTGGGCGTTCCGTTCTCCTACACTTTAAGGGGCAAGCCCAGTAGGCTCATAATTCACAGGATACCATCTCCCAGACAGATATTAACTACATTCTTACAAATACCAAAAAGAAAACATTACCTGACTGGGCGTTCCGTTCTCCTACACTTTAAGGGGCAAGCCCAGTAGGCTCATAATTCACAGGATACCATCTCCCAGACAGATATTAACTACATTCTTAAAAATACATAAAAGCATAATCTGACTGGGCGTTCCGTTCTCCTACACTTTAAGGGGCAAGCCCAGTAGGCTCATAATTCACAGGAGGCCATCTCCCAGACAGATATTAACTACATTCTTACAAATACCAAAAAAAAAAGAAAACATAATCTGACTGGGCGTTCCGTTCTCCTACACTTTAAGTGTCAAGCCCAGTAGGCTCATAATTCACAGGATACCATCTCCCAGACAGATATTAACTACATTCTTACAAATACTAAAAAAAACATTACCTGACTGGGCGTTCCGTTCTCCTTTACACTTTAAGGGGCAAGCCCAGTAGGCTCATAATTCACAGGATACCATCTCCCAGACAGATATTAACTACATTCTTACAAATACCAAAAAAAAAACATTACCTGACTGGGCGTTCCGTTCTCCTACACTTTAAGGGGCAAACCCAGTAGGCTCATAATTCACAGGATACCATCTCCCAGACAGATATTAACTACATTCTTACAAATACAAAAAAAAAAAAAAGAAAACATAATCTGACTGGGCGTTCCGTTCTCCTACACTTTAAGGGGCAAGCCCAGTAGGCTCATAATTCACAGGATACCATCTCCCAGACAGATATTAACTACATTCTTACAAATACCAAAAAAAAAAGAAAACATAATCTGACTGGGCGTTCCGTTCTCCTACACTTTAAGGGGCAAGCCCAGTAGGCTCATAATTCACAGGATACCATCTCCCAGACAGATATTAACTACATTCTTACAAATACCAAAAAAAAAAAAAAAACATAATCTGACTGGGCGTTCCGTTCTCCTACACTTTAAGGGGCAAGCCCAGTAGGCTCATAATTCACAGGATACCATCTCCCAGACAGATATTAACTACATTCTTACAAATACTAAAAAAAAAACATTACCTGACTGGGCGTTCCGTTCTCCTATACACTTTAAGGGGCAAGCCCAGTAGGCTCATAATTCACAGGATACCATCTCCCAGACAGATATTAACTACATTCTTACAAATACCAAAAAAAAAAAACATTACCTGACTGGGCGTTACGTTCTCCTACACTTTAAGGGGCAAGTCCAGTAGGCTCATAATTCACAGGATACCATCTCCCAGACAGATATTAACTACATTCTTACAAATACCAAAAAAAAAAAGAAAACATAATCTGACTGGGCGTTCCGTTCTCCTACACTTTAAGGGGCAAGCCCAGTAGGCTCATAATTCACAGGATACCATCTCCCAGACAGATATTAACTACATTCTTACAAATACCAAAAAAAAAAAGAAAACATAATCTGACTGGGCGTTCCGGAGATATTCATATCTCAATAAATACAGTAAAATTCACAAAGCAAATATCGAAGTTATTGAATTTTAAACATTTCCGTTATTCCGCTGAAACAGTTTTAGGCATGTCTCTATATGAATGTTTCATTAGGTGGGCTGATGATGTCATATCCCAACCTGTTCTTTTGTATTTGACTATCTGAAATTAGGTTTATGAAATAATGTAAGAAAAAGGGATGAGAGATGTAACCTCATCAGCCCACCTAATGAATGTTCATGTCGATGTGCATAACTGATTTCACAAAATATTGATAAACTTTAGAATTCAATAACTTCGTTATTTGTTATCCGATTTTGTTGAAATTTTCAGCATTATTGCTCTTGTGAATTTTTACTCTATTTATTAAGATATGAATATTTTCAGCCCGGACCATCCCTTTAACTGCATTCTAAAAATACCACAAATAAAAAAAATGAAAAAGAAAACATAATCTGACTGGGCGTTCCGTTCTCCTACACTTTAAGGGGCAAGCCCAGTAGGCTCATAATTCACAGGATACCATCTCCCAGACAGATATTAACTACATTCTTACAAATACCAAAAAAAAAAAAAAAACATAATCTGACTGGGCGTTCCGTTCTCCTACACTTTAAGTGTCAAGCCCAGTAGGCTCATAATTCACAGGATACCATCTCCCAGACAGATATTAACTACATTCTTACAAATACTAAAAAAAACATTACCTGACTGGGCGTTCCGTTCTCCTATACACTTTAAGGGGCAAGCCCAGTAGGCTCATAATTCACAGGATACCATCTCCCAGACAGATATTAACTACATTCTTACAAATACCAAAAAAAAAACATTACCTGACTGGGCGTTCCGTTCTCCTACACTTTAAGGGGCAAACCCAGTAGGCTCATAATTCACAGGATACCATCTCCCAGACAGATATTAACTACATTCTTACAAATACCAAAAAAAAAAAGAAAACATAATCTGACTGGGCGTTCCGTTCTCCTACACTTTAAGGGGCAAGCCCAGTAGGCTCATAATTCACAGGATACCATCTCCCAGACAGATATTAACTACATTCTTACAAATACCAAAAAAAAAAGAAAACATAATCTGACTGGGCGTTCCGTTCTCCTACACTTTAAGGGGCAAGCCCAGTAGGCTCATAATTCACAGGATACCATCTCCCAGACAGATATTAACTACATTCTTACAAATACCAAAAAAAAAACATTACCTGACTGGGCGTTCCGTTCTCCTACACTTTAAGGGGCAAACCCAGTAGGCTCATAATTCACAGGATACCATCTCCCAGACAGATATTAACTACATTCTTACAAATACCAAAAAAAAAAAGAAAACATAATCTGACTGGGCGTTCCGTTCTCCTACACTTTAAGGGGCAAGCCCAGTAGGCTCATAATTCACAGGATACCATCTCCCAGACAGATATTAACTACATTCTTACAAATACCAAAAAAAAAAAGAAAACATAATCTGACTGGGCGTTCCGTTCTCCTACACTTTAAGGGGCAAGCCCAGTAGGCTCATAATTCACAGGATACCATCTCCCAGACAGATATTAACTACATTCTTACAAATACCAAAAAGAAAACATTACCTGACTGGGCGTTCCGTTCTCCTACACTTTAAGGGGCAAGCCCAGTAGGCTCATAATTCACAGGATACCATCTCCCAGACAGATATTAACTACATTCTTAAAAATACATAAAAGCATAATCTGACTGGGCGTTCCGTTCTCCTACACTTTAAGGGGCAAGCCCAGTAGGCTCATAATTCACAGGAGGCCATCTCCCAGACAGATATTAACTACATTCTTACAAATACCAAAAAAAAAAGAAAACATAATCTGACTGGGCGTTCCGTTCTCCTACACTTTAAGTGTCAAGCCCAGTAGGCTCATAATTCACAGGATACCATCTCCCAGACAGATATTAACTACATTCTTACAAATACTAAAAAAAACATTACCTGACTGGGCGTTCCGTTCTCCTTTACACTTTAAGGGGCAAGCCCAGTAGGCTCATAATTCACAGGATACCATCTCCCAGACAGATATTAACTACATTCTTACAAATACCAAAAAAAAAACATTACCTGACTGGGCGTTCCGTTCTCCTACACTTTAAGGGGCAAACCCAGTAGGCTCATAATTCACAGGATACCATCTCCCAGACAGATATTAACTACATTCTTACAAATACAAAAAAAAAAAAAAGAAAACATAATCTGACTGGGCGTTCCGTTCTCCTACACTTTAAGGGGCAAGCCCAGTAGGCTCATAATTCACAGGATACCATCTCCCAGACAGATATTAACTACATTCTTACAAATACCAAAAAAAAAAGAAAACATAATCTGACTGGGCGTTCCGTTCTCCTACACTTTAAGGGGCAAGCCCAGTAGGCTCATAATTCACAGGATACCATCTCCCAGACAGATATTAACTACATTCTTACAAATACCAAAAAAAAAAAAAAACATAATCTGACTGGGCGTTCCGTTCTCCTACACTTTAAGGGGCAAGCCCAGTAGGCTCATAATTCACAGGATACCATCTCCCAGACAGATATTAACTACATTCTTACAAATACTAAAAAAAAAACATTACCTGACTGGGCGTTCCGTTCTCCTATACACTTTAAGGGGCAAGCCCAGTAGGCTCATAATTCACAGGATACCATCTCCCAGACAGATATTAACTACATTCTTACAAATACCAAAAAAAAAAAACATTACCTGACTGGGCGTTACGTTCTCCTACACTTTAAGGGGCAAGTCCAGTAGGCTCATAATTCACAGGATACCATCTCCCAGACAGATATTAACTACATTCTTACAAATACCAAAAAAAAAAAGAAAACATAATCTGACTGGGCGTTCCGTTCTCCTACACTTTAAGGGGCAAGCCCAGTAGGCTCATAATTCACAGGATACCATCTCCCAGACAGATATTAACTACATTCTTACAAATACCAAAAAAAAAAAGAAAACATAATCTGACTGGGCGTTCCGGAGATATTCATATCTCAATAAATACAGTAAAATTCACAAAGCAAATATCGAAGTTATTGAATTTTAAACATTTCCGTTATTCCGCTGAAACAGTTTTAGGCATGTCTCTATATGAATGTTTCATTAGGTGGGCTGATGATGTCATATCCCAACCTGTTCTTTTGTATTTGACTATCTGAAATTAGGTTTATGAAATAATGTAAGAAAAAGGGATGAGAGATGTAACCTCATCAGCCCACCTAATGAATGTTCATGTCGATGTGCATAACTGATTTCACAAAATATTGATAAACTTTAGAATTCAATAACTTCGTTATTTGTTATCCGATTTTGTTGAAATTTTCAGCATTATTGCTCTTGTGAATTTTTACTCTATTTATTAAGATATGAATATTTTCAGCCCGGACCATCCCTTTAACTGCATTCTAAAAATACCACAAATAAAAAAAATGAAAAAGAAAACATAATCTGTCTGGGAGTTCCGTTCTCCTACACTTTAGGGCAAGCCCAGTAGGCTCATAATTCAAAGGATACCAACTCCCAGACAGATATTAACTACATTCTTACAAATAACAAGATTTTAGAAAGAAAAAAAGAAAAAAATAATCTGACTGGGCGTTCCGTTCTCCTACACTTTAAGGGGCAAGCTCATGTAGGCTCATAATTCACAGGACACCATCTCCAAGACAGTAATTAACTAAATTCTTACAAAATAATGTCAACAATTAAAAAAACTACATTATCTATATTGGCGTTCCGTTCTCCTACACTTTAAGTGTCAAGCCCCAGGGACCTGGGAAGCGGGGTGCTGGGGGTGCTGCGTGTATTATTTTCCATAGGCAGCACCCCCACGAAATCAGGTTCCCCCAGGTTTTATGTCGAATCAAGTGAGCGCGCGCCCGACCGCCCGTGTATTGTATACAAAAATTACAAGTCAGACAATAGAAATCAAATTTCACAGTCTTTTTCGCCCTGCCCCATGGCCCTCCGGGCTGGGAAGCGGGGGTGCTGGGGGTGAAGGGTGAAGCACCCCCAACATTTGGGGGTGCTGCGTGTGTTATTTTCCATAGGCAGCGCACCTCCTGGAAATCTAGTGGTAGGTATGATAAATGACAGAAATGTAATGAAAATGAACGACGTTTTGTAGAACCCCCCCACTCCCACTTCAGAATTTTCCGACACATACTTGTAATAGTGTTTCAATTCACCCTCTTTCAGATCGGAATATCAAATATTTTGTATTTTGATTTTTATAATAAAAAAATGTATTTAGAATGCCCAGATACTAGGTCTAACTCTAAACACGCGCACGCATGTTTATTCAGATACGCAGCTTGATAGGGGGGGGGGGTACTCCGGGCTGAAAATATTTATATCAAATACATTTTATCAAAATAAATAAATTTTATCAAAATCTGATAACGATTAGTTAAGTTATTTAATTCTAAAGTTTAGCAATATTTTATGAAAATGGTGATATGCAGTGTCGTCATGAATATTTAATAGGTGGGCTGATGCTGTCACATCCCCATTATCCTAGCTGTTCCTTGTGGAATCAAAATTCTTTCATTTTTTTCATACCAGAATGAATGATATGTCTCCCTTATAATGAAATAAGTTGCAGCAAAGAAAATCTAATGGACTTAATCAGTTGTCAATTCAACTGTTTTGGTTCTTGAAAGGAAAATACTGAATAAACCTAATTTTATATAATAAAATACAAAAGAACAAGTGGGGAATAATGCTAATTTTTAAAATGCAATAACTGATATGCCTTGTCTAATTTTGATCAAATCTTTATTCTAATGTTCGTCTGAGTCAGTTCTTTATCTGTTCAAACCATTTTACATTCAGTGTGGAGTTTAAGATCAGAATATCAAAAATTTTCTGCTCGCGCTTCGCGCTCACATTATTAATTTAAGAATATATCCAATTACCCATCATTTTCTTGATTTACGAAACATGAATAGAATGTCCCGTTTTCAGGTCTGAAATCTTAATTTTGTTTCCGCTCGCGCTTTGCGCTCGCATCAATTGTATAGTTATATACCTATCATGTTTATGATTAGAAAAGTGCATGAGATGTCTCGTTTTTAGGTTTGAAATCTCATTTCTATTTCCGCTCGCGCTTCGCACTCGCCTCAATTGTATAGTTTTATACCTATCCTCATTATGATTAGAAAAGTTCTTAGAATCTCTCGCTTTTTGGTCTGAAATCTCAATTTTGTTTCCGCTCGCGCTTCGCGCTCGCATCAATTGTATATATACCTATCCAGTTCATAATTAAAAAACGTGCTTAGAATGTCCAGTATTTAGGTCGGAATGTCAAATATTTCAGCTCGCGCTTCGCGCTCGGATTATTTGATTGTTGATATATGTATCGTCTTCATGGGTAACTGCAAACAGTCCTTATAACACCTCCCTTTCGATCAGGCCAGAGCGTATATAAAAAATATCTGCTCGCGCTAATCGCGCTCACAATTATTATTTGTTACATACGCATCTTGGACCACAAACACAAACATTGCTCAAAATGTTCAATTTTCAGGACAAAATACATGAAATTTCCACAAAAATTCGCTCGCGCTTCGCGCTCAAATTATCTAATTATATATTTATGTTCTTTTATAAGAAGAAAGCTAAGAAGTGACTGTCATATATATGTATATTTATAAATAAATAAATATATATATATATATATATATATATATATATATATATATATATATATATATATATATATGTGTGTGTATGTGTTTGTGTGTGTATATGTGAGGGTGTGTGTGTGGTATGTGTGTGTAATTATGAAAAACTCAATTGTGTCTGTCACCCCCCCCCCCCACCTTGAGGAGAGATTTCAGCACCCCCACTGAAAAAATCGTTCCCAGGTCCCTATCAAGCCCAGTAGGCTCATAATTCACAGGACATCATCTGCCAGGCAGAAATTAACTACATTTTTACAAATACCAAAAGTAAAAAAAAAAAAAAAAAAAAACATAATCGGACTGGGCGTTCCGTTCTCCTACACTTTAAGGGGCAAGCCCAGTAGGCTCATAATTCACAGGATACCATCTCCCAGACAGATATTAACTACATTCTTACAAATACCAAAAAACAAACCATAATCTGACTGGGCGTTCCGTTCTCCTACACTTTAAGGGGCAAGCCCAGTAGGCTCATAATTCACAGGATACCAACTCCCAGACAGATATTAACTACATTCTTAAAAATACACAAAAAAAACATAACCTGACTGGGCGTTCCGTTCTCCTACACTTTAAGGGGCAAGCCCAGTAGGCTCATAATTCACAGGATACCATCTCCCAGACAGATATTAACTACATTCTTAAAAATACAAAAAAGCATAATCTGACTGGGCGTGCCGTTCTCCTACACTTTAAGGGGCAAGCCCAGTAGGCTCATAATTCACAGGATACCATCTCCCAGACAGATATTAACTACATTCTTACAAATACCAAAAAAAAAAACCATAATCTGACTGGGCGTTCCGTTCTCCTACACTTTAAGGGGCAAGCCCAGTAGGCTCATAATTCACAGGATACAATCTCCCAGACAGATATTAACTTCATTCTTACAAATACAAAAAACAAACATAACCTGACTGGGCGTTCCGTTCTCCTAAACTTTAAGGGGCAAGCCCAGTAGGCTCATAATTCACAGGATACCATCTCCCAGACAGATATTAACTACATTCTTAAAAATACAAAAAAAGCATAATCTGACTGGGCGTGCCGTTCTCCTACACTTTAAGGGGCAAACCCAGTAGGCTCATAATTCACAGGATACCATCTCCCAGACAGATATTAACTACATTCTTACAAATACCAAAAAAACAAACCATAATCTGACTGGGCGTTCCGTTCTCCTACACTTTAAGGGGCAAGCCCAGTAGGCTCATAATTCACAGGATACAATCTCCCAGACAGATATTAACTTCATTCTTACAAATACAAAAAACAAACATAACCTGACTGGGCGTTCCGTTCTCCTAAACTTTAAGGGGCAAGCCCAGTAGGCTCATAATTCACAGGATACCATCTCCCAGACAGATATTAACTACATTCTTAAAAATACAAAAAAAGCATAATCTGACTGGGCGTGCCGTTCTCCTACACTTTAAGGGGCAAACCCAGTAGGCTCATAATTCACAGGATACCATCTCCCAGACAGATATTAACTACATTCTTACAAATACCAAAAAAACAAACCATAATCTGACTGGGCGTTCCGTTCTCCTACACTTTAAGGGGCAAGCCCAGTAGGCTCATAATTCACAGGATACAATCTCCCAGACAGATATTAACTTCATTCTTACAAATACAACAAACAAACATAACCTGACTGGGCGTTCCGTTCTCCTAAAGTTTAAGGGGCAAGCCCAGTAGGCTCATGATTCACAGGATACCATCTCCCAGACAGATATTAACTACATTCTTAAAAATACAAAAAAAGCATAATCTGACTGGGCGGTCCGTTCTCCTACACTTTAAGGGGCAAACCCAGTAGGCTCCTGATTCACAGGATACCATCTCCCAGACAGATATTAACTACATTCTTACAAATACTAAAAAAAAATATATATATATATGACTGGGCGTTCCGTTCTCCCCCACTTTTAGGGGCAAGCCCAGTAGGCTCATCATTTACAGGACACTATCTCCAAGACAGATATTAACTACATTCTTACAAATACCAAAAAAGAAAACATAATCTGACTGGGCGTTCCGTTCTCCTACACTTTAAGGGGCAAGCCCAGTAGGCTCATAATTCACAAGATACCATCTCCCAGACAGATATTAACTACATTCTTACAAATACTAAAAATTTAAAAAAAATATATGACTGGGCGTTCCGTTCTCCCCCACTTTAAGGGGCAAGCCCAGTAGGCTCATCATTTACAGGACACTATCTCCCAGACAGATATTAACTACATTCTTACAAATACCAAAAAACAACATAATCTGACTTGGCGTTCCGGAGATATTCATATCTCAATAAATACAGTAAAATTCACAAAGCAAAATGCTGAAAATTTGATCAAAATCGGATAACAAATATCGAAGTTATTGAATTTTAAACATTTCCGTTATTCCGCTGAAACAGTTTTAGGCATGTCTCTAAATATGAATGTTTCATTAGGTGGGCTGATGATGTCATATCCCAACCTGTTCTTTTGTATTTGACTATCTGAAATTAGGTTTATGAAATAATGTAAGAAAAAGGGATGAGAGATGTAACCTCATCAGCCCACCTAATGAATGTTCATGTCGATGTGCATAACCAGTGGCGTAACAGGGGTCGGTGGCCAGGGGGGGCAAGAGCCAAAAATTTCCCGGTCATATCATGGTATGAACAGGATTTTTTATGATTGTGCCCCGAGCATTAGGGCAAAGCTCAATGCGTGATAAGTATCCCCCCCCCCCAAAAAAAAAAGAGAGGGCACAGCAGTGCGCGCGCAGCAAAAAGTTGCTTAATATAAGTCCCGAGCGAGCGAAGCGAGCGAGAAAAAAAAGAGCTTTTCATGAGAATCTAACTTTGAGATTGATTGTGACATGGTATTAAAAAAATAACATCATATCTTACATCTTCCTTTACTTTTCTTTCATCATTTCTTTTATGTTCTCGGTTGTAGAACTTTTGGGGGCCAGTGCTATGCGGATCGGGTCTGGGGCAATGGCGGCCCAGGATTTTTAACCTCGGGGGAGGCAAAAGAACATTTGGGGGCGGGTCAACACACAAATATTTTGCCTATTTCTCAAAATCGAGCAAGAAGCGCGAGCTATTTGTTTTTAATGTAGACCCTATTGACTTGAAAAGGGACCTGTTAAGGACTAGATGTTTGCATTGGGTCATGAAGTTGATACCTCACCAAATAAATAATGCGAGCGCGAAGCGCGAGCTGAAAATTTTTAACATCCTGAGATGATAACTGGACGGTTTATAAGCACTTTTTGTAATCATGAACTGGATGGCTATCTAATTAAACATTTGATGCGAGCGCGCGTAGCGCGAGCTGAAATTTTTTATTTATGAAAATTATGAATAGGCAGGATGCGTATCTCGCCAAAACGAATAATAAAAACTCTAATCACGAGAAGCATATTGACTTGAACAATGGATTATTAAGTCCCATTTGAACAGATAATTTACTTATCTCAGTCAACAGCTACTGCGAGCGTGTATAGCGCGGGCGACATTTTGAATTTTAAAAATGACCTGAAAGATTTATGTGAGTGACAAAAATTATAGGGAGCTAACAGTGGATGGATGAGAAAATTTTCAAAATTTAAGGAACGAAAAAGCTGTTTCGGAGCACTTAGCAGCTTTAGTAGACAACATTTACTATACATTTCTTTTATTTTTCAAAATTTTGGGAGTGGGGCCAACTCACTGGGGGCAAATGCCCCCCGTGCCTCCCCTTTCCTGCCGCTACTGGTCTGGGGCGGAGCCCCCGGAACGTCAGGATATTTCTAAACATTGCAGATGGCCACTGTTTTATCAAACCGCGGGTACATACACAACCCATATAACTTCAACGCAGTTGCGGATAATAAACGAAATATTTCGAGGCAGCACAACATTGCAAATGTGGAAAAATTTATAAAAGTCGCCAGCGAGCGAAGCGAGCCAGAAAAAATGGCCTTTGAATATGATTTTGAAATTAAATTCTACTTATGTGATAGTAGCTTTGCAAATTTAGCCAAAGTAAATTGGCTTTTTACGGTAAATCTTGCCAGCGCATAGCTTTACTTAGGTTAGGACATAATATCGGGGGATATGACTAGCCCTTGGCTAACCCTACTTTGGCTAAGGATTTTTCCCGGGACACTTTGTCCTGATTGCGACCATTATATATTGCATAAAATTTAGCAAGCTTATAATAGACGCCATCCACCTTTCTTACCGTTCTTTATATTTTTCATTCCTTGACAACCCGGTCGTGTTATTAAGTTCGCTTATCATTCTCGTCCCTTTTCTCTATATATTCTGATTTTCCAATTAAGCATTTGGTTCTTCCTTCATTTCCCGTTTCTTTCTGCCTCTTTCTCCCATTTCCCGCCATTCTTGCCCGTGCATGCCATTGCTGAGTCATCCCTTTTGATTTTGTATCCCTCTCTTGCTAATCATGCTAATGTATTAGTATTTCAAGATATTTATACTTCCTCACGTGTTCTTCTCTCCTTCTTTTTCCCGCTTTCCTTCCATTTTCCCTATTTATGTTCTTCCTTTCTTTCCCTTTCTTTTAATTTTTTTCCTTTCCCTTTTTCCCTTTCCTCTTTTTCTTTCTTTCTTTCCCTTCCCCTTTTTCTCTGTCTCCCTTTTCTCTTTTTTTCCCGCTTTTTTTTATTTTCCCGGTGAAATCCGCCAGGGGGGGCAGCTTGCCCCCCCTGCCCCCCCGCCTGTTACGCCACTGTGCATAACTGATTTCACAAAATATTGATAAACTTTAGAATTCAATAACTTTGTTATTTGTTATCCGATTTTGTTGAAATTTTCAGCATTATTGCTCTGTGAATTTTTACTCTATTTATTTAGATATGAATGTTTTCAGACCGGACCATCCCTTTAACTGCATTCTAAAAATACCACAAATAAAAAAAATGAAAAAGAAAACATAATCTGTCTGGGAGTTCCGTTCTCCTACACTTTAAAGGGCAAGCCCAGTAGGCTCATAATTCAAAGGATACCAACTCCCAGACAGATATTAACTACATTCTTACAAATAACAAGATTTTAGAAAGAAAAAAAGAAAAAAATAATCTGACTGGGCGTTCCGTTCTCCTACACTTTAAGGGGCAAGCTCATGTAGGCTCATAATTCACAGGACACCATCTCCAAGACAGTAATTAACTAAATTCTTACAAAATAATGTCAACAATTAAAAAAACTACATTATCTATATTGGCGTTCCGTTCTCCTACACTTTAAGTGTCAAGCCCCAGGGACCTGGGAAGCGGGGGTGCTGGGGGTGCTGCGTATATTATTTTCCATAGGCAGCACCCCCACGAAATCAGGTTCCCCCAGGTTTTATGTCGAATCAAGTGAGCGCGCGCCCGACCGCCCGTGTATTGTATATAAAAATTAAAAGTCAGACAATAGAAATCAAATTTCACAGTCTTTTTCGCCCTGCCCCATGGCCCTCCGGGCTGGGAAGCGGGGGTGCTGGGGGTGAAGCACCCCCAACATTTGGGGGTGCTGCGTGTGTTATTTTCCATAGGCAGCGCACCTCCTGGAAATCTAGTGGTAGGTATGATAAATGACAGAAATGTAATGAAAATGAACGACGTTTTGTAGAACCCCTCCCCCCTCCCACTTCAGAATTTTCCGACACATACTTGTAATAGTGTTTCAATTCACCCTCTTTCAGATCGGAATATCAAATATTTTGTATTTTGATTTTTATAATAAAAATGTATTTAGAATGCCCAGATACTAGGTCTAACTCTAAACACGCGCACGCATGTTTATTCAGATACGCAGCTTGATGGGGGGGGGGGGGGGGGGTACTCCGGGCTGAAAATATTTATATCAAATACATTTTATCAAAATAAATAAATTTTATCAAAATCTGATAACGATTAGTTAAGTTATTTAATTCTAAAGTTTAGCAATATTTTATGAAAATGGTGATATGCAGTGTCGTCATGAATATTTAATAGGTGGGCTGATGCTGTCACATCCCCATTATCCTAGCTGTTCCTTGTGGAATCAAAATTCTTTCATTTTTTTCATACCAGAATGAATGATATGTCTCCCTTATAATGAAATAAGTTGAAGCAAAGAAAATCTAATGGACTAAATCAGTTGTCAATTCAACTGTTTTGGTTCTTGAAAGGAAAATTACTGAATAAACCTAATTTTATATAATAAAATACAAAAGAACAAGTGGGGAATAATGCTAATTTTTAAAATGCAATAACTGATATGCCTTGTCTAATTTTGATCAAATCTTTATTCTTATGTTCGTCTGAGTCAGTTCTTTATCTGTTCAAACCATTTTACATTCAGTGTGGAGTTTCAGATCAGAATATCAAAAATTTTCTGCTCGCGCTTCGCCCTCACATTATTAGTTTAAGAATATATCCAATTACCCATCATTTTCTTGATTTACGAAACATGAATAGAATGTCCCGTTTTTAGGTTTGAAATCTCATTTCTATTTCCGCTCGCGCTTTGCGCTCGCATCAATTGTATAGTTATATACCTATCATGTTTATGATTAGAAAAGTTCTTAGCATTATATGAATGTTTTCAGACCGGACCATCCCTTTAACTGCATTCTAAAAATACCACAAATAAAAAAATTAAAAAAAAAAAACATCTGTCTGGGAGTTCCGTTCTCCCACACTTTAAAGGGCAAACCCAATAGGCTCATAATTCACAGGATACCATCTCCCAGGCAGAAATTAACTACATTTTTACAAATACCAAAAGTTAAAAAAAAAAGAAAAAAGAAAACATAATCGGACTGGGCGTTCCGTTCTCCTACACTTTAAGGGGCAAGCCCAGTAGGCTCATAATTCACAGGATACCATCTCCCAGACAGATATTAACTACATTCTTACAAATACCAAAAAAAAAGAAAACCTGACTGGGCGTTCCGTTCTCCTACACTTTAAGGTACAAGCCCAGTAGGCTCATAATTCACAGGATACCAACTCCCAGACAGATATTAACTACATTCTTAAAAATACAAAATAAAAACATAACCTGACTGGGCGTTCCGTTCTCCTACACTTTAAGGGGCAAGCCCAGTAGGCTCATAATTCACAGGATACCATCTCCCAGACAGATATTAACTACATTCTTAAAAATACAAAAAAAGCATAATCTGACTGGGCGTGCCGTTCTCCTACACTTTAAGGGGCAAACCCAGTAGGCTCATGATTCACAGGATACCATCTCCCAGACAGATATTAACTACATTCTTACAAATACTAAAAAAAAAATATATATATATGACTGGGCGTTCCGTTCTCCCCCACTTTCAGGGGCAAGCCCAGTAGGCTCATCATTTACAGGACACTATCTCCAAGACAGATATTAACTACATTCTTACAAATACCAAAAAAGAAAACATAATCTGACTGGGCGTTCCGTTCTCCTACACTTTAAGGGGCAAGCCCAGTAGGCTCATAATTCACAAGATACCATCTCCCAGACAGATATTAACTACATTCTTACAAATACTAAAAAAAAAAAAAAAATATATGACTTGGCGTTCCGTTCTCCCCCACTTTAAGGGGCAAGCCCAGTAGGCTCATCATTTACAGGACACTATCTCCCAGACAGATATTAACTACATTCTTACAAATACCAAAAAACAACATAATCTGACTGGGCGTTCCGGAGATATTCATATCTCAAGAAATACAGTAAAATTCACAAAGCAAAATGCTGAAAATTTGATCAAAATCGGATAACAAATATCGAAGTTATTGAATTTTAAACATTTCCGTTATTCCGCTGAAACAGTTTTAGGCATGTCTCTATATATGAATGTTTCATTAGGTGGGCTGATGATGTCATATCCCAACCTGTTCTTTTGTATTTGACTATCTGAAATTAGGTTTATGAAATAATGTAAGAAAAAGGGATGAGAGATGTAACCTCATCAGCCCACCTAATGAATGTTCATGTCGATGTGCATAACTGATTTCACAAAATATTGATAAACTTTAGAATTCAATAATTTCGTTATTTGTTATCCGATTTTGTTGAAATTTTCAGCATTTTTGCTCTGTGAATTTTTACTCTATTTATTTAGATATGAATATTTTCAGCCCGGATCATCCCTTTAACTGCATTCTAAAAATACCACAAATAAAAAACAAGTGGAATGCCTCTGGCCGTCTCACCTGCATCACGCGATTCAATATAGCAGCAGTGCTGATTTTGAAAACTACTATAACTCGCACAAGATGTTCAGTGATACTTGGTTACTCTTATTTCCACGTTTTATGAACTAGACCAATACACTTATAGAGATATGATGGCAATTCAACAAATACCCCCAACGTGGCCAAAGTTCTTTGACCTTACATGACCTTTGACCTTGATCATGTGACCTGAAACTCGCACAGGATGTTCAGTAATACTTGATTACTATTATGTCCAAGTTTCATGAATCAGATCCATAAACTTTCAAAGTTATGATGGTAATTCAACAGATACCCCTAATGCGGCCAAAGTTCATTGACCCTAAATGACCTTTTACCTTGGTCATGTGATGTGAAACTCATGCAGGATGTTCAGTGATACTTGATTACTATTATGTCCACGTTTTATGAACTAGACCAACACACTTTCAAATTTATGGCTGTAATTCAACAAATACCCCAATTTGGCCAAAGTTCATTGACCCTAAATGACCTTTGACCTTGATCATGTGACCTGAAACTTGCACAGGATGTTCAGTAATACTTGATTACTATTATGTCCAAGTTTCATGAATCAGATCCATAAACTTTCAAAGTTATGATGGTAATTCAACAGATACCCCCAATTCGGCCAAAGTTCATTGACCCTAAATGACCTTTGACCTTGGTCATGTAATGTGAAACTCATGCAGGATGTTCAGTGATACTTGATTAACCTTATGTATAAGTTTCATGAACTAGGTCCATATATTTTCTAAGTTATGATGACATTTCAAAAACTTAACCTTAGGTTAAGATTTTGATGTTGATTCCCCCAACATGGTCTAAGTTCATTGACCCTAAATGACCTTTGACCTTGGTCATGTGACATGAAACTCAGGCAGGATGTTCAGTAATACTTGATTAACCTTATGGCCAAGTTTCATGAACTAGGTCCATATACTTTCTAAGTTATGCTGTCATTTCAAAAACTTAACCTCAGGTTAAGATTTGGTGTTGACGCCGCCGTCGCCGTCGCCGCCGCCGCCGCCGTCGCCGTCGGAAAAGCGGCGCCTATAGTCTCACTCTGCTATGCAGGTGAGACAAAAAATGAAAAAGAAAACATAATCTGTCTGGGAGTTGCGTTCTCCTCCACTTTAAAGGGCAAGCCCAGTAGGCTTATAATTCAAAGGATACCAACTCCAAGACAGAAATTAACTAAATTCTTACAAAAAAATGTCAACAATTAAAAAAAACTACATTATCTATATTGGCGTTCCGTTCTCCTACACTTTAAGTGTCAAGCCCAGTAGGCTCATAATTCACAGGACACCATCTCCCAGGCAGAAATTAACTACATTTTTACAAATACCAAAAGTAAAAAAAAAAAAAAAAAAAAAAAAAACATAATCTGACTGGGCGTTCCGTTCTTCTACACTTTCAGGGGCAAGCCCAGTAGGCTCATAATTCACAGGATACCATCTCCCAGACAGATATTAACTAAATTTTTACAAATACCAAAAGTAAAAAAAAAAAAAAAAAAAAAAAAAACATAATCTGTCTGGGAGTTCCGTTCTCCTACACTTTAAAGGGCAAGCCCAGTAGGCTCATAATTCAAAGGATACCATCTCCCAGACAGATATTTACTACATTCTTACAAAAAAAAACAAAAAAAAAACATAATCTGACTGGGCGTTCCGTTCTCCTACACTTTCAGTGGCAATCCCAGTAGGCTCCTAATTCACAGGATACCATCTTCATGACAGATGTTAACTACATTCTTACAAAATAATGTCAACAATTAAAAAAAACTACATTATCTATATTGGCGTTCCGTTCTCCTACACTTTAAGGGGCAAGCCCAGTAGGCTCATAATTCACAGGACACCATTTCCCAGGCAGAAATTAACTACATTTTTACAAGTACCAAAAGTGAAAAAAAAAGAAAAAAGAAAACATAATCTGACTGGGCGTTCCGTTCTCCTACACTTTAAGTGGCAAGTCCAGTAGGCTCATAATTCACAGGATACCATCTCCCAGACAGATATTAACTACATTCTTACAAATACCAAAAAAAAAAAACATAATCTGACTGGGCGTTCCGTTCTCCTACACTTTAAGGGGCAAGCCCAGTAGGCTCATAATTCACAGGACACCATCTCCCAGGCAGAAATTAACTACATTTTTACAAATACCAAAAGTAAAAAAAAAGAAAAAGAAAACATAATCTGACTGGGCGTTCCGTTCTCCTACACTTTAAGGGGCAAGCCCAGTAGGCTCATAATTCACAGGATACCATCTCCCAGACAGATATTAACTACATTTTTACAAATACCAAAAAAACACTACATTATCTATATTGGTGTTCCGTTCTCCTACACTTTAAGTGTCAAGCCTAGTAGGCTCATAATTCACAGGACACCATCTCCCAGGCAGAAATTAACTACATTTTTACAAATACCAAAAGTATAAAAAAAAAAAAAAAAAAAAAAACATAATCTGTCTGGGCGTTCCGTTCTCCTACACTTTAAGGGGCAAGCCCAGTAGGCTAATAATTCACAGGATACCATTTCCCAGACAGATATTAACTACATTCTTACAAAATAATGTCATCAATTTAAAAAAACTACATTATCTATATTGGCGTTCCGTTCTCCTACACTTTAAGTGTTAAGCCCAGTAGGCTCATAATTCACAGGATACCATCTCCCAGACAGATATTAACTACATTTTTACAAATACCAAAAAAACACTACATTATCTATATTGGTGTTCCGTTCTCCTACACTTTAAGTGTCAAGCCTAGTAGGCTCATAATTCACAGGACACCATCTCCCAGGCAGAAATTAACTACATTTTTACAAATACCAAAAGTAAAAAAAAAAAAAAAAAAAAAAAAACATAATCTGTCTGGGCGTTCCGTTCTCCTACACTTTAGGGGCAAGCCCAGTAGGCTAATAATTCACAGGATACCATTTCCCAGACAGATATTAACTACATTCTTACAAAATAATGTCATCAATTTAAAAAAACTACATTATCTATATTGGCGTTCCGTTCTCCTACACTTTAAGGGGCAAGCCCAGTAGGCTCATAATTCACAGGATACCATTTCCCAGACAGATATTAACTACATTCTTACAAAATAATGTCAACAATAAAAAAAAACTACATTATCTATATTGGCGTTCCGTTCTCCTACACTTTAAGTGTCAAGCCCAGTAGGCTCACAATTCACAGGACACCATCTCCCAGGCAGAAATTAACTACATTTTTACAAATACCAAAAGTAAAAAAAAAAATAAAAAAAAACATTATCTGTCTGGAAGTTCCGTTCTCCTACACTTTAAAGGACAAGCCCAGTAGGCTCATAATTCAAAGGATACCAACTCCCAGACAGATATTAACTACATTCTTACAAATAACAAGATTTTAAAAAGAAAAAAAGAAAAACTAACCTGACTGGGCGTTCCGTTCTCCTACACTTTAAGGGGCAAGCTCAGTAGGCTCTTAATTCACAGGACACCATCTCCCAGGCAGAAATTAACTACATTTTTACAAATACCAAAAGTGAAAAAAAAAAGAAAAAAGAAAACATAATCTGACTGGGCGTTCCGTTCTCCTACACTTTAAGGGGCAAGCTCAGTAGGCTCATAATTCATAGGACACCATCTCCAAGACAGAAATTAACTAAATTCTTACAAAATAATGTCAACAATTAAAAAAAACTACATTATCTATATTGGTGTTCCGTTCTCCTACACTTTAAGTGTCAAGCCCAGTAGGCTCATAATTCACAGGACACCATCTCCCAGGCAGAAATTAACTAAATTTTTACAAATACCAAAAGCAAAAAAAAAAGAAAAAAGAAAACATAATCTGACTGGGTGTTCCGTTCTCCTACACTTTAAGGGACAAGCCCAGTAGGCTCATAATTCACAGGATACCATCTCGCAGACAGATATTAACTACATTCTTAGAAATACCAAAAAAAAAAGAAAAACACATTCTGACTGGGCGTTCTGTTCTCCTACACTTTAAGGGTCAAGCCCAGTAGGCTCATAATTCACAGGATACCATCTCCCAGACAGATATTAACTAAATTTTTACAAATACCAAAAGTAAAAAAAAAAAAAAAAAAAAAAAAAAACATAATCTGTCTGGGAGTTCCGTTCTCCTACACTTTAAAGGGCAAGCCCAGTAGGCTCATAATTCAAAGGATACCATCTCCCAGACAGATATTTACTACATTCTTACAAAAAAAAAAAAAAAAAAAACATAATCTGACTGGGCGTTCCGTTCTCCTACACTTTCAGTGGCAATCCCAGTAGGCTCCTAATTCACAGGATACCATCTTCATGACAGATGTTAACTACATTCTTACAAAATAATGTCAACAATTAAAAAAAACTACATTATCTATATTGGCGTTCCGTTCTCCTACACTTTAAGGGGCAAGCCCAGTAGGCTCATAATTCACAGGACACCATTTCCCAGGCAGAAATTAACTACATTTTTACAAGTACCAAAAGTGAAAAAAAAAGAAAAAAGAAAACATAATCTGACTGGGCGTTCCGTTCTCCTACACTTTAAGTGGCAAGTCCAGTAGGCTCATAATTCACAGGATACCATCTCCCAGACAGATATTAACTACATTCTTACAAATACCAAAAAAAAAAACATAATCTGACTGGGCGTTCCGTTCTCCTACACTTTAAGGGGCAAGCCCAGTAGGCTCATAATTCACAGGACACCATCTCCCAGGCAGAAATTAACTACATTTTTACAAATACCAAAAGTAAAAAAAAAGAAAAAGAAAACATAATCTGACTGGGCGTTCCGTTCTCCTACACTTTAAGGGGCAAGCCCAGTAGGCTCATAATTCACAGGATACCATCTCCCAGACAGATATTAACTACATTTTTACAAATACAAAAAAAAACTACATTATCTATATTGGTGTTCCGTTCTCCTACACTTTAAGTGTCAAGCCTAGTAGGCTCATAATTCACAGGACACCATCTCCCAGGCAGAAATTAACTACATTTTTACAAATACCAAAAGTAAAAAAAAAACAAAAAAAAAAAAAACATAATCTGTCTGGGCGTTCCGTTCTCCTACATTTAAAGGGGCAAGCCCAGTAGGCTAATAATTCACAGGATACCATTTCCCAGACAGATATTAACTACATTCTTACAAAATAATGTCATCAATTTAAAAAAACTACATTATCTATTTTGGCGTTCCGTTCTCCTACACTTTAAGTGTTAAGCCCAGTAGGCTCATAATTCACAGGATACCATCTCCCAGACTACACTCTTACAAATACCAAAAAAAACACATAACCTGACTGGGCGTTCCGTTCTCCTACACTTAAAGGGGCAAGCCCAGTAGGCTCATAATTCGCAGGATACCATCTCCCAGACAGATATTAACTACATTCTTACAAAATAATGTCAACAATAAAAAAAAACTACATTATCTATATTGGCGTTCCGTTCTCCTACACTTTAAGTGTCAAGCCCAGTAGGCTCACAATTCACAGGACACCATCTCCCAGGCAGAAATTAACTACATTTTTACAAATACCAAAAGTAAAAAAAAAAATAAAAAAAAACATTATCTGTCTGGAAGTTCCGTTCTCCTACACTTTAAAGGACAAGCCCAGTAGGCTCATAATTCAAAGGATACCAACTCCCAGACAGATATTAACTACATTCTTACAAATAACAAGATTTTAAAAAGAAAAAAAGAAAAACTAACCTGACTGGGCGTTCCGTTCTCCTACACTTTAAGGGGCAAGCTCAGTAGGCTCTTAATTCACAGGACACCATCTCCCAGGCAGAAATTAACTACATTTTTACAAATACCAAAAGTGAAAAAAAAAGAAAAAAGAAAACATAATCTGACTGGGCGTTCCGTTCTCCTACACTTTAAGGGGCAAGCTCAGTAGGCTCATAATTCATAGGACACCATCTCCAAGACAGAAATTAACTAAATTCTTACAAAATAATGTCAACAATTAAAAAAAACTACATTATCTATATTGGTGTTCCGTTCTCCTACACTTTAAGTGTCAAGCCCAGTAGGCTCATAATTCACAGGACACCATCTCCCAGGCAGAAATTAACTAAATTTTTACAAATACCAAAAGCAAAAAAAAAAGAAAAAAGAAAACATAATCTGACTGGGTGTTCCGTTCTCCTACACTTTAAGGGGCAAGCCCAGTAGGCTCATAATTCACAGGATACCATCTCGCAGACAGATATTAACTACATTCTTAGAAATACCAAAAAAAAAAGAAAAACACATTCTGACTGGGCGTTCTGTTCTCCTACACTTTAAGGGTCAAGCCCAGTAGGCTCATAATTCATAGGATACCATCTCCCATACAGATATTAACTACATTCTTACAAATACCAAAAGAAAAACATAACCTGACTGGGCGTTCCGTTCTCCTACACTTTAAGGGGCAAGCCCAGTAGGCTCATAATTCACAGGACACCATCTCCCAGACAAAATATTAACTACATTATTACAAATACTAAAAATAAAAAAAATAAAAAAATAAAAACATCTGACTGGGCGTTCCGTTCTCCTACACCATAAGGGGCAAGCCCAGTAGGACTACATTTTTACAAATACGAAATGTTTAAAAAAAGAAAACAAGAAAACATAATCTTACTTAGCGTAACAAATGCTTGATTTTTTTACCTTGTCTGTTTCCATTACAACTATTCATCATATAACATGGTTCTTAAATTGAAGTCTTTTGATTATTTTTTCTAAATTGAAAATAGAGATTGAAAAATGAAAATTTTCTTCAAATTTATTTACAAGTTTTTTTGAGCGCTCCGGTGAATTTAAACATTATCCCCGAGTTACTAATGAAAAATAGATTGCAACTGTATGGAAATGAGTATTTTTGTTACAAAAGTGGCATTTTAATGAATTTTTAAAATGTGTGTCGTATATGAAAATATATACTGCAGTGGCGGATCCAGGGGGGTGGCGCAGGGGGCGCGCGCCCCCCCCCCTAATATTTGAGCGGCGCCGAAGGCGCCGCTCAAAAAAAATAAAAGAAAAGTAAAAGAAAGAAAAGGCGCTGCTTGAAAAAATAAAGGAAAGAAAAGAAAAGGCGCCGCTTGACAAAATTATACACTGATATAATGTTAGCAACAGCAAGGAAAGACTATCCCCCAGCAAAGCACAATCATATCATCTTCCTTATTTTTTCTTTTAACTACCCATTTCCCAACAACTTCGCCGGTTAAAAATAATCAGCAGTGTGCTGCCTGCATATAACTGGCGCCAATCAAGAATAATCAGCGCCACCTTAATCTAAATCGGCGCCGGACAAGAATTATCAGCGCCATTTGGTTATAAATCGGCGCCAGTCGAGAAAAATCGGCACTGCCAGAGTCTTAACCGGCGCCGATCAAGGATAATTTGCGCCACCTAAATCTAAATCGGCACCAGATAAAAATAATCGGCGCCATCTGGTTATAAATCGGCGCCGGTACAGAAAAATCGACGCTGCCTGAGTTCGTAACCGGCGCCGATCAAGCTAATCAGTGCCACCTATATCTAAATCGGGGCTGGTCAAGAATAATCAGCGCCATCTGGTTATAAATCGGCGTTGCCTGAGTCTTAACCGGCGCCGATCAAGAATAATCAGCTCCACCTAAATCTAAATCGGCGCCGGACAAGAATAATCAGCACCACCTGGTTAAAAATCGGCGCCAGTCAAGAATAATCGGCGCCTCCTGGTTTTAAATCGGCGCCAGTCAATTATGAATTGCCGCTGCCAGAGTCTTAACCGGCGCCGATCAAGAATAATCAGCTCCACCTAAATCTAAATCGGCGCCGGGCAAGAATAAACGGCGCCATCTGGTTATAAATCGGCGCCGGTAAAGAAAAATCGGCGTTGCTTGAGTTCGTAACCGGCGCCGATCAAGCTAATCAGTGCCACCTATATCTAAATCGGGGCTGGTCGGCGCCTCCTGGTTTTAAATCGGCGCCATCTGGTTATAAATTGGCGCTGCCAGAGTCTTAACCGGCGCCGATCAAGAATAATCAGCTCCACCTAAATCTAAATCGGCGCCGGGCAAGAATAAACGGCGCCATCTGGTTATAAATCGGCGCCGGTAAAGAAAAATCGGCGTTGCTTGAGTTCGTAACCGGCGCCGATCAAGCTAATCAGTGCCACCTATATCTAAATCGGGGCTGGTCAAGAATAATCAGCGCCATCTGGTTATAAATCGGCGTTGCCTGAGTCTTAACCGGCGCCGATCAAGAATAATCAGCTCCACCTAAATCTAAATCGGCGCCGGACAAGAATAATCAGCACCACCTGGTTAAAAATCGGCGCCAGTCAAGAATAATCGGCGCCTCCTGGTTTTAAATCGGCGCCAGTCAATTATGAATTGCCGCTGCCTGAATCTTACGTGACGTCGGTAAAAATAATCAGCACTACTTGTTCTAAATCGGCGCCGGTCAAGAATAATCAGCGTCCCCCGGTTCAAATAAATAGGCGCCGGCAGAATATTGAAGAAGGGCCAATTGCCAACCAAATCTAGATCGGCGCCGGTCAAGAATGATCAGCGGCACCTGGTTATACATTTTATTGTTGAATGGTCATAACAAAGCTTATCGCTTGCCCTTACAGAGTGGACTGGGGCGGGGCAGTTGCCCACAGAATGACAGATGTCATGAAATCTTCAATTTATTTTAAAAATCCCAGAATCAATCAAAAGCGTAGAGCAAATCCTTTAATTTTGATCTTATTTTCCAATGCTTTAATAAAAAGAAGGTCAGTTACTTTTCTTCTTTACACATTCCACATTGTGCCACCTCTACGGCCTTTAGTTTAAGACAGCTAATATAGTGTTTTATGAAGATGATTCGAAATTTTAGCCCAAAACTTTGCTAAAACCCGTTGCTAGTACCGGCTGGGAGTGTATAATTACGCAACCAGTCGTATATTGAGATTGAGCTACACAACTCGTTCTTTATTTAAAATCGTGCTTAAATTATCCGCTTCTCAGATTGGAATATAAAAATTTTCAGCTCGCGCTTCGCGCTCGCATCATTTCTGTAGCAAAACCCCATACTCTTCATGATTAAATAGGTGAATAGAATGTCCCTTTTTCAGGACTAAACGTCAAAAGAACTCCCGCTTCAATTTGCAATAATCTTTTGCTGGATATAATCTTGTTCTTTATTATTTTTTCAGATCGAAATATCAAGATTTTAAGCTCGCGCTTCGCGCTCGCATCTATTGTTTTTTTTAGATACCCATCTTAATCATTGCTACCAAAAATTCATAGAATATCAAGCTTTCTGGTCAGAATATAAAGAAATTTTAGCTCGCCCTCGGCACTCGCATTATCTGTGTAGTGAGATATGTATCCTCCTCATGAGTTACTACAAACAGTCCTAAACAGGCACCTTTTTCCTGTTTTCAGGTCAGTATACTAAAATATTTTAGCTCGCGCTTCGCGCCCACATTAATTTGTTGGTGAGATATGTGTTTCTATCTCATGAGTCATATAAAAATATATATATGCATATGTGTGTGTGTATTTGTGTGAGTTTGTTTGTTTTGTGTGATATCGAGCGCCTTTGGAAAGTTGATTCATGATTTTACCCCCCAAATCTTAAAAAAAGGATCGACACCCCTGTGTGTATATATATATATATATATACATATAGTAACAAAAACTTGTATCTCTATTAATATACAAAAGTATTGGCCTCATCGCAATAAAAGTGTTAATACACGAGATTTTGAAATCGCACATAACATGCATAATTTGTGTTACTTTTTGCTTGTTTCTTTCTTTAATAAGTTTTTCAATCTCTCTCTATATATGTTTTAGAAAGATTATATGTTTAAATTGATGTATATTTCTGTTATAATGAGATATGTTTAAGTGGACTTCAGGGAATGGTCGTACGCAGCAAGGGGGAAGGGGGGGGGGGCACATTCGCGATCTGCTGTTGTGAAAAACATTTTTTTCCCCTTAACATTTCATGAAAACTATGAAAAATGTGCAAAATAATGTGAGATGTGCACCAAATTTTCGAGTCTTGCCCCCCCCCGGAAATATTATCTGCGTGTGGTCATGCAAAATGGCATGACTGGAAATCCTACATTTTGAAAAGAGCATTTGACAGGGTCAGACTTTTCCCCTTTTTCAACATTTTCTTTTATGGCGCCGGTGAAGTGCAAAAATATGTGCGCCGCTCGGCAGTGCGCCCCCCCCCCCTTTCGCCAAAAGCTGGATCCGCCTATGTACTGCATATATCTACATTTAGATTCCATTTAGATTTCCCGCAGGCAGGGTGGTAGCAGTGAACAGGTGCTATGTTCTTTGATAATACAGGTTCCTCACCTTTTTCACAGGCACACACTCTCTAAAAATTAATATATTTGGGTAAATACCGTTTACCCGGGGGGGCCACTTACATTGACGAGTGGATACCATGCGCGACCAAAAAAACACGTAAAAAGGATGTCCTTTTCACGATAGGGCACGTTACGTACGTAACGTGAAAAGGGTATCAAAAACACAAAAATAATGAAAAAAGGGTGTCTATTTCGCTAGGAAAATTACGTGTTTAGGGTCGAATTTGCGGGAATGATAAAACAAAATTAAAATGTTTTATAAAGGATGTCCATTTTGCCCCAACACTTCGTGTTTAGAGTCTGATTTGCGCGAGGTGTAGAAGGTGGGGTCGTACTAAACCAAATAAGGTAAAGCCGATGACCGAAGGACCCGTAACAATAAAACATTCCTGTACTTGTTTAGGGGTTCATTTCAGGGAATATTTGCCAAGAGTATCGTTTTGTTTCCAATACTTGTTAAGGGTATGGTTTCACAAGCCAATACTTGTTAAGGGGTGCATTTTCAGAATATGGAAATTACGTGTTTAGGATGCTTTTCGAGACCCCATGGTCGCGCATGGTATCCACTCGTGAATGGAAGTGGCCCCCTGTTCGAGAGTTAAAAAAAGGTTAAAAAAAAACTTGATATACCAGCAGATCCAGTACAGATGTAGGGAACACGAACCTCGTACAGAGGATGGGCGAGAGGGAAGAGGATCAGTGACTGGATTAGCTAAATATGCGAGTCTACTGAATTCAGAAGTCCCTGTTTTAAACGATACCATGAGTGAGCTTTTCATGAAATCCGTTGTGATTTACATAGACAAACTGGGTACCAGCCAATAGGAAGCAAGGATGTGGCTTGTAACACGGTTTTTAATGAAAATCTGTGAAAGACCTTCAGATAATGATCGGATACCTTTGCATTGAGTTTGACCACTGGACTAGTTAACTATAATCGATAAAGCTTTCATCTAAATTGGCAGCTATGGTAAATGTGCTTGGGCATCACAAGTTCAATAGTAGAAAACGTGTACCACAGTCAGTCACAATGGCGAAACCAACTCAGAGCGACCAAAGTTTTTATAATTACAGCGGCGTATAGATGGGGGGACTTGGGGGCGCTTGCCCATGCCCCCCCCCCCAGAAAAAAAATAAGAAGAAAAAAGTGAAATGGAAGGAATAGGAAAGAGAGAAGGGTGAAATATGATATTATTTTTTAAATGTTATGTAAAAAAATTTCACAAAATTGGATATTAATAAAAAAATGTCAAAATTTTCAACTTTTTCATAAATTTTGCTCGTTACGCCATATCTAGCCCCCTCATGCCAATGATCAGTAGCGTAATGAGCAAATATAAATTGAGGGGCTCAATTTGGTGTATTGTGTAATTTTTTATTAGTTGAAAGCGAGCAAAAATTTCGACATTTTTATTACAAATATCCAAATTTATGATAGATTTTTACATAATACTCAGAAAATAATATCATATTTCACCTTATCCCTTGCTTTTCTTTCCTTTTTCTCTTTTTTTTACTTGGTCATGAAATATTGGGGTAAGAGCCCCCAACCCACCCCCCATTTGTACGCCAGTGGCAATGATTACAAATGACATATAATGGTTTCGTTGGTGTGTAGCATCGAAGATTTTTATCTTCAAATGCATGAATGACGGAGCGACATCTATAGAGGCAGTCATCATAGTGCATTAGATTAAACAATAGCCCCCTTTCGCAATCATCACGGACGCTAATATTAGGGTCGATCCCCAACACAAAAGTTAACGCTTAATCATTCACTTGATTTTTAAGATTGATTGTACATTATAGTCAATAGAATCAAACGTAGAAAACTGCTCTACAATCAATGCTAAGCTTTGTGTTACAGGGGGGTTACAGGCCCTACAGATCTGCTTTTCGTGTGCAAAATTCTTTCCCGCGACACCCGCACCATACATGCATGTACATTACGACTGATGGCTGGAGATATTCGAAATGCAGGACCTACAATATATTATGACATGGATAAGAAAGTGGGTTTTCAAACAAATCGAGTACATATTGAGTGAGGAAAAAGTTACTGAATTAATTGGCTTAGATATAGATCATTACAGTCCATCGAATCGATATTGCATTTAATGTGGATTATTGGTGGAGCTCTGGCAATTGATTCCATGGGTCAAATCACCTCTCCAGCCGAAACCGTTCGCATGCGTTGATTATGTACAAGTGCACAGCATGTATACGTCTGAACACATACCAGCTGAATTTGCGGGTTTTTTTTCTTTTTTTACTCCTACACAAACGATATGCCTCTATAGCACACAATGTAATGGGCATTATGTTTTACTTTCCCCAGAAATGGGGGATTAGATTCAAATTCCCGGGGGGACCACTTCCATTGATGAGTGGATACCAGGCACGACCATGTGGTTTCGGAAAGCACCCTAAACAAGGGAAGCAAGGCTTTTCCAGATTATGAAAATGCATCTCTTAACAAGTATTTAGCTTGTGAAACCCTACAAGTATTGAAAACATAATTATCCTCCTTTTCAGTATTTTAAACATCGTTTTTGACACCCTTATAACGTTACATAGGCCTATACGTAACGTACTTGCCCACTCTTTCCATTTTACGCGTGGTCGCGCCTGGTATCCACTCTTCAATGGAAGTAGGCCCCCCGGGCGGCCTCTCGAGCTTTGGGAGGAACCAAATGTGGCTTTGGAAAGTCGTCCTAGATCAGGGGAGCGTTTCATCAATATTTTCATCCGACAAGTTGTCAGATCTGACATCTTTCCATGATTTTGATTGGCTGAGAGGCATTGTTCCTATGGTAACTGTCGGATAAAATGGGAGTTGTCGGATAAAACGTCCGACAAGTACTTTCATGAAACGCCCCCCAGATATATCGTTGTTACCATAGTAGCAACCAGAATTTTGCACACGAAACGCATATTGAATGTTTCCGTTGCAGATGCGAAACGAAAAAAAAAAATCTCATGTCACACAATTTGCATTGCAGGACAGAGTTTTACGACCATGACGACAGGCCCAAAAGTCTCTTCCAAAATCAACTAACGTCGTAAATAAGCGTTTGCGTTCTCCAACGAAAGGTCGGGATTAAGCAAATAGACCAGGGGCCTGTTGCAGAAAGAGTTTCGTTTAAACGCGCAAGTCAAGAAATCAACGCAAGTCCCAAATGCGCGCTGTTGATTGGTTGAAAATCAAGTTGCACATGATTTTTTAGAGTTGCAATTGATTGCAACTCTTTCGTCTTCAACGGACCCAGTCTTTCCATTCTGCGCATGATCAGAAGAAGGTCATTTGATCACAAATGGCATAAGATAAGCAATAAACTTTGATTTCTTGACTATTTATGAATTCAACTTGATTATTCATAAATTCAGTTCAGTTCAGTTCAACTTTATTCAATTCCAATATTAAAAACATTTAACAACACATTGGATAAAAAATGCAATTCAAGGTAAAATAAAGTAGTTCAATGGTATGTACATGCATATTGAATAGAAAAAGTATTGAAATTAGGTATAGCTGTAAAAAACCGTAAAGGTCTTGTCAAGACAGCTCCCTTAATAACATAAGATTTGATCAATTAATAAAAGCGGATAACAATTCAGTAAATATTCAGTAAATAAAAATGAATTGCGTCTTGCACCAAGACAAACCCAGAACAAACATACATGTAAAGGGTAGAAGAGAATGAAAAGCAGAGGGGGGGGGGGGATTGAGAGTGGAAAGAAGACAAAAATAATTTAAAATTCAACGAGAGTCACGTTTGATCAAATATAGCTTTACATTGTGCTTAAATCTATTATAAAATGAAATTGAGGTTATACATGTAGGGAGTGAATTCCAGATTATAGGAGCATGATGCCTACATGAATAAAAAGCAAATTCTGTATTCACATTCCATCTGTGGTATTGATTCCTGTTTCTAGTATTATAAGTATGAATTAATCTGTTCTTTACAAACATATCCGATATGTATTTAGGAAGTTGAGTGTTTACATGTTTAAATATGAGAATTGCACACATACTTATAGTCAATTAACTGGTATACATCTAATAGTATTGAGTTGAACAGTGGGCTAGAATGGGCTTGATAATGAGAAAGTGTAATTATTCTGACAACCCTCTTTTGCAGGAGGTATAAACATTTGAGTTTGGTTGGATGAGTATTTGCCCAAACAATATTACAGTAACTGAGATACGGTAAAATAAGAGTATTGTATAACATTAGCAAAACGGATTGAGGCAAGACATGGCGAAGTTTGCTGATGACACCAACATTTCTAGATATTGTTTTGTTAATTTGAGCTATATGAGTTTTCCAATAGATTTTCGTCAATAGTAATACCCAGGAATTTGGTTGAGGTAACACGTTTGATATAGTTTCCTGACATTTGCAATTTAAATGAATCGAGGATATCTGCTGATAAACGTCGATATTGGGAACAAAAGTATATGTAGTAAGACTTATCAGCATTAATTACCAATTTATTACATTTAAACCAGTTCATATAAAGAAGTAATGTCATTTGAAGTAAATAAAATATTGGTGTCATCAGCAAATAAAATGAATTTCAATTTATCAGAACAAAAAGGCAGGTCATTGATATATATCAGAAAAAGGAGGGGCCCGAGGATCGACCCCTGGGGCACGCCGCATGAAATCTCTAATGGGTTGGACAAAATATTGTTAAAAGAAACATATTGAATTCTATTGTACAAATAACTTTCAAAAACCACTGAAGTGGTAATCCTCTTATTCCATAATTATAAAGTTTTGAAAAGTCAATGGTGTCGAAAGCTTTGCTTAAGTCTAAGAATACTCCAATAGAATAAAGTTTTTTATTGAAAACATTAATTAAATAATCGTGTAAATCAATGACAGCCATTTCGGTTGATACATTCTTTAGGAAACCATATTGACATTCATTTAAAATTTCACTAATCAAATAATGTGAGCGTGGAGCGCGAGCTAAAAATGTTTGATATTCAGACCTAAAAAGGGACATTATAAGCAAAATTTTGTTATCATGATACGTAAATGTCTCGCTAGACAAACAATACGAGCGCGAAGCGCGAGCTAAATTTTTTTGTATACATAGACCCCAAACAGGGACATTTAAGGACTGTATTTTAGGAATCAATTAAAGTATATATATCTCACCATATTCATCTAATGCGAGTGCCAAGCGCTTGCTGATTTTGTTAGAATTACATCTAAACACACTAAGCACCTGTAGTAATTAATTGTAATCATGATTAACATACGCATCTCACTAATCAAATATTGCGAGCGCGAAGCGCGGGATGAAAATTTAGGAAATTCAGACCTGAAGGGGTGCAGTTTAAGGCTTGTTTGTCGGAATTCACGAAGACCATACGTATTTCACTAATCAAATGATGCGAGCGTGAAACGCGAGCTGAAATTTTTGTATATATTGACTCCAAACAGGGATATTTGAAGGACTATTTTTAAAGGAATCCATTGAGAGTATACATATCTCACCATAGTCATCTAATGCGAGCGCCAAGCGCTTGCTGATTTTGTTAGAATTACATCTAAACACATGAAGCACTTTCTGTAGTCATTGTAATCATACGCATCTTACTAATCAAATATTGCGAGCGCGTAGCGCGAGCTGAAAATTTTTGATATTCAGATCAGAAAAGGAACATTTTAAGGACTGATTTTAGGAATTCACGAAGAGCAGGCATATCTCACCAATCCACTAATACGAACGTAAGCACGGACAGGAAATGTTTCATATTAAGACCCACTAGTGTACCTAAGGGGGGGGGGGCAAATTCCCCCCCCCTGACGAGTCACAACTCATGCAGGGGACGTACCCCTGCCCCCGTGACGATTTTTTTTCTGGTACGAAATGTCCTTTATTTGTGGTTGAAGACCTTTTTTTTTTGCTTGTCAAATTTTTCGCGGACGAAATATTTGCCCCCCCCCCCTCTTGGAAAATCCTGGGTACGCCGCTGTTAAGACCTTAAAATTTGGCAATTACTGTAAGTAGTCATGAAAAAGAAGCATGTGTCACCACATAAAACAATAATAAAGGGTCAGTTTAAGCACTGATTCAAGCAATGTGTAGGAAAATTGTGAAGTGGACATATGGATCGCTCTTAATAAATGATGTGAGCGCGAAGCGCAAGCTGATATTTTTATCATTTTTATTTTGACCTGGGACCTAGACATTCTAAGGACATATTGTCATCACATGAAAATGTTGACTTTTTTCTATTCTATTTCCTAAGTGCGAGATATTCCATTATGAAAGAAAGGACATTTTAATTATTATAGGAATTCATGAAAATGTTATTTTTGTATTTATTAAACTAGTAAGCCTAATGACATCTCGACATTAGTTGATATTAATTCCTGAAAACTGGATAGTTTAAGCACTTTTGTAATTATGAATAGGATGCATGGGTTAATATATTTTTAACAAATAATTGAGAGCGCAAATCGCGATGTCATGAAAAGGGGATTTTAAGTAGTTTGTTATAGAATTGCTTATTATTATAGAGGAAATTATTGAGGTATACATTATTCACCAATCAAAATGCGAGCGCGCAGCGCTGGCTGAGAGGTGTTGACAATCAAACCTGAAAAGGGAAATTTTTAAAACTTTATACACGAAGAGAATAGGTACCTGACCAATGAACTAACGCGAGCGCGGAGCGCGAGCTGAACATGTTGATACTGTGACAATAAAACGGACGTTTTGCAGAACACTTTTTGAAAATCAATATAAATCAAACAAAATAATGATAGCTCGATGTCGGAGCTGAAATATGTTTTGTATATTGACTTAAAAACTTCATAACTTAAACTCCATATGAGCCTATTGAGGAAGAATCTCATGTAGCCCTATCTCATCAAACACACAATGCGAACGCTAAGCGCGAGCGAAAACTTTATATAGTGACATGAAAGGAACCATAGAGATAATTAGTATACATCTCTATGGTCGGAACGTCAAAAATTTTCCGCTCGCGCTGGCGCGCGCCCATTATTTAATTGTTGAAAACCGTCTTCATAACTGCAAACAGTCCTTATAACAGCTACATTAAGATTAATTACCTTGGTTTATACTTTAGATATTTCTGCTCGTATGTGCTTCGTACTCGATCGCAATTATCTAGTTACATATACACCCATCTTAATTGTTCAGGACTCCATAAACATTGCCCAGAATGTTCAGTGGCGTAACAGGGGTCGGTGGCCAGGGGGGGCAAGAGCCAAAAATTTCTCGGTCATATCATGGTATGAACAGGATTTTTTATGATTGAGCCCCGAGCATTAGGGCAAAGCTCAATGCGTGATAAGTATCCCCCCCCAAAAAAAAAAGAGGGGGCACAGCAGTGCGCGCGCAGCAAAAAGTTGCTTAATATAAGTCCCGAGCGAGCGAAGCGAGCGAGAAAAAAAAGAGCTTTTCATGAGAATCTAACTTTGAGATTGATTGTGACATGGTATTCAGAAAATAACATCATATCTTACATCTTCCTTTCCTTTTCTTTCATCATTTCTTTTATGTTCTCGGTTGTAGAACTTTTGGGGGCCAGTGCTATGCGGATCGGGTCTGGGGCAATGGCGGCCCAGGATTTTTAACCTCGGGGGAGGCAAAAGAACATTTGGGGGCGGGTCAACACACAAATATTTTGCCTATTTCTCAAAATCGAGCAAGAAGCGCGAGCTATTTGTTTTTAATGTAGACCCTATTGACTTGAAAAGGGACCTGTTAAGGACTAGATGTTTGCATTGGGTCATGAAGTTGATACCTCACGAAATAAATAATGCGAGCGCGAAGCGCGAGCTGAAAATTTCTAACATCCTGAGATGATAACTGGACGGTTTATAAGCACTTTTTGTAATCATGAACTGGATGGCTATCTAATTAAACATTTGATGCGAGCGCGCGTAGCGCGAGCTGAAATTTTTTATTTATGAAAATTATGAATAGGCAGGATGCGTATCTCGCCAAAACGAATAATAAAAACTCTAATCACGAGAAGCATATTGACTTGACAGCTTGCCCCCCCCTGCCCCCCGCCTGTTACGCCACTGAGAATGTTCAATTTCCAGGACAAATACATGAAATTTCCACACACAAAAAAGCTCGCAATTCGCGCTCGCACTATATTGGGATTATTGCATTTTTTTAAATAAGAATACAGTGTCAAAGTGTACACTCTAAATTACAGGGATTTAAAACAAGTCCACATGGACTGTAGTTAGGGACCAATCGAATTCCGGATTTAGTTTGAATCCTTAAGATTCATTTTTAAATCTCGAAAGATTTAAATTTAAATCATTTGAGATTTAAATTTAAGTCGTTAGGATTAAAACTAAATTCAGAAATCGATTGGTCCCTAGCTACAGTCCATCTGGACTTATTTTAAATCCCTGTAATTTAGAGTGTATGTAGGACTATATGGGTGAAAAAAATTCGCCCCCCATATTGTCAAAGGCTCAGATCCGCCCTTGTCAATGCACACTTTTAACAAAAACTTGTGAATTTTTGCATATATGCCTTCCCCGGCGGCCGCCCCCCCCCCCAAAAAAAAAATATATATTACCCGATGGACTGTCCAGAAAACGCCTTGCAAAGTTGCAATGAATTTCTACTATCGAAATCATAGTGAAAAGCGTAGCCCATTCAATGAAAATTTTCCCATTTAATTGTCTGGGTAAATAAATAAAATAATTGAATTTCATGACAGTTCCAAAAATTGCCAATTTTGAACTCCATATGGGACACGCATGCACCATGGCACGCACGGGATCCCGATTTCCGACTCAACTTGTAGAGATCAGTGACGCATGGACGGTTTTGTTGCAACGTCCCATAATAGCCTTTTACCAGTAAATTGTATAAATGTGTCAGATAATATTCTGATGATACATGAATTCAAGTCTATTAGATAGGATTAAGACATATGTAATTAGCACAAAATAGACAATTTCAATTAATAAAATGGAAAAAAATAAATTGTTACATCCTTTGATAATTTAAATTATTTAGAATACAGGATCTGACGCCCAAAGCCAAGGCTCTAAATGCCGACGTGTACGTGTATTTGTCACGTGACCAAGCCCTTTTCATATGTTGGCCGTGTAATTTGGAGTGAGTCCTCTGCAGAAGAGCCGTATTTACCAAGGTTTCTCTCTTGGTTTCCCCTCTTTTCCATCTGATAACTTCCAGAAAAAGAAGCGATCATGGGTAAGTATATTTCCATGTATATATTATATAGGATTAATATTGATATCGACTAAAAATTACGAAGACGAAGTGCGGCAGCGAGCAATCGACGCTGAGCTTTCTTCCTGCACTGCATGTCATGACTGTTGACGTGCATACCGACTGTAATTAAATAATAGTAATATGTGGCGCACGGCCAATATGGGAGACTGTCTCCCATGATAGTTTATCTCCAATATCAGAGACTTATGTAAAGAATTTGGGTATTCAATTTCAGAGACAGTTTCCAGTTTGGGAGACCAATTTCCTTTGTTACATTTGCTGCAGAAAGAAAAGGATTAACGTACCTTGGCGGCAAAAATAAAATTAAAAATGTGATCTGATATTATTATTAATGATTAATTAGAATTAGATTCCTCATGTCTCATGAAAATTACCCCTTTTCACCGTCTACTTTAAAAATTCACTGTCTACTTTTGTTTTGATAAGGATTTTTGTTGTCATCCACACACAAAACAAATGGTAGCTATCACAGTATACTAATACTAACCTCGCAATACGTGTGAGTGATCACAGCCGGGTGTTGTGGCGTGCGCCTGTAATCCAAGCTGTAGGGAAGTTACAAATTGATGCAGAGGTCTCAGATGTAAATAATCATATCTGATTGATACACGTCTGGCAAAACTCAAATACACACACACACAGCCGGTTCGAGATTACGACACTCGTATCTGTCATGTCACCGTGTTAAATTGCCGAGATCAATTAGCCTAGGCCTAGGCCTACATCATTTTTTACAAAAACTCAAATAAAAAAAAAATAAAAATGGTATGTAAGGGAAATAAGTTTTATGGTATACAAAATTATTAGGCCTACATTTAAAATTAACATCTGAGGTCCATAATAATCCATTTTACATAGACGATCTTGTCACGTGTACATCCCCCAAAAAGTCGCAATCTTGAAAATACCAAGTTTCGCGGGATCTGACTTCCGGGTTTTATTTTCTCTCTCATATCGTCGCTATTCGATGAAACATAAATTTTCTTTCTTTTCGAGCATGATTCCAAGTTCGAAAAGGTCTTTTGATGCAGAAAATATGAAATGGGTGTTTTTAAAGTGATTATTCATTTTCATAATTCATGCATATTATCAATTTTTGTTCGGCCTTTATCTTTCATTTCTCAGGCGACGTTTTCTTGATGCTGATGTATGAATTAGGGAAGGTTTTTTCTTTGGGCGATGGTCATTTTCCGACTTCACAAATGTGTCGCATATCACCCTCAAAGCTTAAACGCAAGGCGATGTTGGATAAATGAGTCATTATTTTTCTCGAGTTTGAGCGAGGATGAACTGGCATTAATAATGACCATTTTGAAAATTTTGTTTGATATAAATAACATTACATACCTCTATGTCGCATTCTACTTGTGCAGTGAGGTGAAATGAATGGGTCAACCGGATCGAGCTCTGTGTCTCTAGTGCAGTGGTCACCAGTAGAACATGTATAAGAGCTGGGAATCTGCACGTGGCGTGTGTGTATGTGTGTACAATTACAATTCGAGTAAAGCCAAAGGGGCAGGGTAGGAATTTATTTCTTTTTTTAGGGGCTACTTTTTTTTTACATAGGGGCTACCACTGAACATCTTGGGGCTATTTTCTAATTCATGGGGCTACTTTTTTATCGCATACCAGCAATTACCTTTTGACATTCCGAGACTCACTGTGACGCCTAAAAGCTCAGAACATTTTTAACTGTAATTACTGTAGGCTACAGGCCTTGCAATAAACAACAGTGATCCCACCAGAGCAGTGGCGTACCTAGGATTTTTCACAGGGGGGGGGGGCCCAAAAATGTGACAAGCAAAAAAAAAAAAAGGTCAATTTTCAACCACAAATATAGGATTTCGTACCAGTATCTCGATTTGGAGAGGCTTCTGGCGCTGGCTCTGGCCATTTGGTAGAGCCAGGTTGAACTCGAATTAGAAACTTATCCATCTCGCACTCCGACTTGACGATGTCGATAATCAGCGCTGTCACAATCACCAGCTGATCGCATACAATTCTGTGCATGCCTAGTACACATACTATACCGTACGATGCACGTGGTCTCAGTACCAGCTGTGCAATCTAATCGTGCACGCGTACATGTACATAAGCCATGCTGCAAGTGCGTCAACAATTCTAAAAACCCCGTGCTAAAGACTATGCGTACTCCGCATCCCATATTGCATTGCGCGTTTATTCACAATCGCGAAGCTTCCGGTGTTACGGAAGGTTCGGATATTGCATCGACCGTTCAACTTAAAGCTGGCAAGGGCGATATAAAAGATGCGCTTGCTCCGCCGCCGGAGAACGTAATTATGTGAAGTATTTTTTACATTGTCGATGGTATTTTATTGGGACGATTCTGAAATAAATAGTCGCCCCAAAGCATTGGGTTTTGAGAATTTTTAGGGGCGATTTGGGCTGTCATGGGGGCAAAATCGCCCGTCGCCCCCGTGTAATTCCGACCCTGCAAAGGGGGTATGTTAGCTCCCTCTTGAAATATATTTTTTGACACCATGTGGGTTACATCAAGGATGAAAGGGGTATATCTAGTGCTGCAAGTCAGGCGGCATGTTCGGGTTCTGTTCGGTTCGGCAGGGTTCAGCAAATTTTTTCCAAACTTTGGTTCGGTTCGGGGTTCGGCAATTAATGCGCAATTAAATTATTAACATGTAAAACTCGTGATTGCCAACCCTCGGACAAATAATGATAACAAAATTCTGTCGTATATTTATAATAAATTTTGTTTCTAAAAAGAATGGTTATAAAAATTGCTGCATAACTTTCTTTTATTTATTTCAATCTTGAAACCAAAAATAAGAGTCATTTCTACTTTCATTTTTAAATTGAATAAAAAAAACAAAGAAAATAATATTGATAACGAGAGAATTAGGACAGAAACAGAATTACAAAGAACAGAATATTTTTTTGTTCATTGATTATTCCATGTAGATATGATCATGATCGATTACAATGCCATTGCAAACGCAGCTTCTCCGATTGGAAAGTGTTGATCGGGAATGTCTGAACAGTAGACAAACAACCTCAACTCAACTGTTTTTATACTGGTAAAATTCACATTCCAAAGAATATGAAATCTTTTAGAAAGTCCCTATTTTCTGAAAAGTGGTTAAATCTGGTCAATCAATTACTTTAAAAAGATAAAATATCAGTCCATTCTTGGTCCCGAAAGATCGACACTAGAGTGACTTCAAACATATTTCCAACACGAAAATGAGTACATGGGACTGTACTGTGTATTTTAGTGTTATGAAATCACTCGGCGTTGATCGTCAGAACCAAGACGGAACTGAAAATTTATCATTTCATTTTCAGTAAATGACCAGATTAAACCACTTTTTAGAAAATATTGACAATGGAAAAACATTTCAAATTCAGAATATGAATTTTACCAGCATAATAGCAACTGAGAGCAGGTTGTTTGGACTTCCTGTTTCAACTTTCCTTACCAACCACTTCCGGTTCACAATAAGGGAACATGCGTTGACTTGCTTTGAATTTTTATCTTTTCTGTTTTTTCTAACCTCATTCCTTCATCTCTTATTTATTTATCTTTAATATTGATATGTATATTTCAGAAGGTGAAATATACATACTTTACCATTACTTTGTCAGTCACAAGGAATGAATTTATGTCAGTTTTTTTTCTATTATTAAATACAAAACAATTACATGTACGCCCGATCACAATCATGATCGATTACAGTTATACGTAATTCAACTACACTTTTTAACCGAGTTTAGCTTAAAATATCCCCACATTTTATGAGAAAAATAAATAAATTCATGGTAATAAAAAAATTGAGACTGATAAAAATTCAATCAAAGACGAGACCGAAGCTGTCATACTTTGTCATTTACGAGGAATGAATTTATGTCTTGTCCTTTTTCTTAATTAAATAGAAAACAATTAGGTCCGATTACGATCACGATCGATTACGGCAATACGTAATTCAACCACACTTTTATACCGAGTTTAGCTTCAAATGTCCCCTCATTTAATGAAGAAAAAATATATTCATGTTAATAAAATATTCTTAAGTTGATAACAATTCAATCAAAGACAAGATGGGAGCTTAAATAGTGGATTTAAAAAATATTTTGTGTGGAATTTTATTGTGCACAATCACTAACCAATATTTTTTTTCATTTTATATTTAAATATATGTAGTCCCCGCTTTTATTCACATTATTTAGTAAAATAATTGTGCCTAATTTTATTGTACCGAACCATCGAACCAGGCCTTTGTGTTCGGTTCGGTCCGGTTCGGAAGTGCCAAGTTCGGCGAACATCCGTTCGGTTCGGCAGTTCGGCTACAGCACTAGGTATATCTCTTTTCAAATATAGTATCTTCACACCAGGGGCAGATACAGGATTTTATAAAGGGGGGGGGGGCACACTAATGTGTTTTAACAGCATTGAGTAGGAGTTTGTTAATCCAAGAGGAGATAAAGTAAAAAAGAGCAGGAGATGACAAAACTAACAGAGGGGATTGAAGACCCCTTTTTAACCCTTTCCTCTTCAGCTTCTTTCCCTTTCTCAAGTTTAGATCGAAAAGGAGAAAAGGTAGGAAGCTGAAGAGGTGGAAAAGCCAAGGAGGCTTACCTTTAGAATCCAATGTCATGTGATATAATGTCTTGTGTGTGTGTGATGGCTCATTCTAACACTACAGTTAGATACGTGTAGTATCCGTGCTCTCATAATTGATTATGACATTGGATTTTAAAGTTACTCCGGAAAAGGATGCCTGAGAAGATGAAGCGGAGCAGGAGGATTAAGAGGATGAGATGAAGGAGAAAGGGGATTATTGAGACAATTCAGAAGTCCCAAACAACGAATTTAAGACTTTAATGCAACATGTACGAAAATGGAGGATTGAAAGATCAATCATCAAAGGATAAAGAGTCCCCCCTCCCCTGAAACAGTTAATTTCAGTTAGTGAGGAAAGAAAAACAAAAAGGTGATATCAAAATGGATTCATGCATGCATGGAGGGGATTTTTTTTTTGGGGGGGGCAACCAATCAAGGAATGGTCTTCTTGTGTAAGTTGTGTCATAAAGAATAATTTTAGACAAAATAAAACATTGTGTGTGTGTGTGTGTGTATTAGAGTTTTGTCAGACGTGTATCAATCAGATATGATTATTTACGTCTGGGACCGACCTTTAACGTCACCATCCGAAAGACGTGACCAGGGCTCGAACCTCAAACCTCTGCATCAATTTGTAACTTCCCCACTGCTTGGATTACAGGCGCACGCCACAACGCCCAGTTGACAGATTGTTTTCCAGACCATGGCCTATGGGTCAAACAAGACACTCAAAGACTATATTTTGTAATCAGATATTAATAGGTGTTCTTTTTCTTTGCTTCAAACCTCCACACAGACTACAGTCACATTGGTATGTGGCTATAGAATGTGATTAATCTGCATGTATAAAACATTGCATGTTATGATGTGTAAAACTGTTTTTGATACCTCTTAAGATATTTGTGTTCTAGTATTTGGTGTGGTTTAATGATTAAAAATACGATATAGCCTATGCTTTGTGAGAAATGCACTATGATTTTTTTTTATTATTTTTCTTTATTGATTGACTTCTGTAAAGTAAGTATCTGGAGATTTTTTGAAATTTCTTGTAATTTATGCCTCATGCTGCATACATGTCAAATTAATTTTTAAAAATTTGTTTTACAGTGAAGTTTCTGGAAGTCCTCAAACCTTTCTGTGCAATCCTTCCTGAAATTTCAAAACCTGAAAGGAAGGTAAGTAGTCTGCACATTCAATATTTAAAGTGTATTTCTATTTTAGTTAATTATTTGAATCAAGATAAATTGCATAGACTATATATATATATATATATATATATATATATATATATATATATATATATATATATATATATTATTCAAACTTATATATACAGTATATATATTATTCAAATTCTTCAATTTTTCACATTTACTCTTATAGCTAGGCTTCAAGGTAGAAGAAATCAAACTATTTTTTTTGACAGACAGAGACCTCAGAAAGCTCAGAATGTAGTCAAATTTCCTTGTTTGAATCCAATTCACACAGTTTGTTGATGTTAAATGGTCGGGGAATACCAAGTTATTTGGAATATTGGCTGTTACCAATAATGTTATTCTTGTTAGTGCATTACAAATATGCAGTAGTTTTATAGTGAAATAGTGTGAAATGACATGATGTATTGTTTGTGCATGAATAATTAGTAAAAAAATGATTACAAGGGATTATTTGAAATTGAATGTTTTAGATTTCATTAGGTGAAGTATGAAAAAATATTAGTTTATTGCATCAACTCACAGTATGTTTTTCACAGTAAAACTTTGAAATTATCAAACATTGTAGTTTTTCATAGTTTGTTAGAAAGCGTTTGCTTTGTTAAAGGTCAAGTCCACCTTATTAAAATGTTGATTTGATTCAACTGAGAAAAATCAGACAAGCGTAATGCTGAAAATTTCATCAAAATCGGATGTAAAATAAGAAAGTTATGACATTCTAAATTTTCGCTTATTTTTCACAAAACAGTTATATGCACAATTTAGTCACATGCAAATGAGAGAATTGATGATGTCCCCCACTCACTATTTCTTTTGTTTTTTATTGTTTGAATTATACAATATTTCATTTTTACAGATTTGACAATAAGGACCAACTTGCCTGAACCATATAATGTTAAACGATGGTAATTCCACATGTTCAGGGAGAAATAAAACTTTGTTTCACAGGACAATGAGGAGAAAATTAGAATATATCATATTTCATATAATAAAATACAAAAGGAAAAGTGAGTGACTGATGTCATCAGTTCCCTCATTTGCATACCGACCGGGATGTGCATATAACTATTATGTGAAATTAAGCGAAACTTAAAAATGTCACAACTTTCCTATTTTACATCCGATTTTGATGAAACTTTCAGTGTTATGCTCGTTGGATTTTTCTCTTTTTATTTAAATCGACATTTTGTTGGGGTGGACTTGTCCTTTAATTTGATTCTGTTTATTCAACTCAATGTGAATTTTAGGCGGACATGACCTAAAACATCTTATTACTTGGATCAGGAGAGGGATAATTGGAAAATACAAAATATAATTTCTTTCTCTTTATCCTTGATGCCTCTTAGATGTTTTTTTTTCCTTTGCTTTTCATTGATTACTTACAGATTCAGTTCAGAGAAAAGGTGCTATGGACTGCCATCACACTGTTTATCTTCCTTGTTTGCTGTCAGGTGGGTCAAATCATTTATTATATTAGCTGTAATTCTTCAATAGTTTATTTTTTATAATTTCACAAATCACATGTCTAATATCACATGAATTCCTGGAGTCAGATGTGGCCAATAGTGCATGTAAACAAAAAATTGTCATAACCTGTACAGTTAATGTCCCGAGTATTGTGTAAACCTCTGTCAAAATATTGTACAAGTCATGCAATTTTTTTTTTTAGTACTACTTTCCACAGTCTACTGCCTAAATTTGTATTTGCTTCATCTTTGCAGTGAATGGGAAATTACCAGGTCTCTTTTTTATTTTCCAGTGCTCTTTTGAGCATTTTAATTGCCCTGAGCACCCTGTGTAATTTTGTCCCCTGGTACATGTAATTGTTGTCATCATTATTTGTTAAATACGGTCATATATATCACTGAGAAATATATATACTCTCATTATTTCCTCAAATGTACATGTACAAGACGTCTCTAAAATAAAGGCAATATATTTTCACTTGAGAGAACTGTTCTCAACTTGTATCTGACTGATATGATAATTGTGTCCCTTCTCTATCTTTGTCAGATTCCATTATTTGGAATCATGTCCTCAGACTCGGCGGATCCATTCTACTGGATAAGGGTCATCTTGGCCTCCAATAGAGGTACCCTGATGGAGCTTGGTATCTCTCCAATCGTTACATCAGGTCTCATCATGCAGCTCCTTGCTGGAGCTAAGATCATTGAGGTTGGAGACACTGCCAAGGACAGGGCACTCTTCAACGGAGCTCAGAAATGTAAGTGTGATCAGATTTCATGTCATTCCTTTCTCACTTGTGGGGTTAGAAAGAGGAGTGAGCTGTCAAGGAGATACATGCTGAGAAAAATGACGAGACCAGGGGGCATTTCATTGAAAGTTTTGACAGTAACTTTCGCAGACCAATGTGATCTTGTGTGCTATGAATATTGTATCCTCTCATTTGTCAACAAGAATTTCATGCCAGATGTTCTTGGTATAAAAGTGTGATAGAACCAAATTTGGATAAGGTCACATACATGTATCACCATGTATACCAAAATAGTTATCATTTATCAAGCAGGCTCTATCAAGTTGTCATTATTCTGTGAACATAATCTGTAGAACAATTATATGCTCTCTCACCAGTGTTTGGAATGATCATTACTGTGGGTCAGGCTATCGTGTACGTGATGACTGGTATGTATGGAGACCCTTCAGAGATTGGAGCCGGTATTTGCCTCCTTATCATTATTCAGGTTAGTTTTAAGAAATTTTATATTTTGATGCAGTTTCACAGTGCACATTTGTAATGCAGGTCAACCTAATACAGGTACCGGTTTGTAAAGGGCATCTTTCAGTTTCCTATGGATTTTGACTTGGTACTGAATTTGGTACAAGGCAATCCATACCATTAAGACCGCCTTGCCTGTTAAGACTCATTTCTTGGTTTCTCTTGGACAGTCATAATTTGTAGCTTTCATAGAAATTAGACTGACTTCCATTGCAAACTTACTAGACTGGAGGGATGCTCAAATGGCTAAATATAGCTTTTCCATATGTATTGAATATTTTCCTATGTCATGTACAGTATACATGTACAGGGATGCTGATTTTCAGACAAAAGTAGTAATTCAAACTATTTCAACATACTTGTATCTGTAGAAAACACCTTTTGTGTACAAATGGGACATTTTAGATGATTTTCCTGGTATCTTTAAAGTGAATTCTCAGTGACATCCCTGTTTCAATTTTGTATTTTCATCAGTTCAATGAATCTAAATATGCCAAATTCTTTTGAATGCACAATTTTCGAGAACTTCCAATTGGGTGAACTTCAAAGCTCAATAGCTAAAAATCAAGCACATGAACCCATATTATTTTTTGCATATTTGAAACATTCAGGTGCTCAATTGACTGTGCAAAATTTGGTGAAAATGACATGAATTTCATTTTAACTGTGGAACGTCCTTAAACACATTTTATTGCATCTTTTGGAGGAATCCTACAAAGTACCAAGTAATACCATCCTGGAGATTAGTATAAATAGAGTACGTTATCAGATAATTTTCGTCACTTGATAAAGAGTTGCAGCGGCACTCGAAAGCTCGTGAACTTGTAAGCTAGTGAACACTTTTTGCGAGAGTGATCACGAATTTCCTAGAAAGCCAGTGAACACTTTTTGCGAGAGTGATCACGAATTTCCTTGTTGACCATAGTAGATTGCGAGACAAATGAATACCCTCTAGCGATTATTTCAATCCGCAATAATGAACCTATTTAGTAATACCATGTTGTTTACTTCTTACATTGCAGTTGTTTGTTGCCGGCCTGGTTGTTTTATTACTGGATGAGTTGCTGCAAAAGGGTTATGGTCTTGGTTCAGGTATCTCACTCTTCATTGCAACCAATATATGTGAGACCATTGTATGGAGAGCATTCAGTCCTGCCACAGTCAACACAGGACGTGGTAAGTATGTTTATTATGTCAAGTCAACCTTGTATTAACTCTAGTCAAAATATAATCTAGGTTGTATAACTATTGACATGTCCCCTGTTTATATTTTAATTATCAGCAGGAAAGCATGTTCATAAGCCTCATTAGATTTGACTAGCCAGCTTACAGGGATGCTCTGGGATGAAAATATTTATATATGAATAAATATAGTAAAATTCGCAGAGATAAATGCTGAAGATTTCATCAAAATCTGATAACAAATAGTGAAGTTGTGGAAAGTTTAGCAATATATTGTGAAAACAGTTATATGCACGTCATCATGAATATTCATTAGATGGGCTGATGATGTCACATCCCCACTTTCCCTGTTCTTATGTTATTCATGAAATCATTATTGTTTCATTCTATCATACATGTGTGAATGATATGTCTGCCTTGTAATGAAATAAATTGCAGGAATGAATATGTAATATGCACTTTAGCAGTTATTCCAATAATTTTGGTTCTTGAAGGAAAAAATTTGAATAAACCTAATTTCATATAATAAAATACATAATAACAAGTGGGGATATGACATCATGAGTTTGCTTATTGAATATTCACAAGGACATGCTTAGAAATGTTTCACCGGAATAATGCAACTTTAAAATGCCATAACTTTGTTATTCCTTCATCTGATTTTGATCAAATTTTCAGTGTTTTGTTTGTCTGATTTTTCTCAATCTGTTCAGATCATATTAATTTCAGCCTAGAGTACTCCTTTAAACTTGTTAGTATGATTTTCCATGATGGCTTAACTTCCAAATCACTCTCTGTCATTGCAGGAACCGAGTTTGAGGGTGCCATTATTGCCCTCTTCCATCTTCTTGCTACCCGTCAGGACAAGGTACGAGGTCTCCGTGAGGCTTTCTACCGTCAGAACCTACCCAACCTGATGAATCTCATGGCTACAATCCTCGTCTTTGCTATCGTCATCTACTTCCAAGTTAGTACATTCAATATGTATTCATTTGCTATGACGCTATCTCTGTTTCAGCAACTGTCCTCTCATAAGCTATTTAAATCCTTGCATCTGATTGGTTGAGAAAAAATGTATTATTAAAAATCAATGATGAGAAACTTCAATAACCGCCCCTTGAATGCTGAAAAGGCAATTTTTCCATGATATTCTATGTAAATTTCATACAGGATTAGTTGGTTCTTTTTTCAGATTTATCCTTGGTATTTGTCATTTTAGGTTTATTTTCTTTTTAATAACTTTTACCAACTGTTTGTTTCTTTTTCAGGGCTTCCGTGTTGATCTGCCAATCAAATCAGCTCGTTACAGAGGACAGTATAGCAGCTATCCCATCAAGCTCTTCTACACCTCCAATATTCCTATCATTCTTCAGAGTGCACTTGTTTCAAATCTTTATGTTATTTCACAGGTAATGGGATATCAAGTATTTTGTGTTTTCATTGAACTAGAGGTGTTGTTGCCCAGTGCAATAAAGCTTTCCACTGGAAATAGTTATTGAATGGACCCCCACTGTGGTACTTGTGATTGCCTTATTTTTACCATACGTAGGGGAAATAGTGATGTGTGTGGGTTTTATTAAGAATCGATAATTTACCAGAGCTTGATTTTCATCAGTTTTCCAATGTGAACAGATGATCAAGAAAGTAGAATTTAGTGGATATCACTGAAAGTGCAAAATTGAAATTTGATTTACTTCTATAATGAACAGTCACAGTTGTAATAAGTAGATGATTTACATGTTCAGACTAATACACATATTCTGTACAAACCTTATTTCTGATATTGAGAATAAATCCAATGGTCAGTTAAATTTTAAAATATTTGAACAGTGAATCCTTTCATGTGGCTGCTGAAAGAAAGCATATCTTGATAGTTCTCTATATGAGGATGTAAAATCTAAATTTTTTCACAATGATATATGTATATTTTATTTTACAGATGCTTGCTGTTAAATTCAGCGGGAATTTCTTTGTCAACTTACTTGGTGTTTGGGCTGTAAGTGTTTTTGTCATTCTTAAGCCTGTCTTTACCTTAGGCAGATCCCCTTATTGTGGCAACAAGATTCCAAATCATTTCTTCTTCCTTTACCTTTAATAGGCAGATCCCCTAATTGTGGCAACATGATTCCAAATCATTTCTTCTTCCTTTACCTTAAGCTGATCCCCTAATTGTGGCAACATGATTCCAATTAATTTTTAGATTAAATATGAAAGTGTTTGCCCTAAAACAGGTATTGTGTTGTGTAGGATATGAAATTAAGATATGTGATTTTACATTGAAATATGTTTTGACTGGGTCCCCGATCAAAATGATATATCTATTTTTTCATGTTTGTTAAAAACCATTTCCAAAGCTTTGAATGAGCTGAAATTTTTAGGATATAATCTGTTTGTAGCCTTTCGATATATCCATTTGCTAGATTTGAAAAATAAATGCATGAAGAGCCTTTTTAAGAGAAAAAATAAAAACATCTCTTAGAGAGGGCACTTGATGTGAATCAATGTCAAATTTGCATGATTACATAAGAATTTTGGATGATACATTATATTTCACATTATTGACCCTTTACCAAAACTATATCCAGGCTTTGATTGTCCCAGTAAATGAAATTGTTTGTTAAGTGTTTATAGCTACCATTAATAGTCTCACCTTTCACATAAATGTAAATATATATTTCTTAGTTAGAAATTGAAGCCCTGAAATGTGCACTAGCTGTTGATTTTCAGTCTTTTTAGTGAGGGGATTTTCCAGCCCAGTTGTCTCCATGCAATATTCATGAATACAGATTTTATTCAGTTGGGACTTTATCTTAGTATTTACTAAAACATCTAACCTTTTTTCACCTGTGTGTTACTGCTGCTTTGTTTGTTTACATCCACATACAGAGCAGAATAAAGCACAGGTATATTAAGTTTCATGTTTGCTCTGATTACTTTTATGTCACATTAACATATATGATATACATCTGAGCAACAGGACATACACCTACCCTTTATTAAAGCTAGTCATCACACACAGTCACTTTTTTGCTGCCGTGTAGTGAGAATAACAAGTTGTTAACCCAATATTTTTTTTCCTGAATTTGAAAGCTACAATGAATTTGGATTGTTGATTTATTGAGCACATTTTTCTTTCAAAGACTGATGACATAGATTTGTCATGTAGTTTTAAATAGGCTTCTCCCTCCCATTGGAATTTCTAAAGACAGTGTTGAAACCAATCTGTGTTACTCTCATGTCCTGCCAATTTTGCATGTTGAGCTTAAATTTGTTTCAAATTGTTTACACATGGAAGTTTTACTGAAAAAGTTTTTAACTGTTTCTTTTTTTTTACCAGTTTACTCAAGAGATAGCCTTTTCTTATGTAGTATGTCTAATTTAATGAATGAATATATTTTTGTTTATTAGTATATTGATAGCTGTCGTGGTAGTATAATATCCTCATAACACATCTTCAACTCTCTGTTTAATTGATACAGGAGGCTGGTGATGGGGGCCCTGCCCGCTCTTACCCTGTAGGTGGTTTGTGCTACTACATGTCACCTCCTGAGAATATCACCCGCATTGTGAGTGATCCTATTCATGCCGTGGCATACATTGTCTTCATGTTGGGCTCATGCGCCTTCTTCTCCAAGACTTGGATTGAAGTCTCAGGATCATCTGCCAAGGATGTGAGTTGTTTCTTCTACACATCTCATGATTCCTCCATTTCAGACCTGAATATGCAAAATCTGTGTTATTAACATCTAAGTCCAACAGATTTTTCATTTTTGAAAATAAATTTTACTTAGGCAAAGTTATCTGTATTCTAAATTTTGGAGGCATAAATTTTGACTCTGCTGTCAAGGATCCACTTAAATTCTTGTTTGTGCAGAATTTCTATGCGGTGTTAATGAACTATTATATACATTTTGGAAACATGTATTTTGATCTCTGCAATATTACAAAGCAAGCGCAGTTGAGAAAATATATTCAATTTATTGTTGCTGTAAAAACAACAAGATTCCTGGAAATGAGACCATAATAATGTGTTAGATAGGAGTGCCATTATGTCTCATTAATATTATGAAAAATGATAATTTGGTTCTTTTTCTTGTTGTTGATCAAGGTTGCTAAACAACTAAAAGAACAACAGATGGTGATGAGGGGACATAGAGAGAAGTCAATGATCCATGAATTAAACAGGTAATCTTTCAGAGTTTGTTACTTTGTTTTTAAGTTCAATTCTTAGGTCGAACTGATTACCCCCAACAATATTTAAGCTTCTTTTCAAGGGATCTGACTGTTGTGAAATCTGTTAGTAATGATATGAGGGCATAGTATGGATGATAGAATGAGTTCAGGTTATAAATGTCATATGAACACCATGGATGGGATGATTGGAAAAGACAGTTGATTATTCTAAATCAAGTAATATTTTGTTCGTTGGTTTTGAGAAGCATTTAAGAAATCATGCTTGATGTAACTTCTGAAGGTTTCTATGGCGAAGAAGAATACTGTAGTTGGTTTCACGGTACACCTTGTATCTTTCTTGGGAAAGTGGTGGTCCTGAAAAGCTTGGGTGGTCCTTTTCAGGACCAACACTTGCCCAAGAAAGATACATGGTGTGCCGTGAAACCAACTACACTAAATCATGCTTGACTTTTAATTTACACTTTGTTCTCACTGAGTATTGTCTAGATTCATGACAACTGTTTCAGTAATGACAGAAGTGCAATTGTTATCAACAGATATTGCTTGGTGAATTTCAACTTTACCTCTGTGCACAGGAAGCGCAAAATGTTTAATCTAAAGTTGTTGTCCATACCTCTCCTATGTTTGCCCCCATTGAAAATTTCTTGAGTAAATGAGCAATAGACTTATTTGTCAGCAAATCTAAATTTTACGCATATGTTTTTGTATGACAGTTGTCTTTGACAGTGTTGAAAGCTTACCGGAAATTGCAGCAAATGTTTTTAGATTGGATTTCATAGATTGTACTTAATTCATTATGTAAAGTAATGGATCAATTACTACCATGTCTCTAGAAAGAAATATTCATAAATGTAAACATATGGAGCTTATTAAGAAACTTGCATTTGATTCCAAATCAAGCATAATTTCAAAAGTAAATCACAAATCGATTGAATAAACACAAATTTGTAATTGATTTGCACTCACTTTCCACTCAATCACTTAATTTGCAATTGAATGTAAGTTTGTTGCAATGCCCCATTAGTCTGTTGGGTAGAAATATAGTTGATTGCTGACTTTTATCCTTAATTGTATCAATAGGTACATCCCTACTGCAGCTGCCTTTGGTGGTCTATGTATCGGTGCACTGTCTGTATTAGCTGATCTCTTAGGAGCCATTGGCTCTGGAACCGGTATCCTGCTAGCTGTCACCATCATCTACCAATACTTTGAGATCTTTGTCAAGGAACAGAGCGAGATGGGCAGTATGGGAGCATTACTCTTCTAGCATTAATTACTCTTAGAATAACTAAATAATTATCAAACTAGGATAGGTATTATATTGATAGTTTGATTTGGATCGCATGGACCAAATCAATAGGGTGCATCCTGTCACTCTAAACCCCATATTACAGGATTGGTTTGCTGCTATGCATTTTAAGATGAGCCTATGTTTATCATTGGGTCATCTGACATTAATGGAAATAATACATCAGTTCACAATTGGCACAATACCTGTTGATTTTTTTTAATATGAGGGTTAAACTTCTGATGTAGCCTTTCAAGCCTTTGCCATGCATGCTCGATTCACTTTTTACAAGAACTGAAAATTAACCAGTTTATCAGGCAAGTTGTTTTCAAACTCCTAGTTTCTAATATAAAGAACTATACTGTAAATAATGAATGTCACAGTGCTGTTACTACATATCTTTTACTTCTATTTCCATGTTTACTCTTTTCTTTTGTCTTTACTCTTCCTTTTGGAATGCAGTGAAAAGTAAATGTCATTCTTTGATTCAACACTTTCCAGTGCATGGATATCCTCAATCCAACTTGGATATCATTGTGTATGTTGATTACTTGTAGTGATTAAGGTAATTTAATGGTCCAGATTTGCTCTATGTTGGAGGAGTACGGCAGGGATTCTCTTAATCTCTGTGTCAAAATATAACATGTGCATGTAAATTATGTAAAATTATGTGGCTGTGTATTGCCGAAATGTATGGTTTTGTTATTGAAGCTATGATTGGTCAATTAGATTACATATAATGATGCACAAGATGAAATCTTGGTAAAGTAGGGGTGGCTGGGACATTTTTTTTTTTTTGCTCCAATGAAATGAGTGTGCAGCACTTGTAAAAAATAGTACATTTCATTCCAAACAAATTTTAGCGATAGTTGATAGTCAATAATGTCCATTGTGTAGTGTCCGTATAAGGGAACTGGGGAATTTTTATAGTAAAACTTAATCAATATTCGCAAGTGTTCTTACTACTTGTTTTACCCTGCCAGTTGTAGTTTTAAAATGTTTTCTAATTCAAATTACAATAGAAAATAAATTGTATATAAATACCGGGCCATTTTATTTTTATTTGATAGCACTGGTCACAATGCAATTACCACTTTATCCCAATTTATTTCTTTTCTTTACCTCCATTATGTACTGTTTAAGTGCATATCTTAACATTTCTCTGCCATCTATTTCAGATAACTACCATTTTGTCAGAGGTATATTGTGTCTGAAGTAGTGATAAAGATTAAATTAAAATCTTTGGACAGTTTACAAACATGTGAATGTTTATTTTATATGTGTGTGGAAGAGAGAGAGAGTACAGATGAATCTGCCCGAGTTGTATTTCTTTGGACCACAGAAGCCAAACTTTGATTCGGAAGAGGTAAATAACATGTTTTGCACAACCCAATATGAAAATTGCTTCAAAATTATTAGACATTTGGTTTATGCGGACTCCATTGTATCAATTATGTATTATTCATGTATGTTTTCCATAAGCAACCACAGGTAACTCTGCTTAAGTCAACCTTCCATAAGTTGAATATTCGCTTCAATTGAAGCAAGTATTTTAGACCACATTCAAAATATGTTATATACCTCTTCTACATAAAAATTTCTCTTCACTCTAAAAGGCCCGGGGGGGATCAGCCCCCCCTCTATTTTTTTTTTGCCCACGAAAATTTTCAACCGCGCTGCTTGCTTTTTACTTTTTAATCTCGCACAACTTTTGAGACCAAATTTGCAATGCCCAGGTACGCGGTTATGAAATTACGCAACATTATGTATGTGCATGTCAGACCCAAAACTGCTCAAAAACGTGAAGTCATGTACAAATCCAATGCAAATTGTGTATTTAGCCAAAATTCATAAATGTATCATTTCTACTTCTACTGATTAAACTTAATTTGTCTTGTTAATGATCAGAATTAAGTCTTCAACAATTTCCATCGAAAAAACAAAAACGAAATGTCGAAAAACAAAGAAATACATTTAAAAAAAAAAAAATTGCGATACCAATTTTTTTTGAAGTACTTTTGATCTGGATCCTACAAAGAGTTTGTGAATAAAAAATTAGCAGTTTTGGTGCAGTATGATAGTTGATTAGAGCAGATGTTTTATTTCATGCACAAATTAGCATAATTCATTAAATCTTATGAAATCTTATTTTTAAAAAATTAACCATGCAGCCTTGAAGATTTTATCGCACACTACCACCATGCAAATTTGTCGGCGCTCGCACAATCGAAGACTAAGATCTCACGGCCGTGAGATGGGTCCAAATAACCGGACTCTTTTACAGATTTCTGTGGTCCCAATAGTTTTGAATTTGGCACTAACCTGTATATTAATATATATAAAATGTAATCCTTGGTCGACTTGGCATAACAAATGCACAATTTTGTTAACAACTTTACTGTAAGCCAATCAAATCTAATTATTTCAGTAGCTTTCAACTGTTACTTCAAATCTTTTGTTATAACTAGTTTCATGAACCATAGCCCATGGAGTGGTTCATCGATTTAATTGCTAGTACTAAATTCTAATGCAAATATACTTATCTCATTTCCATTATATCAAAGTTTAAAATAATAACTTGTCCAAGATTAATGGTACTTCTGATTTCAACATCTTGAAAATTCAGAATATTAGCATTGGACTAAATCTTATATAGTTGATATCAATTTATTGACCCCCAATAACCTTTGACCGTCCCCAAGAGACTTAAAATTTAAATTTATTTGTTTGCCTACTTGATAACCACTTTATGTAAGTTTTCGAGAATAGAAACTTTCAATATATTGAATATTCGTTGACCCTAAATGACTTTTGACCTTGTTCATGTGACCAGAAACTTGTGTCAAATGAGTGATAACCCTTGTGTCCAAGTTTCATGAATAGGTCTTTATTCACTTATGACATTTAAACCTATGATTTCGTGTTTATGCTGCCATTACAAGTGTCTTTGATATGTCTTGCTGATGCTATGCAAGCAAGGCAATAGAAATAAACAAATATATATAAAGAAATGCATGTACATAAAATATAATCTTATAATACAAATTGTCTATTGCAGAAAAGTTTCAAATGCTGCTTAACCATGCCCCAAATCCCCTTTACATTTCTTGGATTGCCATGTCTACAGATATGGCAACTAGACTAATTGGTCATTAGTTTTTTCAGCCAAATTGATGATTGGGATCAAACTGACCAAAATGATACCAAATCGGTTTTATTAATGAGGCATTTAATCTAAGAATTAGACTTGATAGACAAACCATTGGGACCCTGTTGCATACCACTTCACTATACCATGATATATACCTGATGGCATTTTAATTTGACTTACTTGGTTTACAGTCCTTTTAGGACTTTGCCTCATGATCTAACAAGAGACTTCTCGCTATCATCTTTGTCATTCTTGCCTTTCATTTCTTAATACTCCGCCACCCAAAACAAACAGTCCTTTTCAGAACCATATAGTGAACTGCAACCATTCTCTGCTATCAGTACCATCATGTAAACTTGTGTAAAGATAAAAACAAATACAATCCATGTGTCATACCTGGCATGTGGCAATTCACATTCTGCATCTCTCACAGTATGTTTGTGAAAAATATATATCCTTTTAAAAAAAATGACAAAAATTGAAGAAAATTCTTGCTTTGTAAAATAAAAAAAATCATTTATTTTTCAATATTCTGATACATGTAGAATAGAATTATGTTTCATTCCGATAATACTAAAAATAGAATTCATACATGAACATGCTTTCATTGAAGACATTCTTGATATAAAATGCCACTGATGCATTGGTCCAGCAGAATAAAAGATTAAAAGCAACCATAGAGCATCATTTTGTGAAAAAAAAAACAGAAGACTGGTCTGACTGGACAAGTTCAGGAATGTCCTGATGATATGAAGCAACATTTTTTTTCTTCTGTAAAACAAAATAACTTTCAATTGTAGGACATGTTCTATCATGCCCAACTAGACGTATAATAGCTGAAAATAGTTACTGGTGGGTTTCTCCTGTAAAATAACATATTCACACATCAGAATTCATATTAAAAGCTAACAGTTAAAAGGGTTTAAAAATATAGACTGCATTATGAAACCTGTATACCAACAGTATCATAATAAAAATTAACCTTTCAATGGTGAAAAACATTTGTTTGTGAAATACATGTAGGATCATAGTGATGAGGATCAAAAATCCTTTTGAAATGTTTATATATACCAACCTACTTGCTCTATAAAGTTTTATGCCACCGCATCAGAGCTACATTTCTTACTGCAGTACTGTTACATAATGATTCTTCAGATTCTATCACAGCATTGAACTAAAAAAAGGGACATGTTCAAACATGACATGACAAAGCTCAGAAACATTTCTTAGACATGGCAAACCAATTATCTTCTATTAATATGGATGATAAAGCTTAGCTCTCTATAATCAAGAGGTATAGTGTATAGCCACATGGCACAGCATCCACCCTCCAACTTATGTAAAATCATGCACATTACATGTTAAATCTAAAAACAATTATTTTTTCTCTCCAAAGTTGTGTAACATCATAATTCTGCTTATTTTCTAGGAATGTGATTAATCCAAATCCAGGTGGAATAATGGTCTCCTGTATTCTACATTAAAACTAGCACATCAATTATGTGGTGCTCATCCAGCGTCTTGCAACAAAATTCAACACAATATTTAATTTCAGCCAAGTTGACACTAGTGAATTATATTAGTGACATAAATTGAGGAAACAGAATTGAAATTGATGAAGAAATGACAAAGAAGCAATTTTTGTGATTTATGAATAAACTTTGTACAAATTACATAATTTTCTAGTCAAAATTTCTAAATTCTGCGAAGAACCTTGGTGAACCTCATGTAGCTGTCGGATGGAAAAATAAAATCGGTCACCAAATAAAAAGGATTTTTGTGAGTTTTCAAAACGATGTATAAATCAGCATATCTAATGAGCTTCAAAATTCTATATAGAAGTTTTGTACTATTCCCACCTAAAGCAATCATAAAGCAAACAAAATTCAAATTTTCAAAATTCTGTGCAGAAGTTTGGTGAACTTCATGAAGCTCTACCAGATGGAAGAGAAAACAAATCGGTCAACAAATAAATAAGAAGTATTTTTTGTGAATTTTGAAAAATGTGCAAAAATGAGCATATTCAATGTATTTCAAATTCTTGTGTAGAAGTTTTGAATCCCCCACCTAGTGCTATCATATAAAGCAAACAAAATTGAAATCGGACTTGAAATGACTAAAGAAATATTTTGAAATTGTGGACGGTCGACAGACGCCACGGCACGGCAAAAGCTTATCCGGCCCGAAGGATGCCTCATTATTTGTTTGTTGCCAAGCTTTTTGCATCAGTTCTGAAAGGGCATTTATTTATCAGAAGAAAATGCTGTGTATTACGAACAGAGACATTTAACAAGACAGTGGATAAGTTAAATCCAATATCAGAAACATAAGTACTTAGACATACACAGAAATACGCAACAATTGCTAAAATAATATCCCACAATGTTCAATGGAACTGTCTGTCTTCATCAGTTGATAGAATAAATCTGCACTGGGTTTTCGAGACTCTCTCAGTCGTTGAGCAGTGTCAGACGACGATTGTCTACTCCCATATCCAATGATTGTGCATCATCAAACAACCAGAGTCGTCTCAAGTTTCATGCCTTGGGCCCGAGTCGTCTAAAAAACCCAGTGCACATTCGTTTCACCACATGATGGAGATGGATAGGTCCATCAAACCTCTGTGGGATTCATATGTTTTCATTAGCTTGAACTCGCATCCAATTAATGATGACTTTCATTGCATTATTGACAATATGTATTTGGAATCCCATTATTTCCATCACAATGAAAACATAGAGTTGTTTTCTACAATGCTCATAATTGTCTGGATATATTACTCATAACAGCTTCTGATGGAGATCATCCTAATCACTTACTTTGCATATTAACTTATAAAGGAATATATCTCTATATATTACTCTTTCATGCGATACAAAAATATACATATACAGCAAAACAACAGAACATAAAGATATAAAAATTTGAAGAGAAAGAAGAAATATTAACATTTTCAATGGGCATAGAAAAGGACATTCAATTATTGAACTACAAAGTGATTCACAATACATTCCTAAAATATTTATACTTTACATAAATCCAAATTCCCATATTTCAGAAAAAAAGATAAACATAAAATGTGATCAATCTTAAAAATTTCCCAAGGTCAAAATGAAACATTAAGAATGGATTACTATCTCTTATGTCAAATAAAAATGAAAAGTAAACTCCTAATTTCCTTTGCCATGTCTTTTAAAACCTGTTTATAAATAAGATTGCAAGAATTCATTAACTGTATTTGCTCTCAGCCAATCAAAATAACAGGATTTTAGATTGAAATAACTTAACAGGAATAACAAGCTTCATCAAACACATTTTTTTTCGATAATGTCAATATTTCAATTAAGCTGAAATAACCAGGAATGGCAAGATTTTTATATTTTGGCATTTATAGTTGTGGGTTTGAAGTGGATTTACTAAAAAAAAAAAAAAAAAAAAAAAAAAAAAAATGTACAAAACTAATATCAGGACTATCATATAGCTTATCATATAAAAATGGGCCTAAATATTACATAAAACATGCCTTTTTTTTCATTTACTTATTCATTTTTTCTGGAGGGGGCACTCAAGTATGTTGTAGTATGCGGATCTGCTGCATTGACATTACTTTTTCGAGCTGATTGCCATTCTCAAGATTTGCGACCTTCCAGGTTTGAGCTACAATGTAGTATATATCCCCTTTTCAAAATTATGATTATTTTCTACCATCAAAATACTTTCTTAAGACACGTGTTTTAATCATGGTACACCAATCAATACACAATGATCTTTATATTCTAACAGTAATGGCTTTAAACTATGTTAACACTTTATATCTTCCAAATCTTCCCAACAAATCTTCTCTATATGACAATTTCTTTTATAATAAAATTTATATCCTGTCTAAATACAATCAATAAGGAGATTACAGAGTAAAGTTCGAAAATAAAGCTGATTGCCTTTTATTGAGCGATATTATGACAGGTTATTTCATAAGCTGGTGGAACAGACTGGACTCATTACAGAGCCAATAGTGGAATGAATTCAAGATCTAGACTTTGCAGCCAGGGACCTATTATGTAAAAACATCTTTACGCAATTCAATGAACATCCCATAGAAATGGGTGTCAATCATAAAACACCTGTTCCTATAGTTTTTCTCAGAAGATATAGAGACAGTGGATCATTCCCAGTGCAACGTGTGTTGTTGGTATTGCTGCTGAAAGCACATATGAGGCTATATATCTTAAGGCGACCGCACACCTTACGACTGGTCTGCGACCCGATTTTGGAACAAATCGCATTTTGCTCATTTTCTGAAGATGTGAATGGAACATATCATTATATTTGAGGTTAAAATTAATTGAAATAATAATATCATAACAATTTTGAATGATTGCAAGCCCTTATTTTGGAGTAAAGTCCAAATTAGTTTCAAATCGTAGCCAATCGTAAGACTGCTATGACGTCATTACGACTAGACATTAGATTCGCTTTTATTCTAAGAAGGATGATAGCATAGTCACAAATTTGATCATAGGTATTCGTACGATGATTTCGAACATTACTCAGTAAGATATTCCAAGTCTCAATATTAGCATCAAATTCTATTACATTTTATTCTGTGCGGTGGCCTTTAGCTCTACCATCAGCTGTGATTTAGAATAACTCAATAGATCACATCAATGATAGCACTTGCCAATATGATGAGTCTTCAGGATGTAACCATAGAAATGCAAAAAAAAAATCACATTTCCCAATCCTGAAGGTTTGGTGTTGGGGGAAATGACATACAAATCATTCGCAGTAATTGTTATACCAGTATTCACTTCAGCAGACAGTATTCATCCCAAATTTACAAAATCTACCAGAAAAACATTGTATCTTTTCAGATTCTATGCATAAATGATCAAGAAAAATATGGCAGCTTTCAAAATCAAACTTACAAACATTCTACTGGAGTTTGAAATTGAGAACTTGGGCTGCAAATCAATCAAAAATTATCATGCTTGAGGAGTCACAGATGAGTTGGATCAAGCCATCTGTAATATGCCTGGGGTGATGTATTTAGTCTGCCACCTCCAAAAGACTTTCTACTTCTGAACAAGTATTGTGATAAGTGAGAGATCTTGGGCTTCCATCTTTCATTTCAACCACCGCCTCTCAAGTGTGAAGACTTTGTGAAAGGTAAAATTCCATGTACAAACAGACATCAGAGTCATATGCAACATGCCATGTGCTTTACATGCCATCTGCACTCCTAACAGGCACCTCTGAAAAATGAAGAATTAGAGCATCACAAAGATAGAGTCATATGTGAAAGGTCATGTGTTATACATATTGTCCCCTTCCACCTTTGAGTCCTACTTTGGTAACTAGGCTTCCTATCACACTCCCTAAACCAGTGCTGGGTTCCATTGCATACCTTGGTCCAATCACTGATGAGTATATCTTGTTGAACTCCATACGGACTTGGTCTAGTCTCTGTTTTCTTAAGCTCTCCTCAGGAATGTGTTCAGGTCTGGAAAAAGAGATCAATAAGACAACAAAAGAGATGTAACATAAAACTTGTAATGCATTTGATTCAGCTTATCTTCAAATTTATACCTGAACTCAACACTTGAGACAACTAACATTAGACAACACAACACAACTACACAAGTCAAAATTTGAAAGTAGGAGGTAGGGGAGGAAAAGGGAAAACACAGAATCAGGAATCAACCTGATTTGGCCAAGGTAAACACCAAACATTAAAAGGGCCTTGAGAATGCTTACATTGGTGGGTTGCTGTTAGCTGAGCTACATGATCCACTTGAGATGTCTGAATTGATAGTGAGAGGAGAGTCTCGGGCGGAGAAGTACCCCTTTACACTCCCTGTACCTGATATTATCTGCCAACTGAAACATTACAAATGTGAATGACCTCTTTGTTTTTCTCACTTAGCGCTTGCTCTTTTATGCTGAACCCCAATATATGAAAATCACCCTCTTACAATGAAAGAAATAGGCCTTGAATTCATTTGATAAAATATCTTGTCTACAGTTAAATTAAAAATACTTCTTAACAAAAAAATCTTAATAATACAAATGAAACATCACTTAAAATTACATTTTAAATAATCTAAATACAAAATAATAAAAACCAAATGAAGCTTCCTTTGATATTTTTAAAAAGTATTGTCTGTACAAAGAAGAATGACTGGAAGGCATTTCACCAACATTTCAGTCCGACAAGTCGTCAGATCTGACAACTTTCTTTAAATTTGATTGGCTGAGAAGCACTGTAACTACAGTATTGTCAGATAAAATGTCTGACAATTCCTCTCATGAAGCACTTTCATCAACATCAAATTAACCACCATCATCATCACTATCATCATCATCATAATCATCTTCATCATCTACAACACAGCCACCTCAACCACAACCATCATCATCATTGTCATCATCATCATCATCATCATCATCACCACCATCATCATCACTCTCATCATCATCATCATAATTATCATCATCATCATCATCATCATCATCACTGTCATCATAATCATCATCATCACAACCATTATCACCATCATCATCATCATCTTCATCACCACCATCACCTTCATCATATACATCACAACCATCTCAACCTCCACCATCACAACCATCATCACCAACACAATTATCACTATCTTTTTCACAATCATTTTCATTAATGCCATCATCATAATCATTATTATTGTCATCAGCAACATTATCTTTATCTTCTTCTGTATTCAATGCATATGATACAAGTTACGTTTTGGAAAAGCTGCTAAATTGTGTTTCTAAACAAGAAATTTTTTTTTTAACCATTGATATAAATTTCAAAGCAGGGGTTCTCAATCAGTATTGCTCAAGCACTATATTTCTTATCGGAATCTATACTGCGCCAATATCCAACATGCAGAGCGAGCAAAGTGTTGCACCATGGGGTACAGGGCCCCATATGAAGGCCCCGATTGGAGGTTCAAGGAGCAGAGCCCCGCAAAACTTTTCAATACCGGGCCTTTTATTGGGCAAAATCAATGTAAGTCTCAATACAAATTCAATACAAAAAAGAAAAAATTGAAAAAAAAAGATAAATCTTACATATCATTGGTGGTCATCCGAACCGTTGTATCAGTCAAATTTGGTCAAAAAATCAATTTTAAGATTTTTTCATAAAATAAAAGTACAAGTTCTACTCTATTCATAACTAAATTTCTAGGCAGCAATTTATTTTGTTTTCCGAGATATGAGAGGATTTTCACGGCGATGCCAAACAAATTTTTAATAAAATGCGCAAATCCCATTGGAAACCTGTACTGTAACAGAGCGATACGACGTTTTGACTGACTGCGATTTCAATGCGTGCAGTCAGCCAAACTGTCGAATCGGCACTGGGAACTGAATTGACTTTGCACGTGAAAAGCGATACGTTTTGACTGACCGCTCGCATTGAAATCACGGTCAGGTTTGTTGTATTCCCTATGGCGTTTTTGTACAGGGAAAATCTAAACTGCTCAAACCGAAAATTACAAGCATGTAGCCCTTTTGCAATATTTTCTCGGATTCTTAGTTTTGTGTAAAAAATACCAATGTCAAGCAATTGTATTGGTCTTTCCAACCATGCATTTTTCTAGCAATGAATATGTTGTAAGGCTGGGGAACTGTGAAAATTATAGTAAACTTTGAAGTCGATTTTCTCTGAAATGGGTTTGCACCGTCGTATCACACATACGACGGTTCGGATGACTGCCGACGATATATATTTCATAGTGGTTTGCATGTGCTACTTTGCAAGGCCTGATGTGCAATCAGTAGTGTGTGCCCCATTAATTCAGAACCTCTACTCTAAAGTATCCTTTATCAGATTGCTTTTTTTTCACGCATGAGCAAACACTGTCATCGTTTGTCAACTGTGTGAAAAATGGCTTGCATTGAAATGATCATATTTCACTGATTAATGTGTCACTGCCATAAAACTTACTTTAAAAAAAATTGTTTTATGCATGATTGAGGGCAAGCAATATGTAATAATTTAATTTTTAAATGGGAAATTGACCAGACATTGTACTCAAAGGACATGAAAGAAGGAGCTGGACACATAGAATCAACATGTCAGCCACCCAATCAATAAGAACAGAACTAATTAAAATAATTCCTGTCAATAGCTGCTCAACTGGCAATATCTTCTAGCAAAATAAATATTCCTTCATTCTTCACAGTAATACTACATGAAAGACCCTCAAAACACAGGTAATTAAAAATCTATATTCATTGTTTTATGCCAAGCAAAATATTGAAAAAAATACAAGCCTAAACCAAGCAAAGAGCAAATTAGACCAAAAGCTTCGGTCTCTGTTATGTTGGTTGTTCAGCTGAACTCCGTTGGCTTCACTCACCAAATACAAAGACCGAAGTTCTAGCGCGATCTGTACAGGGGACTCAATGGCCATATGTTTATGTGTATTAAGTTCTGATAAAACAGGGCAGTGAAGTTGCGCGACAGCCGAGGTAAGTCACTGTTTTTGTTCCTTTTAACTTGATTTTCCCCGTTTTTTGGCAATTAATGCCAAGAGGGAATATTAATTTGCATTTCGGTTGCGTTCATTTTCAAAAGTTTGATTCATTAAAGACAAAAATTGAAGAGCCCCAACGGGGGGATTTTGCATTGTAAGTCCCCTAATGGTGGCTGCACGATAGCGAGCCGTCTGTGTATGAGGAGAAATTTAAAAAATAAAAAAATGTTTAAAAACTCCTCGAAACAGACGGCTGCCAACTGTTTAAGAGCAAATATAACATCACAATCATGATAATAAATTGACACATATTATCATAATAACAAATGAATGCAGAGAGCAATTCATTTAATTGGGATTACTCATTGCCATAGCAGTCATTTTGGCATAAGCCATTTGTCAAATCCTGAACAAATAGGTCAATGTTGCTCAAGCATGAACAAGGAAAAGATCTTTTTGATGTTATCCAATAGAGTTGAATTTAGAGCATCTTTCAGTATTTAAAAAAATCTAGCATATTTAGAAATATAATTTTGAAAGCTTTTCCAAAATTGTAAACAGTATTTTTATATGCACTGTATACAACAGTATCTATCCCTCTTCATTTTCAAGTTTTGTTTAGAAATCAATACATACCTTCCACATGCTGATGATGTTGACTTTGCCTGGAAAATGAAATTAAGGTATATATACAGGTAAGTATCACAAAAAACACAAAATAAGTTACACTTTGTATTGATTATATTCATATATTTCATATATTTATTCAAGATCAGTAACTACAAAATATTCATAAAGGTAACACATACTGAAAAGCATTTGAGGTACATGTAAGGGATTTTTTTTTAAATAACAAAATATTTCCCATTCAAATTCTTCTTCCTCGGCTTGGCAGTGGTGAAAAATATATTTCATGCATATTCAACATGAGATATCAAAACAAAGCAGTTTTCCCCAGATTTTTCAAGGGGGGAGGTACAGGTAAATAGCTATTCATAAAGCTATGCATGACTTCATGCACAACTTCTATATGGATTGCCCATACATTGTACGCAAGCCCAAAATTTGTCTTATTGCTTGAACAAATCTGATAGTTTGTATAAAGCAATCTCTTTTCGTTGTGGCAAATAATACACTTTGCAATAACAATGCAAAGTAATGGTAATCCACATTTGCATAATTGAAATTTAGTTAATTGTGTTTGAGATACCCACTTGGCTTGCAATTTTCAACAAGTATGTAAGATTGTGTGTAACTTAATAAGGCAACTTGATTAGACAGCCACCTGATTCAATGGCAAATGAAGACACTTATCATTGTGATTATTTGATTTAATCATGCAAATTGTGGTAAAAGTAGGATCTGGAAAAGAAGAGTCCCCCTCACCATATCAGCCGATGACCTTCGACATGACCTGGGTACTGCTACAGGACTAGTTGCTGATTGGATGATTGTTTGCTTTGCACTCTCAGGCCGGTGGATTGATGACTTTGGTCTGAAGAGACAAGACAACAGAATTAGCCCCATTACTTGAACAATTAAACCAATTTTATGATCTTTTTCTTCTTGCACTAATTGGGAGTAAGATCTATGTCATCATTACATGTATCCAAAGGGTCTTTTATTCTTTACAATGTATGTACGATGTAGTGATGAAAATGGGTGATTTCAAGTACGGTGTCAAAATGTTGTGTTGGTGTTGTGACAACACCAACACCAGCCACAACACCGTACTTGAAATCAGGCTGGTGTTGGGATTGACCTAAAAAAGTATGACATATTTCTGGCAGTTCGTGTTGAGCACTGGTGATCAAAGTCTTCTGCTAAACAGAGCATCACAGCTGATGTTGACAATCCCCCAGGGATTGGAAAAATTGTAATTTCAAGTATGTTGTTGTTACAAGATGAAACATTCCCCTAAAATTAGCATTTACAGTTAAGATAAATGTCAATCAGAGCTTTGAACATTTTTATGAATAATATTTTTTTCGTTTAGATAACTGAAGTTATTTTGAATATAAATAAATAGGAGCAAAACCATCACAAGGAAAGAACATGATTATACAACAAGTGAAATGCCTCTGGCGGTCTCACCTGCATCACACGATTCAATATAGCAGCAGTGCTGACTTTGAAAACTACTATAAAATAATTATTCACAAAAAACACCATTCATATAATGATGCAATACTACCTTCATTGATATTTGACCTTGATCATGTGACCTAAAACTTGTCAGTGATACTTGATTACCCCTATATCCACATTTTATACACTATATCTATAGACTTTGAAAGTTATGACAGCAATCTAATAATAACCTCTAAAATGGCCAAAGTTCAATGACCTTAAATGACCTTTGACTTTTGTCATGTGACCTGAACCTCGCATGAGATGTTCAGTGATACTTGATGACTCTAATGTCCAAGTTTTATGAACTATACCAATATTCTTACAGAGTTATGATGGTAATTCAACAAATACCCCCGACATGGCCAAAGTCCATTGACCTTTGACCATGGTCATGTGACCTGAAACTCGCACAAGATGTTCAGTGATACTTGGTTACTCTTATGTCCATGTGTTATGAACTATACCAATACACTTACACGGATATGATGGTAATTCAACAAATACCCCCAACATGGCCAAAGTTCATTGACCTTAAATGACCTTTGACCTTGGTCATGTGACCTGAAACTTGGAAGGGATGTTTAAAGATACTTGATTACACATATGTCCAAGTTTCATGAATCAGATCCATAAAATTTCGAAGTTATGATGGTAATTCAAAAACTTAACGTTAGGTTAAGATTTTGATGTTGATTCTCCTAACATGGTCTAAGTTCATTGACCCTAAATGACCTTTGACCTTGGTCATGTGACCTGAAACTAAGGCAGGATCTTCAGTAATACTTGATTAACCTTATGGACAGGTTTCATGACCTAGGTCCATATACTTTCTAAGTTATGCTGTCATTTCAAAAACTTAACCTTTGGTTAAGATTTGGTGTTGACGCCGCCGTCGTCGGAAAAGCGGCGTCTATAGTCTCACTCTGCTTCGCAGGTGAGACAAAAATAGCATGTGTAATGAATCTTACACATTATATCTGACAGCACCATTTGACGTTTGATGAATATCCCCGTTTCTTGTCTCTTCTTTACTGCTAGAGTCTTGAACAGATGTTAAGATAGGTGAACTTGTGCTACTGATACTTGTAATACTGATGTTACTACTAAGACTGGAGTTACTGCCTAATTTGTGCTTTCTGCTTTCTTCTAGATCTGTTGAAATTTAATAGAAAACAATCGGACAATTGTTGAAAATTTTGAATTCAATATACAGAATGCTCTTGGGAGTATATATCTGATATTGCAACATCTGTAATTACTATATTGTTTAATGTGTGCATGAACTAAACACAGTAGACCAACCCCTCTCTAAAAGCATATATGGTATTGACTCTAAAGCACTCCTATATTAAATTATGCACTTAAGTAGAACAGATACAATGAGTAGACACACTTAATTGGGAGATTCTTGAATACCTGTATTTTTTTCATTTTAACAGGTCATTACAATGAAGTTTACACTCTATTTTCATTAAAGCTAAAGGTAGATACCGGGCATTCATTTTTACTGACTGAAGCAAAACAGGATTTGCAAAGAGAATGACTAAACTGACCTAATAACACCATAGGTTCAAGACATGATTCTGAGTCTGCTCTACTTGATGCTCTGTGTCGTCTACTGTAATGGAATGAGACAACATAATACTACATTTAATTCGAAATATCAAAATATGAAATGTAATATCTTAGATTAGGGACATAGAAGAATATTTTGTCAATTTACTTAAAATATTCTACAATTCATTTACACCGTCCAAATAAAATTAATCAATTAACATTATACAAAGAATGCAATTCAGCAATAAAAGGGTTAATGTAAACATCAAATATACTGAATGATAACAATGAAGAAGGGGGGGGGGAGAACCTGACACTATCATAAAGTTTTGTTTTTTACAAAGGTAACTATAAATCACACTTGATATTAAATCAAATGTGTTAACTGACCTTCTTTGGATTAATGAGAAATCATCAGATGTGATATGTTTCAGAAAGTTGAAACAGAAGAAGAAAACCTGGAGGGGTGAAATAAAATTTATAACCTTATACATTTATAAATCCCAATTTATCAGTTGGAATAAATATGACAAGCAAGTGAAGTGATTTAAACATCAAAAATATACTTTGCTAAATCCCCACCCCCTCCCAATCATGTCTATCACTATTCTAATTCATCACTAGATCATATGAATGTGCATGTCCTAAAGTAGTTATGATGTGGAGGATATGAAATGTGTTTTAGAGGATAAACTTGCAGTATTACATGAACATTTATTTGAATGGGTACCCGATCAATATATATATACATATATATTGATGTATCAATGTAACTATTGATATATAATTATATATATCAATATATATTGATATATATATTGATATATATATCAATATATATATATATGATACAGTCTAATTCACATTATCAACCTTTTATTAAAAGCTTTAGCTGGGCTTTAAATAAAGACAACTTTTTGTTGTTACCACTGATTACACAGAAACAGTGTAAATAAGATCAATGCTTCAAACCCAATCAATTTAAAAACAGAAATATGAGTACTCACATCCTCTCCCTTCCCTAATCTGTCACATAGATTGTGCCTGAGCAAATGTGAAAGACAGAAAAAAAACGAAAAAAATCATACCTACTATAATAATTAAAGAAAAATTTCAATGTTGAAATAATCATTACATTCATTACGACATCTTTAATGAAACTCTAATTCAAGAAAACTATCTAAAGATTTTCCTTCTGTAAAGAATTTGTGACTGATTACTGATAATTTATTAATGAATAAGAGTCTAAATTACTTGTAAAATGATAAATATTACAATACTTATTGTTTTTTTTAACTATTGAAAAGGTAACTGATCCAAAATACAAATGTAAAGAGAAGGGGGAATTTTCTCAATGAAATAGCAAACATACTAATAAGGGACATAGTCAAATTTTTAAGGACTGCATACATGTAAAGTCTTTTAAGAGATACCTCAAGTACTTACCCAAATAAGAGCCAATCATATGCTATTGTGAGATAGAGTATTTCAGCTGCACTGAGATTTGCATGGGCTTTGCAATCCTTAGTTGTAAAAAAATGAAATAAAATAAGTAAGGCTACTAAAATGAAACACGTAGATTAATACATTTAAAGTTTATGGAGCTGTTTTGTAATAAAACCTTGACAATTAACTGCTTCAAATTACTCTTCACAACTTTCACAACTTCTTATGATAATTCAGGAAATTACCAGATAATTCATTTTCTTGTAATGTATTTCAACAATTACAGGTAGCACGACAAATTTCTATGTACCGTATACAGAGATGCCAACCTCCAAAAAGCAAAAACAGTATTCTGAGAGGAAAAAAACAGTATTTTGATTTTTTAAAAAGTATTTTGTAAAATATAACGAAGCAAAACGACCGAACCGTGGCACAAAATAAAAAAAGGGAATCACTGAAAATAATTATAAAAGAAACAAAGAAAAAATGAATTAAAGAAAATGAAGGAAAAAAGAAAGAAAGTTAGAATAAAAGGATGAAAGAAATAATAAAGGAAAGAAAGGTTTCCTTCATTCTTTGAAATAAATAAAACAGAAAAAAGGAAAGAAAAAGAAAGGAAGGGATGATGAATGAATGTTTGAACGAAAAAAAGGAAAAGAAAAAACATGGAGGATGAATGAAGGAATGAAATTTTTTTTCATTCCTTGAGAAAAAGAAAGAAGAAAACAGGAAGGGAGGGAGAAAGGAAGAAAGGAAGGAAGGGAATAGCAAAAAGGAAAAAGAATGAAATAAAGGATGAAAGAAAGGAAAAAAAAAGAATAAAAAAGAAAGAAAATAATAGGAGAGAAAGAAAAAAAAAAGGGTGAGGAAGGGAAAAGGATGCAAAGACAATTTGAGAAATGAAAGAATGAAAGAAAAAAAAGAAGAAAAAAAGAAGGAAAGTAAGAGAAAGAAAGAAAAACAATGAGGGACATGTAAAGAAAGAAAGAATGAAGAAAATAAATGAACACAGAAAAAAGGAAGGAAATCTAGGAAATAATAAGAAATAAATATAGATGGAATGAAAAAGGGAATTTAGAAAAGATAGGATGGAGAAAGAAGGAATGGAAAAAGAAAAAGAAAGAGAAAAAATCAGGAAGGAAGATAAGAAAGAATAAGGGAAAGGAAAAGAAAAGGAAGGAAAGAATGAATGAAGCGAAAGAGAGAGTGAAAGCAAGAAAAGAATGAAAGAAAAGAAGAAAGAGGGAATGACAGAAAGAATGAAAAGAGGAGAGGAAGGGAACAAAAAAAAATAAGGAAAGAAAGGAGAAAGGAAATAAAAGGAAAATAAGAAAAGGAAGGAAGGGAAGAACAAAAAATGAACAGAGAGAGAGAAAGGATCAGGAAAGAAAGCTAGGAAAGATTTGAAATAAGATAGAACAAAAAAGCAAGCAGGAAGGATAGAAGAAAGGATGAAGAAAAAAAGATAGAAAAGAAAGAAAATGAACGAAAGAAAGCAATAAAGAAAGAAATGAAGAATTAAAGAGGAAAAAAATTCAAGCTTCAAGCAAACAAAACAAATGTAATCATCTAACAAAAATCTTACTGATATTTGTCTTTTTTATAATATATTTAAAAATTGTTAGAAAACTAAAATGTTTTAGAAACGAATAAAATTTCAAAGTGAAACATTGTCAAACTTTAATAAAATGAACATCGCGGCATCGCACCATCTCTCTTCCCATTGTCTTGTCTTCTTGTTATCGGTGCGAACACGATAAGACTCAATTTCACTCAAAACAAAAGCTGAAACAACTAGACCGAACTAGTAATGAAAACTTGATAACTTGCTCCTACGACTACATCACCAAATCATTAATCTGAGGATCCATATAATTATATGTAATTATAAAAATGTCCTGCCGATTTTGTGATTATTTTGTTGGAAAAACTATTAATCATGTGAGATTGTTCACTTTGATTCAGAGTTTGCAAATCTCCTCCGATCACGCAAGCCTGCCACACACCACACAGGCAGGCAGGCCAAGCCACGTGCGGCAGCTAGTACATGTACACTGTATGCTAACTTTGCGTGTGTGTGTGTGTCTGTGTGTAGATCCCAGAAAATCACAGAAAATGGCTTGCAGTTTGAATTGATCTGAGTTAGTTTTTAACTTTGTTTTTTTCTCTCTCTCTTCTGCATTTTTGCTTGTGAAATATGGGAGAACTTTGTAAACTTTAATCTTACACTGAGAAAGGGCATGACCAGTTTTGAAAAGGGCACGTCGGCCAGGTAGAAAAAAAGGGCACAGCCTTTTTGGCCGTGAATTGATCACTTTTTGTAAAGGCATCACGGCCAGTTATAGGGGCATCGACGCCCTGGCCGTCGATTAATTTTATGGTATACCTTAATTTATGCCCTGCACAAAGCACCACCACATTGGGGATTTTTTATGCGTAATTCTTTACCGCACTACCTATCGTAATGCACACTCACCTTAAACACCCAGCTAGCTAAACACAATGCATATTGTACACGATCGAAATCTTAAGAAAACGTATTTTGCAAAGAAAAAAAGTAACGCCGTATTTTGGGTGAAAAAACGTAACAAATACGGCAAAAATGTACCGGTTGGCATCTCTGCGTATACTTTACTGGCAGTTGCTAAAGCATGGAATATTGCAGAAATTGTATGATTTATACCAAATATTTATTTCTTTTTTTACATGCACACTGTCCACACTGTCTTATCCATAAATTGTGATCCATTTTGTATGGATTGAAAAAAGTACAGTATATTACTATCACTGATTTTCTTTCCCTTTAAATTGTCATTTTTGTAACAACTCTGCAAATTTTATCTAAAAAAACTAAATTTACACTTGCTTGAAAAGCTATAAAACTTTGGAATAGCTTACCAACAAATGTCAAGGAATCATCATTGTGAACATTTTTTTAAATAAATACTGAAAGCATATTTTAAAAATATTAATCAACAAATATTCCACAAACTCTTGCATTTCATACTACATCATTATTACCATACACTTGGCTCTTTTTGTACATAAAATGAGAGGTAATTTCTTACTGCCCAAAGAGAAAGCCTGAGAAGAGAGATGAAAAGAGGTGTGCGATCCCAGCCTGATATACAGTGAACTAAAACACCAGAATCTCCTGCAAGAGTAAAGAATAAATATATAAATACCACTAAATATTAGTAAGAGATAAACAAACAAACAGACAAATACATAAATTTATAAATAAAGCAAATAATTTGGAAGAATACATATCATTATTATAAACAGTCTTTCTTCAAAGTAATTTAAAAACACATTGCAAAAATAACTAAAAAGCCTTTTTCGGTTCAAATTTTGATATTTACGGTAGTCATTATCGATTAGATAGGATTTAATATCCTACTCACGCTTTACATAAAATAGTCATTCACTTCCATACATTCAATTACTTTGAAAAGTTTTGTCAATAAGCAACTAGGTATATCACTGAAGGGGATTAATACCCCCCCCCCCCCCGTGGCATTATGTGAGGAGTATATATAATAAGAAAATGTCATGGAAACAAATTACCAACATATATAAAATTGTGCTATAGGAAATATTGAATAATACCTTATCAGATATAATAAAAGGAAATGTATAACTTGACACTTTCTTTCACTGTAGAAATTAAATATTTATACAATATTGACTGGCCTTAAGGGAACATCAAGTATGTTGCTCGCAACAGAATCATATCGGCCCCAAGTCTTTAGACGAGGGGAATACTCGGGGGGGGGGGGGGGGGGGGGGGGGGTCACTTACATTGACGAGTGGATACCATGCGCGACCAAAAAAACATGTAAAAAGTATGTCTTTTTCAAGATAGGGCACATTACGTACGTAACGTAATAAGGGTCTCAAAATCACTAAAATAATGAAAAAAGGGTATCCATTTCACTAAGAAAGCTACGTGTTTAGGGTCAAATTTGCGAGGGTATAAAAAAGACTAAAATGTTTTATAAAGGATGTACTTTTTGCCAAACAGTCAACACTACATGTTAAGAGTCCTATTTGCGCGAGGTGTGGGAGGTGGGGCCGTACTAAACCCAATGATGTAGGTAACAGGGATGCCACTAGGTGTTCTCCAAAAATACTGAAACTTATCGCGGGCCGGGATAGTGTCCAAGAAAAATTTTTTTTAGGGGGGGTCCACCTTTAATTTTGGGATGGACACATGTCACAGGTAAAAAATTGGACAAGCAAAAAAAAAAAAAAAAAAAAAAAAAAATTAGGAGGGGGGGGCGGTCCGCCCCCACCTCAAATTTAGGGGAGGGGGGAGGACCAAGTGGTTTCTTACCTTGTTGTGATCGATGACTTTGAAGTCAATTAGGTTTGAAAAACTGACGGTAGTTAGTTGTGTGTTTCTCATAGAACGCTAGACCAAAAGCTTCAGTCTCTGTATTTTGGTTGTTCAGCTGAACCGCGTTGGCTCCACTCACCAATACATAGACTGAAGAGTTGTTGGCCCGTACATAAAGACAACGTATCAGCTAATCAAGGGAGCTCCGGCCCGCTTTGCGGGCCGGGGCTAGCTGATACGTAACCCAAGGAGCTCCGGCCCGCTTTCCGGGCCGGAGCTCCCTGGGTTCCGTATCAGCATGCAGCAGTAACGTTAGATCTAACATTCGGCGGAAACCTGATTTTCGGATCGTTTTTGGTACATAAAATGTCACATTATAAAAAAATAATTACATCCAAACTTACGAGAAAATATGTAAAATTCAGAAACATCGTACCTTAGACCGCAGTTACCGCTAATTCCTTTCAAATGATGATCAAAACTTAGTCATCCTCGATTCCTTCGTTGGTCATCGTAAGTTGCCATCTTGGATGACGTCATCATCTGTACAGACGTATTTACCAGTCGCTAGTATACCGCGATTCGTGCCGCTACTTTGCGCTTGTCTATGTGCGTGCGTTTGGAACTTGTCGCTCGCATTGATTGGCCAGGATATCGATAATTCTAATCAGAAAGCCTTGATAAAAGCATAACTCAATGAACGTAGTAGGCAGTGCGCGCGTTTATAATATATGTACTGTATAAAAGCAAATATCTCGGGGAAATATCTCTCACTCAGTCGATCGACATGCATCGCAATCGGAAGAAATAGGGGGAAAAAAAGGAGGACTTTTCATTTTTTTTAATACACAGAAAACAGGAAAAGTCGGAAATACGGAAATAAGACAGATAGCAGGAAAAAAGCCGGAATTCCGTATAAATACGGAAAAGTGGCATCCCTGAGGTAAAGGTAAAACCGACGACCGACGCCCGCGACATAACAATTGAAATATCGCTGTACTTGTTTAGGGGTTTAATTCACGGAATATTTGCCAATAGCATCGTTTTGTTTCCAATACTTGTTGAGGGTAGGGTTTCACACGCCAATACTTGTTAAGGGGTGCATTTTCAGAATATGGAAAATACATGTTTAGGGTGCTTTTCGAGACCCCATGGTATCCACTCGTCAATGGAAGTGGCAATACATTTGATGCTCCGCGAAAGAATAGCTAGTCAATATCATTATCATTATTATTATTACCTACAGCTGTATAATGTTTAATAAAAGCTATTATTTGGAACTATTTAAATGCCTGTTTGCTTATCACTACTTCTGATGTCAGGTTAATCACAAACTTGGCTAAGTAATCCTTGCTGATAAGCAATTGTGACGTAAACTGTTACCATGCAGTCCCACGTCATCTTTGCACATCATGCATGGCGCGCACATACACTTAGCCTAGCGCATGATCTACAATGTGTTGGGTCAGAAACTAGTCCCAATCAGATTTCGCATATACTGAAATTAGTGATCAAAATCGGCTCCTACTGCGCAAGTGAACTAGCAGAAATATGACCAATGTTGCCCTCTGTGTTTGTACAGTATTCCTATGGGCAAAGCCCAGGAAGTTCAACATGGCAACTGTTGGTTGGTCTCAGATTGAAAGTAACAGGCATATAAATTGTTCCAAATAATAGATCGTTGGTCTTGGATTGAAAGTAGCAAGCAAAATAATGACAATTATTTATCTGCTAAAATGCCTTATAATAACTAATAAGGAAAGAGTGAAATTATATTGACCTACCATCTGATTTACTTGTAGTATCATAAAATTTATGTAAGGTTTTATTATCACTCACCATCTTTGATGAGGAACAGGAGTAGCTTCAAGTAGTTTTGTGTTATCCTTACCAGATCCCATGACTGTAATAAAATGAAAAACATCAACAATGTCGTTTTTGAAAAATAGACATTGAAGTCTTTGACGATTCAGAATTTGGAAATGATTCCTGCTTGTCCATATTACTACCTGCCCATATAAGAAAATGCCACTTCCTATAATAATTTTTTTATCATGATTTTATTCAAAGTGTTTCCATATCAAACCATTCTTGCAATGATTACATCCTTTAATGAAAGTCATGGTCACCTACTTCATAGTAACTTTATTGTCTTTTCATTAATACCACATATAAAAATAAAATCTGTTAACAAAACAGTAACATTTAAGTGCTGTAGATGATACAGAATTAGTATGTGCAACCTGACATTATTTATCTGTCTGCCTCAGAAATGGCACCCATCGGTATATTTGAAATGACTGTTAATCCTAAATAGACTGGGCTATATCGACGCCAAAGAAGACTGGCTGATTCAGCACTCCCTTATGATCTCGGCCGTCGATCGCACGATCACGACAAATATTGGCACGTGCGTTACCCACCAGCATAATCTACAAATTTGTAAGATAAAATTCTGTGAAAAATCTCATTGCTAATAAATTATGCTAATTTATGCATAAAGTCAAATATTTGCTCTAAATAACTAAATAATGCCCCTAAAATGCTAATTTTTGGTTCACAGACTCTTTATAGGAATCTGATCAAATGTACTTTAAAAAATTCAACATCACATTTATTTTCTTACGAATTTTATTGTTTTCTAAATTTCTTATGTATTTCCTTGTTTTTCGACAATGTCCTTTCAATGGAAATTGTCACTTTGTCAGGGACCATAATTACCATAAACAAGGTGAGATTAATTGATTTTAATCATTAAAAGGGGAAATAATGAAACATTAATGAATATTGGCTAAACACACTATTTGCATTGGATTTGTACACGAATTCACGTTTTTGAGCAATTTTGGGTCTGCATGCACTTACGAAATGTTGCGTAATTTGAAACGGGGGGGGGGTCGCAATTTTGGTTTCGAAAGTTGCACGAGACTTGAAAGTAAAAAGTCAGAGGTGGGGGGGGCTGATTCAGTTGTGATAAGTTGTATTGATAAATGAAGTGATAGATTATCTCACCCTGTAAACATGCCAATCAATGCCAGTTGCAGTGGCTACTCTGTCTGGAATACTCAGATCAGCATCAACAAAGTCCTATTTACATGTTGAGAAATAGAAACAAAAAGGGTAATTATTTTTCATAAATATTGTAAAATCAATACAAGGTCAAGGAGGTTTTTCATACAGATGTTTGTAAGTTATGTATGACTTTTCATATGACAGGTAACTGATTCTTGGGAGCTTATCAGATTCTCAATCATTTTGATACACTTTTAACTAATGTTGAAATCCAATCTTTGTAGATAATTATTTTTTGTTTACAACCATCTGAATGCAAAATTTATCATTTGTCAAAATTGTGTAATTATTCACTCTCACTAATGTTAAAAAGGGGGAAAATTAGTAACTTGTTTACCACTTTAAATCATGTAATCTTCATGCATTCTATTATAAGTGGAACGCCACTACAAATTTTCGCCTGCATTACACGATTCAATATAGCAGAGTTTATTTTGAGATTTATAAAGTATATGTTAAACTTTTTTGTCAACTTGTGTGAAAATACCATAGTCTATAAAATTTGTGAACAATATCAATTAACTATCTTGTTTTGTTCTATTTTCTGCTATATTGGACTTTGAACAGATATGAAATTGAGGACATTGCCATAAGTCCTATTGTTTTTTTATATTTGTTGATCAAGAAAGACATGTATACAGTAACGTACGCAGGTTTTTCTGAAAGTTGATTTATTGGGGGGGCAGGGGTGGAACCCCTGTCACCTAACTCCCTGCATACAAAATGGGTTTAAAAACCCGAGTAACCCCCCCCCCCCCCCTCACCCAGCGTATGCCAATGCATGTATGTGATGTATTTTGGTTACCTGGGACCAGTCAAAGAAGAGATTAACACCATTGAAGCCATTATCTCTGAAATCTTTGAAGAATTCACATCCAGGATACGGCAATGATAGCAAGCAGAAATCAGAGTACCGATGCTCCTTGTCAACTTTCTCTGATGATGTTACACTGTCAAATGATGATATAACATAATCTCATTTTTATTTATCATCTATCATCTTTTTTAGGTTATTAAATAATTTAAAGATTTATTTTGCTGCATTAATTCTCACTATCTATACAGATGGGACACAATGGACCAGGCCTACATTGGGCGGTCCACACTTCTATGCACAAATGCACGGTTTCACTTTCTTCATTTAATAGCCAAAATTTGTATTAAAGAAATAAATGAAAGTGATACTAATCTCACTACAAAGTTGAAAACTTATTATTTTTTCATACAATTTCCATTGCAAGATAAGGTATTTAGTGTGAGAGATGGGAACATCACTTAAAGTATATTACCCTTGAAATATATTAATCTACATATAAGGATACAAACCATTACCTTCTGCCAATCAGTTCATGAGGCTAAGCCAAATTACAGGGTAGTAGTGCTGTTAAGGATAACCTCTTTATCGCTAGTCTTGTCTATAATCACATGTTTTTTGCCACTTAGCGATATTGATAACCTTTCTCTCATTGTCAATAATACCCGCTATTATGTAGGGACATAACAATGATTTTACGCGACTGCTGAAAACGGACGGAATTTATTGAAACGGCCGTTTGAAAGTGGCCTTTCATATGGAATATCACGGAAATTGTATTTTTCCTCAAAATGCACAGAACAGCAACAGAAATTACTCCCAAATCTCAACAAAATACAAGTACTTACTAGCCACAAAACATGATCTCACTTCGCAATAATCATGACAATCCAAACATCATGACTGCACTTGACCCCATTCGATTCAAACAAAAACATTCACAAGCGCAAGCTCAAATTTAGCGACCAAAAACAAGTACCAACTAACGTAGAAGGCAGCACACGGCCGTGTGTTGCTGCCCTCTATGTTCGAAGATGTACAGCATGATATCAAAATGGCAGATAGGCGAAAGTCATTACCTGCTTAGAACAATGTCCAAAAAGCCCCAATATATTATTGATAAAACTTCATCAAACCCTAAAATAATGCTAATAACGTGAAAGGTGAGGATGTATTTATGCTAAATGTGGAAATAAATTTTATGAACTTCATGAACTAAATATGTTTGTTAAAAGTTGTTATGTAATTGAATGCGGATTTTATAGCATTCTTGGTACAGTGGCAGATACAAATTTTGACCAATGTGAGTATTGTGACATTGCTAATCAATGCATAAATAATTTGTATTGATTATGTTCTTTTGTCGACAGTTATCTATATCAGTAAGATAGTTTTAGCGATATATCGACATAATTTTTTTTACCAATAACAGCACTATTATAGGGCATTTTATGGATATTGGCTGAAGGGTTTATTTCATAGAATTTCCCAGACAAAACTTTATGTACGTCAGTACAACAAGCACAAAACAAATCAAAACTCAACAATAAATAATGATTTTAAAATACAACTGTCTACCTAAACATGAGATCCTCAATACACCTAATCTCACCCACAATCTTTGATGTGACCAAAATCCAAGTTACAATCCTGTCCAAACTGGGATTGGGAAATTTTGGCAAAATTTTCTTTGCGATAAGTGCAACGAACCAATAGATAAATTGTAATTTTAAACAAAGGTCAGTTGAGCAAATGTCAGATCATTACAAGGTCACTTACTTGACTCCAAACTTGACTTTCTTATTCTCCAGCATAAGGTCACATACAGTCGTCACAGACAGCATCTTCAACAACTTGATATCTTGACCTCTGTACCGGTCAAACAATGGCCAATCATTGCTACTGTAGTGCAAAATATAACAAGAAATTGATAGACAGTTCAATTTGATAAATATGCTAAAGATTTGTACCTTTAAATTGTCAACTCGAAGACCACATAATATGCCCACCTGTAGTTAACATGGAAAATGGAGTTATAGGTCAAGTAGGAAGAGTGGAAGGTGGTGACTTCACCTTCACCAGGTTAAGTTTAACTAAAGTTATCGCATTTACAAGGACTTCAGATGGGCAAGATGAAAACATGTTACTATGACCTTGACCTTTTGACCTCAAAATCGATAGGCTTTGTGGGATTCATGCTATCATCATACACACCAATTTATATGAGCCTAGGTTTAGTTAAACTGAAGTTATCATATTTACAAGGACTGCAGAAGGGTAAGATAAAAACATGTCACTGTGACCTTGACATATGACCTTGAAATTATTAAGCTTCCAGGGATCTATGCTATGAGCCTAGGTTAAAAACTGAAGTAATTGCATTTACAAGGAAAATTTAAGGGACGGACAGACACCAAGCGTGATACCATAATACGTCCCATCTAGGACGGGCGTATAAAAATTCAAATGAAAGGAGGATGTTGTTCACCCGATTCAATTTAATGCAATATCATATTTTAAGGACGTTCCACAGTTATGTTTGTGCGCATTATGATCTGCGCATATTTTACACTCTGCGCGCTGACATCACAATGGATGAACAGGTGATTAATCAGCTGTCGGTATGAGCTGATTTTCTCCTTATCTGCACTAACTGCAGATCCGATGTGTTATTTTATGGAGCTAATAAACTGGAATTATTCCATATGGACCATTTTTTTTCTTGAATTCCTCTACAATTTCAAAATACTTTACTCTGTAGTGCTGCAAAGTATGACGAATATGACCCCTAGTTTGAATAAATGTTAGAGTGGTTTGGAATTTTCATACATTACAAAGCTTTTTGTGCTTTTTGGGGTGTTTTAAAAAGCACATTTGCTCTAATAAAAGTGCTGATAGTTTGAAAATGAGCATATGAACCCATATATTTTAATGTTTGCACCTCTTAGGTATACCTTCCTCTACAACTTTGAAAAGTTTGGTGAAAATGACATGGATTTTGCATAAAGTGCATTATTTCTTGTACTTCTCAAGTTTTTTATTGAAATTTCACATTTTTGAGGTTGAGTTTTTGTTATCTTATGCGCAATTTCTAAGAACTGAGAGTGCTGTTAGACTTACAGTGTAAAAGAGCAAACAATTAATAGCAATATAAATACATTATCCATCTTAACGATACAATTATTAATTATATTGTAAAATTTGATGAAATTTTCATGGAGTTTGACTGAGTAATTGAGCTTTAAACTCATTGTTGTGATCTCGTGAGGTCTAAAAATGCAAAATTCTTTTGAATGCTCATTCTTAAGAACATCCATTTGGGTGAACTTTGAAGCTCTATAGCAAAAAATCAAGCACATGGACTCATGTTAATTTTTGCATATTTGGAATATTCAGATGTTTAAGTATCTATGCGCAAAGTATGATGAAAATGACATGCATTTTAGACGGTATAATCAGGCTTTTGCTTGTTCTCGGCGCATTTTGGGCTGTTCCAAGCCAACTTGCAACACTACAGACACTGATAGTTTGATAACGAGCACATGGACCCCATATTTTAACGTCTCCAGAATATATTCCTCTACAAATTCGGAGAGTATGAGGAAAATGACATAGATTTTGAATGCTTAGGAGCAGAACTACGGAACCATTCGTATTTTAGACATTTTGGACGGTCTTATCACACTTTTGCACTTTTTCGGCGCATTTTGGGCTGTTCCAAGCCAACTTGCAACACTACAGGCACTGATAGTTTAAAAACAAGCACATGGACCCCATATTTTTAATCTTTTAACGTCTACAGAATATATTCCTCTACCAATCTAGAGAGTATGATGAAAATGACATGGATTTTGAATGTTTGGGGGCAGAACAAAGGAACCATTCGGAATTTATACATTTTGGACGGTATTAGACTTTTGCCCATTTTAGGCGCATTTTGGGCTGTTTCAAGCCAACTCGCAACACTTTAGACACTGATAGATTAGAAACGAGCACATGGACCCCCATATTTTTTATCTTTTAACGTCTTTGGAATATATTCCTCTACAAATCTAGAGAGTGTGATGAAAATGACATGGATATTGAGTGTTTGGGAGCAGAACAACAGAACCATTCGCATTTTAGACAGTATAGACTTTTGCACGCTTTCGGCGCATTTTAGGCGATTTTTAAGCCAACTCGCAACACTTTGGACACTGATAGTTTAAAAACGAGCACATGGACCCCATATTTTTAACTTCCCTACACCTTTGCAATGTATTCCTCTACGATTTAGCCAAATTTGATGAAAATGACATGGATTTTGAATAAAGTGCAGCTAAAAATATACCGGTACTTTTTAAATTTTCGAGTAGATTCACGTCTTTTAAAGATTTGTATTTTGGAAGTTTATGCACCATTCTTGTGAAATGAGGGCGCTGCTGACTCCAAATAGATACGGTTTTGCCAATTAAAATATATTCTCCTACTTTGGTATCTACCAAATTACACATCCTGAAAGTTTGATGCGATATCGACAGAGTAAAGATGATGTAAACTCATTTGGTGAATTCGTGAGGTCTAAGAGAGGCATAATTCTCTTGATTGCGCAACATTTCATATCATTCAAATACAGCGACTTTGAAGTCCCGTAAAGCACATGAACCTATATTATTTTTTGCATTTTCATAATGCATACATACCAAAGTAACTCTCGGCAAAATTTGGTGAAAATGACATGGACTTCATTTTAACTGTGGAACGTCCTTAACAAACTAAACCCGTCTACTCACAAACTTGTACCAGGAGCCCAACATAAAAAGCATCCCCCTTGTACTATCTATGTATACCACTGACCTTGTAGATGGACTCCTACTCAGACTGGTAAAAGTTTCTTCATCCTCTGGTTCTGCACTTTCACCTCCTGTTAAGGAAAAAAAATGACTGACTCACTTTAAATCTGGGCTATTTGAGATGTATTGAGGACGGGGAGGGGGGGGGGGTGATGGCCCCCCCCATTCTGATCTTAGCTGCCGTTCACGCGATCGCACCTAAATTTGGCACTCACATTCTTTGCCACTTAAACTACAAGCCAGTATAAACAAAAATTCTGAAAATAATCATTTTTCATTTATTATGAATAAAAATTTATTCATAAAAATACATTTTCGTGAAAAAACATTATTTGCAAAATTAACATCAAATTTCTCTACAAATTTCTTCTTTTTTTCCAGATGTCTTCTTTGTAATCTAATTTAAAGATTTCCACAAAGAAAAATTGCAAAAGCAAGTTTTTTCCTTATGTATTTCTTTGTTTTTTAGAATTAATCTTTTGTTTTTCATTGTTTTTTTCAATGGAACTTATTACAGACCATTTAACAACTAAATTAAACCCTAAATCAATTAAGCAGACCAATTAGAACAAAAAATAATCACCCTTTTATGAATTTCATCTCCCACAGACTTTGTACACTAAGTATAAAAATGAGCCACTTTTGGCATGAAATTGTTATGTAAAAAGTCACGTGGCCTCGCGATTCTATACCCATACGTCGCAAATTTGGTCTCAAAAGTTGCGCGAGACTTTAAAGAAAAAAGTCATTAAATTTTGCGGCGCTATCATTTTGCGCTTCGGAAATAGATTACAAGGCAAAAGCGATTTTGTGTCTCGCCCACTTATGAAAATAACCAGAAATATCGTGATTTGCGAGGGTACGCAACAGAATTGTATTAAAACTTCATTGTGAAATGACTGGGATGGAATAACACTTGTCATAAGTGCCTTGCACATAAAATTTAAAGTTGACCTGAAAATGACCTTTGACCTTACCATGTGACCTCCGACTGCAGCCTAACATGTAGGTCCCCCAAGTCCATCTACCATCCAAGTTTGGTTGAAAAGTGACTTACGGTTGCGGAGTTAGGTGTCATAAGAGTCTTGCATGTAAACTTTAACGTTGACCTGAAAATGACCTTTGACCTTACCATGTGACCTCCGACTGCAGCATAACATGCAGGTCCCCAAGTCCACCTACCATCCAAGTTTGGTTGAAAAGCGACTTACGGTTGTGGCGTTATGTGTCATAAGGTTTGTGACGGACGGACGACGGACGACATTTAGATCCCTAAGTTTCGCTTTCACCTCTGGTGGGCGAGACAAAAACCTTTTGAATCTCATTTTAAAACCATTTGAATTTGAAAACAAATAATTACCATACTCAAACAGATAAAAGTATAACAAAATATAACAGAATATCTATATATTTATAGAATCTATCGTTTAACATACATGTAATATTGTTAACTAGTAGAACATTGCTCACCTACGGTTCTAGGACAACTACCCCCTGGACAATCACCCCTCAGAAAACTACCCCCCTGACAATTACCCCCTCGAGGACAATTACCCCCCGAACAATTACCCCCTGAGGACAACTACCCCCCGAGGACAATTACCCCCCGGACAAATACCCCCCGAACAACTTCCCCCCGGACAATTACCCCCCGGACAATTACCCCCTCGCACAATTACCCCCGAGGACAATTATTTTATTCTCGAGTATCTTGAAATCAAACGATCACCGCTGTAAGAAGCCGTAAATAGTCAGCTTCATCTGCAAATCTTTACGAAATCCAGAAGTCATACGAACGCATCATTCGTACGATAATTATTGTTATGTCACCATAGCATAAGATCATTCGTTTTGGCAATCTTCGTATGACCAGCACAATTTTTTTTTCTTAGCTCGCCATGTGGGCCGCCGGAAGATGTGATTGAAGCTTTTACATTCCAATGTAAATATCGCGCAGCTCAAATAACCGCTACTTCCCGTGCGTTCAGGCGTGCTAAAATAGAGGGGGAAAGAACAAGAGATTTGAATGAAATTGTAAAACTATATTAAGAAGGTATAAAGTGATACAATGGATTTTCTTGTTGTTGTTGTATTTGTTGTTGTTATTGTTTTTTAAACGCTGAATAAAGAATATTCCAGCTTATAACATCCTACTGGGGTTTGAACTTCTTTTGTAACAATAATCGACACGGCGCAAATCCTACATAACAGTTTGCCTTATTATTAGGTTTTGGTTTAACTGTTTTGTGTTTGAACAGAGGTATTATCATAATTATCTGGCGCGCGAAATATATGTAGTGTTGATTTCTTTAATGAGAATGCTCTACTTAATCAACAATGGCAAAATAAAAGGAAATTGGGAGACTTTTCTATGCAAACCATACGACCCGCCATTGATTTGGTACATGAGTCCGTCACTATTTGCAAGGATGGAGTGGGTGCAGATGGAAAGGGGTGGGAGGAAGCTCCTCTTGGATGGGTTTCTGTATGTTAAACAAAAAGACCTTGCTAATGAATATCAATCATTCGAGTGCGAGCTAAGAAGGAACAAGCGCCAGTGCAAGGCACGGGTTAAAGTACGTGGTCAGACTTCAGGGACGCAGTGTCCGATTGTGAAATTCCTTGTGTTATGCTTATTTGTTGTATATCAAGTTTTAGAACAAAATGTTTAAGTGATAGTTTGCTGCCAAGGTCAAGTAGCCTTTACATGTAATTCGAGATTCTGATTTCGTTATCATATTTCTCGAACTTCGTGACAATCGCCTACTCTTATGTAAGGTAGATTTCAAGCGTCAAGAATAATTCGTGACGTAAACTTAAATGTTTAGGATGGTATGCGTCACCTAAAAAAAAAGTCATAAGAGATCGGAGTACATTAGTTCAAAGATCAGTAATCGCAGATATCAACTTACGAAAATCTATATGCTGACCTCGTATCATATTATATTGCCTATTATATGCATTGAACCATTCTATATACAATTCAAAATCAGGACGACGTTGGTCAAACGTCACAGATGCAGAGGACGCAGTTGAATCTGTCTAGCTCGTTGTTGTATGTTTGGTGTTTGAATTTTTCTTAATAATATAGTTTCTTTGTTAACCCATTCATGAGAGTAGTTGTTCGGGGAAATTAAGATAATCCTTTCTTCTTCAAATTGACAAGACCTGTATTTTTTAAATAAGTGTTTGATACTATAAACAAATTGTATATGCTTAACACTATCATGATTGTCCACACTGTATTTGATTATGTCATATCGTTTGCAATTTAGTACTTAATTTCCTTCTAATTACTTTCACCCTTAATGGTAAAATTACATGGTATTCTTGTGTGTAGTGTATATCTTTGCTTTAAAGTTATTAAACTTACTGTATTACGTTATAAAGTCACGTTTTAATCTGGAATGTGCACCAATTGTTACATAATTCTTAGCTTCTTGTTTGTTGAATTGTTTTAAATAGCAGTTTTATACTTGTCAGTGTTAGTGTTGATGGTTGCGTTATCGACTTTCATTATTTCTACCTATGAATGTGTCTTTTGAATGTTTTATCTATTTTCCTGATTTCTTTTTCTTGAAATTAAACCCAAAATCAATAAGAAAAATTAGATCAGTTTGAATCAGAGATATTCAGCATTTGTGATTATCATGTGTAATTGTGTCCTTTCATGAATGTTCAATTGTTCTATGAAAACTTGAAAATAAAAGGTAGTATGAGGGACGCTTTACATATTATCTGATGCATATGTGCGTAACCAAATGGGAGGTTTGGAGGCGCAAGCTCTGAAGTAAAGAAAAAAGGAAAAAGAAAAGAAATGAGAGAGAAAGGGAAATATAAAAGAGAAAAGGAAAGAGAAAGTTATTAAGATAAGGTGAAGTAGAAAATATTTCGAAAACCTGTGTCACCGGCCAAGACTTACAATGGATCCCGCTTGATTCTAACAACGATGCCGGAGAGGAGGGGGAGGGGTAATTGTCCGGGGGGTAGTGGTCCGGGGGGTAGTTGTCCGGGGGGTAATTGTCTGGGGGTAATTGTCCGGGGGGTAATTGTCCGGGGAGTAATTGTCCGGGGGGGTAATTGTCCAGGGGGTAATTGTCCTGGGGTTATTGTCCGGGGGGTAATTGTCCAGGGGGTAATTGTCCGGGGGATAATTGTCCGGGGGGTAGTTGTCCGGGGGGTAATTGTCCGGGGGTAATTGTCCGGGGGGTAGTTGTCCTCGGGGGGTAGTTGTCCTTGGGGGGTAATTGTCCGGGGGGTAATTGTCCGGGGGGTAATTGTCCGGGGGGGTAATTGTCGGGGGGGGGGGTAATTGTCCTCGGGGGGTAATTGTCCGGGGGGGGGGGGGTAATTGTCCGGGGGGGGGGGTAGTTGTCTGGGGGTGATTGTCCAGGGGGTAGTTGTCCTGATACGCTCACCTACATATCTGATATCAACTAGTCAGTAAAATAAATGACATCCTATAATTAGTAGTATATCTAGTTGAAACACAATTAATAATCATTTACATAGACCAAGTACTGATTCTACTTCTCATGTTCTGACAATACAATCTCACTCCTCATACACACATTATCATTACATTTGTACATATACAAAAATTGGTACCTGAGAAAAAGTAATTGAATCCTGAACGCCCATATATTTCAGGCCCTCCAGAGAGAGTGGCTGATCTGCAAATATGCTACAAATATGTACAAATCACAAGGATTTATTATCAAAGTAAGAAGAGCATGTTATTCAAGCATACAGAAAAAGCAATATTTCCGCGGCAGGTCCATATTTCAATTCAATTCTCCCTAATATCGCCTCACATTCATGTTAGTAAAAAATTTCTAAAAAGGATACTATAGCACTCATTTCTTAACTTCTCCCCAGAAAGAAGAAAAGTCTGAAGGTGTTAATAAATACCATCACATTATTCAAATTTTGTAATGAAAGAAAGCTTAACTTAATCCAAGGCCATCAAGTCCTTGACCTTGGGATGCCCTACTGAATTGTCTCAATGCTGCTTTCATTTACCTTGGATATATTTTGTGCTCTTGTAACTTTTCCAAAGTGTGCAGTTATACAGTAACATGCCCTTTGGAAAAATGAGCTTGTCTTTAATAAAAATATAGAAATTTAAGGCCTGATGACACCATCAAACGTGATAGGACAGGGATTTAGGGTTTCACTAAAAGTATTTGACTATAATCTGAAGCACTAAATTATAATAATCTTTAATAATAAATCTTTAATAATTTATGACAGAGCCACACTTAATCAATTAGTTTTACTTTCACAATGCAGTTTTAAAATGAAAGGGTTTGGTGCCATAAAATTAAGAGTCAATCAGTTTTGTTTTGAGCAACAGTTTATGCATAAACACATAAATTACTTAGAAATGCAATTATGAGACAACCTCCCTTTCTTATTAGATCAGAATAAAATTTTGTAGGTTTGCATTCATTATTGACAAACAAACTGATGTAGTTGGAACCTCTTTAATTCATATGCATTTTTCCTAAACCTAACAGGCAATATACTGATCCAAATAAAGTTTTGACATGTAAGCATCAATTTTGAGCATTTATTTTCCTTTGTAAAGAAATGTCTTATTCTTGAATATGTTGTATAATTCTCACTTTCAGTAAGGAGCTTGAAATATAAATGTCATAGATGGTGAATACTCAGAAAAATCAAGAAAGCTTGCAAATCATAAACTTAACAGTAAATTAATACTTGTAGTGTGCAGTATATTCAAAATTCCTTCATCAGAAACTTCTCATATTATTATCAAGTCAAAAATATAATCATCTGCTTCTAATTTGGATTCACAATACAGTGCACCATCTATTGGTTGCAGCGGACAGGCCAATTTTTGACTTCGAGGTCGACATCGCATGCAGCCGCAGGCAGCGCAAGGTGCTAGTGTACTGTAATGTGACTGTGATGCTTCAAAATTGGAAACCATATGGCAAAAGCGTAGGAAGAATTCACCAAAAACAGTCTAAACATCGCAAAGAAATATGCAGCAAATTTCTCCTGGACCATTTAGTTGAATTTACACTGATGACTAGCAACAACAAAAATTAAAAACAATTAGGTACCAAACCCTTAAAAATATTTATCAATACACATTGGAAAATATGATAACAAGAAACTTGTATATCAAGAAATAATTCCTTTTGAAAACTAAAAACAAACTTACCTTGCCATCACAAAGGATAACTGGCATGACAAATCTTTCCCTACACCTTGCAAATCTTGAGCGGCACATCATCTCTCTCAGCTTGGCAACATCATACATACTCTCCACATGGTCTCTGTAATAAGGTCATTACATGTCTTAAACAAGGAATCCTTTGAATTATCTGGTTATGCTTAATGGAATTTTCAAAAGTTTCTAAAAATGGTGTAGGGGAGAGTGGGGTAAATAAGGCTATGGGTTAAATAAGGCCACCTGTTAGTTTTAGCTCACTGTTCAAGAATGGTAGGGTCAAATGGATTAGTTTGTGTAGTATTTGAGACAGTTCCTTAGGTCGAACGGGCCTAATCACAACTGGCAGGCCATAGATATTCATTCGAGCCAACCCATTGCTCAATTTTTAAATTTGATATTGCTGATTGACAAAAATGAATGAATATGACTGACAATCTAACACTGATTATAGGGAGGGTACCTACTGAACTTCCCTTTTCCACATTGGAAAGATATATCACTATTATGGAACTATACTTTTACTGGCGGAAGAATTAGGGTCATTTTACTCTCTCAAGTGATGAATTTGGTCCCGGCAGGTGTAGTCTTCATAAATGCGGATTTATTTTTAAAATGAGCCGGTCGAGGTACCCTTTTCTGGTCAGATATGGAATGTCAGACATTTATCCTATACACTGGTAGTAAACATTCAACCCTCGATTTTCCTCCTTATTTTTTATGAATTCTTTTTAAGTGCCACTTTAACACACGAGTCTATGGGAAATGAATTAGGCCTGTGAGCCCCTTAGCACAGATTTTGAGCATAGAGAATGTCTCACAGCCCAGTACACATGTCCACAAGGAGCACAAACCCAGCAACACCTCAAATTCAAAATTTTGAAAGTAGCATTGCCACTTTAGAGAGGCAAGTACTTTACCTACCTACCAGTAATGTATATAAACTTTTATCTTAGTTTACTCCAGAGGGTGGGGGATTCAAATTATTTTTTGATGGGGGTGTGCCTTACGAAACTCTGAAATGATGGTCTAAAAGGGTAAAATACGGGGTCTTGGGAATGAAATATATACCGCAGTGTGTGAAAAACAGGGTCTACGGAACGAGATGGTGGCACTGCAGGTACATTGCACCATAGCGCTGTCCATCCACTATGCATGCATGGAGCGGCTACTAGTTATATATAGGGAATTGTGAAGCTGTACGTGCATCTCTCACATGCAATGCTCGCGTTTGACAATTTTGGCTAGGCTGGGGAACTGAAATGTCTCGTAATGGGGGTCTTGCGAGCGGGGCTGGGCGGCTTCTGAACTGAACTTTGTCATTTGGAGTATCTATGGAACTGAAAATTAGGTCTGAAAAAAAGGGGTCATCAAAGCGACACTTCCCCGTACCACCAATATATGTAAGTGCCCCCCCCCCCTGGAGTTTACTTGTGTAAGGTATTATTGTGCATGCCAGAACTGTAGTAAATTTCACCACTTTCCCTCTTTTTTTTTCTGACTGGATGCAAGCCTTGAAATAAGAAGCTGCCGACCAGGGGCAATTTTTCAAAAAAAATTGCCCCCGGCTCACAGGCTTTTTACAGGAACTTAAAATAAAAACTTAAAATTTAAAAAAATAATACAACGGTGAACCACACTGCAAATTTGTTTAAAGTAAGCGCAGCTCCTGCAATTTTTTAATTAGTACATGAATAGCATGCTAAGTAATAGGCTTATTCAAACATTTAAGAAATCCGATTTAAATGTTTAAGTGTGTTTTGACACCCTCACTCCACATCCCCTTTACAACCACACACACATGGGCTTATTTATTTTTCATCTTTAATGAACCACGAACAATGAACCCCCCAAAAAAAATCTAAATGAATGAATAAAATAAAAAAAAATAAAAAGAGAGAGAGATGGAGAAAGTGAGAATTCAGATCAAATAATAATAAATTTAGAAAAAAATAAATAATTTTTAAGTTTTTTTTTTTCATGGTTAGAATCACGGGTGTGGGCGAGTGTTTGTGTGTGATTGTAACTGTGAGGTGCACTTGGATTGAATATAAATTATGTTAGGTTCATGTACCTTAAAGGAGAATGAAACTCTTGGAGCAAGTTAGCTTTTGTGAAAGCAGAAAAATCAAAGAATAAGATCAACAAAAGTTTGAGTAAAATAGGACTAGCAATAGAAGAGTTATGAGCATTTGAATGTCGAGATCACTAATGCTATGGAGATCCTCCCATTGGCAACGCAACCAAGATCTATGATATCACAGATGAACAACTCTCCCCTTTTGGACACTGAAAATATACCCCAAAACATCTCTTTTTGCTCATTCTAATCATATGACAAACGATTCATCAATGATATAATGTTGTGAAACCTCTGTACTTGTCCTCTCATAAAGAGAACACCTCACCTTGTGATAGATTCTATAATAAGTGAGAATATAAGTGAAATAAGTACTAAAGCAATGAGGGAGTTGTACGTGTGTGACATCACAGATCTTGGTCGCGTTGCCAATGGGAGGATCTACATGGCATTAGTGATCTCAATATTCAAATGCTCATAACTTTCTTATTATTCATTCAATCTTCCTCAAACTTTCAACAATATGTTTCTTTGAATTTTTTCTTTGATATGGATTCAGCAGGTTTCAAGGGTTTCATTCTCCTTTAAGTTTTTCACAAGTTATTTGAAAACGCAGATCGCCACAGAAAATGCCTTTCATTCTGGGAGAGTCTAAATTTGGTGAAAATGTATTCATTAATAACTTAAATATTCATCACAATGAAGAAATCATAAAGTTTTTCGACAGTTTTCAAAAATTAACATGAAATCTTAACTCTATCTGAAACGGAAAATCACCATCACTTAGGCCATTACTGATAGAATTCTCACCCAGAGCTCTGGCAGAGAACATGAGCTCAAACTGGCTAGCTAACGGCATGCAAGCACCACACTCAAGCGCACGGCGTCTTCCTATTTTTTTTTTTTAGATGGAGCCTTGTTTGATGATTTATTGTCTGGTATTTACCCCTCTCCAAGAAAGAAATTAAAAAGCTATAATTCACAACTATAAGCTAAGTGATTTTGGATTAAGGCTCCGTTTTGACAAGCAAAGTCGGCGACTGAGAGGATAAGACTCGCACATCGTATGTGCTGTGAACAGGGATTTATCTCCTGTGCAATTCGAATTACTATATTACAGAATTGTGATATCCCAACTGGAAATGTGTGCATTAGAAATTGCACATGGTGAAGTATGGAAAAACTATTACCGCTACCGGAAGCACACGCGCACATGTATAACCAAAAAAAAGACGAACGTAGCTCACTTTTTATGGTACAGAAAAAAAGACGCAATTGGCAATTTGAAACTGTGCTTATCGTAAATTGAAAGTTACTTGATTTTGGCTTTTCAGATATTTAAATTACATGTATGATATGGCTTCACTGCTCACTCACGGCGGGCGCAATTACCTGGAAAATATTTGTACCCGGTCGTCAAAATTTTGATGATTTTGGGGCTTTATGGCTTTATGAGCGCGAATTTGCGCCCAGCGCCCGCTTATTTCAAGGCTTGACTGGATGCCTATAACTCGACATGTCCAATGGAGCAAGTGAGGCCATCCGGATTAATACATAATTAAAACTCTATATGGTTACATCTATTAAAACTTTAAAATGCAGTTTAAACATCACCACACTTGATTATATATAATGTTTGTGTCCAATACCAATACGTAGATACACAATAATATAACTGTGACAGTAGAAAACACAATCTGAGAATCTCTTTTTCCATAATATTGGATAGGATTAACAAATCAATCCTAAAATGGGGACTTTTAATAAATAACTAAATTTTAATATGATTGTTACTAGTAAATGTTTAGTAATTGTATCAAACCAACAGAACTATTTTTACTTTGAATAAAGCAACATAAAATAGGTTTCAATCAGGCAGCCTCATTTGCCCCTTTTTGATGGGGAAAATAAGGCCACCCGACAAAAATATTTATAGCTCATTAATATGCAAATTAGGCTGATTAGTTCTAACATTTCTAATGGATAATGTTGGTCTACTCTAGATCTTGTAATAGACATCTAATCATGTTTCTACTGCTTTACATTAAAAAGATATAATTGGAATTATAAACAAGTTGGCTTTATTTATCCTACTCTCCCCTACATTGCAGGTTCAAGAAGAACTATAACTGAAGGTGATTAATACCCCCGCCGTATGCTGTTACCGTGGGAACAGTTTCCACCACATGGAAAAAATATGTCTTGCCTACTATTACCCCAAGACCAATGTCTCTGAGTTAAATATTAGAATTGTTTTTTTTTTAAAGATGAAGAAGTTCAAAATGCAAGATTTTCGCCTAATTTTTTGGACATATAATATGCTGTTACCATGGCAACATGATTTCAAACACATGTAAAAATATACCCTGCACATCTTTACCTCAAAACCGATGTGGAGCCAAATTTCATGACAATTGGTAGAGAACTAATGAATTTATTAGTACAAACCGCAAGATTTTTACCTAATTTATGAAAATATATGTTGTTACCATGGCAACTTGATTTCCGACACACACAAAATATGTGTCTCGTGCATCTTTACCTCGAAACCAATGTGTGAGAAAAATTTCATGAGAATTGATTGAAAATTGATGAAGTAATTCAAACTTTCACAGTATAATATGTTGTTATGGTTACCATGGCAGCATGATTTCTGAAATACACATTATATATATGTCTTGCACTCCTATACCCCCTTCAAACTTTGTTTGGTGGGGGTATAATCATGACCACAGACATGGAACTATTTGATCCCATATCCTAAATAAACTTTGTGAACATTTTGTTATCAGTGCTTGATACACTTGAAGGAATTACCTTTCTCCCAGCAGCCCATCTGTTCCAAGCATATACTCTAGTACAACTAGCTTGCCTGGGTAGTGACCACATAACTCCCCATTGGAATTCAGGATTACCTTTCAATTAAATAAAAGAAAATGTATCAGAAAAAAACAACCAAATCCTTTATAAGAAACAATATAATTTTTGAAAGAGACAAACTACTGTAATTAACTTTGAAAAATGTATCCTATTTTACTGTATAATTAATAATATACATGTATTTTGAAATAACAACTTTTTTCAATACATTTCTGTCAGTTCATCTTATGACAATCTGAAATAAAGTGGTCTCATACATCATGTATGGTAGTGGATCATATTACTGAACACTTTTCATGAATTCAATCATATCAAACACAATATTCTAATAAAATTCACCAAACTTTCTATAAATACACAAATACCTACAAAATATAAATACGTAAAAGTTTTGCCAAAATTGTTTTTCTTTTTTACGATATCAGCTTCCAATCGGACCCCTTTTTGCATGTGAAATATTTTGGTCACTTCAAAAAGGTATCATATTACCGAATGTGTGTTTTCTATGGGAAAAGTTGAGAAAACAACAAAATCACTAATGAGCTATTTTGACCATATTTCATGATTTTGAGAATATAACACTTTGAAAATATGTTTTTGACCATTTTTCATCATTTTTCTATTCAAGTTCCCTTTGGAAGGATGTTGCAAACTTATGAAATTATTTTCTGGCACGTATGATGCGCGCGTTCGGTAATAAAAGCCCGGTTGGTAATACACTCACTGTACATGTATGCAATGTCAAACTGCAAAAACAAATGTAATATGCAAAAACATAAATAATCTTCTGTTCTAGGATACTATTCATTACAACTGGCATTTCCTAAAGCTTGCCGATGAGCCCATCACAAGACTTTAGGTCTCTTAGAGCCAGATATTATCTCAGTAAAACCAATGATATAATGAGACTGAAGAGAGTGAAGTGAGTGTGTGTGTGGGGGGGGGGGGGTGGTTGGTGTACATGTACAAACAATGAAAGTGCTTGAAATTTGCAGAAATACCATCTTTATCATGTTTGTATGCTTGAACTTCTCTCGAATAAACTTTTTTTTGAAGTTTAAAGAACTATTTTCCTTGCATACATAGGTTTAATTTTTTTAATCATCTTCATGTTATTCACAGAGAATCAAAATGTATAAAATGTCAATCTCTACCACTATTCACATGCAATAGAGCAAGACCAAGGCAATGCTTATCAACTTACTGAGTATTTGTAATCCTTTGCAAATAAAGCCAAACATTTCCTCTCAAATCCTTCAACCTGTATCAAAATAAGAGAACATACAAAGAAAAATTATGAAACACACAAAAAAAAAATCATATGTATATATTTTTCATTAGAATATATCTCAAGTAAGGCACACAAGGCACACACATAAGGCACACACTACATAAACTGAATTTTACAGATTAAAGACAAAAGCTCTAGGATAGCCCCATAGTGGATAAAATAGATGTCTGTATCGTAATATTAGTACATAAAAGATAAAAATAAAATTTTCAAAATGAATTCTTGCTCTATTTCATTTTCAATCAGTCTATCATAAACCAACTTTTACCAACATATCTGGATTTTCAACTTATTGCTATTCCAACTCAATTAGTTGTGATTTCATTAAATACATGAACATAGAGATAAACACTGTTAGTATTAAATGTTTAATATGCCAAGTAAAAATTAAATATACATGCATATATTGTATATATTGTATACATGTAAAATATGTATGGATAGTTTATATGATTGAAACTGAATAAAATTGAATGAAACACTTGTGTACATTGTTTAAGAATTCCACATTATCATCAAGAGAAAGATGTTAAAAGCTTACAATTTAAAAAGACTTAAGTTTGATATATAACGTAAGGTATCTTTTTCAAACAGCTCATATTTCCATTGTTATGATTTGATACATTTAAATGGATCCTCTAAATCATTGACTTGGTTAAAGATCTAACAGAGAGAGCAAATAGACATTATAAGAACTGTTGAATTTACAACAGGACTGCAATTGTTCAATAATCAGATTTAATAATTGGAGACCTTTAGAATTCTATTTTCCTCCATAAGTAGGTATGAATAACTCGGTAATTTTTAGTTATCAAAATGTGTTCCTTCATCCTAAACGCTAACCAACAACTTATACATGTACATGCTGGTTTAGCCCTTATGATATTCTAATCCTGGTTAGTATGAAATCACCCACTTACCATTTCTTTTATGTTTATTATGCTGTATAAATATGAAATATAGAAATAATCCTCATAACGTATCAATAAAACAATTTATTCCTCTCAAACAAGAATTGAATTGGTATTGCATGTTGTTCAAGCTGTTGTTATTTAGAGGTCAAGTCCACCCCTGAAAAATGTTGATTTGAATAAATAGAGAAAAATCAAACTAGCATAACGCTGAAAATTTCATCAAAATCGGATGTAAAATAAAGTTATGACATTTTAAAGTTTTGCTTATTTTTCACAAAACAGTGATTATGCACAACTCAGTGACATGCAAATGAGACTGTCAATGATGTCCGTCACTCACTTTTTCTTTTGTTTTTTATTTGTTTGAAATTGAATTATACATTATTACATTTTTTACAGATTTGACAATAGGGACCAACTTGACTGAATCATATAGTTTTAAGCAATGCTAGTTCAAGATGTTCCCTTTTCATTCAAACCAACTTTTGTTGTGGTGGACTTCCTCTTTAATGTTAGAAATCTGGCTTTGTAAACCTACTTTGCTACTGCCATCACGAGCTCTGTATTGAGTCTTAGAGAAGTGATCCAATATTTGACGCAAGTCAGTCTCGTTCACAACTGCTGCTCCTTGACTTTCCCCCATCTTTTTTTTCTTATCAATGCTGTGTATGCTGTAAAATAGAACACCAGATACAGAATTATATTAGAATATTGCTCCTGTCTCATTCAGTCGCTGAGAATCAGTCAGTCTCTGTCCTTTTCAATACCGTTACTCACACACTCAGGACTTCGATCTCAATGATTTTATTATTATCTGAGTCTGTCGAAAATTGCAAGATCCTTATGTTCCCATTTAAAAACCCTTTAAGAAACAGGTAACAGCATCTTGCTGAAAAAAAGCTTACAGCTGATGGCAGGCTTTTCAATTATATAATCCAATGTTTACTTAGAAAATTCAAAATTACAATATACATACAACCGATTGCCTAAATCTGCCACATTGGACCAAAAGCTTCAATCTCTTTTCTTTGGTTGTTCCATCTTGCTTCACTTCACTTCCTCCACACAGTCAGATGGCAGGTCCCAAGAAAGTGGCTTCTTTCATCCAAGTGATATTCATGACTTGAGATGTTTTGCATATTTAATGAGCTTGATGCGGACCAAAACACCTCTTTTCATTCAGTCATTGCTGCTCTAATTGTGCATCGAATTTCATGAATTTGGTATCATTGTAAAGAAGAAGAATCATTCTTTCAGGTCGTGTGTTTGAATTTATTCAAAGATTTTGTAATATAGGTTAAAATTTTGATCTAAAATATGCTACAAAATAATAATATTTTCACCTGACAAAAGCTGCTATTTTCACACTTTATTTTTGTTTGAGCCCAAATGATTTTTAAATCATGATAAAGCTGAATATGTATGCTTTAAAATGATATAGGTTCTAAAATAAGAATTGGTTTAATCGGGTCAAGATCACACTTTTCATTTGCCAAGTACATAAAGCAGCTTGAAAACAAGAATACTGCACTCTGATTGGTCAAAGAGACCACACACTGGCAAATTCCAACGGTTCCAGTGCCTGGGTTCATGGGAAGGTCACACTTCCCATGTGGTAATCTCCTCAAATACACCGCGCCTGTTGTTCTGTGAACCTTATCCAGCCAATCAGAACTCTGGATTTCATGCAAGTACAACATTTCAGAAATCTCGTCTTGTACCTTGGTGGGAAAAGTGTGATCTTGACCCGATTAAAAGGTGCCGCATATCAAGAGTGGCATTGTGAGAAAGTACAGAAGTTCAGCTTTATGGTGATATAGATATCATTGAGGCTCAAAATAAAAAGTTTTGCACAATTTGCAAAAGAAAGCAGAGGAAGAAAATTCAGTTTTGAGTCACATTTTCAGGCCAGAAATTTACTTATTTAACAAAATATTGTATACAAAATAAATGACCAATATGAAAGAGTAACATTTACTCTATCTGATGGTGCAATAATATTTCATTTAACTTGAGATAAAACAGGTAAATTCTTAGAGAAAGAAAATCTCACGAATCACGAGATTTTGCAAGGAGGAGGATTCAGCCACGAGACGATTTGGATGAATCTGGCCTTTTTGCTCATTGGCATAGGGACCTGCGGTCTGACTGACAGACTGAAGTCTATCATCCACTCTGTGCAGGGAGCATATTCCCCCAAGTTCATGATTAATTTACATTTTTCTTAGAATACAGGTCTTGACATAATTTTTTTGGTAATTTCTTACTCTTAAAAAAGACCTGAATCCAGTTTTTTTTTGTCTTCAAAGAGAGAAAATTCTTAAGATAGTGTCTTTTCCTTATGACAATCATGGGGAGCACTTACAGGTAACACTCCACCAAGTACATACGTGTGTATCTGCAAGTTAATCTGCAGAGCAACTTGAAATTGAATCATCATGTGGATATAACAACCAAGAAGGCTAGCTCTGTACGGGGCTTTCTGCAGAGGACATGAGGGCCTGTCCATCAAAGACAAAGGTGTTGCTGTACAAGACTCTGATACTCCCTGTATTGGAGTATGCTGCGGGGCTATTCCACGGTTACTCACGTTACATTTGGAGACACCTTGACTCATACTTGGAGCTGTAACTCCATTATTATTGATAGGAACTAAACATCTCTTTATCACAACAAAGTACACAGTCTGACTATCCTTTGTATAAAAACAAAACTTGGGAAATTTTATTATGCTCCTGGCAAATCTTTGGAATGTGTCGGTTACTCACGTTACATGATTTAGACATGCATAAAATGAAAAGTCGACATAAGTGAAAAGTCTCCTCATACAAGGCTTTTATGAAAGTTGATTATATCCATTTCAAAGAAGTATATTAGGGAGACAAACTTTGTACATAATTAAAAAAATAAAGAACACATGGTTTTTACTTGGGGTGCAGATAATATGGTTACTCACGTTACGGTTACTCACATTACATTTTGTCCATGTATGGTTAACAACACAAATGTCATTAAAAATTCAATAATGTGTGTAAAATTCATTGCTAGGAACATCAAAAAGAGATTTTATACAAAAAATTGGAACAATTGGAGCTTTATTAGGGAGTAAGAGGGAAAAGTATGATTTTGCTTACTAATTATGCATAAATTAGCATAATTGATTCATACCAATTTACATGAAATAAATTACTGACAGTATTGTAGATTATGTCCAAGACAACCTGCGTGCAAATTTTCGGCGTGATCGGGCGGCCAAAGGCCGAGATCTCAAGGGGGGCCTAGGAGGCCCCCCCCCCCCCTTGGGCCATATTAACTCCCAAAATACCCCAGCCTAGATAGGGTTACAGGTAAGGACATTCAATGTGTTGTTCGAACACTCTTTAAAGTTTGGTTAATTGAAACCAAGTCTTACTAATGCACTCTCGCATTGTGAATACTTCTACTAATATTCAATTTTTTGTGTTATTGTATGACCACTGATATTTTGATGAACAAAGAGTCACATCTAAGAGGTGTACCCTCATTTTGCTTTTAATTAATCAAAAATAACTTCACAACTCACCATGAGACTTAAAACTTGACATCCCACAGAAAATGTTACCTAACTGCATAATTTTTACAGGTTACTCACATTACATGATGGTTACTCACGTTACAAAGTTACTCACATTACAGTTTTTCTTCATCATTTTTATAAAAAATTGTACTTTTTAATGATTTTGTTAGTCATCACTGTGTCAAAGATTGTTTGAAGGAAGAGAATTTAAAATCCCACCAATTAACTGTGAAGAATTTTTCTCTTAGAAAACAAAGTCATTTTTTTCGGTTACTCACGTTACATCACCTGAGCAAGTTGCAATATTCATTTTTGAATGAGTACTACAAATTTACTTGAAAAGCTGTTGTGTATTTTAGGTAATTTGACTCTTCTAAACTTCAGAAATATATAAAGTGGTATGTTGTTGCAATAACAAAATGGTAATAAGGCATATTTCATTTTTCACTATTTTTCTTGTATTTTGGTACAGAATGGAAGACACAACTTTTGACCATTTTTTTCCAAAGTATACATATGAAAATGAACTTTTTATTTCTTGTTCCTGAAACTATCAAGCATGAAGGACTTAAAGTATTAAAAAATTCAAGAAAATATTGAATTTGAATTGTTAAGCTCATGTCCATCAACCTGTGGAATTGCCCTGCGGTAGTTTGGGACCCATCCACACAAGAGAACATCAGAAAGTTAGAAGTGGTACAAAGATGTTACGCCTGTTTCATAACTTAGAGCAGAGCAGAGCAGAGCAGAGCGGACGCTTTTGACAGGAGCTCTGCAGCAGTGTTGTTTTCACATAGACGTTTTGGCGGGAAATTCAAGTCGGCTACACCCGGCTCCTCACCGGCATCTGTGCCGCTTCCTAGCCACCTCCAGTCCATCGGCCTGCTCCCCCTTTTCTGTTGAATGGAATTGATTTCTGATTGATCTCCAGTTGTAGTAGATCGAGGATTGAACAGTCCAGTTGCCGTAGTGAGCGGAGTTGGAGGCTTGGGTTACCATATAGCCGTTCCCATGGTGACATGCACTCATTTTCATTCATACTCACCTTATTAACACTACGTTACCGGGTAAGAGACTAATTTCAATTTATCAATAGGCCTACAGATTATTATGTTCTTGTAAAATAAGTAATTATGGCGAATAACCTTTCGATATCCTCGGGCGAAGAGGATTATTTAGCAGCAGCGAGTAATAGATTTAGGCAAGCGCCAGATGAATAAGTGGTATCTTCCGATGATCATACTGTCCATGATGAGGACAGTTATGATGAATCGAATTGTTCTTGGAAAACGGCGATCAATAGAAATTCTATCCGATCGGCTAAGAAAAGGGCAAGGGTTAGGAGCAATAGCGATAGTACTCTAAATACGAAGAACAGTAAAATGCCTAAATTCTCTACTCCCACGCATTCAAGCAGGAGGGTAGTCATTGTTGGCCTTAAAAATAAGAATATTTGCAGAGCAAACCCAGTACAAGTGTTCAAAGAAATTCATAATCTGGTAGGCAATCTGAATGGGAAAGAGAAAGTGAAAAATATGATGATTTTGAAATGTGAGAATGACATACAAGTCATGAAATTGTTGGAACTAACCAAGCTTGCTGGTATAGACGTTAAAGCAACGCGTTATGAAGATAATCATGATTTTACAACGAAAGGTGTTATTCATAGAATAGATACACAGATAAGTAATGAGGAAATTGCAGAAGTATTGAAAGATCAGAAGGTAATTCATGCTAAGCGTTTTATGAAGAAGATCGATGGTGAAATAGTACCAACCCCATCAGTTCTCATCACCTTCAAAGGCAAGAATAAACCCGAGACAGTGAACTTTCTGTATGAGCTTAAACGTGTGGACAACTTTAGTCCACCGGTGCCAAGGTGTCACAAATGTCAACTTTTTGGGAACATGAAGGAAAACTGCAAGGGTAAATTGCGCTGTGTGAGATGTGGAGGGGAACATGATTTTGAAGAGTGCCCACAAAAGGAAAATCGAAAATGCTTTAGATGTGGAGATAAACACTCGGCGGCGTATCAAGGTTGCAAAATTTACATAGAGGCAAAACAAATACAAAAGGTTAAATTGAAGGAAAACATTACATACGCACAAGCGACTAGGGTGTATCGCACTCAAAAAAATGAAATAGTGGAAGAGGAAAGTAAGACCATTAGAACTAGCGACACTAAAGAAAACACTCAAAGGAAACTAAAGAATGTTGGTCCCATTTCAAATTCAATGGCATCTGACCACGAATCAATCCAACAATCAAAGATTCCGCGCCCAATCCGAGTACAAAGGAACAATGAAGGAAGGCGGGAAAGAGATAAGGAGTCAGGGCAAGGAACTGAGTCGAATAACCAAAAGAAAGATACTGTCAACACATTAATGAGTGTAGCACCCCTGGATTTCATTATGTTTATTCTATTTGTGATACGTAAGTTACCACAGTCTGAAAACGATGATCAGTTTTTGGAATCTGTTGTACATGCTAGTCGTAATTTCTTAAAGACAGACATAACATTGGAAATGGTCAAGTGCCACCTTAAATAAAACAGTCTGTCTCTGATCTAGTAATAGTCCAGTGGAATGCTCAAGGCATGGTTTCGCATGGGTCGGACTTTCTAACTTCTCTTTTTGATAATAATTTATTGGGTTCCAACCCAGACATTATTTGTATTCAGGAAACATGGTTAATGATTTTAATGTATCGTTCATTCCTAATTATTTTTGTGTTTGTAGAAACAGACAGGATGGTAGGAGAGGTGGTCTGGCTATGTATTTTAAAAAGGACATCGCTTTCCAGGTTATGAAAGTTCAAGAGTTAATCGAATATCAAAGGGTAGATATTTTTTCAAAGAAAGGCATTATTTCCATTATCAATTATTATAATCCCTGTAAAAAGATTGAACTAGAAGAATTAAACTTCATGATTAGAAATGTGCCAGGGGAGCTTATTATTTTAGGTGACTTTAATAGCCACAATCCTCTATGGGGGAGCAGCAAGCTCGATTCCAACGGAAGAACTGTTGAATCTTTCATGGAGGTTAATGATCTAGCATTACTCAATGACGGATCACCAACAAGACTAGACCCGCACTTTGGTTCTTATTCCATGTTGGATTTATCTATAGTCTCCAAGGAACTAGCTTGTAGTATGGAGTGGCAAGTATTGACCAATAACTTTGGCAGCGACCACAATGCAATCGTGATCAAATTAATACAGACAAATAACGTAAATATTAAAGAAAACGCAACTATAGGTATTAGATGGAGTTTTAGAAACGTAAACTGGGAAGAGTATAGAAAAGCAATTACAAATGAATTACTTAATCTAAATTACAAGAGACATTACTCGGCATGTAATTTGGATATTCAAGGACGATATGATATAATAGTTAAGGTAATCTTGAATGCTTCGAAGAGGTGTATTCGTCGAGTGCGAATAGGAGGAGAAAACAGAGGTAAAATAACTCCCTGGTGGAACGAAGCATGTCAAAAAGCGGTGGCGGAGAGAAATCATATTAAAAACAGATTACGAAGATATTATGATAAAAATGATGTTCAACTATACTTGAAAAAGAAAGCATTTGCTCAGAAGGTGCAACGGCGAGCACGATATGACTATTGGTCTAAATACTGCGGTAAAATGAATAGATTTACAGATATCGGAAAAGTATGGAAACAAGTAAAAGGAATGAGAGATAGCGCAATGAACACTCATATTTTTCACAATTTAATCATTGACGGCAATATCATTAGTGAATCTAAAGATAAGGCTAATGCGGTCGCCCGTTTTTTCAAGTCTATTGACAGATCTTTTTATAATAATGATCATGATGATGGTGAAAATGAAGATAATTTATGTAAAGAAATGTCGAATGATGACTGCATTAATGACGATTTTAACATGAATGAAATGAAGAATGTTTTACAAGATTTGAAAAACTCAGCGCCAGGTAAGGATGATATTCATGCGATTCTGTTAAAAAACTTACCCCAAATAGCGCTTGATGTCATATTAGATCTGTACAACGACATATGGAAAACTTCACATTTCCCTTGTCAGTGGTATGAAGTTGTTCAAATACCTATTTTGAAACCTGGAAAGGATCCTAGTTTAGTGTCGTCCTATAGACCAATTTCTTTATTATCAACCCTGTTTAAAGTCATGGAGAAAATGATTAAAAACCGTCTGAATTGGTTTTTAGATAATAAGAAGAAGTTAAACCCACTTCAATCAGGATTCCGCAAATATCGTAGCGTCAAAGATCATTTAGTCAGGATTGAAACAGATGTTCATTTAGCATTGAAGGAGAAAAAATATACAGTGGCAGTTTTTCTAGACCTGGAAAAGGCGTATGATTCGTTATGGAAAGGAGGTCTCTTGAAAAAATTGTCAATGTTAGATATTAGTGGAAAATTATTTTTCTTTATTAGAGCTTTCTTAAGAAATAGATATTGTAACGTGAAAGTTAACAATAGTATGTCAGACAACTATGTATTAGAGCACGGAATCCCGCAAGGGAGCTCATTAAAGGAGAATGAAACTCTTGGAGCAAGTTAGCTTTTGTGAAAGCAGAAAAATCAAAGAATAAGATCAACAAAAGTTTGAGTAAAATAGGACTAGCAAGAGAAGAGTTATGAGCATTTGAATGTCGAGATCACTAATGCTATGGAGATCCTCCCATTGGCAATGCGACCAAGATCTGTGATGTCACAGATGAACAACTCTCCCCTTTTGGACACTGAAAATATACCCCAAAATATCTCGTTTTGCTCATTCTAACCATATGACAAAAGATTCATCAATTATATAATGTTGTGAAACCTCTGTACTTGTCCTCTCATAAAGAGAACACCTCACCTTGTGATAGACTCTATAAAAGTGAGAATATAAGTGAAATAAGTACTAAAGTAATGAGGGAGTTGTACGTGTGTGACATCACAGATCTTGGTCGCATTGCCAATGGGAGGATCTACATGGCATTAGTGATCTCAATATTCAAATGCTCATAACTTTCTTATTATTCATTCAATCTTCCTCAAACTTTCAACAATATGTTTCTTTGATTTTTCTCCTTGATATGGATTCAGCTGGTTTCAAGGGTTTCATTCTCCTTTAAGTCCTGTCATTTTTACATTGATGTTAAATGACTTAAAGATTAAAGAAAGTGGAGTAAAGCTATCATGTTATGCAGATGATATCGCGATTTGGTTTACTAGCTCAAACTTAGATCTGGTTCGCCAAAAGCTGCAAGAAGCCCTCCATGAAATCGAAATCTGGTGCTGGAGATGGAAATTAAATATTTCTCACACAAAGTCTGTAGTTTTAGTTTTTACCAATAAACAAAAGAAAGATATTACTTTGAAAATAAATGGGCATGTTTTGCCTCATTGTGAGCAGTTCAAATTTCTTGGTATGTGGTTAGACTCAAAACTAACTTGGTCTAGCCACATTAATGCGATTATTGATAAATGTAAGAAAAGATTAAATTTATTACGTTGCGTTTCGGGTACGTCCTGGGGGAATAGGTATGAAATTTTGATGATGATATACAAAGGTCTTATTTTATCTGTTTTAGACTATGGAAGTGAAATGTATGATTCTGCCTGTGCATCTCATAAGAAAAAGCTTGACTCTATACAATATAGAGCTTTGAAAATCATTACAGGAATGATATACAATGTATCATTAGAGTCTTTACAAGTTTTGACTGGTGAATTACCGTTGTATCTTCGGAGAAAACTATTTAATGATAAATTTAGATATTATTTGTTGTTTAGCACTTTATGCCATCCAAGTAGAGAAATTTTCATTGAACATACGAACAGACACGAATGGAAGGAAGGGGAAAGACCTTTCAAACTTCGAGCCTGTAGTGATGAGGTACTTGTAGAGAAGCAAGACAACTTATTAACAAGAATCCCGGAATGGCGTTTGTCCCGCCCCCCTGTGTCGTTTTGTGCTCATCGTATAATTAGAAAAAAGGATATGCTAACGGCCGAGATGAAAGCTATCGTTCTAGAAAGAATTGGAATTGTGTGGAATGGTTATTTACATATATATACTGATGGATCCAAACAGGAAAATTTTAGAACGGGGGCAGCATTTTATGTTCCTCAATATAAAATAAAAAAGTATTTCAGGTTATCCAATGTAAGTATCATGAGAGCGGAACTCCTGGCCATTTTAATGGCACTTGAGTGGTTAGAATCCTTTGATAAACCATGTTCAGTTGTAATTTTTTGCGACTCTTTGTCAGCGCTGAATGTGATTGATTCATATTTCATAAAATGCACCATTGTTAATGAAATTTTATTTAAAATTCATAAACTCAGTATGAAAGATATCTGTATTAATTTTGAATGGATTCCCTCACATTGTGATGTCAACGGCAATGAGATCGTTGATAAAGCTGCCAAGAAAGGAGCCGCGAAAATTTTTGTAGACATCGTTTTACCAAACATTATAAATGAACTCACATGCTCACGCATGACATTTTATAAAAGTGTCTGGCAAGCAGATTGGAATGCGTCTAGAAATGGTAGATTTTTATATGCTATTCATGATAATGTTTTTAAGCAGGCATATAGAAAAGGTTTTTCTCGGAAAGAGGAATGCCTCCTTCATCAAATCACAGTAGGTAAGTGCAAATTAAACTATTATATGTTTCAAATTAAACAGCACTCTTCCGGCCTCTGTGAGGTGTGCAAAGAATTTGAGACTATTGAACATTATGTTTTATTTTGTTCAAAATATGTAAAGGAGAGACGCATTATGTTTAATAAACTTAAGATGAATGACCCGAATCTTAAACAATTGTTAATTAATCCCGATTATACACGGGAACTACTATGTTTTATATATGCCACTAACCGTTTTTACAGTTAGGTGTGTGTCCTTTTTTTTTTTTTTCTTTTTTTTTTTTCTTTTTTTCTTTTTCTTTTTCTTTCTTTCAAACACAAGAAGGATTTAAAAATTGTATTAATAAGAAACTAAGAAAAGACAAGACAAAATAATAAGAAGGACGTGTAATTGTATGTGATATCACATTTGAATTGTTATTTGACGAATATTTTAAGAAATTCTATAAATATATAACTTGTAGCCGATTGGTTAGCTGGTGTGCCCTTTTTCACGAACAATCATTTAGCACGCGCGATATTTAATTTCTCTATTTGTATTGAAGTATTATTCCTCGAAGATGTTTAATCTTGTAGGACCTACTAATATAATAGGTGGATGGGTGACTAATCTATATTAATATGTCATATAATCGTCACCAATGGTCTAACGTCGTATGGATCTCCTTTGCCGACGACGTCCTACTTACGAAAGTGACTGGCGCGTATAATCTGGAGAGATTGAAGAGCGCCATCATATTCAACAACAACAACAATAGATGACTACCACCCCACATGCAGTGTAAAATCTATGCTGCACCAGCTTCAGTGGCAAAGTCTTCAATAGAGGAGGGCTCTGCAGAAAGTTTATATGGTATACAGCATACTCCATGGCTTGTTTGATGACAAACAGAACAGGATCAGCCAGGTTCTTCTTCAATCGCTCGATCGTCGTTAGCGCAGCTAGAGCTGAGCACACGAACGCGCCAGTCAATCCGCTGGCGCGTCTGTTCGCTCAGCTGTAGCTGACGGTGATCAAAGAAGAACCTGGCTGCTGATCCCGATCTGTTTGTCATCAAAATTGGCTATTTTCCAGCATAGTTTTCAGAAAGGTGGTAAGCCGATTGCATTTGGTATAGATTTATCTTTATCATTTTCTTCCTTTTTCAGCAGTCAAAAAGCAAAATGTAGTAATTTTTTTTTAATTTAATCTATACAATCCATATTAAACTCTTATGCTCTGTGTTATATCATTCATGTACATTACATGTTGTATTTACTATGTATTTAATATAGGCTGAATATTTTTATATACTATTATGTTCACATTTATTATGTTTGTATCTTTTGTAAATATGTTTCTATGTTTGTACTCTCATACCCCGAGAGGGGGTCAATAGAGTCAATAAATCCTATCTATCTATCTACCTCATTTAATACACGATTATAAATAATTATTATATGATGGTGGGCCCCAAGTCTGCGCACCTAACAATTTGAGTTAAGATTTAACATGAATTTCTTCTTATTTCACAAAATCTTTCGGTTAATAATGTTCCTTATATTATCATTAGTAAGTGTACCAAATTTCTCATTAAAAAATGAAAGAAAATATAGGATTTTCTTAATAAACCTCGGGCTGTCATTTTCAGATTGAAAAAAAAAATGGTACCCCATGTCTGCGCACTCATTCACTTTGCACACGATTTGGGGATTTTGATGAGAAAGGCTGCGTTTTGAGGCCATCACATGAAATGCCCTTAATTCATTATTTTTCCATCATTTTGAGTCGGATTTTTTTATGAATACCTGTCTATGTATTGCATGTGTAGAGCTCGTGCTCGTTGCGTATCTTCTTTTACTAGAATCGCACAGATACGCGTGCGCGCAGACAAGGGGGACTGCGCAGACTCGGGGGAACTTGCCATAATAATAATCATTTATAATCACGTAATAATTATTTATAATCACATATTAAATTTTAGTATTTGTTGAATAATAATTTTTATCTATAAATTGTTCTTCAAAACGGCATTTTGTAACATCGCTAATCAAAGGTATGTCATAACGAAGCGGTTCAAGGGTCAGACCTATTGTATTTGCTTTGTTGACAAACGGATCAAGGGATTTACACGAGATCGGTCTGGTAAGAAACCTTCAATTTGTCACCTTTTTATTAACAAATTTGTTAAAGCTTCATACGCATTTTATAGGCGTATGAAGGTGTAAAAATAAATAAAATTACAAACATTTACATGATTTCCATCTACAAGGATGGATTTCCTAGGGAAATCCATCTTTGTTTTGATGTGTCTCTTATACATGGGAGGCGGTTCAAGGCTCCATTCCGTGATCAAGTATATGTCAAAATCCGGGGGGGCCACTTACATTGACGAGTGGATACCATGCGCGACCAAAAAAACACGTAAAAAGGATGTCTTTTTCAAGATAGGGCACGTTACGTACGTAACGTGATAATTTAAGGGTGTCAAAAACACAAAAATAATGAAAAAATTTCGCTAGGATTTCTTTGGCTCGCTTCATCAAAAGCACCAATGCCAACTTCTAGCACCAGTAATGCAGTATCTAAGCAAATAGTACCTAGCAGCTCATCAACCTTGTGACAAACACACTGAGAGTATACCGAGGAGATCATTTGGGTGTGGAAACGACCCACAACGAACAACAACAACAACAACAACATCGCTAGGAAAGCTACGTGTTAAGGGTCAAATTTGCGGGGATGATAAAACAAAATTAAAATGTTTTAACTTTTATAAAGGATGTCCTTTTTGCCCCAAACATTACGTGTTTAGAGTCTGATTTGCGCGAGGTGTGGGGCCGTACCAAACCAAATGTGTAAAGGAAAAACCGACGACCGACGGACCCGTGACATAACAATAAAATACTTGTTTAGGGGTTCATTTCAGGGACTACTTGCCAAGAGTATCGTTTTGTTTCCAATACTTGTTAAGGCCTAAGGGTAGGGTTTCACACGCCAATACTTGTTATTTATGTTAAGGGGTGCATTTTCAGAATATGGAAAATACGTGTTTAGGCAAATTAGGGTGCTTTTCGAGACCTCATGGTCGCGCATGGTATCCACTCGTCAATGGAAGTGGCCCCCCGGGGTCAAAATATTAAAAAATATCATCATGGACATGGAGTCCGGCTTGACTCAAGGCCAACCGCGTAGCCAGGATTTCATTTTGGAGGGGGCGGTAAATGCACGCGAAGCGTGCCAACACTTACAGAGCGCGCGAAGCGCGCTCCATAGGGGGTGGGTGCAGGGAGGGGGAGTTTCCCCCTCCCGCGCGAAGTGCGAAGCTTTCGGTGTTTCATAAATTGAAATAAAAAGGAGCCGCCTCCCTTGTCTCTAGTACCTACATCAGCTCCAATTCATTTGACTATATTGTGATTTTGAACCTTATTTTCAAAAGTGATTGTAAAATGAACAAAAAAGGGATAAAATGGGAGGAAATTAAAATAATATTAACCCCACGCAAAGCGCGGAAGCTAAAGCATTTTTTTCAATTTTTTTGAAAAGAAAATGGTCCCGAGAAAAGGTTATTTTCTAAGTTATATTGAATACTTCCCTTGGAAAGATCAGATTTGATTACAAACAATTTAGCGACAGTGCATATCTTAACTCGCAAAACAGAGGAGAAGAAGGATATATGCCGGGAGGAAGATATTCCTCCCCGCTAGTAAGACTCTAAGAGCAATGAAACTCTGAAATTTCAAACGGGCGGACGTTTCATCAAATGCAGATATCTCTAATTCAGTTAATTTTCTAAGATTATTGAACTTCATTACAAGGAAAATAGTGCGCAAAAAGTTGAAACTTCTGTGATTATTGAAATTATATAAAACACGATGATGTATAATTTATTTCACTTATCCTGATGCGCTTCACTTTGAATGATAAAGAAACTTAAGTGTCATTCAAAATTTCAAACTGAGGGCGCAAAACAGGACAGGAGATGAATGTGCAGGGAAATGACATGAAGTTGAATAGAATTTGATAAAAAAATATTGCACTTTTTTTTATTTAATACGACACGAATTTTATACCTTCCTCTTTTGTTTGCCCCCAAATTAGTGCTGCAAGTCAGGCGCCATGTTCGGGTTCGGTTCGGTTCGGCAAGGTTCGGCAGAAAATTGCCGAACATTGGTTCGGTTCGGGGTTCGGTAATGATAGACTGATAAAGTTATACTAGTAGTTCATTCAGGTATACGTAGCGTACCGGTAGACAATTTGTACTTGATTGACTGCATGTGCTCGCGTGTCCTCTGTCACATCAAACCATTTTATCTCTATCTTGTTGACATGAAACTATGAAAGTTATAGCGCTCAACGAATCAACTGTTATCTCGAATTTGATTATCTGATGACAGATTTATTGGGTAACTCACAGTTCTAAAATGGCGACTCTTCCTCGTCGTCCATACCTGGACCACACTTTGGATACTTGCCAAATTACTCGTATACAATATACCAGCTAGGCGCTAGGCCAGCGCATGCAGTCCCCTTGTAGCGGGACTCTGAGCTCATGAATATTTATATTTACAGTCCGGCCAAACGTGATTGGCCATTGCATCACATACGAGGCGGCCAGCGCCAGTGCACTGAACTGCAGGCATAGTAGGGCCAGGGGCGTGTCGAAGAAAGCGTGCTTATGTAATGCGCCTTTCGCTAATTGGCTCGATGGGTGAACTAAACCACCAATCGCATGTCGCTGATTGTCGCATTGGTACATACAGCCACGTGCTTTGTCTGCGCGCGAAACTCAGCTCACCGATTGAAGAGCAATTGCCGAGATTTCTATGATTTTATTGGTCAGATTTCATGCGACCATGAACATACAGACAAAGTGGGATGCAATGTTTTACGACTGTAATGGGACAGGGGGAGTAGAGTGATCATCGAATTGTTTATGGTTAATTTGAGAAGTTGATAAGAAAGGGAAAAAAGTAAACGGATTGGGGGTCATTTTCCCCCAAGAGATGAATGTTTCCGCTTTATCTTCATTCAACTTTTCAACGAGGGGAAGGGGATCTTGCTATATCGTAATCATTCATGAGTGTTTGATTTTTATTTTCATCTGATTGTTAATAATAAAAAAGATAACTTCACCTCATCTCATTTCTATATTATTTGTTTTGCGTCTCTCCTTTCCATCTCTAACAGTCACTCACTTTATTTCCCACTTTCACTGGATCTCTCGTTTTCAAAACTCTTTACTTCTCTCTAAAATCATGAAAACTAGACAGTAGCGAGCCGACACCTCAATAATAATGTTAATCACCTCAATCAGATCTTTATTCTCCGCCGCAACAATACACGAGTTACGATCTTAATCACGTATCGTAATTCGTAATATTAATGGTACTTCATCTTTCACTTTCAGTTTATTGAGCTCGTTCATTCAAAATACTTTAAAGATTTTCAAACAAGAATCTTGTTCGCCACCTAAAAAACAACAATATTTAAATAATTAGATTTAACCAATGAACACTCATACAGTTTTGGTTTTCTTTACCATGCTTCGGCGATTCGGCCACAGAGCGAGAGATGATGAAAGCCAGTAAAATGATTATAGCGCAAGCTCGCTCAACATCATTCATCGGATCTCCCTTCAGGGCCGTAAAAACCACAATGTCAACATGAAAATGAAAACAAAATCTAGTAACCGCAAAATAAGCGCATACTTCCAACATAAAATTGCAAAGAAGATTAGAGAATGCGCAAATATAATGATTAGAAAGGGTGTAAACTTATAAATTTATTAGCTGAAAGCCGTTTTTTTTTTTTTTTTGCCGAACTTCCGAACCAAGTCTTAGTGTTCGGTTCGGTTCGGTTCGGTTCGGAAGTGCCATGTTCGGCGAACTACCGTTCGGTTCGGCGGTTCGGCTACAGCATTACCCCAAATTATGGTTGTTTAGTAATGAGCTGAAAAGCGGGAGAAGTTGCCTATATGGAGGTGACAGCAGAAATTGAGATAAAGATTTTACCCGCCCGGAGCCGACCCGACCAGAAGTTGCGCGATCAATAAAAAAAAAAAGATATAAATTCATATACTTCGGCCTAACCTTACTCTAATCATGGACCTATTGAATTTTAACGGGAAAGAAACACATATAGCTGAGGTGGAAAAACAGGGTTAGAGAAAGGGTGAGGGAAACAAAGGAGAACTGCAATATTGTCAATATTTCTTATATATAAATTTAGAGCAAGAGTCACGGAGTTTCTTTTTTTAGAAAAAAAATAAAGAATAAAAAGAAAAACCCACAAAGCTACCTTTCTTCCCTTTCCTCTCTTCGCGTTTCCTTTTCTCCTCTCTTCCCCCCCCCCCCACTTTTTTTTCTTTTTGGGGACGTTTTTGGGGGGGCGACCGCCCCCACCGCCCCCCCTGGCTACGCGCCTGCTCAAGGCTAGACTGGCGCCTCTACTGAATGTCTTCTTAAAGTATACATCCGAAGAATCAAAAGTATTTTATAATGATTTTATGTGGTCATCATTATAAAGGGGAAGTATTACTAATCAGATATATAACTTCACTTTTCAAAATAGTGATCAGAGTTTGCAGAAATCAGCTCTCAAAAATGATTTATTTTCATGCCATATTTCTGCCTTCCACCGGTCCTCTTGCGAGCTCCAGCTGAGTGACGTCACACAATGAGCAGTGAGCAGCTGAGCTGACAGCAGCCCATTGGAGACGATCTTTCCAATCAGCGTTTTTTGCTCTTAGAATTGTTTATTGCTCTTAATATTGGTCTTGTTATATAGATAAAAGTTTGAATTTACTGAACAGTGAAAAAAAGTGCACATTTAACGTATTTTGGTAACCGATATTTAGCTTAGAATTTTTTTTTTTTTTCAAGAAATATATGTGAATAAACAAAGCATATTTTCACGTAGAAATCACACTTGCGTCATATTAATATTATAATCAATATAAAGCATAGACATTCTTCTTTATGACTGAACAAAAATTATGAAATTTCATTAAGTAGCAAAGTCAGGAACCACAAAAAAAACATGGCAATGTCCATCGCGAAATGACTGAAATTGCAGTTGAATTGCCGAAGCATTATTAGGCAACAGCGGCGAGCGGACTTTATTTCATATATCTTAAAAATGCCTTTCCGGTAGGGCAATTGTCTGTGGCCAAATGCGTTGGCCATTGTTTTGTCATGTGCGAGGACCCTGGTTCGAAACTCGGATTTTTTTTCTGGGCATTTTTTTTTTATTCCTTCCCCGTCCCTACCCATCTTTTTTTTCTCTTTTTATTTTCTTGTGAAATTCTATTCAGACCTGTATTTATCAAATCTTGCTTCTTAATTGCTGCTTTTGATTTTCAAGTTCTTGATTAGATTATTTCTACTCTTATTTGGGATGGGAGGGGTAGAGTTAAAAGTCAAGTCCAAATCAACTAAAAATTATTTGAATAGAGTAATTTCCCTTGTTGTTTTTACTCAAAACAGTCATATACACAAAACAATGATATGCAAATTAGAGTTGTCACTCACATCACATTCGTTTCTATTTTTTGTGGCATTTTGTTTTTTATTCTTTGCAGATTTGACGATAGGAAACTCTTCATCTGATCACAATAGGTTATATTTACGGAACTGTTAAAATAGTAATTATATAAATTTGAATCAAAGTTTTTATGAAATTTCCTGCAATATCTTGTTATTTTTCTTTAAATTCAAATGAATTTTTGATTGCGTGGACTTCTCCTTTACTCTTAATGTAGGGAATGCATAGCAAAATTTATCCAGAAACAAAATTGTCTTAGAATATGCAAATCAGTAATTGGACACATGTTCACTTTTCTTTCATCCAGGCCACTTCCTCACATCCACCAGGCTTTCAGTCTTATAACAAAAATGATGAACCATCACACAACAGCACACAACATTCACAGTGCTTCACAATAAATATTTCACTTCCGTTCATACATGCAATAAATATTGTGGAAAACAAATAAAAGGCGTACCCATATTCAAATACCGTTTAAAAGGACAAATATATTATACCTTTCGAGAAAAATCAGCACGTTAAATATCTGATAACAAAACATAATTATGGGGCACTGCAAGAAACTTATGTTCAATTGCAAATCAAGCGTAAGTCTTAAATTCAAATTCAAGCGTAATAAGGTCGAGTTGCAATCGCAATTCAACTACATGTTTAATCAAAGGACCTACCCTTGATTTGGGACGTGTGATTGAGCATAACATTTCTCGCAATATGCCCTAGTAACATTAAAATTGTTCTTTCGTTTTAAATTGTGTGTTATTATTTTTGACAAGCTGTATTCCTGTCCAAGTCAAATTTCTTAGTTCTCTCCAAAACTGTGCTCAAAATTGTTTCCAAGATTGATAAAGAAAATTTTTCTTTTGTATCATTATCAGTCCACAACTGGCAAACCGTAGGTCCTGGAAAGAGTGAAGAAAAAAATGGCTATATCCAAATCATAGTAAAAGGACATGATGGAATCTCCCAGATTGAGGTAGCAAGCAGAGACCAGAAGTCACCAGAGTCAGCAAGTGTGCAGATCTGTGTGTAGAAGAGAGAAAAAAAGAAATAGTTTAAATAATCAAATCAAAGTATGAATTTAATTATCGTGATGATTGATGACGTGCGGTGGCATGTAATTCCCGGTCAACAACAAATGATAGTAGGTTAAGACACCTGAAAAGTTACACTCAGAACACTGGTGCTCTACCTCAAGTGATGTTTGTGTAGGCCCCACTCCACTTCACTACCGCTACACTACCGTACATGTACGCCACACCTACCCGGGTAGGTGTGTAGCGTAGTGTAGGCTGTAGCAGTAGTGAAGTGGAGACTACACGAACATCACTTGAGGTACGGTGCTCTCTGAGTCTCTGTGTCATTACAAAGATTGCATTTATCTTCATTGTTGAAGGCATTACGCATGCATATATGCAGCAACACTCTAATCAGAAAAAAACACCAGACTCTAATTTTGGCCCACCCAAGGGTTCATTACATGCCGCCGCGCACAGAAAATTCAAGCCATAGAAGTCGTGTGTTGTGGACCCAAGAAGTGAGATCCCAGCACGCGCGACCCACTAGTTAGAAATCCACTGCCAAACGCGGTTCGTGGTTAGTATACTAATACTAACCTCGCAATACGTGTGAGTGATTTTGGCCAGGAATCAGGGTAATCACTGCTGAAAATTTGTCTGGCTCCTAAATAATTTAATCGCCTGCCTGAGTCCTGACTAGACCAAAAGCTTCAGTCTCTGTATTTTGGTTGTTCCGCTGAACTACGTTGGCTCCACTCACCATACATAGACTGAAGGGGATGGGGCCCCGTACCTACAGCCAACGTATAGTGAACTAGCGTTTTATAGATCGCGATTTAAAACTGTTTTTTAAGCAAAATTGAAAGTTTCATGGTTTCCATTATCAGGGAAATATAAATAAATTAAGTAATTGCATACCTTGGGCCGGAGTTATTGAAAAAAATCCTCTGGATGATTGAGAAATCTGTCATCTAAGACATTTTCACCTGACCTGACGGTTTTTCTTGCAAGTTGCCATCTTGAATGACGTCATTATCGTTATTAACTTAATGTCTCGAATCGATATATCGCGATTATAACTAGAACTAGTACTAGTATAACTAGTATCGTTTATCTTCGGTTTCGTTCGCATATGGAGCAGATCGTATAATATCGAAAGCAATATCGATATCACATTCGTGATTGTTGACGTTCGTTTGAAAATATTTTATAGTTTGGCTGCCATTTTGACCATTTTTATCGTGTTCAACCCAATTAAACATCGGTAAAGTATATTTTTCATGCCTTTTTCATCTATATCGTTTAAAGTATTCAAATGTTGGAATATCATGAATTAAAAGTTTGTTGTTTATACATCCTTAGATTGTAAATTCGATGTGTAAAATTACATCAAACTTTGGACTGTGAATTGACAAAAGGGAGGGAATGAGAACACATGCGAGCCCACACGTACACCCTACCGTCGGTAAATGGGGATTACAGTAAAATGTCAGAAATTGTTGAATAAATCCCCAGAAACGACGGTTATTCCTGTCTAGTCCTGACCAGTTTTAGAAATCTGAAGAAAAAATCTGCTGGAATTGTGCAAAAACATTATTTCTAAAATAAAGACTTTTTAATTTTAATAGTATAGGCCTACGCCAAAATGCATGATTCTAAACTTATATCAGATCTGTATCTGTCATCTGACCTGAATGCATCGTCAGAACAAGTACAGTTTCCAAACATGCTTACCTTGACTTTTGACTGGATCAAACAGCGTAACCTGCAACATGCATCGGGAGCAAGTGAATGGGACCGTGCAGCTTGGAGTTTTTCAATAGTTAGTAGAGCAACACAACGAAGACTGTCGAGTGGACAAAATCGATCTTTCCAGTTCACAATTCAATAAAAACCGGGCAAAATAACAGTTCTGGTTCCCTTATAGTCTGAAGTTGTCGAAAACAGAATTCGGATATCACAATACATGAAGAAAACGGTAAATTCGAAGAAAAATAGAGACCAGGAAGGTGAATCAGCTATCAGTGTACTGCTGGCTTGCACAGAGCTAGAGAGCGGCTGAGTGAGTCGATCATCATGTGACGTCATTATTCTCGACTGTATTTGATCGCGTTATTGTCTGTCTGGGGGCGGCTGGGGGCTGAGAAAGGTCTCTAATAATTTCATTTCTTGCATTTCCACGACATCAATAAGACTTTTTAGTGACATATTTGTGTATAAAAAGACAAGACCTTTCCATTCATATATAATTTGTCTATAATCATCACTTTCGTGAATTTTCTTTGGATGTATAGGCCCTACTTAGTTTAATCATGTTAATGAAAATGTGTTTGTCATATTTTGCTACATTGCATTGTAACTAAGTAATAAGCCTTCACTGCAAGCCAATAGTAAGTCACTTTCAATAGTTGGTACAAACAGTCACATACATTCATTGCTAATTAAATATGTAAAAAGTTACTTACATTTGTAGACTTGTTGTACACAATACGGAACCTAGCGGCTATATTATAATATAACCTCGTTCGTAATCGTAGGATGAGTGGCGGCTAGCGGATCGCTCGCCTCAACTCGTACTCAGCTTGCTCAGCATGCAGGTACCGTTACGGTAGCACAGCTCAGCTCAGTGCTCGTCGAATTCTCACTCAGTCACGTACCGGTACCGGACGTGGACTCCATGATCCACACAATACAAATGAGCAGCTAAAATGTCCGATTCTCTTTTCCTGCTTGGACGAAAATTAAGCCAAAGCGTTTAGAAAATGCAAACGTAAATGACTCCTTGTTTCTTCCTTAATTTTTCGACTAAAACTCATATTTTGTCGCAGTAGACTCTGAATGATCTCCGACTACTTGAGAGTCAACATTACGGTCATATCATCATGCGACAGCAAAATTATTCCCTGCATGATATAACAATTACTTTTATTAATTGGTTGTCTCATCTTTCTTTCTTTAAAAAAATGATTGACAGTCAATGATCACTTAAAACAATTTTTAAATCTCATTTTGGGACATGTTAAATGTCTTTGTGTTATTATATTAGTATTATATTATATTACCCACTAATATAATAACACAAAGACATTTAACATGTCCCAAAATGAGATTTAAAAATTGTTTTAAGTGATCATTGACTGTCAATCATTTTTTTAAAGAAAGAAAGATGAGACAACCAATTAATAAAAGTAATTGTTATATCATGCAGGGAGTCGGGCTGTCCAGGGTCGGGCTGTCCGGTGGTCGGGCTGTCCCGGAACCGGTCATATCATCATGCGACAGCAAAATTATTCCCTGCATGATATAACAATTACTTTGGTTCCGGGACAGCCCGACCACCGGACAGCCCGACCCTGGACAGCCCGACCCGCTACCCTGGACAACTCGTCCCGGTCGAGTTGTCCAGGGTTGGCTCTGAATCGGACAACTCGACCACTTGAATTCTTCTTCAACATTTCATGAAATAATATTTCAAACTTTACTTCAAAAGTATTTTCCCGCATAATCCATGTTTCTACAATACATTCTCGACAGAAAATTTGACATTTCAGTGCATTTTGAGCTATTTTGAAAGAAAATAAAGCGAGTTCCCTTGCAACGAGATTACCGGTATCTTGATAAATTGATAATCCGATACCGCCGGCGGGCTGTGTTCAAATTCTGCAAATTTGAGTTGATTTTTCCGTCACTTGACATATTTTAATGATGAGGGTGTGCTATTTTGTATTTTCATATTCCATTTTCACATTTCCTCTACTTATTTAAAGTTATTGCATTTCACAAAACTGATACTTATGCAAACTTTTGAGATAGTTCACCTGGAAAGGACACCCGATGCGGTGCTTCGCCTCGCAGGCCAGCTGGGCGACCGGCTGTGCTGTGAGGTACCGTGCTGTGATTGTGACTGAGTGTGGCACTCGGCTCAACTAGCTATGCGAAGTCAAACTTACTTATTTTAGTAAATTTTTCCGTCTCTTGACATATTCCAATGGCGAGAGTGCTATTTTTGTATTTTCACACTTCTTCCACTTATTAACAAGTTTTTTTTAATGTCACTAAGCTGATTATAGGAGTATAGGACAGTGAATGCGTGGTCGGAATGTGCTTCCCAAAACCATCCTTGACGCCCCTCTTTGGAAGCCTTCAGGCCAGGGGTGTGCTTCCAACCAACATATAAACAAATTAAGGAAATAGATTTGAAAATGTGTCAGTATGTAAGTTTTGAAGTTTACAATTTTTTGTAGGAAAGTGTCTTTTTTACTCTTTATTGTTTATTTTTGTTGTTAAATAACTACCGCGGTATTACAAATTTTTATTGTTTTCTATAAGTTTAGAGGAGCAGAATGGGGGTGCACAACTGACATAGATTGGGTAATTATAATTATCAAAATTGAAAAACTTAGTTTTGATATCAAAACGGAATAGTTTATTGAAAAAAGAAATTTTATTATATGAAGTAAGGTTTATTCAATTTTTTCCTCCAAGAACTAGAAATGTATTGCTGCAACTTATTACATTATAAGGGAGACAATGAAATAATGAAAAAATGATTTTAAGTAATAACATAAGAAAACGGAAAATGGGATGTGACATCATCAGCCCACCTAATGAATATTCATGACTGTTTTCACAAAATATTGCTAAACTTTAAACTTCAATAATTTTGTTATCCAGTGAATTCTACTCTATGTATTAAGATATAAATATTTTCAGCCCGGACCATCCCTTTTAGAAACATCACCACCAACATCATCTCTATCATCGCCACCATCACGATCGTCACAATCAGTGCCATCACCACCATCATCATCATCATCTCTATAATCACTATCGCCATCATTATCATCACCATTATCTTAATTATCATCGCTATCGCTATATTCATCGCCATCATTATCATCACCATAATCACTATCGCTATCATCATTGCCATCATTATCTTAATCACCATCATCACATTACCATTCAACATCATCGTCACCATCAATATCCAGAAGCGGATCTAGAGGGGGGGTTGGGGGGGTTGCAACCCCCCCCCCCCAAAAAAAAAAAAAAAATCCGGGGACCATTTTTTAAAGAGTGGTGTTTTAGATGCAAGAAAACGCCATTTTCACACACAGATTTTCAAAAATTTTCCCTACTGTGGGAGGGGGGACACCCCCCTCCCACACCCTCCCTTGGACTCGGTCGCTGCGCTCCCTCGCATACCACCCCAACCCCCCCTTTATAAAAAGCTGGATCCGCCCCTGATATCACAATCATTGCCATCACCACCATCATCATCACACCAACATCACTACCAGCATCATTCTCATCCAGTCCTTATCATCATCGCCATCACCACTATCATCACCCTCATAATCGCCATCATAACCATCACCATTATCTTCATCATCACATCACCATCATCGCCACCATCACCATTGCCATCACCACCATCATCCATCATTATTGTCATCATTATCATTGTATCACCACTATAATCACCATCATCGATCAGCAAGCATCATCATCACCAACATCATCGTCACCGTCATCACCAATGTTCATCATTATCATCATCACAAACATCATCGCCACCAACATCCTTTTCATCATCTCAGGAATATTACTGAGAACCTCTTGGAAATGATGCAATCCCGAAGGCAATTTGACTCGATCTCATCAGTGGCGTAGCTGGGTTTATTCAGCTTTGGGGGCACTGGGGGCCTTGAACTTTTGTAGGGGGCACCAAGATAAATATGTTATGGGGATAGTCCTGCAGACCAAAGTTTAAGAAAATCATCAACCATTTTTGCATCTCCATTCCTGTTTCATCTCAATCCCTCCTCTCATCTCCACCCCAACTCATGTCAACCCTTCCACATCATCTCCATTCATCTCATCATCTCCACCACTCCTCACCATCTCCATCCTCATCTCTAAACCTTATCATCCCCATCCGTCCTCTCATCATCCACACCCCTCTCATCAACTCCATCACTCCTCATCATGGCCATCCCACCTTTCATCATCTCCATCCTCCCCCCTCTTCATCTCTCCAATTATCTCCATCTGATTACCATGTGACACAACATTTGCTCCTGCGACAATTCCCCGGGCTTAATTTTGTCCCTTTCACAATTGGTGGTGCGACTGCTTACGACCGTTCACTGTTGCAATTCTGTGCAACATATATTGTGACCAAGTAATCGCAAACGATCGCACAAGCAATTGTGAAAGCCCCTTAAGATAGAGGTTTTAGGGTTGCAATAGAGTTTTAGGTTAGGTTTAGGCCTTACTGGTTGAAGCTGTTCATAAGATTACGGTGTGGAATTTACAGCGGAGCAATTGTTGCCAGAGCAAATGTCATGGAACCTGTCACCACAGCTCTCATTAAAAGGTAAATATTCAGCGAGAAAAAGGATACGCAATAGTGAAAGAACCAAATATTCAAAATACTTTTTTGGAGTCAAGTGGGTTTTATTAAGTAACATTAAGGTAAACTTGATCAGATGTAAAATTACATAGTAACACATATTGAACTTCAGTGTATATAAAATATATTATATCCCACATAGATTACATACTGGTTCAAAATTTCAAATATTATTACATTACCAAATATGTTATTATGATGATAAATATGACTATAGCATAGTCTTATTTATCATCACAATTCCAGTTGGGAACAATATCCTCTGCTTTTGGTGTTTATGTAAAGCTAACAATAAAATTACATTAGTGCCAATATAAATTAACATTAACAATTGCACTATCAGGAATATACAACCTGTTATACATTATTATATTTGGTTTCCATGGCAATTAAATGATCCCTAACTTAGCTAGAGGGATTTTCAACCCTCCCTCATCTTTTTTTTGTCATACAAAAACTGGCCATACAGAGTTTGCAATTCAGGTGGTCTCAAAGAGCTGGAAAGATAGAAATAAAATAAAGTATTGACGATATAGTAATTTCAACTATTTGATGCTCTGCACCTCTTTTGCTACTGAAACAAATCAAACCATTTCAACCTTTAATTTAGGAGCAAATACATTTTTTAAAATATATTAAAGTTAAGTTAATTGCAACTAATTCAATCTTAAAGGGAAAGTTCACTCTGAAGAAAAGTTTGTTGTAAAAATAGCAGAAAAATAATATAAAAATATTGGTGAATGTTTGAGGAAGATTAAAAATGTTATTCAATTTAAGTTTGGATTCGTGGCGTCATAAACGAGCAGCTGCCAAATATATTTTGTAATATAAAGTGCATGAATTTAATTTTTTTTTATGGTTCCTGATGACTTATTTTTGTTTTCTTTTCATGTTTGGGTGTGAAATGTTTTGTCTTTTGATATACAAAAGGTATAGTAAAACCATTTTCTGAGAAAATGACAATTGATTTTTTACCATTCATTATGTAGAAATGCTGCTCGCATATGACATCACAAATCAAATAATTGAAATTCTAATAACTTTTCAATTCTTTGATGGATTTTCCTCAAACCTTCGGCAATATTTTTAATTATTTCTGCTGTTTTTACAATAAATTTTTTGTCAGGGTGAACTTCCCCTTCAAACTCACTTGAACGATACTGGGTATCATCTAGAAGATGTATATAACATAAATGTTCCACATGAATTAAGCATAACCTCTACATACCCAAAATTAATTTAGAATGTTACAACTTCTACTAAACCTAAAAATGTAGTGGTTACTCACATTATCAAGAAGCAATTTTGAATATTTATTAATAAAATAAGAAAAAATAAGTTAAATTTTTGTTCAATTGAAACAATGTATAAAAGAAAAAATAAGTAAATTTATTGTTCAATTGTCCTTTTTTTCTTTTAAAGAATTTGAAGAAAAAAATAATAAAAAAATTGAACTTTGATATGCCTGCATGAAGTGCACAAAAATTTATTTATTGTATCTAAGAAGCTGTATTTACCTCATCGATCAAGGGACTGCCGCTCTGATGCCCAAGTCATTGGAACTCAGTATTATTTCTGCTCGTGAAAGAAATGGAAAGGCCATCGCATGTCGAGTATGAAACCTCTTCTCCTCATCCCGGGTGTAGGTGGTTGGTACCAGCCCAAGTGCTGGTATCCTCCAGAAGACCCGTTGTTTCCAATGGAAGTTGCATTAAAAAAAGTTGTGACAGTATAAACTGACAGGTAAAAAATGAGACACATGTTTTTCGATAACGAAAGGCAAGTTTTAGATTTTGATAAAAAAGTTAAGTTTTTCAATTACGGTAGAAATAAAAAATATATTTTTCTTTTTTCAATAAACTATTCCATATTGTAAACTTCATAACTTACATACTGAAACATTTTCAAATCTATTTCCATAATTGGTTTAGATCACTTGTTCACTGCAACCACCCTGCCTGTGGGGAATCTACAGGTTGGACTATGGCATGCCAATGCTGTACAGAGCACACACTTTAAAAAATGATTAAAATATCACTTTTGTGACCAAAATTACTAATATCCATACAGTTGCAATTTATTTTTCATTAGTAACTTGGGAATAATTTTTGTATTCACTAGAGCGCTCAAAAACTTGAATTTTGGGCATATTTTTGTGTACGCCCTCTATTGGTGGAAAATAATATGGCAAGAAAATTTTCATTTTTTATCTCTATTTTTAATTAAGAAAAAAATAATTTAAAGAATCGAATTTACTTAAGGGCCAAGTTGTATGACGAATAGGTGTAATGGAAACTGTCAGTGTAAAAAAATCAAGCATTTGTCCCAAAGAAAAAGAGAAAATAAGCCAAACATTGCCATCCTTATTTTGCCACACATGGAGATATAACTGAGAACAAGGTTATATCATAACCTTGTTCATTGAATGAGTGGTTTAGATGTTGGTTGGAAGCACCCCCCTGGCCTGAACTTGAAGGCCTCCAAAATAAAAGGGGCGTCAAGGATGGTTTTGGGAAGCGCATTCCGACCACGCAGTCATTGTCCTATAATCAGCTAATACCGTGTTTACACATAATCGGCAATTGGTTCTGAACCAAATGCCGATGCAGAATCGGCATTTGGATTGCGTTTACACGTTGTTACAGCTCGCGGTTCAGAACCGCGAGCCGATGCAAAAACCTGAAATGATACGCATACCTACAATATACGTCATAATAAAGACAACGCTGGATCAGTGCGCTTACAATTACGTCACAATGGTAAAGTAATTGAAATGCGCACAAATTGCCGGTGCAGAATCGGCTTTCTGTTTACACGTAGTAAAAAAAGCCGATTCTGCATCGGCTCGCGGTTCAGAACCTACTACTTTGGTGGTGCAAATTGCCGGTTCTGAACCGCGAGCCGATTCAAGTTCCTCGCGTTTACACGCTATGAAAAAGCCGATTCAAATGCCGATTAAGTGTAAACACAGTACCGGGTATTAGTGACATAAAAAAAACTTTTCAATAAGTGGAAGAAGTGTGAAAATACAAAAATAGCACACTCTCGCCATTGGAATATGTCAAGAGACGGAAAAATTTACTAAAATAAGTAAGTTCGACCTCCCATAGCTAGTTGAGCCGAGTGCCACACTCAGTCACAATCACAGCACAGCCGGTCGCCCAGCTGGCCGGCGAGGCGAAGCACCGCATCGGGTGTCCTTTCCAGGTGAACTATCTCAAAAAGTTTGCATTAAGTATCAGTTTTGTGAAATGCAATAACTTTAAATAAGTAGAAGAAATGTGAAAATGGAATATGAAAATACAAAATAGCACACCCTCACCATTAAAATATGTCGAGTGACGGAAAAATCAACTCAAATTTGCAGACCTTGAACACAGCTCGCCGGCGGTATCGGATTATCAATTTATCAAGATACCGGTAATCTCGTTGCAAGGGAATTAACTCGCTTTATTTTCTTTCAAAATAGCTCAAAATGCACTGAAATGTTAAATTTTCTGTCGAGAATGTATTGTAGAAACATGGATTATGCGGGAAAATACTTTTGAAGTAAAGTTTGAAATATTATTTCATGAAATGTTGAAGAAGAATTCAAGTGGTCGAGTTGTCCGATTCAGAGCCAACCCTGGACAACTCGACCGGGACGAGTTGTCCAGGGTAGCGGGTCGGGCTGTCCAGGGTCGGGCTGTCCGGGGCGGTATCGGATTATCAATTTATCAAGATACCGGTAATCTCGTTGCAAGGGAATTAACTCGCTTTATTTTCTTTCAAAATAGCTCAAAATGCACTGAAATGTTAAATTTTCTGTCGAGAATGTATTGTAGAAACATGGATTATGCGGGAAAATACTTTTGAAGTAAAGTTTGAAATATTATTTCATGAAATGTTGAAGAAGAATTCAAGTGGTCGAGTTGTCCGATTCAGAGCCAACCCTGGACAACTCGACCGGGACGAGTTGTCCAGGGTAGCGGGTCGGGCTGTCCAGGGTCGGGCTGTCCGGTGGTCGGGCTGTCCGGACCCCTATTAGGTTATTAATGCACATAAGTAATTTATTGAAGTTGATGAAACCATTAAAAGTGCTTTATGAATATCTTTTATGATTTTTTTTAATAAATCATTTATTCATTTTTATCTTTATTTATTTTTAAGTTGATAAAACAAATAAAAATTGCTTATGATCTCTTTCAATTTTGTGTATTTATTTATTCATTTTTTTAATTTACTATTACATGTATTTCTTATTTTTTATTTAGTCATTATTGTATTTACTGTATAGTTTCTGTTATGTTTTTGGACTCTGATAAAAGAATCGATAATAAGGCAAGAGTGACTATATAATTATATATCATCAGTAAGTTATATTTTATTATGCCATTGGAATTGAGCGCCCATGCAGAGTGCGCTAAGGTAATGGGAAACTTCTATTTTGCACTTCTTTAGATGAACCAAGAAACCTGCAATAAAACACAGAAATCAAGTACCGGTAAGTGATATATGGAAATCAATATTGTTAAATCTCAATATGAATATAAAAAAACCCTGAAATACTCCTACTTGCCTCAATAAAAGTAGCGAGACAACAGAAATGCATTGTGGTTATATCCTCCAAAATATATTCCCTACATGAATTACTCCATGAAATAAGTTCATATACTGGCAGAGAGAAATTATACCAATGTGATAATAAGTGAGTTCAAATGATTAAGTAATAATAACACAAATGATATATAGGCCCATATGAAAGAAGATGCAAATGATGGTGATGATATTGATAACATTGATAATAGTAAATATTATTTTAATAATGACAATAATGAAAATGACAATAAATATAAAAATAATAAAATATGATAATAAATCAATAACAATATCAATAATTTGATATAAGTCATAGAAGAATAGTAATTGAGAGGAATACATAAAAAAGCTATTGCAAATAAATGAATCCATTCTGATTTTTTTTAATAAACAAATTAGAAAATCTATATGCACAAAACTCAAAATAAAAGTAAGTGATATGACTGAAATTATTCTAAAATTGAAATATAAATTAAATGTAGCAGAAACTCATTCAAACAATGAAATTTATGAAAATTAATTATTTCAATGAATGGAACCTATGATTTAATGTATAAATAATTGAAGAAATTAAAAAATAACTACATGGAAATAGATAAAGAGGTGAATTAAGTCAATAAACAATGAATTAACAACAAACCAATCATTTAATTATCACAGAGCGAGGGGGATATGATCGCGCGATCATCAACAGGCAAATTGTATTGCGCCATCTGGTGTTCGAATTCTGGCATGTAGTGTAGCGATCGTCGCGCCCACTGAACTAAAAATACGTGGAAGTCGTGTTCACCCAAGCAAAACATCGCCGGCGAACTCGATAAGTCACGTGACCGCCGCCATTTTGCTAGGTCAATTGTTCGAGAACGCACCGTAGAAGGCAATTGAAAGTATGTGCAAGATGCAATATGTTTTCTCTATAAATATAGAATTAATACTGATGTACTTAGTGTGGCAAAGAGTATTTTAATGTCATTAAGCCAATCATGTACAACCATATTTCTATATGCACAATGTACTGGGACCTGGTAATTCATGTAGTTTAAAAAAAGGGTTTAAATCGGGTTTAAATCAGGGTGACCAGATTTCACAAAGTGAAATACGGGACAATCGATAAAAAAAGATTATCAAAGAAGGCTACACGGTACAGTGTTATACTTGTGAAAAAAAATATAAAGAATTGGAAGGGAGGGTGAACGAAAGAATGAAGGAGAGAAAGAAAAGAAATGAAATGAGAAAGAAGAAAGAAAAAATGAAAGAAAGTTAGAATAATTAAAAGGACGATGAAAGAAAGAATAAAAGAGAAAAAAGGTTTTCGTCATTCTTTGAATTCATCGAATATAGAAAAAAAGAAAAAGAAAGAAAGGGAAGATGTGTGACAGACAAAATAAAGGTGAGAAAGAAAAAGTAAGAAAAAGGAGGAGGAAACAAAGAATGAAGGAAAGAAAAATGTTTTCATTCTTTGAAAGAAAGAAACGAAGAAAGAAGAAAACAGGAAGGGGGAAGGAAGGAAGGGAGGGAGGGAAAGAAAAAATAAGGGGAAAGAATAGAAGGAAAATTAAATAAAGAATGAAAGAGAGGGAGGAAAGATTGGAGGAGGAGAGAATGAAAAAAAATAATGGAAGGAGAGAAAAAACGGAAAGAAATTAAAGGTGATCGAGGAAGGGAGAAGGAAGTAAATAAAAAGGGCAGATAAGAGAAAGAAGGAAAGGAAGAAAATTAACACACAGACAGGATCAGGAAAGAAAGGTAGGAAACATTAAAAGATAGATGGAACAAAAAAAGCAAGCAGGAAGGATAGAAGGATGAAGAATAAAAATGAAAGAGGAAAAAGTTCAAACTTCAAGCAAACAAAAGCAATCCAATCATCTAACAGAAATGATAATGATATTTGGTGTTTTTTAGATATATATCTTTAAAATTTTGAAAAACTAAGTGGTTTAGAAATGTATAAAATTTCAAAGTGAAACATTGTCAACTTACAAATTAGAGGAAACAGCGCCGGCATCCTACACAACAAGACTCAAAATGAAAGCTAAAACAATTACATGTACATCCAGTTATGAAAACAAAAAAAAACTTGTGCCTCCTATTAAATCAGTAGTCTGAGAATCTATATTATTATGATCATAAAAATTTCCCGCCGAATTTGTGATTATTTTGGTGGAAAAACTGTTTATCATGTGAGATTGTTTGCACCATTGAGAATCTGCTCCGATCCTACATGCATAGAGCCTGCCACACACAGGCAGGAAGCCAGCTCGTTTGCAATGTATTGGGTTATAGGATAATCACCCGCAAAACTTTGCAAAAGTTTAGTTATCGATTGTTGTCTCTGCTTCGTCATCTGTTAGGTTATTTGATGAAAATTCGTCACTTTTAAATGTTTCAACTACATTTTGTTCAGTATTCTAAAAATACGGGACAGATAGGTGTCCCGGGAAGGGTTTGTCGGGACGCCGGGACAATTGAAGGAGCAAAATACGGGACGATCCCGGGAAATATTTGACAAGAGGTAGTGGTCTTTTTGTGCAATTTTTGACATGTGGAATATTTCATACTGACCAGGATATGCATATAACTGGTATGTGAAAATAAGCGAAATTTAGTGCCACAACTTTTTTAATGGAATTACCATTGCTATGCTTTTCTGATTTGTGCTCTATATATAATTAGTAAACTTGTTAGAGTTGAATTTGTTTATCCATCACCCCTAGATAATTCATGGCTGAGCGCACGAAGGTCCAACTTTGAAGGCTCATTAAAAGTAAAAACCTTCTTGTCCTCAAACTTCTATTCAATTTTTCACCCTGAACTCAAAATTTAAATAGAGAAAGTTGAAATGAGAAAGGCAAAATGGTAAAGATGGAGCCGGAGAGAAAAAAAGAAACAGACGATCAAAGAGAAGAGATGGAAAGAAGAGGAAGATCAAAGAGAGAGGGAGAGAAAGGGGGAAATGACAAGGAATGAGAAAGAGGTGAGGAGAGAAAGGCGAGACGAGAGGGAGATAAGAGGGCTTGATATAAGGGAGATGGGGAAATAAAAGAGAGATATAAGGGGGATAGATAGAAAGGGAAGGTAAGAGAGAGAGATGAGAAAGAAGAGGAAAATCAGAGAGAAAGAAGCCAAAGAGAAAGGAAAAATAATAAAGAGGGAGATCGAGATGATATAAAGGGGAGAAATAAGAGAGAGAGGGGGGCGTGAAAGTAGAAATGGAAGAAATAGAAGGGGATGGAGAAAAGGGAGGATAAGAGAGATGGACACTAAAGAGGAAAATCAGAGAAAATTAGATGAGATGAATAGTTGAATGAGAAGGGAGGTGTAAAAAAAAAAAAGCTAGAGAAAAGGGACATGATTTCTAGTCGTTAAAAGATTTTTTTTTTATGCAACCAGCTAGAATGCCTTTATTGTTCAGACAAACTGTAGGCCTACTCAGAAAGCAAATTTGTTGTGGGGCCTTTCTTTGTCACAGTGTGCGCGTGAAAAAGGTCGAGTTTTTTTATGATTTCATGTCTGTATATAGGCTATGTTTACTCCCCTTTAATACAAAAATCTGACTAAATCAACATTTTCAGTTATGAAAGTATTCAATAACATATAGTTCATGATGTAACAAAGCAAACTAAAACTTTAAACAGCACAAGGAACACTTTCTATGCGTTCCTTTCTCCCATCTGCCTACACGCAGCATTTGTCGACCAGCCAGTATTGACCTAGCAAAATGGCGGCGCGCTCAGTCGAGCGTGAAGCCCGATGCTCTTCGTTGCCGCACGGCTTTGTGTACGTTGGGAATAGGGACACGTATTCAGTGGCGTAACAGGCGGGGGGGCAGGGGGGGCAAGTTGCCCCCCCTGGCGGATTTCACCGGGAAAATAAAAGAAAAACGGGAAAAAGAAAAAAAAGGAGGGAGAAAGAAAGGGAAAGGGGAAGGAAAGGGGAAAGGAAAGGAGGAAAAGGAAAGGGAAAGGGAAAAGAAAACGAAGAAAAACTTTTTTTTAAATGGAAAAGGAAGGAAAGCGGGAAAATGTACGAAAGAAGAACTGACATTTGAGAAAGAACAAATCATTCCGAAAAAGGCCTATGTAATGCAATAGCACGGTGGGAAATGAATTAAAAGATGACAAAATGGCAACCAATAGCGGGAAACGAAGGTAGAGAGTAATTAGTCAAAAGCTAAATTGGAAAAGAAAAGGGACAAGGAAAAAATATAATAATACGACTGGGCTGCCGATGATTGAAATTAAAGAGCGGGAAAAAAGATGGACTGCATACAACATTGTGCTATAAGCTTGCTAAATTTTATGCAAATAAGCTACCGGGGCTTTGCCCCAGACCCCACGCAGTAGGGGCTCTTCATTCATAACCTTCAAATGGCTCTATAACGCCCCCCGTTCAATCACAATCAATCACTGGCATACAGGCGTGGGGGGTCTTGGTTCCACACCCAAGAGAAAATAAAAGAAATTGTAGGAGACAACGTATGTCATGAAATGAATGGAAACAATGAAATGCGTTATTTGCTGAATATAATGGAAAAAGCTATCACATAATTAGAATTTAATTTCAATTGGCAATTTTTTTCCAGCTCGCTTTGCATGCTGGCGACTTTTTTTTACAAATTTTCCCACATTGCTATGTTTTGCCCCTTAAAAATATTTGGTTCATTATGCAACCGGTTTGAATAAATGTGTTATGTAAAAGCTATATTCTGTATATGACCGTGATTTTGATTAAAATAGCGGCAATCTGCGAGGTTTAAATGGCTTTGATATCAAAAAGTTTCGGGGGCTCTGCCCGGACCCCAACCGCACAGCACTGCGTATGGAAGGGTTGGGCCATGGCCCCAAAAAGTTCTACAAACAAGAATTTAAAAAAAGGAGGAAAAAAAAGCAAAGGAAAAGTGTAGGATATGATTTTATTTACTGAATATAATGTCAAAAAATAGCTCAAAGTTTGATTCTCATGAAAAGGTGATTTTTTTTCTCGCTCGCTTCGCTCGCTCGGGACTTATATAAAGCAGCTTTTTAGCACATGTGCTATACTGCTCCCCTGTTTTTTTTCCTTCTTTTTTTACTCTTCACGCTAATGCCACAAAGAATCCTGTTCACAGTGGCGTATCGTACAGACCACAAAAAAGGAATCTAAAGAGAGAAAAGTGAAATATATTGTTTTCTGGATATCATGTCAAAATCTATCACAAAATTGAATTTTTGTATTAAGAAGGTCAAAATATTTGCTCGCTCGCTTCGCTCGCTCGCAACTGTTTTTAAAGATAAATTCTGCCCGATACGCAATATCTGGCCTTCTCAAAATAGTCGCCTCATTACACCATTACGCCTGTTCATACCATGATATGACCGGGAAATTTTTGGCTCTTGCCCCCCCTGGCCACCGACCCCTGTTACGCCGCTGCACGTATTCCACGTATCTCTAGTTCAGTGGTCGCGCCCACTGAACTATTTCCCCAGAAAATCCAAATCGAACGGCACCTACGGAAAGCTTAGAATTTCGGCTACATCGCAAGCCCAAGAATGTAAGCCAGAAACACCGTAAATACATTTTATGCGACCTTTATTGAAAAGGTGTACGAGTTCTGGCGGTTATACGGTACTCTTTTTTCTTCATAGTACAGTACGGTATAGTATGACAAAGTCCAAAGTGCGAGAGTTTTGATTTCAAGATGATTGTCTACTTTTCATCCTCTTCGATCATGCCTAGCCTGCGCCTGGATCAATAGCTCCATGGATTTGACCAAGACACATACCACCTCTGTTTATGGTTTACCCCCCCCCCCCCACGCCATGAAGGCTAAATATGAATTACCGATCTCATCATCAAGACTGTACGCAGAAACTTTTCCGGGGGGGGGGGGGGCAGGGGTCGAGATCGCGACGCATGCAATAATTCTTTAAAGGAGAATGAAACCCTTGAAACCAGCTGAATCCATATCAAAGAGAAAAATCAAAGGAACACATTGTTGAAAGTTTGAGGATGATTGAATGAATAATAAGAAAGTTATGAGCATTTGAATATTGAGATCACTAGTGCCATGTAGATCCTCCCATCGGCAATGCGACCAAGATCTGTGATATCACACACGTACAACTCTCTCATTACTTTAGTACTTATTTCACTTATATTCTCACTTTTATAGAGTCTATCACAAGGTGAGGTGTTCTCTTTATGAGATGACAAGTACAGAGGTTTCACAACATTATATCATTGATGAATCGTTTGTCATATAGAATGAGCAAAAAGAAATGTTTTGGGGTATATTTTCAGTGTCCAAATGGGAGAGTTGTACGTGTGTGACATCACAGATCTTGGTCGCATTGCCAATGGGGGGATCTCCATAGCATTAGTGATCTCGACATTCAAATGCTCATAACTCTTTTATTGCTAGTCCTATTTTACTCAAACTTTTGTTGATCTTATTTTTTGATTTTTCTGCTTTCACAAAAGCTAACTTGCTCCAAGAGTTTCATTCTCCTTTAAGACTGAACTCGAATTGGCAGGGGCGGATCCAGCCTTCGGGCCTTCGCGGCGGCGCCAATAGGGGCGGGGGAGGGCCTGGAATATTTTTCAACCACATTGGGTGATTTCAAGGTTAAATTAGTGTTGACCATTATTGGTGTTGATGGTGCATTAGGTCAATTTTTACACGATTATAACACCAAAAATTATCATTATTTGTTTGGCGTCACCTGTGCCTGGGAGGCGAAAAGCGAACTGAATCACTATGACCCGCAGGTCTCTCCTCCCGATATAAGTGATTTGGGGGTGCAGGTGGACCACTACGCGGGGTTTCGATCCCCTACTCTTATACGATAGTACGGCTGTATAGTATGACAAATTAAGGTGTTTCCCGAAAACACTAGTTGTTGGGATATGTTAATAATGTGCATCTGGATCAGTTTTATAAACTCTTAAAAAGTTTTGGAGCTATAGGGGAAGCAGTCCAAATTTCAACACGGGGGGAGGGCAAGTGCCCCCAGGTGCCCCCCGGAAAAAATTGGCGGAGCAAAACAAAAGAGGGATAGAAAGCAAAAAGGGGGGAAAATAGAAGAAAAAAAGGGAAATAATACTTAAGAGGAGGAAGACGAGTGAATAAAATAAGGTGGAGGGGAAGACTAACAAAAAATCTTTCATGTCACTATAAATTTTTCGCTCGCGCTTCACGCTCGCATTACCTGTTTGATGAGATTCATATCTTGCTAAATATAGGCTGATATGGAGCTTAAGATATCAAGTTTTGAAGGTAATATATAAAATATATTTCAGCTCGGATATCAGGAGCGTAGCCAGGGGGCGGTCGCCCCCCAAAAAAACGTCCCCAAAAAGAAAAAAAAGGTGAAAAAAGAGAGGAGAAAAGGAAAAGCGAAGGGGGGAGGGAAGAAAGGTATAACTTTGTGGGTTTTTTCTTTTTGTTCTTTTTATCAAAAGAAGTATAACGAAACTACTTCACTTTCGCTCTAAATTTATATATTTTGCTTCCGCGCTTCGCGTGATTAAATGACTATACTGCAGTCAGTTCTCCTTTGTTTCCCTCACCCTTTCTCTTAGCCCGTTTTGCCACCTCGGCTATAGGACTAGTGTGTTACTTTCTTGCCAGTTAAAGTTGATTTTGATTTATAAACACAGTGAAAAGCCCTCGATCATTTTTAATGGCTGGTTTTCAGAGAGGCCGTGCAATATGCAAACAATATAAAGAATAACAAATCATAACAAAGCAAAACAAAAACTTATATACAAAACTAAAGAGGGAGGATGAAACAAAAAATAAACAAAATCAAAACAGAAAAACAAAAACACAATTGTAACAAAAATAAAAAATAAAAAAGTTTGGTAAAAGAAAAGATAATCTAGATTTCAGGACTTTTCAATTTCAGATTAAAATAAATTTAGATTTGGTAAAGTGCGAATACGTTCTGCCAATTAATTAAAATCAAGTATGTCAAGATATAGGCTGCTATTTCGTGCAAAGTCTGTTTTGGGTGTTTTCGTAAGTTTATTATATTGTTTGAGTACCGGAGTGTGTTGGTAGAATGTTGCTTAAGACTATATAAAATGTGGCAAATGCTTATTGAGTAACATAAATATTAATACACCTTATAAGTGCTTGTTTTTTCCATCTAAGGACGATTGATTCAGCATTCAATTTGGTGTATAATGCTGATGCAGGGGCGGATCCCGCCTTCGCCAATAGGGGGGGGGGGCCCGGATTTTTTTCCAGCCATATTTTCCCTGATCGGCCGCTCGATGAAGATTTTTGGTTTCTTTGAAGGGGTAGTCCTAATTCTTAGCTTTATTCTTATGAATCAACATAAATATGTAATATCATAATCCTTATTTATATAATGCGAGCGCAAAGCGCGAGCTGAATTTTTTTGACATTTTTACCTAAAGAATGGAAATTCTAAGCACTTTTTGTAACTTAAACAGAATAAGTAAAAAACTAAACAATTGATGCGAGCGGAAAATCGAAAATCGAGATTTAGACCGAAAAACGGGACACTCTATTCACGTTTTGTAAATCATGAAAAGAATGAGTAAAAGGGGATCTTCTTACATTAATAATGCGAGCACAAAGCGCAAGCAGAAAATTTTTAATATTGTGATTTTAAACTGGAAAATGATTTAAATTAAGAGAACAAGTTGAGTATCTGTATAAACATACGCGCGTGTTTTTAATATTTAGACCTAGAATCTAGGCATTCTAAATAATCTTTTATCATGAAAATCAAAGCGAGCGCGAAGCGCGAGCTTAAACTATTTGATATTCCGATCTGAAAAAAAAAGTTTTTTATAGGACTGGGACATCCTTAGGACATGTCATCTTATGAAAATATTGACTGTCTTTCTATTCCTCTTGCTAAGCGCGAGATGAAACAATTAAAAGGGACAATTTGATTATTTAATTGATATCTTATTCATTAATGCCTAATGAGGGCACGAAATCTGATGATATTATGGCCTGAAAACTGGACATTCCAAGCACTTTTGTAATTATAAATAGGATGCATCAGTTAATATATTTAAATCATTAAAGCGAGCGCAAACTGCGAGCCTATTTTTTATACACTGTCATGAAAGGGGATTTTAAGTAGTTTGTTGTATAATCAATATTGAGACAACACAACTCGCCAATCAAAATGCGAGCGTGCAGCGCGAGCTGATACGTTTTTACAATCAGACCTGAAAAGGGATATCTTGAAAATTTTATGAAATACACGAAAATAAAAGGTACCTGCAAGATAAATCAAAATATGCGAGCGCGCAGCGCGAGCAGAAAACTTTAATATTCAGACCATAAAACTGACATTTTTACAGAGAACTTTTAAAAAATCACACAAAATAATGAAAGTTCGATTTCCGAGATGAAATATGTTTTGTATATTGACTTCCAAACTTGATATTTAAACTCCATATTGAACAAGATATGAAAATCACCTAACAGGCAATGCGAGCGAAAATTTTATATAGTGACATGAAAGATTCTTTTTATATTCCAAGTCTTCCCCTCATCTTATTTTATTTACTCATCTTCCTCCTCTTCTTTTTTCTCCTCTCTTTTCCCTCCTTTTTGCTCCGCCAATAGGGGGACCCGGGCCCCTCAGCCCCCCCCCCCCTGGATCCGCCTATAGCCGATGTGCTGAACAAGGAATCTACTTTCAGCACAATTCGAAGGACCCTATTCTGCATTACAATGAGACGATTAATTTGGGTTTTCCTAGCATTTCTCCAAATATATGAACAATAATCAAAGTGGGGTAGAATAAGACATTTATACAATGACATATAGCAGTATATTGAGATATATATGGCCTCGCGCGTTTTAAACAGTATAGACTTGAAGTAATTTTGCTTTTCATCTTATCAATTTGGTCATTCCACGTCATATATTCATTTAGTACCACACCGAGATATTTACATTTGTGCATACGATTTATAGGAAAATTATTTATCTTGATCTGGACATTGGCAAACTCACGTTGTTTGCGTTTTGACGAAATGATCATATATTTACACATTGCTAATAGCAATGTGGGAAAAATTTGTAAAAAGTCGCCAGCGTGCAAAGCGAGCATTTCATTATACGTTGTCTCCTATAATTTCTTTTATTTCCTCTTGGGTGTGGAACCAAGATCCCCCCGCGCCTGTATGCCATTGATTTAACGGGGGGCGTTATAGAGCCATTTGAAGGTTATAAATGAAGAGCCCCTACTGCGTGGGTCTTTTTTAGCAAAATTTAGCAAGCTTAATAGCACAATGTTGTATGCAGTCCATCTTTTGATACCCGCTCTTTTATTTCAATCATCGGCAGCCCGGTCGTGTTATTATTTTTATATTGTCCCTTTTCTTTGTTTTCAAATTTAGCTTTGATTAATTATCTCAAATGTTCTTCTTCCGTACATTTTCCCGCTTTCCTTCCTTTTCCATTACAAAAAATGAATAAAAAAAATAACTTCATATACTTCGGCTTAACCTCAGGGCCGCGGAAGCGGGGGGGGGGGGGGGCTTCAGCCCAAGCCCCCGAAGCTACCGCCATTTTGTTTAATCCATTAGAAGCTAAAATAAGCCCTCATTAATATTAATTTCGTACGATGCTCCCTCGTCAACTGTGGTTTTGTACGTGTATTAGACAATACGCACATCAGCGCAATGACAAAGGTCAACTTGGCAAATTCATTCATGTATTCATTTTGTTACGCGCTCGAGACGCGAAGGATTCAGCGAATCAAGCAAGCGCAAATCTGAGACGATAGGTTGCGCTCTATAAAGTATCGATATCACAAGCGATATCACTTAAAAACAAAGCATTGTTTGTATTGCGTCTTATAGGCATTTGCTAATTCCAAACGGGAAGATGAAAAGAGTAGATCAAGTCGTGATTAGGTAAAGATGTCTCTAGTGCTTTTTGCCATCCCTAGATCGTAGTTACCATACTTGTAACTCATGATGAAACGGGCCCCAATTTATCATGTTTAATACGTTTCCTGTCCCCTTTATTCTCCAGCATTTCTTACTCTGTTTTTTTTTTTCATTTAATCATTTTCCCACTCAAAATTCTTTTGTGCCGCCTTTCTCCTACATAAGTAGAGCTCATTTTCAAAAGGGGTTAGATCCATTTTTCATCAAACTTGATTTTTATGTCTTAATGTATAGATTTTCAGTAGCTATATAAGATGATACCATAGAAAAGTTGAAATTCCTATTAAAAAGTGAACTAATATGGCAAACTTGAGAAAAATCACATTTTTTTTCAAAAGGGGTTAGGTCCATTTCAGTTTAGTTGCAAAAGGGGTTAGGTCCACACAGACTTTTTTTGGAAAATAATATCTTTAAAAATATAAAGACAAGTAAATATCTTTTAAACCCAATTTTATGTTCTCATGGTAGGCTATCATGAAAATTCAGTTTTGCATAAGAATATTGCAATATGGGAGAAATAAAAAAGAATTATTTTCTTGGAGTGGACCTAACCCCTTTTGCAACTAAACTCTTCTGAAGAACTCATTTGTCAAAAGGGGCTAGGTCCATTTTTTATATATTTTATTGTTTTCTGTTTCTAAACCTCTAAATTTTCAGTCACTCTGATGATACCAAAGAAAATTTGAAATTGAAATGAAAACGTGAATGGAAGTGGCAAAAAAAAATCACTTTTTTAATCAAAAGAGATTGGATTCACTTCAATTTACTTGCAAAAGGGGTTAGGTATACACAATGATATCTTTTTTAAAGTATATAGAAAAAAATTGAAGACAGGTAGATTTCTTTTATACCAAATTTTATGTTCACATGATAGAGTAGTACATCATGACAATTTAGTTTCTCATAAGAATATTGCAATAAGTGAGAATAAAAACAGTTTTTCTCGGAATGGTCCAAAGTGGCCCTAACCCCTTTTGCAACTAAACTCTTCATATATTTTATTCTTCTTTTCCCACTTGTTATCTGTCTCCTGGTTTCCATAAATCTCGTCTTATTTCTCTTCCACCCCTTTTGTTCCTACTTCCCACATTCTAGCTCTCTTACCACCCCCTCTAAATTATCTCTTCATATGTGCCCCTCCATTTCTTTCTCATCTCTTTTCAACCCACTTCTCATCACTCTTTCCCTCTCTCGATCTTCATCTCATTTTGAATTTTGCCAATTCCAAATCCCTTTCATTTTAGCTCTGTACAAATACTATATGAACCCAAATGAAAGACATAAAGGAATTATCTGGTTAGTTGTGAATTTTATTAATTAGCCATAACAAAATATCACATTATCAGAGGATAAAGCTTTACCTTTTTCTTAAGCGTATGTTAATACTTTGAACCAAAATATTTTTTTTTTTGTATGCTGGGGCAGCGATCCTGGGGAGGGGGGGGGGCACAGTTCCCCCTACTTCTTGAATCACTGAAAAGTGCCTTTTTATGCAAGAAAAATGCCCACTCACGAACGTGTACTGTGTCCCTTTCACCTGACGAGAACCTGTTTTAGGTGTTACCAAGTGCTCTTCCTTGTATGCAATTTTTTAACCCCAAAATGCCCCCCCCCCGGAACGTGTTCTGTGCCCTTTCATCTGAGGGCCCGTTTCAAGTGTTAAAGAGTGCCCCCTCGCCTTCTTGTAAGTGCCCTTTCTCGAATCACTGCCCCCTTTTACCCAAGAAAAGTGCTCATAAAGAACTTGTTCTGTGCCCCTTTCACCTGAGGACCCGTTTTATGGTCACCATGACGATTGCCCTAGAAACAAGAAAACAATATTCTCATTTCGATAATATACCGGTACTTATGAAGGAAATCCTTTGTGCATTAAGTTTAATAATTCATGAGTTGGGGTATATAAGCAGTTTCGTACAGATGGAGGGGGGGGGGTTGATGGACTATTGCCCCCCCCCCCCAAAAAAAAAAAAAAAAAAAAAAAAAAAAATCACGACCAAGAAAAAAAAAGAGAAAAGGAAAGAAAAGGGTGAAATATATCATTCTGAATATTTTAGATTTTTTTTTTTTAAATGTCAAAATTTTGCTCGCTCGCAACTTCTTAAAAATTTCACGTAATACAGCATTTTCCCTATGCCCCCCACCCCCACTTTTAACTTCACTCCGCCGCTCCTATTTGTATGTTTATAGCTTCTCCTTTTGCAACCAGTTTTAATGAAAATCAACAAGAAATTTCATACGTCATGAATTTGGGGTTGTGATAATAATTTTGTTTTTTTTGAGAAAAATTGGACTTGGAAAAAAAACCTTTTCCATCTTCATCAAGTGGTTCCTAAGTCAGACTCTTGAATTGTTGGATTTCTTGAATGAAAACATCTGTTACACCAGTCCTGCAGATTGAAAAAATAGAGAAAAAAAAATCAATGAATTTAAATTAAAATTGTGATTTTAAAAACATAAATGTTTTAAGAAAAGTGAGAATCTTACTTCTACTAATTATAAACTTGTACTTCTATAAAGCATATCACTTAAACCTGCTCTATGCAGTTTACATACCACTCTCCATTATAACTACATGTACTCTATGAAAAAATGACAGAGATTTCTCATAAATATGAATATATGAATCAACATATATGTAAATTATATAAATAGTCAGAATGAAAGTTGATATGTTTTTTTGCACAGAATATTTTGATCTGTGATTAAAAACGACACTAACTATAATCTAAAAACAAAATTGAAATGGGTTTTTCAAAGGCAGGTCTATTTGTTGCCAAAAAAAATGTGAACAACCTCCATTATCAAAAATATTCACTAATTAACTCACTCATATAACTGCTGTAGGTTGTATTTCTCTTTGTGGTCTAGTCGCTGTTCTATTAGGCCTACTTCACCAATTATTTGTCATCATCAATCACCTCCATGGAAATTGTAAAACTGCATCATCCTATTGGACAAAATGTAAAATAACAAGATTTTTAAATAATCGTAAATCTACAAATATGAAATATGAATATCACACTGAAGAATGAATAAAATGAATTTTGTAAAATATGAAAAATAAATGTTGCTTTGTTTATAAACAAATAGGAAATAAAAAGGCCATTTAATTACTAGTAGATCAAGGACATGACCTAACCGGTATTTTATAAATTTGCCCAAGGTACATAACTTTTGGCATTGGTTCTATTTTAGACTCGAGAGCCTGTATATTTAAGAAGTGTATATTCATTACAGATCCTACCTCTTTGTGGCTCGGACTATTTTTATTTAATGTAAACATGGTAAACATTCAATGCATGTAATGTATCTGTAATTTTGTATGGGTTAGTTTAAGTTTTATACCTGGATGAGAATCTGCAAAATGATGCATGCACTTATGATCATCATCTTGAACCATATAGGTAGACCTCTACTGTTTTTCTTGTTCTTCAAACTCAACCTGTTTGTGAAAGAAAAGAGAGAATAATAAGAAGTGATCTTTTTCATGGCCGTATGTTTAGGAGGAGGGGTTTGGGTAAGAGCTGAAATGTGAAACCTTCATCAAAAAGAGAATTGCATGACATCCTTCAATTTTACTTTAGAAAATGCACAAAACGGCCCTAGGGCTAGGTAATATTGGTCGCTTCTGGCCCTCGCTTTCTGAATTTTAGGTTTCTCTAAATTTTTTCACATTCCCCCCCCCCCAAAAAAAAAAAAAAAAAAAACCTGGATCTTTTTAATTCCGAATCTTATTTCATTTGATTTTAACACAATTTCATAATCTCATGCACTAGGTCTAGATCTATTTGTAAGAAAGTATAGATCTAGTCCAACGAGACTCAGTGCTGTGCGACAGCATTCATGTATCTAAATTAGGTCTAGATCTAGACCAACTATGGACTCTCGATCTATCTAGACCTAGAAAGTAAAGCTTCGGTTCTAAACCGAGATTTAGACCCTATATCGGTTTAGAAATTTTTGATGTCTGACTCTGACTTTTATTCCTGGCTAAGACTTCATTGCCATTATTGACCGAGAGTAGATCTAGATCTAGTCCTTGGTCCACTGACAGTCATCATACTCGTACATGTAAATGGAGTCGTCTAAGCCCAGACCTAGATCTAGGCCTAAATTACAGACCTAGATCATAAGCCCTGGGGGTAAGTGTCGAAGATTTGGGAAAGTATGTAGGGAGACCGGACCTAATTTTTATCTTTGGATAGGGTTGGACTTACGTGCTATGACTGTAATCATTTTATAGGGAAAATTTCACTCATACCAACTGCCGAATTTCTTGAAGTTATTCCATTTTACTGCAAAGTTACAAGCGAAGAGAAATTGACATTTTTCCGCCAATAATAGCTCAAAAACCTCCCAAAATATGGTCATCCACGATACGCGTTCACGTCCAATTCAGGAAATGAAGGCCTCCCTCGTAAGGAGGAGTCTCCGCGAATGTTGCTAATGATGTCAGCGCGCCATGATTTTTACGCTGCACGGTCATGAATATGTATTACTTTGACCCCGACTGTCTTCAAAAGTTCGAGTTACGCACCCGTACGGGTGCGTTTAGGTCAGGTTTAGGTCAAGCCATGTCACGAGCGAATGCAATGCATAGAATTAGAAAGAGAGAGGGAGAGAGAGGGGGAAAGAGACGCGATCGTAACGTCCAGAACCAATGCTTGAGAGGTTATGAGAGAGACAAAAGCTTATGATGAAATGTGTCTGGGATTATTTGTGTGCATCAAAAGTGTGTCCATTCAATGTACCTTCCCACGTGGCTCACGACACGGCGTGGAAATTTCCTTTGTTTATATTTATGTCTGACATGGTCTGAGAGAGTCTGGCATTTGTCTGTGATTTGCATGTGATGTGGCAGTACATTATCGAGTTGTGTATCTGCTAAGACAGAGAAAGTTTAATCATCACCTCATGAAAAAGGTATTCCCCAAAATTCGAGACGAGATGGGGCGGGGGGGGGGGGCGAGGCAAAGAATGAGAAGAATCAGCATGTAGTTTTCAGCATGGGATTGATTTTTTAATTGTGTGATTCTCTTTTTTATCAATTTTATTGATTCTTGTTGAAAATTGTTTTAAATGCTTTTAATCAGGCGCTGGTGGGAGGGGGGGGGGGCAAGTTCCCACCCACTCCATTTTGATTTCTTTTTGCTTGATTGTCAGAAATTTATCCAGTTGTCAACTTGACAGTGGCGGCCAACTTCTTTTTGTCCAAAAAGCGTAACCCCACCCCCCCCCCCGTTCTGATTATTGGATTCACCCCTTCAAATAATTAACCCCCTTCTTGATTTTGCACTTTGGTTACCGATTCCAACACAGTCATTATTATATTTGTCGTAGATAGCGAGTTGTAATTGATAAATTTCCTATGATTTGTGAAGGCTTTGATAACTGGGATCCAAAGAACTAATATGATTATAGTTACTCTGTCATGGCAACTACCGTGGGAACGGGGCTCGACCACAATCGTTTCCATGTTCAGAACATGGACCCCTGGGAATGACCCGGCATTTGACCTCCATTCTCAGTCTCCAGATATTTGTAAACAATGATCTTATCTTGGCCGCTGGTCACCATGGTAACGGACATTCCAACGTATGTTCAGTTCATGGACCGAGAGGTCCATGCACAGTTGAATCACGATCAGAGTTGAAACATGGAGAGGGACCTCCATACCCCTCCATAGTTGAAAAAAAAGACACTCTCGATCTGGAATAAGTGGAATCAGTTCATATAGGATTATATATAAGAGCATTTCTACTGTAAGCATTAAGATGAAGAAAAATAATGACTGAAATGAGTCCGGGAAGTGGGCAAAATATTTGGACTTGGAGACGGCTTTTTTTTTTAATCATCCTTCGAAGTTCGAGGGATATATACGAAGACGGCCAGCAAAATTATTGTTCTATGAATTTAATTCTGCATGTAAATGATTTTTTTTAATGTGTGATTCTCTTTCTTATTCGTGATCCCGTTGATTCTTCTTGAAAATTGTTTTTAAATGCTTTTAATCAGTGCTGGTGGGGGGGGGGCGACAAGTTTCCATCCACTCCATTTTGATTTCTTTTTGCTTGATTGTCAGAAAATTATCGAGTTGTCAACTTCACAGTGGCAGCCAACTTCTTTTCGTCCAAACAGCGTACCCCCCCCCCCCCCCGTTCTGGTAATTCCTGGATTCACCCCTTCAAATATAATTAACCCCTCTTTTTTATTTAGCATTTTGGTTGTAACTGATTCCAACACAGTCATTATTATATTTGTCGTAGATAGCGAGTTGTAATTGATAAATTTCCTATGATTTGTGAAGGCTTTGAAAACTGGGATCCAAAGAACTTACTACATGTATATAATTATAGTTGCTCTGTCATGGCAACTACCGTGGGAACGGGGCTCAACCACAATCGTTTCCATGTTCAGAACATGGACCCCTGGGAATGACGCGGCATTTAACCTCCATTCTCAGTCTCCAGATATTTGTAAACAATGACCACCTGCATGTTATCTTGGCCGCCGGTCACCATGGTAACGGATATTCCAACGAAAGGTCCATGCACAGCTGAATCACGATCAGAGTTGAATCATGGAGAGGTATACAAGTACGTCCAACACCATGGTTGAAAAAAGGACACTCTCCATATGGAATAAGTGGAATCATTTTATATAGGATTATAAGAGCCTTTCTACTGTAAGTATGAAGAAATGAGTCCGGGAAATGGGCAAAATATTTGGACTTAGAGACGGCTTTTTTTATCATCCTTCGAAGTTCGAGGGATATATACGAAGACGGACAGCAAAATTATTATTCTATCAATTAAATTCTTGTGCCGATGAAGGTACAGGTTGGTGGAGGGGGGGGGGGTAGATTGCACCTGCCTTCTGACTTTTGACATCATCCAGGACTATATAATTTAGCATGATCAACGTTCAATTTTTTTTTGGCTTGATCTCTTTTGTTCAATTACACAACGTGAACTTGTCTCTACCCCGAGGTCTCTACCCAATTTACATAAATTCTCATCACACTGCTACTCCGACCTCTCCCCTTACATCTAACTTATCTCTTTTTCTGCTCCCTCTCTTTTCTTCTCAACCCCCCTCTCTCTCTCTGGGTGCATCATCTTTGGTCAATATATCAAAGTCTGGCCGGCTCGAAAATTCATTTAAAAAAAATATTTAAAAATGTCGAGGTCTCGGTAGCACACCGGCCTTGATGCATCTTGATGAAATATTATTTGGACTGTCTTCTTCCACTTACATTGTTGTTTTGGTTGAATATGATTGCTGCCGCGAGACTTTGATATATCGACCAAAGATAATTCAAAGATTGATGTAAAACATGGGATGATAAATGGACAGATCAAAATACATGCACTGTTGAATGATTACACCAGTGATGAGTCACTAAGTTTACATGTGCAAATGCAAATCATCCACGTGCATGTGTACGTGTGTAAGCGATACACTCGACTCACGATCATTCACAAAGTACATGTAGACAAAATTGCATTGAAACTCCATAGCATTGCGCACAGCGACACCCGCGATGAACTTTGAATTCTCGCGCCGGTTGGGCACGTGACCATAGGCGCGGGACCGCTTGACGTCATTAAGAAAGCGCGTATTTAATCTGGCGTCATCGGGTTTACCACGCCCTTTTTTCGCTGTTCAAAAACTCGCATGGTAAGGGTATTTTGAATTGCAATCCGACACATGATCCTCAGGGATATGCGAAAAAATGATGTCATAATCGGATTCAGCATCGTCGAAAATGCAAACTGGACTCGGTTTACGTACAGAGACTTTAATCGTACTCTCGCTATCGCAGAAGGAATGTTACTTCTCATTATATCTTTTTTTGGCGAAAGCGAGTGAATTGTAAACCGATATGAGTATACAGAGCAAATTATTTCCTTTCTTTTGGTATATAGATCATGATCATACGATGTGAGGATCAAGTGTCGAAAATGCTTCAAAGTGGAATTTTGCTCCAAAATCTCTGACCATTTCGAGGGGAAATGCGACCTATGCGAATTTGCGTGTGTTAGCGCTCGCGCTGACGAACCGTTGTTCAAACCGGTGAGTGAGGGGTCATTTCCGTTGCTTCAAAAGCATGATAAAACACCACGATCTCTTTTATTTCGACATTGATTAGCTTGAGAATATACTTGATGATGATGTTGTTGGCTTATTTTGATATATATTGACTATTTTGTTTTGTGATGGCAAAATAATGAGAGACATGTCGTATTTTTGTGAGCTGCTCGTTGAAGGTCCGTGCGGCGTGTAACAAAAGGCGGAATGCAATTGACGTCCGCGCGGTCTCCCTATTATAGTATAAGTTAGACTAGATTTTAATTAGGTAGGCCTAGCTCTTGATAGCATCGATGAATAAATAAAAGTAAAGTAGCCTAGATCTAAGTATAGGGCCTAGGATTAAGAGATCTAGGTCCTAGATCTATTGATAATAAGACAAACATGCAGAGCAGCATGTTATTTCTAAGACCGAATCTAACTATATTTATAAATAACAATAAGAGTTAAAATGGGTGGGGGCTAAATGCAGAAGCCTGAAGTTATGCAAAATAAATTTGATATCTGAAACAAAGACAAAGTGAGGACTGAGTCTGAGGATTGACACAATGACAGGCGTATCTTCATGCACACTCCGCTTCACAGTTTATTCCTGACTGAGTCTCGATCTACTGAAGATAGATCCAGATCTCCCTCTAGATCTAACGTTACAGTGTACAAAAAGAAGCCTCATTCTTCTTGTTTTAATCAATCGTGGGTTGGTCCTTGTTGGAGGTGAACCAACCAGCCCGATTATCTCTCGATTCCCAGCCGGCTAGGAACCCGTACAAAATACACTGCAAGCAACATACAGGCTGCACTGGGCGACGATGACAATCTAACTTCAATTTCAAAGACCAAATTCTGCTTTCCTTTAACAGAAGAATGATAGCAAATTCTCTAATTTGTTAAAGAAATAACCTAAGATCACAAAATACAGTGTGAAATGTGTAAATAGTCCACTGAATTCATGTGGTTATATCAATTAATACGTACTCACCGGAGTGTTTGTAGGTCCATTTTGTGTGTGGAAAGAAAAGTTTCAGAATGAATAAATTAGATGACGTAATGAGGTCAAATGAATAATTAATTCTGTAACACGATACCACTAGTATCGATGACAAAGAATCGGGGAAATCGCGTAGTAATGACGCTCATAGCCAATGAAAAGGCCGGATTATGAATATCTTCATGCTCATGAATGTCAATGAGGGCTTATTTTTGTCTTCAAATGATCGCGGTAGGCGGAGCCTAATCTCATTTGTTTTGTGCTGAACGCGCACGCAGCTTTCGGTCTAGTAATATATTATAAGGTCTTTGCTTCAGCCCCCCACTTTTTTTCCAAAACCCGTGTACAAAAACGTAAAAATGACCAAGATTGTGATTTTTGCATGGTCAGCTCCCCCCCCCCCCCCACTTTGAAAACCGTTCCGCGGCCTTTGAACCTTATTCTAATTCCATGCCCTAATGGTCGGCCTGGTTACCCTAGATTTGAAGAAAGCGTTCGATATGGTTCCCCATGACGTCATCATCGATAAACTGCGCGTATATATGGTTTTGATGATCAAAGTTTGGCCTGGGTAAAAGACTGTCTTCGTATGCGTAAGCAGGTAACTGTTATCAATGGAAATTATTCTGAGCCCCGTTCGGTAATTTGCGGAGTACCCCCAAGGAAGTATCCTTGGTCCGATGTTTTTATATAATGTATTTGAATGATAACCAAATTGTTCGGCACAGTACATTATCACTATATGCTGATGATACATGCCTTGAACGTAAAATCAATGAAGATTTGAATAATAATATTGCCAATTGGCTCCGTTGCAATGAGTTATTATTGAATACAAAGTGTTTTGCCCCCTCAAAATATTTGGTTCATTACGCAACTGGGTTGAATAAACGTGTTGTGTAAAAGCTATATTCTGTATATGCTCGCGAATCGATTAAAATTTTGATTTATCAGGTACCTATTATTTTTGTGTATTCTATAATTTTTTCGAAATATGCCTTTTCAGGTCTGATGTAAAAACGTATCAGCTCGCGCTGCACGCTCGCATTTTGATTGACGAGTTGTGTTGTCTCAATATTGATTATACAACAAACTACTTAAAATCCCCTTTCATGACAGTGTATAAAAAATAGGCTCGCAATTTGCGCTCGCTTTAATGATTTAAATATATTAACTGATGCATCCTATTTATAATTACAAAAGTGCTTGGAATGTCCAGTTTTCAGGCCATAATATCATCAGATTTCGTGCCCTCATTAGGCATTAATGAATAAGATATCAATTAAATAATCAAATTGTCCCTTTTAATTGTTTCATCTCGCGCTTAGCAAGAGGAATACTAAAAGGAAGATAGTCATCATTTTCATATGATGACATGTCCTAAGGATGTCCCGGTCCTATATCAAAACCTTTTTTTTTTTCAGATCGGAAGATGTATTTAGAATGCCTAGATTCTAGGTTTAAATATGAAACACGCGCGCGCATGTTTATACAGATACTCAAATCATTATCCAGTTTCAGATCACAATATCAAAAATTTTGTGCTCGCATTATTAATGTACGAAGATCCCCTATTACTCATTCTTTTCATGATTTACAAAACATGAATAGAGTGTCCCGTTTTTAAATCTAAATCTCGATTTTTTCAGCTCCCGCTTCGCGCTCGCATCAAATTATCAATTGTTTAGTTATATAGCTATCCTGTTCACGATTACAAACATTTATTAAAATTTTCCATTCTTTATGTAGAATGTCAAATTTTTTCAGCTCGCGCTTCGCGCTCGCATTATTTGATAGTTGAAATATGTAACGTCTTCCTGACTAAGTGCAAGCAGTCATTAATAGGTACCTTTTCGATCAGTTCAAAACGTATATAAAAATTTTCTGCTCGCGCTTTGCGCTCGCATTAGTAATGTAAGGAAGATCCCCAGTTACTAATCCTTTTCATGATTTACAAAACATGAATAGAGTGTCTCGTTCAGTAGGTCTAAATCTCGAAATTTTCCCATCAATTGTTTATGTTACAAAAAGTACTTAGAATTTCCATTCTTTAGGTAAAAATGTCAAAAAAATTCAGCTCGCGCTTCGCGCTCGCGTTATTTGATTTTTTAAAATATGTAACGTCTTCATGTCTAAATGCATGCAGTCTTTAACATGTTCCTTTCCATCAGTTCATTTCTGCTCGCGCTCCGCGTTCGTAGAGTAATTATTTAGTTGCATACACATCTTTTTCAGGATAACAAACATTGCCCAGAATGTTCAAATTTTAGGAAAAAATACATATGATTTCGAAAAAATTTAGCTCGCGCTTCGCGCTCGCATTATATAAATAAAGATTATGTTATCATATATTTATGTTGATTTAAAAAAAATGAAGCTAAGAAGTGACTATTAGGACTACCCCTTCAAAGAAACCAAAAATCATCTTCGAGCGGCCGATCGGGGAAAATATGGTTGAAAAAAAAATTCCGGGCCCCCTATTGGCGAAGGCTGGATCCGCCCCTGTATATATATTCTTCTTCTCCTCTGTTTTGTGAGTTAAAGATATGCACTGTCGCTAAAATGTTTGTAATCATTCAAATCTGATCTTTCCCAGGAAAGCATTTAATATAACTTAGAAAATACCCTTTTCCCGGGACCCTTTTCTATCCCCCCCAAAAAAATGATGAAGCGCTTTAGGTTCCGCGCTTCGCACGGTGTAATTATTTTGATTTCCTTAATATAATCCCTTTTTGTGCGTTCACAATCACTTTTGAAAATAAGGTTCAAAATCACAATAAATTCAACTGAATTGGAGCTGATATAGGTACTAGAGACAAGAGAGACGGCTCCTTTTCATTTTAATTCATGAAACATCGAAAGCTTCGCGCGGGAGAGGGAAACTTCCCCTCCCTGCACCCACCCCCTAGGGAGCGCGCTTTTACAACCCCCTCCAAAATGAAATCCTGGCTATCGAGCTTTCATTATTACTTTTTTTTTACAAATTGATTTTTTCAAGTGCTATTTAAAATGTCCCTTTTCAGAAGTGATTGTCAAAACGTAGGCCTATAAGCTATAGCGCTGCGCGCTCGCATATTTTGATTGGTTAGTTATGTGTCAATAACAAGCTACTTTAATTAATGTTAAACATATTTTAACCCATGTGGCCTATTCATAACTACAAAATGTTTAAAAACATCAAGTTTTTAAGCCTTAATAATCAACAATATTAGATTAATAAATAAGAAAATGAAATTTTCATGAATTCCTGATAACTAAATTGGCCCTTTTTCAGAATGGAATATCGACAAGTTTCTTCTCGCGCTTAGGAATATTAGGAAGATAGTCACCATTTAGAATGACAGTTTTTTTTTTAGGTCGGAATATCAAAAATTTTCAGCTCGCGCTTCGCGCTCACATTATTTAAATGTTGAAATATGTATCTTCATGGGTAACTGCAAACAGTCCTCAACAGGTCGATCCCTTTTCGATCTGGCCAGAACGTTTACTAAAACATTGCCCAGAATGTTAAATTTTCAGGAAAAAATGCAAGAAAGTTAAAAAAATAGCTCGCGCTTCGCACTCGCACTTTTTATTTAGGGCTCATATGAAATTATTTCAAATTTTTGTTGTTTTATATAAGAATATTATATTCACTATAATTCACTCTAATAGTTTCAAACAAAGAAAAATCAACTTTGAGCGGCCGATATCAGCCCCACCTCCTCATAGGCGAAAGCTGGATCTGCCCCCGTGACACATATACACAGTAAAAATGTTGCCCCCCCCCCCATTAAAAAGCAAGGACCCACAGTGCCCCCCCCAGAAAAAAATCATAGCCACGCCACTGTTTCAACACCAAGGCCAACACCGGACTTGAAATTGTATGCACTTTCTGTAATCGTGAAAAGGGTAATAAGTTTATAACTAAACAATATAACTAAACAATTGTTACGAGCGCGAAGCGCGAGTGGAAAAATTCGAGATTTAATTACACCAAACAAGTAAAGCGCCTTTGTCAGTCTCACATGCATTACGCGATTCAATATAGCAGCTGTGTGATTTACAAAAACACCATTCATTTAATGATACGTTCATTGACCCTAAATGGTATTTGACCTTTTTTTTTTACCTTGATAATGTGACCTAAGACTTGTCAGTGATACTTGATTACCCCTATATATCCACATTTATTTGTCTATGGACCATCGCCTCTGCGCGAGCGCACCCGGCGGATGCCGCGCTAGCTGCATCATGCACGCATGCCCGTTCCATAGTAGTCTGCTATGCAGACTCTGAATGGCTCGTGAAGTGGGATCTGCAGGCTCTAGTAGACCTAGTCTGCTATGAATCAGCTGTGATACACACACTGCAGATGTGGGTCTACAATTGTAGACTAGTTCCATATGGATGCATTCGCACTCACACGCTGGCGATCCACTAGTTCCAAGGACCCCCGTTTTCACAAACATTTGTAGTTCCGAAGCCCGTTCCGAGGACCCTCCTTTTACAATAAGCCCGCTCCAAGGCCCCCGTTTTTTGTCTCGCCCGCGGCACACCCCTACCACTTTTTTGGTCGAGTGCCCCCCCCCGGGGACCTGAAACTCGCACAATATGTTCAGTCAGTGATACTTAATTACTCTTACATCCAAGTTATGTGAATCAGATCCATAAGCTTTCATAATAAGAGCAGGAAATATGTTAATATTATGGTCTGAAAACTGGACATTTAAAGCACTTTTGTAATTATGAATAACATGCATGATAGTTAATATATTTTCAACAATCAATGCGAGCGCGAATTGAGAGCCGAAACTGAGATTGTATACATAACTCACCAATCAAAATGCGAGTGTGCAGCGCTAATAGCTGATATACATTTTGACAATCCGACCTGAATAGGGATATTTTGAGAACTTTATGGAATACACGATTTTGGTACAATATGACATATCAAAAAAATTTCGAGCGTGCAGCGCGAGCAGAAAATGTTAATATTCAGTCCATAAAACAATTTTTTTTGACAGAGCACTTTTTAACAATTAATTTGTAGATCAAACAAAATAATGAGAGTTCGATTTCCGAAAAATATGTTTTGTATATTGACTTCAAAATTTTACATTGAGCAAGATAAATTACATGAAAGGCAATGCGACATAAATCACCATTAATTGGGAGTGATCAGGGTTTTTTTTTTTTTTTTTTTTTTTTTTTTTTTTTTTGGGGGGGGGGGGCTCATTAATCACCTTTTTTCTGAACACTGAAATGCCCCCCCCCCCTGCACATGACCCCTTTTACAAATCCTGGATCCGCCCCTGATGTGCATGGTCTCTGTAAAGCTCAGGCCGGCAAGTCCTTTATGACCTTATGAGAAGAATGACAAGAAGAGCTTTAAAATGAACTTGAGCCCTGGTCCTGGACAAAATTACGAACTTCGATCCTTATTGTGAAAGAAATGACAGCCCCCCCCCCCCAAAAAAAAAAAAAAAAAAAAAAAAAAAATAGGAAGAAAGGGGTAAAATGGTAGTAATGTCGAAAGTTTTCACCACACTTTTAAGCTCGGGTAGAGATTTAATAAGAGAAAAAAGTGCCCCAATAAATTATCCGGCCAAAATGTTTTCTTCTTCAAAAATTATTAGTCTAGGTCAAGTCCACCCCAGAAAAATGTTGATTTGAATAAATAGAGAAAATCTATAACAAGCAATAACACTGAAAATTTCATCAAAATCGGATGTAAATAAGAAAGTTATGACATTTTAAAGTTTAATTCGCTTAATTTCACAAAACAGTTATATGCACATCCTGGTCAGTATGCAAATGAGGGGACTGATGACGTCACCCACTCACTATTTCCTTTCTATTCTATTATAGGAAATATTGATTTTCTTCCCCTTTTCATGTCCAATGGAGTTTTTTCCTTGCCTGAAAATGTGGAATTAACATTGTTTAACATTACGTGGTTCAGAAAAGTTTTACATCATTGTCAATTCTGTAAAAATTGAAATATTGTATAATTAAAACAATAAAAAACATAAGAAATAGTGAATGATGGACATCATCGACTCTCTCATTTGCATATCACTGAGTTGTGCATAACTGTTTTGAGTAAAAAAGGCGAAACATTAAAATGTCAGGCATTACTTTCTTATTTCATATCCGATTTTGATGAAATTTTCAGTGTTATGCTTGTTAGATTTTCTCTATTTATTCAAATCAACATTTTTGTGGGGTGGACTTGACCTAGACTAACTTGGCCGCTCGGCGAAAATAGTCAAATTGACTGGTTGCCAAATAAAAAGAACACCACCCCCTCAATATTCTCCTATGAATAAAAATAAATGTAAGCACGGTGCACGGTTGCCAGCGCCCGCGCGCGCGGGCATGCAGTGTACTACACGCGCCAAGGCGTAAGTCACTAATTGAAATTGGCATGGGTATGGCGTAATTTGTTGGTCTCTCGATACAAGAGAAAATAACATTCTTTTTTAATTTGTTTTTATGGACAATTTACAGGAGCTTGAAGCTCCGAAGTGGAACACTCACACTAAATATCCAAGCGAGGTTAGCTAACTCGGAACCAGACGTAACCAGCGGCCTGGGCTGTGGCTGCAGCAGCAGACCTTGGAATGAGAAGTCCGGGAGCGGCGCGGCGAGCTGTCCGCCCAGCGCCCGAGGCCGAGCAGTGCCTGTGCATGCAGTGAGTTCTGCTCCATCCTACCGGTACCGGTACTTCATTCGTGGACGCGACGTGGCTGATCCCGGCAACGCGACGTCATCATGGCCAAGGCCAAGCATTTAGTGTGTGCTATGTCTGGAGGTGTAGATAGCAGTGTAGCTGCTTGGATCCTGAAAAGCAAAGGTAACTTAAACTTAAAGGTCAAGTCCACCCCAGGAAAATGCTGACTTGAATAAATAGAGAAAAATCAAACTAGCACTAGCAGTACCGTAGCATAGTGCTGAAAATTTCATCAAAATCGGATGTAAAATAAGAAAGTTATGACATTTTGAAGTTTCGCTTATTTTTCACAAAACAGTGATATTCACAATTAGGTGAGTCAGTCGATGATGTCCATCACTCACTATTTCTTTTGTTTTTTATTGTTTGAATTATACAATATTTCATTTTTTATAGATTTGACAATAAGGACCAACTTGACAACCATATAGTATTAAACAATGCTAATTCAACATGTTCAGGGAGGAATTAATCGTTGTATCACTTGACAATGAGAAGAAAATTAGATTTAGAATATTTCATATAATAAAATACAAAAGAAATAGTGAGTGGATGACGTCATAGTCTCCTCATTTGCATACCAGCCAGGATGTGCATATAACTGTTTTGTGAAATTAAGCGAAAGTTAAAAATGTCATAACTTTCTTATTTTACATCCGATTTCGATGAAATTTTTAGTGTTATGCTTGTTGTATTTTTCTCTTTTTATTCAAATCAACTTTTTGTTGGGGTGGACTTGTCCTTTAAGTTAAAGGACAATATCGACAAGTCAACCATGTCCTCCCCAACAAAAATAAAGCTGATTTGAGTCAAATCAGCTTGAATTTGACATGTTTGAATAGAAAAAGAAGATTCAAACAGGCATAAAACTGAAATTTTTATCAAAATCGGATGTAAACAAGAAAGTTATGTCTGATATTTTAAAGTTTCGCTTAATTTCACAAAACAATAATATATGCACATTAAATGAGGGGACCGATGACATCACCCACTCACTATTTTTATTTTATTAGCCAGGGATTCCATCCCATTCATCTGCGTGTACCGTCAAAAAACCTGAAACTTTAGCCCCCGAGATTTCTACTTTCCTTCTAAAAAGATCTAGCCCTAAATCATGTAAATGGGATAAAACTTCATTTCCGACATTTCTACGCTATCGATTTCAATTTTTAAACAAGAATTCATCAAAAAAATGAGAAAAATGTTATAAAATATGGGAACATTTTATGGCATGTGGGATTCAAAATGGATGCAGACAAAGTAGAGAAGGTGCAAAGGAGAGCTACTCGCATGATTCCTGGTCTCCAGAGCTTACCGTATGAGCAACGTCTAGAGAGACTAAACCTTCACTCACTGTTTTACAGAAGACAAAGAGGAGATATGATTACTGTGTACAAACTGTTAAATAGAAAGTTTGGGATCTCGAGTGACACATTTTTCACACCAGCAATCCATTTAGCAACTAGAGGTCACAAGTTCAAGCTCTTCACAGGACGATCTCGGTTGGAACTTAGGAGCAAATTTTTTAGTCAAAGAGTAATTTCTGACTGGAACAAACTGCCTACAGAAGTAGGGGAAGTGAAATCAGTGGAAATGTTTAAACATCTGTTGGATAAATTTTGGTGGGGGGGAAGATTTAAAACCTCCATTTCTCAATGCACGTAAAGTCTCACAAGTTTAAACTGTCTAGATAATCGTCAATTACCAGAAGTTAAGATCGGAAAACCTACAGGAGAAGTCCTTCATTTCCGTACCTGATGTGATGAAAAGATGGGGGAGACTTGCCCGATGTTTACGCCGCCATCTTGTTTCTCATTGTTCTTTGCCAAAATTACGAATGCGTGTGTCGGTAATGTTGGTGAAGAACAATGAGAAACAAGATGAGAAATAATCAAATTTCTAATTTGTGCCATTTTGGCGCAAGCCTCTTTTTGAACCCCCGATAAAATTAAAAATGTCCCGCGTTCGCTCAAGCATGAACAAAATTTATTTTTTTAATGGCATTTCAAAGATAAGATTTCAGAGCATCTATTAACATCAAAATATAGATATCATAATTTGAAACAATGTTTTTATAGACTTTTCCAACTATCCTGTTTTTTTATACGCACTGTATACTGTAGAGTATGTTACCTAAGTGTGACCTCATCAATTTTCACTTTTTGCATATCAGCGTTTTTATACGCCCGTCCTAGATGGGACGTATAATGGTATCACGCTCGGTGTCCGTCTTTTAACTTTTCCTTGTAAACATGATAAATTCAGTTGACTTAACCTAGGCTCATATAATTTGGTGTGTATGACACTAGCATGGATCCCAGGAAGCCTATTGATTTTTAGGTCCAAAGGTCAAGGTCACGGTGACATGTTTTCATCTTACCCTTCTGCAGTCCTTGTAAACGTGATCATTTCAGTTTAATCTAACCTAGGCTCATATAATTTGCTGTGTATGATACTAGCATGGATGCTAGGAAGTCTATAGATTTTGAGGTCAAAAGGTCAAGATCACAGTGACATATTTTCATCTTGCCCGTAGGCTCATATAATTTGGTGTGTATGATACTTGCATGGATCCCAGGAAGCCTATTGATTTTTAAGGTCAAAAGGCCAAAGGTCAAGGTCACACTGGACATGTTTTCATCTTACCCTTCTAACGTCCTTGTCGTGATAACTTCAGTTTAACTTGACCTAGGCTCATATAATTTGGTGAGTATGATACTTGCATGGATCCCAGGAAGCCTATTGATTTTTAAGGGCAAAGGTCAAGGTCACACTGAACATGTTCTCATCTTACACTTCTGTAGTCCTTGTAAATGCGATAACTTCAGTTTAACTTAACCTAGGCTCATATAAGTATGATACTAGCATGAATCCCAGGAAGCCTATCGATTTCGAGGTCAAAAAGTAAAAGGTCAAGGTCACACTAACATGTTTTCATCTTACCCTTCTGAACTCCTTGTTAACGCGATAACTTTAGTTGAACTTTACTTAGGCTCATATCATTTGGTGTTTATGATACTAGCATAGATCCCAGCAATTCTATTGATTTTGAGGTCAGAAGGTCAAAGGTGAAGTAGCCACCTTCCACATTTCTTGCTTGACCAAAAACTAAATTTTCCATGTTACAGGCGGGTGTATTATGTGCTCGCCTTAGCGACACTCTTGTTGATACCATATTTTGGTAGAGAATGATGAAAAACTCCCACAACCAAAATTTGGCGGGACTCGGTCCATGGGGCCCGAATATATCATATGACCTCGATCATGAATACATAGCCCCATTGATGTCAGTGTACATGGTGTATTATTGGCCTGGTTCTAAATGTTAATTATGTATTCATGAAGTCATATCTGAGGCCCCCATGGACTGATTCCCACCAAATTTTGGTAGTGGGGGGTTATCACCCGGGGGGGGGGGGGGGGGGGCAACTTCCATTCACAAGTGGATACCATGCGCGACCATGAGATCTCAAAGAGCACCCTAAACACATATTTTCCATATTCTGAAAATGCACCCCTTAATATAAATAACAAGTATTGGCGTGTGAAACCCTACCCTTAACAAGTATTGGAAACAAAACGATACTATTGGCAAGTATTCCTTCAATTGAACCCCTAAACAAGTACAGCGATATTTCAAACACGGACGTCGGTTTTACCTTCATTGGGTTTAGTACAGCCCAACTCGCACATATCGTACTCTAAACACGTAGTGTTGACTCCTGGGGCAAAAAGTACATCCTTTATAAAACATTTTAGTCTTGATTTTTTATACCCTCGCAAATTTGACCCTAAACACGTAGCTTTCCTAGTGAAATAGATACCTTTTTTTCATTATTTTAGTGTTTTTGACACCCTTATTACGTTACGTATGTAACGTGCCCTATCTTGATAAAGACATCCTTTTTTCGTGTTTTTTTTGTCGCGCATGTCAATGTAAGTGGCCCCCCGGGGGTTCTCATCATGCTCTAATGAAATATGGTATCAAAAACGCTGAAATGCTGAAAAGGTTTTTGTCTCACCTGCATAGCAGAGTGAGACTATAGGCGCCGCTTTTCCGACGGCGACGGCGGCGGCGACGGCGGCGTCAACACCAAATCTTAACCTGAGGTTAAGTTTTTGAAATGACAGCATAACTTAGAAAGTATATGGACCTAGTTCATGAAACTTGGCCATAAGGTTAATCAAGTATTACTGAACATCCTGCCTGAGTTTCATGTCACATGACCAAGGTCAAAGGTCATTTAGGGTCAATGAACTTAGACCATGTTGGGGGAATCAACATCAAAATCTTAACCTAAGGTTAAGTTTTTGAAATGTCATCATAACTTAGAAAATATATGGACCTAGTTCATGAAACTTATACATGAGGTTAATCAAGTATCACTGAACATCCTGCATGAGTTTCACATCACATGACCAAGGTCAAAGGTCATTTAGGGTCAATGAACTTTGGCCGAATTGGGGGTATCTGTTGAATTACCATCATAACTTTGAAAGTTTATGGATCTGATTCATGAAACTTGGACATAATAGTAATCAAGTATTACTGAACATCCTGTGCAAGTTTCAGGTCACATGATCAAGGTCAAAGGTCATTTAGGGTCAATGAACTTTGGCCAAATTGGGGTATTTGTTGAATTACAGCCATAAATTTGAAAGTGTGTTGGTCTAGTTCATAAAACTTGGACATAATAGTAATCAAGTATCACTGAACATCCTGTGCGAGTTTCAGGTCACATGATCAAGGTCAAAGGTCATGTAAGGTCAAAGAACTTTGGCCACGTTGGGGGTATTTGTTGAATTGCCATCATATCTCTATAAGTGTATCGGTCTAGTTCATAAAACGTGGAAATAAGAGTAACCAAGTATCACTGAACATCTTGTGCGAGTTATAGTAGTTTTCAAAATCAGCACTGCTGCTATATTGAATCGCGTGATGCAGGTGAGACGGCCAGAGGCATTCCACTTGTTTGTGATGTCATCACTTCGGTACTCTATTTGGCAGGTCTGGTGAGGAGTAGTACCATTTTTAAAGATTCTATAAAGTTACTGTGCAGCTTCCCTCATTGCCTCAAAAGGTAGTGATTACACAATTCCTTCTTATATACATTTAGAACAAATTATTCTAACATTTTGAATCCATTGATTGTCTGCAACATCATTTAACACTGATATCCCATATCATAATTTGCCCTTAAGTTGAATCAAGGTATATCCATTGATTCTTCTGCATTTTTTGTTTCAGGGTTCAGAGTGACAGGTTTATTCATGCGTAACTGGGATGTGTTGGATGAGACCGGGATGTGTACAGCAGACAGAGATTGTGAGGACGCCCAAAATGCTTGTGACATTCTTCAGATTCCCTTCCATCAGGTCAATTTTGTTCAGGAATACTGGCATGATGTGTTTAGGTAAGGAAGGACACACGTAATCTTGATGATGCTTTATATTTATGATAAGGCTTGTTATAATCACTCGGGTCGCGTTCGCGTTCGAAATCACTCGGGTCGCGTTCGAAATCACTCGGGTTTTGGATTTTTGGCGATTTTTTTTATTTCGATGCAATTTTTTTTTCTAACGGTGTCTTCAATGGGACAAACACGCTGGGAAAATAAAATGAAATTCAAATTCTAGTTTCGTTTTAAGCCGGCAAGTGCCTTAAATAAAAGGCACTCGCCTACTGCTTAACATAACAAACAAGCAAATCAGCCATGTGGCTCAACTATCCTAGAAGTAGAATACATCCAGACTTCTACTGTTTTTATACGAGGACTCCGAGTCGGAACTTGCCATATCTGCCACATCGATATTACATCGTCATTCCCATGTACGGACATGTATGCCTGCATGCAATGGCCCCAAGGCGGGACCCGGCCACGGTCGGACACGGCGTGCATCGGTAGCATGGAGCAAGGTAACGTGAGTCCAGCCGAGTTAGATCCCACGTTACAGTGCCAGTCAGTCTGCAGCTCGTCCGAAAGTATTTTATTCAGCGGTATGCATAGCCAGCCATCCGTGGTTTAATGCATATATACGTAATTAGACCAAAAGCTTCGGTCTCCAGTCTGTAATGTTCGTTGTTCCGCTGAACTCCATTAGCTCCACTCACCAATACAGAGACCGAAGTTCTAGCTCGATCTGTACAGGGACTCAATGGCCATATGTTTATGCATTAAGTTCCAATAAAACGGGGAAGTGAAGTTGCGCGACAGCCGAAGCAATTAGTTACTGTTTTTCCCCTTTTAAGTTTATTTTCTCTTTTTTTGGTGCATTTTAGGACAAAACAGAATAATAATATTTATTTGATACAGTTCTTTCCATATATTTTTATGAAATAAAGACAAAAATCGATGAGCGCCGTATGGGGGATTTTGCATTGTTAACCCCGTCATGATGGTTGCACCATAGCGAGCCGTCTGTGTACGAGGAGAAATAAAAATGTTAAAAAACTCGAAACAGACGGCTGCCAGCTGTCTAATACGTAATGAGCTTTGAGGACGATCTTTCCGATAGGCGTTTTAAAATTCTGCTCTTAACTATTGTCCATTTCTCATAAAATTTGTCTTATTTTATAGATAAAATGGCCATATCATGTTTTAAGTAACTGGAGAGTAACTGGAGACCTAAAAATTCCCTACCTAAATTCTCGAAACATTGCATTAGGTGATGTGCTTAATTGATCTTCTTTGTGCTCGCGTGCCAAACGTATACGTTGAGCTGAACGGGGATCAGTCTCTCTCTCTGTCTCTCCTACCTTTCCGAAATTAAAACGGTCCTTCGATCGGACATAGTTATTTAGACGCAGGACAAATAACGCTCTGACAACCAAACTAACTTTTCGTCAGCATCAGTAAAAATGTGAATGGGCTTTTAAAAACTAACACTAAAACTGATCTAAAATTGATCTTAGATCGATTTTGAAATTGATTTTGGAAATCGATTTAAAATTAATTTTAAATTTTAAAATCGTAATTGTACCTGTTCTAATTAACCGATTTTAAAATCGGCTCCCGATTTTACCACAATCGGCGCGATCACCTGCCAATCTTCGATCATGCCCCTTGAAGGAAAAATCGGATATAAAATATCGGCGTAGATCTAGTTACAGTGCGTGATCGTTCAGAACATATATACATAAGATTTTTTTGAGGTGCTAGCTATTTAGAGGTCGCATTAATCAGGGAGAAAGACGCAGTATTATCTCTGACGATGTTTACGAGGATAGATATCTTCTCTTCAACCTCGTGGTGATAGCGGACGCCGCCGTGAAATTTTAAAGGTCGTATTATCGACGGACATCACTGCACTACTCTCTTACCTCCTTTATGATGATAGACACTTCTCTTCAACCTCGTGGTGATAGCGGACCCCGCTTCTTTTATATTTGTTCTTGGTTATCAAAAGTTAATTTCTGAAGATAGTAATAAATTGATTTGAAAACGTTACCTCCCCACAGCATTTTAATAACATGTTCCGAATCATCGCGCGTGCTTGCGACTTCTATTACATTTTAATTGCACTTGCGCCTTTAAGATGATGCATTTTATTTAAGGCATTTGCTGGCTGAAAACGAAACTAGAATTTCAATTTCATTTTATTTGCCCAGCGTGTTTGTCCCATTGAAGACACCGTTAGAAAAAAAATCGCATCGAAATAAAAAAAAATCGCCAAAAATCCAAAACCCGAGTGATTTCGAACGCGACCCGAGTGATTTCGAACGCGAACGCGACCCGAGTGATTATAATAAGCCTTTATGATAATGCTGATATTAGTGTTATAGTGTATGATAATTATGTACCCTTGCTTCAGCAATGCAGCTGTGACATATACTCTCTAAGTTTTAAAGAAATAAATGCAGTAAATTTTTGATTTTTTAGGCATTCTGAGTGACAGGATAAGCAAAGAGAAACCGATGATATTGAGAACACAGTATTTTTTGTCTCGCCTGCATAGCAGAGCGAGACTGAAGGTGCCGCTTTTCAGACGGCGGTGGCGTCGTCAACATTGAAATCTTAACCAAGGTTAAGCTTTGGAAATGTCATCACAACTTAGAAAGTATACGGACCTAGTTCATGAAACTTGGACATAAGGGTAATCAAGTATTACTGAACATCCTGCCTGAGTTTCATGTCAATTAGGGTCAATGAACTTTGATCATGTTTGGGGAATCAATATCAAAATCTTAATCAAGGCTATTAAAGATTTTGATAGGTCGTCATAACTTAGAAAGTATATGGATCTAGTTCATGAAACTTAGTCATAAGGGTAATGGTGTATCACTGAAGATCCTGTTTGAGTTTCAGGTCACATGAACAAGGTCAAAGGTCACTTAAAGTCAGCAAACTTTGGCCATCCATGTTGGGGGTATTTGATGAATTGTCATCATCACTTTGAAATTTTATGGATCTAGTTCATGAAACTTGGATATAAGAGCAATCAGGTATCCCTGAACATCCTGTGTGAGTTTCAGGTTACATGACTAAGGCCAAAGGTCATTTAGGGTCAATGAGTTTTGGTAATGTTGGGGGTATTTGTGGATTTGTCATAACTTTATAGGTTAATGAATCTAGTTCATGAAACTTGTACATAAGAGCCACCATGTATTGAATATCCTGTGCGCATTTCAGGTCATTTGACCAAGATCAAAAAGTCATTTAAGGTCAATGAACTTTGGCCATGTTGGGGGTATTTTTGAATTGGCATCATTAAATTTAGAGGCCCGAATTCACAAAGGAGGTTTAAACCCGAGGGGGTTTAAACCCCCTCCTGGGTTTTTTAGTCCACGGTTTAAACCCCGAGGGGGTTTAAACCCCCTCTCTGTTTCACCAACGACGGTTTCTTTAGTCCATGGTTTAAACCATGGTTTTATTTTAAACCACGGTTCTGAGCATGCTCAGTAGAGCGTATGTTGTCTGCTACGGGCCTTGTTGACCACAGCAAACAGGGTTCGAAAATCCAAAGTTTGGGGTTTAAACTACCGAAATTTGCAATCTCAATCGATTACATGAAATGAAATTACATTAAAAACTTATTCATTGTTGGATGAGTCGAATTGTATTGTACATCCGCTATTTTTAGATACATCACAAAATGCAATAAAAATGAAAATTTGTCTCAACCATTGCGGTCGTCAACGATAATCTCATGTCGGTCCCATCCATAAACATCGATGTCATGTTTTTAATCATTGAATAAATTTAATTCGGCTGAAAATAAAATGACAACAACCAGATGTAATATGAAGATTACATTAAAAACTTATTCATTGTTGGATGAGTCGAATTGTATTGTACATCTGCTATTTTTAGATACATCACAAAATGCAATAAAAATGAAAATTTGTCTCAACCATTGCGGTCGTCAACGATAATCTCATGTCGGTCCCATCCATAAACATCGATGTCATGTTTTTAATCATTGAATAAATTTAATTCGGCTGAAAATAAAATGACAACAACCAGATGTAATATGAAGATTACCCGATGAAACTTGAAGTATGAATATAATTACTTCATCAGTTTCAAGAATAAGTAGTATCTTATCAGATCGCTTTCTCATAATACTTAATTTTTGGTGGTAAGCGGCATTTAATATGAAAATCAGCTGTTGATTGTGCATGTCTACGATCTCAATCGCTTAGCTTAGCTGAGCTGAGAGTTAACAACGCGCATGCCCGTACAGTCGTCCGGCAAGTCGGCAACCAATATTCTAAAGGTATGGATCTTCTAATGCTTTTTCAGTACAAAAACAACAACCATAAGTCCATAACAAAGATTGTCGATCAGCTGTTCTTACGTCATAATCAAAATTGTGAAACAACCTTTGAATCCAGTTCCACTGCCAAAAATAAAAAAAAATTCAATTCAAATGTAAATTCTAGAAAGAACACGTCCCCAAAATTTTCTGGAGTAAACTTTATCCTCCAATTTGTTTATTTTACTTTCTTAACATTGAGACTGCCCTGATTTATTCCCTAAATCTTTAATTTATTTTTTTTATGGTAATCAAAAGCGCATCCCATAAGTCTAGCACGCATAAAAATAAATATTTGTGGATCACTGATACATTGGCGGATATCCCTACTCAAAATAGTTTAGGTCTTTTATGATGGTAAAAAATACAAAATCATTCAAAATCGAAATAAAACATGTATTTGGGACTAGATGACCCGACTTTTGGAATGATAACCTTTTTTGGAGGTGGGGTAGTTGTAGCTAGAATTAGAAGTTTATTTCATTCCCAAAATATTTTAGAGGTTTAGCATATATATTTCCTGAATATTTTTTTATCAAAATAAATTATTTGAATTTCTATTTCTCATTTCAATTTGAAACTTTTCTCAATAGTTAAACAATATTGAAGTGAAAATAAAGTTCTAATAATAATCTTTCTCTTGTTCCCGCTCATTTTCTTTCTATCTCTCTCACACACACTAGCGTACCTACGGGGGGGGGGGGCAGACTGGCCCCCCCCCTGACGAGTGCTTGTCCATTTTTTTCTGGTACGAAATCCTTTTAATTGTGATTGTAGACCCTTTTTTATCAATTTTTTTTGCGGACGATTTTGCCCCCCCCCCCCTTGTGGAAAATCCTAGGTACGCTTCTGCACACACATTCACCATCCTACTACCTTTTTCTCTCTGTCGCCCCCTCCCCCTTGCTCTTTCGGAAATACATAACTGTATTTAAATGGAAATATAAGCATTACAAATTGGCATTCTAAAAGAAAAGTTCTTGAGCTCTTGGTCACAACCATTCTTAACCAACTCTTCCCCACACATTTCTCTATAAAATATATAGGCCTACATAAAAATCTTGTGTTATGAATTTCATTATCTTTTTACAGCGACAAACCAACACCAACATCAACTTCCCAGGAAGTCTCCAAGGTCCATCAACAGAATACCTGTAATAAGAAGCATCTTACATCAAAGCAGTTTAAATATTTTAAAGTTATCTATTTTTTTATTTCAAAATTTCAAGGCGGTGTACATAGAGAAATCATGAAAATTGCAATATTCAATCATATAATTATTTTCTGTTTTAATGATTGTACAACAGAATACCTCGACAAAAAATTATAATGGAAATATTTTCAAATGTCAAATTCATTAGAGTGTACATTCTATAGGCATATAATATTCTCAGTACATGTAATGTATTAATCCAATAAACAATAATGTTTCTCCCCCCCCAAAAAAAAAAAAAAAATATATATATATATATATATACATTACAGGTCATGTATAGATCAAGTTCCAATAACACCTAGCAAAGCCAGTGCATCTACTTTGACTTCACTCCCTCCACGCTTATTTTTTGTAACTGTGTTGACATTAATAAAAAATAGATTTTATTTTTTAAATTGATTTTTTTTAAATTAATTTAATTATCCAATGAATTCATTTTCATACATACCAAATTCTGTTAATATGCTAGTTTAGATCAGTTCTGCATCTACTTTTTTGAAAATGTATATAAATATCAGGTATTCCACATAATTAAACAATCATCTTTCTTATTTCCCTCAACCATGGAAAAACGGCAACTTCAAATCCAGCACTGCCTCAAGTTACACCACCCAAACAACTAAGTGCATCTACTCTTGAAGTTATGCACATCTTTTGATTAAAAGTAAACAAAAATAATTGGGTTGTACAGTACCCGAACAACGTACCATCAATTTTTAATTTCAGCCAAGTCGACACTAGTGAATTATATTTGTGACATAAATTGAGGAAACAGAATTGAAATTAATAGAGAAATGACATAGAATAGAAGAAGCATTTTTTGTGATTTATGAATAAATTTTGCATAAATTAACATATATAATTTTCTAGTCAAAATTTCAAAATTTTGTGTACAAGTTTGGTGAAGCTCATGAAGCTCTACCACGGGTTAATGGCAAAATTTATAACTCTAACCTGACATATCAGTTGTAAAAGCAGAGCCTCACTACTGCTGTGGTTGTTTTGGAATTTTTAAGGTATGCAATTCATAGGTACTTGACTGTTTGCTGAAATGATACTCTTATTTATGTGCTCCTCTGATTTCTAGATATTGTCACCTTTATCTGGAGTCCTAAAATTATAGAAACAATCTCAGTCATTTAGATTTAACAGTGCCAATAAACATTAAATAATCGTTTATGAAAAATTAAATTACTCACCCACTGCATAAAAATGGAGAGTTGTCAACACCTGCAAATAAACAGGAAGTTGATCAATCCTCTGTGTGTCCCTCTTCATTTCGGCTTCCAGCATATTGATGACGGTTTCTTTTAAATGTCGATACTGATCTCGAGATGGCCCATCCTTGTACGATTTCGATGGATTTTTAGCATCACGTAGCCCACAACATCTTGGCAAAGGTAGCTGTATGCAGAAGAGTTGAATATTATTTTTAATTCTTTTATTTTGTGATCTTAATTATCATTCCAAACTGTACCTGTGCATGTATATTTGATCGTAGTAGTAGTTGTTCGTTGTGGGTCGTTTCCACACCCAAATGATCTGCCAAAATAATTAATGTACTTCCTGAGATTAACAAAAACTAGCTATTTCATTTCTTCAGTCTCAATATTTCATTTTCGTTATCTCATCAAATCATTTCAATAAAAACAATGTAAATCAAATTAATAATCATACCTCTTAGTAATTTAAGGTTGTGAAGAAGATGGAGATAATCCATAGAGACCTACACTGTATGGTACCTCTGATGTCGATGTAATTCTGTGAAACAATGGTCAAATAAAAAAAAAACGCTAATTTTTCATTAAAAAAAAATATTTATTGGTTTATCACTTTATGCAGATCTCATAGTGAACACGGTGAATGATAAGTAAAAAAAAAACATTGTAATAATTTGTTCGAAACTGAATATGCCTTTCAAAATTAGGCCTCTAATGTTAATCTTTTTTTTTTTTGGGTGGGGGGGGGGTGGCTCTATTTTCTCTATTTCCAAGTGAAAAGACTTTAGACCAAACTTTGAGTAATCAACTCTTTACTATTCCTACAGCCTAAAAAATTGGCCTGTGCCGAAAGTAAAAAGGTAGGTCTCGATCTACAAATGTATATTTTGAAATGCAATTTAGGCTTTTTACTTTTATTTTAAGTTTAGTCAGGCAAAGTCAAATTGAGAAAAAAAAAACATTTCTTTCTCCTCTTAAAATGCACAAAATAGTACAAAATTATATAGATTTAGATATTTTATTTTCATCTTGACATTTACAAATTAAGATATAGATGTCATTATAATATAAATATCCTTGTGAAGCTCATAAAACAATTAAGCCCGGCCCGCGGCTGAGCACCTTCAATTCGTTCAACAACCACAGCGTCAAAATATCCCAACACTTAAATGCACGGATGGGACTGTGGCAATACACACGCGACGATAAAGTGCATCGTCTGGACTTGTCAATACCAAAACATCGTTCGCAATCATGAAAAACAACACTAGCAATTTTATATAACTGCATAAAACGTATCAACATATTCCAGAGAAGGAAAGCGGGAATTTATTTTACGAATTCAAAGAAGAATACTTACGAATTTCTGATCAAGAAGATCGCTTGACACGTCCAAGACCGCAAGAAAAATTCTCTTCGCTTCACAGATTTTTCACAAACTTCTCAAGTGAGCATGCTCGTAAAATTAAACCATGGTTTAACCATATCTCAGAGCTGACTAAAAAATATGACGTTTCATGACGCTTTATGACGCATTTAAACCCCCTCGGGGTTTAAACCTCCTTTGTGAAACGCAAATGAAAAACCCAGCTCGGGGTTTAAACCAGGAGGGGGTTTAAACCACCAAAAACCAGGAGCTAGGTTTTTTGTGAATTCGGGCCAGAAAGTTCTTAAAAATTTTATGGATCTTGTTCATGAAACATAGACATAAGGGTAATCAAGTATGAATGATTGAATATCACACATCTTAGGTCACATGATCATGGTCATAGGTCATTTTGGTCAATGGACATAGTATCTTATTATCATATGAATGTTTTATTTTGTGAATAATTATTCAAGAGCTGCTTTCAAAGTCAGCACTGCTGCTATTTCGAATCGCATAATGCAGGCAAGACTGCTGAAAGGCGTTCCACTTGTTACTGTTTAATTCATGATTGTGATATTTGTTTAAGATTCAAAATTATCTTTTGGCGGAAATAATCAAGGTGTTCATCTTGTTCTCTCCCAATCCAGTGATTTCTTAAAGCAATACCAACAGGGCTTCACACCAAATCCTGATATTTTGTGCAATAAATACATCAAGTTTGACAAATTTCTAGACCATGCAATGACGAAGTATGATGCCGATGGATTAGCAACGGGCCATTATGCTCAAACGAGTATAGGAGAACAGTTTCTGTATGACAAGAATTCTGCTGCTAGAGGTATCTTTTGACTGTATTTATTGTGTGTCAAAACAACTATCTGGGAAAAAATGGGTTTATATTTTTCATGATTCATTCGTTGAAGTTTCAGTATCACAGTATATGTTGTCATGTGCAGCCTTAGCCTGTATCTAGTTTACATATCAGTGCCATTTACCATGAAAGATAAATCAATTTGACAATTTTTTTTATCACTAGTAAATGATTAAAACAGTTTGATCATGAGATCATTGCATCCATCCCCTATTTCATTTTTTCTCTCCACCTGATGAAATGAAAAAGTGCAGAGAAAAATAGCCATACCAAAAAAATATAAAATACATAATATATCTGGTGGGTGTTTCATAAAGCTGTTCGTAAGTTAAGAGCGACTTTAAGAACGACTGGTGATCCTTTCTTTCGCGCTAAAATAATCACCAACATATAATGGTGAACATCATTTACCACAAAAAATGATCACCAGTCGTTCTTAAAGTCGCTCTTAACTTACGAACAGCTTTATGAAACGGGCCCCTGAGGTAACATCTGTTTTTCCCTTGCAGGAGTGAAACTTTTGAAAGCGCTTGATAGCTGGAAAGACCAGACTTTCTTCCTTTCACAAATCACACAGAAAGCATTAGGAAAAACTCTCTTCCCTTTGGGTCATCTAACCAAGGACATAGTAAAGCGCATTGCTAATGAAGTTGGACTGAAGAGGGCAGCACAAAGGAAAGAGGTAATGAGCAATGTTTGGTTCTAGTTGATCTTGAGGGGAGATTTGGGATAGTTGGAACATTTTTTTACAAAAATGGCTGTAAAATCCAAATAGATTTTATTCGAGAACAATCAATATATCAGTGTAAAGCATATATCTAAGTGCTTCAAATGTACCCCATAAAACTTTTAACTCTATGATGGTTACTGAAAAAAAATCCACCTTGAACAAGACCATCGCAAGCGTTCCAACTTACCCCACATACGGGGTAAGTTGGAACATGGTATGGGGTAAGTTGGAACACTGCATGGTCAATTTAGAATAAATACTAAAACTACTTTCAACTGTAATATTACATGGTTTTAGCCTATTTGCTTTATTTTTTAAAGTTTAAAATATATATTAAAGGTGTGTATTCTGATTCGTTGAACTTTGTTTTCTATTATACAGCTACTCATGCAAGCCGACTGTGAAGTAGAATTCCGCATATTTGTGTGCGTTTAATTTACATACAATTAAGTGTATCGGCAATTTCATGTACTTCTGCATCAAATTTACATTTACATCAAATTTAAATTTACAAAAATTGTTAATATTTTTCTATTAATTACCGACCTGCAATTTCCCCTAGATTTGTTTTTGTCTCACCTGCATAGCAGAGTGAGACTATAGGCGCCGCTTTTTCGACGGCGGCAGCTTCAACACCAAATCTTAACCGAAGGTTAAGTTTTTGAAATGACAGCATAACTTAGAAAGTATATGGGCCTAGTTCATGAAACTTGGCCCATCGTGCCTGAGTTTCATGTCACATGACCAAGGTCAAAGGTCATTTAGGGTCAATGAACTTAGACCATGTTGGGGGAATCAACATCAAAATCTTAATCTAAGGTTAAGTTTTTGAAATGTCATCATAACTTAGAAAATATTATATGGACCTAGTTCATGAAACTTGGACATAAGGTCAATCAAGTATTACTGAATTTCCTGCATGAGTTTCACATCACATGACCAAGGTCAAAGGTCATTTAGGGTCAATGAACTTTGGCCAAATTGGGGGTATCTGTTGAATTACCATCATAACTTTGACAGTTTATGGATCTGATTCATGAAACATGGACATAAGAGTAATCAAGTATCACTAAACATCCTGTGCGCATTTCAGGTCACATGACCAAGGTCAAAAGTCAATGAAATTTGGCCATAATGGGGGTATTTGTTGAATTACCATCATATCTCTGTAAGTGTATTGGTCTAGTTCATAAAACTTTGACATAAGAGTCGTCAAGTATCACTGAACATCTCATGCGAGTTTCAGGTCACATGACCAAATTCAAAGGTCATTTAAGGTCTTTGAACTTTGGCCATTTTAGAGGTAATTATTAGATTGCTGTCATAACTTTCAAAGTTTATAGATATAGTGTATAAAATGTGGATATAGGGGTAATCAAGTATCACCGACAAGTTTTAGGTCACATGATCAAGGTCGAATATCAATGAACGTAGTATTGTATCATATATGAATGTTTTTTTTTTGGAATAATTCTATAGTAGTTTTCAAAGTCAGCACTGCTGCTATATTGAACACGTGATGCAGGTGAGACCGCCAAAGGCATTCCACTTGTTTGTATGTTTTTGCCTTTAACTCAATTTTTTTTAGCTAGCAGAAAGCTAATTTTTAGTGAGAAGATCAATTTTTAGCTCATCCGGCCCAAAGGGCCAGATGAGGTAATGGCGTGGTGTCTGGCGTCCGTCCACAATTTCAAAATGCTTCTTCTTCGCCATTTCAAGTCCGATTTCAATTCTGTTTGCTTTATATGATAGCACTAGGTGGGGGATTCAAAACTTCTACACAGAATTTTGAAACTCATTAAATATGCTAATTTATGCGCATTTTTCAAAATTCACAAAAAATGCTTCTTTATTTATTGACCGATTTTGAATTTTTTGCTTCCATCTGGTAGAGCTTTATGAGGTTCAACAAACTTCTACACAGAATTTTGAAATTTTGACTAGAACAATTTTAATGCTAATTTATGCAAAATTAATTTATGCATATATTTTTAAAAATTCACATAAAATGGTTCTTTATTTGTTGACTGATTTTGATTCTTTTTCTTCCATCTGGTAGAGCTTCATGAGGTTCACCAAACTTCTACACAGAATTTTTAAATTTGGAGTAGAAAATTATTTATGCTAATTTATGCAAAATTTATCAATCACAGAAAATGCCTCTTTATTTTGTTGACTGAATTTCAAACTGCTTCTTCTTTTTTTCAAGTCTGATTTCAATTCTGTTTGCTTTATATGATACATGTAGCATTAGGTGGGGGATTCAAAACTTCTACACAGAATTTTGAAACTCATAAAATATGCTAATTTATGCGTATTTTTAAAATTAAGATAAAATGCTTCTTCTTTAATTGTCGACCGATTTTGATTTTTGTCTCACCTGCATAGCAGAGTGAGACTATAGGCGCCGCTTTTCCGACGGCGGTGGCGGCGTCAACACCAAATCTTAACCGAAGGTTAAGTTTTTGAAATGACATCATAACTTTAAAAGTATATGGACCTAGTTCATGAAACTTGGCCATAAGGTTAATGAAGTATTACTGAACATCCTGCCTGAGTTTCATGTCACATGACCAAGGTCAAAGGTCATTTAGGGTCAATGAACTTAGACTATGTTGGGGGAATCAGCATCAAAATCTTAACCTAAGGTTAAGTTTTTGAAATGTCATCATAACTTGGAAAATATATGGACCTAGTTCATGATACTTAGACATAAGGTTAATCAAGTATCGCTGAACATCCTGCCTGAGTTTCATGTCACATTACCAAGGTCAAAGGTCATTTAGGGTCAATGAACTTAGACTATGTTGGGGGAATCAACATCAAAATCTTAACCTAAGGTTAAGTTTTTGAAATGTCATCATAACTTAGAAAATATATGGACCTAGTTCATGATACTTGAACATAAGGTTAATCAAGTATCACTGAACATCCTGTGCAAGTTTCAGGTCACATGATTAAGGTCAAAGGTCATTTAGGGTCAATGAACTTTGGCCAAATTGGGGGTATTTGTTGAATTACCATCATAACTTTGAAAGTATATTGGTCTAGTTCATAAAACTTGGACATAAGAGTAATCAAGTATCACTGAACATCCTGTGCGCATTTCAGGTCACATGACCAAGGTCAAAGGTCAATGAACTTTGGCCATAATGGGGATATCTGTTGAATTACCATCATAACTTTGAAAGTTTATGGATCTGACTCATGAAACTTGGACATAATAGTAATCAAGTATCGCTGAACATCCTGTGCGAGTTTTAGGTCACATGTTCAAGGTCAAAGGTCATGTATGGTCAATGAACTTTGGCCATGTTAGGGGTATTTGTTGAATTACCATCATATCTCTGTAAGTGTATTGGTCTAGTTCATAAAACGTGGACATAAGAGTAACCAAGTATCACTGAACATCTTGTGCGAGTTATAGTAGTTTTCAAAGTCAGCACTGCTGCTATATTGAATTGCGTGATGCAGGTGAGACTGCCAGACGCATTCCACTTGTTTTTCTTCCATCTAGTAGAACTTCATGAGGTTCACCAAACTTCTGCATAGAATTTTGACATTTTCAGTAGAAAATTATTTATACCAATTTATGCAAAATGTATTCGTAAATCACAGAAAATTCCACTTCTTTATTTTTTTTCCATCTGAGAGCTACATGAGGTTCACCAAGGTTCTACACAGAGTTTAGAAATTTTGACTAGAAAATTATTTATGCTTAATTTATATGAAATTTATTCATAGATCACAAAAAATGCTTCTATGTCATTTCTTCATCAATTTCAATTCTATATCCTCAATTTATGTCACCAATGTAATTCACTACAGTGTCAACTGGGCTGAAATTAAAATTGTGTTAAATTTCGTTGGGAGATGCTGGATGAGCTCCATATCATTGATGTGCTAGTTACATTTATAACGAATAACTACGAGAATATTGCAAAAAAAAAATTGTTTTTGTACGCCCATCCTAGACGGGACGCATTATGGTATCATGCTCGGTGTCCGTCTGTCCGTTAACTTTTCCTTGTAAACGCAATAACTTCAGTTTAACTTTACCTAGGCTCATATAATTTGGTGTGTATGATACTAGCGTGGATCCCAGGAAGCCTATCGATTTTTAGGTCAAAAGGTCAAAGTTCAAGATCACAGTGACAGGTTTTCATCTAATACCCTTCTGAAGTCCTTGTAAATGCGATAACTTTAGTTTAACTTAACCTAGCCTCCTGTAATTTGAAGTGTATGATACTAGCATGGATCTCAGGAAGCCCATTGATTTTTAGGTCAAAGTTCAAGGTCACACTGACATATTTTCATCTTCTGCAGTCCTTGTAAACGCGACAACTTCCGTTTAACTTAACCTAGGCAGAAAAAAGCTGCTGAAACTTAACCTAGGCTCATATAATTTGGTGTGTATGTTACTAGCATGGATTCCAGGAAGCCTATTGATTTTGAGGTCAAAAGGTCAAGATCACAATGACATGTTTTCATCTTACCCTTCTGAAGTCCTTGTAAACGCGGTAACTTTAGTTTAACTTAACCTAGGCTCCTATAATTTGGTGTGTATGATACTAGCATGGATCCCAGGAAGCCTATTGATTTTGAGGTCAAAGGTCAGAGGTGAAGCCGCCACCTTCTGCTTATCTTGCTTGACCAATAACTCAATTTTCTGCATTACAGGCGGGCGTATAATGTGCTGGCCTTAGCGACACTCTTGTTAAATTTGTACTTGTATATTTTTCAAATCTTTGTTTTTTATTGCTTTTTCCAATGAACTTTGTCGGGGACCCTTTTGCGATCATAAATAGCATAAAATAAATCCATTTTGACCAACAAAAGTAAAAATATCATACATTCATGATTTGGGTTGAAAAACACAATTTGCATTGACCTTGTACATGGAATCATGTTTTTGAGCAATTTTGGGTCCGACATGCATGTACATGGCGATTCCATGCTAGAAAAATCAACCATTTTCACAACATTTATCAACCTGCTGTCCAAACAAACAAAGAACTTAAATTTGCTTTGTGGTAATATTAAAGTACTACTGGGTAGACATGCAAAAAAACTGACAACCAACAAAAATATGAAGTCCATAGGTGAATTAGAGTTTAAAATGTTGCGTGTCATACGGGACATTTCTGCGTCCCGTACGACACACACCATTTTCACCTATACTTTACCCATAATCAATTTTTTGTGTTACTTATTAGTTTTTCACACGACTACCCACTATAGCTTTATCAATGACAACAAAAATATTTTATTGCTCAAGCATTCGGCTAGGAAACTAAAAATTGTTGTCAAAATGTCACGTACGACACGTATGGAATCGCCCTACAAAATGTTGCATAATTTCAAAATTGTGTACCCAGGCGTCGCAAATTTGGTCTCAAATGATGCACAAGACTTGAAAGTAAAAAGTCAGTGAGCATTGCGGTCAAAAAATTTTGTGCGATGGCGTAGTGACATAATTTGTCGAGGGGGTGGGGGCTGAAATTGACCATCCCCCCGTTTGATAAGAGTTAATATTGCATTAGGGACCTACAATAAGCACACTCAGACCTAACTGAGAAACAAAACAAGCATGGTTTACAATACATGTTCAAAAGAGTGTGAAGTACTGTATACATCTCAAATCCAATGTTTTTATTCATAATTATGTTTTGGGTAAGTTGAAACATGTTCCAAATAGCCCCTTCAATTTTGTTTCAAGTTACCCCAGAGGCCCATGTGACATTTATAAGCTTACAGCACAAAAAAGTGACTTCACCATGGCATATTAATAACCTTCTTTTGTAGCTTGGTACAAGTGTCTAGTATACCCCAAACTGGCAAACTTGATATATAAACTTCTCTGAGATAATAAAACATTTCTGAAAGAAAAAGAAAATTACTCAGAAGGTGAAAAACAAAAATTCCTTTTTAATTTCACCAGGCTTGTTGCACATGTGTTGTCTGTAATATGGTGGATGGCTGTTGATAATGGCAATAAATTGAGGGCAGTATTGCATAAATTTATTAATAGGCGTAAAAAGAAAATTACAATGTTTCAACTTACCCTGCCTTCCAAGTAACCCCGATCTCCCCTAATTTCAATTGGATTAGCAGCTTCAGTTTTAGCGAGAGAAACGTTTAAGAATATCCAAAGTAAAACTTTTGTTTCATTATTCAACTTTGCACACAACTCTTATAACTAATGAAACGCCACTCCCCCCCCCCCCCAATAAAAAAGAGGGGTAAATTCCTTTTTGTTGTAAACAAGACAGATGTTATTGAAATATAAAACCAGGGTCATATTGATTTTTTTTAGACCTGTCCTGAATTGCAGGATTTTCATAAAATTGCCAATTTTTTGAGGTTTTTAGTAGTATAGTGTATGTTTGATATTAAATGTATATATTTTGCAATCAGTAACATCATAGATTTGCTGAAAAGGGAAGAATAGAGAAAACATGAGAAAGTTATCATGTATTTGACTGTGTTAACAAGATATGTACCTGTAGATATAACTTGGCTATCATGTAATTCCATTACAGAGTATGGGGATATGCTTCATTGGAAGAAGGCATTTTCAAACTTTCATTAAGGAGGTATGTATATTATTTTTGTTACTTGTTTTTGTTGATATGCAATAATTATCAAGTCAATCGATTTGAAGATAACAGTGAAATGTTTATTAGATGTTTCAAACTTTAGGAGCCTGAAGTTTTAAAATTGCTAATAATTTGGTCATTTGTTTTTATCAAAGTGGTGTCATTTTATATTAAACATTTTTAATCTAAATCCCTGCATCCCAGTGGTCCTACACTACAGTTAACTTTTGTGTTATTAGATTATGCATCAGTAAGCTCACATAAAGACAAATTCAAAGAATAGCCATATTATGAATACAGATTATTTTTTCTATCTCTATTATGTGTGGAAATTTTATTTGAATAGGCAGTGTCTGATAGCGATTCATGCAATGTAGAATTTTCCATTCGTTTCATGTAGTTCAGAAATACCTGAAAAATGCTGGAAATTATCTTTTCACCAGCATAATTTTTAAATATTTTGCATTAACCATGCAAGCCCTTTCACAGTTTTCATATTAAACCTTTTACCTGCAATGTATGCTTGCTCATGCATGGTGTTGTGATATATATTCATCATCATGAACTATTAAAAATGGAGATTCGTGTACCGGGTATTTTACATAACATATGGGGCAGCTCATGGGGCAGCTCATGTACGACATCACAAATCACAAATTTAAAATTCTAATAACTTTCTTAATCTTTTATGGATTTTTCTCAAACATTCACCTACATTTCTAATTACATGTATTTTTTGAGGTATTTTTACTACAAACTGTTTACACTGATTGCTTCTTGATTAATTGGCTATCCATTTGTAATCTTGACAGTATCTTGAACCCAAACAAGGAACTTTTATTTCTGTAGAGAATGACACAGTAGTAGGTGAACACCAAGGTAAATCAACATTCCATCTCAAAACAACTTTGGAAAGTTTTTGTTTTAAGTTTTCAAAGTTAATTTTACTTAAGGTAGCCCATGGTTACAGACTTATTTGTAAAATATGGAGCTTTTTTTCTGGGGGGGTCCTATCATTCTGAATTTGTTTAGGAAAGTAGTAGAGCGATTTCACATTCTATGTTGCTTACACTATTCTCTGTCTATGTAATGTTTGCCCCTTATGTGCCAATATCTTCTGAATCTTGCTTTGTTAAAATTGTTTTCAATATTAATTTTCATCATATTTCTTAAAATACCCCCAGAAGAACAATGTCATGGAATAGAAATCTAGGTAATGATAATATAAGAAAATCCATGCAGTTCATACATCTTGGTGATATATCTGCTTACATCAACAGGTCATTTCTTATTCACTCTTGGTCAAGGAGCCAACATTGGTGGCATGAAGGAAAGATGGTTTGTGGTAGACAAAGATGCTGAAAATAACACTATCTTTGTGGTAAGTTTTTCCGAATTCAATAATTATAATCTGTGGCAAATTTTTTTTTGTCTTTGACAACTTGGTTTCCATTTTCTTTTACAGTAATGGTTAACTATACCTCTCTTTTAATGGGTTTCAGCTAGTGCAGCTAGGGCCATGAGTTTTGGTCCGAGGTAGCTTTGATACTTTGTTCATAGTTAAAGGTGGAAAATTGAAGTGTGATAATGAGAATATTCTTGCATTGGTCTTTTTATTAGGATTACCCACTTGGTGCTTATGTGATACTCACCCTCCTGTAGTATACCCAACCCTGCATTTAAATCTTCATGCTAATTTGTAATATCTTATTCAATGATAAAAGATGCTAATTTCTATATCATTAAGGCACCTAGTACCCGCCACCCTGCCTTGTTTCATGAAACATTTATGACTGGACCAGTCCATTGGATCCACCAGGCACCAAGAGAATTAATAGAGGACCAGATGATGGATTGTGATTTCAGATTCCAGCATGTCCATGGTCTCAGTAAGTACCACCTGTAAACCAGTTAACAGATATTAAACAGGTCTAATACCTGTACATGTGTGTTGAACAGAGGTACCAACGCATGTGTTCATGTCTAAATACACGATATCTCCATAAATTGACATTTAAAATACCCGAAGTCCTGAATGAATGAATTAAATTATTAATGTAGTAATCCTGAGCATCTGCTGACAATGTCAAATTTTTCATTGTGTCAATATTTTAAAAGAACATGTTTTCAAGAACATAAGTAACCATGGTCTAATTTTTCTATCTTTCAGCAAAATGTACTTTGACTTTAAGTTCCATGGGCTCTGTTATTGTTTCTCTCAGTAAACCAATGAGGGCGCTAACACCAGGTCAGGTATGTACATTTTCATAAACTCTCTTTTTCAATATGCACAAATCTGCAGATATGACTTAGCCATGTACATGCATATTGGAGTGCATGTCCGTTCAATAATTCATGTACTTTCTCCCCTACAGTATTAGACGGGTCAATATACGACCAAAAATAGCCTTACCCGGAACAAATTGCTACAAATGATTTTTCAACGGTATTTTGTACTATTTGACCTCAGGAATAACATACTAAAAATCTACCAATCTACCAACAAGTTATTATTGTTTCATGAGTTGGTAACAGCACCCATTTTGATGAAATTTTAGAATCCATCATGGACTCTTTGACAACATTGAGTACTAACCATCCTTGTTACTTATCTGATTGCATTATTTGACCCTTCATACCACAATTAGGACACCAACATTATTTCTTACAGATGAATATTGTAGAACTCTGACCACTATTGAACGTGAGTCGTTTTAGATTCCCTTTTTAAAAACCCTCTTGTGTTTTAGGCAAACTGGACAACTGCAGATCAATGTAACCAGTCCAAACGTATTGTTTTAACCATGAAACCATAGTGTGGACACCGAAATCATATCTCCTTGGTGGATTTTAAATGAACTATGTCCATTTTAAAAGTAACAGCAGTCATTTTAGACTCCGATTTTTGGAAGCTTTCTTAGATTTTCGACATACTGGACCACTGACTGTCCTTGTAACTAATTTTCTTCCTTTTGAAACCATGATATAGGCAACAAAATCATATGCCCTTGACGATTATAACATGAATTATGTCCATTTTTAAATACCATCGCGGCTAATTGATATTATTTTTTAAGCCACCGTGGACTTTTGGACATACTTGACCACTCACCGTCCTTATAGCTTATCCCAATTTATTATTTGACCCATTTAACCATGGTATAGGCACAAAAATCATATTCCAGGATATTGAACAAACTAGGTTGGGTTTTGTTTAAGTAGCAACAGCATTTTTTACTCAATTTTTGGAAGCCATCTTGGATTTTTTAACATACCTGACCACTGACTGTCCTTGTAACTTGTCACAATTTATTATTTGACCATTGAAACCATGGTCTAGACACCAAAATCATATCTCTCAGGTAGATGTGATATGAGCTATGCCCATTTTAAGGATAAACAGCCATTTTAAACTCAATTTTTGGAAGCCATCTTGTATTTTTGGACACACCAGACCACTGGCTGTCCTTTAACTTGTCCCGATGTACTACTTCATCATTAAAACAATCGAATGGAAACCAAATTAAAGCCACTTAAGTAATAGATGAATTGTGGAATTTTTAGACTACAGCAGCCATTTTGGGTGCCATCTTGGATTTTCCTGGTACCCTGGAGTGCTAATATTCACTTCAACTTGTATTAAATAAATTCGTTTACCCATTGGACCATGGAATATGAACCAAAATAGGATTCTAGGGTGGATAATGAGTGAGTTATATCCATTTTTAGTGAATGGTGGCCATCTTGGACGCCATCTTGAAAATAACCACTTTCCCGGATGCGGATTTTGGTAGATTTTTAGTATGTTATTCCTGAGGTAAAATACTGCCAGAAACAGTTGAAAAATCATTTGTTGCAATTTGTTCCGGGTTAAACCATATATTGACCCGTCTAGTATATGTATACATGCAGGGAAAAGGGATAATAACGGCAATGCATGTACATGTTATCTAAAAAGCTAGGCTGTTCTACCAAACTATTAATGTCTGTTTATTACACACACACACACACTATTTGGGCTAGTGTATAGAAGCTTCCTGATTTATATGTCAAATAATCATATTGTCTCAAGACATGTAAATACAATGGGCTTCTTTTGAGCTTTTTGTCTGTGTGGATGCAAACAAAGTTGTTTTTGCAACTGACTTTTTATGTTGGGCACAGTTGTTGATCCAGGATGGTAATTTCTTCATTCGATCATCGTAGTCAAGAAAACCTTTCATAAAATCATCTGGGAAAAACCAGCACCCAGGTTTACTAAAGATATTTTGACCCTCACATGACTTTCAATCTTGTTCTCATATTTATTTTAGTTTGCTGTGTTCTACCATGGTGATGAATGCCTAGGCAGTGCCGTCATTATGAAACGAGGACCATCACTGTACGAGATGAACTGGAAGAAATACCAGAGTGGAGAATGGAAAACAGAATGGCTCAATAGTTGACTATGCTACGAAATAGGGAACTTTAATTAGTGAAGTGGAAGAAATGTCAATGTAAAATGGGAACAGCATCTTGTAACCGTTGTGAATCAAGGAGCATTAATCTTATCACCGGTTAAAGTGGAATCATCTTTTACCAAGGTAGATAATAACAACTGGCATGATGATTCAGAGAGCAGTTATTTTACATTGTGACATGGAAAGAGGATCATCACTTTGTGAGAGACTATCAGTGGAAAATCAGAAATGGAATTAACTTAATACCAGTGATACTGGGCCAGAATGAATAGTGATTGTAAACAAATAAATACCAGAGTGCCTGTACAGTATTCTTCTATGTCCTCTGTGCATGGTGTGTCTATTCTAATTATAAGCATGTTTCCTTGACCAATACGAGATGAATCTAAATGCCTAAATCTAATTATTCAATGTAAGAATTGTGCTCCGGTTCAGCAAATTTATACTCTTACCATGATTAGTCACAGAGAGAAACACATGAATTTGGGCAAAGGTACTTCTGGTTCCTATGACAAATGAAATTTGTGCCAATGTATATTCAAGAAACAAGTCAGCTTTGCTGGAAATTGATAAGAATGTGGATGCAAATCAGTATGCCATTGCACATTGCCTTTAATGTTTTGAAAGTAATTTCAAAGGTTAAGATACACTTATTTCCTTCTCTCTCTATTGCGCATGAAGCCAGTAAAAAGCTTTGGTAAAGGTTCAATCAGTAATCCTCATCACATAACATTCACTTGTACCATCCCTCCAGCTCCTTTCTGATATCATTTTTTCTCCATTTCCATAAAGTCTCCCTTTTGTCCCTCCATTTCTCACTCCTCAAACCGAGGCATTATCAGCATATAGCATTTCTCTCATTAAATCTTTTGCACTCTCCCAACCACATTAGACAAAACTGCAAATGTATTTAGTCTTATAAAGACAATTACATTTTTTTCTAATGTGATTGTGGATTTGGTTTTTCACACACATAAAAAGAGTACATTTTAAAGGTTTTTAAATAGATAAACATAAATTTAGGCATAGTTATTTCTGTGGTTTTCAGAACTAGGTCAGTTTATTTTCTGCTGTTAATGGAAAGAAGGCGAGAGATGAACTTGCCAATTATCTCAATAGTCACTCACAATCATTGCTATCATTTTTGTCAGAACAAGGGTATTCAATACCAACTTCATTCCAAAGAACAAGTCCGTGGTGTTTCAGACTGCACGGCTGTCACAATCAATCAATGACATATTTTATCTGGAATACACGTATCCTTTTAATCCAACATTCAACACAAATTTGCTTTGATTTAATAATGTGATATTTGTAGATTTTTGTAATTTGAGGGGGAAAATGTATAGCAGCTTTAATAAGAAAAGATATACAATGGACTCTGTAAACCAAATATGTGTACAGACCTTATAAATTATTATTTTGATAACATTTTAATAAAAGTGAATAGGAGAGAGGCGATTTTGTTGGTATTAAATTATTTGCTGTATACTTGTTTGTTAATTGGTGGAAAATTATTTGTACCTATATGAATTACAGTTTAAGTTGACCAATATTAAGTCACATAATCAGCTAATTGAAGCAATTTTTAGACCACAGTATGCAAAGAATGCATTTATACACATGTAATTTAAAGAGATTCAAGGAAACAATATATTTGATGTATCCATTTCTACACTCACAAATTACAATAATTCAAACTTGAAGATTCATGTACCTGAGGGATTTCACTTTAAAATTGAACTCGCCTACTGAATTTAACCATCGCCTGAGATGTTGTTCTTAAGAGTTCCTTGGTCTTAATTTCTACCAGCAATTCCCTCCACAAAATTGAAGCTACAAATGTAAAACAAACAATAACTTACAAAAATCTGTCTTTTTTAAAAGACCATAGATCTTGCCCAATGATTAGGAGACACATTCTATTCAATTTTTACTTTTTGCAAGTGACTAGAAATGTTATCACTTCCAGTATAAACCAGTATGTTCTGGAAGACAGATGCCATTGAGAGTTGAAGAAGCTTTCATCAGGACACAATATTTAATAAATCTTCCCCATCATACACCTTACTCTTACAGTGCTATGAAACACCATGTATGGACATTTTACAACTGTAACACTACTGGTGTCATGATCATGATAAATTTGAAAAGGCTTCAACCTGAAAAGCCAGAACACTGTTCAGAAGGTTTTTACATCAGACAGGTTGGCAGTTAGTGGATTTTGTACATTTGTTCCTTGAATTTACAGGCTGCACAGAGCTTCAACTGAGCCGCCTCTCCACTCTTCAAAGTTTAAAGTTTCAATTAGATCTTTAATTTCCATCATGCTATGTCTTGTCCTTTTCAAAACAATCTTTGGTATTGGTCGACTCTCCTGGCATCATTTCAATCAATGTCCTTCCATCTTTAGGCTTCTTTCCTCTTCCTGGTATTTTTAGTTTTAAGAGGGATTCGTCTTCATTTTTTGACTTGGTATGTTCCAATTCAACTTGGATGTCTGCATCACTATCACTTTCATCTTCTTCACTTTCTTCCTCATCAGAATTTTCATCACGTGCGCACAAGGCAAGATTCTGTAGAAGTAAAAGGGAGAACATTTTTAAAGAGGAAAAAATACCATGTACCTCGCACAAAAGAAGGCAACTTCTCCTTTTCAATGAACCACAACATAATATCGAACCAGCATGCTGAAAAATAATTTGTTCATACACAACATGGCTAATTCTCTATGAGAATCTGATTCATCCCTCAACTTGCCTCAAGTCAAGAATATGTGGGCATGCAGAAGAAGTGAAATCGCTTTAGAAAATCAGCGAATAGCATTTTTTTCCCAATATTTTGAAATTGTGTTTATTCAACCATGATGCAATTACCACCACTTATTTTCATACAGTCAGAGATGGATTTTTGTGAAAAGGTACACCGATTTGAATTTTCTAGTGAAATGAATGGGTTTTCTACTTTTTTTACATTTAATTTTAAAAAAAGATGACGTTTTTTATTGAGCTCACTGACCCAATACAAAATGTGAAGATGTGACTTTTTGTAAGGAATCCGAGGATATATAATTGTATAATATCACTCCCTCAAAACATGAATTTTCATTAAAGGAGAATGAAACTCTTGGAGCAAGTTAGCTTTTGTGAAAGCAGAAAAATCAAAGAATAAGATCAACAAAACTTTGAGTAAAATAGGACTAGCAATAAAATAGTTATGAGCATTTGAATGTCGAGATCACTAATGCTATGGAGATCCTCCCATTGACAATGCGACCAAGATTTGTGATGTCACACACGTACAACTCTCCCATTTGGACACTGAAAATATACCCCAAAACATCTCTTTTTGCTCATTCTAATCATATGACAAACGATTCATCAATGATATAATGTTGTGAAACCTCTGTACTTGTCATCTCATAAAGAGAACACCTCACCTTGTGATAGACTCTATAAAAGTGAGAATATAAGTGAAATAAGTACTAAAGTAATGAGGGAGTTGTACGTGTGTGATATCACAGATCTTGGTCGCATTGCCGTTGGGAGGATCTACATGGCACTAGTGATCTCAATATTCGAATGCTCATAACTTTCTTATTATTCATTCAATCTTCCTCAAACTTTCAACAATATGTTTCTTTGATTTTTCTCTTTGATATGGATTCAGCTGGTTTCAAGGGTTTCATTCTCCTTTAAACTGTATCATAAAATAAGTAGTAGTACATTCCTTTTTTCCATATTAAAATAAAATGACAAAACGATACAGTAAAATAAAAAGATAAATACAAACAAAATTGAAGCTCTTGGATATCCCATATTCAGAAGTGAGAAGTGAAATTTATGCCTAGTTAGTAACAATATGCGCCACAATGCTCATTGACAATAGTATTTCATCCAGTGGTTTGTCCATCAGTATAATAACAGCTGTAGCCAAGAAAATCATTTTTATTCATAATGATTTTGTTAACACGGCAAATGTATTTTCAAAAAGGGAGAGGAACTTCTTTGTTGTGCTTGTCTACCTATGTTACTAAATCTACATGTCAATCTGTTATATGTATGATACATTGTTCAAACACAACTTAATTAATTGCAGTTCTGTTTATGATCAATAATATTAAGTTTAAAATATTCTTGTTTATCTCTATAATTTCAGATAAATTGGTCACTACATACATGTCTCCATTAACCCTAATTCTCCCGGGGGGGGGGGGGGGCCATAATGGCCCCCCCCTCGACAATTTTCGCGATATATCCGCTGCGCAAAATTTTTGGACCTCGCCGCTCACTGACTTTTTACTTTCAAGTCTCGCGCAAATTTTGAGACCAAATTTGTGACGCCCAGATACGCGGTTACGACATTATGCAACATTATGTAAGTGCATGTCAGACCCAAAATTGCTCATAAACGTGATTTCATGTACAAATCCAATGCAAATTGTGTATTTAGCCAAAATTCATAAATGTATCATTATTTCTACTTTTACTGATTGAATTTAATTAATTTTGCCTTGCTTATGATCAGAATTAAGTCTGGAACGATTTCCATTGAAAAAACAATAAAAAACAAAAAGTAAAAAAAACAAGGAAATACATAAGAAATTCATAAAACAATAAAATACATAAGAAATTGATTTCCAAACCGAAGTTTTTTTTAATTGCGATTGTTAAGAATGCTACAAAGAATATTTTAACCAAAAATTAGCATTCTAGGAGCTTTATTTAGTGAATTAGAGCAAAAAGTATGATTTATGCATAAATTAGCATAATTAATTCATATAAAATAAAATCTCATTATTTTGGAAAATTTTACCATACAGCCTTGTAGATTACATCGCACACAACCAGCATGCAAATTTTTGCGTCGCTCGAGCGATCAGCGGCCGAGATCTTAAGGGGGGGCCATAATGGCCCCCCCCCCCCCCCGGGAATGACAAGAATCAAAATACCCCGGGTGATTGAGGGTTAAAAGAACAAGATTTTTTTAAAGAATAATGCTAATGCTTGCAAAGTTGGGCCACAGGGTGATTAGAATAAAGCCAGAAATGGCTCTTTTAGCACTCGGCAGAGAGGATTTGAGTGCTATATTAATTTCTATTATAATTTCCAATTGTATATGTACCTACAAAGGTGATTTTTAATTCATCTCATATTGAATTTATACACTAAATTTGACTGGTGGTTTTAATTTTAAGTGACTATTTCAAAAAATATGCCTTACTTTATAATAAATTACGGTACACTGTCTTAACACAGAGTGCAATCATATTTTCAATGAGATAACAGAGTATTTACCATTTCGATAATGGGTCCTTCACAATTATCAACATTTTCAATGTCTAGATCCACTGTTTTACCATCTGCAATCCTCTCTTCAAGCTGCTTGTTGGCCACTTCCATTTGTGGTAGAAATGATTTCACTCTGTCCAGTACTGCAGCATCAATGTATTACACCAGAGAAAATATTCTTGATTATAACAAATTTCATAATTGAATTGATAGGTGAGGTGCCTACATGCAATGGCGTTGTATTTCAAAATCTTTATCTGTGTCATTCCGAAAAATTTATACAATTTACTACTTATTCTTATTCAGGCCTCATAACATTATTTCAATGAAAAGGTCCTTTTCTAAATTCTGATGTTCCTTAAGATATAAGATATTATAAACTAAAACTTAAATAATTTAGAAATAGAATGATTTTTCCATTTGAAAATGCAATGGAAAATCAAAGCTAAACTATTGATAAAAAGTAAGAAAGAAAATCACCAACTGAAACCCAACTTACATGTATTCAACCCAGCGTTATGTATTTTTGCAAGTTTTTATGATACAGGTGTGTAACATCAAGTGAACTATATCTCATTCAAGACAAGACAATTAATTTACTAATAATCAACATGATCAACAGAAATCTTGTTCATTCATATATATGAACAGATATGGTTGATTTATGGCAAATAAGGCAAATTTGTCATTTTCATACCTATCTGTGATCAATGAAGCATAACTTATAAATGCCTTGAGGATCCTGGCTATTTCATTCGGGTTTTTCATTGAGTACATATAATAGATTAAGGATACCATCTCATCTAACAAAAAATTGAATGATGGCACTCTGGAACATTAATCTTTAATATTATGCTTCCGTCATCACAGAAAGATATGAAAATAACACAAATTGCTCCATTAACCATACAATATATGTATCTCATTAGGAACACATTTCCTGATATTGATTTACCGGTAATCAAATGCCATTGTATTGTCATGAATAACATTTGGCTGATGTTACATGTGTGTTTCATTCTGTAAAGAACCAAAACTGAATTTTACAAAATACTAGTGCTGGTATCAGTAAGAAAATTCTCTGTCGATATATCAGTAGAAATATCTTACCGATATCGACAACTATCAACAAAAGAACATTTTATTAATATGTGACAATTCTGTTTATTACATAGAAAATCAATAGGCATTGCATTGATTAGCGATGTCACAGTACTCGCGCTGGTCAAAATTTGTATCTGCCACTGTACTAACAATGCATTAAAATCTGTGTTCATCGAATCTCAACAAGTACATAACATATTTTAAGAAACATATTTAGCATGAGTACATCCTCGCCTTTCACGTTATTAGCATTATTTTAGGATTGGATGAAATTTGATCAATAATTTTGGGGCTTTTTGGACATCATTCTGAGCAGTCAACGACTTTCGCCTATCAGCCATTTTGATATCATGCTGTTACAGCTTCAAACGCAGAGGGCAACAACACACGGCCGTGTTGCTTATCGCTTCTACGTTGGTTGGTACTTGTTTTGGTCGCTAAATTGAGCTTGCGCTTGTGAATGTTTTTGATACAATTGAGTGATGGAGTGGACTGGGGTCACTATATTTGGATTGTCATGATTGTAGCGAAGTGAGATTGTGTTTTGTGGCCAGTAAGTATTTTGTTGACATTTTGGAGTAATTTCTGTTGCTGTTATGCGCATTTAGAGGAAAAATATGTTTTCTGTGATTTTCCGTTTGAAAGGCCACTATCCATTTCAAAAGGCTGTTTCTGTGAATTCTGTCCGTTTTCCGCGATCACGAAAAATCACTGTCCCTACATAACTGTGGGTATTGTCGACAAGGAGAGAAACGATATCGATATATCGCTCAGTGGCAAAACATGCGTTTATCAACAGGACTAGCGATAACAGCACATACACAAGTACAGTGACCTGAATGTAATTACAAGTATTACTGCTCTGCTGCCAACTATTCATGAATATAGCAAGCTATTGGCTTGTAAGAATGTTGTGGCAATCAATTTCAAACCAACATTTAAAATCTGAAAATAAGGAGCTAAAGGTCTTATGAGATATTTCAATATATGAACAGAATAAAATTAATATGGTATCAATACAAAGCTGAAACATACCTGATGAAGGCCCCACTTTGAAAGGCTTGTTTTTCTGTATCAGTAAAGATTCTGTTGGATATAAAAACAAGCAATATATATATATATATATATGCATACATCCTACGAAAGAGCAGAGTCTATGAATGGGTTTATTCCATCATAATACACATATAGACGTAAAGACAAAGGTAGAGGGCGTTAAGGCGCATTACGAACATTGAAAGAAGACAAAAAAATTTGCCTTAAACACAGATGTAGAGAAATATATATATATATACATAAATATATTAAGCCTGAGTCATATCGATTATTTTGAAAACCGGTGTTCGACAGCTTTAATTCGATCGAACATCGATGCATCGAATTTTGAAGGCGGGAAAATCGAGTCAATTTTTTTTTGCTCCGGCTGTCGTGTCGATGCGCTATGCACGCACTGCATGCGCTAGCGCTGGCATGGCCGGGTGAGCGTTGCACAAGCAGATGACAGAGCAAAGTTTGTTTGTATTTTCCATGATCACAAACCACAAAAAAAGGCCAGGGACCAATGCAGAATTCTTCCCAAAATATCTTCAACAATGATATTTGCAGATGACAACATATAAGTTTAAAATGATAAAGACATGAATCATGCAGAGTCGATCCGAATGATTTTTGGTCAACTAGCATTTGCAGTCCAGACTCGCATCGCACACACCTAGCCCCGTCCACAGCCCCGTACACTCACTCTCCCGAAACGACAGGCGTGCTTGCCAGCAACCAGCGGAGAGCACTGTAACTTGCCTGAGATCGTGTAGTTGGATCCAAAATAAGCTCCAAATTGATGGGAATAATTATAATACGTAATTTTCTCTGGATGGTCATTTGAATTGGTATTCAATGCTGATATAACGAATGTGAGGAAAGATTGTAGAATATGAGTTATGACGATGTTCGAGAATTAATCCTGATATGATAATCCATTTTTATTTCAGACACAAGAGCATGCGATCGAAATAAATACGAATGTCTCGGATCGAGCTCTAAATTCATTAAAATTATTATTGGATGTTAAATAATTACGATTTTATAAGATTTGATGGCCATACTAAAAATATTAACGATGTCAGCAAAGTATGTTATGTTCATATGGAAGTATTATTATTGGCATTATTTTAATTTTATTCCATCTAGACGTCTCCGAGAAAAGAAGCACAATGTGCATGCGCGTTCGATGACGTATGACATATTTTTCATTCATGAAATCAGAGCCCAAAGTTGGGCATAAACTTCAAATTGATGGAAAAAGTAACAAACGCAATTTTCTCTGTTTTGTCATGTATAATGTTATTATATGGTGATATTACGATCTTGAAAAGAGTTTCTGCATGTTGACAATGTGCGAGAATCAATCCTGACGTGATAATTTTTTTTTAGACAAGTGCACTCACTCAAGTCGATTGTCATGTGATGTCCGTCATTGAAAATTGAAACGAAATACAAAGTTTCACATCAAGCTCTAAATGCATATTAATGATTATCATATATAAATTATTGTTAAATATTACGATTAAATAATATTCTATGGTCATGATAATGATATTAATATTGTTCATGAATGCAAGGTATATTTTATGTTGATCTCTGCAATTTTCTGGTTTGATTAAAGCACAGTACTGCACATGCACGATCGATGGCGATGGCCAAACGAATCGGCCGGCCTACTTTTTTTTTTTTTTTTTTTGATGCACCGATTTTGCAAAATCTGCACCAGCGCTCAATGACATTGATCGAACACCGATTTTAAAATTGATTCGACTCGGGCTTAACATATATATATATATTTACATACATATATATTTCTCTACATCTGTGTTTAAGGAAAATGGGGAGAAAAGGAAACGGATTAATTCCACAGGTTGATGGACATGAGCTTAAAAATTCAAATTCAATATTTTCTTGAATTTTTTAATACTTTAAGTCCTTCATGCTTGATAGTTTCAGGAACAAGAAATAAAAAGTTTTTTTCATATGTATACTTTGGAAAAAAATGGTCAAAAGTTGTGTCTTCCATTCTGTACCAAAATACAAGAAAAATAGTGAAAAATGAAATATGCCTTATTACCATTTTGTTATTGCAACATCATACCACTTTATATATTTCTGAAGTTTAGAAGAGTCAAATTACCTAAAATACACAACAGCTTTTCAAGTAAATTTGTAGTACTCATTCAAAAATGAATATTGCAACCTGCTCAGGTGATGTAACGTGAGTAACCGAAAAAAATGACTTTGTTTTTTGAGAGAAAAATTCTGCACAGTTAATTGGTGGGATTTTAAATTCTCTTCCTTCAAACAATCTTTGACACAGTGATGACTAACAAAATCATTAAAAAGTACAATTTTTAATAAAAATGATGAAGAAAAACTGTAATGTGAGTAACTTTGTAACGTGAGTAACCATCATGTAATGTGAGTAACCAGTAAAAATTATGCAGTTAGGTAACATTTTCTGTGGGATGTCGAGTTTTAAGTCTCATGGTGAGTTGTGAAGTTATTTTTGATTAATTAAAAGCAAAATGAGGGTACACCTCTTTGATGTGACTCTTTGTTCATCAAAATATCAGTGGTCATACAATCACACAAAAAATTGAATATTAGTAGAAGTATTCACAATGCGAGAGTGCATTAGTAAGACTTGGTTTCAATTAACCAAACTTTAAAGAGTGTTCGAACAACACATTGAATGTCCTTACCTGTAACCCTATCTAGGCCGGGGTATTTTGGGAGTTAATATGGCCCGGGGGGGGGGGCCTCCTAGGCCCCCCCTTGAGATCTCGGCCTTTTGTTCGCACGATCGCGCCGAAAATTTGCACGCAGGTTGTCTTGGACATAATCTACAATACTATCAGTAATTCATTTCATGCAAATTGGTATTAAGCAATAATGCTAATTTATGCATAATTAGTAAGCAAAATCATACTTTTCCCTCTTACTCCCTAATAAAGCTCAAATTGTTCCAATTTTTTGTATGATATCTCTTTTTGATGTTCCTAGCAATGAATTTTACACGCATTATTGAATTTTTAATGACATTTGTGTTGTTAACCATACATGGACAAAATGTAATGTGAGTAACCGTAACGTGAGTAACCATATTATCGGCACCCCAAGTAAAAACCATGTGTTCTTTATTTTTTTAATTATGTACAAAGTTTGTCTCCCTAATATACTTCTTTGAAATGGATATAAACAACTTTCATAAAAGCCTTGTATGAGGAGACTTTTCACTTATGTCGACTTTTCATTTTAAGCATGTCCAAATCATGTAACGTGAGTAACCGACACATTCCAAAGATTTGCCAGGAGCATAATAAAATTTCCCAAGTTTTGTTTTTATACAAAGGATAGTCAGACTGTGTACTTTGTTGTGATAAAGAGATGTTTAGTTCCTATCAATAATAATGGAGTTACAGCACTAAGTATGAGTCAAGGTGTCTCCAAATGTAACGTGAGTAACCGTGGAATAGCCCATTATAAGTGTGAAATATAGGCCTATATTTTTTCAAATGTTATGCAAAAACCTATCACAAACTTTGATTATTGTAATTAAAATGTTAAAATTTTTGCTCGCTCACAACTTCTTATTACGCGCAATGCCGTATGGAGCCCCCTCAAATTTTTGGCTCATTAAAAAAAAAAAAAAACAGAAATCAACTTTGTGCCGCCGACCGGGGAAAATATGGGAGAAAAAATTTCGGGGCCCCCCTATTGGCAGGAGCTTGATCCGCCCGTTTTATGTACAAAAAACAATCCTAAATTCGGGTTTCCACCGAATGTTAGATCTAACGTTACTGCTAATACGTTGTCTTTACGTATGGGCCTCCAAGCTCTCCAGTGCAGTCTAGACTCTATGAATCAGTGAGTGGAGCCAACGCAGTTCAGCGGAACAACCAAATACTGAGACTCCATTGAATTGAAGCTTACAAATTTGGATGAATCATCGCGACTTAAACTGAATAAAGTGAATAACTTTATAATTCCTTGAGTTGAAAGTTGATGAAAATTAAAGATAAAGTTATTGGTATAATTTGAAAGATCTTTTTAAGAGCTTTCAATTGACATCAAATTTATTGATATTTGATGATTTTCATTTTTTTTTTCACAAACGGTACCTACGTAGCGCGACATAGTACGTACATACATACAATACAAGTAGCAATATGCAATAGCTAGCTCAGCTGGCACCAGGCGCGGAGCTCGAGCTCCCGGAGTTATGCGAGGGCGAGGCCAATACGTTGCGTTAACGATCCTCCGTCGCACTTACCATGAAAATTTCTCTCCCCAATATTGACCAATTCCTGCGAAGGATCCATGCTCCCAATATGGTTACTCGGACAAGGCAGGACTGATAGAGGGTTTGTGGACGATTTGCTGTCTTCTGAAGATAATAATGGAGCTGAAAACCACATTTACATGATTTAGGTACTTGATACTAGCCTGGCCTGATCGACAAATGAAGCGTGGCTGCGCTGAAAATTGTAATGTATAGCAAGCCAATTGTTCCTTTAAAAATTATTATTATAACCTGTAGATCTTGTTGAATTAAAGAAAAATGCATTTGAAGTAGGTCTAGAACTGTATATCATGAACAGAATGTGGAATAAATAAAAACAAGCATGTATTCACTTTCCATTGAAAACATTTATACAAAGAATTTCAACAAGTTATATCCTATTAAAGCGTTCCATAAAATGCAACGAAGCGGTAGATACTACCGTAAGTACCGTACGGTACCGTAGTAAATGGCAGGTAGCGCCATGCTGCATGCACATTCTCACGAATCGAATGCTATGTACATGGCTGCCCTGTCTTTCTGAAATTCTGTTAGTGTTACTATTAGGAATATTATAGGAAACTGATGTGATCATGGACCAGGATGTAACACTGACGATTCGCATGAAGAGAATAACAAGAAAGAAGGTTCGTATTAAGGAGACTATAACTTAGTATAAGTATACCCAGTTGTTGTGTGTCCGGACAGGTTGTGTGTCCGGACGATCAATTTTAGAAAGTCATTTGGAAAAATTTACAAGCGAAGTTTCATCAATTTTTCGTACAAAATGTAAGGAAATATTATGGAGAACAAAATGGAAGATGATTACAACTATTGAATTCATATTTTTAGTGTAATCCAAAGACAAATAAAGACATGAAAGAAGGCTTCAAAAATATAAAGTGTCCGGACACCCGATCCCCCATCCTATATTTATAATAAAAGATCTACCCTGGTACTGTAAACTCTTTCATGTCTTTAATCATGTCATGTAATATGTTTGGAGGGTTAAAAAAAAATATTTTCTGATTTTTCCCAGACTCAGATAGGGCTAGCCAGGACAGGAGAGGAGTCTTTATAGTATGGAGCCAGGGACCCTGCCGCAGGGACGGGATGCCATTGCTATACACAAACAGAGTATTTTGGGGACAACAATCTGACAATTTTGCTCTAATTAAAAAGTCCAAAATACTGGTTTTCTTTAGGGTTTTGAGCCCAAACTTTAAAATTTAAACATGGTAAATGGGCTAAAAGTATATTTACCTCCTGCACATACTATTTTAAATGGTGCATGTATTTATTCAAATAAATCGAAAAAAATGAGAAAAATAATTAAGAGCAGGAGCGTTTACTCAAAGTCTTTGTCGCCATCTTGCCGTTTTTGTTATCGTAGCCTAGCTACAACTTAAAGACGCGCATAGAGGGTGACGATATTATGAGCAGTGCCAACTTAGATTTTAAAAAAATACTTGCATCAGCCAATAAATATCATGAAACGTAAAATACTTGCATCAGCCGATAAATATGAATATCTGTCTGTCCGTCCGTAAACTTTTCCTTGTAAATGCGATAACTTCAGTTTAACTTAACCTAGGCTCATATAATTTGGTGTGTATGATACTAGCATGGATCCTAGGAAGCCTCTTGATTTTGAGGTCAAAAGGTCAAGATCCAATTACATATTTTCATATGTACCCTTCTGCAGTCCTTGTAAGTTACGCAATAACTTCAGTTTAACTTTTAAGTTTTAACCTAGGCTCATATAATTTGGTGTGTATGATACTAGCATGAATATCCCAGGAAGCTTATCGATTTTGAGGTCAAAAGGTCAAGGTCACAGTGACATATTTTCATTTTATCCTTTCGAAGTCCTTGTAAACGCAATAACTTAAGTTTAACTTAACCTAGGCTCATATAATTTGGTGAGTATTATACTAGCATGGTTCCATGGAAGCCTAACGATTTTGAGGTCAAAGGTCAAGGTCACACTGACATGTTTTCATCTTGCCCTTCTGAAGTTTTTGTAAATGTGATAACTACAGTTTAACTTAACCTAGGCTCATATAATTTGGTGTGTATGATACTAGCATATATCCCACAAATTCTATTGATTTTGATAATAAAAGGTCAAAGGTCAAGTTCACAGCGACATGTTTTCAACTTACCCTTCTGAAGTCCTGGTAAACGTGATAACTTTAGTTTAACCTAGGCTCATATAATTTGGTCATTTGGTGTGTATGATACTAGCATAGATCCCAGGAATTCTATTGATTTTGAGGTCAGAAGGTCAAAGGTGAAGTCGCCACCTTCCACTTTTCTTGCTTGAACAATTACTCAATTTTTCGCGTTACAGGCGGGCGTATTATGTGCTCACCTTAGTGACACTCTTGTTTCATAAAGTGGGTCAGTCACCCAAAATGACTGAGCTTACAGTATATTTTTGCTGCATACCAGTATTCTTTTCAATTTGTATGAATATTTGATCATTGTTTTATGTTTTCTATGTCATTCAGGTATTTGCTGAGACTGTATCAACCAAGCAAGTGAATGACCACCCACCAGAATGGAAATGTTGCAATATCTGTTTCAGGAGTGCCATTGATATCAACAAGCACACATCCATTGAACATGGGGAAGAGATTCAGAGCAAAACATTGGCTGCTCTAAAAGCTCTGAAAAGAGGCAAATCTACATTCAGCAGCTCTGAAGATATTTTTGAAAGTGCATCAGCAGGAGAGGGACTGGAAGAGCATTATCGCAGATCAGGAAAGCCTTATGATCAGAACAAGATTCCAGACCATGGTTTCAGTCCACCTGATGTGGATGCAAGTGAGGGCATTAGTGATTGCAGAAAAAAACTCCCCTCATACTCTGAGGATGAAGTGCGACCCTGGTTACCTATAAAGTGCAATAAGAATACTGAAGACGAAGGAAGCTATTTCGACAACAAAAGCATGACACAGGAAGGCCAAGTCCTTCTGTTCTACAAATATGTTGAATTGACCGATCCACCTGATATATGTGAATGGCAGAAAGAGTTATGCAGGAGACTACATTTAAATGGAAAGGTATACTTTTTTGCAAACAGTGTTTCCTTTTTCTTTGAATCAGTTGATTGGTCAAAAGCATTGTCCATTAAAATCTAAAAATGTATCTTTGCGTATAATATATTGTTTTTGTCTCATGCCTTTTAGTTTTACAAAGTCAAAAAGGGTTTTTATGACTGATTTTTAAAATGTAATGTACAAAATAAAAATGGATTTGGTCAGATTTTTTTTCTTTTTTTTTTTCTTTTTTTTTCATCTTTTCATTTAAGAGTGAATCCTGTTTATTAATTATTTATGCTTGCTGACCTAATTTTTTCTTCATCTTATCTGTCAGATCAGGATAGCTAGAGAAGGTTTAAATGGTACAGTTGGTGGGGCATTATCGAACACTCAGAAGTACATTGAAGCAGTCATGTCACACCCATGCTTCACAGGCATGAAGAAAGAAGATTTCAAGGTATGTGTATTTTAATTCTTCCTAAATATTCTGAAAGAAATTAAGGGTACATATTCTTAACAAGTATCACTTGCACTTGCATTGATGAAACATTTATAGCAAAATTCTGCCTTAATATAGTATTTTACTTATAGGAAGTTCTGAAACATGAAATGATGTTATTTTACAGGTAGTAATTGGAGGCATTATGTTTTGGGGTTGTACGTCCAGCCATCTGTCCAGGTTTCTTTTTTTTTTTTTTTTTGGGGGGGGGGGTATCAAGGTCAAAGGTCACAGAGGTTATACTATACCAGAAATTACATAATTCTAGTGATTACTAAAGAACAGTTTTAGGGATCAACTTTGATTTTTGGTGTATTTATATGGGATGAGCATAATGTGCTTAGGTGTAGGGGTCACAAGATCAAAGGTCAAAAGTTGCAGATGTCATCGTCAGATCATTTGTGTAATGTATTTTTGGTCTTGCAATGGCAAATTCATATCTCAAGTTGAGAATCCATCCAGTTGTAAAATGTATCAAGAGTTAGAATGTATGAAATAAACTATTAAAAATAAATCAGACTTTCTTTCGTATAAACAATTATTTCATGTTATTTTACAAACAATGTAATTGCTGGTTTTATTCTATTATGTTTATTCCCCAAAGACAAGTCAAGGAGGTCATGAAAGTTTTCCTGGTGGTCTAATTGTCTCATTACATCAAGAGATTGTTCCAATGGGTGTAGATCCTAAGCTGATCAGTTTCAAAGAGGCAGGTGGGTTGTATTCCAGTTTTTAATCAAATTGATTGCATCGGTATATCCTGTGACAGTCATTAATTTCTTCAAATTATGTGATTTGCAATTGATTTTTTTTTGTATGCAGAATCGTTATGATGATGTGGACTACTAAAGCATAAAAATGGCTTCAAATAGATTTGAACAGTGAAAATTCAAAATTAAGGAAAGCATCAGTTGTCTCAAAATATTGGTGAAAATGATTTATTAAGGAAATTATAGTCTCTTCCTTTTCTATAAGTTATATTTGTCAACTAGTAATATTTTGTTTATTTCTCTCAACAAAAAAGGGTTTTGATCTTTTGGTAGAACTTTTACAAATACTTTCCTAAATTATCCTTCATGCAACAGATTATCAAACTTAAAGATTTTTTTTTTTTTTTTTACAGATGTTTAGGAGTATTTAAGACCTAAAAATTTATGTAAATAGTCCATGATATTTGAATATTTTGAGAGTTTAGTGTAGGACTTTAGTGCATCTCATGTCCTGGCTCACCACAAAAGGGATGATACATAATATTTGGAAGTAGCTTTAAATGAAACAATAATGGGGGTCCTTATCGCTGACTTTGAATAACCAAAATATGTGCATGTATAGATGTCATTCTTGTTAATTGTTGAATACCTGTTACTCTCTTACATGTAGGTTCTCACCTTACCCCCACCCAGTTTCATGAAGAAGTTCAGCAAAACAGAAAAGCCAAGGAAAGTGGGAAAAAGACAGATACAGTCTTCATTGACTGCAGGAATTTCTATGAAAGTAGAATTGTGAGTTAACCCTAAGAAGACTGGGGGGGGGGGTGCTGATTCAGCCCCCACCTCGACATTTTCCGCGATAAATCCGCCGCGCAAACTTTTTTGACCGCATCACTCGCTGACTTTTTACTTTCAAGTCTCGCGCAACTTTTGAGACCAAAATTGTGACCCCGGGTACGCGGTTCCGAAATTACACAACATTTCGTAAGTGCATGCAGATCCAAAATTGCTCAAAAACGTGAATTTGTGTACAAATCCAATGCAAATAGTGTTTTTAGCCAAAATTCATAAAATGTATCATATTTTTCCTTTTACTGCTTAAAACCAATAACTTTTATCTTGTTTATGGTCAAAATAAAGTCTCCGACAATTTCCATTGAAAAAACAATAAAAAACAAAAAGTAAAAAAAAAAAAGAAATACATAAGAAATTTAGAAAACAATAAAATACATAAAAAGTAATTGTGATGTTGAAATATTTTTAAAATAAATTTAATCAGATGCCTATAAAGAGTATGTGAAACAAAAATTAGCATTTTAGGGGCATCATTTTTTTAATTAGAGCAAACTTATGATTTTATGCATAAATTAACATAATCAATGAGCAATGAGATTTTTCGCAGAATTTGATATTATAGTTTTGTAGATAATGCCATGGGTAAAGCGCGTGCAAATTTTCGTCGCGATCGACGGCCGAGATCATAAGGGGGGGGCTAAATCAATCAGCCCCCCCCCCCCCCCCCCCGTCTTCTTAGGTGTTGAAATAGCCCAGTCTATTTAGGGTTAAGAAATTGTTTAAGTAAAATCACAGAAAATCATGTAGGAAGGGATACAGCATAGAGGTGATTAAACAGGACATTGATAAGATCAAGGTTTAAGCTTCTCTATGCTTGTATAGCTGGTGGTATAATCTTTTTTGATATGCAGTGGTGCTAGAAAGTTGGTGAACGCCACCACAAAATGCACTCCTTCATGCTGATGTGTTGAATGTAGACAACAACACTACAATGTCGGGCGAGCCCAGAGAAATAAACTTTATTGAATAAGTAATATTTCATCACCTGACTTCACAATTAAATATCTATAACTTGGCAGAACTTGGACACTTTTAAATATGTTCATTTTTCTGGTTGGGTTCACAAACCTTTAAGCACCACTGTATCTATTATAACTCTGTACCATATCAATTTATTCGGTTTATCATATCCACTTTGTAGCTTAGTGATGGAATCTCTACTTCAGATCACTTTCAGGTCTGCTTCATCTGAGTTTCAATTTATTTATTTCCAAATTTTAATTTACAAAAAAAAAAACTTTTAAAAGTACATAAGAAATAGTGAATTATTTTCACTAAGTAAACCTTTTGAGAATAGCTAGATTAACAATAAAGCTGAAGTGATTATCAATCTTACTGAAAGATTTGTTCATATAATAAGTCCACATAACATGCACAAAGTAATTTATGAAAGTTATTTTTCATAAATTCATAGTACATTTTGTAACCATTTTCTAACTAATAAAAGTAAATAAAAGTGTTTGAACTGAAAGTTGTTTATGGTTGATGTTATCATGTAAAAGAGAAGTAGATAATATAGTATCTGTTTGTATCCATAGGGTGCTTTCCCAGATGCAATCACTCCAGACATTCGAAAATTTAGCTACTGGCCTGAGTATGTGGATAAGAATGAAGCAGTGTTTGCAGACAAGAAGGTCCTTATGTACTGCACTGGAGGTATCAGATGTGAAAGGGGATCAGCCTATCTAAGATCAAAGGTTTGTGGTAATTATGATTGGATATTTTTATTACAAATGTGATTAGGTAGTTAGAATATAAACCCTTACAACTCAAAATATCATTTGATCTTTAATATTGTGATGATGAAATTCACTTGTAAATTTCTTTTTATGACATTTACATACATAACCAGAGACAAATTTTTATTGAGACCCAGTGACTTAAACCTTACTGGTCAACCCATTGGCCAGCTAACAGTAAAGTGTGATCTTGGTGTCAGGCTTTTAGTTGCTTTTTAATATACCTTACAAAGGTGAAGGTGTTGTGGTAAACCATTCCCGAAAGGTGATGGAAATGTGATGTGCATTTGGCATCCGTGGATTGTCTTATTATTTTTTTTTTCTCTTGCCTGATAGTGAGATTTGAATGTGGGTCAGGTTAAGCAAAGCGAAGGTTTCAATTTGTCAATGTTGATTTATAGTTGCAAAATTAGAAGAAAGAAAGCATGATTGCTGGACAGTTGCAAGACTATAAATGGGATCTAAAAAGAGATTTTATATTCTATGAACTGAACCATGATTCATAAACTGTCAACGATGTACCATGACTGTGCATGGGTCCAATGGGCAGACTGAATTTTGTTCTGGGCCAAGGCCTGATAATACATTTTCGTCAAAATGTCCCATACTGCTCTCAAGCCACAACAGGATTTCATACAGAATCATGTGGACTGCATTCTTGACATGATGGAGATGGTGAGAAATGATTACATTGAAATTAATTTTACTAAAGTCTGATGTCTCCAGACTTGACCAGTAGACGAACTGAATTGGTGGTAATATTTCTAGTAAAGTTGAGCTCTTGATATGATATAGAGATCATGAGCATTATCATCACTGTCATCATCATCGGCAATAGCAGTATCTTCATCATCATCATCATGGCAATAATGAAAGCAGTATCATTTGTTTAGTGCATGAGATGGCTCACATAACTTTATATAATTTATCAAACTGGTTTTTTGTCTCGCCTGCATAGCAGAGCGAGACTATAGGCGCCGCTTTTCCGACGGCGGCGGCGGCGTCAACATCAAATCTTAACCTAAGGTTAAGTTTTTGAAATTACATCATAACTTAGAAAGTATATGGACCTAGTTCATGAAACTTGAACATAAGGTTAATAAAGTATTAGTGAACATCCTGCTCGAGTTTCAGGTCACGTGACTAAGGTCAAAGGTCATTTAGGGTCAATGAACTTTGGTCAAGTTGGGGGTATTTGTTGAATTACTATCATAACTTTGAAAATTTATGGATCTAGTTCATGAAACTTGGACATAAGGTTAATCAAGTATTAGTGAACATCCTGCCTGAGTTTCAGGTCACATGACCAAGGTCAAAGGTCATTTAGGGTCAATGAACTTTGGTCAAGTTGGGGGTATTTGTTGAATTACTATTATAACTTTGAAAATTTATGGATCTAGTTCATGAAACTTGGACATTAGGTTAATCAAGTACCACTGAATATCCTGTGAGAGTTTCAGGTCACATGACCATGCTCAAATGGTCATTTAGGGTCAATGAACTTTGGCCAAGTTGGGGGTATTTGTTGAATTACCATCCTAACTCTGAAAGTTAATGGATCTAGTTCATAAAAGTTGGGATGTAAGAGTAATCAAGTATCACTGAACATCCCCTGTGAGTTTCAGGTCACAAAACCAAGGTCAAAGGTCAGTTAAGGTCAATAAACTTAGGCCATGTTGGGATAATTGTTGAATTGCCATCATAACTTTGAAAGTTTATGGATAGAGTGAATGAAATGTGGACATGGGTGTAGTTGACGAGTCTTAAGTCACCGTTCAAATGTCATTTATGGTCAATGAACGTGGTATTATGTCATTATATGAATGGTGTTTTTGTGAATGATTATTTTATAGTAGTTTTCAAAGTTAGCACTGCTGCTATATTAAATTGCGTAATGCAGGCGAGACTGCCAGAGGCGTTCCACTTGTATTTTTAAGAAAGCTCTCTTGGTATTAGGATGGATGAAAAGTTTGGGTACTTCAGATGAGTAAACTCCTCTGAAATTAAAGCCTCTATTCCCATTCATCACTGCTATGCAGCATCATTATCACATGATGCAGTTTCTTCGTGAAAGAATTGAAAAGAATAGCTCTCTTTGATTGTTCAGAACACTTGTAGATTTATATCACTATTTGATGGTTAGGTTGATACAACTTTCTTACATCTGTATGATACAGGAATTACAAAGGTTAGATTGACTGTTCACTTACTGAATATTTGATATGAAGTGTACTGTCTTCACAGGGAATCTGCAAAGAAGTGTTCCAGCTTGAAGGTGGTATCCACAAGTATCTTGATCGCTATCCAGATGGCTTCTTCAGAGGAAAATTGTTTGTCTTTGACAACCGCTTTGCTATTCAGACAAACCGGGATGTCATAGCAGGTGAGGTCTTTTGATTGTGATAATGTAGTAGGATCACCAACGGAAAGGATCGACTTAGATGAATAATGATGATGTTAATGAAAATAATTTAAATCATAAAGGAGATGAAGGAGGGAATGAGGAGGGGCAAAGGGAGGAGAAGAAGTGAAAAATCATCAAAGACATGGCAAACAATTGTCAATGCAAACCTTTTCTTGGGCAAATACAACATAAATAGTGCTTTCATTTTTATGCTGTCAAGTTAGAACCAAATAATTTAATTAACATTACTTTATGATTTTTTTATCTTCACAGAATGTTTCCACTGTTCGAAGCCTTGGGATGAATACCAACCATGCAGCAGTGAACACTGTCATCAGCTAGTCCTTTCCTGCCTATCCTGTAGGACCTCTGGACTAACCACCTGCTGCCAGAGATGTGCGGAATTAGCTCTTCACTATGCCTCTGACAACAAGATGAAGAAAAAGAAGGAGGAATGCAACTGCACCAAGAACCGAGTGAGGATTCCTGTTGAAATCTTGGATAACAGTTCTGTGCATTCTGCAAGCAGCATCAATGAATCATGTCAAGACACCTTGAGTAAAGGAGCTATGCCTAGTTGATGGTTGTTACTAAGGCAATGCAGTGGCATTGTGGAGGTAGAGAAAAACAATGTTTGAATTCCATATGTGATTTGCTTGAATTGTATTTTGCCAGAAACCATCTTGAAAATTCTTCTTCACTTTTAATCAAGTTGCATCCAGAGGTTAATTTGATAGTAATTGTAATGACTATTACTCATATAGTTTTCATTGAAAGAGATTTATATGAAATCATTCAACGATATTGGTGCAATAATACATACTCTTACTCACTCTCGGTCTCTCACATATTTGCGCAATTCTATCTCAGTATCACCCTACACATAGTCTTCATTCATCATCAGATGCTTCCTACACAGAGAAAAATTCAAAGCTATGAAATGAACTACCTATTCAATTAATGCCAATTTTCATCAAGAGCGTTCTGTTGGCTCACTTTATTACCAATGCAGTAAACAAAATTATAATGAATATTAAATTGCAATTTACTTGTATTAAAGGATATCAGTAAAAATTTGAATTGTATTTAATTGCAATAAATATCTATATACTGTAGAGTAGGTGATGGGAATTATGCTAACAAAGATCTCCTAAAACTTTTTTCTGGATTTATTCAGTTTGATTTCATCTGGTACTCACTACCTAAGAAAAGAAAGTGGAAATTACCCTTGATTTATTCTTTGTTTTGGAATGTTTACCTGTTGACCTTCCCTTTTGTCTTGTAGAATATGTGTGCTCTATAAAATTACAGTAATCTCCTAAGGAGTGAAGCAATATCTTATTACACAGATCATACATAAAGGTACACACAGATTTTGGTTATCAAATCTTTAAAATCTGAATTTAGGCGTGTATGTGCTTACCAGTGACTAAAAGTAATTGCACTGTCATTTTTTTTAGAAAGATGTATACGATTCTGGCTACTTTTTTAATGTACTTCCCCACTCATTGGTTCCATAAGTGAGATGTGACTCTATAAAAACTAAATGTGTAATAGAATCAATGCAAATTTGGATACCAACTTTTGTAATCAAAATGACTATTTTCTTACATGAATTTTAGATATTCGTCCATATGGCTTTTCGTACAGAGATGCTTATCTATTGTTATACCTAGAAAAATTGCTTCCTCAACTTCTTCTAATTTCTCCCCATCTATATGAATACTACAAAGTAATTTAATACCCTTCTGCTCCCAATTAAAACCTAGTTTCCACAGTTGACAGTTTTACGTACACACATCTTTCCTGTACTTTATTGATATTGGTATGAGACATCTACTACCCAAATTTGGCTACAATTGGGCAAATAGGGGCAAAGTTCCTGCTCCAGTTCATCATTCAAGTGGATGAACAACCTTCTTGGTGAATGCAGAACAGGTTTGGCATCCTCGTGCAGAGTCAAATGAAGCGTACCAGGGAATCTCCCAATGCCTTTGAAACGGTTAGGGAATTGTGCATGGAGGTCCTCGTCCCCCGGGGGGGGGGGGGGGGGGGCACTTACATTGATGAGTGGATACCATGCGCAACCAAAAAAACACGTAAAAAGGATGTCTTTTTCAAGATAGGGCACGTTACGTAACGTGATAAGGGTGTCAAAAACACTAAAATAATGAAAAAAGGGTATCTATTTTCGCTAGGAAAGCTACGTGTTTAGGGTAAAATTTGCGAGGGTGTAGAAAATTAAGACTTAATTGTTTTATAAAGGATGTACTTTTGCGCCAAGAGTCAACACTACGTGTTTAGAGTACGATTTGCGCGAGATGTGGGAGGTGGGGCTGTACCAAACCCAATAATGTAGGTGAAGGTAAACCGACGTCCTTGACATAAAAAATATCGCTGTACTTGTTTAGGGGGTCAATTCAGGGAACTTGCCAAGAGTATCGTTTTGTTTCCAATACTTGTTAAGGGTAGGGTTTCACACGCCAATACTTGTTAAGGGGTGCATTTTCAGAAACTAGAAAATACGTGTTAAGGGTGCTTTTCGAGACCTCATGGTCGCGCATGGTATCCACTCGTCAATGGAAGTGGCCCCCCCCCCCCCCTCGGGCCTTGTCCCCTATAGGCTTGATTGCAGTCTCTTACACTGCACAGTTGAGCATCACTAGCTTCATCTGACAAGAGCTAGGCAGTCTTAGTTTAGCTATGGGTGTCCATATCAAAGAATGTTCTAATTGCCCACTCTCTTTCTCCATACTTTATGGGAAACTGACACACCCATAATGTGGTATCCACATTTCATTAATGCCCATTAGAGTTCTCCTCTTTATCACCAAAAATTTGAAAGGGTGTCCTTCTTCATCTAACTGCTTGGGGAATATCTGCTTGAAGATCCTTGTGGGGTTTGGCATCCCTTTGAGAGTGAGTGTACCATTAAACTTCTCTACTAATTTATTGGCCTGGGGATGATAATGGTTGGTTCTTATCTGCTTTATCCCTAAACTCTCACACAGCTGTTTCATGAATGTAGACATGAAGTTTGTACCCTGCTCAGTAACTAATCTGAAATACCAACTCTGCTAAATATTTTAATGAGCTCATCTGCTACCCCAGATGCTTTGACTGAGGGTACAGGTACAGCTTCTGGATACCTAGATGGATAATCACTAAGGATATATTTATTCCCATTGTGCAAGGCAGGGGCCTTTGGCTCTAGAAATGAGTGAAGACATTCAGGTTTTGCTTTAGAAGCAATTCCTGTGTAGCTGTTCACTCTTGCATTGGATAACACCATGCCAGTAACATTGCAACATTGCAGTTGGCATTTTTTATTTTTCTCTCTCCAGCTTATGGCACATTTCTGTCAATTGTGTTTCTATTTTGTCAATAAATTCCTCTCAGAACGCATTCAGGACAGTAAGTTTTGTCACTTAGTACACGTGGTGTTTCTCGACTTCTACAAATACGACTGTTTTGTTATGTGTACTACCCAATGCAAAGTAATTGTGCGCCTCTGCCACTCACCGTACTCTTTTTTGGCTTTTCCCCGTAGCTGTTCCCATTTATTCATGATTTAAGCTGTTGTCCACTTATTCCCAAATTTTGCAATAATGGAAGAGCAAACCTCATCCCATGCAAGGGTTTTTCTATTGTTAGTAAGAGCATAATTCGCTCTGATCGCAAATACATGTGCTCTATCCTGCACCAGCTCCAAAAGAAAGTAGTGCTCGCTGTGGTGCCAGTTGGCAGATCTGTTTTTGCCAGACTCCATTACAAGCAGACTATCATATCACAACTGAGCATGCTCAGTACAGTAATGATGGTATGCTAGCTTCTTTTTTATGATTTAATCAATGGACTTAAATTTAAGCCATGGCTTTAGTTAGTCCTCCGTTTGCGAATAGCGCGGTGGGCTAAATTTATACCTAGGGTATAGTTAACCTATGTGTTAACTATACCCCTGTATAACTTTAGCCCACCTTCATGAATTCAGGCCATTGACATTAATTGACTCCTTCAAGAGAGCGATAGCCATGGAAGGTAGTAGAACCAAATTTTTGTTTTGTTCGCTGAATAGGGCAACTTCCTTAACACGCTTGGTATATCTAACTCGCGAAGATAATCAGGCAGATATGTCACTATTCTGCATGAACCCCTCTTTGTTATGGTTTCATTAGAAAAATATCAGATGCCATCCTTTGTATGCAAATCATACAGCGTCAAGTTGTACCATTCCAATCTCCAGACTTGCTGGAGATCAAATATGGCAGCTGGATATGAATATGGATTCATTTGCATTTCTCTTTACTCTTTTATTTTAATTCCCCAAATTCTCTCAATTTCGGCTCTGTATTTTTTGTATGCCTCATCCAGAGATTCCCTTTCAGCACTCTGTGGATTCATGTTTGTTTTGTTTGTGCACACACCACACATGTCTTTCTTTGGCTTGTGTTTTGTGCTTATAAGCATTTGAATACTATTTTGTAGGTACTCAAGGATGCACACTTGCCATATTCTTCTATGAACACCCTGTGCATTTGAGCCTGTGTAAAGTAAGAAGCCAAGTGGGCTCATATTTGCCCTGACATTTTCGGGGGCAGCCATCAAATGGTTTCCAATCAACCTCTGAGTAGGCCTGGAATTTATGTCTTGTGCTGCTCTTTTCAGGTTTTCCCTAACCTGTAATACTGCAGCGTGTACCTGTTCTTGCGTATGGTTGTGGTCAACCCTTCGCTCAAGGTTACCATATGCTGGAGGGCTGCTGTGGTCTGTCTGGACCAGAAATGCCTCCCCTAATAGGTAATGACGGTACTGGTGGGTGAACTTGACCATCGCCAGCAGTTCCCTCCGAGTCACACAGTATCTCCGCTGTTCCGCAATGAGCGTGCAGCTGCCATAAGACACCATTCACTCTTGCTTGTCCTGCACTTGGAGAAGCTCTGCACCTATAGCCTCATTTAGAGCATCCGTATCCAGGATAAACATATCCTGCCTATTGGGCACGGTCAATACCGGCGCTTCTGTCAGCCGCTGTTTTATCTCCTCGAAAAAATGCTGCTGTTCGACCAACCAACAGAATGGCCGTTTGCACATTATCATGTACAGGAGGACCGTGATTCCAGCGAATCCCTTGATGAACTACCGATGGTAGTTTGCAAGGCCCAGGAACTCTTCCACCTGCCTCGTCCTTGGGACAGGCCACTCCCGGACCACCCGGATTCGCTCCTCGTGAAGCTGAACCTGGTTGGCGCTGACTTCTCTTACCAAAAAATCCATCCTCTTCTTTGATGGAACGAGATCCGCCGTCAGTGATTATGTGCATTTTAATGAGAACATGCATGTTTTTTTATAATAGCGAATACCAAGGCATATCTGATTATGTACAAAGGGACTGCTTTCCTGTTTTTTGGGGTTTTGTTGGCTGATGCCCTGTGTTAGAAAATGGTTTTTAATCAACATGCTTTAGATATGGAGCAGCAAAGTTGAGAAGCAGACAATTTTGTGACATCAAATATGTTATCATTTGATCCGCACATAATGACCTCAATAACATTAAGAAGTAAATGCTCTTAACACGATATGAGCCATGTATCTCTCTGGAATATTAGGAGGAAAATTGGAAAAATAGGATTATAAATAACAATCACAATATTGCCTGTATATTAAAATATGCATACATTTTCCCAAATAAAACATATGGGACTAAGATTACTAAAGGTAAACCAGAACTGCACTTCGATTTTCAAGGATTTAAGAGATTTATCATCTTCTTCACATACAGTTTGTGCAATATCAATGTCTAATATATATGTCTATGTATGTCTATATATATATATAATTCAGAACTCTTAATGATACTTACTATAGTGCTCCTTTTCTTTGTTTCAGAAGAATATTGATGGGGAATATGATCAACTACCTCCATGTCCTTGAAAATAGTTATATGAGAGGACAAGATCCTTTTGATTAAGATGAGGTACTCCAATCTGTAAGAGCAATTATATTAACATTAATGTTTTTTTCAAGATCCTGCCAAATAATGTTTAAAAGTGAAATCTGAATCAATAAGAATGTATGGATAAAGGTAGCATGAAAGTGAGAGGGAGAGAAAGAAAGATGATGGAAACAAGAGTGATGTTGAGAAGACTGAAAAGAAAGTTTGGAGAATGAATATCAGAATACACAACATTTTTAAATAATTTCACATAAAAAATACTATTACTCATCTTAGTTCTGTGTACAGTTTCTGCATGATTTAGGATGAGGGAACATAACTGCACACTAATATTTTCATCAGTTCACAGTCAAGGCATTCGTTGATTTACTTCATACAAATATAAAACAAAAAACTGAATGTGCTTATGTACCTCACCATTTCAAATATATCTTCACTAATTCCTTCCATTTGCTCAATTGTATGAGAGTTATCATCAAGGTGGAATGATGGGATGCGGTCCAAAGCAGCATACATGTAGCTCTGAACAAACTTCAGTTGCTTGTTGGTGTGTTCTGTTGTATTAAATCTTGTCTTGGTGTGCTGGTTTACGTTATCAAAGACGAGGGTTACTCCAAGGGGCATATCTGAAAGAATCATCAATATTCACCATTTGGTTATCACAATCTTATAAGCAATTGTTCACATGTATAAGGTTTTAAAGTTAAAAACTAGTAATCATTTTTCTAATCTAACAAGGTATGTCAACATGCAATTACTGCAATTCTTTGAGACTAAGTGTGAAATTTATCATAATGTCTTCTTGCTTTACAATTAGGCGTGCCTTCTTCAACATGGGATCAAATTTGAACGATTTGATACGCCTGTTCTCATCATACTCTACGTGTTTGTAGCGTATGTGGTTTGTCGCTTGCTCCCCGGTGCGATAACATTTTGCACAACACCGTAAGATAAAGAATTGTTCATCGTTTACACTGGCTCCTACATAGCGATTCAGTACGCCTCGCCAAGACAGATCACGATATGCTTTCTCTTGAAACTTGCCGCCGGTTTTTGCTTTTCTCTGGACTGATGCGTCGTACCCTCCCCAGGATTTCCCTGGCATAGATTGGTTCCACTGGTGCATTAAAAAGGCGTTTATGTTCTCTAAAGTTTCTTCTTTTCCTGCCTGGTTGATGGGTGCTTTTGACTGAGATGATCTTGAACTCTGTGACCCCAAGGCAATGGCATCAGACTGAAGACTGGGCTGTTCATTGCTTGGAGGTGATCTCGATGGCTGTGACTCCCCGGCAATGGCATCCGACTTAAGACGTGGCTTTCTCCTGGTGGGACGTGATCTTAATGGCTGTGACTCCCCGGCAAGGGCATCCGACTGAAGACTGGGCTGTTCATTGCTTGGAGGTGATCTCGATGGCTGTGACTCCCCGGCAAGGGCATCCGACTTACGACGTGGCTTTCTCCTGGTGGGACGTGATCTTAATGGCTGTGACTCCCCGGCAAGGGCATCCGACTGAAGACTGGGCTGTTCATTGCTTGGAGGTGACCTCGATGGCTGTGACTCCCCGGCAAGGGCATCCGACTGAAGACTGGGCTGTTCATTGCTTGGAGGTGACCTCGATGGCTGTGACTCCCCGGCAAGGGCATCCGACTGAAGACTGGGCTGTTCATTGCTTGGAGGTGATCTCGATGGCTGTGACTCCCCGGCAATGGCATCCGACTTACGACGTGGCTTTCTCCTGGTGGGACGTGATCTTAATGGCTGTGACTCCCCGGCAAGGGCTTCCGACTGAAGACTGGGCTGTTCATTGCTTGGAGGTGACCTCGATGGCTGTGACTCCCCGGCAAGGGCATCCGACTGAAGACTGGGCTGTTCATTGCTTGGAGGTGACCTCGATGGCTGTGACTCCCCGGCAAGGGCATCCGACTGAAGACTGGGCTGTTCATTGCTTGGAGGTGATCTCGATGGCTGTGACTCCCCGGCAATGGCATCCGACTTACGACGTGGCTTTCTCCTGGTGGGACGTGATCTTAATGGCTGTGACTCCCCGGCAAGGGCATCCGACTGAAGACTGGGCTGTTCATTGCTTGGAGGTGACCTCGATGGCTGTGACTCCCCGGCAATGGCATCCGACTTACGACGTGGCTTTCTCCTGGTGGGACGTGATCTTAATGGCTGTGACTCCCCGGCATGGGCATCCGACTGAAGACTGGGCTGTTCATTGCTTGGAGGTGATCTCGATGGCTTAATTCTGGCTCTTGATCTGGTTTCCATTTTGAACTTGGTGGGTCCTTCTGAGCTTGGGTCACGGCGCGGCCGGCCGAGTAAACCGTTATGTCAGGCCTACCCTGCAGTATAAAATAAATAAAACAAAATAAATAAATAAATAAATAAATAAATGTACAGTTGTTGTTGGAAAGGGGGGGTTGAGGACATTAAGCCTGATACAATAATTTGTATGCTTTTGTTCATTATTTAATAAAAAGTTATTGTTACGACATATATTTTATGTTTTAACATTGACTTTCCGTAAAATTAATATTTTCTGAAATCTAATAGCGTGCATGCCAATTGTAAGAAATGTACTATAACTAATTATCAAACCTTTAGAGTGTATCTCAATTTTGCCAAGTAATGCCATTTTTTGTGGGTTGGCATTCAAGGGTGAAGGAATCACAGTTGCCGAACATAGAAGAACTGATATAAATTTGTTCAAAAGGCATCTCTCAACTTTCAGTGTTCCATTTGCTTGTTTGAGAATATGTTGTTTAGATAGAAGTTTATTTGATGTTCTATTGATTAAAAAAAAAATCTTCAGTGGTAAAATTTCCAAGAATCAAGTATTTATCTTGTAAAACATACCTGCTGGAATAGGGGCATTGCTTGATCTTGCTGAAAGAAAATCAGTGAGAAACAATCATCAAAATCTGATTTAATGAATTAGGAATTACACCCCTTTCTATGTTTTTAACTTATATATAAATGATTTCCAGGGGGTAAACATTGTATATTTTTATGATATGTTTTGGCTTATTGATGACTTTACATTCAGATATATTTATTTGTTTATTCATTCATTTTTAATTCATCATTACCCCTTAGAAGAATCAACTATTTATCTTGTAAAAAATATTCAAATATAAACATACCTGCTGTGATTGTGGTATTGCTTGATACTTCTGAAAGAAAATCAATGAGAAACACTCATTAAAATAAGATATATATGAATTAGGAATTACATCCCCCTTTCTATGTTTTTAAGTCATGTATAGAAATGATTTCCAGATGAGAAATTGTATATCATTTTCTGATTTTTTCTGATATTTTAAGTGATGGAAAAGTGCTGTCATTTACTGCCATTATGAGAGCCCATGGTAAAAGAAATATTTTCAAGGCCATTTTTCAGAATCGGACAAATCAAACAATATTTTCAAGTGACTGATGTGCATAATGCTGTGAAATTGAGTTAAGATACATTACCAGTTATGGATGTGCAGAGTAGAGAACCTATTATGTAAATACTCTAGTACAGACCACTCTTTGACTTGATGTTAAAAAAAAAATACATCATTAAGTTAAAATGACGCTATCTGTGCATTCATTGTAAATTGTTATACTCTGTAAGATATGCCCACACAACCATCAGATGAATCAAATAGATGGCATTCAACTTAGCAAAGGGGGTACGCGATCTTTGAAATTATTTAAGAAAAAGTGAATCCCCACCATCAGTTGAATTTAAATGACCCTGTAAAAAGCAAAGCTATTTCATATGCTTAGTTTGGATGCAAAAAGGTTACATATTTCTATCATATCACTGCATGCTGGCAATCAATTTTTTATGCACTATAAATTTTGAGATGCATGTTTGTCAAATTATTAGTAATAGTTTGAAAATTTAGTGCAAATGTCACTTTTTAGGTCCAATCTTGCTAGTAAATGTAGAAAGAGAGAGATTCACTCCTCCTAGCGAGTTCAGTTTCCCTTTTCAGTTTTGGTTTGATATTATATGCTCACAGCATATTAATATAAATGGAAGTTCATATTTATCACCTGTATATACACTGGAGTTTTTCGTCTTTGTTGATCTGCAAGCTCTCATCCAAAGGGGAGATGTCAGTCAGATCTGTAATTTGAAAATAACAGGAATGTTTTGAAATTTATTGCTGCTAGTAGAATTTATAATAATAGATATTAATGATAAAAATGATGATGATGATGATATTAATAATAATTATGTCTGTTACCTCCATCTTCTTCCAACCACTCTGCTTCCTCCAATTCCTCTTCAAACAGCCTCCTGCCAGTTGTGATCTTTGCCTTTTTTAAAGCTTTCTCGATGTTTGCTTTCTGCATTTTCATTTGTGCATTAAAGGAAGCTCTAATCGATGCATCTGGTTGTTGACACGATTACACATAATCCTAAGCGGTTCAGCCTTTGAAAGGTCTGTGTTATATCAATAAGTAGATAGATAGATAAATAAGATTTTAATATAATTAATGTAGTTTTGTAATGGAAGATAAAGTGAACTTTTGAAGCTTATTAGGCATCACTCTGTTTCAATTGTTATAGACTGTTTATATAGAACATTTCATTGATCAAGTACTTTTTACTATATAGTTAGGAGTCTAAGAAGACTTTTACACTGATTTTCTTAACTGAATGTCCATTTATATTTACTTATTTCATTTCAGGTTCACTTTTTGCATAAGTTTATTTGATATGTGAATTGAAAAAGTATTTAATGAAAATAAAGGCAGCTTAAAACCATGAAAAGATTGTACTCTCTTTCCTTCATTTCATTGTGTAAAAATGGAGTGTCAACCCAACTGTCGTTTGCAACCTGAAAACCACTGTTCCTGTCAGTTCTTGCGTTATTTTGTTCACAGCAGGGTTCCTCACAAACAAAAGACCTAGATCTTGGCTAGGGATATAGAAACGCTTCTTCAGGGGAGCTGGGCTGTAACTCTCTAACTGAAGTCATGACCCTGGGAAGCGGGGGTGCTGAAGCACCCCCAAAGTTTTCCCCAGGGGGTGCTGCATGTATTGTTTTCCATAGGTAGCACCCCCCTGGAATTCTGGTAGGTGTGTCACAAGAAATGTATGGAAAAAGACCTACATTTTTGTTGAAATCTTTTTTTTTGGGGGGGGGGCTAGTTATCAATTTTTTGGCACCAGAGAAACCTTTTTTTTTTTGCTTTTTTTTTGCTTTTCAAATTTACATAAGCGGATCCAGGCCCCTCTCCTTTTGGCGGAGCAAAATGAAGGGGGGGGGGAATAAAAAAAAAGAAGGGAAAAAGAGAGGAGGAAGAGGAGTACGACTTGGAAAATAAAATTGAAAAATCTTTCATGTCACTATATAAAATTTCGCTCGCATTGCGTGTTGGATGAGATAGGCCTACATAAGATAATTCCTCAATAGGCTGATACGGAGCTTAACATATAAAGTTTTAAAGTCAATATACAAAACATGTTTCTGCTCCGACATCGAGCTTTCATTATTTTGTTTGATTTACAAATTGACTTTCAAAAGGTGCTATGTAAAATGTCTGTTTTATTGTCTCAGGATCAACATTTTCAGCTCGCGCTGCGCGCTCGCGTTATTTTTATCTGTCAACCTAATCTTTTCATGTATTCCATAAATACAAAAATATCCCTTTTCAGGTTTGATTGTCAAAACCTATCAGCCAGCGCTGCGCGCTCGCATTTTAATTGGTGAGTAATGTATACATCATTAATTACCTCTATAATAATAAGCTATTCTATAACAAACTACTTAAAATCACCTTTTCATGACATCGCGATAAGCGCTGCATTTATTGTTAGAAATGTATTAACCCATGCATCCTATTCATAATTACAAAAGTGCTTAAATTTTCCAGTTTTCTGGCCTTAATTTCGACAAATTTTTTGCTGTCAAGGCTTATAAGAATAAGATTAATAAATACAAAATAACATTTTCATGAATTCCTAATAATCAAATTGTCCCTTTTTTCAGAATGGAATATCTCGTGCTTTGGAAGAAGAATAGAAAGATATTCATCATTTTCATATGATGACAAAATGTCCTTACAATGCCCTGGTCCAAGGTCGAAATAAAAATCATTTATTAAGAGTGATCAAAATATCCACTTCACAACTTTCCTACACAGTGCTTGAATTAGTGCTTAAATTGATCATTTTTCACATAGGAATATCAATTATATTCAGCTCGCGTTTCGCGCTCGCATTATTGATTTTAATGATAAAAATATAGTTAGAATGCCCATGTTGATGATATGCTCTCTGGATAGGTATCTCGAAACTCGGATCAATTTCGATTGATCTTTATTTAGTACTGCAAGTATTGCAGTACTACTGCAGTTAATGTGCCAATTTCAAGTTTCAATATTCTTTTTGGTCAATGTACACATACAAAGAAGTGTGGTTTCCAATGGCTATAACAATAAGTAGGCCTATACGAAGATGAAAAGTACAATATATCATAACAATGATTGAAAACTTTACATAAACAAACAAAATAAATCATTAACTTCCTGCAATTACTTTAATACCCCTAGAAATTCATAATGCATGTGGATGAAGATAAAAGGTATATGCATGCATAGCACCCCCCCCCCCCATCCCAGTAGGCCTATATGTGGAATATTTTTATCATTAGATTTCACGCACAATTAATGTAGAAGAAAATCTTTGATATAAATTGGCACATGCAGTAGCTGATATTTTTTTGGAATTATGCAAATGAATTAATGCAATGGCGTAATAAGTCATAGAATATGGCATGGGAGGCAACATTTTCTCAAAAGTCCCGAGTTGTTTTGACGTTTTTTCGCGTTTTTTGAATATAATCTAATTTTGTGAATATTACTTATTTTTCCTGTCCTTTTCTTTCTGTTTTTTTTTTCGGGGGTGTCCCCACCCCCACCCATGTACGCCACTGAATCAATATTATTTTTATATAGATCTAGGGCCTACTGTTATTTCGTAAATATGAAAATTTAATACTCCGTCGTCCATAATAGTAATATATCTCTATATGGTCTCGTCTTATTAATCAGCGTGGACGAAGATCATTGGTGGGAAGTACGATAGACTGGTAAAGGCCCTTTCTTTTAATTCTGTGCTGCGCAAGGGTATATGCAAGAGCTTGAATTAAAGACTAAAAACTTGTACCATGATATACGTATATCGACCGAACTGACCGGCAGCAGAAGAGGTCATCACATCGATCGACAAGAAAACTCCACCTTTTTGTGTTGGTAAGTGGAGTTTTCATATGAAAGTCTTGCCCCATTCTGCAATCTATGCCTTAATGCATGGATCTAAATTCATTGTGTTTCTTGGAATGCAAAGTTATTTGAATTCAATCATTCATTTTGTGAAATTTGCGAACTGATGATTGTCACTTTTTATTTTTACCGGTACCGGTACTGTGAATGTACTTGTAGTTGTAATGTGAACGAATAAACTTGTTTACAATTGAGAATGTACAGGGACCGCATCCGAGTAATGTCGCAAAGGCCAGTACTGGCAGTAACGCTGCCTTGCCTCCCGGCTTATTGAGTCTTTTTCGCTGTTTCCCCAACTGCTGAAAATGTGACACACCATGCCTAACAAGTGAGGGGAAGACTGAACAGTACATAGTCATGCGCGCAATGAAACGCTCGGGAAGGAGAAGAGCGCCCTGGCCTGGCACAGCGTTACTTGAGGTATCTGAGAAAGAAAAAGATGGGATTATCCACATGTGTTGCCCTTGGCTTCAGGCTTGTGCCCTCCAAAATCCCCTCTCTCATTTTCCCGATATGTTTTATACACAGCCGAGTGCTGATGTGCAAATGAACGCTGTTGGGCGCCCTTCCCCATTTTGCGAAATCGAGTGTTTCAAAAAATCGCCAAAGTGTCCGATCTTCCCCTTAATTGTTTGAGCGAGGCAAGACTAGCCAGGAAGCTCCTAGAGAGTAAAAATCATTCACTAAAGAGTAAAGTGAGCTTACTCTCCATGGAGCTGAGCCAGGTCTAAATTAAACTTTTACCCCATTATTTCAACTTTCCCTATAAGTGATCAAGCCCTAAACATATCAATGTAGGCTAAATGACCAATCACTTAATTTTTAAAAACATTGGAATAGATCTTGATCTTTTTCAAGATAGATATTAAGTTAGTATTAAATAAAATATACATTTTTTTAGAATTAATGCTTAAAAGATGGGATTTAACTCGCCAAGTGCTGTTTACGTTGCCATATGTAATTGCACAGATTTTCGTGACCACTGAATTTGGAGGCCAATTATGGTATCATCAAAGCATCAATATTCAAAAGGAAAACTCCTTTTTTCGAAAAAATTTATTGAAAACAAGCTTCTGCTTGTAATTAAGAGTCAGAGAGGGTTATTTTCAAAAGTATAATTTTCATGAATGATTTTTACTCGAGGAGACTCCTGGCTAGGCAGGACCTCGACATCTACTCTCCACCTGTGGAGTACCTGGAAAACCTTAGGCATGTCTAACCCAGGGGCTGCACACAAAGCGCGCAGCCCAGGATCATTACACCAGATTTTCACAACACAGAGGTACCACAAGTGTACTTTAAAACACCCCTCAAATTATTCAAAACATGGTAATTATGCCCCCATCTGATTCCATGGATATTCCTTTTCCCGGTCCATAGAATATCATAATTCAAGGTGGTTGATCCTAAAAAAAATGATGAATAGATCAGTGATGATCTCTTCAATGCATAAAATGGCCAAACTGGTGCCTATATGCTTGCACAGAGAGGGAAAAAAGGGATGTTGAGAAGGGGAATTCCCAATAAAAAAAAAATGTATAAGACATTGTAAATATCATTGCTTACTAGGTTGTTGGTGCTTCAAAAATCAGCTTATGGCTTAGCACAAGGAAGTATGTTTGAAAAGATGGTGTTTCCAATGCTTTTAAATTCAGGTGTAAGTGTAACATTCAGATGATTAGATTGAATCGTTGATTATTCTTTTGTCTTCAGATGCCTGTAAATGAACAAGATGTATTGGATTTGTCCTCTTAAAGCTACCATCTTGACCTATTTTGTACTAGCATTTTACTCCAGTGTTCAAGCAGGAAGAGAGATAGATTCTAATGTATATTGTGGAGGTAAGAAGACTGAGTCCTGATATTTTTATTGGAATAGGGGCAACAGGCTGAAAATCTATTTATTTCTTGTTAATTTTCAAAATGTATTCCACCATTAGAGAATATGACCAATAAACAAATACAAAAATCATTTGAATAAAGGAAATATTATGTTCACACCTTTTATTGAAAATCAGAAAACATTTTCTGTTATGAAAAACATGACCTCAACACTGTTGTAACCTCAAGTACAAAGCTGTGTCATTGTCAATAATAAAGATTAATTATCAATATTGGAATTTTCCTGTTTTTTTTTTTTCATTTTTAATTCTTATTAACATATTAATTTGTGTGTTTGAACTGTAGCCTGCCGAGCGCTGATCAGTGAAGTGGAGTATGCTATTAGTCAAGAGGACCCTCGTCAGACCATTACTGTTGGAAGTTTCAGGATTGACCCCACAGGAAAACAGAAACAGACCAAGGTCATTTCACATTTTTAATTCAACAAATAAAAGAAGTTTTCTCTTGCACCCAGTATTTAAGCCAAATCTAGTTTCTGAGTGAATTAAAGTACAAATGATTTTCATTTACAGAATATGTATTTGTGGCATTTCTTAGTTTTCTAATTCATTGAGGCTTGTAATGATTGAGAATTGAATGCCAATTTTTAAAACACCTCTTAATTAGCTCTTATGTTGAAAGTTTGACAGAAGTGTCACTTCCATGAGGTTGATGCAATATATTTGGTCATCTTTGAAGCTTTGTAAGCTTTATTTCTTTTTAAGTCAATCTTTTATAGTGTGGGAGAAAGGGTATAATTTATTAATAGATGTTTATTCTCCTTCCCTAACAATCATGTGAAATATGTAATAGGGCCAAGTCAATCAGTTAATTGCTATTTTAACAACACTAAAATAGTTTACAGGGCCCTCTGGGAGAACAGTGTGCATCACTGATGAGGCTTCCCTGTATTAAACAAGACTTAAAGGTCAAGTCCACCCCATGTTGATTTGAATAAATAGAGAAAAATCAAAGCATAATGCTGAAAAATTAATCAAAATCGGATGTAAAATAAGAAAGTTATGACATTTTAAAGTTTCGCTTACTTTTCACAAAACAGTGATATGCACAACTCAGTGACATGCAAATGAGACAGATGATGATGTCCCTCACTCACTTTTTCTTTTGTTTTTTATTGTTTGAATTATACAATATTTCATTTTTTACAGATTTGACAAAAAGAACCAACTTACTGAAGCATATAATATTAATCAATGGTAATTCCACATGTTCAGGGAGGAATTAATCGCTGTTTCACTTGACTATGAGTAGAAAATTAGAATATCTAATAATTCATGTAATAAAATACAAAAGAAATAGTGAGTGGATTATGTCATCAGTCTCCTCATTTGCATATCAACCAGGATGTGAATATAACTGTTTTGTGAAATTAAGCGTAACTTTAAAATGTCATAACTTTCTTATTGTACATCCGATTTTGATGAAATTTTCAGTGTTATGCTTGTTGGATTTTTCTCTTTTTATTCAAATCAACTTTTTGTTGGGTTGGACTTGTCCTTTAATAATAATAATTAAAATAATTTTGCTATTTTGTAAGCCATTTGACCTTATGGGATTAAAACCCAAAAAACTTTCTGAAAATTCACATTTCACACCTTTGCATGAAATACCCTTTCCTGGATAGTGATGTGATTTGGTTGTAAACTACAAAGAAAATTAAAAATATTTATTTACTTGATTGAAAGGTCGATGTAAGGAGATTTCAGATGATGTTATGCTGCTAACATTAAATTGTAGTTGTTTGACATGAGCACATCTCAGGAAAGCAACACAAGATTGTGATTTTTTTTAATTCTTGCTTATGGATAATCCACCTTTTTAAACAGACATTTTATTGTTTACCTAAATTGTATTCCCAATGAATAAAACTGATAAGAAATAGATTCATGATAAATGTTTGAAAAAGTCATATGTTCAGAAGTAAATTTTTGTAACTGAAAAGTGAAATTTTAGCACATTTTCTGAAAGATACTCAACACCCTCATCGCCCTACAACTTTATCTTCAATCTGATTGCATGTTTTATTTTTTTTATTGAAAATGAGCATAAAAGCAAAAATAAAGTGAATACCAATGACAATTTATTCTTAGATTATGTAATGTATTCTAAAGCCTTAAAAAATTACAGCTTTTGCTGTTTTTGCAAGATTGTGATCCTGTCCCCCAAAGACCTGTTTGCTATATGCCTGAGCTCACATTGTACCAATTCCAAAAGTTTCTCTTATGTGATAGTACTAGTTTGCATGTAAAAATATAAAAGAAATAACACCCCCCCCCCCTCCTTTTGTGCTTTACAGATACCATATGCTGGATCTGAGGCCCATCTTACAGAGGTGATGGAGAATGTCTGTGATAAAATGACCGACTATGCTGAAAGGATAGATCCAGAAACCAATGAGAAAACCTATGTCAGATACCAGGCAAGGAATGGGGAGGATATGGAACTTACAAATGTATCTATCAACGTCGTCACAGGAAAAATTCTGAAAGTAGCTGTAAGTTGTGCCCCGTATTTAGATTAGAAGTTGTGTAGACACAGACAAGCACATGTGCTTTATCACAAGCCTAATTTCACAGATGTTCAAAAATTGTAGAGGCCTTTCAAACTAAATATTTTTTGCTTTTTGTTTCACTGTTTTCCCTGATATCTCAAACCATCATTAAATCAATCACCTAATTGTAAATTACACAGGGGTTCTTAATTTTTATCTCAAATTTTTGGATGACCGAGAAAATATTCCAAAGGCATTGTAATACGTCTAATCATGTAAAGGAGTAAATTGACTCCTGGGGAGCGTTTCATCAACAATTTTGTCCGACAAGATGTCAGATCTGACATCTTTCCTTGATTCTGATTGGCTGAGAGGCACTGTTACTATGGTAACTGTCGGATAAAACGTCCGACAAGTCCTTTCATGAAACACTCCCCTGGACATAATGTATTATGAGTAATTGATCCATGATTTTTGTCTCTTACGTCAAAATTATTGCTATCCAAATATTTCTTTTATGAATAATGTTGGTCCCACTATTGCACAGGTACACAAAGGACAAACAGTTTTTGTCTCACCTGCATAGCAGAGTGAGACTATAAGCGCCGCTTTTCCGACGGCGGCGGAGGCGTCAACACCAAATATTAACCCAAGGTTAAGTTTTTGAAATGACAGCATAACTTAGGAAGTATATGGACCTAGTAAATGAAACTTGGCCATAAGGTTAATCAAGTATTACTAAACGTCCTGCCTGAGTTTCAGGTCATATGACCAAGGTCAAAGGTCATTTAGGGTCAATGAACTTAGACCATGTTGGGTAATCAACATCAAAATCTTAACCTAAGGTTAAGTTTTTGAAATGTCATCATAACTGTCATCATATATGGACCTAGTTCATGAAACTTGGACATAAGGTTAATCAAGTATTACTGAACATCCTGCTGCAGTTTCACGTCACATGACCAAGGTCAAAGGTCATTTAGGGTCAATGAACTTTGGCCAAATTGGGGGTATCTGTTGAATTACCATCATAACTTTGAAAGTTTATTGGTCTAGTTCATAAAATGTGGACATAAGAGTAATCAAGTATCACTGAACTTCCTGTGCGAATTTCAGGTCACATGACCAAGGTCAATGAACTTTGGCCATGTGGGGGGTATCTGTTGAATTACCATCATAGATTTGAAAGTTTATGGATCTGATTCATGAAACTTGGACATAAGAGTAATTAAGTATCTTTGAACATTTCGTCCGAGTTTCAGGTCACATGACCAAAGTCATTTAAAGTCATTGAACTTTGGCTATTTTAGAGGTAATTATTAGATTGCTGTCATAACTTTAAAATTTATAGATATAGTGTATAAAATGTGGATATAGGGGTAATCAAGTTTCACTGACAAGTTTTAGTAGGTCACATGATCAAGGTCAAATGTCAATGAACGTAGTATTGTATCATTATATGAATGGTGTTTTTTGTGAATAATTATTTGATAGTACTTTTCAAAGTCAGCACTGCTGCTATATTGAATCGCGTGATGCAGGTGAGACCGCCAGAGGCATTCCACTTGTTTCATCCAAATACCTCAGATTTAGAAATTAAATTCACTATCCTATTATTGCTGTCCAAATAGTGCAGCCAACATATTTTGACACATTTATTCATTGAAATCAAAATATTGTTCTGACTTTAAAAGAATTGTTTGTAAAGCACAACTTGTTTACTACATTATTGTGCTCACATGATAATGTTGATGGGATACTCATAATTATTTAGAGCTCATCATGTGGAAGTTAGTAGTAATTGCACCTTCAACTGTAATATGAATAAATCATTATACATATGGAATTACCCTAAATATTTATTACTTATAATGAGAGAGGGTATCATACCTACAAAGTAGAAACTTTTCAGATGATTCTTTAATGCAGAAACACATGTCTGTAAATCATTACTTTAAGGCCATTGGTTTTAGTTTTGTATGTGGGAAATGTAAACAAGTTCCAAAGAAAGTAAATCAGAAATAGAGCAATTAGTTTTGGACCAAAAAACATTGCACCCGGGAAATTTCTCATAGTGTAATTATTTGAAATCACTGTACATGGTGTCAAATTTTGAGCAAGTTCATCCTGTAATAAAACTGTTGTTTTAGAAATCTGTATTACTACTACTAGGAACTATTTAGTACTATGAAGCAAGTCAGGTACAATGTAAATTCTTATTGATATTAATTTTCTACCTCGAATTATTTTTCTAAACACACTAATTCACATCTTCTGGTTGTTTTCCTCAGAAAGTCTTGCATGGTTTTGTCTCGCCTGAACAAATTTCGGCAGAGACCAGTTAGCACTTTTCCTGTTGGTCCGTTCGAAAATGTAAAAGTTTTTGTTCAACTTGCTCTCATTTCTTTATTTTTTCATCAATTATGTTAATACTTGGTACATGTGATCCTTGGGTAATACCGCATGCGACCTATGATAAGAAAGGGGTCAAAGGTCATCTAGGGGTCAAAAGGTCAAATGATATGAGGTCGTATTATGTGCTCGCCTTAGCGACACTCTTGTTATACCATATTTTGGTAGAGCATGATGACAAACCCCCATAACCCAAATTTGGTGGGAATCGGTCCATGGGCCCCAAGATATGACCTCATGTATATGTAATTAGCTCCATCAAAGTCAATGTATTATTAGCCTGGTTCCTAACATTTAGAACCAGGCCAATAATACACTGACTTCAATGGGGCTAATTATGTATTCATCATGGTTCCCACAGTCATGGAAAATCCTGGAAAAACTTGTGGTCATGGAAAGTCAGGGAATTTGTAAAATTTGTGAAAAGTCATGGAAAAATCATGGAATTGCATTTACCTCTCTTGGCCATGGCAGCTTTCCAGTTTGTCGTGTCTCGCAACTCTCATACTATGCTATTATAATTGGTGTTCATGATTCCCATTTTTCCCAGTTTTGTGACATCCCAAAATTACATAACTCCCGGGACATCAGGGGAAGTCATGGAAAGCAGCAATTTATTCATGGAAAAGTATTGAATTCTGTTTTCAAATATCTGTGGGAACCCTGTTCATGAGATCATTAAGGCCCCTAGGACCGATTCCCACCAAATTTATGTAGTGGGTGTATTTCCTCATGCTCTACCAAAATATGGTATCAAAAACGCAGAAATGCTAGAAAAGTTTTTTGTGACATCACTTCGGTACTCTATAGAGTTAGGGTTGCAAACTTGCAATAGGGTTTATGTTAGGATTATGTTTATAATAGGGTATAGTGTTAAATCCAGGGTTGAAGTTGGTTATTTTATTAATGTGTGGAATTTGCAGCAGAGCAATTCTCGCTGGAACAAATATCATGGAACCATCTAGTTCCAGGATTTACCAGAAATGTGGGGGGGGGCAATTCTGACTGACAAGTAAAAATTACCTGACCTTTAGTCTCTAAAAAAGATAAAATGGTCAAAGCACTGTATTTCCAATAAAAGGTCCCCCAAAAGGGGGGGGGGGGCATGTACCTCCATTGCCCCCAACCCTGAATCCATGCCTGTATACCAGTGTTGTGTCTGGGCTGGCTTGTCCAAGACCAAATCACCTGAGGACAAGGCCAAGGCCAGAAGGGTCGAGGCCAGACCGAGGCCAAATATTCCAATACAAGGACGGCCGAGGCCGGAGATCCAGGAAAAGGCCAGCCATGGCCAAATATTGTGATGTTATTTGGTGGCAACTGCCACAGATTTCATAAAAAACCTTAATAACTGTCATTTCTTTGCCCAGTGATGCTCTTTGCTTTGGTTATGTATTATTTTTCTTCACCTCCATAAAAAACATACACTGATGCTCATATACATACTGGTATACATTGCATATACATATACAGTACAGTGCACTCATATAGACCATTACACCCACTCATACATAACCACTTACCCAATTAACCATATTATTAACCCTTTGAGGACGACTAGATTTTTTTACTTTGCCTCAGGTTTTCGGATTGTTTTGAAATCAAATTGTCAGGGAGTCTACAGACAAATTGATTTCAAAAACAATCAGACAAAGTCAAAGTTTTCACTCTAGTTTGATGAAAAGTGGAAGGCACTTTTGACGATTTTGCGGCCTTGAGGCCACAAAAGACCACAACACTGCTGTATACACAGTGTGAATCAACACAAGGCTGCTCAAAAAGGAATCTCCCCCCCCCCACAAAAATAAAAAACACTTATGTGGTTTCTGTTAATTATCAGGGGAGGGGTGTGTGACTTATGTCCTTTTAAGGACGTTCCATAGTTGTGTTTGTGCGCATCATGATCTGCGCATATTTTACACTATGCACGCTGACGTCACAATGGATGAACAGGTGATTAATCAGCTGTAGGTATGAGCTGATTTTTCTCTTTATCTGCACTCTAGCTGCAGATCCAATGTGTTATTTTATGAAGCTAATAAACTGGAGTTATTCCATGGAACATTTTTAAAATACCTCTACAATATCAAAATACTTCACTCTGCAGTGCTGCAAAGTATGACAAAAGTAACCCTGAGTTTGAATAAATGGTAGAGTGGTTTGGAATTTTTCTTCACATAGATTCAAAGCATTTAATGCGTTTTTGGTTTTTTAAAAAGCACATTTTCTGTTATAAAAGTGCTGATAGTTTGAAAACAAGCACATGAATCTCTACTTTTGATGTTTGCACCTCTTAGGTATACCTTCCTCTAAAACTTTATCATAATATAAGAATGATAAATTTGTATAGCGCAGACACTATATAAATATACTCTACTGCGCTTTGGATACTCCTACTGCTCATACTAACTAAAAATGATGATCTACTTAAAAGCATCCTTAAACAGATGTCTTCAATAATGCTTTGAAAGAAGGAACAGACTGGGTCATTCTAACGCTAAGGGGAAGTTGGTTCCTTAATTTTGGAGCTGCATAGCTAAATACACAGTCTCCAAGAGTAGCCTTGGTTTTAGAGGAGGGTGTTTCCAAAAGGAATCTATCCTTCGCACTTAGCAGGATCCTTACAACTTTGCAAAGTTTGGTGAAAATAACATGGGTTTTGAATGAATTGCAGCATTTATTGTACTTCTCAAGTTTGTTATTGAAATTTCACGTTTTTGAGATTGGGTTCTTGTTATCTTTCACACCATTTTGTCTCACCTGCAAAGCAGAGTGAGACTATAGGCGCTGCTTTTCCGATGGCGGTGGTGGCAGCGACGGCGTCAACATCAAATCTTAACTGAAGGTTTAGTTTTGAAATGTAAGCATAACTTAGAAAGTATATGGACCTAGTTCATGAAACTTGGACAAGGTTATTCAAGTGATACTGTACATCCTACCTTAGTTTCAGGTCACATGACCAAGGTCAAAGGTCATTTAGGGTCAATGAACTTAGATCATGTTGGGGGAATCAACATTAAAATCTTAACCTAATGTTAAGTTTTTGAAATGTCATAACTTCGAAAGTATATGAATCTAGTTCATGAAACTTGACCATAAGGGTAATCAAATGTTACTAAACATCCTGCCTGAGTTTCAAGTCACATGACTAAGGTCAAAGATCATTTAGGGTCAATTAGCTTTGGCCAAGTTAGGGGTATTTGTTGAATTACTATCATAACTTTGAAAATTTATGGAACTGATTCATAAAACTTGGACATAAGAGTAATTAAGTATCACTGATTATCCTGTGTGAGCTTCAGGTCACATGACCAAGGTCAGAGGTCATTTAAGGTCAATGAACTTTGGCCATGTTAGAGGTAATTATTAAATTGCTGTCATAACTTTCAAAGTTTATGGATATAGTTTATGAAATGTGAACATAGGGGTAATCAAGTATCACTGACAAGTCTTGGGTCTCATGACCAAGGTCAAATGTCATATAGGGTCAATGAACGTAGTATTGTATCATATGAATGGTGTTTTTGTGAATAATTATTTTTTTGTAGTTTTCAAAGTCAGCACTGCTGCTATATTGAATCACGTAATGCAGGCAAGACTGCCAGAGGTGCTGTTAGACTTAAAAGAGCAAACAAATAGCAATATAAATAGATTCTCCATCTTAAAGTGAAATTTGATGAAATTTTCAGATTAATAGAGGTTTAAACTCATTGTAGTGATCTTGTGAGGTATAAACGTGCCCTTTTCTTTTGAATGCACAATTCTCAAGAACATCCTTTTGGGTGAACTGTGAAGCTCTATAGCAAAAAATCATGCACATGGACTCATGTTAATTTTTGCATATTTGGAATATTCAGGTGCTAAAGTATCTATGTGCACAGTTTGGTGAAAATGACATGGATTTCACTTTAACTGTGGAACGTATTTAATAATCAATTGTGGTAGGTTTGGAATGGATGATGATGCCTGGTGGTGTATATTGTGGTTAAATCACTAATTGGGTAGTTTATGAGGCTAGTGACCATTAGAAAGTTGATCTCTTTAAAATGAAAAAAGTGTCCTTGTTCAATTGAACTTTTCTAGTTCATACCTATGCTTTATGATTTCCTTTTTTTCCAACTTCAGTCAAGTTACAGACTCAATGGCACAATAATCATGAGCAATCATTATAATCGTGTTCTTTAACTTTGCATCAAAGAAAATAGAACACTACCTGACTTATGCTTAAGTCTGGTAAGAAATAATATAGAATACTACTGGGCTGAAAGTAAACTTTTAACTTTGAGAAATCCAAAGAATAGTTGTGATTATTTTCCCATCAAAATTAATTCAGTGAGGACAATATATTGGAGAAACACAGCTTATCAGTATATAAAATCATGACTGTCTCAATGAATAGTCTTGATCAAGCTCTAAAACATGTCTGCCACAAAATGACACCTGACTCTACAGTTCCTTTGAAAATACCCACCTCCCTCAGTGAAAACACAGGAGAGGAAAAGGTTGCTTAATGTTTCTCCAACAAACTCATCGTATTGCCGAAGGAAATTGATCATTTTTAGAGAAGTAATTGCCCAGAAAGTATCTTTCTTTTGTAGTCAGCAGCAGGGCACATGGAGAGTATTATGCTGCCGTATCAAATGCCGAGTGTTTAATTTCGAAAAGGAAATTTACTTTAACCAACAACGCAGACATCAACCGCCCACACAGTTCCAAAATGTTTCAACTGTGGTCATTCCCCTCCAAAATTTGTCAGGAATAAGTAGAAAGTCAGCATTATGTGATGTACTCTCCTTTTATAACCTTACAAGTTTGTATTGTTAAAGCTCCTATGTTGATTTCTTCAGTGAAGAGAATACTTGATTGAATACATGATGAAACTGCCAATAGATGTGTGGGGGAACAAAATACGAAAAGTTGAAACTTTTGCTTCTTTTAATTAATATGTTTTCTTCTCCGTCATAGAAATCAAATACATATCTGAGGGACATTGTCGTACGTTATTCATCTATTCAGTGACATTGTAATGAAAATTTTCTCCTCCTTATACTTTCCACCTTGTCGTCTGAAAATCCGCTGCCTCTTTTCTCCATAAGTTTGCTTTTTAATCTCTTAATGTGTAACCCTTACTTTGGTGTAATATAATTTTTTAAGGAAATTTACATGGAAGAGATAAGCAAGAAATTCACTGAAGTACTACACACTGAAGAAAACACATTTCAAACATAAAATTAGTATTCTGTCTGTAGTAAGCATTGATACATGGTAAGGTATCATTAGGAAATGTGAATATATGTGAAAAAGAGTAATAGCATCTTTAAATTTGTGTAAAAATATAGATTCCATATGTTGTGTGCATTTTCTAGGAAGTGCAATTTACCTATCCCCTAAGAGTGTCATTGTTCTAATTTATTGGCAAACATGGACTCTTTGTGGACTAGCTTGAATCACTTGCCTGTGTTTCTAAAGAAAGGTGAAAGATATCATGTCTACAGCTCAGTGTATGCCCTTGACAGGGTGGTTCCTGTTGTGAGTTCATTCTCAAGGACTTGGTGCTAATATGTACCACTCCTGTGACCCTCCCCTTCCCCCTTGTTTATCCTCCCCTGGGAATAGAGTGGTTCCTCCTACCTGTCACTTTCCATTTCTCTCATTTACTTTCATTTGCTGGCTAGTGCCGCAACAACTTCATTCTTTTCCCTCATATTATATTGTTTCCAACAAGAATCCAGATGGAGGTTTTCCTTAAAATCATCTCTGTAGTTGAGTAAGAAATTGTTTTTCAATGTTTTCACTCTCCCTTTCCTCCCAGTGCGAAAATATTATTGAAGAGTACGAAGATGAAGTGCTGCGATTGTACAGGGAAAAGTCAACGGACATTGAAACCAGACTGTGCTCCAGTGTTACACGTAAGTGAAGTGTGTGCCAAGATCATTGCGTTAGTCTGATAAATTTGTTTGAAAGTGACATTTGAGGTTCCATCTCATATTTGACAAACGGTAATTGGTGTTTATTAAGAATTAGTTGCATGTTTTTCAGATAAAGTTGATTGGAATAGATAAAGATGTCATCCCACACAGTATTTATTGTTTAACAAGTGATGTCATCTTTTGGAATGAGTAGAATATGTTTATTGTGTACGAGTCACTGCAGTACTCCGAAACAAAAGACTGGAATCATGCATTCTTTTTAAGGAATTTACCAAGATTTCTCAAGTTGATATGTCTTTGATATGGTTCAAATAACTTCAGTTGAATGGATTATATGGTCAAATCAGTTTCTGATCTCATCAAGAGGATTGTAGAAGAATGAAAAATACTCCCTAAATCATATCAGTATTTTAAAAAAGATGTTTGATTTTGGAAAACAAAATAATTGTTGGAGTTGTACAAAGTGAACAGCAGAAAATGGCAAAAAAGAGCTGTAATTAGATAATTGACTAGGCAAAAGTTTGAATTACAGTGTGCAGACTAGAGTAACTATAGTTAGCTCTTGAAGCCAGTATATAGGTTTGGTCAAGATTCAAAGGTGCTTAGCATATCAATATGGAGAACAATAATAATAACTGTACTAGTATGCATGGCCTGCTGGGAGACCAGCTTGTTTAGAACTGGATTGTTAACCTTGGGGAAATTAGCATTATTATCAGAAGAAGATTACATATATTGATTTGGTCAAGGGAAAATTATATCATGATCACTACACTTTTGGAACATTTAATTGTTAAGAATAAGAGTCCAATATTTATTGAATCTTTAACAAAATTGCAGACAAGCTCTAGCAATTGAAATTATTTTCAAAAAATCCATTTCAAATTTGATTATTTAAAAAGTGGTATCAAAAGCAATTGGTTATCGTGAAAAAAAAATTGTTTTAGAAGAGACAAAAAAAACTATAATTTTGATCATGTACCTGGATGATATTGAGCTCACTTATATTTTAATGTCTTTCTTTTTCTCTACAGAACTTTGTGAGGGTTCATCATCAGCACACACTGAGTTATGACCCCAGGCTCATTTCATTAAGTACGCTAAGTAACGGAAACTATTGATCAACGTTTTTAAGTAGTTTTGATAGTGGTTCATCAGAATATACAGATATACCTTTTATTTGGGGCACAAAGTAAACCTTATGAATAAAATTGATTGTATTTGCCAAGAGCATTCCGTTAATGTGTGTGAGAACTTTCATAAGAGAGTGCAAATGGCATTGATAGTATTTTTTCAGGAAGCAACAGATATTTGTATAGATTTAACAAAATATTCCACATGAAATTAAAGGGGTGCACTACAATGACTTAATGAAATGAAAATATTGTTAAATGCGTAAGATGATGCACAATGCTTTACAAGTATGTATTAACATGCTTTTGGCTTTACATGATTTTGTAGATAGGATGACAAGTTCACTTAACCCTACCAAGACACAAGTGTAGTGCACTTATGGATATGGTATTAAATTAGACTCTTTGAGAGTTGGATATGCATTATTTTTTTATTCTGTTATTCCAGTATGCAATTTAAGTGTAACTAACATGAATTAGCATAAGGTCCATGGTAAGAAGTGTACTGAAGAGTTACAATTTTGTGTTCCTCTCTATGTATTGAGTTACAGGTGTGGTAAGTTTTGGGGCCTTAATTCAATAAAAATCTCTCATCCTTGATCTGGTTTAATTTCCTTCATGTTTTTAAAGAGCCATGCTCTCACAGAATCCTGTCCAACTTGTATTTTATTCAATTTTATGTAAATCACAGGTATTATGCATTTATTTTCTACCCGTATACTAAGCTTACTCATTTAAATTTCTATGGATCTAGATCTAAAGTGTAGATATGAACAGAACTATGTGCCTATCTTTACAATTTCAAAGTCATTTTGTGCCTTACTGTTCCCAAGCATAGAAAATGGAAAATCATTTGAAATTTGTTTTTCTTTATTGACCCAAAACTTTTCCTTCATTAGATAACATTTATCTGTATTTTTTTTGTCAGATATCTGGGTATGAAAATTTAAGAAGCACATATTTTATCTATGTTATTATACAGGCTTTTAATCAGAGAACAGCCAACACTCTGATAAATATCCAGCCACATCAACTATTATTCTAGCAAATTCATTATACATTCATTTTAAGACTTCTCCAGATAAAATGATTCTTTATCTTAGCATGAAACAAGCTAATATATTGTCAGTTATTTGTCACAAGTAATTTTACAAATACAATCTGCCCAAAATATTTTATCTCTTGAAAGCCTTATTCAGTTTTGGCAAATCTAATGATAAATAGTTATTTTTTTCTCCTGGATTACTCTGTATTATCAGATAAGATTATAGATGATATATAACAAACATGCTGCTTCAAAATCTGATGAAACTGTTCAATATTATCCACATCATTCAATATTATCCACATCATTGGATCCTTACCCAATCTTTAGATATGAATTAACTCTTTGTAACTATGCTTACTAGTATTATTGTCATTTTTAAACAAGTGCCTCGTGATGATACTTGTAATGTTGTTAGATTTCTTTTTGAAAGGGAAGAATAATTTCCCCCTTCATTTGAAGGTGCCTCTCTTGATTCCATTAAGTCAGTGTTATGGGGATCAATATCATTTGGTAATGTAGTGGCTCATCGATGGGGTATTAGGTGGAAGTTGTCACTGGAGAGATCCCCAAAACAAATTGAAATCAATTGATTGTGTTTGATTTGTGTATGCACTGCACTTTTCATATATGCTCCTAGAGTGATTTGCCTTTTGGCAAGATGTGTCATCACTGTGACAACGTTTTGGGGGTTGTTTATGGGAGTGATTATCAGCCCTAGTTGATATTTTTATGACAGTCAGATTACTAGTAACAACAATATTCTAAGCTCATTCAAATATGTGAAATGTTAATTCATGAAAAATTCCCCAGTACAAAAATTATTCTGACAAGCAAAATTAGTAAAAATTGTTAGTACTCGACCTGCAGTGAAATGTGCAGTCCACAAAGTTTTCAAAGGTTGTATGCAGCTGTTTCCTTTTTATGATTCTACCCAACACAGGTGGTTGACAGAGGCATGTTTTGGGGGCATTTGTCTTTCCTGTATCCATTTTCATAATAAATGTTTGACACATCAACTTCAAATTTGGTCCAAGTCTGCATGTGTGAGTTACAATGATCTGATTATTTTCCTCTGGTATCAAAGTCATAGGTCATGTAAAGAGACTCCAGTTCAAACTTGGCTCATGTATGATATGGGAGCAAAGATGATCAGATCAGATCAATTTATATTAACATCAGATGGGAACTAGAAGTTCAATATAAAATGCAGTGTGGGGGATAATTATATAAACACTCTTTCCCACCAATTATTGTAAGCTGTTATTATGTCAGAAACATTTCTATTGATCATTGGCTATCAAAATAACATTTTATTAGTGTGCACGAAAGAAGCAAAAATCATTTCACGACTGCCTTTCAATGCTTGTACCAAAAGCTGTCATTGTTCAGCAAGAAAGTATTTAAAGTGAAAATGTACTGTTATGAAGTAAAGTATGAATATTGTGTAAAATGATTATATATTATAAATGTGAAATGGTCAGTAAATATTATTTCTATTTGTTTTCCTCCTTTGTCATTTAGTGTTTGTCTTCACCTGTTAAGAAAGAAAATGAGAGATTGACGGCAGGAAGAACCCATGAAAATGTAAGTGAGAGAAAGATCGAAAGGAATGATTACGACAAGAGAGGTGATAGATGATGAAAGATTAGTTGAGTGCAAATCAAATTGTGATTGTTGAGTTATCAACAGCAAATGGGATGAGTGTAAAAGACTTGTGAATATTTAGTTGCAAGTGGAGAGATGACTGCAATATACAATATAAGTATAATGTAACCAGAAAGATGGGATGAATGGAAATAACATTGTGATGATTAGAAAGATGGCAGGACTCTTTGCATTTTTGGATATTAAGTCGTAAAGTAACATCAATACAGATTCAGAATTCAAAAGTAAATTATATATACACTGTATATGTGCATGTGTGCAGGGGCCCCTTTATCTTTTATTAAGTCATATTTATATGGGATAACGAGATGATATCAAGAACATATTGAATATCAGTCTGTTGAATATACATGTATGAATTATAAGATCAGGAACAAGAATTGTGTAAAATTGTCATATTCACAGAATACCTTAATAGAGCCCCCTCCCTTTTCCTGCTCTTACCCCTCCCCTTTACATAAAAAATTAATACCAAACAAATGAACAAGGAATTTATTTTAATTGATCTAATATTAAAAATATCAAAAGTAAGTTCCCCCTAAAAAAACACCCATTTAACCTTGAATAGAACAAATTATTCAAGTTGAAACCAAGCGTGGAAAATAGTTATTGTTAGGAAGCGGTTTTTCAAAAAAAAAGTTAGTGACACACGTGACTTAACGACTGAATGACCACATACCATTATTTTATTAAGTATTCCATCCCAGGGCTGATTGAAATAGACCCGTAGGCCTACGGATAATATCTAAGTGATCGCAAACTTCTCTTGCTCCCTGCCATGATTTTGGAAGACTAAAACGTCATTTTGTTTTATGTGTTTCTCTTTAACATCATGACATAATCAATCTCTTTCTCTTTCCCGTTTCATTCAATAGATTTAATTAGACCCCCAATCAATTCAATTCTTTGAAATGTTTGCATTAGCGGTGATAAAACACCGGGAATATTAGGAAAAAGAAAAACGGAGTACTTTACTTTTTGGCTGAAATTGGCTTATCTCTACTTCCTCATGTCTCGGCTCGGCTGCCAGCCGTGGCGTAGCCAAAAGTTTTTAGAGTCTGGTGTTTGTGGCACGATACTCCTGAACTAACAGACCCTAATGGTTTGCTCCAACACCGACTGACTGAGTTTGATTGACTAAAGCGGTTTAGAATGAGGCGGTTAGTCGCTTGGCCCAACATCAGCGCGACTCAAGCAAATGTCAACGAAAAATGAATACACAAGTTTACGCTTCGGACAGCCAATCAATACCGCAGCACAAGGCACTGAAGATCTATTCCTTCATTTGGCGTTGAGGGAAGAGAAGAAAAAAGCTTGAAAATATTGAAACAGGTGGCGGTGCTATGTAGACATAACCTTCGAATTTCTGCCTTGAGAAGATTTCTTCAAATTCGTTTAGTCAATCTCGAGTCACCCAAGCATGGACTTAAGACAATTAGAATAACTAGAATTGAGGTTTTTCTCCGCGAAACATACATCTCGATAAATATGCATTATCTCTTGGTAATTTAATGATGGGTCGGCGATCAATCAGGCGAACTCTTGAAAAACTACTTCTCGCAAAAGTTGGCAGGATACAGACATTAGCTGTCCATTTTGATTATAATGACTTGAAGTAGTAAAGCCTTTAATAAAGGAATCAAATTGACTGTCAAAATTTAAGCTACTCTATTGACGATGTCGGAAAATATAATTGGAGAGGCAAGAATGATTGCTATTTGTCAGGAAAAAATGTTTGAATTATACTTTGCACAGTAATGTGGGCTGTCAAGGAAGTGTGGTTTCCATGGAACCAACAGTATCAATAGCGTCGTTTTAATAACAAGTTTAATAAAGATTTATGAAATCATCTTGAAAGTACATTTAAAAATCGCAGCCTCACGTGTTAAGGTTTAAAACCACCTTGAAGCTCAGTTGGTCCAGTTTTTTTTAGCTCATCCGGCCCGAAGGGCCAAATGAGCTTTATTATGCCGTGGCGTCCGTCATCTGTCGTCCGTCCACAATTTCAAAATGCTTCTTCTTCGCCATTTCAAGCTAATTTATTCATATATTTTCACAACTCACAAAAATTACTTATTTATTTGTTGATTGATTTTGATTATTTTTGTTCCATCTGAGAGCTACATGAGGTTCACAAAGGTTTTACACAGAGTTAAGAAATTTTGACTAGAAAATTATTTATGCTTATTTTATATGAAATTTATTCATAAATCACAAAAAAGTGCTTCTATGTCATTTCTTCATTAATTTCAATTCTATATCCTCAATTTATGTCACCAATATAATTCACTACAGTGTCAACTGGGCTGAAATTGAAATTGTGTTAAATTTCGTTGCGAGATGCCGGATGAGCTCCACATCATTGATGTGCTAGTTTAGAACATGCATAAGGCCTATACAAAGATGGCAAACTATACTCGATAGCGCCTTGTATATTATGGAAGAAAACAAGAGGGTAAACATGTATGAAAACTGCGATAAGGCAAACTTGCTCTTGTTAAACTTTTCGTCCTACAGGCCTACATAATTTTCGTCCTATACATTATTTAAAATTATCATGGAAGTAAGAGAGGGCGAAAGAGAAAAGGAGGGGGGATACTGAAACGCTGACAAGCTAAACAGGAAAATGATGTAAATTGAGCCATGACGTGAAAGATAATATCCCCACGAAAATCGACTTGATATTATGAAAGGAACCCATGAAATTTTGTCCACTCTGGCTTATTAAATCCAAATCACACATGTTTATCGTAATAACAAAATTTCTCATTTAATATAAGATGTAGCTGTGGGGTTTACCAAAATCGTTATTAACTGGAGAATCAATAGTGCAGAAGAAACCGGAGCTGGACTCACGAGTTGTCTCCAAACACAGTTAATATTATTTATTGATTGTTAATATGATTTGGATACTGACTTGTGTTTCTCCCAAGGGGCATAATAAGTTCTTTTGGTAAGACAAACCCAAGTTGGACGTTGGTGAGAGCATTTTTTTTCATGTCGGAATTTTACGTGTACTTTGTAATATCGATTGCTAAGATGCCAACGCACTGCACGAGTATCGAAAAGTTTAAGCACGTGTTTCACGTCATGGCAGTGGGAAGTAGGGGTGCTGAGGTTGGTGGTGCTGAAGCACCCCAAGATTTGTCTAGGGGAGCGTTGTGTATGTTACACACCATAGGCTACACCCCTTGAAATCAGGTTGGTGTGCTAAAAAGTAAAAAAAAATCAAAAATCACCTTCGTTTTGGAGCGAGAACTTTTTTTTCGTTTGCTTGTCATTTTTTTTCCGATCCAGCACCACCTCTTAAATAACTGTTCCCAGGACCTATTGTTTTATACGTACAGTAGATCAGAAATTTCTTAGAAAGATTATGCAGTTAAATAAAAGTTGTGTTCCTACAAAAAAAAAGACAAACTCAAAATATCAGAATCCTGTTTCATAAAGAAATAGAAATGAGCTGTATTTGTATGCCTTTTCACCCCCTCCCTTCATACGGCCCCTCACCGGGCCCCTCACTGGCGTAGCTTAGGGGGAGGGGGCAGGATAAACAGACTGCAGAGTGCTTCTCCACCGAGATATTTTTTGTAACTTTTTGTACAGAAAATAATTCTGGAAATGGTGGTCACCTTTGATTCACACCCAATCATTCAGGAAATATCATGGAGGCTATATGACTAGTTGCATATTTAGAAAGGCAATATTGGCCCATTCTATGAGAATTTTAATGGCATTTCTCTCTTCTTTTTCTTTTGAAATAATGTAATTTTTAAGTGTTTATTTAATACCTCTCCTTTCCCTCGTGTCTTCTTCCTTAACCCATTTATCTTTCCCCTCCCTTTTTACCCCTCTCTCCCCCTCCTTTTCTTTCTCTCTCTCTCTCTCTCTCTGCCCTCTTTCTATTTCAACCTTCTCTTGCTCTTCCTCTTCCAGTTACTGTAATTCATTATGCATGCGCCCCACAACTAAAAACTTACCCTCAAAACGCACACCTTTTCAAGGGGGGCGAATATGTCGATACCGGAAAAAAAAGACGGGTTAATAGTGCTATCAGTCGCGCGCGCAAACAACATCATGTTTATTCAGGCATCTTCCGTCGTTTTGGCCTCCGCAACGTCATCTGTATTAACACCTCCGTTCTTTCCTTTACTCAACCTCTTTAAGAACACGCATGCCCCCCGCCATTACCCAATTACATCCAATTAATACAGCACGGGCTTGGGGCAATAGTGATGATGCAGAGATGGGTTTAAATGAATAATCGTGTCGCGTGCGCAAACAGAAGCCGGTATAGCGTCAATTTGAGTATTTTCCATCTTATGAGAAGAGCACAACATTTAGGAAAACTTACTAATTACTGGAAATTCAGTCCATACTCCCATTGTACGTAGTTATTAGATGATCCTGGGGGGGGGGGGGTGGTCACCGCCTCAAAAGCCCACCAGTACACCATCGGCATTATCTGTCTAATTCATAGACATTTTATTTTGATCACTTTTGCAGTATATTCTTAAATGATTAAATAATGTATTTATTTATTATTTGATAAACAAGTTACCAAGAGTGATAGGGATCTGCATAAAAATGAATACCTACAAAGACATGAATACACATAGTAAATAGGGTGGTATATGAAACATTGACAGATGTTGGAAGTGATACAAAAATTACTGTTTGGTCAAATAATGCGGGGAAAAAAAGAAGAAACTTATGAATTTTTAAGATGTCCAATATAAATGTCCAAAATCCACCTGTAAAAGTTTGTTTGATCTAATTCTCTCAATGGAGATAGCGCTTCTAGAATTTGGTATCTTATATTGTTTAGAACCGTTGAACGTTCGGTCAAGCCATCCAAAATGGCTGATCAATATGTATATTGGAGGGACTGTGTTATTACCATTACTAACCTATACTATCCAAAGTGGATTTTGGCTTCTATCTTAACAAGTTTCAGGGTTTGGTATCGGACTGCATGGTCTAATACCATTATATGCAGCATAACTTAAACCAGCCTTATGGTGTATACATTTTTTTTTACAGATTTGTACCAACCGTGTAGCCAGGATTTCATTTTGGAGGGGGCGGTAAATGCACGCGAAGCGTGCCAACACTTACAGAGCGCGCTCCCTAGGGGGTGGGTGCAGGGAGGGGGAATTTCCCCCTCCCGCGCGAAGCGCGAAGCTTTTGGTGTTTCATAAATTAAAATGAAAAGGAGCCGTCTCTCTTGTCTCTAGTACCTATATCAGCTCCAATTCAGTTGACTATATTGTGATTTTGAACCTTGTTTTCAAAAAAGATTGTGAACGCACAAAAAAGGAATACAATGGAGGAAATTAAATTAATAACCCCGCGCAAAGCGTGGAAGCTAAAGCGTTTTATCATTTTTTTTGCCATGAAAAGGGTCCCGAGAAAAGGGTATTCTCAAACATTTATTGAATACTTCCCTTGGAAAGATCAGAATTGATTACAAACAATTTAGCGACAGTGCATATCTTTAACTCGCAAAACAGAGGAGAAGAAGTGTATATGCCGGGAGGAAGATATTCCTCCCCGCGCAGAGCAACGAAACTCTGAAATTTCAAAGGGCGGACGTTTCATCAAATGCAGATATCTCCAATACCCCATCGGCTCTAATTCAATTAATTTTCTAAGATTATTGAACTTCATTACAAGGAAAATAGTGCGCAAAAAGTTGAAACTTCTGATATTTATTGAAATTATATAAAAGGGATGCCTAATTCCTTTGACTTATCCTGAAGCGCTTCATTTTGAATTATAAAGAAACATAAGTGTCATTCAAAATTTCAAACTGAGGGCGCAAAACAGGACAGGAGATGAATGTGCAGGGAAATGACATGAAGTTTAATAGAATTTGATAAAAATATTGTACTTTTTTATTTAATTTTATACCTTCCTCTTTTTAAATTAGGAACCTGTTTGCCCCCAAATTATGGTTGTTTAATAATGAGCTGAAAAGCGGGAAAAGTTGACTTTATGGAGGTGACGGCAGAAATTGATAAAAAGATTTTACCCGCCCGGAGCCGACCCGACCAGAAGTTGCGCGATCAATAAAAAAAAAAGGATAACTTCATATACTTCGGCCTAACCTTACTCTAATTCCATGCCCTAATGTATACATTTGAACTTTAACTGGCAAGAAACACATATAGCTGAGGTGGAAAAACAGAGTTAGAGAAAGGGTGGGGGAAACAATGGATATCTTCAATATTGTCATTTAACCGCGCGCAGCGCGGAAGCAAAATTCATTTATAAATTTAGAGCAAGAGTGAAGGAGTTTCTCTTATGAAAAAAAAAAAAAGAAGAAAAAGAAAAAAAAAACACAAAGCTACCTTTCTTCCCTTTCCTCCCTTCCCTTTTCCTTTTCTCCTCTCTTTTTTTTCCTTCTTTTTTTTTCTTTTTGGGGACTTTTTTTTTGGGGGGGCGACCGCCCCCCCCCCCCCTGGCTACGCGCCTGATTTTTACTAGATCCCTACATTTTCACTGTCTTCTTGTGTTGATTTTTTAGTTAAAAAACCCTCCATGGTGCATATACCTAACGCTTTTGAAACAATACATTTCAGTTTCGAAGTTAGTTTTTGATTTCGTACATAAAATGATGAAATTTGATTTATCTTAAATGTAAAATAAATTGAAACTGAAAGTAAAAATGGCCTGAATGAGAATAAATATTTCATTTTAATTCTTAAACATTTTAATTTGAATATAAAACATATGATTACGCTTACATAAGAATATAGTGTAAGAAAATAACAAGGTAAAGATAATAATATAATTCAAAATGATATAGATGCCAAGAGCGATTGAGATATAAAACATGCATGGTGCATGTTTTTACGGTCAATTTCATGGGTTATTGAGTTTTTGAAATAGTATCTAGAGAAAGTAAAAAACCCAGATACAGTATGTGAATGCTTACCTAATTAAAGTGATGTACCTCAGTGAACTTAACTGGACCCCTTCTACATATCATGATTATATGTGAAGGAAATGACTTAAAGGATAGAATGTGTTTTTTCTTTAATCACTTAAATCCAAAGCAATGATATAAATATTCACCATGGAAAACTAAAACAATTTCCAAGTATCATAGTTTCATTTCACATTTTAATGACTATATATTTGTTATGTTCTTCATGATTACCCCCCTTTTCTGATATATTATCCTTTATTACTACTTTTTTTCTTGCGCAAGTTGTTTCACCCTATCAAAGTGATCACATAATATTTTGTTCAATTTCAAACCTGGGCATTTAATGAAATTGGAAGATTTGTATTTATCAAATACCGACATGTACTAACTAAAATACTTAAAAACTATTATACTTCAGGAGTCGCAGAATCCGTCAGTGACATCGCCTTTTTAACATTAGTACAAAGTCAAGGGTGCGGTATAAACTTGATGAATATGAATATTCATGTTAATAAAATTTTATATTGAAAATATTATTATAACAAAGTCACTTTAATTGGATCGCATTTACAAAAGATAACTCGAACGTTATGCATCAATGGTCTCGCCCATGAACCTTTCTTTTATTTGTATATGAAAGTAAAAAGACAAAACTCCTGTATTTTTACTAATAAGTAATAGTTTTCATAATAAACCCCAAACGTGCCAATTGTAATCTTATTACTTGTCAGTATGTTTGAAAATGTCTATCCGTGACCAACTGATCACTCAAAACGATTTGAGGATGAATAGCGATCTTTCAAATTGACGGCCATGTTAATCTAAGCAGCTAGTCAACCCAAGCCTTAATGCACACCACTTTGGTCTGTCAGAAAAAACTTAACCATTTTGATAATAATAATTATCTTTATTTTAAAAACATATATGCTAATTACTCCTGTATCATGTCTAAGATTTAGGTGATATGTCCATAGTATTCAAAGAAATATCGATTATTTGAAAATGAAATCATCATTGTTGATTAATTAGCTTTACAGAATATACTAATAGAGACTCAGACAGATTTCACATTACAAATCATAAAAAAAGCTTCCACTATACTATAATCTACAAGGCTTCACTCTAAGCAGCTGAATCTATGGATGCAGAATATACGAATGTATACTGATGATTAAATTTCAAGAATTTTTGTCACATCCATCATTATCTATCTCCATCTCATTCACTTTGATTGCTTCTGCTTTAAAAAAAATCTTTGATGAAATTGGATGTTAATGTTTACCGCCATCACTGGAGTTCGAGCCCTGAAATCGATGTCAAATGCGGCTTCTTGAAGAATGAGTAAACGGGCAGGATAAACGACACTGCCTGCTGAATAAAGAATGTCCCGTTAATTGATCAAGTATAGCCAAGATAGATTACAAATTAGATGGAAGACAATTCAAATAAATAAAACAATATTCGTGTTTAATGAAAATGTTTTGTAGTAATTGAAGAGTGAGTGATTCTGAGTGGTCAGCCCTTGGCGGATCGCCTCTCGCCATACCACGGGCAAGCCCTGGCTTGAGAGTGGTTAGTGTCTCCGATGATGAACTCAGAGAGAGTGGGAGATGGTACTAGCTTATTGCTATTCAATTACCAATAATCCTTGGCTTCAAGCTGTACCAACAAGTCGATCGATCAGAGCCAATTTTGTAACTGTCTTTTTAGCTCTTAATAGTCAGAGGGTCGGTGATGCAGCACCGTTTTTCTCGCCGGTTTGTTAAAGTCTTCCTAAATCCTCAAAGATTCGTGCAAGAGTGCCCATTAGTGAATATCGCTGCAGAGCCAGGAGCCTCTTAGCTTAATAATCGTGTAACTCTTTTTAGATTTGACTCGATCAGTTTTCAACGTTTACATTTCTATCCAAATTTCTATATTTCAAGATCTCACTTATCAAGCCTATCAAAATTTCTCTCCTCCCATCCCCTATTCCCTCTTTCTGCCTTAGTGCATATTCTCTCCCTCTCCCCTCTCTCATTTCAAATCCCAAATAATATATATTTCAATTTAAAGGTCAAGTCCACCCCAGGAAAATGCTGACTTGAATAAATAGAGAAAAATCAAACTAGCATAGTGCTGAAAATTTCATCAAAATCGGTTGTAAAATCAGAAAGTTATGACATTTTAAAGATTCGCTTATTTTTCACAAAACAGTTATATGCACATCCTGGCTGGTATGCAAATGAGGAGACTGATGACATCATCCACTCACTATTTCTTTTGTATTTTATTATATGAAATATTCAAATTTTTTCCTCATTGTCAAGTGATACAACGATTAATTCCTCCCTGAACATGTGGAATTAGCATTGTTTAATACTATATGGTTCAGTCAAGTTGGTCCTTATTGTCAAATCTATAAAAACTGAAATATTGTATAATTCAAACAATCAAAAACAAAAGAAATAGTGAGTGATGGACATCATCGACTGACTCACCAAGTTGTGCATATCACTGTTTTGTGAAAAATAAGCGAATCTTTTAAATGTCATAACTTTCTGATTTTACAACCGATTTGATGAAATTTTCAGCACTATGCTAGTTTGATTTTTCTCTATTTATTCAAGTCAGCATTTTCCTGGGGTGGACTTGACCTTTAATGTTCGAGTCGATTTTTTATAGAGAATTTACTATTAAGATCGAACACGATATTATGGTGTAGAATCCCTACCATATACGGTTTACGTCAAGAATTTGCCTCTCCTTGTCCAGTACAAGGTGAATCCATTCAAAAAATAAAATTAAAGTTGGATAAATGTTGCTATAACAATATCGCAGTCTAATATGTAGCATGCATTAGTAGCGTAATGGGCCCAACATTTTAAGGGGGCCAGTCACGGCGGATGGAGCAATATTTTTGAAAAGCTGCAAGCGAGCAAAGTGAGCGAGAAATTTGTTCACATTTTTAATGCAGTCTAACTTTATGATAGTACTGTAATTTGACATAATGTTCAGAAAAATAATGTCATATTTCACTTTCTTTCTTTCTTGTTTTCTTGGCCTTGAAACCCTTTTTTTTTTTGGGGGGGGGGCATGACCCCAAGCCCCCCCCCCCTCCATTTGTACGCCATTTGGGTGCATCATAAAATATATTAATCATTAATTAATATATACTAATATAATTAATTTGATAAGCTACAGAATCTTTGTACGCCTATTTCAAGAGTTAGTGACATTATTCCTTTACCATTGAATGTGATGGCGCCGAACTACCTGAGGAAAAGTGAAGAGGAAGTATTTTGTCTGTAAATGTTAAGAAATTGGCATGATGGATCTTCGAATTATTTCAAATCGACTGTCCTTCTGCACCTGTATTTGCAATGCCATTTTGACGAGTCGGCATTGTTTAAAGCGCGATGTCTTGAAAGGGGAATAGGTCTGCACGCGACATGACACCCGTGCACCGTGCGCAGCCGTGTATACAGAAAATAGCGGGAAACAGGCGATGAGCAAATCCCGACAGACTCTCTCGAGCCGCTCTCAAACCACGTATCACTAGCTAATGTAAAGCACTCCAACTCAAGGGCTGACACTGACTACGCGCAGGGGCAAAGAACAGTGGAGACAGGCAGTGGTTTCGTCATTTTGACAAAGTCAATTCCAAAATGAAAGAAATCGATGAAATGCTTTTAATCCACTGATGCATCTTGGATGTTTTTTTTTTATACCGTGCTAGTTGCTGCCCTGGCCACATTGGTCGCCATTTTGAGAGATGCGCTCTGGGCTGGTATGACGGCATGGTATTAAGGCGTTAAATAGAGAGAATACGGCCACTTGTCGCTCATTAATTTTTTTCGCGACAACGGATTTTTTTCCGGCTCCAGGTGTAAAGGTGGCCGCTGGCAATGGATCGGTTTAAGTGCTCCTGTTTGATTTGGGAACAAAAATGTAGAAAACTCAGAGGAATGCGGTTTGTTTGATCAAAGAAACCCTCTTGAGATGAAAGTAGTATTCAGAGAATCAAGAGGGAAAAGAAGGGGAAGACAGAGCATACTTTTATTTATAGTTTTTGGGAGAACAATCTAAGTCGCAACTCTTGGAAACTTCATTTCACCATCTCACAAGATGCTAAATGAATAATGAAAGGCTTGGAGACAATTTTGTAGAGGATTATTTAACGTTTCATTGCTTTCTCGTGCAAATTAAGAATACCCCGCGCTTATTGGACACTTGAGTAGAGTCACATGATAAGCGATCCAGGCGCCACGCGAAAATGGCGTATATGCCTTCACCAAAACGGTCTTCATGAACCCTGCCGTGAATAATGCTATCTTATAATACATTTTATTTCTGTTTCGTGTGTGCTGTGTTTCATTGTATACATCAGACTTCCATGCATGTACCAGAATAACATGTGAAATGAATAGACTATCTTTGCATAACCGTTTTATTGGAAAGAGGCGACGATTAGGCATCACGATGATGGGGGGAGTGTAATAATAAAGCTATGGTAGTCATACGGTGAATTATGTGTTGAGCTAAGTATACTTTTCATGTGAGCTACGCAGTAAAAAACGTTTTTGCAATTATTATACAACACTGTTTATACCATTTTAATATTACAGTAGTTGTGTAACAGATTAAACAAGAGTGTTCAATTTCTTATAACACCTAGTTTGATATTAAATTTTCTATGAAAGAATGTTGTTTGAATTGTTAAACAACTACTGCAAAGTTAAATAGCGTTGTACAAAATTTTACACAGCGTATTTACTGTGTAGGTAAAGGGGAGAAGATGTTGCTTGGAAGAATTGAATAGCTTTTCACTTAATTACAAGTACCAAGTTTGATGTAGCGTAAAAAAAGTATTGATGAATTCAGCACAGCGATACACAATGTATATAGCTGACAGTAAAAACTATAGTTTTAAAGTATACATCCTTTGTGTAGGGAATCATACCATTTTCGGGTTTTTTTTATATACCAGCAATGAATGAATTATGTTAGGTGCAATACACATACTTATTTAAACACCCTAAGATTGATATTTTATTACTCAATGTTATAAACGAACTCTCCTATGTATTTTAAAGTCTCCTTGTGTGATTCTTAAACACTAGTTTTTACAATTCATAATCATTTAATTAAAATATCAATCTGAAACTTCTCATAAAAAATGATAAAATTTTTTATAAGCTCACTTAATATGATGTATTTCGTATTGTCAGATTTTTTTTTTCGATGACCAAATCAATAATTATTGTTTCTGTGTACAATCCGATACATCTTATTACCGTTGACTTGATTATTATTAACATGATTAATATTCTTAAACTTATTTCCGAGATAATATTGACATTTTACAGTTGGAAATATTATAGACGAAAAAGAAGTCGCAGTCTGATTGTGTATTTCTGTCTCCCATTAATAATAATACAATCCTATGAAACCGATTTAGGTCAACGAAATGATTATTGCTTAGGAATTCATAGAATTTGTCCAACCCATGAAAAGACACCCTTGCAGAAAGAAAATTGATTTTGCATCATCGTAAATTTTTGTCTTTGAATATTTTTGATGGGTCATCGGTATTAAGTGCATGAGAAATCGATGGTTTTAGGCGCCTATTTCGAGGGAAAACAGAAAGCTAATCTCGCATCCGTGTCAGAATGTAAAGATGGTATGACAACGAAGATGTTACAGTAGAATTCCAACATTAAGCCAATTTCATAAGTGACAAGTACTGTATTGATATCTGCAACGATACTGTTTGCGCCGACGTGATGGGAAAGTTTGAATATTGTCTTCGACCATTGTTGTCGACTGTCGTGTATAGTAAATAAGATTTGGGCCGAATCACTTTGTTAGATTATTTTGTACCGATTTTTAGCTTTGTTTGTGGTTTAGAAAGAAGGAGGATGTAGAGAAGAAGAAGAAGAAGAGGAGGAGGAGGAAGAGGGGGAGGAGGAGGAGGATGTAGAAGCAGAAGAGGAATAAGAAAAAGAAGAAAAAAGAATTAAATGATAACGAAAATTAAAAAAAATAATTTTATTATAAAAGAATAACAAATAAGAACGATGAGGAGGAGGAAGAAGAGGAGGAGAAGAAGAAGAAAAAGAAGAAGACGAAGAAAGAAAGAACAATAAGAAGGAAAAGGAAAAAATGAAGAAGTTGATGATGAAAAAAGAAGAACAATAACAAGAAGTACAATAACATGTATAAAACGAAGAAGGAGAAGTAGACTAAAAACATCCACATTCAACACATTAAGCTTCTAAGCAAGTTTCAAGTACAAGTTAATTTACCAATTGCCATGAATATGAAATTTAAAAGCAAAACATATTGAAAAAACACTGCTAGACAGATATATGACAATTGGAAGGGAAGGGAACCACATAGGTGATTGGCCCTTCGAGGCAGAACCCTCACAAATACACAAATTCATGTAATGAGTAAATTGAATTAACGAAGACAGATACCCTAAAAGCAACAAATGAAGTAAAATTGTTTAGATCAATAGTCATCATGGAAGAACCTAATGATAATTAGGAATGTGCTTGATTTCAGTGCCTAAGGAACTTAAGGAAGGAGATTCCGTACACTGTTAGAAAAATTTATCCTTAAAATAAAAGAAGTTCCTGCAGCAGAGTCTCGAGAACACCTGTAATCTTACATTATATCATGTAAAATTACAGGAAATTGGTGTATGGAACCTTACAAATTTCCTTTATTAAAACACCCTTTTCCCCTTTTTTAAACAGACCTGTTCTGTTAAATTGCAGAAAAATTCCTGTCGTATGAATTTACAGAATGATTCTGTTATTGCTTTCTGCAAAATCTTTTTTTTTTCCTGTAAAATCAGGGTTTTTTTAACAGTGTAGTATAGGACAGGACTAGAATATTAAGTTTTTCTTGAAATATCATAACTATTTGGGGGTAAAAATCATGATAATGGTTCATCGGAATTTCTAGTGTGATTTTTTTTGCAGACATAGCGGTGGCATTAATTAACAATGGCAGAATACCCTTCAAATATTAATCATAATACATCAAATTGACAACCTGGGTTACATGAATGTCATATACTTAAACAAGTGTTTCATATAGGGGCTTTGTAAGTTTCTGTCGTGAAAAAAAGGTGGATTCCGCTTCCGAAAAGTGCTTGGACAACTATCCGACACTCTGTTAACATAATTTATGATAAATAAAAAGGATTAATTTTTTGATCGATACTAAAGATAATACGCAAAAGAAAAATTATTTTTAAATTGTTGGATAAAACAAATGCTATTGACACTTTACATGAGACATATTTACATATTCTTTTCCATTCAATTTATCATCGATGGTCTGTGGCTTCCCAAACTTTCCTAAACTTCACTGTCTGATATTACGTAAACATATTTTGATGGTTATTACATCAATATTATTTTCCTTTTACGGATTTAAAACCATGTAAAGTTTTTTCTCATTATTCACTGAGAGTTTGATTTAAAACCAGTTGTTTACTTTATTGAGTTCTGATTTTATCTCAATGTTTCGTGTGTAATATTAAAAGAATATCACTGCCATCTCCAAATATAAGAATCCACTACGATACAAAGTATAAGGAAAAAAACATAACCATAATGAAATTGAAAGGACATATAGTTAATGTATATAATTTAAAAATTATTGTAATCATGAATGATATTCACCCACTGTACCCCTATGATCATGGTAGAAACAAATATTATAAAAATCATAGACCAGCCTGATTCTTAGATCGTTGAAATTGAATGGGTTAATTATTCTGATAATCTAATTTTACCAAAGTGCAATTCAATATCCTACATATATCAAATAAACTTGTCAACTCTGAATCATCAGAAATTGTTATGTTGCTCCTTAAAAATTCAATTGGAATCATGTTATAACGAAAACATACAAAACACGAATGACTTGATAACATAACAAATGAGATCAATATAATCGATATAATATCAATGATTACATCGTGTACCTCAATGAGTCATTCTTATTGCTAACAGTAAACACGGTTACCATTTTGCAAACTATGTACTTTCATCCATGACGTTGCATAATTAACAGTTGTAACTTCCATCTTTTTCATGATTTTAGAAAAGAAATACTGGATTGTATTTGTGATATGTTGCTATTTCTGCGAGAATATGTGTCTCCATGGAAAACATATTCCGCTGATCATGCCGGGAGTGACACATGTATTGAACCCGTCGAAATTAAAAATAATTTTTCATTCAACTCTAACAAGGGTCTCCCAGCTTCCCCCTCCCCAACACCTAGTATTGTAGTTCAAAATCGCTTATATAAGTTTATACCTGCAAGCCAGACCAAAAGTTATTCCAAAACGTGATTTTGTGTAGGGGGTCAATACAAGTTGTTATTTATCCCGAGTTCTTTGATTTTGCTACTATGCTAAACGAAATCAATTCGTTGCATTTTTATTATGATCGCAAAATATTGCCACCATGATTAATCTAAAGAAATGAAAAAGAACGAAAAAAAACCTAATATTAAAGTTTTATTTCTAAAAGAAGAATTACATTAGAAATTTAGAAAACAAAATACATTCAAAATATAGTAACTTTTCATAGTACATGTGCTAAGATAGTGCAAGGAGTAAAATATGGAAAATTGTTTCTCTTAAATACTGGTTTCATTAATAAAATACATATATTTTTGCTTAATCAATGAAATATTAAACAACTTTTTCGAAAATTTATTGTCCAATTTCGAAGAGTTTAATGTATATTAACCTTTGAAAAAATAGAAATGGCAATGCAGGCCCCATGATCTAAATTTATGTAAATAAATCGAAAGACAATCATTTTGCTGAAGTCAAAACAAATCAGAACTTTGGAGGTATTGTTTTGGTTTATACCCAGTTGCTGGTCCCTGGATTCGTGAAATATCAAGGGGTGATGATCTTCTGGATTTTTGATAATAGAAATATACAAAAGCTTGCATTTTGGGGATATTTTTTCTTTCATCTTCAGCGAATGAACATGTAAATTTCCCAGTCACCGTATCGCCAAATTTCTTCGCCATCGCTCCTTACTCGATATACAGCATACAATAATCAAAATTCATGATTAATTCCGTGACAGAATTGTGAACCTCTTCTTTTGATTAAACTCCGACTTCTCTGAAAACAATATTTAAACGAGAGGGGGAGAAGTTGCGGAGAGAAAATGAAGGCAAACGATATTCATAGCTGAACATTGTTTTTCATCTCTCACTCAATTTTGATCAGAGATATAACAAAAAACGGGTCTCGACGCCAGTTGTTCGATTTTCGTTCGCACATATCAGACTGTGATTATTCTGTCTACGTGTTCTGTAAACGTAATTACTTCACAGCGTTATACAACCATCAAAAGTGGGGAAAATATATTAGTAAATAAATGACAAATCTGGTATTGGATGATTCAATACACATGCCCATAGTGTAAAAAGCAAATCAGCACAGCACATTTTGCTTGAGGTATGTTTGGTCGGCTAATAGGAGACATTTATCCTCCTAAAGACAGACTTCTTGTAGAAAGCAGAAGTTTAATCTATACAAATGAATTGATTGCCAATTACAAGGGATGTGTTTGGATAAATCGATTTACTCCACCCTAAACACTAATGTGATAGTGAAGGTCACTGACATACCGATTCAAGCAATTTTTCTTTATTCACTTTTATAGATAATGTGATTTATATCGAAAATGTCTGAATGAAAATAGTGGTATAGAAAATAATTGTATTTTATGAAGAAAGTCCTCAGTAAAACATCAGGATTGACAGATTTACATAAAAAACACAAGTACTTTTTAAATGATTATTTCAAAATGTTGTTCAATTGCAACGTATTATTTTTTATTCTGTTTCCTTAAAAAATAGTTATAGTTATCTATCGCATTACTATCATTATAGATATTAATCCATTGCCATTTTATTTTTTGTAATGATAATAATGATAATTACATGTATGTTAAAAGCGTATTCATATTCAATTATGGTTGCGCTAAACCGGGTCAACTTAGTATGGAAAATAGAAACCAATTTTTTTCTCTCCGATACAAAAAATGATCTTGGGTAGATGTTAACATACTTTAAAAACCGAAATTTGATGGTTGACGTGATTGTACTCAGAAGATTTAATCTCAAAATGATGAGGAAAAAAATACTGCTGAATTATTATGCGCCAGCACAATATTTTTCGTATGTCTTTCAAAATGTAAAATGTATAATAAATGGTATTACACTGTCATGCTTAAGAATGTATTAGTGCATAATGTAATTGCTTTTACAGGTGAAACGTGACAGAAAGCAAGGTACTGGGAAAGACGGCGAGAGAGATAGAGATAAGGGCAGGGAGAAGGAGGGGGCAGATTAAGACCAAGAAAAAATAAAAGATAACAAGGATACTTGTGAACCCGCAAAGTTGTATCACTTTCCCTTTCGAAATACCTTCGAAATGATAACACAAACGTCAGAAGTCAACAAACTTGGCGGGAAGAGACGTTAATATGATTGCAAGCCCTACATACCGGTCGACTGTCTGCATTCTGTCTCCTCTGTGGGTCGATCGAACAATTTACAATGCATCATACACTCCTAAACATATTGGTTATCGACATGTAATAGATTCTAAGCAAAGATTTCCGACTTTTCGGCGCCACGCATTCTTTTCAACTCCACCAATACAACAGAGTTTTTGGTGGAACCCCTTCCCCCTCTTTCTCCCTCTCTCTCACTTCCTTTACTTTCCTTTCTCTCTCTCACTTTCTTTATGTTTCTTTCTCTCTCCCTATTTTTTTTTACTTCGTCTAGTCCTCCTGTCGAACCATTTCCTATTCTATCAATATTTTGTAAAAATACACGGGTATCCGGGTGTGTTTCGCTTTGAACAAGTTAAAATTACAATAACACCGGTGACAATCTAAACAAATATATAGTTTGTTTTATCCTCCACAACCCTCCTTTTATAAATATAAATATATATATATATATTAATGAGGCAAAGTGGTAATGCATTTTACTTAGTTCCAACTGAGTTTATTTTGAAGTCCAACTTTTCGACGTTAAACACACGTCTTCTTCAGGGATACAATAAAGCTCACTGTGAGTACAATGCATTACCACTTTGCGTCATTAATATCATCTATGTCCAACACGCGGAATGTAATATCGTTTTATATATATATATATATATATATATATATATATATATATATATGTGTGTGTGTGTGTGTGTGTGAGGGTGCGTGTGTGTGTGTGTGAACTAAACCTATCATTATTCTCTATTTACTTTATACATGTGTATGTATAACAAATAGGAGATATGTAATGACATGTCTGAAACAAATATTATTTTGATTCCTTGATTCAACTCTTTTTAAGGTATTTTAATAATTGTTTTACACAAATGTTATTTGAAAAATTCCTACCAATTTACAAGATTCAACATTTGTTGCAGTAACACTTTAATTCACTACGCCATTCACTACACCATACATGTTCAATTTTGTCTCACTTCTTCTACATGTACCCCTCCCCCACTGAATCTAATATACTTTCCAATAATATATCATCGACATGATAGGGTACAAATATATGCCTAGCGAATCATAAATAGAATATCATAGTTCGTATCGATGGGTATCATTTTCACTAGAAAGTTGGAAGGTGCCGATAACTGCGGGTTATTTGCCCATTGGAACTTAAGACGAGATATTAGCCTTCAGTGGTGACTGCAGGGAGTGGCCACTGGACTAGATCGAATATACCATGCAGATTTAAAATGTCAGAATCATTTAGGGGTATGGTATCAATCAGTTCCTTTTGGAGTCTCTCAAAATATCCTGAAGGATGATTACATATCTCATTCGATAGAGCCCTGTCACAGAGAGGATTAGATTTTCTCATGCTTTCAAGTTTTTTTTTTATTCTTTTGTTTTTAGATATATTTCTAAATTACTTGATTTTCTATTGGGAAAGGGTTGAGCTATTTTATAGGTTCAAATTTACTCTCAAAGGGATCGTTGGATTTTAAGTATTAATTTGAGATAGAAACAATCCTAATCAATGCTCTTCTCGAGTCCTCTTATTATATTCATGATAGACACAAAATCGAAATGTATTCTTAAACGGGAATTAAATAAGAACGACGGCCACCAAAATACCTCCAAAACAACCTTTCATTTCCTCATCTCTCATTTCCAACTGTTTGGTGATCAATGGGTAAAATTGGTTTAAACGCGTCAAACCACACACACCTCTAAATGAGCCTTTTATATTAGCACTCATCTTTATGGGGTATAGGTATCGGATGCCTGTGTGACGTATTGTCGATGAGTCTGTGACCCGGCAGTGCCACGGGATGATGGTGGTGGTTAGCTGGTCAGGACGATGTCGATACGTTCTTTACTCGACAACCGTCTCGATTTACACTCCAGGGGCGATCAAAGGCCAACCATCATATTGCTTCATAGACTTGCCATCAGACCCCTTACTCCCAAAATACCTTTGTATTTGTTTTGTTTTATTCAACAGCTTGCCCATTAAAGAAGAAAGTAACATTTAAAAAATAATTTTGTAGTGTTGGTTACTGCAACTAAACCACCAATCATCTGGTAGGCCTGAAAGGAATGGGCTTGCATGGTAAAAGAGTCATCGATTATTCTCTATTTTTGTCTCACCTGCATAGCAGAGTGAGACTATAGGCGCCGCTTTTCCGACGGCGGCGGCGGCGGCGGCGGCGTCAACACCAAATCTTAACCTGAGGTTAAGTTTTTGAAATGACAGCATAACTTAGAAAGTATATGGACCTAGTTCATGAAACTTGGCCATAAGGTTAATCAAGTATTACTGAACATCCTGCCTGAGTTTCATGTCACATGACCAAGGTCAAAGGTCATTTAGGGTCAATGAACTTAGACCATGTTGGGGGAATCAACATCAAAATCTTAACCTAAGGTTAAGTTTTTGAAATGTCATCATAACTTAGAAAATATATGGACCTAGTTCATGAAACTTATGCATAAGGTTAATCAAGTATCACTGAACATCCTGCATGAGTTTCACATCACATGACCAAGGTCAAAGGTCATTTAGGGTCAATGAACTTTGGCCGAATTGGGGTATCTGTTGAATTACCATCATAACTTTGAAAGTTTATGGATCTGATTCATGAAACTTGGACATAATAGTAATCAAGTATTACTGAACATCCTGTGCAAGTTTCAGGTCACATGATCAAGGTAAAAGGTCATTTAGGGTCAATGAACTTTGGCCAAATTGGGGTATTTGTTGAATTACAGCCATAAATTTGAAAGTGTGTTGGTCTAGTTCATAAAACTTGGACATAATAGTAATCAAGTATCACTGAACATCCTGTGCGAGTTTCAGGTCACATGATCAAGGTCAAAGGTCATGTAAGGTCAAAGAACTTTGGCCACGTTGGGGGTATTTGTTGAATTGCCATCATATCTCTATAAGTGTATTGGTCTAGTTCATAAAACGTGGAAATAAGAGTAACCAAGTATCACTGAACATCTTGTGCGAGTTATAGTAGTTTTCAAAATCAGCACTGCTGCTATATTGAATCGCGTGATGCAGGTGAGACGGCCAGAGGCATTCCACTTGTTTTCTTGTACGCTCTGTATAGCAAATAATATCATAATGAGTGCTTTATGTTGGTGTGCGCATGTGAGAGTGAAGATGTCAGTGCGTTTCGGAACGTGTGCGCGTGAGGTGCGTGAGTTTGAGAGGGTGTGTGTGTGTGTGTGTGTAAATATGTGTATGTGATAAAGAGGGAAATATAGATCTAGAGAAAGAAAGACAGGGAGAGAAGGGGAGAGAAAGAAAGACACTAAGAGTGCGTGTGTGAGGAAACGAGAGCCTATAGGCCTGAATATTTTAAACACAATTCTTTATTCTGAACTTAAGAATTATTTCCCGCTATTCCGATTTTTTTTGTCCTTGAGCAATTTTTTCTTACAATGCTCTTATAAATTTGATTCAATTATGTCTGACATAAGTTAAATGATTTCGTAACATTGAAGACTCAGATTTTACATCCACCAAAGATAGAGAATTACACCGGGCGGCTATGTTTCAAGCAAGTACTTTATAAATATTTATTTCTTAGTTTTCGCAGTCATTTAACGAAATAAGCGAAACGAAACTTAAATGGAACTCGTGCACATGGTCACAGTATTTGTGATAATAGAAATGTATTTTATACCAACTGTTGTCGTGATAAAATGATTTTTTATTCGTCAAAACATTTAAAAAAAAGAGAAAATACAGCGATGCAAACGATATGGAAACACTGGTAGGGCATATTTGATGAAAAAGAACGTTTTATTTATTCATATATATATAAATGTAAAAATTGTCATGTATATCACTTTCACAACAAAGTATAAGAAATTGCTAACAAAAAGTATTGAAAAATGTATAAGGCCATGCGTCTTGAACTCACCCCATTCGTGTTACGTCGTCCAAATCTAATGATAGCGCACCTATCGGTATAAAAATTGTCATAACTTTGAAAATTTTCATCCTTTTCTATACAAAAGTATGCTTTTCTTGAAGGAAATTTCATGAGGATTCCAAAAATGGCATTAAAAATGAGGAAGGGTGAACTGCTTACATTTTATGAATGAAAATATTCAAATTTTTAGTACATCCAATATACTTTAATTCAAACATCCATATTTGTTTTCTCTTTGCCCATACCATTGATTAGTTATCAGATTTATATTGCTCAAAAGAATCCCTTTCAAATGATATATAACTTAAGGGGATTCAATAATTTCATTAAGGTAATTTATATATGCAAATATTTATGTTAATTTCAAATATCGAAAACCAATATATTAAAACTGTTTTTACCTTAAATTACTAATAAATCATAATTAATCAATAATTGTATGATGTGTATAGAAGTGTATTATTATACCTGTTATATTTAGCTGTCAAGTGAGACCAAAGTCACGCATGTTTAATACCAGCGATACGACAATGCCATAGAGTTGCATGTAATGTGTACCGATTCCACCACCCCTCAACAACCCTTGTTTTATTGATTTTATCAAGAAAAATAAATGACTCAAATTGATAGGCATATAAGCTTATATTATCATCCCTAATACACCTTATACTCGGCTTTCAAATGACACCAATTTCATGGTAATACGCCTCCATTAGCCGAAAATCGTGTCATAAAATATTCCTATGCGAAAATTTTTGGTGTTTTTTATATTGAATTTTAGGGTTTTAAAAATTGATTATAGCTAATTAATTAATTGAACTAAATTGTTAAAGAGTATTGGTTTATTATACCTCTCACCTCAAGCTTTAAAATGAGACCAAAATTAAGTCTCTAGCTCCCTGTAAACCCAAATTATTCATGCTTAAAATATGAAATGTGACTTTTCCATAGACTTTGTGTGTACCTCCCCCCTCCCCCCCCCCCCCCTCCTCCCCCCCCCTCCTCCCCCCCCCTCAACTACCCTTGTTATTTCCCGTTCTATCAATCGCGGTGTCGCGAATTTACATGCTATTGCGCTAATTTTTTCAGCCATATATATTTAACTTTAAAATCATACCAATTTTATGACAATATCTCTCCGTTCAGTCGAGATATCGTACTGACTGGAATACTCCCCAGGGAGTGGAGGATGTGCACACATTGTGTGCGGGAATGACCGATTGAATCCGATGAACGGGGAATATATCTGTGTAGCGCTTAGACGCGTCGTTCCTATGTATTAAGCTCTATATACAAGCGGATTATTTTTATTATTATTTTTTTTATCATTATGATAATAATTATTATTATTATTATGTTAAACCGAATGAAAATTGAAAAAAGCGTCAGAAAACCACCTTTTTATGAGGAGAGTTTAAGACGTATGGCCATAATGTGTTTCTTTCCTCCCCTACCTCCTTAACTAATATTTGAAAAATATCATCACTATTCACTTTAGTTATGTTGTATTATGCGACGTCAAAGAGACTATGAAAATACAAAATATCGGTGTAATATACAAGTTTTAATTCCTCTGATGAGAACATGGAAATTCTCACGGCTTGGTCGCTTTGAGTTCCCTGACCATTGCATTTGAGAGTGTTTTTAGCCTATTCTGTAAATACTTTATTGTGTAAGCTATGTGTAATGCTGGATGGCGATCACTGGGTCATGTTCCTATCCACCTGACGAGTATCCCATTCTGAAATTCGAAAATGTTAAAGACCAACAGTGAGTTAGGGGATCATAATCACTCAGTCCTCAAAAAGCTAGGTTTCACTTTAAGCATTTTCTCATCGGTAACCAGAATCCCCCATGAAAAAGAAAAACTACTGATATTTTATAGGGGGTGACATTTGCGTTAAACCCCAATCCCCTTAACTTCGACTTATAGCTAATCAAAGTTCGTTAAGATGTTAAGTTTCACTCTTGTAAAAGAGGATATCTTATCTCTCTTTCGCTACGCTCACTCGCATATACAGTACATATATTGCATTATTTTTTTCCGTGAAAATGAATAGATACGAATATTTCAATATGCCTGCAGAGGGTAACAACACAGACCACCTTGCCGATTGTCAGTCTTGTCCTCCAAAGGGAGCAATTATTGGTGAAAATAAAATGTTTTTATTTACATTTTTATGTAGTATGAATATGTCTTTTTTTCCCTCGCTAGATCGATACGTGCCTCGCTTAACCATTAAATATATATATCGCCAATGGGGGAGGACTGATATTACAGATCCCATGTTGTCAACGTTAGGCAAGTTTCCTTGTATTGGAATGAAATGACAACTTTCACACATATATTAACCCCCCCCCCCCACCCCGAAACCCAAAATACTGAGTCTATAGAACCGCGTCTGGAAATATATAGTGCTCTATTGTTTTATCTTTCTTTGTCGTCTTCATTATAAACAAACTAAGAATACGAAATGTTTTTAAAAGGTTAAGACCCTATGACTAACATTAGCGAAGTGCAAGAAAAGATCACAACGGCCCCCATGGATTTACATTTTCTATTGAGATTTTGAGGAGAGAAATGTGCTAACATTAAAAGCCATCGATTTCATTTTACACGGCTGTCACTTACAAACACGAGATGCGCCGCATAACACCTCCGATTATTGACCAAATTAACACCCATCTTGTGTCTTTTTCTCATCATCCAAACACAAGCTATTACAAGCTCTGCGGATCAGGGAGCGGGGAGATGTTAGCACTGCCATTGAATTGACGATGAAGCTTGACTACATTGTAATCCCTCTCTCATCATCATCGTCCCCGCAAAGACCTGCTCTTAGATATCGATTTGTGATCATGTCTCTTCTTTCTGTGTCTCTCTCCCTCCGTCTCACCCTCTCTCGCTCACCCTTCTTTTTGAGCTCTCTTAAGTCTGTCTTGTTTAACTTGTTCGGGCAGAGCTCTAAAGCAAGCATGCTTCACTGACTGGCACGCCGTTTTTGTCGCTTCTGCGCATGACGTGAAATTGTAAAACACCACTTGGGTGTTTTTTCTTCTCCTTTCTATCTTTTTCATTGCCCCTTCCTCTCCATCTCATAAAAGCTAGTGCTACATCACTTAATGAAGCGGCAAAAGTTGTCTCATTTAAATAAGCGTTTGCTTCCTCGTCACCATCATTATATAATGGTGCAGTTGCTGAATAGCAAGGTGTCAAATATGGCCTGGTGATATTTTGTCAAAAACTTCGGGTATTCGAGACAGTATATCGAAGTGCAAATTTGTGGGCCATCTTTTAAAGCAAGGGCTTTTTCGCGTAGCTAACCGACTTTTGAGATTTTTGCCGACCTCTTGAAAATGATGACGACGACGGATGTGATGTCGGAGCCGAGATCGGACAATGAATCGGCGGATTTTAGCGGTGATAATATGTCAGGAGATGACATGGACGAAAGAGCATCACTAGACTCTTGTCGTGATGATCAACAATCACCGTTATCAGTGTCATCACCACCCCTTCATCCTCATCATCACAACGAAAATTTTCACCATCTTCATCATCATCATCTTCATCACAACAATCATCACTTTGAACACAACTTTCCTGTTGGTCACGCACCTGTCTTGATACCCACACCACACCAACACCTCATCGATCACCGAAACGAAAGTCACCCAGCATCATCTTCGAGCACAACCAGGGCTTCGTTTTCCATCGCAAACATCCTCAGTGGTGATCATACTTCAACATCGAACTCGAAAACCGAATCAAAACTTGACAACGATATCACAGACAAGAACAACAATAATAACGAATCAAGATTAGAGCGTTCTCATGGAAAATCTGAAAATGAGGACTTGTCGAAATCAAAATCGTCATCAACACCAACTCGTGGCGTGGTCAGACCTGAAAGGGAAGGTGGAGTTGGTGTAGGTTTGGTGAGACCGACAGCGGTGCGCGAGCTCGGGCCCGTTCCACCCGTTGGCCCGATGATGCCGAATGGTCTGAACGTATCGCCGCTAGCATCTCCGCTGGCTGAATACCACTACCAGCTAGGTGTACCTCACTCATTGACGGCAGCGGCTGCTACTCCGTGGTCACCCTGGTGTCAGCCCGCTGGCTTCGGAAGGCCTCCCGTATCAGGTCAGTATATATAATTTATATAATATATGTATCTTCTATCCAATGATAAAAGAAGCCAAGATATCGGGTGACTTTTTCCCCAAATAATTTCTATTACTTATACTTTAGTTCATATTGTATTTATCAATTTGATTATTAGTGGTTATCAATGTTTTTTAATCAATATGTTTACTTAAAAATTCTATTCTACTTACCCTTGGTATAAATAAAAATAAGGGAAGACTTAAGAAACCATATCAGAAAGTAAATCTGTAAAGTGCCATCTTATCTAGGTAAATTTCATTTTCTGAAAGACCTTTTAGTTCCATAATAAAGTCTGTCGTTCCTACGAGAAGATTACAAAACTTTTTTACCAATAAACGGACAAATAAACTAAGAACTAAAAAAAAACTAACAACGATTTTTATAGAATTTTTAATTACTTTTTCTTTGATTGGGTATATCCCTGTAATATGGAATTTCAATTCTATGACTTTAAATTTACGATTATAGTTTTCAAGAAAATGTTCATTTCATTAGATAATTTGTTACTAGTCCTCTAGATATATATATAAATTACTTTGTTCTTTGTCGAAAATTATTCACTTACAAGCCGACTAGAATGTTTTCATTGTCTATAATGAACTAATCTCTATAATAGTTCATTCGCATTTCATAATTTCGTTTCTTGACCAGTATTAGAAATGTATATCTGTCTTACTCACAAAATACTTCCATATAATTTCGTCGTCTTATTATCGCATTTAAGTTGAATTATTAAAATAAATGTGTTTCAATTTGAGTAAACTAAAACCTAATTTAACTTCAGGATTTTTTTTTTGAAAATTGTATGATTTTCTTTTCGAAATGGAAATGATCTTTAAGGATACAAACTCTTGAAAAAGGGAAACTCCGGACGGAACTTCTGTGTACCATTCTCACTTTTCAGTACACTAAAAGGATGGGTTTTTTCAAATGTTTTTTTTTTTTTTTTTGCAAAGTGAAAGTCCTGATAATGTTGCTTATATCGTCCAAACCTGTTTGATACTTACTTTGACGCTTTGACAAATGTTTTTGCTCCTATTACAAGACTTTTAATTGTTGTTATTTAAAATAAAATATCTTAAATGTGTACTTTTCTGATCTTTTGTAAATCTTTCCCATAAATTTCATTTCCAAATATTGTTTTCATTTCAGTTTTGTCTATTATCAATATATGTTTTTATATCATTCGTGATTTTGTTTTTCTTGAGAAATGAATAATTACATGCCCGCTTATTTCACAACTTTCCTCTAAATTTGCTGCCATAATTCTGTAAAAAAAATCTTATAAACTAGAAGTTAAAACAGATTCCCTGATAAAAATAATGTGTAGATTCCATAATATTTGTCCCCATATTTTTTTCAGATAAGCCTTTTAAAGAAAAATTGATTGTCAAAAATATCTACAAGCTTTTCAAAACTGAATATTATCACAATTGAAATACAACACGATACATGAGATTGTATATTCAATGCATCTAGTTATGTTAAATTAAACTTTCAATTTTACTTACCCTTATCATGAAGCTATATGATTTTACAAATCAAAGTGGATGTATGTGCTAAAAGTGGAATATCTCCTTACACCTTGTTATGTATAGCAAAATTTTATCATGGAAAGGGAGGACTAAATTATTCGTACTCGAAAAAAAAAACCTGCAACCATATCTAAATTTACTTATGGGTAATTGCTTCCCCTTTTATCGGGTAAAGTACTTTTTAGTTTTAGTTTCTTTAATTCGATGTCAGTTTCCATAATAGGTGAGTGCTATATTTCATTTCCTTATTAAAACAATTGTATACTGAATTAGTTTTAATTTAGCGTAACCATAATTTTTTTCAGGAAAAAGAAATAATAAAAATATTACTTTATGGTTGAATATCAACGTTCAGAAAAGAAATAACATTACTTATAATTTTTATGATTGACCGCATTTCAAAATCAATTCAATAAATTTTCATGCTGAGCTTCCTTATAAATTGTTTGCATTATGAATTTTTTTTAATCGAAACTTTGTTATTCAAAAGATAAAAACTGCAAATAAATTTACTAAGAACAAGGCAAATTTAGAAACCAGAAAATTTTAAAAGTTGTAATAATGATATGCAAATTGGTTTTATTACCTAGGTATGTGTTATTAGAACAAGTACAGATTATATAATTGGAAAATACAAATTAAAAACCGGTAAACTACTGTCTATTATATATTTCCTCTCATCCATCACAATTAATGTTTCATGACATGATCCCCTCCTACTTCGTATCGTGATCTCGTTATTTAACAAAAATGTGTTACACGCTAGGATGGACATCGATTAGACTCATCGATTACCAACAATTGGATCTCAAAACACTTTCACATCATCATCTTATACAATCTTAGCCCCCGACAATCATAATCCCTCTCTTTAAAAGTTTCCATACTTTTTCCCTTCGACCCATCAGTTTTAAGACCATGTTTTCCGCTTCGTAACAATCATCACGACCGCATCAGTAACAATAGTTACTATGGATTTTGCGCATGTGCCGTCTGTGTGAAATGTGACTCCTTCTTAATTTTATAGGAGAATAACCTTCAGTTTGTTTTTAAAGCTTTTAAGTCATGCTAAATCAATAGTGATATACACAATGGATATATATTGATCAAGAAACATAATAGTCCCGGTCACTCAGATGTCACATTTTGAAGAGTGAATAAAGTGAAAAAAGATATACTATATCACTCTATAAATTCATGAAAATTGAATACTTGTAATTATAATATATTTAGGGAATTACTAGCCACTACCGATATAAAAAAAAGGTAAAAGTTGTCAATAAAACAAAATCAATCGTAGAATGTTGGTAACCGGGGAAAGTAATATTTTGGTTATCTTGTTTAATTAACCGAGCTAATGGTACAGCTATCTTACATTCAAGATTTCGTTTCGGTGGCTGATTTTCTTCCAGTCATTAATAATTTATAACGCCGACCTTGTTCAATATCTTTCATCGTGCTCACTCAACCTTTTCTAACGTCTTAAAACCCGCAAAGCGTCTAGAGTGCGTTCCTATTCATCCACAATAAGAAGTTATACCGATTACTTGTAATATTATTGATATTTCTCCAGACAGTTAATCTGTTCGGCGTTGAATAGCCAGAGGAAGGGGGTTTTGTTTGTGCTGAAGGTTTTTAAGAGTGTTTTGCTTGCGGAGCTGGTACTAAACTAATAAAAGATCTACGGTAGACAACAGGCATGCGACGCTGGTCGATTGAGCCATGTCGGTAGGTGGCTTAAAACCAAGGCCATATCTTTACTCCGTGGAATAGTTTCTTTGTTTCAATGTCTCTTTAAATCGTCTTTGACATGACATGTGATCGATGTTAGATCTGGGTCATTAAAAGATAATTAGTCGCCAAAGTCTATGTCTCTGAAATTAATGAAATTAGGAAATATACTCTAACCACAAATATAGTCAAGTGTTCATTTGTTAAAAAGTTTGAAGTTTTGATTTCGTTTTTCTTCTTGTTTATGTTTATATTAAACTTAACATTTTCATTCCATACTAAAGCAATATGCGCAAACAACTTTGATAGCATCGATTTTTCTAGATCGATCAATTTTGTTTTCATCCAGCGTAGATCAAGACCATGTATCTTTGGTAACATGGTCAATGAAATGGATGTTGGTTTACTTAGGGAGTAAACAGGCAGAAATAAAGTTAGTTGTATAGCGTTTGATATTTGGATCGAAGATAAGGAAATGCTCGTCATATATAACTGCCATACACATTCATGTAGCAGGCGATAGAGAGAGAGAGAGAGGGGGGGTGGGAGGGAAGACTAATGTACTTGATTGATGTAATGTTGAAAATATATGTTGATGGTGGTAGTGGTGATGGGCGGTGGTTGTGGCGTGGAGGTGATGTTGATATAATATAACACTGTAACGGCATGGAATAACGGGAAGAGGAAGCTCTTATTTTTTAGTGGTACTCAAAAGAAACGAGTTATTAAATCGCTGATAATGCTCATGTGTCACAGGAGACAACAAAAATATAGATCACAACAAGAGTTCAACTTGCGAACATCTTTGATGGTAATACAATGTCGACATGGGTCACGAGAAGGATGTTTGTGATTAAACATGACGGGTCGATAAAGACTTGGATGCTTTTTCATTCTTTTGTCCTCTCTTACTATGACCTTCCTCTATGTCTGCTAATAACCCCTGCTAGTCAGGTCAAGACCCTAACCACTGACAGATTCAATGTTTAAAAAAGGAGGCGGGACTTCAGGTATCCCTAAGCAACCCGTCTTTGTCTTTCGTTTATTGTTGTCGGTCACTACTTTCTAAGGCGATGTATATCTTGATCACTTTAGCTCTCTGCAATTTGATGGTTCACGAAAGAAGCTTATGAAATATTTTTACAATAATGTATTTTGTAATCCTGTTATACCATTTTTATGTTTCATTCATCATTACATCAAATCATATGTACTTTTTTGTCGTTCTCTGATAATTTCGTGTAAAGTGAATGATTTGACCTCTTTTGAAAACATCTCTAATAATCAAGAAGGGCAATTACTATTTTTTTATGTGAAATACTATATCGAACAAAATAGTCAGCGATAAGAAAACAAAAAGACAAAACTAGCGTTGGCCGCAGTCCATTAAAAATATACGTCTCCTGTGTAAATTGATCAGGGGGTGTTATCTGACTTGTATATTTGTCCAGTAGACGTGTTTTTTATATATAAAGTTAAACTTTTAAATCTCTTGACAAGAATCTTTGTTTCTGCACATAATTATGATAGTAGAGAATAATGGTTTTTTTTCTATTCAATTTCAATTTATTCAACCACACAAAATATACAAATCATATATAGTGAATATACAGATGATCAGAAAAATAAACAAAACATGGCTTGGAACATTAAAACAAATTGCTTGTAACAAATGATCCTGGAGACAGAAAATAACAAGCTACAAACAACTTTAAAATGTAAATTTCAAAATAAAGTCAAAATTCTATTGTAAAAACACAAACGCACACAAACCATGATAATGTTACAGACTTCCAAGTAAATAATAATATTCTTACAAAGTCTTTTAAAACAAGATAGAGATGTACAATCTCTAATTGGAAGCGGATTTTACATTTACATAACGATAAATGCTAGAGAATATAGAGAGGAAGAAAGTTTTAAATTAGAAACATGGAAATTATATTTTTGTCGAGTAGCATATGAATGAATATTTGAATTGAGAGTATAACATATTTCAATGAAAAAAATGCCCATCCTTAACCAGGTACACAATGTGTAAGTATTAATAGTGATTAATTCATGCTAAGGCAAAATGTGGTTCTTTTTGAAAAGGGGATTACTTGTACTTTGCATTTATGGGCGTTTGTAATGAATCAGATCGATTTATTTTCTGTCGGATATGTAGTTTTTGAAGCGAGATTTATAAGTATTACCCAGAATGTAGTTACAGTAATTTAGATGTGGTAAGATAACGCTATTATAAAAACAGAATGTAATATGAACAATTTATATAAGACTCTAACATATTTAGATAAAGATATACACATTTCTGATATGTGTATATTCCAATTTATGGTCTCATTAATAGTAACTACAAGAAATTATAAATTAATTAATTAAGTTAGAAATAACTGCAAAGTCATGGGGCACTCCCGTGTTCCTTAATCTGACTATAATGTAATTTGTTTCGGCTATATTCACAGATGAATATATAAAGATTCAAATGAAAATGTATGGATCCTAAATAATTTAATATGTAAAAGACTCAGCATTTAAATAACACCGAGTGTTTACATACACACAAACACACAACACACCCCTTCAAAACGGGCAGAATATCAACCAAGGTTTGTGGATAAATGATTACCCACATGCCTTCCCTATATCCATTATTTCAAAGAGCAAAGGAATGCTGATAAGAAAAATAATGAGAATAATACAAACTTTATATTGCACTACTCACACAGTAAAAACGGTTTTTTATACAACAAATTAACCGTACAGTAGTAGTTTAAACGAAGCTTAACATTCAATATTTAGTTCTCAATAATTAAGAATGGTTTAATCCGTTTAACAACTACTGTGAGATTCATATAGTAAACATCGTTGTTTAAAATTATAATCAACTGTTTTTTTTACTCTACTCTGGGATGTAACAGGAACATATCTGTACTGTGTAATAAAAGAAATAATCGCACATAGCATCAATAGTCCGATATTGAATATCAAACATTTTCATGTACAATTCAAATAAGATCAGTTTAACGACAATTTTGACAGTTTTTCGGTCAAAGCTTAATCAAACATTTTATTCAAAACGATTCTCTGATGCTTTTTCATATTCTGTACGATTCTGTAGATACCTTTTTAGAATCGCTTCGATATCTATTATATTCAGTTTCTTTTCATTGCGAATGGACAATAAAAAATAGAGGGGTTTATTGGCTTAATACTTAAAAAGGAATAAAACTGAGGAATGAATTTAAATCATCGAAACATAACATGATGGATAATCTAAAGTGAACTGGAAGTGTCTTTTGTTGCTTAGAAAAAATAAAAGTTCGTCTTATTTATACAAAGCATGACATTTATATAAAAAATATATATATAATCATATAGACATCAACATCTTGATAGATAGCCATTAATTCCTTACCCTACGTGAATGAAACATCTCAAGCATGCAGGTAACTAATCATTGATAAGTTACAAAATTACTAGGGCATCCTTTACACTCTAAAATATTGGGTAAAAATTGCTTCATCAGGGTAATTATGTGTCCAACCAACATTAGGAATTTTTGGGGCATTTTTATTTATTCAGTGTGATGAAAATTTTGCCCATTAAAGTAATTGCTGCTTATTTTCTAACCTTACTGGACAATATGCTTCCCGCATTGGGTAAAATACTGCCCCACATTGGTCAGACACATAATTACCCTCGTGCTGGTTAAAATTTACCCAATATTTTTTTACAGTGTAACATACATAGTGCAAATAAAGAGAAAATATAGACCTGCCCCATGTGTCTCAAAACATACTTAAATTTGAGTAAGAACTAATATGCAAGAAAAAAATCTCGCCAAAACAGAATCGACTAACTCACGCTATCGTCTGCGTATTGCAGACGACATTTTGATTTCAATCAATGAATCGTGTTACTATACATCTCCGATATCTTACGGTTCGCTTACAACACTATTACTTACAATTACACCAAGCTTGGGATACGGCTCAATGTCGAGATACCCCACAGGTAAACACGTCTTTACGTGAGACTAATAGGAATTATTAAAGAAGAGCAATCACGATTGAAAGAGAGAATAATCTTTAAGATAGGGGTATTTCCTAATAGTTTATGACATATCACTTGACCTAAAGAAAAAAAAACCGCTGTGAAGATATACCATTAGATAAACTTTATATGTTAAATTTCAAATTTGCGAAAATTAATGCATTATGATGATTTATTTTCATGAAACATGTCAAATGAGTTTCCTAAACACATGACTGTTACTAAGTTATGGTATGATTGTTAACTACACAGAGTGCATTTGTCAAATCATGTAAAATAATTAACAAAGAAAACGTTTTGTAATTCTCATATCTTAACATAAACCACAACCATAACCTCAAAATTAAGAACATAACAGCAAAGAAGAACATTTGAAAGAGGTGAACAAAATTATATTCCCGAATTTCAAGGAGGAAAATAGTATATGGGGTTTGGTAAAACCGAAAGGAAAGAAAATTTGAACAAAGACGGGAGAATATGAAGACGAAATAATACAACAAACTGACAACAGAAAATAGACGTCAACGTGGAATCATTGAATACTATAAGAGCCATATTGACGACTATAAGATACATGTATATTAGATAAAATTCTCGAAGTAGTTTTTGGCTTAAGCATCTTTCAATGATACTTGATTACATTCTAGAAATGGATCTCGGTTTAGGCATGTTGAGATAAATTGCCATAAAGGAAACAAGGTACAGATCATTGTAGACATTGTAGAGGAAAAATACTAAATAATGAAACTTAAAATGTGGATTTAATCTTCTTTCATATCTGTCATTCTCCCTGTACATGCTGTATGAATTGTGTACAATTTCATGGCGCCTCCAAGACATAAAATCGACCTTAATACCCTTTCTTCAACTTATAAAAAGAATATCGTATCAGCTTTCATAAGCTTAATCAATCGCGGAACTATACAACTCGAACGACTGACCTAAAATCCCCGATGTATTCTAACAAGACTCCATTACTCTTAAATAATGGGCTGAATAGGATTCTAATGGCAACCCTAGAGATACTTACAATAGGTCAAATTATGCTTTTATACCTATTAAGTCATCACTAGTATAATCCAAAGTGAAAACATTTATTATCGATAGCTGCTTTCATTCTGTTAGACATTCATTCAGGATAATGACGATTTTATTATCGATCCATGAGATAAACCCAAGCAGAGTCACATTTCTTCTTCAGACAGTCATCACAAAGTACTTTCCATGTCGTCTGTCGATTTAACATGTTTGGCCTCAGATAAAGTAACCTATGAAGAAAAGACGATATAAATATAGTTGATCGACCTTGAGGGTCATTTTGTCACATTGCATCCTGCACGCCCCATCGACTTTATAAATAGCTCTCCATCTAAATGTAAGTCTTTAAGAGTTAATCGAACCAATCGAGCACGTTTGGTTGAAAAGAGAGGACCGCCTCTCCAATCGTTTGAAAAGAAGTCACTTACCGCATTTAAACATGTTCAATTCACACTAATCGTATTGGCAAATAGTGCGTACAAAGTGCCGAACAATGATGGTGTTTTTATATATTTTACTTTGAAGGGGAGATAGCCAGCCAGGCGAGAAAGATAGATTTTGTAGCACTTACTGGCCTACTCACAGTTGACGTATGATAGATAGGTCTTCTTTAGCAACTCAAGCTTGAGACTTGTTGCTTCTTTTTTACTCCAAAGAACAGAAATCCCTGCCATGATGCGTGAGATTTGTTTCCTCAAGTCACCCTTTGCAGTTTTTTTTCCGAATGGTTACAATTGACAAGAAATCTTTTTTAAGGTTACCTTTTCTGGAATGTGAAGGAATTTGAATTTTCTGGGATGTGAAATTTGAGATTTCAAGGAAAGAACATGAGGTCAGGATTAGAGTAGCAAGTTGGGCTGTTAGATTTATCAATGACTCGTCCTTTTTTTTAAGTATTCAGTGTCTCGTATTTTTATATATATAAACGGATCGGATAAAAGTGAAGCATGTAGGCCTATATGTCTATTTCATGGGTACAAACGTCAAGCATGGACAAGCTCATCTGTAATTGGGAAATTTGTATTTCAACTTGAGTTTAATTCTTTTCACACTCTTATTTTGTACCCTTCACCTATTACAACCTTTATCTATCTCTCAGAAAATTGGTGATGAGTGAATTGCGCTTAAGAAAGCTGAAATAGTAACACATGTTCATCATAGCAATATACTTAAGAATAATATTCTATCCTACTTCTGTCCGTCTCGTGTCAGAAATCACATTCTTTATTTTTAAATAAAGGACACAAGTTTGATTCATTGTTCAACTTATTGGGTCTTTTCTCAGTGTATAATAGTTGGGTAATGTTCTTTGTTACTGCTTTCCTGTCTTTATGAATAAATGTGATGGAGTGGCTAAATTTATATAAAACACCAATGTTTTCTACGATTTAGAACATAAACATGTCCACTCACCGTCGCCTTAAACAAGAATAATAATGCCATGGTCGTGAATTAAATTTTTATTTTTAATTAAATAATTTTATCAAATTTCCTTGGCACAGGTCCTAAACCAGTTGGAAGAAGACCGAGGAAGCCGGGAGTTGATCGGAAACCCCGACAGGCCTATTCATCCAAACAACTTGAACGACTTGAAGAAGAATTCAAAGCTGACAAGTACCTGAGTGTAAGCAAGAGGTTGGAGCTGAGCATGTCACTCAATCTCACTGAGACACAGATTAAAACATGGTTCCAGAACAGACGGTAAGTTACATGTCTGGTGAAGACAATTATTGCAGAACCTAAAAAGAGTTCCACAATAGGGCACGCACACTTCAATTGTTACCCACAATCACCCACACACAGAAGAGAGAGTAAGATATGTAACGTCATGTCACCCAAAGGATTATAATATAAATGGACCTAAAGTAAATCCCTTGGGAACACCTATTACACCCAGGAACCAACTACACATTTTCATCCAAAATTGAAAAATGACACATTAAACATTACATAGTTATCACAGGGTGAAGTTGTCTGAACCATACGTTCGGTTTAAACACACGAAATTAATAATGAACACTGCTTACTAGATAACTATATCAAAATCAATAGTTTATGACAACATGTTCTAAAGACTAATAACATGGCATACGATGCAATGTATATATAGTTTTAGGAACTCCCTAGAAGATATCCCTTACATTTTGGACAACGCTAGGTGACACCTAAAGACTTTTTTTTTTGTGCTTGAACAAATGGCGACTTTTTTGTCCATGGTACAAAAAGATGACTTGCGCGAAAATGAAGCAAATAGGCAGAAGGGAATGAAGCAGTCTAAATTTAGAACGCCAAATCAATTGATTTGCTCTTTGCATTAATTTTTGCTTACTTTGGAAATATGTGTCAATTTAATACCCTACTTTCTTGTTGCTGGACTATTAGTGACTTTTAATTATGCTGTGTGTACATGAGATTTGATAGAGAAAATGGATATGGATTTGACTTAAGTGTGACTCAGAAAGAAGAGTAAATAGATTAAGATAATAGTAATAGTTTGAGAAACTATTAACATGGACATTTCGTCTTCTTTACTAAGCATGTTGATTTGATATGTTTAAATAAGCATACTTCTTTTCTTTTTGTACTTCAAGGCAAATGTCTAAACAAGACATCAATTTCTGACTTTAAAGAAAAATTTATTACACATTATCTATCCGTACTATGCATATATAGAACAAGTGAAGAATTGAATTATTTTACAAAAATTACCATAATCAAATAGTCATATTTATGCAAAGAACAATTCATTTTGATTGGGTGAATTCGATTCAGACTGTTATTTTCATTGTGCTCATTTCTTTCATTTTGGTGCAAGCCAGGTTTTTTTATTTACCCTGCAAGGCCTGCACGACAATGATATTAGCATTCTGTCAACACAAGGCATGGATACAAATTTACCCTTTTTATGTGATCTGATAGAAAAAAAAACTTGGAACAGCTAACAATAATTAAAATATTTCCTTCATATTAAGAAATATAATTTTGACAGCTTTTCCAAACATGTAACATTTTTATTGAAAGGCACTAAGCATATTGAGTGAAGGTGTGTGTGTATGTGTGTTTGACTGTGTATTATACGCATATTATATGGACATTGATTGCTATATATTCGGCGATCTGTCGACACATTCAAATCTAACGTAGATTGCGAATAACTATACAGCATAGCTAAAATATTCATCGTAAAAAAAGTATTTCTGAATATGCATGATAATAATGATACAGGCAATTTCCGATACATTGGTCCATGCTCAGTACCTATCTCTGAAACAAGAAAATTATATAGATCTTGATTATAGATTCAACAAAGATTCAAAGATGAATACTGTGGTTACAAAGGTATGTATTACTAATACGCACAAAAAAGCTATAATTTTCTTCAATTTCGTTTTCCATATAGGCGCCTTATAAGGCGAATCTGTGATATCTTACTACTCGTATGGTATCCTAAATATGATTATCTTTTTTCTTTAATTAATCATTTTTTTTTCAATTTTCATGAATGAATTAAGGGGAATGATTTTGATTTTCGTCAATCAATGACAAGACTAAAGTTAATCAGAAAGATATTTCAGAAAGGGTGAAATAAACTTTGTAAGGTTTCAAATGTCTTCCAAAACAAACATGACAAGCACATGTCACGTGAGAGTGCCAATTTTAGGGATTTCTTTTCCCTCTTCAATTTCTCTTCGAAATTAGATGACCCGCAAGTGAAAACCCCTTACTTTACAATCGAAATTTCTTTCTCGGGAGAAAGAAGCAATATAGATAAATCTGTCTTCCTTGAAGAAAACAAAAACAAGAGCGAGAATGGTTTCAAATGACGCACAAAACTATCGAATTGCTCCATACGCCACAGCCTACGGATCAAACATCCGCTCGCAAAAAAACTACTTTGGAATCGCCGCGATGGTACCTGTAAAGCGTCTTTTTCCTCATTTCTCTCCTTTTTGCCCTGCTCAGTTTTGTATTGTTTTACCTTATATAACCACTGGCCAATGTAGGTCTACGCCTAGACAAGAGTAATCACACGATCACATGACCCGTGTCGGTTCTTCTGATCCAACGCCAAACCTTGAGCAGCATCCTGTCATTCCCAGTGGCTTTTGTACTTCTTTCTTTGCCATTGCTGTGGAAGCTATTTCTCGATCCTACCTAGCTACCCGAGGCAGTGAGACCGCAAGCTGGAGGCATTTTATTAGGAAGTTTCGTTATTTTCAGGGATGTTTTGGTATCGAAAATGTGTACTTGACCCGCAGATGTGCGTGTTCTCAGCTGTTATGTGATCATGAGAGCCCAATGGCTAAAAATACGAGAGATGGGACTTTCTTCGGTTTCACTTTTTCGTAACGAACGTCAGTCTCAGTTCCCCGGCCATTGGACCTAATCTCTCTTCCTACCTCTCCATCCCATTTCTCTCTACCCATTCTCTTATCTTGCTTCTTTCTGTGTTATTATTTCTCCTTTTTTTTTTAGGGGGGGGGTTAGGCTTCATTGATAAACTTTGTTTATATCCTATAAGAATACTGGCTTGTTCCCTGTTCTGTAATGACCATAACATTCCACAGATTGTGGATTATTTTCTGCGTTGCCAATTGTGTAATTCTTTTAAAATCAGGTAGATAAGTTCTTTTGGGGGCAGAGTGTTCCGTTGCCGTATACTCCCTTATACAGTCGACGATCCTTTCCAGTATGTGTACCCAGAGGCTGTTGTTTTCCGATTGTGTTTATAACAGTTCCTTATGTTGCGACAAGTCGTAATGTTTAGGTTGTCTCTGTGTGAACACGGAATGGAAATATTTGAGCACACTGTTACTGCGATTTATTGCAGTGTGGTACTTATGTAACCGTCAAACTAGCGTCACTCCTTCATAATTTATCAAATCGAGATAGGTATGTTGCACTACCTCACTTATAGGATAAACCTATATAGGTCCATGCTTATAGCCAAGTTGCAAACTGTGATAATTAGACTCTTCATTTTCGGGCCTTCTACTACTTTGTCACGTACACAGTCTCATCACTACCTTTTATTTTACTCAACTAACCAAAAGCCCGACTAATTTTTGGTATAAACTTACGGTTACACTTTTTTTCTTCATTATACTTTAACAGAGACTTTTGTGTCCACTCTTTATGTTGATACAAAATGAGAGTTTAAAACATTCCTCTTCACTATATCTGAACATTATTATTAATAGTCCAAACTATGCCGTAGGAGTAATCGATTCTCCAATCACAACCTGAGTGCGAAAATGAGAAAGACAAATTGGGTTATGTCTTTCCTCTGGCAAAGTCTAGATAAACACGGTTAAATAAACAAGCTTGTCAGAACCCTAGGCCCTCGTATTCTTTTTTGTTTTTAACGTTTACATCGTAGTTCCAAACAACTTATTTTTGTCATCTTTGAATTTACACCAGTTGAGGATATTGCCATTTGCTTCAACATTTTTCCATTAGGTTTGATCCGATCTTCTGAGGCTAAGCCGTAGCTACGTGCATCCGGCACGAATAACGAAACTTTGAATTGCGATCGATTTTGGAGCGATAAGACCAACGTGAATGCAATACGCAGCTGTCACGCGCCTCCATGCACAGCTAAACCGTTATTGGCGCGCAAAAAATCCGTAAAATTGGTGATTAGTCTTCCCCCGGTTGGATAGTATCAGAGCATAAGCCTTCAAATATGAAGGTTTGGATATTCATAGAAATAAAAATAGGATCAGGTATATTTTGATAACAATGAATATTTGGTTTATTATTCTTAACTCATGTATAATGATTATTTGACTATCAACTGGTATTTTATCGTTGTGACTAAGAATTATGGATTTACGTCCATTGTTTTAGAGTGCTTAAACTAAGACTACTAATAACTATAAGTATTCGTCCTCCAAAATTTCACTGACTTTGTGACAAATAACCGCATGGCAACCTTTCTGCACTAGTGAGTGTAGGATTGGCAAATTAAATCAATTACTCTGCATCTAGGTAACCGCGAAAGAACGGTGTAACCGATTAAATCCATCTTAAAACCTTATTCTTGGAAGACTTATTCAACAAATTGGACGAAATGAGTTTCAGTGGGAATCATTAAGTAGTCGTCTGCGGTGAATTTGGTTCTTTAGGGGATGACACTCCTTGGTTTGCATCACTGACCCTTGTTTAAAGCATCCCACCTTCAGTCGCCTTCCTCGTTTTGGATACGTTCTGACATAGGTATTAAAAATACAACAACGACCCAATAGATGCTCTTTAGCTTGTCGCCCGCAATAATATCACGCATTCATTAATATGTGGACATGTATATATGCTGGATAGACTATTTTTTCGTTAATAATTATTATCTTTTTTTTTATTTGCTATATCCCATACATTTTAAGTCTCAGTGAATGCAGCTTTAAAGTTCCTACAAGTGGTTTCCTTGTCACGCTTAGTTTTGGCGCAAATTGTTTTATGGGACGCCGATTTTGGCGGCAAGCATGTTAGGAACGCATCCTCAAGAATCAATGCATAGCCATCCGCACTTCCCCATCAAAATCAATACTTAATGCATTTTACAAGATAATTATTGCAATTATTTCAAATATCTCCAGGGCTAAATAGTCACTATTTGCTCGCAAATGGTAATTTTTCACTCTGCTATTACTATTTCGATTGACGAATTATTGACCGTATACAGCCGGAGACGATGGTGATAGAGGAAGGCTATTTTTACCTGTCTGTGTGGATGGTGTTTTGGTAAACCCGTAATGTGCCAAGTGGAGATTTAATCGCTGGCTTGAGGGTGGGTTGTTTCGCTTTGAACTTTTAATATTCAGTACTCCATCAAACCAGCTCACAATGAAACTAATGCTTTATTAATCAAGTCATTACCACTAAACAAACTTTGCCTGCGCGTTGTCGGACAAGCGAAAAGCGCCGCGGGTTTCAGCCTGGTTTCGCTCGACCAATACTGACGAGGGAAATATCGGAGATTGCATTGATTTGACGCAGGGCAATATTCCCTCTGGGTGCAGCGAAATTGAAAAGAAATTGGATGACGAAGGGAAACGGGGCATGTTTTTTCCCTTCCTGGATTGATGAGGTATTTTGGGGACTCTTCATTGCCGATTGGGTGATACGACGGCGGAAAAGGACACATTATACATGCATACAGCCGTTATTGAATTCTCATAGCCTCTCTAAAAGGTGGCCTTTAACCCAACACCTCATCAATTTCCTATCACAGTGCCTGAAAACGTAGAGTGATACGGGGAGAACATGACATGACATGTTATCCCTCGTCAAAATTCTAGCCCTAAGTACTAAAACTTATTCATCTTCCAGCAAGCACAGAAACGTTACCGGTTTTTATACGACCAGTGGGGACTAGTGCTCCGTTACAAAAAGGTGTACAATCGTTTGCAAATTGGCTATGGCTAATCAAATAATGTGCAGAATTTTCACTATCAGCCAACTGGATTTTTTTTTTTTTACTGGGTCCCGACGAATACCATCAAATGCTTTCTTTCTAAACAACTCGTTATCTACTGAAGATAGGCATTGGGAGATTACCACAACTTTTTTGTAATGTATTCATATATATTCAAAAAGCAATTTGTAATCTTTACAGAAATTTGATAAACAATATTTTTTTATGGAAAGAAATAAACCATAATATTGATAAAAATTTCGATGTGTAAATATATATTATTCAAGAAAGAATATGTATTTATGACCAAACCTGCATGCTTTAAAACATTGACGTTATATAAGATTCAACCAATTGTGATATACAGTGAGTTATTACTCAGCCAAAATTAGTAATATAAATTATATCAACTGTTAAAGTCTGTTTTTAATATTTTCTTGGTATATTTATATTACTTGTGCGTATGAGAATTTGCTTTAAAATCAATAAAATTATTATATTCAAAATTGAATGAATACGATTATGAAACATTCAAAACAATCGGTTATTAGAGACAGACACCGGTCAGTACTAGCTCCGGCAGTGAATAGTTTGAAGTGGGACACGTGTCAGTATAGATAATGTTGATTTCATGAAGCTCTGCTTTAAATCACCCGCCTGAAGATAGCTCGTTTAGAACCATTATCCATCTGCTAAAAACTGAAATGCAAATAAAAGCCTGCGGGCTACGATAGGAGATGGAACAATGCTAGTATAGATTCCTCTTCTTTTGTGGTCCTTCCATTTTGATGTTATGCCTGGGGGTGATTCGGCACACCCCATCCCCATTCTACAATACTTTCCATCTTGCAAACAGCTTTATGAAATGGTTTGACATCGATCGTGGCTTTTAACCTACCTCGCGTGGATTTTATCGGCTCGTTTGGCTACTTTTAGGCGCAAGGAATTGATCGAAGATGGAGAAGAGCTATGGCGCTGACACATCAAGGGTTCTTCTTCTTGATAGAATGAGACATATAAATGTTCCTCACGATTTTCTGCATGTTATTATTTCCGAGGACGCCCTCGAATAAAATTAATTTGATCACCTAGATATTGATGATGAAATGAAGGCTAGATTAACATTTGTGATTGTTTCCATCCTAATCCATTCTATTTATTAAGATAAATCAACCGTAATTCAATTCTGAGATGATTGGTTAGTTTATTGTTAAATTTGTGGCTGTTAGGTTTCAAAATTTACATTCTCACTTAGATTTTTTCATAATCTAAAAATGTTTAAATGAATATCCCATTTGAAATATGGTTAAACATGCTATATTTGGATGGACATTTTTAATAGTTCTTAAAAAAGGGAATTCAATGCTTTTCATGATTTTCTGTGAATCAATTATCAGATTAAAGAAAACCTATATTGTTCTATGTTGAATAATAAACGAAGGTATGGAGATGACGATTTAATGGCAAAACGAAGAAAACCTAAATTGTTAAATGTTAAATAATTGATAAACAAATGTATTGATTTCATGATTTAATGGCAAAAGAAGATAGCTAATGGCTAATCAATATTTTGGTAAGCTACAAGGTTTAATGAGAAAACTTTGCTGAGTATTATCAAAACCTTTAATTCATAAGCTCCTGTATGGTTCTGATTTATTGCTTTAGATGGACAACTTCCTAAAAGTTATGATTATAGCAAATTTTGATTATGACGGCGTTATCTAGATATCGATGAATAATAGTATCAGATTTTCCTCGCACTGAAAAACACAATGAAAGCTAGCAGTCTTGCATTTCTTCAGTTTTCGTCCGTCCGTCACATACATTTTGACACGCAATTGTAAGTCACTTTTCAACCAAACTTCGATGGTAGATGCACTTAGGGGACCTACATGTTATGCTGCAGTCGGAGGTCACATGGTAAGGTCAAAGTTCATTTTTAGGTCAACAATGAAGTTTTCATGCAAGACCCTCTTATGACACAGAACTCCGCATCCGTAAGTCAATTTCAAATCAAACTTGGGTTGTAGTTGTACTTAGGAGACCTGCATTGTTTTCGGAGGTCACATGGTAAGGTCAAAGGTCATTTTGAGGTCAACATTAAATTTTACATGCAAGACTCTTACGACAAATGTTATTCCATCCCAGTTATTTCACAATGAACTTTTGATGCAATTATGTTGCATGCCCTTGCAAATCGCGATATTTCTGGTCATTTTCACAAATGGGCGAGACACAACATCGTTTATATGCTTATTATGCCTTGTTTAGTTATCAAATCTTTTTTCAGGATATTTCTATTCCATTTTGACTATAATGGATAACAATAAAAAAAAGTAAGAGAGAAATTGGTGAACGTTGTACAAAAAAAAATCATAAAAAGTGCCCAATGACCCGAACTATATTTTGACATTATCGATGTCGGCTTGTAATAGCTTGTAGCGATAATAGAGATATGAAACATCCTCTTACATGACACTATTATTGATCGGTCTGTTTGTCATTTCTTTCGTCTGTCTGTCATCGATAAGAGATTAAATCATTAACACCTCATGTTGAAGCAGGATGGATTCAGGGGATACACCAAGGGGTATAAAAATGAGCATCATCCGGGGCTAGAAGGATGCGTGTTGTTCTACAAGCAGGAGATGGTTAGCCAGCTCATCATGGCAAATAATCCATATTTAGATCCGGTTTCTTACCATTGCTCGCCGACATCACTATGGGCGATCGCAATGGGAAATATCGAACATTTCTCTGCACGGAACAGTTTTGATTTGTATCATAATGTCTTTTTGTGAGAAGTGCATTGCGCGGAGGGAAGGGCGGATTACCCGATACTTTTGAAGCGGCTGGAATTAATATCAGCTCGTCAAAACAACGCAGTGTCCTGGAGGTTTAAGATAGTATAAATCTTATTGCCGTATGCAGCAAAGGAAAGCGGATCTCTGAGGTTACCAGGAGCATGGCTGGGGTGAGCAGACAGGTTGTCGTATCGCTTTGATTCTTTCCAAGAGGGTGGTTCTGAGGCTCTCGGGGAGCTTACGGCGCGAAATGGGTTCAATGTTCAAACAGAGAGAGGGGCTGGCTCCGGGATGAACGCCATGTTTACCTTGCCAATGCGCCCACAAAGTAGGCCAGCCTCAAAAACTTAAGGAGCGTTATGAAGACGTCTGAAAGCAATTTATGGGCGTAAAGTTCACTGCGAAACATCATTGTACCAAATAATTTTGGCTGTAAATGTTCAATCCTACAACTGTAATTTGCCTTTCAAAAGGCTTTGGCTTTCATGATAAATGTGCATTTTTCATTGACAAAAAAATGTTTATTCTCCTTTTCATAAGAAAAAGATTTTTTTTTACAAGATGATAACGTTTAAGTATAGAATAAAGCAATATGCCTACTATACATTAGTAATGGACTAAATATTCATTCTAGTTTAAACTTAATCTTAAACATCGAGAGAAGGGGGATCAAAATTGTACTTTGAAAGGGGAATTACCTCTCGCATCATTAGACGTTCGCGATCATTTTTATGGAAACAAATTAAAGGAGATGTACCTACCAACACTTGCTGAAATTGCTTGGACAATTATATCACATTATAATCATAATCCTGAGGTCAATATTCTCCTGTTTATCATATCGTTTTATTGATTTCATCCTAATTTAATTTTGTTCGATAACATCACTCTTACAAATCCAATCAAAGTCGTAAAACTCCGTCGCTATAGTAATTGAACATTATTTTAAAAGACACTCTGCGTATTCAGTGTCAATGGAGCTACGGGCTATGCAGCACATCGTATAGTATTTTGCTGGTCCCGATCAGACGACATACCTCGGGCAAGAATCATCCCGCCGCCAACTTTCTCGCCAAAACGCCTCTAGAATGGGGCACGACCCTAACGGATATAAGCAACCAACTATCAAAATTAATTCTTCCTCCTTGGTAGCTATGTACAGAGGGCGCGCGCTTTTGTGCGTGAGAGTTTACAAATTCTACACTGTAAAAAATGAAGTGTTAATTTAGCACTTACAGTGCTTGTAAAGTGACTGCACTACGAGTGCTGATTTTCTAGTTTAAATTTGAACTAGAAAATCAGCACTCGTCGTGCAGTCACTATACAAGCACTGTAAGTGCTAAATTAGCACTTCATTTTTACAGTGTACGCACTCACAAACATGTAAACCCTCACCCACCCACGCACACCCTAACAGATGAAGGATGAATATTATTCAACAAATAGGTTGGATATATCAATTATAAGTCGATACGATCAATTTATATCTAGCCGCAATGTCATGATTTTTTCCTAGCTTCTCCCTCTTCACTGTAAAAAATGAAGTGCTAATTTAGCACCTACGGTGCTTGTATAGTGATTGCACTACGAGTGCTGATTTTCTAGTTCAAATTAAAACTAGAAAATCAGCACTCGTAGTGCAGTCACTATACAAGCACTGTAAGTGCTAAATTAGCACTAGTCTTAGTCTTTCCCTCTTTCTAGACTTTGGTCTTCTGATTCTGTCTTTTTTCTTCCTTATTTATATTTTTGTAAGACCGAAGACTTTTCTTTTCCCTATTGGATGTTCAAAATCAAACATATTGATCAGTAACCCTGATGATAGTAGAGAAAACAATTTTAGTGAAGATTTCATTGATATCCACCAAAGAATATTATGATTATGTATATTGTAGGATGGGGGCTCCACGTACCACTACACTGTAAAAAATGAAGTGCTAATTTAGCACTTACAGTGCTTGTATAGTGACTGCACTACGAGTGCTGATTTTCTAGTTCAAATTCAAACTAGAAAATCAGTACTGACAGTGCAGTCACTATACAAGCATCGTAAGTGTTAAATTAGCGCTTCATTTTTTACAGTGTAGCAGTACTTGCTATTTCTGTGGAGTAATTTTACCAATGAAGTGTATATATGATAATTTACCCTGTATCAATGTATTTTGACATTATTTGGTAATAAATTCAGTTCAGTTCATAATAACAATAACGTAGTTGGAAGGGGCTTTTTTAATTTTGATTTGGGACAGTTCCTCCATATATGCCGTGTTATATCAAATATGCAGTATTGGAAATTATTTTATTTGTGTGGTGTATATATATATTATCAGACACTTCATTTCTTACCCCCCGCTAGAGGAAGAGAAATAACTTTATTCATGCGGTTTCATTAAAACATTGAATTTATATTTCATGATATATGGGGAAGCTGCTCGCATTTGACGTTACAAATGAAAATTTTCAACATTTAATAAGTCTCTTATTCTTTGATTTTTTTTAATCAAACCTTCACCAATCTTTTTTTCTCCTTACTTTTCCGCTCTTATTCATTATCGTCTGGCCGATCTGGGTGAACTTCCTCCCCCCTTTTAGAGCACCGACACTTTGTTAGCAGTGTAAATATACATTTCATGTGTTCAATGTGACTCAACATATATCTAGTAGTTCTTAGAATTATTCGTAAATTCTACCCGGCTATATACATAATCATCAGGTCAAAAATAAGCTTAGACATTACTTATCAATGAACCGATGACTCAGTATATAGAATTTGGAGATGAGCATAAACACCAATCATTATTGATAAATATTAGACATGTTCAGTACTCATTCTTGTTTATTATGTTTCTTATTTTTGCCTTTATATCGATGCTTTACAAAATTCATATTATTCATATTATTACAAGACAGAATCAATTATGCGATTAATTTAAATTATAAAACTAGGAACAACTACAAACCAATTATTTGATTAATCGTATACAGCGCAATGGTCTGGTGTATACGTCCAAACTAAGTACTGCAAAGAAACCTTAAACTTTTGTCTTATTTTATCAAGTATTGCATAGAAACTACTGCATTATATGCATGTATATTTTTTTACCCAAAATATGAATTATAACAATTTTCAATTATCATGAGCCCGTTCTTCCTGACTGCTAAGAAAAGTTAATGCACAAAAATATACATCACTTAAAAATATGATCAATATAAACCCTGCAAAACCAGCTTGGTGCCTGGCTTTAGCCTTCTATTTGTCCCAGCAAGGAAATACTGTAACAGTACATCTTACCTAAAAAAGGGTAATCCATTTGCAACCATAAGAATGAATGAATGAATACACATCAGATGAAAGAAGTAGATGAGAGCACAATATTTTTCTTATTGTAAAAAGTAAAAGCATATGCATTATATGAGTAGATTGTGAAAAGGAGAAGCTTTTTGGACAATGGAAACACATAGGTGGTGGGGGGAATGCTGTGATTGGAAATCTGAAAAGGAAGGCTGTGGTGTACTAGTAGCGTTGCTTCTCGATCAAAGGTGGAAAAGGTCACCGATTTGCGAGGGAAAACGCGCCGTTTTGAGCCCGACTTGGGTTACTTTTCTATCGACAAATGCTCTATCATGAGAGGGTGTCTGTAAGGGGTAGAAGTGTCTGATTAGGTGAGAGCAAACCAGGCAGGCTTGGGCTGCACGCTCGTACGGGGGAGATTAGGCCTTAGAGTTATTGGCACATGGCAACGGGCTACTAAAGGAGACGCCGTGTCTAAGTCCCCGCCGGGGAATCCCATCTCTATACCGATCAATGCCTGTCTACCTTAGGGGTAGTCATCAGCTAAAAGTACACACACATCACCACCGTGAAAACCACTTTACATCCAAGGAATAGGAAGAAATAAAATACACACAGCGAGAAGGGATCTAGTGCTAGTATCAAACTGTAATGCACTTCCATCGGTGCTTTCGTCATAAAGATACTTGTCAAATCGACCAATCAAAAGCCTCGGAAGGTATGATGCCAGTCACTATTGCTTCGCCGAATAAAATCGAAATAATTGTTACCTGACCCCGCACCTAATTCCTCAGTCCGTATTTCTCCATACGACACGTGACTCTCCTAGCTTTTCTATAAAGGCGCCACAAATAGTCTCATTCGAAGCTTAGTATCGGCTTCTTCTTTCTGTTGTTCCCAAATTTATTTGAAAGTGACCTTGAATGATTTTATTTAGATATTTAACAAAGACCAAAAAACCAAGTTCACCCATGGTTATTATTGTTATTACTCTTATCAAAAGTTATGTTTGAAGAGAAAGTTGATGAAACGTGAACGTTCTCAGAAACAGACTATCCTTTCAGTAGCTTTAATTACACGCAGGAATTTGTCAGATAACATGTTGAAGGTATTATTAAGATGCAATGTGGGTCAAGTTATCCAAACAGTCGTTAAGCCGGCTATTTGAGGAGATACCTGATACCACTAAATTTCCTTACCGTGTCTTTTTATTTTGTCTCTTGTTACTGACGTACTCGTAAAGTTTGATTACATGCTTTCATTCCGTAACCCATCCATAACATCGCGCTTGCATTAATGGAGCATTACCGGGTTGATTAGGTAAACTTAGTCTCAGTATTAAATGGCTTGATATGTTTTAATCAAATTATCATTTGATTAAAACATATCCAGCCATTTAAATTTTACAATCAGTATATAAAAACCAAACTAATCCTACAATTTGCTTATTGTGAACTATTTGAAAGAAAGAAATTAACATTTCATAGACATCTTTTATCGCTTGTTTAAAATATTGTCGGTGGATTAATTTATCTTCTTATTTCTTTTTCATTTTCCCGCTTCTATCATTTCAGAACCAAATGGAAGAAGCAGATGATGGCACGATTAAAGATGGCCCACCGCCAAGGGCTTTGGGCGTCACCTTTCATGCCCACCTGGTTCGGCTCGGCACTGGCGTCTTATCCTGCAGCGGCTGCAGCAGCTACCTATGGTTCTCTCCTTGCTGCTCCGAGACCAGTAATGCCTGGAGGAATTGGTCCAGGACCAGGCCAACAGCCGATGCACCTATCAATGCCGCCACACCCGTCCTCTATAGCCGCACCCACCCCTCTCCATATTGCTACGTCATCTAGTTCGCCTCGTGGTTTACTAGCGCCTCAGTAGTGAACCGGAGGCAATATGAATCATAAATCCAGGCGATTTTTGTAAATTCTTTACCAATTTTCATTTTCATTTATGTATCATTTTATAACCAAATTGGGTCATGTTAACCACACATCACCTCTGTAAATTACTATAACAGCCTATTGTACTTGCCATGTATTCATGTTTGAAGCTTTGGAAACAGATAATCCACTTTTTCCTCAGTGTCCAATAATCCTGCTTATGATAAGCGAATTGTAGAAATCAAAAATTATATCTATGATTGGCATGCTGGATAAAGATACATACCAAAGCAACAACATTTTTCGTACGTGACATCATAGACGACGTTGATAAAATAAAGTTTGAATAACAATTGACAAGAAAAGTATTCCTTTATAATACCAGGCCCTCTTTCCATTAACATACAATTTATTATCGAATCTCCACAACCAAAACTTTTACGAAACCCTAGTTTTTTTTAATTAGCTGTTGAGCAAGGCTATATATATATATATATATATATATATATATATATATATATATATATATATATATATATATATTTATATATATATACGTATATATATATATTTATATAAATATATATATATATAAGTATACATGTACAACAGCTTTGGCCTTTGGCATCTCTTGTATTTAAATATACATGTATTGTGAAAGAAATGAATGAAAAGAACAATGGTAGGCGTAGCTTAAATCAAGGTTCCTCAGAGCTATCTGCCCTGGAAAAAAAAATACATATATATATATATATATAATCTACTAGTCGTAAGTTCTGTGTAACGGACAAGAATATTTTATTTCATGGTGACTTGAGTATTCGATCAATGAATAAACAGGAAAATATAAAGTGGAAAACGTAGTTTTTACTTCATCGACCCCCGCGTTGATTCATTGATGTAGTCTACATCGATATTTTTTGTACGGCATTTTTAATAACAGTCTGTTACACAACTTGAAACTCTTACTCATATAATATTTATCATTCTTTTTATAGTTCTTTTTAGACAGCTTCTTGCCATGAATGTTATGTAAGAATGAATGTCTTGCTTTAAGTTTGTAAAGCCTATTAGAATTGTATGCGGTTTAATTTTCCTTTTTGGTTTAAATTTACTGGACACCCCCTGATGTGTACTTGTTGCACTAGAAATACGGTATTTGTCGTTTTTGCACCCCCCCCTTCGCAATTACTCGTTAATGACATTAGATTACTATAAAATTAATGGAAGAATTGTAAAACATAAAAATAAAAAACGACAACATCAAAACAACCATCGATTTTGATGCCAGGAATGTTTTTTCAAATAAAAATACTAGCTAACACAATAAGTTCAGTGTTATAAGAGTTTAATTAATTACGTGTCATAAATGCGCAACGTTAATTAAAAACATTATTCACCCTAATCACTTCACCTAGAACACTGAAATCTACCCAGTTTTTGTTGAAATGAAAGATATTTGCATTCGATTTTGGTATTACATTTGATTTTTTTTTTTTTCAATTATACTTTTGAATGTAAATATTGACCTTTAATTTTATCAAAAATATTTGAAAGCAGACTGCCAGAATAAGTGAAATAACATTATGCTATTTATATGATTACGTCATTATATTATCGTACATGTATCTTGTTATTGATATATAATCATGGAAATGAAAAATAACCAGCGAAAATAATGATTATGTATATAATACTGATTGTATATTTGAGAAAGTAGAATAGTTTTACTAGTATTTTCAGAAAAGAATTTAGATACAAACTAAGAGCTGATTCAGATGAAGCATATTTATATTAGATTATATATTGTGATAAAGAAGATTTGTATGATGAGATAATCTTGTGATATCATTTAGATTTCTTTAGTACTCGTTTCAATGTCAAGATGGGCTGAATATTGTTCATATTTTATATTCTAGAATGATTTGATGTATTCAGGTTGAATAAAATGGGTTAGATGGGATAATCATCTGGTCAATTGTGTTTTTTTTGTGAGAGTTAACGAATTACATTATTATGACTACTATTACATTTTATGTCTGAACTAGCCATTAATTGATTGTGGAATTATGGAAATTCTGTTGAATATGGTGTCACATATGGTGTTGACATGGTATTGAACATGGTGTTAAATATGATGTTGAACATGATGCTGATCATGTTGAAGGCGGAAATGGACGTGGTACACTGCAAAAACTCTGGTGTTGATTTAACACTAGCCCGGAATCTATATATGTCCACACCAGAGAATTGTTAAACAACACCAGTTTCGTTTTGGTCTAACACCAGATAGGTGTTTATACAACACCAATTAAAATTAAAACAACATGGGTTTGATTCCAAACTGGTGTTGTTTTAATAATTCTCTGGTGTGGATATATTAGATTCTGGGCTAGTGTTAAATCAACACCGGAGTTTTTGCAGTGTATGGACCATGAGATTTGTGCATACAGCCGCTGTTAGCAATAAAGATGACGACGATGAAAACGAGAGTGATGATGATGATTTTAAAATTTATTAGGTAAAAAAGACTAAAGAGAAAGGAATAATTGAATTCATGTTCGTAAAATATCTTTGCTTTTCTTAATTTACATGATCATCGAGGATGGAACGTATGATGTAAATCTAATGTAATTACGACATGGAAACATAATACATCATATATATATATATATATATATATATATATATATATATACATATATATATATATACATATATATGAAGAGTTTCGTTGCAAAGGGGGTTTAGGTCCACTTTGGACCATTCCGAGAAAAAAAATCAGGTTTTTTACTTTCACTTATTGCAATATTCTTATTAGAAACTAAATTGTCATGAAGTACTACCCTATCATGTGAATATAAAATTGGGTATAAAGAAATCTACCTGTCTTCAATTTTTTTCTAAATATTTTTTCAAAAATTATAATTGTGGACCTGACCCCTTTTGCGAACAAACTGAAATGAATGCAATCTCTTTTGAGTAAAAAAGTGATTTTTGTTCACGTTTTAATGTGAATTTCAAATTTTATTTGCTATCATCAGAGCGACTAAAACTCTACAAGTTTAGAGACAGAAAACAGTAAAATTTATGAGAAATGGACCTAACCCCTTTTGACAAAATGAGCTCTTCAGAACAGTTTGGTTGCAAAAGTGGTTAGGTCCACTCCAAGAAAATCGTTTTTTTTTGGTTCTACCATATTGCAGTAATCTTATGCGAAACTAAATTTTCATGATTTTTCATATTCTTTTCATTAAAAAATTCTTTGTGGACCTAACCCCTTTTGCAACCAAACTGAAACGGACCTAACCCCTTTTGAAAAAAAAAAGGTAATTTTCTTTGCCATTTTTGTTCACTTTTAAATTGGAATTTCAACTTTTCTTTGGTATCATCTTATAGAGGTACTAAAAATCTATACATTGAGACAAAGAAATCAAATTTGATGAAAAATGGACCTAACCCCTTTTGCAACTGAGCTCTTCATATATATATTAGATGAAGACTGCTGAAGCTTTTCCAAAAGGGACGGAACCAGAACTAACCATATATGGCTGGCCGGCCTTGTCAAACCTTTATGTTAACAATTATGTACTATCCAATTTGCACGTGTACCGCGATAAGTCTCTGTTCAGAAGCAAATTTGTAAAATAATATTTTAGACCCACCCCAAAATACAATCGTTTGCATTATCATTTCATCATCCTAGGTAAAAGTGTGTGTTTATAAGGCATAAACCAATGTATTAAAATTGAGATGCGTAGATAGAGAGGAGATGCTACATTTTTGCAGAGCCATAATTTAAAATCAATGTGGATAGCTGTTAACATCAAGGTTGCACATGGCCGGCCAGCCATATGTGCTTAGTTCTGGCTCCGCCCCTTTTGCAAAAGCTTCAGTAGTCTTCAATATTCCGTTTGGCCAAAGGAAAAGGAATTATCCAATCGTGTTACTGATTTTGAAACGGAAAAGGGAAACGAGAAGGCGCGCTCAATTTTGTGTTTCGTGAAGGCGAAACAGAAAAGGAAACGAAAATTTAATTTCAATTTTGTGTTTTTCAAAGGAAAAACTGAAAATTAAAGTTTGTAAAAACAGTAAAACAAAAAAAATAAACCGTTTTCTGTTTTCCCGTTTTTACATATTCGATTCTTGAGTCAAAATATTGAAAAATTACCGTTTTTCTATTTAAATCTCGAAAATAGAATCTATTTTCTCTAAATATTTCGTTTTTGCTTTTTCCGTTGCCACACCTCTGCATTCGAGTCCAGCATTTGTTCTGTGAGTCGTGTTTGCACCAGCGTGACATCGCTATTGTTCAAACCGCTTGCAATTGTTTTCTGAAGGTAAAGAAAAGGGTTTCAGCACAAGCAAGTGGTTATGCATAAGAAATAATGCAATTGCTGAAGCATGATCTTTTGCTTGGCTAGCAACAGATTGTGCTTGAAGCAATTGCTTTCCAGCAATTGCTATTTTTTATGCATCTGACCCAATCTCTATATTACTTTTATAATCTCTTTTTACCATTTTCACTTTTGCCTATCATTATTGAGTAACTAATAATCTCGAAAGTGCAGGCATGCTTGATTGGTTTCTCCGCTTGCTAAATATGAAAATACCCGTATCCCCGTCCAGTGTAAAACACTAAAGATAATCAAAAATTTCAATGAAATTCTGTGATTTGACCAACAGGTCAGTACACTATTCCAAAGTCCCTCTGCGTCCATTCGTAAAGAAAGGGGATCCCCCTAATCAATTAGCGCCTCCCCCGTCACCAGCTAAAAATAGCACGACGTGACTATTACAAGATGTCAGCTTAAATCGTGGTTAATATAAGAAAGTGTCCCTCCTTGTTCTACAAGCTTTCACATCTCGAATCACTGAATAAAATGTATGTAATTATGATAAGACGAATATTTGAAATACTTGCATTTCAGTAACCAGGTAACGGAACGGGTCGACTGAACCAAAACATTTTCTCATACCAAGAGACGGGGACCATAAAGTCAATTCTTTTTCAATTCCATATACAGTATAATTGAAATCAAGGAAACTCTTCCATAAACATAATCGTAATTGTTATTAACCATCGCGTGTTTTCTGAGTCGCCTTATCGAATTTATGATTGATGCTTATTATTATTATTATCATTGTGAATATTCGAGATGAGAGGGAGAGGGGGAGAGAGAGAGAGAGAGAGAGAGAGAGAAGAAAGAAGGACTGGACAGAGGGAAGTAGAGGGGCGAGGGAAAGAGGAGAAAGTGACTGAAAATGATAACATGCCGGAGGGGGGGGGAGATAGAGAGAAAGAAAGAAAGAATAAATGAATGAAAGAGAGAGAGAGAGTGGGAGAATTTTCAAACTATTGACTTGTAAATGCAAGTGGAAGTTCGGCCTGACATCTTAGTTGTTTTAATTATTTAAAAAAAAATAAGAGAAACATAATAAAGTTTGACGAAAATCCATCAGATGATTAATGATAACGTTTCAAAGTTTTGATTTGGTGACGTAGGCCTATAAGATGCAAGGATCGGAGCTCCCAAATATATTATGTAAATATGTAAAATAAAATCTTCCTAATTTTTTTTGTGCGTTAAATATGTAGGTCCCATCGTCAGGCACATTTTCATATACTCTTTTATGAGAAAATATATTCATTCATGATGAATATCTAAGCAAAGATGATAACATATGGGGCGGCTGCTCGAATATTACTTTAAAAAAGCACGACCATTTTGGATTATGATCTAACCTTAATTCACATTATTTCTCTGCAAAATGAGAAAGAAATAACATGGGCTGCTGAATTAGAAGATAAAGTAGGAAACTAAACGCACTTTTACGTTTTACTCTACTTTTTGACTCCATGTTTTATTATTTTTTTTTTAGTTTTTGATGTGTAGACAGACATGTAAAGTGGGAATAGATTTATAATAGATATAAGGAGGATAACGACCTTTATTGAGAGCTTTCTTTTGCAGAAAGATTGTTTTTTATTCAAATGAATCAATAAAAGAGAGAAAACAAAGGATGATATTTGTTATGAAGAAATTAAATTTTTTCTCTGAAACTTTTTTTTCCAGATCAGTATTTTTGGAAGCGTTTATAACGTTTTTTTTTTCATTTTCAATCAGCTCATAAACCAATCAATGAATGGTTTATCATGATTCATCATATAAGGGGAAAAGTATGAAAAATGCGATGTTTTCTTACTTGATTAAAAAAGACAACCGATATGGATATGAACTTATCAAAATTGACATCATCTTATTGTTCACTGTAAAATTGACTATTTCTTTTAAATTCTGAATCTTAGAAAAATGATAATCGATTCATATTTGAAGATACAAACACAAGGACACTCAGACTTTACCCGCCAACAATTTCATCGACACTTTCACGTTCTTTTCCCACCTTTGAGCGAGCACCTTTCGGACGCGCGTTCCCACAATCACACACCCATCAATCAAGAGTCGAACGCTCACCCGAGAGTCTGGCGACAGCTGAAGGCGAGCTCTCGGTGTCTTTGACGGCTCGGGTTTCGATGTCAACGCGCTATTCCTTATCAAACACTATCGTTACTAGGCAGTGTGAAGTACATCCTGAAGAGAGTATAAATACACGACGCCAAACTTCCTCTCATAATGTCATAGAGGTGAGATAATTTTATACTGGATAGTAGGCCTACCTTAAATACTACATTCAGACAAGTTTTCATGATAAGGAGGTTTATAAGGAGGTTTATTGAGCAGAGTCGTCATAACTGAGCCTAAAATCTTGAGGGGCCAAATATAGTCGAGCAAAATCTAAAAAAAAGTTGCGAGCGAGCGAGCAAAAATTTCGACATTTTAATTACAAAAAAAATCAATTTTGTGATAGATTTTGACATAACATTCATTAAATGATATCATATTTCACCCTCCTCTCTTTCCTTTTCTCTCCCTCTCTCTTTTTTGGTGGGGGGGGGGGGCAATGCTTTTTATCTCTACGCCACAGTTGGAGAGGATTTTGGTACCGGGTAAATAAACAAATAGAGGTGAACGAAAAACGAAGACTTAACGACCAATGAGTGACAATCAATAATCGTATTGGACAAATAGGGGCCGCGGAACAGCCCCCCCACTTTTTTTCAATAATGTGTACAAAACGTTTAAGCAACATTCTGATTGTGATTTTTATTATCAGCCGGACTCAGCTGCCCCCCCCCCCCCTCCCCATAATTTCAAAACAGTTACGTGCCTCTGATAAAAAAATATACAAAGAATAAGAAAGGCACAAAAAGCTAAAATGTATATGCAACTTGTAAAGGGGTTCAAGATCTTTGGATGATACAGATCTGATCACCAGTGGATAATTCTATGTACCCCAACCATGGTCTCTCTTCCTAGTCATTTTGCCTTTTGTCGGTTCCTCACAATTATTATGCCTGTAAACCTCCTGAATTTTGTTACAAATAAAATACACAAACTTTGTCGAAGACCAAAATTTTCCTAGGGTGGTCAAAAAGTGAAACATTTTGAAGAATATAATCATGAAACAAAATGGAGCAAACAGACAGAGTTTTTATGCGCCGTCCAACAATATTGAAATTCAGCGTCTACATGTGTGTGTGTGTAAGAGAGTGGGTGAATTTGAATAGGTGTGAGGGTATTTATTTAATGTATAGGAAAAGAGAAATAGATAGTAGGCGGGGATGGTGCCATGATCTGAATTCAAATTTAGAGCTAAGCTGGGGCCCGGAAACCCAGGCATTGGGTTGGGGTATCTAAAAGTAAAACTCTTTGATGACCGAACGTATCGCTCAGACGTTTGCTATACAAAATGACTGATGTATACCCAAATCACCCATAGTATTGTTAAAATCTCTGTATACGAATGAATGTTCACATTCGATCATTTTCTATAAACAATACCTTCATCATTTACTTTAAATTGTTCTCGTTGTTAGATTATTACTCAAAGAATATTGATTAAACTATTCACGTGAGCGAACAAATTGGGGTCATTGCCATTCACGGGCGGAAGTTGGACCATTCTCACAACGGTGTGGTACAGTAACCTAGATATTATGAAATGGATAGTAATTCTCCAGAGCCGCTAGACTAAATTGGGTCAATCGGCAGAATCTCACCTGAGTTGTTTTCAGAACACCTTTCCAAACACAATACTTCTTCCTCTCAACCACGACCAGAACAATGAATAGGGACGCATCAATTATGATAATGATTCATTAACTAAGTCATGCCCGAGGATTTTTTTTTTTTTTTTGAAGTTCGTAATCAAACTGAAATCGGAACTTTTCCTCAGGACAAGCGTTACATCTAAACCCAATAAAAAAAATCCCACAAAACTTATACTTACGAAACCTTTACTTTTTTGTTGTATAACAGTTGAAGTCTTGTGACAAATCGATTAGGTCAATCCCTACAGCTGCTAAAAACCTAAAAACAGATTACAGAAATAAACTTCCTCATTAATATACAAGCAAAAATGAAATTAAACTGACTAGATTTAAGTTTTATTCAGCCATTTTTTTGGGGTATTTGAAAAAAACGTAGATTTTACAAGGGGGCTAAGACCCGTATGGCAAATTTAAGGCCAAATCTTTTGAAAAAAAAATGACGAGATAAAAATAGATATAGAATATAGTGGAAAAAGGCTATGGCAACTTCGGCATGATCGGGGGTTTGGCGACTGTTTTGTCAACTGCGTTTTTAAAAGTTCTGGAAATATTTTAAAAGGTAATTACAGAGCAGTTTGGTTATCAGATTACTGCACTGATGAATATTCAAAACATATTAAACCTTGTAACACATAATGAATTTATTAAAAGATTCGAAAGATATTTAACATGATGTACTTAAAAGTTTAAATGGATTTGAATAAGAACATCAAGTTGACGAGAATCGGCGACTCCAGATCAGTGGTGACTTTCTGAAAATGACATCTTAGTAGATAGATGGCGCTGTGTCATAGTTAGGATATTGAACTTCGCGGAAGGATAATGCAGGACGTTCGCCGTTTAAAATGATGGGGGTATCTTCAATGACAATTTGACGATAATTGATAATTTGGTATTAAGTCATTTATTAATATTATCAATAAGAAAAAAAACAATGGTATGATACAGTAATTACAACGCTTCTGTTAACCATGTTAACCAGTAACCAAATAGAGCATTGGGAATGATTTTTTTAAAAGGGGTGCTGGTTTGGAAATAAACTTGACAAAGTAAAAGCAAAAATATATGTATATATAAAAGGTTTTCGTTCTTAAATAGTAGTTGTTTTGGTCAGAATTGATTTAACAAAAAAAAGTTTTCGCTCCAAAATGAATGTGAGTTTAAGCCCCAAAATAATAATAAAGGATTTTTGCAGCAAAATGAAGGTGATTTTGTTCGAATTTCTGCATTTGAGCATACCAACCTGATTTTCAGGGGATGCTGCCTATAGTGTATAACAGCACCGCCAGAAAAATCTTGGGGTGGGGTAGTTGCTTCAGCTCCCCCAACACCCCCGCTTCCCAGGGCCATGTCACCATGATGTCCTCTGAACACATTCCATTGTCCTCCATATTTGACTTTTCCAATTACGGTTAACCATGCAATATGGACCCTAGGGTCCATGGGATAATCCATGGATGTTTCAAAAGGCAATGATAATATGTTTCCCTTTGCATGTTTTAGGTGAAGTGGTGTGTGGTGTGGGTGTGGGTGGATGTGTCGGGGGTACCTCTATATTTAACTCTATCAAAATGATGTGGTCTGGTGGATGGCACAGACTGAAACTATGGGCCGTATTCTGAACTCGGGTTAAAAAAAACCCTGGTTTAAAGTTGTAGTTTAACTAACGAGAGCAAATTGGGGCAAAAATCTCTATTATTACATGTTCATTTTATTAATTCTTATGACACTCAAATCATTTATTACTGTCTGAGAATGATAACTAAAATATTTTCTTCATTATGAAAGCAAAGGAGAACAAAACAGTAAATATAAGAAATATGCAATATAAGGAGATATTGTGGAGAGTTAGACCATGGTCTAAGCCAGTGTTGTAGTGCCTTCAGCCTTGGCCGTAAGGCCTACTTTTTTAAAGCTTTGGCCCTGATCATTCAAGCCTTGGCAATTAGAGGGCCTTGACGATTTTGAGCCTTTAAATTTCAAGGCATTTTCAAGGCTTTTTCAAGGCATTTTGTATTTTGTACTTTGTATTTGTTTTTATATAAGTATTATAAATGATTCAATTGTTCTGTTTATTTAATGACACTAATGGTCAATACTACCAGTCAGCAGTAGCAGTAGCAGTAGCAGTAGCAGCAGCAGTATTATCATTACATAATTATCATCACATATGTAACAAAGAAAACAGCAGAGCTGAAAACTAGCATTATTTATTGGTAATGTGTTGTAATCATGACTAATGATGATAATGGCAATATTGATAATAATGATAGTAATAATGATTATGATAAAGATAATAGTGATTTGATGACAGGAATAATTGTGACAGATCTGACTGCAATTTTGACAACAATAGCTTACTCTAAAACATGATAACAAGGTTGATATCTATTCCATTAGGATTTTCCTTCTATTATTATTTTTGGCCAACCAGAATGTTTCAAGTCTTAATTATATTTTGAAAAGATTTGGTAAACTTGAACATGATCTTCAATTTTGTCATATCCAAATGGGCTATGTCAATGGCATGATAAGCCAACATTTTTGAGGGGCCAAGCATAGCATATAGAGCAAAATTTCTGCCAAAAAAATTGAAAGCGATTGAAGCGAGCGAGTGAGCAAAACTTTTCACCCTTTTACTGTAAGAAAAGCTAATGTTGTAATAGACTGTGACAATATGTTTAGAAAATAATATCACATTTTACTTCTTTTCTTTTCCTTTTTTCTCTCTTTTCTTCTCTTTTTTTTTTGGGGGGGGGGTGGTCTGATATTTATTAAGCAGGCGAGAGAGAGGAGTGGGAGGAGAAAGAGAGGGGGAAAGGAGAGAAACATGTGAGGGCGTAAGAAAGATGGGGGTGACACATTTGGCTGGTTAGGCAGAATATACTGCAAGATCAGTTAATATGTTGAAAGGCAGTACATCTTTTCTAAATTGTATATAATGTGTTTTGGGTCTAGTGTCTCAGATTGACAAAAAAGGTTAAAAAAAAATTTACTTCTTTTTCATCATATGGTTCGACAGTGAATTTCATTTCACTACAGTTTCAAGGAAATAAACAACATATTTGTTTTTGTGTCAATATGGTTTAATAGAGAACTCTAATGTATTTTACTGTTTCAAGAAGTAATTAAGATTCACCCTCCCCCAACAAAGGGTAAGGGGTGCGCCCCGTTTATTTCATACCCTTTTGAATGTTTGAATATAACTTTATTTTGTTAGCATTCTATATTCCGGTTTTTTAAGTGAAATAAGTGTAGAAGATACAAGAAATGAGAATGGAAATTTAAAAGTGGTTGTAAGCAGAAAAAAAAACCATGAAAACTGACAAGAGTCCTAAAAACGACTCATTTTTAGGTCAGCATTTGCAAATTTCATCTTGTGCTTTGTGCTCTCCTGCCCCCCCCCCCCCCGAAAAATTCCCTGTAGGAAAAAATGTCCCGCTATTTCCAAATGAAATATGGCCTTTTAAAAAAAAAAACCTTTTTTTATAAAAAACATAATACATTTTAGGTTAGAAAATCACCAAATTTTGGATCGCGCTTCGCGCTCGCATCAATTATTGTTAATTACGGTACTAATCCTGTTCATGATTACGATAATGTTTTGAATGTCCAGTTTTCAGGTTGGAATATCACAAATTTTTGAGCTCGCGCTTTGCGCTCGCATTATTTGATTGGTGAGTTATGTATTCTATTTATGAGTCACTAAATGCAGTCCTTAACAGCTTCCTTTCCTGGTCAGTATATTTAAGATTTCAGCTCGCGCTTTGCGCTCGCGTTAATTCTGCAGTTAGATACACATCTTTTTCATGATTACAAATACAGCTATAGGAATATTTAATTTTCATGTCTTATTACAAGATATTCCAGAAGTTTGAGCTCGTAATTTACGCTGGCAACATCTCGCAGTGATACCCTTTTAACAGTGATTAGCGCCATAATTGACCAAAAAAAAAATCGAGTTTTCCAACTTCAGAATTGATTTCTTTCAAAACCGCTTGCTCGCTACGCTTTCCCGCGGAAAAAGTAAAGCCTAAATCAAAATATCTATCAATTAGAAATCACTTTTAAAAGGCTTTGCTCAACATAATTTCTTCAGAACACACAGCTACTTCATGCAGGTGATAATCTCATTTTAAAAATATCTGTTTGCACCAAAATGCCCATTTTGACATAATATGAATGCCCTTTTGGGCTTTGACCCCCCCCCCCCAAAGAAAAATACGTTCCGATGCCCATATCTCAGGGAGTGGCGAAAGACATACACTGAGAATGGGCATGCTAGAATCAGGTGGCCGTGGTAGTAATGATTATTGCACTGTAAATTGCCTAGAAAAATAATGTATCAAATGTACAAAGGTAACTATATTATTATTTTAATATTATTTCTGAATCTATCATGAAATTATTTTTGTTTTTACATGTAAAAGGGTCAACATTTTTGCTCGCTCACACCTTTTATACATTTTGCCCTGTGTGCCATGTCTGCCCCCTAGGCATTGTTTGCTCATTGTTCCATATATCGAAAGTTTGAAATGCCTTTTGGCCTTGGGGTTTTCAGGCCTTGGGTTTCCATATCTTGGCCTTGAGTATTAAAGCCTGGGAGGTGTGAGCCTTGACTAGTCTAAGTTAAACCTGACTTTAGAATACGGGCCCATGTCTTCCATAGACCCATGTACACATAATATACGTAATATGTATATCAAAGTATGTCAGGTAAGGGAATAATCTGAAAATCATTAATCACAATTTATATTGTTAAAAATGTGTATATTTTATGTTTTCCTCAAGTTTAAACTTCCCACCTAAATCAATATTGAAAGCAATTTATCAGTTTTTAGTTGGGATTTCATTCATAAAGTGCAATATATATTTCATGACAATTGTTCAGACTCTTTAGTGAACCTAAATTCAAAGTTCGCCCGACGAAAGATACTTTTCAGATTATTTTCACACACACGCCACTCATCGCATTTAGCCATCTCCAGCCCGGGGCTAATTTGTTCACCGAGCTCCCCAAGTTCGCCTGGAGAATTCAACCGACCTACCAATTTAACTCTGGTCGACCCATCTCTCCCATTCTATCTCTATAATCAAGGTGTATGGTGTTCCTTGTGACCTTTTTGACGAATCCATAGCCGCATAAACTGTTATTACAATCTTTCGGGCGTCAACCAGATGATACGCCATCACGTCACGTGATCGAAATCTGGTCTTTTTATTTCAAACCGCGCATAGGGAACAGGATTTGAAGAAGTCATTAAGGAGTCTTGGTGGATGCTATTTCAAGGGTTGTCATGCTTGGTTTCTCGCCCAATGAGTGAGTGGGGATCAATGACGATTGTTCAGGTTTATTTTGCTTCTGTTGGTAATTAGTCGATTCCTGCTTAACCCAATTTACTAAGTCATAACTAACAAGGTCTGCTTCAGATGGCTTGAACTGCTATAACCTTCCATGAGATTTAAAGAAATATAAGATCTCATGCTAATTAATGGGGAGTTTGAAATACGGGGCTATGAATTGAGAATGGGTAGTAGTTTCGTTGTCCATGAATGAAGGATCGACGACATTTTTATATATTGTTGTTTGTTTAATTTCATCATTTCAATTATTTACCACCCCCCCTACTTTTTGGGGTGGAGGTGGGGGATTTATATGATAAATCCGACGAGACTCTGACAATAATTTTGGTGAAGATGATTAAAGAAGCAGGTGTAAAACACTTTACCACAATTACCATACTGAAATTCTATTCTGTTTATCTCTATGATTTATACAGGTTATGACCTGAATACGTTCTAGAAAGGTGTTCAATGTAGCTGAACTCGGTTACACCCCTTCAAAAATTTGAAAACTTGTGATGCACGCGAAGCGCTACAAAATAAGACCAGCCTGGCTCCCTCCTGAAACTTATTAAGAAGGTTGTTAATTTAAATACGCCAATCTCGGTTGCAACATTTGGAATATCATACAGGACTGACTATTACGCACAAGAAGTACGATTGGATAATGACCGGGAGTCAACATGTTGCAAATAGCGAGCTGGCATGCATACAAGCCTTACAGCCCTTTTGAGATATGAAGATAAATGAAACCAATAATGAATTACAACTTTACATACCTTGATAAAGACACCACATGTAGGCTCTTAATACAGAATTGATGTGTGATTTCCCACATCTGTGATCGCTTAAACTATCCCTTCATCTCAGCCAAACCCTTCCTCTACTGCTAATATACCCCGATGTGGCACAGATTAGAAATAACATGGTGTTTTTATTCTCCTTCAGAAACGATACCTTTAAGATGCGCTGGGACATCTTATTTTGGTTAGGCCTTAATCCTCAGTTGGAAGACTACATTAATGTAGGATCAAGAAGCATGGAGGAACCAGTCCAAGATGGAGGTGAAAGCCAGGAGCATCCGTATCAAAACTATCTCTAATTGATACCATGGAACGGTCGTCCCAGGACACCCATTATCTCTCAAATCTTCCCTTTGACTATACACCTTAATGTATGACTTTATCGTCTTACTGCCATCCGCAGGCCTCTTGAAAAGTACGTCAAAAAATGGGAGATTTGACCTTTTTCCTCATGGAACCAATGAACTGATGCTGATCACAATTGTAATCACGAGAGAAAAGACAACACACATTGACTCAGGTGTAACTTCAGTCATCCTTGTAATTAATCATCAGTTCCCGTCCGATTTTTTTAAAATTCTTTTTAAAGTTCTTTTTGATGACCAAAAATTAACATGTCTGCCATTCGATAACCATTTTTCAGCGAAGAATAATTATTTTTCCTGTCTCCTGGGAAAATCTGTGAATTAATAAATGTAACCGTAAACATAAACGACTTAATTCTAATCCTCACATTAGAGAACGAAAAAAAACTAATCACATACCCAACCCACTATTCAACAATCGATGGACTTCTACATGAGAAGCCTTTATCTGGCCTATGATACGATATCGTATCTAATCAATATTTCTAATTTCATTATGCGCTGATATATAAGCCAGTAAATATTATATGGGCATATTTCCTCTGTTAACAGAGGAGAAGAAGATGTAAGGTAGCACATCAAGACAAGAAACCTATGCGGTTTTTCTTTCTTTCCACTCCGCACTGTCTAGCTTGTAGTTTTCATCTCAACTGAGATCCGGGGACAGATGCATGTGGTGAGAAAACAACTCAACCCGGATTAGATGCCACTCTATGGGATAAGCTCCGGGGATCGGTTCACATCACAGGATATTAAACCCAAATGAACTTTGACAAAAGTTTCGGAAAAAGGAAATGAAGAGAAATTGGTCGCGCAGAAATCAATGCGTTGATATATGTTTATCCGATATAAAAGCTCACTCCAAATTACGACCCTCTATAGCATGAACTGTGCATGAATAGACGGATACCTAGCTGTACTCATGATTTGAAAACAAATCTTGTTAAAGGGGGCAGGTAAAGTGCATCTTTGGTAAGTTAGTATTAGTGGTTAGTAGTTTGTATTGATCTAATTTCTAATTTCGAATGGATGACAGCTATTTCAAGGTCAAACAATTGTCATTTGTTACAAACTTGATGTACAGAATCGCGCCAAATGCCGAGAACGTAGTCATATTCTAATGGTCAACATCCTGTAGCATTAGCTCAAACAAAAGCTAATTCTAAATCGCTCTTAAGTTTAAACACAAAGATTGTCATATCCGGCACACGCTATTGTAAAAACAGTTCTAGTTAAGTATTGCCTAAAAGGAAAAAATGTGATTTGTTGAATTCATCAAAACCTTTAACACGCAGTTTGGTCTACTTTTCATGGACGATGGTTTGATTTCATCTTCAACTCAATTACAAGATTCTGATGATAATATTTTACAGAGTTTAAGATCATCGTCGTATCATTGCCAGTTGGTCGCTGTATAGACATTGTGATGACTTTGCAAATATGAAAATTAAATTGAGTAATAGCCTGCTTAACGACACTTTCCCATAATTTTGCCAATTTTGGTTATGTTTGACGGAAGATGTAATTGGGTTCTCGATTGCCATGATGCAAACTTATGACAATTATGATGCAGCTACAATTTCTATGGCTTTCTCATCAAAGTCATCTGAAAATTATAATGATTTTTTTTCACAGAATAACTATGAGCTCTAGTGAGAAAATGAAATGGGCGAATGTAAGGTGTAATAGGGGCGGGCTGATTATATTAGACACGAAAATATCAAACAACTCCCCAAAATTCTATGGAAACTGTTTTATATGTGAAGGTAGGGGCATTTGATCGACAGTATATTGGTAAGTTTGTAATGAGTTCCCGTCGGATTTGAATAGATGAAATCGTCAGACGTGGGGGACAATTTTGGATGATGTAAAACGAATAGAAGTCATATTCGAAATAAAAAGGTAGCTAGCCATATTTATCAAAGTTCATGAAAAATAAGTGCCACTGCTCCTTCCGCCACTTCTTCAATACATTATTTAAAAAAAACCTGATTTTACAGAAAAAAAGATTTTGCAGAAAGCAATAACAGAATCATTCTGTAAATTCATAAAACAGGAATTTTTCTACAATTTAACAGAACAGGTCTGTTTAAAAAGGGGAAAATTGTGTTTTATTTAAGGAAATTTGTAAAGTTCCATACACCAAATACCAATTTCCTGTAATTTTACATGATATAATGTAAGATTACACAATCTGGTAAGATTACAGGTGTTCTCGAGACTCTGCTGCAGGAACTTCTTTTATTTTAAGGATACATTTTTAACAGTGTAGGGTCCCAATTGTATTCTGATAAATCAAAGAAATTCTGAAGAATCTTATTGTCCTTTATATTGAATATGGCTGAAATATTACCCTTTTAAAACATGACATCTGTCTCTCTATAGAGTCAATAACTGTATCTCATCTGTTATCAGATTATTTTTTTTTACTTTTAACTTCCCACCAAAACCTTAAAATATCTCAATTTTCTTTTAAGTATTGTTGATATTTATATATTATGCCACCATGAATACATTTAAGGGTGTTCAATTTTATAAATGGAAGGGGATAAAGAGCTTTTAAAGTCGAAGGAAAAGTTGGTCTGTTGCTGCTTTCGGTTTCACAACACGATGAGTGTGATCTTTATTAAAGGTATACCAAAATCCCTACCAAATCATGTTATATTGAAGTTAAAGGGGTGATGGACATGACTATGAAATGGTCCCATTGCATGCCGTACCACTCGTATATAATTATCTACTCTATGTTTTTTATATACCCTTTTTTCAATTTCCATTTCTTCTACCTTTTTTTTTTTCATTTTTAATACTTTATTTAACCCTTATTAAACTGGGGGGGGGGTCAATTTGACCCCCTCCCCTCAACAAATTTAGTCACTACGCCGTCGCACGAATTTTTTGGACTGCGCCGCTCACCGACTTTTTACTTTCAAGTCTTGTGCATCTTTTGAGAAAAATTTGCGACCCCCGGGTTCGCGGTTCCAAAATTACGCAACGTTTTGTAGGGGCATGTCAGACCAGAAATTGCTCAAAAACGTGATTCCGTGTAAAAAGTCAATGCAAATTGTGTTTTTCAACCCAAAATCATATAAATGTATGATTATTTTTAGTTTTGTTGGTTTAAATGGATTTATTTTAAGCTATTTATGATCACAAAAGGGTCCTCGACAAAGTTCATCGGGAAAAACATTAAAAAACAAAGGTTTGAAAAAACAAAGAAATACATAATAATTTAAAAAACAATAAAATACATAAGAAATTAATAATATTTTTGCTATTTTTTGCAGATATTTGTTAGAAATGTAGTAATTGATACTCCCACCAAAAATTAGCATTCTAATAGCTATACAAATTGAGTTAAAGGCAAATACATACACAAAAAACAAAATTTATGGCAAATTTCATATGCTTATTTGCATAATTATTTTTTTTTTGTAAATTTTACTATACACTCTTGTAGTTTAAATCCGGCTCTACGCGCTTGCAAATTTTCGTGGCGATTGCGCTATCAGCGGCCAAGATCTGAGGGGGGATTCAAATTGACCCCCACCCCCAGTATATACTGATCCGAAATAGCCCAGTTAAGATAGGGTTAAAGAAGATAATCTAACAGTACTCTTCTTCTATCTCGTTTTCTTCTTTTTCTTCTTCTTCTTCTTCTGCTAATTCTACTTCCTTTCATGACCCTGGGATGTGGGGGTGATGGGGTGCTACGTGTATTCTGCATAGGCAGCTCCCCCAGGTATTCTGGAAGATGTGTAAAAATTGATAAATGTAACCAACACAAGATTTTGCTTTTCAAATTTCTCTGGACTAAATTGAGCTCCATATTGTAGTGAAACCTTTTTTTTCTTTTTCAAATCTATATCATCGCCCACAGTAAAAAAAATCGTTCCCAGGGCCCTGCTTTCTTTTGTATGGCTTTCCTTTCATTTTTATATACTTTACTTTATACATTTACTATACCTCCTCGGCTTCAAGTGTAAAAAAACATTTGAAATCGTATTTACAATAAGCATGACTTAATGACTTATTTATGACTATTCATTAAGCAACATGTTTATCATAATTGTACTGAACTAATCCCCCTGACTCAAAGATTATCAGTATTACGATAGTAGTGTGGGCCACGGAAATATTTTCGTGGTGTGGGCGCGTCGGGGTCTAGTAGTTCTGACTCTCGTCTTTCGAACAGAGGGTCGTTGTTTCGAATCCTAGCCATGGCGTGTTTTCCTTCTGCAAGAAATTTATCCATACTGTGCTGCACTCGACCCAGGTGAGGTGAATGGGTACCCGGCATGATTAATTCCTTGAACGCACGAGCCCTGAGACGCTGCTGGAGCTAAAGCTCCAAAGTACAGAGGTTTGCCAAATACTGATTTTTTTACTTTTTTAATCAATATATTCATTAAACCAGCGCTTCTCAACCGATGGGCCGCGAAGCTCTATCAGGTGGGCCGCGAGAAGCTCAAGAGGGAGAAAAAAAAGAGGAAAAACTGTAATATATTTCACAGACCTGTCCGATCGGTCTACGTTGATCAAATAAGACTAAAGCACGCTTACAGATATCATGCATATTGCAAAGCATGCACATACACATTTTGATGGTTAATCTAACATTGATGTGAACCTCATTTGCATGCATGTGTATGTCGTTAATAATTGTCGCCCATATACCGGACATTTGCGAATGCAGATTAGTACTCAAACTGTTTGTTTCAAATGTGCTTTATAGAGCTTTGTGTTCAAATTTTATGAAACATTTTGTCATCAAAATTGACGTTTTCTAAAACTTTTGGTAGGTGGGCCTCGAAAAAAATCTGAGAGTCAAAGTGGTCCTAAAGTAAAAAAAAAAAAAAAAAAAAGGTTGAGAAGCGCTGCATTAACGGAAAAGACGACCACCAAAAGTCCAAGCAATGGCGCCATCTACGGCATACTTTGAGCACACAATAATTCATGTAACCATACTTCTTCTCAAGAGTATTTGAATATTATCCAGGGGTTTCTCTGAGTAATCATCATACCATTGTTTGATAATTCAACCCACTCTATAAAACCCATTTTCAGCAAACATCAATTGAAGTTCATGAATCCCTGATGTCGAAAAATACTGGGGGATGGTAAAGACAATAGTTATGGACACTGGTGATTTGTCTGTTGCTAGGGGTGATATCATATGAGAAGTCAATAATGCATCTCGGCTAGGTCAGGAAAAATGCCTCAGGAATTATTTCCGGGGGAAAACTGTGAGATTTCTTTCACGTTTGACCATTGCATGAAGAAAAAGAAGAGCAAAGTGAAATGAAAACTTGCGGTCGAGTGAAATATGCTTGTGATCAACCGAGGTTTCCCCTAGCCGAGTTAAGGAACCTGGCGGTCCGGCCTGTCTGGGTGTCACCAATCGTGAAGGTATAACGGAAGAAATCTTGATTAAAACCATGCTGGTCTCTTACACCGATCCTGCCAACATTAGCCAGTAGGGCCTACACGAAGTTGGAATTAGGGGAGGGGATAAAGGTGCCCTAAAAAGCTTTGTTCCGCCTATAATGATTTGAAGAAAAAAAATATTATAGAAAAGGACAAAAATGATAAAGATATAAGCCCTAATTTCATCTTACCTTTGATTTAGAATAAATGTTGAAAGGCTCATCGGGTCTGGTCTTTTCTCGATCGCTAAATTCTCTTACATAATAACATGTAAAACAACTTATTGCCTCGAATATTTATCGCAACAATTTCAGACACTATACAGCAATTGCCCTATACTATACCTTCAACAGTGAGATGGCCGTAACATCATCCCCAACCCCAACCCGACGCCACCCTTTATTCTTCACTGGAAATCAACCTAGCTATGCCACTGCTATATATTATGTTCCCTGATCATCTCTCGGAATAAAACTTTTTTGGCTTTTCTGTCTGATTTTGGAGTGAAGGCGTCCATTGGGGACATGTGAAGTAATAATTAGGTGAAGGGGAAGTCTCTTCATCAGTATAGGAGAAGCCTTTGGGGTCGACAGGCCTGGAGAAACCCGGTGAAAGAAGGAGATATGGCTCATTACCTGATCTAGTTCTCACCATACTATCGTTCTTCCATTCCTTAGTCTGTTGGGGTAACAACAATTAAGCCTAGCCCCCTGGGAATTAATGATCTCAATTTCATTGTTTGATATAATCTGGAATCATTTGTGATTTCAAATTATATTTTATTTGATTTCTTTATCAGTCATCGTGTATCATACCCCCATAGGGTAATATTGTCAGGTTAATAGAGTTAGTTGAAAGTTTTGAGTCATTGAAATGTATGATAAAACCAACACTGATCTACCGGCAAGAAATATCCACATCGTATATTTATCAAGAAAGAATGCACACAACTTTGAGCAGAATGTCGTGGGTTCGATTTTGGCCGAATCATACCAAATACTTATAAATGTAGAACCTCCTGCCTTCTAGCTTGGCGCTCAGCAATTAAGATTGGAAAAGGATAATAATAGCGTGTTATGTTGTATAAGCTCTGTTGGTGGAGTTGTTTTATATCAAACTCAAGTGGCGTCGCTTGGTAATTAATACGTTATTACTATATTTTGTTATGTATTGTAATAAGCAGGGCTAATCAATATGTCTAAACTGATGCACTTCATAATCAAAATAGATGTCAAGATGGATAACTGTTTCTGTCTTGACGCCTTTTTGTGGCCCCTTATTTCTGGGTTTATTAGTAGCGACCCCGCCTTACCCTCAGGAGGGAATATGGGGACAGTATCTCCCCCCCCCACCATGCTTAAAAAATCCTGATTCCGTCACCAATCTTACGTAATTTCGTTCTTTTTTTTTTTCCATTTCTCTTTTCTTTTTTCTTTCGTTCTTTCTTATTTTTTCCATTTCCCTTTTCTTTTTTCTTTCTTTCTTTATTTTCTTTCTTTCATTCTTTCTTTATTTCTTTCTTCTCTCTTTCTTTCTTTCTTTATTTATTTATTTCTATCTTCATTTTCTTATTTTTTATTATTCTGCCCTTCCTTTCTCTTGTGTTCAATTAATAACAATAAAAATAAGATAAATTTAATGTTAAAATATTATCGTTATGATACTACTACTATTATCATTATTCCTTAAAAAAAAACGCTGATTTGTTGAAGCGAGTAGATGAGTAGCAAATATATATATATTATTCACCAGAAATATTAAAATTAGAGTGGAAATGCGATGAAAAGTAGAAACATATTTGTCGCAAGTCGCAACCATTATAGTTGCCTGTAGGTTTAGGACATGCGTGGTTGGGGCCCGACTTTTACCACCATTCGTTTCGTATTAGCAGACGATGAGCACACCTTATGAAAGTCGAGCCATAGAGGGAGTGCCGCATTGGGATTACAAAATTTGAAGAAGGAAGGATGACGAAATATCTATTCATAAGCTTTCTAAAAATCCTTCTCTCTCCCTCCCCCGTCCCCCATTCTCTATAATAGCTCTGAAAAATATAAATCGACATCGATTTTAGGTAATCATGTGTTCATATCGATACAAAGAGGAGCAGGAAATACAGACAGAAAAACTGAAAGAAAGAATGAATGGATGAAAGAAAGAAAGAAAGAGGGAGGGAGATGGAAAGATGATAACAAGGGAGAAAGGGAACGTAGAATATTAAGTTTTAAGAAAAAAAATCACATGAGCTGTAATTATTATTTAATCGATTGCACGATTTTAAATTCCTTGGTGGTTTGTGTTTTCTTGTCTAGTGTGAACGATGTACTGACAATAAATGGCATAATACCACAACCGTTCTATTACAAAATTCGTTGTTGATATTTTATGAAAAAGGGAATACAAAATTTCATTTTAGATTATATTGTATATGTCTTTATTGGCCACCTTGAAGGGTGTGAGAGAACAACACATATATACATACATGGCTAGTATACTAACACAAACATTGACGAACGAGTTAATGTTTAAGAAGATGAATAATAATGCTTAGTGGTTTGATGAAGTAGAATATATCAACATTTCAGTGATGAAAAAGAAATACATTGAAAAGGAATGGAAGTTGAATGTTGATTGCCATTGACTATGACACGGAAAGGGAGGTAACAATAGAATTATCCCATTTCCTTCTTGTAGCAGTACATCCTGTATTTCATGATGATGTTTAACAAAATGAATTACTGCGCAATTATATCAGACCACATCTATTATTTCGTCCCGAACGATTTGCCACGATCGAAAAAAACAAGTCATCGGTAAGTCATTGCTATAAGGCGAAAATGATGCTATCGGAATGAGATTAATAAATTTGATATAAAACGAAAGATGGAATTTATTCGGAAATATCACTCAGGACTTCTAAGATGGCAAACACATGACGGTAAATTGTAACGCTTTCTGTGACACACCGGGCTTAGCATCTAAATCAGATCCAGTACACCTTTGGTGTAGTATCCTATACATCAATCATCGGCATACCTGTTGGTGTAGAGCTCCCTTTCTATTCTCTCTCTATTCCTCTTTCTTTATCTCTTCATGCTCTCTTATCTATATTGTCTCTCCCATGTTTTACGCCTCCTCTCTTTATATATACGCCTATTGCCGTCTTTCTCTTGATCTCTCTCTCAGTCTCCATGACTGCCGGAACCCAACTAAGTCATTTTGGGGGCTCATGATTATTAGAGATAATTCATTCCAGGCATCATTTTAAAAAAGTTCAAAAGATCTACTCTCGGTAAAAAAAAAAGTGAGAAATATATCGAAAGTTTAAACAAAGACTCCGTTAAAAATATTTCGAATCAATTTTTCACCCATTTCACCCATGTGGCTTCTTCAAGCTATACACAAACTTCTTACACATACACACCCTCATACACCCACATACACACACGCGCACCCTAACACCCACATAAAGTCCCATGTACAGCCCCCACACACACACGAGTGCGCTCCCGCACGCGCATAGGCCTATAGTGCGTTTTCGTGTCAATGTCGAGATCCCTGCTCCCCCCTCTCCTTTGCTTCATCTTTACGCCTCTCTCTCTCTCTCTCTACATCTCCTTCTCTAGATGTCTCCTCTCTCTATGTGTCTCTCTTTTTCCCTCCCTCTTTTTCTCTCTCCCCGTCTGCCATTACCTCGCCCTCCTTCTTTCTCTAAGAGAAGAAGATTTACTGTCAGTAGTTAGAGCACAGATGAAAGACAGGCTTCGATGTCTGCTCTGATTGATCAGTCGAATTGTGACGATGGTGGATTATACAATCAAATGAAGTTAGTTTTTAGTGCCGAAAGCATGATCATTTCTTTTTCTTGTATCAGGGATGATCAAATACGTCGTCATCGTTTTGACAACATCCCATGACCATCAGATCATCCTCGTTCCCAATATATCATAGACTGGATAAAATGGATCTTTGAATTCATAATTACATTACGATTTTTTATTTTGCAACTGAAGATGGCGTCTATTTACCCAAATATCCCATAAGACAGAAAAAAAATCGTTTGGCAAAATTAAATAATACCTAAAATTTTCATTTGAATTTTTTTTTGGCTTTTCAAGTATTCAAAGGGGAAATGGAGTAATGAAGATGAATTAATATTAAAGTAAGAAGAGCCGAAAACAGAGAGATTCGGATATCTTACCACTTACATTCAATCGAGAAAAATACGTCTTTGGGTCGTCTTTCCCCTACTAAAAATACAATGGAGCCATCTCTGAGTTCAACATTAAATCGGCTCACGAAGATATCCATTGATCTGTATTTAAACAATGTCACAAAGATGGAGGGGCTGCAAAGAGTGATAACTTCATTAGTTAATGTACATTATGGGGATTACGAATAATACATTGAGTTCATCAATGATTTTGATCTACGGAGAATCTGAAATCGTGGAACCAAAATTTATGTCATCTTAGGATTTCGGAGCAATTATTGTGCAATAATTAATTTTAACATAAATATGATCAAAATGGTCGCCAACACTATTAACTCTCCACAAAGTTTATATCCAACATTTGGTTAGCAAATACATTGAAAACGAGGCTTCTGCCCCAACCCACCTCTGACTAGCATGTTAAACGGGATTGATAAAAGGTATTTTTTAAAGGATTTTAAAATAGTATTTATACGATTCCCCAAGATCCATAGAACCCTGGATCAGGTGATATACCTTACCCTCATAACACTTTATCACGCGACTCATCGCAGAACAATCACTTCACCCAGCCTCAGGGTGGTAGATCTACAAAACTGCCAGGTACAGATCCGTTTCAGGAAACATCGGCCCTTCTATTCAAAATCAAAACCAGTTGATCTCTTCATATTTTAGTTTTTTTTTCTTCATTTCTTTATATATTGAGAAATCAGCGCAGAGCCCTGTCACAATCAGAAAATGAAATAGATTTGGCAAGCATGACAGATTGGAACAATCTGGATGGGTATGCTGATTGACACCAGGTAATCATCACAGGGTGTATAGACATGAAGAGAAATGAAGATTTGAGGATGGAATGAAGAGATACATATTATTCTGTTTTATTTTCTTTCTTGTATAACCGTGTGAGCAGGCAAGATTATTTAAGATATTGATAATGAACTTTATGAGCTGTGGTAAACAAAATCATACCTGTAATTTGAAATCATTATGTATGAATGACAAAATAACTTACCAAAAGTCTATATCTCATTCATATTTATTATAGTCAAGAAATCATCCTCACCACTACCACGATCACCACCATTATCATCATCATCCTCATCATCGTAATCATCATCATCCTCATCATTATCATCGTCATCATCATCATCATCCTCATCATTATCATTATCATCATCATCATCATCATAATCATCATCCTCACCCTCAACATCCTCATCATCCTCATCATTATAATCATCATCATCCTCATCATCATTATCATCATCATCATCATCATCATCATCGTCATCATTATCATCATTATCATCATCAGCAGCAGCAGCAGCAGCAGCAGCATCATTATTATAATATTCATCATCAAATATCATGATTAAATAATGATCGTCACCATATTAAGAATCATCATTATCACAATTACCACCACTACGAAAATCACCATATCACCACGATTATCCATCCTGTACTCACAAGCGACAGTTGTATCGCAAGGACTATTAAAAAAAAATGCTCTAGAAAGACAGATCACTATAAAATCCGGGATGGGGAGGGGGAGCAGACCAAGTTCCATATTACTCGAAGTAATATTTTCCTACCCAATCTATACAAAGGTTATTTCTATTTAAATTAATCACATGTTTAACATTTGCTTTAACGAAACATTCATATACTATTTATATATATATATTCTTGGTTCAATTAGCTCTATTTTTTTTTATTTTTTTTTATTTTTTCTGTATTTTCATCAAGCACATGAACCCTTTACATTTATTGTTATTTAATCACTCACGGTTGGCCTAGTATCATTGTTAATGTTTTCACAAAATAAGTTAATTAATGTGTCTTACCTTTCAGTGGCGTAACAGGCGGGGGGCAGGGCGGGCAAGCTGTCCCCCCTCTGGCGGATTTCACCGGGAAAATTAAAAAAACGGGAAAAGAAAAAAGGGAGGGAGAAAGAAAGGAAGAAAGAAAGGGAAGGGGGAAGGAAAGGGGAAAAGGAAAGGAGGAAAAGGAAAGGAAAATGGAAAAGTGAAAAGAAAACGAATAAAATATTTTTTTAATGGAACAGGAAGGAAAGCGGAAAAAAGGTACGAAAGAAGAACATTTGAGAAAGAACAAATCATTCCGAAATAGGCCTATGTACTGCATTAGCACGATGGGAAATAAATTAAAAGATGACAAAGGGCAAACAAAAGTGGGAAACGAAGGTAGAATGGAATTAGTCAAAAGCTAAATTGGAAACAAAGAAAAGGGACAAGAAAAAAAATTATTAACACGACCGGGCTGCCGAAGATTGAAAATAAAGAGCGGGGAGAAATATGGACTGCATGTGTGCTATAAGCGTGCTAAATTTCATGCAAATAAGCTACCAGGGCTTTGCCCCAGACCCCACGCAGTAGGGCTCTTCATCTATAACCTTCAAATGGCTCTACAACGCCCCCCCCCCCCCCCGTTCAATCACGTTCAATTACCGGCGTACAGGCGCGGGGGTGTCTTGGTTCCACCATAGGGTTCCACACCCCAAAGGAAATAAAAGAAACTCTAGGACACAACGTATGATGAAATGAATGGAAAAAATGAAATGTGTTATTTGCTTAATATAATGGGAAAATCTATCAAATAATTAGAATTTAATTTCAATAAGCATTTTTTTCCAGCTCGCTTTGCACACTGGCGACTTTTTTACAAATTTTCCCACATTGCTATGTTTTGCCCCCTCAAAATATTTGGTTAATTGCGCAACTGGGTTGAATAAATGTATTGTGTATAAGCTATATTTTGTATATACTCGCGATTTGATTAAAATAGCGGCAATCTGCGAGGTTTAAATGGCTTTGATATCAAGAAGTTCCGGGGGCTCGGCCCCGGACCCCAACCGCACAGCACTGTCGTATATGAGTATGGAAGGGTTGGGCCATGGCCAGGGTTGGCACGTTTTAAACGGTGTGTTTTAAAACGTGTTTTAAAACGCGTTTTAAAACACCCGTTTTTTTTACAAAAAAAACGTGTTTTAAAACGCCTCATAGACATATGCATGGTCATGGATGTGATTTTAGATGAACGTTTTTTTTAATTCTTTTATTTCTTAAGTGGTATATTATTTTCTTCTAACTAAATCTCTTTTTCAACACCACTCTTTCCTTCTTAATCCCCCTTTCTCCATCACTTTGTCATGTTCCTTGAAATCCTCTTGTTCAATTGTGCACATCAATCTATAGAATATTCTCATTATAACAAACATCTGAGTGTTGTGCTCACTTTTTAGACAGGGAAAGAAACACTATTTAAAATAAGCTCAAATGTGTAACAGTAGTACTTGAATGAATGGAGGAGTTGCAAAAGCATAAAATACTTTACAAATAGACTGAAAATTGACATTGTATTCTTGAGGTACATACAAAAGCAGGTGAAACTTTGTGCTTCGTAAAGATGAAGAAAAGTAGTTTAATTCAGTATAAGATTGTCAGCTAAACCTTAAAGGACAAGTCCACCCCAAGAAAAATACATGTATATGCTGAAAATTTCTTTAAAATCGGATGTAAAATGATAAAGTTATGACATTTTAAAGTTTTGCTTAATTATGCAAAACAATTAGATATCTTGGTCGGTATGCAAATGAGGGGACTAATGACATCACTCACTCACTATTTATTTTGTATTTCTTTATTTTCTCATTGTCATGTGAAATAAAGTTTTATTCCTCCCTGAACATGTGGAACTACCATTGTTTTTAACATTTTTTGGGTCAGTCAAGTAGGTCATTATTATCAAATCTGTAAAAATTGAAATTGTATTGTTCAAACAATAAAAAACAAAATAAATAGTGAGGAACATCATCGACTCTTTCATTTGCATATCACTGAGATGGTTGGTATTACTGTTTTGTGAAAAATAAGCGAAACTTTAAAGTGTCATACATGTAACTTATTTCACATTTGATTTTGATGAAATTTTCAGCATTATGCTTGTTTGAATTTTCTCTACTGATTGAAATCAACATTTTTCTGGGGTGGACTTGACCTTTAACCCTAACAATCCCAGGGGACCGTAATGGCCCCTAAAATTTTTCTATGATGAATCCATGAGCACGACAGGGCCACGCCATATTGTTCAAGACTATTTTGGGGATGCATGCATGGGTATGTGATTATGATATTACACAAGTGCATGTCAGACCCCGAATTGCTCAATAACGTGATTTCATGTATAAAGCCAATGTGAATTTTTTGCCAACATTCGTACCTGTACCAATATTTGTACATGATTGGATAATTATCGCCAATAATTTCCATTAAAAAAAAACCTAACCAAAAAAACTGTTCATAAGAAATATATTTAAAAAAACTTAAAACAAACACTAAAAAACATTTTGATTAGAAATCTTCAATTAAAGAAATAAGGGCTTTATTTATAGATTTAAACCCAAACTTGTATTTCATGCACTAAAATTGGTTTAATTTATTAAAATGAAATGAAGAATATTGATTAAATGAAATCAAGCTTTGAAAGCCCATAGTCTTTAGATTATGTCATTTTCTTACATTGTGCAAATTCTTCTCACCCCTAGATTGACAAGACTCAAATGTATGTACATGTATGAGGAATAAACTTATAAAATGTCAATGTACTTTTTTGCATTCAATTTCAATGATTTAGTAATTTTTGGGAAAATATGAACCTTTCTTTTGGAAATTCAGTGAGAAAAATTGTAGTTATCTCTTACTTACTCCAAAAATGTATTTAAAACATCAAGAGCTTAAATAATACAGTATTAAATGTATAGTTTAATTGATTTACAGAAAATTTCATCGTTCGTTGGGGGAAAAAAACGTTTTAAAACGATTTAAAACGTTTTAAAACAATAAAAAACGTTTTATTTGTTTTTTTTAAATAAAAAACGTTTTTTATTACAACCCTGGCCATGGCCTCCAAAAGTTCTACAAACAAGAACCAAAAAAGGGGGGAAAGAAAAACAAAGGAAAAGTGTAGGATATGATTTAATTTACTGAATATAATGTCAAAAAAAATATCTCAAAGTTAGATTCTCATGAGAAGGTGATTTTTTTCTCGCTCGCTTCGCTCGCTCGGGACTTATATTTAGCAGCTCTTTAGCACTTGTGCCATACTGCGCCCCTCGTTTTTTTTTTACTCTTCACCCTACTGCCGCATGCAAAGAATCCTGTTCACAGTGGCGTACAGACCACAAAAAAGGAATGGAAAGAGAGAAGAGTGAAATATATTATTATCTGGATATCATGTCGAAAATCTACCACAACATTGGATTTCTGTATCAAAAAGGTCAAAATTTTTGCTCGCTCGCTTCGCTCGCTCGCAACTTTTTCTAAAAGATAATTTCTGCCCGATACGCAATATCTGGCCCTCTCAAAATAGTTGCCTTATTACACCATTATGCCTGTTCATACCATGATATGACCGGGAAATTTTTGGCTCTTGCCCCCCCTGGCCACCGACCCCTGTTACGCCGCTGTTACCTTTGTTTAATGATATTATTTCTTTTGATTTCTATTAAACAATTTTAGCTTTCAAGTTTCCTGTTTGATGTTGTTTGTAATTCAATTCAAAATAGTTGAGGTAGCGTAGCCTACTGGTCTATGGGATCTGAATAAATGCCTGGAAATCTGGGGTTTGATATCCGGCCAAGCAGCCTATCTGCATAGCTTTTTATTGGCATGGTACATTACATGAATAAACGAAAGTTATAAGAACATTATTGATACCAATGTGTGTATGTTAATAAACCTTTTAAGAAAAAATAGCGATGAAAGATTTTACAGAAAATCAGACAGAAATCCACAGAATTAGTTTTTAATTCGTCTTACATCATGTCCATCACTCCCTTTTTTGCATTCTTCATACTTTTATTATGTATGTGATTTCATGTTTAATTGAACAAGTCTGATATTTTTTTATAAGCACATGGTTTTAGACAAAGCAAACAGTTTTCCCGGATTTTTTTAGGACAATCCCTGGATTGAAAAAATCTTTTGTCATCAGAACAATAACATTACCATTGTTTGAATGAAATACTCAATGGATTTTAGATTTTTTTTTGTGTGGGGGTAAATGAACAAAAGATGAATATCTATTCCAGTTTGTTTAAATTTTTAATGCTTTTGGAGTTTTTCGCATATTTTTGATGTGTTTTCTTCAAGGTTTCAAATGAGGCACGGGCTGGATGTGCCCCCATCTAATTCCTCAATTGAATCTTATATAATTTTGTTACATTGGACCAGACTACGTCCCTGGTTAGAGTTGATATCTTTCATCTCTCTCAGGTGACAGAAAGGTTGGCACTTCCCATATTCAATCCAAAAGGTGAGGAGTATGGATTTACTAAAGTCATATCCCAAGTCTAAATGTGTTTTGTCATTATCGCTCAAAGAAATTCAATGATTTCTTTTCTTATTTTTGTTATTTCTTTTATATAAGTTGCATTTTCTAACAGCAATCAAACTATAATTTCGATATTTGTTTTGACAATTGCATAAAGCATCTCCTGTAAATATAGCGCACCTAGACGGTGCGTTTCCGCTTTAAGTACTGATCCAATTTCGAGACGATATCGTATTATCTGCTCAGGTGACTTTGCAAAAAAAATATACATAGAAATAAATGATGAATATGGATTTTCTTAGTGGATGTACTTGCTTGTCATAACATTGTAAAATAAATCAGAATCGGCACAGCAAAGAATTTGCCTAATTAATAAAGTAAAAATTAAATTATTGGAAAAAAGAGGACTGTTAGATACATGGGCGGAAATCCCAGGGGGGACAGGGGGACGCGATATAAAATGTCCCCCTACTATTTTTGGTCTTTTATGATGGAAAGAAATACATAATTCAAAATCTAAATAAAACATGTATTTTTGACGAGATGACCTTACTTTTTGGGTGATAACCCCCCTTTTTTTTGCTTGTCAAATTTATTTTTGTCGAAATGACCTTACATTTGGGGTGATAACCTTTTTTTTTTCTTGTCAAATATATTTTGGTCGAAATTACCTTACATTTGGGGTGATAACCTTTTTTTTTTCTTGTCAAATTTAGTTTGGTCGAAATGACCTTACATTTTGGGTGATAACCTTTTTTCCTTTTTTTTTGCTTGTCAAACTTTCCAGCCCCAGGTTCCCCCTACCTTTGGGAAGAGATTTCCGCCCTTGGTTAGATATCAAAAATAAATACTGACAAAATTGAAACTCTGGACTTTACGAACTAATGTCAATCCCTTTTCACTTTTCAATTTTATGATCATTGTCGAAATTGAAATATGCTGATAAACATACTTCTAAGTTTTTACACATGTCGTAGTGCAGTGATAATTACAAAAATAGTAAAAAGCGGATAGGGTAAGTGTTCCCAATTTCAAATAAAAAGGTGTATGCAGTGGTTTCTGATGAGTATATCAGGCAAGCTTAAATAACATCTTCTTAAAAACACATTATTGAAAAAAAAACATCTTCTTAAGAACTAACGATTATTTGAGTACATATCCAATTTAAAAAAAATAAGGGAAGGTCATTTGCGAAAAAAAAAATTGTCAAGAGCTAATTACGCAATTGCTTTTGGAGAAGGTAATGATTACTTTATCATTTTTCAGGGCCCACCAAGACAGTAGCTACCCTAAGTAAATACATGCAATAAGAGATAATTATTATGATACATATGTACATATATAACTATTATTATTATTATCATTATTATTGTTATGTATTATTGCTATTGTTATTGTTATCATTGAAATTATCGTTATTATTATCATCATCAACATCAAGAATTTAAATTAAAAAATTATTTTTCTTATTTATCACTGTCCTAGGGAAATCACACTTAATTCTTTTTTTTTCCTCTCTTTTCCTAGGGTAGTTTTCATTTCACTCTGTAATTTTGCATTGCTCACATTGTGTAAAAATAGTCCAAATGAGAGACAACACTGTGACATTTGTTCACAGATCGACCACACTTTTAAGTTCCATTCCTCAAATTGTTGAATTTGTGCCGACACTGTAAAATCACAGTAAATTAACTTTCCGAAATAGAACATCACTGTGCAAAAAAATTTGGTAAATTACAAATGTTAATATTTATGATTATAGAGTTTGTGAGCCTATGAGTCAGAGTGTGAACACACTGAGGAAACACTAAGTGACTTTTTTGTCTCTGAAGGCAGTGGCGTACCGTGGGTCACGACATTTGTGTAATCATGATACATACCTGTCTCACTAAACAAAAACTTCGAGCGCGAAGCGCGAGCTGAAATTTTTGTATATATTGACCCCGAACAGGGACATTTTAATGACTATTTTGTAGAAATTAATGAAAAGCATACGTATCTCACCATAGTCATCTATTGCGAGCGCCAAGCGCTCGCTGATTTTGTAAGAATTACACCTAAACACATAATGCATTTTTTTGTAGTCATTGTAATCACGAACATTATACTTTCTCACTAATCAAATAGCTGAAAATTTCTAAATTTCAGACCTGGAGAGGGGCATTCTAAGGCTTGTTTGTATATATTCACTAAGACAATAAGTATTTCACTAACCAAATGATGCGAGCGCGAGCCGAATTTTTTGTTATATTCAGACCAGAAAAGGGGATATTTTAAGGATTGTTTTGGGGAATTCATGAAGAGCAAACATATCTCACCAATCCACTCATGCAAACGTAAGCACGGACTAGAATTTTTTTTTTATATTCAGACCTCAAAAGGAGGCAATCACTTCAAGTAGTCATGAAAACGAAGCGTATGTCACTACATAAAACAATAACTCGAAGTGCGAGGAAATATATTTGGTGTATATTGACTTGAAAATATATAAATGTACATGAGGATTATTTATCTCATTAAAAAAACAATGCGAGCACCAGGGATGGTGAACACATAGGCCCTAAGCAAATTATGTTTCATAAAGTTATAAAAATATTTATTACGTCTTATGTAAAATAATGTAGTATAACATAATATGATACATGTATACAATAATTTCTTCTTCCCCCACTACGTTTCTCTGTTTTTCTCACTCTTTTTCTTTCCCCCCTTTTTTGTCAGCCGATGGGGGGAGGGGGCAACGTGCTCCCCCGTAGTTACGCCAATGTCTGCAGGTTGGTCAACCTAAACATCTCTACCATCACCATCATGAACACAAAACACCTCCATATTCATCAACAATAAAAAAAAATGTTTGATTAAATTAACACTCAGAATTAATATATCATATTTTATTACATCAATATCACACATAATTTGTCCCACATTATTATGATACTCTACAGAATAATGCCTGTATATACATAGCAACCAAATAATTGTTCACACTTTCAAAATTGATATTTGAATTTTGATCTTTTATATGTAAAAATCGATGACCTATATAACTACAATTGAAAATTAGCAAAACATTATTAGTATCTATTTATCAGTCCTCTTGATTCGTATTTGCGCAGATAGAGTCATGAGGATCGACATAAATTTTATCATTCTGCCTAACATTTATTTTCATTACATTAAAAATGGTGGTAAGTAGCAGTAAGACCAATCAATAAATGAATTTATTTCAAATTTCAACATTTCAGACGTTATAGCCAATATCAATTAATGAAGATATCAATCACAAGTGTTGGTAAATCACATGTATGAATAGTTTTGTCACTAATGATAATTGATCGCCACTTGCAACCTATCATCACTCGCGATCATCTTTGTGCTATTGATGAGAAGTTGCAATAATATCAAAATCCAATCACCAATGATGATGACTGGCCATCATACATCAAAATGCTGCTTTCGAGGAGCGGAAAGCATGTTAAAATCGGAAATGGCATGTGCCTGTTGCAATGCTTTCACATGTGATGATAACCTGTGAATGACATGTTATTGATCACCACTTGTGATTAGCGCTATCCATCTCGTGGTGATCCCGTCTGAAACTGCCCAATGAGTAAACGATTTGCTTAAAATTCCGAGAGCCAAGTTGATAGAATACAACGATGTGTGCGGCAGTGTATTTACTATAATATACACAAATATTAAATCCATGTGACTTTATCATTTCACTATGTTTTATTTACAATATTTCCAAATATCTACATAATGTACAAAATATATTATTCAAGTAACCTTCTGCCGTTTGTAAAATATCGATGCGATGACCCGGGAGCGTTACAAAACGTCTAGGTATAGTGGATTTCACCGATAAAATGTGCTCTCTGCCAATCGTATTCAATGATTTCAGTGGCTTATCAGGGAAATCACCTACAAAACGCTTCATGAAATTTTCCCAGATAGAAGTATGTAGCTATATTTCAGGCAAAGATAATGAAAGCAAAATTATATATGGCATATCTGGCGATGTACTGTAGGCCTATTAGCATGTAGTCCCAATAAAAATGAACTCATTGCCCCACAGTGTGTTCGCAGTGTGTTCACAGTGAGGAACACAACGTGAAATTACCCTCGCACTATAAGAATACTGTAAAGTAAGAATGAATTTCATATTCACTCAGTCCACTATAGATCAACATTAATAGATGTCCACAGTGTGCAATTTTCTTCACATTATTGAATTTGAGCATTTTTACAGTGTGTATTCACATATGGCCTAGTCCACTATGTGAACTCACTGTGAACTCATTCTTAACTGTGAGACATTGTTTCTTTCCAGTTGTGAACATAGGCGGCGGAAGCAGGGGGGGACGTGTCCCCCTAAATTTTAGGTGGGGGGACGATCCCCCCTAAATTTGTGGTTGATAAACTTTTTATTTTTGCTAGTCAAAAAATTGTGTGATGGTCCCCCCTAAAATGTTTGGCTTCCGCCGCCAATGGTTGTGAATGTGTATACATAGTGAACAAGAAGAAGACTTTTTCTCATTCTAATGGATATGATTTATATATTTTCTTCCTAGAGATATGTATCAGAGCTCCTGTCTGATTTGATACATTTTTGGCTATAAAGACAGTCATTTTTTTCCTGAGGATAACACAATAAAATTTTATTCAACGGCATAACAATCAAATAACTGAATATAATACCAGCCGAAGACAAATAGAAGGAAATAAAACGATTCTAAAGGAATTGTGTAATGTTTTCTGGAAGCATAAATCTCAGATCATGCAAGTCTTTGATAAGAGTGTGATATGAGATTTTCAAATACACAAAAAATATACCTATACCACACCTTTACTTGTTGAAAACCAGAAAAAAAATTATGTTATTATTCAAGTAGTAAGATGTGCCTCATATTCTATACTTCCTTTTTTTGTTATGAAGTAATGAAATTAAGATGAAGTATGATTATGATACATTGTCAGACATGACAGTCGTGATTGGTTGGAGCCAAGACAAGAGATGGACGGCTTCAAAACTAATCAACAACTTTCCACGACAAATTAATATCTCAATAAAAACAAGTTGACATCTGTTCAAGACAAAATTAACAATATCTGATACTTAAGAAGATGAACAATCCAAATGACTAAAGTAAATTAAGCGAGGAAAGGGGATCTAGGACTCGTTGAAAAATAGTTGCGCGCAATAATAATTCAAACGAAAGTCTCATGCTATGAGCTCTAATAATTTGAAATTCATCTTTGATTTTTCGAACTGCATTAATTATAATTACACCTCAAAAAGGACGGCAATCCTTATGAATGTGTCCCTTATTAATGGTGGCAAATTTCGGTAACAGTTTTTTATACGTACACAACAAAGAAGGGACGATGTTGTTCGTATTGATTGTAGGTAAACATAAGAAATTAAATAATACATAAATTACTGCAGGAGGAAAGAGGGAGATTTGGCAAAATAAAAAGGCACTGACAATATTGTATGGCGGCTTCATCGTAATGATCAATAGAGTGCTTGTTAATACAGGGGGAGGGAGTCTTCATATATGTGACGTATGTTTTATTCGCAGTGGAATCGATGACGATGTATGAATACATCTGTTCCACATCACACGCTATTCCTCGATGCCTAGTATCAATTAAATCACCGGATTGCCTAAATTTGTATCGGAAAGGCATTCACATTTCCTTCTGATTGAAAATCTCGAGATTAACGAGATAAGCCAGGCGTGTGGGAATCTCGAGGAACATACTTTTACGCTCTTCCAAATCTTTTTTTTTTTCATTACTGTTATTTGTGTGCGCGCGCGCGTGTGTGTGTGAGTGTGCAATCCTTGTGATTGATCGTAATCCTGCCTTATTTGAATGAAGATCAAAAGAAATAGAATATTTGATTTCATGATAATGATTACTCCTGTCTTTAATGAGCATCGGTTCAGTTAGCGAGAAGCCTCGGCTAATACACTTTTATTTAGTTTTGCTGGGATTAAATGGGCGTTAACTCATATCTTCTGCAATGGAGATCGATGTCCTTCTACTTCACACATGAATTTTCTTCACGAAATTTCTTTAGCAAATCACTCTATTTCCTTTTGCTTTTACAATACAAGTCATTGAAGTGATTAACTGATCTGTCGCTACGATTTTTCTTCTTAATGCCTCTGGAATTTTCTCTGGATTTTTATGCTCTTAGAGATGTCTATAATTTATATGATGGGTCATATCTAATGTAGTTTCTATTTTGCACGGGATTATGTGGAGCACAGATCCTTCTTTTCAATTATGTCAAAGTGTTAATCCTTTAGTACTCCAACAATAAGGAGTGATTGCAAACTAATACGTTCACTTGTTCCCATAGGATTACACCTTCCATCAGTCGTCAACACAAGTCATGATAATAACATTACGATATTTATATAATCACATTTTTCCGAAGCTATGAGGTCTCTGTTGCGTATAAGTTAATGTGTCAACGAATCACCATCAGAATCACTTGTGTAGTCCGCGCTTGTGTAGTCCGATCTACTGCAATCACCGCTGGTATTTTGTCCATTCAAAATCTTAGTGTCCATACCATCTCCTTCTAAAGGGACCGTTGAATGGTTGTAAAGACCCTGAGCCATGAGTTGTCTCGCCAAGCCATTCTTGAGTCCACTTGCCTTCTTGATTTTGGCTCGCTTGTTCTGAAACCAGATTTTGATCTGTGATTCGCTCAGTGTGAGTTCTTTGGCAAGGGACCTTCTGCGTTGTTCGGTAAGGTAGTTGCTCTGTTGGAACTCTTGCTTCAATCTCTGGAGTTGGGACGCACTGAAAGCTGTTCGAGGGCGCTTTTCGTCTGCTTTCTTTTCCCGCCGTTTCACCTTTCGTGTCCGAGGCCCTGTAAAGTGGGAAACGAGAAGAAAAAAACCGAAACTAATCCATTAGGGGAAAAAAAATCATTATACCATACCTCACAAACACTGTTAAAATACAGATGTTACTCAAATTAGGCGGGAATACAAGTTAGAGGTACAATAGTAAAACTGATCTTTGTCATCTTGTTTTAATACTTTATATAGAAAAAGATTTACATTTATTTTTGTAAAAAAAATAAAAATAACTAACATGCTAACAAAATAATGAACATCCTTCATGTACCTCACGAGCGAAATTAATAATAGATACAATAAATTAAAGTGCCAACAACTGTAAAACAAGCCAAAGCTTCTGCATGGGAATAGCGGCCGCTCTCCTTGTTATGATAAGCCAAAAATTTAGGGGTGGGAGGTCCACCTGAAATTTTCGGATGGACACAGGTAAAAAAAAAAATTTGACAATCAAAAAACCAAAAAAAAAGGTTATCAACAAAAATAGTAGGGGGGACCACAAAAATTTTAGGGGGGGTCCACCTGAATTTAGGGGGGAACACCAAACAATTTTGACAAGCAAAAAAAAAAGAAAAAAAAAAGATTATCAACAACAAATTTAGGGGTATCGCCCCCCACCTCAAATTTAGGGGTCCCCCCGCTTCCGCCGCCTATGCCCACGGATGATGTTTATACCAATTTAATAGACAATGAAACTATGAAATGTTTCTTATTACTAATGTGAATGCTTGTGTGAACTATAAACTACGTTTTGACAGAGAGGCAAATTTTATACACGTGGTTTCCCCATTATAGTCTCACTGAGTCATGGGGAAATATATTGAATCATTATAGGGTCTAATATATTTATATTGTTAGATATATCTGATATAGATATATGAGATATTACATGTCATGCACTCTTCTGATAGAATAGATGTCAATTTGAATGTCACTAGTGTGTTTGTGCTTTTTTTTTCACAAATCAACCGTCATTAGCAACTCAAAATATCTAGTTGATCAGAAGACCATGCATAATGTACCGCCGTGAACATTTTGATTTAAAACAGACACAAAGGACCTACAAATGATTAGAGTTTAGAGGAGAGATCTTTGATATAATGACACCTTGGATGGAAATATGGGAACAGGTGAGAAGGGAATATGATTTGATATTTTACGTTTTTATTATGGAAAATTATTGAAGGTTTCATCACGAAATATTTGATTTACGCAGATGTCTATTTCGGTAGGAAAAGATGCGAATTCACGTCCGCAACCTAACTGCATTTCGAACCTCTGTTAAATCTTTCTGCAACAAAGTGGCAATATTTTCATATGTTTTTTATCAAGCTAATCGGAAAATGTCATCTTATTTTTGGCGCAAAACATCTAAATTTGTAATAATGTGAAAAGACGTTGATGTCTGTTTAATTTGTTTAAAAATAGAAGAATATTATCAAATAGAAATGAAAAGAGTCTAACATACACTTCTCTCTCATCGAAGTGAATACTTTGCGTTGAGACGCAAAAGCTAGGAAGAATTTGAGATCATTATTCACCTTCGTATTTTTCTTTTACCCTAGATGAATTGAGATTTTCTTACTTTTATGGTGGGGGGGGGGAATCCGCAAATGTAAAAAAAAAAATTTAGTCTTAACAAGGTGACTATGCATATGTGATTACTGTGATATAAATAATGACTTTTAGCTTAAGTGGCATATCAGGTTTTTAAAGCCCTTGGATAATCATTTAAATCGCGCGCTTTCCTATCTGCACTACGCAGATCCATGATGCAAGGGATCAATTACAACCGATCTTTGACATTCAATTAAATAATAAATGTTAATCTATTAAAGCGCGATTTCTTGCACATTTTCTCAATGAACCTAAAACAATGATGATTTAAAAACCTGACATTCATAAACTGTTTTCTATTTCTTTATTTTGGTTTGAGAGTAAAGATATCATTAACCATTACAAAAGAAAGAAGCAATTAGTGTTTAACCGTAACAAGAGCTGTAAAATCTTACGAGGGCCATTCAATGGAACAAAACAATCAGTGAGAGAGCGAAGCTATATACCCAGCTTCAGAAAAATGTCGAATTTCAAACCCTTAATGCTTATTCTAGTCATATACTTTGTGAATAATAAGATTCTTGTTTTCTTTATATTGAACAGCTAATATATGAATTACTCTGAACTTTAAAGCCCATAAAAACTCGTTTTATATTTTACATTGAACTTCAAATCTGGGTGGGAGTGGGGCAAGATCCTCGAAATGTATTAATTTCTAATCTATTTAATTTCCACTTTCATTCATTTATCTCTTTATCTTTTTTTCTTCTTTATCTTTTTTTTTTCGTTCTTTGCGCATCCTCATTGCAGCCCGAGGCACGAACCATTCCCAGAAGAAACACCACTATTTATTAGATGACTTTTCAAGATTCCATTTATTAACAAAAATGTCATTATGTCAAGCACGATTCACTTACGCGTTATACTTCAAAGCAATTACTCAAAGACATCCTAATCATAAGCTATCATTTTCATACTAATTGCGTAAATCTTGTTTGTTGGTCATTATTGAGTGGCGGTATTCTGTCTCTTTTTGCCTTGATTGTATAAGAGAAGCAAAGTGATTTGCGGATTATGATAAATGAAGCTCACATCTCCTCCCCGGAGACTCGTCGAAGGCGATTTATTCTGGCGTGCAAGATACACCGATGTGTCCCCACTGGCCTAGAGTGCACTCATTATGTTAAACAGCCTTATATGCGGCCTTGTTACTCATGGTGAGCAGTGTTTAAACATTTCATTATTCATGTGGCATGTGAGTGGTGGGGATAAACCTCAGCTAGGATGTCTTCTAGCTTCATTGACCAAGTCGCGCATGACGGCGATATTGACGAGGGTGAGAAACGCACGTCCCTTTCTCGAGTGAAGCAACGGTGATTTTCGTTTTCTCTCAGGTCCCTTGGCGTCGAAAGCGAAGAGGCGGCGCGGGTGAAGACTACCCTTTCCGCTAATTCTTGGTGCGATGCTTCCCAACTCGTAATGGAGCCTGGGGTTAGGTTAATGAGGCGAAACGGCGCGCGCGCTCTGCGACTTCACACCTCTACGCGACTACAGATTGGCCACTTTATAGCAGAGATTGCCCCCTCTAGGCTTCTATTACCAGGCGTGTGTTGCAACTCATTATCTTCCTGAGCCACGCTTCGTTATAGCGGCTAGTAATTGGCGAGGAAGCATGATGGCGGGGGAGTGAGTCTATAATGACCCTAAAAGCCAATCGAGACACGTAAATGATATCTTTGTGATTGCGATATTGAGACGTCGTTGCCAATACCAAAATTATTTGAAAGTCATTACAAGGGCTTATTGGTGTTTCCATGCAAGATGCACCTAGGGCCCAACGCCAGCATCCCCCGAGTAAAGCCAATCTTGGTGGATGATCACCCAGATGAGATATCAGTCGAAGAGAAATGAATTCAATTGGCAGAGATCGGCGAGCATTTTCACACCACAGGCGGTTGATGCGCAAGATGCCTCATCTTTAGCCCATAGGCCTACAGCCTCTAGAAACCATCGCTGACAAACACAACTTTGGTTATACATTGAATTACTCTTCGGAGACCCCATCCGAAAGATCTTCCACATCTGTTGCGATGACATTTTGACGACGTTCATTACCATGCCACATACCCTGTCTCTACCCGCGACAAACACACACACACACAACGTGAAAGAACTGAAAAGTTCACCATCAGCATATGTCGCCTAATGAGAGGAGAATAGTAATGATTATTAACCATTAAGGTAACCATTCATCTGGATAGACAATTCCATTTTAAGGGTAATCTTCTGGGGGTCGTTAGTGGATCATTCTCCTAGAGTACGATAGAGAGGTTAATCACTGCTCAACGTCACAGAGTCATACTCCATCTTCTCTCTACGACAAAACCACGAGAAGCAATACCCCTTCTTGCACAATCACGGCTCTTTTATTTCAAATAAATCATTTTTCTTTTCCAGACGCACATATAATAATTCATTCTGATATTTCCTTACCAATAAATTCACCCTCGGGTGTGCAATCATCACTTTTACTGTGGCTGTGGGTTTCAGAGGCACTACAGCGCCTCTGTGTGGCAGCCTGCATACATTCACATCCGAATTTTGTGGTGTCGCCTTTAGCCAATCATACTTGATTATTCAATAAAACTAGTTGGATGCTTTGTACTGAAAAAAATATTGAATAACAATCTTATCTAAATATTTTGTATTTTGTTTTAGTAAAATGAACAGAATTCATAAACGTAAAATCAAGTATGTTGTAAGTTATCATGATCATAAATTTTAAGCCATCATCCCCAATCGTCACATATTTCAAACACTCATAATCGATAATCTTAATCTCGCTTTCAAGCTATCACTGTAATGATAGGAGCTGTTTCCAAGATCCAAGATATCCTACGTTCATATCTTCTGAAGATGTCTATAAAACTTCATGGGGAGTGAAACGAAATCATATGGAAATTCCTATTGTGCTTTGGTTACACTGTCATTGGGACAATGGGGAAGACCAGCTCAATTTATACATTTTGTAACAATGTTATTAACAACTTCCATGAATATTGCCTGGAAAATACTACATAAGCGGTGAAAGATATAGATTATTAGCAATACGTATCTATTGATGAATCTATGTTATGAATATGATTAATGTAGAAAACAAATATATTGTGTTATTCATATTAAAAATATGTTCGATTTTTTTCTCGTTCAAGTTGAACAAATTATTATATTTTTTGTTATTCCGGTCTTTGCTCTTTAGAAGTGCTAGTGGGTAAAATCAAACATGTCCTTACTTCATCATTGTGTTATCATGAAATGATTACACATTTTCTTAAACATAATTACAACACAAAACTTTTAAGTTCCGGGAAATCTAAATCCCAAATCATCTTCAAACCGTTTTAAGCCGGATGACATCAAAGCAAAAGACAGACTGTCAACGTCATCATCTAGTGTAGGTTTTTATTCTATTTTTACTGAATATACATCAAGAGGAGACCATTAAGAGTGAAGAAAATTTGCTTTGTTATACTTTCTGGATGAGCGACGAAGCGCGACCGGAGCGCGTAGATTTTCATTCGTGCGCAAGCTTACATACACGTGTCGAAGATGCGCTGTGTATAGTTTGGCGCGCGTTCAGACACACGCCACTGTAGGCTACATGGCTCAATGTCAACGTGGACAAAGGGATAATGTACGTGTGTGGGGTCAAATGACAAAGAAACGAGCAAATAATGGACCAGACGTGTTTAAGATGGCATTTTTATCCCCCACAGCACCAACGATCTGGTGAGTTAACTGAAGATCAAGTGAATCGAAGTTAAATGCAGAGCTTGTTGTCTTCTTTTATTTTCCTACACACGTTTCAACCTCCTTTACTTTAAGAGTTTTTATAAGGCATTGTTCCTTTTAAAACTAAGTTTAGCTTTTCGTCTTATGATAGAGTACGGGCTTGGGAGTGGCTAGCACGTGACTGAATTGTCTTTAAATGATAAAATCACTATATTTTCACATTTAAGTTCAGTAACATGTTAAAGATGCAGTAAAATACCGAGGCTTGATTTTGATGGTCTGCTTGCTGTTATAAGGACAAAGCATTAGGGTCTGCTACTCTCAACGAGCATAGACAAACATATCTAGTCAGCCAATTCTATCTTTAAGTATACAATACATCCGCGCATTTACGTTTGGATAGAAGATTGCTTTACTAACTTTGCAATGGTACAATCTGATTCATGCTCAGTCGACCATGTTGGAGTGACAGTGCGCCAGGCAGATCAGATAGGAGGAATAGATTCGTGGTCGCACAAGCCCATCTGGTATAATTCTGCTAAGTTGTCTTATTAATATCCGAGAAGCGAATTATGATAGGTCGTTCATAAAGAATAAAATAGGAAGCGGCATTTATTTTATACACGTACATACCATATCATATACCTGTATACTTATAAAAATAAAGGATTTTGGGAGAATTGGGGGGTGACGTAAAATTGAAACATTTCTTCTTCATTTTTAATGTTTCTTTATCTTGAGGGATCCACGCTCTACAATCGATGATTTCTAATTAATCTATCCATTTCAAAATATATGTATTGTACTATTATTTGCGTATCTAATTTTCCACGTAATTTTTTCCTGCTTATGTCATTTTGTTCTATGAAATATGTCATGGGAATTTCTGTACATGTCGTTTTCGAAAAGTTTTATTTGTTGCACTTTGTTAGAAATTAAAACAGATTCCAGCCCCCTCAATCAAACGCAAAAAAGGGAACAGGTTTTGAGCTCAGGATTCGCCTTTCAAATGGCAGAAATGTACAGGACCCGATGGCACAGTAAATATTATGGTAACTTTGACATCTATTGGTTCCTTTTGATTTGCTGCTGAGTATCGTTACCATAGTTGTTCACATGTGATGGCAATGTCTTATTGACAGCAATAGCTAATTTCATGCAGCAGGGGGCATATCCTATATGCATGTATCAAAGGTCGGTTTTTCTATCATCTATTCTAAATATTTCATAATAATTCTCCTACCATTAATCGTAGCCTATTGTGACTTAATATTATGCACAGGTTGCGAATAAAATATATAACATGACTTCGATCAATAATACCAGGGGCGGATTTTCCAAAAGGGGGGGCAAATTTTTCGGAGGAAAAAAAAGGTTTTCAAGCACAAATTTAGGATATTTAATATTTGACAAGCAAAAAAAAAAAAGTTTTTCAACCACAAATGTAGGATATTTCGTACCCGAAAAAATTTGACAAGCAAAAAAAAAAAAGGGACTTCAATTTAAAAAGAGGGCATTTTTACATTATAAATTTTTATTTTGCTTCTCAAAGGGGGGGGGGGGGCACGTGCCCGCGCCTGAATATTACTAATTCACATGAATAGTTTTCGGCATTATAATCTAGGTGAATCCATACAGAGCACAGCTTGTAATCTTTCTACATTTACAAACTGATTTGGATGTAACATTATCTAAGACTAAATCGAACTTAATACCGATGTATTGTTATATGTAAATTGCAGCAATAACTTAAAATACCATAATTACGAGATGTTAAAACACGACAGCTGATTAATATCATAAAGTTTGTGTCGTCAATAAACAACAATCTGTTATAGATCCCAACTATGCAAGAATATGTGTTCTACTAATTTTCTATTAATATTGCCATGAGCAAGTTCACAGACTTGAAATACCATCAGAAAAAAGTGGACCCTCTGTCTACATCAGACGAACAACCCATAATAATATAAACCTATCATGTCTTTGCCTAGGGATATACATTTTAACCCCGAAATACTGGCCTTCACGTGATGATTGCTGTCTGTCATAACATACCTGGACACCCTCTATACCTACACCCATTTCTATGACAATTGATGTCTTAAATCCACCCCAGTTCAATTCGGACCCTTGCAAGACAGAAGCTCCGATAGTCAACTCCATTTATACCACTGCTAACCTACTTGGACTGTGCTTTATACGAAAGAGTTCCGTTTGAAGCAGCTTCTTGGTGATACCGAGCACTGTAAAATTGAGATTGACACGAGACAGGAGAGAAAATAAAGTCTAAATCCTACGGAGACGGGATCGTATTTGATTGGGAATATTAAGAGAAAATAAACAGATGGAACGATCACTGTTTGGATATGGATCGAAGCGACGAGAAGGTTTGGACAAACAGAGCACTCCAAGGCGGACATAAGTGCGAAGAAACCCTCCAGGAATCGACGACGAACACAGAAATACAGGAGGGCAAGCAAAGAAAAAAATGCAAACTCTCAAAAATCCTGAGTGCGAAATGACAAACCTATTTCCCTGGTTATTGTCGTAATTCAGCAGTCAAAATAGGAAGAGAAAATATCCTAGAAGCAGGGGCAAAACAATTAGGAAAGATAAAGTCCCGAGATATGGCGCGAAATATTCAGGTACATAGTAGTAAAATTATGTTCATAAGAGAGTGGGCCCATTTTATGGAAAAGTAGAAGCTCGACTTGATGGTTAATACCTACAATTTCAATAAAATTTTATAATTGTTTCATAATGATAATAAAATACTTGTATGGGATATATTTTGGAAAGGTCAGGTTCCCGTCACATGACCTTGGTTTTGATTGCTCTTAACATGGAAGTTATCGTAGGGTATAGAAAATAACAGTCCGTTTTATACAACGAGTCCTCTTTTCACCGTAATCAACTAATTTCTTTCTTTTTTTTAGCCATCGACCAAATGATAAGAACTAAAAAACCCTCACTGTTCGTAATATTTCACCAAATGTTTACATGTCTTATTCACCTCACATCTAATAATTGTTGCTTTGCATTGTCATTACTTCATTCATCGTCATAGTAATTTGGAGAGGAAATCGATTTTCTGCGTTCTCATGCCAATCTTACGCACCTCGTTGATACCATTGGCAGGGGGTGCAGCGACAACCCCTTCAACCATATCAAATTATCACCTCTCTCGTCACCCCATGTCCTGCTCAAACTCTGCCAATCGACTGGTGTGCAGTCATATAGCCTGTAGATCAAGTCAATATACCCTGGTTCAAGAACGAAGACCAATCAAATACATTAGGGGCGAGACATAATTCAGACCTCAAAAATCTTTCTTAATGGATGGTGCATCTTTTTTCCACATTGATATAAAAAAAAAGGTTTTGACAAAAATGAATTGATATACTATTTTTCTTTTTCGTCCCCATTAAAGAAACGTTTCAGACCTTAAAAAATGGAAAGACCAAATTGATCAATTCCTACATTAAGCATGTTAAGTTGATAAAGGAGAAAGGTCAAATAATCATAACGCTGTAAATGACGTCAAAATACAATCAATATTTTCACGTTTTCTCACTAAGCACTGCTAAATATTATATAATACTGTCGTTGCGCTGCAAAACAAAGAGTCGATGATATCACACATTAAAATTGTTGCATGCGTTTCATTATCTGGAATTTGTTTTAAATGTCAAATTTCCATAAAATTCACATTGAATAATGTTCCCATTAAATCAAAATGATTGCAATATTTTTTCATGTTCAGTGAAGAGTAGATCGACGTTTATTGGAGCAAAGTATAATATTTACCAAATCTTAAAGCAGAAAAGGAATAGTACTTGTCAGGACGCAGACTGGTCTCACATCATGCTAACTGACGTATCTCACATGATTCTTTTAATAAGCAATAGCTTAAGATTCATTTTTTTCTTATGATTTTTTCAGTATTATCAGAGTTTTTTCCACTCAAAACATTAAGTTGGCTTAACATACAAGTACAAAATACAGTGATGTTTTCATATTGTATGTGAGAGCATGTGCATGTAACTGAAAAAAAAGAGGAGTTTGTCTTTCTTTAAGTATCTGTAATGGACTGACGTCTAATACGCAAACGTAACACAACAAAACTTATCTGAATTCAGTGAAAACTCTGTGCTTTAACATTAACGCCATTTTCTTCAATAAAAAAATGTCAAAAGCAAAAGAAAATGCTGCTTCTCGTGCAGAAATAATTTTCAAAAGAATTATAGTCTACAAATCCATTTTCAAAATTAGCTTATTATCAAAGTATGACTATTTTCATTCACAGGTCTGCACAAGACCGCAATCTACGAAAGTAAACTCGAACCTACGTAGATTGTAACGGGGAAAGTCCGTCCACCCACCCTCTCATGGGAAGTCACACCCCCTCTAGAATAGAGTTGATCATTCTAAATTGATGTGATAATGTAAAAATTTGATTCAGATTGACAACACACGTGTTCACATTATGATTGTTTTGATTCATCGTTTTCCTCTCTTCTCGCTCAATTTTCCTTCCGCGGTTTGCCGAAAATTATGTCTGTGCAATCGGGGATTTCATGGCTGACGTATAAATGTACGGACAAGATAAGAGCGACAAAGAGAGAGAGAGAGGGGGGGGGGGGCAATAAGAAGAGTAGAGACATCTCATAATAAAGCAAGAAATGAAATATATCGGGAATGAATACGTTATAATTATATGGCTACTTTTGTCGAGCGGTTAGTCAACTTTTACTTTCTGAGATGTCGGTAAAAAATAGCATGAGTCTGGAAAAATTTTCTTACCATAAATTAGACGTTTTGATCCTAACCATCCATGTTAGGGTCTAACAAAGTAATGGAATCGTCGATTTAGAATGGAAATGGAAAACATAGGTTAACAAACCTTCGAAGGATGCTAAATTCAAGAGCATTGTCTATGAAGGACAGCGAAAACATAAGAAAAATTCATATTATGGTGTCACAATGATGTCGTCTGGAAAGATGTTTGATTTTTTTTTTTCGAAGGCAATAAACTATCTAAAAATACAAATACTGGCAATATAATAGGAAACCATTAATAACATAAACAAGTATATTGTTATCAGCAAAAAGTTATATGGAACATCCTTAATGAGGCATTATGCAAATAGAAACCTCGTCACATAATAACCTAAATTCAGAATACCCAAGAGAACAGCACCCTAAATATAATTATGTTTGGTCGTGTGAAATAGAAGCCATTATCGGATATTCAGGAATATTAAGACCGGTGACATAATTTTCCTGTCCACCGCATGATCTGATTGTCATCCTTCAAGTCCAAGACTTTATCAGAATCTAGTTCATCTGTGGATGTTGTTCTAGATATTCCCATGAGAGATCAACCCGGTATCATTTATCACGAGAAAAAGAGGTCCTGAGAGTTGGTTATAGTTTCTGAAGGTGATGACGTATGGCAGTAATGAAAATGTCATCTCTTTTGGAGCGTTGCGGAGGGGTGCTAGAGGAAAGGCTCTGTGATTAGAATGGTGTGGTGTTTGGACATCAAGAGCGGTAGAAAGAGAAGCATCGGGGAAGGTTTAGAAGGGGTATATCGCTTAGTCCTTTGGGGTGCTAGGCGCGTTGATGGATACCCAAATGGACCGTGTTGGAAGGGGAATGACCAACTCCGGCGGACGCTCCTTGATCCCATCTTTCCGATATGCCGACGGGCCTCCGATGTTTTTATCCCTTCTCATTTTCCCTTATTCCTCATTTTCTCTTTCCAGCTTTTCTTCCTGTGGAGACCCCTCTTCAGGAAAGATGCGTTCGACTTGAGGAAAAAGCTTGTTGATATAGCTGGCCGTACTTTGAGCTAATGTGTGAAAGAAAAGCCAAAGGTCAACATACTCCTCTATAAGAGGTCACTTGTAAAGCATTATTATTCATAATATTTTGAGCTTCCATTGATTAATTCGCTAGTTTATTTCATATGATTGGTCCATCACGATGCCATTATTTTTTGGTAACTTGATTGACCATAATTATAATGGACCAATTACTGATAATTATTTACGACACTGTTAAATCGCTATGCCGAATGCCAAATAAGGATGTGCTTTGGTTGCAGTAGCTGCGCTCTAATACGCCCCAAATCTGTTTCGATCTGTTTAGCCCTCTACCGGCATGACCGGTAATTTGCGACACTGCTAGGTATCGGTTTATGAACCCTTGTAATAGGAACCCGGCGGCCACAAATCAACCAATTTTACAACAAAATGATGGCTTCATTGATTGACCCACTTATATTCATCCAGTCTCTTCTTCCCCTTTTTTTTCTATTTCTCCAAGAAATCATATTTGCCTTTTACTCTGCATTACCTGATAGTCTGCATGCTGGTCTGTTCTCTTCTCTTTCTTAATTGAAGTTGCGTCTATCGCTTATTCTTTTTTTTTTTCAATTGAATGGCTATTTTCCCTAGCATTTCTCTGTTTTTGTTGGTCTCTCATTCTACCTTCATTTTACCTCACCACTTTTCTTGCACTTATTTTCTTTTCATTTCGTTCTGAGGCTAAATGAATTAGACTGAAATCAGGTGACGGTTGTCCAAAACTGAGGCTTTCAAGCCCGTCGTTAACAATATTCGAACCCAAAGACTCCCTGCATATATCAACCAGTTTCGTAAGCGTCAGACACGTTACAGGGCGCGAAAAACTTATCAAGAAAGGGCATTCCTAGAGATTATGATAAATTGAGATTTGCTGAACCTTATCGACTCTATTTTGTGAGTTCTTTGACTTTTGCTGGGGTGATATTTTGACCACGTGGATAATAAGAGTGCAAGTACCTGAATGGAGAGGTTCATGTCGGGTCATTTAAGAGAAACACCTCACTGTCTTCTTTCAACTTTTTGAAGGACATAATAATATGGTATACATATATACATATATATATTACGGAAAGAAATTAGATAAATGCAAACAACTTGTGGCAACTCTGTTGTAAATAATAAACAGTGAAATGAATACATACATACAGTACATAAAGTTTTTAAATTATGGGATGGGAGCTTCTTTATTGTATTCGTTAATACAGATACATGCTACAAAAAATGTACTTTCTCTACTCTCATTTCAATCCCACTTTAACAATTAGTAAGTTGTATGTGTATGTGGGAGAGAGTCAAGTGCGTGTGAGGGTGTGTATGTGTGAGGGTGTTCAGTCGTGTTCTCTCATTTCTTTTAGTGTATAGTATAGCTTTCATTCACTTTCACGCCATAACTGACCAGTCATTTTGGTTTAGATGTGATACACATCTCAGTCACATTGGTATATCGACCACTGCAAACCTCCAAGATGAGACTACTCGAAAGAATATAATTGTTTGTTCATTTTCGTTGGTGTGACTGTTCTCAATAAGTCATTGGAATCGAGATGTTGGTCTGCTGTCGCCCTAATTACCTTTGATAGAAGTGTAGAGGGATTCTCGCCTACGAACCAGGGGGACTTCTGGTGGGGGTTAATTCACAGGCTACGAGCCGACAAACGGACCAATTTGTTAGCCGAAGTGTAATGTCAATTTGGAAAGAACGATTCCGACACCACTACGTGTCAGCGATACTTTGTAGCAGAACAAACAAGGGTTGGCAGCGCGATGGGAGCTAGCACGGTGGGTTGTCCCAGACGGGTTCGGGTTAAATCCGATCAGTGTGGCGTTTGTACCTTCGGGCGCTGACCCTGCGGCCCATTTATACCAGCGGGAACGGAGCAAAGACATACTATAAAGGGATTGGACCAAATGCAAGATCTAGCCGGGGAAATGATTTTGTAGATATTCGTCAACAAGTCAATGGAATTATAATGGAATGAAAAAAGGGCACGTCCTTTTGAGAGGTGCTAATCCCAAATTGTCAGTACTGATCAAAGGATGTAAACGATTACGACTACGAACAGACTTATTGAATGGTAGTACTATAGCATTGTAACAAATGTCATTTTATCTGTTACAATCATATCTCTTAGAAAATGAAAAAGACCATTTTCTCCTGTTTTTGTACAAGTGGCCTGAATTCAATAATGCTTTTCATCTCAGCTGTCTGTCTCGTGCATTCGTCTATTTTCACATCTACCTTTCCTTTTAGTTCGTTTTAATATTTTCACTGTTGACATACATATATTTTTGTTTTGTGGAAACCGTACTTATACTACATGAAGAGAAACTCACGGTATGAGCAGACTTTGTCATTTTTTTAAATTATATCATGCTGTACAATACATCCTTATTTTTCAGAAAGAAGTATTTTGTGTTGTGGCAACCAGCGTCTGTTAAGAAAAGAGAAGTGATCAAATAACGATATAACAGTCAGTCATTACTGCGCATGATTTTTGTGCAAACTTTCGAAATAACCATATGATCAATAGTGCCATTAAGATGGTCTTTTATTAAAATAAAAGTGAATATAATAAACATTCTGTCAGAGTGCCCTTACTGCCTATTTTTAGCCTTTATATCATGATCCATTATATGTATTTTGGGTATGCGCCTTAACCATCTCTATATGGATTGACGTGCTGTGTTTTATAATTAATATTATTATTATGCTCAATATTGTCACTATTATTATATTTATGTTCATTATTATTATTATCATTACTTTTGTTATTACTACTATCGACATCATCAGTATCATTGTCAGAAATAAGACCTGGAGAAGACAATGAAAATGGTCAAAAAAAGTAACAAACCCTTAAATTGACCACTTTCATACGGAATTCACATACATATTGCAAAGTGTATTATATCCGAATACGCTGGTTTCGTTCCTAAAATATTTTCTTGAAGTTCGATCATTATATTTTCAATTGAGTCATACTCTCACTCAGTTCTTGTTGCGTATTGGGTCATTGAACTGAATATCTAGTTTGGAGTCTTGCTAAAGTGCATTAGCAACCCCACGAAAGAGCAAATTTGTTCGTTATTGGTCGTGAGTTTGTGGTAATGCAGAGTTCCCTAACCGTAATGAAATCGTGAGAAAAATAAGTGTGATCTCGAAATCCAACTGAGAGAAAGAAAGAAAGAAAGAGAGAGAGAGAAGGAAATAAGGGGAGAGTGAGGGAGAGTGGGAAGAGAAGAGACCAATTGTAAATATAGAAGTATACATGAATATGATTTCCTTATAAAACTGAATTCAGTGCTCAATATAAAGCGAGATATAATTTTTCGTCATCAAATTTACTATGTAAAAAAATTAAGGAATCAATCGTCTGAATATATTGACCATTACAAAGGGAGACTACCTAGATTTCATACACAAACAGTTAGTTTTTTTCAGTTTTTGTCTCACCTGCATAGCAGAGTGAGACTATAGGCGCCGCTTTTCCGACGGCGGCGGCGTCAACATCAAATCTTAACCGAAGGTTAAGTTTTTGAAATGGCAGCATAACTTAGAAAGTATATGAACCTGGTTCATGAAACTTGGACATAAGGGTAATCAAGTATTACTGAACATCCTGTCTGAGTTTCAGGTCACATGACTAAGGTGCGGGACTAAGGTCAAAGGTCATATAGGGTCAATTAACTTAGACCATGTTTGGGGAGACAATATCGAAATCTTAACCTAAGGTTAAGTTTTTGAAATGTCATCATAACTTAGAAAGTATATAGACCTAGTTCCTGAAACTTGGCCATAATAAGGGTAATCAAATATTGCTAAACATCTTGCCTGAGTTCAATTCACATGATTAATGTCAAAGATCATTTAGGGTCAATGGACTTTGGCCAAGTTGGGGGTATTTGTTGAATTACCATCATAACTTTGAAAGTTTATAGATCTGATTCATAAAACTCAAAGATAAGAGTTACCAAGTATCACTAAACATCCTGTGTGAGTTTCATGTCACATGGCCAAGGTCAAAGATCAGTTAAGGTCAATGAACTTTGGCCAAGTTGAGGGTATTTGTTGAATTACCATCATAACTTTGAAAGTTTATAGATCTGATTCATAAAACTTAAAGATAAGAGTAATCAAGTATCACTTAACATCCTGTATGAGTTTCAGGTCACATGACCAAGGTCAAAGGTCATTAAGGGCAATGAACTTTGGCCATGTTGGGGGTATTTGTGGAATTACCATCATAACTCTGAAATTGTATTGGTCTAGTTCATAAAACTTAGAAATAAGAGTAATCAAGTATAACCTAACATCCTGTTCGAGTTTCAAGTCACATGACAAAGGTCATTAAGGTCAATGAACTTTGGCCATGTTGGAGGTAATTATTAAATTGCTGTCATAACTTTCAAAGTTTATGGATGTAGTTTATGAATTATGGACATAGGAGTAATCAAGTATTACTGACAAGTTTTAGGTCACATTATCAAGGTCAATTGTCATTTAGGGTCAATGAACGTAGTAATGTATCACTGTATGAATGGTGTTTTTTGTGAATAAATATTTTATAGTAGTTTTCAAAGCCAGCACTGATGATACATTGAATCGCGTAATGCAGGTGAGACTGCCAGAGGCGCGCCACTTGTTTAATTATACATTTTTATTCTTTTAATGAAAAATGTCAAATGTGTCTAATTGTATTGATCTATATGTACGAAAATAATTTTAGAATTTTGAAGCTATGGAAATACAGTATTAACGTTAAAATAGCTTCGAATGTTACAAGCTTTACGTCCGTGTTAAGGTTTTGATTCAAGGTCAAGTTTAAGACATCAAAAGCAAAGTAGAAGAAACAACCAGATTTCCCAATGGAATGAAAAAAAGCAAATCCGAATAAGCAATTCGTACTACGCATAAAACTTATCATTCTTGGGAATCAAAAGAAACTATACCTTAACGGGTGTAATGACTTAATTATTGGTTTCCAAAACAATCGTGTATGGTGAGGGGTGACGAATACATTTGCTCGCTGAGTAGAGGGTTAATGAGAATGTAATTTTTGCCAAATTACCATTGTTCTCACGTCTAACTTGATTCCCAGGAAAATTGTGGCAAACTAGCAAACGAGAAGATAAAGTAATCAAATTTGAGAGCAAATATTGTGACATGTGTCGGTCAAGTATCAATTAGCAACACAAATGCTGGCATGATTTGTACGTCTCAGTTTGCTATTCTTGTCTAGCCTCATGATACACCCCTCTCTAAAAAGGATTTCCTTATTACTCATCTTCAAATGTTCTTCTTTTCCAGCACGAATTAATCAATAGTTGCTGTGAAAACTAAATAGGGCATCTAATGAGGGCATGATATTTGAAGAAAAATATGATCTACGAAAAGATCTAACTCTTCATAATTTTGGTGTCGCACTTGATTTATAATCATTCTGTCATTTATTAAAATATCTTTATTCATTTCTTTCATAGTTTATGTATATTTCATCTTACTAATGTATTCATGTATAATAATCCATCCCGTTAATTCAAGGTGCTAGCCCCTATTCTTTATTCCTACATCGAAGTTAGATAGTTGACAGTTGCAGTAAAACTGAGGATGATGTATTTGTTGCTGATTCTGTCAGACCTGTATATGCCATTGTTTAAGTCTCCTGCGATAATTCACCACCGAACTAAGCAACAACAACATCATCCAGTTATTTGTGATTTGACATCGTATATAAACTTTGAGAGTACTTTTAAGTGATGTCCAAACACAAATATTATTATAATTGTTTCCCCGATCGCCCTATTATTTCAGACGATTCACTTCCCAGCGTAATTCATTCGTGCCCTTTGCGAGTCGACTCGGTCCGCGCACCTGTTCCGCTCTGAACTTTGACATAGACTTCCAACTTTTAGGCTCGCTTGGAGTGAGACATTACAGGCTGATATTGGCCGGGTGACAAAAGAAAAAAATATGAATATGTGATATGAATTTCGACGTCGTGAGATCTTGTTCGCGGCGGTACACCAACGATGAAGCTCGCTTTGGGACCCGTTGATGATTGGGACTTATAATGTTTCACTATCCGGGGACGTATTTAGTTGGTAAACTTATTTCATAAAATTACCCTTATTACTAAAATGGCCATTAAATACACCATTTTACAATATCTATCTAAAACTATTCAACAATTCATGAACTCACAAACCAAATCAAAGAGACAAATTATAAGAAAAATAAATTCATTTATCGTAATTTTTGTCTTCATCAATCTGGCTAAAATAACATGGATCATCATATTTAGTACAGTGCTGCTTCATTCATTAAATGAATGAATGAAGCAGCACTGTACTAAATATGATGAATGATTGAAGCAGCACTGTACTAAATATGATGATCCATGTTTTTTTAGCCAGATTGATGAAGACAAAAATGACGATGAAATAATTTATTTTTCTTATAATTTGTCTCTTTGATTTGGTTTGTAAGTTGTGGGGTCCTTTTAAGATTTGCATGACATGAGACAAAAAATACTAATATAGAATGCCCTATAATTGATAATGAAAAGTAATAAATCAATTATAGGGTAAAAAAAGTAAAATAATAATGATAATGCCATATTAAGTCAACGTATATGTCAGAAATTACATATATATTGGCAGCTTTGTCAGCTCTCTTTATTTGCATATGTCGTCAAAGAAATGGGTATAAATGATCTTACCAATAATAACAAGGGAATGATTGCCAATATCTAACCAATTTTCAATACGTAATTATAGTACCAATCCTTACTACATTCATTCCATATCAAGAAGAGATCATAAAGAATAGACGCCCCTGATTATGATGTAAAGTGAGATATTGTCATTAATGTCAGAACGTATTTACATTCTAAAATTCCTGATTTAGTTTAAGTATCTGTCAGTTTTCTGCTCATGCCTCTCTGTGGCTATAAGAAGGTATCGGTTGTACAGGCACTGATGAAATTAAATTTATATCGGAACTATTCAGGTCATGAAGCCGAAACACAGGAAATTTGATGAATAATATTTCACTGCCTTCTCTATCCCTGGTGTATGATGAATAAGGGTGAGGTTTAGGGCAGTGGGCATCACAATGTCTATCTAGGAACGTTGAATATTTAATGAAAATATAATTCTAACACCATCCAATACCTGTTATTTTTACAATCACTTTTAGTGCATGTATTTTCAAAGAGAAACCTGTAATATTCATGATTTTTATTCAGATATAAATCATATGCATTTTAAATCATGCTATTAAAAATACTGAATGAAACTTAAACTTAAAAAACATTATCGTTGTTGTACAAAAGAATAGAGTGGGTAGCAATCACTAATATATTCTTCTTTTTTAACAACAAATATATAAGTCTTAGACTTGTTTTTGTATTTTTCCTCTCTGCCCAAGAACCGATCGTCAAAACGACAATGATCAGCACTTTTTGTGAATGGAGCTTTCATCTGTATCCATACATGTCAATACTTGGTTTGAGCAGGGTACCGAGTATTCTACAAATCTAGTTAGCACCCTACACGACTCTCCCCATTCTCTGGCTTACTCGGTTAAGGGTAATGAGTGACATGATAAGTGACTTTGCATGGATGTCGTTATTGTCCTCCTTCCACCCTCAGCCTAGATGCTTTATTGCTTGTCCGTCATTCCGGGCAGTCTACAGAACTGGTGGGATGTGGACATATATGCGCATGCCTCATTATATGTATATGTAATCATTCATGTCTTTGATTTTCTTGAGGGAAAATGTATATGTAAAGAAAAAATATCAGGTTTGGCGATTTCCAAAGCTTTATCATGGCTGGAAATAGGGTGGGGTGGATGGCGGAAGGGGTAAGACATCCCCATGGTTGCGGAACAATTTTTAAATAATTTTTTGGGGGACGTTTACCCACACCTACCCCCCCCCCCCCCTTGAATGCGGTCCAAGAATTGTTTGTGCATGTTTGATTTATTTCTCTCTCTCTCGACAAGAAAAAAAATGTTTATAAAATGTAAGTCAGTATCACAAATTTATATTTCGACACGCAACAGTTGAATAAAAAATGCGTTGTAGCTTTCATTTACCGTATGTGTAAATAATGTGCGTGTGTAATTAATGGTTTTACTTTTCCGTGTGTTTATGCTGTGGGTTGGTGAAAAGTATTGTTTATGGGGCGGCGAAAGTTGACATTAATGGACAAGGTATCGATGAGATGAAAGAGTAATTTTGAAAATAAGAATTGTAGACATTTTGTTGGAAGGTGTTTCTGTGTGTATAAGCGGATGCACGTTTATCCTCAAACATAAAAAAAATGCATAATAGTCTAATTCAACAAAATTGAAATGACTTAGAAGACCTCAAAATATTCATCTGTAATTTGTTTAAATTCTATTAGACCACTAATTCAAGCTGAGACATGAAACAAGCCGACATTCTCGAGGGGGTAACATAATTGCAATCTAATGAAGACATTGTTACATAATGTCGCCGTGAACCGGTCTCCTATTCGTGAATGTAACGCACCGAAGCGATGAATGCGAGGCGTCTTCACGCCAGACCCCATCGCGAAAAGCGCCCGGATTCTTACTTCGGATGATTAGGCATTTAATTTCTGAATCAAAATATCAAGATTTCATGGTCAAACTCATTTATTAAAACAAACACATTGTGAAATGTGCCAAGCATGTTACTGATGATTGTTTGTTTGTTTGATTTTTTAGATTTAATGCATAATGCTTCAGAATTAGTTGAAAGTTAATTTTATAATAAATTTTATCATTATTATTCATCGGATTCACACATATTATTCATCGCTAATATCTTATTAAAGTTGTAAAAGGAATATTGACATTATCTTGTCCAGATTTCAGTGTTTCTTTAAAAAAAAATTCTAACACGTGATCACAATTTGTAATACCAACTAAATTGCTGATTTCTTCTGAAATTCGAAACTAATTTCGTTACTCCTCTCAATAAAATTTCTTTATTTATTTTCAAATTCTACTGTTCGCGTCTATTGATAACATAATTTCTTGTTTATTTTTTATACGTCATGTGATGTATAATTTGCAAATTTTGATGTTATTTTCTCTTTAATGCATATACTGTGTTATGTTATTGATGTGTATATAATAAATTGTTTGCCTGACACCAATGGAAATTAAACTTTTTTGTATTTTCATGCATGTATATAAATATAATCAATGTATCCAAAAACAGACTATTGTCAGCGCCTTGTGGTTGCGCAAACAATAAGACTAGGCTCACCTCCAACAAATAGAAAATATGGGAAGTTTGATGAGAATGATTGCGCTTTTTATTAAAATGCTTGTTTCGCTAGCTGGTCTCAGTACGTCTGAATGGTGGTTAATTTCTGGCTCTCAAGAAGAGACAACGTAATAGTTTTTTTTTTCCATTCATGGTCCCCAATGATTTTTAACACACCGTTGACCCAAAACATTTCGATATCTATCCTAGAAAAACACGTACAGAGAGGGAGAGAAAGGAGGTGGTGGAGTAGGAGGGAGAAAGAGTAGCTTCCTCTCTAGAGATTAAAATAACTTTCATATGGAAATCATGGTCCAACCCACCCCCTAAAATATAATCAACAACGATATAGCTGTGCATAAACCCTCCAAGGATGAATGTGAAACTATAAAGGCGTTAAACCGACATAAATTATGTTCGTTATCTTCCCGATCAATATTAAATGATATTATAAATGTTTGTAGTGCTCTCTTAAAATGAATGTTACAAAAGATTCCAAACAGCGTTGCCACCGTTGTAAATCGTGATCAAAAAATCGTATTCACTGTGAATTTTAATGTGTGGTAAGACTTCTCTCTCTCTCCTCGTTTTTTGCTGCATTAGAAGTAAAATGAATAAATGAAAAAATGAATAATATAAAAACAATGGTTATGTGACCGAAAATGGTACGATATTCCAAAAGAATGGTAAAACAGTTTTACCTAAGGAGACACAAAGTATTAAGGCGTAACTTTTTCAAAGACTTCTTCACTGCAATTTTATTGTCGCCCTTCGCCGAATCATCAAAATGGAGGAAGTTATAGATCTGTAAACGATTAGCTTCTCGAGTTGTCCGTATTGAGATCCCGCCATAGTTTACTAGAGTGTCGACGACATTGTAGGAGCATCAAGCTGCGACTGTCTAGGATGGAATCTCCAGGACTAAGACAAGGGGGGTGAGATTGGGGGTTTGGTTACCCATATTTGCATTGCGAACATCCCTTTACACTTCATCTTGTCATGATACTGTTTGCAAGGATTTCAATCAAGTTTCGATCGCTCTTAAAATCCGAGCTAGTTTTCTCACACGATATATCTGAAAGGAAACTGGTTTTGAATTTCTCATTCTTTCGGCCGAGGTTGCTTGTTAACGTCCAAAGTAATTTTAAAGTGTTTAGAGTGTATTTCTCTTGGAGAGCATTTATTTTAAACGTATTCCCGGCAAGACCCTTATTTGTTCTGTCACTTTGGAGAGGCCCTGAAAAATCATTATTTCTAGAGAGGCATTTCAAAGAAAATAACCCAATAGTAGGAAATTGATCGTTCTAATTCGACAATGAAATGATATCTACTGAAACCACTTCTAACTTGGGAGAGCTATATTCATTCCCCTATTCAGAAATTCTAGTACTTTTTTTTCTCCATCTTTTCTCTCTTGGCAGTTTCTACACCTCCTCATCTCATCTGACCCGTAAAAGAGGGACACAGGGATTTATATAAGCGGGTTTTGCAATCGGAAAAAAGGCCTCTGTCATATTTTACTATATATATCTCGTTCTATTTGGGTATCAACATAGTTATACTTGTCCAAAATCGTCTTTTTCATAGATTTAATATACCATTGAAATTTCACATATTGGAAAGACTTGAAAATCATTTACATCTGGTAATTTCGCTACGTCAGTAAGAAATTTCATGTTCCATGATTTATATTTCGTAATTGACCAACAACAAAAAAAGTGAAATCCGATTCAGAAGAAACAGTGCGAATTTTTAATTCATTTTTTTTAATTTGATATTCCCTTTGAATAATCAAAGATTACTAGGAAAGACATACTGCAAGTAAAAGAAGTATATCTTTGAAGATATAAGTCAGGTCTTGCCTTTATCTGAATCCTCGTCTGGCCTTCTTATGAAAGCGAAGAGAAATCGAGTAATGCAGACATCAGTTTACGGTATCGTCGGCTTTCTATGAGTAGGGATCGAGTCTTGTAGCTTTAGCCCAGATAGCTGGCAGTCCAGAGGGCTGGGTGCCCGGTATTAAAGTATCTATAACGCTCTGTAAACATAACCTCTATATGAGCAGCTGAACCCCACCCCCTTCTCTCTCCCTCTCTCTCTCTCCCTTTCCATTTCTCTATTTCTCTGTCTTTCTTACTCTACCTTCACCTTTTCCTTGTCTACGTACCAGTCTCATTCCACAGTCGTACCTGCAAAACCATCTCCAGGTCGACCAAAGATTATTATGTCATTTTCGGTGAAATCAGTCAATTTGAAATAGGTTTCGTTCATGAGACTGTAGTAGAACCCTCCCCCTCTCACACAAATCTTCTTTCAATTTCTTCCACTCTTCTCTTCATATTCTGGAGTTTCGCAGTCTTGATTTTAGGTCATTATTACTTAAAAGTATCATTAATCGCGCATCAATGAGCAGGTCTTCTGTAGATAACTAACACGGCGTGTAAAACGCGGCGCCACATGAGTCTCCCATAATGCCTGTTCCTCAATCGACCCGTATACAGTCTTACTATCTGAACGTCAGATAGATACAGTATATCACATCTTCAAGAATTTAGGGGTATAGGTCTGTAAAAAGACTAATTTAACAAAGTGCAGTCTGCCGTTGAATCGATCAGTATTCTCAAAGCAAGTTAACCTATTTCTTGATCCCTATCAAAGACGGTTGTACTAATTATGTTGGAGAGAGAGGGCATCTTATCTTTAGTAATACAACATGACTCCATTTCTTCACATGAGACGACTGAATGTCTTGCATGGTTCTTAATTGCTTTCCTTCCACTTGACTCACTTGCTAGATCCGCCACCTTTATAATTAGTACATAATGTTTAGTTTAAAATAATTCCTTTTTAACATCACGTGTTATTTACAACATATTATTGGCAAACGAAAGTTAACAAAAATAATAGAGACTGTCATCACCGTGTTGTTTTTATAATCAAATGTGTTTTTTTGTCTGTACTCAATACTAAATTGACACATTTAACCCAAGTTGTACATGTTCTAAGCAGAAGTCTGGTATGTTTTAATAGACCGTAATCTAATATAGACTTCCAACTGCTCTCTGTAAATAGACACCCGCCATCTTTATTTATCAAAATTAAAGTGTCACAATTCAAAATGTTAACATACCACCGTGACGTAGCAGGGAGATGTAGCTTGCCGAGTGGAGCACGTAGATGTAAATAGAGAACATATTTTGTTTAAAGGGATTTGCCATATTGAATTGGTATGTAGGTCTATACCCTTAATTCATACGACCCAAATATTTGTTTTGGCAGTTATTTCCATTTCTATAACTATTAAAAATGAATCCTCAACTAACATTCTTCCGATATTTACACCTTACTTTTGATACTAAAATGTAACAGTAAAAAGAGTTATTATTCTTTATATTTTTGGTATCGTGAACACAGGTCAAATGTTTCAAATGAATACTACATAATTATAAAAATAAAATAATCCTGAGACTGCCTGCGCAGGCGACCATAAATCATAATGGAAGAGAAAATATACATATATATTATCAGCTGCTTCTTCTTTGAAAAAAGTAGCTTTTTAAACTCGGTAAAAGTTTGATATTGTTAAATGATTATAGATCGGTAATTGATAGTATCTTTTTATTTATCTAGCGGTGTAATTGTACTTATATCGTAATGCGTTCGGGACGTCGAATGTCATCAAAATCACCCAGTGGTTGGTCGACACAGCTCCGACAGTTAACGATAGCTCTAATACTTTGTAAACGATTTCGATTTGTTACATCGTATTGGTTACTTTAAAAAAAATTTAATGTCTTATAATATTTTGATCCCCTTTAAAATAATAAATTCTTGAACTTTCCTTCCACCACGGCAGAGAATCTCGGGCATTGACAACTTAACTAACGCGGAGTCCCGTATTATTTTGATTCCGGATAATATTACAAGAGGACCATGCAAAGCAAGCCAGTGCTCTTGTTTTTCCTCCAGTCCGCCACTATGACATTTCCATCTGTAGCAGACTTGGATGTGTGTTTATAGAAGGCCATGGTTCGCTTGGCCCGTCGATTGTATGTTCCTTTTCAATTCAGGTCCTATGGTAGCCCTTTTGAACTTGATTCTCGCAAGCCCACAACGGGCCAATTGACAAGGTTGCGCCACCCGTTCAATCGAACATGTCCACAGAAGAAGTAAGTTCATCTGCTCGCAACTCAAAGCCAAGTCTTAGGTAAATTGCTAGCGTTGGATTACACCATCTAAAATGACAGTTAGGTTGTATGTGTACGGACCAAGGAGCATTAAAATTCCGCCCTCACATAAGAAAATGAGGGTTTTGTTAAAAGACGGCATAAAACGGCCATCTGGAGAAAAAATTCCGGAGTTAACTTGTCTAACTGTCATGTCATGGGATGAAAAGCATATAAAATTCGAGATCGCTTAATCTGTGTGCCTCTGTAAATTTTACATCGCATTGGACGGGGATCAAATCATGTTTGTATTTTGTCAGAAGTAATCTCTCGTTTGCCTCTCTCTTGGTTATGAGTCTAAACACTGTGTCCTCTTTATACCAAACCCGATGAAAAACAATCGCAATTTCTTGTTGGTTGTAAGAGGTTTAAAAGAAAGCGTTCAAGAAGTATAAAGTTGCAGTATCAATAAAGACACTTAAGAGAGCATATTCATAATAAAGTAATGTGATAAATTACATAATGAAACTCGAGTATAGTGACTATGATAAATATATATACTGAATGTAGTGAATAATGAATTAATAATTGTGACTGAGAAAAGATATAGTTTTAGCAACTTATTTAGAAAGAATGCATTGATACATTAATGGTATAGGCCTATTGGTGAAACACAAGGATTTAAAAACTACCATAAATATTTCTTATTTCTGTAATGGTTTTGCTTTCTTTAGTATATACACTTGCAATTTATCTATAGTAAAAACAATTTACTTTATTTGCATAAAGTTGATTTCAAATATGCAAAATTCTTTCTCAATTCAATGACAATTTAAAACATAAGTTGTGTTCAATAAATGAACTTCATTACCTTTTAGTTAAGTGGTCCCTATATCCTAAAAGACATAGAAAGTTCTCAATAATTTACTTTACTTTGTTACATATGTATACCCATTGAAAGAGGTATTTTCGACTGCAACGAATTTTTGTATTATGAAATTTGAAATATGACAATAAGAGGTATTCTCTATTTTCATTTTTGTTTAATTAATGTAGCTAGCAACATGGTATAATTATCGTGAATTAAAATATAATTACAAAATATTTATGAACGAAATTGCAAATCTCATTTATTGGAAAGAATCCACTGAAATGGGAAAAGATATTGAAAAATATATTGAATATGCATATATCGAAATAGGGATTGGCGAATGCAGAAAATTTGTATAACTGCATATGCAAACGATATTTCTCCTTCTTTCTTTTTCAACCTATGGTACTTCCGTCAATTAGAAGTCCCGTATATTGGAATACAAATCTGAAAATACAGATATTTACGAATAATAATGAAATTGGCAATGATTTTTTAGGATTACAGTTGGATTATATACAGTTCTCGACCAAGCATAAAACCGCTGCATTTTGTTCATGTATTAGTGGCAAACAAACTTTTCTGATAGCTGTCGATGATCTGAGTTCATCTTCTTGAACGGAAACGGATGTTAGGCACAGGACACCAACCTCTACAAAAGGGAGTTTATTGTAATTATTAAAAAATACATGTTAGCTAAAGCATGACCGCACTTAATTATTAGTAAGCTAACAGATGATGAGATTTGAATGAATAATTAATCCAGAAATGCACAAACAAGATCACATATTCCTCGTCGGGATAAAGAGATTTGGGTATACTCTCCGTGATGTGTCTATCTAGTTTGATACAGACCATAAACAGACACGTTTCCAAGCTTAAAACTGCCGTGGATGACTACGCACGAACAAAGCTCCTTGAGTTCATCGATGCTTTCAACTCGGACCACATCGAAAAATAGAGGAACTCTTTTGGAAATGTCCATGTGCGATTTACTTTTATCTCTTCCAAATTTTACCGTCTGTTCTTTTTGCAGTCAATGAGATGACTGAATATAAAAAGAATGCGGTTTCTGAGAGGTTTGTATCTCCGAAATAGAAGGATAGTTTTAATTATTAACGATTTGAAGAAGTTGCGGTGGACATTGAGAAGAAGTTCGTGATTTAAAACGATGTTGTTCATATAAATCAAATATTTTGATTGATAAAACAATAATTCAGTTAATTAGTAAAAAGTGAATAATGTCAATAATTTGAAGATTCATGCTTCATTATTTCGTGTCCATTTTTTTTTATTCAAAATGACTTCAATTTTTTTTTTATCCGACTTTTTGGCAATTTCACGTATTTTTCATATCCAAATTGATAATCGATGAATAGAAAGGGTTTTAACCAATTCTCATAAAATTTATATTTTGAAGTACTTACTGTAATACAGGAACAACTCTGCACTTATGATTTTTATAATATTTTGCGGAATGATTTGAATTAATTGATAGCTTTTAAATTATGCATAACTAATAGTTATCGAATGAGTACAAATAAATTTAAGATGATTACGTATGGTAAATAAAATGACATAGCGGACTCAAATAACTAACAATGAACAATCCTAAGAATTCTTCTCTTATATTAGATGTTTAACAAAAGTAACACTTGTAATTGTATTCACACTACTAGCATTGAAAGACATAGCCTAGCATTCGCCTGAGCTTAATGAGTCAATTTAGATTTATGACATGTGCATAAAGCGCAAACATATTGAGACAACTCCAATTTCTACTTTAAACAAGCGCGACTGCTGGAGCTTCAAAGCGTAACGGTTTGTATAGAAAAAAGCCCCCCCCCCCACCCCTTACATGAGAAACCCTTTATTTAAAAGTCATATATATTTAGTTTGTGTTAATGTAGCACCTGGAATTTGCATCATCTCGACCGAGAGCTATCAGATTGCAGGCCGTCGATCACGGCATAAAGTTACCGTCATTCCCTGCTCGGTCGGGTCGCTCATTGGTGTGTGACGCTTCACAAACACCAAATGAGACTGAGCACAGCCAACTTGGTTAACATTACTTCTATAAAAAAAAGAACGTGCTGTTTTATGTAGTCTTACGTTGAAAGCTATGAAAAATAAAAATCATTTTGTATTTGATTATTTAATCACAATTTGTATTCTTCATAGGGCTTACTATTTCGACCTTATGTGGCTATTAGTTTCATAATCTTTCACGTTGTTCATTAACAAATTAAAAGTTGTGGTATACAGCTACGTACTTTCATTCATATAGATATAAATTTATTTATATATGTATATATATATATATATATATATATATAATATAATTCACATATGATAAGTGCAAAGCAGCGTTCTTGCTGTAACTACAAATCAGATCTGGAGTGCATGAAGTCATAATGATTTCTACTTGTTTGTTCATACTAGTATTGCAATTCTTACCATTCCGTTTATGTTCACTACCATCCACATTCATATGAATATTGTACACTATGAAACTTACATATTAGATAAATACTTTTTGAATATCTAAAAGAAAAAATTTAAAAAATGTACATTCCGAAGTCAGTCACTGAGAAACGTAAGATTTTTTTTTGCATAAGATTGAGGAAACCTCAGTAATGAATTAGTAAATGCACCCAGTGTCCACAGCTTCGAGAATGGACTGGATACAGTCATGTAAGTATTGGATATGTGAACCAGTGAAGTTCAAGATTGACGCTGACCCACCAGGGCAGAGTATTTTTGTTGTTGCTGAAACAGTCTTAAGACTGCTTATAGAAGAATCCATAAATATATGTAATCACAGGATATGGTTAACATATAAGCTTTTTTTTCACGATATATGTATGAATAGATGTTTGAGTTATTTTTTATTTAGGAGTGGGTGAATTTTATTTCCTGGCGCAGTTTCTATCCGTTATAGAAATTAATATATGAGCTTTATTTCAAATCAGACATAAATTTTCTACGTCAAGTATTACCGCATACATTCGTAATTCCGAAGCTTCATTATTCCGAAAGTTCGGATATTCCGAAGGTTCGTTATTCCGAAGGTTCGTATTTCCAAAGGTTCGTAATTCCGAAGGTTCGTTAGTCCGAAAACGAAATGAGGTTCGTAATTCCGAAGGTTCGTTAGTCCGAAAACGAAGTGAGGTTCGTAATTCCGAAGGTTCGTTAATCCGAAAAAGAAATGAGGTTCGTAATTCCGAAGGTTCGTTAGTCCGAAAACTAAATGATTAACTAACCTTATTTCGTTTTCGGACTAACAAACCTTCGGAACAACGAACCTTATTTCGTTTTCGGATTAACGAACCTTCGGAACATCGAACCTTATTTCGTTTTCGGATTATCGAACCTTCGGAATAACGAACCTTGGGAATAACGCCACAAATGTTCGGATTAACGAACCCTTTTACGTTTTCGGATTAACGAACATCGAGGTATAGGCAATTTACGTGCTTCGGAATTACGAACCTTCGGAATAAAGAACCTCCGGAATTACGAAGTGTAACCAAGTATTACTACTTCAATCAAAAATAAGTTATTGTTAAAATTAATATTGAATATTTTCATATTCATTAGGGTGTCATATTATCGCCTTTGATTTTGTAAAATGTAAATTTTATTTCAACCAAATGAACTAATCAAAATTTTGAAGAAAAGGTAAAAGGACAAGGCAATTTTTAGAAAGAAATAAATATGCTTTGCCTTTTTCGACTGCTAATTACGCCCTTCGAGTTGGCAGGAAAATATGATGACAATGTGGGACCGGAAGAAGTTTAGCAGTCTATGCAAGTGAACAAACATGTAAACCCATTGACAGTGTGTGAAGTGATGGCAGTTAGATCGACATTACAATCGCTCAATTTTCAGCTCCATCTTTACTGATTGGTGACTGAAAGACCGAGCCGTCAAACAACCAAGCGCTTGCGGTGACTCGACAAGTTTTTAACATATCTCAATACATACAACGACCTTTATCTTTTCTTTTACTGCATTACCACCACGACTTAATCAGATTCTGGCTCGCTGTTTTGCGCCCGTCGGGTTGAATAAAATGTTACAACTCGCAGTTAATTCATCGAACTTGTTGAACGTCTGCGGGAACGATTATCCAATTTGTCACTTTGCGTTGAGCTGTTGGTTTCACTCGCACCCCAATCGCTCGACAGAGGAAAAAGAATCAAGATGATGTGATCACAAAAGTACAATTGCCCCAGCGACAAATCCAGATTCACTTTGTCTTTGTATTGGATCAGATAACACAAGAGACGGGATATAACAATATCATTAAGCTAAAGGAAGCATCAACGATTAAACAAATCATATTTAGCTCGTTCGGTGTTTTCCCATAAGAATTCATTGAGAGATCACTGAACAATGAGCAAAGTCTTCTACAGGGGTCTGAAACTTCAGGGAAGCTTTATTCCACTCTCACTACTTCCAGTACTTCAAAGTTATTTAGACAATAATATGATATTGACATAAGTACAAATAGCATGCATAGTGTTATAAAGTTTTCTTAAGACAGGATAAAGCAGATATCGACATGAAAGTATCATAGACTAAAACTTTTTTAAACTGATCAAGGCGAATATTATAATGGTTATACAATTTTAAATAACTTGGCGTCATTGCTCCTCATTCAATTTCTTCATTTCTATCTTTCAGATTGTTTTTACACACTTTAACTGCGCTAGGTTGGGCTGACAAGCTCATTAAATACTCAACATAAACGAATCCATCATGTCACCAATACGAATTCCCTTCTTCCTCGTTGTAATTATTCATTACGACGATTGCCAATTCGTCAATCGTCTACGAAAATGGCAACCGACACTCTCGCTCTTTATCCTTTTCACCTGACATGTTGATGGCATCCTTTCTCCTCAGCTATTACTCGATATATCATCACGGAGGTACGCATTCTCCACATAGTAACTGAAACAATTCTGTTTGCATTTGTTCGCGTCCATTGCCAAGTAGGTCTTTTCATGGCCATGCTTAAATAAATACATGACATGTCAGGGACTGCAATACTCAGCGCTAATTAACGTCTATGGATTTCACAGGCTCACTGCTTTACCAGTTAATCTTCAGACTGGATTCAACCTTCCAATCTTCAACATACAACCTTTCAGTTCTCCCTCCTCGTCCCTCTCCGTATACCCTCTCTTTATATCCTACTCTAGTTTTCTATCTTGAACTCTCTTTTCTTACTCTCTCTGAAAGAACAGTCATATTTATAAATTGATTTCATCAGATGTATTTGGTCTTAGTCTCGAGGTAAAACCCAAGTTTGGTTTGATTTTTTTGTAAAATGCTTTTCATCAATTTAACTCCCGCACATTGTCTACTGCGGAGTTATCCAAATCCTTCTATATCTAATTATTCATATACCCCAGTAAACGTAAGTTCGCGAAACCCAACCTGAACAAACGGTTCTGCAAAGCATCGCGACAGCTTTTCGTCAGAGCTATATCCACCCAATTACATCTCACTATTTCGGTCACATGTACCTCGGCTTTGAAAAATCAACTTCAGAAAAAAAAGTCAAATTGACAAGTGGTTGCAATACCTGGTGATTATTTACAGTCCCAGTGAGGAAGGGTGTCAAAAAGAATTATATTGAAGATTTGAATCTGAGCCAGCCTGTGTTTTAGAGGGTTCGAGTGTCTGGAACTAATAGATCTCATCCAACTCCCTTTCAAATTATTTGCTAGACATCTTTACACAGTGGCGTACCGTGGGTCACGGCATGGGGGGGGGGCACCAGCAAAAATTTGGAGTCACTAATTAAGCGCGCTCAATGGGCAGGTATACTGACCTTAAATAGAGACATATTAAGGACTGTGTCATTAAACGGATATGTATCTCATTGATGAAATAATGCGAGAGCGAAGCGCGAGCTGAAAATGATTTGATATTCAGACCTACAAAGGGACATTATAACAAAGTTTTGTAATCATGATACGTACCTGTCTCGCTAATTTGTGCATATATTTCATTTCATTTCATTTATTGGTTTCTGCAACACTTTTTCATAAACACATGAACAAAGAAAATACAATAATATACGTATAACTGACAAGCAGGATTGAACATAATTGCATTTTCTATTAACACATATCGATTTTTAGAAGGTTGCAGGGGTTGCCACTATAAGCTAAGCTTGACTGCGTGGCAACCCCAGAAAACAATAATTATTATTCATCCAACATATCTTAACGTAAGGGTGCAGGTGCGAAATGACGGGGAGGGGGGGGGGCGCTTGGTCCTCACAATGTATTTGTTTATTTTGATTCTTGGTTGTTTTTTATTTTCTTGTTTTGGAAATTATGAGTTTCATTAGATAAAGAGAAAGAGCAATTTTAAGATTAACTCTTTGAATATTTATTAAATAATAATGTTTTAATTAATACCTTTTTTAAAGGGAGAAATGAATCTTAACTGTTTGAGTGAATCTGGCAATGTATTCCATATGTCAGGCCCATGATGTCTAAGTGTTTTATGTGCTAATAGTGTTCTAGGATTGTCTAAGTGAATATTCTGACATGTCCGTGTTGGGTATGAATGTAAGTTGCTATTATATGAAAATAAATCGGTAAACACAGGAGGAAGCAGTTTGTAATGATATTTATACATAAAAATAGCTATTTGTATAGTATTTATATCATATATCTTATACGTTTTTAGACGATAAAAAAGTGGATCAGTGTGTGAAAGATATGTTGATTTTGTGCAGATCCTAACTCTTTTCTTTTGTAATAAAAGTAAATGTTCAAGGTTAGTTTTACTACAGTCTCCCCAAATAATGTTACAATAATTAATATATGGTAGTACCAATGCATTGTATATCATTAAAAGGGAATGCTCTGGCAAAAAATACTTAAATTTGTATAATATTCCAGTTCCTTTAGCCATTGATGAGGATATATTGCTTACGTGTTGGTTCCATGATAAATGTTTGTCTATTGTAATACCAAGAAATTTAACATAATCTTTCTTATCTATGGGCTCATTATCAACTATAATGCCTTGGGGAAAATCGTCATTCTTATGAGTAGTTTGAAAATGAACAAAATGAGTTTTACTTATGTTTAACGATAACTTGTTACATTTAAACCAGGAAGAAACATTTTTTTATTCCAAATTCATTATATAAATCAATTCATCTAAATTTCTGTGAGATAATAAGATGTTGGTGTCGTCAGCATATGAAATAAACGAAAGAATTTGAGAAGAATTTACTATATCATTGATATATATTAAAAACAGAAGTGGTGCCAAAATCGAACCTTGTGGCACTCCACAATTAAGAAAGGACAACGGAGATCTAATATCATTAATAGAGACGAATTATTGTCGATTTGAAAGATAACTTTTAATCCATGACCAGGCAACTCCACGTATTCCGTAATTATATAATCTATGTAATAAAATTTGATGGTTAATGGTGTCGAAGGTCCATAAATAAAGCGATTATATGACTTCTTTTTGAAAGAGAGTTAACAACATTATCAAGTAATTTAGTTATTGCAAAATCGGTTGAGAATTTTTTTTCTAAAGCCGAATTGGGCGGGAGTAAGAATTTTATTTAATGACAAAAATGAATCCAATCGTTTGTACACAATTTTTTCCAATATTTTTGACAAACATGGTAAAAGTGATATAGGACGATAATTTGTAACTTTAGTCGGGTCATCTTTTTTGTAAACCGGGACTACTTTTGCTATTTTTAATAAATTGGGACAACAGCCAGTAGAGAGAGATAGGTTAAAGATATGTTCTAGTGGAAAGACAATGCTATATATTACATGCTTTAAAAGTTTTGTGCTGATTCCGTCATATCCTTTAGATTTTTTAGATGCTAAGGTTTCAACTATCTTAAGTATTTCATGTTGATCTGTTGGAATAAAACACATTGTATTTGAGTTGGGCTCGGAGAGATACTCAGTAAAATTCTTACCATCACTTTGTATTTTTGAAGCCAGGTCAGGACCAATGCCCGTGAAAAAAAGATTAAATGCTTGAGCAATTTCAAAAGGTTCAGTAAATAATTCATTTTTAACTTCAAGTTTTTCAATTTTATCATGGGGTTTACTTTTGTTTATTAATTTGTTTATGACATTCCAAGTTGCATTCAAATTCCCTTCTGCGTTTTTTATTTCTTTTGAATAATATATTTTTTTCGAAGATCGAATTACGCCGGTGAGTGTACTGCGATACTTGTTATACTTGATAAAATTATGTTCAGATCTATTAGAAATGAATGATTTATAAAGTTTATTACGTTTTTTGATAGACTGTAAAATTCCTCGAGTAATCCATGGATTTCTGATTTCATTTTTACGCTTCTTGCTTTGAACAAGTGGTATATTTTTATCATAGTAATGAGTGAATTTATCAATAAACAATTTATAAGCAACATTTGCATCATTTTCTTCCAAAACGTCATCCCAATTCTCATTGTTAAATCTTCAATCAAAGCTGAAATAGTATTTATATTTTCTTTCCTGTATGTTTTCATACTCTTTTCTTTGTTTACACTAACTTCACATTCTGAAGAAATAAAAAATATTGGCAAATGATCCGTAATATCATAAGTAAAAACTCCACTATTGTTATCATTGCTAAAATAATTTGTAAATATACAGTATTATCGATCAATGTTGCTGACGTGGACGTTATTCTAGTAGGTATGTTGATGCAAGGATGAAAAGCATATGAGGAAAGTATATTGAGAAATATGTTTCATTATTATTGCTATTATGATTACTTACTTTATATTGACCCCAAACAGGGACATTTTAAGTATACATATCTCACAATTGTCATCTAATGCGAGTGCCAAGCGCTTGCTGATTTTTGTTAAAATTACATCTGAACACATGAAGCACTTTTTGTATTCATTGTAATCATGATTACCATACGCATCTCACTAATCAAATATTGCCAGCGCAAAGCGCGAGCTGAAAATTTGGGAAATTCAGACCTGAAGAGGGGCATTGTAAGGCTTGTTTGTAGGAATTCACTAAGACCATACGTATTTCACTAACCAAATAATGCGAGCGCGAAGCGCGAGCTGAAATTTGTTATGTTTAGAAAAGAAAAAGATACATTTGAAGGACTGATTTTAGGAATTCATGAAGAGCAGACATATCTCACTAATCCTCTAATGCGAACGTAAACAAGGACATAATTTTTTTCATATGCAGACCTTAAAATGAGGCAATCACTTTAAGTAGTCATGAAAAATAAGCATATGTCACTACATAAAACAATAATAACTCGAAGTGCGAGGAAACATATTTGGTGAATATTGACTTGAAAACAGGATGTTTTAGTACAACAGGATTATATATCTCGTTAAACAGACAATGCGAGCACCAGGAAAGATGAACACATAAGCCCTCAGCAAATTATGTTCCGTAAAGTTGTGAAAAAAATATTTCTTATGTAATATAACATAATATATATATAATAATGTGCAATATTTTCTTCTTTCCCACTACTTTTCTCTTCCTTTCTCCCTCTTTTTCTCCCTTTTCTCCGTTTTTTTTTGCCAGCCGATACGGGGGCACGTGCCCCCCATGCCCCCCGTAGTTACGTCACTGTCTTTACGTTATTATCAATGTTTTTTTTTTAGATTTCAAAATATATCTTTGTTCAATTAAATATGAATTATGGAACTTTTTAAGATCAGTATTTAAATGCAAAATAAGTAGAATAAGAAAGAACTACTTTATCAAGAAATTAAAAACCTCTCATAAATAATTATTGGTATAAATTTCCCCGCCAAAAGAGTTGGTGCTATTCTAGTTTTAAACTACATTATACGAATGTGCATGTCCTAAAATTGTTACCGTTTGGATACGAAAAATAAACATATTTTAGTGGATGTATTTTCCAATATTCGCAATCCCAACACCCCCCCCCAAAAAAAAAAAAAGTGCATTTTTCTATTTGGTATAAAACTATTTCTCAAAATTAAATACAGGAAATAACCTTAATGTGTATAGCTTCCTGATGTACAATCACTTACATGTATGTTAAGCATTCAAAGTGTCTTTTTAAAGAGCCACCATTTGTGGTAGAGCGCCCGCCTCATGAACAGAAGGTCGTGGGTTCGATCCCTGTCCGAGTCATGCCAAAGACTTTTAAAATGGGACCTTCTGCCTTCTTGTCAGGCGCTCAACGTATGAGAAGGGTTATAGTAACATATTATGCTATGCAGGGCCCACTGGAAGAGCAGCGTACAGCTGAGATTGGCTACCCTGGGTAAAAAAAGGGTTATCATTATCATTATTGTTAATAATAATATTATCATAATCATTGTTATTATTATCATCATTGTTATTATTCTTATAATTATTGTTATTATTGTTATTATTATTATTATCATCATTCGTCTGTTTGTTTGTTTTATTTCCGTATTAACAACAATACATAACAATATATGAAGAGTTTAGTTGCAAAGGGGGTTTAGGTCCACTTTGGACCATTTCGAGAAAAACCATGTTTTTTATTCTCACTTATTGCAATATTCTTATGAGAAACTAAATTGTCATGATGTACTACCCTATCATGTGAACATAAAATTGGGTATAAAAGAAATATATCTGTCTCCATTTTTTTTTCTATATATTAAAACAAATTATTATTGTGGACCTAACCCATTTTTCTTTGCCACCTTCATTCACGTTTTCATTTGAATTTCAAGTTGTCTTTGGTATCATCAGAGTGACTAAAAATTTAGAGGTCTAGAGACAGGAAACAATAAAATTTATGAAAAATGGACCTAACCCCTTTTGACAAATGAGTTCTTCAAAAGAGTTTCGTTGCAAAAGGGGTTAGGTCCACTCCAAGAAAATAATTTTTTTTATTCTCCCATATTGCAATATTCTTATGCGAAACTGAATTTTCATGATACCCTACCATGAGAACATAAAATTGGGTATAAGATAAATCTACCTATCTTCATATTTTTTAAAGATATTCTTTTCCAAAAAAAATATGTGTGGACCTAGCTCCTTTTGCAACTAAACTGAAATGGACCTAACCCCGTTTGAAAAAAGAGTGATTTTTCTTTGCCATTTTAGTTCACTTTTTAATAGGAATTTCAACTTTTCTTTGGTATCATCTTATAGAGCTACTAAAAATCTATACATTGAGACATAAAAATCAAATTTGATGAAAAATGGACCTAACCGCTTTTGCAAGTGAGCTATTCATATACAGATGTAAAGATTATTATTATAAAGAGATTTTTAAATGGGCGCTAGATGTCTTCTAACATGGAAATCAATTTTTCATGAAGAATCAACTGAAAAAAAAAATCGATGGTCAATGCACTTTTATATGATTAAAACTGTGGAAGATTAGATGAACTCCAATGTAACTCAACTTTGACATGTTTTTAAAGACAATAAGCAATAACTCCCGATTTACCACTCTTTGTTTACCACTCTGTTATAAGCAACTTCATAAACTTCACCCAAAGTACATAAAGAATATGCTTTATCTTCAATTCTGAGGTCGAATCAATATGAATATTGTGTAAAATAATGTTCGCGAATCATTCTGATTATAATATACGCAGGACTTTAATTCAGGAAAATACAATGTTGATGTAATTAACCCTCCTCATGATATTCTTTACTTCTGCTTGCTCTCGACCGATGTTTCCTTCCCCCCCCCCCTCCCAAAAAAAAAATAGAACGAAGAGCAATTTTGCAAAATTGATATTAATGCCTTTCGAATGGCGCGTCCGCCAGAATTGGCCCTAAAGCAAAAGGTGCCTTATTTCACGTACACGTAGGCATGGTAGACGACGAAAATCATTAGACCTTGCTGTCATAAAACGATGACAATTGAAATATCGCTACTGGCAATAGCTATAGAACACAGTTGTAAGATGCCGTACCTCAAGTGTAAGGAGAAGATGAATTGTAAGAGAAATCAAAGATAGACGCATTTGAGATTCGGAGTTAATGGTGTCCTGGGGGCGTAATGGGTAGAAAGTTCGTTAAACAGTCATCGGATTTCACCAAAATGCCCCATGTCGAATAAATTGCTCACGTATGAGGCGAAAGGCGGTCTATGTGACTAATTGTTTCATTTAATGCGTCGATAATTAGCCCTTAAATGGGAGAAGAATGAGGAGAATAATGAAGGTATCTCTTTCATAAAAATCTCCTTGTGGAAAAGAGCTAAAGGATGATGTATGGTGACGCACGCCCTCGGGCTAGTGGGTTTTTATACGGCTAGAACTCTTCGATAGGCATTGTCACCACGTGATAAATCAATAAAGAAATGAAACAATGAAAAACAGAAGCAGTCTGCTGAGAAAAAGACATATGGTTCATCAAAATCAAATTTCTGATTTACAAAATCTATCTGAAAAAGAAAATCCCCAAGTTGAAGAAATGGCACCAAAGAATCAGTTCGAATTGAAAGAGGAAATCTTAAGACAAGTTAGCATAATTTCATATACTGTATAGTAGAAAATGTTGATGGTAAAAATAAAATCATTATGATGAATTCATTACGATAACAATCGATCTTATCGTCATCTTCCACGTTATTATTATTATTATTATTATTGTTGTTATTATTATTGTTATTATTATTATTATTATTAATTATTATTGTTGTTGTTGTTGCTGTTGTTTCTAACATTGTTATATTTACCATCGTTGTGATAATTTTTAGCACCATCGTTATCACATGATTATAGATTATGACATTGTTAGCGGCTATATTACCAGAATCAACCATGAGATTGATATCATCGACATCTAACAAAGGACACTTTCATAGCCTTTGTACACTCAACATCTTTATAGCAAAAATGGTATCATGATTATCAATAATAATAATAAAAAATATTTATCTGTATTAAGGTGCTCCTATAGCTTATTATCTCGGCTATTATAGGCTACCGATTCCGGTGCCCACAGCTTTATGAGCAATAACTTTCTGCCGGTACCCATTTACCTCTCCTGGGTTGAGTAAAGCACACTGTGGATCAATAAATTAAGTTATTGCTGTAAGAAATTCGATTCGAATCAACGACCCTCGGTATTAAAGGCAAGAGTCAGAACTACTAAACCACAATGCTCAACAACGCTCTAAAACCACAACGCTCGATCTTCAACTTTTTTTTAACGCGAAAAAAAACATTTCATAAAGATACAAGAGGACGGTTTTTGCTGATAAAGTTAGGGAAGATACGTGAGGGGTTTCTTGTCGTCTGGTCCCTCTCCCTGTCAAAGTCCTCTGTATGGGATCAAAATATGAACCAGATATCATATCGACACTGACATATTTTCTCCTTAAGAAAACACCTGTAAACGGGTTATCCTTATCCCATGGCTTCAAGAGAAAGTTATTCTAACATAGTCACATGCCCCAAAAGACCCCAAAATTGTGAGGTTTTTATCTGTTAGCTGACAACTGAGACAGTTTAAAGAAGGGAATAAAATGGCGAAAGGAAAACGACCATGCGGACGAAGAGAAAAAAAAACACGCACTGTGGGGTCACATTTCAAAATTGTAAGACTCTTAAATCCATTCAGATTTTGTCTCTCAACCCGATATGCGATGAAAAAGACAATAATGACTGCGGGAATTTATGGGTAGGACATTGGCGGGTGGCATCGTCGAGAATAGAGGTTGATTGAGAGGAGATGAAAATGAAAACATTGACTTCCATCTACGAGGAGGAATGAAGCCACAGATCAGAGACGTAAATATAGATACCGAAATCAGCCATACCAGTAAATCAAAACTAACAAGTTACGATTAGATATGTAATTATTTTGACATATTAGAATACAAATACGTCAAACACTTCAACCATATTGATGTTTATTCCGACGTAAAAAAAAACATTGGATGAAAACATGTTATTTGTGTTTGACTTACAGTATGTCCGGGGGTTTTTTTTTTGTCCTTTTTTTTTTACCAAATCGCTAATTGACAAAACATTTCTTGAGTATTGTTCAGAGCAGAAAAACATTCCTGTAGAGTCTATCATTTCACCATATCTCTTCTGGGGAGATATATGCAAATAATAATAATAATAATAATATATATATATATATATATATATATACAAATGTGAGAAGTTATACATGTACAACAGCTTTGGCAACTCTTTTATTTAAATATTGTGTGAAAGAAATGGATGAAGAGAACAATGGTAGGCGTAGCTTAAATCAATGTTCCCCAGAGCTATCTACCCTTTGGAAAAATTGGTGATGCCGAAAACATGTCTCTGCCGGGAATCGAATCCGGGCTCCCAGCAGAGACGGGTTAGTGGCTAGGGCGACCCCGATCCGATTGACCGTCAGATAGACAGATTTTCGACACTATACCAATTATAATTTCCTTTGTCGGGTGAAGGTGTGTTTTGAACAATGACAAGCCGCCATGCCTCAGCTGGATCAAAGGTATTGCTTTGATACAGTACACGTATGGGAGAAAGTATACAAATGTGAGAAGTTATACATGTACAACAGCTTTGGAAACTCTTTTATTTAAATATTGTGTGAAAGAAAGGATGAAGAGAACAATGGTAGGCGTAGCTTAAATCAATGTTCCCCAGAGCTATCTACCCTTTGGAAAAATTGGTGATGCCGAAAAAATGTCTCTGCCGGGAATCGAACCCGGGCCCCCAGCTTTAAACGCCGGTGCCTTAACCACTAGACCACAGAGACGGGTTAGTGGCTAGGGCTACCCCGATCCGATTGACCGTCAGATAGATAGATAGATTTTCGACACTATACCAATACCAATACCCTAACCACTAACCCGTCTCTGTGGTCTAGTGGGTAAGGCACCGGCGTTCAAAGCTGGGGGCCCGGGTTCGATTCCCGGCAGAGACATTTTTTCGGCATCACCAATTTTTCCAAAGGGTAGATAGCTCTGGGGAACATTGATTTAAGCTACGCCTACCATTTTTCTCTTCATCCATTTCTTTCACACTATGTATATTTATATATATATATTGTTCAAAACCCACCTACGCCCGACAAAGGAAATTATAATTGGTATATAGTGTCGAAAATCTGTCTATCTGACGGTCAGTCTGATCGGGGTCGCCATAGCCACTAACCTGTCACTGTGGTCTAGTCGTTAAGGCACAGGCCTTCAAAGCTGGGGGCCGGGTTTGATTCCCGGCAGAGACATTTTTTCGGCATTGCCAATTTTTTCAAAAGGGCTCTGGGGAACCTTGATTTAAGCTTCACCTACCATTGTTCTCTTCATCCATTTCTTTCACAAAATATTGAAATAAAAGTGTTGCCAAAGCTGTTGTACATGTATAATTTCACACATTTATATATATATATTCTCAAATAAGCAGATGCAAGCAATTATTTGAATCGGGCCCTACTGGACTGTGAATAATACATTCTTTTACATAATATAATTCAAAAAGCAGCTTAGACACAAAAGGTGATAATTTAGGGATGGTTTTTCGAACAATTCTCAGATGGCTTTGATTTCCACAATGAATGAAATCCGGGGGTCTTAAGATTGATTCCCCGATTTCAAAATGATTTCATATTTAAGAAAATTTGATCTTTCTTTTCACTCTAAAATTCTCTCTTGTGTGGGCCCTAGTGATATATACCCCGCCAAGGAGTTAATATTCTAATTTACTAAAATAAACAGGTGCCGGGCACTACGGGATCAGGGGTTTAGACAACGGGAAGAACCGGGGGAATTTCGGCGAGTTTTGAGCAGTGAGAGAGAGGGTCGACTGAGGTAGCGATGTTCGTGGCTCGCAAAATCCGAGACAATCGGGCGTCCCGAATCCGCATAGGAAGCTTGCGTTTTACGTTTTAAGGGGCAAAATGAAGTCAAGAATGCAATGACAAAATTACAGATAATTACTTCCTTTCCGACGCCTCCATATTTTCACCATATATTCAAAGCTAAGACTAACTAATACATTTTACAGATTAGAAGATATATTTTAAACATCTTTCAAAGAATATGTACATAAAAAGGTGGCCTATATTTCCGTTTCTATTTTGTTCTTATTAAATTGTCTATACGTTTCGTTTTTCATGAATGTAATTTTGCACATTGTTTTTTACTACTCACATGGAAGATCAGTATACTATAGGGAAGTAAAAGCAACAACTATAACACAAAAAATCCAAAGCATTAAAGTAATGTGATGCACAGAATTAAGTCAATATACCAGAACTCCTTCCTTGAAAAATGATTATGATAATAATGATGATGATAAAAATAACAACAACAATAATAATAATGATTAAATAATAATGATAAAATAATGGCTTTATATCAATGTTAAATCCTCAGTACCAGGTCCTTCGGAGGGGACCTTAAGCCGTCGGTCCTCTGGTTGCTTGCTTACAGGCATTCATGCTTTCTTAGCAATCAGGTAAAAAAATCACCACCAAAACTAAAAATTGCAATAATAATAATACGTGTAATGATGATCATAACAATTATTAATATTTTTGTTTGGATTCTATTTGTAAACAGTCACATATATATATATATATATATATATATATATTATATATAGTATAATAAATATGAATGATAAATAATAAATGAACAATAATAATTGATACTAATTATTACTATTGATCTTTACCTTGCCAAGTTTCGAACGGCATTTGTTTTTTTTAATACAAACCATTTTTTTTCCACATTGGTAAATAGAAAGTCAACACTTGAAATTATTTATCTTTTTAATTAGCGAAGTACTTTCACTTTTAAAAGTATTTCTCAGATTCACTGTTTATTTATTCATTTCTTTCACATGAGAAGAGATAACCTCCTGAGCCACAAACCGTGTTTCTGAGTGAAATCTTCAATGGTTGCACAATTTTATTACATTACACTCTCAAAAAAAGGTGTAAGATTAAGCAACGTGGACGTAATTCAAAATTAAAAGCCAATTTAAAACACTGCAAAAATACAATACAACAAAAAGGCACAAGGACAATGAACGATATTCTATTATAGGCCAGTTTATTCATTCACTTTTTACATTTTTTTTAAGTTAAAATATTGTCATTATCGATGTTTTAAAGTTGAATGGCATGCAATACGGATATTAATCTGAACCAAAGACATACACGCCACTTTGCATTTTACATAGTTAGCAACAACAAAAAAGAGTTTGAACAAAAAGTTACTTTTCACCTTTACTTTTATTACCTTAAGGCCCTCTTCAAAGTTCAACATACATAATGATTTCAAAAATTGGCACCCGCCCTGGGCACGCGCTAAAGTACTCGAAAAATGCTCCAATTTGTTAGAACAAAGCTATTTCACGCCTTAACAACCCCTTTGAAGAAAATGCATCTTTTGAATTTTTGACATATTCTCTCTCAGCAAGAGATGGTGATTGGAAAGCTCAGTTTTCATTCTGATTTGTCTAATTTTCCTATGTTTTCATGCTATTCTTTTGTTGGGTAGTGTTTTATTACTCCCTTTAGAATACGGTATTATTTGATCTGTTATGTGGTTACATGATATCATAATCTAATATTATCTCAATTAATATCAGGACCCCACATGGATGCATTATCTTAATATTACTTAAAAATTATCTCCATAAAACATTATAACAGTTTTCAATTGTTATGACTCTTTTCGTAAAGTTGCAGAGAGTCTGTAATTGTCTAATAAAGGAGGTTTGTCGTCTGTTGAGATCTGTAACCATCTCAAAAACATGAACATGTCCTTTCCCGCGTGGTCGCTAATATAAGTTCTTATATACAGTCATCTGGTCGAATTCATGATCAGCATGAACCAAATATAGGCCTATCAAGTGAAAGCAACTGTTTCCTTAAAATGCTCTTTCATTAATCTACAAAAAAAATATTTTTGTAACTTAAACGCTTCGATTAAAGCCGTAAGCGTTTTCTGAATAATAAATATAGAGACTTCAAGTATGGAGTATCATGGTTACATCGCGCTTCAAGCGTTGTTATGTGAACTTGAAAAATTCATGAGGCAAACTTTTTTTGTTTGGAACTATGTAACGCACTCGTCGACTTTCGGTAGCTATCGGATAATTGCTTATCCCCTGCCGCGAGGGTTAGGGCAATGTGCCTCAGACCTTACTGAAAAACACTACAAATGAAAGAAAGACACAGTTGTAGTCAGGTGTATTATACTTGGTATTTACTTTAAAAATACATTAATCTTTCTGCGATATGAAAACTGACGATTTCAGAATAAAGATTATCATGATTATAGCTCATCAGTCTAAATTCGAGGCGTTTTAGTAGGCCCTTTATGTTAAATCTTTATCAGATGTAAAGAAAGGAGATTCACTTCAGACCTTTCCCCTCGACGTCACAGTCTTTCATCTTCTCGCATCCCCCACTCACTCTTTCTCTATTTCTTTTTATCTATCTCTCTCATTTCGTTTTATATTTGTCTGTTTTATCTTGCTTCATTTTGTGCCGTCAGAATGTAACACGCACTTAATTTTATCAAATTGGAGAAGGGATTTATCCAGTTTCACTCCCTCTCACCTGATGAAAACACTCACGTGATGGGTGCAGATTTACACACCTAACTCCATCCGGGCTTTACCATTTTCCGCGGGTTGATTTAATTTGAGAGAGAAGGTGAGAAATGGGAAGGGATATTGAAGGGATTAATAGTGGCTTTGGCCTTCACGTCGCCTGTAGCAGATGCACCAATAGTCATTTACACTGTGAGGGTTGTCGCTGCTAATAAGGTACTCTCCCTACTCGGCATGAAATAAGTCTTCACTCTCGACAACACACCATGAAACATGACAGAATCGTTCCCCCAACAAAATGTAGGACGGAGGGGATGGGAGAGATGGGGGGAGTAAAAGAGACATAGGAAATATAATATGAATAATACAGTAATATTCATGAAGTCGAATTAATCAGTTTTAGAAAGAGATATGGATAATACGGCATAAATTAATAAGGTCATACTCACAGTGGGGGGGGGGTAAACGAATAAGAATATCAAGAAGTAAGAGGGTTAGAATTAGTGACGTACATTATGATAAGAAAAAGGATGGGCCTCTGAGATAGTCTATACACCAAGAAACTTTGTCAAAATTGTTATTTTTTGTCCCAGTTTTCAACACAATGTATAAAATAAATAAATACGTGTACTGTAACACAATGAAACAATAATTTATCAAATTGGAAATAACGGGATGGATAGATGATTAAACGGATCATTAAATGGGACGTAAAAGAGAGAGAGAGAGGGGGGGGGTTAAAAAACCGTATTAACGAAATGTGTTGAGCGAGGAAACCCGCTGGAAAATGAGTGAAGACAGCAGACTGTGGCGAATGACCTGCCACAATTTTCCGCGTCAAGGCAGTGTTTCATCCTACGGTTGATAAATCAACGTACCTGTTGTAGGATCTAGAACAGATACATTCTCACTTTTCTGTTTTTTTTTTTTTTTTTTTTTTTTTATTCCTCACATGAAGTATTTTGAATGTGTGCGTGTGCTCATATTAGGGTGTTGGGATGAAGAAGAGGAGGGGATTAGAACAGGTGTGAGGGCGATGACGAAAGAAGCGAGAAGAAGGGAATTCACGCAAAGACATATTATTCATCATAATTATAACTGAGAACAACATTACAAGATTGTTCAAAAATGATAATCGGAAAAACATTATGAAAGCATGGTTAGACATTTTATAATGTAAATTTTGGTGTATTTTCTAGACAAAACAAAAGGTTAAAACAAGTCAATTTGACAGAAAGCAAATATTGTTTCCCATTTTGATAATGACATATCACATTTTATTTGGGATATGCGGCAGGAAAACACTTCTCTGGCAATGAGATTCAGTAGACATCTCGAAACTCTTATTCTTTCAAGAAAACCTAAAAATAAATAGAGAAATAGTCATAGGAATATTTCACTAAGTAAGAATTAACTAACATATTATTGCAAAGGTGTGAACACCAATAGGGCCCTATTAGAATTCAGAGGTATGTTGCAGTTTGGTTTGAATTATTTTTTTGTTTTCCGCAAAAGGCGCACATACTGTGCACATATTACGCTGGATATTATGAATATTCTGTCAGATTTTTCACTCATATTCTTATTGTATCGTTTATATACTGCAGAAGGTATTGCATTTTATTGTTGAATATGGTAATACTTATCTACTTTGGCAAAATTGATTGTGAATTTACACATGTCTTCATAATAATATTTCGATTTGAGTGTTCTTATTGCATTGTAAACGGTCTAACCCTTTTCTCTGTACGTCTATTTGCTTTGATTATATTGAAACATCAAGTCCATCTTCAGCTTATGACAAACAGAGATAAAGTCCATAAGAAAAACATTAAGAAATCAATATTTTGTATACAATAATGGGTACGCTTGCTGTTACATGATGCCTCAAATAATGACATTTTTAATTGTAAAACGATTTTATAATGCGCAAACTATCATTAATACAGTAAGTAAATCCACACACACGAACTCATCAGCGCATACACATCATTAATTTTGTACATGATAAATCAAATTGTAGTCTTATAGATGAATTACGATTAAAACGATTCTGTTATGAAAATGAAATAGACTGCATGGTCTTCACGTCGTTAAGCTTTCTCGGAAAGTGAGAAGCAGTAATATTATGTCAATCAGTCAAACTATTTAAGTCAGAAGCTATGGGTAGGGGTAATTCAGATGATAAATAATTTGAATCTTCAAACTCACTTTATTAAAATTCATTTTGTGACTGCTAATACAACAATTTCAAATTTAATGTCTGTAAATTTCTAACTTTTGCCATTATATTAACATTTTAATGAAAATGGGTAGTTTTTTTCTCTCTTACCAAGAAAGCTAGCAATTCGTTGGGATTACCTGATTTGGATTTCTAAATTACTTTGCTGATGTGTTGATATAAAAAAAATACCAGAGTGATTTATCATTATATTCAACATTGTAGAAAATTAATCCCAGATTAATATCAAAATGATTTCTTTAATGTCATTACTTAAATACATTTCTATTTAGGCGATATTTCATAAGATGTGATCATTTTGGTACAGTGCATGTAATAAGGTGACAAGGCCTACAACTACGAAATACATGTGGTAGTTTTCTCAAAAATAATTTAATATAATTATTATTACTAAAAAAAAAAGATTGATAGTATTTACAATTTTTACATTTTAAAGATTATGTATTATAGGTCCTATCTATATAGTAAAGCCGTTAGATATGTAATAACTTTAAGAGTGTTGGATGTTTTTCTGCTATACATGTAGGATATAGTTGAAAACTATTATGTCTTATGATAGATCTACTTATACACCAATATATTATTTAAAAGAAAAATTAAAAATTTCTTAATAAGTTAACCAAATGAAATATTGAAATAATCATTTGACAAAAATGATGTATTCGAATCGTTACTTTAAATGTAAGGGATGTTTTTCAAAGGGAAAAAGTCGTGACGCCATGCATTTTTTTAGTGATGATCTATATAATTCATTCATTTCTGCTTTATAAACTATTATCTCCAAGGAAATTTCATTAATCTCTAGAAATAAGTGTTTTTATTTCAAACAGATTTATCATGATGAAAGCTAAGGATTTGATTAAGCATTATTTTCATTAAAAAACCTGGAAACTAATTAAACCAATATCGTTTAGTAATTCATTTTAAAGTTTACATTACTGTCATTGCACATATCACAGAAAATATAAGTATGAGGTCAAAAGTTCATAATGAGCTATAATTATCGTAACTAAAAATATGTTTCATATTAATTCAGGTAACAGACAGGGAGGGGAGGGACAAACTTGTGAAGATTCAACCAGAAACCGGGAAGGAAAATTTGAAAATTTCAACCACATTGAAAGGAAAGAATGCGGTGAGAAGGGATTATTAAATTGGGTCGTTGGTTGTTGCGAAAATCACGCGCAAAGATGTGACAAGTATAAGACGAAGAGACAAATTACAGGAAGAATCCGTCTTAACCGTTACCATGGTAACATGTGTTTTTCATCTTCTTTGATATCATATTCACTTTCTTTTACTCCCACAGATAAAAGATTAGGTTTTGTTAGTCAAATTCATTGGGACGAATGTCATAATGCATTAGGAGACGGATTTGGCGTATATAGTGGTAATCAGAGAAACTACTCGACGCAGAAAAAGAATCAACTTAACTATAATTAAGCTTGTAATAAGGTATTCAAACGCCCGAAAAATATGGAATTAATTTATATTGCTTACTTAAGATGCTGAACCTATTTTTTCAACCGGCAATCTATCGATACACAAAAAGAAAATAGTTTCTTCTGTGATTTTCACTTGTTGGTCATTGGTAATTACGTGGACACTTTAAAAAATGTTTATTATAATACAGGAGTAACAAGACAATGTTTCATTTTGATAGTTGTTTCAAAATATGATTACTGAATACTGTTGTTAAAAGCATTTACCTAGAATTAAATTATAAACTCCATTTTAATCATATTTTTAAACGACATCATAATAAGATAACCTAACCAAATTATGACATAATTTTGTACCAACCCTGAATAATTCTGAGTTTATTATTCATTACTTTATTACCAAAAGAATGTTTATTGCCTGACCATGCTAACTACAGAAAATTGACAATCAGGTACAATGAAAACAATTAAATTAGATGATTTCAATAATTTGAATTGTCTTCTCACCTGATGACGGTCTATCCGAGTAACGCGTACAGTAAACCCATGCTGGCCATGATTGCGATGTCGGGCTTTTCGGTGATGCTTTATCCCCCGTACTCAGCGGCCGGGCCTCCTCGCATCGCTTGGCGACGTTTGTTCTGTCCTGTCTCACGACCTCGGGTTTATCGTCATCTCGATGGTGCACTTTACTCGTTTTGCGCGATCCACCGAATTCGGGTCCAAGGATGGTTTCGATGAAGAAGTCCGTGAAGCGTGTCTTGACAGCGAGGTCATTGTCAGAATGGGACCGAGGAACGTGGATATTGTGATGGTGTTGTGTCGGTGATCGCGGCTCACGACCGCCTAGAGATAAGGCTGACATGGTATCGACCACCCGCCTGCAGCCCCCGCTGGTATCCGTACAGACAAGGAAACCTATGGCGAAAAATCCCTCTTTGACCAATGCAAGAAGTAGCTTTATACGACTCTCCTGAAAACCTGACTTTGAACTTCACAGTTGTAGATGTTGACAAAAAGTTTGTTAAATACGTTTATTTAGGCTATCCCATGTATCTAATTGAAGACAAAAGATAATCAGCCGATGGCTTTCGAAGGCTAAATAGAAATAAGGAGTCAAGAAACTTTGAGACACAACACATGCATTGTGAACATTTCAGAGAAAGATGTTTGAATGGAACAAACCAAACTATAACGTGAGTGTCAACTTTCTCGATAGATCTATTTTGTTTAAAATATCGGGCCCCAAACTGTGTGCTCAAGGAGTAAGGGAGTGGGGGCAAAACAAAAAGGTAAAGTTTGTGTGGATAGTAGCGCCGCCCGCAAATGGACAAATCACCTTGCTCGTTAAAAGAGATCGCCAGTCAATTTCTTCATCTGCTTCACACAATGCACCGTAGGAGTCTGTCACCCGCCGGCCAATGGGAAGCCCGTATTGGGGTGACGTCACCTAGATTTCCGCGGTATGGGAGAGAGAGAAAAAGAGAAAGGGGACGAGGGGTGGGGGAGGGTGAAATACAAATCAGATCACACACACCTGACGGGAAAGAGTCGGGGTAGAAGTCATAACATTCCCGAGGGGCAGTGAGAGAAATCGTAGAGCTACAAATCAACAAATTATTACTTTCAACTCAACATATTCATCTTCTTTTGCTAGCTGATCGACTCGTCAAGGTCAGACTTAGGTGAGCTAGACACAATGGGGACAAGACATCAAGAAGCTTTGGGTATGGACTGTTGTGACACTTTGGAGCAGGGGTTAGTAAATAATACATTCCCTCTCATCGCAACAATCTTATAAAAGATAAATGAAATCAGTAAACAAATAAAGATTTCAAACAGAATTAGACATTCTTGGAAGGTGTTTTTTTTCCAAAGTATAATTGAAAAACATTTTACAATACACAAGATTATTTCATTTTATCATTTTATGATAATAGTCTTATATCTTTTATAATAAAACTAATAATTGCCTAATATATACATATAATATACACAGTAAATCAAAATGTGGATTTTGAGTGTTTATTACTTTGTTAGCAGATAAAAACTTTTGAAGGAGAATTAAATGTTCATTTGTTAATCACAAAGTCGATATATAGTCTCCATCTTGCATTAATTATGTACCTGTGAAATTCAAGTGTTGTTTAGTTTTTACTAAAATAATTAGTTAAAATAATTATTTCAAAGTTTTCAATGAACAGAAATGAAAAGACTATGACAGATAGGCAACACATTTCAGCATAGCCTCGGTTGTATGGATTTGTGACTCTGAATCATAACAATAACTGAACTCGATCAGTGCGTTCAATAGAAATCTTGAGATTCTACATTTTAATAACTGAACTGTTCAGAGTAAAGTTGTAACCTCTAGATCATTGACATAATATCTTGATAAAAATGGCATTGTTCCATATGTGACCGAGTATAAAGTCATACGAATGAGTTCCAAATGCGGATAACCCTCGTTTTAAAATTACATATTCTCATTTCGCAATGGTTGCAAATGTACACTCGAGTGGTCGCAATATATCACCACCATTATGTGCACTAGAAACCGTTGTATACAGTTGAAACTGGTAATGAAGCGCAGTTTCGCAATACCTGTATGTAGTATTACTGGTATTGGTTGTAGTAGTGGTAGAAGTAGTAGCAGTAGTAGATGTAGAAGTAGGCCTAGTGATAGTAGTAGTAGTAGTAGTAGTAGTAGTAGAAGAAGTAGTAGTAGTAATAGTATTAATGGTACAGTAGTATAGTACTGGTAGTTGTAGTAGTAGTAGTAGAAGTAGTAGTAGTAGTAGTAATAGTAGTAATGGTGCAGTAGTAGTAGTTGTTGTAGTAGTAGTAAAAGTAGTAGTAGTAGTAGTAGTAGTAGAAGTAATAATAGTAGTAGTAGTAGTAAAAGTAGTAGTAGTAGTAGTAGTAGTAGTAGTAGTAGTAGTAATACTAGTAATGGTACAGTAGTAGTAGTAGTAGTTGTAGTAGTAGTAAAAGTAGTAGTAGTAGTAGTAGTAGTAGTAGTAGTAGTAGTAGTAGTAATAGTAGTAATGGTACAGTAGTAGTAGTTGTAGTAGTAGTAAAAGTAGTAGTGGTCGTAGTTGTTGTAGTAGTAGTAGTAGTAGTAGTAAAAGTAGTAGTGGTAGTAGAAGTAGTAGTAGAAGTAGTAGTAGTAGGTGTAGTAGGTGTAGTAGAAGTAGAAGTAGTAGCAGTAGTAGTAGAAGTAGTAGTAATAGTAGTAATGGTACAGTAGTAGTAGTAGTAGTTGTACTAGTAGGTGTAGTAGTAGTAGTAGTAGTAGTAGTAGTAGAAGTATTAGTGGCGACTGAGAATTACTTACGTAACACCCTGGGAACAAGGTAGCTTCTGTGAAAAAAAAGAGACATCGAAGAAAAATATTAAAAAATAACTGTACAAATAAGAAAGTTATGAGCATTTGAATGTTAGGATCACAAATTATACGGACATGCTCTCATTGGCAACGCGACATGATGTATGACGTCACACTACACAATTGCGTACTTACTTTTCGACACATTTTGTTTGAATTGTCCGTTTTGTCAAGTCTATCCATAGATCAGGGTTTTTCCATGGAAAGACATGTAACAGAAGTTTCTTCGAAAAAATGTATTGCACCAAGAATTTGTAGAAGCATTAGAATGAGCAAAACTAGACAATTTTGCATGGGTTAAATTTTCAGTGTACAAATGGGAGAGTTAAACCTGTGTGAAATAACAAAACTTGTACGCGATGCCAATGGGAAGATCTTCATAGCATTAGTGATTTCAATATTCAAATGATCATGGTCACATTTTTGTTTGTCCAAATGTTATCAAACTTTCATTGATCTTATTCTTTGATTTTTCTGTTTCATACAAACAAACTTGTTCCAAGGCTTTCATTTTCCTTTACTAACTTGACTTCTCGATAACTTGATATTTACATTTTTGTCTTGCTCTTCCCCTTGTATTGAATTCGAGGTATGTGTGTGTGTGTGTGTGTGTGTGTGGGTGTGTGTTTGTGCTCGCGCAAGGTTGTTTGCGTGTGTGGGTGATGGGTATTTGTTTCTGTCCCTCTTTATCCTCTCTATATCTACCCATCCCTCTCATTTATTTTCCTCTTTTCGTATTTTTTCTTTCTTTTATGATATTTGATGCGAAATCCATAATTTCATTTTTTTTATTATGGTTCTATAATTGTTTTAATTATTCAGGTTGTTAGTGCACATATACAGTAATCTATTATAAATGGAAATATAATGGTAACTTTCATTTTTAGATATGGATTTGATTTTTATTCGTATACCACATTTATGAGTTAAAGAAGTTGTATGAATATTTATTTTGTTAAGATTTAAATTCTTATAATTTTAACTACCTAGCTATGAATTTGAGATCCCATTTTATTTCATTATGAGTTTATGAATGATCTGGCAATATTCAGAGCAGCTGTAATTATTCAATCGGGCAGTAATGTTGTTACTGATCTCGAGAATTAGGCTATGGTCATTGAACCTAACATCTATGTATAAATGATCTTTCCTGTTTCCGTCAATGGTGGAATATACTTATTGACAGTTGCACATAACTTGCACCCCCCGCCCAATCATGCACCTCCAACTATCTCCTTGCACGCCAGAATGGCGAATACCGTCCATATCTACACGGTGCTGTCGTCAAGAGTTGAGATCTGCGTTTCCCCCGATGACTTGTCTCCCAGTTCCACTTTGGTTGTGTTGGCATTCGGTTACAGTTTATCGAGGTCTTACAGTTGTCGGTGTGGGCCAAACTCACTGACTTTTTCGAGCTCAATCTTTATGTTAACTTGTTGCACCTCGTCACGCAAGCTACGAGAGTAAACCGTGTCTTTATGGCCATGAAACCACAAGACAAGTATTGGTGCAATGTTGGCTCACGCGTGTCATGCCATAGGTCACTCAGTCATTTGAATTGTTTATATCTTTCTTTAAACAGACAAAATAGAAATTAGACTGCTGGATTCGATTATAGATAGATTACTTTGTAGTATTTTCTTCGTGAGTAAGCGGACAAAGTCTTTCATGTCTTCAGGGGGAGAAAATGCCGCCCCTGACGACTTCTGCTGGAGGCCAAAAGCGATCAGCCACGGTCGGTTGAGCTTCATTTCGGCTAGGCAGGAGAGCGTTGAATTGGAAACGTCCCGCCAGCTCACCAGCTTCCGCCAATACGTGCAACACGATACGATGCGGCGGTCTCTACTCTCTCACCGGTCGACTGAGGGGTGAATACTGAGTCGACTCCCCTCTACATCTCCATAAGCACTGGAGAGACTGTCTCCTTCTAGTGCTCCCTCCGGTGATAGCCGCTTCACGTCTGTTCTCCTTCTTGACCCAGCATGCTTTATTCAGTCCCATCAATTTAGATATTTGCAGCGTCGAAGAGTGAGATTTCTTGAATTATAGATTGAATTCGAGGGGCTTCAGGGCTTCTTCATAACCTCATCCCATCACTTATGTATTTGTTTAAAAGTGTGTGATGGATGGTTTCAAAAATTAATACGTGGTAGTGATTTAATTGTTTAACGCTACATGTGATAATTCAATTAAAAAACAATTTATCAACTCTATTTGAAATGAATTCTTAGAAAAAAAATAAGGTAAACTTTGTTTAAAATCTTATCCTTCTTTCAAATAGCATTTTTTTTATTTGATTAAAGAGAGGATGAGTGTTTACAAAAACGATTCATTTTCCACATCACATCTGTTTTATCATGAGAAATGTTGATTATCATTATGAAGGTGTTAAATTCTAAGTCGAGTTACTTCCAAGATAACATTATTTACCTGAAAACCCCTTCAATTATCAACTACGATATTCCCTTATTGTATCTTTCCTCATGAGGAATGACTTATCTGAGCTATTTACCTAATTATGTTCTTCTGATTTTAGTTTGACGTCTATCAGATTTGCACATACCTTGTGTCCATAAGTAACAAGGTGGTGTTCTGAACGTTGAAAAAAAAAATTGTAAGAAAGGAAAGGGACAGAACTTCATAACAAGTTTGCAATTTGAAGCCATGAAATTGGTTTTGATGCATTTACTTTAAAGGGACCAGATTGAAAAGTTATCGAAATGTACAATTTTCTTTTTCCCCCTTTTTTTTCTTTACTCTTTTGCATTTTTGCGCCTTCTCAAAGTGCTACCTGAGGTAACCCCCCGTTACCAGATAGTTTGGATAGATCTAAAGTTCTTATCATCCCCCCCCCCCCTGAAATATTACTCAGCACAGTTGTAAAGCCTTTTAGCTGTTTAAAATTTGGTCTTATTTTCCTTAATTTAGGTCTTTTCAAGTTTTCTGTAGCGCCAGCGATTCTTCTTTTCTGCTTGCCTACAGCTGTCAGTGAGCTATACTTTATATCGTCAGTCTATCTGGTATAAGGGTTAAAAACATCACAGATAATAGTAATGATATTGTTTTAAACTTCTCGTGATTCTCCGCGTGAGCAACTAGAGATCAGTCCGTAAATGCAAATCTCCCCGAAAGTCAAGGTTTTTGCTGCCGAACTTTGCATTGGAAAGGTCTGTCACTGCATACTACATAGTGGTAAATTCAACTTTATAAGAACTAGATCGGGGTATTTATTTCCTAGCCTTTGAAATGTCTTACAGTAGGCATCGAGATCGATCATTACCAAGTCAATTATTTGATTTTCCCTGGTATGGTTCTTTGACAAACCGTGTCAACCGAATCGTCGCATTATTGTGGCATCACTTGAGGACATGACTGCTAAGACATTTCTTGCGGTGGACTTTAAAGTCGCAAAAGACCTGCCTCTGATAGTGTGGTGGTATCAAGGCAGTTGATGACATTACATTTAGCCTTCTAATCAGTATTTTTGTGTCAGAAGAGTAACAGAGAGCCACAATGATGGTGCAATCATAAAAATTGGGCCACTTCAAGGCAATAGACTGTAGTAAACAAACAAAAATCAACAGAATGTTCGTAGATTATTCAGAAGATGCTCCTGCATGATTTGGCCACGGAAGGTTCGTAGATTACGCCACGGAGTTACAGCAAATGGATCCTAGTATAAATGAGCAGAATGCTCGCAGCTCGTGATGTGCCAGTGGGCACCTGGGGGGCGTTTCATGAAAGGACTTGTCGGACGTTTTATCCGACAAGTCCCATTTTATCCGACAGTTACCATCGGAACAGTGCCTCTCAGCCAATCAAAATCATGGAAAGATGTCAGATCTGACAACTTGTCGGATGAAAATATTGATGAAACGCTCCCCAGGATGCGCTTGCCGAGTTATATTAAAAATTGACCCGATTCTTTTCGAATTTACCAGAATACCAGTTGATCTACCAAAGGATGTCAGGGTGCTATATAGGTCTGGTCAACTATCCTGATTCTGTACAAAATGAACAGAATGCTTCAAGATTCCATCTGCTCAAGAATGTCAGAATTCTGATGGCAATTACCAAAAGTTATTATCATGCGTGTGTCCCTGTGACCTGTTTATACTGTAAACTGGTAAATGAGTTCTTCGTGAATATGGATATGTCAACAAAAATTGAAATAAGTCATTCAAAATGTTACTCAATTTCATTATGTGTTTTCCACATTGGTAGTCAATTTGTTCTGTATGTCCTGGAGAAACGATGATTTTAAATGATTACATATATATTTTAGTACTTAAATAATGTGCAAGAAATCAATGACGTACAAAACTTACCAGTTTCCTCATCTTCATCTTGTTTTGACTCTAAATTGAGATAGTTTCTATCAGAGGCGACATCTCAATTGAAAAATACTCACTCGTCCCTTGGCTTGACGAACCTAGCTCTCGGGTTACCGGAAGATCAGGAATTCCATTTTTACAACTCTGTCACGAAAATATGAAATTGTTTCCTCCGCTTTCCGATCTGATTAGGCCAGGAAAGAATGGATGTTGAGTGTGATATGGTCGGTTCTATAATGTAAGGTTCATTTGAGGTCATCTGGGCTCATAATCTGCAGGGACCTTCTATTCTGTTGTTTCCTATTCTCAGTTGTCACAAAAATATTTTATATTCATCTATGTCTTTGTTCGACATAAATTTTGAGACACACTGATTGCATGTTGCAGATTTTTAAATTATAACATGTCAATAATATTTGGCAAACAATTTTTATATCAATTTCACTCAACAACTTTGAACTTTACTATTTAACTTGATTTCTCTCATATTCCACCATGAATCAAAAAATAAGGAAATGTTTTATTGTTTTCTTTACCACTACTTATTTCTTTTATCTGAATATAATAACTGATTTTGTGAATTGCATACTCAATAAAAATATTAAATAGGACAACACGTGCTGTGTCAAATAAAAATTGCGTCTGAAATGAGTTTTTCCCCCCACAAACAACCGCTTAAGCGATGAAAGAGTTGGAGGGAAAAGAATTGGCACTAAAAGGCAGAGAAAATTATGTCGTGTTTCCTTTCCCTATTGTAAAGAGTCTCGAGAGGGGATTGTCATGATAAGAAAGAATGCTGTAAACGAGTCCAACAGACCTGCAGTACTGAAAGATCTTTTTCTTTTCATTTTCTCTATCCCTTGGGGCACAGTAATATAAATTTGTGGCCTTGGAAATGGATTTGAAGATAGAGACAGCAGTCTAGAATTGGTATGTTCCTTTATTTTTTTTATTAAGAATAAACATACTTCCATCCCATAAGTTAATATGTTTCATCTGTACTGGTCCTATGGTGTCCTAAGTTACGAAACTTCTTTTTAGAGAAAAAAATTATTCGATTAAAAGACAGATTAAATCCATTTAGAGAATGATTGATGACTTAACGAATCAATACAACTTTCTTGTTTATCTGTTGTGTTATTTTGCTGGATAGCACAGAGTCGAATCATTTCCAAGGTGGATCGTTTATCACAAACGGTCAAAATAATATATTCTCAAGTCATAGTATCATATCCTTCAAGATTCGCACTTCAATCCAATCCCCCTTTTCTTTCAATATGACTTAAAAGGCCTGGTTCTATTTTATTACATTCCTGAGTGAAGTACTTGAGGATTTAGCTTGATTAGCTTATACGTATTCAGGGGCGGATCCAGCTCCGGCCAATAGGGGGACCCGAAATTTTTGTTCACCAATATTTTCCCCGATCGGCCGCTCAAAGTTTTTTTTTTGTTTTTCTTTCTTTGAAGGGATTGTCTCAGTGGCGTAATGAGCCAAACATTTTGAGGGGGCTCGATACGGCATATCGCGTAAAATCAATAAGAAGTTGCGAGCGAGCAAAACTTTTGACATTTTAATTACAAAAATCAAAGTTTGTGATAGATTTTGACTTAACATTTGAAAAATTATAGGCCTATATTTCACACTTATCCCTTTCCGTTTACCCCCATTTTTTTTTTTTGGGGGGGGCACAACGCCGATGACCTAACAGTCATTTATTAGCTCTATTTTTATAAAACAACATTTAAAAAAATGTAATAATCTCATAAGCCCTATTTGAATAGTGCGAGCGCGAAGCGCGAGCTGAAATTTTTTGGAATTTCATGTATTTTGTCCTGAAAATTGAATATTCTGGGCAATGTTTGTGAACCTGAACAAGATGCGTATGTAACTAGATAATTACTGCGAGCGCAAAGCACGAGCAGAAATTGGTTTTGGCTTGATCGAAAAGGACCTGTTATGGACGATTTGCAGTTAGACATTAAGACGATACATGTTTCATATTTTAGATAATGCGAGCGCGAAGCCCGAGCTGAAAACTTTTTGACATTCCGACCTAAAAAAATTGACATTCTAAGCACTTTTTGAAATAAACGGTATAGGTATAAAACTAAACAATTGATGCGAGCGCGAAGCGCGAGCGGAAAAAAATGAGATTTCAGACCTAAACATGGGACACACTATACATGTTTTGTAAATCATGAAAAAAGATGGGTAATTTGGTATCTTTCTACATTAATAATGCGAGCGCAAACTGGATAGTTTTAGCACGTTTTGAATAAAGATCAAGCTGCATATCTCAATAAACATGTGTGCGCGTGTTTTAGAGTCAGACAGATTGGGCATTCTGAATAGATTTCATTTTTTATCATGAAAATCAATAATGCGAGCGCGAAGCCTGAGCGGAAACTATTTGATATTCCGGTATGAAAAGGGTGAATTTAAGCACTATCTAAAGCACTGTGTATGAAAATTGTGAAGTGTTTGTCTGTATGCGGATAGCACATACTCCTCTCCCTAAACGCGATATGAAACTTGTCAATATTTCTTTCTGAAAAAGGGACAATTTAGTTATTAGGAATTCATGAAAATTTTATTATCATATATATTGATGCAATAAGCCTAATGAGTAAGTGAAATTTGTTGACATTTGAGGCCTGAAAACTGGGTATTTTAAGCACTTTTGTAATCATGAATACGATTTATAAGTTGATATATTTTTAACTATTAATGCGAGCGCAAATCGTAGATCGCAAATTATAGAATTAATATATAAAGAATCTTATGGAATAAACAAAGACAATATGTAGGCCTACTTAGCAAATCAAATGATGCGAGCGCACAGCGCAAAAAGCTGCAAATGATATTCACACCATAAAACGAACATTTTACAGAGCACTTAAAAAAATCAATTTGTAAATCAAACAAAATAATAAAAGCTCGATGTCCGAGCTGAAATATGTTTTGTATATTGACTTCAAAACTTGGTATTGAGCAAGATATGTATCTCATCGAACAGGCTATGCGAGCGCGAAGCGCGAGCGAAAATTTAATAAAGTGACATGAAATACATATTTTAAAATCATTTTTTAAGTCTTCCCCTGACCTTATTTTATTAACTCGTCTCCCTCCTCTTATTTTTCCTCTTCTTTTTTCCTCCTTTCTTTCCCCTTTTTCTTGTTTTTCTTCTTTTTCCACCTTTTTCCCTTTTTTTTTGCTCTGCCAATGGGGGGGGGGGGGTGGGGCTGGCCCCTCGCCCCCCCCCCCTTGATCCGCCTACGCGTATTAACTAAAACTCTTGAATAGTATTTCAATTATCGTATTCCTTTAATCTTCTATACTTTACAGCATACTTGAAAATACGGAACTGCTGTTCCTTGAGCAGTTAAGAGCCCGATGTACGCTCTTGGTTAAAAGTGCACAATTAGGGTGAGAGATGCCTTCCACGAGATATCCCACGTATAGACCCGTCCCCTTGTGGCTTCCTGTCCGGTTCAATCAGAAACCACGGCCAATCAGTGGTAACTCGTTCCTTCCACCGTTCGCACCTGTCTAAGGCAGTATTCCTCGGGTGGCCGTTATACACGACTTGGATGTGTTCACCCAATCGAACTAGAGACTCACCAGGGAGCTAGTGAGATGGAAGAGACCTTGAGAAGCTCACCCCGGTATAACCTTGGCCATCAGTGTGCCGCCAGCCAAGATCTGGTAGTCTAGTTGTTGTCTTCAATTCCGACGGCCACCGAGGTGAATTTGATGAGGATACTCTACATAAGGGCGTGTTTTCACAGACTTTTTATATGGCTATATTTTCATAATAATACCTTAGATTGCATAATCGTCCTTTCGTCACAGGATGCGGAAACATTTACGTGAAAATATATTATGTTAGAAAAAAAGTTGCCAAATTAGAAATGGATCGTTAACACTTTAATGGCAACCTTTCAACCTACCCTATTTGAAGATAAAATGTGCAAGTGTCCAGTGGCGTAGCTACGGGGGGGGGGGGGGGGGCTGGGGGGCATGTGCCCCCCTGAGATTTGGTGTGCCCCCCAGGTGCCCCCCCCTGAAAAAAATTGGCAGAACAAAAATAAGAAAAAAGGGAGAAAGAAGAAAAGAAAAAAAAAGGGAAAAAGGAGAAAGACAAGAAAAAGGAAGAAAGGAAAATAAGAAGAGGAAGACGAGTGAATGAAATAATGTGAGGGGAAGACTTGCAACAAAAAATAAATCTTTCATGTTACTATATAAAATTTTTGCTTGCGCTTCGTGCCAGAATTGCCTGTTCGATGAGATTCATATCTTGCTCAATAAGCTGATATGGAGAAAGTTTCGAAGTCAATATACAAAACATATTTTAGCTCGGACATCGAGCTTTCATTATTTTTTTTTTCATTTACAAATTTAAGTGCTCTGTAAAATATCCGTTTATGGTCTACATATCAGCATTTTTTGTGTGTGATAGTATGAGCTAAAAATCAGCTAAATCTACATAGTACATGTACTGTAGATCTACCAGTCTTACGGCTTAGCTTCTACAGGGGTTCTGAATCTGAATTACGAATTGACACCTTGAGTTTTAGAGCTTATCATGCCTAGAGAAAAGAAAGCTACACCATCCGAGCTTGCACAAGATGTTATTGTAGAACTTCTGAAAAATGAGGAATTCAAAAGTTACCTAAAAACAACAGTGAAAGAAGCCATCAAAGAACAAATAGTGCTAGATGCATTGAAAATTTGAAGAAATCCATTGCTTCTGCTACTAACAACGTTTCTTTGACCGATCGTAAGCTAAACGCTCTTGAACAGTACACAAGGAGAAATAGTATTCGTGTTCATGGAATCCAGGAAACACCTAATGAAGACACAGACGCCCTTATCATCGATCTTGCTCAGAAGAAGCTAGGAGTTAACTTGAAGATGGACGAAATTGATCGTTGCCATAATGTTTCTTCCCCAACCGCTGCTAAGAGTGACCCTAATGACAGAGGGTTGCATGAGCCTAATTACAACAGGAAGGCATAAGATATTCATTCGACCCAACCCATTCAATTTTTTTTTAATTTGATATAGCTGATTGACAAAAGTGCATGATTATGATTGAAAATCTAACACTGATTCTTGGGATGGTAACTACTGAACTTCCTTCGCCCAAATTGGGAAGATAAATAAGTGACTTGGAACTATTTTTTGACTGGCGGAAGAATTAGGGCTATTTTACTGTTTCAGTTGATGAATTTAATCCATTCATAGTTATCTTCATAAATGGCGATTTATTTTTAAAATGAGCTGGCTACGGTACCCTTTCCTGGTCAGATATGGAATGTCAGATATGTATCCTATCCAATGGTAGTAAACATTCCACCCTCTAATTTCACATTTATTTTTTATGAATTTTTCAAAAGCGCCATTTTAACACACAAGTCTATGGGGAATGTTTTACGTGCGTGACACCAGAGGAGCTGCACGTAACACACGGAATCTCCCCCGTCCAATTATTGTCAAGCTCGCCACATATCGCATTCGCTCAAAACTCATCGCACTTCGGAAGAATCTGAAAGGAACAGAAATTTTCGTCAATGAAGACTTAACTAGATCGAACGAGTCACTATACCACAAGGTTCGAAAACACAAGAAGGTCTCGCGCTATTGGACATTAGATGGAAGAATTTTTGCCGGTGTTCCTACATCATCTGGCAACATCGTGAAGAAGCTCATCGCATGCGATGAAGATTTAGCGAGACTGTGACTGTGATCGACTTTGCTTTAAGACGGGCCGTTCATGCCAAAATCCGTCATTCATTCACTCACTCGAGAAAGTGGTTGATTCAATAGTTTTATCCAATCAGAGAACTAGAGTCGTTATCGAGACCCCATTCACTGAAGTGGTTGTACATCCCACGGAAATAATTATTTCCGTGGTATATCCCTTCGAGTGGATGTACATCCACTCGAGTGGATTTACAACCACTTCAGTGAGGGGGGCCTAAAAAACAATTCCGGTTCTCTGATTGGATAAAACTGTACAGTCATTCACTCTAACGAGTGAGTGATGGTAAAATACGTACAAAGCTTTCACTCACTTGAGTGAGTGAGTGAGTGAGTGAATGAATGACGGCTTATGGCATGAACGGCCCGTCATATTGCTTTGTTCCTTACAGGAATGGCATTTTGTTTGGACATCTTTTAACCTCTATACCTATGATATCCTATGTACTGAGTCTGTATTACTCAATGTACATTGTGTGCATGTGCAGAGTTTCTATTGCTCTCTGCTCTTCACTTGTACAGTACCAGTCACACATCTTTGATGCCTGTTTGCCTGGCTCTATGGTGGCCCTGAAGGGACATTGCAAATAGACCAAATCGCGAATATTCACGACGAAATTCACGACGTCGTCAATTTGAATAGTCACGACGAAATTCACGACGTCGTCAATTTCGTCGCCAATTTCGTCGTGAATTTGTTTTGCTTGCCTGGGCGGTATGCGGGTTCAAACCAATTCGTCTGCTGCTAATTCCTCCACTGCAGGGTCGATCTACATTCATTTAGTCTAATGCAATTCTGTCCATCAACTTTTCGCCTAACAACCATATGGTCCAATAACCATTTGGTCCAGTCATCATTTCGTCTATAATCACCAGTTCGTCTATGACCATTTCGTCTCACAACTAGTTGGTCTAATATCAATTTTATTTTCCATAATTTCGCCCAATTAACACTTAGTTCAATTAGACCAAATGGCATATGGAATAAATGGCAATTGGACCAACTTGGTTATTAGACAAAATGGCAGTTAGACCATGTGGATAGTGGACGAACTGATGGTAGACCAAATGAAAGCAGACGAGTTGGCATTAGACCAATTGAAAAAAAAACATTGAAACGACAGAACGATGTCCACTGCTATCAATATGCATAGGCGGATCCAGGGGGAGGGGGCCGAGGGGCCCGCCCCCCCCCCCTATTGGCGGAGCAAAAAAAAGGAAAAAAGGAAAGAAAGAAAGAAAGAAAAAGGAGGGAAAAGAGAGTAGAAAAAAGAAGAGGAGGAGACGAGTGAATAAAGTAAGATGAGGGGAAGACATGGAAATAAAAATAATATTTCATGTCACTATATAAAATTTTTGCTCGCGCTTCGCGCTCACATTACCTGTTAGGTGATTTTCATATCTTGTTCAATATGGAGTTTAAATATCAAGTTTGGAAGTCAATATACAAAACATATTTCATCTCGAAAATCAAACTTTCATTATTTTGCGTGATTTACAAATTGATTTTTTAAAAGTGCTCTGTAAATATGACAGTTTTATAGTCTGAATATTAAAATTTTCCGCTCGCGCAGCGCGCCCGCAAATTTCGATTTATAAGGTACCTATTATTTTCGTGTATTCCATAAAGTTTTCAAAATATCCCTTTTCAGGTCTGATTGTCAAAACGTTTCAGCTCGCGCTACACGCTCGCATTTTGATCGTATGTCTCAATATTGATTATACGATCCCCTTTTCATGACAATGCAAAGATTTAAGCTCGCAATTTGCACTCGCATTAATTGTTAAAATATATTAACTGATGCATCCTATTTATAATTACAAAAGTGCTTGAAATGTCCAGTTTTCAGGCCATAATATCATCAGACTTCACGCCCTCATTAGGCATTAATGAATAAGATATTGATTTAATAATTTAATTGTCCCTTTTGTTTCATATCGCGCTTAGAAAGAGGAATAGGAAGACAGTCATCATTTTCATATGATGACATGTCCTACATGTCCTAAGGATGTACCGGTCCTATGTCAAAACTCAAAGTAATTATAATATAAAAAAATCAGCTCTGTGCGATCCATATCCACTTCACAATTTTCTTACAAAATGCTTGAAATATAGAGCTGAAATTGACTTTTTTCAGATCGGAATATCAAATAGTTTAAGCCCGCGCTTCGCGCTCGCTTTGATTTTCATGATAAAAGATGTATTTAGAATGCCTAGATTCTAGGTCTAAAAATGAAACACGCACGCGCATGTTTATTCAGATATTCAACTTGTTCTCTATTTAAATCATTATCGTGTTTCAGATCACAATATAAACAATTTTCTGCTCGCACTTTGTGCTTGCATCATTAATGTAGAAATTACTCATTCTTTTCCAAATTTACAAAACATGATAGAGTGTCCCGTATTTAGGTCTAAATCTCGAAAAAATTTTCCGCTCGCGCTTCGCACTCACATCAATTGTTTAGTTATATAGCTATCCTGTTCACGATTACAAAAGTTGATTAAAATTTTCCATTCTTTATGTAGAAATGTCAAAATTTTTCAGCTCGCGCTTCGCGCTCACATCAATTGTTTATTATATCCCTATTCTGTTTAAGTTACAAAAAGTCCTTAGAATTTCCATTTTTAAGTAAAAATGTCAAAAAAATTCAGCTCGCGCATCGCGCTCCCATTATTTGATTTTTAAAATATATAACGTCTTCATGACTAACTGCATGCAGTCTTTAACAGGTTCCTATTCCACCAGTTCATTTCTGCTCGCGCTTCGCGTTCGTAGTAATTATTTATTTGCATACACATCTTTTTTAAGAAAACAAACATTGCCCAGAATGTTCAAATTATAGGAAAAAATACATAAGATTTCCAAAAAAAAAAATTATTCTGTCAAACTGGTCTTAAGCATTAAAAAAATATAATATCACTTTTTTGTACTTTTTTTTTCTTTTGAATAATATATAAGTGTAATTTTTGTATGTATAATCTTGAGAGCCAATATCTGAATGATATTACAAGATTAAATAGTTTTTTATCACCTGATATTGATACCGAGATGTTGATACCAAGATGCTACTTTTAACTTATCTAATAATGTTTTTTTCTATTTCTAAATTTAACACCAAATTGATGGATTGTGTGTCAAATAATAATTGTATAAATGATAAACATTTTTCATGTATACATATAAAATGTCGAAGTCTTTCTAAGAACCATGAGAATTGGATTTCATTTTTAAGCTGTTTAGATATCAAACCTACAATTATAGGCCTAACAGAGACTTGGATTTCCGAATCCACACCAAGTGCAATATTTAATATCGATGACTATAAATTTGTTGGTTTAGAACGTAAGAATAACAGAGGTGGAAGAGTTGGTTTTTACATTCGTAATAATGTTGAATACACCCATGTAACAGAGTTTGATATTAATGAATGCCACGTAGAAGGTATAATTTTGGAATTGAAACTTTGTAATAATTCTATATATGTCGCATCTATTTACAGACCACCTGGTCAGCCCATTGGTTTATTTGTTAATTCATTATTTGCAATACTGGATAAAATAAATATATCTTGTAAAAAAAATGGATTTACTAGGGGATTATAATATCGACTTGTTAGAAGTGAATAGGAATTATGAGGTTAATATTTTTTAGACACTTTGATATCTTATTCCCTGAACACTTTCATTCGTTATCCAACCAGAGTCACTGATCACTCTGCGACTCTGTTGGATAACATCTTCACCAATGAAAGTGTTTTTTTGTCAGGTGCATTGTTTTCAGACATAAGTGATCACTTTCCTGTGTTTTGTTTAAGTAACACCATTCTTAATTGTAATAAATATAATAATATATCTGGGTATCGTAACATCTTAGATCAAAACATTGCTAAATTCATTCTTGAATTAAATAAAGTTGTTTGGAATGCTGATCATGAAGATCCTAATAAGTCTTATGATAAGTTTTTAGACAAATTTTTACATGCATACAATGTATGCTTTCCATATTCCTCTTTTTCCATAACCAATAAGAATAGGAGCTATAAGCCATGGATGACAAAAGAAAAACAAAAGTTAACTAAAAGAAAATGTAAGATGTATAAGAAATTTATTAAGAATCCATCTGAATATAGGAAATGTGATTATAAGAAATCAAGAAATAAACTCACAAATTTAATTTAAAAAACAAAAAAAGAATATCATCGATTACAGTTCCAAAATACCTCTGGTGATATGAAACAAACATGGAAAGTTATTAATAAAACACTTGGTCGTTCTCATAAGAATACTGGTCTTGATAAAATTACATACCAGGATCAGGTCTTAACAGATAATAAAGTGATATGTAATACAATAAACAAATACTTTGTTATCATTGGTCCGAAGTTACATTCTGAATTTACATCTAATACAAATACTCAATCTGATTTATTAAAGTATATTACTAAAAACGACAAATCTTTATTTTTGTCCCCAATAACTCCTAAAGAAATATTGGATATTGTAACTGGTTTTAAAAATGTCAGTGCTGGCTTTGATGGTATTGATGTCAAGGTTCTAAAGAAGTCAATACATGTAATTGCTAAATTATTATGTGATATATTCAATTCTTCTTTTGTTACTGGGATTTTTCCAGACCAGCTTAAGATTGCAAGAGTGGTCCCTGTTTTTAAATCTGGTTCTCCTGACATTATTTCAAATTATCGTGCAATTTCCGTTCTATCCATTTTTTCAAAAATATGAGGGAAGATGTATTTATTCTCGTTTTGAATACATAGTTTCATTTCTCAGTGCAATATTCTTAACAATAATCAGTTTGGTTTTAGAAAGGGGCACTCCACATCTTCGGCCTTAGCAGAATTTGTATATAAAGTCACAAGTGCATTATAGATAAACAGGAAACAATGATTGGTCTTTTTATTGATTTAAGCAAAGCTTTTGACTCACTTGATCATGATTTATTATTACGTAAATTAAGTTATTATGGAATTAGGGGGGTTGCACTCAGTTTATTTGACAATTATTTTATAAATCGTAAACAGTTTCTTTCGATTGATAATTTTTCTTCCTCGATGCAAGGTATAAGATGTGGAGTGCCTCAAGGGTCGATCCTCGGCCTACTTCTGTTTATAATTTACATTAACGATTTAAGTAGTGTCTCCAAAATTGTGGACTCTATTTTATATGCAGATGACACCAGCTTCTTCATGTCCCATAAAAATGTACAAACTTTACAAAATATTTTCAATAAGGAACTGAAATATGTATCAAACTGGCTTACTGTTAATAAATTAACCTTAAATGTTAAGAAATCAATTTTTTGGTTTTTACAAATAAAAATAGATCACAATTCAAATTTGAGGTTTGTTTAAATGAGACGCCAGTAAATGAAGTAACATTTACTACCTTTCTAGGTGTTAATGTTGATAATAAGTTAACTTGGAATGAACATGCTGGTGTCATCTGCAACAAAGTTGCCAAAATCGTTGGTGTTATGTATAAACTCCACACATTGCCGAAGAATATTCTTCTTTTATTGTATAATACCTTGATTTTACCATATTTGAATTATTGCAATATAGCCTGGAGTAATGCCTTCCAAACACATATTTCTTTTAAAGAAAAAAGCCATGAGAATCATAACTCACTCTTCTTATCTCTCCCATTCTGGACCATTGTTTACATCTTTGAAAATTTTGAATATAATGGATTTGAATAGAATGAATATTGCACTTTTCATGTTTTTCTATAAAAAGGATATCTTGCCTAATTCCCTTAAGAATTATTTTTTATTAAACACATCTGTACATACTTATTCAACAAGAAATGCCCAAAATATCCATATTCCACAGTGCAGTACTTCCATCTTCAAAAACAGTATATTTTATCAAGGACCAGTTATTTGGAACTTCCCTTCTGACATTCAATCAAGCCCTTCGGTATCTGTTTTTAAAAGGAAATACAAAACATTTTTATTGTCTAAGTCTTATATTTATTTTTGGTTCTCCCCCCCCCCCATTCTCATTCGGTTAAGGTTTAGTTAGGTGTTTGTTTGTTTGTTATGGTTTTTTTTTTCTCATTGACTTTGTGATTATATGATGTTTTTAATATTTCTTTAAGTACAATTTTTGTTATGCATGGGTTGGCCTCACACAAGGTTTCTTCCTTTTTGGCTATTACCTTCCTCACTTTCTTTAAATCTGATGTACATTGTATTTACATTGTCTATTTTTTTAAATGTATTTTTATCTTGATCTCTTGAGGAGAAATAAATGAAACTTGAAATTTTAAGCTCACGCTGCGTGGTCACATTGTTTGATTTGCCAAGTTCCTATTGTCTACGTGTATTCCATTAAGTTCCATTAAACAAATGTATTCAGAATGCCCAGATTCTAGGTCTAAATCTAAAACATGCGCGATAGCCTGCATGTTCTTTTTTTTAATGTAGTTAAATTATCCAGTTTCACAACAGAATATCAATAATTGTCTGCTCACGCTTCACAATTGCATTATTAATGATACCCAATTAACTAATGAATATCCTATTTATGATTTACAAAATATGAATAGAGTGTCCCGCTTTTAGGTCTAAAATATCAATTTTCTTCCTCTAGCGCTTCGCGCTCGCATCAATTGTTTAGTTACATACCTATCCCATTTATTAATACAAAAAGTGCTTAGAATGACAATTTGTTAAGTCGGAATGTCAAAAAAAAATTGCACGCGCTTCGCGCTCCCAATATTGAAATATATACCGTCTTCGTGGGTAACTGTAAGCAGTCCTTAACAGGTCCCTTTTTCGATAATGCTAGAGCAGTTAATATGAATTTCTGCTCGCGCTTGGCGTTCGCAGTAATCATCTAGTTACATACGAATCTTGTTCAGGATCATACATAACATTGCCCAGAATATTAAATTTTCAGCACTTTTTATAAGGCTTATGAGATTATTTCTTGTTTATGTTGTTTTATAAGAATAAAACTAAGAAGTGACTGATCGGGGAAAATATAGGTGAAGATAATTTCGGGCTCCGGTCCCCTATTGGCGAAAGTCGGATCCGCCCTTGTGACACATACACACACACCCCTGAAAAAGCAAGGACCCCCCAGGAAAAAAATCCTAGCTACGCCACTGCAAGTGTCTAATTTTCTGTTTTTCCCGACATTACGTGTTAGTGAAAATATACATCATTGGGAGAGATAGGCATGATAGGAATGATCAATATGGGTGGCAAGACATGGTGATTTTTTTTTCTAAATGAATATTATCTCTGTCAACGTTTACTTTGTCTTTTATGAATATTGGAAATTGGACTGTCTAAAGACCAAAAGCAAATAATCTATTTTTTATGTTTTCAATCCTTACTGTTAGATGTTTTGCGTTCCTGAGAATAATGATCATGGTGATAATAGTAATAACAATAATAATAATAATAATGATAATAATACTAACAATAATGATAATAATAATAGGAGTAATAATAATAATGATAAGGATAATTTTGATAATAATCCGGTTTTAAATAGCATTTATCACATTAAAACGATGACCCTGAGCGCTTTATTGATATACCCCGGTCATTGAATTTTTGCTGGCCCGCAAGCAGTATATGCACAATCTCCACTTCCAAGGGACTACTGTTATCCAGCATTGAGCAATTAATTAAGACATTAATGTCACGCCAACGACATCGACTTTCGCATCCTACCCAACACCCGGATAGAGCGTGTCCATAGGTGATTTGACGTTTTGACGTCCTTTGTTTGTTAGATTGGCCATAGAGTGAGAAATACGAGAAGAAATGATTCAATAGAAACGACAACACTTTAGGAAAAGATCCATCAAGATGGTTGGGTAGGGGTAGGGTAAGGTAGGGATAGGGTTGGGGTAGTAATAACATTATCATGTTAAGCAGGGCCCGCTGGAGAAACAGTTTCCGGTACTGAAGTGGCTACCCTTGGTAAATATGATGTTATTATTATTATTATTATGGTGAACCACCCCAATTCCTATCTACCACCGAGTACTGTTTAGTTAGAATTGAATTCAGATGTCAATATTCCAGATTCATCACTCTGTTCGGTGCATTAGGACGTCCAATCAGTGATTGCCCCCAACAATATTTACTTCAAAAAAAGTCTTCTCGTTACTTATAATTACCTTACTTATATATTCATCCAGATGCTAGAATTCATGAAATATTCGCAAAAGGAACAATATGTGATTAATTCACGAATTACTAGAAAGTAAATTGCCAAAATGTGAACGCAGATGATTTCTTAAGAAAATCACTAAGTTTTGAAATTCATTTCATTTGTGGAAAACAACAAAAGTCATTGCAGTTTAAATATTTGGTAAACTCCATTGTCGTGAAATATGAGAGTCGTTTGTAAAGTTATGCGTAACTTTACGAGCCATAAGAAACGGCCCCAGAGAAGAAAAGATAAAGTATTGGGGTGAATACAAAGGAAAATGAAGGAGATGGAAGTTGTGAAAAGTACTGACTATGTCAGGAGATGAGGGTTTCATCAGAAACGTTTTAGCGGAATTGAACAGGGAAAGAAATTAAATGTTTTTGAGCCTGAAAGAACTTACTTAATCCTAAATGGAAGTGTGCGTGGCCATTACCAAATAGAGCGCGTGTAGAATTTCAGCTGATAATGAGATACATATGAAGATATTATTCAAAAAAATCGATAAATATATATTTGAAAAACAATCATTGTATGTCTCGTGATATAACGTTTTTGTTCACTTAACCAAGTAACCATACTTTTTTTTCATAAAAGAATTTTTTCACCTTAGTACCTTTTCTATCTATATACGAATTTTCATTACCTTAGTAAATGTTTTTAAGAAGTTCGCCTAAGTACATATTTTGCTTGATATGAAAACTCTTTTCATTCAAGTTCATGTTGATATTGATAAAAGAACTTTTTCCATCTGTATTTCAATTTCTATTGATATAAGGAATTTCTCTAACACTTCCTTAATATCCTTAATATAGATAAGACCTTTGTTCAACTACGTATGTGTTTATTGATATAAGAAGGTATCTATCACTAAACATCAATCCCTAGTGAATTCATTCCACCTAGGTTTCCGTTTATTGATATCATAATTCACCCGAGATACAATATTTAGTAACATTTCGTTCCTATCTTTGAAAAAAAAATCTTAAGAGTTCTTAATTCACCTTTAAAATGTACGGAGATATGTTTCATTATAATACTTCATAACATATAAATAACTAAAATGTTCATTTCTCTATTACAAGTGATCTAGGCTCTCTTCAACCCAATATTATTTTAGATTTTACTGTTCACCCTAAGTACAAGAAGAAAAAAAATAAGCCCTATAAAATTTTATGATTACGCGTCCTTTTAGTCTGCTGTAGACAAAACCTCGGCGTGGAAACCCAATTCTGTCTAAACAAATTACTGACATCTAGTATCATTTTATTCCATGGAGGGTCGGATATTTATCATTTAAAAATTGGTTTGGGGTAATTTCTCGCTTGTTTTCTCTGTCACTTCCACTTCTTTCCGATAGATTAGCGAGGTTAATCCGAAATCTCCTCTACAAATTGCGCCGTGATTCAGATATTGGTTAGCGCCAACTGCCGTCCATTTTGTTATATCCTGGTGATTTTCACCAGCGTTAGTTTACCCATTGGTGTCCTCTTTTTCTTCATCAATTATCATTATCATGTCTATCATCTGTAAACATGATTGATAATGGTATTATTTATTTTTAATTAAGTTATCATATAACTTTAGAGTGCAGGTAAACGCCCACACATCTGCGCCAAATGCTGGTCTAACCTGACTCATTTGCTCCTCTCTGAAAAAAAAATGGATCGGGCGAGAAAGATAGAATGTGTCATTTCGTAAGTCAACATCGAATGCTGGGGCTGGCGATTAGACCTAAGAATAATGTGTATTGTATAGCCGTGCAAAGTTATTTCAAAAGCTACGCCCCTATCAGCAGTGTGGCAATGTAGCAACGTACGACCAAACTAAAATTGAGAAAGGACAATTGTTTTGTAGTTTCTTGAAGATTATAGAGGTTAATATAGTATGTTCAATGGACTGGTGGCCGAGACGTATGATCTGGACCTTAGATTGCATAAGGGTATTACTATGGTAACTCTGTCAACCAATGGTCACTATTGCATAAGTTTAATAGTATGGTAACTTTGTAAACCAATTGTCACTATTGCAGGTTATTACTATGGTAACTTTGTCAAGCAATGGTCACATAATTTATGCACAAAGTTATTACTATGTTAACTTCATCAAGCAATGGTCATTATTGCATAAGGTTATTATTATGGTAACTTTGTCCACCAATGGTCACTATTGCATAAGGTTATTACTATGGTAACTTTCTCAAGCAATGGTCACATATGCACAAAGTTATTACTATGTTTACTTCATCAAGAAATGGTCATTATTGCATAAGGTTATTATTATGGTAACTTTGTCCACCAATGGTCACTATTGCATAAGGTTATTACTATGGTAACTTTGTCAACTAATGGTGCTAATCGTATCCATTCATAGGGGATATAATTGGATTTCAAACTCATGATAATATGTAACGGAGTCCTGTCTTCCAAGTACAAGTCTACTCATGGGCCTCATGTGGGGATGTTCGACTATTGGCTATGTTACGTTTTATCATACAAGAATGAACTTATATTTTACATTTACAAAGTTTATATTTTAAAGGATTAATTTCAAACAATTACCTAAACAAATTACTAAAGCAGGAGAAAATCGAAATAACAAAACCAGAGCCCTACAAAATGTTTAATGTGCAAAAGATAAAGACATAACAAAGTCGACCTTCTGCGATGATATTAAGATGCTTACTCATTGAAGCAAACGTGAAACAAGAAAGAGAAAATCAAACTTTGATCACGTGAATCATATGAGTGTTGGAGCTTTGGGACAACATGTACCCCGTGTGTATTATAAGATGCAAGGAAAATCCGTCTCACTACCGTCGCACATGTGGGTATACCTCCTTCAATACCAAGTTTACTTAAGGGTGTCTCGAGGCTTCTTTACCCCTCCCTTACTTCCGACAAATAATTCTGATTGACTCAACCGAGTTTCGATGGCAATTTCCTTCTTTTTCATCTCTGGTAGTATATCTTATTTCTCCTTAACGTCTCATTATGTTAGCTAGCCATTCTCTTTGGTACCTGAAATTCAGGCTAAAGGGCACAATGTATATGCAGAAAACCAGATTATTATGGTGACTCATCATAAACTGTCTTAATTCACTAACATTCAAAATTTTTTGACATGATTGACTGTAACATGAGATTTCATAACAAAACTTTCAAAGTTCATGCACTTGTCAATAATATATTTCTGATTTAGCTTATGTTCTTTAGTAAACACTTCACCTTACCAGATGAACATTACATATTTTATCACATTAAATACTTATGACTTTCATTTGATGTGGGTTTCATTCAATTTCATTTTTGGAGTTCCTAAATTGGATCTGTGTCAGTAAGTTTTGATTCTCTGTATTTAATGTTTTGTGGTAATCATTATCGTCCCTTTAAATCCCATCATGTTTTGCATAATAATTTTCCATACGTTAGGAAGATAGCTCTATTTAAGTTACATCTTCATGATGACGGCATTCATGTCCATGATGTACTGGTAATCTCTTTTCTATTTCAATCGTTGTCATGAATCATTGATAAGAAACATGAAATTAACCCATCCGATGTGAAAGAATTGTTATGTTTACGTTTTTTTTATCCACCTCCACCATTATGAACATTATCGTAATATTGCTCTAAACCACCATCTCCAACACAAGGCGGGAGTCATCATCCTAAACAAAGAAAAAGCCAAACATCATTTCGTTCATAATCACGAATTCATCAGTGAAACGCCAACAAAACCTTCGACAATTCCATTATCATCCAACATTTATTTAATTTCGTCAACGTCACCATCTTCTCCTTCACAATCATATTTATCGCCACCGATTATCAATGAAACCATCGCCACAATACCTTCATAAGTAATGTTTCTGGGTTTCTTGTGTAACAGAATTTCTTATGATAAGATAAGGTAAGTATTCTTTATGCTTATTTGTGCTGTTATCATCTTTATATTAACCTCAACGTCTCTATTCAGAATCATTGTAGGCCTACTTTCTGCGGAACTTCGCTTGTTTTCCTGGCTTAAGTTAGTCACGGAATCCTGTGTGAGATTGGTTCTGTTCCTATTTCCCGATGCTATCATTGATATGATACGGTCTAGTTGAATCTAAAAAGCGGGAAAACTCTAATGGCGCGATTGAGACATTTAAGTTTCAAACTAATTTATCAAAATTCAGCGTTTATCGCAGTACGGAGATGCAAAGGAGGATCGAGAGTATTTAATACAAAACAATTTGTGCAAATATTACCACATTTTTTTCAATGCACTTATTAAGGAGAATATTCATTCACACGTACTGAGAAGTTTCTACCTCGATTTCTTTTTAATTCTTCCAATTCTAGTTCTTCCTATTCTAGATTATTTCTGAACTTGAAAAATATATATATATAGAATGCTAAAATTGTGGTATTGCATAACTGGGTATATTAGATCATCATGGCTTGTATCGAAATTAAAAATCCCAACAGTACATGGAGACAATACTTAAAATAAACTACGTGGGTAGGGTTTTCTATTTTTTGTCTTGTCTCATGACATTGATATAGCTATTCGACTCCTGTTTCTAGTTATCAAATCTTCTTCTTGATCGCTCCGATATATATTTTTTTCTTCCCGTCTGCTACTCTACTCCAGTCCCTATACTAATCCGCCCCCGAATAAAAACCCGTAATTCCATACACAGAGCAGCAACCAAGGATAATATAAAATATGCCTATACAGAGCCATCTAAAGTCTACAACCAATTTCCTTGCAGAGAAGATTTCAAGGTGTGTTCGACACCCCACTAGATGCTATTTCCAATAGTTTTGATATGATATTTTCTGCGGAAACCCGCGTCTAGACTAGAATAGCACCAGTAGTTCCTGTGGATGAAGCCCTTGTCACAAACTTGTGTCATGTGCTGTATCGAACATTCTATCAAGATCTTGGAACCAAGGGACGGAGATGACTCGGTGGACCAAACTCCTGTACCACCTAATGACCGGTAGACCTGATTGAACAGGGATGTCACCGTTTGTATTTCTTCAAGATACGTCTTTGAAGTGAACAGCTTTCGAGGGTCAGTATATATTCTCAGGGACTATCTGCATCGAAAGATGCTATGCCCTGGGTTAAAATAAAATGACACAAATCTGCGTGTTCTATCTTTTCTATGATTATCATTACGATTCATCGATTCTAAAAAAAAAGTCATACTTCCTTATATAATTGAACTTAAATGATATATTCAAAACATTTTGTGTCCCTCCCCATTTGAAGATGAATGTATCAAATCATTCTTTAAGAATTTGAAAGAATTCATTTCTCAACTGCTATTTCCTCCTCCTTTTTTATCTCAGAATCGCTTGATTTCGTGTCCCATAATATATTTCTGAAACTGCCGGTCCAGTGTTTGAGCATTTTTTTGAAAGAAATTTAATCTCTGAGACTGGGCGCAGAAAACGAAAAAGATAAAAAAAAAAAGGGGGGAGAAGAACCGAAAAAAATGAATCTTTATAACACATGTAAACTTAAATGCATCATGCAGAAATTAAGCTTTTGAAAGCTTTATACTACAATTTGTTGGAGCTCAGTCGCTTCTTTCCTTATCACAGATTATTTCAGGATCACAAAAGATATTACATCATTTTAAGAGGTTTAACACTGGTAACTGTAGTACAAACTTAGGCCTTGTGTGTTTGTCTACAATTTGTATCCCTAATTTTTAATAAAAAATTAAGAAAACTAAACTATTTTTAATCACTTTCCTTTTATCCTTTTAATTCAAGTGTGGTTTGAATTGAATTTCTACTCCTCTTACTAACCCCATCCCAACATATATTATGCTAGTACATCCGGGAAAGGGGGGCAAGCTCAATGTGTGTCCATGGCGTCATAATGCCTTCATACGTCGCTGATATATTATTGGAGGGATGCTTGGGGCCTGACAGTCAAGAGATCAACTTTATATCAGAGCTCATAATTCATCAAAGTAATTATACTTATACACGTACTTATGTTTTTTTTTTATCTTGTGACATTATTATGACCGTTTTCAAGACATGTGCTTGGTTTTCCGTCTATGACACACTGAGGTGATAATTCAGGACATGTTTTTACCTATCGATTGCATCTTGGTGTGGACTGTCAGCTCACCCTTCAGTAATTGCTGACGATGAAAATGACGAAAATGTTAAAAATAAAGATAAAACTGTCCCTTGAGGTTTCAGCTCCATTCGCCTTTTGACAGACATGAGCAAGTGGTGTTACCCGCGAGGATTCTTTGTTTGAAAGAGATGAGAAAGATATTGATAAAATAAGGTAGAGATGTTTGATGACAGGGACAGAGATACACAGGGAAACAGAGAGACAGAAATGTAAAAAGAGGGGAGGCGGGTTATTTCGGAGACAGTCGATTTAAATTGAGGGCTTGATATGCGAAATTTTATTTTCAATTTTTACCAGTATTAGCGGGCAGTTTTGTTATCCAACATTTAGCTTTAATAACATTTGCTAACAGATTTTACTAGAATCGCAATTGCTCACTGTTTTACTTTATATAAACCTTGACAACTGTTTGGGAATTTGAATATTTTTGATGACGTTAAACCTTCCTTAGCTCTATTATTAGGTGTGTGATTTATTTCATAGTTCGATTAGTTGCTTGAGTTTGAATATCATTTAACTTTTTACAACACGGATTTCAGATATTGTAGATGGTTCTTAAACTGAACATAGACTCTCCCTTTAATCTCCTTTAATTTTCCCCTTGCCACTTATTGTGTCGCATGGTGTTTGGTACATATTCTGTGATGTTTTAAACTCAATAAATGACACATTTTCTATCATAATAAAACGCCCACGTAAATGTACTCTAATTTACAGCTTCATCTACTGAAGCAGATATTCTCTATGATCTACGACGGCTCCATTAAAAAGGCAACAGTTATTGCATCTCAGATATTAGTCGACCCAATGTTTGTTTATCGTCTGTTCGTCTCGATAGACATATCAATATAACTAACACGTTAACATGTTTCTGGCAAGCAAGGTAGTATTGAATTAAATCAATGTTTCTAACAAGAACAAATAAAACATATTTAGATGAATGTTGTTTCTTAGATCGTTTTAGATGGGTTTTTCTGTTTCCTTCATGTTCGTGTGAATTATGTTTGTATAATTGATTTTGTTTATCAAAATGGAAATTTAATAAACTAATTGAAATTAATAAACTAATTGAATAATATCTACGGGCATGATATTTCATACGCATACACGATTTATTGTTACAAATAATATTCAATACATAAGGATGGACCGTAATATATTTTTTTATTGCATTTTAAATACTGATTCAGTATTTTGTTTTGGTAAATTGAATTAAATCATGCATTCTATTAAAACATATTGTTGGTAGGTACATGTAATTTCATCACAGACAAAGGGTATTGGTTTCCCCCTTTTTTTCTTGTGTGTATGCGAAGCTGAGTCCATCTAAAATAGCATCAATCCTTAAATTTTGCAACCATAGAACGTCGATGTGCAACATATATATATATATATATATATATATGTTTAAAACGTTGCAGACACAAGCTGGCGATATTTCTTCTTGGTAGTGGCGTGGTTCAATGTTTGTGTACTTTTGACGTGATCGAGGTGAGGTAGACTTGCACCTGATAGATGTCGATTTGATTTTCTTTCTTAATCTGTGTCTTTCTGTATATCACATCCATTCTCCTTCTCTCCTTCTCTCTCTTTCTCTCTCTTTCTTCTTCCCTTCCTCCCTCTCTTTCCCCTCTTCCTCTTTACTCTCACACATCATCGATTTAATTCCTCTGCCCTACTTTTATTATTTTCTTGATCACAATCATTAAATATTATGTTTCATTCTCGACTCATCTACATAAGTAAATAAAAAAATAAATAACATAGAGAAATATGGACCCAAATGAATGGCAAAATAGAAATCCCTTGATAGAAAATTGGTATGAGATCCTGTAAATAAGAATAGAATTATATAAAATCAACCCCCGCTCGAGATAGACCACATTAAATGGAAGTGAAGAAGATGATGATGATGATGATGAAGATGATAATGAAGAAGAATAAAAGGAAGAAGAAGGAGGAGGGGAAGAAGAAGAAGGACATACCAGTACATAAAAAACGAAGAAAAAAAAAGAAGACGAAGAAAGAAAATATAAAGAGAAGAAGCAGAGGAGAAGAAGTAAAGGAGAATAAGGAATAAGAAGGAGGAGAAGAAGATGGGGATGAGGAGAAGGAGGAGCGGAAAAGAATGATATATAGTATTAACTTATTTGTTCCCCTTCGAAAAAAAATACAAATGAAAACACAACATAATATTGCTGTATTGAGAGAAATACAATGTTCAAAAAAATAAAAATCGAGTGAAAATGAGTCTACAGTTTTTATATCATTCGCAGATCTCGGTGAAACGTATACTATAATAATCAAGCAAAATGCAAGTTGAGAGAGAGTATAAGATAAAAAGACATAGACAATTAAAGAATAAAATCCTAATATTTTAATTGTGTCGAGATCGGAATGGTTTTATTTTATCATGATTGATCATAAAATTCAAGAATTTAAAAGATTTTTCATGTCATTCCATCCAGAATTGGCATGCATTTGAATATATTCCATACATAATACATTACTTACAACTAGTATAATCACGCTGGTTTGACCTACCTTTATGTACCTCCACACTTTCAATTTTTATTCAAGGTCAGTCAAATGCATTCGTGTGGAAGGGGCATCGTGGTAATGAATACAATTTATATACTTCATTTCCTCTATACCTCACCTGTACATATCAGTATCAACAGTGAAATGAAATGGTCATACAATATGAGGACCCTGATTACTATTTACAAAGATCTCAATAATTACTATGCTTTAAAGTAAATTGATGAGTCCACCACCGCCAATGTTTAAAATCATCAATCACTTTCTGTGATCAAAGAGATTAGGGAGAATTACGCATCACTTTTTTGATATAGATGAATATTTAGACATTCGTTTCGTGAAAAATCAGAGCTATTTCATGAACATAATTATTCTCAATTTACGCTTGACTTAAAAAAATGAATAGAATATGAATAGAAAATTAGATACCTAAACCTATGATTATTTTACAAGGCTTCAAAGGGTCGAGTAGTCACGGTTTTTTTGTAATTACTTGTCGGCAAAAAAATCGTGACAAACCGAAACAAAATATACTGCTTTTATTAAATTTACATAAACACCGTAAATTCCACGTCGTGAGCCAATTTAGTCATACTTCCCAATTCAAACTTTATCAGGTTAATTTTTGGAACGCACTCTGTCATAGAAACAATAAGACCTAGGCCAAGATCCAAGCCCGGCATCGTGGAAAATTGCTTTGTTAAAAAAAATAATAAAATGGAATTAAGCACAATTTTCTACTTTGTGCTCTTATCAAATAAAAAAAGCGCAAGTTTATGCTTTAGACATTGAAATAATGTACATCAATATGACTTTAAAAAGACTTTGTGTGTGTGAGCGTGTGTGGGTTTTGGTGTGGGTCTGGAAGTGAATATATTTTTTAAACAAACATATTTAAGGAAACAAAGTAAAATATTCGCATGTATTCTGTTGTACTGACTAGGGTACACACATGCTTGTGTGTGTGAGAGTGGTAACCAAAGACCTTATAGGTGGTAACCTATATTGTGTTTGAGTTTGATTCCTCAAGGCAATAAGAGTATTTTAATGAATATTATCATGCACCATGGCCGATCTTATCGTTATCATTTTAATTGTCATAAGCATTTCGAAGACGTACTTGTGATTGGTTGGAACAGGGAGTTTCCTCCATGGTTGGAGTTCGCAAGTTTGCATCAGAGGAACAATACACACGTCAATATTGACTGATGTTTAAAGGGTATACACCGTCCCCAAAATAATATACATTGACTAAATAGAGAACACTTAATCTTTCATCGAAAACGGATAGAAATAATTAAGTAATTTACTTATCAAGTTTCCAATATTTCTGTAAACAGATGTTTTCACACGGGTATATAAGCTGATTATAGTACATTTTTTAATCCTTGAACATACAAATATAACATAATAACTTACAGTAATGATAATCTTACACATTGAATTTTAAATCAATGTTAATTTTTTTTTTTTTTTTCAAACAACTGTATTTAAATTCTTGTAGCGGAAAGTGGAATAATTGTATTAATATATGATAGAGTACAAAAGATTTTTAAAATGTGAATATGACGACATCAGCACACCCATTGTTCATACAACGGTTTCACTGCAATATTGTAAAATTTTAAGATTCCATAAGTTCGTTATCTTTCATCCGATTTTGATAAATTTTCAGAGTTTTGCTCGTTTAATTTTATTATTCATTCAACTCATGGTGACTTTGGGCCTCATTTGATAACTATGGCAAACAAAATAAGATAAATAAAACGATTTTCCAAAATGATGACCAAGATGGATAACATTTTTAAATGATATCCATCTTGGTCAGCATTTTTGGAAATCGTTAAAAAAATATATTTCAAAAATTTAAGAGAATTAGAGAAATAAAAAGGTTTTAAAGAAGGAAAGGTGTGAGATTTGGTTCATTTTATTGTACAATCAAATGCTCGGTTCATCGATCCTTCGTAGGGTGAAATCGAGAAGGTGACTTTTGTTACAATAATTTTTTCCCCTATTGAAATTTGTCCTAATAATCTGTAAATACACAATTGTAGGTGTAAAACCAAGTGGTATACAAGCAATAGAATGAAAACACTCGTATGGTGCACATGAACACAATTCACACAGATACCAGACTCTATTAAAGGCACCTTTAGCGTATCACCTTGTGACCACGTTTAACTTTTTTTTTTTTAAATGTGTTAAGTTCCTATACAGATGTTCCAAGACTGCAAATGTGTTGGTGCTCTTTTAGAAGGTGGTCCCAGTGTGGTATTTTCATGACAAGTGCAAAGTTGAACTTTTGTTTAGAGTATGGCATGACATATGGCTCATGCGACCTTCCAATAAAAGGTTTTGTACAGACTATCACGACTCGTGAGCCAAATAACGTCATTGAGACCTCTTACCTGCTCAGAGCCCCGCATAAACTCCACTATCATCCCTCATGAATAATTCACGTCATACAATCAACTGAGATGAAGCGATCACGATCACAGGCATGATCGGTCCTTATTACCCCCATCATCGCAATGGCTAGCTGCTGTCTTTGTTATTCATCTCGCGGTCCGCTGCACAATACAGCACAATTTTAATCATAACGATAGAAATGACAGAGGGGTAGTGATGAAAATTATACACAAGAGTCTAATTCTCTTTAAAGTCTACAGACTTCAGTATACCACTAATTTTAATGTATTTATTTATAGCGAGCCACCAATCCGAGACCGCAGTGCGTCTCCGTTTGACATCAGCAACAGGATTCACTCGGGAAGAACAGACTAACATTCTAAGCGGAATGACCATTATGGGTTTTTTTTTCTCTGGATGTATCGCGATCCGACCAAGGTTGTTTGGCCAGACTAACGAAGTTGAGATGTTCTAAAATAAAATTTCCTGTTGGTGTGTATTCTATCATAATTTCACAGCTCGTGTTGTGTCTGCTCAACAGTTCGCTTTATCGAGAGAATGTTTCTAAGTCTGATTGCAGAACTGACTCTACCACAATCATAAGCGTAAGTATGCACCAATTACTTCGACATGTAGGACTTTCAGCATTTCCATTAGCTTGCTTTTATAATGAAATTGATTTTTCATATTTGATGGTTAAGTACCGTAAATACTCATTTGCATTCTTCTGACTGCTATATGTTGCAGGCCTATACCATGTATTTCCTATCTTAAAACCATTTTTACGTCTATATCCCATCTTAGCAAGATATGGGAATTCATTGGACTCCTACTGGATAATGATAGTCGAGATTATAAATCGGCAATTATTATTATTATTATTAATATTATTATTATTGTTATCATTATCATCTTTATTAGTATCATCATCATTACTATTATTATCATCATTAACATCATCATCATTATTATTATTATTAGTCTCACCTGCATTACGCGATTCGACGTAGCAGCAGTGCTAAATTTGAAAACAGCTATTGAATAATTATACACAAAGGAAAAAAACATTTATATAATAAAAATAGTTGACATTTGACCATGATCATGTGATCTGAGATGTGTGCAAAACAATCATTATACTTGATCACCGTTGTGTCTATGTTTCATGAACTGGATCCATAGACTTTCTAAGTTATGATGCCAATTTAACAAATTCCCCCAAAATGACCAACGTTCATTGACCCTAAATGACCTTTGACCTTGGTCATGTTACCAGAAACTCGCACAGGTTGTTCAGTGATACTTTATTACTCTTATGTCTAAGACTCTAAGTTTTATTAACTACCTTCATAAAATGTTTAAGTTACGATGGAAATTTCAACAAATACCCTAACATGCCCAAAGTTTACTGACCCCAAGTGACCTTTGACCTTAGTCATGTGACCTGAAACTCGGACAGGATGCTAAGTAATACTTCATTATCCTTATGTGTAAGTTTCATGAACTAGGTCTGTATACTTTCTAATTCTAAAGTTATGATGTTATTTCAAAAACTTAACCCTAGGTTAAGATTTCGATGTTGATTTCCCCAACATGGTCAAGTTCATTGACCTTAAATGGCCTTTGACCTGGTCACGTGACCTAAAACCATGGCAGGATGTTTAGTGATACTTGGTTACCCTTAAGTCCAAGTTTCATTAACTAGGTCTATATACTTTCTAAGTTATGATGTCATTTCAAAAACTTAACCTTAGGTTAAGATTTGATTTTGACGCCGCCGCACAGTGGGCCAGAATGAGTTGAAAGTGCGCCAAAATTATATTCCAGGTTATATTTTTATTTTAACATGTTGATTAAGGGTAATTTTGGGCGTAGAATCGACTGAACATAATTTAAAGCCGATATGACGTCACTTTGATACCAAATTTTGATTGGCTACTTAAAACCTATCCGTGAAAAGACAAATTACGATAAACAATGTGCAGTATATAAACTTTGTGTTATGTGTTACTTTAAGATTGACCAGAGTGAATGTTGGTTTATGCCTAAAAAGTGTGTATGAGATCCTGAAAATATTTTATGGCATAAAAATTATCATTAGATTTAAAAAAATACTTAACCGTGCTTTATCAAGCGGTGTAGACTTGGGTGAAACGCAGAGTATATAACACCACGAATGTTTCACTATGAGGAGGGTTTTTGGCTGAAATTATTCTACAAGTAACTTTTATCTCTGGAAGAGGGGCGGGTAGCCCTTATATGCGTTATCAACCTCGATTTTGTTTGCATTATGCCCGGAATTCATGTAATTTTCATGGAATGGAAGGGGAATCGTCCTCGCCGTGCAAAAATGAACGGCAATATACACCCCATACGGTGCGCTGCGATGACTGCGCGGTATAAAATTACAGTTTTTTAACAGGTTTTGGGGTGTTGTGTCAAGTAAAATCGGCTCTAACATGAAAACGGGGCAAAAACGGGCAGCTAAATTTGGTATCGACTTAAAGCTATAGACATCTGGCAAAATGATGATGATAGAATTTAAACGGAAATCCATGGAAATCTAAACTTTTCTAATGTATAAATGCAAAAAACATGAATTATCCGCCTATTTCGAGGAATAATTATCCTATAAACCTCCTGAAATGTGTCTTTTATCTACTTTGAACCCTTTCACGAGAAAAAAGAATATATCAGAATTATGTGGGTGCCATTTCAGATTCCTACATGAAAAAACTCTTGTGAAATGGCTTGTTTTTCAACTAAGTTGTCATATACGCGGCATTTCGCAAAATGTCACATTTTACGATTTGAGGTAGGAAATTAACAACCTTTATGCAAATTCCCGAATGAAATATTTTGCTGAAGTATTCTTCAAAGTGTTGTCTTTGAGCTGGGCATGACAAAAATTAAAAATCTGAAATTGCCCAAAATGACTTTTGGCGCACTTTTGTTTCGCCCCGGCCCACTGTGCGCCGCCGCCGTAGGAAAAGCGGCGCCTATATAGTCTCGCTTTGCTTTGCAGGCGAGACAAAAACGAAATTATTTTTTCCATAGAAATATTGATAATAGTTTAAAGTGTTGATATCATTATTTTTGTATAAATTATTGTAATTCTTATCACGATAAACATCCCCTTAGATGTTAAAATTTATTTCATCCACCGATTTATCATTATGTTATGTAAGAAAATGATGAAGAATGAAGAGAAACGTCAGTAAACATACAATATAAGAATACTGGTATACAAATAAAAGGTTATATAACGACCCCGGTCCCAGAGAATCATTGCTTCTTATAATGGGGAATATGTCCTTGAAGTGGAAATCATTCCACCATTCTTTGAAGATGGTCCTTCAAAAGATCCATGGCTAACTGTCAAATGTACATCTTCATTGTCAGTAATGAGTACGAAAGTCTGACAGGTTAAAGGTTAAACACAATTAAAAGGGTTCTTTATTGTACTATACAAAACAATAAATGCACACGTTTTTTTAACATTTTATGTTTTGAGAGATTCTAATTATGATTGAATAATTAAAGGAAATGGCCTTAATTTGAATCTTTATGCCCTTTGTTGTTAATATTGCATTTTTTTCAATTGTTGAATGGATTCCACGCATAAAGCTTTCTTTTCAGTATTTCACCATTGTTACAACAACTGCTCTTATAGGTAACAAAAGAGACTGTGACGTAAACAGTATCTCATCATTTCGAAGTGCATGTATGAACAAATTTGACATTTTGACGATATAATTTCTGTGCAGGAAATTATTTACATGATTACATTATATTCATGTAAAACAAATCATTATTTGAATTCTAACTTTATTACAAAGGACTAAACAAAGTACATGTAGTTGTTTAGCTTGATTGTGTATATTTATAAGATATTTCCGTTATAGTCAGAATTACTGTTAAAAGGGGATTGAAAACAGTCACATACGTAAAAAGTAGTATTTTAACTAATCTAACTTTACAGGTTTGGGAAACCTCAAATTGTTAAACGGCCCCTAACAAAAAAAAACAGGTTAAAATTCTGCATCTCTGCCGATTGCCAAATACTTGAATGTGATACACATATTCTAAAGAGATTATACTTTATTTTTTCAAGGATTGGGGGCAAAATTCAATCTAGTCAAATACGCAACCGCTGCTCATGTTTGACAATATTCTCTAATTCAACATTTCTAAGTGCACTGTCGAAATCTTATCATCAAAATTAAATGTCGGACACGAACCTCATGTAAAAAATTCATTAAATTTACTGAGGACGTGCAAAGTAATGATTCTTGTGTTTTCCTCCCTACCAACGAACAAGTGAGGCGAAATGATGCAAAATGAAGAATTGCTTGACCAGAAACTGCCTTTTCCGCTTTAAAGATTTTTTTTCCAACCGACTGTTCTCTTCCCCGGAAGAAATTTTGATGGAATTGATTGAAATAAGTAATACTGCTTATTGCAGAAAAATGTGAATGGTATCGTATTCGAAATAAACACGAATACATGTACTGTAGTCTATTTTGTTATTTCTTTCATATTTTTTCAGAAAAAACAGCTATATACAAAACACAACCTATAAGGACCATTTAGACCATGGTGAAAGTATTATTCAATTGAATTGCTTTTATGATGAATAATGTTTTAATCAAAACACCGGAAAGTTACATCAGATCAAATATGAAATAAAATGTAAATTGCTAATGAGCTTCCACCCGCTTAGTCTAATTTTCATTCGTCTCATCCCAAACGGTATTTTCCTAATTCATCTATAGGTACCACCTAATTGTCATTAAACCCATTTACCATTCTCTCTAATTTCTAGTTAGGCTCTATACCCATAGCCTAACACCACATAATCTACATGGTTAGATAAACTGTTCATGAACCAAATATTCAATTGAAAACGTAGGAATTAATAAGTAGACGAAATAGAATTTATACAAATTCGGAAATGGACTTCAAATTTTCACTAGCAAGCTATTAGAACAATTTTAGTGTAGACCAAACGCCAATGAGACCGAACTGATAGTAGAACAAATGAATTTAACTCATGCGGTGTCAGACTATCTGAGAATGAGACCAAACGCCCAAGCGAATAAAGTTGTTTTTGTTTAATTAATAAAGTGATTACAGGTTGATTTACCATATTTGAAAATTTTTATCATTTTGAAACTTTGGTTGGTGCCCGCCTTTTTTTATTATTGTTATCTTCCAAACTGTGAATGAACTGATGAATACAGAATGATCTCCCCATGAACATACGAGACTGTATTGTTGTGTCCTATGTAATCGCTTTCATCCGTTCTATCTGTTTTCTTTGGCACATCACGCTCTTTTTTAAACCAATCCTGACACATATACAATAATTGCTTGAAATAAAAAAAACAATACAAACATAAGAAATTAATCAATTAATGTTGGAAAATTAAGGGAAGTGTTAATGCATTATTGACATCTTGAAAATTTAGAGACAAAATAGCTTTTCTCTCTGAATTATTTTGTATATGATTATAGAAATTAATTTTGCGTTATTCAAAATATTGTCGGAATGGTTATTTAACTCTGTCACTAGTTTACCTTGTGATGATAGGTCATATTTTATACACTCTGTGATGATTTAACAAGAAGAACAGTAATGTTAGCAAACTATCGTGTATGGAATCCAAAGAGAGGTCATGTACGTTGAGAGTGATTTTGATTGATGACTCCAAGCCGTGAGTTTCAAATCGTCTGAGTTTTATTGTTGTTACACTGGACTGTTATTGAAATAATTTAAATATATGCCATAGAATTAAAGATAGACCCCTAGACACTCCCAATTAATTCGAACAAATGGGTGTGTCTATCATACTTTCATGACACAGATATCAACCTCGATAGATGAATAAATATTAAACTATTTGATAGCTAGTCCCATCATCAATCTAAATTACACATCCATGTCATCAGTAATTGCACTCAAATTTTAATTAACAAGATGAGGCTTATCGAGAGGATGCCAACCGCCAATCTGATTTTTTTCTATAGTGCGACACGGTATGTTATATCAAAAATTTCCATCATTCAATTATTTCCTCATTATTCAAAGTAGAGCACGCATGTGGTAAATTTGCGGCGGTTTTATCTAAAAAATACAGCAATTATTACTTTTAATCATTTGGCTCGATCGAATCAATGCAAAACGGTTCCATCATATGAATTTCGAATTTTTCGTCGGTAAAGTATATAATTAGCAACTTGAAGCATTTGCCAGCTCAGTTGTTGATATCCTAGAAAAAGAAAGGGTCTGAACACACGAAGAAAAGGAAGGTGAAAACTGTGGGCGGCGATCTAGGAGGACGCCCCCCCCCCCCGGCGTCATTTACATGATATACACTGTAAAAAATATTGGGTAAAATTTTCACCACCACGAGGATAACTATGTGTCCAAACAATTTTGTGGCAGTATTTTACCATATACGGGAAGCATATTGTCCAGTAAGGTTAAAAAATAAGCAGTAATTACTTTAGAATGGGCAAAATTTTCATCACACTGGATAAATAAAATTGCACAAAAGAAATGCCCAATGTTGGTTTGACTTATTACCCTCATGGAGCACTTTTACCCAATATTTTTTAGAGTTTGAAGACCCCCAACCGATGTGAAAAGTAAAATTGACAAATTGTGTACTTACAAGTACTTCCTCCAAGTCACAAGACACAACAATGCCAGATTTATGCATTTTCATTTCTCGCTTATTTGTTGCTGTAGAAATACTCGAATTAGCCGGTTTTCCAAAACAAATTTATTGTGCTTCTCGCGGGCCTAAAGGCTATGACGTCTTTCTGTGTCAGAAGTGTTGTGATTACATAAGTCTGTGCATTTAAAACTGAACTATACTTTATTTTATTATTTATGTAATTTTATTGTCTTCACCATAGAGCATCGGAGATATCTTGGACCATCAAAACCATTTTCGATTTGAATTTTCTCAAGAAAAATACTTAAGATAGCAACCGGTAAATATACATTAAACTTACGTTGTTGTACTTTGTAGCTTGTAAGGTAATATGATTTCTACACTTGATTTTTAGCTTCGGTTTGTATGTTGGTTAGAAACATTATTTTCGGGTAAGAACTTTTTTTAAATATTGTCAAACTATTTATTTCGAATGGTTGTGTAATTAACTTTTAATATTGTAATTATTGATTGATGTGTGATTGATTTGTTGTGGTTTTATTGTCTAAATTAACCAAAGAAACACTATATTGAAAAAAGGTCTGACGGTACAAGTTACTCTTAGGAGACGAGTCTTTATCATTTCTCTCACGACCATATCGAATGAGGGAATATCACGATACTTCTACAATATTGATAGGATATTTTATCATTAGGAAACTAGAATCCAAGGTTTAAAGGGGACAAACTTTCGGCGACACGAATTCTCGTGTTTCATCTCTAATGCACAAAGATGCTTGGATATTTGAAGTGTTTCAGAGCCCGTGATAGGTTTGGCATATTTCTGTGTACTTTGGACTATAGATGGTATCCTGTACTCAACATTAAAACCCACTCTGTTCTTCAAATCAAATTGAGTATTTTATAAGGAAGTGAAGAGGGACCTCCTATGCAGGTAGAAGCCATCTTTTGAGTTTAGGGTCAGATTGAGCAAGAGGTATCACGTCCTGATTAAATCGCTTCTGAAATTGCGGTTCTATTTTACTCACCCTTGACGCTTGTTTTTAAATGGCCAGAAATAGATTGATTATAATGGGTGAAAGGAAATGTGTAAGTGGTTTAGTTGTGTGAAAGAATGACATGAACTCCTATTGAACTTCAATCCCTCTTTCCAGTCATACCTTCTATCATATACTTGACGGAATAAGAAGAAAACCCCAAAACCCAAAATATTTTATTGAGCCTGAGGTGTGAATTTTGTTCGTTTTCCGAATTAATGGATTTGTATTTCCATATAACCATTGGATGGTGATCCCGGTTTTGCACATTAATGAGGGTGCTGGTATTGTGCAGACGATCATTTCAGATTACACACGGAATAGAACCATAGTTCAAAGTTAACGAATTTTTCTGACACATGAAATTCGTTACTCGAATTTGTGCGATTCGAAGACTTGCATATTCTGAAGAAAATTGCGATAAATCGTTCCTTTTCTCACTCCCACCCATCCCCCCCTCTCTCTCAATCACTCACTCTCATTCATACCCTTAACATCACTCCATCTCTCTCTCTCTCTCTCTCTACACACACACATATATACTCACACCCAGCACACACCCTTTCTCTTGCGCACACACAACACGACCCCTTTCATTCCACCACACCTCTCCCTCTTGTGAACAACATCATGCGATACACCCAAATTATTCCTTGTAGTAAAAACGACGTGTCCTTTAAGACAGCAAACATCATTAAAATACTATCCTCCAATCGGCAAGGTGAACAAGCCACATTAATACAATGTGTCAACATTAACTGAGTGGCTTTGGTTTCAATTAAAGCAGCCGGTAGTTATCGATCTAATGCATTGTGGGATGATGCATTATTCACTCCGCAAACTATGACGGGTAAAAGCCAAACGTAACACATTACTTTCAACATGACACAACATTTGAGTAGACGGCGACAAAAGTCTGGATGGATCAACTTGAATGTGAACGTCAGAATATGATTTGTGGATAAGGACTACAAGAAAGAAATTAGATGTTCCGTCAACACTGCATTGATTTTCACTTTTTCCTATTCATATGAATGACTTACATTAGATTTAATTTTGTATAGTATTTTTGTTATATCTGATATCGGAATCAAAATCAAGCTCTATGTAAATAAAGTGAGTTATGAGTTACAAACATTTGGAATATTACCTTTAAAAAGAAACAAGTCCTTTTCATGATCCATGAATATCTAAAGTGCAATGTACATTAATTATAATACACATGATACAATTCGTTTGCTAAAAAGGCTCATCAATGTCATCTCGAATGTCGGCTCTAACGGAGTAAAGATTATTAGGATAAATATAAAATCATCACTTGTAGCAGCTCCATGAAAGTTCATCGCAATTAATCAAGGCAGCGAGATATCAACAAGGAAAAGACAGAGCCTTTCCAATTAATATCAGTCATAATTATTGACCTTGAATGAACTCCTCTCGACGAAATGAGTATTATGAACTGATTAGATATTATTTTGATTTTTTTCATCATTTTATTAGGTCTATACTTTATCGTTGATATGATTAAACTAAAATATTTTCATCCCAAAATGATTTCAATTAGTGAGTGATGATGATTTATCTTGGCCAGTTCGTATAGTAGAACAGCACTTCATCACATACCAAACGAATTTTAATGTAAATACCAATGTGCGCTACCATTAAAACACTGAAATAGACAAGTTCGGGATTTCTTCGAACCACTTGCATAACTTGGATAACATAAAAATAACAAAACGTTTTCATATTTCAACATCATAAAGGATCCGAATAGATATTGATATGATACGTATATAGTTTAATGTGAATGATATAATAATAGCAATTAATATTAAATTTTACAGAGCAATACCTCATTGCAGCTAGTCCAAGTGGATGTCAGGTTCCTAAACTAGTTTCTATGGTAATGGTTACCGCATGTGTAGCGAATCAGGGATTTAAATTTATAGACGTTTCTTAGGTACCATTCTATCGACGTGTTTTGAAGGGGAAGATCACCCGACAACTGGTTTACTGTAAAATAGCAGAAAAATGAAGTGAAGGTTTGCGGAAACCCCATCAAAGATTAAGAAAATTATTAGAAGTTTTTGATCTGTTACGTCATATACGAGCAGCAGCAGCTACCCCGTATTTTATGCACCAAAATGTATACTTTTCAATTTTTTAATCAGTGGTTCATGATTGCTAAAAAAAATCTTTCAGGAGCGGATGTGACATGATTTGTATGTTGATATACTTAAGGTACAACAAAAACCTTTCTCATTTCTTTTAAGAAATTTCATTGATATTTTCACACCATATATGGGAAAACTGCTCGCAAATGACGTCACCATTAAAATATAAAATTCTAATAGTTTTTCAAATCTTTGATGGATTCCCTAAAACCCTCACCAATATCATTTTAAGTATTTTCTGCTATTTTTACAATAAAGTTATGTCAGGGTGAATTTCCCCTTTAAGTAAAATACTTAGGATCCAACGTGTGCTTCAAATTTGAATATTAGAAGAGCGATTTGACATGAGAAGGCCGTGCATGTAAGTCCAGGAAAAAAAGAAATACTAACTCAAGTGTTATCAATTTGGTGCAGAAAATCTAAAGTATGATGTAAAATGTTACCCTTTACATTAGTCCAACATTATCATTCTTATTTTCTTATCAGAACCTTTCATATTTAATCTACTATACATGGAGGGGCTTTTGGATTTTTGGCATGGGGGCTTAAGACTGGCCATTTATACCTCTGTCATTTTTACCTCTGCCATTTTTACCTCTGCTATTTTTACCTTTGCCATTTTTACCTCTGCTATTTTTACACCGAGCCCGAGATCATACCTATATCGGCTCAAATTATATAATGTGTTCATATCTAATACTGATGAGAGTTATGTCTACAGGGTTAACATTCATGTTTCATAACACCTATTATACTGATGACATTACGAATCTGCTATTGGCTACTGAAATCACAGCCTTTGATTGGTTGGTGCAATTTTTTCTTAGAAATTCTACATCAGTTGATAGAGTATGTGGATTGTTAAAATAAAGGCCTAAAGCCATTGCCATCACATTACCATTAGTGGAATAAAAAGAAGAAAAAAATCCAGACGAACTACAACATTACTGAGACGAACAAAATATATCGGCTTGCTCGTTGCAATGCCTGTTTTTTCTTCTTTTTCTGAATCGTTGCATGTGGTTTAATTCAATTTTCATGGCTTCTTGTTCTCGAACAACGAGGCAAATTTTTCACGTTTTTATTTCTTACTTATTGTCAACATTAATTAAAAAAAAAAAAATATATATATATATATATATATACATATATATATATATATATATATATATATGTGTGTGTGTGTGAGGGTGTGTGTGTGAGTGTGAGTGATGGTGTGTAAGGGTGTGTGTATGTGTGTGTGTTGGGGGGAGATGTGTGTATACATGTATATATAACATGTATAATGTATATATATGAATTTTTACGTATACATTGTAAGCACCATCAATTGTGACATATCCATTATTCATGGAACTTCGAGTATAATTATTCAATTCAATTCAATTTATTCATTCAACCATCATCAGGTACAGGCAATTACATAAATACATACCAATATAGATAATTATAGAAATACTAAATATAACAATAGAATGATGGTTTGGTGACCCCGAAAAAAGCAGAGCTTATAGAAAGGGGCCACCGAGTTAAAATGTACACTAAAAATATATACAACAAATAATAATAATTACACTAAGTACACCGATGCAACAGCCGCAAAAAAAAAAAAAAAAAAAAAAGAGAAGAGAAGAGAAGGGGGAAGGGGGGGACTTTCAATAAGATAAAAACAAATAATTGACTGAAAGTTTTTTAATCACATGTTAATAATTTTCTGATAAGTCTCTTGAACCTAGAAAGAGTTGAACTAGATTTTATGTTACAGGGGAGGTTATTCCATAACTTAGGAAAACAAGTTTTAAAGGAATTTAAAGATACAGTTGATCGAGCTAAGGGTAGATGAACTTGATTGCTTTGGCGAGTAAAATGAGAGTGTATTGTAGAATTTGGGACGAAAATGTCATTGAAAAGAGGAGGCAAGATTTTAGCATAAAATTTATACATAAATACGAGGGAATTAAAAGATATCAAGTCCTGTAATGGCATTATGTTCAGTTGAGAAAATAGAGGCTTTGTATGAGTGCGGTAGGGAGCGTTTGAAATAATACGAACTACTTTTTTTGTAAAATACGTAGTTTATCTAAGTGTGATTTGAAGGTGTAGCCCCAGACAACGTTGCAATAATTCAAATGGGGTTGTATGATGCTATTATATAAAGTAATCAAAATTGATTGAGGAACATAATGTCGTAACTTGGACAGAACACCAATGGATCTTGATATCTTTGTACTAATAGAAATAATATGAGATTTCCAAGAGAGATGTTCGTTTAAAGTCACACCAAGGAATTGTATATTGTCAACCCTTGTGATGAGATTACCACCAATGTGAACATCAGGAAGATTAGATGGGACATTCCTTCCTTTTGTTCGAATAATCATATATTTGGTCTTCTCAAGATTAAGGAATAATTTGTTGCAAGCAAACCATTTGTTTAATTTATCCAATTCAATATTCGCTAACGATACAAGATGATGTATATTTTTGTGTGATATTGAAACAGTGGTGTCGTCAACAAACAGAGAAAGGTTAAGACTTGGAGAACAATTAATAATGTCATTTATTTATTTATTTATTTTGTTTTATTTATTTTATACTGCAGGGTAGGCCTGTTCAGTTCTTAAAACTGCTTTAGAAAGGCGCCCTGCAGTTTAAAATACATGTCAAGATAACTATGAACAACTACAACAACAACAAACAACATCAAAAATACAAAATACAAAATATCTAACATCAGAAACAATTAACACCAAAATATAAGGTGGGAAGTGACAATTTAAACATACATAGCATTGTAAATCAATGGAATATCATTTCGCTCTTTATCAATTCGTATGAAAGGCTTTGCATAATTTTTTAAAAACTAACAAGGAGGTACAAACTTGTAAATTTGAAGGAAGTGCATTAAATAATTTGGGTCCGACATATGCGAAAGATTTTCTTTTATGTTCAATTCTAGCTTTGGGAAGCTGAAGGGGGCATCGTAAAGAATACCGTGTCCTGTATTTCACGGGCCGTTTACATACTAAAGGTTTTAAATAATTTGGAACTAAATCATTCATTATTTTATATACAAGAACACAATACTGATATTTTATACGCTGATCTACTGATTGCCACTTCAGTGACTGCAACAAAGAAATTTGTGATGTATTATAATCTTTTTTCAAAAGCATTCTGGCATATTTAATTTGAAGTTTTTGTATCTTATCTAAATGTATTCTTGCACTGCTTCCCCAAGATGTAATACAGTAATCAATGTAAGGTAAAATCATAGAAAAGTACAGCTTCTTCATGATATCAAAGGACAGTAAGTGCTTAATCCGCCTTACACAACCTATTGCCCGAGATATTTTACAAACGATATTAGTAATATGTTCGCACCAGGTCAAGCCCGGATCGAGCATGACACCTAAGTATTTAATCTTTTTTACATTTTCTAATTGTATGTTCCTGAATTTCACTGACAAATGAGCACCCCTCAACTTTTTCTTTTGACCAAATACCATGGCTTTTGTTTTTTGCGGGTGTAAATGCATATTATTTAAGTCTAGCCATTTACTTATTGAATCAAAATCATCTTGCAAATACTTTTGTACCTCCTTAATTGATTCACCGTGATTAAAAATGGCGGTATCATCAGCATAAAGAGACATTTTAGAATGTACATGCAATTTCAAATTACACATGTCATTGATAAAAATACATAATATCAACGGACCCAGTATAGATCCTTGTGGGACACCTGATTTTATCTTCAAAAATTCACTGCGACAACTGTTAATCATTACAAATTGCCTTCTGTCTGTTAAATACGATTCCATCCAGTTGTATTCATTGCCAGTAATACCATAGTACTTAAGTTTTGCAAGTATAAAATTGTGAGGAATAACATCAAAAGCGTTGCGTAAGTCCAAGAAAATACCACCAGTAACATGTTTTCGGTCCATTTTATCATACAAAAAGTCTGTAATCTCAGTTAGACAAGTGGCAGTAGAATAAGACGGTCTGAAGCCAGACTGACAATTTGCAAGTAGATCATTTACATTTAAGTACTTATACAATTGATCATGTATTGCTCTCTCTAGTATTTTGGACAGGACTGGAAGCACAGAAATTGGTCTATAATTGTCAATATCAAATGATCCTCCCTTATGTACAGGAGTAATTCTTGCTGTTTTAAAATCTTCTGGAATAACACTAGTTTGTAAAGTTGCATTAAATAAATGGGTTAAAGGGCCAGCTATACTCACTGCTGCCAGCTTAAGAAACTTAGGGTGAATGCCATCTACTCCGACCGCTTTCGAACAATCAATATGTAATAGTTCTTTCAAAACATACTCCTTTTTGATCGCATAAAATTTAAATTCACAATCTGGAATAAACAGAGTTTGTAAATTGTTTAATAAATCTTTCGAGAAATTACCCGAAGCGGCTTGCAACCTTGAGCCGACTTCATTAAAGGCTTTGTTTAGAACGTGAGCTATTTCATTGTTAGGTATTTGATCATTATCAATTGTTAATTTAACATCATGACTCGTGGTTTTATTTTTCTTAGGTATAAGCTTCGATAAAATGTTCCAGTTCTTTTTTATGTCATTTTCGCAGTCCTTAAATTTGTCCTGATAATACTTCTTTTTCAAATTTTTAATCAAGTTATTAGCTCTGTTACGGGAAAACTGAAATTTATTCCACCAATAAATTAATCTTGTTTTTCTAAATTGCTTTCGATAATAATCCCTTTTGCGTGCTAACACCAAAAAATCATCATTTATCCAAGGTACCCCTCTTTGTTTTTGCCTCACTGATATCACGGGGGCATGCCTGTCACAAATGTCCAGGAGTGTGTTTTTAAAGTAGTGCCACAATTTTTCAACGTCAGTCCCACAGGGATAAAACTCATGCCAATCAACTTTCCTTACATCATCTTTAAATTTCTCACTGTCAAAGTACTTAAATGAACGACATTTAGTTATTTTCGGAGAAAGGAATTGATGTTTCCCTTTAATTGCAGTAAAAATCACAGAGTGATCACTAAGTCCAGCTGACTGCACTCCTGACTTAATAATATTGTCAACAAGTGCATCAGAAATACATACCAAATCGATTACTGACTGGCTATGTGGTGAAATTCTAGTGGGTTCAGATATAACCTGTGTCATTTGCATTGTAGTAAGGAGACTGGAAACTTTTCTAGAAAGATTATTTATGGTTTGCATATTACAGATAAAATCACCAAGAAGGATGACGTTGTTTGTAACTGTATACAATTTCTCAAGATTACTTTCAAGACTGTCAAAAAAATCTAAATGATTATCCGGTTTTCTATACAATATACCAATAAATAATGAGCTACTATTGCTACGTTGCAACTCCAACCAAATTATTTCTAAGGCAACAGATTCAAGATCCAATCTCCTTATATACGATAAATTTTCTGATATAAAACATCCCACTCCACCTCCATGAGTACATCTATCCTTCCTCTCAAACTTATAACCTTTAACAGAAATCAAGCTATCAGAATGTTCTTTTGTTAACCATGTTTCTGACACTCCTAGTAGATCATAAGGGTTATTATTCAGCCAACATTGTAAATCAGCAACTTTATTAACAATGCTTCTGACATTAAGATGAGCTAATTTTATACCTTTAATATCTTTTAGAGCAAAATCATTAGTTTCGGTTGACCTATCATCTTGTGCGTCGACAGAAATATTATTACAGTTATACACGACTTCAGTAGATAGATCAGGATCATTCCAAAAAGGTAATACACTTTGGAGAATACATTTCGGGCACTGCCAATTTTCAAACAGTTCATCTGAATCATAGGTCTCTCTTGAGACCCCGCCACAAACTATATGCAAACAAGAAAAAGAAGTGGGCCTAATACAGGTCCTTGTGGAATTCCACATGACACATTACTAAAATGGGATCTGACACCATCGATCACCACATATTGATTTCTGTGTGATAAGTAACTATAAAACCATTGGAGTGGGACCCCTCTGATTCCATAATTCTAGTTTTTTTAACAAAATGTTGTGATCAATGGTGTCAAAGGCCTTAGATAGGTTCATAAAAACACTTAGGCAATTATCGAACGAACACTATCAAAATGGTGAACCCCTCGGCAATAGGAGTATTGATGATTGAATAACTCTCGTCATTTCGTATCCACTCGTCATGCAAATGGATTGTTTGTTTTCATTTGTTACAATGAAAATAATGCGATAATATAGGGTGTTTATGCTTGTTATATGCTTGTTAGGTGCCCAAGGCACTCCTATATATAATATCCCAGATAAGCTAAACTGCCGGTGTAGACAGCTTTTTGAGGAATTTCTTTCTGAGGGAACCTATTAACATCACCTGGGTCGAGTCTGGTTGAATTTATTGATGAAGAAAATTATGCCGTGACTTGGATAGGAGCCCTCAATAATTTCTTAAACTTTTTTCCTCTTTGTATGTTTCTCCACTTTACAATCCTTTCTCTTTTTAGTCTACTCCTTTCTTCATATATGCCTTTCGGTATACCATGATTACCATAATTTACAAGGTTCAAACAAACACCTTCCTAAAATTGCTTTGATCTGATACTAAAAGATTGCACATTACATAAATTAAATGGGAGAGACTATTGTATGAACGCGTAAAAGCAGATTGAATTTGTGTTTTTATTTTGACGTTATGTTTTCATTTCAGTTTTCAATTTTGAATAAAGTAAAGCCATGTGAAAATCCCATGGACGATGGACATGGCATATTTTCGATTCGTTTCGTGCCATTACACGAACATTTTTTTTAATGATGTCGGCTCACGTGGAACAGCATGCGATTACTTGTACGCTAGATATATTTTGTCAAACGTTTTTCTATATTGAGGAAGCGTTAAAGTGCCATCTACCATGGCGATATAATTCATCACGCCATTTCAAATTGATAGCCTCATTAAGGCGACATGGCGACAATGTATCTAACCAAGTTGGCTTGGTGTTCTACGCGGTGGATATATCTCGCCGTGACAACACGCAACTTTCTATAATAAGTACACTTTGCAAAACAACTATCTCACCATGATGACAAACAACTTTTGTGGACAACTTAAAAGATAAAGTAACTCGTCATGAAGACATATAGACGACATGTAGACCTTTTATTTCTAATTGGCAATATAGTGTATTCTCGTCATGTCAACAAGTGACTTTTTATAAGTCGACATGGCAAGATAACTTATCTAGCCATGTTGTCAAGTAAATGGCACTTTAAAGCTTTCGTGGCATGTCACTCGTTCTTCAATTTTTAATTGGATAAAACCAGACTTAATCACGTTTAATGATTCGATGATAATGCAAATAGAATTACAAATTTTCATAAAATCCTTCTTAATCTATGCATTGGGTTTGGACTGTAGTTGGGCTGTATGTTGATTAATGTTCCTCAGTGAGTGGGCAAAAGTCTTATAATGGTAGATGGTTTGTAAGGCCCGAGAAAATAGTTTTTGTTAGTCGGTTCTTAAAATCGTCAGTCTTTATTTTATTCTTTAATGTTTAAATGTGCATTTGATGGCACGTTACTAAGCTCCACTTAACGAATCTTTATTATTTTCATTCGAAATCTGCAGGCACAAGGTTGGCATGAATCATCATCAAGACTTGAAAGACTACAAATCACTCAAAAACCATGAATATCACCCCTATACCCACTCTTATGTCGCACGATGAAGACAACTTCCATCAGCGAGTCAGCGTCGCCATACTCCTCTGCATTATATCTTTTCTTGGTATAGTAGGAAATACGCTTACCATCTTCTCTGTGATTGTATGCAGGAGGTTGCAGACATTACCAAACGCATTTGTCGTCAGTCTTAGCCTCAGTGACTTCCTCAATTGTTCCATTAACATCCCTGTCCAAGTGATAGCGCTGATACTCCAAGACGAAGGAAGCGTTTTCCGTTTTGTCTGCATGTCTTCAGCCATTCTTAATTATTTACTGATCACGTGCAGTGTATCAATGCTTGATTTGATCGCCATAAATCGTTATATACTGATCACCAAGTCGCATCGAATATACAACTTTCTATATAACAAAAGAAATATGGTGGTGGCGATAGGTGGTGTTTGGTTCTCCTCTGCTGTAGTTCTAATAACACTAGGACCAACCGGCGTTGTTGCTTATGGTTTTCAAGAAAATCTGTCACTGTGTCAACTTCGGGAAGAAAGTCGCGTCATTGATGTTATCTGCGGCTTGCTCTTCGCTGGTTCGTTGATAATCATCTCATCGTGTTACACGAAGATATACATCCATGTAAGAAAACATTTGCGCCAAGTGGCTCACATTAGACTTGGTCCCAGCAGAGCCACACCGAGTACAACAGCTCAGACCAACTCATCGGGGAATATCAGTAATATCATACCAGTTGAAACGATAAGTGGCCAGTCGCATTGTACAGAGGCTTCTCCAAGACCCAATGAAAAGGAGAACAGTTCTGTGGATGAGACGGAGAATCGGATAACTATAAATATGATTATCATCGTGGTTTGTTTCTTTTCGTGCATGTTACCTACATTGGTCATTGTCTTGTTACCGGGTACACAGTCTTCAGGTCTCTTTACAGTCTTCTTCTTATACTCGGCATCATGTTGTAATCCTATCATCTACGCTTGGAAGCATCCTGTATTCAGGAAGGTATTCAATTGCATCTTCAAAAGGAAGTGGACTGAGATTGAGGAGCCATCACCGTGGTTACGGGCTATGTTACCAAGATGATGAGGTTAAGGACATTGACTTTGACCTGAATAGCTGATGAGAAGGTGCAAGTATAATTTCTTGGTGTGATATTCATTGTCAGTATAATAACTTCATAGACAGAGAACCTACTTCTTGTGCGTGTTCCAATGACAATTTATTTTTAAACTTGGATACATTTCCAAACTATAGGCTTAACCCATCGGAAGTTGGGATAAAGATTATGGAACAGTGATCATGCAGGAAACTTTACTGGAAGAAAATGAAAGTTTGATGGAGAATATCATTCCATGGGTGCTTTATATAACAGTGTCCACGTGGAAATGTTTGAAATTGTTTAATTAAAAACGTCATAACAACAGTCAAGTAATAATCTAAATTCACGAGTCTCATTCATTTATGTTCAAGCCGTATCACCTTGCATTTGGATACAACGTGACCGTATATCTTTACATGTGGAAATTATATCTTTCTTGCAATCTTTTTTCTTTTATTTGGGATTTGGGATCAACCTATTAATCTAATTAATCAAAATCAAATTTATAAATACATAAATAATGTATGCCTTAACTGAATTCCACTGTATACGTGGATTTAGAGGTAATTGTTATGGGTGATAGGATAATACTCATGACATGGAGTTAGGAGCTGCGCTTCGAGGGCGACCTCACACCCCCATAATTTTTTTCAAAACGGGAGTAAAGAAAGAAAAAGGGAGAGAAAAAAGAACACTACATCACCTTTAGATCATCTTGCCCCCCCCCCATCTCTTATCAAAATACCCTGGCGCCATCCATGCAACATCATGTATTTCAGCATTATCTATCCAAGCAATATTGCGTTTCAGATAGCACTTCGTGAAACAAAATCAACTGCAAGGGCAATTACAATATGACCGACTGAATTTCATTGAAAAGTAGACGAACTGCTAAAAAATTGTCCCTGTACCAAAATTCAGCAGTAAGTCCATTCGGTATGTTATAAGGGCCGTAACCCCCCCCCCCCTAAATAGTTAATACCGCAAAATCTACCCTATTCTTTCTGCTTGTCAACTTTTCTAGGGGGAAACTATTTACCATTTTTTTTGTTGATTATCACCCTTTTTTTTTGCTAGTCGAATTGTCGATGAGGCATATGACATGTATGTGGACCCATTCTGTATCCATAATTAATATTTTTGGTCGACGAGAAATCCCTTTTTTATTTAACCTCATCAAAAACAGAGTTACACGGGGTTGATGATTATCACATGCTGTTAAGATGTCAACCACATTATGTGTGACAGTTTAAACGAATGTAAAATCCACCTTAAAATTAGGACCATTAATTTTGAAATTATGGTTTACATCCAGGGACAACTTTCAATAAATTTCGAGCATTCACGTTACAAATCAACTCCATTAAAATCAAATGATCCATGATATCAAATATATTGCATTGATATAATTTGTATCACAAGTACGAAGTATATATGATGATGTAAACTTTGAAATTTCATTTGTGCCAATTCTATTGGAAGATTAAAGGATAAGTCCACCCCAACAAAAAGCTGATTTGAAAAAAAAAAGAGAAATCCAACAAGCAAAACACTGAAAATTTCATCAAAATCGGATGTGAAATAAGAAAGTTACGACATTTTAAAGTTTCGCTTAAAACAGTTATATTATATGCACATCCTGGTCGGTATGCAAGTGAGGGGACTGATGACGTCACCCACTCACTATTTCTTTTGTATTTTATTATATGAAATATAAAATATTCTAATTTTCTCCTCCCTGTCAAGTGAAACAAAGTTTTATTTCTCCCTGAACATATAGAATGACCATTATTTTAACAGTTTATGATTAAGTTAAGTTGGTCCTTATTGTCAAATCTGTAAAAATTGAAATATTGTATTATTCAAACAATAAAAAACAAAAGAAATAGTGAGTGATGGACATCATCGACTCTCTCATTTGCATATCGCTGAGTTGTGCATTTAACTGTTTTGTGAAAAATAAGCTAAACTTGAAAATGTCATAACTTTCTTATTTTACATCCGATTTTGGTGAAATTTGCAGCATTAGGCTAGTTTGATTTTTCTCTCATTTATTCAAATCAACATTTTTCTGGGGTGGACTTGACCTTTAAAAAGTAGCGTCACATGGTGTATCATCGTTATGAATCTTCCAATTTTCATAAGCGCTTCTTGATTATCAATTTTTTAAAGTAAAAACATTGTGTTATTCGATAACTAGAATAGAAAATTATCTGAAATAAGGCTACTAAACGAGACAAATCAGCACTCCGAAGTGCAGTCGCTAATACACGCTCCTCAGGAGCTAAATTAGCTCTTCAGTTTTGTAGAGTGTATATTAAAGTTTGATAAAATATACATATTGTCGAATAAATGATAGAATTATCCAATTTAATCAGTTCTTTACTCTTCAGGAGTATTCTCTTTGTATTCTGTCTAACATCTACTACATGTTACTTAGAATGGCAATACCATTTAGCATTTTTTCAATGATTCTGGAAAATGTGGACAAATTAAATTAGCATTCTAATTTTCATAATTATATTCAACGAGGGAGAGAGATTGAAATAGATATTGTATAATGGCTAAGAGTCGTTGAATGGAAGCTACAGTCACACCAATGTTACTTACTCCAATCCAGTACCAATTGACATTCGGAATAATATCTTTGATCAGTCAGGAGTCGGTGTCGTTTTGTGTGATTAGAGACTTTACTATACAGCACGGGAAAGTTTCCGAGAACGCTAGCTACTGCAATAGGAATCAATGGAATAAAAGGATCAACCACATCGATCCCCCTTCCACGCATTCGCAAAAATAATCGTTTTCGTTCTCGTGTATTTTTATGGCTCAAAATTGCACAAATTGATTTGAATTTGTATAAAAATGTCCAAATTTTTGCTCGCTCACTCCGCTCGCAACTTTTTATAATTTTTTTCCCGATACGCCATATTTAACTCCCTCAAAATGTTTGGCTCATTACGATAATGGACGGAAAGGCGATGGTAGAGACTGAGGAAGGAGTGTGATTGCTTCATTAGAGGATTTTCACTCCGAAACGTACGGATGATTCAATAACACATTAAATGTATTGAAAAAGTCCGTCAAAAGACAAAGAATAGCTGGTAGGTCTTTGTCGAAAATTGGTGAACCGTAAGAGCAGTTTAGTTTTAAGTGACGAAAAAGTGCAAATATGTCGTTTGTCCAGAATTGCAGTTTTTGATTACCAATTTTCGGCAAATAATGTTCTTGGTTGTCTTTGTAATGGAGGATATCTAACAATACATTTTCTCTGATCTTCAATCCTATCATTCCTATGTGTGTCCCTGCACAAAATAAATCACTACAGTCCTTGTAAACCGTAATCATGATTGCATGTTGAACGACTTCTAGTTCAAGAGTATTCGTCTGACATTCTTACATGAATCTATTTATATAGGAGAGCTTAATAGCAAGAAGGGATTGACAACACGCTATTAGTTTCGATGACTTCACAAACTTCACTGTCAACGGATTTTCTTTTTTGAAGGTTTGAATAGATAAACTTTTTTCTACACTACCTCAGGAAATGTACTGGTTCCCATTTTACTAACACTCATGTCAGGAATAATACCGGAAATTGTTATGTCCGCAAAGGAGATCAACATATTTCATAAGAACTTGCACATCAATTCAACGGTACTCTCAACGTTGAAGCAGCTGCCAGTCAACACCTCTTTTAAGGTATGAAGGCATGATATTATACTATCGAGTATTTCAAACAGTATTTCATGAGCCATTGTGGCTCTTGCAGGTGTTTCGGCACAAACACAATTACGTATGCATTTTGTCCATTAAAAAGAGATCTTTTTAAAATGTTGATGGGAGATCTTTATTTAGCCATATTAGCTTAGTGTGTGTAAAAGACAGTCCCATTAAAAATAATGCGATCCTGCAAAATGCGGTTATATTATGACTGAAATTGGGCAGGATCACATAGATTTGTGGGAGTGGGTATGTGGATGTGTGTTAGTATATATTTTTAGGCATTTGATTTCATAATTATTTGCTTCAGCAGTTTGTAAGCGATTATTGTAGACTATGCTGTTAACACAAAATAAAGATTTGTAAATTTTGTTTTATAATCATTAACCTTGAGTTTGTGTAATCGATTTGGATGAAATGTCTTATAAAAAACACATTGTCAGTCAATGGCATAATAAGCCAAACAAAATTTGAGAAGTCAAAATATTGTGTAGGCCAATGAGACGTAAATTCATAGAAAAGAACTGCGACCAAAATTTCTGACTTTGTAAATACGAAATGCTTATTTTATGATATATTTTAACAATTCATGATAATTTCAGAAGATAGGATTAGTGTCTAATTTCATCCTTTCTCCTTTTCTGTTCTTTTTTGTTTTCTCTGATTTTTGTTCTTGGTTATGGAACTTTTATAAGGGCATTGTCCCCAAGCGTCCCAATCTGTACGCCAGTGGTATGTGTGTGGGTGTGTGTAGGGTTGACGGTGGGTGCGTGCTCACTTGTATAATCGTTAATTGTCTGAGGATAGAGCAAAAAATAAATTTCATGGCAACAATGGTCCTCTCAAAACCTAATATTTGTCCTCGGAAATTAATAAAGCAATGCAAATATTTACATGTGGGTGTTGGAATTAATTTGTTGAAATTTTTTTTATATACACTATATTTCTAAAAGTATGAGGCCAAATATTTTTGTAAGATAAATGAAACAAAATAATGAATTAATGTATGCAATGTCTGTTATAATACAACCAATGCACCAGAAACCGAAACTATAGATTGGACGGACAAGACAGTATGACACCGTCGATTTACAAAAAAATATGGAAAGCCAGTAGCACCATCGTCTACAGCATAAGGTGAATATGCCATTTCAAACTATGTCGCCAAAACATAACAAATACTCATTTACAACTAATTATGGTGCTAATGGCTCTCGATGAGATTTCCAACTTCTCTCATTTTTCTCATTTCTATTTGAAATAAATTAATACCGCCTTTTCTTGAGTTTTTATTTTCATTTTTAGCATATAGTATATATCAATTAATGAAGGCATTAATTTTAAAAATTATATCATTAACAGAGAAAGTTCTGTCATGGGCACATTTCAATGTCCTTGAGAATAGGCAGAAACCTTTGGACCTGTGCAAAAAGAGTTAAACTTAAAAAAAGGGGGCAACATGGATTTCAACCAATCAGAAGCTCGCATTGTGAGCTTGCGTATATACGTGTGATTCTAGGATGGAAGTGGATGTTTCATAAAGCTAGTTATGCATGACTTAACGAATGACTGGAACATGGGTGGTAGGCCAATGACATGCGAATTATCATGTAGCACAAGAAAGGATCACAAGTCGTTCGTAAAGTCGCTCGTAACTTCCGAACATCTATTTAAAAAAAAAACCACCTGATGTAACCCCATCATTTTGTATGATTGCCCCAAATATAAATTTTCCTCTCTCATATCCACCACTTCTCTCTCTCTCTCCTTCTCTCCTTCCCTTCCTCTCCTTTTGTCTCTCTTGTTTGCCTTTAATACATTTTCTCCATGCCTTGTTCTTCTCATAACAGAATTCTCTCATCATGGTATATTATGTAATACGAAAAGGTCGGCCTTGTGATTGTGGTGCCCTCTTTCGACTCATCAATGAGACAGCTGAGTTTAGTCACCAAAAGAAACATCCTGGAAGTGATGATAGAGACACTACTGTAGAAACAAGTGAAGAAAGTAAGCATTTTATAATAAATTATAAACTCATCAACTGATTTATACATCAGTACACAAACCAATCGACTTGAGGTTTTTAACATATCCCATAAGATAGTAGCATCATGTCTGGTGAGCAGTTATGTATCATGGCAAAATATTGGAATTAGAATGCCAAAATTTCTTGTTGGTCCATTTTTTATAAATTATCAATATCCATGGACTGTATTTTTAAAACTTATATTAGGTTTTTACTGATTTTGGGGTCAATTATAATATTTAAACTTGAAGATTTTATGATAATAGCAGATTATAGCACCAATAGGCAGTGGCGTAACTACGGGGGGGGGCATGGGGGGCACGTGCCTCCCCCAATCGGCTGGCAAAAAAAAAACGGGGAAAAAGAGGGAAAAGGAAGAAAAACGTAGTGGGGAAAGAAGAAATTGTTGTTCATTATAGTGTTACATTATATTATGTTATATAACATAAGAAGCATTTTTTCATAACTTTATGAAATATTATTTGCTTAATTGTGTCTTCATTGTTCCTGGTGCTCGCATAGACTGTTTAACGAGATATATAAACCTGCTGTACTAAAGCCTCCCGTTTTCAAATCAATATACAACAAAATAATATATTTCCTCGCAATTAGAGTTATTGTTTTCAGTTGTGACACATTCTTCTTTTTTGTGACTAATGAAAGTGATTGCCCTATTTTAAGGTCTTAATATAAAACATTTCATGTCTGTGCTAACGTTCGCATTAGTGAATTGGTGAGATTTCTGCTCTTCATGAACTTCTAAAATCAGTCCTTAAAATGTCATTTTTTCTGATCTAAATATAAAAAAATCATTTGGTTAGTGAAATATGTAGGGTCTTAGTGAATTCCTACAAACAAGCCTTAGAATGCCCCTCTTCAGGTCTGAATTTCCTAGATTTTCAGCTCGCGCTTCGCGCTCGCAGTATTTGATTAATGAGATGCGTATGATAATCATGATTATAATGACTTCAAAAAGTGCTTCATGTGTTTATATGTAATTCTAACAAAATCAGCAAGCGCTTGGCACTCGCATTAGATGACTATTGTGAGATATGTATACTCTGACTTAATGGATTCCTAACTATAGACCTTAAAATATCCATGTTTGGGGTCAATATATACACAAATTTCAGCTCGCGCTTCGCGCTCGCATCATTTGGTTAGTCAAATACGTAGGGTTTTAGAGAATTCCTACAAACAAGCCTTAGAATGCCCCTCTTCAGGTCTAAATTTCCTGAATTTTCAGCTCGCGCTTTTGCGCTTGCAGTATTTGATTAGTAAGATGCGTATGATAAGCATGACTACAAAAGGTGCTTCATGACTGTGTTTAGATGTAATTCTAACAAAATCAGCAAAGGATGGCACTAGCATTAAATGACTATGGTGAGATATGTATACTCTGACTTAATGGATTCTAAAATATAATCCTTAAAATTTCCTTGTTTAGGGTCAATATATACAAAAATTTTAGCTCGCGCTTCGCGCTCGCATTGTTTGTTTACGAGACATTTAAGTAACATGATTACAAAAAAATTGCTTATAATGTCCATTTTTAGCTCTGAATATCATAAATTTTCAGCTCGCGCTTCGCGCTCGCATTATTTAATCAGTGAGATACATATCCGTTTAATGGCACTGCATGTCCTTAAAATATCTCTATTAGGTCAGTATATCTAACAACTGAGCGCGCTTCGCGCGCTCCCTAAGTGACCCGAAATTTTGCTGGTGCCCCCCCCCCCCCCAATGCCGTGACCCACGGTACGCCACTGCCAATAGGGGAAGTATACCGACGTCGGGAATAAGCTTTTACTACTATAACCTTCCTGGCACAGGTGACACTGAATGAAATGATAACAATGATAATAATCAAAATCATCATAATTCAGAATTGTATCTTACAAGAGCACTGTTTGCTATAAAAGGATTACATTGTATAAAGTAAAAACTAATTATTGATGAATTAAAAACCAATCGCCCTTTCTCTGTATTCTTATTATTCCTGCAGTTTTGAGGAGAGATGCTTTTGCCGAACACCCGCTTTTTTCCTTCTTTGTAGTTGAGTGCTATTTCTCAAAAGAACAACTTAATAAAAATGATCGTGGCGAAATCATCGGTTTCTCAACCTTCAATGAAATGTACAGTATCTACAAAGGAAAGTCTGGATATATGAGCGGAATGTTTGTCTCATCTAAACACCGAGGTATGTTAATAACTTGAGAGCTAGTCTGTCTCTAAAGATGGTGATAAGATGCCTTAGCCTATGTAGCCCGCTGCTTTTTCTCTACATTGGATTTTTGCCAGAGTTGACTAGCCCAACAGGGAGGGCTGTATAGCTTGTCTTGTAAAAATAGCAGGACTTATATGATATTGTAAAACAAAAAAAGGCAATGTTAAAAGAGGACAAAAAAGTCCGGTATTAGGCAAACACAATATTAATCGCAGACCAAAGTATACCCAAAATATATATATATATATCTTGTTTTCCAAAAGCATTATCGTGATCAAAGTCTTTTTTCCGGCTTTCAGTAGGTTGTGAAAATTATTCTCAAGTTTAATTTCCATTTTGATTACTTATGTATTTATAATCATTTCTGTAACAAAATATGTGTTCCCATGTTTCCCAACCAGTGATTTAGGGAGCCATTAAACTAGTTTACACGGTTGTAAAAAAAGCAGCCCATAATAATTATGGTTTGTATTTAAGGCTGCATTTGTTGTGCAAATTAAATGAATTTACCTTGGCACTAACTTATGTTTATTTACTTGATTATTATAATTTCCATTGTTATTACGTAATCATTATTAATATCGTCGTCATCTTCATCATCCCATCATTATCAAAGAGAACTTTACATGTTGTGTAGAAACATAATGTTCTGCTTAACAGAGAACCACGGAGCCTTTAAAGTGACATCGACTTGACGACTTGGCGAGATACTTTATCTTGCCATGTCGACATAATAACCTTGTTATGTAGACATGGCGCGACATACGTTATCTCGCCAAGTCGACTTTTAAACAGTTATATGTCGACATGGTTAGATACGGTATCTTGCCAAGTTGACTTATAAAACGATATATGTCAACATAGCGAGATATTTCATCTTGCCAAGTCGACTTATAAAACATTATATGTCGACATGGCAAGATATGAAGTGTCCAAGGCCCGGCGAGAGTCCAAATATATCGCCATGTTGACATATAACTTTTTATAAGTCAACTTGGCAAGATAACGTATCTCGCCATGTCGACATATAACCTTTTATAAGTCGACTTGGCGAGATAACGTATCTCGCCATGTCGGCATAATAAGGTTATTATGTCGACATGGCAACATAAACTATCTCGCCAAGTCGTCAAGTCGATGGCACTTTAAAGGATCCGTATAGAGAACAATATTGAAATGCATACTTTGTGATCGTGTTCGTCTGCTTATTTCTGATACAAGGTAACAGCTTAGCCCCAGTGTTGTTCAAGACTACTGCAAAGGTAAAGAGTGTTATTTATTGAACAAATTTCATGCTAGTAATCTTGATTGTGATCATGGTAAGCAAATAATTGCTGTTGGTGTAGTGATGTTGCAAACTGTAATTTCCTGTAAGTGATTTGGATGTTAACAGTGGCGTAACTACGGGGGGGGGGGGCATGGGGGGGCACGTGCCCCCCCCCCCCCCAATCGGCTGACCAAAAAAAAAAAAAAAAAAACGGGGAAAAGGAGAAAAGAGGGAGAAAGAAAGAGAAACGTAGTGGGAAAAAAGACATTATTGTTCATTATAATGTTATATTATATCATAATAATATGTTATGTTATATTACATAAGAAACATTTTTCATAACTTTATGAAACATAATTTGCTCAGGGCCTATATTTTCATTGCTCCTGATGCTCGCATTGTCTGTTTACCGAGATATATAACCCTGTTATACTAAAACCTCCCGTTTTCAAGTCAATATATACCAACTGCCAAATATATTTCCTCGCACTTCGAGTTATTGTTTTATGTACAATAGTATGCTTCTTTTTCATGACTGCTTAAAGTGATTGCCCCATTTTAAGGTATTAATATAAAACATTTCCTGTCCGTGCTTAAGTTAGCAGTAGCGGATTGGTGAAATATGTCTGCTCTCCATGAATTCCTAGAATCAGTCCTTAAAATGTTCCTTTTTCTGATCTGAATATCAAAAATTTTCAGCTCGCGCTTCGCGCTCGCACCATTTGGTTAGTGAACTACGTATGGTCTTCGTGAATTCCTACAAACAAGCCTTAAAAAGCCCCTCTTCAGGTCTGAATTTCCTAAATTTTCAGCTCGCGCTTCGCGCTCGCAAGATTTGATTAGTGAGATGGGTATGTTAATCATGATTACAAGTGCTTTATGTGCATATGTTTAGATGTAATTCTAACAAAATCAGCAAGCGCTTATTGGCACTCGCATTAGATGACTATGGTGAGATGTGTATACTCTTAATGGATTCCTAAAATATAGTCCTTAAAATCTTCCTGTTTGGGGTCAATATTTACAAAAATTTCAGCTCGCGCTTCGCGCTCGCATTATTTAGCGAGACAGGTACGTATCATGATTACAAAAGAATTTTATAATGTCCTTTTTTAGGTCTGAATATCACAAATTTTAAGCTCGCGCTTCGCGCACGCATTATTTGACCAGTGAGATACATATCCGTTTAATGGCACTGTCCTTAAAATGTCTCTATTAGGTCAGTATACCTGGCAACCGGGCGCGCTTCGCGCGCTCACTAAGTGACTCAAAATTTTGGCTGGTGCCCCCCCCCCCCAATGCCGTGACCCACGGTACGCCACTGTGGATGTATATACATAATTCGTCTTCAATCATATCGTGAGAGGACGTTTTTCCAATTCGCTGAAATTAAGATGTGACCATTTGCTTTATATTTCATAATGGCTTTTATCATTAAAAAAAGAAAAGGGAAGATATCTGCTTATTGAGAATGACAATTAAACTTAAACCAGAGGTGCGCTTATGTTTTGCTTTTGAATGTGTACATAATAAATTTTAGTGCACTTAGACCCTATGGGTGAGATAGTACAAAGTGCAACGAACTTTGACCGACAACTTGTCAAGTTTGTCCAACTACACGCCCCCCATGTATATTTCACTCTCTCTCTTTATCTTTATTCCTAATTCTATATAGGCATGTCTGGATGCAGGGTGTAAATCACTCATGTGGGGTGTATCGAGATGGAATTTCGGCGGGAAGACATTCTACCAGAAACTAGGAGCAATCAACATGACTGATCGAGAGCAGCGTGAATTCATGACACTCAACCACCAAAATCTGACCAAGCTTGCAGAGGAATATCAACCTAGTACTTGTGGTGGTGTTGAAATCTTATATCGCTAGATGAGGAGCCAGAAGAACTCACCAAAACTACAGGAACTTGATTAATTGCAAAAATAATTATCATAGTTTTACTCCTGGCTGGCTCTCTCATTCATCGCCGTATACAAAAAAGAGAGAGAACAGGCCTACACAATCATTTATGTTCAAGATAACATACATTGAGGGTCGAGGGAGCGGAATAACGAGTAACGAGATGATTCCAAAGGTTTTTCTTATATTGTTTAGATTGAACAGAAGGATCCGGTGCACAATATTGTAGAAGTCGGAAGTTGGAAATTGAGGGGCGTAAATGCTCGATCCCAAGTCGCTTCGCATGTATAGGAGTGATAGTTAGATATAGAATAATGATTTATCAAAGTATGATGGTAGTCGATAAATGAATTTTGGTCACTTTAACAAACGTGTGAGTTGTATATAAAGTTTTAGTAATGAGAAATTTCGTAATATTTAAAAAAATATATCTTATTAAAACCCTAAATGTAAAGTTTGTGATCACAGATGGTAGTATAAGAATGCTTGAACAGAAAAGAGGAACATAAAAGAAGATTAAATATAAAACATTAATTTACGTGAGGTGGTAAAGGGAGAGAATAGAAAATAAAAGGATGGAAAAAAAATGAACAGGAAAATAAAAAGGGCAATGTATGATCACGTTCATCAAAATAATCTTGTTTTGTTTTGTATGATATTTCTTTTTCTTTTTTTGTAGTTTAAGGGGTGTCGGTGGCTTTGTGAGTCTACTAAAGCAAAAAAGAAATTTGCGAGCAAGAGAAGTGATCGAGCGAGCATAAAATTTGAACTTTTTAATACAAAATCTAATTTTGTGATAGATTTTTAGTTGACATATTTTAAAATATATGTATCATATTCCACCCTTTTCCTTTCGCTACCTTTTTATTCTCCTTCTTTCGTGGTCGTGAAACTTTTTTGGTTTACATATGGCCCGCACCCTCAAGCCCCACATCTGTATACGCATGTGGTGTAAGGCCGGAGTAGAGCGGTAACTAACGTTAGAGCTCCATATATTTGTTTATAGTGATACGGAGCGTAATATTGAGTATGAAGTGTTATGAAAATAAAACTGACTATGATCCCACAAAATAGTCCTGCATAATTATCATGTTAAATCTGAACATTTAATCTTTCTATCGTTGTACTAAAGATCTAAGATTCTAACTACAGTAGGCCTACACTACAGCATATTGTTTCGAAGGCCAATCCATTTAATTGAACGTTTTATGAATCATCCTACTGGAGTTGGCTACTTTAGCCGAAAATTTTCATTGAATGGCCTCGGGGATTCCAAATCGTCGTTATACCTTCCTTTTTATAAATGATTATGATTATCAAAACTTTTCAAATCTAACATTTTGATTTTTTCTTTTTCCGTTTGAACGTTTCGGCTACATTATGAGTCGGTGGTCAGATTTTTGCGCAAAAAATATCAGGAAAAAAATATCAGGAAAAAAAAAATATCAGGAAAATTCTGTAAATTATACCAATACCGCGTTGTTAGTCTAAATTGTGCATTTGGAACATCGCTATATGGTCAAGTGACAGGGTAAGCGAACATTTGTGGGCTTTTTAAGCACTTCACACTTACTTTATGTCGCAGGTCGCACCTATATACGCACCGTACTAACATTCAAATTTCCCGCCCTTTTACCAAAGGCCAATCATGGCGACTGGGCCGGCGGCATCCGAGCCGGACCACACAATAACGAGTACGGATGAAGATAATATTTGGATGATACAAAGACCACGTCGAAAAAAAAGCACTTCGTACCAACCAGAAAAAAGAAAAAGAGAAAAGAGTGACGAGATTACAATTGAAAATATTAATCAAAATGCATCGTCAGACTCTGACTCGAATACATCATATCGTACTCCAGGTTTTACTTCGACCAAAAGATTGTCTGATTTCAAGCTATTTATAGCACCTATAGATAGACAGAAGAAATTGAATTTAAGGAATATTGATCCCTTAAAAGTTAAAAGAGCGATCAGAGACGTGAGTTCACAACCAGTAGAGTTTATCAAACCAATTAGCACTGGGTTGCTGGTAAAGTGTATCAACCTAAAGCAAATGAAATCCATCGCACAGATGCAAAACATTGGTAATATACCAGTAAAGGTCACGGAAAGTAGGTCGGGAATTAAAGGAGTGATATATGGTGTCCCAACTGAAACATCAGAAGAGGATATTCTTGAAGAATTGAGGGACCAGAAAGTGACAGCAGTAAAAAGAATAGTAAAGAAATATCAGAGAAACAAAAATGACAAAGAAAGAGAAGATGTTGATATCAATCAGCCTACTTTTATTCCCTTGAGGAGTGTGATTCTTACTTTTAGTCGGGCAGATCTCCCTCAGAATGTCAATCTAGGCTACCAGATGTTTATAGTAAAACCATATATCCCTCCTGTATTCAGATGTTTTAAGTGTCAAAGGTATGGTCACACTGCTGATATATGTAGATCTCAGATTAGATGTGTTAGATGTGGAGATCACCATAATTTTGATCAATGCCCAAAGAAATTGACACCAATATGTGCCAATTGTGGAGGTGAACACTCCGCTGCATTTAAAGGATGCCAGCAGGCAAAAAAAGCAAAAGAAGTACAAGAAATAAAGATAATAAGAAAGCTAACATATGCTGAAGCATCCCAGGTCTGGAAAACACAAAGTGAAAAAAGGGTCACACAGACAGTCACTGAAGATGCTAAAGAATGTTCCCAATCAGTACCTAAGTTAAGAGAAAAAACCAACTTAACAGATGACCAGAGTAAAGTTACAAATACACAGGTAGAAACAGTTTCAAGTGAACTACCTATGGAGACTAACCTCCCTGTCGACACCCAACAAAGGGATACGCCACTGTCTGCAGTTAAAGACCAGGCTACCAGGTCAGCCGGTACATCGGCAAAGAACACCACACCTAATTTCATAAGTCTAGCTAGTGATGAGCAAATTGTTGTTTTTATATGTCAATTGATTATGTCATTAACTGAAGGGAGAGAAGAAGAAGAAATAAATGCTTTAATTCTAACCGCTGCAAGAAGATTGCGGCAACAAAAAAAGGAAATCATAACTCAACAACGCAGGAACTAACGCTTTCCTTGCCCTACTTTCCATTCTTCAATGGAATTCTCAGGGCTTATTAGGGCACGGACAAGAGCTACTTAATCATCTAAAAATAAATAAAGAATATGATTTAATTTGTGTTCAAGAAACGTGGTTTTATGATAATAGTTCACTTTGTATTCCAAATTATACATGCCTCCCAAGAAATAGGGAAGGTCAACGAAGAGGGGGTTGTGCAATATATATTCATGATAGGATTAAGTACGAAGATCCAATCAATGATTCAAGTCTAGAATTACAACATGTGAACATATATGTCACCAATAAAAAAATATCTATCATCAACTTTTATAATCCATGCAAAAAATTAAACGAATCAATTCTAAACACATTGTTGAAGAATGTTAATGAAACAGATAACCTAATAATCTTAGGTGATTTCAACGCTCATAGTACCCTCTGGGGCAGTGACAAAACCGACAGAAATGGACAAGCCATTGAGCAATTTATATATGAGAATAACTTAATAGTATTGAATGATAAAACAGGAACTAGACTTGATCCTTGTACTGGAAAGCTTTCGTGCTTAGATCTATGTATGTCCTCCCCATCACTGGCCGGTAAGGCGATATGGAAGGTTATGGAAGATTCCTTTGGGAGCGATCATTTTCCAATTATTATACAAATAACACTTGGAAAGAAAGGTAAAAATCATGAAAATCTAAGTAATCAGGCCAAAGATAACATGCCTCATGAACATATTTCTTTCAAGAATGTTAACTGGCCCATATTTGCATACAAATGTGAAAATATCATAAAAAATGAAATAATTAAATCTGAAGATGGTATTAAGAACATTTTTTATTCATTTATGGAACGCTTGAAGGAATGTATTCATGAAGCAGTCCCGAAAAAAAGAAAGACGGGGAAAAATCCTGTCCCATGGTGGAACAAGGAATGTACTGAAAAGATTAAAGAAAGAAATAGAATAAGAAACCACCTATCAAGAAAAATCACACTTGATAGAATTAACGAATACAAAAAAAAGAAGGCAGAAGCCCAACGAGTTCTCCGGAAAGCGGAAAGAGAATATTGGCAAGCTTTTTGCAGAAGACTAGACAGATTCATGCCAGAGACAAAGATATGGTCATGTATAAAACGTTTAAATGGTGTACCTGTCAAAAAATCACAAAATATGCCTATTTTGATTGAGAAAGGTAAAGCCATTACGTCCTTAACAGAGAGAGTAGAGATTTTTGGAACTTATTTCCAATCCTTAGGACAAAAAAATAAAGATTCCAATAAAACATTAACCAAGGAAGTACAAAATTCTTTCTACCAAAATGAACATGTTATTAATGAACCTTTCTCGATGAATGAATTTGAGAAAGCAGTTATATCTAGTAAATTTGCTGCTCCAGGAAAAGATAATATTCCATACATTGTATACGAAAATATGCCAAAAAGCACAAAAGAAATTATGTTGACCATTATTAATAGAATATGGGAATCCGGGGATATCCCGAGTTCTCTAAAACACTCAATTTTAGTACCAATCTTGAAATCTGGTAAGGACTCAAAAAATGTTATCTCCTATAGACCAATATCACTTACATCTTGTTTTGCCAAAGTTATAGAGCGTATGATAAAAGACAGATTGCAATGGTACATGGATAAAAATAACTTATTGCCTAATTTCATCAGTGGTTTTAGAAAAGGTCGTAGTACTACTGACAATATTGTTTTATTAGAAAATGACATTCAAAAATCTATCAATTGCAGTGAGCACACTCTTGCAGTATTTTTGGATGTCGAAAAGGCTTATGACAGTCTTTGGATTGATGGATTACTGTACAAACTCACTCAATGTGGTATAGGAGGAAAAATGTTACATTTTTTAGAAAATTATCTAACAGAACGTACCTTTCAGGTAAGAGTTACAAATACTGAATCCAGAACATTTCAAATCCATAACGGACTCCCCCAGGGGAGTGTTCTGAGTCCCCTTCTATATAATGTCATGATGAGAGATATTCCAATTGATCCTGAAGTGACATTATCCATATATGCTGATGATTGTGCAGTATGGTTTTCTGGAAAAAATGTAGAGAATATTAGATTAAGGATACAAACTTATCTAGATGTATTATGTACCTGGTTTAAAGACTGGGGCTTCAATTTTTCTATTGAGAAGACTGTTCCGGTATTTTTTACTAAGCTTTCAAACGTTACCCCTCCAACAATCAAGTTTGAAGGGAGTATACTCACTTATAAAAATAATCACCGTTTCCTTGGAATGATATTTGATAGTAAATTGTCTTGGCATCCCCATATAGAGAACGTAGTTTCAAGAAGTAAAAGGAAATTAAATATATTGCGAAGTTTAACAGGAACTAAATGGGGAAGTTCATCTAAGTCCTTACTTATGGTTTACAGGGCAATTATTAGATCAATTTTTGATTATGGTTGTCAAGCTTATGATAGTGCTCCAGTAACTACAAAAAAATTGTTAGACTCGGTGCAATATCAGGCACTCAGAATATGTGCTGGTGGGCTGCCATTAACATCGTTAGTTTCACTGCAGGTGGAAATGGGAGAACCCCCTTTAGATTTAAGAAGGCAAATGTTATCAAGCAAGTATAGACAAAATATAGAAAGACATAATAATCACCCATTAATAACACGAATCAAACCATGCTGGCAGTTCGATTATCTTAAAGGTAAGAATGTTAGTAAACCGTTTGGTTACAGGCTCCAATCCAAGATAGGAAAAGAAATTAGTATCGAAAATATTATTTCTCCATCCTTTCCACCTTGGTTATTTTGTCCACCAGTTGTATCTACTGAATTGAGTTCACAAATCAAGAAATCGGATCATCCAATACAATTACAACAATTGAGTTTGGAATTGATACATACAAAATGGTCACACCAACTCCATATATACACTGATGGATCCAAAGCCCCTGAAAAGGGGATTAGCTCAGCTGCTTTTTATGTACCTTATTTTTCCTGTTACCAAGGCAAAAGACTATCGAATTTCACGTCCTCCTATAGGGCTGAATTAATTGCGATTGTTCTCGCACTGGAATGGATAGAATATTTAGATATATATACAGGTGTTGTTATTTTCAGTGATTCATTAAGTGCACTTTTATCTTTACAGAATCGGAAAGACGATCCTATCATTACAGAAATTCTAACTATTAGTACAAGACTCAAATATAAAGGTATAGAGGTATACCTGGAGTGGATCCCTGGTCACTGTGGAATAAAAGGAAATGAAATAGCAGACTCCTGCGCAAAAAAAGCTTTATCAAACAAAATAGAAATTCATAATCAAATAACATTATCAGAAATTATGCAACTTATTTCAAAAAGTTGTAAGATAATTTGGCAAGAAAGATGGAATAAAACTAACTCAGCACTGAAAGAATTGCAACCATCAGTGCTATCCACATATAAATGTAATCTAGGAAGACAGGAAACTGTACTCCATCGTCTCCGTTTTGGAGTCGCTGGTCTTAACCAAGATCTACTAAGATTAGGGATCCATCCAACAGGGTTTTGTGATAGATGTCCTGAGGTAGAAACTGTCAGACATTATCTTTTACATTGTCCAAAATATATAATTGAAAGATCAATGCTCCTTGTAGAATTGAATGAATCACAGCCAGGACAAATAATGGAGTATTTAAAAAAAGATGACCCAGGGATACAAAAAGCATTTTTACGTTTCGTTTCAAGAACGAAACGTTTTAGTAAGGAGTGATGTACTATTTTAATATTGTATTGTCTATAAGAAATATGAATGGATATGTTTGTACAAGTCTAATGTGAAAAGAAGAAAAAATATATATATATACATAATAATGTATGATATAATATATACAATATGATATATTCTGCACATATAACTAACAAAGCCCACAAGTGTTTTCGCCTTGTTGTTGTTGTTGTTTAAAAAAAAGAAACAAATTATTTTAATGTTTAACCCATCTGTAAGCACAGGTACACTAGCGCCCCCTCGTCTATGCATGGGTGACCTAGGCATTTATGTCCGAAAAATCGGCACAATGTACCGTGCTGACCGGTATGATTGCATCTTTGAAAGGGCAGGGCAAGCGCAACTAGTTGGAACTGAGCTGAAGATAGCGGTTTGTTTTTGGTGAAGTTTTGTTTATATGCCATTTTGACAAGAGTTACTGCAAACTTTTGTACATATCATAATTATCCTCTTTCATATCAGAAGGATACAAAAAAAATATTTTATATATGTATACATCATATTGGTAATAATATTATTATGTGAGAAGTGAGATTTTTTATTAATAATGTCAATGGCGACAATAGTCAAATATGACTAATCGCCACTCAAACAAACATAAGAAGAAGAAGAAGCAAGATTTAAAGGTACGGTATAAAAAGGTAAAGAACTGTGTCTGTGGTTGTACTTGCATCCTGTAGTTTTAGGCCTAACATTGTGTCTAATTACACTATTTAGCGAATATAATGCCATCATATGGATTATTATTAACTTATAAAGGACTTCACAGTGAAGTAAACTTAGACTATTTTTCTCATGTTTTATAACGGTCCCACACGCTCATTTTTGTGCGGTACAAAGTGATAGTCGACGTTAAAAAGTCGTTAGATCAGGCACTTCACCTGTTCACTTGCTCGCGCGAGTGATCGGGCGGACAAATCTAGTCTTGAGGACGCCATGATGATGATTTTTATTAAAATCCTGATATATACTTCTTCATCATTGGCGTCTTGAATCGTCTCTCATAAAAGTCATAGAACTAAAGGAGAACCTAGACCAAAAGCTTCGGTCTCTATTATGTTGGTTGTTCAGCTGAACTCCGTTGGCTTCACTCACCAAATACAGAGACCGAAGTTCTAGCGCGATCTGTACAGGGGACTCAATGGCCATATGTTTATGTACTTAAGAGCGGATAAAACGGGGAAGTGAATTTGCGCGACAGCCGAGGTAAGTCACTGTTTTTGTTCCTTTTAACTTGATTTTTCTCTGTTTTTTGGCAATTAATGCCAAGAGGGAATATTAATTTGCATTTTGGTTGCGTTAATTTTCAAAAATTGTATTCATTAAAGACAAAAATTGAAGAGCCCCGACGGGGGGATTTTGCATTGCAAGTCCCCTAATGGTGGCTGCACGATAGCGAGCCGTCTGTGTACGAGGAGAAATTAAAAAAAATATAAAAATGTTAAAAAACTCCTCGAAACAGACGGCTGCCAGCTGTCTAAGGAGAACCATGCATGCATGTAAACATAGGCCTAGATCATGGATTTCCCCACTCCTAGTCCTAGTACCAAGGCAATGAGGTCCAAACATTAGCATGTATGGACCTCATAGGCGACAATGCGTTAAAAACAGGTTAGAACTTCTATTTCTAACCGTACTGTTTCCTGCACCCAAGTATGATATTACTCCCAAAATATGAGTTTTGTCCTCGTTTGTTTATCATTTATTAAAAGATTGCCCATTAAATATATTCCTATTCCTAATTTGAATTTAATAAAATAAAGGGAAACTTACATTTGAGTCATTTTTCGATCTTTTTTTGGCAGTCAGTCCGGTCACCGTCGAGTGCGATCAAAGCGGTATGAAGCTGATTTTCAGATCACGTGATACGTGTGGTCATCACCTGATCAATCGACTATCCTTTTTTAAAGACCGCAACAATTATAAATTTTATTATAAAATATATATAGAATAAATTATTGCATAATATTATGTATATTTCTACAATTAAAAAATATTTTGTGATATAAATTTAATATTTGACGTAAAAATCGCTATTGAACAAAATATTTATTAAAAAATAAAAAATCAAACAAAATAAAAAAGCCTTGGACACAGTGCAAAAAACCTAACGATTTGGCCGCGTTGTTAACAACAATCGTAAGGGGCGCTTTATTTATAAATAAAAAAAAATGTACAGCTGTCTACCGCGACGTGGTTTGTCGCAAGATTTGGGACAAATCCGTGGGAATTCTGGAGAAAATACATCAAACGAACTGGTGAGTACCGTTTAAACATTATCAAATTACTAAATAGATTACACATACCTTGTAGATTTAGTTTTTAAGGTGATATTAGTGCTTAGTTCTAAGCTAGGGAGGCCCAAACGCGCGTGAGCGGAGTCCCACTTTATTAACACGGGTAAGTATTGCGGTGTCGCCTAGAGTGGATTTCCCTAGGAAATCCATCTCTTAAGACAAAAATCACATAAATTTTATGAATTTCATTGATATTTACACCTTCCTACGGCTACGCCTAATGCGTAGGAAGGTTTTAAAAAATGATAGATAAGAATGTTTAAAAAATGAAGGTTTCTTAACTAACTGATGCCGCGTAGACCCCTCGATCCACATGTAAACAACGCAAATACAATAGCGTCGACCCTAGACCAAAAGCTTCGGTCTCTGTTATGTTGGTTGTTCAGCTGAACTCCGTTGGCTTCACTCACCAAATACAGAGACCGAAGTTCTAGCGCGATCTGTACAGGGGACTCAATGGCAATAATTATTAATATGTTTATGTACTTAAGATCGGATAAAACGGGGAAGTGAATTTGCGCGACAGCCGAGGTAAGTCACTGTTTTTGTTCCTTTTAACTTGATTTTTCTCTGTTTTTTGGCAATTAATGCCAAGAGGGAATATTAATTTGCATTTTGGTCGCGTTAATTTTCAAAATTTTTATTCATTAAAGACAAAAATTGAAGAGCCCCGACGGGGGGATTTTGCATTGCAAGTCCCCTAATGGTGGCTGCACGCTAGCGAGCCGTCTGTGTACGAGGAGAAATTAAAATTAAAAAAAAGTTTAAAAACTCCTCGAAACAGACGGCTGCCAGCTGTCTACGTCGACCCTTGAACCGCTTATCAGTAGAGGCGCACGGCCAATATGGGAGACTCTCTCCAATAGGGGAGACAATCTCCCACATTGGAGACTTGCTTTGCAAAAGGACAAAAGAAACAACACCAACAAAATTTTTTGATTTTTTTCCACCCAAAATTTTGTCTCACTCAACAGAGGTTTTGTGTGTGATTGACAACAAAAATCCTTATCAAAACAAAAGTAGACGGTGAATATTTAAAGTAGACGGTGAAAAGGGGTAATTTTTCATGAGGAATCTGCTTATCACATTATTATTTGCCGCCAAGGTAATCCTTTTGCAGCAAATGTAAACAAAGGAAATTGGACTCCAAAACTGGAGACTGTCTCTGAAATTGGATACCCAAATTCTTTACAAAAGTCTCTGATATTGGAGATAATCTCCCACATTGGAGACAGTCTCCAATATTGGACGTGCGCCTCTACTGCTTATGTATGACGTACTTCCGATTAGCAATGCCGTTTTGAAGAACAATTTATAGATAAAAATTATTATATCACAAATACTAAAATTTATTACGTGATTATGAATAATTATTAGTATTATACTAATTATTTATAATCACGTAATAAATTTTAGTATTTGTGAAATAATAATTTTTAGTTTTAACCTTCCTACGCATTAGGCGTAGGAAGGTGTAAAAATCAATAAAATTCATAAACTTTACATGATTTTTGTCTTAAAAGATGGATTTCCTAAGGTATTAATTCTTCTTTGCTCGAAACCGCCTTCTCGTAAACATCGGATCTTATGTAAACTCTTATGTAAAGTAATGAAATTGAATATTTGAGAACATTTCCTAGGGAAATCCATCCGTGTTTACATGGTTCTCCTTTAGTTCTATGAGACGCGATTCAAGACGCCAATGATGAAGAAGTATATGTCAGGATTTTAATAAAAGTCATCATCATGGCGTCCTCAAGACTAGGACAAATCAGCTAGACATAGATTTTTGCATTGGAATGACGAGCGCATGTCTAACACACACAGTTCGCTCGGCACTTCGGCCGAGTGCTACAGTTGCATTCGGAATTGCTCGATTAAAACAGAGTCAGTTTCTACCTTTATTCCGCTGATTTCGATTGGTAAAACATTCTCGTGGTTGCTTCGTACACATTCGGCAAATATCGGAAATAAACAACACAGAGTTTCACTTTCCGTAGTGAGATGGCAGGACCTAATTTTAAGGTATTAATTCTTCTTTGCTTGAAACCGCCTTCTCGTAAACATCGGATCTTATGTAAACTCGGTAAGTAATGTAATTGAATATTTGAGAACACTTTGTGAAAGCTGAATTGAATTTGGTTCGTAAAGAGCCAGCGCAAATGAACTTCAATTTTGAGTGTTGTGAGGTGTTTGTGAATCTGACTCAACTGATTGAGCAGGATTGTTTTGAGCGTATACGAACAGCTGTGAGTGACGTCATCCCCGCTGCGATGGGCTCGAGATTAGTCTGGGTATTCAGACACAGTATGTTTCAGCCGTTGTATTTTTTTTTATTACGATTTGAGCTCTGTTAATTATGAAATTTAAATTGTTATTTTGAAAATTATTTTGTAGAATTTGCGAAATAAGTATTAAGAACAAAACTGCAAGTAAACTTCAAGAATTTTGTTTGATAATTGATTTTTTGTTGATTTTTTTTTGTCTGAATGTCTAGAATATGGTATTGTTAATGGAAGTCGTATTTTTGAATGGCACAAAAAGCTCCTTTCACGAATTTGATTTAGAAATAGGTCTACAAGTATGAGATATGTTTCATGAATTTGATATCTGATTATGGACCTTGTTATGGTGTTAATTACTATTTTGAAGATATGAAATGATGAGACAAAATAATAATGAGACAATAATAATGAAATTATTAAAACCATAAAAATGATTATTATTTTGATAATTATCATTATAAAAATAATTATAACAATTATAATTATAGGCCTAATTGAGACAACAATAATAATAATTGCAATAAATATTATTATAAAATATTATAATGAAAACAATTATAATTATAATAATTGTAATAATTATTGAGACAATAATATTAATGAGACATCAATAATAATAATTACTATAAAAATGATTATAATAATTATAATTATAGGCCTAATAATTATTGAGACAATTATTATTATTGCAATAATAATAATATTAGAAAATGATTATGATAACAATTATAATTGTAATAATAATTGAGACAATGATAATTATTATTACAATAATATTTAAAATATTCTTGAATAGATATTACTATATTTAATAAATATTAATATTGCAATAATAATATTTATTATTATTGTAATAATAATAATTATTATAAAGTAATTATAATGATAACAATTATAATTATGATAGTAATTATAATTGTAATAATTATTGAGACAATAATATTAACAAGACATCAATAATCATTATTATAAAAATAATTATTATGTTGGCCTTATAATTATTATAAAATAATTATAATGATAACAATTATGATAGTAATTATAATTGTAATAATTATTGAGACGATATTAATGAGACAACAATAATTATTGTAATGATAATAATGTTGTAATTATGATTATAATTACAACATTAATTTTGACAACAATAATGAAACAATGATAATGAGACAATAATAATATTAATTATATTATTGAGACCACAATAAAAATAATAATCATAATATACAATTCAATTCAATTTATTTCCACTTTAAAAAGCAACAATATATACAAATCAATACAATTTTCAATACATATTAGTTTAGTGGGGATCATACAAAGCACAAATGATGGCTTATTAAAATTGACCCCTCACAATACAAGTAAACAAAGATAAAATAACACAAATGACAACAATGTATAATACAAAATAAAGGAGGGAAAGCACAAAGATTGAAATAAATCTTTCTTTATTCTTTTTTTCTAAAAATTCTGAGATTATGTTGTTGATTCTCTTTCTTTTATTTCGAATTATATTCATTGAAAATTTAATTTCTAATGTTCAAGCAAAAGAAATCCATATCAAGTCATGTTTACCCTGTGCACAAACCTACAACAGGACAATTACCCCGAAATAGGGTTAGGTGTAGATTTTTGGATAGGGGTACAGTGTAGTTGTCCGGGGGGGGGGGGGGGGTTATCGTCCGGGGGTAGTCAAAATCATTGCAAAAAAGCTTTCAAAAGATTGAAATAAAGAGCTTGTAAATTCCCCATAAGCTATGTAGTAGAAAGTGTGCCATTCCCAAAACAAAGAGAATAATAAGATTGCGCAATCGTCTTGTCCACAAAAAGCCCAGTTTTTGTATCACAAAGATGACAATAACTCGACTTCTAGAAGTCGGAATTTGAAAATTCAAACAGTTTTGTGAATCGTAGATATTGATTGAGCCTCATTGTGAGCATAAAAACATGATGGAACAGCCTTTCCTTATTTTCACCTGAAGTGCCTAGTTAGGTCTAGATCTAGTCTTGAGGACTCCATGATGATGTTTTTTTTATATTTTGACATATACTTCTTCATCATGGAGTCTTGAACCACCGGCCATATATGTATAAGAGACATATATAAACTAAGATGGATTTCCCTAGGAAATAGAGGGACCTGCACTGGCCTAGCCAGGAGGCTTCTAGAGAGTAAAAATCATTTACTAACATATGCTTACTCTATGAATCCAGGGATTCCATTGCATTCATCTACATCGTGTACCGCCAAAAAACCTCAAACTTTCGCCCCCGAGATTTCTACTTTAATTCTTAAAGATCTAGCCCTAAATCATGTAAATCATTTCTGATTCCGCCAGAAATATTTCTGCCGAGATCGCACATGTTCGATCTATCGCAAGAACATCTGCAATGGCCTCCGCGGGTTTTCCCCATGGCGGGAAATTCAGCATCCTTCCAAATATGGCACTCTCCCAACTAGACCCAAGCATGCGACATATCGGCTGATAGAATTGGGAATGCATGCTGTTTTATGAAACAGTTGGTAATACGCCTAAATGTAATGATATTTGAAAATAATGAAAATAGCACAAATTTTAAGTAATAGGGCCAAATGGTAAAATGATAGCAATCAGATACTTAGTCTTAGAAATATCAGCTAATCTAGTAATTATAGAAAATCATTGTGTTTTCATCTGTGTTGTGAAAATAATCATAATAGCAAGTGTAGGCCAAATTTACCATTTTATGGAGAGGAAACCAAAATTAATATGGAACATGATGTAAAAGCTATATTTCAACCATCGTTTACATCAATTTGCATGAAATTAAAACTGAATAATTGTGAACACGTAAAAGATCAGCTGGGACGTAGGGATATCCACACAAACAACAAGATGAATAGAGGATTTAGAAAAGAAAAGAGTAAAGAGAAGAGGGAAGGAATTAATAGAATATCAAATTGAAGAGCAGGGTAAATGAAAGAAGGGAGCAAAGAACTCTAAGAATTAAAGATGGTCATGTATAGAGAAGGGGTATTAGCCTTGTTAAAATGATAAGTTTTTTCTGCGATGCTAAAACATGGGAAAAGGCATTACAATCCTGTCCACTATGTGCAAAACAAACAGGTAAAGTTGTTTGCTGTGTTTATGGTCCTAAGATGGCAGGCGATGGTTTTAGTCTGTGACGCTTCACTGCCCATCCAGGTAATATTTAGATCAGTGCACCAGGTATATGTCAGGAAGGATAGAAAACTCAAGCACATTACATTTGAAAATCTATAGGAACTGACAACACACACTAAAAAAATCATTGATTCATCTAGACCTACTGAACATTTTTTGTATTGCTGAGGACTTTGTGGAATCACGAGATCCAAGCCCAAAGTATTCTAAGTTCTAACTTCACATTAGCAGTAGGGGCGCCGGTCTGCAAATGGATCATCCTTGTTTTCTAGGATATTAGGCTTTCTATACACTAAAAATGTAGGAAATTTCTTCACCCATCAGATTACTAGATCTTCAGCATATTTTTTTTCTTTGTGGTAAGTTCTTTTGTTAATGCTGGGTAATTTTCTTGATTTGCTGTAATCTTGTGCTAATTGTGCCCTATTGTTTTTTATAAGATTTCTTTATGCATAGAGATTAGAGAGTGTCACATGCTGCAACACAAACTTCATTTAAGAATATCACCTAATTGCAGAGTTGCAATTTAACTTGGTAGTGAAGTTATTTTGTATTGCAGCAATTTTATTGTCCAAATTATTATTGAAGTTATGATATGAACTGAATGTAATACATTTAGTTTTGCAAACATGAAAAAAAGTTTTTGAAATAATTGTATTGTGTAACTGATTATATACAAAAAGTATAATTATGCTCATGGCTCTATCTATCTAGATGAGATATCTCAATTTTCATTCCTACAGGTGGTAATCTGTACTTAACACTTGAAGTGAATATAGATCCAAGTACAAGCCTTCAAGTGCTGAGCTCATTTTTTATCTACAAGATGCCATTAAAGAGCAAGAGTAGGAAGAGTATTTCAAGCAACAAATCAAATCCATCGACATCCTTGTTAGGAGCTGAAGATGAAGTTTACTGTGAGGTACAAAGAATCCTACGAAGCAGAGTTTGTGGTTCTGAACTTCCAAGCAGTCTACCCAACCTACAGGACCAGAGAAAGTAAGAAGGGACTACTGGGTAGCTCTCCTATCAAAGATGAATTTGCCATTTTTCTTAGTATGAATATGTGGAAATCATGAAGAATTCAATAGGCCGATGATTGATATGTTTAGAAATTCATGCCCTAGTTTTGGTCCTGTTAGCTTCTACAACTCTAATGCTTAGGGAAAAAATGTTAGCACAGATTTGCAGCCTCCAGCTATACCGTTTTAATATTGTTTTTTTTACCCTCGGGTAGTTACATTAAAAATTTCTTATTGCAAAATCCATAGCTTAAGACACACGTAACTTCATTAAAACTTGATCAGTCTGCTCTTTTTAGTGTGAAATCCTTTTAAACTCTGAGTCTCTGATTTTTCTTTTAAAAGTCCAACTTCTTATGAAGAATAAAAATATGGTTCAATATGGTTTATTTCCCATGCATAATTATAAAATGTTTGATACCATTCAAATAAGTCTTGACTGTGTTTCTCTACAGGCATCTGTTGAATATCATAGAGCGATGTGCGACCCAAGGGGAAAGCAACTCTGCATTGGTCATAGGTCCTCGTGGAAGTGGAAAGTCAATGGTAAGCATTGAAGAGATTCTTGATCCACAGTAGTATACTTAGGGAAACCAAAGTTTTGCTCAGTGGTACAATTTTGGGTAGCCAAATGCTATTAAGGTAAACAGTAGTCGTTTGTTTCTAGAACATTTTAGCATGATACATGTACCAGGGTTTGTTTCACAAAGAGTCAAGTGTGTTTTAATATCACACTTCATTCTTGGTTACGTGTGGTATATAACGCATCACCACATTAGATCAGATCATGTGTAGAAGATGTACACTTAAAGGTCAATTCCACCCCAGAAAATTGTTGATTTGAATGAATAGAGAAAAATCAAACTAGATCAACACTGAAAATTTCATCAAAATCAGATATGAAATAAGAAAGTTATGACATTTTAAATTTTCACTTGTTTTTCACAAAACAGTGATATGCACAACTCAGTGGCGTGCAAATGAGACAGATGATGATATCTCTCACTCACTATTTCTTTTGTTATGCCCTGCAGACAAAGTCTGGAGGGGGCATTAAGCGTTGCCCGTCCGTCCGTTTGTCCCCCACTTGGTTTCCGGGCAATAACTCGAAAAATATTTAATGGATTTTGAAAATTATTGGTGTGTAGGTAGATGACACCAAAATAAGGCTAAGTTTGAATTTGGAGTCCGCAGGTCAAAGGTCACAGCTCATTAAATATGCGAGTTGATTTCTGCTTGATAACTGATGAATATTCAACAGATTTTTTTTTTAATTGGGTGTGTAGGTAGATGACACCACAATACAGGCTAAATTTGAATTTGGAGTCCTCAGTTAAAAGGTCAAAGGTCACAGCTCAGTTTCCGCATGACATGAAATATTCAACAGATTTATAAAAAAAAAATGGGTGTGTAGGTAGATGACACCATAATACAGGCTCTGTTCGAATTCGGAGTCCACAGGTCAAAGGTCACAGCTCATTAAATATGCAAGTTGGTTTCCGCATGATAACTTATGAAATATTCAACAGATTAAAAAAAAATTGGGTGTGTAGGTAGATGACACCAAAATACAGGCTAAATTTGAATTCGGTGTCCGCAGGTCAAAGGTCACAGCTCATTATATATGCGAGTTGGTTTCTGCATGATAACTTTGGATATATTCACCAGATATTAAAAATGTTTGGTGTGTAGGTAGATGACACCAAAATACAGGCCGTGTTGGGAGTATGTGTGGAATTGGCATCATAATTTAGAAAGTTTATGGATCTAGCTCATGAAACATCGACATAAGGGTAATCAAGTATGAATGATTGTTTTGCACATGTCTTAGGTCACATGATCATGGTCAAAGGTCATTTTGGGTCAATGGACATATTTTATCATCATAATAGTGTTTTTTTCTGTGAATAATTATTCATAATAACTGTTTTCAAATGCAGCACTGCTGCTATATCGAATTGCATAATGCAGGCGAGACTGCCAGAGGTGTTCCACTTGTTTATTGTTTGAATTATACAATATTTCATTTTTACAGATTTGACAATAAGGACCAACTTGACTGAACCATGTAGTATTAATTGGTAATTGCATTAATGAATTAATCATTGTTTTACTTGACAATGAGTTGAAAATATTTCATATAATTAACTACAAAAGAAATAGTGAGTGGATGATGTCATCAGTCTCCTCATTTGCATACCGACCAGGATGTGCATTATAACTGTTGTAAAATTAAGCGAAATTTTAAAATGTAATAACTTTCTTACTTTACATCAGATTTTGATGAAATTTTCAGTTATGCTTGTTGGATTTTTCTCTTTTTATTAAAATCCAATTTTTGTTGGGGTGGACTTGTAATTTAACTAACATAACACATAAGCATGAATTTGGCCACACTATACTGTTTATGAAAGAGCCCCCACAATCCACTTATCACTACTGCACATGTGTCTTCATAGACAATAGAGTTAATGCACTTTGTGTACATTGTGAATGAAAATTGACTTAATTCAAAGTTGGCAGTCCACTGTATTTTACTCTAATCGAACAAAGCGGGAAAAGAACTCTACAGTGTTGTATTTTTCTGAAATAATCAGTTTTTTTTAATATAAATTAATGATGCTAATCTATGCATAAATAATTTTCACTCTTATTCACTAAATAAGCTCTTGGAATGCTAATTTTTGGTGTTAATATTCCTTGTAGCAACCACTTCCAAACTGGTTTAGAATACCTTTGAAGATCACTTCATTACATGTTAAAAGTGTTTTCCACTAAACTGGTTTAAGAAAGCAGATGAGAACAAAGTCTTTGTTTCCTAGCTGCTTAATCATGTTCTGGCTGAAAAACTAAATAATCATAACATCTTTATCAATCTGCTTCAGATCCATTGATCTGTACTATTAAACATGTCTTTGTTTCCTAGTTGCTGAAACATGTCGTGGCCGAAGTAATGAAGGACCTTAAGGTCTCCACCAATCTACTTCAGATCCATTTGTTTCCTGGCTGCTGAAACATGTCCTGCTGAAGGAATGAAGGACTGTAAAATAAAGGTCTTGTCCAATATGCTTCAGATCCATTGATCTTATTGACTTGTCTTTATTTCCTAGTTGCTGGAACATGTCCTGGTCGAAGTAATGAAGGACCGTAAGGTCTCCACCAATCTACTTCAGATCCATTTGTTTCCTGGCTGCTGAAACATGTCCTGCTGAAGGAATGAAGGACTGTAAGGTCTCGTCCAATATGTTTCAGATCCATTTATCTTATTGACATGTCTCTCTTTCCTAGTAGCTGGAACATGTCCTGGCTAGATGAAGAACTGTAAGATTTACATGTATAGCTAACTGCTTCAGATCCATTAATCTTATTAACTTGTCTTCATTTTCTAGTTGCTGAAACATGTCGTGGCTGAAGTAATGAAGGACCGTAAGGTCTACAACAATCTGCTTCAGGTTCATCTGAATGGTCTTCTACAAACTGATGATAGGATTGCTATCCAGGAGATTACAAGACAACTCAAACTGGAGAATGTTGCTGAGGACAAAGTCTTTGTGAGTTCTAAGAAGAAATGGGTTGTGTTTCTTTACTACTTTGCTTCAATCCAACTAGCATTTAAGGTCAATGTCTGTTCTTTGTCGACGTTTGTAATCTTTAAATAGCTTCTTAAATTGCTTTATTATTATTATTATTATTATTATTATTATCATCATCATTATCATTATTATTATTGTTATTGATATTATTATTTGTATAATTTTTTCAGTTTTGTTGTTAGTAGTAGTAGTAGTATTGGATATGCTATAGTAAATAATGGAAAACCTTTTCCAAGTTCTGGAAATGTGATGAATTGAAAGAGAAATGATATTACAATGTTTTTATTAACATCTGTGATGGGCATTTTTATTTGAAATAACACTGACTTTATTATTATGTTATTATTATTATTTGTTTGGCATCACCTGTGCCTGAAAGGCGAAAAGCGAACTGAATCACTATGACCCGTAGGTCTCTCCTGATAGAACAGATTGGGGGAGTGCAGGTGGACCACTACTCAGGGGTTTTCCCAAACTCTTCTAGTAATAGTGCAGTGTGTTCTTAACATGCAAAGGTGGTTACTCACCTCTACACGGGGCCTCCATTTTAATGTCCTATCAGAGGTATGGAGTGTTTTCCACTTTAATATAGCCTGCGTCTATGGAACAGGGGAGAGACGTTTACACACAACAAAGACTTCAGTCATCCTCCTGGGGTTGACTTGAACTCACGACCTTTGGTTCGACAGGCAGACGCTTTACCGACTGAGCCAGCTTCCCTCATATGTGAGACATATGAGTATCAGATGTAATGTATTATTGTTTTCTTTCCACTAAGATACACATGGATATTGTACATTGTGTTAATCTTGAGTTTTATTGTTTTTATTATTAGAGGGAGGGGTGTTATTTTCGTTCATCTACATCTTAAAAGAATATTTATGTATTTTTTAAAATTTTATGTGTATTTTATTGTTTTAATCTTAGGGATCCTTTGCTGAAAACCTGGCATTCCTGCTTGAGTCATTAAAGAAGGGTGAGATTCTATCCTTATATACTGGCATTTACATTTTTTTTTTTAATATGTTATAATAAACATTTTTTTAAATTAGAATTAGTTTGAAAGTTAGGACTTTAATTCATTATCACTCTGCATAGTTTGACTAATTTGAAAAATACATATTTATATTCAGCCGCGGCTTCAGAAAGCTTCTACATCTTTTCATTTCTGCAATATTCAAAGCCAACTTCTTACGTCAGAAGGAGCAGGTAGTTTCTAGTTCTAAGAGGAATTCTTGAAACATGGAATCTGTGCATGTTTCATGACAATAGTAATGTATGGAATTTACAAGCTACTATTGAATCAAACAAACTGTTTGCATCTGTTGTTAATAACAGCATATGAAAGGCATGGCCTTTGTACTAGTTACAAAAAAATACATTTGAAATTGGCTCCCATGCATGAAATCTGTGTCAAACAGTCAAGCTGAAATGAGAAAAAATTAGTAAGACTGTAAGACAGCTGTCTAAAATTTGCATTTGAATAAATTTGTCCCAAGAGTGGCAAATTGACAAGGGGAATAATGTTGAAATATTTCCTTGCAAATGTCGAAACAAATTATCAATGATGATGTATATGACTGTAAATTGTTCCTTCTGATTGTGTGTATCCTTAAAAGACTCAGACAAACAGAAAATAAAGAAGCTACATAGTACAACATTGTAGTTTTATGCATATTTATTGCTTGATAACTGTGTATTTTGCTGAAAAAATATAAGATTAATAGGTTTCGGCAATAAACTTAATTGAGCTTCTTAACGGCCTGAATTATGTGATGTCACAATGTAGCAAGAGGGTTGTGATTCCAAAGGTTTGTACATAGAAAAAAAGCACAAGAAAGCCCTTTTAAGCCTGATAATTGGAGCTATTCTTAAGCATAATACTCATCTATATAAACTGGTAAGTGGTGAAATGCATGAAGCTTGCATTGCTGTGTTTAGTACATGATGTAGTTGTAAGCTTTCAATTGGTTTGTGATTTGCTAATATCAATTTTTGGTCCGTTCTGGGTGTTTAAAGCTTACTTTGTTGATAATATTTCCCTATTTCTTGTTTTGTATTCTTTAAGTTGAAATTATCCATTTATCCTTTCAGATTCAAGTGGTGCCCAGTCCATTCTCTTCATAGTAGATGAATTTGATTTATTTGCCCATCATAAGAACCAGACACTCCTCTACAATCTATTTGATGTATGTCAGTCAGCTCAAACACCCATCACAGTCATAGGAGTTACCTGTAGACTGGTAGGTGGTGGCATTATTCACAAACTATCATCTATGCTCAAATATGAGTTGCCAACTGCCTCTAATGCTGTATGTTCAACTTACTAGTATTTAGGTCCTTGGGTGTCGTTGTTAGTCCATATTCACAAAGCAGTTAAAAACCATATCTTAAATCAGTGTTCTAACTGTGGGAGCCAAATGTAATACAAATCTTGAACAGGTCAATTATATAATGTTATAAACCTTCTTGTTGGTAACTCTTAGGTATTTTCCTCTGCTCTTACCTCTCTTCACCAAACTGCTCAAACCATGATAATTAGAGTTCAGTTTATAACTTTTCATATGAACTAGACAACATAGACAAATCATGAAGATCCCACATATATTGCAGAGACAAACAAACATACTTCATGGGATTGTCAATCAGTTAAAGTTATTCACAAATTAGTTACCGCCAAACCCACAATTTGCCACTCTCCACCCAGGTGTTAATGGGTACTTGGTAGGATGCGAAAGCCTCTGAAGTATGCCTAGCAATTGAGTCTTATAACTCTTGTTGGAATGCTCCCCAGGGAGTGAAGAAGGTGCATACATTATATGCGGGCATGCAAGGATCCGATGACTGAGGTAATAATATATCTGTAAAGCACCTAGAGACGTCGTTCCGATGTGTTAAGCGCTATATAAATGCGGAATATTATTATTATTAATTAAAATTAATAGTCAAATTTATTAGGTAGCCAAAATTAGGTAACCAAATATGACAAATATGACAAATGCTTGATTTACTACTATTTATCCCACTTCAGGATGAAAATTACATGGTTTTTCTATTACCAGAAAAGCATGTGACGAAAGCTACTGTACTATAACACAAGAGTCATGACATTTGGCTGTCAATATTTAGAACACTGATTCACCTTGTTTTAATGTACATGTATATCTTTGTGAATTTGGCATAGCAAGAAATGGCTTGAAATACTTGCAAGGATACAGTTGAATTCTGGCATTGATCATGGTTTAAGTCAATAGATATCAACTATAAAGACCTTTTTTTAAATCAAATTTTCATTACTATAGTGGGTGTTTGTCAAGAGCCATGAAGGTAAATCTCTTAAACATTAATTGATGTATATTATATTATTTCAAGATGAAAACAGACAAAGATATAAATGTTTGATAGATTATATGTTGTAAAATGTTTAGTAAAATGTTTGAAATATGTTTCCATGTTTAGGATGTTGTGGAACTTTTGGAGAAGAGAGTGAAGTCTCGGTTCTCTCATCGTCAGATTCATGTCTTCAACACGTTGACCTTTGAACAGTATTGTGATGTTTTCAAGGAAACCCTTACGCTGCCATCTAATTTTATGGACAAAATGTTTGCCAAGGAGTGGAACAATCATGTAAAGGTATGTGATTATGTTAGAAAGCCATTATTCAGAAATTTTCTCATACATAAGAAATTGATCTGATATCACAATTTTTTTCACGTACATTTGCTAATAACACCAAAAATTAGAACATTTGGAGCTTCGTTTAGGGAGAAAAAGTATGATTTTGCATACTTATTACGCGTAAATAAGCATAATCAATCAATAGCAATTAACATGAAATAAATAAACACAGAATTTTGTAGAATATACCCCAGACAGCCTGCATGCCAATTTCGCACGATCGACGGCCGAGATCCCAAGGGGGGGGGGCCTGGGAGCCCCCCCCCCCCCCCCCTTTGATCTCCCAAAATACCCCGGCCTAGATAGGCCTTCATCAGGGAAAAGTCAGGGAATTTTGTTTTCTTGAAAAGCTTGGAACCCTGTCAATGATAAAGTTATAGTGGGTAGTCATGTGAAAAACTGATTACCAATAAAAATTTTGATTATGGGTGAATTACAGATGAAAATGTTGTGTGTTGTACGGGACTTGGAAATTTCCTGTACGACAGGCAACATTTTCACCTCTAATTCACCCATGGACGACATATTTTTGTTGGAGGTCATTTTTTTTACATGACTACCCAGAAGTACTTTATCATTACCATAAAATAAATTGAAGGTCCTCTTTTGTTTGGACAGCAGATTGAAAAATGTTGTGAAAATGGCTGATTTTTCTAGCATGAAATCACCCAGTGGGAGAAAGGTTCAATTTACATTGCTCAAGAGAATGTATATTGTTCCTTTAAGGTTTTGTTTACACAATTTGAATGTATTTATTTGTTCATTTGGTATGTTTTGATCAGGAGCTGACAGGTGATTGCACTGTGACTGAGATTCTGGAGAAGACTTACAGCTTGGATAAATCAATCAGGAGTCTATACAGTCTAATGGTAAGAGGTCATCAGTTCATGATAATTGAAGAATTCATTTTGATTTATTTTATTTTATGGCTATAATAGAATCAAGTTATTTGTTCATATTATTCATTTATTCATATTTCACTAGGGGACCTCATTCAAGAAAAGCTGATCTTTCACAAGACCCTGGATAGCTAGCAATACAACTATATACAATATTAAAAACAATGAATCCGGCTCATAAGGATAATACATAAATAGTCATCAGGTCATTAGATTTTGACAAAGATAAAATTACAGCTAAAGTATTTATAGATTTAGGCCAAGAGCATTAGGCGAAAATAGGCTTAAGAAAGGAAATTTCAGGTAACAAGCTGATTTTTTCAAGATAGGTCCAAAAATATGTCTAGAATAACATACTAAAAGTCCTCATATATCCTCCTTGAGGTTTTTCCGAAATCCAAGATGGCGTCCAAAATGGCCGCCATTCACACTCACTCACTATCCACCCTAGACATAAATTTTTTGTGCATATTTCATGGTTTAAAGGGGTAAAAAGAGCCATTGATACATGTTAGAGTTAACATAGGCAGACCAGTATACCTAAAAATCCAAGATGACGTCTAAAAATGGCCGCCAAAGCCTACAAATCCACAATTCATTGATTACTTATGTTAGTATATTTAATTTTGTTTCTATTCAATGGTTTTAAAGTTTAATTAGTACATTTGGACAAGTTACAAGGACAGTCAGTGGTCAAGTATGTTCAAAGATCCAAGATTGCTTTAAAAAATGGGGTATATTACTTACAAATGGACATAGTATATTCAATATCTGCCTGGATATATGATTTTGGCGTCTAAACCATGGTTTGAAGGGTCAAAAATACATAAGGATACACTCAGTGGTCCAAAAAACCAAGATGACTACCAAAAATGGAGTCTAAATTGACTGCTGTTACTGAAAATTGACATAAAAAGGAAAGACGGCTAGTAAAAATGGAGTCTAAAATTGACATAGTTCGTCTAAAATCTGCCTGGGAGATAATATTTTGGTGTTTAAATCATGGTTTAAAGGGTCAAATAATACATAAGGACAAGTAAAAAGGACAACCAGTGGTCCAGTAAGTCGAAAATCCAAGATTGCTTCTAAATATGGGGTATAAAATGGCTGATATTACTTATAAATGGACATAAAATATCTGCCTGGATATATGATTTTGGTGTCTAAACCATGGTTTGAAGGGTCAAATAATCCATTAGGACAGGGTAAAAGGATATGCAGTGGTCCAGTGTGTCCAAAAATCCAAGATGGCTTCCAAAAATTGAGTCTAAGTTGACTACTGTTACTGAAAAATTGACATCATTAAAAATCCCCCTGAGAGATATGATTGTGGTGTCTAAACTATGGTTTAAAGGGTCAAATAATACATACGTACAAGTAAAAAGGACAGCCAGTGGTCCAGTTAGTAAAAAAAAAACGAAGATGGCTGGTAAAAATGGAGTCTAAAATGGCTGTTGTTACAAAGAAATTGGCATAGTTCATTTAATATCTGCCTGGGAGATAATAGTTTGGTGTCTAAACCATGGTGTAAAGGGTCAAATAATACATAGGAAGATAAAAAGACACTCAGTGGTCCAGTATGTCCAAAAAATCCAAGATGGCTGCCAAAAATGGAGTCTAAAGTGGCTGCTATTACTTACAAAGGGCCATAAGTTAATTATACTTCTGCGTGAGAGATATTATTTTCGTGTCTATAGTTTCAGGGGTCAAACAATATTCTGGGACTCCTCAATGATATGCAATTGTCCATTTTGCATGGAAATCCAAGAGGGCTTCCAAAATGGCATGTAACTCCCATCTCTTAAAAAACGGTCATACTTCATATCCACCTGTGAGAAATGAATAAGCAAATATAGGACAAGTAACAAGGATGTTCAGCTTTTCATTATGTGCAAAATACAAGGGGGTAAAACTGTTGCGAAATGCCTGTTACCTACCCCTGAAACCATAGCCATAGCATCGGTTTTCCCCCAATGCATTCAAGCGTTGACACCGCAATTATTCCTCACAAGTGGATATTTTATGAACTAAATTTTAAATGATTTGGAAGCCATCTGGGATTTTTAGGCAAAATGGACAATTGCAAATCATTGTTAACAGTCCCAAAATATTATCTGACCCTTGAAAACATAGTATAGACATCACAATCGTATCTCTCAGGTGGATTTTTGTCTCACCTGCATAGCAGAGTGAGACTATAGGCGCCGCTTTTCCGACGGCGACGGCGGCGGCGGCGTCAACACCAAATCTTAACCTGAGGTTAAGTTTTTGAAATGACAGCATAACTTAGAAAGTATATGGACCTAGTTCATGAAACTTGGCCATAAGGTTAATCAAGTATTACTGAACATCCTGCCTGAGTTTCATGTCACATGACCAAGGTCAAAGGTCATTTAGGGTCAATGAACCTAGACCATGTTGGGGGAATCAACATCAAAATCTTAACCTAAGGTTAAGTTTTTGAAATGTCATCATAACTTAGAAAATATATGGACCTAGTTCATGAAACTTATACATAAGGTTAATCAAGTATCACTGAACATCCTGCATGAGTTTCACGTCACATGACCAAGGTCAAAGGTCATTTAGGGTCAATGAACTTTGGCCGAATTGGGGGTATCTGTTGAATTACCATCATAACTTTGAAAGTTTATGGATCTGATTCATGAAACTTGGACATAATAGTAATCAAGTATTACTGAACATCCTGTGCAAGTTTCAGGTCACATGATCAAGGTCAAAGGTCATTTAGGGTCAATGAACTTTGGCCAAATTGGGGTATTTGTTGAATTACAGCCATAAATTTGAAAGTGTGTTGGTCTAGTTCATAAAACTTGGACATAATAGTAATCAAGTATCACTGAACATCCTGTGCGAGTTTCAGGTCACATGATCAAGGTCAAAGGTCATTTAGGGTCAATGAACTTTGGCCAAATTGGGGTATTTGTTGAATTACAGCCATAAATTTGAAAGTGTGTTGGTCTAGTTCATAAAACTTGGACATAATAGTAATCAAGTATCACTGAACATCCTGTGCGAGTTTCAGGTCACATGATCAAGGTCAAAGGTCATTTAGGGTCAATGAACTTTGGCCAAATTGGGGTATTTGTTGAATTACAGCCATAAATTTGAAAGTGTGTTGGTCTAGTTCATAAAACTTGGACATAATAGTAATCAAGTATCACTGAACATCCTGTGCGAGTTTCAGGTCACATGATCAAGGTCAAAGGTCATGTAAGGTCAAAGAACTTTGGCCACGTTGGGGGTATTTGTTGAATTGCCATCATATCTCTATAAGTGTATTGGTCTAGTTCATAAAACGTGGAAATAAGAGTAACCAAGTATCACTGAACATCTTGTGCGAGTTATAGTAGTTTTCAAAATCAGCACTGCTGCTATATTGAATCGCATGATGCAGGTGAGACGGCCAGAGGCATTCCACTTGTTAATAAATTTGTCATTTTTTCAGTCACAGCAGTCAATTTAGATTTGTTTTTCGGAAGCCATCTAGGATTTTTGGACATACTGGACTGCTGGCGGTCCTTGTGACTCGTGCCAATATATATTTTGCCTCTACAAACCATGGTTTACACACCAAAATCATATCTGCCAGGCAGATATCATATGAACTATGTCCATTTGTATGTAGGAACAGCCATTTTAGACTCAATTTTTAGAAGCCGTCTTCGATTCTTGGACATACTGCACCACTGAATGTCCTTTAAACTTTTCCTAATGTATTATTTGACCCTTTAAACTACAGTTTAGACACCACAATCATATCTCTCAGGTGGATTTTAATGAAGTATGTCCATTTTTGTCTCACCTGCATAGCAGAGTGAGACTATAGGCGCCGCTTTTCCGACGGCGACGGCGGCGGCGGCGGCGACGGCGGCGTCAACACCAAATCTTAACCTGAGGTTAAGTTTTTGAAATGACAGCATAACTTAGAAAGTATATGGACCTAGTTCATGAAACTTGGCCATAAGGTTAATCAAGTATTACTGAACATCCTGCCTGAGTTTCATGTCACATGACCAAGGTCAAAGGTCATTTAGGGTCAATGAACTTAGACCATGTTGGGGGAATCAACATCAAAATCTTAACCTAAGGTTAAGTTTTTGAAATGTCATCATAACTTAGAAAATATATGGACCTAGTTCATGAAACTTATACATAAGGTTAATCAAGTATCACTGAACATCCTGCATGAGTTTCACGTCACATGACCAAGGTCAAAGGTCATTTAGGGTCAATGAACTTTGGCCGAATTGGGGGTATCTGTTGAATTACCATCATAACTTTGAAAGTTTATGGATCTGATTCATGAAACTTGGACATAATAGTAATCAAGTATTACTGAACATCCTGTGCAAGTTTCAGGTCACATGATCAAGGTCAAAGGTCATTTAGGGTCAATGAACTTTGGCCAAATTGGGGTATTTGTTGAATTACAGCCATAAATTTGAAAGTGTGTTGGTCTCGTTCATAAAACTTGGACATAATAGTAATCAAGTATCACTGAACATCCTGTGCGAGTTTCAGGTCACATGATCAAGGTCAAAGGTCATGTAAGGTCAAAGAACTTTGGCCACGTTGGGGGTATTTGTTGAATTGCCATCATATCTCTATAAGTGTATTGGTCTAGTTCATAAAACGTGGAAATAAGAGTAACCAAGTATCACTGAACATCTTGTGCAAGTTATAGTAGTTTTCAAAATCAGCACTGCTGCTATATTGAATCGCGTGATGCAGGTGAGACGGCCAGAGGCATTCCACTTGTTTTTAGTAGCAGCAGTCAATTTTGACTCCATTTTTGAAAGCCATCTTGGATTTGTGGACATACATGACCACTGTCTGTCTTTGAACTTTCATAATATATTATTTGACCCTTTAGACAATGGTTTAGACACCAAAATAATAAATCCCAGGCAGATATAAAAATAATGAACTCTAATGAATAATGTCCATTTGTAAGTAAAAGCAACCATTTTAGACTCCATTTTTGGAAGTCATCTTGGATTTCATGACATACTGGACCACTTACTGCCCTTTTAACCTGTCCTAGTGCATTATTTGACCCTTTAAATCATGGTTTGGACAAAAAATATTATCTCCCAGGCATAGATGAACTATGTAAATTTTAGACTCCATTTTTCGTGCCGTCTTCGAATTATGTCAATTTTTCAGTAACAGCAGTCAATTTAGACTCCATTTTTGGAAACCATCTTGGATTTTTTGACATATTGGACTATTTACTGTCCTTTTTATTAGGCCTGGGAGTAAAATTCGATCCATCGAAGCATTCGATCAGTTTGCCAACAATCGGCACTCGAATGTTACTTTTTACACTAATCGAATGTTCGCCAGATGATGATTACTGATTTGAAACATTCGATTATCAAAAGTACATGACTGTAAACTTAGATTTTTGAAAACAAAGTGCAAGATATCAAATGAAAATCATGCTAAAATTAACGAATTCCAAAGATCGTATCTCTTTCATGACACACAATGACGACTAAGCCGCGGCGACCGCGCACAATTCAGATGTGTTGGGCTGATGTGCACGTACGTCTCTATAGGCGCTGTGCTGGACGCACTGAGTCGGGTGAGCTCAGTTTGCTCATTATACATTGTATGTGATTACAGCCACGCCCAATAATCATTCCAAAAGCGCTAACAAATACGCCCATATTGTCATAATAGTTAACTTGTACGCGAATCCTCTGAATCAGTCCTGAGAAGCCACACCTTGCTATTCGTTCTTGGAATGGGCTCATGGGCGGGACCTACATGTATGTTCATATCAGCGCAAGTACTAACATACGCAATACATACATACAACACATCCATGCATTCTAGAGGTCACGCACATAGTTCTCAAACTCCTTTTATTCGTCCATTGTGTGCACTCATGGGCGGGATTTATGACATACCAGAGCAAGTGCAAGCATAGCTAATACATACAACACATCCATGCACCATATAGCGGTCACGCACAGTTCTCAATCTCCTTTGCTATTCGTTCATTGTGTGCAGTGAGGGCGGGATAAATGACAAAACAGAGCAAGTACATGTTCCTTGTATGTACATACAATGCATTTATTCCAAGTTCCACTCCCATCATACCAGTTAGCGCAGCTACCGGTAGGTCATGGAAGTAGGTCAACTTTTGTGTGTGTGATTTCTGATATTCCAGGAATCTCGATTAATCGAACTAATCGATTGTTTACTCTGGCGAACAATCGAATGGCAAAAAGGGTATTCGTCCCAGGCCTACTTTTAATATGTCCTAATGTATTATTTGACCCTTCAAACCATGGTTTAGACACCAAAATATCTCTCATGTAAGTAATAGCAACCATTTTAGACCCCATTTTTTTCAGGCAATCTTGGATTTTTTAACATTTTGACCACTGACGGTCCTTGTAATTTGTCCCAATATACTACTCGACCCTCAAAACCATTGAATAGACACAAAATTAAAGATAATAGATAAATTGTGGATTTTTAGGCTTTGGCGGCCATTTTAGACGCCATCTTGGACTTATAGGCATACTGTTCTGCTTATGTTCACTTTAACATGTATCAATAGCTCTTTTCACCCCTTAAAACCATGAAATATGCGCACAAAATCTATCTTTAGGGTGGGTAATGAGTGACTTATGTCGATTTTCTGTGAATGGTGGCCATTTTGGACACCATCTTGGATTACGGAAAACCCTCAAGGGGGATTTATGAGGACTTTTAGTATGTTATTCTAGACATATTTCTGGACCTGTCCTGAAAAAAATCAGCTTGTTACCAAGAATTTCCATGTTAAACCTAATGCTCTTGGCCTAATTGTTAATTAAAAATGATTAAAAGACTGAAAATGAAAATTATAGAGATGATAGTTAAAAGCACCTGCAATAGGAGTCAATATTGCATCCCAGCTGATCAGCCAAGGCAAAATTCAGCTAATGTCTTTTTACAGAGAGTGTGAAATTATTTTAGTTTTTAACATTCTTAAAAACCTTGAAGGAGACTATTCCATAGAAGGCAGCCATCATAACATAAGCACACTCATAAAAATGTGTACGGCATTTACCTTTACTAAGTCTTGATTAATGAGTGTTTGGCACTGCAAAATCAGAAAATGGCATTAAAACAGACGTAATTAAATTTTTGACATGCACTCATCACAGTAAAATCCCATAAATGAACAGAACACTAGAACAAAATAATATATAATAGAACTGAAAAAGACAATGGACGTTAAACGACGAGCTGTGATTAGCTGTCAAGGTAAACGAGTTAGGCTTAGTAAACAGCCGTTGATGAAAGCAAAACAACTATGATAATGCAAGGGTTCTTACGAACTCCTTCTTGTGGCACAGAATGGGGTCAGTAAGATGAATATATGTGCTTCATCATGATGAGCACTTTGTCATGTATTAGAAATGTCTTAAAAACATTCTCAAAACAATCAGCTGAAAAATTATTAAGACATTTATGAATGAATAGACATCTGAAATATATTTTACTCTTATCAAAATGCATCCATCTTAAATGGGTGAACATTTCTTTAGATGGGATGTATGTATTACAGTTTTAAAAAGTCTTGCATCCCTTTTGGCAATTTAGCAGAATAATTCTGGGATTCTTTAGGCCTATTTAAAGAAATATTAGGCATAATCTTCAAATTATTGATAACTTTATTGTCAACCGACTCGTGTAAAGATTTAGTATTATCAATATCACCTGAATCACGGCGTACATTTACAGTGACCTTGGAGACACTCTCTTCTTGGTCACTTTCTTAGTGCATGTTATTAGGGAAGATTTGAAGTTTGTGTCCTGGCTGCAAACATTGGCGGCACTGGAGTGGAGCACTGTGACTACACTGCAATGTGCTGTGGTTTGGTTCTCTACAGTATTCACATAATTGCATGTAGTTATTGAAAGATTGGTGAAGAGCAAGCCACTGATGCAAATGACAGTTTACCAGAGATAGTGTGTTGTAGGAGATTCTTTCGCATTACCAGACCTGCCAACCTCTGGGAATTAAAAATTGTATTCTGTAAAAAAAAAAATTATTTTATGATAAAATGCACACTGCTATCCAGATAGGGCAGAAACACAATAAAACACTTACACACGTGAAATCTTACCTGGGTTTCACACAATGATTATACTCTGAACATCTACGCTTTTGAAGCACTCCCTTTTACTTCCTCCATTGTTCTTTTATTTGGAGAAGAGTCTGTCGTTAGTTCCTGCTTGTAGCATAATAATAACAGATCTAATCATAATAAATGAAAGCAGGACTCACCTGTGTATCATGTCCTAAAGTATGAGCAATTGAAGTAGTTTTGGTGCAACGATATGAAAACTGTGCAGTGATTTTGCTATCACAGTATCAGCAAACATTTTCTTGACAACACTAGTAAAATCATCAGATTTTAGATGAGAATGGCAAGTTGTGATCCACAATATATTCTGTCCACAAAGTTTCTGCTCTGATGACATCAAAACTAGCACTGGGTCGCTTTGTAAAGGATTGAAAAATTGATGGTTGCTTTTTCAAATCCTGAGCACAATGTGTGTGCTTCGTTATGTTGTTTGATATCATATGCTCTGCCATGAGCAATGCTGAAGTCCAATCCACATACATGTACAGTGCATCACACAAAAGTTTCTCTTCTTGCAGATTGAACAATAAAATCCCATTTCATAGAGTACTCTGACTTGTAGCACTGCTTCCTGCGCTTGAATTTTCCACCTTTGGTTGATGATTTGGAGGCCATATTAACAGTTTTATGGGTCAAAATTCCACCGAAGCCCTGACGTTCCGAAGAGTGGCGATCCACATTTCCTGCAGGGTGCTCAACAGGTGCATGTGCAGGGGTCCTGCCGAAGCTCCGGCGGAGCTGGTCAGTCGTGACGCCCGTGCCCAGCAGTGGCACCACATGTTTGCAAATGTGACGTGCAGTGGCGATGCACATAACCCAGCGTGCAAAATGCGTGCGCGGCAGCTTCAAAATCGCTTTATAGTATGGAATGCCAGATTTATAAAAATAACCTAAAAAATATATATTTTTGAAAAAGGAAAAGACGTATTAAGATAAAGAAAAATGATATGCCTGTATTTTAATTGAAAATTGTACTAAATACGGGAAAATCGTACTAGTTGGCAGGTCTGCATTAGGTATTGTGGTTTGAATAGGAATGGTGGGGGCTTAGCTGTAGGTGAGTACGGTCACCTGATGGGTTATATCGTGGACATAGCGTCTGTTCTGTTGATATGGAAACTGTTGTTGGCACTGATGATGACTTGTTGGGTGGGGTTAGTGCAAAACTAATAGCTGAAGAAGTGCTTGAAGAGGTGGCTGTTGAGGGGGCTTGTTCTGAGTGGACTAGGAGGCGGAGGTTGATTACATAGAGGAGGAAAGGCAGACGTTGATGGTTGTAGATTTATATGAGGGAAATTCGTCGGTGTGGTATGCTTGACTTGTGTCATTTCCAAACAAAGTTGATCAACTCTTTGATTGATTAATTTATATATCATGCAGATTCATGTTCATGTTACATTATCTGTATACTTTCTCAGGGGTTTCGTTAAGAGAAGAATGCACATTGTTACTAAGCAATGACTTGTTATTAACAGCTTCGGGATCAGCTTCAGTGGAGTTGGCAACTTCATGTTCCATTGACTTTGTTAATCATAATATGATGCTGGCATATTTCAGGATTAAGATCTGGATACACTTGTGTCAACTCTCCCAGATACATGTAAGATTCAGTACAAGAGAGTCCCATGGGAACTGTATGATGTACCTTAAGGATGAGATCCAAGGCAAATTTAACACTATTTCTGGTAGCCCATTTCGGCAGTTTATACTTGAAGGTGGGCATGGCACTCCACTGTATTTGCTAGAATGTGGAGGCGAGTCATAGTTGAAGATATGAGGACTCTTCATGAAACCCAATACATGGCATTGGAGAATAAGCTTGACAGTTCATGTAGAGTGAAGAGTATGTACAGAAGTTGCATCAAACGGAGTCAATATTACACATCAAATCAGCAAATGCAATGTTCAAGAGAAAAATAAGCGATACCTCATACTAAATAATGCTTACCAAGTATAGATAAATTTACCCCCCAAATTTTTTTTTTTAGTTGGTAAATCCAAAATATATTCTTTAAGTCAAGTAATTGTTAGACATGTCTGACATTGCATTATCTACTGAACTGCGAGCTGTCAAAAAAGAAAGTGCATGCAATGAGCTGATTGTGAACCTCTCTTTCACTAGATGTAATATTTCTGACTCTGATAACTTGATAATAACTGAATATTGATGTAATGAGGCAAATCTTATGGGCATCGAATATCACAGTTTGTGTTAACACCAAGATCACATGATCTGATCAAGAAAGATTTGTCTAGAAGATAGAGACAAAAATTATGATGTGAATCATCATCTTTTGACCCTACAATTGAATTCCTTTTAGATAAAGACATCTTATCAAAATTGATACATTAATTTTTTTCATGTGTGTAATAAATAAGGGACTCCACTTGATAATAGGGAGTTTTAGAATGAGTGAACAAGAACCGCATACCAGTCGACCGATCATGTGTGTCAACCTAGTTGTCTGTCTATGTTCACTACAGATATGTATATTTTAGATTTCACTCAACGTGTACGTACGTCCAGATGAAACAGCGTGATAGTGACCGGGTCATGACATGCTGCTCATCCCGGAAGATCTGCCGTACCATCGCATCACGACTGGATTGGGTGATGCGAAGGTGCAACTTGTACACACTTGCTCTTTCGCTTGCTTTAATTCCTGTTAGGAGATATAGCGATATATGTTTTTGAGTTCAGCAAACAATTTCAAGTATGATAAAGATAATGCATCATACAACTTACGTTGATTTTCTGAAAAGTCACTTAAAACTTTTATAAGGGAAAAGATCCATTGCAATTGATCTTCATGCTGAGTGTGAGCGGTTGAAATGACGTCACTCATGTGCACATTGACTATGATTTAGGAGAACAGCAGAATGGCGAGGTTCTCAATTCTGATAGTCGGTGAGGGTGAGGACGTGATGCATGCGCAATGCCTTAAAATGACGTCATCCCGTACCAGTCGTCTGTTTCAACATATGATTCTAGAAGTGCTCAATGGAGTGGTTGAATTCTTTCAAGATTAAATGATAGTGATTCGTCACTTTTTATAGGGAGGAAGATTTAGAGAGGATTGAGTTGAAACTTGCCTGTTTGCTCATTAATATAGACTTGCATATCAGGTAATTGAGTAACTTTTCTTTATTTACACAATTGGTTAAAGAAACACAAATGAAAACATATCATGTTTGTTGCACTTTTAAAGTGTGATGGGTAAATGTCTCACAAACGCATGGCACGTTTTAGATGACATACATCATTTTCATTTTTAAAAATATTTCAGGGACAAAGTGAAATATATATGTAGGTTGTACAATATATATGATCTTTGCATTTCATTTGCTTCTTTTAGACTACAAGATTATCATGAAAGGTATGAGTCAGAATTAGTTATGACCATTTATGTTTTATTTACAGTTGTTGCCAATAGCAAGAATAAGTGCAGATCGTCCAACATTTGAAGGTCAACAACTACTAGAGAGTCGAAAGTTACACAGTGCTGATTCAAAAGCTGCTATGTTACATGGTATGGGCTCAATTGAATTGACTTCAATTTTCTTTATAATTGCACAATTTTAATTGGTCAAGACTTGTTTAATTCCACAAGACCTTCCATGAATATCTAATGCTTGCTTTTTAAGGAAGTTCCACAGTTAAAATGAAATCCATGTCATTTTCATCAAATTTTGTACAGGATTTCTTTAGTTCGTATATAAGCCAAATATGCAACAACAAAAAATTCATTTGCATCTTTTTTTCTATTGACCTTTGAAGTTTGCCAAATTGAGAGTGGGATAAAATGGCGAAGTCAAGAAATTTGGGACTTTGTTAGACCTCATGTGACCACAATGTTGAGTTAACATCCCTATTTCTCTGTCAAAACCCACACAAATTTCTTCAAACTTTCCAGTATAGTTCAGTAATGTATACCAATGATGAAGAAAGTATTTGCACGGGCCTATCTACAACCACCATCTCTCTAGTTGGCACTTAAAGTCATTGATCAAACAAAAAACAAAAAAAATACAGCATTTGTTGTACTTCTTAAAATTTCAGTGGAGTAACAAATTCAGCGGTATATTTTTGTAATCTTTCGTATGATTATATAAGATATGAGAGCTGCCCTAACTTAAACCCAGAACAGACCCAAAAGTGAAATTGACAAATTTATAAACAACTTAACACAGATGCAAGCTTTATGTGTTTCCCTGCTTTCCAGCTGAGTATTTTGCTTAAGAATAACTCCAAATTATCGGGCTTATGAAATAGGCTTTCTTGTATGTGCTTTCACCGGTCTTGAGACCATGACATCATGTTGTGTTAGAATCGTTAATTTTTCTGATTTTCGGATTCTGAATTTTTTTTTTTCACTTTACAGAAAATATGGCACTGAAAACTATTCAGTGCTCAAATGGATGGAAACCTACATTTTTTGTGTGTGATATCGTTGATTGCAGATGCAATTAGAAAGCTAGGCCAAATAAGCAAAAAGTGAAATATGGTGAAAAGTATTCAAAATCTTTTTTAGATTTCATCAATTCAAGCTTGCAGGAAAGATATTTATGACATCTCTTTTGATAGAAGTGAAGAAATTAAAATACGCTATCTGAAAAGCGGAAAAAAAAAATTGTGTACAAACCTATGGAATCACAACACTTCTAACACAACATGACAACATGGTCTCAAGGCCGGTGAAAGCACTTACAAGAAAGCCTATTATAGAAGCAAAATGCTCAGCTGGAAAGTGGTGAAAATGCATGAAGCTTGCATCTGTGTTAAGTTGTTTATAAGCTTTTGGTTGGTATATAATTTGTCAATTTCACTTTTGGGTCCAGTCTGGGCCTTTAAGTTAGGACAGCTCTCATATCTGATGTAATAGTACGGAAGATTACAAGAAATATACCGCTGAATTTGAAACTCCACTGAAATTTTTAGAAGTGCAACGAATGCTGTAATTGTTTTGTCTTTTTTTATCAATGACTTTAAATGTCGACTAGAGAAATGGTGGTTTGTAATTGAGATCGAAAGCGATCAACTACTAGGAGTGGTTGGTGCTGGTTGTGGCCCTTTTCAGTTCCGGGTCCATCCAGGACTCGAAGATGACTTTTGCCAAACCTTCTTGTCTGAGTTCAAGCAGAGTTATCCTATCCTTCTGAGCCTCTGTATTGCTATTTCTTTGAGCTAAATTGTGCTGCAGAAAAAGAAGGTGAGGAATATCATGCTCATTATTACAGGGAAATTGGGAAAGTTTGGATATCAAACATGCTTTTGAAAAAAAAAAACTACGATGCTTCACATATGGCTATACATAGACCACTGATGTTATGCATTGTTAAGCTTACTGAATATGGTTCATTTTTTTCTTATGTGTGATGTATCATATGATTATCTTTTAGGGGTATCAATACTACAACTGTGTCTTATCATTGCCATGCGTCACCTCACAGACCTTTATGAAGGAGATCCATTCAACTTTGAGATGGTTTATAATGGTAAGAAAACTTCCTCATTAAAGTAGTTGATATATGGTTCAAATTTATGTCATAGGTCACCTTTATGCATTCCCGTAAAGTATGTAAACAGTCCAACTCCCTAGAACAAGCGTCTGATCAGGATAGCCGTGCGAAAGCTGGGGGTAATAGTATGCAGTGCTTAGAAACATTTTTTATTAAGCGCTATATAAATGTTGCATATTATTATAATTTAAATGTGGGATTTTCTGGAATGATATGTCTATGTTTTTTAGTTTACAGGAAAAGCTGTAAAGCTCCCAAATTATCATGGTTTGAGCAGTTTGTGAGGTGTAGCTAAAGAGGAGAAAATTGGGGGTTGAAGATACAAAAAAGGTTCATTATAGAATTGCCTGTTTATTACCATTTCCTTGTAGTGATCACCCATATCAAATAATAATAATAGTACATGAGATTTGTATAGCGCATTTTCCATCTTGATCAGATGCTCAAGGCGCTTCAGAGCAGAACAACCAAAACTAATTACATATAATACATGTCTAAACAATGAGTCAATGGCTATCAAAAAGCACTCTTAAACAGGTTTGTTTTCAGGTTGCCCTTGAAGGTGGTCACTGAAGTCTGGGTTTTCAAACTCTGTGGCAGAGAATTCCCAGGTTAGGCCCTGCATGAGCAAAGGCCCGTTCCCCGCATGATTTCTTAGCATCTGGAATTTGTAAGAGATTAGATGATGAGGATCGTAAATTTCTTGACGGTTGGTAATTATGAATCAAAGGCTTAATGTAACTGGGGGAAGTTCCATTGACTATATGAAAAATCAAAAGAATGATTTTAAAGACTGTGCATTCCTTCAGGGGCAACAGTAAAGAGTTTCAATATAGAGGTGATGTTGCTGCGCTTGCGAGAGTTACAATACGCGCAGCTGCATTTTGCAACCTTTGCAATTTCCTAAGTTGAGAATCTGGTAAGTTGTAAAGGAGGCTATTACCAAAATCAAATCATGAGGAAATGAGTGAATGTACCAGTTTCTCTGTTGCTGAGCGAGTGAGATATTTTCATATGAAGCCAATATTGCGCAATTGATAACGAACTGATCTGCAAATGCTTGTAATCTGGTTGGACATGGACATGTGAGAATAAAAAATACCTCCAAGATTGCGACATGATTTTGAAAAGGGGATGTCATTGCCTGAGATAGAAATGGAATAAATGTTGAATTTGTTAAGTTGAAACTTTGAGCCAAAAACTAAAAACTCACATTTACTATGGTTCAAAAGTAACGAGTTTAACTTCAACCAAGTGTCAATGTCCATTATGCATCTTTCAAGATTTGTGGCACTAGTTTGATTGGGTATATTGCTTCTTATTGTTTAATTATATCACCCTGACAATTTGTTTTCCTTGGATAATACCTTGGATGTAGGCAAGTTAAAAAAACTCTTGCTTCTCGTAGACTTCTCATGAAGAATTCCTGAACAATATTTTAATAGCACTGGACAGCATTTGAACATGGACAAGCATAACTTTCATCTGGGTCAAATTTCTCCTTCCTTGAGTTCCAAAATTTAAAGTAACTGGATTTGAAGCTGTTTACAAATGGGCTCTCGATCACGTCTGAGATGAGGTTCTTCCATTTATTGATGCATCTCTGTGAAAAAAAGAGTTGTGTCTAAGCCTAGACACTTGCTTTTTTGCAATTTTGTATTTATGACAAGTTTTAGCTTTATTGAATATTTCTCTATTTATTTTCCTAAATCTTTTAATCTTACAGCCGCTCGTGGATTGGATTTGATTGGGTTGGCTATAGAACCGTTATGATATATTGAAAGTTCTTTGGCAGTATAATTTCTTTAAAAAAACACTCGAAGGGAATTATCATTGTAAACATTGTTATGTGTTGTCATTGTGAAATTATATTTTCTTTTTTTCTTTTTCAGAATATCAGAAGTTTATTCAAAAGAAGTCTCACACTGTCCAGCAATTTGACAAATCTGTTGTACTAAAGGTATGCCTCATTCAATTCTTATTACCTAGAATTATGCATGCTCTAATAACAAGACTATGATATGATAGTAAAAGAAGAAAGACTTTCAAATATGTCTCAGCTTCAGAGATTAAAGTCTTTCATATTCTTGTCAGAGAATAATTATTTACTATTATCAAACAATACATATCTAGACATAGAGGGATTGAACTTCATATTTTATGGAATCCCCCCCACCTACATATTTATGAATGTATTGATCATTGATCAATAATATTGTAGCTGTTAATAACATGCATCCAAGTACTCAGAGATGCCAACCTCCAAAAAGCAAAAACGGTATTCTGAGAGGAAAAAAACAGTATTTTGATTTTGTAAAATATAACGAAGCGAAACGACCGAGCCGGGGAGAGGGGGTGTCCCTCTCCCACAGTAAGGAGATTTTTCAACTTTGGGTTTCAGAATCCTGCATGGTGCATTCTCTGGTATGATGATTCCATTTCTAACAAAACACATAAATCAAACCAGAAAAAAAATGAAACCGGCACAAGCGAATAAAATTTATATGTCTTAAAAAGATGCAATAAAAACAAATATCTAACCATAATCAAATCAAGACAACAAATCGACAACGATCGTGCATCAATCACACTAGACCAAAAGCTTCAGTCTCTGTATTTTGGTTGTTCCGCTGAACTGCGTTGGCTCCACTCACCCATACATAGACTGAAGAGTTGTTGGCCAACGTATTAGCAGTAACGTTAGATCTAACATTCGGCGGAAACCCAATTTTCGGATCGTTTTTTTGTACATAAAATGTCACATTATAAAAAAGAAAGTACATTCAAACTTACGAAAAAATATATAAAATTCAGAAATATCATACCTCAGACCGCAGTTACCGCTAATTCCTTTCAAATGATGATCGAAACATAGTCATCTTCGATCCTTTCGTTGGTCAACGTAAGTTGCCATCTTGGATGACGTCATCATCCTAACAGACGTATGCACCAGTCGCTATATATCGCGATTTGTGCCGCTGCTTTGCGCTTGTAGATGTGCGTGCGTTCGGAACTTGTCGCCTGTATTGATTGGCCAGGATATTGAAAATGTAATCGGAAAGCCTTGATAAAAGCACAACTCGGGCAGCAACACACATGGCTGCCACATTAGGGATTTATGCATTAGTAGAAATGCGTAATTTATTACCGCACTAACTATCGTAATGCACACTCAAAATGGAAATTGGCCATTGGATAGTGATATCAATATCAGCTTGTGTGATGTAGTCCTGTTGATTTGTCTGTGGAAGTTTTGAAAGCATACTAAGATAACAAGATTCGGGATGAAAATGATTCAACAAAGAGAGAAGATGAAATACTGGATCTTGACAAGTTGATTTAGGCAGGACGAAAGGAAAAAATAGACAGGATCACGTACTTCAGCTCATTTTGATAGGGAAGACAAGTAAAAAAATAATCTTGGATACTGTCTTCTTGTCTTTGTGACAAATTTTATTTTCCTCTCATCTTACATTATTCCATCACACTCTTATTTTTTACTATTACATGTAGCTCATTCTTTCATGTTCATAAAAGCAGCCATATATTACTGACAGATCCGAAATAAGGTCAACTTACTATCCAGTTGCAAATTCCATGAAATCATTGATTTTGAATGGCTGCTCAGCATTGTAACAATGGTAGATCTCACTTGAAACCGAAGGTGTTATAATAACAAAATTCTGGTAGTTGGTTACTGATTTTCTATAATGATATTTGTTTAGTACAAGTGAACTTGACAAACATTTGAATGAAGTACTCTGTAAACAAATAATCTTCCTGATTTGAACATTCACCTCAGAAGGATGATATCATGTTTGTTTTATGTATTCTGTATTCCAGGCATTTGAGCATCTAGTAGCTTTAGAGCTTGTGAAGCCAGCAGAGCACAGTACAGGATCATCTACAAGGACTCAGAAAGAATACAGAGCTATGAGTATACTGGTGACCTCATCACAGTTAATAGAATCCTTAAGCTCTTACCCATCCTGTCCAAGCGAGCTCCAACATTGGGCTAAAAACCCAATGGCTTCATGATAATTTCCTGATATATATTATATGAACTAATGCAAAATCACTCACTCACCTTGTTTTCATGTGGTGTGAGATTGCTGTTGTATTTTGTTGCTGGAAAGAACCATGGAACATCTTGGTGATCACATTACAGCTAGCAAAATCATTTGAGTTCAGTGGGCACCTACATTGGGCTAAGACACTCAATGATATCATTATTATTTATGAGTGTCTGGACATTAGTTTCCCATTCAGCTGCAATTGTGCAAGATGGTAGCTGATGTTCCAAGAATCGCTCAATTTCTTGGTCAACGCTTCATCATTAACAAATCCCAAGTAATTATTCTTATGAGCAGGGAATTTTAATGGCCAGATGAGATTTTTTCCAGAGAAACCTATATTCAGTCACTCGTAATAAATATACACTTCTTCAAGCAATTATGGCAAAAAATGAGGCCTGATGCTCTTGATATCAAGAACTATCATTAAACTATTTATCATCCCCCACAAAATCTTTTGAGTGAATAAAAAGTATTTTCTTGCATTGATAAAAATTTCTTCATTTGAAAAATAATGACCTTACATTGGTACAAATGATATAAAACACTCACCTGGTTCTTGTTTTGTCATATGTTGAAAAATATCTCTCGTTAGTTTCATTTTTTCTAATCTACAGCATGACATTCCAATACTTGAATGATCTCTGTCCATTTGTTAGCTTCCCAGTTGGAAAATACAAAGCTATTGTATCCAATCCAGATGGGCAGATTGTGTGTAGAAACAATGCAGTCTGGTAGGCTGATGGTTGTTTCAATTACACAATTAAAATGTTATTCATCCACATTTTTCCATGTATTCCACCCCTTAATTGGGATTGTGACCTTATCCCATGCGCTGGGCCTGGTGCAGATACTCACGTCATTGGATGCGTAGGCAGAAGGTCTCCATTCTCATAGATTCAACTTGTGCACTGGGCGGCTGCTAGGCTTTGTTTAGATTTCTTTTGATGGCATAATGGGTTCACTTTTAAAACATGAAAATCATAGGACATTCATATTAACCCGTGCATGAAATATGCACTATAAATATAATATGGCACTGTCACTTTCCTCATAGCTGCCATTGTATTCTGTACCATTTTTCGAGACTTGGTTACAGATACAAGCATGACAAGTATGAGCATGGACTTTATAAATCATTCAATCCCATAGGTTACACATCAGGTAACAGTATACATGTATATTGTAACATCTGTTGATGATTTCTATAAACCTTTTACAGTATAATTATAAATGGACCCTGTTTAAAAGGCCAAGTCCACTCCAGAAAAATAGTTTATTTCAATAAAAAAAGAAAAATCAAACAAGCATAAGGCTGAAAATTTTATCAAATCGGATGTATAATAACAAAGCTATGACATTCAAAATTTTTTCACAAAACATTTTTACATGCACATCCTTGCCATTTTGCAAATGAGGGGACCGATTATGTCACCCACTCACCGTTTCGTTTGTATTTTATCACATAAAATATCCTAATTTTTTTCAGTTAATATTGAAACAAGGTTTGATTCTAATCGCTAGAGGGTATTCATTTGTCTCGCAATCTACTATGGTCAACAAGGAAATTCGTGATCACTCTCGCAAAAAGTGTTCACTGGCTTTCTAGGAAATTCGTGATCACTCTCGCAAAAAGTGTTCACTAGCTTACAAGTTCACGAGCTTTCGAGTGCCGCTGCAACTCTTTATCAAGTGACGAAAATTATCTGAAAACGTACTCTATTTATACTAATCTCCAGGACCGTACGCACGAACGCGAGAACAATAGGTGGGCATTGATCCGTTGCGTCGGTATGCGGTGCGGCCGGTAATCCGTATATGCAAATAAGCCGGGGGTATATGCAAATATGCCGTGGGTCGGCAATATGCAAATTAGACAAAATTGGCGGGCTCGCTAGGTTTGATTCTTTTAAAGGTTTGTATAGTGGAGAGGATTACATCAGTTTGTGGTAAAACACCATGTACTAAGTCCTGAAAATGACTGTTTATCTTTTTTGGTTGTTTGATAGCTCTTTATGGAGCTGTTGTCGACGTTTTGGCCAGCGTCTTCTGGTCGTCATCAGGAATGATAATCTACTCAAACACTTCTGTATATAAGCAGATAAGCTGGTTGAAACGTTGACAAAAGTTATTTTAATAGCTATCGAACAACCAAGTCCTTTTCAGGACTACATACGTGGTGTTTACCACAAACTTCCATAAGGTTGATTCCTCCCTTAAAGGACAAGTCCACCCCAACATAAAGTTGATTGGAATAAAAAGAGAAAAATCCAACAAGTATAACACTGAAAATTTCATCAAAATCGGATGTATAATAAGAAAGTTATGACATTTTAAAATTTCGCTTAATTTCACAAAATAGTTATATGCACATCCTGGTCGGTATGCAAATGAGGGAACTGATGACATCACTCACTCACTATTTCTTTTGTATTTTACTATATGAAATATGAAATATTTTGATTTTCTCATCATTGTCATGTGAAATGAAGTTTCATTCCTCCCTGAACATGTGGAATTCCATTATTTTAACATTTTATGCTACAGGCAAGGAGGTCCTAATCGTCAAATTCGCAAAAATTGAAATATTGTATAATTCAAACAATAAAAAACAAAAGAAATAGTGAGTGAGTGACATCATCGACTCTCTCATTTGGATGTAACTGGCTCGTTCATATAACTATTTTGTTAAAAATAAGCGAAACTTTGAAATGTCATAACTTTCTTATTTTACATCCGATTTTGATGAAATTTTCAGCATTGTGCTTGTCTGATTTTTCTCTATTGATTCAAATCAACATTTTTCTGAGGTGGACTTGACCTTTAACAGGTGGAAAATTGATTTTTGCAACATTTCAAACAGTTCAAATGAGAGCTTCCTTATTGTCAAAACTGTAAGAATTGAAATAGTTCATATTTCATGAAATAGAAATGAAACAATAAGTGGGTGACGTCATCAGTCCCCTCATTTGTATACTAATTAGGGTGTAAATTTAACTGTTTCATGAAATCAAGCAAAATTTTAATATTTCATAACTCTTATTTTACATTAATTTTGATCAAATTTTCAGCATTATGTTTGTTTGATTTTCTCTTTTTATTTATTTATTTTTTTAGTGGGGTTGCCTTGGCCTTTAAATCCAAAAAGGCAAAATTTGCAAATGATATACTTTTTTCATTCCGTCTGATTTATTGTCTAACCTGCATAGCAGAGTGAGACTATAGGCGCCGCTTTTCCGACGGCGGCGGCGTCAACACCAAATCTTAACCAAAGGTTAAGATTTTTAAATGACAGCATATCTTAGAAAATATATGGACCTAGTTCATGAAACCTGGCCATAAGGTTAATCAAGTATTACTGAACATCCTGCATAAGTTTCACGTCACATGACCAAGGTCAAAGGTCATTTAGGGTCAATGAACTTTGGCCAAATTGGGGGTATCTGTTGAATTACCATCATAACTTTGAAAGTTTATGGATCTGACTCATGAAACTTGGACATAAGAGTAATCAAGTATCACTGAACATCCTGTGCGAGTTTCAGGTCACATGATCAAGGTCAAAGGTCATGTAAGGTCAATGAACTTTGGCCATGTTGGGGGTATTTGTTGAATTACCATCATATCTCTGTAAGTGTATTGGTCTAGTTCATTAAACGTGGACATAAGAGTAACCAAGTATCACTGAACATCTTGTGCGAGTGTCAGATCACATGACCAAGGTCAATGGACATTGGCCATGTTGGTGGTATTTGTTGAATTACCATCATAACTCTGTAAGTATATTGGTCTAGTTCATAAAACTTGGACATAAGAGTCGTCAAGTATAACTGAACATCTCATGCGAGTTTCAGGTCACATGACCAAAGTCAAAGGTCATTTAAGGTCATTGAACTTTGGCCATTTTAGAGGTAATTATTAGATTGCTGTCATAACTTTCAAAGTTTATAGATATAGTGTATATAATATGGATATAGGGGTAATAAAGTACCACTGACAAGTTTGAGGTCACATGACCAAGGTCAAATGTCAATGAACGTAGTATTGTATCATTATATGAATGGTGTGTTTTGTGAATAATTATTTGATAGTAGTTTTCAAAGTCAGCACTGCTGCTATATTGAATCGCATGATGCAGGTGAGACCGCCAGAGGCATTCCACTTGTATATCTGTATAGCACTTAGAGGTTCTGATGTAATTAGCATATATACATTTGAAATATAATTACATAATAAATTTGGGTCTTTCATGTCCAAAGTTGATAATTACTGTTGCTATAAACCTGAAGGTTGATGTTATTGTTACATGTTCTGTCCTGCATTAACAATATTTCCTCAATAAAATTGATATTTTTGTTGATAGAAGATGGGTGCACTTGTTTTGTTTTTCTGAATAAGAACATGATTTTGATACGAGTGGATTTCAATACTAAGATGTGCATGTTTGTATGCTTTTATAGCCGTTTTTCCAATAAATGGATGAATAGAGACAATACTTAAAGGAAAGAAAAGAATACCAAGGTGTGGGAGGGTGTATGTGTGAATGCTTATAAATAAAATGATGTAGTGGGGGGGGGGCAGATTCAGAAATACATCTTAAAATGCATTTGGCGCATTATACATCAGTTTACCTGGAAATTATGTATATATTTTGCTTTAAAGCACTTTTTTGTGTAAGAATTTTAATTTTTCCCCTTTAAAATATGAATAATGATTATTATTATTAGTGCTTATATCAGAAGTCTCTTAAGCACTATCCTGGCTTTAGTAGAACCTTTTACATATTGCAGTAATGGTGCTATGGGGGGGCACAATGTTTGAAGTAGTTAAGAAGAAATAGGAAAGAAAAGCATGAAAAAGAGAGGTATAGACTCTTAACCCTGTAATTCATTTTAGAAAACTAATGAGCTTGTCTTGCCCCTTCTTAAACTACCCTGGTACTGCCCCTACATGTCACATCATATATTGTAAGGTTAGATGATCTTTGAATACCATTCTTTGATTTTCATCTCTCATCGTATCGAGTATGTCTTCTCTTTCTCATTGGTTGATATGTTTAAAAAATATCTGCATTATACACTTGTACCCTCCCCCCTGCTTTGCATGTTTAAATAATGTATTTCATGTCTCTTTCACTATTTAAGAGCAGGTATAAGAATAGGATATAGGTTCTTCATCCATTATCTCTAAAGATGCTGCTTGTGTCTTGGTGAACTCAACATATATTGTATAAAATGCATTTACCATGATTTATCTTGAGCTAAGGAGACAGGCTACTGGTACACCCTGAGAGATAATGCTTAAAACAATTGAAAAGTTGTACCACTAAACATGTCACTTCGAAGTTACATTTCCAATTATTGCAGAAAAAAGTAAATTGAGACTTGACAATTTTAAACTTTTTTTCATTTCAAGTGGATTTTTTTTCAAATTTTTCTCTCTTTCCTTTCCGTCCAAGATTTTTTTTTTTTGCCAGACTTTGTAGCAGTTTTATTATGTATGGTATATGCCCTGTATGAGAATGAGTATGATATAATGCTTCTTATTCTCCAATGTTTATTTATGTAAAAATGTTTTTGAGATTCCAATCCTAATTGATTAGCACCTTCTGACTTGTTTTTATTAAGTATTGTACATTGTAGATCAAATCATTTCCTTTAGATCAGAGACCTGCAATCTGTAAGGGAATTATAGGGGAAGTTCACTCTGACGAAAACTTTGTTGTGAAACATATTGGTGAAGGTTTGGGGAAAATCCATTAACGATTAAGAAATTGGAGAATTTCAGGTTTTTTATTTGTGAGCAGCTGCCCCATATGCTATGTTATGTAGAATGCATAAATTTCATTTTTTTAAATGGTTCGTGATGACTTATTTTCTTTTTAGGAGCAGGTGTGAAATTATTTGTGTACAGATATACTGAAGGTACAATAAAACCGTTTTAAATTTTCTGAGAAAATGACATTTCATTGATTTTTTATTATTTTTCGCCAACATTTTATTACTTTTTCTGCTATTTTTACAATAAACTTTTTGTCAGGGAGAACTTCCCTTTAAAGATAAATGCCAGTTGAGGTAATGACTTCAAAATGAGTTCATACAGAATCCAATGAAATGGCCACCAAAGTGTCTGTATAAATAAAAAATATGTGCCAAAGGATTCTGGAAGAAATTGTGTAATTGCTGAGAAATTAGCAAATAAGCACGGGATTCAGGTCAAGCGTCGGGGCGACATTCAAAGCAATAACAATACACTGTCCGACGTGCGCTTATCTGTGTTGGTGATCTTCAGTGTGAACATTTTTCAGCGTAGATTTCAAGATTTCACAAAGTTCAGTTTATGTAACTGTACCAGATCTAGATCCTCGATGATATAATGACAATTAAGCCTGGTTTTACAGACATTCTCATGAAATCAGTGTTTACTGCAACTACTTTCACTTATCTTTAACAGAGTATTTTTATATTTCTGTATTATAACAGGCATTTCCTGTGATGCAAGGGGGTGGGAGTAACATTATTAACTATTCTTCTAGTAGAGTATTCTATTTTATTCTAAGAGAGGAGGATCAAAAAAATGATCACTGGTATCCTAAATAGGCTTAAAGGGGAAGTTCACCCTGACAAAAAGTTTGTAGTAAAAATAGCAGAAAAATTATTTTAAAAAAATTGGTGGTTTGAGGAAAATCCATTAAGTACTAAGAAAGTTAATAGAATTTGAAGTTTTTGATTTGTAATGTCATAAATGAGCAGCTGCCCCAAATAAATTTCATTTTTCAATGGTTTGTGATGACTTATCTTTTATTTTACTTTCAGAGTGCGTGTGAAATGATTTGTGTATTGATATACTGAAGGTACAACAAAAACCATTTTCAATTTTCTGAGAAAATGATATATCATTGTATTTTTACCGTGTCGATATGAAGGAAAGCTGCTCGCATATTGTTGCCTGAGAAGCATAATGACGTTAACTCGTATTACGTTTGTGCGCATCATGATCTGCGCATATATTACGCTACGCGCACTGACGTCACAAACAATGCCACGCTATGCACACTGACGTCATAATGGATGAACATGCGATTACTAGTGATCAGTAAAATATTTTTCTCTGATCTTAAGTGCTGTAGAGTATGACGAATATGAATATATTAAAACAATTAATATCATTGTAAAATTGATATGTATGAGAACAAGAAAGCATAATAGGATTAAGAATAAGATTTTGATCAAATTGCAAGAAAATTTTGGACAATTTGTATATCACGAATAAAAAATAAGACATTTTATATACAATAGTTGATTGGTGTCCTTTGACATTTGTTTTACAATTTCTGTATACTTTGTGCAGGTATACATGACGCTAGAGTTTACAGGTAGCCTTATTTTTGGATAGCCTGCACTAAAAGTTTGCTTTATTGAGAATAGAGATAGTGCTCAACAAAAAGAGGTAAAGCTTTTGAAAATATGTCTTTAAAATAGCTGCAATGATATTTTTTTTATTTCAGCTTATTTTCATTTATTGAATGTATTTTATGAAAATATTATGTATGAAAGAGAGTGAAAAAGATGAAGAAAATGAAACAAAGTAATAAGAATACAAATAGAAAACAAGGTTATAAATCAGAGAATGAAAAATAAAGCAAAAAAGTTGAGAGGGAAATAATATAAATGGGAATATGACGAAGCCACAAAATGAAGAGAAGAACACGAAAGAGAAAAAAAGTTTACCACTAATGAGGGGAAAACAAGGAGACGAACATGTTAGAAATAAACTGAAGAATAAAAACAAGAAATTCATAAAGAAAGGACGATAAAAAGAGGGAGATGAAGATGAGGAAAAACAAAAAAATACAAATGACCTGTGAAAGGTACCAAAAAAAAATTAAAAAGGAGAACGGAACAATCATAATCATGTGGTTTACACTACTCGATTCAAAATGCGCATGCACTGTACGGGTTTCCGCCCTTTAATTTATCATGAATTGAATAACCAATGAAAAGCATAAGGGCGCTAAGTAGCTTTACGCCCCCACGCGCGCCCAACGATCCACAAAGATTCGGGGCGCTAAGTAATTAACGCCCCGATGCGCGCCCACCGATCCACAAAGATTCAAGAAGCATAAGGGCGCTAACTTTTCAATAGACTATATTATCTCGAATTGCTTATATTTTCTCGTAATTCCTTGATATGAGTTTAAAGACATCTTTAAGTTTTCATGTGCGAAAAATTAAAGGAAATACTTAACGATAACATTGCGAAATCCATCTTCAAACATTGTCCACAAACTTAAAATGCGAGTTTCTGGAAATCGTTTTTGCGCGCGTGAAATCAGTTAACGTCACTATGCTTCTCAGGCGACAATATGACCTTACAAATCAAATAATTGAAATTATAACTTTTTATTCTTTGGTGGATTTTCCTCAGTCCTTGGCCAGTATTTATTTGATTATTTTTACAATAAACTTTTTGTCAGGGTGAACTTCCCCTGTAACTAAATATTTTCATATATCTGTATTATAATAGGCATTCACTGTAATGGGGGGGGGGGGGGGGGAGGGTAGCATTATTAACCATTCTACAGGAGTATTCTATTTTATTCTGTATAATTCATTTGAGAAAAAGGAGGATCCAAATAATGAGCACTGGTATTTCTAAATATCTTAAATGAGGGGCCACCACCTATAGAAATCTTCCAATTGGAATGCAATCTTGTGTCAGCCATTTCCTTTACCTTGGATACGCTCCCAATTTTCCTGGTACTGGGAAGTCTGTTTACATGAGTAATTCAAGGAAAGGCAATTAACACAATAGATAATTTGCATATCCTTTTCATATTCCACCCCATTCCTACACCCATCCTGTGCTGAATTTAAGAAGAAAACATGGTTATAAACAGAACTAGGGTTTATATTTCAACTGGAATGTCAGCATGATGTGGTTTAATTTGGGTTAGGCACACATAGCTTCTCCATTACTGAACCCATTACAAAGAAACCCAAAAACTTTCTCCTTCACGAAGCTAGCCAGGTCAAAAACCTGATAGGAATTGAAGCATGCAAGGTCATATAATGAGCTTCAACACCACAACATCCCCCCCCCCCTCCCCATTCTGCTCCTTCACTCAACTCTTCACAATGACATCACAATGGTTTGTTGCCCTCTCTATGCTTTTCTTGTTTACTCTCTTGAAATCTGTTCTCTGTGGATTGTACTATAGAAAGGACATTGCTTTGTTTGCCAGGAATAAAACAGAATTAAGCCCCAGAATCTTGTAGACCCTTTGTTGCATGAATCATTCTCACAAGAAAGTAAGCAGGGACAAAGAAACTGTGTTTGTTATGTGTGTGTGTATACAATTTCAAGCACACTCACTATGTCAACCCAGTGTAATAATATGGTAAAAACTGCCACTCATTTTGGCACTTCATCAAATTAGTACAATGAGAATGTAAGATCATAAAAACAAATTTTCTTTAAAAAGCTGCCATAAAAATGATACACAGGAATCGTGATAAGGAAGCAGAATTTCTGTTTGGGATGGATTAAAATAATCCATTCAGAAGTGAATGCCTCTTCAGTCAAATCCCTTGTAAAATTATCTCAGTGTGTATAGATTATTACCTAGACTTTTTTTTTTTTACTTATGGTCATGAAATCTAATAAGTTTGGAATAAAGAGGGTTATTAAAATACCATATACCAGTAGATAATTTATTGTTAATGTTTAACGCTCCCTAGGCATGATTATATGCCAGTACCTACAAAACAAAATATATCTTTTATATTAGGCCTAATTCAATAAATCATATTTATTGTATTGGGGGTGGTTTAATGATGTATTAAAACCTCATATTCGGTCTGCATTATTTGCATGAGCAATATAAGAATATATCTGACGACTATCCCATAGGCAACTGTACAAAACTTGCTGTTCAATACAAGTATGATACAGTATCACAGTCTCGTGCGTATGTGCGAAATACACACGTGCACAATAATCATTGCAATGTAATGTGCAGCATAGAGCACATCAATAGGAAATGAGTTTATGAAAGAGCTGAATGCAAGTCAGATTTCTAAGATTAGCCTGATGTTATGAATTGAGGCATTATTAACTGATTGTGATAAGTGACATAATTTGCTCACTCATAATTATATTGGTTTTATTTCATGAAATCCCAGAAATATTCCACTAGTTCGGGCATGTAATGCACTCATCTGTACTTTGTGCTACATTGGACCTGACTTTTGGAATATCTCTGGTATCCAATACAATATAATGGTTTATCATTTTAACATTTGCAAAGATAAGTGTGCAAAATGGAGAAAAAAATTATATGAAAAATTGGCAAGAGAGTAAAGAAGGGGATGAGTTGATAAATGGAAATAAAAGAATATAACAACGAGAATGAGAGAGAAAGCAAGAAAAGGAGGGGGAGAAGGAAAAGAAAAAAGAAACTAAATTCCATCAAGGACGAGACAGCCGCTTTGCCAAATGACATAATCCACAGTCTGGAAGCATTGTTTCTTGTAATGTAACACTTATTTAATGAATTAAATGACATGACATGATACTTCCTTTAATCCTCACAGATTCTACAACATATAGCATCCTATACTCATCTATAATACAAACTAAACTAATCCTATCATAAAAATGACAGGAAGTTGTATTTTTGAGGTACAAATCAATCACATAGACACATAATCTTTGAGAGAAAAACAAATCATAATACTAAATCTAAATATACACTGTCTTGCTGTAGAGCTGTATATTAAAAATATTCCCATAAAACAAGGAACGTTGAAAGGTCCAAAGCTTTAAATTGATGATCAAATATTTTATCAAAAGTGCATGATATTTCATATCGATCTATACAAATACCCCTCGTGTTGTTAGAACATATACAGATAACCATTACATTCATGTCAATAGGAGCGTGCTTAAGCAGGTGTAAACTTCACTCATTATTTCCCATATTTATTCTGTCAATTTTTCCTGAGGTAGTCTTGACAACAGTCTTATTGTCGCAACAGCTTTGTGATTCTAAGATTTAACATCAATAATAACAATACAATCACTGGCAGAGGAAGGGTAATTGTTGACAATTTACAGCATACAAAAAAGGCAGAATTTTCACAGACCAATTTAGTTAATACCAATTAAGTATGTGTAGCAGACTGAAAGCCAGTTTTGAAAAAGGTCAACACAGATCAATGACCATGAAAAACTAAATTACAATGTAAAGAGCTCTTAAAATTTAGCACATCATTGTGAAATATTAACATTTGGTCATAAGCCTCTGCAGTATGTGCGTATACTTATATGGCTGGGTTCTCTGAAAAAAACATAACTCAGACATCACAATACATTAATTTCAATCAATATTCATCATGAAAGCTCTATAACAGTTTTATGACAACAATAACAATGAAGATAAAATCAAAATCAGTCTGCATGACTGACTGATACAGATCTCAGAAGCAGAAACCAGAACCATGAGCCATGCAAAATAAGAGGGTTATGTTATTTTCTTGAATTCACTATAAAAAAAAATGCCCTTAACTTCAGGTATAGTTAATGATATGATCTTCAATTCATCTATCAAACTTGAGTTATTTGTATTTTTAAAATAATTTTTCTGAAACCATGTAGCTCTAGAAGTCATTTTATTTGTCAACATTCTTTTCATATTCATGAGGTTCATATTATTCAGGAAATAATCTGTTATATGTCTTAAGAAAAAAATTGAAAGCACAATAACAAGATAACAATGGTATAACTCGCTATTGTTTTCACCAAGTGTCCTTAGAAGCCATAAATCAAAGAATAATAAAGATTTTTTTTAAATAAAAGTAGACTACTGATGGTGTATAATCTAATAACATTTAAGAGAATCTAACGGTCTCAGTTGATTCCTTAGCTATTGTGCTATCAGAGTCTAGGTAAACTTGCATACACAAACTAAAATATTCACCCAAGTCAAAGCAGTTTTTTTTTAACAAGATAATGCAAAACATGAGTCATATACCTCCTGTTTTAACCTAAATTCCTCAAAAGTCAAGTAGATTTCTGTCCCAATAAATGACTAAGGCAACCTTTTGTTACCTGTATAAAAATATCCCAATTCTATCAAGAACTAACATTACACCTTGCTTTTTTAAGACATTTGCTTGAAATCTTTACTCACCTACTCGAGTATGTCTTACGATGGGTTCCTATAGTACATGATTCAATGAAAAATGAAATCACAGGGAATCAAAGTTACTATAGATAGGTGGTCAGCCAGGTTATGCCAAGTGCATCATATTGATATACCATATAGTTGTAAAGTCAGTAGGGATCCATCTCTTACTCCCCTTGCTTAAAATACTTAAAGAACGTGTGTTACTGCCCTCTACATTCGTTGATAATACTATTAATAATATACTCTTCTCGTAAAACTTACACTAAATTATGCCTCTATGCACTTCAAAAGACTTTGGGTATTGTCATCTGGTCTTTAGTTTGAGCAGCATCTGTGCTGCATGATTTCAAGGTAAAATCCTATCAATAGATAAAAGGGTTGCATACAATGTGCATATATCATCACAAACTTTCAGGGTCATCCTCATTCCAAAACTAATACCATGTTAAGTTCAACAAGCCTGTTGGGACAAAATAACATGATATTGGCCCAGATCATGGCTATTGTGTTTATTCTGGGAACATCCCTGGCAAAGATATGCGCATGAAATGGATATCGGAAATACACTTTTTGGGAAGGTTTCCATTACATTTTCTGTTTTTGGAAGCGGGAAGTTGCAAAATACCACAAATTAACCACTTTCCTAAGGCCAGAGAGTCAAGGATTCACAATTTTTCTACAGTTCTAAAACATATCATTTATCCAGAGCACCAAACGCATTTTAAATAGATGTTTAAGAAACATACATTATAATGAAAAGGAAAAATTCAAATTCACAAAGGGTAGCATGATGAGATTAAAATTAAAAAAATATTGATTGGAGCAAATTCAGTAGTATGTATTGATGCATACCTCTTGTGCTAAACATTAAAGCTTTGCATCTCTGCAAACAGGCAGTTCTAATAAGACGGATATAAAGCATACAGTATACTGTAATTCATTCAGACACAATCACCATCTATTAGTGTAATAAGCACTATGGCATCTTCCTGTGGTGTAACCTGCCAAAAAAGTGCATTCTCTTGAGGTAGTATTTGATGCTTCATTATTTGATTTTTTTTTCTTCATGTCTGTCTTTACACAATTTCTAACATACACTTACAAGCTAGTAAGCAAAAATGATAATCAAATGACATATTTACACAAACACACACTAGTCAGATGCCAAAATCATATTGGCAACATCATCTACAGGATGATTTCCTAAACACATATGATCTATATGAGCAGTGCATGCTGAATATTTTAGATAATCTAAATAAAATAGACATGATATCATGCCAATAGGGATCATAAGAACATTCATATTCTTAGCTGGCATAAGGCAAGCAGACGTCTAAAACGCACATATGCTTTCATATCATGACAATAAATATCAGGAATAAATATGCAGATTAAATTAATTGTGCCATGATATATTACACTGTATGTTTTAATATCATAAATAACTACTTTCCTTGTCTCAAGCATGCAGAGAAATCTATAAATTCCATAACTCCTAGGCTGGCATTTAATCTCCAGTCACAAAACATGAGAATTTGACAAATATGCATAGACCAAGACAGCCAACTTGGTATTCAATTCAAGAGTTTGAGTGTTGGTTTAACTGCAAATTTAAAACACTACCTATGCCTAATCAATCTGAAGCAAATTATTTTCTGAGCCTTAACCCTAAAAGGCCCGAGGGGGGGGGGGTGGGCGGAATCCGCCCCCCTCTGCATTTTTCGCGATTAATCCGCCGCGCGGAATTTTTTTGACCCCGCCGCTCGCTGACTTTTTACTTTCAAGTCTCGCGCAAGTTTGGAGACCAAATTTGCGATGCCCGGGTACGCGGTTACGAAATTACGCATCATTATGTAAGTGCATGTCAGACCAAAAATTGCTCAAAAACGTGAATTCATGTACAAATCGAATGCAAATTGTGTATTTAGCCAAAATTCATAAATATATCATTTCTACTTTTACTGATCAAAATTAGTTAATTTTGTATTGTTTATGATCAGCATTAAGTCTGCAACAATTTCCATCAAAAAAACAATAAAAACAAAAAGTAAAAAAACACAAAGAAATACATAAGAAATAAAAAAAACAATAAAATACATAAGAAAAAATTTGCGATACCAAATTTTTTTTAATGTATATTTGATCAGAATCCTACAAAGAGTCTGTGAATAAAAAATTAGCAATTTTGGGACCATAATAAGTTAACTAGAGCAAATGTTTTATTTCATGCATAAATTTGCATAATTAATTAATTTTAAAAAAAATCTTATTTTTTCAGAAAAATTAATCATACAGCCTTGTAGATTTTATCCCACACTACCACTGTGCAAAATTTCGCGGCGCTCGTTGCGATCGACGGCCGAGATCTCAGGGGATTCCACCCCCCCCCCCCCTCGGCTGTGAGATGGGTCCAAATACCCGGCTCTTTTAGGGTTAATCAGCAAGTAAGCAGTATAAACAAGTATTCAACATGGGATGTACATATGATAATATAATTATATGAGTATCTTATTTTAATACATGTACATGCTTGATTTGATATGACACTTAATACATCTCTGCACAATATTTTGCATCAACAATCTATTGTTATAATGGTTAACTAGAAGAATTTGGGTCCAAATACAAATTTTCAAGCCGTATTGAACATTATTCTAACCCTGCAAATATATTCTTGGTCAAAGTTTTCTTGATTCTAAGTTTGATATTAAACCCCAGTCCAACACTGTACATCTGATTACCACCCCACCTGTTTATCAAAGAAAATGGTGTGGTTTAACTCACAATATACAGAATAATGATGTCATTTTTGTTCAAAGGAGCCTCCTCAATGATATTTACTAAAAAAAATAAAATAAAAAGGAGAAACATATAGATCTTGCTTTTCACAATCATTTAGCTTGAACTACAAAAAAAGATAACTTAATTGATGATAACTATCTACCCTGTACATTGACCCTTCTATTGGCACATGATCCTGTATAACATTAACATCTAGGGACATGTCGAAGAGGAAGTGAATACATTAAAACATTGTTTGACAAGGCCAGGACAATGTGTCATGATGTGATTTTCAGTTAATGTCTACAACTCTTTTGAGCTACATGTACTTACATCTGACTGAGAGCAAATTTGTGAGTGACAATCACTGACTAATTGCTAAATGAAACACTCCTCAGAGAGACTTTCTGGTGTACATATAGCTTGTGATCAAGGTTTCCAGATACATAAAGATGCAAGCATGAAATGCTATTAAAGATTTGAAATGTGACCAAATATATAAAACCTTATTCAATTTGATCCATGTTCTTTGTCTGAAAAAATAAACCCATGAACTTGCACTTTCAAGTTACCTTGCCATCCAATCCCAATTTTATAAACACCTAATTTGAGGTTGATAACCTCCCTCCTCTCTCTCTTTCTTCAGCATATTACAGTATGCAGCCAGATTGAAGAAATTGAGAGAAAATATGCACCTGCCATCAATGAATGCAGTTTGCAGTTAACTTTTGTCTCATTTTAATTACCTTAACCACATCAACATACTTCCTCATTACCAATATTATTTTCCCCAACAAAACTTTACAATTTTCACACTTAGCTTGGCATTTTAACACATAAAGCAAGGTGTGGTTAACAATAAAATAAGAGTGTATGCTGCATAACATAATGTGAAAAGTGTGCGTAGGACTGTCAGCATCAATTCATTGGTCTTTGCCTCTACTTATCGATACTTAATGCAAATTATTGACATGTCAATATGAGGTAGGAAAAAGAACAAAGATCGTGGGAAATATTAAAGTTATGGTCCCGTGATATTTGAAGTCTTAATAATATTGGTCTCCTGAGCTGACATTGACTGGCTGGTCAGGATAAATTATTGTCATCCTCAAAATAAATGCTTGTGACAATACGTTTATTTCACGTCATAAATTGATTCTTGAACACAATAAACAAGACAAAAATTGTAAAAATTACGACTATGCCATTATTGAATTTGAAAGGCAATATTGCATGACTTATGAAATATAATACAAATTGGGTATTGTCACAGACTGCATACAAACAGCAGGAGTCCTTAACATAAAACTCTCGATACATGAACTACAACATAATTACATGTAGACAATCCTGTATGGAAAATTCACTGATTGACATATACATGTAGAAGAGAGATTCATTTTAGAAGTATTTTTCATCTCCTTTTGATCACTGCTCCCCCCCCCCCCCCCCCCTCTCTTTGTCAGAATTGGAGACTGTGAAATTGAGATGATCGTAACAATTAGGTTTATATTCAGCCTTCATTATAATATGTCATTTGTTTTTTTATAAGTGGAAAAAGCACTGGAGTGCCGTTGCAAATGAAGAGGAAGAGGGAATTGAAAGGAAGAAAAAGGGACTTGTCTTTTTATTTCTATAAATCTAATGTCAGTCATGGCTTCAATAAGTACATGTGGGGGCAGGGAAGATGAAAGTTAGATAGAGAATGATTACAGAGAGCAAGAGAGAGAGAGGGGAGAGAGAAGGGATGTTTCTGGGTAGCAGAACAAGTAAAAAGATATTCATTCAGATTTTTTTAATTAAATGAGAAAGGCTTCATTGATCATCTAATTGAAATCTATAAAGCCTCAAAGGGCTTATTTACAACTATTTTGTAATTTAGTTATAACGATTCCTCGAAAAGTTCCACATTTAAAAATGAATACACTGTTTACAGGTGAGTTAATATGCTTTTGTCTTTGTTGTGCACAATTACACATTAATGATAAATCTACATTGAAGCCATGTCTTGAGGATACTGCTCATGAGTGATCAGAGCAAAGTTTTTGCCATTTAAAATTCCTCCTTGCGGAAGGTTATTTTCATACTTCATATGTCTATGTCTTACTCATAATACTGCCAAGGTAGTTAACTTAATGGATTGATGTTGTAGAATATAAGATACTATGTTTGGAGAGCTAGAAAGGCAGTACCTATCAACCTTCTAGCATCCACATAGGCCCTGTTTCATGAACTTGTTATCGATGGAAAGTTACAAGTCACATTCATAAGCAACTGAAATCCTGCCATTTGACTGATTTGAGGATTTGTTCTTCATTACAAGTTGAAGAATTCTAGAGTTGTTTTCTATAACAAGTTTCATGAAACAGGGCCCCAATCCTGAGAAGCAAATATGGCAGCCAAAAGCACTACTGAAATGAATTTAAAAAGTCAGAAACTATTGAATGCCATACTAATTATTAAAACAAATATACAAATATCTGATCTGCTGGATGAACTCATAATACAAATATATATATATATACATATATAACTCTAAAACGGCAGTTTTAGGTTTACTGCTGTGAGACACAATACATGATAATACTACATTAGAAAGAACATGATACAAGATAGACAAGGTGTATACAATACATGCATACTTTGAGCTTCTATTGCTACCAAAACATGACAGATGTGTTGGTTTGTATCATTTTGGTCTGGCTAAGACTCACAATCACACACACAAACAAAATATGTAATAGCAAATGTGTGACTCCTGCCATTGATGAGAGAGATGTCTTGATTGGATGGAATAGGGTGGCCTTTGCATCCTGTGTTTGCCAATACTACTCATGCATTCTCAGTAAAACAGTCATCAGTCATCCCTTTGCCCCCCCCCCCCCCTCACCATCCATCAGCAAAATAATGAGACACTATCCACATTGACTTCTTTAATGCCCAGCAGAACAGACTCCATCCTTCATAAAGTCCAGGAATCATGTCTTATGAAATACTTGGTCATTGGGACATGATGTCATGACTAGGGCAGTGTGAGACAAGTTTGGCCAATGGAAAGTAGACCTACACTGCACTAAAAAAAGAACAATGATTCTCTTCAGTTGAAAGACGATTGCTACATATCTAACTAAATAATACACTCAACTCTTGTAAACAATTTGGTGGCAGCATAGCAAGTACATAGATACAAAACCCACATGGTATAAAGCAACAAGAATGGCTTTACTATGGCAATGATTTATTCAGGGGAATTACTATGTATTCTGATCCATTCTATAGATAGTATGTTCATGGCAATACTCATAATACTAATATGCTGTATACCTCGTCACAATAAACAGTTTCATTTGGCATAAATACACTGGCTTTTATTGAGTTCAAAATTAATTTTGTGGGTATTCCAATAACATATAATCTCCCTTCTCCATTCAAACTTATTCCATGTCACAGGAGCTTCATGTAACATTCAATGTCAAAGGAGAGGGGGGATTGTTATTGGATTATTTTCAATTCATCAGCAATATCTATCTCATGTATCTACTTTACTATGGCAGCATTAGGTAATATTTAAAAACTTGTCAAACAGGAGGCTCCCCCATTCAATGGACACGCATTATAATTGTTTTTGTATGCAGCATTTTTTTTAAATATACTAAAAACCCATTCTACTTTGAATGCATTTCTTGGCCTTAATTTTATCTATATGATATTCTTACCATTTCATATATGGACTTCAAAGCTGGCAGATGCTAAACTCCTGAGGAACAAGATAAACTTCCTTTACACTTGTTTGTTTTCTAATTACTGCTTACACCATTCACTGCTTCATCTATATATGTATAAAAATAAGTCTCACACTGCTTTTAAAACAAAAGAAAGATTTACATATATATGTACAATTAAAAGGGTGGTTAAAAAGTTTTTGAAATAAAACTTATACTCTTCATGCAGCAAAGACATTAACATAGCAGTTCTGCAGACAAAAAAAAGCTCACTTGCAGAATACACCAAATATCCAATGTGACTCTACATAACCTTTTAGCATGTGAGTCATATTGATGTCAAAGCACAGTCTTTCACTGACTGCCCTGTACTGTCTTTACCATGTATGTCCTCTCATAGGGAGCACTATTTACAAACATTTAGAAAGCATCAATAACCGTCCATATTATATAAATCACTTCCAGTTCATTCCAGAAAGGTGGTGAGTCATGTTTATGTCCTTCTTTCTCTCCAGCTGTCATCCAAAAATATATCTTTGGCGCAGAACTTTTTCTTGTTTTTTCCCTTTGATTTTCACAGGACAGCCCATTCAGATGTAAGCAAGGCGCATAGTTGCTTCACATCACTACCAAGGCATTCAAAAGAAGTTTCGCCTGATGATGTCACTCACACACTGTAAACCCATCTCAAATCACTTCTTTACCATAGGCTGTGATCTTGGACTGGTGGGCACTTCTAGAGCATTCCAGTTTTAGCAGGCAATCACTTCTTTATTTTCCAAACGCTTTCCTTTTGTCCTTGGCTTTTTAGTTACAGACACAACTGCTCTATTCCGGTTGGCATTCAGTTATGAGTTGTCTCAGATTGTTCTCACATGGCAACACAACACTCCCGCTGCATGATTACTCAATGGGTATTAAACCCAGTGTCTTCTAACACACACAACGACAGTATCTGCAACCACATGCCTACAACCCCTATAAGTTGGACTCCTTGGGAGGCGGAGATGGGGAATTCCTGTATAAAGCAATGTCTGTGCTCTCTGTGTTGCCAGTGTTCTCAAAGCTTGTGCTATTGTGCATCGTTTGCATGATGATAGGTGACGGTGACACATGATGGTGGCCATTCATGTGGCTGTGACTGAACTGTGCTATTCGCTCCTCTACACAGCCAGCTGAGAGACGAGCTTCGGCATCTTGGTCCCAACACTCCTCAATCGTCTCACATAATAACTCAAGACCCTACAATGCAAAAGAGGGAAATATCAACTGTCAGTCCTTATTTTCCTCTATTGGGCAGTTGCAAGGAATATTCATAGCATGTCAGAGTATTGCTTTAAAAGGCACACAAATAAACAAAGGTTTCTGCCTTTGAGTGATTGTATTTCTCAACAGGGTTCTTCTTACAAGGAGACGTAAATATGTAAATATGTAGCTTTTGTAAATATGTAGCTTTTAGAGTTTGCCAACAAGGAATGTTCTAGTATTCAACAAGCTCAATCAATGTGAAAGAAAGTTTGCTTGAACATTTTAAGGTTGAATGCAAGCAAAGAGACAATAAAATACCCCTCCCATTGGCAATCAGATGGGTGTCCTGACATTTGCATCTGCCTCAAATGCCCTAACATGAATTGCTCTGAAGATAAAGGATAGGACATCTTGTTGTGATGGGATTTCTAACCCCCATCAATAGTTTTTGTAATAAATCTGTCGAATGAAATGCTTGGGGCATATTGTTTCATGACTTTTGGAGTCGTGAGCAAAATTGTTTTAGTAACATTTTATGGCCAAAACCAATGCAATTTACGTCTTGTCACCAAAACAAATTTCATGGAATAATGAAATTAATTAAAGTGATGAGGGGGAAATGTAAGGTGAGGTGATAGCATACCCTGTGCTTGAGCCAATGGTCACTGATGACTGGTCGCTTTCTTTTGACCACTACCCACTCCTGCATGTCCTCTAGTGATGTGCCTTGCCCAAGCTCTTCTTCAAAGGGCAATCTATACTCCGGAACAGGTCCTGAAAGAGACCACAATCAATCAAAACATTCAATTCTTGAAATGAATACTAATGTCCATTATTGCAAACTTAAAAAAAAATTTATTTGTTTGGCTTCACTTGTGCCTGGGAGGGGAAAACAAAATTATATCACCATGACCTGCAGGTCTCTCCTCCTAATCATATGTGTATAGTGCAGTGGGTTCTTATTGTACAAAGGAAGTGACTCTCCTCTATAAGGCACCTCCATTCAATGTCCTATCTGAGGGACAGAGTGTTTTCCACTGTAACACAGCCTGCATCTATGAAACAGAGGAGGGGTACATTGACACACAATGCAGGCTTCAACCAACTGAGCCACCTCATTCTCACTTTCGTGTATCATGAACATGTAGTCATTTTATCATACTGTTATCTATTCATTCTTACATATTATTCCTGTGGTCTAAAATACCAATTAAAAAATAATCATAATAGTATAGTACCCAATCCTTAAACTTTCAATCTCCCCACACTTCAACTCCCTGTATTCTATCCATCCCCTCTCTTCCTCATTTAGTCTTTTCCTCTACATATCTGAGAAAAAGTGACTTACCATCTTGTATGGTGCATCTTGTGACAAGTTCCCAAAGAACCAATCCAAAGGCATACATGTCAATACGTAGGAAAGCATCTCGTTTGAACTGGATGGCTCCTTCTAGTACCTCTGGGGCCATGTAACGTCGTGTTCCAACCTATTCAGTTAAGAAAAAAACATCATTTGAATAAGACAATATCTATACCTATATTCATTTTTAATCATCTGATATGACTCGTTGCAACTCATAAAAACAGAGTATGAAGACTTTCACTTCCAATTCACATCAATTGCTCTGATGACAAATATGCACGTTAAAACTAAACTCAAATATGCACATTAAAAAGGCTACCTAAATGTTTATTCTAAATGAAATATTCTCAACCTTATCACAAATCTAACACATGCCTCAATGCTGAAGAGAATGTTAGCTCATGGTTATCATCCAAGTAATTATTTGTTTTACAACTATCCAACTGATATTTACTTCCCTTGCACACATCACATACTTTTTCAGGTTTTCAATATTTAGTTTTGTCGAACAATTTAAATCACATTAATTTCAACCACAAAATTAATTTGTGATCTGCCAACTGCAGTAAGAACAGTATTTGATGTCAGCTAAACAAAATGATATTGATTTCTTGATGAAAGAACATCTTTTCACCTGCCCATGAGTGTCTCCTGGATTTTTGCCAGCTTCAAAGACACAGGCTAATCCAAAGTCAGCGATGCAGGCTGTTGTGTTGTTCTTCAATAGCACATTCTTACTCTTGAAATCCCTGTGAGCTACTGAATGCTTGACAAAAGGTATAGCAGTGGTGGCTGGGATATCCTCATGCAAGAAAGCCAGGCCCTTGGCCATGGAGAGGGCAATACCACACAGCTCCTTCCAGCTGATGACATTGGCTTTGAGGTAGTCACAAAGAGATCCATGATGGTGGAACTCTGTGATGAGCCAGTACTCCACCTCTAAACCCTCCCCATGCTTTTCCGTTGCTATGAAGTTGAGGATATTCTCATGGCGCATGTGAGGGAGGTTGTAGATCTCACGTTCATTGGCCCAGGAGTTGCGATCTTGTATAGGAAACACCTTGACAGCAACAATGTCATTGAGACAGGTTGCCTTCCAGACAGCGCCAAATCGTCCCCTGGCTTTGATCTCCAGAAGCTGGATAGGAGGTAGGCTGTTCATTGGTGATGGAGTTGGTTCTGTGGTTGGGATGGCTATCAGGGAATGGTAACGGTGTCGTCTGCACATCCAGTAAAGCATGATAATTACCAGAGTGATGGCAACGATTGGCACAATGGAATACAGGATGGTTTTGGTCAGCATTTCATTTTTCTTCTTCTTTTCCAGATCTATATTGGGTCCTGTCATAAAATGATAAATCTTCTAACTTTATATAAGTAATAAATTAAATATAGTACACAATACACATCATTGAAGGAAGTTAATAGGAATTACATACTACAAGTACCTTTGGATTATAATTCTTAGACACTCAAGGCATAGCCGATGGTGTTTGGACTGTTGAAAGGAAACAAGTGTGTGCAATTATTCTAATAACTGAGCAAAAATGAGGCATACTGTATATGTTTTATACATGTAAGATAGCAATGTGGATCCTTGTTTATTAATAAGCCACCCTCATCTCAAAGGCCAATACATTGCACAATTGCTGGCTCTATAGTGCTCACTTGAAAGTGATTGTAAGGTAAAACATCAATGAATTACCACCAACATGAGGAATGTCATGAAAAAGAGTTGGAAAATTTTCAAGTGCACTACTCCAAAATAGATACAAGAATGAATTTTAATGCCAAAAAAATCAAATTATTTTAAAATAAATCCAGTTGATTTTTTTTTTCCAAAATTTCTGCGGGCAAAATTAGAACGCTAGTAAACATACATGTAGAGCTAAATTGGATTTAGAATTTAATGGACTGATGCAACCTATGGTACAGTAGCTGCAGACAGAGCTGCTACCAAAAGTGACAACAGTGTTTGGTCCAGGAAATGTGGACAGCTCTATGACTTCAAATCTGTAAGTGGGTTGAAAAAGGATCCCAAGGATCTTCAGAAAACAAGACTATGTGGCATACCTCATTTCAGACTGATATGATGATTTAAATATAATTTCTATTAAGAATACCAGTCCATGAAACTGTATCAGATACAAGGAGTTTTAATTCACAGTTTGTTATAAAGGTATTTCATTTCACCATTGAAGGCTATGGGAAGCAATACTAACCTGTCACGGTTGTTTGTGTAACAGTAGGAGTGGGCTCTGGAGTTGGGAGGAATGAAAAATTCATGTTGCACAGGCTCCCGATGCAACAGCAGAAGAAAAGGTTTTGGTCAGCAGGACTAGAACTCATACAGTAGTCCATATCAAGACAATCACCCTGGTTCTGCCAACAGCCCCGCATCATTACCTCCAAAGGAAAACAAAGATGAAAATGGTTTTTATTGAAGAGCAGGGTAAAAGCAAATATCACAGTGTCCTGATAAGATGAAAAAATAATTTCAGTCACAGATATCTTAAAAGTGTCTGCATGAATTTGATTTTTTTTTTCTTCTTCTTCCTCTTTTTTTTTCTCCATCCATATGAACAATATTAAAGGTTTCAAATTTCAGTATTTTTTTAAAATAAGACCTTAGTAATGTTAACCAACAGCCGGCAATACTCATTATCAAACATTTCTAGATATAAAGTGGTACCTAGCACTGCTCAGGATATTATGTAGACAAAAATACAAACGCATATTTCAACTTATCCAACTGAATTACTCAGCAAGAAATATAGGGGGTGCTGCATCAGCTCGAGTTTGCTCAATCTCGAGATTTTAGCCTGATCGGCCCTCTTCGCGATTAATCTCGAGATTCAAGAAACCCTGTCTCCACCATCGCAAGAAGAGCGATTCCTGCTCGAGCGAGGCATCGATGCATTATGGTCTGACGCCGTGAATAAATAATCCCGAGTGCGTATGCACCTGTGAATTAGCAGGATAATTCGTAAAAAAGCGCGCTATTTTGCAAATAATCCCCCAAGTTGACTTGGGATTGCAATCTCGAGATTAATCCTATGAACTAGCGCGATAATTGCGTCGCCATTACAAATAATCTCGAGATTGTTTAGATCGGGATAATTTGCCGGATAAGAAATAGCACGCTAATTTGAAAACTCGGGCTGTTGCAGACGGCCCTTATGTTGCAATGGGTCAGGCTGGGTTAAGCTGTAAGGCTCGTGACCATAATATTCATACATCCCTCCTTCACGCAAGGCCATATCATAATTTTTTTCCCAGGGGAATTTTTAAAGAAACTTGAAAGTGAGAGAGTGAAGCGACCGAGCTTACCATTGTGGCGCTTTTGTATATGTATTTTTAAAAGCAAAATTGAAGGATTTCTCGCACCCTTTTGGCAAATTTTAAAATATGTAGATATTCAAAATTTACCCCGTGTATGGATATGCCTCAGCAACATTGGTCACTTTCCTAATATTACCCGTTTGTACTTATTCATCAGTCTATACAGATTACAAACTGATTATATGACACAGTAACAACGCAGTCACAATTATTTACAAAGAATTACATTTATGATTTTACACAGTGTACATAAATAACCTGAAATCATAAGTACCGACGAGCAAACAAGCATCCAGCTTGAATTTCATATACTGACTGGTTCTACAGGTACTTTCAGAAAAACTGTTGGCTAACAGCTTGGGACAATGTGATTCTGTTATATTCTAGTTTGTATTCACCTCATCCTTGTTACATGAAAGTGTAGCAACTGGAAAGTAAACTATAAACATGGATACACATGTAGTTTATAATAGTGCATGTTCATAACAAGACAAAAGTGAAAAGAAATTTAAATTAAATTACTGTTACGTGTACATATGTATATGAACTTATAAAGAAAGGAAAGGGGGATGTGGAGAAAATATGAGACATGTATGAATGACATGGAGAATAGTGAAAGAGATGATGCGGATTAAGATAGCATCTCATATCCCACATTGACCCGACACAAAGAAATGTGTGTAAATAGATGATTGTATCCTGCCTGCAAGAACAGACTTGAGGTGAAATGGCTGAATGGATCCGGGTGTGAATCATGCAGCTTATCAAGAAGCTGTGGGTGTATCCGTCCTACATGTAAAGCCTCAGCACACAAGGAGCAGCTCTTTGTATACATGTAGCTTCTGATATAATTCAGATAATCGTTAGGCTTCAAATGTATACTTACCTCATTGAAAATCAAATGATCTTGTTATGTTCCTTATTTCTTAAATCATTTCTTTATAAAATATGTTTCAAATTAAAATTCAAGGTTATTTCACATTTTTTTAATGATTTCAATTACCTAGAAAAATTCAAACATTTCCAGAGCATGAAACTGAAATAATTCTTCCTAAAAATTTACAATTCCAGATAGGGTTGAACAGAAAAGGTAAAATACAGGCTAATTCGTTATGTTTTCAAATTAAACTCATGAGCTGTAAATTGACAGCAAATCACAATGATCTTTTTCCAATTCCGTCTGATTTACAAACATGTATAAAACACAGTGAAAACTCACTATGAATGGAATATCAATTATTTTGAATTTATAGTACATGTAGATTCTCAATATCAGATTTTTTCAAATTGGAAGTAGAACTCATAATGAAATTTTAATGTTAAATCTATCACAATGATACATGTGTGATGGATTTAACATAAAATTTCATTTTTAGTTTTTGATACATGTACATGTAGTACCAGTATGTTGTAGATGATTATTATTGCCCCTTGCATTATAACTCCACATTAAAAAAGCTAAAAATCAAATGGTTTACTGATTTGATGACATTGTCATTACTTGTCATAATGTAGGCCAATATTATACATATGTACATGTAGTAAAATAGTTGATAAAATATTTGTTTGCTAAAAAAATATTCCCCATTGACCACTGATAGCAAATCTGTATGGATGCTCAATGTAAGCATGTCTTCTAAACTAGAGATCAATGCAAAGGAAAAAGCTCAATAAAAGCATGATCAAACTACCGGTAGACACTACAAAGGAAAGAGCATGACTATAATACTAGACATCAAAGGAAGAGTGTTTCCCTGAAATATTTTATAACTACCAGTACTTGCAAAAGACGACTGCATAGCAGATGTGCAGAGGTATTACTGTATTAAAGGGAATATTGTCTTTTAGTAAGAGACAGGGACTTGGAAAAAATTAATAAAATGGAGACATGCATAATATAGATTTTTCAAAATGCTCCAGCATGAGATTATGATAATTCATACTCTTAAAAACAATGTTGGATTATGCCACTAGAGAGTTTTTTCTAAGTTGGGAGCAGAGTTTGTGTTCGTTATTACGGCACATAGAGAATGTTTGTGGTGCATTTTTAAAGGCAGAACGAGCATTTTGAAACACATGGAGTCAGTATACATGTAGTTCAGTTGGTAAAAGTGCCTGTTTTGGATAAGATTGTATGCTCTCAATGTGCGTCGGTTCCAGTCCCATCCATGCCGAAAGACGTCTTACAAACAAGGCAAACGCCAAGCGTTGTCTCGCCTGCATATTGCAGTCATGAAGAGACTGCATGTCAAACAAAACTACATGTATGCTATATGACTTAGATGGACCTCTGTTACGAGTTTGGCGATCCCACCTCGAAGCTATAGAAAGTTATTGTGTGTACAACACAGCAGTGCCAGTCATGGAAAGTTCATTGACCATTGACCTTAATCAAATTCAACTCACATTCGAACTTAAACTGCACCTTCAAGAGATGGACCTCTTGTTTGAATTTGGCAATCCTACCTCGAAGATATAAAAAGTTATTATGTGTACAACAAAGCACAGTGCCAGTCATGGAAAGTTCATTGACCTTTGACCTTAATCAAATTCAACTCACATTTGAACTTGACCTGCACCTTCAAAAGATGGACCTCTTGTATGAATTTGGCAATCCTAACTCGAAGATATAGAAAGTTATTGTGTGTACAGCACAGCACAGTGCCAGTCACGGAAAGTTCATTGACCTTTGACCTTATTCAAATTCGGCTCACATTTGAACTTGGCCTGCACCTTCAAGAGATGGACCTCTGTTATGAATTTGGCGATCTCACCTCATAGCTATAGAAAGTTATTGTGTGTACAACACAGCACAGTGCCAGTCATGGAAAGTTCATTGACCTTTGACCTTATTCAAATTCGACTCATATTCGAATTTGACCTGTACCTTCAAGAGATGGACGTCTGTTATGAATTTGGCGATCTCACCTCGAAGCTATAGAAAGTTATTGTGTGTACAACATAGCACAGTGCCAGTCATGGGAAGTTCATCGACCTTTGACCTTATTCAAATTCGACTCATATTCAAACTTGACCTGTGCCTTCAGGAGACGGACCTCTGGTATGAATTTGGTGATCCCACCTCGAAGATATAGAAAGTTATTATGTGTACAACACAGCACAGTGCCAGTCATGGAAAGTTCATTGACCTTTGACCTTATTCAAATTCGACTCATATTCGAACTTGACCTGTGCCTTCAGGAGATGGACCTCTGGTATGAATTTGGTGATTCCACCTTGAAGATATAGAAAGTTATTATGTGTACATCACAGCACAGTGCCAGTCATGGAAAGTTCATTGACCTTTGACCTTTTTCAAATTCGACTCATATTCGAACTTGACCTGTGCCTTCAGGAGATGGACCTCTGGTATGAATTTGGTGATCCCACCTCGAAGATATAGAAAGTTATTATGTGTACAACGCAGCACAGTGCCAGTCATGGAAAGTTCATTGACCTTTGACCTTATTCCAATTTGACTCATATTCGAACTTGACCTGTGCCTTCAGGAGATGGACCTCTGGTATGAATTTGGTGATCCCACCTCGAAGCTATAGAAAGTTATTGGGTGTACATCATAATTGTTGACGACGACGACGCCGGAAATAGTGATACCTATGTCTCGCTCCGCTACGCAGGCGAGACAAAAATGATGCTAAGGGTGTGTGAAAGGGTACCTCATCGCAATATTCAGTGCAGGTGACGTGTGAATGCAGCTGGAAAACCCGCTGTCCACTGGAAAGGATGCTAATTTTGGTTCCGTATACAGGAGAGTCCAAGCTATATGTATCATGCAAGTTTAAACTAATGCACTATTCATGTAAAAGAAGGTTCTTCACCTACATGTAGTAAATTGCACCTACTGGTTCCCTGTACTGCAAAAATCTCTAGAATAAGAGGCAGTGCAGGGTAGCTCGAAGAAGACAAAGAAACTCAGATTCAAAATCTAGTCAATATGAGTACATGTAGGCTTGAGAGAAAGTGCAACCTTACCAGGCAAGAAGTGGAAGATACATGTCGACCACAGCTGCACAATATTGATAGCTGGCATATTAAATACAATTTTTTTCAAGAAAATAATATTGATAGAGTACTTCAATGTAACAGGTTTTTCAAGTTTAAAAATGCCTATTCTAGCCCCCTTAAAACTTGAGAATAATCTTGTCTTAAAAAGTTGCTGTTAGGAATACTAAAGAATGCGAATCCAGGTGTCTGTACATGGAGGTGTCTATTCTTAGGATACATGCAATGTAGGATATTGACCACATTGAAATTATTGCAAAATGAAAAAAGCATTGTACAACCATTAATAAGACTTAAGCCCAGGTTTTTGACTCACCTCTACACCACCTCCAAAGGAAGTTTCATTCTTCCAGAGGACGTAGCAGGACGGTACCTCTGCTTCCTTGTTGTCGCACTCTTCAGTTGTATTGCCACACTTGGTGCCATCTTTTTCACAAGCTTGGCTGCTGTACAGGTGGCAGTGGGTGCTACCTAGAGGCAGGTTCACACTCGCTCCGTCAATGACGATAACTAGAGAACAAAATCAAACAGAACAAAGAGGGTTCAAAATAAAATGTGCAGTGATGAATTTAAATTTGAAAAGCTCTAAAACTAGGAAATACATATTTTTGGGGTAAACAAAGCAAAAAAAAAATGAAAGTGATCATTTCAAACCAAAACAAAACAAATTTTTTTAAAGACATTAAAATCTTAAAAATAAAATTGATACCATTTCTAAATTCTGGCTCAAAATAGCTACATGTAACATACATATTACAATTACAATATGCAACATTTAGCATGTGTGTGCCAAGCTTTTTTATGCATACAGTGCATATATGTAATCTAGATCATTTACATGTATCTTTAAAGGAGAATGAAACCCTTGAAACCAGCTGAATCCATATCAAAGAGAAAAATCAAAGAAACATATTGTTGAAAGTTTGAGGAAGATTGAATAAATAATAAGAAAGTTATGAGCATTTGAATGTCGAGATCACTAATGCCATGTAGATCCTCCAATTGGCAATACGACCAAGATCTGTGATGTCACACACGTACAACTCCCTCATTACTTTAGTACTTATTTCACTTATATTCTCACTTTTGTAGAGTCTATCACAAGGTGAGGTGTTCTCTTTATGAGAGGACAAGTACAGAGGTTTCACAACATTATATCATTGATGAATCGTTTGTCATATGATTAGAATGAGCAAAAAGAGATGTTTTGGGGTATATTTTCAGTGTCCAAAAGGGGAGAGTTGTTCATCTGTGACATCATAGATCTTGGTCGCATTGCCAATAGGAGGACATCCATAGCATTAGTGATCTCGACATTAAAATGCTCATAACTCTTCTATTGCTAGTCCTATTTTACTCAAACTTTTGTTGATCTTATTCTTTGATTTTTCTGCTTTCACAAAAGCTAACTTGCTCCAAGAGTTTCATTCTCCTTTAAGGATGGTCCCGGCTGAAAATATTTATATCTAAAAAAATAGAGTAAAATTCACAGAGAAAAATGCTGAAGATTTCATTAAAAAATCGGATAACAATTAACGAAGTTATTTAATTTTAAAGTTTATGAATATTTTTTTTAAACAGTCATGCACATCGTCATGAATATCCATTAGGTGAGCTGATGATGTCATATCCCCTTGTATTTATAAATACAAACATAAACTCATGAATCATTTTGCTATATCAACTGGTTACCCATACACTACAGCCTGAGACATCTTATGCTCCACCTCATACAGAATACATGTATAACACAAGAATTAACAGTGACGTACATTAAAAAAAAAATCACAGTGAATGTTCAATTTTGGACAATTTTGAGGAATTAGGAAAAAAAATCCTGTCCACAACATGTCTGTGTTTTAAATTTGATCATAAAGTCAGCACAGTATGTGATATTGATACTAACGATCACAGTAAAGATGAAAAAAAGTAGGGTTGATTATATTTTTGGTTAGGTGGGTTACTCCCATTACAACAAATTTTGGGGGCCTAAGCTCCCGGGGGGGCACTCAGTATATAATGCATAGTGGGTATGTGCCGCGGAGGGGACCCCCATTTTTACACTCAAATTTCCGTTCAAAGGCATAGCATTTTTGTCTTATTGAGAAAAAGAACAAAGAAAGCCGCTCCAAGGTATATCATTTTCTTCTTATCGAGAAAAAAAGAAGAAAGAAATCCGCTCCAAAGCTTCGCATATTTTTAGTTACGCCGTTCCGGTCGCATTGATCTGCTACAATGAGAGGCCGCAGAGCGCTGTCCGACCATCGCCTCTGCGCGAGCGCACCAGGCGGAGGCCGCGCTAGCTGCATCATGCACGCATGCCCGTTCCATAGGGATGCATACGCACGTACTCACACTCTGGCGATCCGTTCCAAGGACCCCCGTTTTCACAAACATTTAGTTCCAAAGCCCGTTCCGAGGACCCTCCTTTTTACAATAAGCCCGCTCCAAGGCCCCCGTTTTTTGTCTCGCCCGCGGCACACCCCCACCACTTTTTTGGTCGAGTGCCCCCCCCCCCCCCCCCCCCCCCCCCGGGCCTAAGCTGTACACTCATAATTCGCTAGAGCAACACGTGGGCTGGGCTCTTTGCAATGATTACACATGGTCATTGAAAATGGCAAGATTGATTGTTAGATATTGTTTTCAATTGCTCAGATTTTCATTCAAAATACTTCCTGTTGATATGAAAGTGCTATTAAAACAAGGCTTGAAGGCCTACATGTATTTATATGTATCTCATATTATGTTTCTAACGTTAAACAAAATCTAGTCTTTTTCAACCATAACAAGGAAATTGAAAACTGATGTTAGGAGAACAGGAATTAAACTGATTGGTATTATTTTTCAATGTAGCTCTAAGTTTTATTTGGTATTATTTTTCATTATAGCTTTAGTTTTATTAATTTATTTCAACAAATTTCCTGTAAAATACAGTATGAGACTTGAACTTAAGCTGTAATACATATATTTTGTACACATTTGTATGTATAGAAAAGTTTATCTATTAAAAATGTTAAATATAAAATAATAATAGGGTACAGTACTCCACTAACAGTAATTTAGATTTACATGTATGTGGTGTGCCATTATACATGCATGATTGTCTGTTGTGTTACCATGAAAGTTTTTTAATACACACATGGTGATCCAGGGAAATCTTAATACATGTACTGTAGCATAAAAGATGTCTTTGTGCTTTCTGAGGTCTGTTTCATAAAGACATGCAGCTATGTTGATTCGACATTTTATTGCTATTTTATTCATGAGTCCACTGTTCGAAGAGTGGACTCGTAATTCAAAACAGTGTACTCATTAATAAAATAGCGTACTTAAAAATAACCATGGCAACAGGCGTCAGTTTGGCACACTGTGACAAAAGCATGCATCAGCATTGGACATTTCCTACATGGTATTATTTATACAGGAAAACTGCATAAACCATGGGTTCAACCAATGGTTTAAAAACAACCTTTGTGAATTTGGGCCAATGAATATGAAACAGGGTCCTTAACAGAAAGAATGAGCAAAGAAATGTGACATAAGTGCTCTGTGAAGACTTTTCAGTTGCCAACTTTATGTTACACCTCCCTGATCTATTTGTAAATGTAGTTTATTGTAGCCAATCCATATTGGATTTGTTGTAAAAGTAGGCTAAATCTGAAAACTAGTAAAATGTAGTACTTACACTGTACATGTAGGCCTAAGTGTTAATGTATGTAAGTACTGTACAGTCGTTACATCACTGGAGAGTTTTAGGAGCAGTGAACGAGAACGACGTAGCAGTCGTCTGATCGTTTGAGTCAACGTCGTCGTCTGCCCTTGTTCACTACAATTGCGAATACTTTAGATTTCACTCGACTTGTACATGTACGTACGTCCACTTGAAACAGCGCGATAACCAGCGGGTCATGACACGCTGCCCGACCCGGAAGATCTGGCGTACCATCGCCTGGCGACCCGGTCAGGTGATGCGAAAGTGCAACTTGTGCACACGTGCCCTTTCACTTGCTTTGATTCCTTTTTACTCGAGTTAGGATATATATCGATATAGATTTTGGAGGTCAGAAAGCAATTCCAAATATGATAAACATAGTGCATCGTACAACTTACATTAATTTTGTGAAAAGTCACTGAAAACTGTGTTTTAAAAGGGAAAGGTTGATCTTCATGCTGGGCTTGATCGGTCAAAAAATTACGTCACTCAAGTACACGTCCACTATGATTTAGGCAAACCGCAAAATGGATGTGGCGAGGTTCTCGATTCTGATAGTGGACGTGTGTGAGGACCTGAGGCATATGGCAGGCCAAAAAATGACGTCATCTCATACCAGTCCACTATGTGGACGTACATTTCTAAAAGTGCTCACTGTTTACATGTTCTGGTACATATACATGTAGGCCTACATTATAAATTACACTGATTGAGCAATTTATTTTATGGAGCACTTGAGGTCTCTATTGAGTAAATCTTGAATGACATGCCTCAGTAATTGTCAACAAAGGTTGGTGCTGTAACATGCCTGCTTTTCATTTTGGTCTGGTCAGTGCTCAGTGGGGATCTGATAAAGCTGTTTCATAGAATGTCAACAGAGTGTACAAATCAGACTTTCTGAAGCACTCTGTCATGAAAGGCTTCATTGTGTGAATAGTTTATGTATAGTGAATAGTCCTACTGAGAGTGAAAATCATGTAGACTTTTGTTATATCCATTTTCTCCCCTTCTTTTTCTTATACCCCTTTCATACTGCGCTTTTCCCCGGTGAGCCAGTGAAATGGCCAGTTTGAAAGCTCACCAAAAATTTCGCCAGGGAAATAGTTTCTTCGATGACCTCAGAGGTCAAATTTTTTCTCCCCAAAATCCCCAGAACCAAGTTCCGCACGCTAGCTTAGCTGAATGTGGAAAGCCAAGCTACGGTATATAACTGATCTGATCAATCCATAGAGTTATAGCCTCGAACATACAATTTCTCATTTGTTTTTTACATACTGAAAATGCGTTAAAAAAATCAAAATAGGCATTCTTTCCCTTTTTTTTTTTTTTGCTTATAATATTTCTAAAATATGTTTATAAACCTGTTTGTAATAGGTAAGAAGTAATGTTTACAATTTTCTTTTCGTTCGTTCTGGGCCCCGTTGCATAAAAGTTACCATTATGGTAACTTTCCCATGTAATGGTAACTCGCACAGAATCCTTGATTTTGATTGGCTGTTGATCATCATTACCATGGTAGTTAGCAGACCAGACAAGGCTACCACCCATGCATTTATTGCCATATTATTTATTGCCCTTTTCTAACCCCTCTTCATCCCTATTTTCATCAGGACACTGATGAAACGGTATAAAGGGATGGTCCAGGCTGGAGATATTTATATCTCAATACATAGAGTAAAATTCACAGAGCAAAATGCTGAAAATTTGATCAAAATTGGATATCAAATAACGAAGTTGTTGAATTTCAAAGATTTGTATTATTCCGGTGAAACAGTTCTAGGCATGTCTTCATGAATATTCATTAGATGGGCTGATGATGTCATATCCCCACTTGTTCTTTTGTATTTTATTACACGAAATTAGGTTTATTCAAAAATTTTCGACCAAGAACAAAAACAACTGGATTGACAACTGATTAAGAGCATTAGTTATTTATTTCTGCAACTTATTTCATCATAATGGAGACACATCATTTACACATGTATGAAAAAATGAAACATGATTTCGTGTAATAACATAAGAAAAAGGAAAGTGGGGTCTTTTGTGCCGGTTCAAAAAATCACTGACAATATATGCATATATTGGGAGAAAAACACTGATCTAATTACTCCATATTTTTCAATGACCTATATTACTCCAACCCAACTTTTACTTTTTTGGCCATACTTAAAAGGGAAATTCACCCCAACAATGAGTTGATTTGAATACTAAGAAAAAAAATCATCAAAATTTTCGCAGAACATTAATAAGCAAAGCTCAGTGGGATGCAATGAGAGTCAATGACATCACTAACTCACTATTTCATTAGATTTTTACCATTTGAAATATGAAATATTTGAATTTTCTTCTCATTGTCATGTGAAACAAAGTTACATGATTTCTCTCTGAATACCAATTTTAAAACATTTTGTGGTTCAATCAAGAGGGCCATCATTGCAAAATCTGTAAAAATTGAAATATTGTATAATTCAAACAATAAAAATACAAAAGAAGAAATACTAGTGAGTGATGTCATTGGATCTCTCGAGTTGTGCATATACATGGCATGTTTTGTGACAAATAAACAAAAATTTCAAATGCCATAACTATCTAATTTTTTTTTGAATTTTTCAGCATTAAATTTATGTTTGTTTGAATTTCTACATGTATATTGATTATAAAAATGAACTGTTATTTCTTGGTTGGACTTGACCTTTAAAAAGCTTAGAAACTTTCAGAAAGCTTTTTGAGTACAAACAATATAGGAGCACAACACCACAAGGAATACACATGTTGTATGACCCTAATGTAACACCAGCCCTTGACATACATTAATCTGTAGAGTATACAAGTAAGCATAAAAATGAAAAACATTTGCTGGGCTATGTATGTATCAAAAAGCAAGAACAATCACAATTTCACATTGCTCCTTACAGTTAGACACCGTTCTCACTACCTTCCTAAAACTAGTTTAGTGGAAACTAGTTTAACGTGTAGTGAGAACGGTCGAAGCGAACTTCCAAACCGGTTCAGAAAACCACCTCGCGATGTAGTTTTCAAGATCACTTTGCCTGGTTAAACTGGTTTTAACGTAAGTTAGGACATAACCATTCCTCGGGAAGGGATCTTCGCACATTTTGAGCACGCTACTCCATAAGACAGGTGTATAATGCCTGCACTGCTGTTTCGAATTTCGCGCGAAACGTGTCACCCCACTGAGAGCGTTTTCATAGCAACAAAATCACTTCACATGAAGTGATTTTGAAAACCACTTTCATGTGATCAAGTGGGAACGCTAGCAAAGCGATCTTTCAAACTGGTTTCCTGAATCGGTTTTCAGTAAACTAGTTCTAGAAAGCGTAATGAGAACGGCCTCTATGCTCTCCTCATTGCTCTCTCTGACCATGGACCTATAGGTCCATGCTCTGACTAGTCTACAAATGTAGACCCACATCTGCAGTGTGTGTACCACAGCTGATTCAAGGAGTCTGCATAGCAAACTAGGTCTACTGGCTCGCTTCGCTCGCCCTTTCAGGCTGGTTTGCTTCGCAAACCAGCAGCAGCGCGCTGAGATCCCACCTCACCAGCCATTCAGAGTCTGCATAGCAGACTATGCTCTGACAGCATCATGAAATAAACTTCCACAAGGCAAGGTCACAAGATGAGAAGGGGGGGGGGGATATCAGAATGATTTAGTTTGAGACTGCTATCAAATTGACCCCAACACATGGGAGACACTGGAGAGAAAATAAAAGGAGAGACCATTGACCCTGATGAGGGAATGTTTTGAGTTTCTGTCAGAGCATCAGAGTCAGACAGCTTTCAACAAAATCAGAACAAAAATTACAAGCATCATCAATACTGTAATTCACTGTGCACCCTTAAAGTATAACCATAAACAGCTTTAAAAATCCACTTGAGAAACACTGGAGATCACATCCACTTAAGTACAACCCTTACAATCCTCATCTATAAACCAGTAATGAAGGGCACATAAGCAAAAGCTTCAAGCCTCAACACCAAAATAATCTCTAGTTCTGAAAAATCCCCCTCCCCCCTCTAAAAAAATATGAAAGTCACTCTTCCATTTCATTACTAGATCATGACAAACATGTCATATTCTAATTCTAATGGGCAAAAAATGCATTCAATGACTATATTACCCTTTTGTACATATGTAATATTGTAATGTTTGATAATACTAGAGTTCTACACTGACCCTTTGCCAAAGCTTTTGACAGGCTTTTAAACCGGGAGGGCCAGCTTACAGCATGGACATGAACATTCAGATGCAAAATAACATAACCACCCGATAAGAGAACTGGCCATTACACATTGCCTGCATTACAGCATTCATAATAAATGAGGCTGCATGCATAATGTGTGCTTTCTCTGGCTGCTGACTGTTGTACAGCACGAGCTGTGCAAGTTGACATGCGTGCAACTGCATGCAACTTGCATGGGCTTTTGTGTGCGGGGTAATGTGTGTATGCTTTTTTTTAAGACAGCACGCTCAAAAGCCCAAGCACTGCTTCTCAGTAGGGGTAAATAGAATAATTCAGATTTAATTCTACAAGGCTACTGTGCAGAACAGTTTGCGCTCATTGAGGCCCACTGCATACAATGCATGGTTATCCCTACTGAAATGCCTTGTTGGCAAGAAAGACTCTGAAAGAGGGAGATACATGTATGCAAGGCATCATAATAAACAAACCGTAACACTTATTTTGTATTCTTCCACAAACGTACAGACCATAGGGAAAAATACAGAATGTGCAAGAGTAAAGCATTAGACATTACATGTAGGCACAGTGTCAATAATTTGAATACTGTAGAAGCTGTTATTTTCGCGTACAGAATTTTTCGCGAATCGCGGGGGTCCCGACATTTTCGCGGGTTGTTAAATTCGCGATCGGAAGATGTAGAAAACATTTCCACAGCATTTAAAAGAAGTAAAACTAGTGCAAATCACGTGCAAATCTCTACTCTTTAAAGTATCCATGCTGATGTGTGTTTTGTACATAAATATGTCCCTGTAAAAACAGTTACAAACTGTGGAAAAAGGTGGCTTAAATTTCAATTTTTTTACCTTTAGATCTGAAAATTCATCATGCCACAGTTTGATCTGTAATTTATAGGGTTAAGCAATCTTTAGAATTGTGTTTTGTTCTATTCATTTTTCAAAAAGTTGGTAAAAGTGCAAAAATGTGGAATTTTGTGAACAGAATCTTCACTTGTAAAAGCTCTGGTCATGTGACTTATGAATATTAATGAGTATGCACATAGCTGCCAATACGTGTGTATAGAGTCAATCAGATAATAATAATAATAATAGCGGTATATTTACCCAGGGTAGCCGCTTCAGTTCCGAAAACTGATGACAATAATATCAAATTATTTCATGGAAAATACATTTTAATATTACAGTGAGTGTATAGATATTGATAAAATAATGTTAGAAAATACTTTAGGCTATGATTTTGTTTGAGAAATTAAAAAAAGTGAAATTCTAGCTAACTTTTTGAATCACTAACTGTACTTTCTAAGCCTTATTTTTTGTACTTATAGAGGTGCATATCTCCATTTTCTCAATTCACAGTATGTTTACAATAGCAAAGCTTTGCTGTTGGGGACATTGGCACTGACTAAGAAGTGTGTCAATATTTTCGCGTGTTGTTAAATTCGCGGCCGATCGGCAATTCGCGAAATCCGCGAAAATAAAACCCCCGCGAAAATTACAGCTTATACAGTAGATTGTCTGTCTTTCTTTCACAGTAGTTCTAATATAACAGCTTCGGAAGGAAGAGGTTTACAATACACTAGAACTAAAGATAAGTGGATAGATGTAAATGATAGGCCTACATGGTGATGAAAGGACTGGACCAAAGAGAGCACTATAGATCTTCAGCCCATTTTATTTGCACATAATGTTTTTTTATGCAAAAGTACGTTTCAGTAATCCCATCATCGACAGAAGCCTATAATCTAGACTGAGGCTGCTTAGTCCTGGCCTAAAAGTTACAAGTCTGATGCTCTTATGCAAAATTAAACATCAGAAATAGACCGGAGGCGGAAGGTTTATTTTCATTTGGTCCAATGCCAATTCGTCAAATTAACAACTTGTCTACTATCATTTGGTCTACCATCAGTTCGTCCAATATCTAGATGGTCTAATTGCCATTTCGTCCACTCACAATTTCAACTGATAACCAGCTGGTCCAATAGCCATTTAGTCCATATACAATTTGGTCTAATTATACGAAGTGTTAATTTGGCCAAATGAATGAAAATAAAACAAGTATTAGACCAACTGGTAATAAGACCAAATGGTCATTAACCAATTAGTCATTAGACAAAGTGATGAATGGACCAAATGGTTGTTAGACGAAATGTTGATGGACTGCCATTAGACTAAATAAAGGTAGACCATGTGATGAGCATCATGAGTGGACAAGTTGGCAGTGGACGAATTGGAAATTTACCATGCGGAAGACTACATGTATGCAACGTGACTGTGAAGCAGCCATCGCCTATACATGTACATTCCAGTCTTTAGTTCCTTTTTTAACGTTTTATGTATTTTTACTCAACAATCAAACGAATGTCAGGGTCATCGCCTATACATGTACATTCCAGTCTTTAGTTCCTTTTTTAACGTTTTATGTATTTTTACTCAACAATCAAACGAATGTCAGGGAAGAAACTATTCTTCTTTTAAAAAACGTAAATATCACTCAAATTCATTTTCACAAGTTATTACAGTTTTACTGCCATGCTTTCTCAGCGGTTTCAGGTAAACTCTTGTTTAAATTACCTTAGAGCGATCTCCAGGTCATCACAAAATAAAATGGGCCAATCATTGCACTGCTCCACTACGCCTGCTACAACCTTAATATCTGTCTAGGACTTACACTGAGGGTCATTGAAAATGACGAAAACCCAAAGTAAAATTATGATCCAGAGTTCAGTTGGATTTCCTAGACCTAATGTCAAAATTTTTATTACACTAGTCTGACAGGTTCGCATGATGGTGGACAGATTGTGTGTAAGTAAATAAGACTTTTGCAAATTGTGCACATTTCAATTTCCCCACGGTTCGGGACTTGCATTCCCCTTTAAGACTTCTTTGAATACCCGGTATACAGACTTACTGCATGATGAATAAGAGGAACTGTCTGGCAGGAAAGAGGCCCCAATCATCAGTCAAAATACTTCCACTGTCGGCATCATCGGCCAATTCCACTTTTTGAATGTACAATGACTAAACTTTATATGGTACAGTCCAGCGGTAAATTGACTCCTACATGTACTCTACTCAAACACACATGTAGGACGAAATGAAGACGATGACAGAGCAACATTATTCTACTCTACTCAAACACAAATACATGTAGGCCTAAATGTAGATGATCATTACGATGACAGAGCATCATTATTCAGAGAGAGTCAAAGAGCCATCTACATGTACAGTAGAGTGTATATGTATGTTGTCTACATTGTACAATGCTATGATCATCTCACAATCCAAATTATATCCTTGCAGGGATAAAATACACGGGGTTGGCGGGTGAATTCGCCCCAGAAATGTCAAAAGTCGCCCCCGAAATCGCCCAAAATCTTGCTTTCGGGGGCAGCATAAAATCTGGAAGTGACCCGCGAAATAATTGCTGAGCAATAACTGGTTAAGCCGCTCTGCACTGCTGAGCGGCCCCAAGCCGGCTAGAATGCACGAGATCCCTCCATAATTTTGATAGTAAAAATTTTCCTTTTTTCTTGCATTTTGAAGATACCATCCTAAATTTGCAAGAAAATAAGATTGTGAACTCTGAACAAAATCTTTTTTTTTTCTTTTAGCGTATTTTTGGGCGACCCCAGTTCTTAAATCTGAACTAAGCCTTCGAGTGCTCTGGAAATATGCCGCGGATCCCGCAATTTGAAGGCCAAAATTATTATTTTCATCAGGATTTGTGCGTTGCGCGTTGTGTGCACGCCTTTTCGAAACATACAAGTGTAAGTACTGGCCGCGCGCGCGAAAAGACGCCGAGTCATGAAAATCTCACGCATAACATCTCTGAGGTCCATTTAGACAAATTGAATGTACAATAAACATTTGATCTAAATGAACAACAATGAATGAGATAATCATTTAACAATTAATAACAATGAAGAAAAATAAATAGCAATTAAATAAACAATGCTAAGCATTAAATTAATTTTTAAGCAAGCAGGATGTGCCATATCGTCCTTGGTGGCGCAATATGCAAACAACGTATTTACGAAAAGTGGATACCCCGAAATGAAAGAGTAGCCCTCGAAAGGTAGAAACAAAGCCCCCTGAAATTTTACAATTAATTGAAAATGGAGCCCCGAAAAAAAAAAATATTTTTTTGTGCATCCTTGAACCAAATACCCTATGTCATCATACATCATGAGGACATGCGCTGATATTCAAAACTTACATCAGAAAAATAGGCATTTTACTTAAATTTGCTAAAATGCATTGTACCCACCCCGATTTGGTATTCAATACATGCACTTGGCTAAGTAAGTACCTCACCTCTCCAGGAGAGGAAAGCAAAAATAATTTGAAAATCTCATCAATTGGCAGGTTAAAGAAGACCTTCGTGTTTATTCTAAAAAACATATACACTGTACATTGTACTTCATGTTACATTGTAGAAAGAGTCATTACGATATTTCTTTGACCAAAGACCACCTGTGATCTTTCAGCAAAAAACGGTGGACAGCTATTAAACATTTCTGTGTCACCAAAGACTATGAATGATATCAACCATTCGAGAGGGGAATTAGTTGAATAGAATAGTAGCAGAAAAACTTACAGGAAAATGTTGGTACAGGTTTGATGAAAATACATCAAAAAATAATTGAGAGAAATTTCTTTTTGTGACATCTCATGTATGCAGCTCCTCCATAAGGGTCTGGTCCCACTGGCTGATGGACACAAAACATATTCATATTAAAAGGAAACAGCAGACAGGAAAATTTTGGGGGTGGCTCCATCCATTTTCATCCACTCCAGATATGGACAAAATTAGCGAAAAATTTGTGAAAACATAACTGAAAAGAACGGACGTGATTAGTATTTAGCGGGGATGTTAAACTGATGTTCATCGGAAGCCTAGTGGATGAAAGCAGATGGAAGTGGATGACAGCCTCAAAGGGGTTACCGGGGGTTTAAATACTTAATTTACGAGATGCATACGCTTACAACCTTTCTATTTCCGTGCTACTAAAAATGTATAGACGTTCCATGTATGCACCTTATCTTTCCTCCCTCTTTCAGTTGTTAAGCTGCAGTGGATGTGAGTTGTGAGGATGCCTAGAAAGATGCCTGCAGAGAGGATACAGCGGACGTTTAACGGCTGATCACGGACGTGGGACGTTTGTTGCTCGTAATGTTGCGGATTTACATGTACATCATACACGTTGGAATGTTCATCAGTTGAAAGTTCTGTGCAGCTCAAAACTTTTTACGTGGATGAAATCACACTGGATGGATGCTCGATGGATAGAGCCCATGAAACACGTTAACAATGAGCACACAATGGATGAAAAGCATTTTCTAACAGATGGCAAGATTTTTTTATGCTTTACATCCTCTTTGCATCCGTGAGTGCAGTGGGACTGGGCCTTAATGTCGTGTGATATAAATTCCCCAAAAAGCTTTTTTTTCTAAAAAACTTGAAAGTGATTTGTGCTGCATGGATATATCATCAGACACATCATTTTATAATTCATACCCTCTTCTATATATATTCCTTATACTCTATTACAAAAATTATAATTTATGGAATTTCTATAATTCTATTACATGATACCGACCTATGGGGAAGCTGCTCGAATAACATCACACATGTAACGTAAAACTTCAAAAATTCATGAAGTTCTCTCTTAAACTTTGACAGATTTTAATAACACACTCAACAATATTTTTCCTTTAATTTTTCTGCTTTTATTAATAAAACTTACTGGTATCCACTTTTAAAGGTGAGCTTCCCCTTTCAGGCCTATAATTTCTTAACTCCATCGACAGATAACAAAATTTTCACATGACTAGTACATGTACTGTAGTGCAAACATGGAAATAATAATAAAGCAGGGTTTCTCAATTTTCTTGCTTGAATTTATTGGCCTATAACGACGTGACCTCCCAACAGCAAGACAGCAATGCAAGATGATAGTACTCCTAGTGCTGTATCACCCAAATTTGATTGCCATTGGACCAGCTCTTGCTAAGTAAAGCATCATAAGATATTTGTGACAGACAGACCATGGACAGACGGACACCATTTGAATCCCTAAAGGGAGTGTTTATGCTTCCAGTGCAAAGACAAAATCAACATTTTAGAATGCTATCTCACAACGCCAATCGCTCGTGAACATGGTTCTGGGAGTGCTTTTTATGCTTCATTTTTCAGAGGCAAAATCACGATCAGCTGGCTTTGCTGTATGCACCATAATTTTCATTGACCAGGAAAGCCAGGTCAAATTGGGTACGCCCTTTCTCAATTTTTTTTTCTTTCAAGTGTTATTTTTTTTTTGTTGACAAACATTAATTCAACTTCGAACAACATCCGATCGTTTAGTTATTGTTTCATTAATTTCCTTTGAATAGCCATAGAATATCCACCATGGTGAGGATAATAATAAATATGACATAAGAAAGTATATAATTACACATTAGAAAACAACATCAGTTACAAGTTTTTATTTTTGCTACTGGCTCAGCAATGGCTTATTCATATTGATTGTGATGACAAATTAGAGTATGAACAACAATAATATATTTTTCACTAAAAAAGGAAACATGTTGGTCATTACCATGTGACTGTATTTACGCGCAGATTTTCATTTACACTGGAAATATTTCCAAATGACGTCTCATTTAAACTTAATTACGATCGCGGTCGTTTATACTTCACCAGAAACTGAGATTCTGGAGAAAAGACGATCTTAAAAAACAAATTTTTTTGTTAGTTTACACTCAGCATTTTGAAAAGTTGTTTGAATGAAATTGAGAAAGGATGCAACCACGTATTGAACTAAAAACATAAAAAACACTGATTTTGACCTGAAAAATGGAAGTATACACACCAAGTCTCACCTTCTCCTCTAGTGGGTGAGATACATGTAGTGGGTAAGAACCATATATGATAATGAGTTCGAATAGAAAGCCCGCCAAAGTATTTATAATCATTTCTATTTAGCCCACTTACAATTTCATGTAAGGCTCTACATGTATATAGGCCTACCCATTATGTCTTACAAGTTACATACATTGTACACTTGGTCTATAGTACACCACTTAGTCTATATTATTGTTTACAGAGAACCAAACCTCCCACTTCCCTGATTTGACAAAGTAAAAACTAATAACTACACAAGATGAAAACTAAAATTAGCTTCAGATGGAAAGACCATATTTCCTATATTCTAAAATGCCACTCTGTGTAACTTCACATTCAATGTTCTTTGGTAACTACATGTACATGTACATATGCACAAAAACACAAGAGAGAGAAGTGTCATTTTTTATGAAGACAAACCTTGGAAAACATGCACTAAACACCGCAAATATGCTTCAAGGGCAGAATTTACAAATGCTGAACAATCTACATGTATTCATCTCAATTTAGCTTCACTACCAAAATCTTCCATTTTATGATCTGTAATGAAGTGTGTGATTTTTCAGATAATTCAGGCTTACATGTACTTTAATTATGCTAAATTGAAATTACAGCAGCAAGTGCATGTAGACTATTTTGATTAACACTTAATTACAAAACTCCTGTTTGCTTGTAAGGTCTCCAGGAAAGACTATACTATGATGAGTTGGGTATTGGATTGTAAACTGAAACGCAGGAAGTGTGTTGCCTCTTGCCTGACTTAGTGCAGGGACACTCAGTCTAGACAGGGAGACTACACATACTACGTTCTGGATTATTAGTCTCAATTATCAGACTCGGTTTTCTTTCACTGACGTTTTTAATATAGGAAAGCACAGGATATCTCTTCACTCTCATAACAACAAATATACTGTATACCCCATTCATGGAGAGCTCTTTCCCATTGAACTTTGTTAGGAAAGGTGGTGATATGCACAATATCGGGTGCAGGAAAAACTTCCCCATTATTTAAAATAGGGTAACCTCTCAATTTCGCAAAGTGGAGAAAAGGTGATGTCAAAAAGGGTACCATTTTACCTGCTTACATGTAGACTTTGCAGCATGAAACTAAGGGACACTACATGTTTCCCTGCACAATGACCCTTGCATTCAGAAAATGAGCATCATAAATCTCAGCTTCGGGCAAAGCTCAATTGCGCGCATTGCATTGGTATGCGAAGAGAAGGCAGTATGAAAAGATAGAGAATTGAGGAAAGTGTGCTCATAACTTAAAGTGATTGGTTAATATTGGTTTGACTTTAAAAAAATCTGAGCTAGAAGGTCACACTTGTCACCTGTGTCTGAGATATGTTACAAAAATGAAGCCCAGAAAAAAATCGTGTTCGAAAATAATTTTTTAGTGCTTCAAAAATTGAAATATAAAGTGACCGAAAACACCATCTTAATTTCATCCCATACACTTATGTGTACTATTTAGGCGTCTATAAGACGCCTATTTACAAAATTTTAGTTTTAGCTTTTCATTCTCAATAATGGTTGTTTTCAGGGTTTATTAGTTCTAATACATGCACTTGTACACATGTTTCATCTTGGTTTGAGAATTTTATAAATCGGCTGCTCACAAAGTTAAACAATACCTTTAAGTTAAGCACTTACCTTCAAAAACAGAGAAGAGATCATTACTATTCCTGTAGGTTTGAGGGGTCCAATGCCTAGACACTCATACCTCGTACTCACTCAATATCATGCGAAATGATGCAATCCTTTACGAATCACTTTTGAACCATTTCTGGAATTTCTACGATCAATCCTGTTGCCGAGACTGTTCTGATACCCTCTTCACACTGGTTTCAAATTTATCCCAGTGCTGTCACGGGATGGTGACACCGCTATATATACCCACTATAAATGCATTCACAGTAGAAAAGTTATCCTGGCACAGTCCCATGATGAATTTCATGTACCCATTAACACTGCAGCAAGGGATTTTATTAACTCCGTAACAGAACATTTGTAGGCTTGTGACCCCATTAGTGACCCAACTCTGATACACCGGAAATACGTGAGGGCGGGGAATTGAACCCATGTCCTTCACATTGAAAGACGAGAGTCATAACCACTAGACCACGACGCCCCCACATTATAGTAAACATACAGGTGGTTTATCCCGGTGTTGTAGGGGTGTGTCTTCACACTGAAGAACACTGCGACAGTCGCGGGGCTGTCCCACTGCTATTACATGTACTATGGCTTGCCTAGCGATAGTTTGTTGCAGAGTTATAGCAAGGCAAGTTTATCCCGGGGTAGTTTATTGTAATTACGGGTCCAAGAATTCATGTTGCAGGCAACACCGCTACAGTCTCGGGACAGTCCCGGTAAAGTAGCGGTGTTTGTGGCCAGTGTGAAGAGGGTATGACCTGATATGATCATTACGATTACTCAACAATTAAGACCACCATTTCAATCATGGCACAAATTGTGATAGTAGGAACCTGGTATTAAAGGGGTGGTCCAGGCCAGCTCCAAAAAATATTTAGCCCGTAGTAAATAATTACAGGAGCCATTTCAAAAAGTATTATCTCCTTACTCAGCGACTTTGGAGATTTTTAAGAGCATTTCTTGTAACGGTTATTTGGGGCAAAAAGAATTAAATTTCGCGCACATGTAGCGAGATCGGTCACGTGACTGTGACGTACCATCTCCACTTTGGTTTCGCAACAATCCAGCGCGCGACGTCTCACAGCTGCAATATGCCTATGTGTCAGGCATACGGCTGCTCGGTTCGGCCGGGAGAAAATAACCATAAAAGTGCGTTTTCTATACCAAATCCGATCCGAGATCGAGAGAGATGTGCCCAGTGGCTTCACAATATTGGGACTGACAAGTTTGACATAAAAATATACAAATATAACGCGAGTAGAGTCGTTTGCGAGGACCAAATGCTCTCTCTGGCCGTCGGCATCACCGGGCAGTTCCCGCACCGACACCAGTCATTTCTCCCCACTCGATCGGCCGCTGGCTGCGGTACGATCGGATCTTCCTCCACCTCTTCTTCTTCTATTCTTCGACGGTTCTCCAACTCTTCCGCATTCCACCTTGGTTGGAATGCATATCCCGCAGGACCCGACATATTAATTGTTCAAATTATGAAATAAACGGCGAGAAACAAACAAATTGTGAATTACAGGGTCGACGGTGGCCGCAATCAATGCAAGTAGAAAACTACATGTAGCTAATACCGTACGTATGCGGCGCTGATGATCTATACGCATACGTGCGAGCGATAGCTAGCTAGCTCGCTCGCGCTCGTAGCATGCAGCAGCAGCCAGCGAAGCCAAAGTGGAGATGCTACGTCACAGAAAAAGCTGCGCATAGCATTCTGGGATCGTACAGACTCGTGCCAGAATATGATTTTGGCAAAATTGAAAATTCAATAAAAAATAACTGTGCCTCTTATTTCTTAAAAAAAATATAGTATAGGAAAGAGAAGGTTTTTGTCTATCCAGTAGATATAAATTAAACCTGGCCTGGACCACCCCTTTAAGCAGATCTATAAAAAAATCTTTTGATCTGGGTTTTCTAGAAATTCATGCACTAAAGGACAAGTCCACCACAACCAGAAGTTGATTTGAATAAAAATCCAACAAGCAATATATTGCACTGAAAATATCATCAAAGTCAGATTAAAATAAGAATGTTATGACAGTTTTGCTTTATATCACAAAATAGTTATATGCACATCCTGGTCTATATTCAAATGAGATTGATGACATCATCCACTCACTATTTTTTTTGGTATTTTATTATATGAAATATTATAAATTTTTCCTCATTTTCAAGTGAAAAAACAATTCATTCCTCCCTGAACATGTGGAATTAGCATTGTTTAATTAATACTACATGTACATGGCTCAGTCAAGTTAGTCCTTATTGTCAAATCTGTAAAAAATGAAATACTGTATAATTCAAACAATAAAAAAACAAAAGAAATAGTGAGTGAGGGACATCATCAACTGTCTCATTTGCATGTCCCTGAACTGTGCATATCACCGTTTTGTGAAGTAAAAAATAAGTGAAACGATTAAAATGTCATAACTTTCTTATTTTACATCCGATTTTGATAAAATTGTCAGCATTATACTAGTTAGATTTTTCTCTATTTATTTAAATTAAAATTTTCTGGGGTGGAATTGGCCTTTAAATAGCAACTGTGGGCATCTGTGCTTTCAATCTATTATTATCTTTTAATGAAATATTGATCAAAAGGTTCCTTAAATCACAGTCTTGTCTGGACAAACAGCCCATCTGGACATACAACTGGGTATATATACATGTACATGTCCAGTACCTTACTAGGATTTGATATGTTGCTGCTAAATCGAAACTAAACATCCAAATTAAATTGACAATTTGAAACAAAATTTGAAGTTTCTTCATTCTAAAAACAACACGCACGCTAAAGTTTGACAACAAATTGTGAATATTACGATCCTTCCTCAAACTTTTCTCTTATGAGGAAGAAATGTCTTCAAATAATTTTGATAAAAATATTTTCTGATGATTATCTTGATTTGTTCTCTATTTTTCAAAATTGCTTGCCTAATAGGTGGGGGATAATGATTTTCAATGATTATGAAAAATTAAATATTTCCCCAAATTTTTTAATGAAATGTTTATGAAATGTTTCTACTGAATTTCCCAATTTTCGACATGTAACACCAAGATGTTTATTCCATTAAAATGTATATTTAGAGAGTGACGGTTGCACTGTTAGATTTTTGATGTTATTGTTTTATACATGTACATGTATTTCCCCCTACATATACATCTATGCATGTGTAATTGTTGAAGATGAAAATAGATTTTAAACTGACAAGCATACAAACAATTACTAAAAGACAATACATGTACTTTATTTTAATGGTCTCCATAAGAAGACTAGGAGAAGGCAATAAGGCCGACTTCATTAATGCTTTAGCGCAAGAAAGAAATATCACAGAAAGTACAAATAAGAAGGCTGCCCCAGTGCCCCCTAATCCCAGAACTTATGTCTAACTCTAATTAAGACTTCATTTCAAGTACCCCCTCTTTCAGATAGGGGTAATAAGTGCGAATAAAATTTTATGGCAATGAGTGATCAGTACATGTAAGCTATAGATACCAATCTATTGGGGATAGTTTGTTTATTTTTAAGAAATTGTATATGAGCTTTAGCAGGATAAGGATTACATTCCATGATCATTGACCCTATTGGTTCCATGGCTGTGAGAGATCAAAATATACCTGTATGTATTTTCCAATGTCAGTCACTGTCAGATACTGTATGTCACATACTTAAAGGAGAATGAAACCTTTGGCACATGATAGCTTGTGTGAAAACAGACAAATCAAAGAAACAGATCAACAAAAGTTTGAGAGAAATCGGACAAATAATGAGAAAGTTATGAGCATTTGAATATTGCGATCACTAATGCTATAGAGATCCTCATATTGGCAATGCGACAAAGATGTGTGATGTCACTTGTGAACAACTCTCCCCATTACTTTAGTATATATTTAACTTAAACTGCCTCTTTTATCACATCCATCAGTAGACCATGTGTTCTTTCTACAGGAGGGCATGTAATACAGATTTTTAAAGAATACATCATGGATAAAGAGTTTGTATCACCATAAGAATAAGCAAAAAGATACATTATAGGGGTATTTTATAGCCCAGCAAAGGGAAAGTTCACATGTGACATCACACATCTTTTTCGCATTGCCAATGTGAGGATCTCCATTGCATTAGTGATTGCTCATAACTCTCATTATTTGTCCGATTTTTCTCAAACTTTCGTTGATCTGTTTCTTTGATTTTTCTGTTTCCACACAAGCTATCGTGTTCCAAAGGTTTCATTCCCCTTTAACTTCTAGAATCTAATCAAATCATCAGTCAATCAGGATTGTGAGCCTGGTAGGAAGTAAAATTTGAACAATGTCCAAATACATGTAGCTCCATGGACATGTATGTACATGTAGCTTGAAAGTTTCATGCCATCCAAATTAATATTACACCATGTATTGCATTAGCCTGACAAGATCACATAAGACTAAGAGACAGGCAATTTCTGTATTATTTTATTTCCCCATGAATTATCACTTTCTGGGCCCTTTATACATGTACATGTATGTGTAGTTATGAACATGTAGGCCTACATGTACATGTACAGTGCAGTGGCCCACCCTTGGATTTACTAGAATGGAAAAGCACCAATGCTATAATTTGCCAAAACTAATAGGTATCATGTCAATCAATGTTCCACTAGGTTCAAAATATATTAAAGGACCAGAGTTCCTGAGGAAACAGTTCAATAACCCCTGAGAAATTTTCAAAAAAATAATTCATATCTAAAATATGTAACTAACATCATGTAACTGTGCATGTACATAGTCTGTACTGGATCCATTATTTGGTGTTCTAATCCTCTTTAGGAATGGAAATACTCTGCATGTACCATCTGGTGAAGAGATGACTAACTACTGAGATGATACAACTACTGCAGGTAACCTGTTTATTGCCAGCTTTGCTCCACATCAGACAGTAAAGGGTCCTCCGCAGACACACAGTAGACGTTCATTTCCTAACTTGTAATTTAGGAAATTTATCCTAGACTTAAATGTGCTGAGTCAAGCAGGAATTAATTATCGATATATACAATGTACTACTACTAGAAGGTATTACATCAGCTAAGGTGTTGAAAAGATCTTATTCAAATGGATGTACTGTATGATAGAGGAATTGCTTGACCACAACAAAAACAAACATTCACATTGCTGGGATTGTTTGAATTGTTTGAGTCCCTCCTAAAAGCAACCTCTTTCCTTTCCATTGTGTTTTGTATGGAATTATACCCCTCAGTTAACTTACATTGTAAATCACATTGCATTAATTTTTAGTACCGGTAGTATGTTCTTAAAGGACAAGTCCATCCCAGCAAAAGTTGATTTGAATAAAAAGAGAAAAATCCAACTAGCAAAACACTGAAAATTTCATCAAAATCGGATGTAAAATAAGAAAGTTGTGACATTTCAAAGTTTTGCATACTTTCCACAAAACAATTTACATAAAACATGTGTGCACAACTCAGTGATATACTGATATGCAAATGAGGGGACTGATGAGTGATGATGTCACCCACTAATCCCTAATCCTGCATAGACAGGAATAACTGTAGTTTCTGGGGATTTATTTAATTTCTGACATTTTACTATCTTCCTCATTCATGGACGGTAGTACGTTAGTGCAAGCTCCCATGGGTACTAATTTCGCCCAATTCGGGCCTACATGTATATGTTTTGTCTAGATTTTTAGAATTTTACTAGGTCTAAATGAAATTTTTTTTTAACAAAAGCCCACCGCTTCGATATGACATACGTACATGTATGTAGCATTCATAAGCGATGTTACAAAATGACGTTTTGAACAATTTATAGATATAAATTATTATTTAACAAATAATAAAATTTGAACCTTGATTATAAATAATAATTATTATAATATAACATTAAGTTTCCATGCACCGCTAGCACCCACATATACATGCACAGCGCCACTGTTACCGCGTACCATCCGCCTTACAGCGAAAAGTACGGGGTGGGACTGTTCTGAGGCCAGTGCCGCTTCCAGTCTCAATTACCAATAGTAACGATAGAAGTAAAAGAGTCTGACTTTAATACCAATTTTTGTGTTGAACCAAACATAGATTTTGGTTTTACTTAAAGGTCAAGTCCACCCCAGAAAAATGTTTATTTGAATAAATAGAGAAAAATCAAACTAGCATACAGCTGAAAATTTCATCAAAATCGGATGTAAAATAAGAAAGTTATGACATTTCAAAGTTTTGATTATTTAAAAAAAAACAGTGATATGCACAACTCAGTGACATGCAAATGAGACATTCGATGATGTTCCTCACTTACTATTTCTTTTGTTTTTTATTGTTTGAATTATACAATATTTCATTTTTTACAGACTTGACATTAAGTACCAATTTGACTGAACCATATACAGTATTAAACAATGCTAATTCCACATGTTCATGGAGGAATTAATTGTTGTTTCACTTGGCAATGAGGAGAAAATTAGAATATTTCATATTTCATGTAATAAAATACAAAAGATATAGTGAGTGGATGATGTCATCAGTCTCCTCATTTGCATACAGACCAGGATGTGAATATAACTGTTTTGTGAAATTGAGCGAAACATTAAAATGTCATAACTTTCTTATTTTACATCCGATTTTGATGAAATTTTCAGTGTTATGCTTGTTGGATTTTTCTCTTTTTATTCAAATCAAGTTTTAGTTGGAGTGGACCTATCCTTCAAACTGGATTCCAATGTCCAATGGGTGAAATATACTCCTTGATTGTAAAATTATTTTCAAAATCTGGTAAAATCATCAGGAAATTTGTCCTTATTCTTGTCTGACCCATAGTCTCCCACGTACATGTACATCATGTATATACCGCAACGCTGAATAAAAGAAAGCTACTGGTAGCACGACCACCGCTGATCAGTGCCGACCATAGAGCTGGATAAAATATGCTTCGACCTGTTTCCGGTGAAGCATAATATTAAGAAGCTCCGTGATCTAGCGACGGTAGTCTTTTTCTCACCCGACACTCAATATTTGTTCACTATTTTTTTTTTTTAACACTAGAATTATTGTTGTCACAGCCTCACAGGCGGCGGAAGCAAAGAGTGGAAGAATAAAAGAAATAACGAACGAAAGAAAGGACGATTGATAAAAAGAAAGAAAGATATAAAAAAATAAAAAGAAACTCAATTAAGCAAGAAAGAAAAAAAAAGAGAAAAGGGAAAAGGAATAAAGCAGATAAATGATGCTCTGGATATACTCATACTACAGTGCATCCCAAAAAAACTATACACTTTTGAAAGGCTGCTAAATAAAAAAATATATCACTTTGGGGGGAAAGACTTATATGGAAAGCCAATAAAGTCAATTTTCAAATGACACCAACCCGTTGAAAAACTTTTCATGCTTGAGCGAGCACTGCCCACTGAAACAAAGGGTATTAAAATTAGGCTGGGCCAGAATTACATTGTAGCCTTCCAATTTCTTTGATGAATTAATGATCAATTGTAATCAGTTTGTTGTTTGAGAAAATTTCATGAGTTGTTAAATTGAAATTTAATGCATGAGTGATCATGAATTGCAAATTTTAGTTGCAGCATTTTGACTTTATCTTGTGGATCTCAGCAATGTGTTCATGAGAGTCAGGAGAATACGGGGTAAGATAGGATCTACAAATCAACGCACTTCACCTACATCTACTTACATGTAAAGTACATGTACATGTAGGTGAAGTGTGTTGATGGGATAAAGGTAAACAGAACATTTAGCAACCCCTCCCTCCATCTTTACCCACCCCCCCCCCCCCCCACTTCTCTCCTGAAAGACTAAGCTTGGCTAGGCTGGGCAGGAATTAGAGGGGAATTAGCCTTACATTTTTTTGAGAGGTTAGTCCTTTGGAACTTGCAAAGCTAAGGGTGTTATGCTGAATTAATGAGTGAGATAAGATTTGGTTTCTTAGGCAAATTGAATTTTAAAGCATGAGTGAACAGGAATTCTACTTAATCTAGAAATATTAAAGCATAAGTAAAAATTAGCCATTTGGACTTTTATTCTTTAAACATATTTATCTAGATGAAACAAAATTGCCAATTTGTCTTTATCCTTGATCGAGACTTCGTTACCAGAATTCATCACAAGTAGTTTCGTCCAAACGGGTGGATGAACCTTTATGGTTTCATGATATTTTTTCTTTTTTGATTTGTCAATACTAAATACCATTGTACTAATCGAGACAAGTAACTGTCATCAGAGGTGGAAAATTCCTTGAGTTTTCATTCATTTTTTATTTGGTATTCATCACTTATAGTGGTCTTTATAATATAAAGTTATGTGAAGTTTCACACTTGATCAAGTGAGATCAAATCGTGATACTTGGGGCGAGGGATGGGGAGGAAAATAGTTGATGTTCTTTTTGTCCATGCCACTGTATGCTGCCAAAAACGAGGTTATATTGGCTTTAAACCTCGTTCCTGGATGAATGCACAGCGCTAGAGACCTTACTATACTTATACTTCTTTAGTCTGTACTGCCATCCCGTTCCGTAGACCCTGTTTTTCACGCCACATATTTAGTTCCCAAGACCCCATATTTTACCCTTGTTGTCAGTTTCTTAAGACCTCCATTTCAGCCACGGTTTCGTGAGGCACAACCCCATCAAGTCTTCAAGATATATAGTCACGTATTGTATTACCGGACACTATCATGATTCCGGACGCGCATATTACTGCGCACGAAAACAATTTCATACCATCGGACTTCCGCGGTTCAATTTCACAGAGCAATACATAGAAGATTGCAAAAACAAGGCGAAAAAATCCAACTTTTACCTATTTATCTCAAAAATGACAGAAAATGCTTAAAATATCATATAACATAGTTTTGCATTAACATTTAAACAACTGATATAAATATATTTTCTGACGGTAATATGGGCCTGATTTGCCAAATTTCAACTTCGTCCTCTCCTTCGATCGAATGTTGAGGTGTGGTGTATTGTGGGTGATCGTCGACGGCGCGGTTGTTCTCAAGGTACCATGTGCAAGGTTTATCGTTATATCGGAGCCGACGACGATCAACAGCGCATCGATAGAACTTGATGAGCGTCACGATACGAACGATCAAGCATAATATTGGAAAGTGCCATGGAACATGCAGTTAAAAAAAAATCAAATTGGTTAGCAAACACAAATTTATTACCAACATCTGCTCAGATTCGATATAAAAAAAGCAAACAAAAACTTAGAATTCATATTATGATATAAAAGAGAAAAAAATCACACCAATCCTTTCTGACATCATTATAATCAAGAATATCTTCATGCGTCCGGAATCATGATGCAATTTGTCACGCACAAAAATAATTTTTGCAAAGTAAACGGTTGGTAAATACAAAATAATTTTATCATATTCATATTAATTTTCATATTTGGAAATGGAATAGCAAGTGCAAATTTTTCTTGATTGATTTTCCTCTAGAGTCTAGTTTTCATTTTTAAAGCACTGAAATAAAGGTGTCCGGCAATAGGATACACTGCCATAGGCCAGGGGAGGGGGGTCGACAGCGACACTCACCTGCAACAGCAAAATACAGGAACAGTTTACACAGACACAGTCCATGACCAAGATGGTTTACATTAGCCATTCTCAATCCAAATTACGATACTTGAAAAGCTGTTGATGGTAATTAACTGCCTGATTCAATAAGATAAGATTATGAAAACGGACGAAGTCAACCAGGTCAAAGAATTGTCCACTACACCATGTACACGCAAGCTGGCTGGCTAACGACGTATTGTTAGGATTCCGCACTTCCTCGATTATTTTGCATTCGACATTTCCAATGCAGTCCGCCCGGCCCGTACACAATAAAATCCTCTGGATCAGGCTGTACTATAGCTCTATCTATGCTCGTACCGTACCATGGAACTTGCGGTAGCGCTCAGCGTCAGTGCAGTGTCTCACTCTCTCAGCAGAGAAGAGGTAGGCTAGTAGAATAAAAGCGAAGTATACACCAAGTCACCAGGCCTGTATACACCCTGAATACTGAGAATGAAAGATAAATATGAATATGATCCCTGCTGAATTATATCACTTGCTCAGTTAGCGTAGCTCCCTCCAGCTGCATCGTTACTTATAATATATTTTTGTGCCTTTGACCGAATCAAACCGAATGTAATCCGTAAAACGTAACTCCACGATTTCGGCAGCAGGCCAAGCCAGACGACGATGCATGCAGCGCATATGAGCGCAATATCTGAATATGGCCGGCTGCATTGCGGCGCGATGTCACCAGTACCACCGTGCATACTGCGCTGCATGCATGAAGATCACTCCCATGCATATCCCGGATGTCATCAGTCAGAGTTGTTTTGTAAACAAAGAGCAGCTATACTAGGGTAAGCCCCCTTGGCCATGTCTTTGAATTGGACAGATGAAATATTGGGTTTTTGATGGGTTCGCCCCTCCCACTTTGGTTATAACAGGGGGGCACAGTCAAAATTATTATTTCGTACTTGGCTTGCATCATGAAACAATTATTTTATATAATATTGACTGGCCGGACTTGAGGGGAACATCAATGATGCTCGCACCAAAATCAGTTTGGCTCCTATAACGAGGGCAATCAGGCCGGGGCGTAACAGCTAGGGGTCGGGGGGGGGGGGCAAGAGCCAAATATTTCCCGGTCATAATCATGTTATGAACCGGCATTGATGTATGAGGCAAAATTTTGGAGGGGGCCAGATATGGCATATATATCGAGCAGAATTTTTTTTTTTAAGTTGCAAGAAAGTGAAGCGAGCGAGCAAAAAAAATTGCCTTTTGAAATGAAATTCTAATTATTAGATAGATTTGTACATAAATTCAGCAAATTCATTGTTTCCATTCATTTAATTACGTTGCCTCCTATTTTTTTTTATTTCCCCTTCAGTGTTGAACCAATAGACCCCCCCCCCTGTACGCCAGTACGCCAGTGTATACGCCAGCTTAATGTAGGAAGGGTCCATAAAGGGGGCGTTATAGAGCCCTTTGAAGGTTACAGATGAAGAGTTCCTAATAACCATTATGCTTTTTTGCTTTCTCGTTTTGATTTTTATGTTCATTTGTAATGTCTTTTGTAAATGATATAGGGTATGTTAAATATAATCTTGTTTCATATAAATTAATAGATCATTGTTTGCTTCAGGTTTTTGCAAACTGGATGTCTTTTTTGCCATATTCTAGTACTTGTCTTAGTTTGTTTTTATACTACCAATAGTACCCAATAGAAATAAGCCTTTCGGCTTTCATGGGTTATCCTGTCAAGGATTCTTCCCATTTTCTCATATAACTTGTAATATTCTTGACGAATTAAGTCAATCAATCAATAATTTGAATATATCATGTATACTATAGAGTTAGTAATGCAGAGCCATGTTGAAGATCGAGATATTTTTTTTTTTCTAAAAGCATCTTAATTATGTCTTTTTTTAATTCAATGTATTTTGTATCGAATTAAACAGTCCACTCTAAATAAAAAAATTGTAATAAGAAAAAAATAAAGAAACAGTGGCGTACTCTGGGTCATGGGATGGGGGGCACCAGCAAAAATGTTGAGTCATTTAGTGGGCGCGCAAAGCGCGCTCAATTGCCAGGTATACTGACCTAATAGAGAAATATTAAGGACTGTGCTTAAACGTATATGTATCTCACTTATCAAATAATGCAAGCGCGAAGCGCGATCTGAAAATTTGTGATATTCAGACCTAAAAAAGGATATCATAAGCAAATTTTTGTAATCATGATACGTACCTCTCTCACAACACAATGCGAACGCTAAGAGCGAGCTGAATTTTTTTGTAATATATTGACCCCAAACAGGGACATTTTAAGGACTTTTTTTTAAAGGAATTCATGAATAGCATATATATTTCACCATATTCATCTAAAGCGAGCTCCATGCAAGTGCTTGCTGATATTGTTAGAATTACATCTAACCCATGAAACACTTTTTGTAGTCTGAAAATTTTTGAAATTGGGACCTGAAGAGGGGCATTCAAAGGCTTGTTTGCCGTAGGAAGTCACTATGACCATACGTATTCACTCACCAAATGATGCGAGCGCGAAGCGCGAGCTGAATTTTTTTATATGAAGAGCAGACATCTCACCAGTCCACTAATGCGAACTTAAGCACGGAAGGGAATGTTTGATATTCAGACCCTAAAATGGGGCAATCATTTTAAGTATGTAGTCATGAATAAAGGCATATGTCACAACATTAAAAACTCAAAGTGCGAGGAAATTTATTTGGTGTATATCGACTTGAAAATGTGATGTTTTAGTACAACAGAATTATATATATATATATATCTCATTACTCAGACAATGCGAGCACCAGGAATGATGAACAGATAGGCCCTCTACAGTGCGTCCCAAAAAAACTATACACTTTTGAAATGGCTGCGAAATAAAAAAATATAGCATTTTGGGGAAAAAGACTTACATATATGGAAAGCCAATAAAGTTAACTTTCAAATGACACCAAAAAGTTGGAAAACTGTTCATGCTTGAGCGAGCACTGCCCACTGAAACAAAGGGTATGAAAATTAGGATGGGCTGGAATTAGCCTTCCAATTTATGTCAGTTTTTAAGAGGCAAATCCTTTCGAACTTGCAAAGTTAAGGGCGTTGTGATAAATTAATGATCAACCGTTACCAGTTTTGGTTGCTTATGCAAATTTTATAAATTATTAAATTGAACTTTAATGCATGAGTGAACACAAATATCACTTTTGGGGCAGCATTTCAACTTTATCATTTGGATCTCTTTTTGGGCAGCATTTCAACTTTATCATGTGGATCTCAGCAGTGTGTTCATGGGAGTCGGGAGAATAGGGGAGATATAAGACTTAAGTGGGAGAAGTAGGTTGATGGAATAAGGGTCAACAGAACATTCAGCCCCCGCCCCCTCCCTCTTTCCCGCCCTCCCCTCCTGTTGAAAGACTGATGGCTATTGTCATGTACGCGTGAAGTCCAGAGCGGAATGTTGATTTAATGATTAATTTTGAATTGGGGCATCAACTTTTTCCTATCAATCATTTCATCAACAATTTATCAGTAAATCATCAATGTGCAATGTGATCAATCAAACATTCAGTTTTTTTTTCAATAAATTATTTCATTAATCATCATAATCATTAAATTTCTTGGTTATAATTCAATAAAAAAGTGACCATCAGCCATCGGTCACTTGGCAGCTTAGTTTTGAATAGGCTACAATCCAGGAAGTGAGACAGAGAGGGGGGGGGGGGCTGGGAAATGGAGGTGGGGAGGGGAGGGTACATAATTATGACTTTTAATTTGTAAAAGGACAAAAAGAAGAGGAATGCCCTTTTAACCAAGTTTTAGCATACCTCGCCCTCTTGCTTGTAACAGATACCATCACATTACTCTGACTCTCACGAACACACTTCTGAGGCCCACAAGATGAATATGCTACACTAAAATTTAAATTCCTGTTCACTCATGCATTAAATTTCAATTTAGTAACTCATGAAATTTGCCTAAGAAACCAAAACTTATCTCACTCATTAATTTAGCTTAGCAAGTTCCAAAGGACTAACCACTCAAAAAAACTGTAAGGCCTTCCTGCCCAGCCTAGCAGAGCTTAGTGTCTGAGGAGGAGAGAAGCGGGGGGGGGGGGGTTGAGATGGAGGGAGGGGTTGCTGAATGTTCTGTTGACCTTTATCCCATCAACGTACTTCACCTATACCTAAGTCATATTACCCCCTCTTCTCCTGACTTTCATAAACACATTGTTGAGATCCACATGATAAAGACAAAATGCTGCACTAAAATTGCAATTCACGATCACTCATACATTAAATTTCAATGTAATAAATTCAATTTAATAACGCATTAAATTTTCACAAACAACAAACTGATCACAACTGATCTTAAATTCACCAAATAACCCTCAACTTTGCAAGTACCAAACAAAAAACCTGAAAAAAATTGGAAGGCTAACTCCGGCCCACCCTAATTTTCATACCCTTTGTTTCAGTGGGCAGTGCTCGCTCAAGCATGAATAGTTTTCCAACTTTTTGGTGTCACTTGAAAGTTGACTTTATTGGCTTTCCATATCTATAAGTTATTTCCCCCAAAGTGTTATATTTTTTATTTGGCAGCCATTTCAAAAGTGTATAGTTTTTTGGGGGGACGCACTGTATATATGCCCTAAGCCACTAATCTTTCATAAATTGATGAAAAATATAGTTCTTATATGTATAATATAATATAATATAAAATAATATAATATAATATAATGTAATATAAAATAATATAATATAATATGATGTAATATAAAATAATATAATATAATATAACATAATATAATATAATATAATATAACATATATGTTATAAGATACAATGATTTCTTCTTCCCCACTGCGTTTCTCTTTCTTTCTCCTTTTTTTCCCTTTCCCCGTTTTTTTTTTTTTTTTGCTTTTTTTTTTGCCAGCCGATGGGGGGGGGGGGGCACGTGCCCCCCATGCCCCCCCCCCCGTAATTACGCCACTGTCTATATCTGTCAATAAATTATTATCTCTTGCCCTCCTATCAAGTTCTTTATACTAAGTTACAGTTTCTTTAATTATTTATTCCCCCTCCCCGTGGGTCAGGTGCCGTGGGTCCAGTCATATAATTGCTGTGCACATGTGTGACCAAAAGAAACGTGTTTAAAGGGGGTGTTTTTTCAGTTTTGGACGCGGCCACGCGTGTACTCGTTTTAAGGGTATCAAAAACACCGATTTTCAAGACAAGGGGTGGTTTTGAAAGACTGGTCAATATTATTGTCATTCGCGCATAATGGTTAGTTCAAGGAGATATCACTCTAACTATCTCCTTGGTTAGTTTCGGTCCTGTTCGCTCGTATAGCAGACGATGCTAGGCCTGCTAGTTTATACTATACGTACGCAGACCCTTTTGCAAATCAAAATCAATTCTGGACTAGATAATAATAAATATTTGCTTTCCCAAACTGTAGTTATATTATAATCAGTAGGCAAAACTTTATAGTACAAAATTAATTTGAGTTGGACTGTATTAATTGTTTCAAATCGAAAGGGTCTCTACAACGCAAAATGCCATGTTGTGTCTGCTCGATCTCAAAGTTCTGAGAAAAACGAAATGTAACCATATGATGATTATACCAATCACAAAGTATTATATACCAACATGTAGGTAATCTATCTAGCATTGAGATGACAATAAATTTCGACTTTTTTATCCTTATAATTTAGGGACATTTCAGTGGAAAAACAAAGGTGCCAGTGTCTCGAAACTATGGGTGGTTTCGGACCGTTTGTCATATAACAAGAGTTGTGAAAATGGACAATTCCAAATGAATAGCGAGACGTTAAATGGTGAATTAATAATTGTAATAATATTTACATGAAATTGATGGAAGTAAATGAAATTTTCATAATCAATATCAATTTGGTGTGATTATGGCCCGGATTTTTGAAATATTACTCTCGTGAAAACGACTGTTCCCTGATATGAAGCTTTGTGTGTGGACTCGGACTTTCGGACACTCAAATGCAGGCGACTAACCATGGGGGCCAAACATATTTAGGGTATAATATGTTTTTTTCCAAAGCTTTTTTTTAAAGACTAACCAAACGTGTTTAGAGTATGTTTTCCCCGGGGTCATAGGCCTATTCTGGCGACAACTTTTATGGGCCAAAAAAAAAACTCGTTTAGGGGGTGTTTAGAAATAATTTGGTCACTCATCACGGTGTACATTAATATTTTTAATGCGCCCCCGGGCCTCTAGCTATATAGCTCTCTCTCTTCCCTTATTTCTCCCTCCCTTTTCCTTCTTTCTTCTCAAAGGCTCGCTCTGGTCCCTTAATTATTTTCTTTCACATCTCCATTTCCCTAAGCTTCTCCTTTTCACTATCAATTTAATCTCCCTTTAGTGTGGAGGGGAGGGCGGATGGGACGAAGACCCATTCACCCCCCCCCACACTCCCATCTTCACACTAGATCGACCCTCGCAACTGATTCTTGGAACAACTCAACAACAATAACTGATAACACAGAGACAAAAGTTTTCGGTCTAGGATTTTTTATTTGTATTTTGTGTGCATGATATTTTGGCTGCAGGACAGATGATCCCCTTATCATTTTTTTTTCAACGGTGCACTTGCACGAACATCGTGAGAACTTCGCACGAATACTCGATCGGGACTCGATGGGGGTGTCGTCAGTAGCGTAGCTACGGGGGGGGGGGGCTTGGGGGCACGTACCCCCCTGATATTTGGTGTGCCCCCAGGTGCCCCCCTGAAAAAAATTGGCGGAGCCAAAAAAAAGGAGAAAGAAGAAAAGAAAAAAAAAAAAGAAGGAGAAAGACAGAAAGACAGAAAGAAAAAAGAAGAGGAAAATAAGAGGAGGAAGACGAGTGAATAAAATAATGTGAGGGGAAGACTTGCAAAAAAAAAACCAAATCTTTCATGTTACTATACAAAAATTTGGCTTGCGATTCGCGCCATATATGGAGCTTAAAATATCAAGTTTTGAAGCCTTAACAACTTCCACGCTGTCAATACACATATTAGATTAACAAATAAGAAAAAAACATTTTCATGAATTCCTAATAACTAACTTGGGTCTTTTCAGAACGGAATATCGACAAGCTTAGGAATACTAGGAAGATATTCATAATTTTCATATGATGACAAAATGTCCTTAGAATGTACCAGTCCTTTGTTGAAATAATAACAAAATACTCAGATCAAATGTTTTCAGCTTGTGCTTGCATTATTGATCTTCATGATTAAACAAATGTAATCAGAATGCCCAGATTCTAGGTCTAAATCTAATACATGCGCGATAGCCTGCATGTTCTTTATTTAAAATGTGCTTAAATTATCCAGTTTCAGATCAGAATATCAATAATTGTCCGCTCACGCTTCATGATCACATTATTAATGATACCCAATTAACCATGTATTCATGATTTACATAATATTAATAGAGTGTCCCGCGCTTTTAGATCTAAAATCTCAATTTTCTCCCTCTCGCGCTTCGCGCTCGCATCAATTGTTTAGTTACATACCTATCCCATTTATGATTACAAAAGGTGCTTAGAATGACCATTTATGAGGTCGCCTTTGTCAATTTTTTTAGCTCGCGCTACGTGCTCCCATTGTTGAAATATATACCGTCTTCGCGCTATAGGCCTACTGTAAACAGTCATAACAGGTCCCTTTTCGATCATGCTAGAACAGTTCGCGCTTGGCGTTCGCAGTAATTATCTAGTTACATACGCATCTTGTTCAGGTTCACAAATTACATTGCCCAGAACTAAATTTTCAGGACAAAATACATGAAAGTTTAACAAAAAATTACTCGCGCTTCGCGCTCGCACTTTTTATAAAGGGCTTATGAGATTATTTCATATTTATGTTGGTTTTATAAAAATAATTAAAGCTAAGAAGTGACTGATCGGGGAAAATATAGGTGAAGATAATTTTGGGCCCGTCCCCTATTGGCGAAAGTCGGATCCGCCCTAGACACATACGGTACACACACACGTACACACAAACAGAAAAAATGTTGCCCCCCCCCCCCCGGAAAAAAATCCTAGCTACGCCACTGGGTGTCGTCAACGAGAGATTCGGAGGAAAAAGTTCTCCGAATTTGTATTTTGCAATAATACTTTCGACATTTGCATCTTGGACCTACAATGTTCGCATAGACCCATGCATGAACCAGCTCTATGCATGCAAGCTGTTGAGTGTTGGAATTCCCCATTTCAGTATGACATCTAGTCTATAAACAGGAAAGTTTATGAAAAATTATAGATCTAAAGATAAATCAGCTTACTTAGGCAAATTGTAATTGTGATTCAATCAATACTATAAAAAAAGGCTTTAAATTTGACGACGAAGAAATTAGTGGAATTATTTCATAATTTACGATTGACTTATTTATTTGTGTCTTTTTTTTCCTAATAGACTTGATAAAGACTATAGGTCAACCCAGAGGGCATGTTTCGTCATATGTTATTTTCACAACAAAAGTGTTGAGCAGATATACAGATCGGTCAGAAGCGTCGAACATCTACGGAAATTAGTACGATATTGCACGAAGTAGGAAATGCAGACGTGGATTAAAAAAGTAAGCCGTTTTGTATTTTGTGAGTTCATTTGATTTGGTGAGGTTGAGGCCTGACAATGACGGTCTGAATGAGCTCAGAGTCAGAGTCAGACCTGAATTGTCAGAGTCAGACTCTGACTCTGTAATATTCCCGTTTGGTGGTTGTTCCGCTGAATTGAACTGCGTTGGCTCCACTCGACTCACAAATAAATAGTGAGCTTGGAAGATGGAGGCCCGTACTATTTAGCAGTATCCAGTAACGTTAGACATGTTAGTTCTAACATTCGGCGGAAATCCGATTTTAGGATTTTTTTTTTTTACTTTTTAGTAACATAGACCTAGGGCCTACCGGTAACATTTCAGAAATTGTTAAATAAATCCCTAGAAACGATGGTTATTCCTGTTTAAATTGAGAGTAGGGAGTTCGACTTCGATGACTTTTTGAAATCTTGAAGAATCCCAACAAATTTGATATCATTGGAAAGCTTGTGAAATAAGAAAAATAACGGTGCTTCATTTAACTCATTGTCTGATAGTGATATATTGACGGAGATATTCCAATTTACAGGGGAAAATATGCAGATTTTGTTCTGTCAAAAAAAATATTAAACTAGCTTTTTTGAGTGGGGGAGACAGTTGCTTTTTGAAATCTTGAAGGAATCCCAACAAATTTGGTACCATTGGAAAGCTTGTGAAATAAGAAAAAGAATGGTACATAAATCAACTCATGATGTCAAATATTGACAGAGATATTTCTGTTTAAACTAGCCAGGCGGCTTCTAGAGAGAAAAATCATTTACTAACGTAAGGTTACTCTCATACGAAGCCAGGGAGTCCTCCTTATTCATCTGCGTGTACCGCAAAAAACCCTGAAACTTTCGCCCCCGAGATTTCTACTTTCCTTCTAAAAGATCTAGCTCTAAATCATGTACATGGGATAAAACTTCATTTCCGACATTTCTACACTCTCGTTGTTATTTTTAAACAAGAATTCATCAAAAAAAATGAAAAAATATTGTGAAAAGACGGAAGAGACTTGCCCGATGTTTACGCCGCCATCTTGTTTCTTATTGTACTTCCCCAACATTACGCGACGCTCGCGTCCGTGCTCAGACCCTTGAACAAAATATGCAAATCAACTAACAGGCAATGCAAGCGCGAAGATTTTATACATGTATCTGTCTGTTTGTCCGTCCGTCCGTTAACTTTTCCTTGTAAACGCGATAACTTCAGTTTCACTTATTCTAGGTTCATATAATTTTGTGTGTATGATACTAGCATGGATCCCAGGAAGCCTATTGATTTTGAGGTCAAAAGGTCAAGGTCACAGTGACATATTTTCATCCAACCCTTCTGCATTCCTTGTAAACACAATAACTTCAGTCTAACTTAACCTAGGCTCATATAATTTAGTGTGTATGATGCTAGCATGAATCCCAGGAAGCCTATTGATTTTAAGGTAAAAAGGTCAAGGTCACACTGACATGTTTTCATCTTACCCTGCTGCAGTCCTTGTAAATGTGATAACTTCAGTTTAACTTAACCTAGGCTCATATAATTTTATGTGTATGATACTAGCATGGATCCCAGGAAGCCTATTGATTTTGAGGTCAAAAGGTCAAGGTCACACTGACATATTTTCATCTTGCCCTTCTGAAGTCCTTGTAAATGCGATAACTTGAGATTAACGTAACCTAGGCTCATATAATTTTGTGTGTATGATACTAGCATGGATCCCAGGAAGCCTATTGATTTTGAGGTCAAAAGGTCAAGGTCACACTGACATATTTTCATCTTGCCCTTCTGAAGTCCTTGTAAATTGCGATAACTTGAGATTAACGTAACCTAGGCTCATATAATTTTGTTTGTATGGTATTCGAGCATCGATCCCAGGAAGCCTATTGATTTTGAGGTCAAAAGGTCAAGATCACAGTGACATGTTTTCATCTTACCCTTTTGAAGTCCTTGTTACCGCGATAACTTTAGTTGAACTTAACCTAGGCTCATATAATTTAGTGTGTATGATACTAGCAATTCTATTGATTCTGAGGTCAGGAGGTCAAAGGTGAAGTCACCATCTTCCACTCTTCTTGCTTGACCAATACATGTAGCTCCATTTTCTGCATAACAGACGGGCGTATTATGTGCTCGCCTTAGCGACACTCTTGTTAGTGCATGAAATACAAATTTGGGTTTGAATCTATAAATAAAGCCCTTGAACTGCTTATTTTTTATTCTAAGGAATTCTGATCAAATGCATATAAAATTTAAAAAAAGTCAGTATAAAATGGTTTTTATGTTTTTTTTATATTATGTACAGTTTTTTTTTTTTAATGGAAATTATTGGCAATAATTTTCCATTCATTATCAAAAAGTACAAATAAAGATACAGATTCATATTGGCTTTATACATGAAATCACGTTTTTCAGCAAATCGGGGTCTGACATGCACTTGTTTAATATCATAACCGCGTACCCATGCATACACCCCTTTATGGCGTGGCCCTGTCATATTTATGGACTTATCATAGAAATTTTTAAGGGGGCCGTTAAGGTCCCCTGGGATCGTTTTACTACTTTTCTTCATCTTTGAGAGGTCCAAAGTTTCACCTGCTTTTGTGTGTACCTCAAGAGTACGATGTCAGTTCTAGATATTTGTAAAATATTAATAATTATTATGCTTACAAGTGCAACACTTCCATTTCATTCAAGTGCTACTATTACATGTAGGCCTACGTATATTTGAGCTTATTTTAATCAGTGTTTCTTTCTTTCCCTGTCCAAAAGTGAGCATAACACTCAGACACGTTTGTTAAAATGGGAATATTCTTAATATGGATTGATGTGCACAATTGAACAGGGAGGAAAGGAACATGACAAAGAGATGGAGAAAGGGAGAATCAAGGGGGAAAGAGAAAGGAGAAAAAGAGTGGTGTTGCTAAATACTTTTAGTTAGTTAGAAGAAAATAATACACCACTTAAGAAATGAAAATATTAAAAAAACCATTTATCTAAAACACATTCATGCAAACTTACAACACACAAGTCTATGCGGTCATTTAAAACACTTTTTTTTTTTAAAGGGGCTTATTCTCCACAGAGCCAAGGATTGTGCACATAAGGCCCCATATCATGTACAAAATAGTATGGGCAAAATTGAAACTTTTACCAGTCACCACCAAGATTTCTAGTTCTACTTTCCCTAAATCATGTAAATGGGCTAGAACTTAATTTCTGACATTTATAAATTATTGATTATATATATATAATATAAATAAAATAAAAAAAACAGAAATTTATTATTAGAAGATGGGATGTAACTTAACGATGTTTACGTCGCCATCTTGCCCTCTTTGTTAGTAGCGAAACTACATCATGCCGCCCTCTATGTGCGTGTCAGGGTGACCAAAGGTCCTGTTTTTCCCAGGATCGTCCCGTAATTTGCTCCTTTGTCTCGGCGTCCCGACAAACCCTTCCCGGGACGCCTATTTGTCCCGTATTTTAGAATGTTGAACAAAATATAGTTAATACATTTAAAAAAGACAAATTATCATCAAATAACCAATAGATGACGAAGCAGAGACAACAATTAAATCGATACCGGTAACTAAATTTTTGCAAGTTCTGCAGTGATTTTCTTACTAACCCAATACGTTGCAAACGAACTGGCCTCCTGCCTGTGTGTGGCAGGCTACTAGCTAGGCATGTAGGATCGGAGCAGATTCTCAATGGTGCAAACAATGACATGATAAACAGTTTTTCCACCAAAATAATCACAAAATCAGCGGGTAATTGGTATGATTATTTTATGGATACTCAGATTACCGTACTGATTTGGAGATGTAATCGGAGGAACTAGTTATTGAGTTTTCATAACTAGATCTAGTTGTTTCAGCTTTCGTTTTGAGTCTTGTTGTGTATGATGCCGCGATGTTTTATTTAATATTTAAGTTGACGATGTTTCACTTTGAAATTTTATTCATTTTTGAGACATTTTATTTTTTTTAATTCTAAAAATATATTTAAAAAACACTGAATATCATGATTTTAGTTAGATGATTGGATTTTTTGTTTGCTTGAAGTTTGAACTTTTTTCCTCTTTCTTTCTTTTCTATCCTTCTTTCTTCATCCTTCTATCCTTCCTGCTTGCCCTTTTTTGTTCCATCTATATTTCTTTCCTGATCCTTTCTAACTTTCTGTATTCATTTTTCTTTCTTTCCTTCTTTCTCTTACCTGCCTTCTTTATTGAATTTCTTTTTTTATTTCCTTCATTCTTTCTTTCCTTAAACTTTTGTTTCCTCCTCCCTTCATCTCCTTTTCTTTTCATTCTTTCTCTCCTTCCACTATTTCATTTCAAGTCCGATTTCAATTCTGTTTGCTTTATATGATAGCACTAGGTGGGGGATTTAAAGTTTCTACACAGAATTTTGAAACTCATTAAATATGCTATAAATATGCTAAGCACATAAAATGCTTCTTCTTTATTTGTTGACAGATTTTGATTTTTTTATCCATCTGGTAGAGCTACATGTACATGAGGGTCACTAAGTTTCCACACAGAATTTTCAAATTTTGACTAGAAAATTATGCTAATTTAAATGCAAAATTTATTCATAAATCACAAAAAATACTTTTTCTCCTTCATTTGTTGATCGATTTCAATTTTGTTTGCTTTATATGAAAGCTCTAATTGTCGATACTAAATTTCTACACAGAATTTAGAAACTCATTGAATATGCATATTTTTCAAAACTCACAAAAATGCTTCTTATTTATTTGTTGACTGATTTTGATTTTTTTGGTTCTATTTGAGAGCCTCATTAGGTTCACCAATTTCAATTCTGTTTCCTCAATTTATGTCACCAATATAATTCACTACAGTGTCAACTGGGCTGAAATTAAAAATTTTGTTAAATTTTGTTGCGAGATGCCGGATGAGCTCCACATCATTGATGTGCTAGTGTTTATTCAAATCAACTTATACAGTACATGTATGCATATTTTGTTGTGGATTTGGCCTTTAAACAATTTTTTCTTCTATATGTAAATTGGCAATGCAATGGCCATGGATACTTAAATGTAGGATGACATGATATTGATAGAATGTTAGGTAGGTCAGGTGGTAAATAATGGCCATTATAATGAAATGAAAAATTTCCTTTAAACATTCAAAGAAATCTAAAAATTTTGCTGAAAGTTTTAATTAAAATTTTGAAACACATTTGAATGGCTTCAAGAGAATATCAATACATGCTTGTGTAATACTGCATGACTGAATTTCTTAATTTTATTAGGCTGTTATTGTCCATGTACTATATTCATTTGATATGGGTGCATATGAATTTTGAGCATTTTGAGCTCGGTTGATTTATTACACTCTTTTTTACATGTAAAAGCAGATTTGCTTATTTATAAAACTGTCTTGTTATTCAAGTTTACAAATTAAATCTTCTACCAGGTATTCTTTTGATGTACATGTAGCAGATAAAGGCATATAACATGACAACTATATATATTATAATGTAATATTTTTTTTCTTGCAAAATAATGAAGTAGGGATATGTGCATGTAATGTATCCCAGGAATATCATCATGATGATTAGTGCATTTATTTTTTTCAACGATTTTACATTTATATTTGTCCTCATTTGAACAGGAAACAACAGCAATCGAAAGAGTAGTCTATCTGAAACAGGAATGGCAGAGTTAACTGATAATGATAGTAGCCCTGTCATACAGAGTGGTCCCTCAACTCATTTAGACAACTTTGAAGAAGTGAGCACCAATGTATCTGAGTTTGCCCAGGTAATCTTCAACAATGTTCAGGAGTGTTATTTGCCAGGTGAGTCCTTTGTATTGTTTTCAATATATTTGCAAGCATAATATGTAGTACATGTATTATCTTGTCAATTATTTGAATTTGGTCTCCGTAAATCAGATACATGTGACTTTTGAGTATTTCAGTAGCTTGTAGCAAGGCTTTTTAGTAGGCTTGAGTCATACCATTGTTTTTTGTTTTGTTTTGGTTTTTTTAACCATACTTTGTATCCACTAAGCCAATATGATCATACCAGGAACCAGTCAATACCTGTATACTGTAAAACTTTTTACAAAGACTTTGGTACCCTCCACTTTTTTAGTTGTTTTCAAGACAATTCATTTGAAAATTTTAATGTTCAAGTTTTCAATTTTTAGGTTAATTTGTAGATTTTATTTTGGTTTCTTTACATTATGTAAGAGAATTGTTTGTAACACCATGAGTGTCTTGGGAAGGTGGGTGCACTGTATAAAATTCACACTGTAGGCCTATTGTTACAGTATGTTCTTATTATAGTCTGCGATGCATGTGTACATATTAACATTGGACTGTGATATTCAAACATTGCTGTTTTTTATGATTTTGTTATTAAATTAAATTAAATGAAAAATTAGGTACACTACTGACATGAGTTCTATTCTGGTGTACATATTGTCAATATTAGCCTTTACTGTTCAGGGATGCCACTTTTCCGGTTTTACTCGGAATTCCGATTTTTTCCCAATTATCTGTTTTATTTCCGGGTTTCAGACTTTTCCTGTTTTCTGTATTAAAAAAAATCGGAATATCCCTCATTTCTTCCCCCCCCCCCTCTCTCTTGATCGCTCTGTATGTTGATTGACCGAATGAGAGATGTATACACGCGCGTGCTGATCAACGGTCGTACGCATGCTTACCATAAATTACCTCTCCAAACCATCACGCGTCGACCGGTCAACGTCTGCCATCCCTGGCGGGGGCAGCGGTATAGACTGTGCTCAGCATCGCGCTTTTAAACTTGCTGCACTGGCCATGTGACTTGCGACCGTATTTAGTACGTTGTAAGCGCAAGGTGTACGAAGGGGATCGGCCTAATTTTTCTAACTGGATATTTTTGTGAACTACATGTGTATCATCAAACTTTTCCATTGAATTTGACATATTTGTGGGAAAATACTTGTGACCATCATCACCAGAGTCTTTGGATTATGATTCTCTGCCACTGCATTGGATATAAACAGCCAAGATTAATACGAAATTGATAGAGAGGATGGACCAAGGCATTGGAACTAAACATCAAGAACAAATGGAACTTGTCATGGATGGAGGATAAAGATATCAATGGAGATTTTATGTCGGAATATGTTCGCAAGAAACTCTTGTGCTACATGCTATAGGGAGTCATCACTGTCCTTGGACACTGCCCCTGCCCGCAAACAAAATTCAGGGTTTTTGGAGGACACCTAGTGGCATCCCTGTACTGTTTAAACCAAGGATATTATGCATTGTATTGCACAATCCAGGCAGTTCAAACAGTTTTTCACTATGCTTGAAAAAAAGTTTTCTCGATAATTAGCTGGCTCTGTATCTTGGTAAATTGATCAATGTTAATTTTTTTATTATGATGTGGACTAATATGGATTATTTTTATTAGGACATGTACATGTATATGCCATGCACAACAGGATATCTAACAACATTAGCCTTTTCAATTTTCACTATGTGTCATCTTTTGATTAGATAACCCTGTTAGGCTGCTGCTGTTGCAACACTACATGTAATTTGATTTTTCTACTTTCATTTCTTAGATTTCAGGTTACATACACAATAATTTTTGGTCTAACCATTGATAATGTCTTTATTCTTCAAATATAAAAAGTGTCAAAAAGTGAAAGTCAGTGCCTTTTTTTTTTTTTGGGGGGGGGGGGGGTCAGAATGATTATTTCATTCAACAGCTAGATGCAAATTTCTTTTTTCTGACCAGTTTGATAAAGATGTAGAAGTTATAGCCCATCTAAAGCTTTGGTAAAGGTTCAGTAGTGTGAAATATACTTTGGTATCATCTAACATTCCAGTACAAAAGTGTAGTGGTCATTGGATTTTTTTTCAGTAGTTATTATTTAAAGTAGCGCCCTTTTCAGCCCTTTAAAGGTCGAGTCCACCCCAGAAAAATGTTGATTTGAATAAATAGAGAAAATCAAACTAGCAAAACGCTAAAAATTTCATCAAAATCGGATAAAAAATAATAAAGTTATGACATTTTAAAGTTTTGCTTATTTTTCACAAAACAGTGATATGCACAACTCAAATGAGACAGACGATGATGTCACACACTCACTATTTCTTTTGTTTTTTATTGTTTGAATTATACAATATTTCATTTTTTATAGATCTGACAATAAGGACCAACTTGACTGAATCATATATAAACAATGCTCATTCCACATGTTCAGGGAGGAATTGATTGTTGTTTCACTTGATACTGAGGAGAAAAATAGAATATTCTCTATTTCATATAATAAAATACAAAAGAAATAGTGGGTGGATGACGTCATCAGTCTCCTCATTTGCATACCCACCAGGATGTGCATATAACTGTTTTGTGAAATTAAGCAAAAGTTTAAAATGTCAAAACTTTCTTACTTTACATCGATTTTGTTGAAATTTTCAGCGTTATTCTTTTTGGATTTTTCTCTTTTTATTCAAATTAACTCTTTGTTGGGGTAGACTTGTCCTTTAAGCACTCAGGCAAGCAGTCAAAATAAATTTAATGTAAAATCATTAAATTTATCCACAAAAACACATATTTTTTTCATATCCATTACATCATAACCATTTTAGGGTGCTCACATTTATATATCCTGTTTATGAATTGGAATTATAATATTGACATGCACATTTGGAGGATTTACCAAAACTAAGGTTGCCAATACATGTGATACAAAAGCAATTTCGGTATTTTCATCTCATTGCCCAGCGGTATTTGCCTTTCAAGATATTTAGAATTAATTGAAAGATAATGATATTTTATGACATTTAATAGGCTCTGCATCAAAATTGCTATATTGCACCAAACCACAAAATGTAACATTATCCTGAATTTGGAGTATGGAAGTTTCCCTTCTCAAGTTCTTTTTTTAATCACAATTTACTGTACCATTTTCATTCATTTCTTTGTATTTTTTCTTTGTCATGAGAACTCAAAACAAAGTGAAATTGTGCTTTGAAAATTTCTTTTCAAATGTAAATGTCTATAACTTTCTGTATACACCACTAGATCATTGTATTTATGATATTTAGTGATGTTATATACTGTTCTCTTTCTTTCTTTTTAATAATTTTCCTTTATTGATGTCTCAGTACCGGTACCTCTGATCAATACAGGTTCATTGTAAACATGTGCATGTACATGTATGCAGTGAACATTTGCTGTACAGTACATACCCGATACCATTAAATAAATGTGATGTGTTAATGTGCAAAATTTGGCCTTAAGCTGCAAAACATTGTCCTGTGTATGGTATGTACAGTACTCTACATGTATGTGCATGAGAAGGGCATAATTGGGGAATCCCACAGATAAACATGGAGACATATACAGTACTTTGTTCCATTGAAAATATCTTTATTTTATAATCAGCAGTATTTGAAAGGAATTTTTTTTTTCTTTATTAGACATATGGAAAAGGGAAAATGGCTGGTTATATTTCATGCATAAAATGCTGTGTAATACTTGCTGGGAATAGTTTGTTGTAGAGCAATGTCCAGATTCAGCAAGCTGTTTCAGCAATTCTGATAAAAACTTGTTTTTCTTGATAGTCATTTTGTGTTTTTAGTGAAGAAACTTACATTACATGTACTCCTTTGAATAATATAAAAGCATCTGATGATAATATGCTGATCAGAATTTTATAATTAGTAAAAACTTTGATATTTGATAGGTCCATAGGTACAAGTTCAATTGCTTGTGTTTCCAGAATCATGTGGGCAAAGATCTACATGTAGTTGCCTATGTATTTGCATTAAAAGATCCCAATAGCTAAAATTGAACTTGACAAATCATTAACCTTTAAGGTACAAATCACAACAATGCAAGTTTTATGTATATTCACCACTTGTCACCTGAGTAAAATTGCTTGCTAAAGAAAAACTCAAATATACCGTAGTGTGTTTAATTTACTTCAGAATAGCCTGAATTGCGCGATTCCACACTTTACCAGGAGTCTTGTGATTACATGTATTTAGGTTTGTACATTGAAAAAACTTGATTTTTTTTCTTCTTAATTTCCAAGTTTCAATTTCAATTAAATGTGTTACAATTTGCTAAGGAGCAAGACACTGACAATAGCTATTGCTCAAATTGGATATAGAATATACTGGCAGCCCTTGACCATGTTTTGTTCAAATCCTATATTATTTTGTTATTAATTCTGAGTGCCTAGCTAGATGGCAGAATGTCCCATTATTGAATCCATATTCTGTGGTATAGGCTAATGACCAGAGATTGAACACAGAGACTCCTGTTATTTAGGCAGGCCTCTGCCACTGAGCCAACATGCCTTGTTAATTCTCTCTTTTCAACTACCGTACATGTCATGATCAAGCTTAATCAGAGTAGTTGGCAATAAGCATTTTTTTTCAAGAGAATTTTTTGTTTATTACAACATACATGTAAATGTTATTTCAAGCAAATGAAACATGGATGAGTGCATGTATACAGCATGTGCAATGAATATACTCTGGTGCTCTTTTTTAAGGAAGGATTATCTTTTATTAATTGGCAATTATTTCTCTTATAATCATTTAGCAAAATTGTATTTATACCCCTTATGACAGGGATATATATATGTTAGTGTGATGGGTAATTAATGAGGGCTACAAGTACTTGCTTGGTTTGACAGTTTGCCATATAAAACCTTTTTCCCCCACTAGGAAGTGATCTCCAGTGCAACTACACCCTGACTTCGGCCATCAGGCCCCAATCTCGGGACTGGATTGGAGTTTTCAAAGTGGGCTGGACATCAACTCGTCAGTACAGGGCATTTGAATGGGCTCCCAACCCCACCCAGCTAACTGATGGTGATGAATGGACCCATGATATCACGTTTAAAGGTATTTATATTAATGATATTATACATGTACAAAGAACACATGTGGCTCGGCTGATAAAATTTTTGTCTCACCTGCATAGCAGAGTGAGACTATAGGCGCCGCTTTTCCGACGGCGGCGGCGGCGGCGACGGCGGCGGCGACGGCGGCGTCAACACCAAATCTTAACCTGAGGTTAAGTTTTTGAAATGACAGCATAACTTAGAAAGTATATGGACCTAGTTCATGAAACTTGGCCATAAGATTAATCAAGTATTACTGAACATCCTGCCTGAGTTTCATGTCACATGACCAAGGTCAAAGGTCATTTAGGGTCAATGAACTTAGACCATGTTGGGGGAATCAACATCAAAATCTTAACCTAAGGTTAAGTTTTTGAAATGTCATCATAACTTAGAAAATATATGGACCTAGTTCATGAAACTTATACATAAGGTTAATCAAGTATCACTGAACATCCTGCATGAGTTTCACGTCACATGACCAAGGTCAAAGGTCATTTAGGGTCAATGAACTTTGGCCGAATTGGGGGTATCTGTTGAATTACCATCATAACTTTGAAAGTTTATGGATCTGATTCATGAAACTTGGACATAATAGTAATCAAGTATTACTGAACATCCTGTGCAAGTTTCAGGTCACATGATCAAGGTCAAAGGTCATTTAGGGTCAATGAACTTTGGCCAAATTGGGGTATTTGTTGAATTACAGCCATAAATTTGAAAGTGTGTTGGTCTAGTTCATAAAACTTGGACATAATAGTAATCAAGTATCACTGAACATCCTGTGCGAGTTTCAGGTCACATGATCAAGGTCAAAGGTCATGTAAGGTCAAAGAACTTTGGCCACGTTGGGGGTATTTGTTGAATTGCCATCATATCTCTATAAGTGTATTGGTCTAGTTCATAAAACGTGGAAATAAGAGTAACCAAGTATCACTGAACATCTTGTGCGAGTTATAGTAGTTTTCAAAATCAGCACTGCTGCTATATTGAATCGCGTGATGCAGGTGAGACGGCCAGAGGCATTCCACTTGTTAAATTTTGAGGGCAGCTTTATAGAAAAGGCAGTATTTTATAGATACTATTGTAGCAGTGGTGGCAGTACATTGTCTGAAACCATTCTTCTCATGTACCTGTGAAGAACTCTTTTGAGGCAAAAGAAGGTTGCTACCCATGTTATAAAATCTAGCTTATTCTCAGCTGTCGTGAAAATATTCAATCTAAAGATACAAGGTTTTATCGGCCCAGCCATGATATGCATTCAGGTTGATTCATGTTAGATTCATTTATATGGCTGTTGTAAAACATTTACCGAATATCCCATTTCTGCATGGATGAACTTTATAAATCACAATTCGGATACAAAGTCCACCAAAATATAAAATCAGAAGGCTGCATTCTTTAAAATAACACAAGTCACTTGCTAAACTGTATTAAAGCCAGCTGTCAAAGGGAGGGGATAATTATTTGTTGACCCCAGACTTTGAAAAGCATTGGAAATACCAAAATTGGTATAAAAACTTTTTTTTCTGGGGGGGAGCAAATTTGTTTTACCAGCAAGAAGTTCTTGGGCAACTGTCGGACCAGGGAAAATGAATTAATGACTTTAGCAATAGACAATTCCATTGGCATTACATATTAAGGCCATCGATTGTAAATATTGTTTTCCTCTGGATGATTGACATCTGAATGATGTTGAATTCCGCATGAAAACTGACAATCATGTGCCTAAAAGTATATATCTGAAAATAGTTTTTGTTTACATACCGCTCATGTATAACAAAGTTTATCCTTTGCTCACATTGATCAGGAAGTAGTCATCAAAAAGTCTTTTAAACTGGGGATTTAGAGTTGCAACATGACTCTATTGAGCAGTAGCCAAGTTTTATTGCACATTTTAATACTTATGTGTGTACTGATGGAAAACTCTCTATAGAGTTCACAAGTTGTATGTTAATAGTACAATCACACCATGCTACTGCATGATATTATTAATGATAAAAATCTCTTACTGTGTACATGCACATATTGACTGTTAAGTACATTTTAAACATTATACAACAAAGTGCACAGTATTTTTTAGTACTGATGAAAGAATACATCATTGTTAAAATGAACATGTAGCAGGTTTTAGTATATCTCATCCTAAATCTTGATAACTGCTTTAATGCATACGTAGTATTAAACAAGGCATAAGCGATGTTGTGTCTCGCCCACTTGTGAAAGTAACCAGAAATATCGTGATTTGCAAGGGCACGCAACAGAATTGTATCAAAAGTTCATTGTAAAATAACTGAGATGGGATAACATTTTTTATAAGAGTCTTGCACAAAAACTTTAATGTTGACCTCAAATAATCTTTAACCTTACCATGTGACCTCTGAACACAAGTACAGCTACATGTACAACCCAAGTTTGGTTCAAAAGTGACTTATGGTTGTGGAGTTATGTCATAACGATGACCTCAAAATGACCTTTGACCTTACCATGTGACCTCTGACTGGGCCATGATATGCAGGTCTCCTAAGTACATTGTACATCTACAACCCAAGTTTGGATGAAAAATGAATTACGGATGCGGAGTTATGTGTCATAAGAGAGTCTTGCACATAAACTTTAACGTTGACCAGAAAATGACCTTTGACCTTACCAACCATGTGACCTCTGACTGCACCATGGCATGCAGGTCTCCTAAAGTACCTCTACAACCCAGGTTTGGGTGAAAAGTGACTTGCAATTGCGGAGTTGTGTGTCATAAGAAAGTCTTGCATGTAAACTGTAATGTTGACCTCAAAATGGCCTTTGACCTTACCATGTGACCTCCAACTGCAGTATTACATGCAGGTCTCCTAAGTACATCTACCTTCCAAGTTTGGTTGAAAAGTGACCAATGGTTGTGGAGTTATGTGTCATAAGGGAGTCTTGCACATAATGTAAACTTTAATATTGACCTGAAAATGACCTTTGACCTTACCGTGTGACCTCCAACTGCAGCATTACATGCAGGTCCCCTAAGTACATCTACCATCCAAGTTTGGTTGAAAAGTGACGAATGGTTGCAGAGTCATGTATCATAATGTTTGTGACGGACGGACGGACGGATGGATGACATTTGGATCCCTTAGTCTCGCCTTCACCTGTGGTGGGCGACACAAAAATTGCTAATTGTTCATATGCACAGAATAGCCTAAATAAACCAAGTCAAAACCACACACTTGGACAGTATGTATGTATGACAATAAAAAATCTTTCATATTTTGTGCATTGTAGACCTACATCTACAGGTAGGACAGGTGATTTTTTTCTTCCTATTGTAAATGTAAATGTTGCATGTTATTGAATTCTAAACTGAGATGAAACCACACAATCAATTCCTCCTAATATCACTTCTTTGATGTTCATTTTAGATACATCCATCGTGAATAGACCTACATGTACATCTTTTTTACCCTAAGGTGGTTTTTCACAAATAGTTAAGTTGGATTATAAATTCTAAATTCCCTCTTGTTTGTGATATATACATGTAGCATGTCACTGCATTGGTCAGATCGTGCAGGGGGGGGGGGGGCTTCTGAAATGTATTAATTCATAATTTACCAATGGTAAAGCATTGTGCTGTACATTGCAAATCTGCAGTCAAGGGTTTGGCACAGTACATTTCCAATTGAATTCTAGTATTACCGTGAATTAATTCTTTGATAATATTTTTTCACAATGTCATTAGTTTAAAAAGTCTGAAAAATGAAATCACATTATCCTTGAGGCTGGACTTCTCACATATTTGGGTTATATAATCCTTTTGAGACCTTTTCCTTCACCGAGTTTCCCACTAGAATTATATGTACCTTGTCAGGCTACAAAAAATTCAACAGCCGAGCCACGGACCTGACAGGCTCGAATTGGGGGGGGGGGGGAAGAGTGGGAAAAAAGGAGAGAACACAACAATATTTAGCCTCCATTGTTTTAGTGGGGAGTCCCACACAAGGGTTGTTTATTAATTATTCAGTTACATGATCCTTTGTATTTCTAAAAGCTTGTTTTTTTATGAAGTTGTACATGCTTAATGGAGATTTTGCATGTTTGGTATATGATATTTTGTATTAAAAAATACCTTTGACCTCATTTTTAAATGATTTCTACCCTCATCAGCTTACTATCTACCCAAGGATGAAGATTGTGAGTACTACCAGCTGTGCTACATTGATGCGGCTGGTAAGATGCGAGGAGCCAGCACCCCATTCCAGTTTCTGGAGCAGTCAGCTGATGACTTTGTCCAAGTACTTGATGATTCTATGGATATCCTCATGATACACAATAAGGTATACATATACCTGTGTCTTGTAACATCAATACATGATATCAATCTTTGTAACTATTAGGATGTAGTATTGTGCATAGTTTGTAACAGGTTTATAGTTAATACAAATCACAAGATTTATTGTATCTTTTACGTGTGAGTCATAAAGCATCCTATGGATTCAGGAGTCATCCATTAGTCACCTTGTCTTCCACTTTCTTTGTTTATTTCAAACCCAATGAGCACTGTAAAGGCAGTCTGTAAGATAAATTTGAATTAGTATTGGAGCGTTGTGGCCCAGTGGATTAGTCTCCGGACTTTGAAACAAAGGTCTTGGGTTCAAATCCCAGCCATGGTGTAGTTTCCTTCAGCAAGAAATTAATCCACATAGTGCTGCACTCAACCCAGGTGAGGTGAATGGGTACCTGGCAGGAATTTATTCCTTGAAATGCTGAGCGTGTAAAAGCTGCTTGAGCTACAGCCAGGGTAATAATATCCAAGTCCTTTGGAAGCGCATAGAGACGTTATTCATGTGTTATGTGCTATACAAGAACTGACTATTATTATTATTATTATTATTATTATTATTATCATACAGTTGTACATTTACTCTGAAAACATTATGGTGTTGTGGTTCTGAACCTTGCCTTACAATTAACCCTATTAGGGTCATGAGTTTGATTCATATTCCGCAATATCTTTTACAGTATAGTACAAGGTGACCTGATTAAAATGGATTCACTGAAACAAAGAGTACTACAATTAGATGAATTGGGAAAGATTAGAGGGGAGATAGAGGGATGTCCAGACTGAGAAAAATGTATTAGTGAAAAGGAAATCAAAATTCATTCAGAGTATGCATCTGTGTAGATGTTTGAATCCTTTTTTCTCCATGTTTCTCTTTATCATCTTCAGAGTGAGTATTGTGTGGAGGAGCTAAAACGAGTTCAGGAGGAGAAACATGAGATTGAAGAAGAGTGCAAGTCTCTCAAAGAGAAGGTGATTGCCCTGGGAAAGGAGCTCCAAGATGCCAAGGACCAACTAGACAGTATCACACAAGAATATGAGGTAATAGGATGGGAATATCAGGCTCACTGATAATGACTCGCTGGGTTGCTATATATATTTTTTATGATAGGAATAAGGAGGTACTTCATGTTGTATTTCTTTTCTCAACATACATAGGCTTGAATTCACAAAGGTTGTTTTGAATCCATATATTAAAGCCATGGTTTATTTGGATTTTATCAATGAATTATATCTAGAAAGCATCAAATTTTTAATGCGCACTTTTTCCACAGGATATTAGATTGACTTATGTTATTAAGGTTGCTGTATTAATCAGCCAACTATTTATATGAATTTATTAACATAAACATTTGGCTCATTAATGCCTACCAGAGGTACAAATTTCTTTTTAGTGCACTGAATGAAGCATGATTAATGGATGAAATCTACATAGACCATGTTTTCAAACCACAAATTTGATTATACCACCTTTGCAACTTTGGGACTTTGGACATTAATGGGGGGGGGGCTGTTGCAAATTTTTCAAGTAGCATAATTTTTTATTGAAAGATTCGATGGTATACATAACAAATACAAAGCAAAGAAAACATATCCATTTGAGTTTCTGGGACAGTTGTATTGATTAATATGAAATCCACACACTTTCCCCAAAATGCTCTTGCACCAAACAGATTATTAGGACCACGTACAAAATGCCATAGGTTTTAAGTAATATCTTTTCATATTCCAATACAATGACAGTTGAAGAGCAATCTTTTGCAGAGTACTTTTTCTTGTATGAAAAAAATAATAATTCATTCCTGAATGATATTAAAATAATATGAAAATGAAAGCCGACAAAATATTTTTACCATTTCCAGAACTAAACTTTTACTTCAATGAGAGCATTTATTCATGTACAAAAGTCCACCACTTTGATTTTGTTTCTATTGAAGGCCTGTGCTCATGACAACAAATCCATGGATGAGAAGCTGAAGAGTATGACATGTGAGCTGGCTGAAGCCAAAGAAAGGGTTACAAATCTTTCTGAGGAAGCAGGTAACTATGAGAGCTCTCTCCAACAAACTGAGGGTGCTTTCATGGAGGTTGTCAACCGAGAGCTTGCTCTCCGCAACAAGCTAGATGAACTGGAGAAACAACACAATCAAGTGATGTCAGACAGAACTAGTCTAAAGGTACTTCTATTTTATGCCCCCGCAGATGAAGTCCGGAGGGGGCATTAAGCGTTGCCCCTGCCGTCCGTCCTTCCTTCTGTCCGTCTGTCCATCCCCCCACTTGGTTTCCGCGCAATAACTCGAAAAATATTCAGTGGATTTTAACCATTTATGGTGTGTAGGTACATGTAGGTGACACCAAAATACTGGCTAAGTCCGAATTCGGAGTCCGCAGGTCAAAGGTCACAGCTCATTTAATATGCAAGTTGGTTTCCGCACAATAACTCAAAAAATATTTAATGGATTAAAAAAAATTTTGTGTGTAGGTAGATGACACCAAAATACAGGCTAAGTTTGAATTCGGAGTCCGCAGGTCAAAGGTCACAGCTCATTAAATATGCGAGTTGGTTTTCGCATAGCTTACGAAATATTCAACAGATTTTAAAAGATTTGGGTGTGTAGGTAGATGACATCAAAATACAGGCTAAGTTTGTATTTGGAGTCCACAGGTCAAAGGTCACAGCTCATTATATGTGAGTTGATTCAAAGGTCTAAATTTGTTCAATATATATATGCATATTGGTTTCTGCACGATATTAAATTCAATCATATTGAATGAATTTCTGATCGCGTTTAGCGGGAATCTGTGTCCTTTGCACATGTCAAATTTCTACTAATACAAAATTATAAATCATAACTACATTTGATAGAAATTTAGAATTTGCAATTTTTCTATTATTATTGGTAATCTATTTTGCAATATCAACAAACATATAAAGAACAAATTCAAGGACAAGGGGACTCACATGGATGATTGGAAAGGAAAAAGATTAATAACTAGACTAATAACTTTCAATTTTCTTTATCAATTTATTCAATCCATGGAGGATAAAGGTATATAATTATATATAACAGAAAAATATGTTTTTGCCAAATGTCATGGTTGTGACAAGGAGGAAGAAATGCAATGCCATTTGTGTGTATTTTTTTATACAGACCCCCCCCCAAAAAATAATCAAGACAGATGATTTAAAAAAGAGCGAACAGAATAGTAAATTTACTGTATTGAGATTATTTATTTATAATTGGTGTAATAATGATCACATTTTAATTGAATCAGTTGAAATGTTGCACAGCTGACATTTATGATGGAAAATGAGTGAAAAGGATAAGGGTTTAAGTAAGCGTGCTATTTTTAATAACTACATTATTCTAGATTATCAAATAAAATTGTACATGGTTTTTATGTGCAGAGCAAATTGGAATTGAGTGAAAAGAACAACACAGAGATGTGTGAAGAGATTGATAACCTGAAGCAGCTGCTGTCACATAGTAATGAGACTCACCAGGAGGTTAGAGAGAGTGAGGTCCGTATCAAAGAACAGTTTCTTAAGATGCAACAAGAGTTACAACAATCTAGCATGGAGAAGGTTAGTGTCAAATGTTACAAAATATGAGATGTGAAGAGTTGTTAAATGACAATGTTAGCTTCTTGTAAAGCATCAGGTATACCAAGTGTGACACTCATTATGCCATTACATACAAACTATGATATAAGTATAAAAAGAGAAACGATGGCATGAATAAAATAATCTTGCTCATAGATAGGATGAACAGGGGAATTGATAATAAGAACTATTGTACAACAGGCATAGTGAAAGGAAATATTTTGGTCTTCAAAAATGTTAAATTATGACATAACCCTAAGCACACGAAAAATAGGTCTGATAAAGACTGGCAAACACAGAACCGTTGGATTGATAACGTGCTTCAAATTTTAAAGTACATAAAAAGATATTACCTCTGAAAGAAATTGACCATTCTGATCAAGAACGCTATTGAGTAGCTCAAACTGGAAACAACACATTACAACACCTTTTTGTTTTTATGGTGTGAGGTTACATATTACATTGTGTGATTGTATTTTCTATTTTGCAGGAACAGTTGCAGATGATGGAGTGTCGCTTTTCATCTGCTGAATCAAGCCGTGTTATCTTGGCCAAGGAGCTGGATTCATTGAAGATGGTCCAAGAAAAGCTCTCCAAAGATCTGGTTGTAAGTTGCTCACCATTTCTTTCTCAGTTTGTTTGTAGGTCCTGGACCTCGTTGCATAAAAGATACTATTATGGTAACTTTGCCATCCAGTGGTAACTACCATGGTAACAACAGACCTGCCAACCAGTATGTTATAGCCGTATTTAGTACGTTTTTGCAACCAAAATACGGCAGTACGTTTTTTCTTTGAAAAATATGTTTTTTTACTAAATCATAATTTATTGAGAAAAATAATCTCTATATTTCATAAAACGTACACAAATATGGTTATTAGATCAATGTAATTTCAGGTAAATTGTTTTTTTTTCAATCATTTTTTTAAAACCAGGGTGAAGATATACACATGTTTTAATGTTTTTTTTTTCATCTGCAAGAGCAGTGCGCATTTTAGCTTGCATGCAGCTTGAGCGCCGCGATGAGCGAGTGCGCCAAGCATTTTATTATGAAATACACTTTTTTGGGGAAAAATGCAGTTTTTTTTATCACAGAATACAGTTTTTCATTCCCAGAGGTTGGCAGGTCTGCATATTTATCTCACAGGGTAAAAAATACTGATTTTTTTGTCAAAATACTGATTTTGGGGGATAAGAATACTGAAAATGCAAAATACAACTTGGCAGCTCTGTAACAATGCTAAACAGCCAATCAAAGTCAAGGATTCCATGCAAGTTACCATTTGATGGCCAAGTTACCATGATAGTAACTTTTATTCAACAGGATCCAGGTCTGCAAACATGGTCAAAGAGAGAACATTGATTACTATGATTCAAGTTTATTTTGCTTGCTGGACACTGTATAGGCATTTCATACTGCACATTATATATAGGCCTACCATCTATTTACCACAGCTTTACTTTAGTTGCCCTCAGAAAAAAATTGCTCAAAATTGAGATGGTTTCCAGATTCTTTTCCAAAAATGTATTAATTCAGTAAGTAATAAATTAACTAATAAGTCTGAATTGCACTAATATTTCACTGCTACATTTCATTACTTTTTTTCTTTCAAGTCAAGTTTATTGCTTAAAAATTTCAGCAAAAAGTCTGAATTCAAGCGTGAATTATGCATGAATTAGTATGATCATTTTAATTACAAAGATATCTTACTGATTAATTATGAAAATTTGTAAATATAGCATGCTGAATACAATCACATGGTCAACAGCCAAGATTTCAAGGGGGAGGCAACCCCCCTCCAATCGTTAGAGTTACCTGATAAAGTAAGGTATTTTTATTCTCAAATCAAATAAATGTGGCATGTGGCCTGTAGTATCTGTATTTCCTTTTAATAGAAACTCTGCCTTCACATCAATCGTGACTGGAGAAAATCTCTTGAAAATATATTTTTGATACTTTTTATGATAAAGGCTGCCAAGACTGAGAAGGAATCATTGAAGGTGGCCTTGGATCGTCAGACTAAGGAGATGAAAGAAGAGAAGAAGAGAGTGCAGTTACAAAGCCATCAAAATAGAGAGAAAACAGCCCTTCTACAAGAACAGATCAGTGCTCTAAAGGATGGTATACAACAACTTGCACAGGTGGGACTACAAAATTAAAATTAATCCAAATGTAGACAACTTCATATATATATATTCTGTACTAAATGGCAGATATTTTAACTAAATCAATGGCAAATATATGTTTAAAATTATATCAGTAATAAGGGGGTGACATGCTTCTGATAAACAGCCATTCATTTGGTTTTATCAACCCTGATGGGCATGTGTTACTGCTATATTTTTGTTTTTATGCGTCCATGCTATGTAAAGGTTATTCATGATTTGTATTACGTATGGTTGTATGCCTTGGTCAAATAAATGATAATTATCATAATTGTGTTACCAAATGGTATGTTTAATAATGCAGCAGCTTTCATTGACATTATGTATTTGACCAAGCAGTTGTAAACAAACATTGGCAAAGTGTGGTTTGGATTTAGATTCAGGAATCTGAATAAGTACCAAATGACAGAGGAAAAGTAGCCATTTTTGGGTTTCTGAAGGATACCGATGCATTGAGAAAATATGAATTTTTATAAAAAGTAAAGTAGACAAAATGTCAGTTACTTGTATATTTCCAGTCTTAAATTTACATTTATTCCCACTGCACAGGTGTAAGGTTTAAATCAATTAGAACCATGGAATATTATAGCAAGTTCATTATAAAGAACCTGACATGTTACAAGACATGAGTAAGATCAGCAACTTTGTCATAGCATCTTTTACAATTATCTGACATGATCTGTTATACAAACTGATGCTCTTTAAAATGTACAGGAGAAGGAGATGGCAACCAAGGGTACCAAAGGATCTCAGGAGGCCCAACAGATTGCTACCAAGGACCTGAAAGACAAGGTCAGACGTACACAGTTTCAATGCAAGGAGGAGGTCCGCAGACGTGCAGAGCTACAGAAGAAGATGGTAGGTACATTCCTCAGCAGATCATCATACATGATCATGCAGCTCGATAGTCTTCCTAGGGGGTGTTGTAAAAAAAATTGAAATCTTTTGCAAGTCATTAATTGGTCCCAAAATGAATTATAAATATTGCAATCGATTTGAAATTTGCAAAAATTGATTACATGTATACTTCTTGCAATTAAAAAAGTAATTTACTTTAATTGAAATTAATGTTTCAATTGCAATTTTGAAATTGATATGTAAATTCAATTCCAAATGCTGTTTTAACAACACCCCATCAGCTATAAAAGACACAGTGTGATGTCATCTATTGAATCTGCTGAAAATGTATTGTCTTAGTGTAATGGTTAATCATTTGGGGTCATGTCATATCTCCCTTGTCCTTTGATGTTTCCTTTTGACTAATTTACGCTCCTGTTGGTTGATTATTCTGAAGTTTAATTCCTTGCTGAGGGGTGGTAGGCCTTGGGATAATGTTGGCAACACTGGAAAGCTTTGATATTGGTAAATTTGCTTAGTGATGTATTAAATGAAACCAAAACCCTATGAGAGAAGCAATCTAATTGGAAAGAATAACATGAGATGACCAATTCTGAACGGGTTTCAACAAAATTGGTTATGATATAAGAGATATATGGAAAGTTTGACAATCTTGCAATACTTTTTATAGGGAACCTTATATTGGCAAACATGCTTCAAAGTAGCTGATTTTGTGGGCAACTCTCTTTTTTTACACAAATTGTCTGATTATCTCCTTTATTTTACATGTTTCTGATTATATCACCCTTGATTTGACATGTGGTGTGAATTATATTTTCCCATGACATTTGTTGTGCTTATAAGGAGGCAATGTGCCATTTGAGATGGGGAAAATCTTAAAATTTGTACAAACACATCAGCCATTTTGAAACATGTTTGCCAAATTATGGATCCCCATAAAAAGTACAAAACTTTTTTAACTTTTGAAGCTCTCTTATTTTATAACTGAATGTAATAAAGCTACTTATATATTGATCCTCTCATTTTACTCTTCGCAGATTGATTTTCTACTTTGGTTTTGGTTCTCTTTAATATATCTTTTGTATCACATATGATTTTCATTCTAATGGTTATCTTCTTCATCATTTCTGTTCTATTTCAGCATGCCATGGAGGCCACTTACCGCGATGAAAACCAGGAGCTGAAGCGGGAGATTGAGGAATTGCGACTCCGTCTGCAGATGGGCGCTGAAGAGTACAAGAAGAAGTACAGTGAATGTCGCCAGCTAGAGGCAAAGCTGGAAAAGCGAAAAGTGATGAAAGAATCTAGCCAAACAATGACAGCATCAACAGACAGCACATCTGAATGGAAGGATGTGGAGAAAAACATGTCCTCTATTGCTCAAAGTAAGTGTTTTGGATCATTCAAGTAATTTGTTGTGATGGCAGATACCTCAAGGGCTGTGTTGATTAATAAATCTAAATTAAGAAGTAAGATGAAACGGTTGCTTTGAAGAACTACTTGTCCATTGTGGTATCAAGTTGATGTTAATAAGTGAAGTCATGGCTGTTAAGTCACTTGATTTTGGCAAAATACCCCTCTATCACCTCTTCTGCATGTACCTCTCTATTTGTGAAAAAGTCTTTTGGATTCCATAAATTGTTAAAATTACATCAGGCAAACTTTCAATTAAATAACAGTTCTGATGATGATGATGATTTATGAATCAATCCAAACTTACTACTTAAAAATTTATGTCCCAAGATTTTGATGGGATAAAGCCTTCATCATGATAAGAGTTGTTCATGGTCCAATCATATGTTACCATTTCCAAACCTTACCCATTCTGCCAGAAAAGCTCTTTGGTTTGCAGAAATCCTTGCATTTATTTTCACAATTTCTCTCTTCTTTTTTTTAAATTACACCATGCATTCTCTTGAAGATTTTAGATACTGTCTTTGTTTTTGTGTATAGGTGGAGAGGGCAATGGATATATGAGAGGGACTCAAACATTGGAGGTAGTGAGTAACAGTCAAGGTAGTCAGGTGGTTTCAGAGCAGACATCTCAAGCAGTACAGGCAATTAGTAGCCAGGCTACCCAAGGAAGTCAAATCACCAACCAGGCATCACAAGCTATTCAAGCTACTACAGGTATGTGTGATGACCAAAAAAAAGGTAAAAAGATGAGATAAAAATGATTACAAAAAGGGAAATAAAGAAGAGTATTAATGAGAGAGGGCATGGTCATGCATTTTTTATTTTACCCCTGTTATACTATGGAGAAAACTATGTTTAGGTTGTGTATACCTATTATCAAAAGTGCCCTTGCACTGTATCTGATATTCATTGATTGCAATTGAACAGCTCTTCTTGAAGAATGACAGAACGTAATAATAATAATGGTCTTTATTGATACATCAATAAACATTTGTTGCAGCCAAAGGCTGAATTGCAAATGCTTGTAAAAGATAAAAATATTGACATATAAAATTGACAAAAGTGCAAACAAACAAGATATATATGGATTAAAAAACACATGAAACAGCTAGTCAATACACTGTAAAGAGTGTTCTCCATTCGAACTTGGAAGGTTGAAAAAAAATGAGAGTGGCGATATGGAATTAGGTTGATCAATGAGCATAAGACATCAATAAGTATTTAACACATGTGGAACCGAAACAGTAAGAACAGCAGGGGAAAAGAAATGTGTAACAGTTGGCATAATCATTGAGTAACATTGTGGATTATTGAATTATAAAGAGAACAATAAATCAGTGTAAAAGAACAAAAGGCGGTTAACAAAGTCGAATGGAGCACTGAACTATGATAAAGAGTAATTGGCATGCATTGAAAAATTTAAATTATACATTCAACACATAATCAGGAATTTGTAACAAAAGTACAATTTCGCCCCAGCAACAAGCCGACCCAAACGGAAAGAGGATCGAAACAAGGATAGCACTGAGCATTCTAGCCATACCTCCTCCATCCATTCAAATCAACTTGCAGCTGGAGGGGACTTGACCTAAAAGAAGAGAAAAGAGATAGGGAGAATGGAAGGACAGAAAATTGGAAGAAAGAAAAAAAAAGACAACAGGAAAGAGAAAGAGAAAGTAAAGATTTTGTATGTAACGAGTACAACAAGTTAAAAACCTTTAAAAATGTGAGAGATAAAATTGCAACTCTTACTTCTAACCGATTTTACTTCAACGTGATTGCACTTAATACTGGAGGTGTATGTACATGTACATAAAGCATTCAAATATCAATTCTACCAAGTACGTAAATAATTCTACCATGCATAACTCTACTTCATAATAAGAAACTATGTTGTCATTTAATAAGAGCTTTTCAGATTAAGGTATTTTCAAAGCACATATAGAAGAATATATTGCATGCAATAAATTATAGTTTTTTTCCAAATACATGATATGTATGTTAGATGTAAAAGTCAGATGTGGAAACAATCTGAAATGAGTTAGAACAGAATCCAATAAAATGACCAACCAGTATTTGTCTGTGTAAATACACAAAAATATATTCAAAATTATTTTAGTAGAAAATGTGTAATTGCTGAGAAATTGACAAAATAGGCATGGTATTCCAATCAGGTATCAGGTCTTCATTTTTTCTGGCATTAAAAATACACTGCCCCATTTGTGCCTGTTTGTGTTGATGATCTTCAGTGTCCTTTTTGTCTCACCTGCCATATTGAAATCTTAACCAAGGTTAAGTTTTTTAAATGTCTTCATAACTTAGAAAGTATATGGACCTAGTTAATGAAACTTGGACATAAGGGTAATCAAGTTTTACTGACATTCTGTCTTAGTTTCAGGTCACATGACCAAGGTCCAAGATCATTTAGGGTCAATGAACTTTGACAATTTTGGGGGTATTTGTGGAATTGTCATCATAACTTAAAAATTTTATGGATCTAGTTCATGAAACGTAAACATAAGAACAATTAAGTATCCCTGAACATCCTGTGCGAGTTTTAGGTCACATGACTATGGTCAAATGTCATTTAGGGTCAACAAACTTTTATAATGTTGGAGGTATTTGTCGAATTGTCATAATAACTTTAAAAGTTTATAGATCTAGTTCATGAAACGTGGGACATAAGAGTAACCATGTATCCTTGAATATCTTGTGCGTGTTTCAGGCTACATGACCAAAATCAATGGTCGTTTTGGGTCAGTGAACTTTGGCCATGTTGGGGGTATTTGTTGAATTGGCATCATATTAACATAGGAAGTTTATGGATCTACACACGTAGTTCATGAAACATAGATATAAGGGTAATCAAGTATGAATGTTTGTTTTGCACATGTCTTAGGTCACATGATCATGGTCAAAGGTCATGTTGGGGCAATGGACATAGTATTTTATTATCATGAGGGTTTTCTTTTGTGAATAATTATTTAATAGCTGTTTACAGAGTCAGCACTGCTGCTATATCGAATCGCGTAATGCAGGCGAGTTTAGCCTAGATTTCATGAATTCATGATTTCCCAAAGTTGAATTTATGTAATAGTACCTAACCCTAACCATCTTGATTTATGAAGATATGATGACCATTAATATTGTTTATAAAAACTTTCTTATAAACTCATTGTTTGCTGTAACTACAGGTACTTAGCTTTAAACTTTACATCTTACATCAAGATCATAACATGAGAGAATCCTTTCTATATTTTGCAGCCTCTGGTGAAAGGGGTCGTACTCCTTTTGCCAAGAGTTATTAGTCATTTGCCCCCCCCCCCAAAAAAAAAAAAAGTACAAAATAAATAGTTGTTTAGAAGCATTTTGTCTTATCTTTGGAAACTTGTTGTTTTATCAACCAGGTATCCAAGCCTCTAACTTGACTACCCAAGCTAGTCAGGCAACAACCAACCAAGCCACACAGGGCAGCCAGGCAGCAGGAACCAATAAAGAGATGGGTACTCAATCCGGACTGCCTGCCGTAGCAGTGAAGATGGAGGGAGCCCTCCAGAGGCCAGCCTCTCGTGATGATACATTTGATCTGAAAGAGATGCATGAACAGATGTGTTCTCTCTCCAAGGAACTTCATGAGAGGAAGAAGGAGATTGATAGCTTCAAGCGCATGTATCAGGTCACTATCAAGAATATTGCTTTTATTCCTGAACACAATGATAAAGTTTACTTCTGGATGTACCACAAAGGTTTGGAGAAAATACACCTACCATAATGATTTTGATTGGCCATTGTTATTTAGAAATTGATGAGACAAACCTTTGTGTTACAGCTCCCCAAGGCCTATTTCATAAAGCCTTACATGTATTGTGTATTGTAAACTTGCCATTATTGTAATTTTCATGGAAGATACTATCTATATTTCGTACCCAACACCCAACGTTTTTTTTTCTTAATTATGATTTTATGTGGTTTATGCAGGAGGAGCGTGAGAAGGCTTCACATTTGGAGCGTGTATGGCAGCTGAAATACCAGTCTATAGAGGTAAATATCTTCCCTTTTTGTAACACTTTTTTTTTTTCATACAAATATTAAAGTGTTTCAACACAAATTACACTTTAATTACGTTTGGTTTATACAGACATATTCAACTGATGTATAAAGCATTAGTTTCATTTTTTATCTTTCTCTCTCTCCTCTCTTCCCTTAAAGCCACAGCACACCTTACGACTGGTCCACATTCGATTTGGAGCAAATAGCAATTTCCTCATTTTCTGAAAATATGAATGAAAAGTATCTTTTTATTATAGGTTCAAATCATAGCCAATGGTACGACCACTATGACGTCATTACGACTAGATATTAAATTCGCCTTTATTCTAATAAGGATGATAGCATAGTCACAGATTTGAACATAGGTATTCATATGATGATTTTGAGCATTACACAGTAAGATATTCCATGTCTCAATATCAGCATCAAATTCTACTACGTTTTATTTAAAAAATCAGGTTGCAGATTAATCGTAAGGTGTTCGGTGTCTTTAATGTTACCCCTTCTCTTATCTCAGCATAGCACTGTTAAATAACCAATATTAAATAATCCATCTTCTTTCAGAGCAAGAATACTGAGCTACAGGACAAGAACAATAAGATGCTTAATGACTACACCAACATGAAACACAGCTATGAGAGTGTCAAGTTTGACATGGAGTCCCAGCGCAGGTCAGCTCCAGCGCCTCAAGAACCTAGTGACCGACCAAAACAATTTGTTAACCCATATGCTCAGCAGACCAGCCCTTCTCCTCCGTAAGTTAAATGAGCTTTCATTTATGATCCAAATGTATTCAATTAGAATGTTAATAATGGGATCTTGAATCTTTGGATCTGATATACATTCTGGAGAGGAGAATGATTAATATTTCAAACATTGATATATATCGTACTGTAATTATACATAAGAAATTATAGAAGTTAAAAGGGTTTTATTTCCTATTATGACTTTTCATATTGGTGAAGCAATTACTTTGTTTTCAATATAAGATATTCAGTCACTTGCCATACATATATTGTGGTCTTAGTGAAATTTTGTTATTTCAGATTTAGAATCGAAATAAAACTGTCAAAAGTACAATTTGTTGAGGAAAAGGGGACTTCAAATCCACATTTTACAAGTAAAATGATTCTTCTTGAATACATTTGTAAATTTAAATGGTGGCTGTTGCAAATGTTGCATTTACATTTCCTAACAGCAAGCGTGGAATAACTTATGCATGGATTGTATCACTTCTTATGTTAAAGTTTGTTTTGTTTTTTATGTGCCACTTCACTTACTGATTTATATTTAGTTTCCTCTCCCGTGTCCTCCATGCTTGGAATTTACTCACAATTAACCATCTTCACCATCTCCCTTCATCCATTCTTAGAATGCAGAGTGGTAACCCTTCTCCATTAGACTCTGTCTATGGCAATCCCTATGGAGAAGGCGCTTTACCCTCAGCTCTCATGGAAGTGTCTATTGATAGCATGAACTTGGGCAGTATTCGCTACCCTCCTGATATGGTTGAAGATGCAGTCTTGTCTGATGCTTCAGATTCCATTCCCCCTGCCTTACTGCCAGAGCCCCTCCAACCAGATGTCCTACCAGAAGGTACTTGTCATTTACAAACATACATTTACCTACATGGAATCACATATATGGGACAATGTGTTTTTTTTTTACCAATAGAAAAACACAAATTGTGGGACTATAGTTTACAAATCTGTAGCAAGTATTATGCAACAATTGTAGCTACATTTATAGCTCTGCAGCAATTGAAAATTTCATGGTGCTCATACAAAAATTGAGATCTATATACTTAACTGTTAAGAATTTAGTTACATGTCATAGTAAGATGATGCTTTGTGGTATGAGCAATCGCAGAAAAGTGTTGTGGTACACCATGTGTAAAGTCCTGGAAGGACTGAGATAAGAAAAGTGGATAGAATTGGAGGTGAATTAGAAAGGCGAGAAAGTGGAGGCTTGAAAGTAGAGTATTTTTTTAAATGAGTGTAGTCCTTAAAAGGACTGTAAACCAGAAGGAGTGGAAAGCTGAGTAGTAGGCAGGCTTGAGTAGGTGAAAGAAGGCTGGCTTGAGTTGGTGAGAGAAGGCTGGCTTGAGTAGGTGAGAGAAGGTTGGCTTGAGTCGGTGAGAGAAGGCTGGCTTGAGTAGGTGAGAGAAGGCTGGCTTGAGTCGATGAGAGAAGGCTGGCTTGAGTCGGTGAGAGAAGGCTGACTTGAGTAGGTGAGAGAAGGCTGGCTTGAGTAGGTGAGAGAAGGCTGGCTTGAGTTGGTGAGAGAAGGCTGGCTTGAGTAGGTGAGAGAAGGCTGGCTTGAGTCGATGAGAGAAGGCTGGCTTGAGTAGGTGAGAGAAGGCTGGCTTGAGTAGGTGAGAGAAGGCTAGCTTGAGTCGGTGAGAGAAGGCTGGCTTGAGTCGGTGAGAGAAGGCTGGCTTGAGTCGGTGAGTAGAGTCATAGCAGCAGCAGGAGAGTAAACTTAATGTTTCGGGCAGGTTGACTGTCTGTTTTCAGGAGCAGGAGTCTCTCACTTTACACATGGTGTACCGTCTTCTGCGAATGTCATAGTGACATATTGTAAACTAGAACTAGAGGCGGTGTAGTTTTACTTCTAGGTATATCTTCTAGGTGTATCTTCCCTGCATGTTGTATTGTTTCATGTAAGCATGAAGAGATGGGTTTAGTCATGCATGGTATTTTTGTTTTTGCTTTATCAACAAAGCTTCTGACATTGATAGACTGATCCTTGATGTGTACTGGTTTTTATGTTTTGTGAATTGTAGGGAAGATAGCTGCAATCAAGATGATGTCCTCCAAACTGGAAGGGAAGAATGATTGTGGGATGGTTCAAACAGAACAGACTGATGATGATAGGTAAAGTGCAGTCATATATCTAATGGGACAAATAATATAGAGATTGCCTGTTTCTGCAAATCCAATTGTTGATAATGACACTTAACCCCATTTAGAGATATGTAAAGGACCTTGACCTGAGTTAATTATAAACAATTATAATAATAACAATTATAAAATCTGACTAGTCCTCATAATGAAATCTGTAGAAAATCTATCAATTTATATTTTCACATAGAGGGGTAGAGACTAAATAGAAATCATTGAGTATGCTCACAAATTGCATGATTTTCAGCTGCATGATTGCAGAATGTCAATACCATGTGACCGATGAGAGCTTCAAGACTTAATTCATGAGCCCAGGTGTATATCATTGAATTGAAATGAATCTATATATTTACCATGTAGAATGGTCTTCCATAGTTATACTTGTATCTAATATTCTTGTATTTATGCATATACTAATGAAAAATAGTTAAATCTTTACCAAATTTTTTGTTTGGTTGATGGTAAATTAATGATAAATATATCAAATGAGGTGTTTTACAGTCAGAATAGATATCATTTAGGCTTTGGTGTGTCATGTTTGCAAGTAATACATAGTTTTTTTTTTTTTTTTTTAATAGTTGCATTACCTGATTAGGATACAAATAATACATTTGCATACTGTACCACCATCTTTAATTTAATTAATTTCACAGGGAGGATGCACAGTTTGTAGATGCCCAGGAATTCCCAGAAGAAGTGATGACAAGCCCGACACCTGACCCCATGGCCCCTCCCATGCCAACCTGTCCACCCCCTCCACCCGAGGAGGAGCCTAAGAAATGCCCAGAGTGTGTGATTGAGTTCCCATACAACTACCCTGAGGAAGATTTTGTCAGGCATGTTCAGAGGCACTTTGCTAAGCTTTGTCCTGTCTGTTCATGTCTCCTAGATCCTCAGATCAGTCAGGTGGACTTCCAGGTTCATGTTGAACGCTGCATCATGTCCCGCAACTGAGAGACTACTTCTTGGTCCTGTTTCATTAAGAAGTGTTATAATAATAAATGCACAGTTTGTATAATAAGTTACTATCAACCAATCTAATTGAGTGAGTTCAGTAGCTTAAAACTGTAATTGAAAAGTTGTTATTGTAACAAGTTTATGAAATTTGCCCCCTAAAATAAATGTGGCCTGCTCTCCTCCAGATATTGAAGTAAAGCCCTGAAACCATAATGAAAAAATGTAGATGAACAATAAATGTTTTTTCCTTCTATAAAGAACTAACTCATCCCTTTCTGTGACCAAAATTTTAACCTACTTACAAAGTGCAACACATACCCGACCCTGAAAAAATAATATATCTGATAGAAAAGGGAATCCCCATACCTTATTGTTATATGATACATCCCTTGTACTTGGAACATACACCATTCTCATTTCTTAGTTCTTAATCCTTTAAGATGGCATCCGGGGTTTTGCAAATTATGCCCTACATCTGAAGTTGAGTACATCTATACATTCTCATTTTCTCTGATTTTCTCAAGATTTTATTGTCTAGAATCCAAGATCTGTTTTGCAGTATGTTAACTCTAAAATTCTTGGACAATCTAGAGAAAGAAGAATATGGAATTACAACAAGTTCCTGTAGGATGTCCACAAATTTTGACATTTGATGCTTTTGTGAAAACAGCATCCTCTTATAAATTTAGTAAAATTCCCTCCATTGACATGGAGATAACAACTAAGCTATTATTATCCCTGTTCCTTTGTACTGATCTCACGGAGGATAAAGCAACATTAAGCTATTATTGAAATTATTTAGAAATATATAGCAAGTTTGCAATATCAAAACTCCAGAATATATGTTACGACCCTTGAGGTGTGGCTCAATCTGCAACAAATATTCTGACATTGAAGTATATAGGATGGTATATCTGAAGAAATTGATTGTGTGAGTTGATAATGTTAAGAGGATTAATTGTTACCATTATTTCTTTTGAGCAAAGCATAATGGTAATCAAGCAATTAATATATTAAGATTACTTGTATGCTTCTTCTTGTCTAGAATAAGAATATATTTTCATCCTTTTTATCTCTATGCTACTTACTTCTTTACATGTGTGAGTATGTGTAAATATATACTTTTTTTTCTTCATTATCTTTGATTAAATGCTGTTTATTTTTCTTAAGTTCGGCAGAATTAATTCTATTCATGTCTGACAAAATAAATCTATCCTCTTGGAAAATATCTAGTCTGGAATTCCTTACATGTTCATCAATACCCAAGATTATTGCATTTGTACAATAATTATAGGCATATTTCATTTTGACTAAGATATTCTTGTTGACAGTGGGTTACTTGTATTATAATCTCTCTAAAAATATTTGTCTATTTTATGGTATTATTTTCATCGCTTTGTTTGAAATAAGATTTTATTTTTTCCATTTTATAATGATTGTCATCTTCCTACCCTGATATGTTGATATATTCATGTAATGATCTAATAAAAGCAATCTGTAGTATGCATAAGACGTTAAGCAATGGTAGTTCTACATTTGGTAAGAAAAATAGATAACTATATTTTACTGTATGTTTTGTTATTTTTCATAGTTATGAGTGAGAACTGAGAATGAGTTGTGTGATTGAGTCATTTCTAGCAAGCATATAATATTCAATAAAAGAAAATCCTCAGTATATATCAAAAGCACAGTATATATAGTGTATGTATAATTCATTACTTATCTGAACTCCTACAAAATATAAGATAATGCATGTTTGTCACTAATATTCATCATCAGGATGTCTAGCTATTGATTTTGAACTGAAATACTTCTGAACATCCAAAATTACGTTTTGTTCCTATTCCTTTGCTCGGCCTAATGCTTGTGAGTTGAATTTAAATGCATTATTACTTAGATTACTGAAAAATCACTGGAAAATTGCTTCAACAGATATAATTACATATTTGACTGTGTTCTTTAAGTACATTTGATTTATATTAAGGAACCAAGTGTTTGTTTGTTGTTGTTTTTAGTAGGGTCCCTTTATTGCCATGATCTTCTGAAAATTCTGTTACATTTTTTTTTATTGCAGTTTAATTTCTAAAAAGTCAATATACATTTTTTAATTTAATAGCTGAATATCACTTGTGAAAATCTGAAGAAATTTATTGCAATACTAAAAACTGATTCATAAACCATACTTTACTCCTTAGAATACAATATTATTCTGTGATTTGAAGGAAATGATGATATCAATAGATAACAATGTAGATATCAAAATAAAAGAGACTGATCTTCTTACATGACAGACCAATTATAAGAAAATAAAAATTCATACAATCTGAACGCAAATATAATTATTTATACAGAAACTGCAAAAATCTTTTTTTAATGAAATTTGTTGCTGTTTAATAAGCTTGTGAATGAAAAGAATTAATTAAACTTATGTTTTTATGTAATTTAAGAGATTAGATTGTACAGTTTTCCTTTATCTGTAAATAAATCTGTAGAGAAGTAACAAAGTTTTGCATATATAAGTGACTACAATATCATATTACACATACATTTTTTGTTTGTATTGCCTTAATGCCTGACTTGAATTAAGTTTACATAGATAGTGGCGCAACATTATGCTGTTAATCTGTGTCTACAATGGTAGATGAAATTGCATCACAATGGTTTTGTTCTGTAAATATAATTTCTTAGTTAAACCTTGTGATGATAAATGATTTTTTCTTGATACTAGTTATTATGAATTCTCATGTGTTTCTTTAGTAATGTGCACCATTTCTCATGTGATGTAGCTTAATAATTAATGAATTTGATAAAGTATGATAATGGCAATCATTCTGCATTTAAACATTGCAAGAGTGCTATGTGTGTTTACCTAATTGTTATTGTGGAGTGCCTTTTGTGTTTAGTCCATCTATTTGTAGTATGTTTTACATTTTAAGGCAATTTCCTTGCAGAACTATAAATGTAGATGCATTTGTGTACATGTATTTGTTCTTGTTTGTTTTCAGATAACAGAATTGGTTAAAAAGGACGAGAAAGATCAAGTTATCCATTTCCTCTTTTTGTGCAAGAAATTTGGTTTGGAGCAGAGCCATCCTAGATTTGAAAATAATATTAAATAGTGCAGATATGTACATGTTGTTTGAAATTGTCTATTATAAATTGAAAATGCAACAAAATTGACATAGTAGACAAAGAAAGGAACTGTTTCAGATTTGTTTTACTCATTTGGCTAATTTTTACATGGACTTTCAAATTCAAACTAGAATAAGACAAGACATCTTAATTGACAAACTGTGACCGATTTCTGACCTTTTGTAATTAAGAACTTGAGTTTTTTTTCCATCTACCAGACTTTGAAGGTTTAAATGCCAGCTCATTACTAAAAAAGAAAGCTTATGTTGTACTATACTTATTCTTATTACTTTCTAGACTTTAATGTAATATCCAACTAAGCAGAATATATGACATTTTATCAATTTATTTTGGGGCTTTATGATGTTGGAATAAACATCTACTATCATGCATATTGTAAAATTGTTATTTAGAACAGCATTTTATTGTAGAAATCAATAAAAAAAAATAGGTACACATATATATATATGTATGTTGTAATTCAAGAAAAAACATTGTTTTGGTATGACTCATATTTATTGAACACTTGCATTTTAACCTGAAAGTGCCATCTTACTTCTACAATGCAGATTTATGAGTGGCTACAGGTCACAATCTTTTCCAGTCTATCATTCAGAGTGCCATAACATGTTTCTATAAACCAGGGGTGGTATTCTGAAAACTCTTTGAGTATTGTTATAATTTCCATTATAAGCCACAGGTTATAACCCGGGGGGGGGGGCCACTTCCATTCACGAGTGGATACCATGCGCGACCATGGGGTCTCGAAAAGCACCCTAAACACGTATTTTCCATATACTGAAAATCCACCCCTTAACAAGTATTGGCGTGTAAAACCCTAGCCTTAACAAGTATTGGAAACAAAACTATACTCTTGGCAAGTATTCCCTTAATTGAACCCCTAAACAAGTACAGCGATATTTCATTTGTTATGTCACAGACGTCGGTTTTACCTTTACCTTTTGGATTTAGTACAGCCCCACCTCGCGCAAATCGTACTCTAAACACGTAGTGTTGACTCTTCGGGCAAAAAGTACATCATTTATAAAACATTTTAGTCTTAATTTTGTATACCCTCGCAAATTTGACCCTAAACACGTAGCTTTCCTAGCGAAAATATATACCCTTTTTTCAATATTTTAGTGTTTTTGACACCCTTATTACGTTACGTACGTAACGTGCCCTATCTTGAAAAAGACATCCTTTTTACATGTTTTTTGGTCGCGCATGGTATCCACTCGTCAATGTAAGTGGCCCCCCGGGGTTATAACACCAACAAAGTTCTCACTAATTGGTATTCTGAGAAGTGTTACAACTTGTGTTATAAGTCAGCTGAAACATACCACAAAAATAACATCCAATCCAAATCTGTCAAGAATGACAATAATTTCAATAAATAGGAGCACTCTCTCTATAGCAAAGGTGCTTGACTTACCTGATGATAGGTGAGGCTGGGTTTAAATTCTATTTAAACAAATCATGTCAAATTTGCCCTGCGGGTATACTTCTCCAAACAGAAGTCAAATTCCCTGTGAAATTTTGCTTCATTAGTAAAAGGCATTTTTAAAAAGGCTTCGAGTTCATCTATCCTCTCATTACGATTTAAAAAAACCCACACAAACACACCAACAAGATGAGCAAGACATCTGCTGCCTGAAGATACATCATACAAAATTAACACACCTACCCTTTTTATATGCTCCTAGACGGGACGTATTCTGGTATCACGCTCGGTGTCCGTCCGTTAACTTTTCCTTGTAAAAGCGATAACTTCAATTTACCTTAACCTAGGCTCACATAATTTGGTGTATATGATACTAGCATGAATCCCAGGAAGCTTATTGATTTTGAGGTCAAAGGTCAAGGTCACAGTGACATATTTTCATCTTACCCTTCTGAAGTCATGTAAATGCAATAACTTCAGCTTAACCTAACCTAGGCTCATATAATTTGGTGTGTATGATACAAGCATGGATCCCAGGAAGCCTATTGATTTTGAGGTTACAAGGTCAAAGGTCAAGATCACAGTGACATGTTTTCATCTTACCCTTCTGAAGTCCTTGTAAATGCGATAACTTTAGTTGAACTTAACTTAGGCTCATATAATTTGGTGTGTATGATACTAGCATAGATCCCAGCAATTCTATTGATTTTGAGGTCAGAAGGTCAAAGGTGAAGTCGCCACCTTCCACTTTTCTTGCTTGACCAATAACTCAATTTTCCGCGTTACAGGCGGGCGTATTATGTGCTCGCCTTAGTGACACTCTTTGTTTTTAAATCTTTGGACCCTGTTGCATTTTGCCATCCAATGGTAACTTTCATGGAATACTTGATTTTGATTGGCTGTTGATCACCATTACCATGGCAGTTACCATTGGATGACAAAGTTATCATAATAGTAAAGTTTATACAATGGGGCCCAGGAGTATAATTATCAGGCTTACTGTGAAGGGTATTACAAATATTGCGCAAAGAAGGTGAGATTTAAAAGAAGATGTAATGCAAGTAGTAACAATATTTATGCTTTTCAGAATACTGATTGCACTTTACAGTAAATAAATAGGACACCTACATGTACCCAGGGTTTATACCGGCAATACTACCCCACATGAAAAATAGCACAGGCAACAAAGATTATCAACAAAAATGCGATGGGAGGGGGTATGATATATTGTGCGCTGTCCCCCTTGAAAGTGATGTCACCAATCCCCATTCCGGATGATCATAAAAGTGACCCTTTCCCTTTTGCACCGTTCTAGCAGTCATAACAACTTGTGACAGAAAAACTTCCTTTTGAAGTAAAGTCTAATTTGCCCATTGCACAATGATAAGATATATTGAAATAAAGGTGAAAGAGATTGATCATTTCAGTAGGGAGTTGGAACTGTTTTGAATACCGCCATCATAATTTTGGAGGAAAAGTTGGCTCTGTATGACCGATATCTCGTCTCCAGTCAACAAAGACAAGTACATGTTCATGTGTTGGATTGAAGAAAATAATGATGTTGGACATGTGTTTCGTGTAGTGAAAGACAATCGATGAATGCTTGTTATAAAAGATGTTTTTGATGCTGTGTGAGGAGTATGCAGCTGATCATAGAAAACAAGCAGCATTCAAGTTTTATTGTCTTTCAGTCGTCTTGCTCTCCGTGGAATAGGGGTTTTACTTTATCCTACAATGTTAAAATAGCAACAACAAAAAATGAAATGAATAATTGAGGCATCTTGTCTTGCATATTCACTGCAAAGTCGGTGTGCATGACATGTGCTGTGGTGATAACTGCTCCGCTCTAAACTCCACTCAAATGACCAACTTTAGCCCTGGGCTTAGCCCTATTACCCTACCCTAAACCTGACTTAAAACCCTATTGCAACCCTAACCCTGCATCTCGAAATTAACCCTGGAGCAATTGTCGCAGGAGAAAATGTCATGTCACCGACACAATGGAGTGTGATTGCTACAGATACACATATTGTCCTTTATTATTATCTAGTAAGTGTGACTGACAATATTTCTGAACTGCTGTGAAAACTCCTGGATCCTAGAATATGAATCTGTTTTTTTCTTCATTATTTTCACCCTCTCAATACATTCTCATGCCCGTGAAATTCCACCACATCTTTGGGTTTACCCTTTCCACGATCACCACAACTTCTAAAAATACACATCCATAAAGCTATACAATACATCACTATCACAAATAACAAGAGTCTTATTTTCTTTTCTTGAATGCATCTTTTTATTCTTTTTCTTCTTGTTCACTTTGTTACCTTGATAATTGCATCTTACAAAATACTTGTTGTTTGTTAACTTGTTTTGTTACTGGTTTCCTTTATTGCACAACCATGCACATTTTGTTTCTGAATAGTTGTTTCTATAACTTATATAAAGTTTCAGTCATACAAAGGTTTATAGTACCATCTTAAAATGAGATATAGCAATTGTCATACACACATCACATTTGCGGTCAATATATTTCAAAGATTGATAGAAAACAAGAAATGGCAATAATGTGGAGAGCACATAGGGTTTGCAAGAACATTGGAACAATACATACCAATGTACATCACTTTGACACACAATGCTGAATCAATTCTTGTCAACATTTATCAAATATTAAATTCTTATTTTCAAATTTTTCAATAATAGTATCAATAATATTGCAGTGTTGGAGAAAATTTATTTCCAACAAGTTCAAATTCAATGCAAGTTCGCAACATTTCTAATTTTCAAATTCATGAAGTACAAATAGGAAAAAGAGTTGCATAGAGCATACATTGGTACAAAAGCATATCCATTTGAATGATCCTCAAGCCTGAAGATACATAACATTTGAATATTTCCATCACAAAGGGCATACAAAACTATAGACTACAAGTAGTATACAAAAGCAAGGCTTTTCTCCAACATTTGGAACATCAACTGTTCTTTTGTGCTGCTGATCACAAATGAAATAGAACTACAATCAAGTTTTACACTGAATTTTTCAAGCGTTACTTTCAAAGCATTTTCCAAAGAAACATTAAACAAGGAAACAGCCTCCTATTAAAAAAAAAGAAATAAGAGAGAAAAAGGAAAGTAAAGTCAAAAGTGAACATTTCAACCTAAAACCCTGAACTTCAGTAGCATGTAAATCAAAATAAAAAATAACATTTTACATACAATCAAATCATACAATGGCAAACAAACAGTTGAAGTTTTACAATTTCTAAGGCACAGTCAAATTTAAAGTTTTCAGCAACATTAAATTGAGTATTTATCTGATTCAAAGTATGAACTGAATCAAGCCAGTTTTGTTTAAGGGGAGTGATGAAAGCTGGGATAAGAAAATGATATGAAGATTCACAATAAAATACTAGTATAATGACAAAAAAAGAGGTAAAAATTTTGAAAATAATGTTCCAAACATTTGAGCTTGATACAAAATTATCTCATCACAAAATTCAAGGCATATTTTTCACTTGGTGATATTGGATCCTTTATAACAAGAGTAGTGACAATAATATATGTAATTTGAAAACAAAAGTATTTTCAATCACTGTGAAGCACTTCAATCACAGCTTTGAATCACCTAAATAATGAAATATACTTACAATGAATTATGTTAATAATTGCTCCAGTATATAGTGAGAAAATAAGTTAAATCTCAATATACATAAGGGAAATACAACTCATCATTGAAATTAATGCAGCATTGCAACATTTGATCAGAAATAAATGTACTTTGTAAAGATCACAGCATTTTGCCTTTCACCAGGAATATCATTTTGAAATGAAATCAAAATAAAACTTTACTCAGAGGCAGTGTGATGAAATAAGGACCCTATTCTTAAATGGAGAAAAAAAAGGATTGCAGAAACTTGATGACTATCAACCCCCCCCCCCCTGGTTATAACAACAAAATGTCATTCCTTGAAAGCTTAGTAAATAATTTAGCACCAAAACATAAAATACTGTTTTGTTCTATTTAAATATGTTAATCAACCTTTCAAGAAGTTCTGACATTCATTGCTCTGGATTGATTAAAAAACAATACTAAAATCATATACTTGGCAAATTAGCTTTCACAATGTATATCAAACGACTGCAGGAATATGACAAGTAAGCCTTACATGCACATCTGAATTTGTACCAATCTAAATCATCAATGGAGATTACATTTCTAAACTCACCCCATACAGAATATTTTCATATAATGATAAACCAGGCATGTTTTTAGATTTCAATTTTCATTGAAACAAGTATTAGACAGATCATTCAAAAATAGTGCTGGTCGATATTTTATTTCAATGTTGGATGATTATTTCCAGCATATCGCCCAAAACACCATATATCGCTGATAACACAATATATCGCCAAGGCTGAAAATTCATTATATATATGTTAATTTAAGACCAGCAATTCCTTGAGAGCAAGGAAAGGGGAAATGAAAATAAGACTTAGTTTCATCAGAGCTTGTCCATGAAAAGTGGGCATCTGGGTACCAATTTACAAAGGTTGTTGGTTTAAAACATTACAGAGCAGCATTTGTGGTTGATAAATAGTGATTAACTTTTCATAATTGACAATATTTTGGGCATATCATGTTACTGCGAAATATCAACATAATCATAAAAGCATTATCGAATATTTAATATTTTGTCAATATCACATAATTTCGATAATATCAAAATATCGCCCAGCACTATTCAGAAGCCTCAAATATATGTATATTATACTATTCTCACCTTATATTTAATCACCCTGGTTTCTTGTAAATCTTAAGAGATCTCCCAAAGGCAAATGAGAAAAGTCAAAATGAATTCACCTCCCAGTATGAAAACATGTTATTTTGAGTTTACCTTGGTTGATAAGTGATCACTTTTTATTAGTAAGTACCCAAAAGGTTTGAGGAGCACTTAACTGCAAATGAAAGGTCAATTATGAAAACAATATCTCCATACTGCAATGATGTGGTATATTCCATTGAGTGCTCCACTAATCCAGACACATATTATTTTGTTGATTTTTATAATTCAAATGGAACAACATTACTACAAAAATTCTTCAAAGTAAGGTAAATCATTATCTAATAAATGGTTAAAGACATAACTTTAATTTAATTGTGAATAATGAATCAAAAACATAGAACATCTGGTTGGCAAGATTTTTCCCCTATTCAATATCCCTATTTAACATTTACATGAACAATAAATGAAAGGTTGGATTACATTAACAAACATCACTCTGTAAACTCTTATGACAGAAAAAAAGGCACATTAAGTGGTTGTGTTTCCACCCAAATCAATGAATTCAGATTATTTTCCATCACACATAACCAGATGCTATTAGCTCTTAAACTTCTATACAAATATAACAATCAAATCTCATATTAGGGTACCAATCAGGTTGTGCACTATGATATTTCAGTTATTCTTTAAAAGAAATAACAAACATCCATAATGATTTTTTTTTTCACTTATAACAGGCCATAATTTAATCAGAATTCTTTACCTCACTACATTCTTCCACATAACAATTTAACTTATTGCAATTCTAACTTTATTATTTGAGAAATGTAAATGGAGTAAGTTACCAAAACTGATACATTTGATATGCAAGCATCATTAATATTAACAAGAAATGTGTTATTGTAATCCATTTTCAATTTAGATGAAAGTCTATTCATAAATCTGGAATATAATGGACATGAAATGCATTTACTAAACAGATAACTCTTTTTTATAAATGGTAACTCAGATTGTGTTATCAGACCAACATAAAGATATATAATACATATGATTACATGGATTGTCAGTCAAAACATTCATAACATTCCAAACATATTAATTTGCTTTTCATTACATCTGAATACTATTGATGAAGTCTATTATGTAAATTATTCTTCTTTATACTTTCAAAATGGAAAGTTGATAAAGGAAATAAGATCAAGATAAAGAGAGAGAGAGAGAGAGAGAGAGAGAGTGAAATTAAGTGACACACTGGAATTAAAACATATTTATGAATATTTACAAACTGACATTAGCCAACTAAGAGGTTCATGTCTGATAATACATTTCTAGCAAACACACACAATCTGATCATCTGTTAAAAGAACAGCCATGGTACATCTAGTGTGCCAATATTTCAAACAGCTTGTCAACTTGCTGATACAGTCATGCTTCCTATTCTAATCAAATAGACATGCTTAATTCTTTTGAATAAGCATCTATACATCTAATTTTCAATTCAATGAAATAGTCATTTTCTTCATTCATATTGACTCTAGAAAATAGTATCATCCTTAAAAGTCAATGTGACTAACATATTGTGCCCCTAATCACTTCATTTTGACTCATTTTAGAAATGTGTCTGAATATTCAATTTATATGAGTCTGCCAATTTGTTCATTTAAATTACAAGCCTCACTATTAAGAGATACGACATACTTATCCATGACTCCTTGTAGTAGTCAATCCTATCCACATTAACTCACTGTGGTATTCAAAATTTCTATACAATTTGACTCATTACAAATTTACAATAATCAATCTTCATATTTAGATTGACTCCTATTGGCAGTCAATCATGTTGGGGCGTATTGGAGAAGTTATTGAATATTACAGTTTGACAGATGTCATGACAATGTAAAATATTGCGTGTGTCTCCAAATCTATCCATGTAAATAAAAACTGCCTTTTCTAACATAATAGCAGTGTAAGGCCATAAATATATGCAGCACTGTTAATCAAAGTACCACATTAATATATCTCAAACAGGAACAGACTTAATACATGTTTCTAATGATCTGCAGCTAATATATCACCGACTGAAATCTTGAATTAATTTGTATTTGTTTTTCTTTCAAGATGTCATTCAACATCAAACCAATAGGACCTGCTGTTCAAGAATCAAATCATACCAAAAATAAATAAAACTGATTGCAAATAATGTAATTGTGGTATTTACATAAGCAAAGATAATATATCATTTCATTTTATGACTACAGCAGTCATATTTCAATCATGACCCAAATGAATATCTAAGTGAATCAAAACCAAATACCCTTCTGGTAATATACTTTTGTTCAGTCTCTTGCACATTTCAATGGTATGATTTGGGTATACATACATACAGACTGAAAAGCAACATTGAGTACAAACACACAATCATTTCAGCAACATAGGAAATCATTGAAATGCATGTTAGAGTTAACATTCACTACACTTACTCATTGTTATATTGAAGCAAATACCATAGCTCCAATAGTGCATAGAATGCAAAACTTAATTCCGCTTACTTTCTTACTTGTTTCATTGTTTCTTCAAAAAATATTCAAACATATAAAATAAAAGAGGCAACCATTTATTTGGTGCCAAACACAAAATTTCAACTGAGGTATGTGTAATACACCACAACCATAAACATATATCAAGAGCAAAGAACTCAAACCTTGTCTGAAAAACGTGAGAAAACACTAAAAAAAAGGAAATTCTGAATTATATTCAATTTCATCTCTGTTAACATCAATCATGTAAAAGAACAAAAAATAGAAAAGAAAATGAGGATACAGTATTCAATAAAATGCAATGCAACTCAAGTGAGATGTTTCAATTCAAAGGTACATATATGGCCAACTAAATCATTCAATCTAACGTTCAATTTTGAATCCATGTTCAGCACTTTTGGGTCCAATTGGCTGGCGGAGGACAATCAGACGAAGACCCTTCTCATCATTGGGTAGACTCTGCAGGCGGCGAAGGCGTTCAGGGCGTGGAGTGCTTCTGTTAAGGCGTAAGAGAAAAAAATAAGAGAAAATAATCATTTCCAAATTTGTATACTATTCTGAGCAGATATTATGGTACCGTGTACAGGGAACAAACAGAGATATTTGATGTAACCAGGGTTGGCACGTTTTAAACGGTGTGTTTTAAAACATGTTTTATAACACGTTTTAAAAAACCTGTTTTTTTTTTAAATAAAAAAAGCATGTTTTAAAACACCCCATAGACTTGTGTATTGTAAATTTGCATGGATGTAATTTTAGATAAATGTTTTTTTTTTTTTACTTTTATTTCTTCAGTGGTGTAATATTTTCTTCTAACTAACTAAACTCTTTCTCAACACCACTCTTTTACTTCTCTTTCTCTTTCTCCCAATTATTCTCCCCTTCTCCATCGCTTTGTCATGTTCATTTCCTCCTTGTTCAATTTTTGCACATCAATCCATATTAATAATATTCTCATTTTAACAAACATATGTGAGTGTTGTGCTCACGTTTTGGACAGGGAAAGAAACACTATTTAAAATAAGCTCAAATACATGTAATAGTACGGTAGCACCTGAATGGAATGGAAGTGTTGCACAAGCATAATATATTACAAATATAGACTGTAAGACTGACACATTGAGGTACACATGAAAGCAGGTGAAACTTTGCACTTTGTAAAGATAAAGAAAAGTACTTTAAACAGTATAAGATAATCAGCTAGCAAACCTTAACCCTAACAATCCCCGGGGACCTTACTGGCCCCCTCAAAATTTTCTATGATAAATCCATAAACACGACAGGGCTACGCCATATCGTTCAACACTATTTTTGGGATGCATGCATGGGTATGCGGTAAGTGTTGTGATATTACACAAGTGCATGTCAGACCTCGAATTGCCCTGTGATTTCATGTATACAGCAATGTGAAAATTTATCTTGCTAAAATTTGTATCTGTATCATTATTTGTCTTTAATAATGATTGGAAAATTATTGCCAATGATATTTAAAAAAAAGCAATAAAAACAAAAAGTAAAAAAAAAAAAATGTATGGCAGTGGATCGTAATACCAAACACTTTTCATGAATTCAATCATATCAAAAGCATTATTCTCAAAATTCACCATAAATACACAATTACCTACAAAATATAAATATGTAAAATTTTGTCGAATTCGTTTGTCTTTTTTACGATATTAGCTTCCAATCGGACCCCTCTTCGCATGTGAAATTTTTTGATCACTTGAAAAACGTATTGTATTACCGAACGTGTGTTTTCTATGGGAAAAATGAGAAAACAACAAAATCCCTGAGCTATTTTGACCATATTTTATTATTTTTAGAATATTAAGACTTTGAAAATGTGTTTTTGACCATTTTTCATCATCTTTCTATTCAAGTTCCCTTTGGAAGGATGTTGCAAAGTTTTGAGCGTAGGAAATTATTTTCTGACGCGTACAATGCGCGTGTTCGATAATCCAAGGCCGGTCAGTAATACAATCACTCACTATACATAAGAAATATAAAAAAGTTAAAAAAAAACATTAACAAACATTTTATACTGATTTTTTTTTCTAATATGCATTTGATCAGAATTCCTCAATTAAAAATAATAAGCAGTTCATAAGCTTTATTAATAGATTTAAACCCAAATTTGTATTTCTTGCACTAAAATTGGCATAGTTGATTCAAATGAAATAAAGCATATTGTTTTACTGTAATGAAATTAAGCTTTGAAACCCCATAGATTATGTCAATTTCTTCCATTGTGCAATTTTTTCTCGCCCCCCAGATTGACAAGACTCAAACTACCCTGTATGTATACATGTATGAGGAATAAATTTAATATAAAATGTTAACTTACTTTAGTGGGGTTTTTTTAGACACTCAATTGCAATGATTTAGTAATTTGGGGGGAAATTTTGATTTTTCTGTTGGAAATTCAGTAACAAAAATTGTAGTCATCTCTTACTTACTCCAAATATGTATTTAAAACATCAAGAGCTTAAATCATACTGTATTAAGTGTATATTTTAATTGATTTAGAGTAAATTACACCATTCGTTGAAAAAAAAATGTTTTGAAACAATAAAAAACGTTTTATTTTTTATTTTTTTTATAAAAAAACGTTTTTTATTACAACCCTGGATGTAACTCATCTTAATTTTGGCCAAATCGGTAAATAAAGACCATTTTCACTGATATAACATTTAAAAAATGCCATACTGAAAACTTTTTTATCAAACAATATACTTTCTTTCCTATAACACAGTCAGAGTGAGTTCACTAATCTAAATAACCATTCATTTAAACCCAAACTATATTTCACATACATGTATTCAATATTTGGGATTTTCAGGAATTGGTATCTACTTTGATTTGACTGCAATATATAGCAAAAGAATTGATGCCTTGACAGATGTACAATTATTCAATAAGTTACAAAAATGTAAAGCCTAACTGGAAAAATGTTCATGTGCAGACAGAGTAAAAGTGCAAAAAACAATAATAAACAAATGAATTAATAACTAAGTCGTTATTTCATCTAGATCAAGAGTTTAAACACTTTTATTGAATCATGTCACAAACAAATATGTGCTGGAACTGTTAGAACAGACTAATAGTTGTCTTTTATCCCTTAATATTTGAACCAAGATGTGATTTAAACAAACTAACAAAATCTTGAAATGAAAGAGTAAAGGTACTTGTAACTCACGTGACTTTGCGAACATTAACGGCACTTTGGCGGTTGGTTTTCTGATTGGTGATAAGAACAAACTCTACTTGGTCTCCAGTATGGACATCTCCATTGATTACCTCACTCATGTGAAAGAAGAGCTTCTTACCATCACCGGTATCATAATCCAAGAAACCATACTGAATCAGGAAAACAAGGGGGAAAAAATGGGAAGTGTAAATCCATGACTACATTTATGGTGGTATTCCTTTCCAAAAGCTTTAATCAAGTTTCTGGATGTCTGAGATTAAAAGAGCTTCATATTCTTGGGTACTAAATTCTAAAATTCTGAACTTGCCTGGATAGGTAGAAGTATTCATGAAACACATTGATCTTAGCTAAAAATCTTCTTTTAGAAAAAAATATGAGGTATACTAATATCTAGTCAGAAAGGTTTCATTGGAGTTTTGCAATATTTACAGAACGCATCATCTATTGCTTTCCAGTCGAGAATTATCTACCCCTCTCCCTCCACACACACACCAAGAGTACCCCTGCGAATGCATCTCATAGACAAACAACCGTAATAACCAAATAATTCTGAATACTAACACAAACATAGCAAATAAAAAAAGGCAGACTTACCGGTCCTTTGATGGAGTCCACCCTGGTCCTAAGAAGACTGCGTACAGCAGCAACATTACAAGCCCATAGTTGGTCTGAATCTTTCCAGGTACATAGCTGGAAGCATACACTATCAGTCTTCTGAAGGAACTCATGCATATTCAACAGGCTGGTGATTGAGTATGGGTAGGTGGCACCAGTAGTTCCATCTGAAGAAAAAAAAACCCCAATAATTGGAATGAATATAATCCCAGATGCTATACAAGACATGCATACCAATTTCTATAGTATTAATAAAACCCTCTTATGAATATTCATGAGTATTCTAGATAAATGATTGGTCAATTCGTGATCATGTGACAAAGTATAATTTCAATAGGAAACCACATCGTTGCAATTAGCTCTGTATAGTTTTCTTGTAGCTCCGTATATTTTTCGATATACTTTCATGGGCAGAACTGCGCATGCTCAATATTTTCTCTCAACTTTGAATTGCGCATGCTCCCTGACTTAACCCAGATATCGATCATCCGCAAAAAGTAAATAAATTAAAATACAAGCTCTCGCCCAAATTACCGTACCGACAATCTGAAAAACAGTGTGGAATTGGGTCTAGATTACAATGCAGAAAATCTAATTCTGACGGCCATTCGTACAGGATCCCTTAATATGGAATAAACATACCTAACAAGGTGAGTCAAGATCCGATACTAATTTTTAGAGCATACATTTTAACCGCGCGTATTCTTTTGAGTGCCACTGCAGCAACGGCCAACGCAGCGCAGCGGACCTCTCATTAAGGCCATGAGAAGTAAGGTATTAGATTTGCGTCCGAAAATTTTTCAAATGACATGAGGCTTCTTTCATTATTCATAATCTAGCGGGCGTGTACATTTTGCTTATTACATGACGTCATCCAGCCACTGCCAAGAGCCAATTTATGAATGAAAATATAGTAAGCATGCGCATTACAAGCCTTCCATAGCCCCACACAGTATTCCACCAAGACAAGTGTGCAATTCTCTATCACCTCGCACCAAAATCGACCTAGAATTTCACTTTCCTATATTTTATATGAATTATGAAAGGTATTCTCGGAGGATCTATTTTCTCACCGATACCGCACAGGTAAGTGAATTTCGATTACTTCTTGCTTTTCGGTCAAAATGTTACGAATTAGCGTCGATATGGCATCATGTTCGTTGGAGTTTGTAGAGTCTATCGCAACGTGTACAAAGTCAATTGATTTCCGGGTTTCGGAGCGTCGCGTGAATATGCATGAAATTGCCGAGTCTCGATAATTTTTGATCGATACTGGAGCGATCCGATCACGAACTGAGACCATTTCCCGCGTAAACAATGTGACCGGATATAGTTATCGCTATCGATACTTTCGCACGCAGTCCGAAAGAATTATTTTGGCGACCACGTAGTCATGACATGATCTGCGCGATTGGCCAATCAGCGATCTCCAATTCGCTAAGCCGAGACGGTCTATCCGTTGTACACAGTCTATGGATAATTTGCCACAGCTAGCTAGCTGTGCGAAGATCGAAGGTGCGCTGCAGTGGTATACCGTATGCACGTAGTGCGTAAATATAACCTTTTACTGCCCTGCGATGATTTGGAACTTGTAATTTTGTGATGGAGAGTAAGCAATGATTTTTTTTTTGAAATAATTGAAATTTTTTTGAAATAATGAAATTTTCATGCGGGCGGTTTTGGAGCATGCGGGCGGTGGACGCAAATCTAAAACTTTCATTCTCTTGGCCTAAGTGCAGTCGGGTAGAAGCCGAGCGCAGCCTACCCATGAACTGTCTAGCAATTAGCTCGACACAGGCCTAGAGTAAGGACTAGGTCCGGCAACGTTAGATTTGGTCGAGATTGGTTAAAAACCAGGAAGGACTAGGTCCACAAAGTTAAAGAGAAATATTAAACAAAAATATCAGGCGTTTCTTTCGAAAGCATAGTGGGAATTATTAATCCTCGGTTGGACTGGCAATGTAACTATTTTTCCTCGGGAAAAATAGTAATTGCCAGTCCAACCTCGAATAAATAATTCCCACTATACTTTCTCAAAGCCTGATATATTTGTATATTATATCCTACATAGATTGAATCCTGTATAGTGATTGGTTCAAATAGCATCATGTGACCAAATATATTTCGACTATGATGTTGCGTGACAGACCTCGATATATTTTTCGCTATACCAATATTCTGACGTCATTATTTCAGAAAACTGGATATTTAGCTAAACTCTCAGGCGCACCGGCCAGCGAGCACTCTCTCCCGGGCAAGTCCTGTGATGCGTCGGCGCAGGCACTAATCTGCGTTCCGCTGAGCGCGGTGGCTCGATGAAAAGTAGGTAATTCAATGCAAGTAACCGGACTTTCCAAGCTCAGCGAATAGATTTTGGTTATAAATTAGTAAAAGTAGGATATAAAACAAATATATCAGGCGTTTCATTTGAAAGCATAGTGCAAATTATTAATCCTCGGTTGGACTGGCAAAACTACTATATTTCCCTCGGGGCTTTGCCCCTTGGGAAAAATAGTAATTGCCAGACCAACCTCGGATAAATAATTCCACTATACTTTCTCAAAGCCTGATATATTTGTTCAATATGGGCAGCAAGAAAATATGCTGCAATGAAATTACTAGAATCCTGGTGAACTGTTTGTATATATACCAGTATAATAAGTACTTGTTAGTATTTATCGTCCAGTATTATATATAGTTCACAATAATTGTTTTATTCAGTACTCACCGAACATGTTTTTATATTGTTCCCATTCCTTCTAACAGCTACATTGAATTTTACAAATAAGAAAGACATGAAATCAATATACAAATACTGGAATTACTCAAGTGACCTACCGTCATTGGCTACAGCTACAAGTCCTGTGTATTCTTCTTGGTTAGGGTCTACGTTACGCAGTGGACGGATGACGGTTCCATTAAACTGACCTGGTTTCACATCCTGGTAAAAATATAAAAATAATTTGGTAATCATTTACAGGGAGTAATTTTATATGCTTCAGTATATATAAACTCTTTCATAGGACTTTGATCACATATGTATTACATTTCAAACAATCTTGTAATCAATGTATACTTCACCAAAATTAGTTAGAACCATCCTATTTCATTTGTGTTATCTCTGCATTACACCTTAATCACCTAAATTATGAGCTGAAGAAAAAAAATGAGTTAGTCCTACCTTTGGTGGGATGACTCCATTTTGTAGTTTCTTGACTTCTTCAGCACTTAATTTTGGTCCTTTGCGCACAGAGGTGTATGAGACCTCATTACCTACATCTAATTCATTAAGGTCTCCATGGAATTCACTGCATTACGAAAAAGAGTCAAAAGGTCATGTTAATACTGATAAATGAATAGGCAAATTATAAATACCTTATATGAATCTCTTAATTTGCTTCAGAGGCAATGAATTGAGTTATGGCATTTTTAGTTTTCAGAAAATGTGGTTTATATTATTTAAGAATACTTTGGTTCCAGAAATTAGAAAAGAACCAAAAAGTGAGTTACTTCCTTCTGTTTGTCAACCCTTGCATAGAAAATGTAGTATATCATATTCAACCACATACATGTTATCCTAAATAAGTGATATATGCAGTCTCTAAGACAAAATATTGAGAGGTTTAGAATAAATGACAAACAGAAATCCAATAAGGCATTATTTCACATTCATTCATTTCAGATCAATAAAAGAACAAAGAAAGATTTTCTGCAGTTCCTAAACTTTGGGTAAGAAAATTCAAATCTGTTTTTGTTGGTCACATATTTTACCTAAAATGGAAGAAGATTTCTTTGTCTCGCTTGTCACTTTCAATGAATCCAAAGTTCTCCTTCATGACTGAAATGACTCCTATCTTACGTGAGCCAGAGTTTCTTGTGATGACGGTGACATTGACTGCAATGCGAGAACCATCTTTCTTGATCTCAGCAATATTGAATTCAACCTGGTTACAACACAAAGGTATATATAAATAATTAACATGTACCCTTTCTTGAAAAAATTTCCTTGATTTTGATTAGCTGGGAAGCACAGGTGTTTGACTTTACTATGGTAACAGAAAGATAAAACACACTTTGTCAGATAAAACATCTGACAAGCCCTTTCAACAAACACTCCACTGAACTGTCTTTAAATACTTCTTATGTATCAGACAATACAAATTGGGTTTTACTATGGTAACAGAAAAGATTATTCTAAAATAAAAAAGATTTTGCTACAAATAAGTGTGACTAAAGCCCAGCTCACACTATGCAATTCGTTGTAATCCGATTTTCAAATAAATTATAATAACATTTGACATAAACATTCCAACCAATAAAATCTTAGCGATCAGAGGTCAGAATAGTTGTAGGACTACTGAAATCAAAATTCAATGCAGTTCGAGCCTCAATGTAGGAATAAAAGCAAATTCAATTCCAAATCGTAATGACGTCATCGGCTGCGACTTGAAGCCGATTTGGACTTTACTCTGACAACAGGGCTTGCTTCAAAGCAAAATTATGATTTCATTATTCCAAACATTATGCAGAACTTCAAATAAAGTAATTTTTCTTTTTGCAACTTTCATATTTAATGCAAAATGTGATTTATTAAAAAATAATGTTGCATCGGATCACACAGTGTGAGACAGGCTTAAGGGGTGCTGCAAGAGACTTACAATTATTAATAGAAAGTCAATTTTAGGTCTGACATTGACTGCTGTCTACTTCTTTAATAAAAGTAGCATAAATTGATTTGGTATAGTGATAACAGGTCTATATGTTTTACAAGTATTATTTACATGTGACTAAAAATAGGTTTTCTTGCAACACCTTGTTAATGTGAGTACATATATGATTTTTTTTAAATGACTAAAGCACAATAGCACACAATGCCAAATATTCAAGTAGTAGGTCAATAATGATACATGCATCAATAAACATAACAATCTTGAACTTAACATAGAATACATATCCATTAAACAAGGAGTTCAAGGATTTCCCTCATTAAATGGACCTTTGTCTAAGAGTTGAGGCAAATGTAAACTAAAAATCCTTAATTCATAATTATTTGTTCAATATTACAAACAGAATTTGTAGTCAAAACATGTTATATAGGAGAGGGTAGTTTAGTAATTGTATTTACCAGATCACCAACCCCTGGTGGTACTTTGACATCAGTATCCTTGGCATGGAATGCAATATTAACACGACTTCCATTTTGACCATAGGTGATGAAACCTACATCAAGCTCCTTGTCTCGGTTCTTACCAGGGCTACGACCCCACTGAAATAATAAAGGCAACAAAACCATATAAACATGTAATTTCTATTCTGTGAAAATGGTTGAATTTTCAATTAATTTAATTATCATGGTTAGACATGAAGAACAATGAGAATGTTAAGAAAATATTTGGAATAAAAGAGTTCAATGGATAGAAAAGACATATTTTCCTAGCATTAAACGGTATAAGGGGTTATAAGTTACATAAAAGAAACTAAAGTACCTTGCACATGTGAAAGTGCCCAAAATAAATGTTGCTCATATATCTATTTTGTCACTTGCTCTCTTTTGCTATTGTAATGATAATTTGAAATTTGCACAATTATAAGGGACTAAACTCAATTTCAAAAATAGCATAGAAATGTTGATAACATTAAATACACTAAACAAGTTCAGAAAATTACTAGTAGAAGGAATGATTACCGTTTTTTTTTTAATCCTAAAATAAACATTGTACCTCTATGGATTCAAAGAAAGAAAAGGAAAGAACCACTCACCGAGTTAGCAGGCACTTTATCAACCAGACCTTGGACACGATTAGGAAGTACAGTCTCAAAGGAAACACTACCCTTGGGCAATCGTTTGATACGGATAGCTATCTGACGCTGAGGTGAGGTTGGATCCTGTACCATGTCAAAATCATATCAGTAATATAGTTATCAATTACACCGAGCTATACATGTGTCATAAACATTATTATCAACAGATGACGTACAGTAGTCAAGGTATAAAAGATCCTTTTTTCACTCGAATGTATTTCCACATTTTTTTCTTAAAGTTAAATAAAAAACATATTTCAACAGAAGAAATCGTTCACAATCAAAGAAAAAAAATTATATGTGAATGAAATTTCATCAATTTCCAAAGGAAATAGTTATGAAATTGAAAGCTTCAGGGTTGCATTATTATTTCTAAATTAACAAAGCTTTATAAGGTTCCATGACTAATATGAAGTATCTTAATATCAAACAAACTTCTCAATTTTGTTTCAAATTACTGGCACTGACATGTTAAATATTATCAGGCAATCTAAATAAATAAGTTCTATACTCACAGGGATTACAGAGAACTCCACTTCATCAGACACACATATATCACCCTAATGAAGGAGAAAAACAAAATTCTGTGAGTACTAACTAAGAAATAAAAGCCAACCAACTGTATTGCAGTTAACATAAATAATCACAAAGACCTTAATTATAACAATTCAAAAACTTCCTCTGATGATATTGCAAATCATAAATCTTAAGCCTATAAAAACAAATATATAGAATAAATATACATATCTCTTTATCTTTTGAAGCATAATGATGCAGTGACAATCAATGAAAATAATAAAATATGTGGTCATATCGTGAAATTTAATTCATGAAAGAACAAAAACGGAAGAAAACAAGTTATAAATTCAAAATAGAAATAATTTGTATGATATTAACTGGACAGAGATAAATACCACATATATTTTCTAAAGTCATCTTATATTGCCAAGATACATGTATATCCAGGGCTATATTAGCCTCTTGTTGAGGCCCTGGTGGCTGCTTCCCGAGCGAAGCGAGGGAAATCCTAAATCGCGAAGCGAATTAGGCCTGGTGCGAGCCAGGGCCTCTTGACATCTGAGCTGAATTATATATTCATGAGGAACGTCTTCCTAATGAATATACATGAGTCATGATATTACCGGTCACCTAGTAAACCAATGAAATGTCAAAGCTGTTTCGTCCGGGGTTCGGAATAAAATAGTAGTCCACTATTCTGCAGGGGATTCATTTAATTGCAGGACACTAAAAGGGATATAACCAGCAAAATGTATGTACAAAAAGTATTGGTACTACTACTGCTACTACTAGTACTGGCCGTAACAGACCCATCACCGCCCCGAAACTTCCCGGGAGATACTGGTCAGCCGCTGGTCAGACTCGAGTCAAGGGGAAGCAACGCCACTCCAGCATTCTCTCACTGCACAGCGGAGATCGATAATCGACGCATAGTGGAATCGCATGAAAGATTACATTTTTTCCATATCCTGTGGGTAGATTTACAAAAACATCTTGTCCTTTCAGTACAGATTTAATTTCATCGACTTGCAAATCCTTAAATCGGTCAATATTCAGCATTTTAGAGGCATATTCAATGCTCTTTGATATTTCGTCGTCACTCTTCGCCAAGAATCCACGAGTCGCCATTTAAGATGAGCTCATGAATATTCAATATGACGTCATAGCCGCCCACGATCCCATTGGATGATTTTCACCGACCAGTTCTTGGTCGGAATATTGGTAAAAACAATAAAAAACAAGTCGGTGAAATTCGGCTCAGATGTCAAGAAGCCCTGTCTCGCGGCGCTCTGCTTCGCTATATCCCTTGCTTAGCCATGTTCGCTCGGAAAGCAGCCGACAGGGCCTCGACAAGAGGCTAGGGCCATATGGGTCTAGTGAGAAAGATATGTGTGGTATCTCTCGAAAATTAATGCCAATCAATATTATTACCATTACATACAAGGTGTTTTATGTATCATCTACCATAAGCTATGATTTGTAGCAATTTTATACAACTGTTTGAATGTCAGTACTTCTGATTCTATATCATTAACATGTAGCATATTAGCATGGTGAAGTCAATGTTACGGCACACATACACTTAACACCCTACAATCTTCTGCTTGTGTTTGATCAGCTGGGAATATGAATATTATGGACCATATATTTTAGAACTGATGCGAAGATATGAAAATAACAAATTTGGGGGAGGAGGTGGTATGGATATCATGGTCTCTAGCCATAAAGCTGGGCCCTGGATGAGCCATTGTGCAATCCATATTGGCTGACAAAATATATTTTAATTAAAATCTCCAGAATGTCTCATGTAGGTAATACAGATCTCTATTATGCACTTACATCAACTCTGAAGGGTGCATAAGGCCCATATTATTATTTCCATTTACTTAGTCAACCAAAATCCCAGCACACAAGCATATCAAGGAATAAATATTCCTGCAAGGCACCCATTTCCTACACCTGGGTTAAATGCAGCACAATGTGGATGAATTGAATAAATTGAATGGATGGGATTCCAATTTACTATGAAGAATGTTAAGACTACTTACAGCTTGCAGCATCTCACTGAAATGAAAGAACATTCTAGCCTCCCTGCAAGCACACTTGATAAATCCAAACCCATCCTTGACAGCAGCTACAGTGCCCTACGTACAAAGGGTGAATTTATTAAACAGGATTTACTTGTCTTTATGTATTTGGCAATACTTCATTTGTATCTACCACACATTGAAACTAGACAAGACTTTAATTATACTTTTGGGACAGCTTTCAACTTTTATTGAATAATGCGGTGCTCTTATTAAACAAAAATTTCGACAAGAAATAGATTGAAATCATTATCATGACATGGTGATGACCAACCTCAAGATTCTCAGAAATCAATTGTAATACATGTACTTGGTTTAGACTGATTTCCTTCTATTTGAAGATAATGAGGAGTGCCTGCAATTCAAATATTTTTTCAGATCCTAACTTATAACATAATAGAATTGTTTACTACCTTGTTCATATTTATAGGATGAATGAAATGGATCCTAATCTAGGGACAGTGATTTTCCGTTTAAAACAAGTGGAACGCCTCTGGCAGTCTCGCCTGCATTACGCAATTTAATATAGCAGCAGTGCTAACTTTGAAAACTACTATAAAATAATCATTAACAAAAACATCATTCATATAATGACATAATACCACGTTCATTGACCATAAATGACATTTGAGCGGAGACTTAAGACTGTCAACTACACCCATGTCCACATTTCATTCACTCTATCCATAAACTTTCAAAGTTATGATGGCACTTCAACAATTACCCCAACATGGCCTAAGTTTATTGACCTTGACTGACCTTTGACTTGGTTTTGTGACCTGAAACTCACAGGGGATGTTCAGTGATGCTTGATTACTCTTATATCCCAAGTTTTATGAACTAGATCCATAAACTTTCAGTTAGGATGGTAATTCAACAAATACCCCCAACACAGCCAAAGTTCATTGACCTTTAATGACCTTTGACCATGGTCATGTGACCTGAAACTCGTACAGGATGTTCAGTGATACTTGATTACTCTTATGTCCAAGCTTTATGAACTAGATCCATAAACTTTCAGAGCTAGGATGGTAATTTAACATATACCCCCAACACGGCCAAAGTTCATTGACCTTAAATGACCATTGACCATGGTCATGTGACCTGAAACTCGCACAGGATATTCAGTGATGATGGTAATTCAACAAATACCCCCAACTTGGCCAAAGTTCATTGACCCTAAATGACCTTTGAACTTGGTGACCTGAAACTCAGGCAGGATGTTCACTAATACTTGATTAACCTTATGTCCAAGTTTCATGGACTAGATCCATAAATTTTCAAAGTTATGATAGTAATTCAACAAATACCCCCAACTTGACCAAAGTTCATTGACCCTAAATGACCTTTGACCTTGGTCACGTGACCTGAAACTCGAGCAGGATGTTCACTAATACTTGATTAACCTTATGCCCAAGTTTCATGAACTAGGTCCATATACTTTCTAAGTTATGATGTCATTTCAAAAACTTAACCTTCGGTTAAGATTTTGAAAATAATTTTCCCAACATGGTCTAAGTTCATTGACCCTAAATGACCTTTGACCTTGGTCATGTGACCTGAAACTCAGGCAGGATGTTCAGTAATACTTGATTAACCTTATGTCCAAGTTTCATGAACTAGGTCTATATACTTTCTAAGTTATGATGTCATTTCAAAAACTTAACCTTAGGTTAAGATTTGATGTTGACGCCGACGCCGCCGCCGTCGGAAAAGCGGCGCCTATAGTCTCACTCTGCTATGCAGGCGAGACAAAAATTGCCTTTTCCATTTCAGACAATCTTAAATTTCGTTTCAGCATGCCAGAAAAAGGAAATTCCGTTTCCCCATAGACTTTGTGTACAAAAAAAATTGACAATTCCGTTTACCCATTGAATAGCAATATCACAACACTCGCGCTGGTCAAAATTTGTATCTGCCACTGTACCAACAATGCAATAGAATCCGTTCTAATCGGATCTATGCTGGTGCACAAAATATTTTGACATACACATTGAACATGAATACATCCTCACCTTTCACATTAGCATTATTTTACGGTCAAATGAAATTTCATCGATAATTTGGTTTTTTTTTGGACATCGTTATCAGCAGTCAACGACTTTCGCCTATCCGCCATTTTGGATTTTAATACCTCGATACCATGTTGCTACATCTTCGAACGTAGAGGGCAGCAACACACGACCGTGTTGTTCGAACGATGTGTGCATGTGAAGCCCAATTAACCATGGGCGTGGGGTACGATCGAGTGCAGTCACGATGTGTGACTTGTCATGATTGTAGGGAAGTGAGATCGTGTTTTCTGGGGTTTTGTGGCCATTTAATATTCATATTTTGTTGAGATTTTGGAGTAATTTCTGTTGCTGTTCTGTGTATTTTGAGGAAAAATATGTTTTCCATGATTTTCCGTTTGAAATGCCACTTTCCGTTTCAAAAGGCCCTTTCCGTGAATTCCGTCCGTTTTCCGCGATCGCAGAAAATCACTGTCCCTACTAATCATATGACCTATTGAGAGCACATATATGACCAAGTATTAACTTTGCCTAGCAAATAATATTATGTACATCACCAGTCATAAGTAAAATTGTGTTTTCAAGATGAAGATGATATACAAAAAAAAAAACTATTCACAACATTTCATCAAAAGGAATACACATCATTTTAAGAGGGCTAATGTATAATTACCTTCACCCGGTATCTTTGAACCAGTCTTAACACCCTTCTTTATCATCTCAGCCCTGTTAGAATTGTTCTAAAGGTGTTTTATGTAGGAAATTCTTACTTATGATGCCCTAATTGATTTTTTTTATTTATATATAGTTGACTTTCTTTCCCACAGACCATTCAAGAGAATATATCATTAAGCCACCAAAAATGAAAGGAATTAAACACCTGCAACAAAGTCAATGTGCATGACTCCATGCTAGATCTTGCAAGCCTCTAACAAGCTCCTCAGTATGTAAAGCACAACCTTCCTTCAAATCATATTCATATAATTTAGTTATCAGGGAACATCAGGTTTGCAGTTGATTCTCATTCAGAATGACTACTGAACAAGGTATTAAACAAAATGTAAATACAGCAATGATCTTGATAAGCCATTATTGATTGCTAGTCCTTTTGCGATACAGTGCCCAAGTTTTTCTTTAAAATGGAAATAAAAAATGGCAACTTTGGTTAACCCATTCTCGTTGCATTAAACCTTTGACGCAAGTTATACTATGCTTCCCTCAACCAAATGCAGCTACAGGTAAACTTGCATAAGTGAAGTAACTTGACCTTCCAGGGGCCCCTTGCAGAAAGAGTTGCGATCAAACGCAACTCAAAAAATCTTGCGCAACTTGATTTTCAGCCAATGAAGCGCCCGTATTCGGGACTTGCACTTAATATTTTGACTTGCATTTAAACGCAACTCTTTCTCTAACAGGCCCCAGAAGTCAAATATTTGCCCAAGCCATAGTAATTTTCAAACCAGTTTGTGCAAACCATACACTATCATACTCTTCTAATTTGAATTTTCTCAAGTCTAACTGATTTCTGAAATTCCAATAGATTAAACTTATGCAAAATTACAATCTAAACAAAAAGTGTCCTGACCCTTTGAAAAGCTATATTCTACATATATTCGAGGGACACTTACTGTTTCTCGATTTTCTTTTCCACAGGTGAAAGTTTCTGCAGTAGCCAAACTGATGTTAGTGGCCCTCGCTAGGTGATCTCTCCTGTCTGTTGCAATGTAGAAATGTACAATGTCGGCTACTACTAACGTGTATGAACGCAGAGTGTCTTTTTCCCCAAACGAAAGCTCACGTTTTCTGGAGAAGGAATGGACAAAACAAATTGCCATAACATACAAAAGAACAGAGCAATGTTTGATGCTACAGTAAAACCTGTGTAAATAGATCATTCAAGGCGTACAAGATATTTAGTCTTCATCAAGGGACATCTTAAAGCTTATGGTATCCACATCATGCTCCAATGTGAAACCTTGTTCAAGGAATACAGAAAATGAGGCTTTTGAGAAATGAGGATCATTTACATAGACAAGCAGTTGCTGTGGTAGATTTGACTGCACCTTGTGATACAGGATAACCTGACAGTGCATCAATTATTAAATAAAATGGAATTGTTGTTACAAGAGTTTTAGCATTGTCTCATTGGATCAATGCCTAATAAAACCTCACACACCCTCCATCCTTTGTGTTGTAGATCAGACTGCCTGGAAATGGTGTAGCAGTCTTCTTGTTGGTGAAACGTGGAATGACCTTGTTGATCACTCCTTTATAGACCTCCTGGCTGATATCTTCAAAGACTACAGTTCCCGATGGCAGCTTCTTGATCTGAGTGGCCACTTCTTTCTCCTAGATGGAAAGCAAGAATAAACAAAGCTGTAGGTCATACTTTCATTCTAACATAAAAGTTGTGAAAGATTCTTAAAGGGATGGTCCAGGCTGTAGATATTTATATCTCAATAAATAGAGTAAAATTCACAAAGTAAAATGCTGTAAATTTGATCCAAATTGGATAACAAATAACAAAGTTATTGAATTTTAAAAATTTGCATTATTCTGGTGAAACAGTTCTAGGCATGTCTTAATGAATATTCATTAGGTGGGCTGTTGATGTCATATCCCCACTTGTTATTTTGTATTTTATTATAGGAAATAAGGTTTATTCAAAATTTTTCTACCAAGAACTAAAACAATTGGATTAACAACTGATTAAGTGCATAAGTTATTTATTACCGCAACTTATTTCATTATAATTGAGACACATCATTTACACATCTATGAAAAAATGACACATTTATGATTTCATGTAATAACATAAGAAGAAGGAATGTGCGGATGTGACATCATCAGTCCACCTAATGAATATTCATGATGATGTGCATATAACTGTTTTCACAAAATATTGATAAACTTTAAAATTCAATAACTTTGTTATTTGTTATCCGATTTTGATGAAATTTTCAGCATTCTGCTCTGTGAATTTTACTCTAATTATTGAGATATAAATATTTTTAGCCCGGACCATCCCTTTAACCTTAAAACTGGAGGGAGGGGGCTGATTCAGATTCCAAGACTCTGGTTTGACTGGGTATGAGTTTGCTGAGTTGTAATATCTTTTGTGATGACACTCACAGGGGAAAATGGTGTTTGTTACCTACCAATATTTAAGTTTTATAAGAATCATGTTTCCAAAACATTTATTTCCATGTTTCTTTTTGGATCAAATAATTTGCATTTATGTTGATAATGTAGATAATGCATTTACAAACAAAACAAAATATTACACTACAAATTAAGAAATTCATAAAAATAAAAAAGAAAATATATACATTTTACCCCAAAAATATATTTCAGCCTACAATTTGCATTCTAACATTATCATTTAGCTTTAATATACAAGATTAAAGAAATTTGATTATTCACCTTTATTACAGTCCGACCTCTCTTATCCGGCCTCCCCTTATCCGGATCTCTCTATTATCCAGACGCACACTTGCCGAGATTTTTTTTTTTTCAATTCAATCTAGTATGTGAGGAAATGAGATTTCAATCTAAACTCAATCCTATACACAAACTCACTTTGATTACATATATTTTCCAATATAGTCTACCTCCAACAACATTATTTTTCATGAAAATATCTCACCCAAATCACAGAAAGAACTTAGCGAACTTAGGCAGGATAATTTTCCAGTAAGTTATGGCGCAGCGCAAACATTTCATCACGTTCTCTTTTTGTTTCCCGGGAAAAAAACCACATATCTCGCTAGCTAACGCTAGGCCTCAATACGGACAGCGCCATCTATCATGTTTGAGCCTACAGTCAGTATAACAATGTCTGACATTGAGAAGCTGCGATACCCGCCGCAATGATCTAATTGTAAACCTTAGTTTCATCGAGTCATTCTCTTTCTTTCGAGGTATGCTTTCGAGGTATACCTCGATCATTTCAGCAGGTAAATTATCCAACAGTTTTGGCCATCGATCGATTTCATTTCCGTAAAAATACCGCCTATAATTTGCACTGACACTGCAGTAAATAGTGTATGCCCACTACAATAGATAACATGTAGCTACCGCCATTGGGGAGCAGCAGCTGTGTATATTCAATATTGGGTTTCCCAGATCCGGATAAATCCCTTATCCGGATTGGTGCTGGTCCCAACATGTCCGGATAAGAGAGGTCGGACTGTAATAAACAAATAATTGAACAATTAATGAAGAATAAGTATAAAAAAGAAATAGTATGATTTTATTGAAAATTTGCATGATTAATGCAATAATACAAACTGAAAAAGATATCATGAATCAAATGTGCTCCTGCAGTTTACCTGACAGACCATATTAAGGTCAAATTTCAAGGAAAACTAGACTCAGATTTTAAAATAGACTAGTCGTTTCAGGATAAATATAGCCAGGCTTCTGATCTTGAGAACAAAGTGGTGTTAAAAAGTAAAGAGCTAGAGCAATGTGCATTCATCTGGACAACAAATATTGTCTATCTTATAATGGGAAAGTTGTCTAGAATAACTGGGGTCTGGTTATCTGAATGTCTTACTTTACTTACATTGCGATTTCCAATCTCAAACTCCACATCATCACCAAGAATAAGATCACTGATGTCACCAGTAAACTCACTATAGTGGAAGAAGATCTAAAAGAAAGAGCAAATATATTATACATTGCAGTACAGTGCATGACATATAGATGAATCCCAAAATACACTGTTCCTATCATATATAGAATGGGTCATGTATATCCTGTTTCTAAATTCATTTTCTCATGCATTTATTTTGAAGAAAAAAAAACTATCGTTGTAATCATTTATAGGCATTATCAAATGTGACCAGGCATGACAAAACCCACAAAAAGCCATAAGAAATGGATTCTCATTTCAGTGTTTTCGCATGAATATCCATACTGAAAAATAGGAGAATCTCAGCTTTAAAATGGTATATAACTCACTACTATTGGATGTTGCTAACTCTCATTACAAAGAGAAGGAACATTGACTACCATAGAATGTTACTTTTGAGAAAAGAGGGATTAAAGTTGAACAAGTCTATTGAAGCATGCTTACCCAACACTATTGTGCAAGGTGACAAAAAGAGGATCAGAACTCATTGAAATTACTGTAGAAGGGGGTTGTCAAATTAGTTCAAAATTTATCATACTAATTAGGGCACATCCTGTCCTTGATTAGAGATAAGTATCAATGAAAGATCTCATCCAGTTTTTAATTTATTGGATCAAAATAAGTGAAATACTTTCAGGAAGAAGAAAATGCGAATAATTCAAGAATACAAAAATATGGGTCTAATTAAAACTTAGCACTTTGGTTTTGTTTGGTACATCCATTTTTAATATCTTCTTTATTCGCTTCATTAAAAGCGCAATCACATACAAACATAACATAAACGAGATACAGTAAAAACATGAGTACAAGAAAGTATTAAAAAGCAGTCCATAGATAAAGTATACTCTCTCAAGAAACATTTAAACTGAAATTTGACCATTCTGACCAAAATAACTTTAATGCACTCCTATTGAATATCACAGTTTGAATTTTAAGGGTTTTGCCATGCATGGTCACAAACATAGTTTCATTGCCAAATGTGCTGATACAAGTAAATCAAGCATCTACTAGAAGAGAGTTTTTTTTAAGTTTGGCAACCCACAGTAAAAAAACACATTTAGAAGAATTGCATTAAATGGGTTGAAGTGTACAAATTATGTCTACAGTATGTTTGTGGAAGTGAGTTTTGTGCATCTATAAATTTACCTCTTTGACTGCATCTGCCCGCTCAATGAAGCCGAAAGTTTCCTTCATGGAGCAGACAACACCTTGATAGCGGGGTACCTGAGCTGGCTCAAGAAGCCTTATATTCCTGGCTTGCATGTTACCATTCCTAGACAGGAAATAACATCACATTAAATCAATGACCATTTCACAAATTATGGATTAACAAAGAAAGATAGATAAAAGTTATTTTTAACTCTTTGTCCTGTATATAATGACCCCCAAGACTGGTGGATTGCAAGTATGTTCACAGGTAGTGTGGCCTACCATACAATACTGGCAACTTAATTTGAATTTCAATAAAAAACAAAAGTGCAATAAAACAAATGTCTGTTTATAATGCAGTGGAGAATAAGAGCACGAAAGTAAACAATATATATATATCTAAAAATGCATATTTCTTTTGTTCCAATGGAGTGTTAACCAGAGTCAGCAGAAGCAAGCTAGTATTGCTGACAGTAGTCAAACATGGCAGGGGAAAAGATTCATGCTGAACCTCCTTCATTCTATCTATCTACATGTATACTTCATCAGTTGAACATTTTATGAAGTTTTACCAAATAATAATTTCACAAGTCTAACATCAGAATATCTATATGGACACTGCTGCATCAAACATAACTGGAAAAAATGAATAAAAGTCACAAATCTATATTAATTACATTGTTACTGATTACAGGGGTCCGACTATAATAATCAAGGTCGATATGTCAGACTCACCTCTTGTCAGTTGCAACTTGGAAGGCAACTTTGTCACCCTTTTTAATGCCAGTTATCTCAGGTACATCCTCATAGCTATACATCAAGAAGAAACTCTCCTATGAACAAAGACAAATTAATATCACATACTTCAAATCAAACATGGAACTACAGTAGACACACATTGCTAGCTCTTCATAAGCTTAATGTAGTTAGGAATTCTACCTTTGCATTTGAACTCTTGATGTTGATGTCATATCCCCACTTGTTATTTTGTATTTTATTATAGGAAATAAGGTTTATTCAAAAATTTTCTACCAAGAACTAAAACAATTGGATTAACAACTGATTAAGTGCATAAGTTATTTATTACCGCAACTTATTTCATTATAATTGAGACACATCATTTACACATCTATGAAAAAATGACACATTTATGATTTCATGTAATAACATAAGAAGAAGGAATGTGCGGATGTGACATCATCAGTCCACCTAATGAATATTCATGATGATGTGCATATAACTGTTTTCACAAAATATTGATAAACTTTAAAATTCAATAACTTTGTTATTTGTTATCCGATTTTGATGAAATTTTCAGCATTCTGCTCTGTGAATTTTACTCTAATTATTGAGATATAAATATTTTCAGCCCGGACCATCCCTTTAACCTTAAAACTGGAGGGAGGGGGCTGATTCAGATTCCAAGACTCTGGTTTGACTGGGTATGAGTTTGCTGAGTTGTAATATCTTTTGTGATGACACTCACAGGGGAAAATGGTGTTTGTTACCTACCAATATTTAAGTTTTATAAGAATCATGTTTCCAAAACATTTATTTCCATGTTTCTTTTTGGATCAAATAATTTGCATTTATGTTGATAATGTAGATAATGCATTTACAAACAAAACAAAATATTACACTACAAATTAAGAAATTCATAAAAATAAAAAAGAAAATATATACATTTTACCCCAAAAATATATTTCAGCCTACAATTTGCATTCTAACATTATCATTTAGCTTTAATATACAAGATTAAAGAAATTTGATTATTCACCTTTATTACAGTCCGACCTCTCTTATCCGGCCAACTTACTTTCTAATTTCACTTCTTAATTTGTATATGTACAGTGTACTTCTATTGTTCCATTGCGATGGTCAGATCAAAATGGTACATAGGGACATGCTCAGTTATGTGCTATGCTGAATACAATCTTATTAATGTAATGGTAAACTCAAATACTGAATATAAAGGATACAATTTCAAATTTACCTGCATAGGCAAAATATGTTTATGGTATTTCATGCAGACCAACTAATGAGAAATTTAACTTGACAAAATCATTTATAACAACAACTTACCCCACTTATTTCATAAGCAACTTGTCCAAACTCACCAGGTCCAGCATGCTAGACAAAGAATCAAAATATGATAGTCATAAATCATGGAGCACAGTATGCAAATTCTTCAATGAGATTCAGACTTTATGCATTACAAAAATCTAAGTTCACTATCATTATCAATAGGTTTTTCCCTCAGAAAGAGGTTTTGTGGTAACCACATACACCTCTATACAGAAAACGAGACGTGAGGGGCCACATATACATGTACAATTTGTTTTATTGATTACTTTGTGATAATTTTATATTTCTCTTAATCTTGTTCAACGTGTTTCTAGATTTAGGGGTACACTCATCTACCATATGTATACAACGCAAATTTTCTACAAATGATTTGTTGCAAAATTGATGTATACATGTATGATTATATGGCATTAATTGTCATAAAAACTAAGAAATATATTATAGGAAATACTGGTCATATGTCTGTTACATTGTTTCACTATTAAATAAAGACTTGGTTATTACGGACAGGGTATGTATTCATACCCGTTCATCAGATTTCCTCTTTAAAAAACTTAAATAAAAAAGTATACAGACATAATGATGATTAGATACAACCGAACACGTAATTAGTATGAAATATGAAAACATACAAATGTTACAATGTACAATGCTTTTCTCCGATTCATAATACATAAACACATATGTAGATTTCTATCTAGAAAGTAGAAACCTCCATGGCTTCCTTTCCTAGACTTACTCCTTTGGTCCTTGGTGGTTTAGCCTCAGTGACGATCACTCCCTGTAGCTGTTCTGGAGCTAGGATCTCTGTACTGACCATGCCTGGAGGTAACCTCATGATCCTGCTTGCAATGTGTTTGCCTGTACGTCGATCATTGATCATCTCAAATTCTACAGGGTCTAAAAAACATGAGAAAACAGGAAAATAAACGGAAGAAAATTAGAATCTTTAGTAGAAATGTGACTAGATCCCGCATGACTGACTGCTTGCAATGTGGAGGTGTAATGGTGTACTGGTTCAGTCACTTGAATCTTAAACCAAGGGTCGAGGATTCGAATCCCACCTGGTGCTAACATTCTTTGGCAAGGCACTTATCAACATTTGTCACTCTCCATCCAAGTGTTAAATGGGTACCCGGTAGGATGTCAATGTGATTAGATTGGCACATGTGCACCGATCGATGGTTGCCTGGAAAGGATAGTCCCCAGGGAGTGGAGATGGTGCACTGTATGTGAGGAACAGTGATAGATCCTATGAACGGGGTAATAATAATTACAATGTAAAGCCCTTAGAAACCAATGTATGAAGCGCTAAATAAATGGAACTATTATTATCATTTATTATATTTATATTGACTTAAAAAGTCAGCATAACTGAAAATTTAAGGTCAACACTGTGTTGAACATGTGAAATAAAAATGAAAGTTATGCTTACATGACAGATGTACAATAAAGCACTTATCATTGCCATTTGGTGGGAATTGTTGTCAACCAGAGTTCCTGGTATAAGGAAGAATTACATGTAGCCAGCATGTGATTTGGATGGAGTGAGATGAGTCTCGGACTGTTCTGGTATAAATTCATCCCCTCTAACTACATTTAGACTTTGGAATTCAAAGGGGATAGCCTTTAATACTGTAGAAGAGTAAAAAAATCAAAAGGGCCGTCTGCACCATCCAGAGTTTTCAAATTAGCGCGCTATTTCTGATCCAGCAAATTATCCCGATCTGAACAATCTCGAGATTATTTGCAATGGAGACGCAATTATCGCGCTAGTCCGTAGGATTAATCTCGAGATTGCAATCCCAAGTCAACTTGGGGATTTTTTGCAAAATAGCGCGCTATTTTACAAATTATCGCGCTAATTCGTAGGTGCAGACGCACTCGGGATTATTTATTCACGGCGTCAGACCATAATGCATCGATGCCTCGCTCGAGCAGGAATCGCTCTTCTTGCGATGGTGGAGACGGGGTTTCTTGAATCTCGAAATTTATCGCGAAGAGGGCCGATCGGGATAAAATCTTGAGATTGAGCAAACTCGGGATGGTGCAGCACCGCCTATTGGGCTATATTTGGGATGCAATGATTCTACTCACCTCCAATATGTAGGGTATCAATTGGCCCTTCATAATGGCTGTAATGGAAGAATAGCCTTCCGTCTCGGTCACAACACTGGAGAAAACCATATGAAGACTGAAAGAAAAGAGGAAAGACTAGTTTATTTTATGATCCAGTAAGTTAAACAATAAACATGTTCTTGTCTAGCTGAAGATTATGCTTAAGCAAACAAATATTCAAAACATGCAGGTTACCTATAATGTACATCACTGTCAATATGTTAAGCATCTTAACCTGGCATCACAATATTTCTTAAAAGAATGTATATTGAAATCTATCAAACATTATTGTTGCTGTGTCCTTCAATTGTCGATAAAGTGTTTTGTTTATCAAATCAAATCTCTAAGCCACAAATTTTTTCATGCAAATAGCATCCCTCTATACCTCAAACAACCTTTAATCGAGCCTTTGATACTTACAAGCATTTTCTCAATGATTCCAGTTTCTCTGACCGGCACAGGTGCAATGCTGAAATGAAACGATTTAAAAAAAAATTACCATTAGACATTTTCCACAATGTTAAATCTATCAAAGTAAAGGGTAATTCAATGCATATTACATTCCAAATGGTTTAACAGTTTAATAGTTGAACTACAGATCTCTCATCAAGAGAAATGAAATGACAGGTGAATGATAATTTTAAACAATTCTTTGTCAAACTATAATGGATTGACTGAGAAAGCTTTAAACAGGTTGAGTATCATGCATTTTTTTAATGGAAGATGAAATAAGGGTTAATGTCTACATGTATATGATGAATTGCATAAAACAAGAAAGTCATACTCTAAATTCTGATGTGAAAAGATTTTTAAATTACAAAATTCAAACTTTTTTTGCATAAATGTTCAAAATGATAAAATGAACAAAAATATACAACTATACAAGAAGTGCAGGAAAATTGCAATAACATCACAAAATCATAGCCTATAAATGTGACTGCCACATAATATAAATTTCTAGGCTCAAATAAAAACTGGATATTTTTGTTCAGCTTACCCATTGTTGATTTGAGGGCCTGGGTAACTTGTGGATCGGTGAAAGGTTAGGTTGCCACCATTAGGTGAAAAGCTTGGCTTGTTATAGTTGGAATTGTTTGACTGGTCTTGGGAGTTACAACGCTAAGGACAGAAAGGTGTATAAAGAGGCCAAATACAACAATAAAAAATAAGACTTTGGATTGTGAAGTGAAAAAAAGTAGAAAAAAATCGTTAGATAAAACTTTGTAAACACACAACGGACAAATGTCTGTCTCATTCTTTATATAGCCCCCACTCCCCCTTTGTTTCCATTTTGTCATTTGTTTTCATTTCACTAGATTTTGTCTTTATTTATTGGCAAGCAGTTATCTACCACAAGAGACACATCACATGTGCACCTGTACAGTATTTACCCGGGGGGGGGGGGCACTTACATTGGCGAGTGGATACCATGCGTAACCAAAAAACACGTAAAAAGGATGTCTTATTCGTTTTTCGTAATGTAATAAGGGTGTAAAAAACACTAAAATAATGAAAAAAGTGTATCTATTTTCGCTAGGAAAGCTACGTGTTTAATAATTTAGGGTCAAATTTGCGAGGGTGTAAAAAATTAAGACTAAAATGTTTTATAAAGGCTGTACTTTTTGCCCCAATATTCAACACTACGTGTCTAGAGTACGATTTGCGCGAGATGTGGTGGGGCTGTATTAAACCCAATGATGTAGGTAACCGACGACCGTGACATATAAGAATTAAAATATCGCTGTACTTGTTTAGGGTTTCAATTCAGGGAATACTTGGCAAGCGTATCGTTTTGTTTCCAATACTTGTTAAGGGTAGAGTTTCACACGTCAATACTTGTTAAGGGGTACATTTCAGAATATGGAAAATACGTGTTTAGGGTGCTTTTCGAGACCCCATGGTCGCGCATGGTATCCACTCGTCAATGGAAGTGGCCCCCCCCCCCCTCCCGGGAGTATTTATAAATAATTGTCTGTGCAGACACACTACACATCTGTGTATTGATGTAACATAATGTATGTACATGATGTGCAGTCTAAAATGTCATAGTGAGAGTCTGTCTAATCCATGTAACCTTGTATTACATCACAGCAATTGTGATGCCAAGCCTAATGCCCAGTAAGGCCTAAAGCATATAGTATGTGGCTTGAACAGGCCAACACAAGCATGTGATAGCTTCCAAATGCTGAACTACTGTGCACATGTGTAAAATGTTCCAAATTTATACATGTACATGAATATAATGTACCATTCATGCACTATAGATATCACCAACATTCAACCATTTTTTCTTATTATATATCAATATATTTCAAAAGAGGTTGTGTATAAGAAATCAGTTTACCTTACATTATGTACATGTATGTACTGTCTTCATGTAAGTGCAATTTTGAAGTCAACAGACATGTGAAAGAAGTCTGGATATATTAAAAAAACTGGCTTCTCTAATATGGAATATTATCAATGAAATATAATTTTATTTTATCCTGTGCTGGTTCTTTGAAAAAAATATCACTAAACTAAAAATTTTAAGTTCAATTATACAAATTTCTAAGACGATGACATTCTAAAAACTTAACCTTGGTTAACATTTCGATGTTGCCATTGGAAAAGCAGCATCTTTAGTTTCGCTCTCCTGCATGTATGCAGGTGAGACCAAAAAAAAAAATTAGTATAGTATCTTGCCATGATAAGAATAGTCCCATGAGGCACATTTTCAAAATTATGAATTACAGATAAAGTTTGTTTTGAATTTTGATGGTTGATAGTTTGAAAAGCCATTAATATAGACTCTTTAGTATGTAAACAGCATTGTATGGTTATAACAGATCTATGTAGAAAGCAGGGGTGCGTAATTTGTATCCTGAATTAAAGAATGGTGTTCCAATATAAAATACAGGCATAATAAAAGTAATGTTGGGGATTTACATGTATCAGTGACGCACTGTCCAAATACACTCATGGTGCATGTATAATGTCATTAATTACATGTCCTTGTTGATTTGTATACATGTTGATTGATTAAAGACACTCAAAAAGCCACTTCCACAAACATACATGTACATAAACATACATGTACATTGTAGTACAAGTACATTTTATATAAATTATGTACATGTATGCAGCACTTGTGAAATTTATTTCTCTTGAACCTGAAAAAGTGGAGAATAATATTTACATGTATAATCATAAACATGTTACAGCACCATGTGAACTGTGTTTTAAACAGTGTGTGAACTGTGTTTTAAACAGTATTTACAATATAATTTTAAAATGCTCACTTGCCTTCAGATATGTACATGTAAGCATGCATAAACACAGCCATAGACTTGGGCATGACTCACATATCAACAGAAATCAAACATGAATGTAACCCGAACAAGCCTACAAAGTTACATGTACTACTGTCATCACATAGATTTAAGCATGAAGGAATGCGGTACGTGAATCTGACATCAGCAGCAGCATGAGATTTAGGGGTTGCTCAATGCTGCTACATGTACATCACACAAATTACCCAGGCCCAGACAGATACCTCTTCATAACAAAAACATGTGTGTATACTGTACATGTACATGACAGCATTATATTCTTATCAAGATAGTACACTAACCAGCTGAAAAGTCATAATTGACAATAACATCTAACAATAAAATGAAACAAAAATAGATCTTTTATCACTTGGCCTCATTCTTCAGTCATCTGGATTTCTTTAAATGTAGTTCAAGTTGGCATACATCTACATAAACACCAGTGTGCATGTACTGTACATGTACGTGTAGGCCTAAACTTATGTCATCATCATTTCATCATCATTCGAAAAATAAAATGATTACAGCATGTCACACTGTATATTCACATGGGACATGATATATACTTGTACATCCTTGTGCAGTGAATTTCCTTGTAAATTCTCATAAACAATTTGTAATTCCTTCATTTTCATTAAACCTAAACCGTACATTGAGTTTGAACATTTATTACTTAGTCAAACTCCATGTTAGTAAAGTTCAGGATCGCACACTTTAGAATAGGAATCAATTCATATTTTGTTTGGTCTATTATGGAGAGAGCACTTCAAATTCTTTGTGACAGATGACAAAAACATATCCCAAAAAATTGAGATTTCTATAAAAAAAATTGAGAAGTGCAATAAATGCTGCAATTTTTTCTAAACCCATGTTATTTTCACAAAACTTTGCAAAGTTGTAGAGGAATAAATGCATATTTAAGAGTTAAGAGGTGTAAACATTAACAAGAGAAGCGCCTCTGGCAGTCTCACCTGCATCACGCAATTCAATATAGCAGCAGTGCTGACTTTGAAAACTACTTTAACATAATCATTCACAAAAAACACATTTCATATAATGATACAATCATGTTTATTGACAATAAAAGACATTTGACCTTGATCATGCGACCTGTCAATACTGTCAATAATACTTGATTACCCCTTTATCCACAAACTTTGAAAGTTATGACAGCAATCTAATAATTACCTCAAAAATGGCCAAAGTTCATTGACCTTAAATGACCTTTGACTTTGGTCATGTGACCTGAAACTCGCATGAGATGTTCAGTGATAATTATGTCGAAGTTTTATGAACTAGATCCAGTGGCGGACTGTGACCCTGAGGAGAAAAAGCATTGGAGCAGACCTGCCAACCTCTGGGAATGAAAAATTGTATTCTGAGATAAAAAATCTGTATTTTCCCCCAAAAAAATCTGTATTTCATACTAAAATGCGTGGCGCGCGCTCATCGCAGCACTCAAGCTGCATGCCAGCTAAAATGCGCACTGCTCTTGCAGATGAAAAAAAAACATTGAAACATGTGCATTTCTCACCCTGGTTTTAACAAAATGATTTTTAAAGTAGAAATATATTGAAAATCATAAAAATGAACAATTATATATCAAATTAAAGGGGAAAATAAGAAGAGCACGATGGTGTACATCAATTATTATGGAGACCGATGAAACTCACTTAATTGATAGTTTAAAGTTCTCTCTCTGAATGCTTCAAACACGCTCAATTACGTCCGCGAAATTGGGGTTTTTTGATGACGTGTATAAGTGTACGAGAGACGTGATTGGCTCTCCCACGTCAAGCTCCACTTGCATGCATAACCTGTTGCGAGGGTACGTTTTCTCCACACTGTCACTGAATACTTCAATCACGAAATGAAAGAAAACCCAGAAGTTTATCTAGATTTTGGATTTTCAAATTGATGATTTTGAAGATGAAGAGAATGATGAAGTTTCTAGCTCTAGTGACGTGGATGGAGGTAAATTAGGGGAATTACGTCTATGATGATGAGTCGGACGATTCAACTTGCATGCCGGCCGATTCGCTACCAACTCATGCAGCTGCTAGTGCTAGCTGCACGTAGGCCTACTGCGGGCCAAAATAAATCCATGAAAATTCCAGCCTGACCAGCCATACAGAGTCTCTTCCCTCTGTCAAGGCTCTAAAGAAGGAAAATAATGATATAACTGTACTTACAAACAAGTGAATATATCCGAATCTGAAGGCAAATCAACTCAACGAATAGCAGCAGACGATATTCACCGATGATAAACTTCACGTGGCCGTGGCTGGGATAAATTATTGTCACTCGTTCTGTTGGATGTAATTTCTATCTCATTATTTTGAAAAAATTACGAAACTCTGGGAATTATTCATCTATATCAAAATATAGTAACACCTCGTACTATTCTTAAATTACGATAAAACCTTTTTTGAAGCAAAACGGTTGAGGTAAATTAGAATTAGATGTAAAAGATCATCCCCAACATGCGTAGCTCGTATGTGATTGTAAACAAACCATCCAAATTGCCGATTGAGAGCTGTGCAACACGTGCATCTCTCAGCCAAGGAGAGCAAGCAATGTGTGTTTGAAGGTTTGTTTACAATCACATACGAGCTATGCATGTTGGGGATGATCTTTTAAATCTAATTCTAATTTACCTCAACTTTTTGCTTCAAAAAAGTTTTATCGTAATTTAAAAATAGTACGAGGTGTTACTACATTTTTATATAAATGAATAATTCCCCGAGTTTCTTAATTTTGTCAAAATAATGAGATAGAAATTACATCTAACAGAACAAGTGACAATTTATCCCAGCCACGGCCACGTGAAGTTTATCGTCGGTGAATATCGTCTGCTGCTATTCGTTGAGTTGATTTGCCTTCAGATTCGGATATATTCACTTGTTTGTAAGTACAGTTATATCATTATTTTCCTTCTTTAGAGCCTTGACAGAGGGAAGAGACTCTGTATGGCTGGTCAGGCTGGAATTTTCATGGATTTATTTTGGCCCGCGGTAGGCCTACTGCAGCTGGCACTAGCAGGTGCATGAGTTGGTAGCAAATCGGCCGGCATGCAAGTTGAATCGTCCGACTCATCATCATAGACGTAATTCCCCTAATTTACCTCCATCCACGTCACTAGAGCTAGAAACTTCATCATCATTCTCTTCATCTTCAAAATCATCAATTTGAAAATCCAAAATCTAGATAAACTTCTGGGTTTTCTTTCATTTCTTGATCGAAGTATTCAGTGACAGTGTGGAGAAAACGTACCCTCGCAACAGGTTTTGCATGCAAGTGGAGCTTGACGTGGGAGAGCCAATCACATCTCTCGTACACTCATACACGTCATCAAATTCGAGTCAATTCATAGACCGATGGGAGGCGTATTTCGGAGAGGCAATTTAGCGCTTTTTAATTGGCGATTTCCACCTTATGTATTACTTTCGTTATTTTTGAATGACCAAATGATAATCCCCACATCATGACCTTTCCACTGATATATAATAAGGTAATATTCATAATCAATATATTTCTCCTTTAAAACAAGTGGAATGCCTCTGGCGGTCTCGCCTGCATCACGCTATTCAATATAGCAGCAGTGCTGACCCTGAAAACTACTATAAAACAATTATAAAAAAACACCATTCATATAATGATACAATACTACGTTCATTGACATTTGACCTTGATCATGTGACCTAAAACTTGTCAGTGATACTTGATTACCCCTATATCCACATTTTATACACTACATGTATATATATAGATCTATAGATTTTGAAAGTTATGACAGCATTCTAATAATTACCTCTAAAATGGCCAAATTTCATTGACCTTATATGACCTTTGACCTTGGTCATGTGACCTGAAACTCGGATGGGATGTTCAAAGATACTTGATTACTCTTATGTCCAAGTTTCATGAATCAGATCCATAAACTTTCAAAGTTATGATGGTAATTCAACAGATACTCCCATTATGGCCAAAGTTCTTTGACCTTTGACCTTGGCCATGTGACCTGAAATGCGCACAGGATGTTCAGTGATACTTGATTACTCTTAAGTCCAAGTTTTATGAAATAGATCAATAAATTTTCAATATAAAGGTAATTCAACAAATACCCCAAATTTGGCCAAAGTTCATTGACCCTAAATGACCTTTGACCTTAATCATGTGACCTGAAACTTGCACAGAATGTTCAGTGATACTTGACTACTCTTATGTCCAAGTTTCATGAATCAGATCCATAAAAATTCAAAGTTACGATGGTAAATCAACAGATACCCCCAATTTGGCCAAAGTTCATTGACCCTAAATGACCTTTGACCTTAGTCATGTGACGTGAAACTCAAGCAAAATGTTCAGTAATACTTGATTAACCTTATGTCCAAGTTTCATGAACTAGGTCCATATATTTATCATGTTATGATGACATTTCAAAAACTTAACCATAGGTTGAGATTTTGATGTTGATTCCCCCAACATGGTCTAAGTTCATTGACCCTAAATGACCTTTGACCATGGTCATGTGACCTGAAACTCAGGCAGGATGTTCAGTAATACTTGATTAACCTTATGGCCAAGTTTCATGAACTAGGTCCAAATAATTTCTAAGTTATGCTGTCATTTCTAAAACTTAACCTTCGGTTAAGATTTGGTGTCTATAGTCTATAGTGTCTATAGCGGCGCCTATAGTCTCACTCAGCTATGCAGGTGAGACAAAAAAGTTACCTGAAACTACATTAATCCAATAACCATATTTGTGAAAGTTTTATGAAATAGAGACATATAGGGATGATTTTTCTCATTAAATTATGATTTTGTTAAAAAAATATTTTTTTTTCCCAAAATCATACTTTTTAAAGAAAAAAGCGTACATCGAATTCTGGTTGCAAAAACGTACTTAATATGCCAAAAATGTACTGGTTGGCAGCTCTGTTGGAGGGGCACAGCATTGTGCACAAATAATACAGTGCCCCTCCAATCTTTGTCTCCTCCGGGTCACGGTCCGCCACTGACTAGATCCATACACTTTCGGAGTTATTCAACAATGGTTATTCAACAGTTCCCCAACATGGCCAAAGTTCCTTGACCTTTGACATTGGTCATGTGATCTGAAACTCGCCCAGGATGTTCAGTGATACTTGATTACTTTCATGTCCAAGTTTACTGAATCAGATCAATAAACTTTAAAAGTTATAATGGTAATTCAACAAATACCACCAACATGGCCAAAGTTCATTGACCTTTGTCCTTGGTCATGTGGCCTGAAACTCGCCCAAAATGTTCAGTGATACTTGATTGTAACTCTTATGTCCAAGTTTTATGAATAAGACCAATACACTTACAGAGTTATGATGGTAATTCAACAAATGCCCCCAACATGGCCAAAGTTCATTGACCTTTGACCTTGGTTATGTGACCCGAAACTCGCACAGGATGTTCAGTGATACTTGATTACTCTCATGTCTAAGTAATATGAATCAGATCCATAAAATTTCAAAGTTTTGATAATTCAACAAATACCCCCAACTTGGTCAAAGTTCATTGACCCTAAATGACCTTTGACCTTGGTCATGTGACTTGAAACTCGGGCAGGATGTTCAGTAACACTTAATTAACCTATATCCAAGTTTCATGAACTAGGTCCATATACTTACTAAGTTATGCTGTCATTTCAAAACCTTAACCTTCGGTTAAGATTTGATGTTGACGCCGCCATCGGAAAAGTGGCGCCTTTAGTCTCACTCTGCTATGCAGGTGAGACAAAAATAGGAATTCATGTGCTTTTTTTCAAACTATCAGCACTTTTGTAGGAGCAAATGGGCTTTTTAAAGCACCAAGTATGCACATGGTCAAAAGCGCTGTATCTACATGTATGTGAAGTAAATTACCTAACCACTCTCCCATTCATTCAAACTCGAGGTCATCTTTGTCACACTTTTCAAAACGGCAAAATAAATGATCCTGTAACTGTAGGGGTGTTTTTAAAAAATTGATTATTCTAAGCTGATTAGCTTCATAAAATAACACATCAGATCTGCAGTTAGAATGCAGATCATGAGGAAAAATCAGCTTAATATAATTAAGGACATAATCAAGGCTGATTAATCACATGTTTACCCATTGTGAAGTACATGTAAATGTACATGTATATAGTTTCAAATATGCACAGATCATGATGCCCACAAACATAACTGTGGAACATCATTAACTAGCACAATATAACAAGGTTTTGACACCACAAACTTGAAGTGTTAAAAAGGTCAATCTTAAGTTGTAGTTCTAGACTTGAAGCAGGTTTGTGATTGCTTTATTCCTAAAAAAAATCCTTCATAGTGTTTACAAGTATACATTTGAAACAAACTTCTTTCTCGCAGACGCACCCCATATCACCCTTCATGCTTAGTCTGGGAGTGCTCCATCTACAACAGGACGTTTTATTTACTTATCAACATATCAAATTTAAAACATACCATCAGGCAATACATCATGATTCTTACAATAAATTTCTGTCCTTGTCTCAAACTACAACAGAGCAAACTGAATTCCTTCTCTTGTCCAAGAATAGGCCTACATTTTTCATGACTCTCAGTTGAGTGCCTCTTTAAAAATTGTGTGATTGACGTTTATTTTATGCTCACAAAAGTGAGCAAGCTACATGTACATAGAGCCAAGGACACACAGAACTATGTTCATCTCTGCTTTACATTGTTGAATACAATCGTTCATCTTGCAACCATTGCATTCTCAAATCTGTATACAACTGAATCAATGTAATTCAAAATATTAATTTTCAAAATGCTTGAAAAATCAAACTTACATGCATTTTCCACTGCTGTGGACTCGCCATGTTTTACAACTGTGGTTTTGGTCTCCCGACGATAGAAACGTTGAAGAATAACTTTGGAGTGCTTAAGTCTCTTTAATGATAATTCAAGTTGCTATTTCAACAGGTCTTCAGTTGGCAAAGTGCTGTTTTCTAAAGTTCAAGTATAACATTAGTTGACTTGACTTCAAGATCTTAGTTTGCACGGTGCTGTGTTGAGCTGGGTTGAGGTGTTGGATGGATAGAAAGACTTTTCAGCAAGTATTGCATCTCATTGGGTATCTTGAATGAAAAAGGGGAACTGTGAAGAAAAAGAGAGAACTTTTTAAATCATCACAAGTTTACATACAGTGTACATTTAATACATACACACAAAAATCTGAAAAATAGACAGTAAGAAATGCCTAGATGGTGTCCATTGGCATATGTTTATTAAGTGTTATTAAAAAAAAAATCAAATAATACAGCATTCACTTTAATATCCTATCATTTCTGGAGTGAAGTGAAATATATTAACAATACTTGTAAAAATGAAGTGAATACAAATGAAAATGAATCATCACCCTTTGGTTAGATATGTTGAATGTTGAACACAAGTTTACAAGCTTAAAAGTAAAACTATATCATAAATTGTATGTATAGTGTGGTACCCTAATTCTGCCCCTTGTCCATGTCTACAAGTATCTGCGCAATTCTAAAAAAAGTTATTCTGCGTTCTGCAACACCAGGCCAACGACCACAAACTTTACACTTGCAATACTAGGAAAGATATGAATTCACTTAAAAATCCAAGTCGAAATATTATTTAAATTCATATTTATGCATTTCATGTAACGGCATCAAAATGCAGTCATTCTTACCAAAATCTCTGAATTACATACATGTAGACCTATATTTGAATACTGAAGTGGATGGGTAAATCTCAAAAAAACTTTTTTCCACGAGGTTAGATCACACTTCTTCAGAACGTTTTTCCAGCACAGCGTGCACTCATTGTGGAATAGAATTTTGAGATCGCCATACCAGCGAAACCTCTTGATCATGCTGGTGTCAAAGGTCACAAGATAGATATTCAGATCATATTTAGAAAAGAGAGCACAAGTAACTAAAATAGATGATCATATGTCTTCACTTGCCCTGGTTACCATTGGAGTGCCTCAAGGCTCAATATTAGGGCCGTTAATGTTTGTAATAAACATCAATATTCTTAAATTGGCTTTTACTGATCTCGAATGCAAAGTACATATACATGTATATGTATGCTGATGATACCCTCTTGCTTTTTAGAGCAAAATATGTTGATGAATTACAAAATGATAGGCAAGTTGGTCTACAGGTAGCAAAAATGCTTTATCAATAAGCTGACACTGAACATAAAGAAAACAAAATTTATGTTTCTATTTTCTGTATTTAATGCTCTCCAATCAGCACATCAAGAGAGTGAAGAAATTTAAATATGATCTTGGTGTCATGTTTGATGAACAATTAGTTTGGAAAGAGCAAAGAGCACATCAATTACACAGCCAGTAAAGTTTCTCAAAGAATAGGGTTTAGGGACAGTGATTTCCGTTTCTAAAAATTGCCTTTTCCGTTTTAGAAAATCTTAAATTCCATTTCAGCATGTCTGAAAATGGAAATTCTGTTTCCCCTTTCCCCATAGACTTTGCGTACATGAAAAAGTGACAATATGCTAATGTAGGAAGTTTTAGTTTCAATCTTTGTTTTGTATGGAAGTTTCTTTACTTCAGGTACTAACTTAGTATAACTTGAATATGTTTCTTTAAGTATGGACTCTATACTGCATGAGCATACTCCAAATGAGGTCTAATCAATGCAATGCTTTGTAAAGGAGTAAAAAGTTCTCCGTGTGAAGATAAACACAAGGCAAAAGCGATTTTGTGTCTCGCCCACTGATGAAAATAACCAGAAATATCGTGATTTGCGACGGCACGCAACAGAATTGTATCGAAACTTCATTGTGAAATGACTGGGATGGAATAACACTTGTCATAAGGGCATTTTCACGGTAACTGACGTTACACGGCACAATCTTACACACCTTTAATTGTGTGTATCTCTAGAACAACAAATGATGAGAGTTTGCTATTGATAGAGTTAATAAAGGGAACCTTGCTGTATACTCTAATACTAAGTTTTTCAATGTAACCACATTTGTTTCGCATCAGCAAGCAAAAATGTGTCGGTAACTGACATTACGCAAAAAGGATGCAATTACAGGGTGTTCAGTAAAACTGAAATATCTCATGTCCCTGAGTAGCTAGAGTAATAATTTGAATATGTAATATACCTTCATTACTAGGTTAAGATGTGTCAAAATATTAAGTAATTTGTTTTTGTCTTTTGGGGGCTATGATAATTTTTCCACGACCATGCTGGTAACTGACATTACACTGAATTTCCCATAGAGATAACACATGGAAGTAAAATGTGTGGAATCATTGCATTGTATCTTCTGTGCAGGGCTTCATATGAAAGTGAGCTTGATGTGGAAGTATACCTGAGTTTATATACTAAGAACATTTCAATGAAAAAACTTTTTCTTTTTCTTAATTCCTTTTGTTTGATTTGAACATTTTATTATTGCTTGTCGGTAACTGACATTACACATTAACATTTACCAGTGCTATATAATTTCCAAAGGCATAATTTTCTTGGTACTTATATTATATGTAAGGTTTTTTAAAATCATAAAAGTTTTATAATATTTCACAGTTTAAATTATAAAAAGATAAATGTATGTTTTACTTACCCGGGGGGGGGGGGGTCATACCAGCTACATGTATTCCTATAGTAATTTAATATTGCATTGACTGTACACATGGATTTTTCTGACTATGCACCCATTTACATATATTCATCAGTTTTATATTGACTTTTTAAGCCTTTTCCTTCTTCAACCCTCCCCCTCCCCTCAAAAAAGGCAAAATGAACAAGGGTCACCTCCCCTAGTCTACCCCTCCCTGAATCTCTTGCAGCCATGCAGTTTTATTGATTTATATTCTGGTCAGTGCAAGCAGTGCTTGTTCATATCTGTCGGATTTCAATTTTCTTCACAATGTGTTTAATCATTCTCTTTGCTAATTTCTTTTTTAAGCTGTCAATAAAAAATAAACTCCAGCTTCTAAACTGAAACTGAACTATTTGTAAATAAGAAAAAAGACAGTTTTAGTAGATCCATGCAACATTGATCAGAACAGCGAAAAAAATACACGAATTCGCCCCGGAAATGCCTAAAGTCGCCCTCGAAATCACCCAAAATCATGCTTTCGGGGGCGACATAAAATCTTAATGTAGCCCCCGAAATTATTGCCGAGCGATACAACTCGGCGGCCCACGAGCACCATATGCTCGAGCTCGCCTAACCATTTAAAAAACATCAAAAATCCGCACTCACAATCAAGAACAAGCCTTGAAAATAGCGAGGAGCACAGTTTGAAATCCCGAAGTTGCGTCTTTTTTTCTGTACCACGTTTTTCCATACTCATGGTATGAAAAAAATATCAACGCAACGGTCGGGAAACGGTTGCATGTATAAGGGTCCATTATGACTACCACCATGTGCAATTTCTAATGCACATTTTCCCCTACAGATATCACAATTCTGTGATAAAATAATTCGAATTACACAGGAAATAAATCCCAGAGTCTAGTAACCTCGCATTGGTGAGTCGTCATTCGGCTTTGCTATTCAAAACGGCCTATTAACATCCATAATAACTTACCTTATTTGTTGATTATTACTTAAAAATCATTTGCTTTATTTTTCTAGGGGATGAGGTAAATATCAGACAATAAATCATCAAACAAAGCTCCATCTATTTTACAAGGCCGCGGGAGGCTCACGAACGCATTGCCGCATGTAATAGCTAGCCAGTCTGAGCTCTGTCTCTCTGCCAGAGCTCTGGGGGACAATTTGCTCAGTAAAGGCCTCAATGATGGTGATTTTCTGTTTCAGACAGAGTCTACATTTCGGGTATATTATTAATTCGGGTATATTATTAAAAACTGCCAATAAAGTTTGATGATTTCTTCATTGTCATGTATATTTAAGTTAGTAATGAGTTCATTCTCACCAAATTTATACTCCCCAATAGAGAAATGCAATTTTCGTTGAGATCTGCGTTTTCAAATAACTTTAGGAAAAGTTAGGGTATGTGGGCCTTTTATAACATGGCCAAGTACAGGTTATTGTACTGGAATAGATGGAGTAGAAATTAGAAATTTAATTCATTTATATCCAAGTTCAACTCACAGTCACACAAACACACACACACCCACATCCAAGATTCTAAGCATGAAAAAAAATAACTTAAAAAATCATACAATATTAAACAATAAGTAATATAATTCATGAATAAGTGAACAGGTATTCCTCAAAATACAAAAAAGTTGCATTTGAAAAGAGCCCCCGAAATGCAAAAAGTAGCCCCCGAAAGGTAGAAATGGAGCCCCCGAAATTTTACAAAAAATTAAAAATGGAGCCCCCGAAAAAAAAAATTAATTTTTTCCCTGGATCAGAACTATCAAATTTCACTTTTCATCTATACTTTTAAACCAAAAACAAAAATTGTATCACACATCTACCTTACTAACAGGTATAAAAACCAGGAATTTACTTTTAGCCCGGCAATGCTCAAAAGAATCCTAGAAACTAAAAAAGGGGCCCTGGAAACTCCCATTCATTACAATGTTAAGCTTATCAAATGTTGCAGATTCAGGCAATAGGTTGGGAAAAGTACCCCCTCCCCCACGAAAACCGAAAAATAAAAAAATACTTTTTGTCTGATACAAACTAGGTACTTGGTAAGTATGTACATATGCAATTTCACAGTAATTTTTTTTGCATGATGGGAATGCAACTTTCTTCATAATTTTATATAGTATTCCTTGTGAACTATACCTTTTAAAAGTCAATAGCAAGCTCCTTCTGGTGTGATTTAATTAAGACAGTGAAAGGCTTAAATAACAAGTATACAATATTTCTTCACCATAAAATTGACCAAATTTGCATTTCACTATTGATAATAATGTTTTATCATGGTAACTGACATTACATCTCGGTAACTGACATTACATTTTCCACTTGGTAACTGACGTTACACATATTTTATGGTACCCTATGGCTTGATTGTTAATTATCTTTTATTTTGGTGTAGAAGGGAGGGGTGTTACCTAAGGAGGAAATCTGGGAAATGAAAAAAAAAAGTTCATGTTTTTGGTAACTGACGTTACATACCATATCACATACTTCATCAACATTTTTTTATCAGATAAATGAATTACTGGTGATTCTTTTTATGGGATTTTATAAAAAGTTATAATAGCAAGCTAAATCACGGGGGAAAATATCATGATCAAACCTGTTCTTTTAATATCTGTCAGAACAAAATATGTATCAATATACCATTTTCAACACTAATTTGTATCCATACTCTGGTGGCCATTTTGAAATAAAAAATGGCTGCCACAGTTGGAAAAAAAAATTGTTCCAGAAACTTCAGGTCTTGTATTATTAAAAAACATAAAGCATTTGACATAAATATCAATTTGATTTTTTTGCCTCTGTGTCCATCTGTGGTGAAAATGCCCATAAGAGTCTTGCATGTAAACTTTAACGTTGACCTGAAAATTACCTTTGACCTTACCATGTGACCTCCGACTGCAGCATAACATGCAGGTCTCCCAGGTCTATCTACCATCCAAGTTTGGTTGAAAAGTGACTTACGGTTGCAGAGTTAGGTGTCATAAGAGAGTCTTGCATGAAAACTTTAACGTTGACCTGAAAATGACCTTTGACCTTACCATGTGACCTCCGACTGCAGCATAACATGCAGGTCCCAAAGTCCATCTACCATCCAAGTTTGGTTGAAAAGCGACTTACGGTTGTGGAGTTATATGTCATAAGGTTTGTGACGGACGGACGACATTTGGATCCCTAAGTCTCGCCTTCACCTCTGGTGGGCGAGACAAAAAGTTCTTCTAATTAGATTCATTAGCCTATCTTTAACTGAAAGTGCTGGTCAAAACTAAGCTTTGTGTCGTCTATCACTCCTAAATCATTACTAGTTTCAACTTGTGATAGATTACATATATGTGAGGCATTATCATGTGTCATTGTATAGTCATTAAATTCATCATTCTTTTTACCTATTAAAACTTATCCGGGTGGAACTTTAATAGCCACTTGTCAGACCGTGAAACAAGACAATCTAAGTCCCCTTCTAATACATGTAACTCAGCATCTTTATCATTTTTTTCATGCTTGTATACATGTAACTTGGTGTCATCTGCAAATAAATAAACACTACTTGACAAAATCTGATCTGGCAGATTATTAATGTACCTTACAAAAAGCAGGGGTCCAAGTACACTCCCTTACGGTATTCCGCTGGTTACATCAGCCCAGTCAGAGAACACACCATTTACACAAACACAGTGCTGTCGACCAACAAGAAATGACCTGACCCACTCACATTCTATGAGCTTAGATAGACCTATGCCGAATCCCTCAATTTCGGCTAAAAGTCTCTTTGCAAAACGATCATGCACAAATTAAGGTTATGATGGTGGTCCCACCTAACGATTTGAGTTAAGATTTAACATTAATTTCTTTTTATTTCACAAAATCTTTCAATTAATTATGTTTCTTATATTATCATAAGTAAGTGTACCTAATATCTCATAAAAATTTGAAAGAAATATAGGATTTTCTTGGAAAGAACCTCAGGCAGTCATTTTCAGATTTAAAAAAAATGTACCCCATGTCTGCGCACCCATTCACTTTGCACACGATTCAGGTATTTTGATGAGAAAGGCTGCATTTTGAGGCCGTCACATGAAATGCCCAAAACTCATTATTTTCCCACCATTTTGAGTCAGATTTTTTAATGAACATCCACTGGTATGTGTTGCATGTGTAAATTTTGTGTTCGTTGCGTATCTTCGACAGTGCAAAATGAGGGAGACACGGGACTGGGGTAGATTGGGGTCTCAATAGTAATCTTAATAAAATGTGGAAACAGAAATTATGCACTTACCACGATTATGTGGATGAAAGTCTATGGTGACACACAAATCTTGACATCGAGGCACAGACTGGAACCTAAAAAAAAACCAGAATATAGCCTCGCTCTCGATCGGCCATTTTGTTTTGAATTTTGAAAGAATGAGAGGTATAGCGACAGAACTTTTCAGGTTTTTTTAGGTTCCAGTCTGTGCCTCGATGTCAGGATTTGTATGTCACGATAGACCTCATCTTCATCGATATAATCGTAGTAAGTGCATGATTTATGTTTCCACATTTTATTAAGATTACTATTGAGACCCCAATCTACCCCAGTGTCTCTCTCGTTTTGCACGGTCGACTCCTGGGCTCCTTTTACTCTAGAATCAGGCAGATAGGCATGTACGCAGACAAGGGGGACTACACAGACGTAGACTTGTGCTTGGGGGAACTTGCCATACACTTTTTTATGATACTTTTTCAGCTGAGCATGCACTAACGTTAGTCAATTGTCATGGTCATGGAATTTTGAGATCATGATACCAGCGAAAAAGGCTTTAGTTTGGCCTTGTCCATGTTGACCTGGCTAGGATAATTCGGTCAAGCGAATTTGACTTTAAGTTTAGCTACCTCGAGCGAAGTTCGTGCAGCCTCCACTCCACTTCCGCTACACTACACTCCACCTGTACATGAACTTCGGGACCGTGGACTCGATCTGATATTCCGAGTGACAAAGGTGGGATCAAAAAGTTATTTATTGTAAAAATTAAAGAAAAAATATATAACGTGAAAGAAAAATAGCTTAATTTCTTACTCTACACCCGTATTTCACTCTGTGTCCATCCTCCGGTTCGCCTCAAAATTGGTGAAAAATATTCCACTGATTCGTGGAATATTTTTCCAAACTCTTAGACTTAGAATATTTCTGGTATTTTCTAAGCCATCCAATATAATATAAATATTTATGCTGTTTGACCTGCGACCGATCGCATGCGATGTTTTGAAATTGGCAGTGAATAATACGTGTGAGGAATTAGATACTGGCCCAAAATCACCAATTTCGAGGATAACCGGAGGATGGACACGGAGTGAAATACGGGTGTAGAAGTTCGGGTAGGTGGAGTGTAGCGGTAGTGGTAGTGAGGTGGAGCCTGCACAAACTTTACTCGAGGCACTTGTTCACTGCAACCACCCTGCCTGTGGGGAATCTACAGCCTACAGGTTGGACTATGGCATGCCAATGCTGTAAAGAGCACACACTTTAAAAAATGATTAAAATATTACTTTTGTGACCAAAATTACTAATTTCCATACAGTTGCAATTTATTTTTCATTTGTAACTTGGGAATAATTTTTGTATTCACTAGAGCGCTCAAAACCTTGAATTTTTGGCATATTTTTGTGTTCGCCCTCTATTGGTGGAAAATAATATGGCAAGAAAATTTTCTTTTTTATCTCTATTTTTAATTAAGAAAAAAAATAATTTAAAGAATCAAATTTACTAAAGCCAAAGGGCCAAGTTGTAATGACGAATAGGTGTAATGGAAACTGTCAGTGTAAAAAAATCAAGCATTTCACCATTTGTCCCAAAGAAAAAGAGAAAATAAGCCAAACATTGCCATCCTTATTTTGCCACACATGGAGATATAATTATAATTGAGAACGAGGTTATATCATAACCTTGTTCATTGATTGAATGAGTGACTTGAGGTAGACTTAGTCTTAGTTTAAAATTAGGCAAAACTAAAGTAAAGCTTCATTCAGTCTCTGTATTTTGGTTGTTCCGCTGAACTGCGTTGGCTAACTTGGCTCACTCACCAATACATGGGGGTGATAGTAAAATGTCAGAAATTGTTAAATAAATCCACAGAAACGACGGTTATTCCTGTCTAGCTTAAAACCCGGCTTTAAATTAACGTTAATCTATTGCAATAAACGCCATGATGAAAGCTACATCAGCTAGCGCCGAATTGGCTTCAAACTCAAAGTTCAATCACTGAATCAGACTCAGAGAACAAGAAAAATAGTCTAGCCTCTGTTAGGCCTAAGAAATAACAAATCATTTGTTTCGAAAGAACAGAAGAAGTTCAAAATTAAATAGTTTAAATACTTTAAAAATATATTAATCTAAATTTGAAGCAAAGGACGTAGAGTCTATTTAATTCAAAACAAAACTTCAATTTTATTTTTCTCACCTCAGGCTCAACACCGCACAACAGCACTTGTGCCCTCGCCTCCGCCATTTGCATTACTGGAAGCTTGTGCATCACGCGCGCGAGCGCGTACGCGTGCGAGGCCGAGGCAGAGCTAGGAGGCCGAGGAGGAGGGGGGGGGGGGGGGGGGGGTGCAGCCTGGGTGCAGCCATAGACAAATAAATCATCATCATCATCCGTTAAAGTACAGTCCACAGCATATAAAAAGGAAGAAAGGGAGCCAGGACTAGGAAAAAGCTTGAAGGAAAGGAATTTGGAGCAGAAGCAGGGGGAGGGACACATGAAGAAAATTTGACGAGCAAAAAAAAAAAGGTTTTCAACCAGAAATTATTTACATTAATTTCATCCGGCCACGTGGCAATTAGCCTCAACCCCCCGGACAAGGCCCAGCGACACATATAGGCCTACCCAACAACAAACCAACCAACCTATGTTCTATATTACCACTATACTGAAAATATAAGGTCAAATACATGACGAAAACCTTTCATTTGAAAACACTATACCCCAGTTTCCCTCAATCAATTCTCTTCTCCAAGTACGACCATGGACCTATTGGTACGACAAACCATAACTGCCCCAAGCAAGCAATTTAAGTATCAAAACACCTGTTTCTTGACCTCGGTCCGAAGATAACACAACAGCCCGAGCAAAGCATGCCGTCATTTTAATTCACTTACTTTCCTTATTTCGAGGTCGATTTTCTTCGTTCGAACTTGAAAATGGACTAACATTGGATTTCTGAATACAATATGCATTTGAAAACGTGATTAAATATCGAATACAATAATTTCATTCCGAAGGTCCTACTACAGGCAGAGAAGTCTTACGTAATAGCACAGCTGTTGTTTATCATTTCGTCCTTGGCTCAACGCTCATAATCTGGCCTGTGGAGGTAAAATTGAGACAGCGGGGATTACCTGGCCTAGCGGGATTGATCAGGCGGGTGTTTCATAAAGCTGTTCGTAAATAAAGAGCGACTGGTGATCCTGTCTTGCGGTAAATGGTACACACCATTGGCGAAGATCTAGCGCGCGAGAAAGGATCACCAGTCGTTCTTAAAGTCGCTCTTAACTTACGAGCAGCTTTATGAAACGGCCCCCTGGGCTTGGAAATGATTTTGGGATTTACAAACGCAAAATGGGGTATAGAACCGCAGTTTGCAATCTGAACTGCGGTCTTTCTCCAAACGGGGGTTTGACGTAATGTAGGCCATCTTCCGCCTATTAAATCCTCCTGGTGCCGCCCGGCCTGATCAAAAAGTTGCTCGATACAGGTGTAACAGTTTAAAAAGAGTGAACATGGTGAAGATGGTAAAAGTTATCAAGAGAATAAAATCGAACTTTCATTATTTTGTGTGATTTACAATTTTTTTTTAGTGCTTTGTAAAAATGTCAGTTTTATGGTCTGAATGTTACCATTTTCTGCTCGCGCTGCGCGCTCGCAAATTTCGATTTATCAGGTACCTATTATTTTCGTGTATTCCATAAAGTTTTCAAGATATCCCTTTTCAGGTCCGATTGTCAAAACGTATCAGCTAGCGCCGCACACTCACATTTTGATTAGTGAGTTATGTATGTCTCAATATTGATTATACAACATTTAAACTATGACAGTGTATAAAAAATTTAGGCTCGCATGCAATTTGAGCCAGCATTAATGGTTATAATAAATTAACTGATGCATCCTATTTATAACTATATAAAAGTGCTTGAAATGTCCAGTTTTCAGGCCATAATATCATCAGATTCGCGCCCTCATTAGGCATTAATGAATAAGATATTAATTTAATAATTGAATTGTTCCTTTTGTTTCATCTCGCGCTTAGCAAGAGGAATAGGAAGACAGTCATCATTTTCATATGATGACATGTCCTAGGGATGTCCCGGTCCTATGTCAAACCTCAAAGTGATTATAATGAAAAATATCAGCTCTATATTAAGTGCGATCCATATCCACCTCGCAATTTTCCTACAAAGTGCTTGAAATATAGAGCTGAAATCGACTCTTTTTTCAGATCGGAATATCAAATAGTTTAAGCTCGCGCTTCACGCTCGCTTTGATTTTCATGATAAAAGATGAATTTAGAATGCCTATATTCTAGGTCTAAATATGAAACACGCACGCGCATGTTTATTCAGATACTCAACTTGTTCTCTATTTAAATCATTATCCAGTTTAAGATCACAATATCAAAAATTTTCTGCTCGCGCTTTGTGCCCGCATTATTAGGAAGATCCCCTATATTACTCATTCTTTTCATGATTTACAAAACATGAATAGAATGTCCCGTTGTTAGGTCTAAATCTCGATTTTTCAACAGCTTGCGCTTCGCGCTCGTATCAATTGTTTAGTTATATAGCTATCCTGTTCATGATTACAAAAATTGATCAAAATTTTCCATTCTTTATGTAGAAATGTTAAAATTTTCAGCTCGCGCTTCCCGCTCCCATTATTTGATTGTTGAAATGTGGCGTCATCATGGCTAAGTGCAAGCAGATCGAACTTAACAGGTACCTTTTCAATCAGTTCAAAACGTATTTACGAAGATTTCAAGAATAATTGGTTGTATCAGACAGATAAAGCAAAATATTCCGCAAAATATATTAATCATGTTATATAATGCATTAATCCTGCCACATATTGATTACGGTATCATTATTTGGGGTAGAACTAGGAAGTGCAATATTAAGAAAATACAAAAACTTCAAAACAAGTATGCTCGTTTGATTTTTAATGCTGATTTTTCAATACCTTCCAATGTTCTTCGCACACAATTAAACTGGCAAAACATTGTACAAAGACAACAGTATCAGACCTACCTCATCATGTTTAAATTGATTAATGATTCAGTTCCAACATATTTAAAGGAAAATATTGTTTATCGTGATATCAACTTTCAAACTCGATATGCACATTCTTGCCCATTAAAAATCAAAACACCTCGAACAGAGTATTACAAGAAATCTTTGCATTTTTTATGGTTTAAATCTATGGAACAGTTTACCCCAGAATATGCAAACTATAACATCTTTTCCCATATTTAAGAAACAATCTAGAATTTTAACTTTTAACTCTGAATTTTAAAAAGCAGTATTAACTTTGATTTAATGTAAATATTATGGTTGTGTTATTTTAGATTTAATTTAAACTTAATATGAATACTCTGCTTGTATGTGATTTTACTTTTTTAATTTCAATTTAATGTGATTTTACTTGAGTAAATATTTGTAGTTAAGTATATAGTTTTAAGTTTTCTGTGTGTAAATTGTTATTTATGTGTATTTGTTTTTTATTGTACAGGGCCCATTGGTAGAGCGGTTTTGTAACTGAAAGGGCTACCCTGTTGAAATAAAACGGAAATAAATAAATAAAATAAAATATTTAAAAATTTTCTGCTAGCGCTTTGCGTTCGCGTTATTAATGTAAGGAAGATTTGTTTTGATTTGATTTATTTATTTCCACATTCCAAAAAAAGCATATACAAGTGTAATCATTTTTTTTCTTAGCATAACATAATAAGCAAATGATATAATTAATAACATATGCATAATATACAATCTAATTGAAATATACTTATACCTGATAAATTTCTTCTTTTTTTATTGTTAAAAAAAAATAGCAGAAAAAACAAATATATATATATATATATATATATATATATATATATATATATATATACATATATCAACAATAATACATTTTGAAATGTGGGAGACCTTCATCTTAAGCTTAGAGCTTGAAATTGATAAAGGCCTCAAAAGGAAAGGGGAAGGAAAATCAGACAAATAGTGCATTAAAAGAGACTTATATTTTATTGCACAAAATAATAGAAATATTACCAAAAAAGTAGATAGGGAAAGAAAAATTAAAATGAGGAAGTTATAATCATGTTGATAAAAGTTAAAGTGCAAGTGTGCGAGAGTGCAAGTGCAGGGGAGGGTTGTAATATCGGTTGGTACGTAACACACATAAATTTTAGGTATTATATTTTAACGGTGTATTTCTCTTCAAAACAGCCTTGAATGAATAAAGTGTAGAGCATAACTTAATTTCAGGTGACAAATTGTTCCATAAATCTGCACCGTAATGTCTAATTGATTTGTGTGCTATTATTAGTTTTGGATTTGTGAGATGAAATTTGTCAGAGTTTCGTGTTGGATACGAGTGAATGGTGTTGTTGATTGTGAACATATTTTGAAAGGAAGGGGGAAGTATTCCCTTTTTGTATTTGAACATGAAGATAGCAGCTTGATATGTATTTATATCTGAAAGTTCTTAATTTAAAAAATAAAGGACTAGATCTAGCGAGATACTGTGATCCTGTACAAATACGAACTGCTCTTTTTTGTAAAAAGAAAATCGAATTAAGTTTTGTATTACCACAGTTACCCCAAACTATGTTGCAATATGATATGTGAGGGAAAACCAAGACATTATAAAGAAGAAAAAGAGTTTTGGGGGGTAATAAGTATTTTAATTTGGAAATGATCCCAACACCTCTGGATACGGAAGTGGTGATATGGCGTAAATGATTATTCCACGATAAATTTTCATCAATAGTTACTCCTAAAAACTTTGAATGTTGTTTTTGTTGTAAGGTGACGCTGTCAATGTTTATCATTATTTCTTCGTTAACTGCATGGGTATTATAATGTTTAAAGTGCATAAAATGTGTTTTGTTTACGTTTAAAGACAATTTGTTGCATTTGAACCAAGTAGACACTTTACATAATTCATCATTTAAGATCCCCAAGTACTCATCCTTTTCATGATTTACAAAACATGATAGAGTGTTTCGTTCAGTAGGTCTAAATCTCGAAATTTCCGCGCTTCGCGCTCGCATCAATTGTTTAATTATAAACCTATTCTGTTTAAGTTACAAAAAGTGCTTAGAAAATCCATTCTTTGTGTAAAACCTCAAAAAATTTTAGCTCGCGCTTTGCGCTCGCATTATTTGAATTTTAAAATAAGTAACGTCTTCATGGCTAAAAGTGCATGCAGTCTTTAACAGGTACATTTTCCATCAGTTCATTTCTGCTCGCGCTTCGCGTTCGTAGTAATTATTTAGTTGCATACACATCTTTTTCAGGACAACAAAAATTGCCCAGAATGTTCAAATTTTAGGAAAAATACATAAGAATTTAAAAAAAAGTAGCTCGCGCTTTGCGCTCCCATTATAATAAGGATTATGATATTATATATTTATGTTGATTTATAGGAATAAAGCTAAGAAATGACTATTAAACTACCCCTTCAAAGCAGTGGCGTAGCTAGGATTTTTTTCCTGGGGGGGCACTGGGGGGTCCTTGCTTTTTCAGGGGGGGGCACAATTTTTTCCGGTGTGTGTGTGTGTATGCACAAGGGCGGATCCGACTATCGCCAATAGGGGACGGGGCCCGAAATTATCTTCACCTACATTTTCCCCGATCAGTCACTTCTTAGTATTATTCTTATAAAACAACATAAACATGAAATAATCTCATAAGCCTTATAAAAAGTGCGAGCGCGAAGCGCGAGCGATTTTTTTTTTACTTTCATGTATTTTGTCCTGAAAATTTAATATTCTGGGAAATGTTATGTATGATCCTGAACAAGATTCGTATGTAACTAGATGATAACTGCGAACGCCAAGCGTGAGCAGAAATTTATATTAACTGTTCTAGCATTGTCAAAAAGGGACCCTTTAAGGACTGCTTACAGTTACCCACGAAGACGGTATATATTTCAATAATGGGAGCGCGAAGCGCGAGCAAAAAAATTATATAGTAACATGAAAGATTATTTTTGCAAGTCTTCCCCTCACGTACATTATTTCATTCACTCCTCTTCCTCCTCTTATTTTCCTTTTCTTTTTTTCTTTTCTTTTCTTTCTCCTTCTTTTCTGTTTTTCTTTTCTTCTTTCTCCCTTGTTTTCTTGTTTTTTTTGCTCTGCCATTTTTTTTCAGGGGGGGCACCTGGGGGGGCACACCAAATCTCAGGGGGGGCACGTGCCCCCCCATGCCCCCCCCGTAGCTACGCCACTGCTTCAAAGAAACAAAAAATCTTCTTCGAGCGGCCGATCGGGGAAAATATGGCTAAAAAAATTCCACCCCGGCCCCCCTATTGGCGTAGGCTGGATCCGCCCCTGGAATAGATGAGAAAATGTTCAAAATTTAAAGCTGTTTTGGAGCACTTTGCAGCTTTAGTAGGATGCTTATGACAATTACTCCGTACCTCCCCCTTGGTACTGGATCTGGTCTAGGACGTCAACATTACAGATGGCCACGTTTGTATCAAATCGCGGGTCCATACACAACACATATTAAAGGAGAATGAAACTCTTGGAGCAAGTTAGCTTTTGTGAAAGCAGAAAAATCAAAGAATAAGATCAACAAAAGTTTGAGTAAAATAGGACTAGAAATAGAAGAGTTGTGAGCATTTGAATGTCGAGATCACTAATGCTATGGAGATCCTCCCATTGGCAATGCGACCAAGATCTATGATGTCACAGATGAACAACTCTCCCCTTTTGGACACTGAAAATATACCCCAAAACATCTCTTTTTGCTCATTCTAATCATATGACAAACGATTCATCAATGATATAATGTTGTGAAACCTCTGTACTTGTCCTCTCATAAAGAGAACACCTCACCTTGTGATAGACTCTATAAAAGTGAGAATATAAGTGAAATAAGTACTAAAGTAATGAAGGAGTTGTACGTGTGTGACATCACAGATCTTGGTCGCATTGCCAATGGGAGGATCTACATGGCATTAGTGATCTCAATAATCAAATGCTTTCTTATTATTCTTTCAATCTTCCTCAAACTTTCAACAATATGTTTCTTTGATTTTTCTCTTTGATATATGGATTCAGCTGGTTTCAAGGGTTTCATTCTCCTTTAACTTCAACGCAGTTGTGGATAATAAACGAAATATTTTGAGGCAGCATAGCAATGTTGTAAAATTTGTAAAGTAGCCAGCGAGCGGAGCAAGCCAGAAAAATTTGGCCTTTAAAAATGACTTTTAAATTAAATTCTAATTATGTGATAGTAGCTTTAGAAACTTAGCCAAAGTAAACATTAAGAGGAAATGTTTTAAATCTATAGCCATGCAGCGTCAATCTTTACTTTGGTAACTTAGGACATGATAAGGGGGGATATATAGCCCTTGGCGAACCCTTTGCCAATGAGATTTTTTTGTCCTGATTGCGACCATCAAATTAAGCAAGCTTATAATAGACGCCATCCACCTTTCTTCCCGTTCTTTATGTTTTTCAATCCTTTCTTCTTTTTTTCTTGTCCCTTTTCTTCATACTCTGATTTTCCCATTTAGCTTTTGGTTTTCCTTTCATTTCCCGTTTCGTTTTACCTCTTTGCTTTCTCCAAATTTGCCCATTCTTATCCGTGCCAATGAGTCATATTTTTAAAAATGTTATACCTCTCTCTTTCTAATCGTGCTAATATAATAGTATTTCACTAGGATCAGTGGCGTAACTACGGGAAGGGCATGCGCCCCCCCCCCCATCGGCTGACCAAAAAAAAAACGGGGAAAAGGAGAAAAAGAGGGAGAAAGGAAGAGGAACGTAGTGGGGAAAAAAATTATTATTCATTATAATGCATATATTATATTATAATCATGTTATGTTATATTACATACGAAACATTTTTTTCATTACTTTATGAAACATAATTTGCTCAGGGACTGTCTTCATTGTTCCTGGTGCTCGCATTGTCTGTTTAACGAGATATATAAACCGAAAACCTCCCGTTTTCAAGTCAATTATACACCAAATATATCATTGTTTTATGTAGATGTAGTGACTTATGCTTCTTTTTCATGACTACTTAAAGTGATTGCCCCATGTTAAGGTCTTAATATAAAACATTTCCTGTCCGTGATTACGTTCGCATCAGTGGATTGGTGAGATATGTCTGCTCTCCATGAATTCCTAAAAGAGTCGGGTTATTCGGACCCATCTCACAGCCGAGGGGGGGGGGGTCGGATTCCGCCCCCCCCCCCCTGAGATCTCGGCCGTCGATCGCACGAGCGCCGCAAAAAATTGCACAGTGGTATAGTGTGCGATAAAATCTACAAGGCTGTATGATTAATTTTTTTCTGAAAAAAGAAGATTTTTTTTAATGAATTAATTATGCTAATTTATGCATGAAATAAAACATTTCCTCTAATTAACTTATTATGCCCCCAAATTGCTAATTTTTTATTCACAGACTCTTTGTAGGATTCTGATTAAATGTACATCAAAAAAATTTGGTATCGCAGATTTGTTCTTATGTATTTTATTGTTTTTTAACTTCTTATGTATTTCTTTGTTTTTTAATATTTGTTTTTTTATTGTTTTATTGATGGAAATTGTTGCAGACTTAATTCTGATCATAAGCAAGACAACATTAATTAATTTTAATCAGTAAAAGTAGAAATAATGATACATATTTTAATTTTGGCTAAATACACAATTTGCATTGGATTTGTACATGAATTCACGTTTTTGAGCAATTTTGGGTCTGACATGCACTTACATAATGTTGCGTAATTTCGTAACCGCGTACCCAGTCATCGCAAATTTGGTGTCAAAAGTTGCGCGAGACTTGAAAGTAAAAAGTCAGTGAGCGGCGCGGTCAAAAAATTTCGTGCGGCGGATTAATTGCGAAAAATGTCGAGGAGGGGGCGGATTCCCCCCAAGGCCTTTTAGGGTTAAAATGTCCCTTTTTCTGATCTGAATATCAAAATTTGGTTAGTGAAATACGTATGGTCTTAGTGAATTCCTACAAACAAGCCTTAGAATGCCCCGCTTCAGGTCTGAACTATCTAGATTTTCAGCACGCGCTCGCAATATTTGATTAGTGAGATGCGTATGATAATCATGATACAATGACTACAAAAAGTGCTTCATGTATTCAGATGTAATTCTAACAAAATCAGCAAGCGCTTGGCACTCGCATTACATGACTATGGTGAGATATGTATACTCTAAATCAGACTCCTTAAAAAATTCCTGTTTGGGGTCAATATATACAAAAATTTCAGCTCGTGCTTCGCGCTCGCATCATTTGGTTAGTGAAATACGTATGCTTTCGTGAATTCCTACAAACAAGCCGTACAATGTCCCTCGTCAGGTCTGAATTTTCTAAATTTTCAGCTTGCGCTTCGCGCTCGCAATATTGATTAGTGAGATGCGTATGTTATTCATGATTGCAATGACAACAAGTGCTTAATATGTGTTTAAATGTAATTCTAACAAAATCAGCAAGCGCTTGGCACTCGCATTAGATGACTATGTGAGATATGTATATTAAGGGATTCCTAAAATATTGTCCTTAAAATCTCCCTGTTTGGGGTCAATATATACAAAAATTTCGGCTCGCGCTTCGCACTCGCATTGTTTAGCGAGACGGGTACGTATCATGATTACAAAAATTCGATTATAATGTCCCTTTTTAGGTCTGAATATCAAAATTTTTCAGCTCATACATACATGACTATGGTGAGATATGTATACTCTAAATCAGACTCCTTAAAAAATTCCTGTTTGGGGTCAATATATACAAAAATTTCAGCTCGTGCTTCGCGCTCGCATTATTTGATTACTGGGGAGCGTTTCATGAAAGGATTTTATCCGACAAGTCCTGTTTTATCCGACAATTACCATAGTAACAGTACCTCTCACCCAATCAGAATCAGGGAAAGTTGTCAGATCTGACAACTTGTCGGACAAAAATGTTGATGAAACGCTCCCCTGAGATGCGTATGTTATTCATGATTACAATGACTACAAGTGCTTCCTTAAAATGTCTCTATTAGGTCAGTATACCTGACAATTGAGCGCGCTTTGCACGCTCACTAAGTGACTAAATTTTTTTGCTGGTGCCCCCAATGCCGTGACCCACGGTACGCCACTGAGTAGGATATTTTGCATTTCCTCACATGTTCTTCTTCCTATTCCCGCTTTCCTTCAATTTTCCCTATTTATTTTCTTTCTTTCCCTTTCTTTTCACTTTTTTATTTTACCTTTCTCCCTTTTATCTTTTTCCATTTTATTTTTTATTTTCCCGCTGAACTTCTGCCAGGGGGACAGCTTGCCCCCCCCCCGCCTGTTACGCCACTGCATGGGGTATTTCATCTTATATGGTGCACAATTTAAGCTCAAATGCTATAGCTATAGAAAATCTAGGCGTTTATGAAATGTATACATGTATAAACGCACATTATTAAGTTACGATTCCATCGATTGAAAAATGGCAAAAGTTGTATAGGCCTATTGCAGGTTTTGGTCTGTTTGGTTATCAGATAGCTATGGCCCTATACTTGTCATCAAATACACTGACCAGAGATTTTTAAAGGTGATTCTTTGAATGCAAAGGAGTCGACCTCACTTCAGTGCCCTATATCATGTATATCCTGCATATGAAAAGTTTGCCTACAAGGAGAGGAGGGGTGGGGGCGGTGGGGGTACGCCCTGGAGGTACATATCATAATTCATATCCCTAATTCCCCTCCTCTAGATACGCGATCGCCAACAATTAATCTGAGCGACCTGACCTTAATTTTGACCTTTTGGTCCCTCTCATGCATTAACGACCGTATCGACCCTGTGAAACTGAAGCACAGCGCAATAAAACCTTCCACTTTATTTTTAAGTGGAACTTGACTCGCTCAGTGGTTGCCGAGTGGTTGAACTTCAATGTGCATTCTCTCAAAGGAATTAGTATATTGATTTACCTTTCTGAAGACAGGGTAATCGAATGAATTCGTTACTATATATATAAATAGGAGTATATATCTATGGTTCTACCATGTCAACTGTAGCTCTCCTATCTTCAAAGTAACATCGCGACTGCACACCAACTGCCTATCTACACTGCACCCCACAGGACTCTTATAATCTAACCCAGCTATTACGAACTCCATTGGAAAAAACTGTAATAAGAAGTTCCCCAAACGCAACATTGATACTCTTGCATATAACCCGTCATTCTGGAAATGGATTCGAACACGACAATGAACTCGACATTGTCCGGGGATACAGAGCCATTTACGGCCATCGACTATGTGGTTTTCATTAGTATGTTGGTAGCTTCGATCATTACAGGACTCTACCATGCTTTTGCTGGGGGAGGACAGAAAACGACTTCAAGGTATAGGCATACTTCGAAACATATTAATCGTGATTTCGATTCAATTTGTACTACATTCATAAAATACGGTTCAAACCTTTCTTATTACGTCTAGTGGAGTTACGTCAGGAGTTAGTGAACCCCACCAGAAAATGAACATAATTGTTTTAAGTGTTTATAAGTTCCCCGATAAGTTCTGTCATGTTTTAGATATTCAATTGTGAAGTCATGATGGTGATGAAATGTTATTCAATAAAGTTTGTTTCTCTGGGCTCTCCGAACATTGTAGGCCTAGTGTTGTTGTTTGCATTCAACACTCGATAGGAGTTTTGTGGTGGGGTTCACTTACTTTTGAGCACAATTTATTGTGTACACTGTAAAAACGCTGTTTAAAATTTTAAGCACGTTGTTTAAGCCCGTCACTCTAACAACTTTTGTTTAATTTTTTTTAACAACTGCTTGAACTTTTTAAACAACTGTTTAAACTTTATAAACAACTTGTTTAAAAAGTTTAAACAATTACAAAAACGTTTAAACAACTTGTTGTTAAGGTGACATGCTTAAACAGCGTACTATTTTTTTTACTGTGTATGGAAATCTTAATTTGATATCATTTTGATATCATATTATTAGCACATGGGTCTATTACCGCAACCACAACTCTATGATAACATTCATAGGATGATTATATAAGTATAGGAAGAACATATTCAGGTATTATAAATTTTATCTATATAGTGGCGATGATGGTGGTGGTGATGCCGTGATGATGATAAAGATGATGATGATGATGATGATGATGGTGGTGATGATGATGATGATGATGGTAATGATGATGGTGGTGATGGTAATGATGATGGTGGTGATGATGATGATGATGATGGTGGTGATGATGATGATGGTAATGATGATGGTGGTGATGGTGATGGTTGTGGTGTGACGATGATGATAATGATGAACTGAGATGATGGTGGGGGTAGTGTGGTGGTGGTGGTGATGATGATGGTAGTGGTAGTGGAGGTGATGGCGTCACAGTGATCAGTGGTGCCTGAACGTTTTGCTCAGACAATGAGTTGGGGGTCAAACCCATGGTTCGACTCCCTAACTCTATTGGCGCATTGCAAGAAACTTGCGATCAATTGCAAGCCCATTTTAGTTCCTATATCAATCAGAAGTTTTGAAATTGATTGCGAATTTGCGATTAATTTCTCGTCTGCTTCTTGAAACAAGCAGTTTAATCAGATTTGCTACAGTTAGAATCGATTAATCATCTGTAAAACTGCAACAGAAAATTTGCAATTGATTTCAAATATTTTCTTGCAACACCCCCTAAATCTGATTATAATCGTCCAGCACCACTAATGGTAAAGACAACAACGATATATGATGCTGATAGTTCCAGATCTCCTTTTGTGAATGATATATACTATTATTATTGCTTCGTCAAAATAGTATACAAATGATATTTCAGAAAACATTCTTCTATTTTTAGCGAACTCCATGTATCTCTCACTTGTTCAGTTAAGCTTTATACAATTAGAAAATGCTTAATTGCTGTAATATAATGAACATTGTAAACTATGAATCGAAGTCTATATGCATTGCAAAAAACATTTTGTCATTTTTTTCACAACCAGTTATACCTGTTACATTATCTCTTGTCATAAGTTACCTACTCGCTGATCGTAGTATGAGTGCTTTCCCCATCGCGTTGTCGACTGCTGTTTCATTTCTGTCCGCCATCACTCTCCTCGGCATACCGTCTGAGATCTACACCTATGGTGTCCAGTATTGGTGGACTAGTTTCTCATTTATCATCAAGATGTCTATAACTGCGGTGATATTCATACCTGTCTACTACGGACTTGGTTTAATCAGTGCATATGAAGTGAGTACTTGACATCGTAACTACCTGCTCTTTCAAAATTAAAGGGACCACCCAGCCTGAAAAATATATATGAATTGCACATGTAATATAAATGTAAAAGAGCAAGATACTAAATATCATCAAAAGAAAATTAACTATTACTCGTGGGATGTAAAACATTTGCATAATTTCGATGAAAGAAAAATATAAGTTATGCATATTCTTAATAGATCATGATAGATTGTGCTAATCGGCTTATTCATTTCACCACTTTTCATTTACCACATTTCGTATCATATTGTTCTGAGTGTCCCTTTACTTTATTTCAGGTCAACTACTGATGATAAATTTTCCGCCGGTCCGACGCCATCTGGCTCAATGTTCATGATTTTTTGGTCTATTGGCATTTCGTCTATATGAACGACTTGTCAAGATCAAATGGTCCAGTTTATTGTCCATTGACCATTTCGTCCAATAGATTGCCACGTTGTCTATAATAATTTCTGCTCTCAAATTCATACCAAGTTTGGCATTTTATACCTCTCAATGAATTCACTTTTCTGTTCTCAAAAGTTATATTAAATGATTTAGCTTCCGCGCTTTGCGCGGGAAGAGGGATTATGTTCCTCGATCTTTTCCCAATTTTAGGCGCTCATATTTTCTTTCGAAAACCATTTTTTTTTGACACAGCAATAAAGTCGATTCGAATTCGAGCTGATAAGGTTACTGTAGACACAGGAGACCTCTTCTTTTTATTTGAAATGGATGAGACATCGAAAACTTCGCGGGGGGGTAACTCCCCCTCCTTGCACCCTCCCCCCTAGGAAGCACCCTCCCCCCTAGGAAGCACACTTCGCGCGTTCAAAATAGTGAGAGAAAAAAAATCGGTGATGGTCCTTCTAGTTCACCCCCTCCCCTTGGAGAAAAAAAAACTATAGATCCACTCATGAGTGGTGGACCTAGTCATTTGCAATTAAAAAACGAATAGCCTTCGGGTATTGTGTTCCAAAGTTTAAAAATAAAAGAAAATGAAAGTCGGTTATCAATGTGTATTTCATCAAGACATTGGTTTGCGCACCAACACAATTGTCTTGTTGTCCGTCTTTTGTTACGCTTGTATGACAAAACACCATGAAATGTTTATTCTTCATAACATTTGTAGGCCTATGTATTGTACTTCTTTTGTAGAAACTGTGAAAAAAAAATTATATGGTATAGTATAGTGTCTAAATTCGAGTGAGATAAAGGATTCGAAGAGGGAAACACTCTCCTTTCACTTTGACCTCTAAGTTTCCCCTTTTGAACAATTAATTGAACTGCCATGCATCTTATACGCAGTAAGTGATGAAAATCAGAGAAAATAATTTTGTGATAAAATCTTAAACCAGATTTTACCTCGCTTGCTAACGCCTTCGATGAACCTTATTCGTTTACTTTTTTCTTACCATAATTGTTAAGCATGCACTTGCTCTACTTTATAATATACAACAGTGCAAAGAGGAAATAAATTTTTATACATGCATATTTCGTGGTCTAATAAAAATGTAAGGTATGATATTTTGACCATCACCCAAAACATTTGCTGAGATGGAGAGCACTTCGCTTTTATTATATCAAGCGAAACGAGTGAATGAAGACAAACGATGTGCATATTTTCTCCCACATTCCCCTTCCCACCCTCCTCCTTCTTTTTCTGACTAATGATTAGTATGATCAATAGACCATGGATATTGGTAACATTATACCAAATGGTATTGACGAAAAAAATTACGACAATGTCAAAATGAGCAACTCACTACGGTAGACCGCTATACTAGTACACGATTACTTCAATCGGGCTTCAATATTCTATAGAATCTGTTACAAACTGTAACATTGATAAATTATGTGCACTCTTAAAATGTTGGGCAACATACTGTCCACCCAACAATTTGTTAAAACTTTATCCAATTCTGGGTTATTTTAAGCCAATGTGTGCTTTAGGTGAAAACTACCACAGAGTTGGATAAAAAAAAATTACCAATTGTTGTGTGGACAGCATGTTGCCCAACATTTTAAGAGTGTGGGTAAGTTTATAGCTACCACAATCTAAGTATTCACTCTTCCATTTTTATGATGTTTACAAAAAAAGATTACTCAGTCCGGAAAGTTAATTTATTCATATCGGACACCCATGACAGAATGATAAAATAACATGAAAATATCGACAATTATTTTTTACTTTATTGACTACATGCTTTGGTTAAATAATCATCTACGATTTTATATAGACCATACAGCGCTTATTTAGATATACATGTAATAAGCATATGATTTATACAAAATAGCTTGTGCTATGCTGGTAATAGTGATATGGTTTATGGCGAAACAATATTTGAGAAACTGAATATAAAAACGTACAGAGTTCAGTGATATAATTGTACAGTTGTCACGAAACTATTTGTAAAAGGGGGAGGGGGACATCGACTAATAAATGCGTTGTCACTATAGGGGGCAAGGAGCAGTGATTCCCCAAGTATAGTGAAAAGGGAGGGGGGTGGGGGAGAGGGAGAAAGAAGGAATAAGAATATATAATGTAGATGCCTGTGCCCTGTATTCTTTTTTACCTCTATAACCATGGACCCATGCTATAACTCAATTGATTCAAAGAAATGTGACGTCACCTGCAGCCCTGGTCACCTGTAGTTCGTCTGGTCCCCATTTCAAAATACGCTGGTGAATAAAAGCCATGGGGTGAAAATAACTGATTAGAAGCTTCATGAAACTTTCCTATAGTTCATATACCACCATCCTGCATTCATTCAAACTCAACCAGAGTAAAGTCTTTCAGGAGCATGTTTGACAAATTGGGGGCAAATGGAATCATATGAAATTTGAAAAAGTGCTCTCTTTCGAAGCAGTTTGTGTTATCTTTCAGTATCTTCATCTCCGATTTGGTGTGATTGTACGGATTGCTGGGACCGTTTTGTTCATTCTACAGACGGAGTTCTACATGGCTATAGTGATATACGCCCCTGCATTGGCAATCCAAGCAGGTACACAGACCTATTATACTAAAAAAAAACCTCACATCTCACAAAGAGTCAGGGGTTGGGGGCTATATTATATAAGTAGGAGCCATTCTTGGTATATTTTCTCATTATTGTTGTAATGTACTTTACAAGGGGCCCCTCTCACAAGCTCTGCTTCTTTGGGGTCCCAAACCTATCATCTATTCTCAATTTTGTTAAACTGTGTAATGTCTCTTGTTTTGATTGGTTTAAATAAACTTGAACTTGAACTTGAATTGTCATAATGGGGTGGTGTCTGAAAATTAATGTTTAAGTATATGAAGTATATAAACGGTCTTCGATTGATCAATGATTTTTTATACACATTGAATGAAATAGAAAGACAATTGACTTGCAATAATGCAGGTTAAGTCCTTGATGATAAAAAGGGGGAAAATCCACAGTGTATGGATATGATGTACATCGATAGGTTTCAATTGAGATACCTAGATGTCTCTGATTAGGGTATATTAGGTTGACTAAAAATTAATTTATGATACTCACAAATTTAGTTATTGCTTTCCGAGGCTAATGATGAAAACTTTAAAAATGCAAGTACAGTATTTCATAAATAGTACAAACAATGATACGGGACCCAAGATCTTGTATTTCAATTAATTTATGGTGAATATCCTCTTTTGCTTGTATAAACATCGAAGCCACGATACACAATATTTCATATTTATTCATGGGGAAATAAATTTAATCGGTTATGAAATTATGATCTGAAGATGAAGGTGGAGCATTTGATAATTATGATTATCCTCATCATCTGTTTTCAGTAACTGACCTACCAATTTATGCAACTATCCTTCTGAGCGGAGCAGTATGCGTCATCTATACAGCATTGGTAAAGTATGTCCTATAGTGGATTTGATATATTGTTTATATAGAAATTATGGTTGATATTCACTGATAACTTTATACGAAATTTGGGATAGGCCTACTTCAAGTGGTAATTTTGTTTTACATAAGATGATCAAGAAATACCTCGGAGCATGAATGTATTATGGGTAAATATAGAAAGATTGATGGAGAGAGACTGAGAGATCGATCTGAATGTGCACCTGCTTATTATACTTTCCTTCTAAAAAAGAAAGGACACATTTTCTTTAAACGGAAGTTAGCATTGGCGATGAGTCAATTAACAGTTGAGCCAATTGGATCTGGAAATCATTGTATGAAGTGATAGATTACTGACGCTGTCATAGCTACTGAAATACTTGTATCTGGTTGGCTAAAAGTTGAATAGTCAGTGAAAGTCACTGTCAAGACTATTATTGTTCCATGAAAATAGTCAAATTGACCGATTGCCAAATAAAAAGAATACCCCCCCCCCTGAAAACATCTAGGAACGGAAAGAAGTGAGACAGCTGGAAGAGATGGGTGCTAACCAAATCACAGGCCTAAACAAAATAGAGGAGATATACGATGCATGGACGAGATGTGTCTTAAAGTTGTATTATTAAAACCATGATCGCTTTTATTACCAAAATAGGGAGGAATCAAGGGTGTTATTTGGGCTGACGTCATCCAATTCGTCGTCCTCTTAGTTTCCTTCGTCATCGTAGTTGTACTCGGTTCTATCCGTACTGGAGGTTTTGACTACGTTTGGGAGTACAATAAACAAAATGGTCACCTGAATTTCTGGTGGTTAGTATTATTATAGTTCCATTGTAATATTATGTTAGCCAATGCTCCTTGTTTTCACAATTACTAATAAATTACTAATGATGGGCCTCTAAGAAGTTCAAGACAGTACAAAGCACTATATACAGGGTGCATTAAACTTGATTTTTGTATTGGTGGGAGTGTGGAAGTTATGAATTATAATGATCCATCCAGCATGTCAAATATAATCACAGCAGAAGATGAGCTCTGACCCCACAGGGAAGTATGTCGACACGTTTATTGAAAAAAAAAAAAAAAAAAGAGAGAACAAAATGGTATTCATATGCGCCAGGTATGTCAGGCATAGTTTTATTATTGGATTAATGGTTTAAATTCGTTTATATTTCAATCGCACAAGATTGATTCTTTACATCTTGTCTTCTTCATTCAGGTTTTCCTTGGATCCTACTGTACGCATCACATTCTGGGGATCAACAATCGGAGCAGGATTTAGTGGTCTCACCCAGTACGCTGTCAGTCAAATAGCAATCCAACGCTTCCTCACTGCCAAGTCTATCAAACATGCACGCAGGTTGTTGAAAACGGCGAACGGTTACTCACACTTAAAGGACAAGTCCATCCCAACAAATAGCTGATTTGAATAAAAAGAGAAAAATCCAACAACCATAACACTGAAAATTTCATCGAAATCGGATGTAAAATTGAAAGTTATGACATTTTAAAGTTTCGCTTAATTTCACAAAACAGTTATATGCACATCCTGGTCGGTATGCAAATAAGGAGACTGATGACGTCATCCACTCACTATTTCTTTTGTACTTTATTATATGAAATATGAAATATTCTAATTTTCTCCTAATTGTCAAGTGAAACAACGATTAATTCATCCCTGAACATATGGAATTAGCATTGTTTAATACTATATGGTTCAGTCAAGTTGGTCCTCATTGTCAAATCCCCCCCCAAAAAAGAAATATTGTATAAATTATTATAAATAAAAAAAAAGGAAATAGTGAGTGATGGACATCATCGACTGACTCATTTACGTAACACTGAGTTGTGCATATCACTGTTTTGTGAAAAATAAGCGAAAGTTAAAAATGCCATAACTTTCTCATTTTACATCCGATTTTGATGAAAAAATCAGCGTTAAGGCCCGTTTACACCGCATCCGGCACGGCGACCGTGCACGGCATTCCGGCACGGCATACGGCACGCCGTCCTGTTTTCCAGTTTCCACTGCTCCACGGCACGGCAATAAAGCCGTGCACGGATCCCGTCCAGCAGGCAAAAACCGTCCAATGTACCCATGAAAACCCAAGGCAAAGAAGCCTGCTTCAGGCGTGGCAAGAAGTAATTTTTAAGGATTTTCGTGTATCTATGTCCTATGTATAAATTAATCTTGTCTTGAATTCCACCAAGAAGCATCAATCTGACGGACTGCTCATTGGACAGACACAAATATTCTTTGTTATTCACTCATATCTATACGGAATGGATCGTTCTATTATGTAATTGAATTTTGTCATGATTAATCTTTTTATTTTACACTTTGCTTTCCATACTTCACTTCCCATTTCTATGCCATTGTCACCTGTTCATCTCATTCCTTAGTTTATCTCATTCCTTAGTTTATATATCAGATTCTATTGCCATTACAACTCCACATGTTTCTATTGTCTTCTCATTTATATTCAGAAAATTCTTCTTCATTCATGACCTCGTGCTCATTGGTTCACCTTTCACCCTTAGTTCTTCCACTTTTCTTGATTCTTCTATTCTCTCTGTTTCTATTAGTTAAATTGGTTATTCGAAATTATTTCTGAACATATTTGAATACGGTATATTATTTGTTTAAAGGTCAAATCCACCCAAGAAAACTGTTGATTTGAATAAATAGAAAAAATTCAAACTAGCATAATTCATGCAGAATCGGATGTATAAGAAAGTTATGACATTTTAAAGTTTCGCTTATTTTCACAAAAGAGTGATATGCACACCTCAGTGATATGTAAATGAGACAGTTGATGTCCCTTACTATTTCTTTTTTTTTATTGTTTGAAAAATACAATATTTCATTTATTTGACAATAATGACCAACTTGACTAAACCAATGCTAATTCTACATGTTCAGGGAGGAATTAATTGTTGTTTCTCTTGACAATGAGAAGAAAATTACATTTCATATTTCATATAATAAAATACAAAATAAATAGTGAGCGAATGACGTTATCAGTCTCCTCATTTGCATACCGATCAGGATGTGTATATAACTGTTTTGTGAAAATTAAGCGAAACTTTAAAATGTCATTACTTTCTTATTTTACATCCGAATTTGATGATATTTTCAGTGTTATGCTTGTTGGATATTTCTCTTTTATTCAAATCAACTTTTTTGTTGGGGTGGACTTGTTCTTTAAAAGCAATGCCAAGTGAGGTCTGGCCCAATAAATAAGAGCAACACTGGACTTCATTTTGTCGACATCTTTATTTTGAGTTTAGTTCAGCTCCAAATATATTTTAGGTTCTTCAGCAATCTACATTATATTTGTTGTTGAAAAAAAAGTGATGCTCATTAGTTTATTACAGAAAAAAATAATACGGGATATATAAACAACAAAAAATGCATGGGGCGTCAAAAAAATTCTTGAAGATGAATGTATTCTTTTTATTTCACAATCAACTTTCTTTTGTCAGTATTCTTCATGTCCAGGGGCTCATTTCAAAAGTACTTTAACATTATGGCAACTACCATGGAAACCACAATTATAATTGGATGTTGCGCCATATTAAAGACAAAATTATGATAGTTGTACCTCTCTATGAAACAGGCCACAGGAGTGTCATTGCCATTCTGTTTAGAGATGAAATTTTGTTTCTAACATTTTGTCATATTTCAAACAATCCTAGATCTCTGTTTCCAAAATAAAACATTAGTCCAGAAACGTTCCGTCCAGTACCCATCATTTTTATTCTCACAGTAACTGGTTCCATGTGTTGATATTTGATAGTGCATTACTAGTGATCTATGAGGCGCCGAATGTACCAATATTATATAGAACAATTATTTGTTATATAATCATTATTTATTAAATAATAACTATTATTTATATATAATTTACATTTTATTTGTAAATAACTACTATCATATAAAATATCATTTCTAATTATTTATATATAATTCCAAGTAATACTTCATTATTTGTAAATAATAATAGTTCGACATTCCATTATTTATAAATAATGATTATTTGTTTTTCATTATTTATAAATAATGATTATTTGTTTTTCATTATTTATAAATAATGATTATTTGTTTTTCATTATTTATAAATAATGATTATTTGTTTTTCATTATTTATAAATAATGATTATTTGTTTTTCATTATTTATAAATAATGATTATTTGTTTTTCATTATTTATAAATAATGATTATTTGTTTTTCATTATTTATAAATAATGATTATTTGTTTTTCATTATTTATAAATAATGATTATTTGTTTTTCATTATTTACAAATAATTATTATTTGTTTTTCATTATTTATAAATAATGATTATTTGTTTTTCATTATTTATAAATAATGATTATTTGTTAAATAATGAAAACGTCTACTTCATTATTTATAAATAATTTTTTCGAGTGCACCATTATTCTCATTATTTATAAATAATCATTATTTAATGTTCGAGTTTTCCATTATTTATAAATAAAGATTATTTGTTAAATAATGAAATATCTACTTCATTATTTATAAATAATAATTTTGTTTCAATATCCCATTATTTATAAATAATCATTATTTATAAACAATTTTTACAGTTTGCCATTATATACAAATAATCATTATTTATATACAAATAACCATTATTTATTAAATAATGCCATTATTTATTAAATAATGCCATTATTTATTAAATAATGCCATTATTTATTAAATAATGCCATTATTTATTAAATAATGCCATTATTTATTAAATAATGGAAAACTCGCTATAACATGCAAATGTGGGACCGCCCATGATATGAATATTCATTATGCGATTTCCTTTTTCGTGATTTTTCTTCACAAATTTTTGTCCATTTCCTCTTCATAATGACATTTCTTGAAGCAATTTTCTAGGGATATGGTCTGATTGTAATATTCTTCATTTTCTATATAACTTCGTCTTCGTAGAAATATCAAAAAGTGTAATTTTATACGATTTTTCCTACAGTTCACAATCCCCATAGGCGCGCGTGTACGGTAGGGACAACCGGTGAATCGACGGAGTGCTCTTCATCGAAATACTACGTTGGTTGGTCCCCGGAAGTGGCGGGCGGAATTTAGCCCGAATCCTCGATGGAAGTCGATCAAGTGCATATGAGCTGAGAGAGTGAAATATCAGTGTACTTGTACAGGCCCTTCTACTTTTTATAAATATTTCTTGTTGCTTTTTTTGTTAAGTTAATTTTTCCTGGTGTAGAGATAAGTTTCAGTTCTAATAATGCACTTCAAATACATTTTGGAGTGTCTGTTTGAGGCGTTTGGGGCGATTTCACCCTGGCCCCAAAATGCTCGCAACGACAATACAGGGGGCATGATGACCCCTAAATTTTTAAAAACTTATTTTTCTATTGAAAATTATCACAAAATTCACCAAAAGTGTGCACGAAAGCCTTCGTATTTCACTTTTAAAACTCCGAAAAGTGCCCAAATGACAAGCTTGGTCGCTTCGCTGTGTCGCTTTCAACTTGAGAACGTTTACGCGTCTGCTCCCCCCCCCCCCTCCTCCGAAAGAAATTCTGTATACGGCCATGCTCTAAAGAGCCTGGCACATTGATTTATTATTGATTCATTTTCATTATTTTTATCTCATTATCAACATGGCCTTACGCAGAATTTTTTCCAGGGGGGCCGGGGCCGGAGCATGACGCGCGTAAACTTTCTCAAAAAAATCTTGAAAGCGAGACAGCCACGGGACCAAGCCCAAATGACAAGCTTTGTCGCTTCGCTGTCTCGCTTTCAACTTGAGAACGTTTACACGCGTCTGCCCCCACCCCCCGAAAGAAATTCTGTGAACGGCCATTCTGGCACATTGATTTATATGTACTTTTCATTTTCATTATTTTTATCACATTATCATCATGGCCTTACACAGAATTTTTACCGGGGGGGGGGGGGGGGGGCAGCTAGGACGCGCGTAAAGTTTCTCAAAAAAATCTTGAAAGCGAGACAGCGACGCGACCATTTAATAAATAATGGCATTATTTAATAAATAATGGCATTATTTAATAAATAATGGTTATTTGTATATAAATAATGATTATTTGCATATAATGGCAAACTGTAAAAATTGTTTATAAATAATGATTATTTATAAATAATGGGATATTGAAACAAAATTATTATTTATAAATAATGAAGTAGATATTTCATTATTTAACAAATAATCTTTATTTATAAATAATGGAAAACTCGAACATTAAATAATGATTATTTATAAATAATGAGAATAATGGTGCACTCGAAAAAATTATTTATAAATAATGAAGTAGACGTTTTCATTATTTAACAAATAATCATTATTTATAAGTAATGGAAAACTCAACAAATTATTTATAAATAATGAAAAACAAATAATCATTATTTATAAATAATGAAAAACAAATAATAATTATTTGTAAATAATGAAAAACAAATAATCATTATTTATAAATAATGAAAAACAAATAATCATTATTTATAAATAATGAAAAACAAATAATCATTATTTATAAATAATGAAAAACAAATAATCATTATTTATAAATAATGAAAAACAAATAATCATTATTTGTAAATAATGAAAAACAAATAATCATTATATATAAATAATGAAAAACAAATAATCATTATTTATAAATAATGAAAAACAAATAATCATTATTTATAAATAATGAAAAACAAATAATCATTATTTATAAATAATGAAAAACAAATAATCATTATTTATAAATAATGGAATGTCGAACTATTATTATTTACAAATAATGAAGTATTACTTGGAATTATATATAAATAATTAGAAATGATATTTTATATAATAGTTATTTACAAATAAAATGCAAATTATATATAAATAATAGTTATTATTTAATAAATAATGATTATATAACAAATAATTGTTCTATATAATATTGGTACATTCGGCGCCTCATAGTGATCATGTTAATACATGTATTTGCATGAACCAAATTTCTGTGATGTGCAAAATGCTCAACTTCTCTTATCTGTGAACAAATCCTGAATTTAAATTCAAGTATAATTTAAGAAATAAATATGTTTTTAATAAATGGTGAACATGCTCAGACGATATTTTCCAGATCTACAAAAGAGGAAGATCATAATCCTTTACAATCGTAATTTCTGCAAATTGAGACTGACTTGCAACTGTAACAATGGGAGATGTACATTGGCGGTGGAAGCCAAAAAATAAAAAAAAGGTTATCAACTAAAAAATTAGGGGGGGGGGGACCGTCCCCCAACTCAAATTTAGGGGGGACCTGTATCCGCTTCCGCCGCCTATGGAGATGTCAAAGTGAAAAATTCAAGTGGAAATTATAGAATAACACATTTAATGGTGTCGTTGTTTATAATACGATATCAGTCATTAAAGTTGTAGATTTCCTGCAAATGATTTATTTCATATGGATTTATCATAAGTAATTCAGATGTAATCATATACACACCGATTTCCATTTGTTGGTGATGCTGCATGTCTGACATTGCATCTTTTATGTTGAGACTGTTAACAGGTTGTTAGCTCTGGCAAACTACAAACCACTGTCCCTTTGTTAGCTAACAATCAGATGAGTATTGAGTGATGTCAGAGCATAGAGCTATTAGCTCCATGGTCAGAGGGAATAAGATATCAGCTCTCCTTTTAGCGGTGGAGCATAGCAAGTTAGAGCATTTTCCGTTAACTTTTTTTTTAATCTACGAAACATATTTGGATTCTTAAATTGTGAGATGTTTATAACATCAATGAGAATCGACTTGGAGTTAGATGACACAAAACCTTTAATTCCTATAGTAGTATGTTCAATGTTCAGACGACCGAAATTTAACCTCATAGCAATGGAGCTGGCATTGAGGTAACTTTTACAGTGTGGGACAAAGGGGGACAAGCTGGAGAAAAAAATTTCTACAGTTATGTTGTCACCATGACTGTCAGTGCTTTGAAATTACTGCAACATTGTGTCCTCGATTTGAAGTGAAGTTGGGACTTGAAGACTGGACTGATGTTGCGGACGTGCCTGAGGATGCTGACGAGGAAGACTGATCGACCCACGTTGTGGACAGATGTCACCCACCATTCTCCTGCTCAGTTTCTTCCTGCTTGGTACAGGCTTCTCCTGGTGTGTCCACATCAAACACAGGATCCAAGATTGAACTTGTTCTGCTGACAGAAAAATCATATGTTCAAATTTATTTCATATGTTTTACTCATAATAATGAATACTAAAAAAATCGACTCTCATGTACCAAGTTGATACAGTTTGTCTGTTCTTTACTTCATTAATATTCGAAACATCTTTAGTTTTATTTTATTATATTATATTTTTTAAGGGTAATTTTCTGAAGGCAAATGGCTCTCACTTCAAGGAAATGCAACACCCATTAACCTGTACTATTTTACACAGGTAGTCAAGTACAAATATGATAAATCATATTGAATGAAAATGTGGATGTATAATTACAGGAAACGGGTTAATGTAAACATGAGAGAATGAGCCAATCATCAATGTATAATTCAAAATGATTTGTATAGTTTGTATGAGAGCGCTCATATCCACCCTGCAGAGTGCACAAAGTGCAAATTAATACCATAGCTGTTGCCCGACCGTTTCCTGTTGCAAGGAATTCCTGTCAGAACCCAGAAACTAAACCTGGGTTAAGTGCAGCACAAAAGGGAGCACAATATCAGAATTCATATTTATAAAATACATTTCTTTGCATGAATTCAACTGGATATACAAATATTCTCTCTTCCCTGGGATAAGAAAACAAAATATTGAATATCCTACTCTCGATTATGTATGTGGGGAAGTAGGAATTCCATTGCCTCACTGTACTTGTATTTACGTGCTGCATTTGAGGGAGCTCCGTCACCACTCTTCCTCTCCATTTCTGTCGTTTTTTAGGAAGTTGTCCCTCAACTCGCTACGTCACCTTCAAATAATGAAAAAACAACACGAAATCTAATTCCTATAACCTTTGAAAATTTTCATTTCTGTTTATGACTCATTTCAAGCCCTACCCACCCCCCCCCCCGAAATATTTCAATGTGAAATTGGACAACATGCTTTTGATAGTAAATAATTTTGCCTCCATTTTTTTTTGCTTGTAAAAGTGACGTGATATTTATATTACGTATTTGTGAGGAGGGGTTGGTATATAGTTTTTGGTCCACATCACAAAGCAAGGTCTCTTTCTGCATTTACATACCCTTGCTCTTGTGTCTCATTTAATTTTTTTTTTTTAAACACTAGACTATTTTACACATGTGCAAACAATTTTAAAAATGGCCATAATGACCAAAACTTACCATTGGTATTCATTGAATTACAACAACCAGAAGCTAGCTACAGTTGTTAGATTGTGAACTTGATTTGCTTTCAAACATCCACATACAAATATAACTCTTTTACATTGTTCAATATTTTTCTTCAAATTGATAGTGACAAAATCGTGAAGTTTGAAAAAATTTAATATGACGTAAAATGATACCAACCTGAGATTACAAGCTGACGCCCAATGTCATGTCATACATCATTTTTTTACTTCTGTATCCTTGAACATCTCCAATCTCTTGTCATACAGGAATGGATTTTCCTACACTTCTAGGATAAGGGCTTCCTCCATGTTGGTTATCTGTCATGCAACACATTCCATATAAATTTTAGTAGCAAATAATAATAATAAAGGTTTAAAGAATTGCAAAAGCGATTAGTGAAAGGCCAGTGCCCAATCAGCAATTTCTTACATTTACATTGTAACTGGCAGGCTTGCTGATCAGGGTCCAATTTTTATAATGCACAAATAGAAATTCTCCTAACTGAAATGATTTTGCTTAGTTGTAGAGAAAAGTGATCGTCTAGAAATTCCTTCAAGAGCTTGAAATAATAATTTTTTATCATTTGAAAAGTACATGTAAACATAGGGTCATGTTAAGAAAAAAAAAGATACAGGCACAATTTTTTGCCTCCATGAGAGCCTATAAGCTAAGCCATATAATGTTTTTTTAGGGATGAAATGTTTGTTGAATAAAATGTCAGCAAATTATGTCTTCTCTGTAAAGTATACGTACCCAATCACTTCAGCCCCCCCCCCCCCCAAAAAAATACTAAATAAGAAATAAACCAATGAAAAAAGAATGAAATTACACAAATAAAGCAATCAATTTTTGGAACAGAAATGTGCAGATTTAAAAGTTATGCCAGCACACAAAGGACATATTTCATATTGAAAAGGGGTTACTTTTGTTCTGGGGGATTTCTATTTCGGGCAAACCAGTGCCAACCCAAACTCCTTCCCATCGCCCCACGATTGAGCTGCCCCTGGATAAAGGAAAGTGCGCTCATTTTAAAATCCTTTACATAATAACAGACTGACAATTTTTGACAAACTAGAAACAATAACTTTTTTTAATGCAAGTTCTCTCCAAAATTATAGTAGCCTAAATTTAGTGACTAGGCCTAGACTCTATATTTCAATGAAAACAAGGTCTAACGTTAATTAGCTAAGCCTAAGTATGACGTCATATGGGGAGGATTTAGAGTCTAGGTTTTTACATTATTTATTCGTAGGCCTAGTCTTTTCCAGAGAGTTTGTGGGAAATAACTAAGTTAGCCTTACTCCTTAGCCTAGGACTCCAAAATTCCTACTAGGGTCTAGATCTACTTTCCATCATTTGTTTCGATCTAGAACAGATCGACCAGAGGGTCCCACAAAAATATGGTCAAACTGAGCAATCGGTCTAACTTCTTTCAGTTCAGGCTACCCAAGTTTCACCACTCCAGATCCCCTCTTATTAATTCCTTGCCACCCTCCTATCTGCCACTCTTGCTGCTGACAAAACGACTCAGTGCCTAGCTCTCATCTATTATAGACCCTACTACTAAAACTAAAGCACTACTACTATAGGCTAGGCCAGTCTATATCTTAATAATTCATCCCGGAATTCATCATATTCGTTCAGAGGTCTAACTTACATGTACTAATGTTACTAACGTTAGACCTATGTGTAGACTCTAGACTACTGAGGCCTAACGTTAGACCAACAACAGGTCTAACTTTTGTTAACGTTAGTTATAGGTCTACCTAACGTTAGATCTAACTATAAGTAACGTTAGGCCTAATTTTACTGTTACTTAGTTAGACTCTAAGTTAGGCCTACTAACTAAGTTAAAGATAAATGCCAGTTGTGGTAACGATTTCAAAATGAGTTCGTACAGTCTACAGAATCCAATGAAATGACCACCAAAGTGTCTGTTTGTATAAATAAAAAATATGTGCCAAAGGATTCCGGAAGAAATTATGTAATTGCTGAGAAATTAGCAAATAAGCACGGGATTTGGGTCAAGCGTCGCCGTCGGGCCGACATTCAAAGCAATAATTTTTAATAGTACACTGTCCCACGTGCGCTTATCTGTGTTGGTGATCTTCAGTATGAACATTTTTCAGCGTAGATTTCAAGATTTCACAAAGTTCAGTTCATGTAACTGTACCAGATCTAGATCCTCGATAATATAGTGACAATTAAGCTCGGTTTTACACACTTTCTCGTGAAATCAGTGTTTCCTGCAACTATACTAATGAACTAGGCCTAGGCCTAGGCCTACTTTCATTTATCTTTAAGTCCTAACTTTTTTTACTTAGTAGGCCTAGCCTAATTACGGTACGTTAGGCCAGTCTAATTGATTATCGAGTCTAACATTACTATTAGGTCTAACGTTAGATCTAGATGTAACTTAGGCTAGGATAAACATCTAGCCTATCTAAATTAGATAGGAGCCTATATCTTGTTAGAACCTATGACCGAGTCTAAGGCTAAGCTAACTTACGTTAGAATAGATCTTCGTTAGATCATAACGTTAGGCCGTATCCCAGGCCGGCCTTATATTATTTGGCCTTATTTTCTTGTGCTCTACTTTCTGGGGCTCGGTTCTACAGTATGCGAAATGACACCCAGAAGGAAAAACCAGTTTCACTGGACCAGTTAGACCAGTATAATTTTAACTGGTAACTCTGGAAATTGGAACATCGGTTTACTGGTCTAACTGGTCATACTGGTCCAGTTAAAATTTTACTGGTCTTGAACTACTGGAATTTTATACTGGTCTTGTTTCTGGTGGCTGTTACTGGTCTCACTGGTCTTCGTACTGGTTTCCATTTTCAGCTGGTCTTTACTGGTACTGGTCGAACTGGTCCTCGTACTGGTCTTACTGGATCAATTTATTACATGCATTTGGTTTGTTATATACCATGGTCAGTGAAATGTGATGAAAAAAATGGTTAGTAAATTAATCTTTCTGCTGTTATTTTAAATGTGATGTATGAAATTACACATTTTCATTGTGAATTAGTTCACACACTTATTTAGAAAGTTTTTAAACAACAATGAGTGCCATTGCAAGGATATTCCATTCTAAATCCTGATTTTTCTTTAAAAAACAGGAAATATGCAAATGAGGTAAACCACGTGATCAGCATCATCAGAATTACTGGTATTACTGGTCTTGACCAGTTCAATTTCAAACAATGAATTACTTTAGACCAGTTGACTCTATCAGAGGAATATATCTTGATTTATCTTAATCATTTAAAAAAGGAAATAATTATTTTAATGATAATGTTCATACTTGATAATTATGATAATATTGATAATAATAATTACAAAATCAATAACAATGATAACAGTAATAAGAATGATAACAACAATGATCATAATAATCATAATAATTATATTAATTATAAAAAGAATGATGATAACAATGATAAATGATAACGGTAATAACTTTATCTGAATTGCAAGATTCATTTTCCATAATTCGTCATATGATCTGACTTGAAATAAAGTCATTATTTATTGGACCAGTACAACACCAGTTTGATGAAAAACAATTTAACTGGTATTACTACTTTGTTTGAACTGGTCTCCAGTTGATTTTTACTGGTCCAGTTAAAAATCAACTGGTCCAGTAAACATATACTGGAAACCAGTAAAAATCTACTGGAAACCATTTATTGGACCAGTAGCATCAGTTTGATGAAAAACAATTTAACTGGTATTACTAATTGCTTCAACTGGAATGCAGTTGTTGGAACTGGTCTCCAGTTGATTTTTACTGGTCCAGTTAAAAATCAACTGGTCCAGTAAAAATATACTGGAAACCAGTAAAAATCTACTGGAAACCAGTAAAAAAAAATACTGGTCTTACTGGTTTTTCCTTCTGGGCACTTGTTCTTAATTAGTTGCTTACCAGACCAAGAATTGCAAGATCAAGTCCTCCTTCAGTCACCTCTCTTCAGCAGGTAATACACGTAGACCTACGTGTATGTGCGATTTTGCATTTAACACGTAAACTCCCATAGACTATCACCGCAGGCGATTTGTCGCTTGATCAGAAAATATGTGGGCAATGACGTAATTTATCTGGACTGTGATTGGCCAGAAGTGAAAAAACCGTGTGCCGTGCTCTGAAAATGGCTTGCTGATCGATCTGCAAATCCGGCAAATTACGCCGTGTTGTACAATACGGCACGGCACCGTTGAAGTGGAAACAGTTTCATAGGATTTAGTGGGGATCGATTTTTTTTTGCCGTGCCGGATTGCCGTGGTGCCGTGCACGGTCGCCGTGCCGGATGCGGTGTAAACGGGCCTTTATGCTAGTTTGATTTTTCTCTATTTATTAAAATCAACGTTTTTCTGGGATGGACGTGACCTTCAATAAAATGAGGGGGCGTAGCTTCATAGGGGGTAGTGTTGGGCGTATGTCATCCCTCAACTTATGAAGAAGATGAATTCAAAAGCGATGCTATTTCAGCTTTCTAAAATACTACCCTTATAAAGCTGACCCATGCATGTATATAGTCCAATGACACAATGAAAGAGGCAGGGATGAGGAGTGCCACCATAGCCAATACCCCCCCCCCTCTCTCTCGGCCTCGGCTGGCCATCTCCCTCCCCCTCCCTGGGGAAAGTTGTAATGTCATATTTTTGTGTTAATATCTCATGTGGCATTACGGTCACGGATCCTTCCAATCCCACAAAAAAAAAGTCTCTCGCTAATGCCCGCCAAAATGTACTTTGGTATATCAAATAAATTTATTTTGTTGGCAAACTCAGGGATCTTTTATATGGAGGCAACTTTGAACCCGTTGAATAAAGAGTTGGAGTCGCCTTATTGTCATGATTATATGTTATAGTACATTCAGTGTTTGGTTCAAAAGAACACTGAAATCATAATACTGATTTTGTGTATATGTAACACCCGTTTACACGATTATTGATTGTGTCCAGAAAAGGCGTTGAATGTGGAAATCCATAAACCAGTACCATACGTGGCGTAACTCGCTAATAAAATCAACCAATTTTGTGTCTAACCAAAGTATCCACATCTAAAACGCGTAACCAAAAAGCCCATTAACACTTGATAATTAAATTGTCTAATAAAAAAGGGTCAAATATTGTAGCTTAACTTAAGTGACGTAATGTTGGACACCGCTGTATAATTATTATTTTTTGGCTATATGCGGTTGTGACAATGACGAAGACGATTATTATTTACTCTCTAAATACAAGAGTTAATGTGGTCCCCATCACACAGACTATGGACTAGTCCCATCTCTATATAGAGTGAATTTCATCTCCTAATTTGGAGTGAATTGTCAGTCTTTTCCCTCCAAAGGGAGCTTCACTGCAAAGCGACTGGTCCCCCTGATGGATGTGATGTTGATCACAGCATGAACCTCCTCTGAGTTACTCCTTACTCTCATTTTTATTTCAGGTCATTGTGGTATGGTATACCATGTTCATGGTTCATGGTAACGTTGGTGTCAATCAGTGGTCTTGTCATGTATGCTTACTACAACAGTAAGTAAATATTACCCCTTAACTTAAGCCCGTCTCACACAATGCGATCCGGTGCTACGCGATTTTTCAAGAAATCGCATTTTGCATTTAATATGAAAGTTCCAAGAAGTAAATGTATTTAAAGTTTGGCATATTGTTAGGAAAAACTAAAATCATATCTTTACTTTGCGACAAGCCCCATGGTCATGACGGTCGGAGTAAAGTCCAAATCGGCTTCAAGTCGCAGCCAATGATGACGTCATTACGATTTGGGATTGAATTTGCTTTTATTCATTCAGGGAGGCTCTAACTGGCCTGAATTTCGATTCAGTATATTATAGTCCTACCACTATTCTGAACTCTGTTCCGTAATATTTTATTAGTTGGAATATCATATTAATTTGAAATTCGGATCACAACGAATCGTGTGAGACGGGCTTAAGGTAATTAAGTCCTAATAAATTTCCAATAAATGCCCATATGCAGGAATACAGTCATCATTGACCAGACGATAATATCCTTTTATGACAAGTAATTTTGAATTAGGAGTTAATTCTACTCTTTGTTAGATATATATCATGTTACATTTAATATAATCGCTACAAATCAATAACCACCGGATGTGGCATCGTTACATTTTGTTTACGTATGCAACAAATATCATTCAAAACCGAGAAAAAAAAAAGAACATGAATCATAAGTAAAACATAATTATTTTCTCATAAAATAAAATATATCAAGTAGCTGCACCACCAACGAATCTGTTATTTTCTTTTATCTTTTTTCTCTTTTCTCCTTTTTCCCTATTTCTTTCCTTTTCTGTTTCTTCGTCCTCCCCTCTCATTACTTAAAATCAAGTGTGGCGCTGCCCCTGACCCCCATAAATTGCTGGATATTTTCAAATCCGGGTATAAAGTCACGTTAATGAAAAGTTTCATTCAATGAAAAAGCAATGAAATATGGTATTATTGTTTACTATCATTGAATGACATAATAACTTTCATAAAACCATGCCTGGTATCGTCCTGTCATCGGATGCCATGTGTTAGTGCACCCCTATTCATAATAAGGGGGTTTAAAATACCGGTGAACGTTGACAAGAAGTGATGTCATTGTCGCCGAAAAAAGTTGACTACTTCGTAAAATATTATTTGATTTGGCAAGAACAAAAAATATCATCACGGATTGAGGCGAGGACGATCTAGGAATGGAGCCCACCCCAACTCCGTGCCTTTGAATCCGCCACAATGTAGGTTCTGATGTGGGTTGTGCATGTACAGGTACGTTTTCTTTTTCCAATGATGTATGCAAATTAAGTATTTAATTTACTGACCTCTTCTTATCTGATCGTTTCCTTCTATCGACCTTTTCTTATCTTTCCATTTTGTTATTTAGATGACGAAACTGGGAGAGGTGAACCAAATTACACAAAATCTGATCAGGTACGAATCAAATGATCATTGATATTGAAGGTAAACTTAATGAAATCCGATATGTTTTTGACACAACCGCGGTGAATTGTTATCTAGAACGTGGGACTAGTAAAATAGAAAAAAAAACTTGACAGAGAGTGTATCTTTCAAGAATTCTTAGTTTGTAATATATTATATTCTGCACTATGTATATTACCAAATAGGTTCATTATTGCGGACTGGAATAATCGCTAGAGGGTATTCATTTGTCTCGCAATCTACTCGAAAGCGGCACTCGAAAGCTCGTGAACTTGTAAGCTAGTGAACACTTTTTGCGAGAGTGATCACGAATTTCCTTGTTGACCATAGTAGATTGCGAGACAAATGAATACCCTCTAGCGACTATGTATATTGTCAAATCATATTTCATAAGGCAATATTGTCATGGGATCATAATTAGGCACAAGGTGGAATACCATTGATTTTAAAATGATGTTGTTTACTTGTAGATGTTGAACGTCATTCGATAAATTATACCTTACCACATAGTCTTCACATACCACATGAATATCATCTCATACAAACATCAGTTATTCTTTACTTTTGTTGTTGTCCTGTCGCTTATTCATCTACAGAAAGAAAAAGACATCACTGTAAATACACGTTTTAGTCAATATAATTCTTCTACTTTGTCAGATCTTGATATTCTTTGTGAGTCAAGAGTTTGGAAAGATTCCAGGAATCCAAGGCCTCTTTATCGCCGCGCTGTATGCAGGAACGATCAGGTATTATGGATAGAAGTAACACTTGTGAATATGTTTTTCATAATTCTTATAATTTCAGGTATAATATGAATGTGATGAAGAAATTCACTTTCCATCCGATATTTATTTTTTGTAAAGCTTGCAGAAATCATGATAATCATTTCTCGATTCATTTGCCCAGATGAACAACTTTTTCACTCACCAAAACTTCTAAACATGGGGTATATGGTCCCTATAGTTTTGTTCTGATTGATACTCACACTGCAGATTGATATCATGATGTGTACTGTCGATATCTTTTTACCCCTCCTCCCCCCCACAAAAAACCGATAATAACAATAATAAATAAAATAATAATAATAATAAATAAATAAAAATAAATGAATAAATAAATAATAATAATAAATTATAACAACATAATCAATAACATAATTGCAAATAAATCAAAGGAATTACGATCATACATTGTATAATAACACATTTACAGTGCACAATAAAGTATAAACAAGAAATTATATCTTTATGAGTATCTATGCGTTTTATAGCACAGTGACTTCTGGGTTGAATTCACTCGCTGCTGTGACTCTTGTTGACATCGTCAAACCGTGGAGGAGGTGGAGGTCAAGTCGTGTAGGGGAGGTCGTTGAGCATGAAGAGACGGCTGAGCAAGACTATCTAGATACAAGACTCTCAAAAATATACAGTAAGAACTTTTTTTTGGGGGGGTATTATGTCATGTATATACACACTTATAATGTTCGGTAACATACTGTCCACTGTGGTGGGTAATGTATGTTGGTAAAAAATAAATATATTATAGGCAATTATTATCCAACTGAACAAATTTATTACCCAATTATTATTTTTAACCCAATTTGGGCAGATTTTAAGCAATAGTTGTATGGACAGTATGTTGCCCAGGGTTGGTTAAAAGTTAGGATTTTTGCCCAATTAATTTAAGAGTGTAGTGGGGCGTCGCGACAAAGTTCAATTCCAAATCAAGAGTTAGTCAAACTAGACGTAGATACATTCGTATCAGAACGATGTGCTTGCAATGATGCCACGAAAAGACTTTGAAAATGACCAAGGAGTCATGCGCAAGATAACTTGGAACAAAGTTATAATGCTGCAGATAATCGTGTGAACGTTATAGAGCAAGTTTCTTGCACCATAAGACATTTTCTTTCTCTATTTTTTCATTAATTTTTAAATAAATATATTTCTTCCATCTCTCCCGAGGTTAGCACATGGACCCCCTCTCTCGATTTCCTGATGAGGATGAAAAAGAAGAAGAAGAACAAGAAGAGGAAGAAAAGGAGGAAGAAGAAGAGGAACAAGGAGAGGGGATAGTGATAAATTTACTGACATGTGTTTAAAAAAAAAAAAAATCGGAGTATGGGCTTGTACTGCAATATTTTCTTCATATATTTTCAAATAACTTTTTGGCTGTCCTAAATCATTTGAAAATCTTTATTATTGCGATATACAAAGAGGTTAATATTTGTCACTTTCGCATTTCCTATCATCATGTTATGTTTGTAGCGGTTATTTATGGTGGTATCACGATTGGGCTTGCTTTCGTCGCCACGAAGTTGGGATCATTGATTCAGATGACAAACTCCGTACTAGGACCAATAGGTGGACCCATTGTCGGTGTCTTCTCACTTGGTATGCTCTACAAGAGAGCAAATTCTGGGTAAGTTTATTTTGAAAACCATTTATTTTTTTACTTTGGGAGAAAAAAGAGGGGGATGCGCGTTGCTCTGGCTTATATATATTGCATTGCAGTATAAGCACTAATATCGGCAATCCATTTCATATTCTTAAAAAATTCTGAAAGTATACCTGAAAGAAATGTGATAATGAATAAAATTATAATACTTAAATTCTTGAAACTTTTATGTGCTTGTTTCACTTGAAAAAAAAACTCTTTTTAAGGGTGCGTCACTAGAACCATGATACTGATAATTCTAAAAAAAATCGAAAAACGGTAATAAAATGTGGCGTGGAGACATTTTCTGCGGACATGATCGCGTATTTGAGGAGACGGCAAGAGGGGCAGATTTCCTATCAACATTTATCAGTGATTGATCGATCTCATGTTTAATATGCGTACACATAATACAGTGCGTAACTTTGAAATGCAATTAAAAATAAATAAATTTTGTTCATGCTTGAGCGAACACGGGACGTTTTTGTTGGGGGTTCAAAAGGAGGCTTGCGCCAGAATTGCAGAATATGAGTAATATGATGATCAGACTTCTTGCTAATCAGGAGACTTCCTCTTGACCTTTTCATTATCTGTGCCACAATTTTCGAATTATGCTGTCAAATTTTATTAACAAATTTATTTATTTACTTGAATTATTTTGTTTTTTCATTTAAACTTCTCTTACCTTTTAATTTTCCTTCAAAAGTAACTTGTGATTATTCAAATCCTTTTATTATGTGGGACAAATTATGTTATGTACCTTTAAAAGACATGAATCTATTTTTCAAGTGGTCATTGATTCCTTGACCAAGTTTAATTGCTTGACAGGAAACATAGGAAGGGATTCATGTCTTTCAATAACAATGGTGTATTGAGTCAATTTTGAAGGAGCTAGATACGGCAGATCGGGTAAAATGTATTAAAAAGTTGTGAGCGAGCGAAGTGAGCACGCAAATATTCCCACTTTTTTATTACAAAATAATATCATGTTTTACTTTCTATCTTTCCTTTTATTTCCTGTCCACTTTTTTTATTGGTCATGAATTTTTTTTTATTGAGGGGGGGGGGGGGGAGCATCCCAAGCCCCCGCCCATCTGTGTGGCACTATTCAAAAGGCACCATAACCTTTGCAGCACACAGTGAAAGGATATGAAAAAAATCCACACTTTCCCATACTTCGGTTGAAACAAAATTGTTTTAGCTTGAAGAAGGAATATTCAAAGCTAACAGAGAGCATATTAAAAAGAAACAACAGAACAATTCAAGCAAATAAATAGATCTGAAAATGAATTTTGACCGCATGATTTGAAAATTATGGCAAAGATAATGAAAAGGTTAAGAGGAAGTCTGCTAATTAGCAAGAAGTCCGATCATCATATTTATAATTTTAGGCCATTTTGGCGCAAGCCTCCTTTTCGACCCCAGACAAAAACATTCTGTGTTCGCTCAAGCATGAATGAAACTATTTTTTTAATAGCATTTGAAAGATAAGACCTTAGAGCACTAATACCTTGGTCACATTTGCTACGGCCGCCGTAGATTCTAAAATTTCTACGGCGAGTAGCAATTCTACGGTCGCCGCAGAATTTCCACGGCCATTTACTCTAGCGGTCACATATGTTACGGTCGCCGCACGGCGTATTTTTTAATTTATGGAGAAAAAAATCTGCGGCTGACGCATGTCCTTGAAATCATGACGTACGGTCGCAGTAGGGCGACCCTGCGCTGGCCGTAGGTTTTTGACAAATACTACGGCAGACGCTAGGTGGCCGCAAGGCGCCCTCACGGCGGCTGCAGGGGGACTATACAGTGAGTATACCATGAATTGCCTGTCACACTCATCATGATATTTTACATTAGACATTTCATTTCAGAAAGTTTTCAAAGTGTCGCACCATGCCCATGCCCGTATTCTGGTTGGGAGGGAGGGGGGGGGGCGGGGAAAGGGGGCGCCAGAAAGAGGGAGGAAAGAAAGGAAAAGAAAAGGGAGATAAAAAGGAGGGAGATAAAAAAGGAGGGGAAAGAAGAGAAAGAGAAAAGGGAGAAAAGAAAGATAGAAGGAAACAAGAAGAAGAGAAAAGGAGAGAAGAGAAAAGGGGAAAGGGGGATTAATAAAAGTGTGTGTGTGGGGGGGGGGGGGCAAATTGATGTTCGACCTAGGAAAGGGGGGGGGGGTTCGCCAAATTAATGTTTGACACTGATCTGAATATTATATGATCAGTAATGTTCGACCTAGGAAGGGGGGGGGGGGGCAAATCGAACTTTGGGGTGATTCGCGCTTCGCGCTCGCATCGAATGATTAGTTAGATGGACATCCTGTTAATGATTACCTAGTGATTACCTAAATTGCGTAGAATGTCTAGTTTTGGAACGGAATATAAAAAAGGTTCAGCTCGCGCTTCGCGCTCGGATCGAATAATTTTTAAGTGCCCATCCTGTTCATGATTGCCAATAATGCTTAGAATTTCCAAACTTTGGGTCATTTTGGAATATAGACAATTTTCAGCTCACCCTGACATATAGAGAGATACCCATCCTGCTCATGCTTACAAAACTTCTCAGAATATTCTATTTTCAGGTCTATACACAAGCTATCAAAAATCACGTTCGCATTATTTATTTGGACTTATGAAATAAATCTCCCTTAACCATGTTAACTTGTTTGTATGAATAAAATTAATATGTTAATAAACGCGTTAGTCTTAAGTAAGAACTACACCCTAGGAAACAACAAAAATCAGCATTTAACTCCCCATGATAATACTAATAATAATGATAATGATAATAACGTCATATTTCACCCAAGTTAGCCGCTGGTGAAAGGGCAATATCTGTGCTTCCTGGTCACATTTGTTTTTTAAATTACATCATATTCATGGATAGATTACTTTTTATCAAGTCATTATTAAAAAAGTGGTCTGCAGTTGCCCTTTTTCATATGATAATGAAATAAGATAATTCATCATGCATTTATGGCACCTGTTTGCCTGACAAGGAAGGGTCGCCATTTTTTTTTTGAAAAGTACACATGCATATGGGCCAAAATTATAGGTCGGGCCCCCGAGGTGCAAAATTCTAAACACGCGCCTGGTGGCTCCCGAGCAGATCACACAAAAGGAGAAGGGGAAAGGAGGGAAGAAAAACACGAGGGCAGCCGCACGGCCACCGTACGCTCGACGTACGGCCGCCGTAGACCGTTCTACGCCATGCCTACGGCTAGTCTAATTTCTACGGCGAGCGTAGAAAAGAAAAAATGTTATAACTCCGAGTTAAAATTCTACGGCCACCCCTACGGTCTGTAAAAAGTAGGAATCCGCCGTACGTCGACCCTGCGGCCACCGCAGATTTTCTGCGGCCGCCGCAGAAATCTCTCGAATTCAGGTATCTACGGCCGCCGTACGGCCGCCGTAGAGCAAATGTGACCAAGGTATTATTAACACCAAAATATAGACATTATAATTTGAAACAAAAATTTTATAGACTTTTAAAATCTGTCCCGTTTTTTTTATACGCACTGTAGTTATACTCAAACGATTGCCACTTAAGAATCCCCATCTATCGATGCAGGAATGACTTCAATTATTACTCCAAAGACAGGAAATCATTCACATTTTTACGAATCGTATAACATGCCATTTTCCCCTTCACTGTTCACACAAATACATTTGGGTTGTCTTGCCATGTTCTGTTCACAGAATGCGTATTCATTGTGGTTAACACGATTTTCTTTTTCAATTAAGCTGAAGTCTATGAGAAAACTTTGTACAAGATGTTACAACGAAATATGAATAACAAACATGTTTCTATAATTACACCCCGGGAGTTTTTCATCAATTTTTGGTGTCTGACAAGTTATCAAAACTTTCCTTGATTTCGATTTTCTGAAAGGGACATTGTTTCTGAACGTTTACCATTATGGTACCTATTGGATAAAAGGACATGTTATTAATGTCGTGTTTGTAAAGTGGTCGTCCCTGTTGTATGGAACTCTAAACCCAGATATTATAACCCAAACAATCCACTTACCTTGGACTGATATATTACAAAGGCCATATAAACCTCATCATTGATTCTAAATAACATAAAATTAAATCAATATAAATGAGCATGTTAATAAATAAAAAGGTTTAAGATTTTCGGTGAGAGAACCAGGTTCAAATTATTGTGTTTTCCACATAGGTCCACCATTAATGAAGGATACCTACTCGCCCATCTGCCGATCAAAAAGCCGCTTGCGATATAGGTTTATATGGCCAAGGCTTTTTAAAATAATGATTAAAAATAGTAAAATAAAAACGAGTGTGCGCTTCATCTCTTTCTCCCTTTTTTGCATTGAACATTTATTCTTTTGGAAACAATTTACGAAATTCTTCTTTCCTCTCTTGGTCATTTAGAGGAGCCATTGCCGGTCTTATCGTCGGATCTATTATTGGAATAGGATTGTCTGTTGGATCGGCCATTGACTCTGATTTATGGATCTTGAAGGTATGATATCTCCTCTGTTTCCCTGATACCCCCCCCCCCCCTGAAAAAAATCTTGCTCAAAACTAATTTACTCTTATAAATGCATGAAGGAATTTTATTTTTACAGAGACAGAATGGGGGCTATATTTTAAAAAGATTAAATGCAATTAAACAATATATATGAAAAAAGGGATAAAGATACAGGGGCTGCCCCTATGATTGTTTAAAAATGAAAAAGAGAATAAACGAAACAGGAGGAAGAACAAGAAAAGAAGAAAGAAAAGTATAGTGAACAGTCACTGTCATTTAACTGTATTCATGTATAACCCCATTTTTTAGAACAGAAAATGACAATACATTTATATTAGGTCATCTTGATGCCATCCGTGGATAGAGCTATATGCCTAGATATTTTAAATGCATGAATAAACAAATTGGTTAATCAGCAGTACAATAAATGAATACTAATTAATCTTGCAATATTATGTACACCTGATAATTAAATGAAATTAATGTTGATAGTTATCCTCTGTGGTGTAAATGAACTCCTTAGTGATAACGAAATCATGATTTCTTTAACATTTAATATAGATATCGTTTATGTGGTATAGCATGATATCGTGTATTACAACGATAATCATTGGGATCCCGACCAGTGAGATTATACGTCTGTTCAGTGAAAAAGAGAGAAATCGTCAGGTTGACCCGCTTTTGTTGGCTCCTTTCCTTCGGTAAGTAGATTTTCATGGATTTAGAAAACAAAACGTACAGAATCCCTCCTATTGTTGGACCATGGCCCTGCGGGGGTGCTGAAGTACCCCAAAAATTACCTTGTGGTGCAGCGTGTATTATTCTCCATATATAGGCAGCACCCCACGTATTCTGGAAGGTTTTTTCTCGCTTTTCAAATTTACTTCAGCTCCCCCACTAAAAAATCATTCCCAAGGCCCTGTGTTGGACCATGGAGTCAACATGATAACTGTGGCGTCGAAACATTTATATTTTTTCTTCTGAATTTTCTAAATGTATACAAATTAAATACAGTAGGCCGATGCCACAACAGCTTCAAGTAAATCGAAAACCTGAAGATTGCATCAGAGGCCAAAATCTAACCAAGGAGTTATTATCTGAATAATAAATCCATGATGTAACTTTGCGAAAGGGAGAAAGAAAAGCATATTGCATATTGACAATTAATTGATTGAACTTTCACAATAGCAAGTTACAATGCAAGTTACTTTGAAAATAAGATGGTGGTAGGCCTATATTCAATCAATGAAATTGAAAAATCCAGTGCTACATGTCTTTCCCATTATATTCAGCATGTACTATTTTATCTGAAAAATAAGGACATGCATGTATTCAAATCTCATATGCGTAACAAATAAGGAAAACAAAATATCCACCAGATTTATTACCTTCTATTCTTTTTTTTCAGTCCGAAGTCCCTGAACACACTTCCTAGCGGCGGCTCGTTTGAGTTGGATGTGAAAGATGAGAAGTATGAATCAGAAGAAAATACCAACATTTCAGAGAATTAGGAAAAGGGAAAGAGTGATTATAAAAATGACTAGTGGAACAATCGTCAGCACCCTTGTAAATGTTTTCAGACTTTAGGGAAGAGTTTGGAGCCCTTCGGACATTGTCTTGAAGAAACAACTGAACAAAGGGTTTGTTACATTGTGATTTAAAAAAAAAAGAACAATAAACATATCATGAACGTCTACTGTGCGTAGACACAAATGAACAGTGAAGATGATGTCTTCCACTTGTGTAATAAGAAGGTAAATGGTGACATTTTCATATATTGACAGTTGATATGGTAATTATAAATTTGTGTTTTGTAAAATGTTGTTTATCATGTAAACATTTATGTACCATGCACACCTTGCATTATCCGAGAGTGGTTATTGTACAGTGAGACATGTCGAAAAATATCTCAAAGCTGATCTTGAATGTTTTGTTGCCTTCTGGAACTGAGTTGTCCCTGTACAAAACATATGAACAATAAAAAAATTTGCGTTTTTGTTTCAAATTTATAATTATTCAAGTACCTGTTATTCATGAATTCTTATACGTTATATCATTAATTTACGTTAATTTGGTTGAACCTCTAGTAAGAACAGGGCCATTATATCAATGGCATTGAATCTATCCGTATCTTTTTAAGATTTATTTCATGTAAATACTCGCATTTATATTCATTATTTTTGTACACTGTACATTGCTTTCATGTTTAATGGTAAGTAAAACCAAACCAAAGCAGAAAATGGGTGCTCATATTTTTGGTGTCTGACAAGGTGCTTTTTGGTATATGCACCATGCGTTTCCTTTTTATTTTACATTTGCCATGTTTACATAATATTAATTCTACGAGCATAAGTATACTAAGGTTTTGTTGTTCATGTAGTTCGGTGATCATAATGTATTCGTAAATAAACAAAATTTTGATGTACATAAGCCATTTATTCCTTCCTTATAAATCACCATTTCAAATATTCCCATTGAGCCTTGATTTACGGACATGCATTGTCCGATTTCTTTCCTAGTTTAGCTATTATACATTCTCTACACATTACGTGTTTCTTTTCATGTCCATCCTCTACCCCCCCCCCCCCGGTCCACCTTCCCTCCCTCTACTCTTCCATGGTACTTCTATTCTTAGATCTTCCTTTCTACCCTTTCCCTATTACTTTCTACTACTCTCCATCTATCTTCTCTTTTCTCAACTACTCTCCTCATTACCCCCTCACCTTCTCCACCCCCTCCCCCTCTCTCTCCAAGTCCAGTCATTTTTTTCTGCTCACCTCTTTCTTTATTTCTCATGTACATATCCATATTGTTCCAGTTCTATCTACATGATGATGTATTTGTGTATAAATCAATATATCACAATTTACAATAACATTTCATGATTTTTATTTCAATAATTATCAGTATAAAAAGTCATATACATAACAAGTTACTAAAGTATTACATCGGAAATTACACATATATATAAACAATCAAACACTTAACCCGTTTCTGCAAACGAAAAATGTCCATCCCATTACAACAATAAAAAATAACATAATAAAGAGGTTTCCACTAAACATTCAATATCTAATCTAAATCAATGAATGCCGTTTCATCACTCAACAACCCAGACATACAGAGACAAAAGCATGAGAGAAAAAAGGACCCCAATAACATTTTAAATTCTGTTAAAAAAAAAAAAAAAAACACTTATAAGAAAAAAAATAAATTATTAAAAAATTCTTTATCTACCAAACTGAAACGGAAAATTACCTTAAAAAAAAAAAAAATTAAGTCAAGTAAATCAAGTGCAAGTACACATACAAATCAATTCAATTGCACAATGCATATCTGTACTCAATCATGACATCAAGTGGTTGGAAAATGTTTAAAACTTCATGGTATCACCCTTTGCTTTCATTTTAAATCAAAGTGCCACCAATAATCAACAAGTGATAAATAGTAGTTCAATCCTGTATAGATGTGATAAGTTCTGAAATGGATAACAACACGGAAGGCACTAGTAGACACAAGAAAACAAAGTAGAGAGAGATAAAAATCATACATTAAGTAAAAATAATATATCTTTGCAATATATCTTCCTCTACAACACTGTTTTATGTGGGCTTACAGACCATTCATACATAAATACATGCAGCACACAGACATTTTTAACATCAGCCTGTCAAAAACGAAATAAATGGTCACCAAAAAGCCACAATACCAAAAGATTTGAGGCATTTGTGTAATACATGCATAAACATATAGCATATTCTAAAGATCATGTATACTTCATCTTGAATTTGTCTAATTTTGTGATTTAGTTTACCAACTTGAATACATTACTTAAGCCCCTATCTGATTGCTTGAACTTTAAGTTTGAAAACCTATGAATGTTAATGCACAGGAAATTTGAAAAATATAAACTAAAAGAAGGGTTCAATAATAATTTTCCATAGGAGTTTTCAACAATGATATTAACACAGATGATATTGTAAGTACATGCACATATGGCATAATGCAAAGACAAATAGCCTACGAAGTTATAAAAGTGCTGACTGATGTAAATATTTTACATAATTGATGGTCCTTAAGAGATTTTAGCAAATGAGAGTCATCAGTACCACAAACCTCTCTCATTGCAAGGCAAAGAGAAGGGGACACACTCAGGTTTGATTCACTTATCACTTAGGGGGTAAACTTAACATGAGGATTTGAAAATTTATTTTACCTAAGAATGCTCTTCTAGGTGCAATGTTGGGCAAACACACATCCTGCATAGAGATATGTTAAATATGTCATCATGGTAAAACATTGTTAGCTTTAGTGTAAATTACAGATCTATTTATTTTACCCCTTTTCCATACTTTCTTCAGGAAATGACACTTTTGCCACTATATTTTTGCAACTTTAGATGCACTTTTGTATGCATAAGATGCATCTCATTCTTTTTCTGATAATTTATTCCATTCTGAGATATTTTTACACATAAATGGATGGTGTATATGTATATAGAGGTCTACTAGATATGAATAAGCATAAAGAAGAATGTTGAATTATTCTTTCTCATCATCTGAAAACACTGAAAATATGTGAAAATGGTAACATATACCAATGGAAAAAGCAGAGGTAGTGAGGGGTGTGTTTAGACAAGAGGATAGCTGGCTGAGGTAGCAATACCACATTGGTTGTTCTTGTTTCGAGACATCATGATGTAACCATTCAGTCCCCAACTTTCTCCCCAGCTGTGGTGGTAAAAAGGGAACATAACAGTGGTGAGTATTCAAATAATAGCTAATGGTCACAATTAGTGTTAATTCTGAAATTCTGGGGAAAAACAACATTAGATTCAACATCATCATGTATCTGATCAAGATGTAATATAAAATGTTAATGTCAGCTCTGATTATCAGTTTAAATAGAATCCAAGAAAATGACCAGCAAAGAGATTGTATGTACAAATGAAAATTATTTATGATTCTGGTAGAAATTGTATCATTGCTGAAAAATGAACAAAATCAACATTTCATTCTTGCCAAGTAATGGGTCTTTATCCTAGCATTAATAATATACATTCCAATTGCTAAGGTGTGTTGGCAATCTTCAGTGTGCTTGCTTTTCAGATTTAGATTTTAACTACTAGATCTGGGGGTGTTTCACAAAGATTTAAGTATGACTTAAAGTCGCACTTAAATGCCTAGTTGCATGTGGTGTAAAAGGCATACCCGCATTGGTCGCGTTGCATTTGAAATACGCGTCGGCATTTAAGTGCGATTTAAGTCACACTTTTATCTTTGTGAAACACCCCCCTGGACATACAATATGATAATGATCGACACTGATGTTAAAAGACTGTCTCATGAAATCATTGCTTTCTACAACTACATGAGTTGAGCCTTTAAAGGGATGGTCCAGGCTTGGGATGTTTATATCTCAATAAATAGAGTAAAATTCACAAAGCAAATTGCTGAAAATTTGATCAAAATCGGATAAAAGATAAACAAAGTTATTGAATTTTAAAGATTTGCATTAATTCCGGTGAAACAGTTCAAGGCATGTCTTTATGAATATTCATTAGGTGGGCTGATGATGTCATATCCCCACTTGTTCTTTTGTATTTTATTATATAAAATTAGGTATATTCAGAATTGTTCTACCAAGAACTAAAACAATTGGATTGACAACTGATTAAGTGCATTAGTTATTTACTGCCGCAACTTATTTCATTATGGAGACACATGCATGAAAAAATAAAACATTTATGATTTCATGTAATAACATAAGAAAAAGAAAAGTGGGGATGTGACTTCATCAGCCCATCAGCAGAAAAAATAGTAAAAAATATTGGTGAAGGTTTGATGAAAATCCGTTAAAGAGTAAGAAAGTTATTAGAGTTCAAAGTTTTGGATTTGTGACGTCATAAACGAGCAGCTGCCCCATGTGTTATGTAATATAAAATGCATGAATTTCAAATTTTGTATGGTTCCTGATGACTTAATTTTTTTTCTATTCATGATCGGGTGTGAAATGATTTGTCTATTGATATACAAAAGGTACAGTGAAAACCATTTTCAATTTTCTGAGAAAATGACATTTCATTGATTTTTTACCATTCGCTATGTAGGAATGCTGCTCGCACATGACGTCACAAATCAAATAATTGAAATTCTAATAACTTTTTAATTATTTGATGAATTTTTCTCAAACCTTCTGCAATATTTTTTATTATTTTTTCTGCTATTTTTACAATAAACTTTTTGTCAGGGTGAACTTCCCCTTTAAATATCATGGCATCACTGAAGCCTACAAACTATATGCTCATTGGCTGGCACAAACATGCAAGCCGTTACCCATGTACAGGTAATGCACACATAGGGCAGCAGTGTCATCAGTTGTCAGCAAAGACTAATTTTATCAGCTCTCATAATTCAACAAAATCTGTGGTTTTAGTTGGCTGAAAAGAAATTTGTTCTGACTTTTAGTGTTACAATAGTGACTGTCAGATTGTCAAGTTTTCAGAGATAACAAGCTTCATAAAACAGTGCCCTCAAGGTTTTAAACAAGTCTCCTTTTCATCTAGTTTTGTCAGCAGACTTAAAAAATGGTGTCTTAATTGTTGTCTTCAATCAGACATAACTTAAAAAGAAATTCTTTTGGTTGATATTTTGCTTTAAGCACATGTCTTTAAAATGGATGAAAGGAAAATTTACATTATCAATGTCAAAAAAATAATTCACCTGTTCTTAACGAGCCAATAATCCTGTCCATCAGAGGTTCCATAACCAACAACTAGAACACCATGATCCAATTCAGTGCTACTGCAGTCAGTCTCATCATACACACCTAACAAATATTATTGAAAGAAAAGAGAAAGTCAAACATGACAATGTTACAAGGTAAAGTAAGACATTACTGAGAGCTTTAAGTATACTGATCCAACTGAATAGGGATCCTATGATGGATAACAATGTGCAACATCTGGATTACATGAACCCTGTTTGCTTGAAGTTTTAAACCTCTATGACTGCCTATCCTGAACTAAAATCAAGAAGAGATGCTTTTTCCTCAAGGAGAATCAGATAGTTCATATCATCCCAAGTCTAGTAAGCATATTATCATTGAAATATTGAGATTAAACTGATCTCTTATCAGGACTGCACTTTATTTCCAACCAGAATTAAATGTTTCTTGCTACGCACAAAAGTGGACAAGGAGATTTTATTTATCAGCATGTTAGTAGAAAGCTAGATATCGCATTTGAAGACTCACCAGATTCATACAATTGGAAGGATTGGTGGCTGGCATCAATGGCAACAGAAACAGGTCCAACGGTAGCAACAGCTTCCATCAGGGCTTCCTCATCTTGACTGGTAACATCAGTGTATCCAGTAACCTCAGCAGAATCACATGATTGTTTGTAGTGACATGTCTCATCCTAGTGAGGAGATGGAGCAAAATGCATCATTTAAACCACTGACAAATAACAATGCCAAGATACATTACACAGAAAAATTATACACAGAATAGACTCTTAACCTTGCACATCAATGATGTGGAGGTCATCCAGCATCTTGCAACAAAATAAACACAATTTTTAATTTCAGCCCACTTGACACTGTAGTGAATTATATTGGTAACATAAATCGAGGAAATAGAATTTCAATTGATGAAGAAATGACAAGAGAAGGATGATTTTTGTGATTTATGAATAAATTTTGTATAAATTAGAATAAATAATTTTTTAGTGAAAATTTTGTGTAGAACCTTAGTGAACCTCATGTAGCTCTCAGATGGAACAAAAAAAATCAAAATCAGTCAACAAATAAATAAACAGCATTTTTGCGAGTTTTGAAAAATATGCATAAATTAGCAGAGTTAATGAGTTTCAAAATTCTGTGCAGAAATTTTGTATCCCCACCTAGTGCAGGTAATAATTTTGCTTTACAAATTTGAATAGCATTTTTGGTCATAAGAGTAAAGCTCTCAACTAAGTAATGTACAGTCCTATGTAAAAATATGCTATACATAAGACTTTATGCATAGCAGTCTGCGATGCGCTACCAGGAAAATTATTCCCTGTAGTGCCATCATATAAAGCAAACAAAATTGAAATTGATCTACAAATGAAGGAGAAAAAACATTTTGTGTGATTTATGAATAAATTTTGCATAAATTAGCATAAATAATTTTCCAGTCAAAATTTCAAAATTCTGTGAGGAAGATTGGTGACCCTCATGAAGCTCTACCAGATGGAAGCAAAACAAAAATTGTTCCAGAAGCATTTTTTGTGAATTTTGAAAAATGTGCATAAATCAGCATATTTAATGATTCAAAATTCTGTATAAAAGTATTGAATCCCCCACCTAGTGCTATCCTATAAAGCAAACAGAATTGGAATCGGATTTGAAAGGACAAAGTAGAAGCATTTTGAAATTGTGGACGGACGACAGACGCCACGCCACGGCATAAGCTCATCTGGCCCTTCGGGCCGGATGAGCTAAAAAGGGGATATTGTTTCCAAACAAGGATGGGAGGGGTAGAGAGAGGGAGAGAGAGAGAGAGAGAAGATGAGAACATTTACTATTTAATTTCTCCATACTGCAGCTTGCACGGTTGATTGTGTATTAGCAGAATAATTTTTCCAATACTTCAATGGAATATTTGCTTTCTTTATAAATGTACTTACCTCCTTAAAATATCAAAGTAAATTGCAGAAAGACTACAAGTTCAAGGTGAACATACTGACAGACTTAAAAATAGAACCACCCAGTTGTCAAATTTAAACTTAGCTGTCAGAAACAAAATGAAAATCTACATCCATCCACCTTGCAAAGTACAATGTGTATATTAAAGGTGCTCTTATTAAAAAAAAAAAAAAAAAAACACTCCAATTACCTCAGCTTCATAGGGGTAGCATTCCTCAGAGTCAATGCCATTGTTTTCCTTGACGTACTCAAAACCCTGATCCATGAGACCTCCCTCACAGCCCATGTTTCCTTCCTTGCGGGAGCAGTCAACAAGATTCTGTTCGCTAAGGCTGATGAGTTTGCCTGTGTGTTTGAAGGTCTGTCCTTCAAGGGATCCAGTGGTACTGAAGGCCCAGCAAGATCCACATTGGCCCTATCATGGTCATCAGATAAAAAGAGGTATCGTTTCTTAATTGTAGAGACTATGTATCTACATGTACCACAGATTTGCACAATTTAAATACCATTCTAAAGCAATAAAAATGATGTCCGATCATATTAAAAGCAATAAAACAAACATCTGAAGTTTAATTTGCAAACACACGACATGAAATGTGATCTTGGGGAAAGTAAATGTAACAAGACAAATTGTAACTAACCCTACTAGTACAGTAATCATACTCCTTGCTAGACTGTCAGTCACACAAGTTTTACATTGTAAAAAGTGGCAAAGCATATTATCCAGTTTTTGCCCAATATAACTAGTAAGTGGAAACCCCACCAGCTATGCGCTATTCCACTGGATAATACTGTAGAAACTTACCAAATGAGAACATGGAACATGCTTAGAGTTTCCAGGGGATGGGAGATTTTTTTCGTTCAAATTTCTGTTCATTCTGAGCCTACAATTTGTTATAAAATCCAATAACAATTCAAAGTGATTCATTTGGGAGCAAAGTTCTCCTTCAGCTAATTTTTCAGTGCATGGGAACACTTGTTAGAAAATGAACCTCTCCATAAGCAATGCATGACTGATTACCTGATTTTTTACTGGAGTGACATAACCTTGTGTCCTCCAATCTACGGTGTCTGGTACCTGGACGTTAGATGGTCTCAAGAAGACGCTTCCTTGGTGCTTGGTGGTATTGGATCTTCTGTAGCCATTCATTTTGGTACGAATCTCACTTAGCCTCTAGTATACATACATAAACATACAATATTCATATGAATTTATCAGGAAAGGTAAATGCTACGAGTATGCACAAATGTAATCCGTATTAAAAATCTATGTACTGTGATATATTTGTTTTATACCCTACTTTAAATAATTTAGAACCAAAATATATGCGCTGATCTTGCAGAGTCCGGTTACCGCCTACTTGCATTGAATGACCTACTTTTCCCCAAACCACCGCGCTCAGCAGAACGCAAATAAGTGCCTGCACCGACGCATCACAGGACTTGCCTGGGAGAGACGGCTCGCTGACCAGTGCGCCTGAGAGTTTAGCTACATGTAAATATCCAGTTTTCTGAAATAATGATGTCAGAAATACATGTAGCAAAATATATTGAGGTCTGATGTCACGCAACATCATAGTTGAAATATATTTGTTCACATGATGCTATTTGAACCAATCACTATACAGGATTAAATCTATGTTGGATATAAGTTACTATTATGGTAACTTTGCCATCTATTGGTAACTACCATGGATCGGCCAATCAAAATCAATGATCCCATGGAAGTTACCATTAACTAGAAGGCACAGCTACCATAATGGTAACTTTTATGCAACAGGGTCCAGGATTTGCTGGAGCTTTATCAATTTGCAACTTTATAATCCTGGTGCATAGGCATGCCATTTTTTTTTTTTTTTTTTTTTTGGGGGGGGGGGGTCTTCTTGTGACTCTTAGTTACTCAATGGAGTAAATGGACAGAAGAAAATGGCCACACCAACAAAGTGTAACCTTACAGGCCAATAAAATTCAGTCAGATAATTGTGAAATCCTGCTTGGTACATATATTTCCACAGCCCTACTTGGTTGATTAAAGGTTTGAAATTTTCAGTTAAGTTAAACCTAGAATAGGAAAATACGGTAAAGATCTTCATTGGTTGATATTCAGTCTTTAGTAATATTGATATATATATATTTTTTTTTTGGGGGGGGGGGTCTGCTTAAAATACTAACTTAATTTAAACAAATAGTCACCCTGTTTATTTATTTAGAAGACAATTTCCACACTTACATGTACTATTACCTAAACCAAACTTTTTACCTTTTCTCTACAAAAAAAATCCCAATTGTCTCTGCAATCATGTGACCTGCCAAAAGTTTGTCAAATCTTATCATGACAGACAAGATAAAAAGAGTCACAAGTTAAAAGACAATATAAGTTTACAATTTCAACAAACATGAGACTGCCTCTTATTGACTCTGCCCAGAAACAAATGGTAGTCCATAATGAAACTTATTAGGAATTTGCTATCAGAAAAGATATTGCAAAGAAAAAAAGGTGCAATTTATGCAAGATAGGGTTCTATACACTAGAAGATTAAATGTAAATGACTGTATCTTCACGTATTTATTCAGAGTTAATACGATGACAAACATTGTACTCAAATAAAACCCTTTTTTGTGAGGTTCAGACTTCACAGCTCACTGGTTTGGTACAGGGAATGAATAACACCCACAAAATAATGGATTCTACAGGCAGTCTGAGATCACATGACTGTATGACATAGGCAAAATCACCTGACACTAATAGCAAGGTCTCATGACAAAAAGTGAAACAAAGTCATCATAGAAAGGAAGGATGTGGGAGGAACAGGACAATGGAAATCGGTGTTGAGGGAAATTTAGTCTCATGCTTTGGCACTGGAATAACATGATATGAATAGACTTGAAAATGAAACCTAAAACTAATCAGGGAGTCAGATTTCCCCTCCTTTACCAATTCTTATTCTTATTCAACTTAAAAACATACTGTTCATGTAGGGTCAACATCATAAGTAGAGATATGTACAATACCCGTCTATACTTTTTTTAAAGGAAGAAGCATCAAGCAGCCCCCCCCCCAAAAAAAAAAAAAAACACTTGTTGTCACACATGCTGACTATATGCACACTCTCAATGTAATGACACCGAAATAGTAAAATCTTTGAGTCAACACTGCTGTAGACCTCATAAATATTAATTCTACTGCACTTGTTACAATGAATGTTTTGTACATATTACATCCTACATAATTGTACGGTACTTTGTTGGAAGTTGGGAGAAATAACAGGGGAAAAAATCTGTGAAAATGACTCATACAGTGTAAAAAACTACATACATGTACAGTACATGTGATGTCTAGTAGGTTAGAGGTGAGAAGCATGTATTGGCCAATAGCCACTATATCTCTGTTATTGTTAATCTAACAAAGGGAATCTAAAAACCCACACACAGATAGGAGGCATGCAAGTTTGCATAATCAGGAACGTATAGTATATATACAAACAAAGAAAATATAGCAAGGACTACATGTACTGGTATTTGTATTGTGATGCTAATAATTTAGCTTAGTCATTCACACAATGTTGAATTCTGTAAAGCTTTCAGTGCAAGTCATCAAGAGTAATTCCTATTTTCATTCACAACATATGTTTTCTTTTTCTTTAAGGAATAACAAATAAATAAAAATATTTTGTTTATAATCTAATTAAACAACATTGTACACTGCTGACTGCTGCACACCCTGCACTGAATAATAATTGAATTATTGTATTCATGTATTTCCTGAAAATGTCATTATATGAACCACAGCTAGTATTGATAGTAGACACTTATTCCCCTTTCACAAACCCATCCTCCAATTATCCGCCTAAGAGTAATGCGGATAATTCAATAAAAATTGCATTCACAAACTCCTAAAATAATCCGCACTATTTTTTTACGAGCGCCCGACCTGAAAAAGGCGGATAATTGTCATGGCAACTGCACACGCCCCCTCCGATGGGGTTGTGTTGGAAAAGGGTGACCTTTTGTGACCGCACCATGGCAATTATCTGCATTAATTTGGAAATGCGTTCACAAAGCCAAAATCTGGTCCCGATACTGCTATTATGCGGATAATTGCAGCATCGAAATAATGCGGATAACTCTGGTCCCGCTCTGATTTTACAACCAAATTATGCGGATATTATCCGCATAATTGGGTTTGTGAAAGGGGTATACGACTTAATTAAATTTATGTAGGAAGTTGAATAAGGAAGGAATCCAAATATGCAATAGTTTACAAAACCACAGATTAAGTGCACTTATCTCATTCATAGAATGAAAGAGATATATTTTATATAGAGGAGAATGATCATTGATGGAATGGTGTATGTAGACAAATGATGATGATAAATTATACAAACATGCAATTATGCTTGAGGACCTGGCTATAACTATTTACATCGAAGGAACATCAATAGTACCCTTCTCCCGAGGGCAAACAGCCTGTGGGAAAATTGTACTATTGATGTTGCTGAGTGAGAACAGTTTCAGCTTGTTCCGACTTCTGAGAATGATTATTAGTTTCACATCTCATCCAACTCATGAACTGGATCGATTCTCATCACGTCAAATAAGGAATATTTAAAAAGTTCATTCTGACTTATGAAAATTTTAATTCAATTTTTCGGATTTGCTGCTAGCTAGCTACCTTGGCAAGCAGTCCGGGCAAGGTGCACCTAGTCCTAGTCAGATGCAAAATTGCTTGAACTGCCACATGTTGTGTATGTGTCATTTTGAAGGAAAATGAACTTTTTAATGAGAACGCTTTTCGTAGTAAAAAACTATCAATTTGCTTTGTGTGTACACTCGATGCAATGGATTAAGACAAGGGATATATACAATACTATACCTCAGACTGCCTCCAAAGGACTTTACATTAATTAAACTCTATGTTTTTTAGGCAATAATGACAAAGACAAGGGATATCTTCTTAGTTTCTTACCCTATCACCATATTCATTTATTCCAAGCTTGAAACTCGTCTGACCAAGACCATGTTTAAGGTTGTGCAAATTAATCTTCTTGAGGTTGTTCTCCCACACAAGTCTCCTTTCCATCTCCTCAGGACCATCTTGGTATTGTTTTGAGTGGGTTTCCTTCCATGTTTCCCAATAAGTGTCAAGGTCTGGTTTAGTAACTGACACACTGGCAGCAACAGTACAGGCAACAAGGCCCATTGCAATGAGGAATGTTAGATTTGACATTGTAGAAATAAAAAGCTTTCTGCAAGAGAAAGGAAGAGATAAATAATCAAAAATTTATGTGGCGTAACAAAAAAATCACAAGGCAAGGAAGAAAAGACCTGCTGAAATTGATTGTCTCCTTAAAAAGTTAAATGGCTTAAAAATCATAGACAACATGTACATCTTACAATTACAAACTGTTGTTATGGAAGTCATTATAATTCTAGCGCTGACAGCTAAGTAAAGACAACGTTACTAACGTTAGGTCTAGTTAAGTCTAAGTTAGGACTATTGTATTATTAAACTTTGGTTAGGGGTCCTAAGTTAGATCTAATTACTATCATGACTATTAGTAAAATTACTTCATACTTGGGTCTTGGCCTAGCCATAGGCCTAGATCTAACCATGGACCTATTACGAATGGACATTCAACGAGAGCATTTTATGACCACCACATGTTTCCAGCTGTCAAAATTGCTGTCTAACCCTTAACTTTCTCTTTACGCAGTTTTTACAACGACCGCCCGGGGTGATTGTTTACACAAGCTCCTTTCGCCCGATGATCGTCACCGATCGATCACTAGCCCTCTTTCGACCAAAGACGGTCATGTTGTAGCCCCGATTGCCAATAGGGAAAGTCCTAACATTACCTAGAATGCAATGCGCAATTCATATCCGGTTTTTCAGTACATTATTTTAGGCTCTCTATAATGTGCGATTGTCGTCTGTCCATAAAAAAAAATCCCGTTAAATTTCATCAATCCTGTGGAATTTTATGCCCAAATGAAAATCAACTTCTGACCGAAGGTAAGCGCTACTATCGACATCGATACTGTCCGAAAAAGCTGAGATTTTAACGTTTTTCCGCAGATTTTTTCGTCGAATTTCAACTGCTTTTTTGCCGTAGATATACGGATCTGCAAGGTGATGTCAATGCATTTCATTTCCGGTTGTTAGCGATGTACGTAAAAAATACGTTTATGCACGCCTGTTTTCTTGTTTCTGCTATCATTTTCATAGCGCTAACGTTCACTGCTGTGCGTTGCTTTTGATAAAGTGAACGAACAACATCGCAATGGGTAGGAGCAGCGTACAATTGATTTCCGCTGTCAATCAGTGAGAGCATGTTTTACGACCGGCTTGATGGGTGTCAGCTGCCAGCGCTCTGTTTATAAAAGGATTAGATGCGACGGTCTCTGTGTCAAAGGAGGGGATTCGTTGAACGTCCATTCGTAATACTAATAGGTCCATGATCTAACTAAGTTAGCTTGCTAGCTCAGTAGCTGTGCCTGGGCTGTGGAAAAAGATAAATCGTAACTTACCAACCACGTTGAACTGGTATTCAATCAAAGTACTACAGATTATGTTGCTCTGCCGGCTTTTATAAGAAGGGTCGAGTTCAGCAGTGTTCTAACTTCTGTCTCGTGATCTTTCAGATTACGGTACAGTGACTCTGGATGGCGCTTCCGCTATTCACAGAATGAATTTGCATAACGAACACAATACATTGATGATGCAAGCAAGTCTCGTGACTTTTAATCGGCATGTGACCAAACAGGTGACGTCACCAGCACTACTAGTCTTTGATTGAGGTGTCGGCTCTATGTATACCGTACCGTCTTTGACAGTACTGCCATAGACAGTATTAATAACGGTGCGTTATATTTTATTGTTTCCTCTTTTGCCATATTTTTGTTCCCATATAATGTATCATAGATGTCAAATATCTGTGTATTTCTCTTACCCCGAAAGTGGTCGAGAGAAATTTGCAAATAAAGTTCAAGCTTTCAAAAGTCGTTTTGATATCCTTGTATTAATTGGCCTTGGACTGTTTGACACGTTCTTTGTTTTCTCATTTTCTCTTGTCCGTGTGTAAGGGACTCTTATATATATATGCAGGGAGACTAAAACCAGAGACTGAAGTAAAGGCGAGGGTTATGTCTAGTCTAAATGATACGCACCGTAAAGCCCCGTAAAGCTAAAACAAGACCAGGGGGGTGAAACTCCGCTTCTGCATCCGGTCAGACATGGGGAAATTTTGGAAGGTCAAAAGTGCACATTGCTTCCATTTTTCGCGTACAAGCCTATGGACACCGCAACTTCATGGCACACCAGCGAAACGGAGGCGTGGTCATAATTGGCCTGCGCGCACAGCGTAAAAATATGCAAATAAGTATAGTGTCACTAATTAGCATAATGCGCGACGTGATTGCATATGAAATGAATTCATAGAGCTGCGTCTTTAAGGTGGATTACGTCATTCATTCCCCGTTCACCCCCCCCCCGGTATTCAGTTCATCTTTTCTTGTTTACATATTTTTAATAACTATTATCTGTCGCGATTTTTACTACATCAATTAATACAATTATTTATTTGCTAGCTATTTCCCTGGAAGACATATGGAAGCTTTCAAAGGATTCATTAATAGGATTGAACTTAGGGATCTGCTTGCTCTATTCATCAGGTGTTCATCACTGCATATTATTTTCATTTTTAATTACACATCACGACTAGCCATATATATGTTTGTTTGTTTGGGTTTTTTTTTTTTTTTGGGGGGGGGGTTAAATGCTTAAAATGATCAGAGAAATCTGAGCAAGAGAGCAAAGCAATCAGAAGGTCATTTTGTCTTTATTTTGAAATTGAAAAGAACAATCTGTTGCAAATCTTATGAATATTAAAAAAAAAATCTGAGTTTAAGTTTGGAGCAAAAGACAGCCCAGTATCCCAACAAGGCTCTCAACAAGTCTTATAAAGGTGACTTCCAAACAAAATGAAATTGTTGTACCTGCCCGCCCCCTAAATCTATCAATCTCACCCCCCCCCCCCTTCTATCTCTCTCTCCTCCACACACACACATACCACATAATCATGCGAGCAAACAATTATTCTCATATCATTTTATTTCTATCCCACTCTTAAATCAAATAGGTTTATCTCTTTAGGAAGAATATTTATTTTGGCTGTGCCTGATCATAAAATGTCACAGTATGCCATGTTGCAATAGCTTTTATGGGCTATCTTGCCATGCATGGTATTTTTATACTTTATGTTATACTCTTACCTTTTGTACTAGTATTATACCCATAGATATCTGACAAACAAAATCAATCAATCAGTAGCACCATCATATTCCAGTCATATAGAAGTATTCTTCATTATCATCATACCATCATCTAAATATTTCATCTCAACACAGTTTGGTAGTAATAACATCATCATCACTTTATCTTTCACGCAATATGAATCAGTGGAATAAATAAATCACGAATATGAAGATTAGAAAGTATATTTCAAATTAAAATGTTTAATAAGGAATCTATTTTTGAAATATGTTATAAAAATATTCCTATCCTTTTTTCTCGCCAAAGCATCACATTACACCAGCAAAAAACATTAATGAATGCAACAGAAATTGCAAGGCTGTTATAAGGGAGGGGGTGTATTTTTTAAGGTAAAATCTAGAGAAAAAAAAAAAATCGAAAAAAAAAATGAGTACGTATATTCACTTTCATAGGTATTCACTTCCCAAAAAAATAAATTCAACAGTTTAATGTCCAGCACTACAGGTCCTTGTTTCATAAAGACTTCAATTATGGTAAATTTGCCCCAATTGTAACTAGCAACTAGCATGGAAAACTCACTGTTGATCCGTTGCTTTAATGTTTCCACGGTAATTACCAGAATGGCAAAGTTAGAATATAGTGGTTAGTCTTAATGAAATGGGGTCCAGGAATGAGAGTGATTTCTTAATCCTTTGTTCTGTCACCTTGTTTTTTTTTAATGCACATATTTCAATGAAAATCCATTATTTCTTATTGTCTTATGTATGTTTGTAGGCATGTATGTTACATAGTCCAGACCTTAGTAAAAACCCATTCTGAATTGATTTTATTACCAGAATACAAACTATCCCTTTCAAACTACTAATAGCATTAAAAGTTCTTTCACTACTATAAGTACTACATGTAGATGATTAGAACATTAATAATGGGTGAAAAAGGTGTGCCCTTTGGGGAAATATTTTAATCTTGTGTGAAATCTATGGACCTAAATATTTATACTCCAATGTTATTTTTTTCTACAGATGTCTAGTTCAAGCAATTGTATTGACAATATTCAAATTCATTCAATTTTTAAAATGTGTAATTTTGATTAAGTAACTACTTGTTATGAACTTGGCCTCCATATTTCTTCTTAATCTGCCCTGGTGGTACTCAAACAGCCTGCGAAACCTGCATGGTAAACAAAAAGAGAAAGTACAAAATGAGCTGCTGATATAATTATTCTCACTCATCTAGTCCAGTTTATCAAGAAGTTTAAAGACTTTTTATTAGGCCCTACTCTTCCATGCAAAATATTATTTAGATAATGCACATGTAGTGATCTATATAGCCAGATAAAAATCATAGATCACTATTTATAGATCGTTTTTCATAGATCTTTTTTGATTAAGTGTGCAAACTAATTCAAATATATATCATACGATTACTCTCAATATTTTGTCCTTTTTATTTCTGTCTACATAGTAACTGAGTTTTAAAGTGATTTCATGTATGACTAATATAGAGACATGAATAATAAGTATGCATTGATGAGAATGGAAATACTGGTGAATCTGAATCCAAATAAATATTAACTCACAATGGAGCGTTACTATATGGGGTAACATGATTCAGAAAGTTGCTATGCCCTCCACCTCCCCCCCCCAAAAAAAAAAGGAAATAGGGGGCCTTTTTTTAACAAAAACAAGCATACCTTGCAAGTTTTCAGTTCAGATATCCTATTCCTCATCAGATTGTTACTCTTGGTGATGTGCAAATTGTAGTTGACTTTGTAATTCTGACTAGGCTGGGACTGCTAAGAACTTGATCCCATTTGATCTGCAATTCAAAATACACACAATACTTAACAGTTTAAAATTTTAGAGGTGATAAACAAAATTCCTCTTTTAAAACAATATTTTCAAAATTTCCAGCTAGTCATATCCTAAGCCTATCAAAGTTCCCAACTAGAAAAAAAGCTGGTCTTGACCGAAAACTTCCTTCTCTCTGTATCATGTTCCACTGACGAAATAGGCATACCTGGCTCTGTTTCCACTGACCATCTTCATTATCAGACAATAAGAGTCAGTAAATGGTTCAAGCATACGTGGCCTTCTATAGCGAGGCCTTTTGTCAATCTTCAATATATATACACCAATCCAGCTTTGACAGATGTAGAATAATTATTATTTGTGTGATAATTTGGCTCTCGCTCATTCACCAGTGCAAAACAATTATTTAATTGTTTGCACTCGTCTATAAACATGTGAATCTCTACGTCTAAGTGAGTTCCTCTTTAAGTTTGATTTTGATTTTAAAAAAGGTTAGCTTGCTCGCAAGTTTAAATGACCCTTTGCCTTTCACCATAAATAAGGTCAAGTGAGGAAGACAATAAAGATAAATCAATTGGATCAGCCCCTCTCTCTGCTTATACTTATAAAATTCAAAATAGGGCACTATAAATTTTCTAATCCCTTCCCATAAAAATTGCACTCATGGTATACGATAATTGAGCAGTTTGAAACCTGACAAAGAAATGTTGCCCCCCCCCCCAAAAAAAAAAAAGAATCATTTAACTCCGTTATGTTAGGCTAGAGTCTAATTATAATTTTAGTCCAACGGTGATCCAGGCAGGGACTAGAATAAAGTTAACTTAAATCTCATAGGAAAAAAAGTCGAACCAGACAGATCTAGAATTTTATTTTTAGAAATCTAGATCTAAGTTAGACCTATCCCTAGGCTAGGGCCTTACTTTTAGTAATATAACGTTAAAATCTGTCTCAAATCATTCCATGACCATGGGCATGGCATGGGCAAAATCTACCGATATCATTCCGAATAGATTTAGATCATTTAAATTTAATTCAATTTCTTTTTAGATGCAGAGAATTATATTGATCTATATAAAGATGAAATAGCGGTGTCAAAAAATCATTAGGCCCAGGCCAAACTTTAATCTTCATCTCAAGCTTGTTTGACACTAAAATTCCCCAACACCTACTATGACTTTGCCTACATCGACAATTTCGCAGCCGGCTGGCACCGGCGGTATCAATGGCCGTATCCCGCTCTGACTATATTATTTGGCTTAGATTTGATGCAGCTTTGCCGATACTGAACAATTAAGTCCACATCTACTCCTGATATTTGACAATAGAACTGAAATACAGATTTAATAAGGACGGACATGAAGCATTCCAATTAACCAACTTAGTTCTAGGAAAAACTGTATTATTTTCTGAGAAAATATGTCAGTCAGATCTCAGATTTATTTGGGATCAGGAAAAAGAAATGGAAATATGGAATTGTACTGTGGATTACGTACCGTAATAAGGCACTACACTGATTGCGACGCCGAACCCAGCAAACACATTACAATTACAACTGAGATCAAAGCACGAAATTGAACTTAACTTACTTTTATTTGTATAGAATGCCATTACTTTGATGTAGATGTTCCCTCAAAGATTTTCAGCTTAACTGAATTTCACTCAGAAATCATGATTCCGGACATTAATTCTATAAACAGATAATTAGTCTTGCTATTGTATGTTAAAAAGTTGAATTTCGCAGAGTCAAAAAGAACGACACTTCGCACAGATATCGTAGGGAATTGTGGGACGGAATAATATGTTTAATGCATGAGGAAATGAATAAAACATTAGCGTTTTATCCAATCATACAAGAGCATTATGCGTACTTTGACGTCATTACTCATGAATTAAACATTGACCTTCCAAAATCAACCTTCAAATTGGCCAAATGGCAGCCATGTTTGTTATGTACAAAACCTATGGAAAATCAAAAACGCGCGGAAAGAGTTCCCTCTCTAGCTCCCTTCGGGAGCTTACGTATACGTAAGATCGTATCTCTGTGAACAAGACCCTTGGTTTTCGCAATTCGCATAGTGCATAATGCAGAGTCTGAAGCAGTGAGACTAGATTCATTATTTTGGTATTTCCTTGGTACATTTATATAATTGCTCCTGCGACATTGCTGCGATGGCTGCGATCATAGCTGCCTATACTATAAGTGTAGGGTTAGAGTTAGGGTTGTGGTAGAGTTTTTGGTTCAAAATAATGTAAAAGAATCCAGGGAAAAGATTAGGATCGGTTAGTGTTTTGGAATTGGGATTGGAGGATATAGATTCAGGTCCTTCAGGTTATGTTTATATGAGGATTTTCCATCGGAGCAATTGTCGCCAGAGGGCGCCAGAGCAAACTAATGTCATGAAACATTTTCAGTAGGCCTATATACCATGTCATGCATGTACAACCAACTTGTGATGCTATGCATGTTCACCCCCCCCCCCCACCACCACCACTACTACTTTCAAAATCGTTCAGCGGCCCATGATGACGAGGATCCGAGGGTCACGGTCCGAGTGATCGAATCCCAGCCACGGCCTGATTTCCTTCAGCAAGAAATTGATCCACATTGCTGCACTCAACTCAGGTGAGGAAAATGGGTACTCGGCAGGCACCGACCGCCTAGCAGCTGGAGCTTAAGCCAGCTTAAGTCAGTGAAATATCGAAATTGAATAGGAATTTAGAGAATCGACGCATTATAATTAAATGCCAATGTTATATGAACCTATGTCCATCTTCATCTTTTGACAGACTGAATAATGTGGATGCATGATCTTGTCTGATTTTTTTTTTTTTGGGGGGGGGGGGTGGCAAATTCATTCTCTTCGGAGCGTGACTTTTTTGTCGTCACTGATCGTGAAACGATGAACTACAATTCAACCTATTTCCTCTCCGCCATGTCCACATGGTTCCATGGTGACAATTTCTCCAATTTAAAATCTGCACGTCAATCATGGTGATGTTGCTGCACACAGGCGTTGTGTCTTTAGCTTTGGTACACCCTCCTCCCCCCCCCGTCACTAGAATGAGTTCTTTACTAGATTGTATGAATGCACGTGATGTGAAATGAAAATAATAGTTTAACAGGTGGATATATATATATATATATGACCGTCTGTATGTGTGTGTGCTTGATCGGCTAAGAGTGTGTGTATCAGGTCCCGGTTATTAACATTTTCCTATTTTGTGGTAAAATGTTTTCAGGTTTTGAACTGTTATATCTCAAGTTTCTATAATTATATTTTCAAATATTATGTTCGCTGCTCAAAACCGTACTTCGATTTGACCGTTTTGGGTTGCTCAATATGTTACCGACGGTGATTATTGACTATTTCATAATTCATTTTTGAAAAATATTTTGAAAATTTTGTTTGTCAATACACGATGGGTGAATGAAAATAAATGCTACGAAATTAAGTGATGCGAATAATCTCATTTATTAATTGTTATGTTGTCCGTCCGTGCCCACGGTGAAACTTGAATCCACCTCCTTCCTCAGTGCAGATACAAAAAAAGTACAAAAATGTCCTGTTCCTTCTGATATATATCTTTTTACATTTTCACACATATATCAACTCATGATATTAAAATGAAATTGAAAAATTGTCTGCCTGTGACAATGTGCAACAATAGGTACGTGAGCTTTTTAAATTTCTAAACCTGGCTTCAAAGATGGTAGAAATTTTGTAGCCCTACTTCGTGTGCATATTGCATATAAAATGAAAAATTCAAGTCCAATTGGACTTACTTCCTACATTTTTGAACGCTATAATACCCCATCCCAATTTGCATTGTCTCATTTATCTATATTCTATTCTTCTTGTTTACAATTTTAAATTATTTGTGTTATGCATATACGAAACTTTAGGTATCTGGTGTGAATATAGGCAGTTTCCTGTGTTGTGTAGCAAATTCAGCTATATAGGAATCTGCTCTACCAGCGGGCCCTGCATAACATACTGATGTTATTAGTAATAAAATGACTTTTATACCTCTTGCAATCAAAGGGTCCACATTTCATATTAGTGTCACGTTAGGTCTATTTGCTAGTGTTGGTGCCCGTGTTGGTGTGACTGTAAGGGGAGCACATGTGTGCTCTTAATTCTAGTTTTCTTCCTTGGACTTGTTTGGATACTTCGGTCATCATGTATTGTGCTACATATTTTTATATATAGGTCTCTTGGAGACTTTTGGAGATCTTTTTATAACATGATCGTGAATGGACTTATTTTCCTGATTTTGTCTGGATATATTTTGTGTGATTCATCTAGCACTGTGCTTACTGTTGTCCCACCCATAGTACTTTCTGGGAGTATAATGTGATTCACTTTCACATTCAGGTCACTTTCCTCTTCTGTATTTCTTTGGAGCGCTACCTTCTCAAACTCTCTTTTATTGCTGCCACCTGTCAACTATCTGTCAGCCGGTCAGGGCTCTGTACATCAATCACTACTAGTCTCACTTCAGAACAGTCTTTGTATTGTCCCATTATATCCATGACATTTTTAATATTGGAATTTTCTGTATATCTGCTGCTGTCTCATCGTCGTCATGGAGCTGATCCGTATCCAGTCTCGTGGAGGAGAATCTAAGATGAGCAGGACAGACGGGAGGACAGATGAAAGCTGGAGGGGAGAAGTCTGGCTGCCAGGGGTGCCATAGGATCGAGGCTGAAGTAGACGACACTGAGGGACTCTATGACTGAAGAATATGAACTTTTATGCAGTATTGTAGTTTGTAGCATCGTAGTTAAGTTTACATCTTTAATCGAGTTTCTTTTTATCCACGTTTAATTGTCTTTGTATTTTGTTTCTTTTTGTTAAACACTGTTTGTTGGTGTGGGACTACACTGAGATGAATGTATTGGTACTTTATTTTTTAATTTCTATAATATGTTCTCATAATGTCAATACAATTTCTCAGTATGTTAGTCTTCCAGCGATAAAGCGTTTAAAATATTTTCGTTCGCCTATTTTGTACTATCATAACTCTGTAGCAACCTTTCAAGCCGAATTATGTCAACCTAGTAACCATTTTTGTTATCTTTTGTTATTATCTGGGGATGTGGAAACAAATCCTGGTCCAAATTATAAATTTCCATGTAGAAAATGTCAAAAGCCTGTGAAGAAAAACCAAACGGGCCTCCTGTGTTCTACTTGTAATAAGTGGCACCATTCCAAATGTGAAGGCATAAGTTAACAGGAGTACACAAGATTATATTACAACCCTAATGAATGTTGGACTTGTTTAACATGCTCTTTACCGCCTTTTTGTGATTCCTTATTCTTGCACCCCATTCAAACAAATGTTGGTCATACCGAACCGCTTTTGCCTCACACTGAACATGTAAATAATACCCCACCTTCTGATAAAACAACAGTGTATAAGTCCTTTGAAGAAAAGTTTGAGACAAAAGGGTTGCATTTCATTCATTTAAACGTGAGATCAATATTGAATAAGATATCTGAACTTCGGCTTCTTTTTTCTAAACGTAAAATAGCTATTATTGCCATCACTGAAACATGGTTAAACTCATCTGTAAATGATGAAGAAGTATGTATAGATGGATACTGTATATTACGTAAAGATCGTGAATGTGGGCTAGGTGGTGGTGTTTGTCTCTACATAAGAAACGACATTGCATTTAATATAAGAGAAGACTTCACTTCAAGAAATATTGAATCATTGTGGATCAATATTCTATTGCCTAGGACAAAGCCCATTACACTGGGTGCTCTTTACAGACCCCCTAAAAGATGAGGAAATTATAGTCTTAGGGGACATGAATATTTGCCTTTCGAAAAAGTCTCCTTTATCCCAGAAATATGAGAATATACTTAATCTAAGTGGTTTAAGCCAACTTGTAAAGCTGCCCACACGTACAACCACTGGCGTAAATCCGTGATGATGGGTGGGGGGGATGACTGAAATATTTTGGCATTTTTTTTGCAATCATGTTTTTAGATATGCAAGGAATTGTCATTGATATGTCCACAGTGGCGTACCGTGGGTCACGGAATTGGGGGGGGGGGGGCCCAGCAAATTTTTTGAATCACTGAGTGAGCGCGCTCAGTTGCCAGTTATTCTGACCTAATAGAGACATGGACAATGTCATTAAAGGGATATGTATCTCACTGATCAAATAATGCAAGCGCGAGCTGAATTTTTTTTATATTCACACCTAAAAAGGGACATTGTAATCAAATTTGTGTAATCATGATAGGTACCTGTCTCGCTAAACAATACGAGCGCGAAACGCGAGCTGAAGTTTTCGTATATTTTGACCCCAAACAGCGAGATTTTAAGGAATATATTTTAGGAATCCATTAAGAGCATGCATATCTCACCATAGTCATCTAATGCGAGTGCCAAGCGCTTGCTGATTTTATCAGAATTACATCTGAACACATGAAACACTTTTTGTAGTCATTGCAATCATGATTATCATACGCATCTCACTAATCAAATATTGCGAGCGCGAAGCGCGAGCTGAAAATTTAGATAGTTCAGACCTGAAGTGGACATTCTAAGGTTTCTTTGTAGGAATTAACTAGGATTATACGTATTTCATTAACCAAATGATGCGAGCGCAAAGCGCGAGCTGAAATTTTTTTATATTCAGATCAGAAGAAGGGACATTTTAAGGACTGATTTTAGGAATTCATGAAGAGCAGACATATCTCACCAATCCACTAATGCGAACGTAATCACGGACAGGAAATATTTCATATATTTTGACATTCGATCTTGATCCCTTCCCAAAGACCCCAACATTGATGAATTGGAAGAAACGGAGGTTTCTCTTCAATGTTATAATAAGGACATAAGTATTTCGTTTGGAAATGGCGAACTGGCTCTTTATTTGCATTTTATGATTCAATAAAATTGTTTTATTTGTTAAGCGGTATTTCAGGAAGAATTTTCACCAATAAAACAATTATCTCTTGTGATTTTTTTTCATTTCTTTCGTAAAAAGTTGGGGGGGGGGATGTTTGTACAGGCCATCCCCCCCTCCTCGAAAAGTGGGGGGGATATATCCCCCCATCCCCCCCCCCCCGGGATTTACGCCAGTGCGTACAACTCAGACATCTTCCTCCCTGATAGATCACATATTATGTAGTAAAGTAGAGCATATTAGTCAAAGTGGTATTATTGACCTAGGTATTTATTTATTTATTTATTTATTTATTTCTGATATTTTGACAGGGTAGCCCATTCACCAATAAGTAGTGGTCTTCCATGGGGCCCTGAATAACAATAAACATATTTACAAAAATGCATAACGTATGTACAGAATGTTACGGCATTAAGATTCACATTAGGATTTGAATGTAAAACGAAACATTAACAAACTTAGCAGCAAACAAAACGCAGACGGGCACTCGTTTGACGTATAATGAAATATCAATAAATCAAATTAACTAAGAACGACATCTTGAAAATACTGATAATATACACCAAATCATCAAGGTCATGCTAACACAAAATACGCACAACAGTGGGTGTTCCGCAAGTTATTTATAAATTACAAGTTCTTCTAAACATTCTCTTAAATGAAATGACAGAAGGAGCTGTTCTAATTGAATTATAAAGCTTATTCCATTCAAATATTGAAGAAACAATTGGACTACACTTATATAACAATCAGTGCGAAACTTGGGCACGCGTAAATATCCACTGTCTCTCTGTCTGGTATGATGTTCATGTACATCATTTGGATTGGTTAAGTTTACCTGAAGGTAAGAAGGTGCTAAATTATGAACACATTTATATATCATCAAAACGCGACTGAGCTCAAATCGTTTGTCTAGTGTCATCCATTTTAGACTTGCGAACAAATCAGCCGACGGTGTGTCGTATGTCTTGTTCAATATTATTCTTGCAGCCCTCTTCTGAATTTTTTGCAGCTTAATTGTATGGGATTGAAATCTATTCGACCATACAGCAGAACAGTAATCAAATCTTGGCAACACTAAACTGTTATAAAGCAACTTTAAGGACTGCACAGGCAAAGAATTTTTCGCTCTCTTTATTATGCCAATACTTTTCTGAGTAAGTTTACATACATTTTCAATTTGTTTTGACCATTTCAGTTCTTCATCTATCAAAACTCCTAAGCATTTGGTGAATTGAACTCTATAGGTATAAGTGATAATTTATTAATTTATTGTTCAAGAAAGATTGTTAGGCCCGTATTTGGGCACCACAGAACCGTATCCATCAGGAGATTAAAAGGTTATAATGTAGATGATTTCAACTTAAAGTTATCCCGATCAGACTGGTCCAAGGTAACTGAATGTAACGATGTAAATATGGCTTGGGCAAATTTTAAATCTATATTTTTATCAATTATAGATATAAGCGCACCTCTGAAAGAGGTAAAAGTTAAGCAATCATCTGAAAAATGGATGAACCATGAAATTATTGTTTTAATCAAAGAGAGAAATGTAGCTTATAAAAGTACGAAAAGGAATATTGGCAATTTAGACCTTGAAAGAAAATATAAAGTTTTAAGGAATTTAGTTCAAAGGAAGGTAAGAAGTGCCAAAAACGAATACTTTCAAGAACAAATCGAAGAAAACAAACATGACTCTAGAAAATTATGGAAGAATTTGAAAGGTTTAGGTCTAAAAAGTAAAGGGAAATCTGATCAAAAAACGGTTATCAATGTGCAAGGTGAATTAAGTCATGATAAGGCTAAAATTGCAAATGGGTTTAATCGTTACTTTACGACTGTGGCCGACAAGCTAGTTTGTAAATTACCAGTAAATACAAACAAATTTTATGCAGAAAGTGACCAATTTCAAAAGTTTTATGAAGAAAAGGGTATTTCAAAAGGTAGTTTTCATTTTTCCCCTGTTACAGAAAAATTTGTTTTAGGTGAACTAAATAAGTTGAAAATATCAAAAAGTACTGGTCTAGATATGATACCTGCAAGATTTTTAAAAGATGGGGCAAGAAATTTGTACAAACCTTTGAATTATGTTATCAATTTATCTCTTATGTCTTCTACCTTTCCTGATGATATGAAATTTGCCAAAGTTACCCCGCTACATAAAAAGAAAGATAAAACTGACGTTAGTAATTATAGGCCTATAAGTGAATTAAGTGTAGTGTCAAAAATCTTGGAAAAATCTGTTCATGCTCAAGTGGAGAAATACTTTCAAGAAACCAAGCTAATATATAAATTTCAGTCCGGCTTTCGTAACGGATATTCCACTGAAACTTGTTTAATACATTTAACAGATTTTATCAGGAACGAAATTTCACATGGGCGCATGGTTGGAATGGTTCTCCTAGACTTACAAAAAGCCTTTGATACTGTAAATCATAACATACTTTTAAAGAAATTAGAAGTGATGGGTTTAGACTCTGCTTGTGTGACATGGTTTAGATCATATTTATCTAACCGTCATCAAGTAGTTACCATGCAGACGGTTCTTTCTGATTCACTGCCTATTAAATGCGGAGTCCCTCAAGGAAGCATTTTAGGCCCCATTCTTTTTATGTCTTACATCAATAATATGTGTACTTGTATTAACGAATCTAAATTAATTTTATATGCTGATGATAGTGTCTTGCTATATTCAGATACAAATCCCAAGATAATTGATAAAAACTTAGTGCAGATCTGGCAAATTGCATTGAATGGATGTCTGACAACAAGCTTAGTTTACACGTTGGGAAAACAGAAAGCATTTTATTTTGTTCGAAACGAAAGTTAAGATATACACACGATTTCACGGTTTCATATAATAATCAGGTAATTGACAGAAAAGATTCAGTGAAATATTTGGGAATTAATTTAACAAGTAACCTATCATGGACGGGTTTGGTAGACTCAATCGTCAAAAAGGCAAATTCACGCTTGAAATTTTTGTATAGATATCAAACCTGTTTGAATATGAAGTCTAGACGTATTTTATGCTTTGCTTTAATACAATGTCTATTCGACTATGCTAATGCGGCTTGGTACGGTAGTCTGGGTGTTACGGATAAGAAAAAGCTAAGAATAATTCAAAATAAAATCGTGAGATACATAAATGTTTTAGGACCAAGAGCACATGTCGGATGTAAAGAACTTGAAAATGCAGGATTACTTCATGTAGATCACAGATCACAACAATTAGTATTTCACCACGTGCATAAAGTTCTATTTGGATACATTAGATCATTATATAGCAAATAATTTCACCCGTGTATCAAATATCCATAGGTACGGTACTCGAAATAGTAAAAGCAGTTAAAATATTTCCTCAATTTAAGAGTGCATTAAAGAAGCACCTAAAAATGGAAGCTACCCGAGAGCAATATAACCAGTAAAAATCAATCATTTTGTACAGTTGGTTTCTAGTATTGTAGATAATGTAGGGTATGTTGAAATATAATCTTGTTTCATATAATTATTAGGATTGTTGTTTGCTTCAGATGTTTGCATATTATTTGACTGATGGATATGTATGTATGTATTTCATTATTATTGTTTTAAAACCATATTCCAGTACTTGTCGTACACTGTAAAAAAAAATTGAATCAGTAGTTAACACTTAATGTATTTAAGTAGAATTTACAATTTGTAATTATTTTTCGTTGTTTTTAAGTAGTTTTAACTTGTCTTTTAATTTACTTGATTTACTTGATTTATTTGGGTTCAATGTACATTTAAGAAAATTCACGTATTGATAGCTTGCTTTGATTGAGTAAATCTAACTCAATTAGGCAAAGATGATTATTACTTATAAAATCATGTTGAATGTACTTATATTTTTCAATTAACGCCATATTTAAATAATGCATGAATATTCATTAGAGCAAGTAAATGTTTTTTCTTAAATAACTGTCATATCTATTTGTGTTTGAAATTGTTTTGGATAAGGGTGTGCTAACTATTTTATTCTTTTGTTGAATCAAAGAAAAGGCAACATTAAATAGTCATTTAGCAGAAAATTATTCTCACTGTTTTATTTGTAAGAATGAAACGATCGCGTATAAATATCAATGTCAGTACCTATACATGTACAGGTAAGTGACAATTCACAAAGTCTAATATTTGGATAAAACATGTCTAAAATGAAAATGATGCCACCAAAAGTGGGACGATGGGGGAGCGGACTTTCGAATCACGAAAGTCCACTCCCCCATTTGATATTTTCAAATATTTTAGTGATTGTTTTACTTAATTGAATTAAGTTATTGTAACTTAATTTTCTTGAGTTAAATGGAAGCAAAGAAAATAAGTAAATTTTACTTAAAACTGCCAAAGTCATAAATACTTTAAAAAATTAAGGCAATTTTTTGCCACAATTTTATTAAGTAATTTCTACTAATTTTTTTTTACAGTGTAGTTTATACTTTTTGTTACAATATGTTAATGTTTTATACTAACTATAGGACCCCATTGGAAATAGGCCTTTCGGCTTTCATGGGCTATCCTGTCAAGGTATTCTTCAATTTTATTGTAATCTCCTGTGATATTCTTGACGAATAAAATCAATCAATCAATCAAGTATGTATGATTACCTTATCGTATATGATATTTGTATTTCTGATGATTTTGAACATGTTGAAATAGATCTACAGAAAAATTCATTATAAGAGATAAGCATTATAAGACATTACCTCGGTAAATAGGACAAATTGGCAGTCAAAGGACTTAACATAGATGAAATAGAATTTAAGATTATCAACAATACGATTATTATATTTGCATTGAATTGAACTATATTGGATTGTAGTGTATAGGGAAATACACATTCCAACTAATGTGATCATTCGTAAGGACAGAAATCGATACAGTGGAGGTATTGCCACTTATATTCATGAAAGCAACTCTTATACTTTTTAGATCATGCATGGGTTGCTTTCTGTAATAGAAGCTATACCTATCGTAATTAGTTTAAAAGATACACATCCAATTGTTTTGTCATTGGTGGTACTATACAGGCCACCCAATCCAAACTGAAATTCGGATCGTTATAAAGATTGACTATCGTTTGCCAGTGTTCTGTTGATTGTGATATTTCACAAAGTCCAAATTTCCAAACAATCAAAATATAGTCAAACAAATTAAATTTACTCTTTGGAACAAGTAAATTCATCAATAAGCACATGAGTTGTAGTTAATTCTTCCTGAATAATCGATCATGCTTATACCTCGGTCACATTTGCCCTACGGCGGCCGTACGGTAAGTTGAAAACAGCCGTTTTAACATTTTTGTACCAGCCACATTAATTAGGTGGTTTGAATAAAAATGAATAAAACGACTGTTTTCGACTCGCAGTACGGCCGCCGTATATAGAGCAAATGTGACCGAGATATTACTAATTACATCACCTTTTCATCATTGTTTTTCTCTCTTGTCATTCAATACATCTTGTTAATATTTCATTTTGTAATGTTGAAACGCATCAATATTAATTTCCAGTATCTTTGAAGTTTGATATATAATTTGTATATGATATATGGATCTATTGTATAATTTATAATCATGTTTCAAATGATTTGTACAACTTGTTTATATAAATATGAATGAGTATTTTGATTTGAGAGAATACAATAAAAACATCCTTAAAATATTACATTGGCAACAACAAAGACTCGGGAGACTCTTACAATCCATTTCTCTAAATGGGAAAACTTGACAAGTCAACCTCAACAAAAAGTTGACTTGAATAAAAAGAGAAAAATCCAACAAGCATAACACTGAAAATTTCATCAAAATCGAATGTAAAATAAGAAAGTTATGACATTTTAAATTTTCGCTTAATTTCACGAAGCAGTTATATGCACATCCTGGTCGGTATGCAAACGAGGAGACTGATGACGTCATCCACTCAGTGGCGTAACAGGCGGGGGGGGGGGGCAGGGGGGCAAGCTGCCCCCCCCCCCTGGCGGAGCTCACCGGGAAAATAAAAAAAAAACGGGAAAAATAAAAAAGGGGGAAGAAAGGGAAAGGAAAAGGAAAAAAAAAGGGAAAGGGAAAAGAAAACTAAGAAAAAACACAAGAAAGGGAAAACGGAAAGATAACGGGAAAAGGAAGGAAAGAAGAACAAGTGAGAAAGCACAATTCTCCCCGATATACAAATACATTAGCATGATTAGTAAGACAGGGAAATAAATTAAAGATGACAAAAAGGCAAACAAAAGCGGGAAATAAAGGCAGAATGGAATTAGCCAAAATCTAAATTGGAAAATACAGAACGAGGGACAAGATAACGTACACTACCGGGCTGCCGAGGATTGAGATAACGAGCGGGAAGAAAAATGGATGGAATATAGCATAATGTCGTATGAAAGTCTATCATAATCTTGCTAAATCTCCAAAGGCTCTGTCCAAGAGTCAAGACCCAGTGCAGTGGGGGCTCTTCATCTGTAACCTTAGTAATGGGTTCTATAACGGGCCCCTATATTGACCCTTCCTGCATTAAGCTTTACGTTGAAGCACTGGCGTACCGGGGGGTGGTTCCACAGCCAAGGGGAAATAAAACAAAATAAAGGAGGCAGCGAAATGACATGAATGAAAAAAAAAATGTATGACATGATATTGACTATAATCAGATGATGTAAAAATCGATCACATAATTAGAATTTTATTTTAACAGGCCATTTTTTTTCTGGCTCGCTTCGCTCGCTGGCGACTTTTTACAAATTTTCCCACATTTGCTATGGTGTGCCCCTCACAATATTTGGATGATAACGATACACAACTGCATTGAATTTATATGTTGTGTGAAAGCTATATAAATATACACGCAATTTGATTAAAATAAGTGGCCATCTGTAAGGTTAAAAATGGCTTTGATATCAAGAGGTTCCGGGGCTCTGCCCTGGACCCCACCCATAAAGCACTGTTTATGGATGAGTTTGGACCATGGCCCCCGAAAATTCTACAACCAAACAAAAAAAATGAGGAAAGAAAGGAAAGTGTATTATATTTTTCTGAATATCACGTTAAAATCTATCTTCATGTTAGATTCTCATGAAAAAGGTGATTTTTTTATCTCGCTCGCTTCGCTCGCTCGGGACCTATATTAAGCTATTTCTTGCCACAAGCGCCATACTCGGCCCCCTCGAGCATATAGAGCTTCACCCTGATGCTCACAATCATAACAAAAATCCTGTTCACCGTGGCGTACAAAAAAGAGAGAAAAACGGTAAGAGAAGAGGGTGAAATAGTTATGATATCTTTTTAACATATATATATATTTGCCCGATACGCCATGTCGCCCCCTCAAACTTTTTGCCTTATGACGCCATTGCCTGTTCCATGATATATGACCGGGAAATTTTTGGCTCTTGCCCCCCCCCCCCTGGCCACCGACCCCTGTTACGCCGCTGCATCCACTCACTATTTCTTTTGTATTTTATTATATTAAATATGAAATATTCTAATTTTCTCCTCATTGTCAAGTGAAACAAAGATTAATTCCTCCCTGAACATGTGGAATTGAGATTATTAAATACTATATGGTTCGGTCATTGCAACTTGTTCCTTATTGTCAAATTTGTATAAAATAATGCAATATTGTATAATTCAAACAATAAAAAATAAAAGAAATAGTGAGTGGTAGACATCATCAACTGACTCATTTGCATGACAATGAGTTGTGCATGTCACTGTTTTGAGAAAAATAAGCGAAGCTTTAAAATGCCATATATTTTACATCCGATTTTGATGAAATTTTCAGCTTTATGCTGGTTTGATTTTTCTCTATTTATTCAAATCAACATTTTCTGGTATGGACTTGACCTTTAAATATTAGACCATCAGTAGGAGCCCAGAGCCAGCCGTCCACTGAATAGGGGGTGGGGTGTTATAGGGGGGGGGGGTAACTAAGTATGGTCTAGGGCTGAGATTATTTTGTTAGGATATGAAATATCTGAGTAAAGAGGCCGAGGTTGGGGGGATGGGGGTTATGGAAATATATGCTGATGCATCAATTCGTTTAGGTTTTATTAATGATTTATTCTTGTGTATTAAGAAAATCTCTTTTTCAAAGTTTTTTTGATATTGAATGTATGTTGAATTTAATGTATTTGTATTATTATTTATAATTAGGCCTATGTATTTGAAGATGTCTGATAGTGTTTTATTGTAACATTTCATGAAAAATGTGCTTAATTTATGAGTTTTCAAGGTAACTATTAATTTATAAAGAGATGAGATTTTATTTGTTATATGTATTGTATCTTGTATATGAATTGAAATTGTTGTCAAATAAAAACTACATAATACAAAACAAAAAATTACATTGGTAAGAATAACACTTTTGATACCACAGATAATGGTTTGAGCGATCATTCCATGAGTTTACTAATTTGAAAATCTAGTTTTGTACATTCAAATGAAAGATATGTAACTTTTAGGAAATTTAGAAACATCAACATACAGGATTTTATGAATTACATAATGACCAAAACAGGAATCAAATATATAAAAACTTTTGATGATACGATGCAGTTGATAATTGGGAAGACATATGGCTCTGGAAATTAAAAGTGTGACTCGAAGTAAACATTTCACCTGGTTAAACGAATCTCTGTACAATTTGATGATATATACATAGAGACAATGCAAAACCAAGGCTAAATCATGCGAATATGACAACCTATAGAAAGAGTAAAGGCACTTGGGAAACAAAGTCTCTTCAGAAAACAGAAAAGCAAAGAAGATATGAAAACTAATTCATAATCCCAATACAAGCCATTTGTGGTCGGTTCTTAAAATCGTTTATTCCAAATGACAATTTTTGGTCTATTATTCCTGTATATGCCCAATAGAAAATTGACCAAACCTTGTTTTTCATATATACAATATTTTTTCATGGTTTCTTGTCAATTCGAGGGTGCTGATTACGAATCTGAATGATGCCACTCGTGTAACCTTGAGCATTTCCCGCAAATTGGCAAAATCCAATATGGCCGCCAAAATATGCAAATTACCCATGAAAATCATAAAATTGCCCGCATATTGGTTATAAAATGGATGTATTTGTTGTGCAGAAGTGAGATACTCTCTGAAAAAACGATTTTTTTTTTTTTACCCCAAAAAATATTTTCTAGGTATTCAAAATGGCCGCCATAGACCCCTGTATTCTATATTATGTACAATATGAATGGGGAAAACTAAATTTCACAAAAGTAAGCACTAAATGCAAGTAATTGTGATTTTTAGTAAAATAATGGATGAAAACATGATTGCTAACGAAATGTATCATTAATTTTGTTATGTCATGTATGCAATAAATGAAGTATTTTAATATTCAAAAAGCCACCAAATGCCCTGACAGTATTATGTACAATGTTAATGGGGACAAAAGAAAATCACAAGAGTATATACTAAAATACATATTACTAGTATTAAGATAAGCGAGTGGAATACTGGCTAAAAACATAATCTTTAACCAAATATAAATGCAATTTATGTGATAAACGCTGCATTTTGACATTCAAAATGGCCGCCATAGGCCCACTATACATTATGTACAATGCGATTGGAGAAATTAATTTTCACAAGAGTAAGAACTATGAAATGCATGTAATTGTGATCACCGAGTAAAATAATGTCTGAAAACATGTTTTCTAGCGAAACATATCATTTCTTTTGTCATGCATGAGATAAATGCCGTATTGTGAAATTCAGAATGGCCCCTATAGGTCCTAATCACAGTATTATCTACAATGTGAATGGGGACATGTAATTTTGTAAGAATTTGGATTTACTTGACTATGAAATCCATATAATCCTTTTGTATGATAAAACATTATTTGAAAACATGATTTTTATGAAATATAGCTTTCTTCTGCCATGTAAGTGATAATATAACTAAATTATGTTACATCCGTATAGGGAATCTACTTTTTACAAGAGTGAGAATCATAAAATGCATGTAACTGTGATGTATGAGTAAAAATATTGTCTTAAACATGATTTCTGAATAAATACATCACATATTGGTCATGGAGGTAATACTTTGAAATTCAAAATGGCTGCCATAGGTCCTAAAAGTATTATGTATATTGTAATTTAGGACACATAATTTTGACAGAATTTGGCTTTACTTGACTATAAGTATTGCATATAATTGTGATGTAAGAGTGAAATATTGTCCATAAAACCATGGTTCCTAACGAGGTATATCATATCTGGTGCATTTAAGGTGATAAATGCTGCATTCTGAAATGTAAAATGGCCGCCATGGGCCCTTATTGTAATATGTACAATTTGAATGAGGACAGATAATTTTCACAAAAGGGCATATGGCGGCCATTTTGAATTTTGAAATATAACATTTATCACCTAAATTTTAGATGATAATGATATATTTCGTTATTAACCATGTTTTCAGACAATATTTCACTCATACAACACCATTTGTTCAAGCAAAGCCAAAATCTGTTAAAATCATTTGTCCCCATTCACATTGTATATACATAATACTGTTGGGGACGTTATAGCGGCCATTTTGACTTTCAAAATACAGTATTCATCACCTACCTGGCAAAAGAACTGATATATCTCGTTAGAAATTATGCTTTCAGACAATATTTAATCATAGATCACAATTACGTGCATTTATGGTGCTCACTCGTGTGAAAATTTATTTCATAGTTCGCATTGTACATAATACAATCAATGTCTATGGCGGCCATTTTGAAAGTCAAAATACAGTATTAAACACAAACTTTAAACCTGAATGATATATTTCGTTAAAAATTATGTTTTTTAGACAGTATCCCATTTATTCATCACAAATAAATGCATTTCAGTGCTCACTCTTGTGATTTCTTTGGTCCTCTTTCTCATTGTATATAATACTGTTAGAGCTTTTGGCGGCCATTTTGAATATCAAAATACAGCATTTATCACATACATGGCATATTAAATAATATATTTCGTTAGCAATTGTGTTTTTAGTCAGTATTCCACTCGTTTCACTTAATAATATGCATTTTAGTGCTCACTCTTGCGATTTTGTTGGCCCCTTTGCCATAGAAAATAATACTATTTGGGCCAGTGGCAGCTATTTTGAATATTAAATACTACAATTTTCCCATACATGACATAATAAATGATATATCATATTAGCATTGATGATTTTCATATATTACTTCGTCCATAGATCACAATTGCTTGCAGTTTAGTGATCAGTTTTGTGAAAAATTAATTTTCTCTATTCATATTGTACATAATAGGGTATACAGAGGTCTGTGGCGGCCATTTTGAATATCAAGAAATAAATATTTTGTCAAAAAATGTTTTTTCAGAGAGTATTTCACTCCTGCAACACAATTACATACAATTTATAGCCAATTTGCTGGCAAATTTATGATTTTCATGGGTAATATGCATATTCTGGCGGCCATATTGGATTTTGCCAATATTTATTTGCAGAAAATGCTCAAGGTTACACGAGTGACATCATTCAGATTCGTAATCAGCACCCTCGAATTGACAAGGAACCATAAAAAAATATTGTATATATGAAAAAACAAGGTTTCTTCTATCCTGGACTGGTACGGCTCTTCTGGGAGGCCTGGGAGACATAGCAATCGAGTTCAATTTACATTTTGCTTTAGTATAGTAATGATAGTATGTGGCGATTTTATCACAGATTCTTCCCCATTGCATAATGTCAGTGATTTTTTGGTTTTACTTAATATAGAAACCCTAAAAGAATTAAAACACTTAAAAACAACAATTAAAATATCAATTGGTACTAATGGTATATCAAATTATATTTCAAAATCTTGTGCTAATGAACTTGTCCCATCCATTATATATATATATTCAATGAATAAGTCGATTAACGATGGAAAAGTACCTGATAAATGGAAAGTCGAAAAAATACCATTATAAAGGGAGATGAATCGAATCTGGGCAATTAAAACAATCTTAATACTACCGTTTGTGTCTAAATTGATAGAAAATATCATTAAAAAACAACTGTTATATCATCTCAACCAAACTCATGTCCTAATCCTGAGTGCAATCCAGGTGGCAGGTGTTATCATTAAACTACAACTGCTTTAGCAAAAGTATACAGAAGATAGGTTGCTTGTCTTGGACAATAGCAAATACACAGGGGCTGACTTGCACAAAGCGTTGACAATTTTTGACATGGTTCTCAAAATTTGTATCACCGGTAAAACATCCATTCTTTAATGATTTAGTCCTTATTTTCAGAGATCATGGTTAATAGTTATGTTATACCGAGGTTTTTTACCCGACTGTTAAGAAAGCACGAATACCTGTGAGCAAGCAACCAGGGGACCAACAGCTTAAGGTCCTCTCCGAGGGACCTGGTAATGAGGATAAATGCCTTACCAAAGGGCACTAGCGCACCACTTGGGAATCGAACCCGGGTCACCGGAATCCAAAACCACCGCTCTACCGACTGAGCTATCGCACCTCCCCTTGCATTACATATTATTTTGTCACGGGTTTGTTAGGTTTCGTGCTTTTTGGTTCAATCACTATTTTAATGATTTGATTTCATTTTAAATCTTACATCATTAAGTTATTTTCTTTTAATCAATACCCCTTAGAAGAACAGTAACCCTTTTTAAATGTCACTGAAATGGGCAATCCACCGTTGCAATTAATTATTGATTTTCATTTATTTTCGTGTATTTTATTAATTATCTTTATATGAAAAGAAAAACAAACGAACAAAAAATAATTATTTCTTTAATAAACATAAACTAATAACTAGTTAACTCCTAGACGCCTCTGATATGCTCTCATCTTCCATACGTTTTTGTGTGTTTTTCAGCGCTCTTAGGCCCAATTCTATTCAGCCTTAAACTGAAGTTTTTCCTTCGTCTCATCATCGCCCTCCTGTGGAACAACCATCAATATCTGCTGCAAGAAAACTGTCAGGTTATCTGGAGAAAAAACACAAAAAGAATATTCACGACTTGACGTTGGGGCGTGCGCCTCTAATCCAATCTGGAGGAAGTGACGAAGTGATGTAGGTTCGAGCACTAGTCACGTCTTGTGGATGGTGAGGTTATGGGACGATCACAGACGTTTACACGTTCGGTAAAAACTTAGTCAAACACAAACGAAGTTCATGAAGGGATATCATTGTTTGGAATTTCAGACTGTAATTTAAAGGTCATATGTCCACTCAAAGATCAAATATAATTGGACAAAATATTGAAGAAAAAAATCTATCAGCAGAACAATAAAAGTATCATTATTCGGAAGACAAAATAAAGAAAGCTATGATTCTGACTCTGAATACTTTTGCTTAGTTTTGTAAAATACTAAATACACAACCCGGGACACAACCCAGTTGATATGCAAATGAGAGAGTCAATGATTTCACTCACTATTTTTTTTCTCTAAAATTCATTATATCTGTTTGCATTACTGTTAAAGGTCAAGTCCACCCCAGAAAAATGTTGATTTGAATAAAATAGAAAAAATCAAACTAGCAGAATGCTGAAAATTTCATCAAAATCGGATGTAAAATAAGAAAGTTATGGCATTTTAAAGTTTCCCTTATTTTTCACAAAACAGTGATATGCACAACTCATTGAAATGCAGATAAGTCGGTCGATGATGTCCATCACTCACTATTTCTTTGTTTTGTATTGTTTGAATAATACAACATTTCATTTATTACAAATTTGACAATAAGGACCAACTTGACTGAACCATATATTATTAAACAATGCTAATTACACATGTTCAGGGAGGTATTAATCGTTGTTTTACTTGACAATGAGGAGAAAATTAGAAAAATTCATATTTTATATAATAAAATACAAAAGAAATAGTGAGTGGGTGACGTCAGGCGCGGATCCATGAGGGGGGGCCGAGGGGGCCTTGCCCCCCCCCCCCTTCGGCTAAAAAAAAAAAGAAGAGAGGGAAAGAAAGAGAAAAAAGAGGGGAAGAGGGGAAAGAAAAGAAGAAAGGAAGAAGGGAAAAAAAAGAGAGAGGAAAAGGGGGGAAAGAAAAAGAGGAGAGGGGAGAGGGGGGAAGGAAAAGGAGAAAAAAAGAAAGAGGAAGAAGAAGGAAAGAAGAGAAGAGAGAGAAAGGGGAAAAGAAGAAGGGAAAAGAGAGAGGAAGAGGGGGAGGGAGAAGAGGAGAAAAAAGAGAGAGGAAAGGGGGAAAGAAAAGAAGAAAAAAAGGAAGAGGGGGAAGGAAAAGGGAGAGGAAAAGGGGAAAGAAAGAGAAGGGAAAAGAGAGGGAAAGGAAAAGGAGAAAAAAAGAGAGAGAGGGGAAGGGAGGAAAGAAAAAAAAAAGAGGGGAAAGAAAAGAAGAAAAAAAAAGAGGGGAAAGAAAAGAAGAAAAAAAGGAGAAGAAGAGGGGAAAGAAAGAGAAAAAAGAGGAAGAGGGGGAAGGAAGAGAAGAAAAGGGAGGGGGAGGGGGAGAAAAAAGAGGAAGAGGGGGGAAAAGAGAGAGGAAGAGGGGAAAAGGAAAGGGAGAAAAAAGAAGAGAGAGGAAGAGGGAAGAAAGAAGAGAAGAAAAAGAGAGAGAAAGGGGGAAAGAAAAGAAGAAAAGGGAAGAGGAAGAGGGGGAAGGACGAGAAGAAAAAAAGAGGAGGAGGAGGACAGAAAATGATGTTTGAACCAAAAGGGCGCCGAAATGATGTTCGAAGGAATGTCAAAATGATGTTCGGACTGGGGGCCGAATCGATGTTCGAACGGGGGGGGGGGGCGAATTGATGTTCGACTTAGGGGCGCCAAATTGATGTTCGAACTCGGGGGCGCCAAATTGATGTTGGAATTAGGGGGCGCCAAATTGATACTCGAGCTAGGGGGGGCCGAATTGATATTCGAACTAGGGGCGCCAAGTTGATGTTGGACCTACATGTAGGGGCGCCGTATTTATATTCGAACTAGGAGGGCGCCGAAATGATGTTCGAAGGGATGTTAAAATGTTCGAACTGGGGGCGCCAAATTGATACTCGAACTGGGGGGGGGGGGGGCGAATCGATGTTCGAGCTAGGGGGGCGCCAAATTGATACTCAAACTAGGGGGGGCGCCGAATCGATGTTCGAACTAGGGGGCGCCAAATTGATACTCGAGCTAGGGGGCGAAATGATATTCGAACTAGGGAAGGCAAATTGAGTTTGAAGGGATGCCAAAATGATGTTCGAACTGGGGGCCGAATTGATGTTCGAACGGGGGGGGGGGGGGGCCGAATTGATGATCGACCTACATGTAGGGGGGGGGCGCCGAATTGATGTTCGAACTAGGGGCACCACATTGATGTTCCAACTGGGGGCGCCAAATTGATGTTCGACCTAGGGAGGCCAAATAGATGTTCGACGTAGGGGGGTTGCGCCGAATTGATGTTCGACGTAGGGGCGCAAAATTTATGTTCGACATCGGGGGGCGCCGATTGAATGTTCGAACTAGGGGCGCCAAATTGATGTTCGAACTAGGGGGCGCCGAATTGCTATTCGAACTTGGGGCGCCCAATTGATGTTCGAACGAGGGGGCGCCAAATTGATGTGAGAACTAGGGGGCGCTGGAATTGTGTATGGGTATGGCTTAAAAAGAATGCAACTAGTATAAGTTGTACAAGTTGCATTATTTTTAAGCCATATACCTATAATTGCATAGGTTACAAAGCACATGTTAACATCGTCACGTTCAACACCAATAACAAGCAAGCAATGACCCGCCGTGTAGCTAGTTGTAGGTCGGGATAACTTGCGCTCCATAGTTATTTGGAAAGTGGAAATTGATAATAACTGTATATTCAGACCGCCTCGATCACATTACAAGAACTTGTTATTCGTGTTATTATTTCCGCATTCATACATTCCGTCCCGAAGAGACTTCCGAGAAATTCTCGAAGTTCTCGAAGTTACGAGCATGCGCATTATGGTCTGGAAAGCGGGCAAGGCACGAATTCAAACTCGCCAGTCTGCAACTCATGGCGCCCAGGCGACCACGCCCAACTACAAAGTTCTCAAGTACCATGGCCAGCAAAAAATCTTCATGTTGCGAAAATCGAAAAAGAAAACGGAGAGGCTAAAGCAAACTGGCTCCCTAGACAAGTACCTCCGCCCAAATTTGAGAGGTAGGAACACATGGTGAAACATGAACATTCATCGATTCAGTGGCGTAACTACGGGGGGCATGGGGGGGGGGCACGTGCCCCCAATCAGCTGACCCCCCCCCCCCAAAAAAAAAAAAAAAAACGGGGAAAAGGAGAAAAAGAGGGAGAAAGGAAGAGAAACGTAGTGGGAAAGAAGACATTATTGTTCATTATAATGTTATATTATATCATAATTATGTTATGTTATATTACATAAACATTTTTTTCGTAACTTTATGAAACATAATTTGCTCAGGGCCTATGTCTTCATTGTTCCTGGTGCTCGCATTGTCTGTTTACCGAGATATATAATCCTGTTATACTAAAACCTCCCGTTTTCAAGTAAATATACACCAAACTGCCAAATATTTCCTCGCACTTCGAGTTATTTTTGTTTTATGTACAATTATAGTATGCTTCTTTTTCATGACTACTTAAAGTGATTGTCCCATTTTAAGGTCTTAATATAAAACATTTCCTGTCCGTGCTTACGTTCGCAGAAGTGTATTGGTGAAATATGTCTGCTCTCCATGAATTCCTAGAATCAGTCCTTAAAATGCCCCTTTTTCTAATCTGAATATCAAAATTTTTCAGCTCGCATCATTTGGTTAGTGAATTACGTATGGTCTTCGTGAATTCCTACAAACAAGCCTTAAAATGCCCCTCTTCAGGTCTGAATTTCCTAAATTTTCAGCTCGCGCTTCGCGCTCGCAAGATTTGATTAGTGAGATGGGTATATGTTAATCATGATTACAAGTGCTTTAGGTGCATGTTTAGATGTAGTTCTAACAAAATTAGCAAGCGCTTATTGGCACTTGCATTAGATGTCTATGGTGAGATGTGTATACTCTTAATGAATTCCTAAAATATAGTCCTTAAAATCTTCCTGTTTGGGGGTCAATATTTACAAAAAATTTCAGCTCGCGCTTCGCGCACGCATTATTTAGCGAGACAGGTACGCATCATGATTACAAAAGATTGATTATAATGTCCCCTTTTAGGTCTGAATATCAAAAATTTTAAGCTCGCGCTTCGCGCTCGCATTATTTGACCAGTGAGAGACATATCCGTTTAATGGCACTGTCCTTAAAATGTCTCTATTAGGACAGTATACCTGGCAACTGGGCGCGCTTCGCGCGCTTACTAAGTGACTCAAAATTTTTGCTGGTGCCCCCAATGCCGTGACCCACGGTACGCCACTGCATCGATTAATAATTTGATGTCTCATTGAGAAGTTAGAATATAGTGAATCCCCAGAAAAAACGAAACCGTAATTCGGTGAAAGTTTTTGCTGCCATAATCGAAATATATGATTTCTTTCTGTCATTTAAATACCATATCAATGGTCATAAAACATGCATGACTGAGTTAGAACAATGGAAATGATGTTACCAAATTTTCGTTTGCACGTGCAATTTTACGATTTTTCTGGCTTTTCCTGCTATCTATTCATGGACCTATGATCTATTCAATCAAAGTTCATAACTGAAACATCCATTTCTTCTTTTTTCATAATTATGAGACCCTCTACGTAAAATATGAATGACGCACGGTCGAGAAAAAGTTGCATGAAACATACTTGATTCCCTACCTATTCGATGAATCGTTGGAAAAGAAACATTTCACGGCAAAAAATGTTCAGTTATGCCAAATTAGATATTTGTTTCCTTTGAATTATGGCTCAAAGCTCATGACCAGTTAACCACCATAGTCATGAATGTATTTCGACCTTAGTGATGTCGGTATGTTATACATTGAACCCTAGGCCAATGAGGATAATTGACTGACGGCTATTTTGTTATTTGGGGGCTAGATCTATTTATTTAGTTCATATGAGGAGCTAAAAAATCTGCCTTAGAGCTGAGTTCCAGTGTATTTCCTACCCTGCTTCGGGGCCTTCTCATACAATAGTTGACATAGACTCTATGATATTTGACATTTACCAAAAAGAAAGACTGGCAAATTTTGTGCGCACGTCAACATTTCGTGTGTCACTCTGTGGAATTTGCTTGCCAACCGAATATCAACCCCCCCCCCAAAAAAAAAGAGCCGTTATTTGCCCACAAGTTCAAAACATTTCTATTAATGTATAATTACCATTACCATTACATACATAATAAAAACATGCATAAACACATTTTGGACTTAATGATTTCACAGATTCAAGTAATCTATTTCTATAACGGCTTTTGGGGTCATTTTCCAAACGATATTGGATTCGACGTTTTCTGTGTACACTGCAAAATCATCACTACTGCATGTCTATGTGTTATGAATTATGTATAATACCATATTTATTTAATGTTGTCGGAAAAATTGTAAATGTTTATACAATGTAATTATGCTTTTTTGAAAAAAAAAGAAACTGTGGAAGGAAAAAAATGAAAAAAATCATCAGTTTGCAGTCGGCTAGTCGGGTAATTCCATGGATAGAACAGGGGCAGGGGAAGCGGTGCATGGTTTGGGGGCTTCAGGCCCTCCCCACTTTTGTCAAAACCGTGTGCAAACACGTAAAAATTACCATAATTTGATTGAATGTGATTTTGTGCATGGTCAGCAGCCCCCCCCCCCTCCACTTTGAAAACCGTTCCGCGGCCCTGTAGAAACTGATGAACCGGCAGAAAGTTAATTTCATTAATTTTGTACTTTGCATGTGAACCAGTTAATGAGGGAACTCTCAATTGTTCTAGGTAAAATACTGTTAAATGAGAAGTCCCCAAAGAAAACGGCCAGTCACCGACTGGTGCATATTTCTTTCACAAGCAAACTAAAAATTACTATCCCTACGGGGGGGGGCGTCAAGTAGATCTAAAACACTAAAGAAAAATGCTTAGCACGCCGTATCAACGGCAGGTAATGTTATTTTTAAGTTAGGCCCCCACAATCCCAAATCAACTAAATTAGATCTACTTCAAGTAGGTTTCCAAAAGTTTCAAAACTCCATAAACTCTACATATTATTTCACATACAACTAAATCTACATACAAGCTTAGGTTACACTTCGTAATTCCGAAGGTTCTTTATTCCGAAGGTTCGTAATTTCGAAACACGTAAATTGCCTATACCTCGATGTTCGTTAATGCGAAAACGTAAAAGGGTTCGTTAATCCGAACATATGTGGCGTTATTCCGAAGGTTCGTTATTCCGAAGGTTTGATAATCCGAAAACGAAATAAGGTTCGATGTTCCGAAGGCTCGTTAGTTCGAAAACGAAATAAGGTTCGTTGTTCCGAAGGTTCGTTAATCCGAAAACGAAATAAGGTTCGTTGTTCCGAAGGTTTGTTAGTCCGAAAACGAAATAAGGTTCGTTAATCATTACGTTTTCGGACTAACGAACCTTCGGAATTACGAACCTCATTTCGTTTTTGGATCAACGAACCTTCGGAATTACGAACCTCACTTTGTTTTCGGACTAACGAACCTTCGGAATTACGAACCTCATTTCGTTTTCGGACTTACGAACCTTCGGAATTACGAAACTTCGGAAATACGAACCTTCGGAATATCCGAACCTTCGGAATAACGAAGCTTCGGAATTACGAATGTACGCCCAAGCTTAAGATTCATTGTATTTCAAGATTATGATTAATGATTTACATAAACACAATAACGCCAAATAAATTCAAATTACTCACTTAATATATTGATATAAAAATAAATATTTACATTTAGCGCATGTTTCCAATTCAAAACACTTTATAATTATATACACTACATGAAAGAAAACATCTCAATGTTACTTATATCATCGAACTTGTCACATACACGGGTGTATCTGATAGTTTATATAATACGACGTACATTTTTTATATTGTATTTTTAAAATTGAATACCCCTAATGTGGGAGATTAGCTTTAATCTTACACACGCTTTGGAATATCTTATTCTAGTTTTTAATTTTGGTAAGATTTCGATGTTGATTCTCCCAACATTTTCAAAGTTCATTGACCCAGGCGGCCAGGCCTGCAATGACCCTAAATTACATTTGACCTTGGTCATGTTACCTTAAACAAACGTAGTCAGGATATTCCGCTATACTTAATTAACCTTGTTTCCAAGTTTCATGAACTATGACATTTCAAAAACTTAACTTTGGTTAAGATTTCAGTGTTGACGCCGTCCCCATCGTCGAAAAGAGGCGCCAATTATTGTCTCGCTCTGCTATGTAGGCGAGACAAAAAATATGTTCTGTCCTAGCGACTTTTGTCACATGTTTTAGTGGGGGGCACGTAAGAAATTCGTCAATATTTTAATGAGTAATTCGTGAGCTTCACGAGCTGAGCACTCCATAACTCTATTCCTAACAAAGTTCGCTCTAGTTTATTAAAGGCTAAGAAACAAAATATGAATAAGAGTTGTGAATTCTTCTTGCATGAAGGGAAGCACTCTGCACTTTGATGTATGACAAATGTATGAGAAGCGTCTGATTTTAACTGTTGTTTTTATATTGCTTGCAACACTTAAGCCACTAATCCCAAACGGATTGGAAAATATAATGTTAACAAGTGGAATATAATATTATATATAGGTCCTATGTTTCAATTGGACGGTGAATGGAGTACACGGCCAACAATTATATAACTTTAGCAGTAGTGAGAGTATTATTCTTTAATCTGAGCAGATTGAATAACCGATTTTCTTTGACATTTCTGTTAATTTCAAATTACATTTTATACTGACACTGTTTAAATTTTGTACTGATACTCTTGATATTTATCAGAACAAATGAGGATTTATATTCTTAGGTGAATGTTCTCTTGTTATTCCTCTATTGGAAAGCCGTTTGAGTAAAAATCGGTCTAGTAGTATAGTCACTATATAGTTACTAGTAAACGTTTTGCATGTTCTAGGTGGGTAAACATTCATACCACAACGCATATCATATTCTGAAATAGGTATGATTGTTGCAAGAGCGGAAGATCCAATGTTTGTTGATTAGGATTGACAAGACAACTTACTGTTTTGAATGGATTTCAAGCGAATAACAAAAGATTATATAATATATCCAAACACTTACAGATCTAAGTAGGCAGTGCACTCCCAATTAGTAAATGCTGAGTGCTGACTACCGAGTCTACCTCAACTCTATAATAAAAAGCATGTATATCTTTTCAAGAATATATTGCCCAAAATAAAACATTAATTTTCTCTCATGCAGAATATGCAATTTAGTTATTGCACAACCAGTGTTCATACGCGGCGATACAGGGGCGTCATCCCCGTAACATTTTTCAAGCCCTGAAACAAAAAAGTAGAAAAGAAAATAATGGGGGTACCCAGAAGAACGAAGTATGCCTATACAATGCAAAGAGGTTTCTGTGTGAAGTAACTAGACATTACCCAGTCGGCAATGGGAGTCAATATTTTGGCACGATTATTACTTGACTTGAAATTCGGGCCCCCTAAGAAATCCTGGATCCGCGCCTGGCTCCCGCTCACATAATTCTAGCAGGGCCTACTCTGATGAGAAATTAAACGAGATTGGAAGCATCAAATGGTTAAAATAGAAATCGCTCGCGCTTCGCGCTCGCATTGATTCTTTTTTAAAGTGATATTACAATTATTCATGAACACATCATTATGAAACCACTATTCAATTGCCTCTTCTTCATGTGCCTATAAAATAAGATAATTGAACGTGCATTTAAGGCACTTATGATTGCCTGCATGGGGGGAGGGGCCGCCATTTTTCCGAAAAGTACACAGGGGCGCCAAATACAGGTCGAATTTGGGCCCCCCTCCCTACGAAATCCTGGATCCGCGCCTGGGTGACGTCACCAGTCTCCTCATTTGCATACCGACCAGGATGTGCATACAACTATTTTGTGAAATTAAGCGAAACTTTAAAATGTCATAACTTTCTTATTTTACATCCGATTTTGATGAAATTTTCAGTGTTATGTTAGTTGGAGTTTTATCTTTTAATTTAAATCAACTTTTTGTTGGGGTGGACTTGTCCTTTAGCCATTTCATCTCAGTACAAGCCGGGTTACACTCTCTCTGCAAGACGATTGGATTTTACTTACCCATTCCATTTTTGAACCATTGAGGTTTATTCTTCCAAGCCACGCCTACATAGTAGACTGGTATCCCGAGAAGAGTAATGGCTAAACCTATTCCACAATCTACAGGGCTGCTGTAGATTGACATACCAACCAGGAACAATGCACAGAATACGAAGATGATTGGTATCACCAGAGGAACCTGTTGTGATATAAATTGGACCTCCCAAATATAACATCGATTAATATGAACATGGACCTACTTGCTAGTAGGTCCATGATATGAATAAGCATTGTATAGAAAATAGGCCTACGACAGCGATATCAAATCTGAAGGAGGGGGGGGGGGGCTAAAGATACGATACCTGAGCCATTTTATAAAGCTGTTCGTAAATTAGGGGGATGGTCCGGGCTGAAAATATTTATATCTAAACAAATAGAGTAAAATTCACAGAGCAAAATGCTGAAAAACTCATCAAAAATGGATAAAAATAACGAAGTTATTGAATTTTAAAGTTTATCAATATTTTGTGAAAACAGTTATTATGCACATCGTCATGAATATTCATTAGGTGGGCTGATGATGTTCTTGGTAGAAAATTTTTGAATAAATCTAATTTCACATAATAAAATACAAAACAATACAACTGGACCATCCATTCATGAGTGACTTTAAGAACAACTGGTGATCCTTTCTCATGTTTCTTGTGGTAAATGATATTCACCATTAAATGTTCATTGGTGATTATTTAGCGCGTAAGAAAGGTACACCAGTCGTTCTTAATTTACAAACTGCTTATAATGAAACACCCATCCGGCCACTGTATTTAACCACTTCAAAACAAATTAAATATTTTAATATTTTCCGGTATTTATCTTGAAAATAAGTTTGAAAATTTAGCAAGAGACATTAAGATTACCGCGTTAAGCAGGGCCCGCTGGGAGAATAGCTTTCGTATCTACCCTGGGTAAAATATGACTGAAGAACTTACAGTAGCAGACGTTGCGTACGCACAAGACACATACACCCACCCCGACACATGCACACTCTCACAATATTCCCATTACACTGCTGGCATCAATAAATTGTTTAGTTATATACGCATCCCGACCTTACAGTTTTTTATGCGAACGAGAAGCACAAGCTGAAAATATTTGATATTCTAACCTGACAACTGAAAATGTATTTTTCATTTCATCATTATAAAAGTTTTCAGCTAGCGCTTCGCGGTCGCATTCATTTCTTAGTAGATATGCATCGTGTTCATCATAACAACTCCTAACATAATTATGCGGATCGAGGCGGCCCGAGGGCAACCTCCCTCCTATTGACAGAGCAAATAAATTGTGAAAAACGGGGAAAGAAAAAAAGGGGGAAAGAAAGGAGAAAAAGAAGAAGAAACATAAAAGGAGGAAGACGAGTGAATAAAATAAGGTCAGGAGAAGAATTGGAAAATAATTTTTAAAAATATTTAATGTCACTATATTAAAGTTTCGCTCGTGCATCGCGCTCGCATTGCCCGTTCGATGACATATATTGCTCAATAGGCTGATATGTAGTTTAAAATATCAAGTTTTGATATCAATATACAAAACATAATTCAGCTGGTACATCGATCTTTCATTATTTTGTTTTATTTACCAATTTATGTTTTTAAGTGCTCTGGAAAATGTCCGTTTTATGGTTTGAATCAACATTTGCAACATTTTGTGCGCTCGCACTATTTGCCAAGTAGGCCTACCTATTGTCTTTTTATATTTCATATAATATTCTCTAAATATACCTTTTCAGGTGTCTCGATTGTAAAAAAAAATAATTAAGGCCTATGAGCTAGCGCTGTGCGCTCGCATTTTGATTGGTGAGTATACCTATATATTAATTCTATAACAAACTACTTAAATCCCCCCATTAAAAAATTCCGGATCGCAATTTGCGCTCGCATTATTTGCTAAAAATATATCAACCAATGAATCCTATTCATGATTACAAAAATACTTAAAATATCCAGTTTTCAGGCCTCATGCACTGTCAACAAATTTCACACACTCATTAGGCTTAACAGATTGATAAATATGAAATAAAATTTGTATGAATTCATAATAACTAAATTGTCCCTTTTTCAGAAATAAATATCAACAAGTTTTAGGGGAAAAAATAGAAGATAGTCATCATTCTTATATGATGACAAAATGTCCTTAGGCCTAAAATGTCTCGATCCTAGGTCAAATACATAATAAAATATCAGCTCGCGCTTCGCGCTCGCATTATTTATATAGTGCTATCAAATTTCCATATATACACAGTGCTGTAAACAGTGCTTAAATTAATAATAATAATATAGAGTATTTCTAAAGCGCCAAATCCACATTGATTATGTGCTCAAGGCGCTGAAATATACTTGGTATATTATCATTACCCCGGCAGTAGCTGAGCGGCCATATAGGCGCTAAAGCATTCAAGGAATAAATCCTACCGGGTACCCATTCACCCCACCTGGGTCGAGTGCAGCACAATGTGGATAAATTTCTTGCTGAAGGAAATTACGCCATGGCTGGGATTCGAACCCACGACCCTCTGTTTCAAAGTCCGAAGACTAATCCACTGGGCCACAACGCTCCACATATTGACCCTTTTCATATCGGAATTTCAAATATTATTTTCAGCTCGGGCTCTGCGCTTGCATTATTGATTTTTTATGATGAAAAATGAAATGTATTCAGATTGCCAGGATTCTGTCTAACTCTAAAACACGCGCACGCATGTTTTTGAGATACAAAGCTTGATCTTATTCAAAACGTGCTAAAATTATCGAGTTTCGAATCAGAATATCAAAAATTTTGTGCTCTCGCTTTGCGCTCGCATTATTATTGTAGGAAGATACCAAACATTACCCATCCTTTTTCATGATTGACAAACATGAATCGAATGTCCCACTGGGGAATTTGAAATCTCATCTTTTTAGGTTGGAATATCAAAAATGTTCAGCTCACGCTTCGCGCTCGCATTATTGAATCGATGAAATATGTATCGTCTTAATGGCTAACTGCAAAACATCCTTTACAGGTCCCTTTTCGACCAGGCCAGAACGAATATTTAACATTTCTGCTCGCGCTTCGCGCTCGTGGTAATTATCTAGTTACACACGCGTCCTGTTCAGGTTCACAAACATTGCTCAAAATGTTCAATTTTCAGGACAAAATACATGAAATTTCATTTTTAGATTACATAGGGCTTAAGAGATTATTACACATTTAAGTTGCTTATAAAGTAAAGCTAGGAAATTACTGTTAGGACATGGGCGTTTTGCCCCCCCCCCCAAAAAAAAAAAAGAAGAGAGAATCAAGACTAAAAAAAAATAGAGAGAAAAGGATAGGGATTAGGATGAAATATAACATTATTTTCCAAATATTATGTCAAAATCTATCACAACCTTGTATTTTTGTAATAAAAATGTCAGCATATTTGCTTGCTCGCTTCGCTCACTGGCAACTTCTTATTATTTTTATGCAATACACCATATCGAGCTCCCTCGAAATTGTTGATTCGTTACGGCACTGGGACAACCCTTTCAAAGAAACAAAAAAAAATCAACTTTGATCGGCCGATCGGGGAAAATATGGGTGAAAATATGGCCCCTCACCCTATTGGCGGAAGCTGGGTCCGCCCCTGACTTAGGCTTTCAGGATATAATACATGAAAAATGAAAAATCTATTTAAAAAAAAAAAAACAGATCGCGCTTCGCGTTCTCATTATTTATTTAGGCCTTGTGAGATACTTCATTTTGTTTTTAAGAATGAAATCTCAGATTTTCTTTGATGTCTACCCCCCCCCTCCATTTCATTTATTTTTTTAACTTGGTGCCCTCGCCACACCCCCCCCCCCCCCCCGTGCACCCATGCTAAATAAATACGCCACTGATGAGGAGAATTGGTCGATTGCTTCGAGATTGCATTATTCCCAAGAGGTTATCATTAATATTATTGAAGGGAATTCTTACACAACAGTACAGAAACTACAGCTCCCGTTCACACAATATTCTAGTAGGGCCTACCCTGGTTAGAAGTTAAACCAGATTGAACCCCCCCCCCCCAAAAAAAAAAAAAGCACATGAAAAGTGGTCTTTGTTTTTTTTTTAATGTGATTATAAGATAATTCAAAATCCATTTAAGGCACTTAAGTTAGCCTGGCCGGGAGGGAGTGGTCGCCATTTTTCGAAAAGTACACATATGGGCGCCAAAAATCAGGTCAAATTTGCCCCCCCCCCCTCCCTCCCCACGAAATCCTGGATCCGCGCTTGGGTTCTATAACAATAACCCAATTAGGGCAATCACCCCCTGACAACTACTTCAAGGAAAATATTATCCCCATATTTTTACCGCCGGGGACTGATACCCCCCCCCCCCGGAAATTTACCCTCCAGACAATTACCCCAGATAATTACCCCGGATAATTACCCCTAGCCTTGAAAATGCCATCAACGTGACGACGTGGCGTGGTACTTTATCTTGCCATGTCTTAATTAATCATTGGCGGCGAAGGCAACAAAATTTAGGGGGGTCCACCTGAAATTTTGGGATGGACAGAGGTAAAAAATTTGACAAGCAAATCAACCAAAATTTATAAAAAGGACCACCAAAATTTTTTGAAAAGAAAAAAAAAGGTTATTCACCAAAATTAGGGGGGACAAAAAGATTTTAGGGGGGGTCCACCTCAATTTAGGGGGGACGTAGAAAACAAATTGACAAGTAAAAAAAAAAAGGTTCTCAACTAAGGATCTACCCACCTCAAATTTAGGGGGGAAAGGTCCCCCCCCCCCCGGTTTCGCCGCCTAAGAAATTAATACGCTTATTATTTCGACATAGCGATAATTATTCTATCTTGTCAAGTCGATATGTCCACATGGCGAGATATGAAGTGTACAAGTCCCGGCGAGAATCCCGATATATCGCTATGTTGACATGTAACTTATTTAAGTCGACTTGGCAAGATAAAATATCTCGCCATGTTGACATACATGTATAACTTTTTATAAGTGGACTGACTTGGCAGGATAACGTATCGCGCCATGCGAACATAATAAGCTTATTTAGTCGACATGGCAAGATAAAGTATCTCGCCATGTCGTCAAGTCGATTGCATTTTAGAGGCTCCGTATGGCGTCTAGAGGGTAAATTTCCGGGGGGGGGGGGTAACAGTCCCTGACGATAAAAATATGGGGATATTTTCCTTGAAGTAGATGTCAGGGGGCAAGTGTCCTTTGGGTCATCGTTATAGAACCCCATGGACTCGTATCATTGGCCTTTTGACCTCTTGATGACATTGGATCTCACTATATCCTGATCATAATTTTACACACACCGCGGACTATCGGACCCGCGGTCTATCGGATCCGCGGTCTATCGGACCCGCGGTCTATCGGACCCGCGGACTATCGGACCCGCGGTCTATCGGACCCGCGGACTATCGGACCCGCGGTCTATCGGACCCGCGGTCTATCGGGCTGTAACCGTTTGCACATACATAACCACGCCCTCATCTCACATCCCAAATATACGATCAATATAACGCCCAATAATACTTCCATTGCAAAATAACAAAATATCCTCAACATCCTTTTGATTTTCGCTGTGTGATTAATAAACGAATTAACCAAATTGACAAGTGGACCTACTTACAGTACCTTAAAGGGACGTTTCAGGTTAGGATACTTCCATCTATAATACGGGATAACCGCACAGGCTAAAGCAGTGAAGAACCAGCCGGCAAAACCAGTGTAGTTGATCAAACTACTGACATCCCCACTTATCAACATTATGATTGAGATAGGTAGCTATGGACAAATAAAGATAACGTTCATTTGAGTTGTTAAAATACGCATTTTAAGAAATGTAAACCACTTTTGCTCCATCGAATTCCATTCAGTCGAAGTACGGCACACATGAATTTCGACTATAGTCCAAATCCCGGGTCCAAATAGATCAATTATTTCACAAAATTTAATGAAAGAAGACGAAGACGGTAAATGTTAGTGATGCCAGTGACAAATTCCTTTTCAAAAGAAACTAGAATGTAAAATTATAAAAAACGAAAAAAAATGGTTGTTACGTTTCCCAATTCCCATTGATTTTCACGTCAATATGTTAACGATGTGACGATAACTTGCATAAATATGATTGCATAATGCTTTGTTCATATACGATTTTTTTTAAACTTCATCAATTAAAAAGACAATACATTCGGGCTTGATATTTTAGAAAGCACATTTTCTGTAAAGGCGAGGAAGGCAGCAGGGGGCTATAAACTACATTATGCAAGGGTATTTCTCTAAAATGATTAACCAGACCTGAAAAGCGATAGAGTCGTATCTTCTGATATGCTTACGACTAATGTGATCTTGTTTCACCAAAACAGTAGCATCAATTTGGAAGTCTTGGTGTTCAACTGATATACCAGACCTGTAGCAGCATAGTGGGGGAAGGGGAAGAACTAGGAAACGATCTTGAATTGCCATATTTTGGAGCAGTAGACTGATTTTTTTTTAAATTTTCATTATTATTCTGGTGTACCGTTTATTTACCATACCTGTATGTGACAGTGGTGTGGGGGTGTCCTATCAGATGTGATATGGTTAGCTGACAGGGATCTACCTTTAATGTCACCTCCTAAATAATTATGTGACCAAACTGCTGCTTAAACCACGGATCTCTAAATCCGTTTGTAGTTCCACTTACAGCAGAATTCCATTGATATGACTTTTACTATCGAGTTCTCCCTGCTTAATTTACTTACCTCATCTGTGACCCCTGCAGAAAGAGTTTCGAATACAACACAACTCCAAAAATGAGGTGTCTCCTAATCTATGTGTACCACTGAAATGCCCTTGACTTACCAGGCCTGTAGCGGCGTGGAGGGGTGTCTTCTAATCTATGTGTACCACTGAAATACCCTTGACTTACCAGGCCTGTAGCGGCGTGGAGGGGTGTCTTCTAATCTATGTGTACCACTGAAATACCCTTGACTTACCAGGCCTGTAGTGGCGTGGAGGGGTGTCTCCTACTCTATGTGTACCATTGAAATACACCCTTGACTCACCAGGCCCTGTACTAGCGTGGAGGGGTGTCTTCTGATCTATATGTGTACCACAAAAATACACTTGAGACCTGTAGTGACATGGAGGGGTGTCTTCAGGGGCCCGTTTCATAAATGACTTGCAACTGTTGTAACTTTGCCATAAGGGCAACTACCATGGTAACAGGGCTCAGCGGCCAATCGATCAGAATCAAGGTTTCCATGGTAGTTGCCATAATGGCAAAGTTACAACAGTTGCATGCACTGATCTATGTGTCCCACAGACTTATCAGGTCTGTAGTGGCACAGAGGGTATCGTCTGATCTACATTTACCACTGAAATACCCTTGACTTAATTGTCATCGATGGCAGGGGTATATCTTCTGATATATGTTTACCATGGATATAAGTTAACCTTGACTTACCAAACTAGCCTTGACAGGGAGGATGTCTTCTGATCTATGTTTCATGACATAAAATGGCGGGAGATGTGTCTTCTGATTTATACTCATCATGGAGATACCCTTTACTTACCAGACATATAGTTACAGCATGCACTGAGCGCCGGTGATGGTAGCTCGAGCTAAAGCCGGGGTAATAATAGCAGCGCTTTGTATCCTCTGGCAAAAAGCGCTTTATAAATCCAACTATTATTATTATTATTATTATTATTACAGTGAACAGTGTCTTCTGATCTGTGTAAACCATTTATTGATCAACATTTGATATAAACAGATTAATTGCATTTCTTTATTTTACACCGCCTTGTAAAGGCGACAGGGAGTGACGTTCTCTTATCTACATTTTTATGTACATTGATATATACTGTATTTCTTGACTTACCAGGCCTGCGGCGGCTGGAAGTGGAGTCTTCTGATTTATATGCACCATCGAGAGAACCTTTGGGATGTGTCCTTCACGAGATGCTACTAATAATACTCTAAGAAGAAAAAAAAGAAAGAATAAAACATTCGCATGCATCACATTCGCTGCATTCTTAGTTTTGGCAACTTTGTCAGCCTGATGTCAGGCTTTTTAATCTGATTTGTTTCGGTCAAGCTATCTGAGAATATAGAACGCGATTTACCTTCAATTCTGTTCTAATAATGATTTCAAGTAAATTGTACTAGTTAGGTTTTTTTTAGACCTAATCAGAAGCGAAAATGAAGTTGACAAATCAAGTTTAGCGATTACATAGCAGAATGTTACCATTGGAGATTATAATAGATAATTCGTGAAAAGTCTTTGTTTACGATTTTTTTTTCATTTGATTTTCATTCATTTTTATCTGACAATTACTCAAAAGTTACGTGTTACAAATTTTAACATTGGCTTTAAACATGTTAAAGGAGATGTTCGTCTCAGCAAAAAGTGGACTTTTTTCGCTAGAAAAGAGACAAATCCAACAAACATATTGCTGGCAATTTCATGGAAATCGGACGTAAAATAAAAAAATCACTTTTATAATTTCAATCTTTCGCTTATTTTCACAGAAGAGTTATATGCACAACAAAGTGATATGCAAATGAGAGAGTCGATGATATCAATCTCTCACATTTTCTTTTGTATTTTATAATATGAAATATTTCAAATTTGGCACATTTTACAATAAGGAACAATCTTTATGAATGACAACAATTGCAATCCTACATTTTCAGGGCGGAATCAAACTGTGTTTCACTTTACATGTTATAACGAGATAAAAAATGAAGAAATTTCAGTCTTTATATAATAAAATGCACCGAATAAGTAATTGTGTGACGTCACCAGTTCTGTCATTTGCATACCAGGATGTGCATATAACTGTTTTGTGAAATAAAAGGAAACTTTCAAACGTCAGACTTTCTTATTTTACATCCATTTTTATAAAAATGTCAGCGTTCTCCTTGTTTGCCTTTTCTCATTTAATTTGAAGCAAATCTTTTGCTGGGTGAACTTGTCTGTAAGATTGACCGTAATACTCAATACAACTGTGTATAAAACATGTCTTCAAACAAAACAAAGTCATTAGCTTTCTCTTACCTGGCAAAAGTTATTGATCCACCGTTCAAGTTGCCTGCTATAGAGATGGCAACTACAACACTAAGAATCCATGACCAGCTTCCAAAAACACGCTGACCAAAGTCCTGAGGAAAAATAATTGGAATGATATCATCATTTTTATTTATAGGCCTATAAACTTTCATACTGAACATGCTAAATAGATGAACATTTACTTGTAATTCTGTTTTGTTCGTTCATTGATATTTTATGTCCATTTTCTGTTTATTTATGAAACAGTATATACAGTGCGTATCAAAAAAAGTTTACACTTTGAAAAAGCCCTGGGAATTTAAAAATATACATGTGGGTAATTTTTTCACATATAATCTTAGGTTTGGGTCTCATCTATCCAATGCAAGTAAAAGTTTTGACAGAATGTTACACTTGAGTGAGCACTGTCCATTTTTGTAAAGCTCGCAGAAATCTGTTTGCGCAGAAATGCTCGTTTTCACGCTGTGTCAAGGAGAAAGGGCGAAATCAAATCTACCCTGCGAAACATTTATCATACATTTCCCTTGCCTTTTTAGTCAATAGAAATTAGACAGATACATACAATCATTTTGTAACAATTTTTCCACCCAAATTGAAATTTCAACACTTAGTAAGCACAACCTTTACCCTTTTTGTGCCAGCTGGATCTGGGGACATAACTAAATCTGAACAAAAGTTTATATCAGACATCTCTAGCATTTTTTCACTAAAGTTTTTATCATTTAAAGTGGGTTTACATTTCATTTTTATTTAATACTTGTTTCTCCACACCACACCTTTTCCAAGCTTTACAATGATTAACAAAATGAAAATCAAGCCTAAGCCATTTCATGTAAATCACAGCTCATGCAGTGTAAAGCAAATATCGTCACGATTGACTCGGTGTGTGGGGGAGTGGGATGGGGCGCAATGCACTTTTCGAAGTGTTTTGGGCAAGGAAAAAAGTTTTAAAAGGTAAAAGATATCTTCAAATAGATTTAATAGATAAATTCAACATGTTATTCATGATTAAGGTCTACTTTTATTCGCATAACTATTTCAAAGTTCTGTGCAAATCATTTTTCACTAACTTTTCAAAAGTAAGTGGTGCTCACTCAAGCAGAAATATTTTCGACAGTTATATCGTCATTTGCTTAAATGGATCTGTACCAATGTTACAATGTGGAAAAATCTTCAGGATATTACAAATGTATAATTTTACAAGATTTTTTCTTAGTGTAAACTTTTTTTTTATATGCACTGTATAATAGTCTTAATCTGAATAAAATAAAATATGGTGTTTATAGTGAATCTTTATATTATGTCACCAAACTATTCCCATTGTCAATCTCCAGTCGCTAGACCTCAATATAAAAAAAGAGTGATAGTAGAATTCATATAGGGATGATGGTGTGTCTCTGAGTATCTTGCCGCTTCACCTCCCACCTACTCCTTCAAATTCACCTTGCTAATATAATAAACGGTAATCTGGATGTGGATGTGAAGGACCGTTACACTCTAAAAAATATTGGGTAAAAGTGCTCCATGAGGGTAATTATGTGTCAAACCAAAATTGGGCATTTCTTTTGGGCGTTTTTATTTATCCAGTGTGATGAAAACTTTGCCCATTCTAAAGTAATTGCTGCTTATAAATAATCTTACAATTTGCTTCCCGCATTTGGTAAAATACTGCCACAAATGTGTTGGACACATAATTACCCTCGTGGTGGTAAAAGATTTACCCAATATTTTTTACATTGTAGGTATAATCAGGGAGTTGAGACCCTGGTATAATGCACCGAGTTAGGACAGGGCGAAGATGAGTTTAGTCGAAACGCCCCTTGTGATGTACTACTGACAACTTCGTTTGGGACCCGGGGGGTGGGCCACTTACATTGGCGAGTGGATACCATGCGCGACCAAAACACGTAAAAAGGATGTCTTTTTCAAGATAGGGCACGTTACGTACGTAACGTAATAAGGGTGTAAAAAACGCTAAAATAATGAAAAAAAGGGTATCTTTTTCGCAATAAAAGCTAGGTGTTAGGGTCAAATTTGCGAGGGTATAAAAAATTAAGACTAAAATGTTTAATAAAGGATGTACTTTTTGCCCCAAGAGTCAACACTATGTGTGGGAGGTGGGGCTGTACTAAACCCAATGATGTAGGTAAAGGTAAAACCGACGACCGGCGTCCGTGACATAACAATTCAAATATCGCTGTACTTGTTTAGGGGTTCAATTCAGGGAATATCGTTTTGTTTCCAATACTTGTTAAGGGTAGGGTTTCACACGCCAATACTTATTAAGGGGTGCATTTTCAGAATATGGGAAATACGTGTTTAGGGTGCTTTTCGAGACTCCATGGTCGCGCATGGTATCCACTCGTCAATGGAAGTGCCCCCCCCGGGGGGGGGGGGGGGGGTTGGGAGTTGATTCCAGGCCAACGTTGTATTCACAAAAAGAGTTTCTTCATTGCTCTGTTTTACGGTAATATAGTTCATAGATAATTACACACACCAGATACATAAACTAATAAACTCCTCAAAACAAGTTTGGAAATCTGACTTTGATCGATAATCCCTCTTCGGTTTTAGTAAATATCAATGTGTAATTAATATTAATGAATAGAACATTTAATTTTCTTTAAAATGATACCCTATATGATATGATTACGGTTCACATGGAGGTGCAGTGCCTTGAAATGTGGGGCAAGGTCAAAATTCAAAAGCTGCAAAATGGCACAATATTGAAAGTCTCTGTTCTTTTTTCCGTGGTGATGAGTGAGTTTCTCAGCGGTTTTTTTTTTACTTTGACCGATAATTCCTTATCGGTTTCTTTTAATTGTTTTCATGCACCTTAACATCAACATTAACATGGAATCAAACACACCCCTGCACAAGCAAAAACATAACAAACAAACATGCATGGGTATTTCAAACAACGACACAAACCATGTTATCTCACAGAACCATCACTACAGAAGCAGGGGCTTGGTTTGAATGGATTTTCATCTCTACTGACACAGACAAAAGAACCATGTTATGTATTGACCCTTCATGACTATTTCTGCTCGTTTTGCAGCTTTTCGATTCAGACCTCATCCAACACTTTTGAATTCTGCTCTTTTCGTGACGGCATGATCATAACAAGCATGGTATCAACCTAAAGAGAATTAAATGATCTTTTGAATGATATCAAATATGCATTGTGCAATATTGGGAGTAGGGAGAAAGGAATGGTCAAACTGAGATTTCCAAACCCTTTTTGCTCGTTTTGCAGCTTTTCAATTCAGACCTCATCCAACACATTTGAATCCTGCTCTTTTCGTGATGACATGACCATAACAAGCATGGTATCATTTTAAAGAGAATTAAATTATCTTTCGAGTAATGTAAAATATGCATTGTTTAAAATTGGAAGTAGGGAGAAATTAATGGCCAAACAAAGATTTACAAACTTTTCTTGAGAGGTTAATAATTACTGCAATAACAACTAAACGAACTGGTGAAAAGGGCTAACCAGGGCAACTGCGCTGGAAGCAAGGAGTTCAGCCGAGTTAAGCACAGTGAAGTAAGCAATGTTGGCGAGAACGTAAATGATGGTGACGAAGATGACAGATATTATAATCGCCAAGGGAATTGTCCTGTAAAAAAACAAAAATTATAGTTCTTCAGTACTTACAGTTGATTACACTGCATCATTATATTCTCAATTTCATTATTTTAGATATTTTTGCGTGGCATTTTTAGGTTAAGAACAAAATAAAGATCCGTTTAAAAAGTAATCCTTACGGTAACCATAAAACATAAAAAAAACTATAAACGGTATATTTGATGAAAATGAGAAGTGTAAAACAGACCTATTTGTAGGTGCGTTGTACTTATTCTAAAACAAACAAGGTGATATGATTAGGTCAGTAGTTAGGTGCAAAAATTGCAAATTATATATCTCGTTTCACTTCTTAGCATATTTCAGTCTGCAATGACCGTATTCTAGTTAAGTGAGACAAAAAAAAACAGTCAAATGTGACTAATAAGTAACGAATTAAAAATCTGTGTAACTGCAATCAGGTAAGTAACACGTTTTGAAATAGAGAATATTATATTTCCTATTATGATGAATGTGCCACACAATACTATTCTAATTTATCCTGCGTTTATCATGCGGTTACTGATCATCGTACTGATTACTGCAAATAATAATAATAATTATTATTATAATTATGTTTTTCTATTCTTTCTTTCTTATACTCTCTATTATTTATCCCTTGACTCCCCCCCCCTCCATCTTTTTGGTCATTTTCCAATTTCATTTTATCTTACTATTGTTATTCTTTTTCTACTTCATCATTTTCTTGTTATAAACTTGATGCCTTTCGATATATTTTGTGTAATGTAAAACATTCAATGTAATAAATATGTATTCCGTTTCCACATTTGTTTGCCCAAAGTAACAACTTATATTTTCTCCCAATGGGAGCCTAATTTTCTACAAGCTCTGCTTTTCATTTAGGCTCCTCACTTTTTTTACATTTTGTAGTGTACCTTATGTTTAAATACTTATGTTAGATATTTAATTTGATCTTTGATACACTGTGTTTACGAATACATTTGTTATGTATATTATGTTATTTGTTTTAAAAGTGGAATCAATATAATGAATGAATGAATGAATGAATATATCACACCACTGGCACTGCAAAAGATGTCTTTCTCACCTTCCTGGATTGATGATTTCTTCACTTATCGAAGGAAGAAATTCCCTATAAAAAATATTTGTATAGTATTATGATTTAAAACATAGCTCTTATTATTTTGCTCTCAGGAGAAATAGATTTCTATGATCCTTTATTTTCTTAATCATTTAATTTCCACTATCCATTAGTTTATTATTTCACTTATTCTTCATACTTTCATTCATTATTCACTTTTTTCACTTGCCATTCGATCTCCATGGTCATTTGGTTTAAAGGATGTTAATGTATTCAGCTATGAATTAATTCATTCGTTAATTTATTCATTTATTTAAGGGGTGTTTTTAAAAAGTCATGCTAGAATATTGGAAAATCAAATTAGGGGTGTTATGAAACATTCCACCAAAGAAGAAAATCACTCAATAAAGAATACCTTAATATATAAACGAATAAACCGAACAATTTGAAACACTTACCATCCCGAGTAAGCATAAAGTCCAGAATAGAAAGCTAGAGGTATTGTCTTCCATTTTATAGACCCTTCAACAAAAGCAGTGTCTATATTCGATGTATTGCCTGCATGTAGGGAAGTGAGATCGATGTACAGGTATAATAACATACACGTCCAATATTTCATTTTCAAGTTTCTTTAGAAATATACTGTCTGAAAAATGTATCGTTATTGTCATGGTTCTTCTCAAGAGTGTTAATAATGGTTGCAATATATTCAAATTAGCTCATAGAAGTAACAAAAAATCTTTGTCGTTTTTGAGAGGTTTGATCCTCGTGGCTTTCCGTCCTCCTTCTCTCTTTCTTTCTTTTGAATACTAGTAGCTATTTTTTACATAGCCTAATGGTTGTTTCTGTCGGTAGTCCCGGGGGTTGGTTCCTCATATTACCACAGTGGCGTAGTGAGGCTAAATCATTGAGGGGCCCAAACATGGTGTATGTAGCAAAAATAAGAAATACAAGTGAGAAAAATAGATTTGTTTAAATATAAAAATCTGATTTCGTGATGCATTTTGACAAATTATTCAGAAAATAATCATATTTCACCTCTTTTCCTTCCCTTACTTCTCCTTTGTTTTTAGTTGTCAAAAATTTGGGGGTCCATGGCCCCAAGCGCCCCCATCTGTACGCCAGTGTATAACAAAGTTCTCACCTTTTACAAGTTGGTAGAAACCAGCAACAATAATTACGATAAGACCCAACACTTTACAGGCCGATGTTGCAACTTGGATCTTACGCGTCAGTGGAACACTTAGAGAGTTGATGATAACGATTAAAACTGGAAGAAGAAAATAAGAGGAATATCTATATACCACCTTACCTTATCGCCACTATAATATGGGGGAACTAACAAAGAAAACAAAAAAAATCAATAGGGCATTTAGCATCCAATCTAAATGCCTTCACGGGGCCCTCCTACTTTTTGCCCCAATAACATTCCGTTTTATTTCTTCCCAAACTGAAAAACCTGTTAGAAATCCACATTCGTCACTAATGGTGATTTCACCGATGGTGATTTTCGTAATTGTTTATTCTTTCATGTAATCAAGGGCAGATTCAGGATTTTCCAAAAAGGGGGAGGGGCATTTGTACAGGAAATTTTTGACAATCAAAAGAGGGTCTTCACTGCCAAATCGATGCCATTTACTTCCCACGAACAATTTGACAAGCAAAACATTTTCCACTAAAATGTATTTTGTGCCTCTTAAGGGGGCACAGGCCGGATGTGCGTGCCCCCCCTGAATCCGCCACTGACTCTGACAGGACACGTCGTAGAAGAAAGAGAATACTTTGTACAACGAAGAGGCACATTATCATCCTAAAATGGGCACGCTTCAGTGCCCTCAGTGTGAACAAATAGCCCCTAAACCTTTCCTTGATAAAATAGCCAAGTCAATATGCAGAAATTATTCTGCTCAGGATTTGATTTTTCATTACTTTGTTTTAGCGATGTTGACAACCTGATCATGAGAACCGGAAGCGCTTCGAATGTCCAGTTTTCAGGTTGGAAAATCAAAACTTTCCGGCTCGCGCTTCGCACTTGCAATATTTATTTGGCCTTATGGGGTACTCGCTGAATAGTTAAGGCCTAAATATATGTTTCATATTTAATATTTTTGAAGTCCCTTCAAAGGCCTTTGCTGAACTTACAGTCGGCCCTACCACGAAACACACGGCTACTTCAGGCATATCATAATTTGATGGTAAACATATATGTTCGCTCCCAAATCAATTCATTCCCCTTATTTTCCACTATTCAATAAGAATTACACAAAAAATGCACAATCAACATACAATGAAAAAAAAACAATGAATATAAATGCTTACAATATCAACATGTGAGAAAACAAAATACGCCTCCTTAACAGAATATCGAAGAGGGGATGGACAAACAAAGGCCCGGGGCTTATCAATGCCTTTTCCCTGACAAATGCCAATTTTAACAGATAAGTACCCTTATCCCCCCCATACGTTCCTCCGCCCTTGGTTCAAGAAGTTGTTTTAAAGACAGAATGGTAGTCGAAAATATGTAAACCATGCTTTTTTTTAACTGAAAGGATCTTCATAAAGAAAATGGATTACTTACGAAGGAGAGCGACCCCTATGAGTCTGGTCACAGTAAATGGAACTTCACATCCCATGTAGAAAGGTAAAAGAACATAATACGCGAACGAAACCGAGTTGATAGCCCTTGAACCTGTTCTAACAGCTACTATTCGAGTCCATATTCTCACAAAAGCAGGGACTGGTCCAAAAGCGTCCAGGATGAAAGAGAAGTCTCCTCCAGATACTCTGAATGTTGTCCCAAGCTCAGCATAGCATAGTCCTCCAAACATAGAGAATACTCCACATAACACCCATACCACCAACGCCCATCCAGTGCTACCAGTATTCACCAATACACCTGCGTGTTGAAATAATCAAGAAACAAAATGTTTAAATTAAATTCATATCCGTATTCAGTTATTGTTCACAGAAAAATAATACAAAATCATTGCCAATCATTTACATTCGATAGTATAACTGATAATAACACATGTTTAATGGAATGTCTTGTTTGAATGACGCTAGTTGTGTAATGAGCCCAAAATTTTGAGGGGCCAGATATAGCGTATCGGACAAAATATCTTAAAAGTTGCGATCGAGCAAAAATTTCGAAATTTTTAATACAATTTTGAGATAGATTTTGACATAACATTCAGAAAATAGTATTTTATTTCACCCTTCTCTCTTTCCTTCTTTTTTCCCTCTTGGTCGTGAAAAATTGGAGGGGGTCAAGCGCCCCCAAGCCTCCACCTGTACGCCACTGGCACACACTACACGATCTGATATTCAAGAAATTATGATAAGCATTTGAAATGAAAATTCTAACCTATAATTCATAAACGATTCTATATAGTTATGTAGATGTGTGAAGTTTTGTGAATATTAAAATAAAAAAAATCCAGTCTATTTCGAGCTTCCCTGTAGGAATAAAAGCAAATTCAATTTCAAATCATGAAGACGTCATCATCGGCGACATTGTTGCTTTTTATTTATTTTTTTTAATTTGGTTTTGGTATTATTCCATACAAAGTAACTCTGCTTGAATCCAATAATACCCTTTCCATGAGATGTATAATTCTGACTTTGCTATCCTGCTCTAATAAATCCCAAGAAGTTTATAAAACAAATCACCTCAATCAAAACTACCCAATACGAAATGTAGAAAAACCAATACCTTTAGGGGATATAAAGATCCCTCCACCGATGATTATACCAATCACTATCGAAATACAATCAATTAGAGTCATTTGACGAATTAATTTGACATAATTTTCATCACCGCCTTGACTAACGATCGATGACGATGTTGATGACGATGTTGACTGCGATGATGCAGGATTTCGAGACATTGTTCGTGTTCTTCTTCACCAAGGATCGACAATTTAAAACAGCTATCAGTGATTTGTGCCAAACAACTCAAATCCATGTCGATATTATTGATTGTGTACATCTATAAAAAATGGTCATAATATTTTCATACTACGGTACTAAAAGCGGGAAAGAAAAAAGAAGAACAAATGACGTGGCCATGCAATGAGGCCGACAGGGTGGGGATGCATGATTATGATCCGCAGCATTTATATTGCGCAATATTTCTGTTAAAAAAAGGAATACTATGTCACACAAGTGGAAGGTCAAATGTATTGCTTGTTATTAACAAGCTTATTTCATTGACCTAACATAACTAAAATAACGTCACCCTGTCCCGTTTATAACTCATAAATCCAAAACTGCATCTCCAGCTTAAATTCAGAAGGACTAGTCGAAACTTGGGGAAAATGTTTTGATGCCGCTACCCTGGATGAACAAAAGGTTATTACTATTTTATAAGCTATATAGCTTCCATAACTCGGTAATAATAATATCGTTTGATATCAGATGTTTATTGTTGCGTTTATTGCTACTCTGATCAAATTGACAATACAGTCGTTCGAAAAGGGATAATGATCTATAAAATATACTAAAATTTGGCCAAAAAAATTACATAAAACTATATTGCTCTGAGATACGCACTACAAGCTAACTGTAAAAAATATTGGGTAAAATTATTTCCACCAAGAGGGTAATTATATGTCCAACCAATTTGGGGCAGTATATTTCACCCAATGTGGGAAGCATATTGTCCAGTTAGGTTAAAAAATAAGCAACAATTACTTTAGAATGGACAAAATTTTCATCACACTGGATGAATAAAAATGCCCAAAGTTGGCTGGAAACATAATTACCCTCATGGAGCACTTTTACCTAATATTTTTTAGAGTTACCGAATCTAGCGTTTTATTCAACATATGCAACAGTTTCAAGTAATAAGGCTTGTTTTCCACCCTCATTCTATGAGTTATCTTTCAACGTAGCAAAATAAAATTTTCAACAAATTTAGAATTAAACTAGATTTTAATTCGTTATGCGGACGAATTAGGTGGTCTGTCATGATTTTTCATTCAGTGTCGGCTAATGTTGTATGAAATGAATCATTTAGATATGATTATGATTAGAACGATGGTGGTGATAATGCAATACGTTAAATAAGAAATGAAGTTTGGAGCACGTAAAATGCATTAAAAACTCCTCAAAAATCTCAGACGATTTTACCGAAATTGGCTTTCCAAAATTGCGCAATAAAAGGCGCCTTAATTTTCACAACAGCTAATTTTTAATCGACAGTCTGATGTTTTTTATGCAAAATCTTGTTAAAAATTCTTTGTACTTTCAGCATTTTTTTTAAACGATTTCACCCACTGACATTTCACAATGTCAGTGGGTATTAATTTCACAGAATACTTGAAAATTCATAGGTGATACTTTTTGAAAACTAAAATATCTTAAATATTTTTTCCAAATTTTCTGCTAAATTTCAATAATTTTTAATGAGAAGTTTCACAATGCTATAATTTCACAGCATTCACTCATCAGTGATGTATTTGATAAAAGAACTCAGTAGAATTTTTTTTGTAAATGTTTGCAAAATTTCTGCAAATTTCTAAACATTTCAAATAATAGTTTCCGTCAAGAATTTTCAATATCCATTTATCAATTGTGTATGACTTTGACATTTACTTGAAAATTCTTTCTTGATGATTTTTACTGAAAAAGTCAGGTAAAAGATTCAATACTGGCGATTTTCCCGCAAAATTTTGGGAAAATGTGTAATTAACTAAATTGCACAATTTTTCATTTCACAGAAGGTACCTGAAAATTTGTTATACGTTATATTTAGTAAAACTGACCAAATAGAAAAAAAAATCCAGAATGAAAATTTTCAACCCATTGCGTTTCAATATTGCACCTTTTACTAAAAAAATACATAAATGATGTTTTACAATGTTAAAATTGCCCCTTAAAAAGTTCCGGCAAAATTACAAAATATGTCCTACACAAAAAACTGCAAAGCAAGTGGGCTTGACATTTTCAGCAAGACCGTACAATTGATTAATGAAGCATTTTCTTAAAAAATTCTCAAAAATTAGGTCCAGAAAAAATTTGCAAAAACTTAAACAAGTCATAACACACTGATGCTGTGGTTGAAAGTGAAAATTAGTCCCACGTTATTTGTAGAGAATTGTCTTCACTACATCATATCAAAATTTGGGAGAAAATCGACCACTAATAACGAAGATACAGCCAAATGTAAATAAATACATTGACGAATTGCCGAAAAAATGTTTTTAAACTTCGAACGTAAGTTTGATTTCATCACGAAATCTCCAAATGAGATATTGACTATATCCGAGATTGAGGAAAAATTGCGGGTCCTCGTTCGTTCTGAAGAGCTACAGTGGATTTTTAATAGGCATGTTTTTGCCCATTAAGAGCGTATGGAAAGAGCTCGCGCGCACGCGTGCTGCAAACTTTAATGGGTGCTCATTCCCTCATTAATGATCGTAGAGAGCTGATCGAGGTATCAATTTGATCAGAATTATATCAATAATAGATACGTATAGAAAAAGACCAAGTTTATGCTGCGTAACGCCGTTACGCACGAAAACGCGCGCACATACGTGCGCGCGCGCAAAATGTTGAAATGCTTGAAATGACCTGAAACGTACCCAAAAATTTTTATAGGCCATTTTGAGAATTTTTAGCTTTGACGCGCGCGTCATGACCTTTACATGACCTTTGATGACATTGACATTTGACCTTTGACCTAAAGTGTATTTGATGTAAATATGATTGACTATTGATGATCCGTTATGTAGATCTGATCAAATTAAGAATTTTACAAAATGGCGCGTAGATGACGTCATCATGACCTGATGACCTTGAAAAGCTTAGTATGTTTTTTCTATGATAGACTTTATATATGACGAAAAATTCAGCAAAATTGATTAAGCCAATTCCGAGAAAAGTTGGCGACAAACATAAGTGCGAAAAATAAATAAAGAAAATTCTGACGAAATTAAGAGGTGATCTGTCAAAGACAGACCACCTAAAAAATGTTGATACATGCATGTTTGTATATCTATACACTCTAAAAAATATTGGGTAAAAGTGCTGCATGAGGGTAATTATGTGTCCAACCAACATTGGGCATTTTTATTTATCCAGTGTGATGAAAATTTTGCCCATTCTAAAGTAATTGCTGCTTATTTTTTTACCTTCCTGGACAATATGATTCCCGCATTGGGTAAAATACTGCTACAAATTGGTTGGACAAATTACCCTCGTGGTGGTTAAAATTTTACCCAATATTTTTTTACAGTGTAGTAATTTTTAAATATCTATTTTACTTTTATGTTTGATCTTTGTATTGTATATGTAAATGAAAAAAGGAGAAATCAAGACCGGTTTGTGACATCTTAGCTTATCTCCAAGAAAAACAACATAGCTCGCTGCGGTAACACAAATGATAAAAATACATTGTAAATACATATCGATAAAAAAAAATCAAATGACTTCAGGACTGCATTATTTCCATATCATCATTTCCATTTTTTCAATGAATAAATTATACAAATATGATACAATATGGTTATAAGTCTCAAAATGCCTTATATGATTCCTTCACACATGAGGGTTGAGCAAAAAAGAAATATGACCCATGGTCAAATTGCAGTCTGAATTTAATAATTTATTGCACCGCATCCTTAAGTCAACCCTGAAATGGTTTGCCTTATATTTCACCAATAACAAGACTTGCCTTGAAGTCGCTCGAAAATTAATGCATGATTTCATTAATAGCATTTTGAAACAGAAATGTAACAGTGTCTTTTTCATGAAAATGTCATAACTTCAGCTTGACGCCATCTCTATGAGAAAAACCAATAATTGCCTTTGACAGACGTACATGCTTTTCAAGAGCAGATTTAATGCGTCCGCATCTTCCAAATTATATCATTGCATTGTACAACTTGGCTTTCCATAAAGACTGCATCGAGCTGGAATTGTGATAATTTCATGAAACGGGCCCCATGTTTCTAGGAAAGAAACATCCGTAACATTGATATTTCACGAGCCACGAAATTTGATATAAGTCACCACCTGTTTTAGAAATCGATAATGGAATGGAGGAATGTATCACAAAAGATCGATATACCAAAACATTCAAATTGCATGCACACTTTTCCAAAATCTTGTTCTTGACAACCTGAAAGCTTGAGTGATGCTTGCAGGACATTGCAACAAGTAATGTATGCAAATTGGATTCCAAGTATTCAAGCTCATCCATGCGTATCTCGAGCCAAGGAAACGTCTATAGATGATAAATGACTGATCCAACCTATTTACTGCCTGATAGGTCTCAGAAAGAGTCACATTTTAAGGCGTGGTGATAGGGCGAACGACTTGAATACGGACATTTTTAGCCTGAAACCAGGATAAAAAGGTAACTGAATTTTTCGTTCATTTAAGGAAAAAAATGACAAATTTGAGGGACATATTTCACAAAATCATTTGTATCTTCTTAAACCGAGCTCAAACTGTTTACGTGTCGCTTTTAGTTAAGTGATGATAGGATTGTGAAAATAGAATCATTAAATATCTACAAGTGCGTCGCGATTTCGATAATTATTGGTAAATGTTTTCTTTATCAGTTTGTTTCTTAAAGTAACTTGATTTTCAAAACAATATTCTATATAGATATGTCAGATACTACATGACTTTGCCGCTAATTTTGAAGCGATATTAACCCGTTAAAGCTATTCATTTGGATAATGAAAATGAAATCAAACGAATTAAAACTGAAATTTATCTCAGTGCTGACGAAGGCATATGCTAAGGAGGACGAGGTTATAAGATTGTTTATGGAATGGTAATGTTGGCATATTTTATTTTTTCTTTATTTATTGCGTTTTGTTCAGTTGCAGCTTGATTCGAGCAACAATGTCGGGTTCAACGATCCCCAACATCCTGATCGCTTCATGTTTTGTTTCGTTGTTTGTACTGTACACGCCTGCGTCGGCTGACTTGAAATATGAGAGAACTATCGCGTTTACGGTAGAGAGGACGACTCCCATCAGCGCATCCTCTGATCCGAGGGACATTGGGGGCTTTAATAGGAACTCAAAAAAGATCTACATCAATATCGGTGAAGTTCTAGATGTCATCACAGGGCGATTCAAAGGTAATTCAACTGTAGGAGGCTGTCACTCATTCAATGAACAAGGTTATGATATATTCTCGTTCTCTGTTACTACCCCCTGTGTGGGGAATATAAGGTTGGCAATGTTTGGCTTATTTTCTCTTGTTCTTGGGAACAAATGCCTGATTTTTTGGCACTGTCAGTTTCCATTACAACTTTTCATCATAAATTTAATTTTTATTTTTTCTAAATTGAAAATAGAGATTAAAAAATGACACTTTTCTTGAAATTTTACTTTCCACCAGTAGGGGGCCTACACAAAATATGCAGAAAATTCAATTTTTGGAGCGCTCTGGTAAATAATAAAAAAAAGATAACCCTTTCATGCAACTGCATGAAAATGAGTATTTTCGTTTACAAAAGTACTTACAATGTACTTACCAAACTGTGATCAGTCGTTCGTGGACGCATTGTTCTTTGTGGAAGTGAATGAAAAACACAATTCAAAAGAATATATATATATATAATCAAGACATCAAACAATTATATATATATATAATCAAGACATCAAAGTTGGTGCTTATCTCATTAAATTTTAAACCACCATGGCACTTAAGTACCAATGACCTTCCTCTGATCATGCGCAGAATGGAACTACGAACTGGCTTATTAGATCAAGAGAAAGAGGAAGTTCACACAGACAATGTTAGTACAAGCAGAATATATATAAATATATATATACATATATTTTTTGAAATACGACGGTTTGATGAAAATCCATCGAAGAATTGCAGAGTTGTGATTTATTAAAATATTGATTCTGTGACGTCACAGACGAGCAGTTCCTCTATGTGATGATGTACGTCGTGTTTCTAAAAACAAAACGCCATTTTGTCAAAATTGTTTAAATTATTTTCTTTGTGCGCTGGATATATCATCAGACGTCATCATTTCATTCCTCTAATAATAAATATGTTTCTATTCATTTTAATTTATTTTCATCTGAATTCATATTAATCTTTAATACACTTTTGTAACACAATAAAGCTGCTGGTATCTGACGTCACAAATCTTTATCTTTCTTATTCTTTAGATTTCATCAAACCTTCACCAATATTTTTCTTTAGTTTTTCTGCTTTTATTACAATTAACTTATTGTTTGGTATTCTCCAAACTGTCTTTACTCACTCATGCATGAATAAGAAATCATCGAATTTATTTATACCAAGTGAAGGAGAGGTTCTCAGCATGACAATACTCATTGCCTATTGAATATAAATCAGCGATAATATGGGTTTCTTTGTTTTTCTGGAAGGCACTTCAATTATTTTTCTGACCGAAAGACAAAATTAAAAATTAAAATCCAATTTACTTATGCCGATGTTTATACTTTACCTTTTCGCTCACTCGTATATATATATATATATATATTTATATATATATATATATATATAGGCCAAAAAATGACAAGACGATTTACGTTGCTGATAGACCACAATTTAATCCGAGCATTCGGCCTTAGGCCTTCTTCATGGGTTCTGGGTCTTTCGGGCTGACTCGGAGGTGTGCAGTGTCGTGTGTTCGGTTTCTGGTGTTACATCAAGAGAACACACCAGATCAAGATAGATCAAGATCAACACACTAGAAACCGAACACACGACACTGCACACCTCCAAGTCAGCCCGAAAGACCCATAACCCATGAAGAAGGCCTAAGCGAAAGCTCGGATTAAATTGTGGTCTATGAGTCTATCAGCACCGTCAAATCGTCTTGTCATTTTTTCGCCTAAGTATTTGGAACAAGACACAGTAGTCATATTAAGGAGTAGATGCCTGTTTACACACACACACACACACATATAAATATATATATATATACACACACACAACAATAAAAGTAAGACCCCCTTAAACAAACATCAATAATTTCCGAACCAATGCGAGTTTTTAACATATTTTTACATGAGCGTGTAGGTAATTTTATAAGCTACCCTCTGAGTAAATGCTATGGACGTATTTTAGGTTATGCTTCAGTGAGCACCATCAGGAGGCAAAAATGTCACTTTTCAAAAGTCACAGTCCAGATATCATGACTTTGAGTTCCTTTTATTGGAAGTAATTCCACATTCTCATGAAAAATAGTCAGAAGGCTTGTAAAAGGTACTTTCTAAAAGACAAAAAACTTTTTGGTCAAATTTCACGGTTGAATAAAAACAAGTCCAAATTTGCTATAATTGGATTTTTTACACATTTTTATCAATAAAAATGATAGAATATGATGACAGTTATTTTTAGGAAGAGTATTTCAACAATATTCATCGTTTCACGGTTCAATGAACATTTATTGAAAACAAAAAATACGATTTTCAAATATCAGAGGCAAGTATTGTTTCATTTTGGTGACTGAAACTGATCTTTTATCAACTTTTTCGTTATGTTCAAGACCAATTTACATGCTTCAATGATTTAAAGGCGTTTAATTAAACATTCACGCTTGAATGAACATGTGGAATATGATTAGCCCTTTTCTATACGTTATTGGAAAAATGCAATTCGTAACTATGGATTCTGTCAAAAGCCTCCTTGCATGGTTCATTTGATTTGATTTTTATGAAAATCTCGATGTTTAATGCATCAATGAGCACACAATATTCGAAAATTATGCAAATGAGAATAAAGTTCAAGGCCTTGGCCCCACTCTGTGCCGTATCGAATGGTTATTTTGATGTGCGCGCCTTTTGGATAGTGTTACTCTGAAGCCATGTGCGAAGTTTCATGAAATAACTGTAGGCAGAAGTAACAAAAACCGTCCATGAAACAAACCCTCATTTCATATTTGTTACAATTTTGACTTCCTCCCTCATAGACTTGCGTACATTATGGGTGCATATGTTGAAGAACAAGTAACCCCTTATTCAATATGGTGGAACTTTCAAGGCTGTCTTTAGCAATGCTATTTGGCAGTAATGTTTATCAACGTATGGCCAGAATTCTGTGCAAAAATGAAATCGATTTTTTTATTCATGGATGAGTGAGCACGCATCAAAGTGGGAAAATGGGTATTTTCAATGTCACAGACTCGTTTTAAAGGGCAATAAAGTGAATATTGGGGGCAAATTCGGTTTCAAATGTGACTTTAATTGCTGTTTGTATCATCCATCATTTCTATCACCACACACTTTCCGAACTTTTAACATTTTCATGGTTGAGCGAGCACATTCGAAAACTTAACCTAACTAGTTGTAGAGGATACTACCAAAATACGTCACAATACAGGGGCCGCGGAACCGTTTTCAAAGTGTGGGAGGGGCTGAGCCAAAAGTGGGGGGGGGGGGGCTGACCATGCAAAAAATCACAATCGTATGGTCATTTTTACAAATTCGGTTTCAAATGTGACTTTAATTGCTGTTGTTTGTATCATCCATCATTTCTATCACCACACACTTTCCGAACTTTTAACATGTTCATGGTTGAGCGAGCACATTCGAAAACTTAACCTAACTAGTTGTAGAGGATACTACCAAAATACGTCACAATACAGGGGCCGCGGAACGGTTTTCAAAGTGTGGGAGGGGCTGAGCCAAAAGTGGGGGGGGGGGCTGACCATGCAAAAAATCACAATCGTATGGTCATTTTTACATTTTTTTACATGCTTTTGGAAAAAAGTGCCCCCACCCCCGCTTCCGCGGCCCCTGCAATATTGTGCTCACTCAACCATGAACATACGATATCAAAATTGTATGTGGAGTGGCTAAATGATGGATAGTAAAACAGCATTAACACCATAAAATTCACCTTAAAAACAACTTTTGCCCAACTTTGTATTTGCACAATCTGAAAAACACTCTTGTGACTTTCAAAAATGGTCATTTTTAATTCAATCTTTAATTACTCATGCATGACTCAACCGATTAATCTCATTTTTCCCCCAGGAGTTGCTTAATGAGTGTAGAAAATTATCTAAGAAATTTCAGATCTCTAAATAATTCCGTTCAAAAGTTACATCAATTTGATTTAGGGGGGAATTACTTTTGTTGTTGTGTATATATATATATATAATTTATTGGTTGGATTGCTTAACTAAGCTAGTCGTACAGACTGTTTCACCCTAAGGCTCATCAGCGACTGATTAGTATGAAGAACACAATTTTTTGAGACAGAAAAAGTATACAGAGCATGTGCATTTGGTTATAACATTGGGTTGACAGAGCATGTATAGTTGAATGGGGTTACTGGAGGGGTACATGTGTATTGTTTATTACATAAGGGGTACTTAGGGGTCATTACTACATGGTTACAAGTAGGAGGGGTAAGTGATAACTCCCATCACAGCCCCGGGATCACCCATTCTCTGCCCGAATCACAATTTTTCTCTTTCTTTCCATGCAGCTCCTTTAGAAGGCGTCTACTATTTCTACTACTCCTTCTCCAGTACGACAATGGGTGCGACGACACAAATAGAACTCCTGAAACTAAAAAACGGGAAAGATCTCCAATCAGCGACATCCCAAGTGATCCAGACTATCGCCCCTACCACTCCTAACCCGCTCGATTCAGCCAGTGCCTCGGTCATGGTAAAACTCGAACGTGGTGACCAAGTCTTTCTGCGATTAGGACCTGGTTCTCTGGACGCATCACGTGATCGTCCGCTTCTTTTCACTGGTTACATGTTATACAGAGAAGGAAGAACACCTCATGGTTACTAGGTGCCGCCCTTTTCATTGACCCCGTGCATAATAAACTGTGTATAGATATAAAATATCCCACAGCTTTTAAAAATAATTACAATTTATGTTTTTAATTTCATCTTTTATTTACGACAACTTTACAGTTCTAAACCTCTTTTACGATTAATGCTTTAATCACGTATGATCATCACATGCTTATCAAACTAAAGGTTTAAATGATAATAACTAGTTAGACCAACAGACCTTGTGCATGGAATATTGTATTAAACTGATTTGGTCAAGAATTTATGTCCTCTTCATAAACATTCATGAAAGAGAGATCTCCTCTGACGTCAAGTTTATTTTGCTCAAATCAAATAAATCAATAAATTAAAAATCAAGAAATAAATCAATGAACGCTTGCCCCAAAAATCACCAAAGGATAGTAAACTCTTTCAATTTTTTTTTATGTTGACGTCACTTTCGAGCTACTCTCCAAAATGTAGCGTTTATCCTAAATTCAAATAAGTGCTTTCCTTTGCCTCAGGTTATGTTGGAAATTTTCTGTAAACGTGCATCTATTTTCAAAGGATTGATGTAAAATTTCTGTTTAAGGAATTCATAGTAATGGGCTAGTCACGTAACCTATATAAAAATAGAACTGCATATGAAATTTTGTTTAACTTTAAATTATATTCTATCTAGGTTTTGTATTTATTTTCTGCTTTTATTAGGTTCGTCTTGAATTCGGGTAGGACTTCACAATTAACATGTTCAAACCCAATTAAGCATCCGTGACATTTTATGAGCAAAATTTAACAGTTTGACTCCAGCGTGCGGTTTAGGCAGTTTTTTATGTTATAAAGATTCCGTCCGTTTTCAACGACTTCCCCCTACCCCATTACCACACAAAATATCTTACTTTGTATATCTTATTTATGTTCATGGATCACCAACAACATATTGTGAATCTCACAAATAAAATTTACATTGCAAGTTGTGAAATTATACTGTTCCCCGTGAAGTTCTGTGGTCAAGTGCATGTGTAAAGACAGTCGGTACCGGTAGAGATTGGAGCAGATTATAATAATGAAGCGTCACTAATAATATAAACATGTATTGACCTATAAAAAAAAAGGACGTATCAGATAAAAGGTAACCCAATGTTAATTTCTTTCCTGGGAAGAATAGAGAATTCGTGACAAAAAAATCCCATCGTCTTTATGAAGGACATCTTATTCGCATACAAATTGTATCTGTATTATGTTTCTAAACCTACCCATCTCTGAACACCGTGAATATATATTGATATTGAAATAATCTGAGGTGTGAAGATAGGATGAAGGTGGTAAAGGGTGTAATAAACATTTTTAAAGGAGAGGGCAAAATCTCGGTGAAAAAAACAAATGTGTGTGTTTGTATGCAAAGGGGGGGGGGGGGTTCTGAAAGTAGGGAGGGGAGACGACAAGATTAAACGAGGGGAAGAGAGAGTTAGAGAAACGGAGGAAAGGACAGAGAGGGAGAGAGAGAAAGAGAGAGGGGGAGAGAGAGAGAGAGAGAGATTAAATGAATCATGGGGCGCGTTACTGGAAGTGGTACATTCAAAATACAAGTAAAAAATAAACGCAACTTAAAGTTTTTAACCAATCATTGTAAAAACATTTTGACCTTTTTAAAGTTTAGTTTTAGTATAAAGCTTTCTGCAAAGGACCCCTTGTGCCCATGGAATAATTATGTAAATCCGCAAAAAGAGTTATGTAGTCTAGATCTGGACGTTGTAGTTATTTGTTTAGTACACCCTACATCAGTCCTCTTTCTTTTCACCTTCTCCTACTAGTAGGGTCTAAACTAAAAGTTACGCAGCTCGAGATGTTTTTGAGGGATAACGATATAACTGATCATGAGCAAGATTCCAAAACTACTTCCATATGGTACAACAAAAGCCATGATGTGGTTACGCTATCAGGTGCAGACACCTTGAATAAAGAAGGAAAAGTCAGAGTGAAATGTTACAAAATGCATTGTTTTCTAACAGAGGCCCATTTTTTAAAAATTTGCATTGTCTTTTAAACTTTGCCTTTTTAGGCGATTTTGTATTTGTTTGAAGTGAAAGCTTGCACAAATCTTGAATGTTCAACAAACACCAAAAACTTTCTTTTTTAATTACGGGGCTCAACATTATTCCAAAAACATTTAATCAAATTGTGGGAATAAGAATACACCGTGTGTGGACTTTGTAAAAAAACACCCCAAAAAACTCGGTTTAAGTTTAGCTATAGAGTCTGGAGCTTTGGACTAAATTGTGTCATTACTGAGTGAATTCAGATTTTTTTTATTCAGATCAAAATTTGTTTTCTGTATTACATGACTAATTTGGTCTGTAAAGAGGCGGATTGCAACATCTCTCTTGTAAATACCCAAATCCCGTTGAAGGCCTATAACATTTACAGCATAATTAACATTTTTGCACCCTCGTTATTTCTATTTTATGACCTGATAAAGGTTATGTCTGCATTTTAATTAGGAATAAACTATTTTTCCCCTTCAATGTGTCCAAAGTTAGTGTGATAGAAAAGCATCAATTGTATGTGAAAATTACTGGTAATAATAGATACTAGCGTGCCATCGGTCAATAGCTGGTCAGGGGCAGATCAATAGGGCCAATAGGGGGGGGGGCGAATTTATTTTTTTCAACCATATTTTCCACAATCAGCCGCTCAAAATTGAGTTTTGTTTGTTTCTTTGAAGGGGTAGTCCTAACAGTAACTATACCTTTATTCTTTTAAAACAACGTTAATATATATAATAATCGTATACTAGTAAGCCCTATAGAAATAGTGCGAGCGCAAAACGCGAGCAATTTTTTAGGGGGGAAATTTCATGTATAGTCCTGAAAATTGAATATTCTGGGCCATGTTTGTGACCCTGAACAAGATGCGAGCGCGAGCAGAAAGGTTTAATACATTCTACCCTGATAAAAAATTGACCTATTAAGGGTTGTTACAGTTAGCCATGAAGACAATACATATTTGAAGAATCAATTTTGACGTCCTGACCTAAAAATGGAATTCTAAGCACTTTTTTGTAACCATGAACAGGATAGGTATAAACTAAACAATTGATGTGAGCGCGAAGCGCGAACGGAAAAAAAGATTAAGACCAAAAAAGGGATGCTCTATTCATGCTTTGCAAATCATGAAACTGGGCAATTGGGTATCTTCTTACATACATAATGATAAGACCAAAAAAGGGATGCTCTATTCATGCTTTGCAAATCATGAAACTGGGCAATTGGGTATCTTCTTACATACATAATGCGAGAGCGAAGCGCGAGCAGAATTTTTTATTATATCTGTATCTGAAACTGGATAATTCAAGCACGTTTAAAATAAAGAACAAGCTGTGTATCTCAATAAACATGCGTGAGCTTGTTCTAGATAAAGACCTAAAATCTGGGCATTCTAAATACATTTTTTAATCATGAAAATCAATAATGCGAGCGCGAAGCGCGAGCTAAAAATATTTGATATTCCGATCTGAAAATGGGTCAATCTAATTTTCAAGCACTGTGTAGAAAAATTGTGAATTGGATAAGGATTGCACTTCATAAATGATGCGAGCGCAAGCTGATATGTTTTTAATTTTTATTTTGACCTACGACTGGGACAATCTAAGAACATTCGTCATCATATGAAAATGATGACTATCTTCCTATTCATCTTCCTAAGCGCGAGATGAAACTTGCCGATATTCCAACCTGGAAAAAAAATGGACACTTTATAGGAATTCATAAAAATGTTGTCATAATTCATTAATCTAATAGGCCTAATGAGAGCGCGAAATTTGTTAATATCAAGGCCTAAAACCTTTTTAAAAGCACTTTTGTAATTATGAATAGGATGCATGGGTAAATATATTTTCAACAATTGATCAGACCGAGCACAAATCACGAGCCGAAATTTTTCATTGATAAACTGTTATGAAAAGGGGATTTTAAGAAGTTTGTTATAGGATTATTGTCTAGGTATACATAACTCAATCAAAATACGAGCGCGCAGCGCTAGCTGATACGTTTTGACATTCAAACCTGAAAAGGGATATTTTTATAACTTTATAAAATACACGAAGAGCTGAAATTGTTGATATTCAGACCATAAAACGAACATTTTACACAATACTTTTATTTTCAAATTAGTTTGTAAATCAAACAAAATAATGAAAGCTCGATGTCCGAATTGAAATATGTTTTGCATATTAACTTCAAATTTAATATTTTAAGAACTATGTCAGCCTATATATTGAGCAAGATATCATCGATCAGGCAATGCGAGCGCGAAACGCGAGCGAAAATTTTAAATAGTGACATGAAAGATTTTTTTTTCCAAGTCTACCCCTCATCTTATTTCATTCACTCGTCTTCCTCCTCTTATTTTCCTTTTCCTTTTCTCCTCTCTTTTACCTTTTTTTCTTTTTTTTTTAAATTTCTTCCCCCTTTTTTCTTCTTTTTTCTCTCCGCCAATAGGGGGGGGGGGGCCTCCTGGGGACATTTCATAAAGTTGTTTTTAGTTAAGAACGACTTTAAGAATGATTGGTGATCCTTTCTTGTGGTAAATGATATTCACCATTAAATGTTCATTGGTGATTATTAAACACATAACAAATGTTCACTGGTCGTTCTTAAAGTCGCTCTTAATTGACGAACAGCGTTATGAAACACCCACCTGGCCCCCTGGACCCGCCTATGATAATCACATTCACTACAGGTAGAGTAGCTGTTATATTCTATCACCCGGTCACCCTCGATGGACATATTGACCTGCTGATAAAACATGTATATACCTCTGGAAGTGAATGTCAAATTGAGCTAAAATTTACCTTTTCTAAAGTGTGTGTGAAAATGGCTAGTCCGTACATGAAGCCTTACTATTGATTTGAGAGATATACAAAGGTTGATGAGGCATTGTAATCGATTTTATGCCAATAAGATTAATTCCAAGACAATCTATTTTGTAATTAATAGACTAGATATAATTCTGATATCAACATTAAACGATTCCACAAACTTATATCAATATAAAGTCGATTTTAAATGTCATGACAGAAGTCAACCAAAGGGTCATGGGCCATAGCCCTTTTCCCATGTAATTGCATGTCACCTAAAAATTGCATTTTTAAACGAATCATGGCAAATATTACTTTCGATCATTGCCCATATTATCCTGCTAGTGTCACACATTAAGCCATTTAAATTGATTGAACACATTAAATCATAAAAATCAACAAAATATAATAATAATAGAAAAATATTAAGAAGCAATCAATTTAAGTTTGAGACTTTTTGTGCTGAGATAGTGATCACGGGAAAGCAATCCATTTTATTCAAGAAATAGGCCTAGGTAAGGCGTTGATCCTCTTCTGAATCATGATATGAGAAAGCTAATTATAACCTGGTGAGATGAGATATAACACTGTCAAAGTCTGCGTACGGAATTGAGAGCATCATATAGCCCCATACAAAATAGAACGAAGATAAAAACACCCCTGATGGAAACATGACAGTTAAGGGATACCCTAAGGCTGAAAAATAATATGATTTAAACAGATACATGTAAAATAAAATCAGTCAAAACAATGACAATTTCATTTAAATCGATCAAGGAATAACAGGGTTATGACATTTTAAAGCTTTGCATTATTTCTATAATGAATATAGAATGAGCAAAACTGATGATTGGCGTATCCCCATTTAGTGGCGTACCGTGGGTCACGGAATGGGGGAGGGGCACCAGCAACAAATTTGAGTTTTTACACTTAATCGGCAATTGGTTCTGAACCAAATGCCGATGCAGAATCGGCATTTGGATTGCGTTTACACGTTGTTACAGCTCGCGGTTCAGAACCGCGAGCCGATGCAAAAACCTGAAATGATACGCATACCTACAATATACGTCATAATAAAGACAACACTGGATCAGTGCGCTTACAATTACGTCACAATAGTAAAGTAATTGAAATACGCACAAATTGCCGGTGCAGAATCGGCTTTCTGTTTACACGTAGTAAAAAAGCCGATTCTGCATCGGCTCGCGGTTCAGAACCTACTACTTTGGTGGTGCAAATTGCCGGTTCTGAACCGCGAGCCGATTCAAGTTACTCGCGTTTACACGCTATGAAAAAGCCGATGCTGAATCGGCTCGCGGTTCAGAACCGCGAGCCGATTCAAATGCCGATTAAGTGTAAACACGGTATTAGTGGGCGCGCAAAGCGCGCTCAATTGCCAGGTATGCTGACCTAATAGAGACATTTTAAGGACTGTGCCATTAAACGGATATGTATCTTACTGATCATATAATGCGAGCGCGAAGCAATAGCTGAAAATTTTTGATATTCAGACCTTTAAAAAGTGAGATTAGAAGCAAATCCTTGTAATCGTGATACGTACCTGTCTCACTAAACAAACAATGCGAGTGCGAAGCGCGAGCTGATTTTTTTTTTTTTTTACATATATTCACCCAAAACAGGGACATTTTAAGGACTAATTTTCGGAATTTATGAAGAGCATACATATCTTACCATAGTCATCTAATGTGAGCGCCAAGCACTAGATGATTTTGCAAGAATAATACCTACACACATGAAGCACTTTTTGTAGTCATTGTGATCATGATTAACTTACGCATCCCACTAATCAAATATTGCGAGCGTGAAGCACGAGCTGAAAGTTTTTGAACTTCAGACTTGAAGAGGGGCATTCTAAGGCTTGTTTGAAGACATTCACCAAGACTAAGGACCCCATGGAAGAACAGTGGTTTTTTGTTCATACCGCTTAAATGGGCCATCTTCTATATTTCATATGATCTATACGATTTGTTAAATTTGAACATGTATATATTTTATTTTCATATGTAAATAAAGACAAACAAACAAACTATATGTATTTCAGCGCCAAGCACTTGCTGATTTTGATAGAATCACACCTAAAGACTAATCAAATATTGCGAGCGAGAAGCGCGAGCTGAAAATTGTTAGAATTTATACCTGAAGAGGGGCATTCTAAGACTTATTTGTAGGAATTCACTAAGACCATATGTATTTCAATACTGACCAAATGGTGCGATTGTGAAGCGCTAGCTAAATTTTTTTGATAGACCAGAAAAAGGGAAATTTTAAGGAATGTTTTTAGGAATTCATGAAGAGCAGACATATCTCACCAATCCACTATGCGAACGTAAGCACGGACTGGAAATGTTTTATATTCAGACCTTTAAAGGGGCAATCACTTTAAGTATAGTCATGTAAAAGAAGCATAATTATGTCACTTCATAAAACAATGATAACTCGAAGTGCGAGGAAATATATTGGGTGTATATTGATTTGATGTTTTAGGATTATATATCTCATTAAACAAACAATATGAGCACCAGGAATGATGAACACAGGCCCTATGCAAATTATGCTTCATAAAGTTATGAAAAAATCTTATTTGATATAATTTAATACATATAACATAATATAATTTCTTATTATCCCACTACGTTTCTCTTTTTCCCCCCTTTTCTTCTTTTTCTCTGTTCCCCTGGGTTTTTTTTTTGCCAGCAGATTGGGGTAGTTACGCCACTGTCCCCATTTGTTCTTCTTTATTATATAACAAAGAATGGACTGACAAGCGATAAGATGCATAATATATTCATTGCCGCATATTTTTGTTCCATGGGAGACATCATACACAAATGTAAAATATCAAATAATTAGGATTTCATATACATGTAAGAACATAAGAAAAAAGAATGGACATAGCATCATCAGCCCACCTAAGGAATATTCTTTGCATTGTGTTTTCACAAATTATTAACAAACTTTAAAACACCATAAATTAGTTATTGTTATCAGATTTTGATGAATTTTTCAGCGTTTTGCACAATGAAGCCTACTCTTTGTTTTATTTAGATATACAGTAGATTTAAATAAACTTTAAGCTACACAATCAGGCAAAAAATCTTTAAAATATCATTTTTGTTGAAAGTTGCTACGGTCGATTGTTGTGTGATTATATATTTTTTTTATTATTCAGAATATCCCTTTAACCATTTCCTCCATAATTTCTATTCACACTCACACCCGTTGATTTGACACCGATGACACCATTAATTTTTAATGTTTACTATTTAGCAGGGAAGTCTGGTATAAAAATGATATGAAGACCTTTATAGATGTATATAATCAACCACATGTGCTATAATATATAATAAAAGTATTGGTTTTGAAACACTGAGGTCTCAGGTCTGTCAGCTAGTCGATCCTTGGTGGAGAACACGAACAATGTCTGGAAATCCTGCATCATCGCAGTCAACATCGTCATCAACATCATCATCGGTCGTTAGTCAAGGCGGTGATAAAGATGGTGTCAAATTGATTCGGCAAATGACTCTAATTGATTGTATTTCGATAGTTATTGGTACTATCATTGGTGGAGGAATCTTCATATCCCCTAAAGGTATGAGTATTTCTGTGTTTAAAGTTTTTATTAAAAGTCTCAACCAAAGTAATGCATCTTAGTTAAGGTTTTGATCTGCCTTTGAAGAGTCAAACAGCACACTTGGTCGTCATTGAATCAGTTGAAAAAAAAAATACTTTGCTTATGCGCTGGGGGAGTATATAGAGACTTATATATATTATATTTGCGTAATAAGCATAAAACTTGCGATAAGAGTTGTAAAGAATTACGATATATTGTAAAGCGTATATAGTACCCTCTCCCATGGAATGAGTCCGTGGTTGGGAGAACATCCAGTCAAAAGTGCATTATGATATATACAAATTGCCGACTACACCTTTCAGTTGATAACAACAACAACAACAGAAACAACGAAAATTGCCACCATACTCTGTTACAGGATTTTTATTTATCATTTTTTTAAAATTTCAATTACAACATATTTAATTTCTACAAGGACTTGCAGAAATGTAACCGTGTCTGAATCCTTACCAATGATTTAACTCTTTACTCCAGGGGGCGGATCAAGCCTTCGCCAAAAGGAGGGGGAGGATTTTTTTCAGCCACATTTTCCCCGATCGGCCGCTCGAAGTTTATTTTTGTTTGTTTCTTTGAAGCGGTAGTCCTAATAGTCACTTCTAAGCTATATTCTTATAAATCAACATAAATAGGGCCTATATATGATAATCTCATAAGCCTGATATTTTTTATTTCATGTATTTTATCCTAAAATTTAAAAGGACAAGTCCACCCCAACAAAAAGTTGATTCGAATAAAAAAAGAAAAATCCAACAAGCATAACACTGAAAATTTCATCAAAATTGGATGTAAAATAAGAAAGTTATGATATTTTAAAGTTTCGCTTAATTTCACCGAACAGTTATATTCACATCCTTGTCGGTATGCAAATGAGGAGACTGATGACATCACTCATTCACTATTTCTTTTATATTTTGTTATGTGAAGTATGAAATATTCCGATTTTTTCCTTATTATCGTGTGAAACAACGATTTATTCCTCCCTGAACATGTGCAATTTAGCTTTGTTTAAACTATATGATTCAATCAAGTCGGTCCTTATTGTCAAATCTGTAAAAAATGAAATATTGTATAATTCAAACAATAAAAAACAAAAGAAATAGTGAGTGAGGGACATCATCGACTGTCTCATTTGCAAATCAAATTTAAAATGTCATAACTTTCTGATTGTACATCCGATTTTGATGAAATTTTCAGCATAATGCTTCCTTGATCTTTCTCTATTTATTCAAATCAACATTTTTCTGGGGTGGACTTGACCTTTAAACATTCTGGGCAATGTTTGTGATCCTAAACGAGATGTGTATTCAACTAAATAATCCCGACCTTTCGCTGGAGAACGCGAACGCTTATTTACGACGGTAGTTGATTTTGGAAGAGACTTTTGGGCCCGTCATCATGGTCGTAAAACTCTGTCCTGCAATGCAAATTGTGTGACATTAGATTTTTTTTCGTTTCGAATCTGGAACGGAAGCATTCAATCTGCGTTTCGTGTGCAAATTCTGGTTGCTACTATGGTAACAGCGATTTGTCCGATTTAGGACGACTTTCCAGACCCACATTTGGTTCCTCCCAGAGCTCGAGAGGCCGCCCGGGGGCCCCACTTCCATTGACGAGTGGATACCAGGCGCGACCACGCGTAGAAAGGGAAAGAGTGGGCAAGTACGTTACGTATAGGCCTATGTAACGTCATAAGGGTGTCAAAAACGATGTTTAAAATACTGAAAAGAGGGATACATTTCCAATACTTGTAAGGTTTCACAAGCCAAATACTTGTTAAGAGATGCATGTTCATGATCTGGAAAAGACTTGCTTCCCTTGTTTAGGGTGCTTTTCGAAACCACATGGTCGCGCCTGGTATCCACTAATCAATGGAAGCGGTCCCCGGGAATTTGAATCTAATCTCCCATTTCTGGGGAAAGTAAAACATAATGCCCATTCCATTGTGTGCTAGAGGCATATCGTTTGTGTAGGAGGAGCAAGCAAAAGAAAACCCGCCGCAAAGTCGGATGATATTCAAACGCGTATAGGCCTATTGCATATGCTCTGTACATATCAACGCATTCGAAATCGTTTCGGCTGGAGAGGTAATCTGACCCATGGAATAAATTGCCAGTGATCCACCAATAATCCACTTTAAATGCAATATCGATTCGATGGACTGTAATGATCTGTATCTAAGCCTTAATTCAGTAAGTTTATCCTCAGTCAATATGTACTCGATTTGTTTGAAAAACCACCTTCTTATCAATGTCATAATCTACATTTCGCATGTCTCCAGCCAGCTGGAGTCATGATAGCCATGGTACAGTCCTACCGCGAGCTCAGGCAGGCATAATATGCTATGAAGTCCAGTAGTACATGCATGAAAGCGGGATTTCAACAATTTGGAATGGCATGCTGTTACGGTATCGCATGAAAGAATTTTGCACACGAAAAGCAGATCTATAGAGCCTGTAACACGAAGCTTGGCAATGATTGTAGAACAGTTTTCTACGTTTGAATCTATTGACTATAATGTACAATCAATTTTGAAAATCGAGTCTATGATTAATCGTTAACTCGTGTTACCGGACCCTAATCTCGCGTTCCTGAGGTTTGCGAAAAGTCTGTAATAACTGCGAGCGCGAAGCGCTAGCAGAAAATTTTAATTTACGTTTTGATCTGATAAGAAAGGGATCCGTTAACGGCTTCTTGAAGTTAGCCATGAAGACGTTAAATATTTTAACAATCAAATAATGCGAGCGCGAAGCGCGAGCTGAAAATTTTGACATTTCTACCTGGAGGATGGAAATTCTAAGCACTTTTGTAACCGTGAAAAGGATAAGTAAATAACTAAACAATTGTTGCGAGCGCAAAGCGCGAGCGGAAAAAATCGAGATTTTCACCTAAAAATGGGACACTCTATTCATGGTTTGTAAATAATGAAAGGATGAGTTATTGGAAATCTTCCTACATCAATAACGCGAGCGCAAAGCGTGAGTTGAAGATTTTTGATATTGTGATCTAAAACTGGATAATGATTTAAATAGAGAACAAGCTTCGTATCCGACTTATCATGCGCACTCGTGTTTCATATTTCGACCTAGAATCTGAGCATTCTAAATACCTTTTTTTATTATGAAAATCAATAAAGCGAGCGCGAAGCGCGAGCATAAAATATTTGATATTCCGATCTGAAAAGAGTCAATTTAAGCTCTGTATTTCAAGCACTTCGTTGGAAGATTCTGAGGTGGATATGGATCACAGTTAAAAAAGAGCTGATATGTTTCATTAATATTACTTTGAGATTTGACATAGGACAGGGAATTCTTAGAACACTATGTCATCATATGAAAATGATGACTATTTTCCTATTTCTCTTCCTAAGCGCGAGATGAAACTTGTCAATATTCCATTCTAAAAATGGACAATTTGATTATTAAATTAATATCTAATTTATTAATATAATAAGCCGAATGGGAGCGCGACATCTGTTAATATTGTGGCCTGAAAACTGGACATTTAAAGCACTTTCGTAAGTCATGAATAAGATGCATGAGTTAATATATTTTTAACAATCAATGCGAGCGTAAATCGCTAACCGAAATTTTTGATAAACTGTCATGAAATGGAGATTTTAAGTAGTTTGTTACAGAATTAATATTGAGATATACATAACTCACCTATCAAAATGCGAGCGTGCAGCGCTAGCTGATACGTTTTGACAATTTGACCTGAATAGTGATATTTTGAGAACTTTATGGAATACAGGAAATAATAATAGGTACCTGATAAATCCAAATTTGCGAGCGCGCAGCGCGAGCAGAAAATTTTAATATTCAGACCATAAAACAAAAAAATTTCAGAGCACTTTTTAAAAATCAATTTGGTAATCAAAGAAAATAATGTAAGTACTATTTCCGATCTGGAATACCTTTTTTATATTGACTTCAGAATGTGATATTTTAAGCTCCATATTGAGCAAGATATGTAAATCACCTTAAAGGCAATGCGAGCGCGAAGAGCGAGCGAAGATTTCATAATTATGGTGACATGAATTTTTTTTTTCCAAGTCTTCCCCTCATATTATATTATTCACTCGTCTTCCTCCTCTTATGTTCCCCTTGTTTTTCTCCTCTCTTTTTCCTTCTTTTTCTTTTTTTTCTTTCTCTCCTCCTTTTTTGCTCCGCCAATGGGGGGCCGGGCCCCTCGAGCCCCCTGGATCCGCCCAAGTTACTTCAATTAATTCTCCAAGTAGAACAGTCTCGAAACTGCATTGATGTAATTGCGAAGTATTATGCGGGCGCAATAATAACATTTTACATTACCTTGAACTCAAACAATCAAATATTTTGGAATGCATATAAGTGATAATTAAACAGAAATATCAATTTCCTATTCACTTCAACACACAGGCGTATTGGTGAATACTGGTAGCACTGGATGGGCGTTGGTGGTATGGGTGTTATGTGGTATATTCTCTATGTTTGGAGGACTATGCTATGCTGAGCTTGGGACAACGTTCAGAGTATCTGGAGGAGACTTCTCTTTTATCCTGAACGCTTTTGGACCAGTCCCTGCTTTTGTGAGAATATGGGCTCGGATAGTGGCTCTTCAGACAGGCTCAAGTGCGATCAACTCCGTCTCCTTTGCGTTTTACGTTCTTTTACCTTTTTACATGGGATGTGATGTACCCTTTGCAGTTACCCGACTAGTAGGATCAGCTCTTCTTCGTAAGTACATGTTCATGTTATCATACTTTAAGACACACATTCACTAGAGAGCAGACAGGAATGATTAGGAAAGGATGGGGTCGCAAGTTGTGTAATTTCAGCTTTCTATCCGCTCCAAGTGATGAAACAGATTGTTGAATTCATTTTCTCAAGACATTTCTAGCATTTCTGCAGACTGTCCTTATTATTTCCTGAGAATCAGTCAAAAAGTCCGCAACATACTTATTTTTGTCATGTGATAATAAACATTGTGCTCTAGGATTGCAGAATGGTTAGACGGGCGATCAGGATCGTCTGGAAACAACATACCGTAAGGGCACTAGTATTCAACCCGTTTGGAGAGTTTCCACAAATATATAGAAATATAGAATTAACCTGAATTTCAGACCCGTCTTATTTCCAAGAGCAAATGCTGGTTATTCTTTTTCCGTTCTTTTTTTATTCAACCCGTCGACTGTGTGCGCGGGCGATCGAATTATACGGCGATGGTTTTTGGCACTAGTATTCAATCCGTCGGCACTAGTATTCAACCCAGCGATGGAAGATGGCCCTGTCTCTCAATCTGCCCTTGTCCCATCCGACTATTGACTAGACCATTTGAGATGAGACCAAACAGGGAATTAATCAAAGCCAGAGACTTACATAGATCTAGATCTAATATAGCAATCTAAACCATTTTGAGATTCGCTGTCTATCATCACTAGGTTGAATACTAGTATAGTGCAATTCAGTGCAAAAGGTCATCGCCGCAAAATTCGATCCTCTGCGCATACAGTCGACACATTGATAAAGAAAATACCGACAACAGATTACCCTGGAAATAACAAAGGTATGAAATTAAGATAAATTCCCTATTTCTAAATATTTGGGGGAATTTGTCCAAATCTTTTCATTATGCCGGGTTGAATACTAGTGCCCATACGGTATTACTTTCACCAACAAGTAGTTTTAATTTTTCTCATATTTCACATTCAATATGAATAAAACGCATCGCATGGAAGAGACTTGACCCGAATTCACAAAGGTGGTTTTGAAAACCCACGGTTGAATCCATGGTTTATGCAGATTTCCTGTATAAATTACGCTTAATTTAGCGCGTATCGGGCGCGTGTATAAAAAATGTCATATGCTGATGCGCGCTTTTGTCACAGTGCGCCAAATTGACGCCTGTTACCATGGTTAGATACGCTATTTTATTCATGAGTCCACTGTTTGAAGAGTGGACTCATGAATAAAATCAGTGGACTCATGAATAAAATAGCGTAGATAACCACGGCAACAGGCGTCAATTTGGCGCACTGTGACAAAAACGCGCATCAGCATTGGACATTTTTTAATATACGCGGTAAAATAAGCGTAATTATACAGGAAATCTGTACAAACCAACGAACGTAGAGGGCAGCAACACACAAGCGTGTTGCTCTAAGGAAGGTCAACTCCGCTCGAATTTTGTGACCACTTTAAAAAATAAGGTGGGGTTTTGGGAAATTTGTCGAGTTGATTTTTTTTCATTTGTTAATTTCAAATATTTTTTAATGAACAATTATTAGATTGGATATTCTGAATATAAATATTAAAAATATTACTTTTATTTTTAAAGAAAATATTTAGCTTAAATAATCATGATTTTGACATTTTTCCTAATTTTGGAATATCAGTCTGTAACGAGGATACCTCATATCTCTTATTTTCTTCTGCTGAATTTCGCTGCACCACTAATAAATGCATAGACAACCACCGTAATAATCGAGGTCATTTTTCTGGCCTGGGTGCGCCGAGTCTGGGCCGGTCGCGCAGCTAGCTAGTGACGTGATGATGCGCTGGGGCTTCAGGCGACTCGTCATAGATCTAGCAACTTATCCCAATGACGTCTAATTTGCCTGGCCTGATTTGAAGTGTAATGGCTTCAGGGCTGATGTTTATCAACGATGATTGTTCAAGGTTAGATTTCAAATTTTAAATGTCATTTGACTTTTAAGTCTATAAATCTGAAATAAAGGCGCTGTATCCCCGAAATCCGGGTCTAAATTTCAACTCTGAGTCCGAGACCATGGCATGGACGGCGAAAAAACAACCCATGCATCGGATGCATTGCATTGGCTGCGCGCTGCGCTGCAGCTGCACTGTGATGATGGGTTCAGCGAAGAGCTCAGAGAAAATAAGGTGGTTACATTCAATCCCGAAATGCTTTGCGAGTGGTCACAAAATCGTCTCGGCGCAAATCACCTAATACAGCCGTCTGGTGAAATCGCTGATAACAACAATCACCGATTTGGCAATGATTTTAGTTTCCTGATACTTATATTTGTAAAGTTTTAAATATCAAAGTATGTTTTCATATTTATGTATATTCCTCAACATATTTCTTAAGTTATCTTTGATATTGTTGTAGTCATATTCTTTCATATTCGTTTCTTGATCGCTACTAATTTGTTGTTGTATTGGATCGGCATTTGATTTCGTTGGCATGAAAATTAAAATATGCGCGCAGCTCAGCTGCATGCGCGTATCGAGTTGACCTTCCTTAGAGCAACACGCTTGTGTGTTGCTGCCCTCTACGTTCGTTGGCACAAACCATGGACTCAACCGTGGGTTTTAAAAACCACCTTTAAGCTTTGTGAATTCGGGCCGATTCACTGACGTGTATACAACATGCAAGCTTCCGAGATCGCGGAAGGGGAAGACTGGACAATGAATATGAACATGAGAATGAATAACAATACAAGAAGATTTTTACCTTTGATTCAACAGTTTGCTGCAAAGTGATTATCTAATTGCAAAATATGGTTTTTTTCCTGGCCTTGTTAACTAATCCCTTCTAATTAGTTTGAAGAAGACTGTTGCAAATACCTATTATTTTTCCAAGAATGTTGGGAATTTAGGTAAATTTCACTATTTTCAAATTTGTTATTTGTTTGTATTTTGTTTTGTATTTTGTTGTACACAAAATAAATTAATGAACCTCGAATCACTTCTATTTTCACTTTACTACAGTAGATGAATAATTCTAGATCGCTCGCTGCGCTAGGTAGTACAAAAATACAGATCGGTTTCTAATTAGATATTGTTTAATGAATGAAGTGATGAATATTAAGATATTTTCAACATTAGGAAAATGCTGAATATGGCGACGCTCCACCCATGATCCTGGGTCATTTTATTGGCTTGCTTGCTTTTGAATCAAACTCTTAAAATAAACAGAATATCAAAAGTAAGTTCCCGCCTAAACACCCCCATCAAATTTTATAAAAAAATAATTCAAATTAAATAAAAGCATTGGATATAGCAAGGGTTATTAGGAAGCATTTTTTCTCTCAAAAAATTAGCATCATCCGTGACTTAACAGTTGAATTAACAAAAATTAACAAACAAAAAATCAAACATTGTTTTGCATTGTTTATATCATTTTCCTTGAGGTTCGGTTACTAAATCTATGTGTTGGTATATAGGTTCGGATATATTCACTTGTTTGTAAGTACAGTTGAGTTATATCATTATTTTCATTCTCATTATGTTGTTAATGGAAGAAAGAGACTCTGTCTGGATGTGGTCGTGATGGAATTCATTTTCATGGATTTGACCCGCGGAGCAGCTATCAGCTGCATTTGTTGGTAGCGAATCATCATGCAAGTTGATTGTCCGACTCATAATCACCGGCGTAATTCCCCTAATGTATACCTCTATCCACGTCACTTTGTTTTTCTAGAGCTAGAAACTTCATCATCATTCTCTTCATCTTCATAATCATCAATTTGAAAATCCAAATCTAGATAAACTTCTGGGTTTTCTTTCATTTCAGGATCGAAGTATTCAGTGACAATGTAGAGAAAACGTACCCTCGCAACAGGTTTTGCATGCAGGTGGAGCTTCACGTTGGAGAGCCAATCACGCCTCTCGTACAGAAAGTGACGTCATAAAAAATCCCCAATTTCGCCGACGTAATTCTGCGTGTTTGAAGCATTCAGAGAGAGAACTTTAAACTATCAATTAACTGAGTTCCATCGGTCTCCATGATAAATGATTTACACCATCGTGTTCTCCTTATTTTCTCCTTTAATTTGATATATGATTCTCCATTTTTACGATTTTCAATATAGTTCTACTTTAAACAAACTTTCCCATGGAAATTTGCATTATCCACAAAGTCAACAACCAGCCATATAGATTCACACAGGAGAACAACAACAAAAAGTAGTTCATTAATTTTTCGAATCCACCCCCCCCCCCAAAATGTAATCCCCATATATATTAAACAATTCGGACAATTCATCGGCGATGATGTCGATTCTTCTATTTTCCTCTTTAAAAAAATAAAATATTTGTTGTCCTGGGAGCTGGTGATACTATTTCGTAGATAATGGTGTATCATATTTCACAAGTCATTACTCACCTTTAGCAAGTTGATAAACCCCGGCAACGATAATGGCGATAAGACCTATTACTTTACAGGCCGATGTTGCAACTTGGATCTTGCGCGTCAATGGGACGCTAAGACAGTTGACAATTACAATCAAGACTGAAAAATAAAGAGAGAACTTGAATAGAAATAACAAATATCTATAAGCCTATATATTTATACATTATCAATAGGTATATAACGTTGAACCAGCCGGCTTACCCGGGCCTGTTCTTACGTTATATCATGGTTATATCATGTTGCACATGATCTTTGATATCCACATGATGTATACACTCTTAAAATAACCTCTTCAAATTCTGAAAAGATTTCCTTGTCAAATATTTTCGAATAGAAAACTATTCAAAATGAATAGTTTTCTATTCAAAATGATTAGAAAACTGTTCAAAATGAAAAAGAATCGTTTCATTTTGAATGACAAAGATAAAAAGATTTCCTTGTCAAATATTTTGAATAGAAAACTGTTCAAAATGATTAGAAAACTATTTAAAATGAAAAGAATCGTTTCATTTTGAATGACAATAACAAAAAGATTTCCTTGTCAAATATTTTGAATAGAAGACTATTTAATGAAAATAGAGAATCGTTCCCTTTTGAATGACAAAATGCCCGGGGCACGTACTGACCTAAAAAATGTGCCGCCGCAAACACCCTCTTCACGCCTTAATTGCCTGCCGCTCCGTAGACCCCATATAAATTCAAGCACAATATTTAGTTCACAAGCCCTTTTTGAAAATTCTTAATCCCTTTTGGGGGAAATTTAATATCTAGACCCCCGGCCATTTTAAGCAAATTTCAGATTTTTTTGCTTCCAGAGCAATTGACAAAAAATAGCTCTCAACTTCAAACGGCATTTGACCCCCCCCCCCCCGTCAGAAGCTTTGCCCGGCCCCCCCCCCCCCTCCAAGTTGCCCCCAATAATTTTCGGAGTGAAAAATTAAAGGGTTGAAAATGAGAAAGAAAAGAAAAGGGAGGGTTTTTTTGTCCGGCATTGCCCCCCCCCCCCCACATTTTGTTTTGCCCCCTATTTGCCCCCCCCCCTTAAAAATCCTGGTGCCGCCACTGCTTTTAAGGTCACTTCGGTTATAGATCTCCTTTTCAGAGTCAACTCGGTTATACCTGTCCCCCGTTTCAGAAACCGGGGCCGCACATCCCTACCAAACCCAAAGTTGAGTGCCCCCCCCCCCCGACAAAATGACGTGGATGCTGAAAATTTTTGATACGTATTCTCTTCAAAATGACGTTGTCTTCGATGAAACATTTCATTGGTCAAACTTGTTGACTGACGTCACCGCGCCGGCCGCGCGCGCAGCTAGCGCAGCGCTAGCGCAGACGATCATTTGAAATCAGTCGCCATATCATGAGTGTATACCGCGGTAAGTTATCCAGTTTAATCTGTAAGATATTACATGATTTTGTCGGTGAAGTAGTTTTATTTTTATATGTATTAATATGCTCTATTCTCTTGAACAAATTTCTTGTATCTGCAACAGTGCCATCATACGATTTTCGGTCAAAATGCAACTCACAAAATGTCAATGCAACTCACAAAATGTCATGTACGATCACTGCGATGCTACTCGATGCACATACGTTATGAATATGATTGATGTACGGTAGCTTAATTAGCCTTAGCCTACTGCATTCGACAGTCTGCATGCAGTTTGCACAATGATTAGTCTGGAATTGATGTTGTTTTATGATGTTCACCCCTGGCCCTGGTCTCGCGGCTAGCACTAGCAGTCTCAGTCATAAGACAGCAAATGGAACTCGAGTAAGTTAGGCTTGGAAGTTGGGCTAGGCTAGGCCTACCTTAGGTCTAACGTTAGGCCTATCTAACTAGTACTATTAGGCCTAACTTTAGGCCTACTAGGCCTAGTAAGTTATGGTTAGCAATAGCATGTCGAGTCGTCTTGAGCAAGGCAAGGCAAAGCAAGGCAGACCCATGTAGGCCTAGCTATAGTATAGGCCTAACTGTTAGATCCCGGCGGGGCCTAGATCTATCTACATTACGAGTAGGCCTACTACTGATTTTTTATACCCCCGCCACACACAAGGTGTGTAACTGTAAGGGGGTAGGCCTAGGCCCTATATAGGAATCACCGTGTGGCCGGGCGGGCGGGCGGTCCGTTGCAGAATCTTGTGGATCAAACTCCCTCAGTTTTTGATCAATTGACTTGAAATTTAATACATGGGTCCATAATGATATGTAGAAGTGCAAGATATATTTTTCGTCAAAGTCGGGAAATGCGTTGCCATGGCAACAGCATTTTTTGAGTGAAATTCATGCAAAAATCTTGTGGATCTAACTCCTCCCTCAGTTTTTGATCAATTGACCTGAAATTTAGTAGGCCTACATAGGTCCATAATGATGTATAGAAGTGCAAGATATATTGTTCATCAAAGTTGAGAATTGCGTTGCCGTGGCAACAGCATTTTTTGAATGAAATTCATGCAAAAAATTTGTGGATCTAACTCCTTCCTCAGTTTTTGATCAATTGACCTGAATTTTTAATTAGGCTAGTAGGCTTTACATAGGTCCATAATGATGTATAAAAATTCAAGATATATTTTTCGTCAGAGTCGAGAATCGTGTTGCCATGGCAACAGCATTTTTTGAATGAAATTTGTGCAAAATTTTTGTGGATCATACTACTCCCTCAGTTAAGGACCAATTAATTTGAAATTTGGAACATTAAGTCCATATTGATGTGTATAAAATATAAGTGCAAGATATAATTTTCGTCAAAGTCGAGAATTGCGTTGCCATGGCAACAACATTTTAAAATAAAATTGGTGCAAAAATCTTGTGGATCATACTACTCCCTCATTTTTTGACCAATTGATTTGAAATTCGGTGCATGGGTCCATAGTGATATGAAGAAGTGCAAGATATAGGCCTAATAGTTAAAAAAAAAGAAGGTTGCACTGTTGATTGGATTCTCAGTGAAATGTCATTCTTTGATATATCTGATGATGCATAGTTTTTGCCCTAACTGATAGACTTCAAAATATTTCATTTTTTCTTTTCTTTTTGGGGTTATTATAGTGGGATATTATTTTTTATGTAGGTAGAGCGCTGCTGGCGGGGGTAGTATTATTAATCACTGATAGTGATATTTCTAGTTTTTTTATGTAGGCCTAGGCCTATATTATATGCATGCAAAGAGAGTCTTTGGCAAAGTGTCAAGATTGACATTGAGATAAAACTAGCCATCAGTGTCATAACTACCAGGCATGTAGCTGGGGGGGTTGGGGCAGTCACCCCCCCAAAAAAAAACAAAAAAAGGAGAGAGGGAGAAAGGGGGAGAGAGAAAAAAAAATGAAAAAGTAAGAGAAGTTAGGGAAAGGGCAGATGTAGAATCACAACAAAGATTGTCTTCTTTTGCTAATGATTTCAGGAAATTTCAAAGCTTCCACGCTTAGCGCAGGAGGGGGAAACTCAAAGCCTACTAGAAACCTGTGATTTTATTTCAATTCGTTTCAGAAATCAGAGTTTCTCAGTTGGCCTTTCTTGTAGATTTTAGTACTTTATTACTATGTGCTTTGATGAATTATCCCACATTTTAAGAGTAGCCGATTCGAAACATTTTCTAAGCATTATGGATCTTTAAGATTAGGCCTCAATATTTTTATCATAAAGGAAACCCTCTGTTGACATAGTTGTGACTGACTACGCATGTCAACACCTAAAGGCTAAGGGCACAGCCGTCTTGTAAATTCTAGAATAATATAATTAAAATAATGGAATTTCAACAATGAAAATTTCAAAACTCATTTTAGGTGACTTATTGTGGGCTTTTGAGATAGTAGGTCACATATATGTAGACCACCCCCCCCCCCAAAAAAAAAGGGCTTGACACACACCTGTCAGGTGGTCAGATGAGGCCAAATAAAAATAATTTCAATTTTTTTTCTCGTCCCCTCCTTCCTTTTTTGGGGGCCGCCTTAATTGCTTTGTTATTTGATATTTTTGTTCTGAAATGATATGAATAAAAATATGAGGACTTCTAGACAATGATATACCAAAAAACATTAATATGCAATTACACCTTGTTTCGATCCTCTGTAGTGTAGTACAAGTGTTACTAAATTTGTGAAGAATGTGTTGAAGTTGACCCAATAGCATTTTTGTGTATAAAAAAAAATCAAATATCAAATAAATAACATGGAACCCCCTCCTCATTTTCGAAAAATCCGGACGAGAAACTAGGAATTGATTTTACTTGGCCTTACCAGTAAAAGTCACTGTCAGGCAATTAGCTTAGTTTGCTGGTCTGATATGACCGATATGTATATTGTCAGGGCTAGTAAAAAAGAACAAATCCGATCGAGGGGGGAAATTAGAGACATTTGCATATATTTACATGTATTTCAACAAATTCTAATTGCAACAGACTTTGTATTCAGGACTTTTTTATTTTCTCAGAATATTATATAAGTGATCTGATAATGAACAAAAATAAAGCCCTGTGTGATTTCAAAAAGATGCAAGTCTACTACCTCCCCTCCCCGGAACTTTAATTCCCAAGGCCATATAACTTGTTTTATAAAGATGTTTGAAACAAGAAAATAAAAAGGCCTCCATCTTTTTGGGGGGCACCGCATATTGAAAATATAGTGCTATAAACCGTAGGTATTCAGAAATTAATTCAATAAAAAACAAAGAGCCCCTCCTATTTTTCCAAAAACCAGAAGAGAACCATTTTTTTTTGTTTTACTTGGCCTTAAAATGTTTTTTTTTTTTGGGGGGGGGGGGGTTTGTTGAAAAATTACTGGAAATGAAATATTGTGTGCCTACAAAATCAGATCAGATATTGTCTTTTAAAGCGAGCGTGCATGATTTCGCTCAGTGGCACATCTAAAATGGGTTAAGTCAGAGCAATTTATCGCGGCAAGTCATGTCAGAAGCCACTCCAGAGACATTTTTCAGCAGTGGCAGTACTAAGGGGGGGGGGGAGGGGACGAATTCCCCTGGAATTTTTATTTTTGAACACTAAGCTTATAATGCCATGTAGGCCTACAAGAATTTCATATATGTGAGACATAATTTGGTTCCAAGAGCAAATATCGATCGGGGGGGGGGGGGGGGGGGGAGGGGTACTAAACTTTTGTTTTGGTATGGGTGTGAGATTCGCAGGGCTGAAAATAGGGGCTTAAAGAATGGAAAGGCACCAAAATAGGGGCTCAAAGAACTGATTTTTTAAAACTAATTTTTGGCCCATTTTAAAGCTTGAGAACTCGTTGCCAGTTTTATGTTTACAAGTTCCATTATTGCCCTTGCCTTATAGACAACTGTATTTTTTACCCACACCTATTGATTTTTTATGTTGTAGAAACAGCAGCAACATACAAACCCACCACTCTAATGGTTTTCTCAAAATCGAAAAAATTATGAAATTAGAGGGGATAGTTTCCATCTTATAAATGTTCTTATGTCTCCAGAGACAAATAATTAACATTCCTGTATGAGTGCTTCTTAATTCAGCTCTAGTCTATCATGTCAAATTAAATCAGATAGAAATTTAGTTTGAGCTCTATTTGAGGGGAAAAAATTTAAATAAAAAAGAAATGTGTTTCATAATCGCCCAAGAGTTAAATTTTAGAAAAATTTATACCCAAGGAGTATTAAAATGACATTTTGATGATCAAAAAGTTTGAAGTCACCTGGTGGGTGTTTCATAAAGCTGTTCGTAAGATACGAATGACTTTACGAACGACTGGTGATCCTTTCTTGTGCTCTGTGATATCCCTATGTAATTGAATTATGACCTAAGAACATGTTCCAGTCGTGCGTAAAGTCGTTCGTAACTTTACGAACAGCTTTATGAAACACCCACCTGATGACCACAGATAGTGTGTTTATTTTGCTCAAAAGGACTGATTTCAATACAATTTTAGCCTCTTTAGGGGGTAAAGTGTATCATTGATGGGGGTTATTAAATTTTTGTTGCTGAAATAGGGGTGTTGTAACTTTATCGCCGTCGACTTTTTGTAAATTTGGACCCCCCCCCCTCACAAGAAAATGCTAGCCCTCGTAGGAAAGAGATAGAAACAGATTTATGCAAAACTAATTTTCAACATTTGAGGCCATTAGGAGAGGGTCCTCTATATATGAGTTAAGTCAAATTGAAAATGTGATGTCAAATTAAAAAGTTGAACCAAACTTTTAACCCCGATAATGATTATCTTCCCTTTTTATACAGCTCCTTCCTTTTCACGGATCTCCTTCCAGATTGGAGTGTGTTGTCATCATGGATGACTTTGTTAAAGAGAAACTAGTGATGTGGGGGCTGGAAAGATTTCTGGAAAATTTTGAAGGTAAGCTTTTGTAATCATAACTGTTCAACTGTCGCAAAATTTGATATTGTTGCTTGAAGAATTTCTCAGACTGAGCAAGTTTAATTGAGTTTAACACTGCATTTGGTATGCAAAACAGTGTTAAATATGCACAGTAAATGCATGCCTAAGCCTTCCGTATTTGAATGTACGCAGCACGCAAGACATTTACTGCCGTTCAATCAAAGTCCGAGAATAACGTTGGGCGTTCATGGTTAGTAACAAATCACTTTACACACTTTTTTATCCGTTCGAGAAATTCCTCAAGCAACAATAAAATAATATTCCATCTATAATGTGAGCCTGTCTGGCTATGGATTTGTTTGGCCATGCTTTGACCTACGGAGCTGTTTGGCTTGTAGGGGGTTAGCAAGCTTGAAGGTGTGTGATGTCAAGCTTCCAAATTTTGCACTCATTTTTACTTGGAATATTTATAATGAGCGATCAACTTTAAATTGTTGTTCAAAATAAAATGTTTTGCCGACAGACTTACCCAACTTTCTGGGCAGTATGTAACCAGAACAATTTTGTCCCGCCTTATGTTTGTTGTTGAACCTATGACAAATGTGTACAAAATAGTTTTGAATTAAAAGTAGGAGTGGGCTTTATACAGGGGTCAAAAACACTTTTTTGGTAATTTAATTTTTACAACAGTGTTTTTTTTGTGGGAAATGACTTATCTCAATATAATATGGAAAAATTTTGGACTATGTGTTTACCAAAAAGGTGCGCCATGCCCTCTTATGTCAGCTCATAGCTATTGAAATTGTAGGAAGGAGCAAAAAGTTACTTAATTTCACTCATTTTCAGTGAATATTTCTGTACCTTTGGTGTCAAATTAGATGCAAATGAAGTCAAAATACAAGATTTTGAAAGTTCTGTAAAAATCAGACATTTCGTTTTTGTGAAATGCGCCATCATAGGTTAAAATGTAGCATGAGGGTGCTTTTCATTCTTTCAAAATTTTTTTGAATTTTTTGCTTATCAAAGGATACCAGAATAAAGATAATACTAAGTTTGACATCCTCAAGAAGTTTGAGCTTTCTATTGCAAATGGTTTATCTGTAGCGACTATTAGAGTATCCGATTAGAATCGATATGTTTCCCATCAAATTACACAGAGGAAAAATTTGGTCGGTAAAGAGCGTGCATTATTTACAGGGGAAGGGGCAAGGAGAAACTTATGGGGGAGGGGTGTCATATGATTTTCAGTTGGTCAAATATTAAAGGGCATTTTGGGGAATTTGGGTCCTTGCATGCTTAGAACACAAAAGGGAAGATGCAATGCATTAATATGTGTGAGATAAACATAGTGTGCCTCAGGTTTTTTGCGCCATTATCACTTACGCTAATATTGCAGAAAGATTTTGCTTACATGCGCACTAGAAAGCCATGTGAAGAACTTTGAATCTTCCTAATTTTCCAAGATTTGTGTAGGTCATCAGCAAATATTATGTTTCAAACTTCAAAAGTGTTTCTTGAATTTGATACCAATTAAATTCTACCAAATTCAGCTACATTGTATGTATTATGAAGATTCCCCAACTACTGCTCCATGAGATCGAAGCGAGAACTTCGACTCAAGAACCACTAATTTTTTTTCTTTCTAATTACACCCCTCATGAAAACCTGGTAAAAACACACATGCCCACAATGCCTGTAATCTGGATCATGAATAACACGGAATATGGTCATATGGTTTTATTTGTAACAGAACAAGAGATTGACCAAGAAACCCTCCTTCTCCTTGATGATCAAGCTGTGAAAGCGGATTTGATAAAGCCACTTGGTCCAAGATCAAAGCTGCTCCAAAGGATAAAGGAATTGAAGGTACTTTTATTTTGACTTTTACTCTGTAAAGGAGTATATCGGAAACACTATTCTAATGGAATATAATTGTACTTGTCCCAATTGTGGTGAACTTATAGACGGTGGCAGTAAAGCAATTTTATGGCATTTACAGAATCGACATGGTGTTATTAAGGGCCGTATTTTTACAGAAAGTATAGTATGTATGCAGGAAGGGTGCCAACGAACATTTTCAGGCAGAACGGAACAGTTCAAGCGCCACTTGATGAGTCATGCTTGTACTAGAGAACCACATGGCCATGTCCCACCACGTCCACATGGTAATTTTATAATGCTGCAGATGTTGACGCAGGCAATGATTTTGCTGAAAACATTGATGTTGACATTGACCCAACAGAAGGGGATGCTGAGATGTGGGATTATTTTGGTGAGGATGAAATTAAGGAACGGGCTGTCATGCTGGTTGCGGGTCTGCTGGCAAACAGTAGCATTGTCCATACCACAGTTAATGAAGTTGTAGAAAAGTCAGCTTCTTTAGTTAAAGACACGTGTATGTATATAAAATATAAGGTGCAAAAATTCGGTGCAGAAACTGGACTTGAAGAAAATGATGAATTTCAAAGTCTCCTATTGGATATAGATATGGTTTCCCACCCGTTTGATAACATGGAAAGTCAATACAAGCAGAAGAAATTCTTCAAGAACAGTGCAGCTTTTATTCAGCCTGAACAAACTACAATAGGTATTGCATATTATCCATGTAATAACCGTTTAACAGGCAATGTGCAGCAGGTTATGAAGACTATCACATGCCAGTACATTCCAATTAAAAAGCTAATAACCTTATTGCTTGAAAAAACAGATCTTATGAAACTAGCTGTAAGCTATGTACCAAGCACAGATGGTATGATGCATGATTTTCAAGATGGTTTTTTCTGCAGGCAAAGTAGGTTTTTATCTAGCACTCGTACAATCAAACTAATTCTGTATGTAGATGACTTCGAGCTTACCAACCCTCTTAGTCCTAAGTCTGGGACTCACAAACTGACAGGAGTGTATTTCAAAATTGCTAGTGTACCACCTCAATACCGGTCAACTTTAGCAAACATATATTTGTTGATGCTGTTCAATTCAAGTGACGCAAAACTTTATGGATATCCTGTGATTTTGTCACAATTGCTGAAAGATCTGAAGGTGCTTGAGTCAGATGGTATAGCCATTCATACCGACACTCTTGATGGAGTTGTAAAGGTTGGGATAGCACAAGTAGTAGGAGACAATCTAGGGATTCACTCATTGTTTGGTTTCAGCGAGGGCTTCACAGCAAACTTTCCATGCAGAACTTGCCGAATGCCACGTGCTGACATAAAGCATGCTTTACTTGAAAGAAAAGAAGTAATGCGGACACCTGAGAATTATCAACTGGACCTTAATAGGAATAGCTTACAAGAGACTGGTATAAAATCACCATGTATCTTGAATGAATTGACACACTTTCATACTCTAGACAACAGAGCACCAGACATCATGCATGACATGCTAGAGGGAGTGTGCCCCTTGGAGGTGAAATTGGTGCTGCATGAACTTATCAGAAAACAAGCTTTTACATTAGAAACATTAAATGCCAGGATTACGAGTTTCAATTACGGCCTACCTGATGCAAGTAACAAACCCTGCCCCTTCACTATAGCAATCAGCTTCGTTTTCCTGATGGTGCTGCAGGACAGCATGCAGCACAAATGTGGTGCCTTGTCCGTCATATTGGAGTTATGCTTGCAGATCTTATTCAAGAAGATGATGAGCACTGGGAACTTATCGTAGCTTTGAAACAATGTATGGATATCATTTTTTCATCTAAGATAAGCAAGGGACATACCTTGTTCTTGGCACAATTAATTAGAGACCACCACATGCTCTTTTTGCAACTCTTTCCTGATCGTGATCTGAAGCCGAAACACCACTTCATGAGCCACTACCCTTCAGCAATGCAGCTGCTTGGACCTCTCATTATTTATTGGGTGATGCGTTTCGAAGGAAAGCACAACTTTTCTAAACGTTTGGCACACATTGTGTGCAATTTCAGAAATATTGCCAAAACTCTAGCCTACAGAAACCAAATGCAGCTTTGCTATAACGTATTAAGCAATCAGACAATGACACAGAAATCTGTTGAAACAGGTCCTGGTTTATCTGTGATGTTAGCATCATTGGAAGGTGCTGAAATTATATCTCAGACATGTAGCATACCTTTATATGATGATATATATGTTGCACAGTGGTGCAAGGTTTATGGTACTGAGTATCGTGAAAATATGATGGTGGCAGTTAGCAAAAATGACAATGGAGATGCCCAATTTGGAAATGTGAGAACAGTGCTTGCAGTTGGTACAACAGTTTTTCTTGTGTGCCATTTGTGGCATACATATGGATTTAAAAGACACTTCCATGCTTATGCGGTACAACCTAAAGAGCCAAAGGAAATAACTGTGGTTCAAGTTGAGAATTTGATTGACTCTAATCCCCTGCATGCTACTAAATCCTATGATGACGATGATGACTTGTATTACATAAGCACAAGATGTATGTTGTAGGTGAGTAATTCAATCGCAAAAAAGATTGATTTATTTTGCTAAGTTACTAAAACAGGATTTTCAATCTACTGCAGGTCACAAACCATTAATTTTGAGCCAGAGCTCGATATACAATGCACATGTAGAGGGTGCACAGCACACATGCACAATGTAGATAACATTTTTTGTTTGCATGTAGAGTTTCTGACCTGCATACACATTGTGCATGTGAAGAAATTTGATTAATTCGTTACAATTTCAACTCACAACTCACTTCCTTTATGACTGCTTGCTGTTCATAGCAATGTAACTTGACACTTTGACGGACATGCAGGATCCAAATTTTTGGTCTAAAAACTTGGATGTTAATACTGTATATAAGTTTTCAAGTTTTACATGTAATAGAAACTCTTAGTTTAAAAAAAAAAGTCGATGCTTTGACATAAAAACAAACAGACCAAAAAAAAAACAAAGGAGTACATAGACCTTCATGTTTGAGTAGCTCAATAGCTCAGGAACTCCTGAAAGAGCTTGTAAACCAGCTAGGGAGTTTTGTAAAGATTTAGTGATTCTACCTGATCTTAGTACAACTCTTGTATGAAACTATAAGTAGTATAGTGATTAAATGCTGATTGGAACTTTTGGAATTTTGAATAAATTATCTCTGGGAATCCATTGAGCACTCTGTTTTGGGAATTGTGAAAACAAATTTAATGATTTACTGTATTAATAACCATCTGTTCTGCACTTCACTACTTGAGGGACCATCATTGATCTCTGAAGATTGCACGTTCTCTGAAGATATCCCAAGTACTAGCAACTCCTCACTGTCTATCCCAAGTGGTTCATCAACATCTATCATCAAACCACCAGAAGATATCCCAAGCACCAGCAACTCCTCAACGTCTATCCGAAGCAGTTCATCATCAACATCTAAACCACCAGAAGATATCCCAAACACCAGCAACTCGTCAGTGTCTATCCCAAGCAGTTCATCAACATCTATCATCAAACCACCCGAGGCTAAAAAGATCAAGATGGCTCATGTAAGTTTTTAATCAACATTAAGGGAGGTCAGAGCCTTGCGACTTCTGTAAAATTGTTTTCATTGTAACTTGAAAACTAATGTATGCTGAATAAATGTAGACACTTTTTAAAAGGAAATTTCACAAGAAATCTAATTATAGCATCAGATTTTAGATTAAGAACTTGCTTTTCAGAAACTCACCAAAAACAGCAAGTTATTTATCCAATTTTTTTAACAAGCCTAGAAAAAATACTTTTGGGTAAAAAATGGGTAAACATCATCTAAATCGATAGTTCTTGGGTATGTTTTGTTTTTTTTTTAAGTTAAATTCCTATTTTTCAAAATATTTGTCAGTAAAGGCAAAAATCATTTTTTTAAACCAAAAAAACCCATGATTTGTAAAGCAGTTATTTGACACATATTGGCTGTTTTTTAGAAAAATATGAAATTAATTTAAAAAAAAGGTATGAAAACAATCCCAGAAACTATCGATTTGGATGATGGTACCACATTTAACGATTGTTGGCGCAAAATGAAGAAAAAAAATGTACTAGCTAGGCTCCTTGTTTGTTCCTGTTCCTATAGTATCTCTCTCATATTCTAGATGTGAAGGCCCCGGCACATACATGGATCACTTAAAGCATCCACTTATGACCTTTCTTTGTAATCACTTCTGATCTGCAGGACATACGAGCCATCTTGTCCAAACGGAGAGAGGGGGAGGAGCTTATAAAGGAGATGGAGGAAGGGTGCATCAGCTACAATTCACGAAAATTGATAGTGAACACATTGGTCTCACACCTGATAGAGACATATACAAAGTGGTAAGCTAAAATCCTATGAGCAGAAAAAGGAAATGCTAGCGTATTTAGATGTGCTATACTATGTGGTAGTTTATTTGCTTATTTGCCTTACCAATTGACTCCAGTGATCAAATAGATGTCAAGGATTAAAAGTTTGACCACAGACACATACATACCATTTCAAAAGCAATCCCTTTCTCTTGTAGATGACACAAAAGTTAATTATCAACTTAACTGGTGCATTGCATACCAGAAATAACCAGACACTTGGTATAAAAATTGTATACATGTAATCTTATCTAACAAATTTCACATAAATTTATATTTTTTTACATTTTCATGGCATAATTGAAACTTGTGTGTTGATATTTAAACACAGCTTTTGAATTGTTTATCACATTTACATAACAAATACATGCAATGAGCTGACATTACATGTGTATTATGCAGGTGCTTGGAAATAGTTTGGTGTGATACATACACCTTGCACTGTTTGTCTGCTTTATTAAAGGATGGGAGTTTGGAATTACTAAAATCAGAAAATGGGTGGATCAAAATTTTGCTATATAAAGGATATTCTCAAAGCAGATCACCAATGAAGCAGAAGTTCATCAGACTACAATTCAAAGCAGGGAATAATTTTGCTTCCCAGATTTGATTAGAAATTTTTGGAGATGGGAAAATATTTAAAACAAATTATGTACAATCCCATGGAAAAAAAATTGTGACACAAAGTAAATTTTGTGTAGCAGCCCTGCAAAAAAGCAAAGCAAATTGCGATGCGATACTAGGTAATTTATTCCCTGCAAAGAATTGCATTTAATCTCTAATATATATAGCCTTTTAAAACAATATTCTTAAACATTCAATTTTCATTTTTCTAAAGGCCTAAAACAGAGCAAAAATTGGCAATGGCAAAATGCATTGTTACCCAGTTTCCTGCGTTGGACAATGATGATCATGATGCTTACGTAAGTTTTGAGTTCATTATGTTAGTTCATGGCTAGATAAATTGTGTGTAACATTGTTACTTGTTAAAGATAGGATCACCCATTTACAAGCCATGTTCATCATTGACTTTAGGCTCATGATGACCAAGATAACCATTGTTTATACTTAATATCAGCTAATGCTAAATGACCCCCTGAACACGTTATCTGCAGCAGGTTATTATTTACTCAACCAGACAAAAGTGGATGAAACTTGATACAACTGAAAGTCTAAATGCTTAAATCATTGAAAGGTTATTGTCTCAGATTGGGCAAGCCTTTATTAAGGTAAATCTGATTGACCGTACAGTTACCCCAAAGGGTAATACAAATTCTTATGAACAGTGATCTCTACTTCTAAAATTCAATAGTTTTTTTTTACTTTTTTTACTCTTTTACTTTAAAGTTGACCTGGTTCACTCCAGCAAGCCAAAACAAAACAAAAGATTCATCAGGTTACATTGAAATGCGGCTAAGGAACGTCAGATATCGTGATCCTGCCAGAACGCCAAAAGAAAGCAACAAGAAAGTGCAAGCAAACTTGCCTAATACAGAAGACCTGGATCTGTCGTCAGGTAAGGAAGAAATATAACAACTGAACATTACATAACCTTAGTTAATTGGTCATGGAGATCTAATAGGGGTATTTGTGTCTGCCAGGGAAGCATACACAGAATTAGTCTCAAATAATACCCATGCATGTGTATAGTGTCTTTTAAAAAGTGGGTTTAAGCAATCATGCTGACACATTCAAGCGACATCTGAATATACAAATTAGTTGCGCTGTAACGAAAATGAGGCAATTTTTCGTATCGATCTGAATGATATTTTGGAGATCTGCGCCACAAGTTCCTTCCTTTTTTTCTGTACCCTTTTTGTTTGTACAAAATAGTGAAATCAGTCAAGAAATATTCAGGGAAGTGGTTAATTCTTGACATCTTAACAAATAAACTCCTAGTGCTTTAAGGCTTCACATGCTTCATCTATTCAGCACCATGCACATTACAGTGTATGAGCCTGGGGGTTGAGCGTGCATCATGCAGGCTGCGACGATTTTTTCTTCACTTGATTGCCTGGTCAGGCAAGCTTGGCCTTAAAACTGCTTGACCTTGCTAACAAGCCGCATAACAAAACGGTCTGTGCAAAGTTAAAAGTCAGAATATGTTTATGGTTTGTAACTATTTAAGACATGTATAATTTTTGGATGTGTGTAACTTAAGTGATAACATTGATGCAAGCTAACTTACGATTTGATATTAATCATTGTTGCCCAAACCAAAAAATGATTGCCCAGGGCAATCAGGCAACCAATTGTCACAGCCTGCCCACATGTTTTATTTCTTGTGTTAATTTTTTACTGTCATCAGGTGAAATGGAACATTTGCTTGTGACTGTCATGACTTATAAATAAACTAAAAAGGCATAATGCATTAACTCCTGAATTTATTTGCATATTTAGATAGAGATGAGGAAGTAGATGCAAAAATAAAGTGGCTTCAGGACCACAAAGAGCCAAGGCAACAAGTTCGATCATGGATGAGGGATACCTGTAAGGCGAGGGCAGGCTACATTAGAGACAATAAGGACAAACCTGTGCAAGAGCTTTTACTGTTGTTTCCACGTTTAATTGACACAGAAGGAATGGTAAGTTTTCAATGGTACTGACTAGTAAAGTCTTCCTGCTTTTGCAGTAATTCCTGCTTTTTTAATTTATGATTTCCAGCTTGATCTTGCACTTTTATCTAATTTCAGCCCGTTTTGAAGGCTTTTAAAAGCCCAGATTCATTCACATTTTCAGGTTTTTCCTTCAGGCCAGCTTGCATTTCTAAGACGATGGCACAGTTCTGTAATGTGATGTGAAAAAAATAGGGGTGTCTACATAGGGTGGCAAAATATCACAGCTCTCACAGTTCACAACTTATACACTTTTTAGCTCCCTGCGTTCAAATTTTTTGCAGAGCCATTTTTTGACCAGTCAGCTTAGTAAATTATTCAATTTTATGTATATGTAATTCTTGTAGTTTCCACTTTAATAGAGCAAATAGAATGTACAAAACAGGTTTTCTTTATACTAATGACAAAACATAAAACTATTCGATTTTAACTTTGTCTTTATACAGGTTGACCAGGATTTCCGAATTCTTTTCCCACAATCAGCAGATAAGTTATTCCTCACATGGCCGAAATTTTGCAGACATGTCCTGAACTATGCTGAAAAGCAGGTGGATTGGAGGCTATACCTTAACTTCAAAGGTGCTGTTGAAACAGGTAAAATGGTGCTTATGTCTAACAGCTTCACTCTTCTTTCAAACCTACAGTCAGGCCATGCCATGCCCGTCACTTTGACAGGTAACTTCCCTTTTTGACGGGCAAGTAAAGAACATTTTATACAAATTCAGCCCATTTTGGACAGGCACTCTTTAAAAAATGAGGGGCAACTCCAAAATTCTAACTAAGGCCCTGCCTACAGTAGTGAATATGCAATTTGAAATCCATTCTACATGTATGTATTATAATAGCTTGGTGAAAACCTGATAATCCAGACTATGATTGTCCCATTTCAGTAAGTGGGATTAATGTTAATGTTAATTAATTAGAGCGATGTGAACTATATCAACATTTTTTACAATTTGCAGTAATAGTAATAAACTACAAATATGTCTGGAAAAGTATTTGTTTCTTTTAAATATGAATATTATTATTAATTCATTTACTTTGTCGTACGAAAACTTGCTTCCTTCATCATATCATTGCTGAGATGATAAAAGCCTTATATCTCAACAAAAAAGTGAAATGTTCAGGAGAGCATAAATACATTAATTGCTTTCAATACAAGATTACAGATCATGTTCATGTAAGTTGCAAGATTCAGTAAGTTCATTGTACATGTAGGACATAATATTTGCAAATTGAAATGCAAAAGTTTGTCAGAACAAAATCTGAATTAATTAGCAACAACAAAATCTTTTTTAAAGTCATTTTCATCAAAATTTGACATGCAGATCGATTTTTATCATCTCTACGCCAATATTGGGATCTTAAATTTATGCTACTGACATGTACAGTGATTTTAGTATTGAAGGATGAAAATTTTTGTAAAAAATTTGCTATTTCAAGATAACTCTAATTTGACCTCTGCCAACATCATTCTCACCCACCTAAGACTATAATATAACCAATGATATTATAGTCTCATTCACTGGTGTTGAGTCGTATTTGATAACCACCTCTTTATCTCCAATTTGAAATTGTGTGATATGAATGGAGGACAAAGCCCGTGTTTGATGCTGGGAAGGGGGTCTTAGTAAAAGGGTGGGTACGGGGATGTGTGGCCCGAATAGGGTCCTTTTTGGCCTCTCTTGTTTACCTATGGCCCCTTTTTTTAAAATTGGTGTACATATTAATTCTTGAGGAATTTTTCTTTGGTTTACCGATATATTGTCAAAAAGTACTTATTTGCATTCCAATTTACTTGGTATTAAAAAACACTGATTAGTTTTAAAAAGGCCCCTTCCAAAAGCAACAAAAGTAAATGGTTAACACATGGGTTGCAAATTTGCATCTTCTTAGGTTTACTCATCAAAGGGTGGTTGTTGGAAATTTTGGGTGTTCGGGCTGCACATCTGTACTTAACTTTAATCTCAGGTTAGATGTGATAAAATGAGCACAAATTAATCTTAGTCTGTCCTGGAGTTTACTTCTCTGCAGGTGTTTTTGCCGTTGCTATCATGTCACGTTTGCGGCGTCTGTACGCGCTTTCATATGCACTTGTTTGATTCACAACACGCTCCCATAACTGGTTGATGAGCAATTTACTCTTGCTATGCTGCGGCATAAATTGTTCTTGTACAGATGTGACTTTGATGTGAGTTTGAGAGAAAATAAACATTTGGAAGAACTATAATTTAGAAACTTACAAATGTAGTTGTATCTTGTCTCCTATGTTTCAGATGAACAGGAGGTAAACTTATCTCTGCAGGTGTTGCCTATGCTGTTTCCACCGGGAAAGAAGAAAGGGGCAAAAGGGAGAAGTGGTTCTTCAACGATGGATGAAGCCCGCAAGGCATTCGTGCAGCGCAAAGAGGTGAGGAACAAATTTTATTTTTACTATTTGGCACACACTGTTTCAGACAGATCAAGCAGAAATTAAACAAATACCCAGAGCCTGCTATTAAAAGGACAGGACTGAGATTATTTTAGTGATATAACATAAAACACACAGTGGCTCATTGCAAAGGGTTGTAGCACCTGGGCAAAAAGTAGAAATTGCTCTCCTACAGTATATCTGGGGCACTCCTATGACTCCATGAAAGCCTAGACAAAAATATGACATTTTGTGAAAGAAACTGCAGTAAACTCCTTTCTGGATGGAATTTTTTATAGTAAAATTTAAATAATTTGACAAGCCCGCTATAGTGCTCTATAAGTTTGAGTCAGTTAAATCAGCTATATGACACAAAAACTAAGCAATTGTGGCAGCAAGGGTATTTACACGTCTGAGATGCATAGTGTGTGTGTGTGGGTGAATTTTCGTCTTTTTTAACCCCCAAAATTTGACATTTGAAAACGTGGATCCGTCAGAAAAATCTGCAAACAGACGTGTTTATTTTGAATCTTCACAGAAAAAATAATCAGTTTTAAGGCTGGTGTCAACCTGTCAATGTTTGAAAAGGTTTTGCTCTGTAAATCAGCCTTAATTATTATTCCTAGTAAATGAGTGCGTTTGTAATCCTAATAGGAATATGAAGCTATCCATTATGAGACAATATATGACAGTGCATTTAGCGGTCAACACAGTGAAGCTACACATTATAACTAAACGCGAACTGCTCTACTTGGTTTGGAATATTGTATGTTTGAATAGGGGTGTACATTTTTCAATAAAAATGTTTTTTTTTTTGGGGGGGGGGTGTTGACATCATCTTTGGTTTGAAAATTACTCAAATTTGTGACTGAGAATGAGAATAAAAGATAGAATTAATTGTTTTGCCTGTCATATATCGTCTCATAACGCAGGCGCGGATCCAGGATTTCTGGGGGGGGGTTCAAACTGGGAAAATTTTCTGACAATAATTTGAAACCTGACAAGCAAAAAAAAAAGAAAGAAAAAGCTTATCACTCCTTTTTGAAATCTGACAAGCAAAAAAAAAAGTCTTTATTACTCCTTTTTGAAATCTTACAAGAAAAAAAAAAGGTTATCACTCCCTTTTTTCCCCCGCTCGCCCCCCCCCCGTATCCGCGCCTGTCATAATGGATGGACGTACATTACAAATGATAGTACTGTTCCGTAGTGATTACTAAAAAACCTGAGAAATTAATTTTAAAAAAAATTTCTTTGAAAACTGTTCTGGAGGAAAATATGTTTCAGTGAGAATTGAGTTCAACGAATATTGGCATGTATAGCTGCTGGCTGTATTTCCCTGCATTTATCAGAACTTAGTCTGGCATTCAGTATAGCCCTCCGCTTCACAACCCTCACTACATTTGCCTGTTTTACTAAGATTGAAATGATGCACTAAATATTCCCTCCTTCATTTGTGGATGGTTCTGCTATCTCACTTGTCACCAATTTTATTTGTATTTCATATGCAGATTGGTACAAACATACCAGGCTTCTTGGACCAGAAGACTCAAACACAACCGTTTGTGTTAATTCAAGGTGAAATTGACAAACCAGAACAAGTGTTTGTTGTTGTGGAAAATAGCACCATCCCATGTACAAGTCTCCTGAAAGGAATTGATATATGCATGAAACTAGTGTATATCCTTGATATGGATTATGCTTGGCAATGTCAACATGTTTGGGACTTTCTGCAGAAGAATGTTTACAAACTTGGGCAGGTGAAAGGAAGAGGTACCTCAGTTCCAGCAGTAACACTTCTCAAAACCTATCTAGAAAACAAGGTAAAAGAAGTTTAGGGAGGCATATGTTTGTACAACACATTTAGGTGAATTGGTGTATTTAAGCCTAATGGATGTACCTATAGTGTTCTGATTTTTGTAGCTTTAAGAAATGGTAATCTTTGATAGGTAAATAACTTGCATCATTTGTGAAGACAAATCCATGCACTCACAGTTAGTGATTTGTTGATACTTTCTTAACCAGACAGCAATTACAACCAACATCAAAGTAGGAGTGCATTCATTTGTCTAATTTTAATTTCAGTGCCATAATGTTTGGGATTTCTTAATTGCAAACGAATGTATACACACTGTGGCAGGGGAAAGGCAGAGGTACCTCAATGCCAGCAGTAACGCGTCTTGTAGAAAACAAAGTAGAAGAATGATATGAAAGTAGGCTTTTTCTTTTGAGAAATGAATGTTGTGCTACAAACACTACTTCTCAATATATTCAGGTATGCTGTAGGTGTGCATTTTGTATCTAACTGTGTATAATTTTACCAAATTTAGGTGTGCTGAAAATCGCACACCTCAAGACTATTTTAGGTGTGCTATCGAACTTGTACGCCTCAAATGAAAAAGCCTGATGAAAGTTTAAACTTCAACAAGTACTACATAAGTACTACGCTCACCTGGAACATTTTCACTAGTCCAACATATTAGCGCAGTGATACCTGTCTAAAAACGGCAACCTCATCTGGTATAACATCATAAAAGATTACATCATGAAAACATTACAATGTTGCTCCACCTGGCCCCTTGGGTAAAAGAAAATTGAAAAGATGTACATATTGTTTTTTGTATGATGTCATACCAGTTGTAGACAGGTATCACAGCACCTCTGTCTGCAGAAGATTAGCGTAAAACTTATTAACTAGTGTTGAAGTTCAAACTTCGTATTATGTTAAATATCACTACGTATGAATATCTACTCGGATATAAGATTATAAAAAGTGTAGGAAGGCATATCTTTTCGCAGCACATTTATGTGATTTATCTTTTAAAAACTGATGCTTGTCAGTGCCAACATGTTTGGGATTTTTTACTGGGCAGGGAAAAGACAGCGGTACCTCAGTGCCAGCAATAACAGCCTATATATAGAAACAAGGTAAAGAGGTTAAAGTGCGTAGCCTACTGGGTTGTATATATGTGTTAGGGTTTTAGAAGCTTTAGAAGTATTTATCATAAATAGGTAAATAACATGAAATAACAGAGAGAAATGTGGAGGCAAGCACATTGTGCAAATGCCAACATTTAAAGAAAGAATGCAACCAAAAGTAACAAGTTTTGTTTACCAGCATAAGTAGACAAAACTTGTTTTCATTTGAAAATTGGGCTGGAAGTATTAAAGAAGCGAGTATTGGACCATTCTCATAACTGGCAAGTTCAAAAGAAATTTTTGTTTTCTAAAAATCTCACAATATTGCTTGAAATTGTTGTACAGATGTATAGATACAGATTTTTTTTTTCAGATTGGTCAAGTTCAGTGAATTAAGGGTGAAAATCAATCACAAATGTCAACAATTTTCTTGTGCAATAATGTTCTTGCACCCAAACCCCTACTTGTGAAGTCAAGTGGGTAAGTCATTCAAGTTGTATTTTTAAGGAGGTAGGGCAACCAAAACAAAAATTTAGCATGTTTTATGCGCTGTCTCAAAATATCACCTCTTTTTTTTTAGAAAAATGAGATATGCATCTTAAAGCAAATTATCTGAAAACCTAAAAATGACATTGATATTCATATTCAGGCCAAATCAGTGATTTTTTTTGAAAAACTCACATGATTTAAATCATGATTTAAATCGACATGATTTAAATCAAACAACCCTGGATGGGTTCTTCATGAGAAGTAGATAACAAATTTCTCAGGATGGCAATTGAAAGTTTGTATTGCTCACACCAAAGAGAAACCATAAATTCTAAATTTAAAGACACTTTTAAAAATGCAGCTGTTGAATGCCAGTAAATCAGGACTCAAACCAGAGAAACCGTTCGATTTTGTCGCCGCCTCAGAAAAAATATCTCAAACTTTTAACATTTTAACATTTAAAAAATGTTAAAATTTTAACATTAAAATTTATCATTTTAACATTTAAAAAATGCAAAATCTGGTTTTAGCTAATCTCAAGCATGTAACTTTATACAACCTATTCCTTTGTCCTTAAAGGGCAAGTCCACCACAACAAAAAGATGATTTGAATAAAAAGAGAAATATCAAACCAGCATAACGCTGAAAATTTCATCAACATTGGATTTAAAATAAGAAAGTTATGACATTTTAAAGTTTCGCATAATTTCACAAAACAGTTATATGCACATCCTGGTCAGTATGCAAATGAGGGAACTGATGTGGTCATCCACTCGCTATTTCTTTTGTATTTTTATTATATGAAATATGAAATATCGTAATTTTTTTCTATATTACAAGTTTTAAAAGGGCTTGACTCCTTCCTACATGTGGGGAATCCACTTCTGCAACATACTGCAATTAAACAAAGAGCTCCCTTATTGACAAAACTACAAAATTTGAAAATATTCTATATTTCATATAATAAAATACAAAAGAAATAGTGAGTGGGTGACGTCATCGGTCCATGCTGACCAGGATGTGCTGTTTTGTGAAATTAAGCAAACTTTAAAATTTCATAACTTTCTTATTTCAAATCTGATTTTGATGAAATTTTCAGCGTTATGCTTGTTTAATTTTTTTTCTTTTGATTCAAATGAACTTTTTGTTGGGGTCGACTTGCCCTTTAAAAGGAGATGTTAACCTAGAGCTGTGAATGCTTTGTATACCAGATGTAGCTCGAGAATAGCAAACCCTATTTTTGTGGAAACAATTCTTACTATGAGAAAGCTTTACAATGGCTTAAAGGCATTGGTCAACATGGTGTTCAATTTTAAAAATCTGAGCTGCATGTTCTTACATGTATGCTATCAGGATGTCTATTGGAATATAGAAATGAACCTGAGGGGGGGGGGGATGCTTGAAGTTTTATCATTTACAGAAAAAACTTTTTAAAATTGGATAACTTCAACTTATCATCCCATGACTACTGTGCAGGAATTATTGTCTTACACTACATAATAAACATAATGTTCATAGATCATGTCTTGATAGTGAATATGTGACTTTCTTTTGTTTTTACTTATGTAATATACCTTTCTATAATTTGTTATGTTTTTTATATTGTTAATGTTACCAATTCCTGAATTTGGTGTTGCAATAAAATGTGTTATATGTGAAAGCTAACACTGATGATTCTCCTGTTTTCTTTATGTGTGTATGACAATGATTCTATTCATTTTGAACAGGATTCTATTCATTCTTGAATAGAAAGACTACTCATTCTTGAATAGGAATACTATTTAACTTTGAATAGGGTATATTCCAATTTAACAAGAGGATGAAACTGATTCTATTCATTTTTAATAGGATTCTATTCATTCTTGAATAGGAAAACTATTTAACTTTGAATAGAATACATATTCATTTATTTGAATAGATTTTCCTCTTCATTTTGAAGAGAACCTTGTAAGTGTCCCTCGGAAGAGGTTTTCTATTCAAATCTGAATAGATTCTATTAAAAAATGAAGAGGTTTTTTTTAGAGTGTACGCTTTATCCAACTCTATGGGCGAGCAAGCCACTGAACTGAAAATATGTATTTTCAGTTCAGTGGAGCAAGCTGGCCATGTGCTTTTGATTGTTTGTTTACAATCGCATACGGCTAAGTGGATGATCCTTTATATCTTATTTCAATTTACCTCAATTTCTTTGCTCCAAAAATATTTTATCGTAATTCAAAAAATAGTACCAGGTGTTACTTAATTTTTATGTAGAATACTAATTCTCCGAGTTTCGTAATTTAGTCAAAATAATGAGATATACATTTTATCTAACAGAACGAGTGACAATCTATTCCAGCCACGTGAAATTCATCGTCGGTGCATATCGTCTGCTGCTATTCCTTGAGTTGATTTACCTTCAGCCTAGGTTCGGATATATTCACTTATTTGTAAGTACAGTTATTTTATTATTTTCCTTCTCATTATGTTGTTGATAGAGGAAAGAGAATCTGTCTGGATGCGGTCATGCTGCATGGAATTCATTTTCATGGATTTGACCCGCGGTGCAGCTTGCAGCAAGCAGCTGCATGCGTTGGTAGCGAATCGGCTTGCAAGTTGAATTGTCCTACTCATCATCATCATCACCGGCGTAATTCCCTTAATTTACCACCATCCACGTCACTTTGTTTTTCTAGAGTTAGAAACTTTATCATCATTCTCTTCATCTGCATAATCATCAATTTGAAAATCCAAATCTAGATAAACTTCTGGGTTTTCTTTCATTTCATGATCGAAGTATTCAGTGTCAGTGTGCAGAAAACGTACCCTCGCAACAGGTTTTGCATGCAAGTGGAGCTTGACGTGGGAGAGCCAATCATGCCTCTCGTACAGACAGTGACGTCATCAAATTCGAGTCAATTCAGAGACCGATGCGAGGCATATTTCGGAGAGGCATTTTAGCGCTTTTTAATTGGCGATTTCCACCTTATGTATTATTTTCGTTCTTTTTGAATGACCTAATAATGGTTATCCTCACATCATTACCTCTCCACTGATATATAATAAGGCCATATTCATAATCAATATATTTCTCCTTTAAGGCACTGATCTTACTACCCTGTATACTGGGTTCGCTCAATCGATTTTATCAATCTAAAAAGAAGAATCATCTTTGGAGAATAGGACCTTCGAAATGTTTCAGACCGTGAATTGTGGTAATTTTTTTGGGTAAAAAATGTTTAACACATTTCCTGTGTTCCTTATTCAATGGTACTTTAGAGTCGTATCCCAATCAGAGTTCCTAGGACCGATCACACTTATGTTAACTCAACGATTTAACAGAATGTAGCAAAATCTACCATCTTCAGTTGTTTATTGATAAATACCTTTTTTCAGTATCTAACTCTTCTCTACTGCTGAATCTGCTTCAAACGCAGATTCAATATAATAAAGTATAATATCTGAAGAGAGAGGGACAGAGAGAGAAATCGAACAATCCGAACATCACTATCTCTTCTTGTCGTTCCTTTTCTGGTCTTAAGTAAAGCATCTGGTAAAGTTCATGTGTCTTATCTAACTTTTTGTATGAAGGTAATACATCGAATATAGACACTGCTTTTGTTGAAGGGTCTATAAAATGGAAGACAATACCTCTAGCTTTCTATTCTGGACTCTACGCTTACTCGGGATGGTTAGTATTTTGAATAAAACGATAAAGACCATTATGATGATGATAACAGTCGAATTCATAAAGCTTATAAGACCCAAATTTCAAATGTTAAACATTATGCATTTGTCTCTTGTGGCCATCGCACGGTTTCAACAGATAAAAAGCAAATTTCCGATACTGACTATTTTTTTTTTTATTCAGATGCATTTCCTGGAATCTTCAAGATTGGTTGAAAGAGAAACATACAATAATACAGCGAGACTGAACTTGAGCAAATTAAGTGACCAAATCAAGAACTTTGTTGTTAACAATTACTAATGCGAACGCAGAGCTCGAGCTAAAAATTTGAGCTATTTTTGGCCCCAAAAATCCTTTAAATCGTCTCATTGTAATGCAGAATAGGGCCCTTCGAATTGTGCTAAAAGTTGGTTCTATGTTCAGCACATCAGCATAATACACCAAATTGAATGCTGAACCAATCGTCCTTAGATGGAAAAAAAAACAAGCAATTGTATTAATATTTGTGTTACTCAATAAGCTTTACCGCATTTTATATGTAATAGGATTAGTCTCAAGCAACATTCTACCCACACACTCCGTTACTCAAACAATATAATAAACTTAAAAACACCCCTAAACAGACTTTGCACGAAATAGCAGCCTATATCTTGCCATATATACTTTATTTTAATTCATTGGCAGAACGTATTCGCACTTTACCAAATCTTAATTTATTTGAATCTCAAATTGAACTAGTCCTGAAATCTTGACTATCCCTTTTTACCCAACTTTTTTCATTTTGTTACAATTGCGTTTTTTGTTTTCTATTTTGATTTCGTTTCTGTTTTGTTTCACACCCTCTTTGTTTTTGTATATATGTTATTGTTTTACTTAGTTTACTTTATTATGATTTATTTGTTCTTTGTATTGTTTGTATATTTATAGCACGGCCTCTCTGAAAACCAGCCATATTGGCTGTTTGAGGGCTTTTTACCATGTTTAAATAAAATAAATAAATAAAAAAAATTAAATCAAAATAACATTATTGTTGAACCGTTCCTCGGCCCCTGCTCACTGTAGGTGGGGGGGGGGGGGGGCAATGCAAGACTTTGGAGCAAATTTGACAACTTTACTTGATTTTGATTGGCTGAGAAGTGCTGTTACTTTTGTAAATGTCGGATAAAATCACGAAACGCTCCCAAGGACAAAGAAATTACATTGTCGGCTGTCAATAAAGATTCTCAGATGTAAAACCGTATGAAGTGGAGTCTTATTTCGTAAGTTTTCATAATTACAGAATAATAGGGGGAATTTAATCGGATAGCGGCATGTGGAGATGACGGTGTTTTCCTATGTCTGTTTGTGTGTAAAGTAATAGAGCCTTGCTGAGAAGTATCGGTGATTTTTCTTAGATCAGGGTTCCTGTTTTAGTGAAAATATTTTGTAATTATAAACATTTCTAACTAATTTTCTTAACAGGCAATATCTACCTTCGATTTCTGAAGAAATCATCAACCCTGGCAGGTAAGAAATAAATATTTCAGGCAGGATTTAAGAAGAACATTTCCCTAACTCATGGCAAACAAAGAAGGGTACAAGCCCTATTCATATATTGTTTTATTTGATGAGTGCGACTGTAAAATGTCGAAAGGTGTCGCCAAAAGTTTGAAAAAAATTACTTTCTCAACAAATTCCCCCAAATCGGATATATTTATTTATTAAGGAGAGTTTGGGAATAAATGAAGTGTTTCTATCAAAAGTTAATCTTTGAATAAGCTAGGATTTGAATAAGAATGTTAATACTGTAATCACTGGTGTATAGATGGGAAGTGCGGGGCACTGGACTCCAAAAAGTTACAACGACCAAGAAAAAGTAATAAAAATTTGAAAATAACAAAATAGTAAATGTGTAAAATATAATATTTTATGCATGCTATGTCAAAATCTATCATAAAATAGAATTTCAAAATGGTAAAATGTTCCATAATAATAAAGCAGATTTTGAAATATAAATCCCCCCTCTCTTTTATCTCTCCCTCTTTGGGTACAGGACAATTCCTTTGGCGATTATAATATCCGTCATCATCGTCATCATCATATACGTTCTCACTAACATTGCTTACTTCGCTGTGCTAAACTCGGCTGAAATCATCGCTTCCAACGCAGTTGCATTGGTTTGTCATTTACAAGATTGTTCTTTCGTGACCGATCTCTCATTTGCTTCTTTTGCTATTTTCTATTTTATCTGCGGATGATATTAATATACTACAACTACATACGCGTTAGTATGAAGAGACGATGAGAAGAGATAGATATCTATATATACCTCATGTCTGTAATAATTTGCATTATCGCCTGTCGTCATGGCTTGGAGGGCCAAAAGGTTCTTTATTGGTTCACATTTTAAAAGTGTATGAATTGATAAACCAGAAAAATAAACTGATAACTAACTGAATATTTAAATACATTAATAGATCAATCAAGTCATTGAAAACATTAATTAAAAAGATTACTCACTCAATGTAACTGTAAATACAGAAAAGGAGAAGTCTAAAATGCAGTGGATTGAATGCGATATGCTTTATCAAGAAACAAAATTGCGACGGTTGGTTTGATATCATGTAAATCAACTCGATATTCTTGATTTTGTGTTTCCTGAATAAGAACTAACTGGATTAAATCTCTTTCCTTCCATCATCAAAGCGTTCTGATAATGACCTCCAGTCACAATATTCATTTTTTATTCCTCAGGACTTTGGTCAACGTGTTTTTGGAAACTGGTCATGGATTCTTAGTGTTGTAGTTGCCATCTCTATAGCAGGCAACTTGAACGGCGGTGCAATCACTTTTGCCAGGTATGAACGAGGCCTCAAATTGGAAACTTATTTAAATCGGTAGTATGCATGGTTTTACAAATTATTTCTTTTTATTTACATTACCTTATTGGTAAGATAATCTCACCAAGAAACTGTTCACATTAATTGCCCCCCCCCAAGAGAAACAAAATAGCCATCAAACTAGACTGAAAATTTTTTCGGTCAGGGGTATGCACCGCTGACACTTCGTGGCGACCGCGGCATCCCCTCCGTCAATGTGTAGGAGGATCCCCCCATTAGCGTACCTAAGGGGGGGGGGGGGGGCAGACTGCCCCCCTTGACGAGTCAAAACACATGCAAGGGACGTATCCCTGCCCCCCCCCTGACGAGCGACAAGTGGCCCCCGCCTTTGAACTTGAAGACCTTTTTTTTGTTTTTTTTTTGCTTGTCAATTTTTTTTCTGGTGCAAAATGTCCTTTACTTGTGGACGAAGACCTTTTTTTTTTTTTGCTTGTCAAATTTTTGGGCGGACGAATTTGCCCCCCTTTTGAAAATCCTAGGTAAGCCACTGATCCCCCCCCCCAAAAAAAAAAAAATATCTGAAAATGATAAACCTACCAACAATCTTAGTTCTCATACTCATACCGGGAAAGTACACTTTCACATCAGGGCGCATGCAGTATCTGGGTGAGGGGGGTATTTTTTTTCAAGGTTGCGCTACAATGATAAAGCAATTTTCAGAATACTACCTCTGCTTTGTTAATCAATACACATAGGCGGATCTAGGGCGGAGCAAAAAAATGAAAAAAAGGGGAAGAAAGAAAAAAAGAAGGGGAAAGGAAGGAGGAAAAAAGAAGAGAAACAATGAGAGGAGAAAGACGAGTGAATAAAATAAGGTCAGGGGAAGACTTGGAAAATATTTTGTTTTAATATTAAATTTTCGCTCGCGCTTCGCGCTCGCATTGCTTGTTGTGATGGGATACATACAAGTCATGTATCTTGCTCAATAGGCTCATATGTAGCTTTAAATATCAAGTTTTTAAGTCAATATACAAAACGTATTTCAGCTCGGACATCGAGTTTTCATTATTTTGTTTGATTTACCAATTGATTTTTTTAAAGTGTTCTGTAAAATGTCCGTTTATGGGTGTTGATATTAACATTTTGCAGCTTGCGCTATGCACTCGCATTATTTGATTTGCCAAGTAGGCCTCAGTACCTATAGTCTTTGTGTATTCCATAAGATTCTTAAAATATCCCTTTCATGTGTCTGATTGTAAAGAATGAAGGCCCTATGAGCTAGCGCTGTGTGCTCGCATTTTGATTGGTGAGTTATGTATACCTATATAGTAATTCTATTACAAACTACAGTAAAATTCCGCATTTATGACAGTTTATACAAAATTTCGGTTCGTAATTTGCGCTCGCATTATTTATTAAAAATATATAAACCCATGAATCCCATTCATGATTACGAAAGTGCTTAACTGAATGACCAGTTTTCAGGCCTCAATGTCAACAAATTTCATGCACTCATTAGGCTTATTAGATTAATAAATATAATAAAATTTTTATGAATTCCTAAATTGTCCCTTTTTCAGAAAGGAATATCGACAAGTTTCATATCGCGCTTAGGAAGAGAGTCATCATTTTTATATGATGACAAAATGTCCTTAGGCCTAGAATGTCCCGATCCTAGGTCAAAATAATATCATATTAGCTCGCGCTTCGCGCTCGCATCATTTATTTGTTAAGTGCTATCCACATCAACTTCACAATTTCCCAACACAGTGCTTTAAATAGTGCTTAAATTGATCCTTTTCATATTGGAATATCAAATATTTTCAGCTCGCATTATTGATATTCATGATGAAAAATGAAATGAATTCAGAATGCCCAGATTCTGTCTAACTCTAAAACACGCGCACGCATGTTTATTGAGATACGCAGCTTGATCTTTATTCAAAATGTGCTAAAATTATCCAGGTTCGGATCAGAATATCAAAAATTTTCTGCTCACGCTTTGCGCTTGCACAATTGATGTAGGAAGATACCATATTATACCCAACCTTTTCATGATTTACAAAACATGAATAGTGTCCCGTTTTTAGGTTTGAAATCTCTTTTTTTCCGCTCGCGCTTCGCGCTCGTATTATCTAATCATTGAAATATTTGTTGTCTTAATGGCTAACTGCAAAACGTCCTTAACAGGTCCCTTTTCGACAAGGCCAGAACGCATTATAAAAATTTCTGCTCGCGCTTCGCACTCGCAGTAATTATCTAGTTACATACGCATCTTGTTCAGGTTCACAAACATTGCCTAGAATGTTCGATTTCCAGGAAAAAGTACATGAAATTTCACAATTGTTTAGCTCGCGCTCACACTATTTAAATAGTGCTTATGTTACACATTTATGTTGTTTATATGAATAAAGCTAAGGAATGACTTTTAGGACATGGCGTTTTGCCGCCCCCCCCCCAGGAAAAAAAATTAACGAACCAACAAAAAAAAAGAGAAAAGGAAAGGAATAAGGGTGAAATATAATATTATTTTCCGAATATTATGTCAAAATCTATCATGAACTTGTATTTTTGTAATGTCAACATTTTTGCTCGCTTGCTTCGCTTGCTCGCAACTTATTAATTTTTACGTGATACACCATATCGAGCCCCCTCAAAATTGTTGGCTCATATTACGCCAATGGGACGACCCCTTCAAAGAAACAAACAAAAATCCACTTTGAGCGGCCGATCGGGGATGTGGGTGAAAAAAAAAATCGGTCACCCCTGTTGGCGGAGGCTGGATCCGCCCCTGATACATAAGATCGTTTATGTTTTATTTTTATTTTTTTTGCAGAGTGCTGCTCGTAGCATCACGTGAAGGCCACGTTCCCAAAGTCCTGTCAATGGTACACATAAATCAGAAGACACCACTTCCAGCCGCTGCAGGCCTGGTAAGTCAAGATAATATAGATGGTACACAAAAGATAAATAGATTAGCAGTTCTTCCTTTTGTTGGCGCAGAAATGCTGTAAAATCATGATCGTAATCAAGGGTTCTCAAATATCAGCAGAACCCCTCCTAGTAATAGTAATTGACAGTTCTCAAATATTGATCAGCAGAACCCCCTCCTGCAGCAGGTCTGGTAAGTCAGGATCATATTTAACGGTACACAAAGTTCAACAGAGCCCCTCTGTTGCAGGTCTGGTAAGTCAGGATCATATTTAATGGTACACAAAGTTCAGCATAACCCTTCTGTTGCAGGTATGGTAAGTCAGGATCATATTTAAAGGTACAAAAAGTTCGGCAGAACCCTTCTGTTGCAGATCTGGTAAGTCAGGATCATATTTAATGGTACACAAAGTTCGGCTGAACCCTTCTGTTGCAGGTCTGGTAAGTCAGGATCATATTTAATGGTACACAAAGTTCGGCAGAACCCTTCTGTTGCAGATCTGGTAAGTCAGGATCATATTTAACAGTACACAAAGTTCGGCAGAACCCTTCTGATGCAGGTCTGGTAAGTCAGGATCATATTTAATGGTACACAAAGTTCGGCAGAACCCTTCTGTTGCAGGTCTGGTAAGTCAGGATCATATTTAACAGTACACAAAGTTCGGCAGAACCCTTCTGTTGCAGGTCTGGTAAGTCAGGATCATATTTAACAGTACACAAAGTTCGGCAGAACCCTTCTGTTGCAGGTCTGGTAAGTAAGGATCATATTTAACAGTACCCAAAGTTCAACAGAACCCTTCTGATGCAGGTCTGGTAAGTCAGGATCATATTTAAAGGTACACAAAGTTCGGCAGAACCCTTCTGTTGCAGATCTGGTAAGTCAGGATCATATTTAATGGTACACAAAGTTTGGCAGAACCCTTCTGTTGGAGGTCTGGTAAGTCAGGATCATATTTAACAGTACACAAAGTTCAACAGAACCCTTCTGTTGCAGATCTGGTAAGTCAGGATCATATTTAATGGTACACAAAAGAACCCTTCTGTTACAAACTGGTAAGTCAGGATCATATTTAATGGTACACAAAAATCGGCAGAACCCTTCTGTTGCAGGTCTGGATCATATTTAATGGTACACAAAGTTCAACAGAACCCTTTTGTTGAAGGTCTGGTAAGTCAGGATCATATTTAAAGGTACACAAAGTTCGGCAGAACCCTTCTGTTGCAGATCTGGTAAGTCAGGACCATATTTAACAGTACACAAAGTTCGGCTGAACCCTTCTGTTGCAGGTCTGGTAAGTGAGGACCATATTTAATGGTACGCAAAGTTCGGCTGAACCCTTCTGTTGCAGGTCTGGTAAGTCAGGACCATATTTAATGGTACACAAAGTTCGGCAGAACCCTTCTGTTGCAGATCTGGTAAGTCAGGATCATATTCAATGGTACACAAAAATCGGCAGAACCCTTCTGTTGCAGGTCTGGATCATATTTAATGGTACACAAAGTTCAACAGAACCCTTCTGATGCAGGTCTGGTAAGTCAGGATCATATTTAACAGTACACAAAGTTCGGCAGAACCCTTCTGATGCAGGTCTGGTAAGTCAGGATCATATTTAACAGTACACAAAGTTCAACAGAACCCTTCTGATGCAGGTCTGGTAAGTCAGGATCATATTTAACAGTACACAAAGTTCGGCAGAACCCTTCTGATGCAGGTCTGGTAAGTCAGGATCATATTTAACAGTACACAAAGTTCAACAGAACCCTTCTGATGCAGGTCTGGTAAGTCAGGATCATATTTAAAGGTACACAAAGTTCGGCAGAACCCTTCTGATGCAGGTCTGGTAAGTCAGGATCATATTTAACAGTACACAAAGTTCGGCTGAACCCTTCTGTTGCAGGTCTGGTAAGTCAGGATCATATTTAACAGTACACAAAACGGGCTGAACCCTTCTGTTGCAGGTCTGGTAAGTCAGGACCATATTTAACAGTACACAAAGTTCGGCTGAACCCTTCTGTTGCAGATCTGGTAAGTCAGGATCATATTCAATGGTACACAAAAATCGGCAGAACCCTTCTGTTGCAGGTCTGGATCATATTTAATGGTACACAAAGTTCAACAGAACCCTTCTGATGCAGGTCTGGTAAGTCAGGATCATATTTAACAGTACACAAAGTTCAACAGAACCCTTCTGATGCAGGTCTGGTAAGTCAGGATCATATTTAAAGGTACACAAAGTTCGGCAGAACCCTTCTGATGCAGGTCTGGTAAGTCAGGATCATATTTAACAGTACACAAAGTTCGGCTGAACCCTTCTGTTGCAGGTCTGGTAAGTCAGGACCATATTTAATGGTACACAAAGTTCGGCTGAACCCTTCTGTTGCAGGTATGGTAAGTCAGGACCATATTTAATGGTACACAAAGTTCGGCAGAACCCTTCTGTTGCAGATCTGGTAAGTCAGGATCATATTCAATGGTACACAAAAATCGGCAGAACCCTTCTGTTGCAGGTCTGGATCATATTTAATGATACACAAAGTTCAACAGAACCATTCTGATGCAGGTCTGGTAAGTCAGGATCATATTTAACAGTACACAAAGTTCAACAGAACCCTTCTGTTGCAGATCTGGTAAGTCAGGATCATATTTAATTGTACACAAAAGAACCCTTCTGTTACAAACTGGTAAGTCAGGATCATATTCAATGGTACACAAAAATCGGCAAAACCCTTCTGTTGCAGGTCTGGATCATATTTAATGGTACACAAAGTTCAACAGAACCCTTTTGTTGCAGGTCTGGTAAGTCAGGATCATATTTAAAGGTACACAAAGTTCGGCAGAACCCTTCTGTTGCAGATCTGGTAAGTCAGGATCATATTTAATGGTACACAAAAGAACCCTTCTGTTGCAGGTCTGGTAAGTCAGGATCATATTTAATGGTACACAAAGTTCGGCAGAACCCTTCTGTTGCAGGTCTGGTAAGTCAGGATCATATTTAATGGTACACTAAGTTCAACAGAACCCTTCTGTTGCAGGTCTGGTAAGTCAGGATCATATTTAACAGTACACAAAGTTCGGCTGAACCCTTCTGTTGCAGGTCTGGTAAGTCAGGACCATATTTAATGGTACACAAAGTTCGGCTGAACCCTTCTGTTGCAGGTCTGGTAAGTCAGGACCATATTTAATGGTACACAAAGTTCGGCAGAACCCTTCTGTTGCAGATCTGGTAAGTCAGGATCATATTCAATGGTACACAAAAATCGGCAAAACCCTTCTGTTGCAGGTCTGGATCATATTTAATGGTACACAAAGTTCAACAGAACCCTTTTGTTGCAGGTCTGGTAAGTCAGGATCATATTTAAAGGTACACAAAGTTCGGCAGAACCCTTCTGTTGCAGATCTGGTAAGTCAGGATCATATTTAATGGTACACAAAAGAACCCTTCTGTTGCAGGTCTGGTAAGTCAGGATCATATTTAATGGTACACAAAGTTCGGCAGAACCCTTCTGTTGCAGGTCTGGTAAGTCAGGACCATATTTAATGGTACACAAAGTTCAACAGAACCCTTCTGTTGCAGGTCTGGTAAGTCAGGATCATATTTAAAGGTACACAAAGTTCGGCAGAACCCTTCTGTTGCAGATCTGGTAAGTCAGGATCATATTCAATGGTACACAAAAATCGGCAGAACCCTTCTGTTGCAGGTCTGGATCATATTTAATGATACACAAAGTTCAACAGAACCATTCTGATGCAGGTCTGGTAAGTCAGGATCATATTTAACAGTACACAAAGTTCAACAGAACCCTTCTGTTGCAGATCTGGTAAGTCAGGATCATATTTAATTGTACACAAAAGAACCCTTCTGTTACAAACTGGTAAGTCAGGATCATATTCAATGGTACACAAAAATCGGCAAAACCCTTCTGTTGCAGGTCTGGATCATATTTAATGGTACACAAAGTTCAACAGAACCCTTTTGTTGCAGGTCTGGTAAGTCAGGATCATATTTAAAGGTACACAAAGTTCGGCAGAACCCTTCTGTTGCAGATCTGGTAAGTCAGGATCATATTTAATGGTACACAAAAGAACCCTTCTGTTGCAGGTCTGGTAAGTCAGGATCATATTTAATGGTACACAAAGTTCGGCAGAACCCTTCTGTTGCAGGTCTGGTAAGTCAGGATCATATTTAATGGTACACTAAGTTCAACAGAACCCTTCTGTTGCAGGTCTGGTAAGTCAGGATCATATTTAATGGTACACAAAGTTCAGCAGAACCCCCTTCTGTTGCAGGTCTGGTAAGTCAGGATCATATTTAATGGTACACAAAGTTCAACAGAACCCTTCTGTTGCAGGTATGGTAAGTCAGGATCATATTTAAAGGTACAAAAAGTTCGGCAGAACCCTTCTGTTGCAGATCTGGTAAGTCAGGATCATATTTAATGGTACACAAAGTTCGGCTGAACCCTTCTGTTGCAGGTCTGGTAAGTCAGGATCATATTTAATGGTACACAAAGTTCGGCAGAACCCTTCTGTTGCAGATCTGGTAAGTCAGGATCATATTTAACAGTACACAAAGTTCGGCAGAACCCTTCTGATGCAGGTCTGGTAAGTCAGGATCATATTTAATGGTACACAAAGTTCGGCAGAACCCTTCTGTTGCAGGTCTGGTAAGTCAGGATCATATTTAACAGTACACAAAGTTCGGCAGAACCCTTCTGTTGCAGGTCTGGTAAGTCAGGATCATATTTAACAGTACACGAAGTTCGGCAGAACCCTTCTGTTGCAGGTCTGGTAAGTCAGGATCATATTTAACAGTACCCAAAGTTCAACAGAACCCTTCTGATGCAGGTCTGGTAAGTCAGGATCATATTTAAAGGTACACAAAGTTCGGCAGAACCCTTCTGTTGCAGATCTGGTAAGTCAGGATCATATTTAAAGGTACAAAAAGTTCGGCAGAACCCTTCTGTTGCAGATCTGGTAAGTCAGGATCATATTTAATGGTACACAAAGTTCGGCTGAACCCTTCTGTTGCAGGTCTGGTAAGTCAGGATCATATTTAATGGTACACAAAGTTCGGCAGAACCCTTCTATTGCAGATCTGGTAAGTCAGGATCATATTTAACAGTACACAAAGTTCGGCAGAACCCTTCTGATGCAGGTCTGGTAAGTCAGGATCATATTTAATGGTACACAAAGTTCGGCAGAACCCTTCTGTTGCAGGTCTGGTAAGTCAGGATCATATTTAACAGTACACAAAGTTCGGCAGAACCCTTCTGTTGCAGGTCTGGTAAGTCAGGATCATATTTAACAGTACACAAAGTTCGGCAGAACCCTTCTGTTGCAGGTCTGGTAAGTAAGGATCATATTTAACAGTACCCAAAGTTCAACAGAACCCTTCTGATGCAGGTCTGGTAAGTCAGGATCATATTTAAAGGTACACAAAGTTCGGCAGAACCCTTCTGTTGCAGATCTGGTAAGTCAGGATCATATTTAATGGTACACAAAGTTTGGCAGAACCCTTCTGTTGGAGGTCTGGTAAGTCAGGATCATATTTAACAGTACACAAAGTTCAACAGAACCCTTCTGTTGCAGATCTGGTAAGTCAGGATCATATTTAATGGTACACAAAAGAACCCTTCTGTTACAAACTGGTAAGTCAGGATCATATTTAATGGTACACAAAAATCGGCAGAACCCTTCTGTTGCAGGTCTGGATCATATTTAATGGTACACAAAGTTCAACAGAACCCTTTTGTTGAAGGTCTGGTAAGTCAGGATCATATTTAAAGGTACACAAAGTTCGGCAGAACCCTTCTGTTGCAGATCTGGTAAGTCAGGACCATATTTAACAGTACACAAAGTTCGGCTGAACCCTTCTGTTGCAGGTCTGGTAAGTGAGGACCATATTTAATGGTACGCAAAGTTCGGCTGAACCCTTCTGTTGCAGGTCTGGTAAGTCAGGACCATATTTAATGGTACACAAAGTTCGGCAGAACCCTTCTGTTGCAGATCTGGTAAGTCAGGATCATATTCAATGGTACACAAAAATCGGCAGAACCCTTCTGTTGCAGGTCTGGATCATATTTAATGGTACACAAAGTTCAACAGAACCCTTCTGATGCAGGTCTGGTAAGTCAGGATCATATTTAACAGTACACAAAGTTCGGCAGAACCCTTCTGATGCAGGTCTGGTAAGTCAGGATCATATTTAACAGTACACAAAGTTCAACAGAACCCTTCTGATGCAGGTCTGGTAAGTCAGGATCATATTTAACAGTACACAAAGTTCGGCAGAACCCTTCTGATGCAGGTCTGGTAAGTCAGGATCATATTTAACAGTACACAAAGTTCAACAGAACCCTTCTGATGCAGGTCTGGTAAGTCAGGATCATATTTAAAGGTACACAAAGTTCGGCAGAACCCTTCTGATGCAGGTCTGGTAAGTCAGGATCATATTTAACAGTACACAAAGTTCGGCTGAACCCTTCTGTTGCAGGTCTGGTAAGTCAGGATCATATTTAACAGTACACAAAACGGGCTGAACCCTTCTGTTGCAGGTCTGGTAAGTCAGGACCATATTTAACAGTACACAAAGTTCGGCTGAACCCTTCTGTTGCAGATCTGGTAAGTCAGGATCATATTCAATGGTACACAAAAATCGGCAGAACCCTTCTGTTGCAGGTCTGGATCATATTTAATGGTACACAAAGTTCAACAGAACCCTTCTGATGCAGGTCTGGTAAGTCAGGATCATATTTAACAGTACACAAAGTTCAACAGAACCCTTCTGATGCAGGTCTGGTAAGTCAGGATCATATTTAAAGGTACACAAAGTTCGGCAGAACCCTTCTGATGCAGGTCTGGTAAGTCAGGATCATATTTAACAGTACACAAAGTTCGGCTGAACCCTTCTGTTGCAGGTCTGGTAAGTCAGGACCATATTTAATGGTACACAAAGTTCGGCAGAACCCTTCTGTTGCAGATCTGGTAAGTCAGGATCATATTCAATGGTACACAAAAATCGGCAGAACCCTTCTGTTGCAGGTCTGGATCATATTTAATGGTACACAAAGTTCAACAGAACCATTCTGATGCAGGTCTGGTAAGTCAGGATCATATTTAACAGTACACAAAGTTCAACAGAACCCTTCTGTTGCAGATCTGGTAAGTCAGGATCATATTTAATTGTACACAAAAGAACCCTTCTGTTACAAACTGGTAAGTCAGGATCATATTCAATGGTACACAAAAATCGGCAAAACCCTTCTGTTGCAGGTCTGGATCATATTTAATGGTACACAAAGTTCAACAGAACCCTTTTGTTGCAGGTCTGGTAAGTCAGGATCATATTTAAAGGTACACAAAGTTCGGCAGAACCCTTCTGTTGCAGATCTGGTAAGTCAGGATTATATTTAATGGTACACAAAAGAACCCTTCTGTTGCAGGTCTGGTAAGTCAGGATCATATTTAATGGTACACAAAGTTCGGCAGAACCCTTCTGTTGCAGGTCTGGTAAGTCAGGATCATATTTAATGGTACACTAAGTTCAACAGAACCCTTCTGTTGCAGGTCTGGTAAGTCAGGATCATATTTAATGGTACACAAAGTTCAGCAGAACCCCCTTCTGTTGCAGGTCTGGTAAGTCAGGATCATATTTAATGGTACACAAAGTTCAACAGAACCCTTCTGTTGCAGGTATGGTAAGTCAGGATCATATTTAAAGGTACAAAAAGTTCGGCAGAACCCTTCTGTTGCAGATCTGGTAAGTCAGGATCATATTTAATGGTACACAAAGTTCGGCTGAACCCTTCTGTTGCAGGTCTGGTAAGTCAGGATCATATTTAATGGTACACAAAGTTCGGCAGAACCCTTCTGTTGCAGATCTGGTAAGTCAGGATCATATTTAACAGTACACAAAGTTCGGCAGAACCCTTCTGATGCAGGTCTGGTAAGTCAGGATCATATTTAATGGTACACAAAGTTCGGCAGAACCCTTCTGTTGCAGGTCTGGTAAGTCAGGATCATATTTAACAGTACACAAAGTTCGGCAGAACCCTTCTGTTGCAGGTCTGGTAAGTCAGGATCATATTTAACAGTACACGAAGTTCGGCAGAACCCTTCTGTTGCAGGTCTGGTAAGTCAGGATCATATTTAACAGTACCCAAAGTTCAACAGAACCCTTCTGATGCAGGTCTGGTAAGTCAGGATCATATTTAAAGGTACACAAAGTTCGGCAGAACCCTTCTGTTGCAGATCTGGTAAGTCAGGATCATATTTAATGGTACACAAAGTTTGGCAGAACCCTTCTGTTGGAGGTCTGGTAAGTCAGGATCATATTTAACAGTACACAAAGTTCAACAGAACCCTTCTGTTGCAGATCTGGTAAGTCAGGATCATATTTAATGGTACACAAAAGAACCCTTCTGTTACAAACTGGTAAGTCAGGATCATATTTAATGGTACACAAAAATCGGCAGAACCCTTCTGTTGCAGGTCTGGATCATATTTAATGGTACACAAAGTTCAACAGAACCCTTTTGTTGCAGGTCTGGTAAGTCAGGATCATATTTAAAGGTACACAAAGTTCGGCAGAACCCTTCTGTTGCAGATCTGGTAAGTCAGGACCATATTTAACAGTACACAAAGTTCGGCTGAACCCTTCTGTTGCAGGTCTGGTAAGTGAGGACCATATTTAATGGTACGCAAAGTTCGGCTGAACCCTTCTGTTGCAGGTCTGGTAAGTCAGGACCATATTTAATGGTACACAAAGTTCGGCAGAACCCTTCTGTTGCAGATCTGGTAAGTCAGGATCATATTCAATGGTACACAAAAATCGGCAGAACCCTTCTGTTGCAGGTCTGGATCATATTTAATGGTACACAAAGTTCAACAGAACCCTTCTGATGCAGGTCTGGTAAGTCAGGATCATATTTAACAGTACACAAAGTTCGGCAGAACCCTTCTGATGCAGGTCTGGTAAGTCAGGATCATATTTAACAGTACACAAAGTTCAACAGAACCCTTCTGATGCAGGTCTGGTAAGTCAGGATCATATTTAACAGTACACAAAGTTCAGCAGAACCCTTCTGATGCAGGTCTGGTAAGTCAGGATCATATTTAACAGTACACAAAACGGGCTGAACCCTTCTGTTGCAGGTCTGGTAAGTCAGGATCATATTTAACAGTACACAAAGTTCGGCTGAACCCTTCTGTTGCAGGCCTGGTAAGTCAGGACCATATTTAACAGTACACAAAGTTCGGTTGAACCCTTCTGTTGCAGGTCTGGTAAGTCAGGACCATATCTAATGGTACACAAAGTTCGGCAGAACCCTTCTGTTGCAGATCTGGTAAGTCAGGATCATATTCAATGGTACACAAAAATCGGCAGAACCCTTCTGTTGCAGGTCTGGATCATATTTAATGGTACACAAAGTTCAACAGAACCCTTCTGATGCAGGTCTGGTAAGTCAGGATCATATTTAACAGTACACAAAGTTCAACAGAACCCTTCTGATGCAGGTCTGGTAAGTCAGGATCATATTTAAAGGTACACAAAGTTCGGCAGAACCCTTCTGATGCAGGTCTGGTAAGTCAGGATCATATTTAACAGTACACAAAGTTCGGCTGAACCCTTCTGTTGCAGGTCTGGTAAGTCAGGACCATATTTAATGGTACACAAAGTTCGGCTGAACCCTTCTGTTGCAGGTCTGGTAAGTCAGGACCATATTTAATGGTACACAAAGTTCGGCAGAACCCTTCTGTTGCAGATCTGGTAAGTCAGGATCATATTCAATGGTACACAAAAATCGGCAGAACCCTTCTGTTGCAGGTCTGGATCATATTTAATGGTACACAAAGTTCAACAGAACCCTTCTGATGCAGGTCTGGTAAGTCAGGATCATATTCAATGGTACACAAAAATCGGCAAAACCCTTCTGTTGCAGGTCTGGATCATATTTAATGGTACACAAAGTTCAACAGAACCCTTTTGTTGCAGGTCTGGTAAGTCAGGATCATATTTAAAGGTACACAAAGTTCGGCAGAACCCTTCTGTTGCAGATCTGGTAAGTCAGGATCATATTTAATGGTACACAAAAGAACCCTTCTGTTGCAGGTCTGGTAAGTCAGGATCATATTTAATGGTACACAAAGTTCGGCAGAACCCTTCTGTTGCAGGTCTGGTAAGTCAGGATCATATTTAATGGTACACTAAGTTCAACAGAACCCTTCTGTTGCAGGTCTGGTAAGTCAGGATCATATTTAACAGTACACAAAGTTCGGCTGAACCCTTCTGTTGCAGGTCTGGTAAGTCAGGACCATATTTAATGGTACACAAAGTTCGGCTGAACCCTTCTGTTGCAGGTCTGGTAAGTCAGGACCATATTTAATGGTACACAAAGTTCGGCAGAACCCTTCTGTTGCAGATCTGGTAAGTCAGGATCATATTCAATGGTACACAAAAATCGGCAAAACCCTTCTGTTGCAGGTCTGGATCATATTTAATGGTACACAAAGTTCAACAGAACCCTTTTGTTGCAGGTCTGGTAAGTCAGGATCATATTTAAAGGTACACAAAGTTCGGCAGAACCCTTCTGTTGCAGATCTGGTAAGTCAGGATCATATTTAATGGTACACAAAAGAACCCTTCTGTTGCAGGTCTGGTAAGTCAGGATCATATTTAATGGTACACAAAGTTCGGCAGAACCCTTCTGTTGCAGGTCTGGTAAGTCAGGACCATATTTAATGGTACACAAAGTTCAACAGAACCCTTCTGTTGCAGGTCTGGTAAGTCAGGATCATATTTAAAGGTACACAAAGTTCGGCAGAACCCTTCTGTTGCAGATCTGGTAAGTCAGGATCATATTCAATGGTACACAAAAATCGGCAGAACCCTTCTGTTGCAGGTCTGGATCATATTTAATGATACACAAAGTTCAACAGAACCATTCTGATGCAGGTCTGGTAAGTCAGGATCATATTTAACAGTACACAAAGTTCAACAGAACCCTTCTGTTGCAGATCTGGTAAGTCAGGATCATATTTAATTGTACACAAAAGAACCCTTCTGTTACAAACTGGTAAGTCAGGATCATATTCAATGGTACACAAAAATCGGCAAAACCCTTCTGTTGCAGGTCTGGATCATATTTAATGGTACACAAAGTTCAACAGAACCCTTTTGTTGCAGGTCTGGTAAGTCAGGATCATATTTAAAGGTACACAAAGTTCGGCAGAACCCTTCTGTTGCAGATCTGGTAAGTCAGGATCATATTTAATGGTACACAAAAGAACCCTTCTGTTGCAGGTCTGGTAAGTCAGGATCATATTTAATGGTACACAAAGTTCGGCAGAACCCTTCTGTTGCAGGTCTGGTAAGTCAGGATCATATTTAATGGTACACTAAGTTCAACAGAACCCTTCTGTTGCAGGTCTGGTAAGTCAGGATCATATTTAATGGTACACAAAGTTCAGCAGAACCCCCTTCTGTTGCAGGTCTGGTAAGTCAGGATCATATTTAACAGTACACAAAGTTCAACAGAACCCTTCTGATGCAGGTCTGGTAAGTCAGGATCATATTTAAAGGTACACAAAGTTCGGCAGAACCCTTCTGATGCAGGTCTGGTAAGTCAGGATCATATTTAACAGTACACAAAGTTCGGCTGAACCCTTCTGTTGCAGGTCTGGTAAGTCAGGACCATATTTAATGGTACACAAAGTTCGGCTGAACCCTTCTGTTGCAGGTCTGGTAAGTCAGGACCATATTTAATGGTACACAAAGTTCGGCAGAACCCTTCTGTTGCAGATCTGGTAAGTCAGGATCATATTCAATGGTACACAAAAATCGGCAGAACCCTTCTGTTGCAGGTCTGGATCATATTTAATGGTACACAAAGTTCAACAGAACCCTTCTGATGCAGGTCTGGTAAGTCAGGATCATATTCAATGGTACACAAAAATCGGCAAAACCCTTCTGTTGCAGGTCTGGATCATATTTAATGGTACACAAAGTTCAACAGAACCCTTTTGTTGCAGGTCTGGTAAGTCAGGATCATATTTAAAGGTACACAAAGTTCGGCAGAACCCTTCTGTTGCAGATCTGGTAAGTCAGGATCATATTTAATGGTACACAAAAGAACCCTTCTGTTGCAGGTCTGGTAAGTCAGGATCATATTTAATGGTACACAAAGTTCGGCAGAACCCTTCTGTTGCAGGTCTGGTAAGTCAGGATCATATTTAATGGTACACTAAGTTCAACAGAACCCTTCTGTTGCAGGTCTGGTAAGTCAGGATCATATTTAACAGTACACAAAGTTCGGCTGAACCCTTCTGTTGCAGGTCTGGTAAGTCAGGACCATATTTAATGGTACACAAAGTTCGGCTGAACCCTTCTGTTGCAGGTCTGGTAAGTCAGGACCATATTTAATGGTACACAAAGTTCGGCAGAACCCTTCTGTTGCAGATCTGGTAAGTCAGGATCATATTCAATGGTACACAAAAATCGGCAAAACCCTTCTGTTGCAGGTCTGGATCATATTTAATGGTACACAAAGTTCAACAGAACCCTTTTGTTGCAGGTCTGGTAAGTCAGGATCATATTTAAAGGTACACAAAGTTCGGCAGAACCCTTCTGTTGCAGATCTGGTAAGTCAGGATCATATTTAATGGTACACAAAAGAACCCTTCTGTTGCAGGTCTGGTAAGTCAGGATCATATTTAATGGTACACAAAGTTCGGCAGAACCCTTCTGTTGCAGGTCTGGTAAGTCAGGACCATATTTAATGGTACACAAAGTTCAACAGAACCCTTCTGTTGCAGGTCTGGTAAGTCAGGATCATATTTAAAGGTACACAAAGTTCGGCAGAACCCTTCTGTTGCAGATCTGGTAAGTCAGGATCATATTCAATGGTACACAAAAATCGGCAGAACCCTTCTGTTGCAGGTCTGGATCATATTTAATGATACACAAAGTTCAACAGAACCATTCTGATGCAGGTCTGGTAAGTCAGGATCATATTTAACAGTACACAAAGTTCAACAGAACCCTTCTGTTGCAGATCTGGTAAGTCAGGATCATATTTAATTGTACACAAAAGAACCCTTCTGTTACAAACTGGTAAGTCAGGATCATATTCAATGGTACACAAAAATCGGCAAAACCCTTCTGTTGCAGGTCTGGATCATATTTAATGGTACACAAAGTTCAACAGAACCCTTTTGTTGCAGGTCTGGTAAGTCAGGATCATATTTAAAGGTACACAAAGTTCGGCAGAACCCTTCTGTTGCAGATCTGGTAAGTCAGGATCATATTTAATGGTACACAAAAGAACCCTTCTGTTGCAGGTCTGGTAAGTCAGGATCATATTTAATGGTACACAAAGTTCGGCAGAACCCTTCTGTTGCAGGTCTGGTAAGTCAGGATCATATTTAATGGTACACTAAGTTCAACAGAACCCTTCTGTTGCAGGTCTGGTAAGTCAGGATCATATTTAATGGTACACAAAGTTCAGCAGAACCCCCTTCTGTTGCAGGTCTGGTAAGTCAGGATCATATTTAATGGTACACAAAGTTCAACAGAACCCTTCTGTTGCAGGTATGGTAAGTCAGGATCATATTTAAAGGTACAAAAAGTTCGGCAGAACCCTTCTGTTGCAGATCTGGTAAGTCAGGATCATATTTAATGGTACACAAAGTTCGGCTGAACCCTTCTGTTGCAGGTCTGGTAAGTCAGGATCATATTTAATGGTACACAAAGTTCGGCAGAACCCTTCTGTTGCAGATCTGGTAAGTCAGGATCATATTTAACAGTACACAAAGTTCGGCAGAACCCTTCTGATGCAGGTCTGGTAAGTCAGGATCATATTTAATGGTACACAAAGTTCGGCAGAACCCTTCTGTTGCAGGTCTGGTAAGTCAGGATCATATTTAACAGTACACAAAGTTCGGCAGAACCCTTCTGTTGCAGGTCTGGTAAGTCAGGATCATATTTAACAGTACACGAAGTTCGGCAGAACCCTTCTGTTGCAGGTCTGGTAAGTCAGGATCATATTTAACAGTACCCAAAGTTCAACAGAACCCTTCTGATGCAGGTCTGGTAAGTCAGGATCATATTTAAAGGTACACAAAGTTCGGCAGAACCCTTCTGTTGCAGATCTGGTAAGTCAGGATCATATTTAAAGGTACAAAAAGTTCGGCAGAACCCTTCTGTTGCAGATCTGGTAAGTCAGGATCATATTTAATGGTACACAAAGTTCGGCTGAACCCTTCTGTTGCAGGTCTGGTAAGTCAGGATCATATTTAATGGTACACAAAGTTCGGCAGAACCCTTCTGTTGCAGATCTGGTAAGTCAGGATCATATTTAACAGTACACAAAGTTCGGCAGAACCCTTCTGATGCAGGTCTGGTAAGTCAGGATCATATTTAATGGTACACAAAGTTCGGCAGAACCCTTCTGTTGCAGGTCTGGTAAGTCAGGATCATATTTAACAGTACACAAAGTTCGGCAGAACCCTTCTGTTGCAGGTCTGGTAAGTCAGGATCATATTTAACAGTACACAAAGTTCGGCAGAACCCTTCTGTTGCAGGTCTGGTAAGTAAGGATCATATTTAACAGTACCCAAAGTTCAACAGAACCCTTCTGATGCAGGTCTGGTAAGTCAGGATCATATTTAAAGGTACACAAAGTTCGGCAGAACCCTTCTGTTGCAGATCTGGTAAGTCAGGATCATATTTAATGGTACACAAAGTTTGGCAGAACCCTTCTGTTGGAGGTCTGGTAAGTCAGGATCATATTTAACAGTACACAAAGTTCAACAGAACCCTTCTGTTGCAGATCTGGTAAGTCAGGATCATATTTAATGGTACACAAAAGAACCCTTCTGTTACAAACTGGTAAGTCAGGATCATATTTAATGGTACACAAAAATCGGCAGAACCCTTCTGTTGCAGGTCTGGATCATATTTAATGGTACACAAAGTTCAACAGAACCCTTTTGTTGAAGGTCTGGTAAGTCAGGATCATATTTAAAGGTACACAAAGTTCGGCAGAACCCTTCTGTTGCAGATCTGGTAAGTCAGGACCATATTTAACAGTACACAAAGTTCGGCTGAACCCTTCTGTTGCAGGTCTGGTAAGTGAGGACCATATTTAATGGTACGCAAAGTTCGGCTGAACCCTTCTGTTGCAGGTCTGGTAAGTCAGGACCATATTTAATGGTACACAAAGTTCGGCAGAACCCTTCTGTTGCAGATCTGGTAAGTCAGGATCATATTCAATGGTACACAAAAATCGGCAGAACCCTTCTGTTGCAGGTCTGGATCATATTTAATGGTACACAAAGTTCAACAGAACCCTTCTGATGCAGGTCTGGTAAGTCAGGATCATATTTAACAGTACACAAAGTTCGGCAGAACCCTTCTGATGCAGGTCTGGTAAGTCAGGATCATATTTAACAGTACACAAAGTTCAACAGAACCCTTCTGATGCAGGTCTGGTAAGTCAGGATCATATTTAACAGTACACAAAGTTCGGCAGAACCCTTCTGATGCAGGTCTGGTAAGTCAGGATCATATTTAACAGTACACAAAGTTCAACAGAACCCTTCTGATGCAGGTCTGGTAAGTCAGGATCATATTTAAAGGTACACAAAGTTCGGCAGAACCCTTCTGATGCAGGTCTGGTAAGTCAGGATCATATTTAACAGTACACAAAGTTCGGCTGAACCCTTCTGTTGCAGGTCTGGTAAGTCAGGATCATATTTAACAGTACACAAAACGGGCTGAACCCTTCTGTTGCAGGTCTGGTAAGTCAGGACCATATTTAACAGTACACAAAGTTCGGCTGAACCCTTCTGTTGCAGATCTGGTAAGTCAGGATCATATTCAATGGTACACAAAAATCGGCAGAACCCTTCTGTTGCAGGTCTGGATCATATTTAATGGTACACAAAGTTCAACAGAACCCTTCTGATGCAGGTCTGGTAAGTCAGGATCATATTTAACAGTACACAAAGTTCAACAGAACCCTTCTGATGCAGGTCTGGTAAGTCAGGATCATATTTAAAGGTACACAAAGTTCGGCAGAACCCTTCTGATGCAGGTCTGGTAAGTCAGGATCATATTTAACAGTACACAAAGTTCGGCTGAACCCTTCTGTTGCAGGTCTGGTAAGTCAGGACCATATTTAATGGTACACAAAGTTCGGCTGAACCCTTCTGTTGCAGGTCTGGTAAGTCAGGACCATATTTAATGGTACACAAAGTTCGGCAGAACCCTTCTGTTGCAGATCTGGTAAGTCAGGATCATATTCAATGGTACACAAAAATCGGCAGAACCCTTCTGTTGCAGGTCTGGATCATATTTAATGGTACACAAAGTTCAACAGAACCATTCTGATGCAGGTCTGGTAAGTCAGGATCATATTTAACAGTACACAAAGTTCAACAGAACCCTTCTGTTGCAGATCTGGTAAGTCAGGATCATATTTAATTGTACACAAAAGAACCCTTCTGTTACAAACTGGTAAGTCAGGATCATATTCAATGGTACACAAAAATCGGCAAAACCCTTCTGTTGCAGGTCTGGATCATATTTAATGGTACACAAAGTTCAACAGAACCCTTTTGTTGCAGGTCTGGTAAGTCAGGATCATATTTAAAGGTACACAAAGTTCGGCAGAACCCTTCTGTTGCAGATCTGGTAAGTCAGGATCATATTTAATGGTACACAAAAGAACCCTTCTGTTGCAGGTCTGGTAAGTCAGGATCATATTTAATGGTACACAAAGTTCGGCAGAACCCTTCTGTTGCAGGTCTGGTAAGTCAGGATCATATTTAATGGTACACTAAGTTCAACAGAACCCTTCTGTTGCAGGTCTGGTAAGTCAGGATCATATTTAATGGTACACAAAGTTCAGCAGAACCCCCTTCTGTTGCAGGTCTGGTAAGTCAGGATCATATTTAATGGTACACAAAGTTCAACAGAACCCTTCTGTTGCAGGTATGGTAAGTCAGGATCATATTTAAAGGTACAAAAAGTTCGGCAGAACCCTTCTGTTGCAGATCTGGTAAGTCAGGATCATATTTAATGGTACACAAAGTTCGGCTGAACCCTTCTGTTGCAGGTCTGGTAAGTCAGGATCATATTTAATGGTACACAAAGTTCGGCAGAACCCTTCTGTTGCAGATCTGGTAAGTCAGGATCATATTTAACAGTACACAAAGTTCGGCAGAACCCTTCTGATGCAGGTCTGGTAAGTCAGGATCATATTTAATGGTACACAAAGTTCGGCAGAACCCTTCTGTTGCAGGTCTGGTAAGTCAGGATCATATTTAACAGTACACAAAGTTCGGCAGAACCCTTCTGTTGCAGGTCTGGTAAGTCAGGATCATATTTAACAGTACACGAAGTTCGGCAGAACCCTTCTGTTGCAGGTCTGGTAAGTCAGGATCATATTTAACAGTACCCAAAGTTCAACAGAACCCTTCTGATGCAGGTCTGGTAAGTCAGGATCATATTTAAAGGTACACAAAGTTCGGCAGAACCCTTCTGTTGCAGATCTGGTAAGTCAGGATCATATTTAATGGTACACAAAGTTTGGCAGAACCCTTCTGTTGGAGGTCTGGTAAGTCAGGATCATATTTAACAGTACACAAAGTTCAACAGAACCCTTCTGTTGCAGATCTGGTAAGTCAGGATCATATTTAATGGTACACAAAAGAACCCTTCTGTTACAAACTGGTAAGTCAGGATCATATTTAATGGTACACAAAAATCGGCAGAACCCTTCTGTTGCAGGTCTGGATCATATTTAATGGTACACAAAGTTCAACAGAACCCTTTTGTTGCAGGTCTGGTAAGTCAGGATCATATTTAAAGGTACACAAAGTTCGGCAGAACCCTTCTGTTGCAGATCTGGTAAGTCAGGACCATATTTAACAGTACACAAAGTTCGGCTGAACCCTTCTGTTGCAGGTCTGGTAAGTGAGGACCATATTTAATGGTACGCAAAGTTCGGCTGAACCCTTCTGTTGCAGGTCTGGTAAGTCAGGACCATATTTAATGGTACACAAAGTTCGGCAGAACCCTTCTGTTGCAGATCTGGTAAGTCAGGATCATATTCAATGGTACACAAAAATCGGCAGAACCCTTCTGTTGCAGGTCTGGATCATATTTAATGGTACACAAAGTTCAACAGAACCCTTCTGATGCAGGTCTGGTAAGTCAGGATCATATTTAACAGTACACAAAGTTCGGCAGAACCCTTCTGATGCAGGTCTGGTAAGTCAGGATCATATTTAACAGTACACAAAGTTCAACAGAACCCTTCTGATGCAGGTCTGGTAAGTCAGGATCATATTTAACAGTACACAAAGTTCAGCAGAACCCTTCTGATGCAGGTCTGGTAAGTCAGGATCATATTTAACAGTACACAAAACGGGCTGAACCCTTCTGTTGCAGGTCTGGTAAGTCAGGATCATATTTAACAGTACACAAAGTTCGGCTGAACCCTTCTGTTGCAGGCCTGGTAAGTCAGGACCATATTTAACAGTACACAAAGTTCGGTTGAACCCTTCTGTTGCAGGTCTGGTAAGTCAGGACCATATCTAATGGTACACAAAGTTCGGCAGAACCCTTCTGTTGCAGATCTGGTAAGTCAGGATCATATTCAATGGTACACAAAAATCGGCAGAACCCTTCTGTTGCAGGTCTGGATCATATTTAATGGTACACAAAGTTCAACAGAACCCTTCTGATGCAGGTCTGGTAAGTCAGGATCATATTTAACAGTACACAAAGTTCAACAGAACCCTTCTGATGCAGGTCTGGTAAGTCAGGATCATATTTAAAGGTACACAAAGTTCGGCAGAACCCTTCTGATGCAGGTCTGGTAAGTCAGGATCATATTTAACAGTACACAAAGTTCGGCTGAACCCTTCTGTTGCAGGTCTGGTAAGTCAGGACCATATTTAATGGTACACAAAGTTCGGCTGAACCCTTCTGTTGCAGGTCTGGTAAGTCAGGACCATATTTAATGGTACACAAAGTTCGGCAGAACCCTTCTGTTGCAGATCTGGTAAGTCAGGATCATATTCAATGGTACACAAAAATCGGCAGAACCCTTCTGTTGCAGGTCTGGATCATATTTAATGGTACACAAAGTTCAACAGAACCCTTCTGATGCAGGTCTGGTAAGTCAGGATCATATTTAACAGTACACAAAGTTCAACAGAACCCTTCTGATGCAGGTCTGGTAAGTCAGGATCATATTTAAAGGTACACAAAGTTCGGCAGAACCCTTCTGATGCAGGTCTGGTAAGTCAGGATCATATTTAACAGTACACAAAGTTCGGCTGAACCCTTCTGTTGCAGGTCTGGTAAGTCAGGACCATATTTAATGGTACACAAAGTTCGGCTGAACCCTTTTGTTGCAGGTCTGGTAAGTCAGGACCATATTTAATGGTACACAAAGTTCGGCAGAACCCTTCTGTTGCAGATCTGGTAAGTCAGGATCATATTCAATGGTACACAAAAATCGGCAGAACCCTTCTGTTGCAGGTCTGGATCATATTTAATGGTACACAAAGTTCAACAGAACCCTTCTGATGCAGGTCTAGTAAGTCAGGATCATATTTAATGGTACACAAAGTTCGGCAGAACCCTTCTGTTGCAGGTCTGGTAAGTCAGGATCATATTTAACAGTACACAAAGTTCAACAGAACCCTTCTGTTGGAGGTCTGGTAAGTCAGGATCATATTTAACAGTACACAAAGTTCAACAGAACCCTTCTGTTGCAGATCTGGTAAGTCAGGATCATATTTAATTGTACACAAAAGAACCCTTCTGTTACAAACTGGTAAGTCAGGATCATATTCAATGGTACACAAAAATCGGCAAAACCCTTCTGTTGCAGGTCTGGATCATATTTAATGGTACACAAAGTTCAACAGAACCCTTTTGTTGCAGGTCTGGTAAGTCAGGATCATATTTAAAGGTACACAAAGTTCGGCAGAACCCTTCTGTTGCAGATCTGGTAAGTCAGGATCATATTTAATGGTACACAAAAGAACCCTTCTGTTGCAGGTCTGGTAAGTCAGGATCATATTTAATGGTACACAAAGTTCGGCAGAACCCTTCTGTTGCAGGTCTGGTAAGTCAGGATCATATTTAATGGTACACTAAGTTCAACAGAACCCTTCTGTTGCAGGTCTGGTAAGTCAGGATCATATTTAATGGTACACAAAGTTCAGCAGAACCCCCTTCTGTTGCAGGTCTGGTAAGTCAGGATCATATTTAATGGTACACAAAGTTCAGCAGAACCCCCTTCTGTTGCAGGTCTGGTAAGTCAGGATCATATTCAATGGTACACAAAGTTCAGCAGAACCCCCTTCTGTTCAAGGTCTGGTAAGTCAGGATCATATTCGATGATACACAAAGTTCAGCAGAACCCCCTTCTGTTGCAGGTCTGGTAAGTCAGATCATATCAATGGTACACATCAGTCCATAAAAAATAGAATAAAGCATACTTATTCAAAACCAAACTCTTTATATTTGAAAATCGACTGCAGTATAGTTATTTAATCTGCTATTTATTTGCAGTTCCCTATCGCCATCATAATGTTGGTGAGTGGAGATGTGAGTAGTTTGATCAACTATACAGGGTTTTCCGGCTGGTTCTTCACCGCTTTAGCCTGTGCAGTCATCCCGTATTACAGATGGAAGTATCCTTACCTGAAACGACCCATTAAGGTAAAATAATTGTAGAAATACATTTGAGTATAGACTGATAAAAACTCTATTGGATTAGTGTGTGTGGGTTTGTTTGGATATGTTTGTGTGGGGAGGATTGTGAGTGTGTGTGTGTTGCAAGTGATTGACATTACTTTACTCCACATCCTACATCATTGATTTATGCACTTATTCAAATTTATTTTACAGTTAAATCAAATTCAGTGTTATTTCTAGTTTGCTATTTTGCGTCAATGTATTATTTTGTTATCACTAAAGGTGGATGAACATGACTTACAATAAAATAAACAAGGCAAAAGCGATTTTGTGTCTCGCCCACTATATAAATAACCAGAAATATCATGATTTGCGAGGGCACGCAACAGAATTGTATCGAAACTTCATTGTGAAATGACTGGGATGGAATAACACTTGTCATAAGAGCCTTGCACGTAAACTTTAATGTTGACCTGAAAATGACCTTACCATGTGACCTCTGACTGCAGCATAACATGTAGGTTGCCTAAGTACATCTATCATCCAAGTTTTGTTGAAAAGCGACTTACTGTTGTGGAGTTACATGTCATAAGAGAGACTTGCATGTAAACTTTAACATTGACCTGAAAATGACCTTTGACCTAACCATGTGACCTCCGACTGCAGCATCACATGCAGGTCCCCCAAGTCCATCTACCATGCAAGTTTGGTTGAAAAGTGACTTACGGTTGCGGAGTTAGGTTCATAACAGAGTCTTGTATGTAAACTTTAACGTTGACCTAAAAATTACCTTTGACCTTATCATGTGACCTCCGACTGCAGCATAACATGCAGGTCCCCCAAGTCCATCTACCATCCAAGTTTGGTTGAAAAGTGACCTACGGTTGCGGAGTTAGGTGTCATAAGAGAGTCTTGCATGTAAACTTTAACGTTGACTAGAAAATGACCTTTGACCTTACCATGTGACCTCCGACTGCAGCATAACATGCAGGTCCCCTAAGTACATCTACCATTCAAGTTTGGTTGAAAAGTGACTTACGGTTGCGGAGTTAGGTGTCATAAGAGTCTTGCATGTAAACTTTAACGTTGACCTGAAAATGACCTTTGACCTTACCATCTGACCTCCGACTGCAGCATAACATGCAGGTCCCTCAAGTCCATCTACCATCCAAGTTTGGTTGAAAAGTGACCTATGGTTGCGGAGTTAGGTGTCATAAGAGAGTCTTGCATGTAAACTTTAACGTTGACCTGAAAATGACCTTACCATGTGACCTCTGACTGCAGCATTACATGCAGGTCCCCCAAGTCCATCTACCATCCAAGTTTGGTTGAAAGGTGACTTATGGTTGTGGAGTTATGTGTCATAAGGTTTGTGACGGACGGACGACGTTATGATCCCTAAGTCTCGCCTTCACCTCTGGTGGGCGAGACAAAAATGATCTCAAAGCCCAAAATTATATCATACACATTTGCTCTCTTACAAATTATCATTCTTGGAACAAAGATCCAAGACCTAATTCGAGATATAATAATATAGAAGTTCCTATAGGCCTGATTTCATTTTTAATTCAAAAGTATGTTTGCTATTGCTTTCTCCACCCTCCCCCCCCCCTCATTCTGCTTTTCTTTATTGATCTCTTCTACATTTTATACTACTACTACTACTACGACCATTACTTCTACTACTACTACTACTTCTACTACTACTACTACTACTACTACTACTACTACTACTACTACTACTACTACTACTACTACTACTACTACTACTACTACTGCCACTGCTACTTCAACCGCTACTACCACCACTACCACTACTACTACCACCACTACCACCACTACTACTACTACTGCTACTTCTTGTTCTGTTCTTATCACTTCACAATCTGCTTGCGTTTTCTCTTATTTTATTAATACTTCTTCTACTTTACCTTTTATTATCTCCCTTGTTATCTTTTCATATTTTACATGGTAACTTTTTCTACAATTTCTTTTCCTTTCATTTTCTACTCCATCTAATTCACCCATTTGTATTTTTATTTCTTGCCTCTACTGGATATTCATAATCATACCCCTTGTGTATATTTGGGAGGTCCAATTAATATCACAATAGGTTCCTCTGGTGATACCAATTATCTTTGTATGCTGTGCATTGTTCCTGGTTGGTATGTCAATCTACAGCAGCCCTGTAGATTGTGGAATAGGTTTAGCCATTACTCTTCTCGGGATACCAGTCTACTATGTAGGCGTGGCTTGGAAGAATAAACCTCAATGGTTCATCAATGGAATGGGTAAGTAAAAGTTTAAGCCTAACTTTGTGGAGAGAGTGGGACAATGTTTGTAATGGGCTGAAAAGGGAGAAAACAAATATAAAGCAGGTATATAGATCTGGGTATTTGCAATCATCATCAATATATTTTTTGCCAATTGGTCTAATAGCCACTTTTATTACAATTCAGTCTTATAGCCAACAGGGCTAAAGGCATATGGTCTAATAACCACTTGGTCTAGTTTCATTTCATCCATGTTCCATTTGGTCTAACTGCAGTTGGTCCGCTATCACTTTGTCAAAACCCTATTTGGCCAACAGTCATTTGGTCTAAATGCCATCTGGTCTAATCGCCAATAAATCCGATCGCTATCTCAGCCAATCACCATTTCGTCTAATATTTGTTTTGTCTACTATACTGGCACTAGCTCTCTATGGTGCGTATGTGTATCGTGTATTGCAGATTTTTGGTTCCTTCACACCCCCTTACCCTCATTTTTATGTGTGAAAGTGGGTTTCCAGTAAACGTAAATGGACAAAAAGGGAAAGGAAAGGGGACAGATTGGGAAGGGGGGGGGGGGTAGCCTTAATTGCAGTATCATAATTTTTCATCATTATCTTCAATAATTTAAGGTATAATCAATAAGTCATTTTGCTCCCCTCCTCGGATAACGCAAAGTATTTGAAGATGAAATGGCTATTGGACCGATTGGATATTAGACTAAATGGCTATTGGATGATTTGGAAATTCTGATGGACAAAATGATAATTAGACGAAATGGAAATTAGGTGAATTGATAAGTACATGAAGTGTATATTGCACCAACTGAAATTAGCCGACATGGCTATTGGACTAAATGAACGTTGGACAAACTAATTAATGGACAATTTGGCAACATACAAAATGGATTTAGACAAAATTATTGTAGACAAAATAGTTGTAGATGGATGATAGACAAAATGAAGGTAGACCATGTGATGAGAAGATGGGATGGTAGTAGACGGATTGGCAATAACCCTCTTAAACAAGTTCCTCCTCGACTTATTCTTCTCCTCCATATTTTGCAATCTTCCCCAAAGGTGTTACAATCTAATTGAGAGTATCACAACTGGAATAACAACTTGAATTGTTACTAACAAAAAGTATTATATTGAATATGAAAAAAATGATTTATCCATCATCAAATATAAATGCGCACTTCATCAACTTGTTTAATAAATGTCAAGTATACCCCAAAAAAAATTTCTGAGTTGAATAGAGAAAAGTTGACCATACACAATTTCCTCCTAAACAGATGTAAAGTCCTCAAAAGTGGTGTCATTTTTAAATTCATATAACTATGAAAGGGACTTTAAGCGATTGAGATGTTTGATAATATTCAATTGTGTCTAAATGCAAATACCTCTTCTTTCTCCCTTCAATATAATAATACATTTTAAACTCTTCATTTTAAATATGAAATCACTATCAATGAAATATATTGTATTCAATGTATTATAAAAATCTATGACAATAATTGAAGTTTCAGACAAAAATATATGTAAATGATTCCCTCATTTGCAAAACCCTCATGTTCTGCATCATACTGTTTTATAAAATTAAGCCAAATTTATTTGATAAGTGATTAATGATAAAGGTGTTAGTGGTATTTGCTCAGATTTCTCTATTATGTTCAAGTCATTTTTTTATCTTTTGAATGTGTTTATTCTCCAGATAACCTGACAGTTTTCTTGCAGCAGATGTTGATGGTTGTTCCACAAGACGATAATGATGAGATCAAGGAAAAAATTCAGTTTAAGGCTAAATAAAAACAAACTCAAACAACTGTTTCAGAGACGAAAGTTTGGAGATTTAACCAGTGTTAAAGTATTAACATTTTATAAATAGAATATACATGCTGTGATTTTCCATGCTTAACCAATACCCACTTTCTCAATTTTTCATTTCACTGATTTTATTTTTCAAACAGATTATTGTTCATCATTTAAATAGTATAAATGCATAATTTGATAAAAATTTATCCCCTGTAAATGTTTAGAAGATTATAACAGGATAAAGTATTCATTGAATAAGGAAGTTCTTACAGCAGTTTCTAAAGTTATGCTTGATGTAATTATTGATTGGAATATGAAGGATAAAAATATTAAAAAAAATAAATAAAAAAGATTTTCTTGACTATTACGAAAAATTCAAACTTACTTCATCCACTTACTTCATTGTAACAATTATTATACTTAACACTAAACTAGGTCAACACCCAACACATCCATATCAATACTTTAGCAAATAGGGGAGGTTAGAAGACAAGGTTACTAGCTTGTGTAGCTTGGCTCTTAGCTGACCAGGCTCCCTTTGGGGATGACAACCCTCACTTGCATCCGAACAGGCTGTGAAGGGGTAAACCCTGTTTAAGTCACACGAACAAGTGGCTTCGGCCCCTGATTATAAATGGTTTGGGTTGACTGCCCATTCTATCTAATTATGATTGTCACATTATTTAATTATGGTTTAGTATGAGGCAGTCATGGGCCACTTTTCATTATATTATGATGGCAACATCAGGCCCAAAGAACAATCTAAAAAAAATGAACTAAGAAATAATGCAGTTGGAAAACACTCCGTCCATCGGAAAGGACGCAATTGTTGGTCCCGTGTATAGGAGAGTCCCAACCTATGCACGTTAAAACCAATACACTATTCATCAAAGAGTAGGGTGTTCACCCAGTGTATTGCACTTGCCGGTCCCGGCAAAAATTCAGGTCAAGTACCCGATGCGTTTATGCCCGGAGGGCCCTGCAACGTATACATCCAGATCCAGATTGGGAAACATAATTGCCTTGCAATATTCAAATTCAAGAGTCATAAATATCTTTAAAAAACAGCTGACTGAAACATATTACCTCTTGTCTTGTAAATTGTATTGTAAAGAATTTGTGATGGATAAAATCAAGCAAATGATCACTTGGGCAGGTTGTAGGATGTATGTAAAACAAAATCATTTATTGAACATGAAGATGTTAAAATGTTATGAGAAGTGATATTGGTATAACAATCCTTCTATTTCACAGTACTTATAAAACCAAGATTTTTAAAACATAAGTATATAACATCTTTTTAACAATGAATTCTGAATATTTTTTCATCATGCTCATAAAAAAAAATCATTATAAAATATGTGCACCATCTCTACTCTTTCTTTTATAGTGGCTCTGTGGTAGAGCATCTGCCTCATAAATGGGAGGTCATGGGTTCAATCACTGCCTGTATCATACCAAAGACTTTATAAATGGGATTTTCTGCCTTCTTGTCAGGCGCTACACATGTTAGAAAGGAGAAGGGAAATGAGAGCTTAAGTGGTTACCCTGAGTAAATAAAACTTATTATCATTATTCCTTCCATAGCATTATCTATCAATATCTAACTTTAATTGACTGTGTCAACTCAACTGGAATGATTTGCAATGTACAATTTGACTTACTGCATCCATATCTGTATTCAGAAAAGCATTAACCCCCCCCTTTTTTTAAGGGTGGGGAGTTGTACCTTTGATATTATATAATTGAACACAATTATTATTATAATTCATGAAAAATAATAATATCTTTAGTTGGCTTCAAAATTAGTGCATATGTACAAGGAAAGATTTAGTCTTTGAAATATCAGAAACTTTGTAAAATAAAGAATAGAATTAAATCATCAAATGTGATTTTTTTTTTCAGTGCTCTTTTTTACCTTGACATGAATGCCGCAAATGTATAATTATTTAGTTGTGTTTTTTGTTATCTATGCTCTATCACGTCAAGTTAAAATCACTCCTACAATTCATATCAATTATTTTTACAGAGCACTGGTCACAAAAAAAGATAATTGCTTGTGTATGTGACAGATATTAAATACAGTTGGAATCTTGAGCTGGATTCATAATCAAAATAACTGATTCAGTTGCAATGGTTTAGGTCAGACAAGAATGGTCTCAAAGCTTTATAAGCAAAGTCATAACATATTAGTAAAGATATCTACGTTATGACTATAAGGGTACCACATTTCCTTTAAAAATTCTCTTGGCAGGACATGCATAGCCTCCATGTGTTGCATGCAGGTAGACATGCTGGATGCTCTCAGGTACGAAATATGACAAACATCAGTTGAGAACCAGAAGGGCATTATTGCAGCTGAAAGATATTCTGTTGAGAAACACAAGTGCAGTATTGCTGTACAAAGTCCATGGAAAGAGCGCACTTCTGGTTCTCAACAGAACATCTTTGATCTGCAATAGTACCCTTTTGGTTCTCAGCTGAAGATATGACCTCCAATTAATCTAAAAAGTACAGGTAGTTATACAGTAGAAAGAGATATGGTACACGTCTTATTCTCTCGTAAGATAATTTTATCCACTTCGACAGGTTGATTTACCTTAACCATAAGGGATTTGTTTTACTATCGCATGGGGAGAAGTCATGATCATGAAAATTTTCAGGAGTATCAACGGATATACAACTGACTTCAGTCCATGATTGTTGATGGGAGAAGGCTGAGGTCATTAAGTATGTATTGAATGGCCGAGTTCATCAACCGAGTGACTGTTGTGGTAGAGCTCATTTATCACCTGATGTATCCTTGCTTGGTGGAAGGCTAAGGTCATTGAGTATGTATTGAATGGCTGAGTTCATCAACTGAGTGACCGGTAAGGACGGTGGAGCTCATTTATCAACTGATGTAAAACTGACTTCAGTCCTTGCTTGGTGGAAGGCTAAGGTCATTGAGTATGTATTGAATGGCTGAGTTCATCAACTGAGTGACCGGTAAGGACGGTGGAGCTCATTTATCAACTGATGTAAAACTGACTTCAGTCCTTGCTTGGTGGAAGGCTAAGGTCATTGAGTATGTATTGAATGGCTGAGTTCATCAACTGAGTGACCGGTAAGGGCGGTGGAGCTCATTTATCAACTGATGTAAAACTGACTTCAGTCCTTAATGTAACACTGAGTTAATTCAGTGAGTATTGAGTGGTATATGACTTAGCTCATCGATTAAGTGTTGATTGGTGTACAGCTGATGTATCAGTCTTCATCACCTCTCTAAGGGCCATTGTAGCGTAGCAAGAACTAGGGAGGGAGAACTCTACTTTCAATGCCAAATGCACCCCATCTGAAATGTAAAAAATAATTGCTAACATTATAAAGACTGATTTATTTAATAAGAAATGAAAGTACACTTGACATACACATGAGAGATGTACTCCAATGAAAATGGATAACACAGAATTGATGAGACTAGTCATAATCCTACGATGAATATTTTGATTTATATCAATCGGAATGTTCAAAAAGAGAAGCTAATGAAACTATTGCAATAATCATGTTCTATATAGTTATAATGATGTGTGAAAAGGGTTTAACGAGAGCCTAACTTACATACAGCAAATACTGTATTTCAATAAATTCAATGGCACAATAAAAACGACATGCTATGAAGATTGGCCTGACTATTTATTTTGTGTGTGAAAAAAAAATTCAGTGTTAATTTTTAGCTCCATGGGCAACTGATTAGAAAGTAGTGGAAAGAAATTTTTTTGAAGATCTTGATAACATTGACTGGTTCATTTAGTGTGAAAGTTTAATGAAGATGATAATGATGAAAAATAATGATGGTATGAATGAATAGTTATTGAATATTCATAATATCAACAATAATAAAAATTGTGACATTGATAGTCACATCACTACCAACAATGATAATAATATAAAAACAGTTTAATTTTTTCCCTACATTGCTATCAACCCACCAGAACACATTCATACCTGACACTTCTGGTTCTTGCTTCTTCTCCAATTTCTCTAGATCGGTCAAAACAAGTGGAAGTTTAGCATCGCTATAATTGTAAGTCTCCCTGCAAATTACAGAAAAAAATGAATTCAAAATTAAATAAAAGCACGGTGCTACATAACTTTTTAGAAGCACTTGCCCAGTCAGGCAAGTAAATTTTTAAATAGTTGGAATATACTTGCCCAAAATCTATTTCACTTGCCCCAAAAAATCATTAAAAAGAGTTTTATCTCTCCAAAAAAAAAGTTTTGTGGTTTTATAAACCATTGACCTTTTTCTCTCTTTTGACATGAACTGATCTACTTTGTTATTGCATTTCTTTTTCCAAAGTGATTTTATCTTGCCAGCTATGACCAAAATTAGGATCATAACGACCCTAATTTTGGTCATTCTAGTATGAGAATTTTGCTTGGCCAATTCAGGCAAGTAGTTTTGGTCTTTACTTCAAAACACTTGCCCCATTTTAACTTTTACTTGCCCCGGACAAAAGGGCAAGTGCTTATGTAGTACCCTTATAAAAGTTAGTAGGGTATTTTTATTTATCATATCATTTATTTTGTACTACTTTGTACTTCCTAGAGCTAAGAAACAGAAATTAAATTTTTTTCATGATCACTATGCAATTTTCATTATATATTCAAACTTATCTGTAGATTACTCAGCAGAGGTAGATTGTGAAGTACATAAGCAAACATAATAGTCTGCCTAATCAAGAACATATGGAAATTACTTCAAACAATATGCAATCATTTGCTCCTTGATTGTTTGTTGTGATGGTAATATTCCTTAATGAGGTCACAATAAATCTTGCTGGAGCAAGATCTAAATGCTTTTGCTCAGTTTACATACGCATTAAAACAAGCATAATCGTCTCAATTGACTATTTTTTTAATATCAAAATAAAAATATCAAAAATCAAAATTCTTCTTCTACAGACAAATGGATTATCAGTTTCTTCAATCCCTATGTGGAATATAAAGCATATAACCACCTCTCGATTTCAGGTGATGAGACACTCTATCACTTCCTCAGCAAGCTGGATGTTCTTGTTATCTTTCTTCTGCTTCGCTTTGGTGAGATAACTACATCAGCTTGCCTTGAAAGTGATAGTTTGCCCATTACCTTCACCGATGGTGATTATTTGCTTAATAACATGACATGCTACTTTTTCGCTATGGTAATTATAATATACATGTAATAACTCAAAAGCCTGATCATCATGTAGAAAAATAGTACAATATTTTATCAAGTGTCATATGAAGTAAGCAAATAAAAGTTGAAAGGCTGTGTTACTGCTACTCTTCATCAGGTAATGGATAGCCCTGGGTGCAATGTGCATGCATCTTACATAGTCACAGTAAACACTTCATTTAACTTTTTATGAACATTGCGCGAATACCATTGATAACAGAACTCAAAATACAAGGAAGAAACAGGATTACAATCCTATTTATCTAAATTCAAATAAACAAGATGTATTAGACTATTATATTAAAGACATTACATCTCTTCTCTGTTTATTTTGAAATAAAGTGTGTTGAAGATGTTCTCAATGGAAAAACATGATTCCTTGGTGTCCTCTCATAGTTGAAAAACGTTAGGCCTATGTATCCATTGTGTACTCTGTGCATACATGTTTTATACGCTCTATAGAGTGAGTCAGAAAAAATGTCCCACTTTTGTAAAGTTGAATTGTTTAATATATGAATATTTAATCATTAGTTTCATGATATGTCTTGATAGAGGTATCCTCCAAGTACATTTAGGTACCATTTTCATTTGATCCCGTGCACGCATGACTGAACATCAGACAACAATCTTTAGAAGACTGTCAGATCTCACTTGCGCCAAGTTACTGGGTGATGAATAAAACAGTGCTTTAGACAAAGACAGTCAAACAGACTGGCATGCTCACACACACACACAACACACATGGTAATAACTGGTTCATAATTTTCTCTTTTCTGATTAAGCATTGATTTTTAGCAAGATCGCTGAATGTTCAAGTGGCAATTCCTGACAATCTTTCCCCTTAAAACACATTCACTACCACCATCATATCATCATCATCATCCTCATTGTCATCATCTTAATTGTTTGTGTTTTTATTCACCGACATTTGCAGTAATTGTGTGCTTGTGTGTCTGTGTCTGTGTGTGTGGGTGTGCTTGTGTGTGCATGTTTGAGTGGGTCTGCCAGTGCGTGTGCATGTGTGTGTGTGTTAGGGTGTGCATTTGTGTGTGTGTTTGTGTGTGTTTCAGTCTGTCGGACTGTCTTTGTTCAAAAGAGTGTTTTATTCCCCACCCTGTAACTTGGCGCAAGTGAGATCTGACAGTCTCCTAAAGATTGTCCGCTGTTCAGTCATGCATGCAGGGGATCAAATGAAAAAGGTACCTGAATGTACTGGGAGGATACCTCTATCAAGACATATCATGAAACTAATGATTAAATATTCATATTTTAAACAATTCAACTTTACAAAAGTGGGACATTTTTTCTGACTCACTCTGTATATCCATCGAGCATCCGTCCACTGTGATTTAATTGTTCGCCCATTTTGTCCATTGTCTGGAGCAGATGAAAACGGATGGAGTTACCCAAAAATTTTGCTTGTCCACTGTGTCTGTTATGAATACTTTTCGTGTCCAATGGCAAGTGGGACCAGGCCTAGTCATACTTCTAATAAAATCTAAGAAATCAACAACATCCCCAAATTTCTTGTTAAGTGTTGAAAAAAATGAAACAAGACTGCTGTTTGATGCATCTTTAACTCTTAATTGGATATCATAATCGATTGGATTATTTCATTCAAGAGAGCCTTGCCATGATGCTTCCGGGGGGGGGGGGGGGGGGGCACTTACATTGACGAGTGGATACCATGCGCTTAAAAAAAAAACACGTAAAAAGGATGTCTTTTTCAAGATAGGGCACGTTATGTACGTAACGTAATAAGGGTGTCAAAAACACTAAAATTATGAAAATACTTACCATGATTTTCTTATTTATGAGATAACTGGATATATACTCATTTGATTTGCTAGTTCATTACGATTAACTTGCACGCCGAATTAAAGTACACAATTTTCCTGCGCACTCGCTGCATCTCCCTATGAATGCACTATCCCAAGATCATCGCGTAATTTGGCGTCCATTTCCTGTCATGAGCCTGCACGCAAGACATGTTGCCACGCAAGGCGAGGGGTAGGTGGGAGGGTTCAAATGAGTATATCCAGTTATCTCGTAAATAAGAAAATCATGGTAAGTATTTTCATAATTTACTATCAACAACTGGGATATACTCATTTGATTTGCTAGACCAACACGGATTCAACGTGAAGGGAGGCATGTCTAGACTAAGAAAGTGCATACAAAATAGGGAGATGAAGACACGAAGGCCGCTGCCTTAAGGACAGAGGAGGCAAATAAGGCCTCATGTGAAGTAAAGTCCTTAAGTACCCGGAAGTGAGGAATTAGGAGAAAGCCAAAAGGCCGTCCTCAAGATGTCGTCTATGACGATTCCATTGAAAAGAGCCCAAGAAGAAGGGATACTTTAGTATCATGGGCCCTCGGCCTAGTGTCAGAAGGAGAACATCATCACCAACTGACTTGATCGTTTCAACAATCCAGCATGAAATGATGTCTCGAGAAGCTGCCGCAAACGGCTCGCGCGACAATACAACCAACTGAACAGAGTTGGGAATTGTCTGAAGAATGGCAAACAAAGACAAGGGTTAGCAGTCACGACTAATCTACGCCAATCCCGACAAATGTCCGGGAGCGATGCATAAGTATGCAAAGCTACGTACTGTAAATGGTTACAGATAAACGGATACAAGAGGGATCTCAACTGATAGACAGACGAAAGATACCCTGAATACCGACCCACGAGGGAGTTAGTCAAGCGTCAAGATCAACCGACAAGCGCCATGACGGACTAAACCATACAAGCTCAACGTTTGAGAAGAAACTCAAGAGTTTGTAAGATTCGGATTGAAGGTATTAATCATCCGTAACCGGAGGGATGATAATCGCTGATGATCAATAAATGATCCGACTTTGTTGAAAAAATCGACAAGAATCGTGATCGGCAGACTGAAACTTGTACGGTTCAGTAAGTGATCAATCAATCAATCCGAGAAGGCAAAAGCGGGGCTAATAAAAGCCACGGTCGGGTCACCGGCTTAACAAAATTAAGCCAAGCCGCAACAATTGCAAACGTAAGGAATGCGAGATATCTCAGAAGCCCTCGCGTGGGGGAAAGCGCCCAGAAGTCGATCTCTGTCTCAAATGCGTGAGGGCAGAACATCTGAGGAATTCTGATAGAGAACTGTGGCAGGACGTTTCCAGCAGGACATTGAACGGCAGAGAGTAAGGTTGAAGTAAACCACTCGAAAGGCAGTCAATGTGTCGAGAAAAACGACTGAGTGCCATCCTGTTAATAAAGAAACTGCCACGGACCTGCTGTTTATGTGGAATAGAACAGTCTGGTCAAACAGCTCAACTGGGCGTGTCGGAGAAAAAACGCGGCTCGCATCACGACCAGTGGCGTAACAGGCCTGGCGGATTTCACCGGGAAAATTAAAAAAACAGGAAAAAAAAAAGGGAGGGAGAAAGAAAGAAAGAAAGAAAGAAAGAAAGGGAAAGGGGAAGAAAAGGAAAAGAGGAAAAGGAAAGGAGGAAAAGGAAGGGGAAAAGGGAAAAGAAAACAAAGATTTTTTTCTTTAATGGAAAAGAAAGGAAAGCGGGAAAAGGAACGAAAGAACATATCATTCCGAAATAGGCCTATGTAATGCAATAGCATGATGGAAAATATATGAAAAGATGACATCATGGCAAACAATAGCGGAAAATGAAGGTATAATAGAATTGAATTAGTCAAAAGCTAAATAGTAAAACAAAGAAAAGGGACAAGAAAAAAAAACAACTTAATAACATGACCGGGCTGCCGAGGATAGAAAATAAAGAGCGGATAGAAAGATGGACTGCATACAACATTGTGCTATAAGCTTGCTAAATTTATGCAAATAAGCTATTAGTACCGGGGCTTTGCCCCAGACCCCACGCAGTAAGGGCTCTTAATTCATCTATAACCTTCAAATGACTCTATAACGCCCCCCTGTAGGGACCCTTCCTACATTAAGCTTTACGTTCAATCACTGGCGTACAGGCCCGGGGGGGGGGGGGTCTTGGTTCCACACCCAAGAGGAAATAAAAGAAATTATAGGAGACAACGTATAATGAAATGAATGGAAACAATGAAATGTGTTATTTGCTAAATATAATGGAAAAATCTATCACATATTTAGAATTTAATTTCAATAGGCATTTTTTTCCAGCTCGCTTTGCTCGCTGGCGACTTTTTACAAATTTTCCAACATTGCTATGTTTTGCCCCCTCAAAATATTTGGTTGAACTGGATTGAATAAATGTGTTGTGTAAAAGCTATATTCTGTATATACCCGCGATTTGATTAAAAATAGCGGCAATCTGCGAGGTTTAAATGGCTTTGATATCAAGAAGTTCGGGAGCTCAAGCCGGACCCCAACCGCATAGCACTGCCGTATATGAGTATAGAAGGGTTGGGCCATATGGTCCCCAAAAGTTCTACAACCAAAAAAAGGAAGAAAGAAAAGCAAAGGAAAAGTGTAGGATAGGATTTGATTTACTGAATATAATGTCAAAAAAATTCTCAAAGTTAGAAAAGGTGATTTTTTTCTCGCTCGCTCGGGACTTATATTAAGAAGCTTTTTAGCACATGCGCCATACTGCGCCTCTCGTATTTTTTACTCTTCACGCTACTGCCGCAAAGAATCATGTTCACAGTGGCATACAGACCACAAAAAAGGAATGGAAAGAGAGAAGAGCGAAATTTATTATTCTCTGGATATCATGTCAAAATCTATCCAAAAATTGGATTTTTGTATTAAAAATGTCAAAATTTTGCTCGCTCGCAACTTAAAAAACAAATATTAATTCTGCCTGATACGCAATATCTGGCGCTCTCAAATGGTCGCCTCATTACACCATTACGCCTGTTCATACCATGATATGACCAGGAAATTTTTGGCTCTTGCCCCCCCTGGCCACCGAACCCTGTTACGCCGCTGATCACGACATAACATGTGTGATAGACCGAGCGGTCGAGAGAGGACCCCGGATCCCATCTCTCCCGTACTAAATAAAGCACCCGCCCGAGGGTGCAGCGCCTGCGGCGGGAGAAGTGGGAGGTGGCTTGACTGAAGCCACCATCGGCGTGAGGGCCCATAAGGCTAGGCTGCGATGGATGTCCGCTGAGCGGAGCAATCCCTAGCCGCAGCAAGCGTACGCCAGAGGTGAGCTGGCGAAAAAATGCCTCTGTCCTGATCTCACGTGTAAACGACAATCAAGAGATGTCGGTCAAGAAGATGCTCTGAACCAACAGACATCGCCAAACATGATACCTCCACAGTTACGTTCCCGACAGAATCGAGGGGGTTAACAACGGCCCTGTCCTATTAAGGTTAGGGACGAAAACTGGCTAAGAGTGTCTAAGTCCTCGCTTGAAGAAACAAGCGGAGGAGTATGGCGACTTGAGCAAAATAAACACCAATATTTCCCTCAGTCTGCGATGAGAACCAGTTTACGAAAACAGCCACAAGGCATGGTTTCTCTGGTGATCGCAAGGGCAAGCACCGCCGGCGCCGGTTGCGAAAGCATGGAACAGTCCGATATCGGTAAGACAAGGAGTTCTAAAAACTGCGGGGGGCGGCAAAACTGACGCCCTAAGCAGCAGGGATGAGAGTCTAAGCTTAAAAAAAGAAGAGCTCCAGTGAAGTAAATCACTTTCATGGAGGGACTCATCCACATTCGGAGATAGAGGATCGCAGTGATCGTGGGTAGACAGACATAAGCATACATACGCATACATACACACATATATAAATATATATCCATATATATATATACATATGCATGCACGATCACATCATCCTCGGTCGTGCAGTGACCATGGCCACAAACATAGCATGGAAAGAGGATGAAAGCAGCCTGCGAGGCGACTCAAGTGTGCAAAGTGCAAAAGCATCTAAATAAGAAGACAACTCGACAAAAGGGCACGGTAAATACATCGACCGTAACCCACTCCACCCAAGGAGGAAGCGGCGGAGACGCCCCCAAGCTTGACCCACATAGAGGGCAGTCTATCAGATAGACTGTTTGAGCTCGACCGATGGCCTGGCGGCGGACAGTTTGGTGTGAACTCGCCGACCCGGCATGGTGGGTGCGCCCAGGAAGTAGGCATAGAAATGCCGACAGAAAAAGCCTGGGGCTTGAAACAAGCCTGAACGCACGTACACAGCCGACAATCTAATGAGATATGCGGCTGTTTCTTTCCTCCGAGGTGATGCTTACCCGACCGCGAAGACTCGGGGAACAAGCTGTGAATGTCAACAAGAGGGGTATCTAGCATATAAATAGCCGATTCCCTCCGGGTGTTCGGTGCGGGTGCTGCCGGCGGGGTCCGGGTGGGACGACAGACGATGGCAGCTCGGGCAGGGTTTGCGCGAGCTGCCCGAAAAAGAGACAAACAGGTTACTCATAACCATAACGCACCGGGTGGTGAAGGCATAGCGATTACTAAGTATAGGAGAACTATTAATCGCCGTGACATTCAGATCCGATATTCATGGTCATAAGCTCGGCAGAGCTACGAGATAGTGAGTCATACCGCTGAGCGGTAATGGTGCTAATATCAGAGTCGCCCTCTCTACAGCGGCGATCGCTGGAGAACGGGTGTCTGTACTAGCCCTGACTCTAACCTTACAAGGAAGAGTAGGAGTTAAAAGTAAAGACAGGGCACCCTTACTTTCATATAGAAAGTGAGGTTCAGGCCAAAAGCTGACGATCCCGATGCCTGGCCGGACGGTCCGCGGGCGTGATAGGTTGCCCTCTCAAAAACAGCCGAACATTCTCACGAGAGATGGAAGGCATGCGGTATGGAAGAAATTCTTACCTCCAATCTACAGGCCCACCTAGGGGGTAGAATGGAGAGAGCCGTCGCCGTAAGCGATGCCCGGTCAAACTCTGAAGCTTGACGTAGAGGGCGAATTCCGAATTCGGGAGTACCTGCATATTAATGGGGGAAACCCATGCAGTTCGGCTCCCCGGAGTGCGGGCTGGCGGGAGAAATCTCAATCCGCTCAATGCCCGACATCGGCAATAAGACCGACAGAAAGCAGCAAAGCGGCTGCAGCGTCCAACCAGCCACTTTCGGGGGCTTGCCGACTTGCTGGGTGAGACCCATACGTCAGCGGCGCCTGTACATATCGAGAAATCACCCGTGCGGGTGAAAGGGCCGGCGGCGTAGCGGCGGTCTATAATGATGGAGAACACGAGGGTAAGAACCCGTAATGCTCGGGGACGTATTGATGCAACCCGTATGTCGGAAGCACCTGCATCCAAATGGGGGTCACTGTGTAGGTGAGCAGCGTTTCAATAAAATCCCGGCATGAGAGGGCAGGTGACTGCTTGAACTGCACGGTGCTTAGCACGGCGGCTGAAACTGACACGAAGCGTGGGGGGAATTACCCGCAATGCTCGTGGGCATGTGAAGCAACATGAGAGTTGCGACGCCTGACCCACAATTATCGGGAGTCTGGTGACATAATGGGGGGCGACGCCCGTATGTCGATAACACCTGTGTATTAGCAGGGATTTCCCTTGCAGGTGCGTGAGCCGGCGAATCATGAAATTGCCGGTGACTCTCCGAGGTGTGAGATGGCGAATGTCTGCTTGACCTGCCCGGTGCTCGACACGGCGGTTTTAGCTGATGCTCGAGGGCCTTCTGTTGTAACATGAAGTTACGACGCCTGGCCATCGGCACAAGAATCAGAAAGAAAGGTCTGCCCGCGAAGCAGGATTAGCGACCTCGAACTTCTTCTTCCTCTTCTATGCAGCCCCCGCCGGGGGGCAGAAGAGGGCACAAGAGACAGGGGGGACGTGATATCTCGCATGAGAAAAGTCACCCAAATCTGATCAAGCCGTTCAGGCACATGAACGCAATTCCATGGTTCCACCTTTAAGGGCACGTGGACACGATTCCACGGTTCCACCCTGATCAGATAATCGTGAGATTGACGGGGTCGAGCTCACGTGTCTCTAGGGGCTGGTAGCCCTTTGCTAATGCTCCCTGACGGAGACTGACAAAGCATCGAGCCTAGTCTGTGCCGGGAAGAGTCCCACGCTCTTACTTGTCAGACCCTATAGCCGGTGGGTCAAGCAGCCCTGGAGGAGTGAGGTTTTTAGTCCGGGGGCTGGGGGAGTTTATTCAGCTGATCGGGTACATAAGGTTTGATGGTCCCAACATGTTGGCATGATATCAGTGGTCAAGACCCCATTTTTGTCAGCCATCTTGGATTTTTCATGAAAATCAATTATTTTCATATTTTTGCTAAAACAATGGAAAAATATTAGATTAAATTCACATTTCACAATGATTAAGACAGTAGAAATCGATTGCAATCGTTTCTGGACAGTCCGGTTAATATATTTTTTTTAAATATAAGAATTTATGACAAAATTTCCATGTTTTTAGGCAAAAATTTGCATGTGCATTGATATATTTCTGTTTTGTCATTAATAGCAACAATTAATGAAAAATATCAGCATTCAACACGAAAGAGAATATATTAGTAAGCTTTCGATTGTCTGCGACTGCAACGTAGTCCTAGTTCACCGGAAGTGGTGACACTGCTCGTTCAGTATCACGTTCGTACATTGATGAAAACAGTTTCGATTTAAGTCGACGTACCCGTACCAGGCCATAGCATATACCAGCGTGATAGCGAGCCGGCCGTGGGCCGATGCTCGGCCGGAAAATCGGGCGTAGCATCACGCTACGAACCAGTGGGGCGACTGTGGGTGCAACATTTGCACTCTTGCGCAAAAAGCCGAAAAAAACAGTTTAGTTTGGAAATAGAACATCAATTACCTATCGGATATGTAGTGTCTGAAAACAGGACACACTAAATGTAATGGAAAAGCTGGTAACAAGCAGTAATTTGCAGTTTACCAACCCTGCTGAATCAACGAAACTCGAATGTTGATGCGGCTTCATTCAGTTTTGCTAAGCTTGGATGACGTCATCATGTACGAACTAGCGCTCGTTCGAGCACTATGACACCAAACGTCAAAACCCTCAAATACGAGTCACAGATTTGGGCAGTGAACGAGAAGGCTCGTTGCAGATTACTTCGCGCATGCGCAGCGCTCCCAAAATTCCTTAATCTCGTACGTCCACATGGCTCGTCTCAGAAAACGAAAGGTCTCTATTAACGAGAATATTGATATGCTTCATGACAGTATTAATAATACCTCCAAATGTATTCCCCGATATTGCGATAAAATGACACCAAAAAGCAACCTCCGTCACTAGTCACACTAGTGATACCGACTTCAATGCGCTCGCTAGCTTGCCTTTCAAAATAGTACAAGACTCAATAGGTCTTGCCTCGCCTTTGTTGGTGTGACTAGCACGCATAAATGCATGTAATGAGCGTCGCGATAGAAAAGTGTATATTACATATATGGGTATGAGGGCAAAAGACGTTTTTTTTCATATTTAAACAACTTTTATGTTAATGAAACCTCTTGAAAAAGTTAGAGGGATCGCTCTGCATGTCGCAAGCAATTACATTCGGACACCTTAAAACATAGTCCCACAAGAGCCTGTCGAAGGTACCCCAACCTTATCCGAAGCTTGACTGTCAAAATATCTTGCCTTTTGGAGCCCTCAATGTGGCAAAATGATGCTTCGGTTAGGTAAAAAAACAACTTTTATTTTCTTGAAATCACTTGCAGACGAAAGAGTAGGCTTTTCTCTATCAGCTACATTTAAATAAGTGAGGGCACAACAAAGTCTACCCTCTCAGGGGACTGCCCTAAGTCACCCACCCCCTTTTTCATATTTTGCCCATTTCTTTGAAAATTCGTCATTTTGGAGCCACATTGATGAAAAAAGTGTTTCTACTATGTAGTGAAACCACTTTTATTGTTTTAAAACACTTGGAGACAAAAGAGTAGACTTTCTTCTATCTGCTACATATAAAGAATTACTGGAAAATTGAAGCCATCCCCGTCAGTAGGATGCCGAAAACACCATCCCCTTTTTCCGTATTTTGCAAATTTATGGAAAAATCTGCAAATTTGGAGCCCCCACTGAGGCTAAAGGATGTTTCTGCTAAAAAGCAATCCATTTTCATATTCTTAGAACCACACGGAGACGAAAGAGTTGCCTTTTAGTCAGTTACATATAAAGAGGTGCTGGTACAGCAAAGCCTACCCCGTCAGGGGCTCCTGAAATTACCCACCCCTTTTCTGTATTTTACCTTTTTATTAGAAAATCTGCAAATTTGGATCCCACATTGGGGAACAATGATGTTTCTCCTAAATAGCAAAACACTCTCCTTGTCTTAAAACCACGTGGATGCAAAAAAGTAGTATTTTTTCTATCTGCTACATTATAACGGAGTGCTGGCATATCGAAGCCTATCCCCTCAGGGGGGGCGGCTGAATTCACCCAACCCCTATTTCGCATTTTAACAATTTATAGGAAAATCTGTCAATTTGGAGCCCTCACTGAGGCTAAAGGGTGTTTCTGCTAAAAAGCAATCCATTTTCATTGCCTTAATCCAATTGGAGACAAGATAGTATCATTTATTCTATCAGTTACATGTAAAGAGGTGCTGGTACAGCAAAGCCTACGCCCGTCAAGGGCTCCCGAAATTACCCAACCCTTTTCTGTATTTTACCTTTTTATTAGAAAATCTGCGAATTTGGATCCCACATTGGGGCACAAAGATGTTTCTCCTAAATAGCAAAACACTTTCCTTGTCTTAAAACCACGTGGATGCAAAAAAGTAGTATTTTTTCTATTTGCTACATTATAACAAAGTGCTGGCACATCGAAGCCTACCCCCTCAGGGGGCAGCTGAAGTCACCCAACCCCAATTTCACATTTTGCCCATTTCTAGGAAAATTCACCATTTTGGAGCCCCATTGAGACAAACGACGTTTCTGCTTTGCAAAAAAGTAACTTTTATTGTTTTGTAACTCATAGGAGACGAAAAGGTAGGATTTTCTCCTCAGCTTCATTTAAAGAAGCATTCGCACACTGAAGCCTACCCCCGTCAGGGGCTCCCGAAATCACCCACCCCTTTTCTGTATTTTACCTTTTTATTAGAAAATCTGTGAATTTGGAGCCCACATTGAGGCACAAAAATGTTTCTCCTAAACAGCAAAACACTTTCCTCGTCTTAAAACCACTTGGATGCAAAAAAGTAGTATTTTCTATATCTGCTACATTATAACCATAGAGCTATTACAGAAGGAGAACCATCTTCCAATTCCTCTGTTAATCCTTTGTTATGGCTTCCTTTGGGTGAAGGAACGATATCTAACATCAATCGGCGAGCCGCCAGGCGAAAGTTAGAGCCCGCTTACATAACGCGATAAGCCCGCTCGTAAAACCTGTGGTCAGAGATTTTTTGAAGGTCCCTGCGAGGCACCGCCGTAAACGACGTTCTCCCACATAACTTCTCTTCGAGCTCAGTTTTTTTTTCAAAATCGAAACACGACTTGCTGTACTTCCAACATCTCTTCGTACGGATTCCTGATGTACGTCTTTTATGTATGGTTGAACTTCTGAGATGATCCCCTTTGCATACATACCAAATACGTTACAATCTCATTCGAATCAACAAAATTACAAACGGAGAAAGTTGGAGATTGGTCATTTTAGGTATGTCTGTCTTTCTTCCATAGTTAAATCTTTCCCTGCTCGTACATGTTTTAGAAATTATAATAACGTGAAAAAGCATACTTTGAGCTTAATTTCTATGCAAAGATCATTTGCGTAATTACAATGGCCTTGAAAATATAACCACGAATCAGCGGGGCATTTCTACGTCGATTGATGCATCGTCGAGTATCTTCCGGTGCCCCACGTACTCCTATTTGTGTAAGTTAATTGAAGGTGAGTGTGACGCTTGAGCTCCAACTCGCGCGCTCAGCTCATTCACACAGTACAGGCCTCAGCTCCGGGCCGTTTTGGAAAAATACTTGGATTCACGCACTTGAAGAGATAGATCTAGACCTAACTTTTATATTTCGTTGATTATGATCTGTAAATTTATTTATATTAATATTTCCCATTGGGTCCGAATGACGGCGTTTTAAATTGCATTCGATCAACTTTCCCAATCAGATTTAGGGCTGATTTACGGGCGGCATGCGCGTGAAAGTGCCGTGATGGACCACCCTGCTGTGAGGGGATTAGGGGTGCCGCGCATGGAGCAAAGCGTTCGAGAGAGTCAGTCCTCCTTCTGTAATAGCTCCATGTTATAATGAAGTGCTGCCACATCGTAGCCTACCCCCTCAGGGGGCAGCTAAATTCTCCCAACCCCTATTTCATATTTTGCCCATTTCTAGGAAAATGCGCCATTTTGGAGCCCCATTGAGACAAACGACGTTTCTGCTTTGCAGAAAAGTAACTTTTATTGTTTGTAACTCTTGGGAGACAAAAAGGTAGGATTTTCTCCATCAGCTTCATTTGAAGACTCGCTCGCACACTGAAGCCTACTCCCGTCAGGGGCTCCCGAAATCACCCACCCCTTTTCCATATTTTACCTTTTTATTAGAAAATTTGCGAATTTGGAGGCCACATTGAGGCAAAAATATGTTTCTCCTATATAGCAAACCACTATCATTGTCTTTAAACCACTTGGATACGAAACAGTAGTATTTTCTCTATCTGCTACTTAATAACGAAGTGCTGCACATCGAAGCTTTACCCCTCAGCATGCTCAGGGCAGGCTAAAGTCACCCAATCCGTATTTTGTATATTGCCCATTTCTAGGAAAATTCGCCATTTTGGAGCCCCATTGAGACCAACAGCGTTTCTGGTTTGCAGAAAGTCACTTTTATTGTTTTGTAACTCGTGGGAGACAAAAGGTAGGATTTTCTCCAACAGCTTCATTTGAAGACGTACTCGCACACAGAAGCCTACCCCCAACAGAGGCTGCCGAATCCCCCCACCCTTTTGCGTATTTTCCCACTTTATTGAATAATTTTCTGTTTTTGACCCCCTCGTTCAGGCAAATTGGTATTCCTGTTATATAATGAAGCCAATTTATTTTTGTGAAGCAACTTAAAAGATGAAAGAATAGGCTTTCTTCTATCAGCTACATGCAAAAAACGTGCTGGTGCATCGAAGCTACTCAATTCAGGGGCTGCTGAAGTCACCCCACCTTTTCCCCTCTTTTTTTCCTATTTTCCCTCTTTATTGGAAAATTCGCAGTGTTTAGCCCCATTGATGCAAAAAGGTATTTCTGCTATGAAGTAAAACCACTATATTTTTTTTAACTCCCTGGGCTTGGGGATGGAAGAGTAGGCTTTTTATATAAAGAAGTGCTGGCACAACAACGCCTACCCTCTTCAGGGGCTGCCGAATATTAAGTCACCCCATCCTGTTTGTCCATTTTGTCTAATTATTAGAAAATTCGTCATTTTGGAGTCACCAATGAGGCAAAGGGCATTTCTGATATAATAGTTAAGTCACTTTTATTTTTTTTAACCACCTGGAAATTAAAAAGTTTTTTTTTTTATATTAGCTACATATAAAAAGATGCTGGCACATCGACGCCTACCCTCTTCAGTTTCTCCAAATTGGCAGATTTTTCCCATAAATTGGCAAAATACGGAAAGGGGGCGGGTGACCTCAGGAGCCCCCTGTGGGGGTAGGCTTCCATGTGCCAGCACTTCGTTATATGTAGCAGATAGAAAAATACTTCTTTTTCCTATCCAAGTGGTTTTAAGACAATAAAAGTTGTTTGCAATATAGAAGAAACATCTTTTTGCCTCAATGTGGGCTCCCAATTGGCAGGTTTTCTAATAAAAAGGTAAAATACGGAAAAGGGAAGGGTGATTTCTGGAGCCCCTGACGGGGGTAGGCTTTGCTATACCAGCACTTCTTTATATGCAACTGATAGAATAAATGCTATTCTTTTGTCTCCAAGTGGTTTAAGACAATGAAAGTGGTTTGCTATATAGGAGAAACATCTTTTTGCCTCAATGTGGGCTCCCAATTCGCAGGTTTTCTAATAAAAAGGTAAAATACAGAAAAGGGGTGGGTAATTTCAGGAGCCCCTGACGGGGGTAGGCTTTACTATACCAGCACCTCTTTATATGTAACCGATAGAGGAAAGGCAACTCTTTCGTCTCCAAGTGGTTTTAAGACAATGAAAATGGATTGCTTTTTAGCAGAAACACCCTTTAGCCTCAGTGGGGGCTCCAACTTTGCAGATTTTTCCATAAATTTGCAAAATACGGAAAAAGGGGATGGTGTTTTCGGCATCCCACTGACGGGGGTGGCTTCAATTTTCCAGTAATTCTTTATATGTAGCAGATAGAAGAAAGTCTACTCTTTTGTCTCCAAGTGGTTTAAAACAATTAAAGTGGTTTCACTACATAGTAGAAACACTTCATTTATCAATGTGGCTCCAAAATGACGAATTTTCCAAGAAATGGACAAAATACGAAAAAGGGGGTTGGTGACTTGGGGCAGCCCCCTGAGAGGGTAGGCTTTGTTGTGCCCTCACTTCTTTAAATGTAGCTGATAGAGAAAAGCCTACTCTTTTGTCTGCAAGTGATTTCAAGAAAATAACAGTTGTTTTTTTACCTAACCGAAGCATCATTTTGCCACATTGAGGGCTCCAAAAGGCAAGATATTTTGACAGTCAAACTTCGGATAAGGGTGGGGTACCTTCGACAGGCCCTTGCGGGACTATGTTTTAAGGTGTCCGAATGTAATTGCTTGCGACATGCAGAGCAATCCCTCCTCTAACTTTTCCAAGAGGTTTCATTAACATAAAAGTTGCTTAAATATGTAAAAAACGCCTTTGGCCCTCATACCCATATATGTAATATACACTTTTCTATCGCGACGCTCATTTCATGCATTTATGCGTGCTAGTCACACCAACAAAGGAGAGGCAAGACCGATTGAGTCTGTTGTACTCTTTTGAAAGGCAAGCTAACGAGCGCATTGAAGTCGGTATCACTGGTGTGACTAGTGACGGAGGTTGCTTTTTGGTGTCATTTTATCATTATTCTCGTTAATATATTCTCTTTCGTGTTGAATGCTAACATTTTGCATTAATTGTTGATATTAATGACAAAACTGAAAGATATCAATGCATAAATTTTTGCCTAAAAACATGGACATTTGGCATAAATTCTTATATTTTTCAAAAAATATTAACAGGACTGTCCAGAAAACGATTGCAATCGATTTCTACTGTCTAAATCATTGTGAAATGCGTATTCATTTAATATTTTTCCATTGTTTGTGCAAAACTATGAAAATTATTGATTTTCATGAAAAATCCAAGATGGCCGACAAAAATGGGGTCCTCTGGGCCTTCCGTACAGGATATGACCCGGCAGCAACACATTTTCTTGACTACTGATATCATGCCAACATGTTGGGACCATCAAACCTTATGTACCCGATCAGCTGAATAAACTCCCCCAGCCCACGGACTATTTCTATACTAGTACAACACTCCCCAATATAGGTTCAGGTCCCGTCGAGGGAGCCTTGGCTATCACATTTCAGGCACTTGGCCGCAGCGCCACGGTTCCACCCTAAAACGCTCGGGCACGTGGGCGCGGTTCCACCCTCTTGGGCACGTGGACGCGACTCCACGGTTCCACCCTTCTTTTTCCAGGGCACATGGACGCAAACCACGGTTCCACCCTTTATAGGGTCCTACGCAAAGGGTCTCACTCTCTTGCCCTCATACTCACCGCCGCTGATTACGGGGACAAATACCAAGTCTGGTTCTCTCCCAGCGGCAGGTTTGGAGTCATCAAGAGATGAGTCGAAAGAGCTCATCTACCTGGTAAGTTCTTAATCTGAAAGAACAAAAGGAGGGGCGAAAACAGAGAGGGGGCAGAGGGGTGGGTGGGCAAAAAAGGTGACAAAACAAGATCCCTTTCAGAAATTATTAATAATAAAATTAATAACTCGGGTAATTAACAAACAGGACCAACTTCTTAAACATGAGTTCTGAAAACAAAGTTAAGAAGCTCAAGTGAGAATTTTTTTGTTTTTATTTTTTTAATTACACGAGACATGACGTTAATTAATTAAAAACAGAAAGTCCAAGACGAAGAGCAGGATCAGCTAAGAAAAAAAAAAAAAGGGTTTTTTTTTTTGACAAAGGTAAAAAGATCTGAAAGGAAGAAGTAAAGGCTTACTTCCTTTAAACTGGAAAGCCGAAAACTAATTAGCGAAAACAAGGACGCTAATGAAGAACAGGAGGGCTTTCCAAAAAATTTTAGGAGAATTTTTTTTTTAAAGACAATCAAGAACAAAAGATCGATTGAAACATAAAAAGAACAATCAACCGACTCAAAACAAGAACAACAACAAAGTTGAAAACAAGTTTGAGAACAAAGGACGACGCTCCTACCTGTCCAGCATAGCCTAAGCTGTGGAGAGGGAAATAAAATCAATCAATTCAAGACGACGCAAAGGAGCAAGTCAAGAATTAAAAGAATTATAAGGAATTATAAAGAAAAGAGAGGCGTCGCATCAATGCCCGTGGCACGCAGTAGAGCGCAGAGCTGCGGGGAAGGGAAGCGGAGGCAACCCGTCTGTGAGAAAACGAAACTGACGGTTCGGAACTCACACAGTTAATTTGAAGAAAACGTGATTAAATAACATGAAGGCTCCGCGCATTGAGATATAAATATGTCAATCTAAAGCCGAAAGGCAAAGGATTGAAATAGGCAGTAAATATATAGATAAATATGTCAACAACGGACACTTTAAAAGAGCAAAGTGGGAGTGTACTTAGCTAACGTTTGATCACGGCGGCAGGCGAAAGTAAAAGAGGAAATGAACGCCAAATTACGCGATGATCTTGGGATAGTGCGTTCATAGGGAGATGCAGCGTGCATGCAGGAAAATTGTGTACTTTTTATTCGGCGTGCAAGTTAATCGTAATGAACTAGCAAATCAAATGAGTATATCCCAGTTATTGATAGTAAATAATGAAAAAAGGTATCTATTTTCGCTAGGAAGCTACGTATTTAGGGTCGAATTTGCGAGGGTATAAAAAATTCAGACTAAAATGTTTTATAAACGATGTACTTTTTGCCCCAAGAGTCAACAAATCATGTTTAGAGTACGATTTGCGCGAGGTGTGGGAGGTGGGGCTGTACTAAACCCATCGATGTAGGTGAAGGTAAAACCGACGACCGATCGACGTCTCATTGAAATATCGCTGTACTTGTTTAGGGGTTCAATTCAGGGAATATTTGCCAATAGAATCGTTTTGTTTCCAATACTTGTTAAGGGTTGGGTTTTACAAGCCAATACTTGTTAAGGGGTGCATTTTCAATATATGGAATATACGTGTTTAGGGTGCTTTTCGAGACCCCATGGTCGCGCATGGTATCCACTCGTGAATGGAAGTCCCCCCCCCCCCCGGGATGCTTCATGGCGAGGCTCTCTTGAATGAATGATCCAAGCGATCATAATATCCAATTCAAGTTTTCATTTATTTTAACAAGGGAAACTACCTTCAAATTTACAGTACAACTTAGGAGTGTTTTATGAAGTATCTCGACTTTCATATTTGTTCTCAGCCAATCACATGAAATAAATTTAGTAAAGTGTAGCAAGTAACATGAGATACTTCCTTAGATATCATCTAAAAATTTGAACATTTAGGGAATAATAGAACATTCCAATTACCCTGTTTATAATGTATGTGCATTTGTGTGAAATACAGCAAAGAGAAAGGGGCCTGTAATTAACAGACTATCATGTTTATTTTAACAACATACTGACTGTGCATCTTCATTGTATGGCGCACAGGCTTAAAAAGAAAGGTTTAAAATAGATTTGGGAATTCCCAGTTCTATTGAATTTAAAAAGGAACAGCTTGCACATATTTTTTTAAGTCACAAGACATAGATGCACTGTGTCAGCAAAACAACTAATCAACTCCCAAAGTTTGGGGACACCAATTTCACTTTGAAATGCAAATCGGACAAGAGGGGAAAGAGACAAATGTACTGGAAATCATCTCATACTGACAGGTAAGTTAGAACTGGTATTGTAATTTTCATATTCATCCTTTCAATGCAAAGGCCATGAGGGGGGCAATGTTGTGGATGCCCTGCTCCAAGGAATGAGGAAATGAATGAATATGATCATTTACTTAATTGATAAGTTTGAAAACAAGTGGAATGCCTCCGGCGGTCTCACCTGCATCATGTGATTCATCATAGCAGCAGAGCTGACTTTGAAAACTACATGTATAATAAAATAATTATTCACAAAAACACCATTCATATAATGATACAATACTATGTTCATTGACATTTGACCTTGATCATGTGACCTAAAACTTGTCAGTGATACTTGATTACCCCTATCCACATTTCATACACTATATCTACATGTATAAACTTTGAAAGTTATGACAGCAATCTAATAATCATCTCTAAAATTTCAATGCCATTAAATGACCTTTGACTTTGGTCATGTGACCTGAAACTTGCAGGAGATGTTCAAAGATACTTGATTACTCTTATGTCCAAGTTTCATGAATCAGATCCATAAACTTTCAGTTATTATGGTAATTCAACAGATACCCCCCACATGGCCAAAGTTCATTGACCTTTGACGTTGGTCATGTGACCTGAAATTCGCACAGGATGTTCAGTGATACTTCTTTACTCTTATGTCCAAGTTTCATGAATCAGATCCATAAACTTTCAAAGTTATGATGGTAATTCAACAGATTTCAAAGTTCATTGACCTTAAATGAGCTTTGACCTTGGTCATGTGACTCAGGCAGGATGTTCAGTAATACTCGATTAACCTTATGGCCAAGTTTCATGAACTAGGTCCATATACTTTCTACGTTATGCTGTCATTTCAAATACTTAACCTTCGGTTAAGATTTGGTGTTGACGCCGCCGCCACCGCCGTCGGAAAAGCGGCGCCTATAGTCTCACTCTGCTATGCAGGTGAGACAATAAAATATTAATATTTCCTAAAATGAAAATTTATTTCAATTTTTTGCACTTATAGTAGAGCGGATTAGCCGAACAATTGTGCAAATTATGACTAAAGCATGAAACTTTCACAAGTATTAGTATATTCCGTAAGATTTATTTTTAAGATGGGAGGTAAATTTATAAATGCCATTTTCGGCCGTTGCCATGGCAACGGATAAATTTCTTTAAAAAAACATACATTCCCATGTAAATGGTAAATTAACATAATATAGATGACCAAAATGATAATTTTCAGGCTCACAATTGAATGTACATGTATATGAAATTTAGAAATATTCAAGATCACCAAGATAGTTCCAATTGGTCCGTTGCCATGGCAAACCTTCACAAACACACATTGCTTGCTCGCCTTGGCTGAGAGAGTATAGACAAGACCAATATGGGGAAAATTTGAGTTCAAGAAGCATTTTGGGGTAAAAGTTGGGAACCAGTCTATTTCACCTAATTTGAATGTGCTGAATCTGATAAGACCGGTTCCCAAGCCAATTTTTCATGTTTTTACCACCTAATTTGAATAAACAAAATGGCTGCCAAATTGACTATTTATAATAGCATTTGTATCATTATGATAAATGTTTGGCCCTTAAATGTAATATTTAAGTCAATTTTTATATGTATTTCATTATTCTTTTATATTTTTTTATGTTCTTGTATTTTTAACAATTTTCTTTGTATATGTTTGATATGACCTTTAAAAAAATTCTATCAATGGCAGACAAATATTAAGCTTCAATCATTGAATCATTTGATAAACTTCTTTTGCCACAACTGTTAATTGTACTCAGGAACAAATACACACACATGCTCCCACACCCACACCTGTATATAGAAAGTAATATACTTGCAAGGTATATTATACATGCCCAATATAAAACACATTGATGCTGATCCTATAATCATGACAATTACCAAATTCAATGAACCCGTAAAAAAAGAAGGGTTTAGGAGTTAGAAAATCTGTAATCATGTTGGAATTAAATTTCTTGAAATATTAATGTTAAAATGTCTTATATATCCTTTATAATTAGATAACAGACCCAATAATCAATTAAACGTATGATTTATGCAATGTAGTTTATCAATCGGATATAAGTATCAGTACATTGTTAACATCCTTGTAGCAAAATCATATCTTTGATTCGGCTCCATCAGAACGGCAATCATGACAGTTAACAAAAGAACAATTTGTAATAAAGGCAAAGGGTCTGTACTACCGGATCACTTACTCATTTTTTTGGTCATTACTGATTTATTTTTTCCCCCTGAGTCAACCATCAAAGTAATAACTGAATACCACAGCTTCTATCCAATCCTTGCCATTGAAGATTCTTTGCCGAACGATACTGAATACAGAAGAGGAAATGATAAAAATAGGGGGCTAAACATAGATTAGCTCCATGGTAAAAAAACATGGGCAAAACAAGGTTTCCAGCCCAGTCACTGCCCAATGCAGAACAATATCACACTGCGTCCTATGGTTGAAAAGTGATAGGGATGCCTGAGGAAGGTAAACCAGCATGGAGACAGTTTGCAGAAGTCCAGTCTAGAGGTTATCTGGTCATGGATGATATTTTCCGCACCACCTCATGTAAGACAATGTCTGATCTCAGCAATTCTGTGAAGCTGGTAATATGCAGATTGGCAGACATGTGATGTGTGTTTCTTCATGCTCATTGTTCTATCAAAAGACTACGCCAAGATATCTAGCCTTGCATACTGAGATATATAGCTTCCTCACCTATTAAGACTGGAGTTGTAGTCATAATAATTACGCATATGGAGATGACAGAACAAGACACTTCGCTTTTAATCGTTAAGCTCCAGGAAGTTGACCATCATCCAACATCGAATCCTCAATGGCAGCACCAACAACAACAGCAGCTGCACGAACCTCTGTATCTTTAACTTTTGGATCAAATGTGAGGTATACAGCTGGATGTCATCAGCATAGAAGTGTATACCAAGACCATGTTGCCACATTATAGAGCCAAGAGGAGTGATGTACAGTTTGAAGAACACGGGACCAAGGACAGACTCGCAATGAACTCCATAGCAAAGGGTAGTCACAGGAGACTGCATGCCAGTGATGAATACAGCTTGTCCTCTGTTGGAAAGGTGAAGGGAAAGTCATCGGAGTGCAGAATCATCAATTCCAAAACAGACTGTCAGTCTCCCAAGAAGAATGACATGTTCAGTGGTATCAAAACCGGTTGACAAGTCGAACATAACTTAGGCAACTGCTTTCTTCATAGAAAGAGATCTCCTGGCTCTACAATCGAAGAAATTCTCGACCTAGACTTTGATGGTAATATCTCAGACTCGCATGCAGCCTATCAGAGCTGGGTAAGCTTTTGGATGCTGTTGGGTTTAATACCGATCAAAAGAAGTGGATTAATAATAACCTACAGGAACACCAAACATGTCAGGAACCCACCATCCTCTGAAAGATATCTTCGCTATCAATTAGAAATAGTCTATCTTATGAAGATATGAAGATGTGTGAATATGAGAAGTTCGATAAATGGCCAAGGGGACATTACACAGTTCACTGCGGTATTGAAAGGTGCACTCCGAGCATTTTAACACCTGAAACAAGATCTGGTCAGACAGCAGATTCTCTCTCAAGACAAAAGTTTAGGTTTTCTCTATGGATCTGTGACATGAGAATCGGACATATCTCAAGAACACAAACACGATGACTTCGATCCGAACTGCCTCCGCAGAATACTTGTACTACATTGATTTGATTTCAACAATTAGAGATCACTTTTATTATATGAGGCTGCCCTATCAATCAAGCCATCCAATGGAACACCAGCTCGATGATAACTGACATTGATCATTCAACACCCCAAAGGTAAAAGTGTATATCAAGCTGGGGGAAGCTGGATGCCTCTCTAAGTTGGATGAAGCGGCAATCCTTGATAGGACAGGTGCAGTACTGCATTGGAAAATATATATTATGGAGATGCACATGTAATCAGTTAATGAAGTCCAATTATCAAAATTTGTTATTAAAAGGACATGCAGTGACTTATTCATTGTGGAACTTTAGAACACCACAGTCTGGCTTTTAAAACATGGAAAACGGTCTAATTGATAGGCAAAATGAGACATATGTGGGTTCAGTTCTGAGAATTTTTTTTTCAAAATTGGGACAATTTGACAAGCATAATGGAGAACACACAAGACATCTCATTTTCAGCAGACTGTTTTCTCTTCATTTTGCTAAAGAAAAACGCACAAAATATATATATTATATACATGTATGTGTGATCAGATTCTGTTGGTCGGGGAACATAACTACTCCAAAGGATATTAAATGCAACTGATTGACTATTAGGAGTTGAGATTTACAGTACTGTCATGATTCAAATTTAATAATCCATCATCTAAAATTGTAAATATGAATGAATTGATTGATATCATAATTCAAAAAACATTTTATAATAAAAATTTAAGCAATTAATAGTGACATTCGCTTGAATACAGATAGGTCCATGAAATTCGTTGGATCACCGCCAGTGTGCTTTTAAATGGGAAGGCCCTCCCTGCAGGAATTTACCTTTGTATGCAGGTGTGAGTGTGGGAGTCAGTGCATCTGTTTATGCCCATGGATATATACGAATACAAACATGTAAAAATCATTGAAACTAATTATTGTCTGCCATTGATAATCAATACTTTGACAGATCCCATAACAAAACATGCACGAAACAAAAGGTACAAAATACAAAGAAATACATAAGAAATTCAAAAACAATAAAATACATTAACATTCACTGTGATATTATATTCTAAGGGCCGTACAATTATTCATAATGATGCAAATGCTATTTGTACCAAAAATATAAACATTTGAGCTGAAATTATCAGATTAAAGCATAATGATCCAAAATATGCATAAATTTGCATAATTAATTAGCCGGAAACAAAAATAACAAATTTTCTCGAAAGGTACACGTATGTATGCAGGATTTTGCAGTATTCATGTCTGTGAAAGCAAATATAATTAAAGGACATTGTCGAAATAATATTCTGAATTGTCAATTTGGCAGCCATTTTGTTTATGCAAATTAGGTGGTCAAAACATGAGAAATTAGCTTAGGAACCGATCCTATCAGATTCAGCATATTTGAATTGTGTGAAATAGTCCGGTTCCCAACTTTTACCCCAAAATGCTTCTTAAAATTTATACAGGCCTCTTTTTCCAGAATGGCTCTAGTCTAGATGCACGTGTTGCACAGCTCTCAATCAGCATTTTGGATGGTTTGTTTACAATCACATACGAGCTACGCATGTTGGGGATGATCTTTTACATTTAATTTTACTTTACCTCAACTTTTTGCTTCAAAAAAGGTTTTATCGTAATTTAAAAATAGTACGAGGGGTTTTTATATTTTTATATAGATAAATAATTCCCCGAGTTTCGTAATTTTGTCAAAATAATGAGGTAGAAATTATATCTAACAGAACAAGTGACAATTTATCCCAGCCACGTGAAATTTATCGTCGGTGAATATCGTCTGCTGCTATTCGTTGAGTTGATTTGCCTTCAGATTCGGATATTCACTTGTTTGTAAGTACAGTTATATCATTATTTTCCTTCTTTAGAGCCTTGACAGAGGGAAGAGACTCTGTATGGCTGGTCAGGCTGGAATTTTCATGGATTTATTTTGGCCCGCGGTAGGCCTACGTGCAGCCAGCACTGCACTAGCAGCTGCATGAGTTGGTAGCGCATCGGCATGCAAGTTCAATTGTCCGACTCATCATCATCGACGTAATTCCCCTAATTTACCTCCATCCACGTCACTAGAGCTAGAAACTTCATCATCATTCTCTTCATCTTCAAAATCATCAATTTGAAAATCCAAAATCTAGATAAACTTCTGGGTTTTCTTTAATTTCGTGATCGAAGTATTCAGTGACAGTGTGGAGAAAACTGTACCCTCGCAACAGGTTTTGCATGCAAGTGGAGCTTGACGTGGGAGAGCCAATCACGTCTCTCGTACACTTATACACGTCATAAAAAAAAACCCAATTTCGCGGACGTAATTGAGCGTGTTTGAAGCATTCAGAGAGAGAACTTTAAACTATCAATTAAGTGAGTTTCATCGGTCTCCATGATAAATGATGTACACCATCGTGTTCTTCCTTTTTCCCCCTTTAATTTGATATATAATTCTTCATTTTTATGATTTTCAATATATTTGTACTTTAAAAACAAAAATCGGACAGAGATTGGCCTATTAACAAACTGATATCTGTCTGGATATTAGTTACTAATTGTTGGAATGGTATGCATCAATGTATATTGGCAATATGATTGACATTGGCCGGACATCACTCAGTCATCACAGATGCATCGGGGGCCCTTTACAAACCGTGTCATTTTGTCTGTACAACTTTCAGCGCACTTACAGACTACACAACACAAGGAAATGCCAAGGGGGAAAGCACACTGGTCGACAATCGCCCAAGCATCGTACAATGTCCGTTGGATATTCTACCACTAATCATACAACGTCCAGTTCATCATCCAGCTATGGCATGAGCACCATACAATTAATCAGGGATATTTATCAGATGTCCGGCCATTAATTGCTACCTTCCCAGCCAATAAAAAAATAGGTGTATGGCATTTGTGTCTGTGATGAGTTAAGGATTATTTGGCTGGTCAGGAACAATGTTTAAAATATTGCTGACCCCTCCGATCACCCCTGATGTCCTGACACTGGCCAGTGAATGTGACTTAGGTATTACCTCTCTCTCTCCTGCTTGTGGAAACCAATTTTAAAGTAGATAAAGGGTAAAACTACCAGTAAGCCACTGCTTTAAGGATATTGTCTTTATATGTTAAAACCACTGAGGTTATCTCTTGTTGTGAAAAAAGAATTTTCAATTCTGCTGTCCACATTGGTGGCACTGTGAGCAGATTTTTTGCAAGTCCCAGCATTGGGTATATACTATTTTTTTTTTCAATTTTAACCTGAATTTTACCCTTCTTAAATCTAAAATGGGTATTTGCTTACATGACTGACAGTGAATATCAAGAGCAATGCGTCACCCAAAGTGGTTGGTCCTTTGATGAATGCAAGCATGCCAATGATTCACTGAAATCAATGATGTAACTTTTAAATACATCATTTCCAAAAAATGCAGGCAGAGTAACACATTTATAAATGTAAATAGGAACACATGTTTTTCTCTAATACCACTTGAACAATGGTCTATCTAGAGAACAAGTCTCATTCTTGTTAAAGGACCTCAGGGACCTTTGACCAAAAAGTTGACCACATCAACATAACCTCCATATACACACATACACATTAGTCAAATTTGAAATTGATACATCTCAAGATTCTTATGTAACCTCATAATCTGATATAGTCACTGTCCCTGTTTTATGCAAACATGAATGGTTCTCCATAAGGTACATGTATATGGCCTCTGTAATCTCTAACCTTGACGGTGGTTCATACCTCTATTCAATCCATCAACAGGCTTGTAAATTGTCACATGAAAGAAAAATGCTAGGCAGATTTGTAAAAAAAAAACAAATAAAAAATGTCTACTTTAACAGCATTCATATAAACAGCAAAAACAAAGAGTCAAACAAACAAAGAAACAGCTATCCAAACTTATTGGATTTATCTTTTTTTTATTCTGATATCTGAAATGGTACGAAAATTTGTAGTATTTAGAAAAATCTAAGTCTCACTACGAAGCCCCAAACCGGACATTTTTGACAACGAAAAAAAAAAATTATTACGTACGTACGTGGTATTATTACGTACGTACATAGTATTATTACGTACGTACGTAGTATTATTACGTACGTACGTAGTAATGATTACGTACGTACGTAGTATTATCACGTACGTACGTAGTATTATTACGTACGTACGTAATATTTATCACGTACGTACGTAGTATTATCACGTACGTACGTAGTATTATCACGTACGTACGTAGTATTATCACGTACGTACGTAGTATTATTACGTACGTACGTAATATTTATCAAGTACGTACGTAGTATTTATTACGTACGTACGTAGTATTTATTACGTACGTACGTACGTAATAAGCACCTCGTCGAACCTGTAATCTTAACAGATCAATGACAGTCGGACTATAGATTTTGACTACTTTTGATGGATGTCAATCTTTCGATTTCCACACCTTTTGTGACTATAGATCTGCTGGACACTTAAGGGGGATCACCCCTCCCATAATAGTGTTGGCATTATAATATTTATACATTATGTGATCGAGCTAAGTCAGTTTGTGGAGTAACAAGAACATAAAAATTAGCATAATGTACGTTCATAGAAACATTGCTACATGTATTATCACCAACATCCTAGAAGATTTTTTTTTAAGTGCAGGGGTCAGCAAAGGCGGATCCAAGAGAAAAGGACAGCGCCCCCCCCCCTTCCCCCTATTGGCGGCGCAATAAGAAAACTTCGGGACTTAAAAAGAAAAAAAAAAGGAAAGGAGAGGGTAAAAAGAAAATATGAAGACGGCCGGCCGGCGCACGAGTGAATAAAATGAGGGGGGCGGTCGAAGACTTTGAAAAAGTAATCTTTCATGTCAATTTATAAAGGTTGATGTGGAGCTTAAAATATTCAATTTTAAGTCAGTACACAAACATATTCCATTTCAGACATAGAGCATTCATTATTTTGTCTGATATGCACTCGCATTATTTGAAACGTGAACTAGGTCCTTCTTCGCGTGTATTCCATAAAGTTCTCAAGATGGTCTTTTGTTCAGGTCTTATTGTAAAAAAATATCAACTAGCACTGCGAGCTCGTGTTTTGGTTAGTGAGAATACTTCTGTATGAATTCCAAAATTTCGCGTTCTCATTCGGCCTGTAATTAAATTAAAAACTAGGTTAAAAAAATATATAGTAACAAAATAGAATATCCCGTTTTCTTAAATCTCACACTTTTTCCGCTCGTGCTTTGCGCTCGCCGCATCAATTATTGTTTAGTTGCATTATTTGTATTCCTTCGCGCTCGCATTATTCATAAAGGAAGATAAAAATCCTTTTCATAATTAAAAATATAATATTCAGTTTTTAGATCTCGATCTCAAACTTTTTCCGCTCGCATCAATAAATTGTTTAGTTATACTGCTATCTAAATCTTAAACTTTTGTCGGTGCCCTTTTAAAGATTAAAGTGCCCGAGAAAAAAAAATGCAAAAAAATTGATATTTGGACCTAAAAACTGGACATTCTAAGCACCTTTTTTTATAATTATGAACATGATATAGGCAGATTGATGCGAGCGCAAAGTTTGAAATTTAAATCCCGAAATAGGATAGGCCTATATTCTCTAGTCATATTTTCATGAAAAGGATGGTTATTTTCCCACATGAATAATGCGCGAGGGCGAAGCTCGAGCTGAGATATTTTGAGATGCAGACCATATGCATTAAAAAAAAATACAGAGCACTTAAAAATCAATTTGTAAATTACACAAAATAAATAAAAGCTCGATGTCCAAGCTGAATATGTTTTGTTTATCTCCATTTCAGCCTGTTGAGCAAGATATATGTAGGCCTATCTCATAACAGGCAACGAGTGCGCGGAGCAAGAGCAAACATTTTATATACTGTAGCTGCATGATCAAGATTTTTTTATTTTCAAAGTTTTCCCCTCACCTTATTTTCATTCACTCGTCTAGCTCCCTATTCTTATTTGCCTCTTTTTAAAATCCTTTCCTTTCCCTTCCCTTCCCTCCTTTCCTTTTTTTTCCCTTTCTTTCCCCCTTTTTTCGCGTCGCCAATGGGGGAGGGGCGGCCCCTTTACCACCTGGATCTGCCTATGCTGGCCCCAGTGGATTTTTATGACGATGTTTCTTTGACCGTACAATATAGTTAATTTTGATTAATTGCCATGCCATTAAACTGACTACGAAGCTCGATCACACGTGGGAGAGGTGACCCGGCCCCGCCCCCGCTCTCCCCATATCGTCCAGCAAACTCACATGGCGATCATTCAATGTGCTGTAATGTGAATATGTAATCACACCCCGGAGTCACAAAAGCCCTCAAAAGGCGGGGAAATCGAAATAAATGAATGAACAAATTTGGCATCCATATATTAATCCAAACTCTATATACAGGTTCCCCGACAGGTTCGGCGAGGTGCTTATTAATATTACGTATAAATACGTACGTAATAATACTACGTACGTACGTAATAATTACTACGTACGTACGTAATAATTACTACGTACGTACGTAATAATTACTACGTACGTACGTAATAATACCACGTACGTACGTAATAATTTTTTTTTTTTCGTTGTCAAAAATGTCCGGTTTGGGGCTTCGTATCTCACACAGCAATATCTATGAAAAGTATGTTTGAAGAGTGGAAAATCTAGGTCATTATTTGGATAAGATATCACTGTTTTCAAATTTCTGGTTCTTGTGATGGTTGTTTCAATTTCCTTGTTAGCTTTAAACTATTTCTTGTGTTACCTAAAAATGGTGAATATGTTTGGAAAAAACTGCATGTCTCAAGTTGTATTCATAAGTACTTTAAGGACGTTCCACAGTTATGTTTGTGCGCATCATGATCTGCGCATATTTTACACTCTGCGCGCTGACGTCACAATGGATGACCTGGTGATTTAATCAGCTGTAGGTAATGTGAGCTGATTTTTCTCCTTATCTGCACTAACTGCAGATCTGATGTGTTATTTTATGAAGCTAATAAACTGAAATTATTCCATTGAACATTTTTTTAATTCCTCTACAATTTCAAAATAGTTTCTCTGTAGTGCTGCAAAGTATGATGAATAATTATGACCCCGAATTTGAATAAATGGAAAAGTAGTTCGGAATTTTTCCTTTGAATTCTTTCCTTCTTTTGAATGTTTGGGGGCAAAACTACCGAACCATTCGCATTTTAGACGGCATCATTAGAATTTTGCACGTTTTGGGCACAATTTCGGCGATTTTCATGCCAACTCGCATCACTTTGGACACTCATAGTTAAAAAACGAGCACATGGACCCCATATTTTCAACTTCCCTACACCTTCGATATGCATTTCTCTACAATTTAGTTGAATTTGATGAAAATGACATGGATTTTGAAAAAAGTGCAGCTTACAAAATACTTTTTTAATTTTTGAGTAGATTCACGTCTTTAAAGATTTGTTTTTTCCAAGTTTTTGCACTATTCTTGCCAAATGAGGGCGCTGCTGACTCCAAATAGATATAGTTTTACCAATTAAAAGACTTTCTCTTACTTTGGTATACACTTTGTTATATATCTTGAAAATTTGATGAAGTTTGATGCGGTATCTACTGAGTAAAGATGATTTAAACTCATTTGGTGAATTCGTGAGGTTTAAGAGAGGCATAATTCTCTTGATTGCGCAAGATTGTATATCATTCAAATACGGCAACTTTGAAGACCCGTAGAAAAAAAAAGCACATGAACCTATATCATTTTTTGCATTTTCATAATGCATACATACCAAAGTAACTCTCTGCATAATTTGGTGAAAATGACATGGACTTCATTTTAACTGTGGAATGTCCTTAAAGTATACATCCAAAGAAAATTCACGAAAGTGATGATTATAGACAAATTATATATGAATGGAAAGGTCTTGTCTTTTTATACACAAATATGTCACTAAAAAGTCTTATTGATGTTGTGGAAATGCAAGAAATGAAATTATTAGAGACCCTTCTCAGCCCCCCAGCCGCCCCCAGACAGACAATCACGCGATCAAAAACAGTCGAGAATAATGACGTCACATGATCGACTCACTCAGCTCTCTGTGCAAGCCAGCAGTACACTGATAGCTGATTCACCTTCCTGGTCTCTATTTTTCTTCAAATTTACCGTTTTCTTCATGTATTGTGATATCCGAATTCGGTTTTCGACAACTTCAGACTATAAGGGAACCAGAACTGTGTTATTTTGCCCGTTTTTTATTGAATTGTGAACTGGAAAGATCGATTTTGTCCACTCGACAGTCTTCGTTGTGTTGCTCTACTAACTATTGAAAAACTCCAAGCTGCACGGTCCCATTCACTTGCTCCCAATGCATGTTGCAGGTTACGCTGTTTGATCCAGTCAAAAGTCAAGGTAAGCATGTTTAGAAACTGTACTTGTTCTGACGATGCATTCAGGTCAGATGACAGATACAGATCTGATATAAGTTTAGAATCATGCATTTTGGCATAACTACTATTAAAATTAAAAAGTCTTTATTTTAGAAATAATGTTTTTGCACAATTCCAGCAGATATTTTCTTCAGATTTCTAAAACTGGTCAGGACTCAGGCAGGCGATTAAATTATTTAGGAGCACTGGTATGGACCATGGCTGAAAATCTGCTGTTTCAGAGGAATGTTTAAGTTTTTATTATACACAGAATTATATCACCATGATGCCGATGTCATGAAGCTAGACAAATTTTCAGCAGTGATTACCCTGATTCCTGGCCAAAATCACTCACACGTATTGCGAGGTTAGTATTAGTATACAAACCTCGCACCACAAACCGCGTTTGGCAGTGGATTTCTAACTAGTGGGTCGCGTGTGCTGGGATCTCACTTCTTGGGTCCACAACACACGACTTCTATGCCACTATGGCTTGAATTTTCTGTGTGCGGCGGCATGTAATGAACCCTTGGGTGGGCCAAAATTAGAGTCTGGTGTTTCTTTCTGATTAGAGTGTTGCTGCATATATGTATGCGTAATGCCTTCAACAATGAAGATAAATGCAATCTTTGTAATGACACAGAGACTCAGAGAGCACCGTACCTCAAGTGATGTTCGTGTAGTCTCCACTACACTACTGCTACAGCCTACACTACGCTACACACCTACCCGGGTAGGTGTGGCGTACATGTACGGTAGTGTAGCGGTAGTGAAGTGGAGTGGGGCCTACACAAACATCACTTGAGGTAGAGCACCAGTGTTCTGAGTGGAACTTTTCAGGTGTCTAAACCTACTATCATTTGTTGTTGACCGGGAATTACATGCCACCGCACGTCATGAATCATCACGATAATTAAATTCATACTTTGATTTGATTATTTAAACTATTTTTTTTTCTCTCTTCTACACACAGATCTGCACACTTGCTGACTCTGGTGACTTCTGGTCTCTGCTTGCTACCTCAATCTGGGAGATTCCATCATGTCCTTTTACTATGATTTGGATATAGCCATTTTTTTCTTCACTCTTTCCAGGACCTACGGTTTGCAAGTTGTGGACTGATAATGATACAAAAGAAAAATTTTCTTTATCAATCTTGGAAACAATTTTGAGCACAGTTTTGGAGAGAACTAAGAAATTTGACTTGGACAGGAATACAGCTTGTCAAAAATAATAACACACAATTTAAAACGAAAGAACAATTTTAATGTTACTAGGGCATTTTGCGAGAAATGTTATACTCAATCACACGTCCCAAATCAAGGGTAAGTCCTTTGATTAAACATGTAGTTGAATTGCGATTGCAACTCGACCTTATTACGCTTGAATTTGAATTTAAGACTTACGCTTGATTTGCAATTGAACATAAGTTTCTTGCAGTGCCCCATAATTATGTTTTGTTATCAGATATTTAACATGCTGATTTTTCTCGAAAGGTATAATATATTTGTCCTTTTAAACGGTATTTGAATATGGGTACGCCTTTTATTTGTTTTCCACAATATTTATTGCATGTATGAACAGAAGTGAAATATTTATTGTGAAGCACTGTGAATGTTGTGTGCTGTTGTGTGATGGTTCATCATTTTTGTTATAAGACTGAAAGCCTGGTGGATGTGAGGAAGTGGCCTGGATGAAAGAAAAGTGAACATGTGTCCAATTACTGATTTGCATATTCTAAGACAATTTTGTTTCTGGATAAATTTTGCTATGCATTCCCTACATTAAGAGTAAAGGAGAAGTCCACGCAATCAAAAATTCATTTGAATTTAAAGAAAAATAACAAGATATTGCAGGAAATTTCATAAAAACTTTGATTCAAATTTATATAATTACTATTTTAACAGTTCCGTAAATATAACCTATTGTGATCAGATGAAGAGTTTCCTATCGTCAAATCTGCAAAGAATAGAAACGAATGTGATGTGAGTGACAACTCTAATTTGCATATCATTGTTTTGTGTATATGACTGTTTTGAGTAAAAACAAGGGAAATTACTCTATTCAAATAATTTTTAGTTGATGTGGACTTGACTTTTAACTCTACCCCTCCCATCCCAAATAAGAGTAGAAATAATCTAATCAAGAACTTGAAAATCAAAAGCAGCAATTAAGAAGCAAGATTTGATAAATACAGGTCTGAATAGAATTTCACAAGAAAATAAAAAGAGAAAAAAAGATGGGTAGGGACAGGGAAGGAATAAAAAAAAAAATACCCAGAAAAAAAAAATCAGAGTTTCGAACCAGGGTCCTCGCACATGACAAAACACTGGCCAACGCATTTGGCCACAGACCATTATCCTATCGAAGAGGCATTTTTAAGATATATGAAATAAAGTCCGCTCGCCGCTGTTGCCTAATAATGCTTCGGCGCTTTAACTGCAATTTCAGTCATTTTGCGATGAATATTGCCGTGTTTTTTTTGTGGTTCCTGACTTTGCTACTTAATGAAATTTCATATTTGTTCAGTCATAAAGAAGAATGTCTATGCTTTATATTGATTATAATATTAATGTGACACAAGTGTGATTTCTACGTGAAAATATGCTTTGTTTATTCACATATATTTCTTGAAAAAAAAAAAATTCTAAGCTAAATGTCCGTTACCAAAATACGTTAAATGTGCACTTTTTTTTCACTTTTCAGTAAATTCAAACTTTTATCTATATAACAAGACCAATCTTAAGAGGAATAAACAATTCTAAGAGCAAAAAACGCTGATTGGAAAGATCGTCTCCAATGGGCTGCTGTCAGCTCAGCTGCTCACTGCTCATTGTGTGACGTCACTCAGCTGGAGCTCGCAAGAGGACCGGTGGAAGGCAGAAATATGGCATGAAAATAAATCATTTTTGAGAGCTGATTTCTGCAAACTCTGATCACTATTTTGAAAAGTGAAGTTATATATCTGATTAGTAATACTTCCCCTTTACAATGATGACCACATAAAGTCATTATAAAATACTTTTGATTCTTCGGGTGTATACTTTAAGTGATTGGAAGATAATTATCTTTCACGAGAAGTATTTTTCAACAGTGGTGTGCCTATTGGGCTAATTCTGTAATTTACTTTACGAAAAACAATCAAATTATCATATTCATATTTTTAGGGACCTAAGAAATACAAGCCCTGCTTTTAATTTAGGATCCACCACTTTTGGGGTTTTTTATTCGCAGAAACTTCTTCTCCAACTTATGTACTAGGTTACTGAATACTTTTTAAATTTTCTATACATGTTCACTTTTTCAACTGTATATTGTAATCCAGTTATTCTTTGTTTATCATGATGTATGTGTTAATATAAATAATGATTTTTCTTTGTTTATGATGTTTGTATCATTATGGATTGCAAATGAAAACGAGTGGAAAAAAATAAATTCAAATAAAATCAAATCAAAAGTGAGATTTGGAGTCAATACATATATTTTACTACAATACATGACATGTATAATAGATCCTTTAATCAGCCCTTTTGACTTTAACAATATTACTATTTATAACCAATGCATCAGATTTCATTGAAATTCCTGATGGTTTCATGGATTGTTATATGCAATCCATCTATCCATATACATGCATGTAGTTATATATATTTCATATTGACTTTGACATTTTTATTATTGCATGCTTAGTAAGTTACAGTGGTTCACAAACATGTGTGTGTTCCTAATTGTGTGTGGTATATGACCCTTTCTCCTCTTTCACATCCCCAATATTGCTCTCTATTCAATATTTGTATTATCTGTGTGTATCTATTTGTTTTCCATATGTTGATCAGAATTTGTTTTAATATTTGGTTCAAAAACCTGTATTTTATTTGGATTTTTTTTTTTTTTTTTAATTTGGAAAATTAAATGCATATCAAACACATGTGTTTAATATGCATCCTAAAATCTGGTATTCATAGGCAAAATGTACATGTCTAGACCTGAATCTACAAAGTATTAGAAATATTGAACATGTATTTTTTTTCACTTTGGGATAAAACCACTTTTTTAGGGCAAAGAAAAAAGTGAAAGTTCAGGAGACAGGCTTTGAATAGACCCTTATGATATTTGTAAGATACATATAGATGTCAGACCTCAGAAGGGGTTTCATTTTGAAATATGAAAACATCACTGAGACATGGAAGTGGAACTAATCTGATTAATGGAACAAGTTGGATTCACATAATCACATAATGAAATAAAACAGTCACTGGTCGCACTTCAACTTTCAAATATTGTAATTTTAGAATAATACCTCAATGTAAATTATATTATTGAACCTTTTGTAAGTTACATGTATAGACAGGCACAGACTTTAAGAGATGTGGAATAAAACTGAATTGAAATGATGTTGAATTTGCACAATTCAAATATGACTTGATTTTCTTTTATTGTAATTACTATCTTAAAGTAGATATTTCAAATGACATAAGACTAATGAAAGGGACTTAATGATGAGATTTTTATCCTACGTAACTTGTGATTGCACATCATTTAAGCTTGTAATTAAGGCACAATTGCAATATGATTTGGGTTTTATTTTCCACTGTTATCATGAATTTCAGTGAATTAACTTGAATTGTGCAAATAAATGTGTCATATACTTTGATGCAAGAATTAATACAAAATGTGTACATAACTGCAAGTAGTAAGGAAGTAATGGTTAATATCAAACTATTCAGAAGTATGAAGAATATATTGTTATAAAATCTGGATTTAAGTGTGTGTTTAATAACCTATTTATTCAATGATTGGATTACTTGGTGGTGTTTAATAAACAATATACTTACTAAATTGGCTTTGCCAAAAAAATGTCTATATAATAATATTTCATCAGTCATTGGTTTGCTTTCTATATGTGCATTTACTAGTTCATTATCTGGAAGGAAAATGTGTATCTCATTTGTGTTTAATTTGATGTAAATACCATTTCTATAAACTGCTTTTGATATAGATGCTCCTGTCAAAGTTGTAACGGCACTTTTGTACTGCTCTGTATAAGGTTATAAACTGTGTTTAAAAAAAATTGTATGGTTAAATGCAATGTTTTTAATCAGAGTAATTAGTCAATGTATTCATAAAGTGGCATGTACCAATATATGAAATCAATAGTTAATTTTTTAAGTTTTATCATTCAAGCAAGGGACTTTCATTTGATAAACGTGAGAACCAAATCCCTTTGATGAGAGAGATGATTCAATCATTCCTATTGGAGGTCAGAGTCTTCATCTGCTTTAAACATACTGGTTACCTTCATTATCTTATCAAAATATCAAAAGTTGCTAAATGGATGAAATCTTAAATCTCATTGTACTTGAGAAGTGTTTAAAACAAATGAGATTGCTGGCATCACTTTGTAAAATGAACAACAAATTATGCTATTATCTTCCTGGTTTTTCTTTTTCACAGCTCAATTCAATAAATAAAACCTATTCACTTACAATGTACAGTATGCTTTAAGATGTATTTTGTCTTTCAGTTACTAGTATACTCCAGTATTGGTAAGGATTTTGATTAAAAGAAATTATCTGCAAAAGGAAATATGATATGTACATAGGTCACAGAACAGTTTTGAAGGGGGGGGGGCAACCATGCAAACAAAAATCCACACAATCAGATGGTCACTTTACGTTTTTGTACTAATTTGGAAAAAAAAATTGGGGAGGGGCCTCCAGTACCTCCCCCCCCCCCTTGGGCCCACTGCCCCTGACGTACAGTCAATTATTGAAACTAAGCATGTTCTTGTCTACATGTGATATAGGTGATGTTAAAAGGGTGTGCAAACTCCTCCACTCACCACATGGGCTACTTTCATTTAGTCTAATGCCATTACCTCCATCAAGATTTCGTCTAACACCCATTTAGTCCAATAACCATTTTGTCCAATCATCACTTCGTCTAATCACCATTTCATCTATGACCATTTCGTCTCATAACCAGCTGGTGTAATATCAATTTCATTCATTTTGCACAATGAACACTAAGTCCAATTAGACCAAATGGTTATGGCTATTGGACCAACTGGTTATTAGACGAATTGGCAATTAGACCATGTAGACAGTGGACGAACCAATGGTAGACCAAATGAAAGTAAACGAGTTGGCAATTGGACGAATTGGCAATACACGAATTTAATTAGAAATAAACTGTTAAAAGTAGTTGGTACTTATGTCATGATATCCAAAATATGCTTAGTTTAAATATATATTAAAAAAAACACATGAAAATCATCTCCATATACTGCATTTCCCTTTGTTTCCCACACCTTCTTTCTGCTCTGTTTTTCCTTTCCCCAGCTATGGGACTTGTGTATTTCTTGCCAGAAATTATAAAGTTTGAAATATAAGAAGTAATTAAAAAAAAAGTATCTTGACAAAAAATGTCCGCTCTTCTGGTCAGAGATGGTAAACTCTACCACCACTCCCCGAATCCGCATATGCTCTTACTGCTTTTCAGCAAACAGTTTTTAACAAGTATCTGCTCAGGGGAAGGGGCAGGTATTAAATTCGTACTGTGATATATGCAAAATTATATACAATGAAACTTTATTCTACATTGCTCCCATCCATCTCCTCTGTCTTGTTTTGTGTCATTAATTTTAAATCATGAATATTTTAGTTTCTTAGTCATAACAAAAGAATTAAAGTGCTTTATATGAGTGAAATTACACATTTTTTTCTCCCAAAATAAATCACAGTTGTTTCCATCCTTCATAAGCATGGGAAAGGAAAACTCCCTTTTTCTACCCTGCATCATCGCTTTGACATTTTTGCTCCTTTTTTTCGTAATCATTTAATCTAAGAAATTAGAGCAGGTTCATGTTTTAAAAAATTTCGAAATTTCAGAGCATCAATGCCATTCGCGGGAAGGAATATATTTCCTCCCTGCATACTTGTCTTTTACTCTGTTTTGCAAATGTAATGAGGCTAAATCTTTTGCTATCAAATCTGATCTGACCAAGGTAGGCATTTTACACCACTACTGTTCACAATCTTTATATAAAAAAAATCACACTTGAAGAGAAATTAATTCAAATTCCTCAATTTTTCCTATATTTGGGGTGCTCATAATTTCTTTCAAAAACAACTTTTTAGATCTTAGCATTTCAATCAAATTCATGTTGTTAAGGGTACTCAAGATGCAAGAGATAGTCTTCTTTTGATATGAATTTGAAAAGAAAATCGAAAAACTTCATGCTTTGCGTGGGAAGCAGGAAACTCCTCCCTCCATGCACCCTTCCCCCTAAGGAGCACACTTACAGCCCTTTCCAAAATTAAATCCTAGCTACGCGGTTGAGAGTCACATAAATATATTACATATATATATATATGCTGCATTGATTGTGTTCATAACTGATCAATATAGAAAAGAGTTCTAAATATTTTGATCTATGATCATATTTATTGTGCATTTATATTGACAAAATAGAATAGAGTCTGCATTATTAGACTACAAAACATGCCAGTTGCACTACTGACCAAAAGCCTGGGAATTCCCAGCCACTAGCTGTCTGGAGCATTACAATTTGGGAATCCCCAGTGTGAATGCACATACTGGTACTGTCATTTTATTAAAAAAAACATGCAGGGTATCGTAAAACATTCTAGAACGTGCCTGTCTAGTAGTGTGATATCAAAACAAACATGGACTTGAGGCATTGAACAGTTTCAGAGAAAGGAAATGAATTCTGCTTCCACAAATCAGCCATGGGATGACTGTTCCATGGATGGAGAAAGAAAACAAGCTCTAAAGGAAATTATCCACTGGCAGGTGAGTTTGGGTCATCAAAATAAAAACATGAAAAAAGGATTACAAAAAAATATTGATTCATTTTGTGTTTGTTGTATTTTTCCATCAGAAGAATATTGGCCTATTATCCAGGTCTATCATGGTGATCGCATTTTTCACATAAATTACAGATTATGTGAACACAAATAGGGTGTGTTCAATGTCGATATTCAAATTCAAACAGCATAATAAATCATGATTTTGTTGAACTTTGGTTCACAACACAAAAAACAGAAAATAACGAAGAGTTACCTCGAAACTTTCGGCTGCTAACTGCAACCTTCGTCAGCGATGTGACCCGATTTGACCTTAGTGACGTAATGGTCGATGATCGGGTCGTAGACATTCGGAAGCTTGTATCGCCCCCCGTCTCTGTTGAGAGAAGGTCTGAACGCTTCCGAATGTCTACGACCCGATCATCGACCATTACGTCACTAAGGTCAAATCGGGTCACATCGCTGACGAAGGTTGCAGTTAGCAGCCGAAAATTTCGAGGTAACTCTTCGTTATTTTCTGTTTTTTGTGTTGTGAACCAAAGTTCAACAAAATCATTATCTTTTACCAACACAGATGAACTTTCATAATCGTATTCGTAATGATTTTGGCAAGGATTGCTTGTATCGAATTAGACATTTGGAAAGAACTGGGCAGAAGATCGCTCGTTATCGCAACCACCTTCGGTTCAGCTTGCATTGTAAACACAACAGGGTCACACCTGTGAGTCTACAACTGTCGAGCGCTGTCAAGGGGGGTAAAGCGGATAACATCTTACGCAAAGCAGAGAGAGCTTTATTAAATGTACGTGTTGGACAAATAGTTGGAAAGATCAACTTTCTCAACAGTGAAAAGGAACGTTTGAATGCCGCCATTTCGAATGAATTGCCGTGTGACGTCATATCGGAAGTGAAAACGCGAGTGGAGAGGTCACAGGTCAAAGAACACGAGGCTTCCAAAACACGACAGCAAAACAAATTCGCTCGGTTGTTGGAGAAGAAAAACGCGGAAAATTCTCGGAATTTTAACACCAACATCGCGTCAGATTGCATCGGTAAATGGGTGAAAAACTGCTCTGATCGTCTGTTGAGAGATTCTGAATTGTCGGTGTTAGTGAAAGGGCTTAATTTCTCCGTAGCGCCTACAGAGGTTCCCGTTGTTGACATCATCACTAGTACGGAAACCGCATGCCGTAAGTTGAACGAACGCAGTGCTACTGAGTTGAGATCTAAAGTCGTTGGATTACTGAGCCGACCGAGAAAACTCGAGCCCAATCTCAACAAAGAAGAAACTGAGGCTTTGAACGATTTGAAGAAAGATAAGAACATCAGAGTTTTACCAGCAGACAAAGGTAGGACTGTGGTTATTCTGAACACTTGTGATTATAATAGCAAATGTGAATCTCTTTTGAATGATACCAACACTTACAAGAAACTTGGTTCGAAGGATCCTACAAGCAAGTATAAGAAGGAACTTGTTAGTGCTCTACAAGAAATAGAGAGAGACGGTGGTATCAACAGAGACGAATATCGCAGGTTATACCCAACTACAGATACCCCTCCTAAGTTTTATGGTCTCCCTAAAATCCATAAACCGAACATTCCACTTCGACCGATTGTAAGTAGTATTGGATCAATTACTTATAACTGTGCCAAGCATCTTGCCTACATTCTGTCACCTTTAGTTGGTCAGACTTGTCACCATGTAACTGATTCTCAATCTTTTGCTGAATGTATTAAGAATGCGCATGTTGAGGAAGACGAGGAACTGAGATCATATGACGTGACAGCTCTTTTCACTTCAGTTCCTATTGACAAGGCCCTGAAGATTATCCAATCCAAACTTCAGAGCGTGAACACTTGGAAAGATAGGACTCGCTTATCAGTGGACCACATTGTGAAACTGTTGGATGTTTGCCTGCGATGTACTTATTTTGTTCACAATGGCATATATTATCAGCAGATCCATGGAGCAGCGATGGGATCGCCAATTTCCCCCATTGTTTGTAATCTGTACATGGAACATTTTGAACAATTAGCTCTTGAGTCAGCACCTCATCCTCCAATATGGTGGTTTCGATATGTTGATGATACACACACTAAACTCAAGAAAGAATTCTCGCAGGAATTTACTGATCATCTGAACTTGATTGATCCGGACATTCAATTCACCACTGAAGGTGAGGAAGGACGGTCGCTGGCATTTCTTGACACTTTGACGGTTATTCAACCAGACGGCAACTTGGATATCAAAGTTTACCGTAAACCTACGCACACCGACCAATACCTGAACTTTTCCTCTAATCACCCACTTGAACATAAGCTTGGTGTGATCAAGACTCTTTTCCATCGAGCGGAAGCGGTTATCACAGATCCAGTCACCGTTTCTGAGGAAAAAGCACACGTTAAACGGGCTCTCTCCAAGTGCGGCTATCCTAGTTGGGTCTTCAACAAGATCGATAACTCAGCTAAAGGAAAGTCTCCGCCTAGAAAGGACAACCCCAAGCCACCCAAAGGACAGATTGTACTTCCGTACGTTAAAGGATTATCGGAAGCCCTTCGTAGGAATTTCAGTCAATTTGGCATTAGGGTGTGTTACAAACCAACAAGGACCCTTAGACAGTACTTGGTTGCGCCGAAAGATAAGACAGAGAAGAAGGATATCACCGGTCCTATTTATTTGATTCCTTGTCAAGGACAGACGACTAAGGGTCTATGTCAGGAATCTTATATAGGAGAAACAGAACGTTCCCTTAGGACAAGATTCCTTGAACACCGACGCCCTAGCTCCACTTCCTCCGAGGTATCTCAGCACATCCACATCGAATCCCCTGGCCATTGTGTTGACATCAACAAGGTACAAGTGCTGGACAGGGAGCCGCGGTACTTCGAGAGAGGTGTGAAAGAGGCCATCTACATCCGGGCGTTCAGACCTTCTCTCAACAGAGACGGGGGGTGATACAAGCTTCCGAATGTCTACGACCCGATCATCGACCATTACGTCACTAAGGTCAAATCGGGTCACATCGCTGACGAAGGTTGCAGTTAGCAGCCGAAAATTTCGAGGTAACTCTTCGTTATTTTCTGTTTTTTGTGTTGTGAACCAAAGTTCAACAAAATCATTATCTTTTACCAACACAGATGAACTTTCATAATCGTAAGCATAATAAATCATGATTGCAAATGCACAGAACACAAACACAATCAGCGGTGCACTGTTCAGTGTTGAAAATATAAAGCTTTAGTAATCAACCACCCATGGGTGCATTGCATATCAGTTGTACATAGAAATCACAGACACAATGCACTCGCATCGATGGTGGTAAAACTTGATTTAGACCTTTGCAAAGGGGTAAAAAACATGAATTTATCATATGACTTCATTTGACACTTACCAAATACATAATGACTTTCATTCCAAATTTAGGAGATAAAATGAAGTTAAATCACAAGATTTCCACAGCTCGATGCTTACTTTTCTTGCTGTTCGACTCCGTTAAAAGCAATTTTTCATCTAAAGAGAGCACAAGATTTATATTCATATCAAGACACTACAAGGGAAAGACTAGACACTGAAACTATTTTACACACAAATCGATGCGAAGCATTACATGAAGGCGGCAAAGTGTCCAGTCTTTCCATTGTATAGACTGTGGTGTACCGTTGTTGACAAACAAACAAAGCTTGTACTGCTGATTTCGTTCAAGGCATGTTTTTTTATTTTTCTATTTTTTAGAAATTTGTCATTGCTTTAAATGCTTTCCAAAAAAGTTTTATCACCACCAAAAATATTCTTAAAGTACGTTTTCGAAGGTATCACATTTATTGGTGACCATATTTTAACAAGTAATCATATAAATTGCTTTTACAATGAATTTAGACAGTTATAAAATTACCAATGAGCTGAATTCAGGTTGTGATAATTATTAGCGCCACCATCAAAATTCCTTTTATTTCTGTGGAAGAGACATGTGAAACCACTTTCCAGGCCGAGGTAAGCGATTTTGCTAGTTTTTAATGAATTTTAATTTGTAAATTAAAATATATAGTCATGTAACTACTCACCGGGAATAGCCCCGGTGAGCTGGAGCAAGTTTCGGCAAACATTACTTCTCTAATGAAGCGATGTTTGCCCACTTGTCAGAAATCCTTATTTTGTGTGTTGCAACCGCATTTATACATGATCATTTCTCCCCTCAGCACAGCAAAAATTTTGCAACCATCTCTGTCACCAATGACGTGGCCGACACACTGATCTCCGAGATTAGTGGGCCAACAACTGTGCATGCCCCCTACAGGCCGAGAAAAAAGAGGAACATATTTTTTTTGCAATTGTGTGAAATTAATTTTGCAACAAAAGTGAAATGTTTTTCGTAGTGAGAGGAATGGATTTTCCAACAAAAGTGAAAGGATTTGTTTTCTTTCAAAATTAAACAATTCATCATTTCACAAAAAAAAAACATATTTCACTTTTCTCAAAAATATTTCTTTTTTACAAAGAATCATTTCACTTGTTACATTTTAAGAGAAACAAATAATTTCCCTTCTGTTGGATAACACATATGGCATGCTGTATAAAACTGTACGTAAAATTCATTAACCAAAATCACTTCCCTTACATATCCTTACAACGCCCCCCCCCCCCTGCTGGAATCAAAACAAATTTGTATGCACTTTGTTTAAAATAAAAAAATGTAACAAAATGAATATTTCAACAAATGTTTAACTTTAATTTACGGTAAATATTCTAAAGATTGTTACCTTCAATTTGTATCTTTTCATGTAGGAGATAAACTATGGCACATGCTTCTGCATACATCCCAGATCTAGACAATCTCACTCCTGGGCTACTGGATTTACCCCTTGCGGTCAACAGAGGAGACCTGACTGGCATACAAGAGGCACAGGCCAAACGTAAACTAAACCGACGGATCCCTCTGATAACAAGAGAACTTAAAGATCGTCCAATATGTCACGGAAATAGAAATTATGTAGGTATGCTGCATTACAGACTACAGGAGAAGGACAAAGCCATTATATGTTGGGAAAAGACAGTTGAAGAGGATCCTACAAACCTCAATGCCATAAAAGATCTATGTACTGCATATGCCAAGCTTGGAGACCACAATGAATCAAGTAAGTGGCATACACATCTTGAAGATATCCAGAGCAAACTATCTGGCAAACCAGATGAGGAAAAGCTAGTGAATGCTCGTTGCCAATTCGAGCAAGCCTTTGCTGCATGCTGGGACCTGCATACACAAACATGGAGCAAAGGGATAATGCAAATGGAGCAAACTGTGGAGAAATTAAGGGCAGCTCTGGAGTATGCAGGAGGTGTTATCAGCCAGGATGAGAAAGAGGATTGGTGCTTAGCGATTGGGCAAGCCTATGAACGTCTATCTCACAGACACAAACGTAGCAACAATATTCCACAATATATAAATTCAATTGATATGGCAGCTCAGTATCTGCACTTATCCATGTCTTCCTCAAAGCACACCTTGCACATGGCTGAGGCATGGGGTGTCCTTGGAAATGCACTGACTTACAATCCGACTGATACACCTACTTCTATACCTGGATTTATTGATAAGAAGTATAACAAATATTGGCATAAACCCTCACTGTGTTATGACAAAGCACTTGATCTCGACCCCGGTAATGCATGGGTTTTGGGAAACTATGGTCATCTGCTATATATGCAAGGCGAGTATTCAGCAGCAATCAAGAAACTTGATGAATCCATTACAAATGACCCGAGTGCTTCATCATGGTTTTCCTATGACATCTTATCCAAAGCATACACAAAATTAGCAAGGAACACAGATGACAAATGCCGGCAAGAAAGGTATCAACGCCTAGCAACTGAGTATTCACAGAAGGCATACAGTTTTAATCCCAATCCTCGGACCAAGTCTCAAAGAGGTGAAATAGCCCTTGACATGGCCAAATCTTCCTCTACTGATCAAGAAAAGAAATACTTTTCACTGCAAGCCCTTGGACATTTTACAGAGTCCTTTGAGATCCAAGATGGAATGGACATAAGTGATGCCCACTTCAAGCAGGGTAAATGTCTTTTAGACAGGGACAGGTGGTCAGCAGTACAATCTTTCAAAATGGCAATTAGTACCAGCTGTAGCAGAAGTTATCAAGAGAGAATAGTATCTAAGTATTTGCTTCCAAATTACTTAGACCACTATAAAGCTGAACAAAAACCCAAGAACCTTCTTGCAGAGTTGGCCTTCTGGATTACTGATGCTTGTGTACAACAACAATCTGCAACCCTCATTTTTGAGAACTTAGGTAAGTTGGCCCAAAGGAAATTTCAAAACGAAATCCTAGATGTCATGGAGTACATAGTATTGAACCAACCAACTGTGATTAGTGTGAGTGGAATGATCACTGCAGGCTTCATCATCTTAAGAAAGACATCTTTCAAGAGATATAACTATAAGAGATTGCAAAATCTTGAGAGTCAGCATAACAGCAGGATACATTCTTCAATCTTTGTATCCACTTCCCTGCCAGATAATGTGCCTCCAGAGAAAGCACAGAATCCAAACTGTGAATGTGACTTCTACGTCATTACACCAAGTGAATGGACTCGATGGGTACAATACAATCTTCTTGCTGGTATGGAGTGCGATTTCTACTCTCTGAAAGGTTACTATCAAGAAAGGGATACACCAATAGGCAAAATGAGGCTAAAATCTCAAGCAGAAGCCATCAAAAAGTCTGCTTACATCCTCATAATACATTCAGAGTCTTTCTCAGACCATAGAGAATGCCAGCATCTCTTTGAGATTGCATGCCAGGCTAAGCCAGCCTCACGCATGGCCCTACTAAAACTCGACAACACAGCAATTGCTCCACACATGGCTCATATTGAACAGATATTCGATTTTAGTGGGTATCAGACGACCTCAAGATGGTTTGATCTTGCTAAATTTCTGATGCCTAGGTCATGTACAGCCACTGCCACTACTACTATGACATCCACTAAAAATATGGCTGCTACTGCTACACCTGTACCTAATTGTGACACAGATTAAAATTAACAAGTTTAACAATTGCAGATAACCAATCTGTATCTGGTGTCATCTCATGGTGGTCATCATAGTGTCATAAAAGTGACTCCAACAGATACAACTATGATTAGGGTTGCTGAACTATTTTCACAAAATTAACTGATCATTTTATTATACAACATGAAAGGACATAATATCTATGCTTGCTTGGCAAATAACACTTGATTTTAATAAGTGTGACTTTTAAGATTAAATTAAATTAAATTTTCTGTAATAGATTATCTATATTAGTTCAATCAATTTGACATTCAAAGTTAAGCATGTAATATGATAACTGACAATCTTATATGGTGAGGAGGTCGTACTGTATCATTATGCATAAAACATGTAATTAACACTCAATTGTGTCTATTTCCAATAAACCACCTTGACACCTTCAAAAAATATTGCTCAAGACTGCAGCATAAAATTACAGTTCAAGAGCATTTTTTTTTATGCTCAACTTCCATGGGCTTAAGAGAGTATTATATACCTCATACTAAGATTGTTATTTCTGATTTGTCAAAACTGCATCATGTGAAGCAGTGCTATTTTGTCTATCATCGTCTCAGGGGGTTTGACTTACTGTCCATTTTTTCTATCAAGCCCTCTGATAGTACTCGTAACCCGTGAGGGCGGCACCACAGTTTGTGTTTCTACGCATGCATCTAGTTTTCTCGATGGCGCACTGGAGCTGGCTGGCCAACTGGTTTTATCAGTTGTCCTGGCGTCAGCAGCAGAGCATGCCCAGGAGTGCAGCTTGTTTAAATTAAAACATAAATGATTTAGCAAATCAAATTGTGATCAAAGTAACACAAGTGGTCCTGAAATTCAATCGATTGGGGATAGAGTTATGCAGGGGCGTCGCTAGGCCTTTTCCAGTAGGGGGGTGTGGAGGCCCTGATTACCGACAGATATCAGTACGAATTACCAACGTCCCGCGACCATGAATCTTGTTCTCTTTAGTCACATTTTCTTTTGTCATGCCAATGAGCATGCAGTTCCAGTTTTCATAAATGGGGGTGGGGGCGAAAGTATTTTCATCCGCACTTTCATGTCGCGGCCGCCTGGAAAACTGGACATTCTAAGCACTTTTTGTAAAGACTAATGTGTATATAATTAGACAATTCATGCGAGCGGAAATTTTCAATATTCTGAGGGAGAATTCAAGCACTGTCCAACATGAAGGAAAAATGTGGAGAGGATAAATGGATCTCACTATGCGAGCGTAAAGACTAATGTGTATATAATTAGACAATTCATGCGAGCGGAAATTTTCGATATTCTGAGGGAGAATTCAAGCACTGTCCAACATGAAGGAAAAATGTGGAGAGGATATATGGATCTCACTATGCGAGCGTGAAGCGCCAGCTTAGCTTTTAATGTAGATTTAGACATAAAAACAAAACATTTGAAGCGATATAACCTTGAACAGGATGGATATTTTAACAAAAAATATATTACTAAATGATGCTAGCATGAACCGTGAGCTGATTTTTTTTTTCTGATATGAAAAATGGATTACTAAGCCAAATAAAAGATATTGGATATCCAATGAAACAATGCAAGCTGATTTTTTTTTATTAAGACCTGACAGACTTTAAAAAGGCAACACTATTTTTGCACTTCTTGTAATAATGAAAGTGAAGGGTATCATGCTTAAATTTTGATATTCAGACTTGATGAAAACTGGACGTGAAACATTTTTCAATAGGTCCAAAGAACAAACTTTGTATCTCGATAATGTGAGTGCATAGCGCGAGCTTATGTTCATACTGACCCTCTAGGGAACCTTTTAAGCACTGTCCAAGACGTAAGAATATTGTGAAGATGATATGGATCTCACTAAATGAATGATGTGAAGTGCGAGCCAATTTTTTTTTATGATTTAGAACTACAACCTGGTCATTTCAATCACTGCCGGTAAAAGCGTGCGTGACATTTTAGGTGATGTACATTATAACATTGGGACATCTAATCACTGTCGGTAGATGAAGCCCTTGGGAACAGCCCTGGATAACCCGACATTTACATTCTAATCACTGTCGGTACATGAGGCAGTTGGAAAATTCCAGCGTGAACTGACAGTTTATCATTTTCTGACAGGCGTCGATCTCACTAAATGAATAATGCGAGCGCGAAGCGCGAGCTAAAATTTTTGGTTGATAGACCTAAAATCGGGACATTCTAATCACTGTCGGTAGATGAAGCCTTTAGAACAGCCCTGGGTGACCTGACATTTACATTCTAATCACTGTCGGTACATGAGGCAGTTGCAAAATTCCAGCGTGACCAGACAGTTTATCATTTTTCTGACAGGTGTCAACCTCACTAAATGAATAGTGCGAGCGCGAAGCGCGAGCTGAAAGTTTTTGGCAATTTACAACCGGGCCATTTTAATCACTGTCGTTACAAAGCGCGTGTTCACTTTTTAGGCGATTAAGACCGAAACTCTGTAAATTCTAATCATTGTCAGTAGATGAAGCCGTTGGAACAGCCATAGGTGACCTGACAGTTTATCATTTTCCATCAGGCTTCGATTGAACAGCCCCTGCTTTTCCTTTTCTTTTTCTCTTTCCTTCTTTCTCTTTTTCTCTTTCCTTTTTTCTTTCTTTTTCTCTTTCTTTTTTTCTTCCTTCCTTTTCCCTTCCTTCTTTTTTCCCTCTTTTTTCCTTTCCTTCTTTTTTCCCTCTCTCCTTTCTTTCATTTTTTTCCTGACGGGCACGCAGATTTACCGACAAAATCCAGAGTAGTGGGGGGGGGTGTCGCATCCCCCACACCCCCTTTAGCGACGGCCCTGGGAGGTATTTAAAACAAATATGGAATGCTCTGTATCCGGATGGCAGTGAAAATCATCACTCCCTCAGTGCTTTTCATACCGGCCCTACTATAACCCCTCCGCCAAGGCCTTGGGGTGATAAAAGGGCAGGTATGAAATGCATCTCGGGAATGATAATTTACGCAGTCATCCTCATGCGCGGTCAATATTTGTATATTGGGCCCTGTCTTACAAACACTTTCAATAGATTCAAGTCAACTTCAGAATTAGATTGATCTGAAATTCCTTAGTAAAGAGATAGGAGTTCAGATCAATCCCATTTTGAATTTAATTGGAAACTATCACTTCTCTTTGAGAGAAGGGGCCCTAGTTTACCAGTCAAGAGAGAAAAAAGAGGTCACATTTTTATGAAACACTCCCAGATTGGTAAAATACATGTTGAAGGGATGCACACTACTAGTCAGAGATGAGATCATGCATTAAATAATATATGATGGCGCTAAAGCATGAATTTATGTCATAATTCGAGCAAACTCGCTCGCCATCGCATGCAGTAATTTTTATTTCTCTTTAATAGTTTCCTTATTTCGGGGACGATTTTCTTCGTTCAAAACTGAAAACAGAACATTGGATTTCAAAATACAATGTGCCTCTGAAAACTAATTAGATATTAAGTGCAATAATTTAATTCTGAAAGGCCTACTACAGGTAGAGCTGCTCTCATGTAATATCAGCAGTTGTTTATGGTCTTACCCTCAGGCTTGCCTGATAAGAGGGATTATCGGCGATAAAAGGTTGATAGCGCTTGGAAATCATGGATCCTCTCTCCCTATATATCTCCTTTCACGTTTCTGTGTTTCCTCTTACTTTTCTTTCTTTACATTTATTTTTGTTCCTTTAAATGTTATTCTTTCTTTCTTCTTTCCTTCCTCGGCTTCTATCTTTCTTTAATTCTTTCTCTTTCTTTCTTTCTTCCTTTCTTTCTTTCTTAATTGCATACGCAGCATGACGATTCAATCAAACTCTGCGGCCCACCAGTGCATGCAATCATTTTTATTCTCTTTAATAGTGTCCTTATTTCGAGACCGATTTTCTTCATTCAAAATTGAAAACAAATTAACATTGAATTTCAAAATACAATATGCCATTGAAAGCTTGATTAAATATCAAATACAATAATTTAATTCCGAAAGGCCTACTACAGGCAAAGTTGCTCTTACGTAATATCACAGCTGTTGTTTATGGTCTAACCCTTGGGCTTGCGTCTGCGGAGGAGAAATGTTACATAAGAGGGATTATCGGGTGATTCAGGGTTGATAGCGCTTGGGACTGAAATATCTTGGTTCCTCCAACAAGGATTTTGTTATCAGGGTTTACAACAGAAGCAAAGCCCTGAGCTGGTGCAGTCGCCTCTGCAACAAGGGTTTGACATAGTAGGTGGTTTCAAACCGCCTCGATCACAAGAATCCCCGTTAAATTACGAGAACTTTTTTAGGCTGAAAAATACCCATTAATTATTCCTGCATTCACACCGCCCTGAAACATACCCTTCGGGATAAGTTCCTGAAGTTACGAGCATGCGCAGTATGGTCTGATAAGCAGCAAGGCGCGAAATTCAAAATCACTAGCCCAGCAGCAACCCATGCACGGCGCCGCACCCAACGACACGCTGGGCTAAAAGTTCCCGTAATTTGCTTTCAGACCGCCAAAATACCCACGACCTTGGAAAAATCCCCGCGAAAGTTCTCGTAATTTCGCCAAGTACCTACTATTTATCGGGTATTTTCTTTCGGGGATATTACGCGTAGTTTGCTTTCACACCGCCAAAATACCTGGTATTTTCTGATCGGGGTAAATTTCCCGATCAGAGAATACCTGGAACTGGCGAACTTCGAGGCGGTCTGAAACCACCTAATGTTTGAGAAATATTCTTCCTTAAAGCAATTTCGGGGCTTTATAGTTTTCCCAGTCAAATATCAATCTTTTATTAGGCTTGGATCTAATGATACCACAGCGCACTCAATTCCCCCCAATCAACAGAATTATATAAGCCACCTGGCCTGAGCTTTGATTGCTATTTCTGCTATTTTAGTTTGCCTATTTCTGATCACAAATTTATGTTATTCAAATTTCAATACTTTTTGTAGAACGTTCTTTGAAATCAGATGAAAGTAACCTAGAACTTTTCATTGCAAACATGGGACAATTTAGAAACCTATGTAGGGAGTAAATGGTGTTGCATCAATTTTTATAGGAAGGTATCAGATAGTTGTATAATGACTTTTTTGTTAATAGTAACATTGAGTTTTCACTACAATCTCTGTTGCATACAGACAGTGGCAATATGGGACTAGTTGGGAACAATTCAGAATTACAGCTCAATCTTGTCTTTCAAACTGACTTAAGTTCCCTACATACTTTAGTGAATCGGTTCCTAAAGTGATCACTTGCTCTTTAGAATATTACTGGTAAGCTTAATAGGAGTCATTTCTCATATTTGGTATTGCTTTTAGCCCCTATTAAATCATCCCCACCATTAGAATATTCAATTTATAAGCATTTTGGTGCTTCAAAACATTTAACTTATCTCAAAATGACAAATAAAATAGATATTATATGCTTGGCCTGACAATTGCCCAGAAACCCAAGAGACATAGAGGTCACATTGGCTACAGTTCAACTACTGAAATCATTTAAACATGGTATACACTTGATTGATATGAATTGACTTACCAGCTGACATCAGTTGGTTTGACAACACATTTCCTGTATGCACCAGATAGAGACAGATCCCTGGATGTGATAGAAAAAGAAATAAACCTCTCAAAGAGAATATGTTAGGCTGAATGCATGAAAATAAGCAATTGCTTGCAGGCTTTTGCTGTTAAACAAAGGCGTAAGAAAGAGCTCTTGCTTTACAATTACGTGCAATCACAGATAAGTAATTGTTCTCAAGTTGTATATAAAGTATTTTAGCATGCATAACGTCATGATTTTATTTTGTCAATTTATAATTCATGTCAGCTGTATCATTTGTGAAACCTGGAACGTTGTATTTGGCAACAATAAAGCTGAAATTATGAGTCCATGAAAACTCAAGATATAAAAGAGCAAATGAATTGAGAAGTGGTTAATCCTTTAACATGCTATATATTAACAAGATTGAATAAGATTTTTTTTCAACTGAAAATAGTTGGCTTCAAGAAGGATGTTTAACTCTATTCTAAACAGAAACTTGCTATTCATCTCAGTAGAAAATGGGCCAATTACAAATGTATATATAGCAATTACATTTTTTCTAGCCACCTGCTAGCCCTTTGCTTACGGTATGAGCAAAGTCCAATGTTTATCCATACAAAATGGAAAATTTCTGCACTTTCTGGGAAATTTCTGCCATTTGCTTTCTTTGTGCTAGCATTTTATTTTTTATTCAACTGTAGTAGTCATGCTGGTATGAACAACAGTGCATATAAATCATCTAACCCTGGCCTAACCATGGTCGAACCCTGAGCAATCAAGCAAAGTGCTAGCTTGCAAAAGGCTAGAAAAAGCAATTTCTATGTATTACCCAATTGAACCATTGTCTACAGAAAAAAAAACAGTATTAATGCACAATATATAAGTATTCTTTAATTCATACTGGATTTCAAACAGTGTAATAAAATTACCAGTTGGTATTCAATAACAAAAAAACTTCCAGTAAATGATTGTCAAAGAAATAAGAAGCACACATAAAGGTAAGGATTGCTCCATCATACCCAAAATGAGCATGACTTTTCTGCAAAACATTACATGTATGTTTTGATACCATTCTGTAAACTATGTATATAGTACCAATTGTAGCTTGTTGCTGATCTAGATGAGGAGGGGTTTGGTGGATATATGATCCCTTTTATACCCTAGATTGTGCATGGAGACTTTGTTTATCTTATTTTTTCTATCTAATTATGTTTTAATTTTAATTTCTATTTTTTGGGGTTACCTTGTTGATGAGTATAAGGTTTACTGTTTTATCTTGTCAGAAAATCATAACCTCGTGTTCCCTCTCTTTCATGAAATCCTGGGGCAGTATTCTGAATGTAGTCTTTTCTCAATATTTCATATTTTTTCCAATATTTTATCTTTTCTCAGAGATGTAACAGAATTGGTATTCTGGTGGATGCCATAACATTTGTCATCAAACTTGTCATAAATGTATCTTTTCTCTATAGTGCACAAAATAATATGCAAATTTATAAACGCAAATAATCCCATTCCAAGCAAAATTATGATAATATTTATGACAGAGTCTAGCGGTCATAAATTTCTATCATTTTTCTTAGTACTAAGCCTGAGTCGAATCGATTTTAAAATCGGTGTTCGATCGATGTCATCGAACACCGGTGCAGATTTTGCAAAATCGGTGCATCGAATTTTTTTTTTAAAAATACGTCGGCCGTCCGATTCGTTTGGTTCACACAATCAATCATCAAAATATCAGTAATGTCCAACTTGACTACTACTTACTTGATTTCTATTGCCCCCAAAATGAAACCGATTGTGTAATTATGATGCCTATTCACCATTAATTTGAAGTTTATTTCAATCATAGTTCGAGTCTTACTCGTCTGCTCGTGCCGAGATAATTTATGCACGATGAATTCATGAATGGAAGTCATGGCCATCGATCGTGCATGCGCAGTACTGTTCTTTAATCAAACCAGAAAATGGCCGGAAATTGACGCGATCAACGTAAAATAAATCTTGCTTTCATGAACAATATTAATATCATGACCACAGAACATTATTTAATCGTAATATTTAACAATAATTTGCATATGATAATCATTAATATGAATTTAGAGCTTGATGTAAAACGTTTGTATTTCGTTTCAATTTTCAATGGCGGACATCTCATGACGATCGACTTGAGTCGAGTGAGTGCACTTGTCTAAAAAAATAATTATCACGTCAGGATTGATTCTCGAACATTGTCTACATGCAAAAACTCTTTTCAAGATCGTAATATCACCATATAATAACATTTTACATGACAAAACAGAGAAAATTGCGTTTGATATTTTTTCCCATCAATTTGAAGCTAATTTGTGCCCAACTTTGGGATCTGATTTCATGAATGGAAAATATGTCATACGTCACCGAACGCGCATGCGCATTGTGCTTCTTTTCTCGGAGCTCGGAGGAGACGTCCAGAGATGGAATAACAAAAGAAATAATGCAAGTATTAATTCTTCCATATGAACATAACATACTTTGCTGACATCGTCAATATTCTTAGTATTACCATAAAATCTTGTTAAATCGTAATTTATATGAATTTAGGGCTTGATTCGAAACATTTGTATTTATTTCGATCGCATGCTCAATTGTGTCTTAACAAATGGATTGTCAGGATTATTTCTCGAACATCGTCATAACTCACATTACGTCAAACCCCCGTTTGAGAACGTACCGCAGTTCAGATTGCAAACTGCGGTATTTCACCCCATTTTGCATTTGAAAATCTAAAACATCATTTCCAAGCCCAGGGAGCCATTTCATAAAGCTGTTCGTAAGTTAAGAGCGACTTAAAGAGCGACTGGTGATTATCGCCAATGGTGTGTACCATTTACCGCAAGACAGGATCACCAGTCGCTCTTAACTTACGAACAGCTTTATGAAACACCCGCCTGATCAACCCCGCTTGGCCAGGTAATCCCCGCTGTCTCACCTCCACAGGCCAGATTATGAGCGTTGAGCCAAGGACGAAATGATAAACAACAGCTGTGCTATTACGTAAGACTTCTCTGCCTGTAGTAGGACCTTCTGAATGAAATTATTGTATTCGATATTTAATCACGTTTTCAAAGGCATATTGTATTCAGAAATTCAATGTTAGTTCATTTTTAATTTCGAACGAAGAAAATCGACCTCGAAATAAGGAAAGTAAGCGAATAGAAATGACGTCATTCTTACCGGGTCCGCACTCAGCGCTGGGCATGCATCCCATCGTGTGTGGCCCCCTGCTGTGACTGTATATGCCGGGCTGTTGTGTTATCTTCGGACCGAGGTCAAGAAACAGGTGTTTTGATACTTACATTGCATGTTTGGGGCAGTAGGGTTTGTCGTACTTGGAGAAAAGAATTTATTGCAAGGGAAAATGGGGTATAGTGTTCTCAAATGGAGGTTTTTCGTCATGATATTCCACAATCTTTCCTCACAATCGTTATATCAGCATTGAATAGCAATTCAAATGACCATCCAGAGAAAATAACTTATTTATTCCCCAAAATTTATTTAGAGCTCATTTTGGATCCAATTACACAATCTCAGGCAAGTTACAGCGGTCTCCGTTGGTTGCACTTGTTTGCTGGCGCTGACAAGCACGCCTGTCGTTTTGGGAGAGTGAGTATACGGGGCTGCGGACGGGGCTGGTGAATGCAAGTACGAGTCTGGACTGCGAATGCTAGTTGACCGAAAATCATTCGGATCGACTCTGCGTGATTCATGTCTTTATTATTGTTTCATTTTAAACTTATATGTTGTCATCTGCAAATATCATTGTTGAAGATATTTTGGGAAGAATTCTGCATTGGTCCCCGGCCTTTTTTGTGTTTTGTGATCATGGAAAATACAAACGAACTTTGCTCTGTCATCTGCTTGTGCAACGCAAACCCGGCCAATGCCAGCGCATACCGTCAGTGCGTAGTGCATGCATAGCGCATCGACGCGATGGCCGGAGCAAAAAAAGACTAAATTTTCCCCGCCTTCAATATTCGATGCATCGATGTTCGATCGAATTAAAGCTGTCGAACACCGGTTTTCAAAATAATCGATATGACTCAGGCTTACTTAGTACCATAATATCCTGATACCATGCTGACCATATGTCACGCACCTAACGATATTGCTTAGATTAGATTGTTGTATAAGTTTCAATCATCATCCATGACTATTTAAAAAAATATATGCCTGACTAACAATTCCTCTTTTTTCTCAGCCTTCTGTCTCTTCTTTTAAAATAAATGCCTTAATATACGCGCAGTCGCATAAAGTGAGGTTCTGCATTGAGGATACATCCTACGTTTCTTGGGTCTTCCTGCTGATTAGAAGGGCCCCCACTTGGAACGGTGATTTTGATTGGTTTGTGTGAAAAGATGGACAGGAACTTACAGAGAAATGACAGAGAAAAAAAATACAATTTTCATAACACATGATTGTGACAATCATAGCAGTGTCACATCTCGCAGAGAAATGACAATATTTATGACACTTTCCAGAATCTAATAACTGGATTTGCCCATGAGATGAGCAGTAAGGTTTTGGATAATTTTGTTAATTTGTATTGTTTGTTGTATGCAGACAACACTATTATTCTAGCTGAAAGTCCAGACCAGCTCCAATCTGCTTTGAATGCAATTAATGATTATATTGCCAGAAGTGGCAATTAACCGTAAATACTAGCAAGACTAAAATCGTTGTATTTTCCAGAGGGAAGGTGAGAAAAATACAAATTTTCAACTTTAGTGGTGATGTTTTGAAGGTTGTGGATGATTTTATCTATTTTGGAGTTAGATTTAAGTATAATGGTACGTTCAAATTAACAGTCACAAAGCAGGTATCCCAGGCAAGGAAAGCTTTGTACAGTTTATTATCAAAAGCAAAAAGATTACAACTGTCAATTGATACACAGTGTGAATTATTTGATAGAATGATTTTACCAATACTGACATATGGGTGTTAAGTATGGGGCTATGAAGATATTGCTCAAATTGAAATTTTTCACAGAAAGTTCTTGAGAACAATTTTACAAGTAAATAAGTTTACTCCAGATGCCATGGCATGTATAGAAACTGGGCGCTCCACTTTATTAAGTCATATCAGTTGTAGAATGATTGGATTTTGGTTCAGAATTGTGACAGGTGAGGAGGACAAGTACACTTTGTTGATTTATGGCTTGGTTTTTAATATGCACCAAGATCCAACTATGTAGTTCACGTCAAAATGGATGACTTGCATTGAAGATATACTACAGAAAGCAGGTTTTGGTGACATATTCTCATCACAAGGGAAGGGAATTGGGACTGATTGGTTTCTAAAAGCCTTGAAGTTGCGTTTAAAGGATATGTCCAAACAAGATTGGCATGCAGCAACATGGTCTAATCATGTTTGTTCGAATTATAAGATGATGAAAAAAGAATTGGGGTTTGAGACATATTTCCTAATTTTAAGTGACACTGATGCAACTACATTGTGTAAATTCAGATGCAGGTCTCATAGGTTACCCGTCAATAACAATCAATTTTCTCGAGAATCAGTGAATGATGATTTATGTCCATTATGCTCGCTGAAGGAAGTTAGAGATGAGTTCCATTATTTATTTGTGTGTCCTTTAGAAAGACAGATGTACATACCCAAAGGATAGAAGACCATGTGCTTACCAAATGGGAAGATTTTTTAGTGTAAATAAAAGGTGCCATTTGAAAAAACTTGTAAAATTCATTAGAATAGTAATGTTGTACTTCTCTAAATCACGTACTGATGAAAGGCTTTTTGATAATAATACAGTTACCAGAGTGAATGTAACTACTAGAAGTGGCAGGGTGGTTAAAAAACCAGTGCGTTATACAATATAATTGTGTTAAACACAGCAAAATATTAGTTTATAGTGGGTTTTATTGTTGTTGTAGTATTAACCTTTTGCAAAATATATTTTTACAATGCAAACAATTGTATTCATCACTGTAAATATGTTCATTTTTATACACAGATTCACATTCATTTTTATACGCATATTCATTATTGTAAATATGTTCTTGTTGAGACTCTCATACTCCTGATCGGAGGTTGATAGAGTTTAATAAAATCTATGAGATTATTTTCCAATGAAAGTATTGATGTGAGAGTGGTCAAAATCAATATGAAACAGATTAAATATTAAAAAAAGTTAAGACTGCACATAATGATTTGCATAACACATCAGATGTGACATTATATGCAAGATTTCAGATGTATCCAATAATATTATGGCTATACAAATGCTGCCTGGAAAGCTTTCCCCACACTCAAACTGTCAAGACCCTGTCACAAATGCATCTGTCAATGCTGACCACATCGAAATGTTGCCCATTGACTGTGTGACACAGACAGCCAAGCTCCACACAGCTCATGGCAGCGATTTGGAGACCGCTGACTGGTTCATCGCGCAGATGATGTCATGATCACATGGTCACAAAAATAATTTGGCTGAAAGGTATGCAAAAGTATCGATAGCGATAACGATATCCAGCCATATTTTCTACACTTAAAATGGTCTTGGTTCGTGAACAGATGTTTAAGTATCAATAAACAATTATCAAGATTTGGCAATTTCGTGCATATTCATGCAGCGCTCCGAAACCATGCACTCCATCGACTTTGTACACGTTGCGATAGATTATGTAAACTCTGACGAATACGATGCGACACTGGCGCTATTCTGTATGATTTTGATGGAAAAGCGAGAAGTAATCAACATATGCTTACATGTGCGATATCGATAAAAAAATAGATCATCCAAAACTGCCTTTCCTTTAAATAAGCAAAAGTGACATTCTATTCTTGGTACAAGGTGATGGAGAATTGCAAACTTGTTTTGATGCCATGTTGTGCTGGACACTGGGATGCTTACAATGTGAATGCTTACTAGATTTTTATTCATAAATTGGCTTGCGATTGTGGCTGGATGACGTCACGTAATAAGCAAAGTGTATGCGACGAACATTATGTTATTTGTGTATGTGTATGTGCTGGCAACCTGTGGGTAGAAAAAATGTCATCCACAAGTCATATGCAAGGCTGGCACAGAACAATGTAACAGGGCCTTTACTATGTGACTTGAGTAATGAAAAATAATGTCAATGTGAGCGATGGAATACTAGTATATATATAGACCCATTCTGAGTAAACGGTAATATTGCTTTCTGAAATTACAGTAGATGTGTGCTCACACCTAAACAGAGATACTTATGTATATATATATATATGCAGTATATATGTGTCTAAACAGAGGTAATAAAGTAAAAATCATAGTATGTTACATTTTATACAAATAATAACCTGATGTATGTAGCATATGATTCAGATATATGCAAGCAGTTTGTATTCAGCACATTATTGAGATGTTGGTATTAAATGGAGGAGTTGAAGTCCTTTAGAAGGATGTAAAAAAAAACCACATACTGAACAGTCTACTAATGTATTTTATCTTTCTACCTCTCATAAGTCATGTTTAATAAACAAAAGTTAAATTCTATATCAATCTTAGATGATAAAAATTGTAGCCTTGTTTTGATGGAAGGCTGTAATGGGCACAGGGAGGCTTGCACTGCGCATGCTTATTATATTTTCATTCATACATTGGCTTGTGACTGTGGCTGGATGACTTCACTTAAAGCAAAGTGTATGTCGACTACTGCGGCGACTGCTATACTATCTGTTGGTGTAATAGATTGTTGTGAACTGGACTAATGACCAATTCTTGTGCTATATGAGATTCTCACTGATCTGTATTTCCATCAGCTTAAATTAAAATCCCAACTTTTTCAATTAAAAATTTTTGTTGTCAACAAACATTTGAATGCAAATTTAATTATTTGTCAAGATTTGATCATTATAGAAACTTCTATCCCAACATTGAAAATGAATATGTGGGTCATCTAGCACAAGAAATGATCACCAGTCATGCATAATTTACAAACAGCTTTATGAAATAGCCCTAATCAAGGCATACGGTATGTGGAATATTTGATAAAGAATCATTGTACTACAATCAATGCCTATAGGAATATTACTGCAAAAACTTGAGCAGGGATTGAGCAATTCAAGTAGAACAAGGGTGGAGGGGCTGGTAAGCATTACATACCCAGTACAAATTCATCTTTATTGCAAGAATATTGCCTTTGGTAGTTATGGTTATCTTTTGCCTCCTTTAGATTTCAAGATACATGTTCATGTACTTATTACTCAGAATTATTTGTATCTTATCTAAAAATTGAAATAAATCAATAATTTCAAACACTATTCGTATACATTACTGAAGTATTTTGTCATTTATTCATTTATTCATTCATTCATTTGTTTGTTCGTTCATTCATTCAGTCAGTCAGTCAGTCAACTTCACTTGTATTTTTCTACGTCTTTTATGTTATCTATTTATAATTACTTTTTTTCTGATAAATTTTCTCACGTTGCTAAATTGCAATAGCCCCATCTATCATTCACTCATTGTATGACTAAGTTCAATCTGTGAATCTAAACAGCAGTATACTGATGGTAGTACACTTTCAAAGAGACTGAGTTTATAGCTTGAATTATTAATTGGTAAATTGTCTATACTGTAGGATATGTTCCAATCGAAATGCCCTCAATCTTAAATTACTGGCCCACACTTACAAAGATGGAATATTTATACCACAGTTTAAATAAGTGGGGTAACTATGGGTAGTCGAATGTGATACCACTTTTTATCATGTTCCGTTCTGAAACTGTCTGGTAATGAGAAGAACAGCAGTTTTCTTTTACATTTAATCCCCAGACCAAGGCCCTAGAATGCAAAGGTTAGCAAGCAATCACAAGATGGCGATGGCTGACATAAGATCATCATCATCATGGCATGTTCACATTGTTCAATGTACCCACTATCAACTAATCAGAATCAACAATCAAAATTTCATCTTTCTGTTTGGTCTCATCCCACATGGTCTTATCCTACTATGTCCACAACCAGATCATCATCTGGGGAGCGTTTCATCATGAAAGGACTTGTCAGACGTTTTATCAGACAGTTACTATGGTAACAGTACCTCTTAGCCAATCATAATCAAGGAAAATGAACATGTTGATGAAACACTCCCCTGGTCTACAATATTTTTCCTGGTATTTCAAACAAGTTGGACTGAATTTCACACAGCACACTCAAATTTTTGCAAACAGTAAACTTTGCATTTAGATGTTTGTTAACACTTACCCCTATAATTATAAACTGATTTTTTTTTTTCTTCCAAATTTCAATCAGGAAAGAACAAATTTCTTATTTTTTCAGAAATGAATCAAAATGATTGAGAATCTTATTTAGCACACACGAAGAGGCCATGCCTATGCATTACTTTTAAACAGCTTTAATATAAACATCAACCTGGATATAAACACCTATAGGGACCATATTAATATTTTAATCATTGATTTAGCCTACCTATTGGAATTTTTCAGCATCTCCACTGTCAGACCATCTTTGGCAAGCTCTTCAGTATACCATTTTCCAGCTATATAGTCATATCAAAATGAATAAAAATAAAAAACATGTCAATTAACAGAACGAAAAAGGGTGGAAATCACAAATCAATTGTTTTTCTATGAATAGTGTGTGCATCCAGTAAACATCCATCTAAACTCCTCAAAAAAAGTTTGGAAATCTGACTTTGATCGATAATCCCTCCTCGGTTTTTATGTGAATATCAATGAATAGATTATTTAATTTTCTTTAAAATGATACCCTACATGATATGATTATGGTTCACATAAAGGTGCAGTGCCTTGAAATGTGGGGCAAGATCAAAATTCAAAAGTTGCAAAATGACACAATATTGAAAGTCACTAATCTTTTTTCTGTGGTGATGAGTGAGTTTCTCAGCGGTTTCTTTTGAATTTGATCGATAATCCCTCCTCGGTTCTAGTTAATATCAATGTGTAATTAATATCAATGAATATATCATTTAATTCTCTTTAAAATGATACCCTACATGATTATGGTTCACATGGAGGTGCAGTGCCTTGAAATGTGGGGCAAGGTCAAAATTTTAAGGTTGCAAAATGACACAATATTGAAAGTCACAGTTCTTTTTTCTGTGGTGATGAGTGAGTTTCTCAGTGGTTACTTTTGTTTTTATGCACCTTTACATCAACATTAACATGGAATCAAACACACCTCTGCACAAGCAAAAACATAACAAACAAACAAACATGCATGGGTATTTCAAACCACGACTCAAACCATACATAAACCACAACAAAACGTAAAAAATGAAGAAGCAGGGGCTCGATTTGAATGGATTTTCATCTCTATTGACACTGACAACAGAATCATGTTCTGTATTGACCCTTCATGACTACAAGTATATCTGCTCGTTTTGCAGCTTTTCAATTCAGACCTCATCCAACACTTTTGAATCCTGCTCTTTTCGTGATGGCATGATCATAACAAGCATGGTATCATTTTAAAGAGAATTAAATGATCTTTTGAATGATGTCAAATATGCATTGTGTAAAATTGGAAGTTGGGAGAAATTAATGGCCAAGCTCAGATTTCCAAACTTTTTTTGAGGGGTTTATATGCAAATATAACAGTGTCATGATAACTACAGCCTCGTTCAGATATGATACAACAATTCTCACCAACAATTCACGTAGTCCTTTTATGGTGAGAAAAATTACATCCCTTATGCTTATAAATGCCCAAAGAATAGTCCAAGATTGTGAAGACAAATATCATGATGATTTCACCATGATTTCCGGACTCCAAAATTGGATGTAATACTATTTTTGTTATTAACAGGAGATGTTGAATGATGTCATGTGATTATCCACACACTCATGACAGATTACTTTGCACTGACTTTGTGCTTGTTTTTTTGTGCTATATTTTTACAGCAAATTGACTGGTCCGCATATTTCTGTTGCCTCGGCAACACATTTAACTACCTCATATCCCAGGGACTTTGAGACAAAAATGTTGTCTAGTTTTGTTACTGAACAATTTTACACCATGTTGAAGAAAACATAAACAATGGCTGAAATAATCTAAAGCTCCTTTTGCTCTTCAGGGGAGTGTATTTGAAATATAAAGTATTTTCTGATTTATACTTTTTGAAGCTGAGTCAAAATATTGTTCCAGAATTTTTGTGAATTTCATTATCAATCAAGTTCTCATCAATCATTCCACGTGCCGTCTTCATGGAAAGAGATGTTTAATCTACAGTCTAAATCTAGAAGCATGTTATTGGGAGGGGGTATTCTAGTCCAGTGCAGGTACTGCAACCTACTCTACATGTCTGATATTGTCTCTTGATTCTCTCTGTCAGTATCTTTATCCTTCTTATCTCTAAAAAGTTTTCTCTCCCTGTGTGTCTGTCTCTTCCTGATTTCTGTAATAATCCATCTCTCTCTCTCTCTCTCTCTCTTGCAGTTTCTCTGTTTGGTTACTCTCGCCCTCAGTCCCCACTTCGCTCTATGTATCTTTAAATCATTGTCTATCTATATGTATCTATCTATTTATCTATCCCAGGGTTCCCACAAAAATTTGAAAACAGAATTCCATGACTTTTCCATGACTAAATTGCTGCTTTCCATGACTTCCCGTGATGTCCTGGGAGTTATGTAGAATTTTGGATGTCATAAAACTGGGAAAAATGGAAATCATGAACACCAATTATAATAGCAGAGTATGAGAGTTGCGAGATACGACAAACTGGAAAACTGCCATAGCCAAGAGGTAAAAGCAATTCCATGACTTTTCCATGACTTTTCACAAATTTTCCAAATTCCCTGACTTTTCCCTGACTTTCCATGACCACAAAATGAGTTGCAGCCATGTATACAGACTTACATACAAGTGACTCATTACATATTTAAAACATTAAAAATATTAACAAGGCAAATGCCAAGCGTTGTCTCGCCCGCATATTGCAGTCATGAAGAGACTGCATGTCAAAACTACATGTATGCTATATGACTTAGATGGACCTCTGTTACGAGTTTGGCGATCCCACCTCGAAGCTATAGAAAGTTATTGTGTGTACAACACAGCAGTGCCAGTCATGGAAAGTTCATTGACCTTTGACCTTAATCAAATTCAACTCACATTCGAACTTGACCTGAACCTTCAAGAGATGGACCTCTTGTTTGAATTTGGCAATCCTACCTCGAAGATATAAAAAGTTATTATGTGTACAACACAGTACAGTGCCAGTCATGGAAAGTTCATTGACCTTTGACCTTAATCAAATTCAACTCACATTATAACTTGACCTGCACCTTCAAGGACCTCTTGTATGAATTTGGCAATCCTAACTCGAAGATATAGAAAGTTATTGTGTGTGCAGCACAGCGCCAATCATGGAAAGTTCATTGACCTTTGACCTTATTCAAATTCGACTCATATTCGAACTTGACCTGTACCTTCAAGAGATGGACGTCTGTTATGAATTTGGCGATCTCACCTCGTAGCTATAGAAAATTATTGTGTGTACAACACAGCACAGTGCCAGTCATGGAAAGTTCATTGACCTTTGACCTTATTCAAATTCGACTCATATTCGAACTTGACCTGTGCCTCCAGGAGATGGACCTCTGGTATGAATTTGGTGATCCCACCACAAAGCTATAGAAAGTTATTGGGTGTACAAAGTTATTATGTGTACAACACAGCACAGTGCCAGTCATGGAAAGTTCATTGACCTTTGACCTTTGGCCTTATTCAAATTTGACTCATATTCAAACTTGACCTGTGCCTTCAGGAGATGGACCTCTGGTATGAATTTGGTGATCCCACCTCGAAGCTATAGAAAGTTATTAGGTGTACAACACAATTGTTGACGACGACGACGCCACCGACACCGGAAATAGTGATACCTATGTCTCGCTCCGCTACGCAGGCGAGACAAAAATTACCTACCTTTCTACCTATCTATCTATCCATCCATCCATCTGTCTACCTATCCTCTGTCATCTCAGACAGTGAACACTCTTCTATAGATAGCATTTACCAAATGCATATGTACTTGTCCATCTCTTTCTCTATCTCTCTCTTACCTTGATGTAGAGGGTATTTGACACCATGTCCTGGTAGAGGCAAGACTACATCATAAATGGTGAAATCATTTTCGTTCTCTTCTGTTACATACTCCACCCTGGGTAAAGCAAGAACTTCTGAAAATGAAAAGAATATCAAACATGCATTTAAATCTTTTTGCTTATCACATGTCAAAAATTTCAGAGGGGGTACCAACTGGAGTCCAAACAATTCTCATACTGCAATATCTGATATTCACATGTTAGGGACAACATACATTTGTAAATATTTGTGAAGTATTACATCAATATCAATTCTTGTGCATTTATGAAAATTTTGTGAGAGAAAGTAGTAGACCTTAATATCTTTATACTGAATTTTCAGAAAAAAGGACAAGAAGACCCTATTTACTTATAAACAAAATACAGGTTATTATAGCTCCTGCTACTCCATGCAACAGTAAGTCCCTGTTGGAACATAATTCATATGATTTCTTTGAATGCATTGGTCAGACTAAACAATAACACCTATCCTCATGAATTTATGTCAATGCCAATCAGAATCAACAATAAAAATTTCATAACTTTCTGTTTGGTCTCATCCCACATGATCTTATAATACTACTGTATGTCCACAACCAATGCCAAAATTCACATTTTGTATACACATTCATGTAACCATATTTTAAACATTTCCTTAACCAGCCTTAAAGGAAAAGTATTAGCCAATAAGAAGGAAAAATTATAATAACCATTTTCAACGCTTTTTTGGACTAGATCCCCAACAGCCGCTTTGAAGCCATCCCTCTGTAGCCTTTGTGTGACAATGACATTCCAAATATAACTCTGATAACTGTGGAGGTAGATGAGACGTGTATTGCGAGGAATCTGTATACACAAAAAAAAAACATTGAGAGGGAGAAGAGACAGACAGACAGACAGAGAAACTATTATTTGAACACTACAAATCCGACTGCATTAAAACAACAAATGCTCCTGCAAAAGTAACAATTCTGACATTTGTATTGAGTGAAAACATAGGTAAATTGAGAATGCAGGCATGCTATCAGTAAAAATATATTTCTAAAAGTTTTACTCACTGAATAAAAGGATGCCTGGTAATCATTCCTTGACTTGAGTAAGCCTCTTAACAGCTGCTGCTCAACAGCGCTTTTCTTATGGTGAGGAAGCATCTCCAATGTACTCTTAGCATCCCTGGTCTTCATCCAATGCTCTCTCCACCTGTTGTCATCTTGAATTGAAAAGAAGATAAAGCAGACATTCTGGCTTTCAGCTAACCCTGCTTTTTTGCAGGGCCAGATAGTACCGTACTATTTACCGTGCTAGCCCACTTTGCTTAAACGTAGTGTGAAAACGAAGTGGGCTAAGCTTAACCCCGGGAAATTGGTGGGGCTAAGGGGGGGGGTTAAGGAAAAAAAGTGCAGTGTGAAAAACATATAAGAGATTTGTGTTCAATTTAAAATCATGCATAAGTCCTTTGAGTAAACATATTAAATTTGTAATTGATTTGCAATCAATTGCAAATCAACATTCCTGCAATTCGCTACATGTTGATTTGAAAGTAATTTTCTTGCAGCATCAAATTACATGCATTTATAAACATGAAATGAAATAGAATGTGGCAAATGATCATGGTTCAAAATGAGTATGGTTATTGCTCAGTAAAGCAAAAAATAAGCAAGGCATTTATCATTAGACAGTTCTTTTCTGTAAGCTAAATGCCAAGATATAATACAAGCACACACATTGTGTTTATTCAAGAGACTTTCAATTTTACTAAATTTTAACCAGTCTCTATCATTTCAAGTGATATTTGCTTAAATTGTCAAACCTCCCTACAGAGATATAAATTAAGAATTCAGTTTGAATTTATTTCATATTAAACATAAAAGGTAGAATTTGAAAATTATTATAAAAATGACTTGATAAACTTGGAATGATCTATCGAAAAAACTTTCTTAAAATGGTTTAACACAATTACTAATATCTGTAATTCCCATGGGCTTTATACACATTCAACCTAGTTACAAGTTCATTGAATCTATAATCTATAACTTTTTACAATAAACATGAGACATAATCCTAGGAGAATAAATAAAACATGAAATTTTTTCTATTCTTTTAAGCTGTGACATGGCATTTTTTCACACTTCTTGGAGATCCAGGGGAGTATTAAACAAAGATGAACATTATAAAATGATAAACACTTGTCAATATCATGTGATTAACATCGTCTCAAATCATTCCTGACCAGTATAGGATATTGGAGCATTGTTACAAGAGGTGCGTAGATGAAGTAATCATGATGGCAGACTGCCAAACATTCCCCATCCCGAGGTGCCTTAATTGAAACCAAATGCCATCAACTGGTATAACCTGTGCCCTGTTTCATAAGCATCACTCTATGGTTATAAGCTCCTGAAACCATACCATTTGTTCAGAGAACTCACATTTTTTAAAATCCAACACATCATCTTTAAAACTAGATTAATAAAGCTCAGTCAAGATGATTAAGGATAGCCAGGAACCTTGAAAAGAATCCACATTTATTTGATTCTAATGAAATTGAGATGTTGCAGCATTCTTCAAAATAATGATTCATTGATATATGACACAACAAAGCTCAGCAACAATTTTACATCCAAAGTCAATGGGATATGAGGCATCAAATGTTGCAGAGGCAATAACTTTCATTCTGGAGCATGGCAACGAAAATCTGCACATGGATCAAATTCTATCCAAATTAAATGCTAAGGATATACACAAAATGCTCAATTTAATGTGTGTGTTCTGCATGAAAAACAACTATGAGTTTTGCAACTCTATGTATATTTAGCATTTATAAGACCGTTATTTTAATATTCATTATCTATAAGGATCAATATTAATCTCTCAGCTGTTAAGTGAACACACCTGCTATTAAATTCTCTGAAATGTCCATCCCTACCAATTACCGGTAAGGGGTAATCCAATTATTATGATCAGGCCAAAGCATCTATCAATTAGCCCTACCATACAAACCTAGGCTGTTCATGGGTTAGTATAGCTATTCTAACACCGTATTTTATGATGTGAAGGGATATCAACATTATGAAATACCAAGGGGAGGGAAGTCTCCCGACTGTATCATGATGCCTATGTGCTGTGTTGACTTTGAAAATAAGGGGCTCTGGAACTAAATCCTGGTCTTAAAATGGGGGTCTATATATATGTGTGTGTGGGGGGTGTGCATGTATACTGAGTGGAAAGTGTCATATGATTGTGTACTACACTATGTCACAAAAGTTCTTCATCTCAAAACTGGGAAGTGTCGCAAAAACAGAAGAATTGGAAGGATTCTAGCATTAAAATTTCCGTGGCTTACAGGTTGTAATGATTTGGAATTGGAAACTAGGCCTGAAAATGTGGGTGTTTTAATACACAATTATAGCAATATTTCATCAACATGTAGAACTTGAAGTATATTTTGAGCTCACATTAAATTTTTCCTTCTTAGTTGTTTTATTACTAACATATACATTTTTAAGAGGCAGGCTAAGAACGATATTCAATAATTTTTTTTCACTAACATACACATTTTAAGATGCAGGTTAAGAACGATATTTAATAAATTGACAATTTCATATCATCTTACCTCCTTCTCTTGGTTTGAGGATCAGGTCTACTGCTGTCTCCCATTGATTCAGTAATAGGGCTCTATATAGGTAGAGAGTCAATAAGAAAAGGACAATATCAAAAGGAGACCAAAATACAACATCAAAAGGGCATATAGAGAGGAGGATTGGAAAATGAGATGGATAGAGGAAAGAAAGAGAGATAAATGTAGACAAACATCAAAAGAGGTAGTGATAGATGTAACGAGATGAAAGGTGAGGGGCGAATGCAATAAACAGGACAAAGAGAGATAGAGAGAGAAGGGGGGGGGGGTGAAGAATAAATTACATGGGAGGAGAGAGGATGGGAGTCCAGTAGGGAAAAACAAAGAAGGAATTTAGAATATTATTGAAGGATGAAATCAGGTATTAAAGAAGGTAGTGGAAGCAATTGAAAAAGTGAAAGGTACATAGAAAAATCCATTAGCCATGAATATAAGTGAATAAAATGACTGATATCATTTGTCATTAAGTACTCTCACCTTAAGTTATTTTTACCTCCAGATCAAATGACTGAGGGCAGAGAGATAAAAAAACAGTACCTTTTAATTATTCATGTATCAACCACCTGGTTAGAAAACAATGAAACAGGGATTATCCCTGTCCTGGGGGACATAAGGGCCGTCTGCACCATCCCGAGTTTTCAAATTAGCGTGCTATTTCTGATCCGGCAAATTATCCCGATCTGAAAAATCTCGAGATAGTTTGCAGTGGAGACGCAATTATCGCGCTAGTTCGTAGGATTAATCTCGAGATTGCAATCCCAAGTCAACTCGGGTTTATTTGCAAAATAGCGCGCTATTTTACGAATTATCCCACTAATTCGTAGGTGCAGACGCACTCGAGAATTGGACTCGGGGTAATTTATTCATGACGTCAGTCCATAATGCAATTCGCGTTCCACTTCCGCCTTGGTCAAAACATAAACACGTGCGAAAGTCAACTAGCTATTATCGCGAATAGCGTTCATCAATTGCCTAATCAGCAACGATGGTGTCCCACCTGTGAATGGATTTTGGGAGAGACCAGACCGAAGGGGGAGGCGCTCATCGACGATGGTCATATTCAATAACAACACTGACAGCAGTGTCGTCTTATTCCTTCGCAAAATGTGAGCAAATAGCATTTCTTTCCTCCTTCTCTCCCTCTCTCTCTCTCTCTGTCGTTGCCTCCTACTCCGCCATCATATTTAACGAAGAATACATCACTTCTTCACTCGCTGAGCTGAGAGGATTGTTGCATAACACCGGTCGAACTCGGCGAAAGTGCTAGTGAAAGGAGTACATTGCTTGCATATCGCGGGAAGTTATTCAAAAGCGCGGGCCGTTGAAACTCCAAGATCCGAAAGTGCGCATGCTCGGAATATCGGGCTTGTTGCCTCGCTCGAGCAGGAATCGCTCTTCTTGCGATGGTGGAGACGGGGTTTCTTGAATCTCGAGATTAATCGCGAAATAGGCCGATCGGGCTAAAATCTCGAGATTGAGCAAACTCGGGATGGTGCAGCACCGCCTATAGAATCAAAGTTTCTGGGTGTTGTAATAAACATTCTACAACGTATTTTTAATTTTTGTCAAACCCCACATGATTAATTTCAATGACCTGGGGGTTGATCCATAAAGCTGATCATAAGAACCAGACAACTTTATACAATTTTAATACATAGACAAATTTGCACAGACTTATGCTGATACGTGGAAATATGATTGAAAAATAAGGTTAAGGATCATGTACAAGGCAGCCAACTGTTGATGTGTTTAGTTCGTTCATTAAATTGTGGTCACTTTTGCGGAAGGTTCATGTAATTACAGTCCGATTAGTAAGAAGAAGTTTCTGGTAGAGAATCCACCTTATTAAAATCAAGAGATAATCCATGCGGAAAAGGTAAATTAACGAGCCTCATGATCTCACTATCAAAAGCAAGAGACATTGAACAATATAGAGGATCACTCACTGATCACACTTATTCTAGATCCCATTCACATTCATTTAAAGAGTGTACTAGTAAAATCATGTCAGCATCATGATATAATCGGTCTGAGAGCTACCAAAAACTATTTACCATTTTTAATAATTGACATAAAGCCTTTTTAAATCAAGATTTTTTTTTAAATGTAATATTTATCTCATAAGCTAGCTTACAAAATTTTAATCTATAGCTATTGCAATTGGCCTTTGTAACTTAAACTCTTTTTCTCAATTAAAAAAAAAGTTTTATGTCACACCGTTGATTATCACAAATCAGTGCTAAAATTTAATCCTTATTTGGTTTGAATACATCTTATCATGTTGGCAAAGGCATATATATTAAAAGAATCATTACATAGTTGAGTGCCCCCCCCCCCCTTGGTTCAGGAGGAAACCAAACTAAAGAGTCCCAAAGAAGATTATACTTGATCAATCAGAACATAGTACATGAAACCCCATTGCTTAAAGGAATCACAGATTGAGTCAAAGGCTAAATATAAACATTTACATCAAAAGTGTAGACTATTGTCTGGACATTAAAATTGCATCATCTCAAATCAACACAAAATAAGACTTAAAAGATTGACCAACAGAATGCAAAAGGATATTTTCCCTCCTGGAAGATTTAAATACCCTTTAAGAACTCCCTGATATTCCATCAACAAATTAAAAAAACTGTAATTCTTTGGAGGAAAGTGGAAAACAATGAAAGACAGGATGAAAGACAATGAAAGACAGGATATGTAACTAAATGCAACTTTAAGGCTGTTCAGAAAACAAGTGGAATGCCTCTGGCAGTCTCGCCTGCAATACATGATTCGATATAGCAGCAGTGCTGACTTTGTAAACAGCTATTGAATAATTATTCACAAAAGAAAACATTAATATAATAAAATATTATGTCCATTGACCCAAAATGACCTTTGACCATGATCATGTGATCTACGATGTGTGCAGAACAATCACTTACACTTGATTCTTATTTATACTTCATGTCTATGTTTCATGAACTAGATCCATAAACTTTTTAAGTTATGATGCCAATTCAACAAATACCCCCAACATGACCAAAGTTATTTGACTCTAAATGACCTTTGACCTTATTCATGTGACCAGAAACTCGCACAGGATGTTCAGTGATACTTGATTACTCCTATATCCAAGTTTTATGAACTAGCTCCATACAAATTTAAAGTTACGATTGAAATTCAACAAATACCCCTAACATGCCAAAAGTTCATTGACCCTAAATGACCTTTGACCTTGATCATGTGACCTGAAACTCGGGCAGGATGTTCAGTAATACTTCATTACTCTATAGAATCAAGTTTCATGAACTAGGTCCATATACTTTTTAAGTTATGATGTCATTTCAAAACTTAACCTTAGGTTAAGATTTGAAGTTGGCGATGCCGCCGCCATCGGAAAAGCGGCACCTATAGTCTCGCTCTGCTATGCAGGCGAGACAAAAATGATCTGTAAATAGGCTCTAGAGATGAAAATATATGTTAACATGATGCATTGAAGATGCCTTCAACCATCTGAAAAATCTGCTTTGATTACATCACACCATAGATATGCAGTTCAGCATTCAGAATAGTATAAAATATGATGACTTGAATGGGGAGGGTTGGTGGGAGAGTGTCTTTTAAAGAAATCATGAGTCAAATGTATCGCTTGGAAGAACCAGTGGCTTCATTTATAAAGTAGGCCTGAGTCATCTTTTTTTTGTTTAATGGGGACTGCCGGGGACTGTTGACTGGATTTTTCAATGACCAGTAGACCACCAAAATAAACAAATACCGTACATAAAAAATCAAGCGTCACCAAAGACTACGAATATCAACAACTTTCAGGCCTTTCTTAACATATCTAGATCTATATATCAAAACTTTCACACGATAGTATATTTCCAACACTCAAATCAACCAAGTAGAGCTATGAAAATGATAGTACCAAGCACGATTTCTAAACTTTCTTGCTTGATAATAATTATACTAAAAATGATAAGATTTCTATAAGCCTTTACTTGAAAAATATCATTTTTAAAAATTAAGAAAAATTAAAAAGGTACAAAGCACATTGCTTGAATTTATTGGCCTATAACATTATAATCACTGTTGCATGGGTACAGCCATTATGTTTTGTTTGCTACTCCACTGCAGAAATGCTGTGGAGTAACTAGAAGTCGATATTCTCAGTGTTTGGTGACATTGAATTTCTTTTGTTTTTCTTATTTAAGCAGTCAACCGGTCTGAAATAAATTGCATTGGTGATGATGTAATCGGGTGGGCAACAGTCGAAAGCCAGGTTCGGCATTAAGGAATAATAGAAAGAAAGCAACAAAAGATAAAAAATAGCAAAACATAAGAAAATTTCTACCAATCATGAAATTTTACCCATTTTGGGGGTAAGCTTTCATCAACTACTAAGGTCTGGTGAAACTTGAAAGCCTCACAAGCAAAAGCTCAACAAAAGTGGGTCAATTGTTTAAAATTCTTGTGCTAATATACCAATTAGATGATCAGCTCCAAGGCTCCAAATAAGTTTTCACCTTGCCTTTGCAAATGTACGAAATGAATAAATATAAATTCTTTCAATTATTTTTACTCACTCATGCATGAATGAAGAATCTGTTGCGTAATACCAGATAGAAGAGATGCTAAGCTTTACAATGAATGTCATTTGTCTATTATATATGTTCAGTTATGATAAATCATCAATAACTCTTGGTTTTGTTTTCTGGGATGTACTGTATGAGGGTAGTGAGGGTAGAATTATTGGACCGAATGTCAATTCATCCCAACCAAGAAACAATAAAGGAGGCGAGTAAACCTTTCAAACTTACTTCTAAACTTGGCATAGAGTCTGTATAATGATTTATCGACTTAAACTGCCATTTCCCCCAATCAGAAAAGAAATGACACAGGTAAAACTTGATCTAATAAATATGCAAAATTAAACCTTTACTAACGGATAATTTCATCACAGCATGTTGTTAGTCATCTCAACAGCCTTTTTCAGACCCTATTCCACACAGCATTAATCTCTAACCCAGGGATTCTCAAATGGTGGCGCGCGCGCCACTTGTGGCGCACCGAGCCTTGCGGAGTGGCGCGTGGGAGCCGGTAGGAATTAAAAAGAAAAATATATGGCGGGAAAGTTTGATCTACTAGTAACCTGAAATTGATGTTTGATGACAATTTTATTACAAAGGGAAAACAAAAAACTCAATTATATTTGAAACTTAAGTCCTTATCGATTTTATTTGTTGTATGCTTGGTGTATGCGCGTATGACTGTTACAAAGAATATATGCATGCCATCACGAGGATGAGATACACAATTTATCTCTATGATCACAAGTGATGCCCTGTTCGTCAGATATCAATCATGTTTTCAACTATTTCTACGGCTAGTAATTTCGCATTTCCAAATTATACATTGAAATTTGGTGGAATTGCTCAGATGCAGCACCTGAAATGAAGAAAATAAATCCATGATTTAACAGAAGTCTTATACATGGTAGGCCTTGGTTTTGATTATTAACTTGGACTCCGGGCAAAGAACATCTTATCGGAAAATGTGGCATACAATAAATTTTTTTTTTTTTAATTTGCATATTATTATAGCATCACGATAAGTAAGTCGGGTAAGTTTTAACCATCAAATAATTTTAAATTGAAGTACGGAATTTTAGACATATTTTTTGTTTCCAAAGCCGATTATTCAAAATCAAAGGTTGTAAAAGCAAAATGCTGCAATGTATGTCTGCTGGATGCCCTCGTGGAGTCGCGCTTAACATGAACTGAATGAATAATACGTGAGATATCTCACAGCCCTAGCAGCAAAATGAAGGACATGTCACTTCAATCACTATATCTGAACAAGTAGTATCACCGGTATATGTAACGAAAAGTCACTTATTAATGAAATAGATTGTGCAGTTTGTTTGCATAGTCAGGTCCAGATTTTAGAAAAGTAGGCTGCCTTAGGCAAATCGTGTTAATGCTGAATTTAGTGTTTTAGCCTAATTTGAGGGCGCTGAGTCCAAAAATGCTGTTTGCCGACCTTGATTTTTATGTTACAATACTCAAATTGGCAAAAACAATATAGCCGCCATTCTACACCCTTTTTTGCTCTATTTTGAACCCCAAAACCTGTAACAAAAATGTTTGTCAACTGTTTTTTGGTAATATTTGATCTCAGAAATAACATACTAAAAATCTACCAAAATCCGCATCCGGGAAAATGGTTATTTTCAAGATGGCGTCTAAGATGGCCGCCATTCACTGAAAATTAACATAACTGACTCTTTATCTACCTAGACCTTTTTTCGGTGCATACAAGACTTGTTTTCAATGGTGTATAGGGGGTAAAAGGAAAGAGTGAACATAAGCACTCCAGGACACCTGAAATTCCAAGATTGCGTAAAAATGACTGCCATGGCCTAACAATTTACAATCTATCAATTAACTATTTTAATGCCTTTTATTTGGGTTTTTTCATTGGTGATTTCAAGGGTCAAGTAGTAAACTGGGACAAGTTACAAGGACAGTCAACGGTCCACTATGTCTAAAAATCCAAGATGGCTTTCAAAATTGAAGTAAAAAATAGCTGTTGTTATCTAAAAACCCTAAAACCTGACATAGTTTGTTGATATCTGCATAGGGAATATGATGTTGGTCATGTTGGTGCCTAACCCATGGTTTAATGGTTCAAAAATATGTTGGAATAAAGGCAGTCTGTGGTCCTCCATGTCCAAAAATCCAAGATGGTTTGCAAAAATGGAGTGTAAAATGTCTGTTGTTAATTACAGACTGACACAGTCTGTTTAATAACCGCCCGGACAATATGATTTTTTAGTATAACCCATGGTTTAAAGGGTAAAGTATTACATTGGGACAAGTTACAAGGACAGTTAGTGGTTCCAGCATGTCCAAAAATCCAAAATGACTTCCAAAAATGGAGTCTATAATGGCCGTTCTTACCGAAAAACTGCCATAGTTTGTTTAAAATCAGCCTTGGGTATATGATTTTGGTATTTAACCCATGGCTTAAAGGGTCAAATAATAAATTGTGACAGGATACAAGGACAGTCAGAGGTCCAGCATGTCCAGAAATAAAAAAAAGCTTCCAAAATTGAGTCTAAAATGGCTATTGTTACCTTAAAACTGACATAGTTTGTTTAAATCTGCCTGGGGTATATGATTATGTTGTCTAACCCTTGGTTTAAAGGGTCAAGTAATACATTAGGATAAGTTACAAGGGCAACCAATGGTCCTGTATGTCCAAAAATCCAAGATGACTTCCAATAAAGGAGCCTAAAATTGCTGCTGATACTTTTAGAATCCATCTGGGAGATATGATTTTGGTGTCTACACTAGTTTCAAGGGTTAAATAATACTTTTGGATTAGTTACAATGCTATGAAGCTGTCCATTTTGCCTATTATTCAAAGATGGCTTTTAAAATGAGTCTAAAAAGACTTCCATCACTTAAACATTATGATTAGGTGAAAAAATCGACACTATTGTGGCTTGCAAGGCTGAAATAATAAATCGGGACAAATAATATATGCTCAGTAATGTTCTTTTCGTCGTAAAAAGTCCAAAGCGACTTCTAAAATTGCGTAAAAATGACCGCTGTCCCCCAATCATGAAACCACAGGATAGTCCTAAGCACTAAAATGACGTGTCTTTAAATACTTATCAGTGAATTATGGTACATTTTAGGAGAAAGTGTACCTTATTTCTTAAAGCTTTTTTTTTCGGATGTTTACTTATTGTTGCACCACCATCTAATTATGTCACTAACGCTTGTAAAACATATTTTTATTTTTATGAGTCTTAAAAACATAGCAGAGGCACCAAAATAGTGGCGCTAGATGGAATATGAAGTATTGCCATTTTTTTAAATCAATGTTGGCCAATTCGAATGCAATTTTTGGAGCGTTCTTCAATTTTTGACAAAATGGACAACAGCGTATCCCTGTAATTCGTCTTCACCTATATTATTTGACCCTTGAAATCACGAGAAAGACACAAAAATGTATCTAGGTTTATAGTATATGCACTATGCAGCAATTTTTAAAGAAAAAGCAACCATTTTTTATTGCCATCATGATTTTACAAAACAGCACCACTGATAAACCTTGAAAATTTTCCAATGTAATTTTCCCCCTTTGAACCATGATTTTTTATGTTTTATTTTTTTCTCGGTAGACCCCAAAGTTACTTCTACCAGGTGGATATTATATCAATTCGGACCATTTCAAAGTTACAACGTTCATTATAGACGCCATTTTGGAAGGTCATCTTGGATTCTCTGACACACTCACTGACTATCTTGTAAACATGACCTGATTCATATTTGCCTTGAAAGCTTCTTGAAGATTTTGATGATTTATTTTATTTTTGGAGTTGATGGTACAACGACTGCCGTTTTGGACGCTATGTTGGATTTCCAGGTACCCTTGACGAACTTTCGTAACTATAACCTGCAGCAATTTTTAAAGAAAAAGCAACCATTTTTTATTGCCATCATGATTTTACAAAACAGCACCACTGATAAACCTTGAAAATTTTCCAATGTAATTTTCCCCCTTTGAACCATGATTTTTTATGTTTTATTTTTTTCTCGGTAGACCCCAAAGTTACTTCTACCAGGTGGATATTATATCAATTCGGACCATTTCAAAGTTACAACGTTCATTATAGATGCCATTTTGGAAGGTCATCTTGGATTCTCTGACACACTCACTGACTATCTTGTAAACATGACCTGATTCATATTTGCCTTGAAAGCTTCTTGAAGATTTTGATGATTTATTTTATTTTTGGAGTTGATGGTACAACGACTGCCGTTTTGGACGCTATGTTGGATTTCCAGGTACCCTTGACGAACTTTCGTAACTATAACCTGTCTAAATAGATTTTGTTTCACACTAAGTTTCATGAAATAGACATCTGTAGACATCTTAGTTTCAAAAACTTAACCTCGGTTATTAAAGATTTGATGTTGACCTTGCCGCCATCATCGGAAAAGCGACGTCCATGTCATGCTTCTGCAATGCAGGCGAGGAAAAAAATGGACTCAATAAAAATATAACAACATGATTATGCCAGCATCGCCCAAAAATCAAATATTTGGCCATATTATTTATCAATCAGCAGCTGTGAATCCTGGCAGCCAACGTTCTCGCTACCACGCGTCACGGTTGGCGGGCGCCGCCAACCCTGAAAATTTTCAGGGCAAATCCGCCAACCGTGAACTTCCCCGACAACCGTGGCCGACAACTGTAAAGCAGGCCTAGATCTACACAAAAACTGAATAATATATTTAAAAAATAATCTGCTTTTCAGATCCTATAATAAACTTGTCGATTATTTCGTCCACGATTTCTTCCCGGGATTTCTTTGACTCACTCACTACTACTAGTGCGCTATATACGACGATACGACCTCGACTCGAGGCCCAATCTCTTATGTGGGAAGCGCGAAGATGTTTACTTCGCATTTGCGTATCGCATTGCTCACATTATTTACGTCTTTAAAATGGTAGTAAATACGCTCAAAAACAAGTGAGGGGAGAGGGGTATCGTGGGTTACTGGCTTGGGCAATGTAATTTAGATTATTACAAATTTCAGTTGATATTGTCACTTATTATGTCAAAAATAAAGTGTGTCAAAATTACTATCAAAATTCAATCGAAATATAGTTTCATCTCGTCCCAGGCCCCAGCCTTTATAGCTACATCTACATGAATTCATTGAATGCATTTCTGATGACACTGCCGTAGAGCGAATTGAGAAAACTATTCAAAGATCACATTAATAATGACAAAGCCAATGGAATGGATTGATATAATGTCCAACTCATTTACTTACATCAAAATGATTTATTCACATTTAAATTCCGATTTTTACGCCGTTATTTCCAAAGTCTTGATCTCTAAATTGATCTTTTGAAACTATTGGTTAATTTCGCGACGGCATGTCTACCAAGTTCTGTGCCACTAGCACTGCACTTGCACTCGCAACGGTCACATTCATAATACAAATCGCACAAGGCATCAAAGTCCTTGATCCGGGGATCCGATAGTCTTCCAAAATTTGATGGGATCCAAAACTAATTTAATTTTTTTCATATATTCATTCAATCTGTTGTAATTTTCATTATTAATAATATTTATTAATATTATTCACATTTTTTATCATTACGACTCATTTTTTAATGTGAGTTATACGTACAGTGTATTTTCATTTGTATTGTTCTTTATTACTCTTTGCCTGCCAATTAAATAATGAGCGCACCTGTCACGGGCCTGAGAAATGTTTTTAATCATCACAGTGAATGCTTTATGTATTTGTTGTACAATTGCTTAACTACGATATAAAATAAAATATCATTTGAAATTAATTTGTGTAAAGGAAAAATAGAGAATAATGGGGGGTGGCCGTGGGCAATGTAGATGAAAATGATGGGATGTTTGTGACTTTGTGGGGAGGGATTGTTCGTAGCGAATGAAATTGATATTCCTTTATGGATGTGTCTACTGTGATTGTGGCTTCATAATCTTTATGGCGATTGGAAAATCCACCTTGGGTCGGGAGGGGTACGTGATTCAATAGATTTCGATAGAAGTACACAATCAACAAAGTGGAATTGGCAATTCATTCACAGATATTCGTTTCAAGTACGAATTATTGAAGTTGATATGTGTGAACATTTTAGAGGATATCGGATATGTATATCGTTTTTTCACGCCCACAATGAGTTGCTAGTATAATTTGCATATCGTTGGATGAATTTTTCAAGTTCACTTATGTCTTTATGTTTTATATCGGAATTGTGCTTTAAATATATGAGTTATATCTTGACAACGTCGTTAGCCTAATTATACTGCGAGTGGATAATATTTATGAAGTGAGTTGGAATGTGAACGAGACGCCCCAAAGCCGATGGCACGTGATCTAATTAGTATTCACTTTGAAAGTTTCTGGGTTGAGCCAATCATTGTGCTTGAAAACGGGTTTCCCCGAATTCCCGCCCTTGGAATGTGTCCCACATGTGTGACCTGTTAACCTGTTGTTTGAGTGCGAATCAGCTGATTTCGTGACCTCAAAAACTCTTCTTGGTGTTTACGCTGGATGGGGGCTATAAAATTAAGAAGATCTTTCTCTTTTATTCATTTTTAATAAACTGTTCGTGATTTTCAAACTACACCTATAGTGATATTGTGATGCAATTTATTGAATCACGTACCTCGATCATCCCACTCATGGTGGAAGTAAATATTTCTTAAATTCACCAAAAGATACATGTAAAGAAAGATTATTCGGCCGTCATCATCGGTAGAAGTATAGACACGTCTATAAAAATGTATTCGCTTCGAATATTGACTTCTTCACCAATCCCACACACACGATCTCAACATCCCCTTGTCATTGTCCACGCCACGACCCCTCCCCTATCGCTGTCTCCCTTCGACCATCCTACAACCCCACCCCTCTTCCTCTCCTTCACAAACGCTGTATTTGTAGGCCTACATAATGTATTATGTAAAAATAGAAATCTTATTTCCTGTCAATTAACCTATACTTTCAAAACATTTTAAATCGCAGTTAAGAACAACAAATTCGTAATATTAGAGTATTATGAATGACTAAAAATATTTCTCACGCTCGTGATGAAGCACAGCACATTCATTATTTTATAGGTGAGTAACGAACAATACAAATGAACACAGCAATAATTGACAGTGATAAAAGAATCTCGATTGGAAATTATTAGTATAAACATCATCAACAGAAGTCTTATGAGAGTTATAGTTTCAGTGAGTTTCGAATAAACCAAACAAAAACCCATGCAAATGATATAAGTTGGGGACCCCGTCTCATGAATACCGATGCCCATTATTTGGAAGCCTCGGAAGAAAACTTCCGAGGCTTCCAAATAATAATACCTCGGTCACATTTGCTCTACAGCGAGTCGAAAACAGCCGTTTTATTAATTTTCATTCAAACCACCTATATTCAGCTGGTACAAAAAATGTTAAAACGGCTGTTTTCGACTCGCCGTACGGCCGCCGTAGACATGTGACCGAGGTAAAAAAGTCGAAACAATCTTTGGATTTAGTAAGGGCGTGACGCAGCGCAAGCTCAAAGGGCTACGCATTCGGTCCGTAGATGAAGTCGGGCATTGTCATAAGAAACAACACGCATTCACAAAATTAATCGCACTTTCTAAGGATGTAGCGATATCGATCTGAACATTGGAAAGTATGGAGTTAATTTATCGATGTAAATAATCTATAACTGTAGGTATAAAATGAGATTAACTTCAATTTTTAAGTTATCAGTAATTGCCTTTCTGCTTCAATCGCAATTCGCGCAACCGTTACGGCTGTGTGGCCGGAGAAGCATTAAATAGACATAAAATGTGGTGCATTTAGCAGCAATCTAAGCTCGTCGATATTGATATTTTCGATAGCTACCGCGCTTTACGCGGGAGGGAGGACACCCCCCTCCCGAACCCTCCCCCCCGTTTTTTTTTTGGATTTAGCACCCCTGAATTTACCTTAAAACAATCGATAAATCAGCATTAACACAAAATGCCTAAAGCACTTTTTCTGAGCACATTTTTGAAAATCTGGACCTGACTAGCATCTGTATTGCATCTGTTGATATTGATTAGAGCCCCTCTTGGCCATTTAAAAGGCATCATAATCCAAAACTTCAAGGGGCTCCGACCCCTCGAGCTAGCCAGGGGCCTCCTTAGCAATATTTCGCTCGTTCGTGCTAGTGGAGCAGTAGATTCCCAACAAGAAATACGGAGTTTTCACAAAAGTAACTGAGAATGGCTGGTCTAACCCCTTCACAGAGAAGTAAAAGAAGGTGTCAGTCAGACTACTATAAATATAATAAAATGTTTTTAGTGATAAATTGAACAAATATATAAAAAATTTTATACATGGTTAGACCTATATTTAATTGGTTCTGTGAATGCAATCCTAGAACACTGTACCCTATTTGTATGTTGCATGACATTTAATAACTGATTTTATTAATGGAAGACCTAAAACTACTGGTAATTAATGTGGTAATATTACTCAACACCCTACCAAAATCCAGATTTCACAAAATTTACTATTTATAATCAATTACAAAATTACAATGTGACAAGATCCAGGTGCACTTAATGGCTGGATATTCCTACACAATCCCTACTTATTGATTAGAGGTCTTATTGAGTTAAATAAAGAGAGGAAGGCACATTAGACAAAAAATACATGTAGATGAATAAAAGGAATAATTATGGAACTATCATTCTACTGATCATTCTCCTACTTGGTGAGGTATGTCCAAGGCGAATACTTTGTCAGATTGATTTCATACTTGTTACCATGGCACTTTTATTCTTCCCTGGATAGATAGGGGCACCCCTAACCCTCTTCCTCTCATCTTGGACCTCCAGGGGGCTCTACTGATGATTCACCTGATGAATCATGCGACAGGGAAATACAGCTTGTCCTATAAAATCACAATAATGGCTTGCAATGTGTATCTGATGATGAACAAATGAAAAAAGACATGAGGTAAATGCCAAGTTTCTCCTCATAATATAGAGAGGTTGACCCTGAATTGATAGCCATAAAACTATGATCTAATTGATAATAGTTTTATTGCAATTTCGCCAAACTGGGGAAAGGGTGGAGAGTGCCAGGTTGTTCTGACTAACTGGGGCAAAGACAACCCTTAACTTTATAATCTACATAATGACTTCATACATCTCTTGATATTAGAATATAAAATAAAAGTTTGAGAAAACATAGCTAAAAATCAGACGGATAAAGGAATGGGTTGAAAAGTGTTAAAAGTTGATTAAAGCTTCTATGCTACAAAAACAGTACCCAAACTTTACTTTCCAAACAAATTGTTCACAAAAACTTTACTATGGGGCACCTATATAGATGACTTCATACATTTTCTTTATTTCTAAAGATTTGTTGACCCATTGAACACTGTAACAGTAATAGTAATACAGACAGTTCCTGTAGCCGTAGGTTTAATATTGACATTAACAGAAACGATCAAACCAAAAATTGTTCTAAATTCAGTTGATTTTCAAGTTTTACTTTACTATCTTCACACTGGTAAACACTAACTCAAACGTTATTATGGAGGTTCATGATTACTGTATATTATGTATTCTAAGAAATTGTTCATTCTTTTAAGATGACCTGTCATATTAACTTAAATTAGGCACCAAGTAAAAAGTTATTCATTACCAACATTATTTCATTACCAATCCTTACATTTCACCAAAGAGAAAAGAAAAGAGAGAATGCAGGAAAAGCAGTTATTGAAAGATGCATTATTGTACTGGAATTATGCTAAAATATGCTGTACAGACATTTGAAAAGGTACCTTTCAAGACTAATGTAGCCGAGTTTCAGGTATCCCTCCATGCACAAGGCTAAACCCTCTAGCATAAAGAGGGAGGAAAGGTGGAGGAAATAAGGAGTTGACAGTCTCTTGATGATAATATCAGCTGGATCTAAACCCTGTTTCAAGAAAGTTGTAATTAATCTCTGGTTACAAGCTACTATTTAAGATACCAAAGCCAAGCCATTTCATTGGCTGAAATCAAACCTGCAATAGAATTGTAGCAATTGTTATCAATATTAAGTCATATGAAACATGACTCTGGAACTCAAATGTCTTCACCTTTCTCCCCAGCATAATCCCCATCCTGTACATTGTTCTCTCACCTTCAACTGTAATAATGTCTTCGGTTCATGCAAATTTATTTATATAAAAACATATGATGATTCTCTTTCAACTGTTCAGAAAAACTACACAGTGAAAATACAAAGGAGAATTTAAAATTATCAATATAATGAAAGGATGAAGTGTTTGTTACGAAGCCCCAAACCGGACATTTTTTACAACGAAAAAAAAAAATTATTACGTACGTACGTAATATTATTACGTACGTACGTAGTATTATCACGTACATACGTAGTATTTATTACGTACGTACGTAGTATTATTACGTACGTACGTAGTATTATTACGTACGTACGTAGTATTTATTACGTACGTACGTAATAAGCACCACGTCGAACCTGTCGGGGAACCTGTACAGTCGGACTATACAAAACACGAAACCAAGATTTTAGCGATAATCTATCATAACTTAATCACAAATACAATAGACAAATTACCTACCATTGTAAAGCTTAGAATCTCATCTTTCATCTGAAATTACTTAGATTATTCCTCATTCACGCATGAGTGAGCAAAAATAATTTGAAGAAAGGATACCAAAAACTCATTTGGCGGGGGTATCTGAATTTCAAAAAGAAAATCACATGCCTAAAAACTTCAATGTCTGCTCTTTTAATCACAGAAAACGGTCAGAATTAAAAAAGTTCTTTTCCCTCGAAACAATGCTTGTATTTCCATAATTTCATTAAATAAACGTACGTGTTTTCACCGGTTTCCCACAGAAGTTATCGCATGGTTAACAAAAGACTTAAAGGGATGGTCCAGCTAGGCTGGAGATATTTCTAAATATAGTAAAATTCACATAGCAAAATGCTGAAAATTTGATTAAAATCGGATGACAAATAACAAAGTTATTGAATTTTAAAGAATTGCATTGTTTTGTTGAAACAGTTCTAGGCATGTCTTAATGAATATTCATTAGGTGGGCTGATGTCAGTTTTGTAAAACATAATATGTATGTATGTATATATATATATATACAGCGCGTCCCAAAAAAATGTCCCTCTGACAAATGGCTGAATTAATTCTAAAATTACGTATTATTCTGAATTAAATGTGCAGAACTAGAAAGTTCATTTCATATTCTAACTTCTGTAAAAATTTCATTGGTTTCGCTTCAGCGGTTTTGAATACACAATATATTATGTAACAGTGGTGCTTTTCAGCCCATTCCAAGTTTGCATGCAGCAATGCTGTATGTTCTGCACTGTCTAGCATATCAACTCCCTTTGATCCTCCAAAAATCTGACAAGGGAATTCCCTAATCTGACCAGGGAAGTCCCCATGAACCCCATGATCAAACCTAGCTCATCAAATCGCAACCTTGAGCATGTTTAGTAGGTCAAGAAATGTTACACCAATGCTGGACAGTCCATTGCAAGTTTGATAATGTTAAATGCAACACTGGTGGAGACAATAGGTCATGCCTGTTTCAGGCCTTGTTCAATGTTTCACTCATTTCAACTACATGTACTGCATTCTTGTTGCATTAATAATTTGTTATTAAGTTACTGAGGTCAAGTTAATTTACCTATTTGATTAAAAAAGTCAATTTCCACTGGTAATGTTCAAATTTGCAAAGTTACACTTGTGATTTGTCCATCATTGTTTAGCTTATTGTACTCATCCATTTTTTTCAGGTTGATACATCTATTCCCCATATCAATCATAAAAAAATCTTCATGATGGATATTTCATTCCCTTCTGAACATGCTCATGTTTGTGATTTGATCAGCCTAGTCAGATCAGGGAATTGTCCCTGCTCAGATACTGGATGTTAAATGGGGGTTAACATGCTAGAGGCAGTGCATAAATACTGCATTGCTGCAAACTTGGAATGGGCTGAAATATACCACTGTTACATAACAGAATGTGTATTCAAAACCGCTGAAGCGAGACAGATGAAATTTTTATAGAAGTTAGGTTATGAAATGAGCTTTCTAGTTCTGTTCATTTAATTGAATATGATACTATATTTTGGAATTAATTCAGCCGTATGTCAGAGGGACATTTTTTTTGGGACGCGCTGTATATATATACATATATATATATATATATATATATATATATATTTTTTTTTTTTTTTACCTATAGGAACGGGAAATTCTAAGCACATTTTGTCATATGAAAAGAATAACTATTTTTAGTTCCTCTACCTAAGCGCGAGCTGAAAATATTGTTGATATTCCAATCTGAAAAAAGGGACAATAAGGATTATGAATTCATAAAAAGGAAATTTTTCATTTAATAATAGGCCAAATGAGAACGCGAAATTTTGGAATTCATACAGAAGTATTCTCACTCACCTAAATGCGAGCGCGCAGTGCTAGCTGATATTTTTTTACAATCAGACCTAAACAAATGGGACATCTTGAGAACTTTATGGAATACACGATCGAAGAAGGACCTACTTCACGTAGGCCTATGTTTCGAATAATGCGAGTGCGCATCAGACAAAATAATGAAAACTGATCTATGTCTGAAATGGAATATGTTTTGTGTATTGACTTAAAATTGAATATTTTAAAGCTCCATATCAACTTTTATTAATTGACATGAAAGATTTTTTTTCAAAGTATTCGACCCCCCTCCCCCCGTCATTTTATTCACTCGTGACCCGTCTTCATATTCTTATTTTTCCTTCTTTTTACCCTCTCCTTTAATACCTTTCGTTTTTTTTTTCTTTCTTTCCCCCGAAGTATTTTTTTCGCGCCGCCAATAGGGGGAAGGGGGGGCGCTGCCCTTTTTCCTGGATCCGCCTATGCTGACCCCTGCACTTAAAAAAAAAAAAAATTAGGATGTGGTTGATAATAACAATGCTTCTTTGAACGTACATTATGCTAATTTTGTTATTCTTGCTACTCCACAAACAGACTAAGCTCGATCACATAATGTATAAATATTATAATGCCAACACTATTATGGGAGGGGTGACCCCCCCCCCCTTAACTAGTGTCCAGCAGATCTAATGTAGTCACAAAAGGCGTGGAAATCGAAAGATTGACATCCACAAACTCTGGTCCGACTGTCATTCTGTCAAGAATACAGGTTCGACGACGGTGCTTATTATGTACGTAAGTATTTATTTATTTAGTTTTATTGTTTAGTTATACAATCTGTATACCTTCGCGTTCGCATTATTCATGAAGGAAGATAACCATCCTTTTCATAATTACAAAAAGAGTATTCCGTTGTTAGATCTTTTTAAAGATTAAAGTGCCCGAAGCGCGAGCTGCAAAAAATCAGGACCTAAAAACTGGACATTATATAAGCACTTTTTATGCACATGATAGGCAGATAGGTATGTAACTAAACAATTATTTATTGATGCGGGCGCAAGGAAAAAGTTTGAGATTTAGATCTCAAAACAGGATAGGCCTACTCTATTCATATTTTAATGAAAAGAATGGTTAGTTTCCCACATGAATAATGCGCGAGGGCGAAGCTCGAGCTGAGATATTTTGAGATTGATCAGACCATCAAAAAAAAATTACAGAGCACTTAAAAAAAATCAATTTGTAAATCACACAAAATAACTTATTTCATTCCCTATTCTTATTTGCCTCTTTTTTTTAAATCATTTTCTTTCCTTCCCTTCCTTTTTTTTTTTTTTTTTTTTCTTTCCCCTTTTTTTTCGCGCCGCCAATGGGGGGGGGGTGGCCTCTTTACCTTCTGGATCCGCCTATATGCTGGCCCCTGGATTTTTAAAATATCAATTTCTTTAATAATGACAATGTTTCTTTAACCGTACAATATAGTTAATTTTGATATTCTTGTCACGCCACAAACTGACTTTAAAGCTCGATCACACGTTACGTACAGTGTAAAACATTATGGGAGAGGTTACCCGGCCCCCCACATATATTGTCCAGCAAATCACGCGATCATTAAAATGTGCTGTAATGTGAATATGTAGTCACAACCCGGAGTCATAAAAGCGTGGAAATCAAAATAAATGAATGAAAAAAATTGACATCCATATATTGTATATCCAAACACTTATAATCCGACTATACAGGTTCCCAGACAGGTTCGATGCGGTGCTTGTTACATATACGTACGTAATAAATACTACGTACGTACGTAATAGTACTACGTACGTACGTAATAAATACTACGTACGTACGTAATAATATTACGTACGTAATAGATACTACGCACGTACGTAATAATACTACGTACGTACGTAATACATTTTTTTGTTTTCGTTGTAAAAAATGTCCGGTTTTGGGCTTCGTAGTTTGTAGCTTTCGATACATTAAAAAAATATGCATTCAGGCAAAACTTTTTGAAAAATTTGAAATATGCCAAGAAGAAGATATTTTTTCAAAGATTTCCCAATCCCATGAAAGATACTACTAATTTTATATGTATTTGTTTAAGTGGAGTTGTTTTGTTGATTGACTTATATGTTGATAATGATGTAGTTCAAGCTCTATAATAAAATGAGACTAAAGCATTTTGATCAACACATCTAAGCCACTACACTTATTAGAGACAAAGGAGGGGGGGGGGCGTGAGAGGCCTAGCCAATGGAAAACATATTCTTCTATTAAAAAAATAAGTGATCATCAGAATATGTTTTGAAATACAAAAGTAACAGTGAGGAGGAATGTCTTCTGAACATGAATATGACTGAAATATTACACATCTTGAACAAATATTCTTTCACATAATACATGTATATCCCCTTATTTCAAGGGGATCTCCTGGTATTGGGCCAGTCCTGGTAAATGTCACACAACAGATTGACATTTAATGAAGTTATTACATGCAGATCATACAGTAATTACCTTGTTAGAGTACCAAAGGGGCTAAAGGGTGGGAATAAAACAGCTGCAGTTAAATATCAAAAGAGCATGTAAAGGACAGCACTCACAGACCTGACGAGATTTGCTCTGAAAAAAAAAACCCACACGCTTATAACTATCAAATCCTACAGTTTAATGAAATGGGGAAAAAAATACAAATGATGCCTAAAGCATAAAATTAAAACAGTTTATACAGACAAACCCTCTGAATTATAAAATTTATCAAATAGTTTTTTTTTTCTTTACAAAAATATTCTAAGATCAAAATCCCTCTTGATTTCGACTTTGAGATCAAAACTTGGTTCTAAATCACATATCTTCATTTTGTAAATATGAAAACAAGACGTTAAATGGATGATATTAAAAAAAAGAATTTCGATATCTCTAAAAATCTGTTTCAAACTACTAAATTTATCAGAAAACAATTAGATTGATATTTTTTCTTTGACTTTGTAGAAATTTGATTAAAGAAGCTGCTTTTTCTTGAAGTTTACTGATTTTTCCTTTATGGAAAAATGAATTTATCACGCAAAATAATAGATGTATAATCCTAATTAATGAATTGTTTTTATCCCTATGCAATACAATGCTCTGTTCTTATTTGCTCATTTTATAGCATTACCATATCTAGGGACAGTGATTTTCCGTTTCAAAAAATTGCCTTTTCCGTTTCAGAAAATCTCAAATTCCTTTTCAGCATGTCAGAAAACGGAAATTCTGTTTCCCCATAGACTTTGTACACACGGAAAAGTGACAATTCCGTTTACACATTGAATAGCAAAATCACAACACGTACAAACACTCGCACTGGTCAAAATTTGTATCTGCTACTGTACCAACAACACAATAGAATCCGTTCTAATCGGATCTATGTGGGTGCATAAAATATTTTTACAAACCCATTTAGCATGCATACATCCTCACCTTTCACATTATTAGCATTATTTCACGGTGAAATGATATTTCATCGATAATTTTGGGTTTTTTTGGACATCGTTATGATTAGTCAACAGCTTTTGCCAATCCGCCATCTTGGATTTTAAGACCACGATATCATGCTGTTACATGTTCAAACGTAGAGGGCAGCAACACACGACCGTGTAGTTGAATGATATGTGTGCATGTGAAGCCCAACCCGGCCGGCCGGGTATACGGGTACGGTGCGGGGTACAATCGAGTGTGCTGATGTCGAGTGCAGTCACGATGTGTGAATTGTCATGATAGTAGCGAAGTGAGATCGTGTTTTCTAGGGTTTTGTGGCCATTTAATATTCTCATTTTGTTGTGATTTCGGAGTAATTTCTGTTGCTATTCTGTGTCTTTTGAGGGAAAATACGTTTTCCGTGATTTTCCGTTTGAAATGCCACTTTCCGTTTCAAAAGGCCCTTCATATCTAGGAATGATGAACACAATAATTTACATGAAAATTTGAGCATGAGACCAAACACCTTTAAATATTTGGAACATTTTCTTATATTTGGCTTTCTCGTTTCTACAAATAAATCACATTAAAACAAACCTCGTGAATATTTGCAAATTTACTACTATATGCTTTAAGTCTTTTCTAAAATTCTCCAATCAATCTTCAATAAAAAATACTAACACAGAAACATAATTTCAATAAAATCTTGCAGCATCCTTGGAATCAAACATTTCATCAGGAGAGATCAAGTCATATTTAAAACTGGACAGGACTGGTCGAAGATTCAAGTGGGCGGATTAAGTGAAGGAAGCTGAAGAAATGACAATATCCCAAGTTTGATCCACTCTGTGTGAATGGATCAACCTAAAAATGTCCTGGCGTTGCAGCGATAAATCCATCTGCTAATCCAAGCTTAATCTTCTAACCTCGATCTCTTGCCAGTCTCAACAGATGCAAGTCCAATTTCTTACTCCACAGAGATAGACAAACAGGTCAGGAGAATCTTAAAATTACATGGGCTGTCCCAATTTCTATCGTACTTGCCTCTTGTCTGGTCAAATTCTGTGGAAATCATCAGCATTGGTTGTGATGTATTTAATTAAAAGTTCAGTTCCTATTAAATGTTAGTCTATACAAACCCCCGACCCCTCCAAAACAAAATCTTATATCCCACTTTGTTTTGAATATTACATGTTGAGTCTTCTAAAAATTTACCAATGATTAAACCATGGGAGTGATTTACTGTGATATCATTCCTAAAAGAATTTTCTGGGCTCAATATTCATCCCAACCTAATTTAAATCCCAACACACTGGTCCATTAAATTGCTTTTGGCAGGGATTGATTTACTATAACACTAAATATTCATAAGCACACTAAAATCAATAGACTCAAATTTTGACCATGACTTCATATTTCAGATATTTTGGTTGTATTTTTTTGTAGGTTATATGTTAGTGTTATAAAATTGAAATTTCACTGAATACAGGAAAAGTAACACCTAATATCTGAATTTCTGTCAGAGTCAGTCGACTGGTATAATTACCACATTTGTAGTAAAATCAAACTTTCATCGTGTTTGAGTTTTACTCTCATTGCTCACACAGGGCCAGCTTGGTATACGCATTCAGACATAGCCTCAGCTGTGGGCTCAGCTGTGGGCTGTGTCCTGGTGGAAATGAGGTGCAGTGAACATTTGTGACAAGTTGGAATTGGTTCAGATCACTTTTATCTTTCACAGTGATTCCAATGTTCATATTGATCCCAAAAACCTTTAGTGAATCAGTTCCTGAAATTTATATTGCTTTCAGGTTTAATACACAGATTAAGAGTTATTTCGTTACTTGTTATAAATTATAGCCTTCAGTGATTAACCCCCATTCAGCCTATGGGTCAGAAAAAATGGTAATTTAAAATTAAAATACACAGAGATAAGGAAAATTTTATTTTTCAGTGAATATCAGAGCAATTCTTTCAGGGATAATCATTAAATTTAATATCTGTGTACCGTACCAGGTCTTTTTTTTCAGCCGAAAAGGAAAGTGGTAGCAAATGGTATGAAAAAATGAAATAATTGCACATGTATGCAATATGCTATAGCCTAATACCCCCCTAATTATACTTACAAGGAACATTATCTCTTTTCATATGGAAATAGAACATTTTGTTTCATAACTTTTTTCTGTATGTTTCCTTGACAATGCCACTTGAAATCTCTCTGGTATTAATCATTTCTTCCACACCCATTCCCCCGAAGGCAAGATCTCCGGTTACAGCTCAAACACCTTGTTACTCATACACATAGTTGCACATGGATCATCTAGCTGAACTTTTTAAAATTATTTAATGACTGGCTTGTAAAAAGATTATGTTTATACCTATATTGCATGAAGTTTTTGAATTATTCAATGATTGGCTTAAAGATTCTCAGTTACATTCATATTAGTATGATATTCATACCTATATCGGATAAACCCTTTCTTTGGTTATGTTTTTACAATCTCTGATCCAATTATGCATAATCTTCATTCTGACTGAAAGATCTTTTCTTGACTGATTCTGTTGAGGTAGGAAAGTCAAAATGTAAATTCACATTTATTTTTATGAAAACAGTTTGTGTCACATCAAATAACATTATCACCAAAATTTCCAGCTGGTATTAAGCCATGATTTTTACATGTTAGCATTTATAACTCCACCTACATCCTAGTTATACAAAGTAAAAGGAAGTCAATATGCACAGTGCATAGTAAAGCTATGCATTTTCAGGTTCTTAATACCTGCAAGGCCTATATTTTGAGACATCAGGCAAAATCGATTGAGCATTTATAAGATATGGAAGCTGGCCATTACAAGCTGATAAGGGCTAGTTTGAATGAGGTGGGGTCAAAGGAGTTTCAAGGGTTACCAATATTGCCTTTTGAAGGAAAGCAAAGTATTCAAGCCAAGCTTAATATTGTACCAACTATTTTTTCGGCTTGCTTCTTGGAACCATCCTGATTGAATCAATAAATAAACCTTCTTGCCTGTATCCTATAATATGATTCCACTTCAGCTAGGGTATAAGTCTATGCTAAAATCATGAACAGCAAAGAAGATAGAATTTATTTAAAATGTATTTATGTTTTCTCTTGCGATAATGGAGAAGAAAATATTCATCATTTCAGAGAGTTCTGAATGGTTTGAGTGCCAGATGCACTGACTGACTAGATATCTAGAAGCAGAGATTTATGTTGGAAGTGGCTTCCAATATTTAAACCTCATGTTCAGACCATGGTTCCAGTTTAACCAGAGGTCAGAATACATGCCAAAGTCTGCAATTGTGACCAGAGGAATGCTGCTGTTCCTTATACTCACTGATGGTATTATGAATCCCACCATTGCCTAGCATCCTTTGGCAAGGCATCCATCCACACCCAGGTGTTAAATGGGAACACGGTAGGATGAAAAAGCCTATGTAGTATGCCTAGCAATGGAGTCTTTGAACTCTTGTTGGAATGCTCCCCAGGGAGCGGAGAAAGTGCATACATTGTATGCGGGCATGCCAGGATCCCATGACCGGGGTAATCATATATCCGTACAGTGCCTTATAGAGACGTCGTTCCGATGTATAAAGCGCTATATAAAAGTGGATTATCATTATCATTTATTAATCAATCTCATCTATGAAAAGCAAGCGTTTCTATAATATCATCATCTAGCTTCAATAGTGATCGCAGGGGATACCATATGGTCATGCCTTGATCATTTTGATTTTTCTTTTACAAATGACCAGGTAAAATTCTGTTACATGATGAACAATGACACCAGTGGCTTTCCATACTTGATATCAATTGAAATCAATACAGTTAATAAGACATGTATATACATGTGAAAGTAAGCGAAGTGAAAGAAACTGTAAAAGAGATGGCTATGAGTTTACCTTCCTACATGGTATGTAGAGATGAGTGAATTACCAAATCGCTGCATACCAAAGTAATTGATGAAACCAACATCACTCAGGGATGTCATTGCCCTATTGATCTGCTCTCTACTCCCCTTCATCATTCTGAAAAAAAAAACAATATAATTCACAAGTTATTGTTTTCTTCAATGTTTATGATAGATGCCAGTTGCTAGCTAATTTGCAGTACAGGATAGGGTAAGGGTTACAAACACAGAAAGGTCCAAATTCACAAGAGATGGTTTTGATTCTGTGGTTTGAAACCATGGTTTGGGAGGATTCTCATTCAATGATTTCACTTAATTTGATGCATATATTGAGAAAGAGTCTAATAATTAATGTATGCTTTTGTCACAAGACACTTAATTTTACTTCTTGAAAAATCATAGGGGCAGTTTCACTCCTGTCCCTACCCTAACGGAACTGCCCATGTTTCCCTCCTGTCCCTACCCCTATGGAACTGCCCATGTTTCCCTCCTGTCCCTACCCATATGGAACTGCCCATGTTTCCTTCATGTCCCTACCCCTATGAACCTGCCCATATTTCCCTCCTGTCCCTACCCCTATGGAACTGCCCATGTTTCACTCCTGTCCCTACCCCTATGGAACTGCCCATGTTTCACTCCTGTCCCTACCCCTATGGAACTGCCCATGTTTCACTCCTGTCCCTACCCCTATGAAACTGCCACTGTTTCCCTCCTGTCCCTACCCCTATGGAACTGCCAATTCTGGCCTCCTGTCCCTACCCCTATGGACCTGCCCTTGTTTCCCTCCTGTCCCTACCCCTATGGAACTGCCAATTCTGGCCTCCTGTCCCTACTCCTATGGACCTGCCCATGTTTCCCTCCTGTCCCTACCCCTATGGAACTGCCAATTCTGGCCTCCTGTCCCTACCCCTATGGAACTGCCCATATTTCCCTCCTGTCCCTACCCCTATGGAACTGCCCATGTTTCCCTCCTGTCCCTACCCCTATGGACCTGCCCATGTTTCCCTCCTGTCCCTACCCCTATGGAACTGCCCATGTTTCACTCCTGTCCCTACCCCTATGGAACTGCCCTTGTTTCCCTGCTGTCCCTACCCCTATGGAACTGCCAATTCTGGCCTCCTGTCCCTACCCCTATGGAACTGCCCATGTTTCCCTCCTGTCCCTACCCCTATGGACCTGCCCATGTTTCCTTCCTGTCCCTACCCCTATGGACCTGCCCATGTTTCCCTCCTGTCCCTACCCCTATGGAACTGCCCATGTTTCACTCCTGTCCCTACCCCTATGGAACTGCCCATGTTTCCCTCCTGTCCCTACCCCTATGGACCTGCCCATGTTTCCCTCCTGTCCCTACCCCTATGGAACTGCCCATGTTTCCCTCCTGTCCCTATCCCTATGGAACTGCCAATTCTGGCCTCCTGTACCTACCCCTATGGACCTGCCCTTGTTTCCCTGCTGTCCCTACCCCTATGGAACTGCCAATTCTGGCCTCCTGTCCCTACCCCTATGGAACTGCCCATGTTTCCCTGCTGTCCCTACCCCTAGGAACTGCCCATGTTTCCCTCCTGTCCCTACCCCTATGGAACTGCCCATGTTTCCTTCCTGTCCCTACCCCTATGGAACTGCCCATGTTTCACTGCTGTCCTTATCCTTTGGAACTGCCCATGTTTTTTATCTCCTTTATCTCTCTATCATTCACGATTTTAATTGTTTTATTTCATTAGTTCCCCCCCCCCCTCCTCCTCCTACTGCCCTTCCCTCTCTCTTTCTGCCCTGTACACTTTTTGTCATGTCTAGTTTAATAGTTATATTTGACAGATAGGAAGGAACTTTGGATGAGTGAATCATCCTGTGTGGTTTTTATTTTAGGATTTATCCCTTCAATCATCATACATGTATAACACCTCCCATGCCTACTCAGTACTGTACATCACTACTATCACCTTGGTAATAAACTATATCTCTGTTTTACAATTTGTTTTGTTTAAATGTATTTGTAAATGAAAGATTTTTCTTAATATAAGTTTTTGTACAGTATTTGGATTTGATAGATTTCATAGTTTCTCTAATACATAAAAGGATGAATGGTATACGTATTCATGTGAAATGGTAAAATATGCCTGTTCAGGTGATAATGACTAGAATTATTTTATAAAAAGACCTTTGAAATTTAACTTTGCCTTGAATCTGCTGATGAAAACTCTATTCATATAGGCTACAAGTCTTCATGGCATCTATATCTCAATCTGAAAACAAAATGATAACAGCTTTATTCATTACGAGAAGTCACATGTCCCGTTCCTATCAAACTGACTTACAGTTCAAGCATTTTCCATTTTCTCTCCTTCTTTGGCATGACACCTTGGAGCAGGAAGTTCAAGGCACTTTGAAATAGATCTCCAATTCTCCTATTTCTTTCAAATTGATGCTACTTTTACCTGAATGACAATGGTTGTAGACAGACAAGCCGGATTGTAATTTCAAGAAAAAATAAAATAACCCCACATTAGTCAACAATGATTTTAAGACAGTGACTAAGGCGTTCCCTCATACCATAAATACCCAATTTATTCTCCAAATGTTATTTTTGAATACCAAACAGCTTCTTTGATGGTGTGAGTCATTGAAAAGCAAAAGGAGGCATAACCTACGGTGTCATATTTCAACTAAATAAAGCCTCTAATATTGCATGATTATGAGAGCATATCTCATATCTTTCAAGCATGAGCTAAAAAGGTATCATTAATAAAGCTCATGAGAATGTTCTGTCTGCACTTTAAGAGCAGAATAAATACCATCCCTGTCTAGTATGACAGAGAAATAATGGTAAAACGGTGAATTCAATGAACTATTCAATGAAAGGTAAACTGTACAACCAAAGAAACTAATCATTTTTATCATAATTCATCTATTTAGACATTCTTTCACTATAGCTTCACTCTAAAAAAATGATTTCTCTGAGAAAGATCTATTTGAAATGATAAGAGACAAACAAATGTTTTCCAAAAAAAAAGAGAGCTTCAATTAAAAGCAATCATTTAGCAGAAAAATATGGGTTATCAGTTTACAATTATTCATGCAAACTCAAAATATTCATGAGAACCTGCAAGCTTGTCAACACCTTGGCCTTCATCCTTCTGTTTCATTCGACTTATGATTCTTTGATTCATCAAAATTATGTATACTGTATATATGGAACAAGTTGTTATTCCCTCAGTTTCCGTAATCATATAACATGATCTTTTAGCCTTATTATTTACTAAAGAAAACTTTAGGTAAAAAACCCCAACAATTATCATTTTAAGAAACTAATTAATTGCCAGTGTTGATTTCTATCTCTTCGATAATTATTTGAATAATGCCCCCAAAATATATCTTCTTTTCTGTAATAGGCCTATACACTCTTCAAAAAAATTACTGCCTTAATCGATTTAAACTTATTATTTAAAAAGAACAGTATCCTTACCTATGATCATCATAAATATATCAGAAAAAAATCTTACATTTTATTTTGCAGAGAGTTACTTTGGTATCTATGCATTATGAAAATGCAAAAAATAATATAGGTTCATGTGCTTATTTTTTTTCTACGGGTCTTCAAAGTCGCCGTATTTGAATGATATGCAATCTTGCGCAATCAAGAGAATTATGCCTGTCTTAGACCTCACGAATTCACCAAGTGAGTTTAAATCATCTTTACTCCGTAGATACTGCATCAAACTTCATCAAATTCTCAAGATATATAAGAAAGTGTATACCAAAGTAAGAAAGTCTTTTAATTGAAACAAGTGGAATGCCTCTGGCCGTCTCACCTGCATCACGCGATTCAATATAGCAGCAGTGCTGATTTTGAAAACTACTATAACTCGCACAAGATGTTCAGTGATACTTGGTTACTCTTATTTCCACGTTTTATGAACTAGACCAATACACTTATAGAGATATGATGGCAATTCAACAAATATCCCCAACGTGGCCAAAGTTCTTTGACCTTACATGACCTTTGACCTTGATCATGTGACCTGAAACTCGCACAGGATGTTCAGTGATACTTGATTACTATTATGTCCAAGTTTTATGAACTAGACCAACACACTTTCAAATTTATGGCTGTAATTCAACAAATACCCCAATTTGGCCAAAGTTCATTGACCCTAAATGACCTTTGACCTTGATCATGTGACCTGAAACTTGCACAGGATGTTCAGTAATACTTTATTACTATTATGTCCAGGTTTCATGAATCAGATCCATAAACTTTCAAAGTTATGATGGTAATTCAACAGATACCCCCAATTCGGCCAAAGTTCATTGACCCTAAATGACCTTTGACCTTGGTCATGTGACGTGAAACTCATGCAGGATGTTCAGTGATACTTGATTAACCTTATGTATAAGTTTCATGAACTAGGTCCATATATTTTCTAAGTTATGATGACATTTCAAAAACTTAACCTTAGGTTAAGATTTTGATGTTGATTCCCCCAACATGGTCTAAGTTCATTGACCCTAAATGACCTTTGACCTTGGTCATGTGACATGAAACTCAGGCAGGATGTTCAGTAATACTTGATTAACCTTATGGCCAAGTTTCATGAACTAGGTCCATATACTTTCTAAGTTATGCTGTCATTTCAAAAACTTAACCTCAGGTTAAGATTTGGTGTTGACGCCGCCGCCGGAAAAGCGGCGCCTATAGTCTCACTCTGCTATGCAGGTGAGACAAAAACTATATCCATTTGGAGTCAGCAGCGCCCTCATTTGGCAAGAATGGTTCAAAAACAAATCTTCAAAGGCGTGAATCTACTCAAAAATTAAAAAAGTATTTTGTAAGCTGCAATTTTTTTCAAATCCATGTCATTTTCATCAAATTCGGCTAAATTGTAGAGGAATGCATATCGAATGTGTAGGGAAGTTAAAAGTATGGGGTCCATGTGCTCTTTTTTTAACTATGAGTGTCAAAAGTGATGCGAGTTGGCATGAAAATCGCCAAAATGCGCCGAAAACGTGCAAAAGTCTAATAATGCCGTCTCAAATGCGAATGGTTACGTAGTTTTTACCCAAAACATTCAAAATCCATGTCATGTTCATCATACTCTCCAGATTTGTAGAAAAATATATTCTGAAGACATTAAAATATTAAAAATATGGGGTCCATGTGTTCGTTTTTAAACTATTGGTGTCCCAATTGTTCCAAGTTGGGTTGAAAATCGCCTAAAAGCGCCGAAAACATGCAAAATTCTCTTAATACCCTCTAAAATGCAAATGGTCCATATTTCGCTCCAAAATATTCAAAATCCATGTCATTTTCATCATACTCTGTAGATTTGTAGAGGAATATATTCTAAAGGCATTAAAATGTTGAAAATATGGGGTCCATGTGCTAATTTTTAAACTATCAGTGTCCAAACTGTTGCGAGTTGGCTTGAAAATATTGAAATCCACCTAAAATGCGCCGAAAACGTGCAAAAGTCTAATTATACCGTCTAAAATGCAAATGGTTCCTCAGTTTTGCACCCTAACATTCAAAATCCATGTCATTTTCATCATACTCTCTAGATTTGTAGAGGAATATATTCTGAAGAAGACAGAAGACATTTAAACTATGGGGTTCATGTGCTCGTTTTCAAATTATCAGTGTTCAAAGTATTGCGAGTTGGCTTGAAACAGCCAAAAATGTGCCGAAAACATGCAAAAGTCTGTTAATACGGTCTAAAATGCGAATGCAGACCTGCCAACCTCTGGGAATGAAAAACTGTATTTTTCCCCCAAAAAAGTGTATTTCATAATAAAATGCTTGGCGCACTCGCTCATCACCGCGCTCAAGCTGCATGCAAGCTAAAATGCGCACTGCTCTTGCAGATGAAAAATAAAACATTGAAACATGTGTATAATTCACCCTGGTTTTAACAAAATGATTGAAAAAAAAAAGTAACCTGAAATTACATTGATCTAATAACCATATTTGTGTATGTTTTATGAAATAGAGACATATAGAGATGATTTTTCTAAATAAATTACGATTTTGTAAAAAAATAAAAAATAAAATAAAATAAAAACGTACTGCCGTATTTTGGTTGCAAAAACGTACTAAATACGCCTAAAACGTACTGGTTGGCAGGTCTGCGAATGGTTCCGTAGTCTTGCTCCCAAACATTGAAAATCCATGTCATTTTCATCATACTTTGCACATAGACACTTTAGCACCTGAATATTCCAAATATGCAAATATTAGTATGGGTCCATGTGCTTGATTTTTTGCTATAGAGCTTCAAAGTTAACCCAAATGGATGTTCTTAAGAATTTCGCATCCAATAGAATTTGGCATTTCAAGACCTCACGAGATCACAACAATGAGTTTAAAGCCCTATTACTCAATCAAAATCCATGAAAATTTCATCAAATTTTGCAATATGATTAATAATTTTATCCATAAGATGGATAATCTATCTATATTGCTGTCAATTGTTTGCTCATTTAAGTCTAACAACACTCTCAGTTCTTAGAATTTGCGGAAAAGATACTCAACCTCAAATATGTCAAATTTCAATAACAAACTTGAGAAGTTAAAGAAATGCTGCACTTTATTCAAAACCCATGTCATTCTCACCAAACTTTGCAAAGTTGTAGAGGAAGGTATACCTAAGAGGTGCAAACACTAAAAAATATGGGTTCATGTGCTTGTTTTCAAACTATCAGCACTCTTATTAGAGCAAATTTGCTTCTTAAAACACCGAAAACGCGCCAAAGGCAGTATCTATGTGAGGAAAATTTCCGAACCACTTTTCCATTTATTCAAACTCGGGGTACGTCACATTCATCATACTTTGCAGCACTACAGAGAAACTATTTTGAAATCTTACAGGAATAAAAAAAATGGTCCATGGAATAATTCCAGTTTATTAGCTTCATAAAATAACACATCAGATCTGCAGTTAAGGAGAAAAATCAGCTCACATTACCTACAGCTGATTAAATCACCAGTTCATCCATTGTGACGTCAGCGCGCAGATTGTAAAATATGCGCAGATCATGATGCGTACAAATATAACTGTGGAACGTCCTTAAGTGCAATAATTGTTTCTTTGATCATTCTTATACATGTCTTCCTATTTCCCCTTTCCCTTTATGTATTTCAACATGAATTACAACAGGCAAATCACTACTTCCCTCCAAACTTTCTGCCAATTAGAAATAGAGAATAATTTGATTGACGAGCATGTTCTATTCTCTGCTAAAAATAGGAGAGCCCCAGTCTGGCTTTTAATAGAGGCATTGTCTTTTAAATGCTTCACTAATAATGACTGATGAAGCAGAATCAATATAGGAATCAACAGCAAGCAACAGTCATCAAGAAGACTGACTTTCAGCAACAAGAATTCATCATGATTCACTTTTACAATTTGACTTCCAAACAGATGTATGTAGATGTTTTGTCATCTTTGTAAATATGAAATTATACAATATGTATTGTTCTTGAAGGGTATCATTAAGATCACCCATAGTTATATTTCATGCCAAGAAAAAAATCCTTAGATTTTAAAACGTAAATGTCATTTCTATATTATTATATTTATCTGATAATTCATTATTTTCATTTCATTTATTGTTTCTGCAACTTGTTCACATATATAAAAAGTAACAAAGAAAATACATAACATACATAACAAAATATTTAACAATAATAAAAATGTGAACAAGGTCGTATTTTCTATAACAAAGATTTAAAAAAGGTTGCAGGGGTTGCCACTTTAAGCTTAGCTTGACTTTGTGGCAACCCGGGAAAACAATACCATCTTAATGTATAAGAGTGCAGGTGCAGAGTGAAGGGGGGGGGGGGGCCGAGGAAAGAAAGAAACGCGTGATCCTTACAATGTATTTTCATATTTTATATCATTTCATGTTTTCTTCTGGCTTAAAAAGTATGTGTTTCAGTTGACAAAGAGAAAGAATATTGATACTTATTTATTGATTTGTTTACAAATTAGTCAAATATTCAATTCTCAATTGATTTATTCATTCATTCTTTGAATTATATGGTCATTCATACATTTGTCTGCTTTTTGATTTCTCTATTCAACAACATATGTAACCATAATTCGTCTCATTTGTTTCATTTGATTGTTTAACTTCTCTAATTGGTATACTTCATCATAATGTATCAATTATTCATTTATTCGTTCATGTTATGTCTAACTTCCGAAAATGTGAATTTCTTACGTGCAGTCATATTGACAAATGCAATGAAAGCTATGTTGAAGGGATGTCTTGATCATTTCATCTTTCCCATTACACAGATCTCGAGCCAGTGATGATGAAAGCGGATATATAGTCACATTTATTAAATACCAGAAATATACTGACAATCAACTGTCCTAGAAATGAATTCAGGAAGTCACATCTTGCCGGACACAGGAAATACCTAGTCTCCCTGTACGCATGGGGGGGGGGGGGTCTCTATCATCCTCGTTTGCTGTCATCATAGTTCATACATACACTACAATGATGTATATTGTACTGCATACAACACTCTAATAGCCCCCACCCCTACCCCCCCCCCTTGTTGTCACCCCAAGTCAATTTTGATGTGAACTCAATATTTAATGATTCGCATTCATTAAAATGTTGTTTGCTAAGTTATGCATGAACTTACAAAAGTCTGGAATAAAGCAAGCCGCATGTGTATCTAATTTGGAATAGGTGAAATTGAATTATGTGCAATGTTGATTAACATTTACATTCCCATTTTCAATATAAAAAGGAAATTATTTGAAAATTAGGCAGAGCTTATATGCATTGTAATAACCATAAGGCTCACATTTTAGCACTTTATATTCCAGTTGTTTATAAAATCATGCATAATTTTAAGAACAGCTTTATGAAACAGCTCCCTGGTACTTACACTGCTACCAATGAGGCACTCGAGCATTTTTCACAATGAAATCCCCCTTATACCAATTTACCCCACCTTGGTAGAGTATACATGCAAATGTAGGTTGTCTTACCAAAGGTACATAGTAGGATTTAAACCCTATACTAGGTTTGTCCACTAAACCACAGCACTTCTACATTTATGAGAAAAGATGCTGCCGTCAGAACATAAACTCTAGAGCTTTTAATATATTCGGATAAAAACTTTTGGTAAATTTGCTGATTTTCAAATAATCAGCAAAATACATTCCAAGCAAATTATTATCACCAGAGAGCTCTCAAGAATTAAATGACTGTCCAAAGCCTCATATCAACATTAAGGAGTCTCATCATCTAAGGAATTATTTTTTCCCCCAGTTTCCATAAAAACTTACCTTAATATGATAATGAAATGATTGCCAGACAATTCTCCTAGGTTGAGTGGCTTATGGGCATATCTAAAAGGAAAAAAATCATTAAAAATAATTGAAGAAAACCATTACAAAAGGACCAAGTGTTGTCATTGAAATCAAGTCAAGTCACAACTTATGTACCAGCAATTCTTATTGAATGATTTGTCTCAGTCTACACATCTGTTAAAATACCGCAAAAGTCAAGTACACTAAAAAAAATCAATATTTTCTTTTTAAATACTAAAAAAAATTCAAATGATTCATAAATATAATGACCTTCATAACTACTTGTAAGCTTAAGATTTATGTTTAGACTCCCATGCATAATGGAACCCGAGTACCTACACATGTACTTGTACAAAGTGAGAAAAGGGGGAAATCAAATTAAGAGTGAAGGGATCGGCAGTGGCCAAACACCTGTTGATGGTTAGCTCATTGCTTAACTTATTTACAGAAAATCTTGTAAAAATTGAGTTCTCAATCCAATATACCTTGAATACACATACTAAATATAAACATACAACAGATCATAGTGTATACCAAGGAATTTCTGTGATTGCAATAGACCTTATTCCAAAAATTTCAAAATGTAAAATATATAGTTTGCCTCAAAGTTGTACAACTACCTATATTGTATGATTGTATCATAATATATTTCAAGAAATATTCAATATTATCACCTGAAATTGCCTAATCGAATGCATCTTAAGACTTTGTTGAGCTGTGCCAGTCTCTCCCCATCAATTCTGGAGAAAAAAATAAGAAAAAGAGGAAAATTTAATGTTACAATAAACTTGTGCAATTAAAAAATCAATTTTCTTAAGCTATGAACAAAACAAAAGGATTTACATATCACCTCAGGGAAATTCAAGCAATATAACCTCTATTTTACTCATTTGTCTGGTGGAACACTATTGCCCAAGACAGAAGGAATAAAAGAATTATTAACTTATCAAAATTGCTCTAACACATATTTCTGTTATAATATCCATAGCAAACAAAACCTAGGAAACATACTATAGGCCTACCAACATTCTTCAACTGAAAACTACATTCGATTTTTCTTCACATTTATCACAACAAATTATGAAGGATATCAAACAGACATGAAACACTGTTACAAATAAAGGAATGTGACATCATCATCCTGCTCAAATTACATACATCTTGTTATGATACTTATTAATCAACGATCAAATAAAGGAAAAAAAAACACCATCCCGAATGATATTGGGGAAAGTTCATCATTTCAATGATGACTATGTGCTGATACATCTTACATGAGATGTATGTCTCTGATGAGGAACAGATTTATCAAGAATTAGGGAGCAATTGGAAGCAAGGTTTCCAGAGGAAGAGGTCTGATCTATTTTAGGGCTGGTGAGCCAATGTATAAAGATCCTGAGAGATGTGTTTATAAGGTAGGAATATGTAGGTTTCAGATTGCACTTGAGATAAAAGAGTTCATAAGGTTCATAGGTCTAAATTGGCCAGAACTTGAAAACTTGACAGTGTCAGACTGATCTCATGAATCTTGAGAAATCGACTGGGCAGTGAGTGAAGCTCATATCTCTAGTACTAGCCAATCCTATATGAATTTATGTTCATACGTATTCTTAATACTTTTAACCTTGTTTAAGTAATTAATGAGTTAAAATCATGCTCTACTGTATAAGGGCCGTCTGCACCATCCCGAGTTTTCAAATTAGCGTGCTATTTCTGATCCGGCAAATTATCCCGATCTGAACAATCTCGAGATTATTTGCAATGGAGACGCAATTATCACGTTAGTTGGTAGGATTAATCTCGAGATTGCAATCCCAAGTCAACTTGGGATTATTTGCAAAATGGCACGCTATTTTATGAATTATCGCGCTATTTCGTAGGTGCAGACGCACTCCGGATTATTTATTCACGGCATCAGACCATAATACATCGATGCTTCGCTCCAGCAGGAATCGCTCTTCTTGCGATGGTGGAGACTGGGTTTCTTGAATCTCGAGATTAATAGCGAAGAGGGCCGATCGGGATAAAATCTCTAGATTGAGCAAACTCGGGATGGTGCAGCACCGCCTATAGAAACAAGCAAAGTCTAAGCCTCCAATGGTTAACAGATGGTGGTGAAATCACCAGTCCATGAAACAAACTATGTAACGGCATGAAGAAAACTTCTCATGAATGTCAAGTAACAAATATAAAAGCCTTCCCTTTAACCAAATAGCCCCTGAAACGCCCGAGACCGCCCTTCCTGTTACACACTGAACCGCCCTTAACCGCCCGTACGTTTTATTTGCGCTATAGTATTGCGTGCGCATACTGTATAGGTTGGCTGCTATATAGATCTGCATAGAAAAGTGTATGCTCATATTGAGTATAATAGAGAAAAACTGATTGACACGCATCGTTGTGTAGCAAGTTCCAGACTGTTGCGCAGTCGATCTCAGCAAAGATGGCTGCGTCCATGTCTCGGAAAACCACTTACTCTGCCGAAAAAGCTTGGGCGTTGCTATACGTTCAAAACGTTGGATATCACAGAGTGACATTCAGATGAGTGTTGGAATTAATTTTTGACATATTTTATCCCAGATTTGGCGAAAACTTTAGTATTCTGTCAGTGACACATTACATTTTTTTGAAGGCTTGGGACTGGGGCGGCTGAAACCTGAACTTTTGTTTTTTTTCTTCTCGCTCTGCAAACGATTGTCAAAGGTCAATATTCGTACATCTGATTGAACTTTGCCATGTACCATTCTATTCAACAGGTCCTATGCTACAAAATAAATATAACTTGTAATGAACAAAAGTAAATTGATAAAAAACTGTTTCAATTTGTTTGGAACAATGCCTACGAATTACCAGTTTTACTGTTTCCTCTAGTGAGAGATTGCCATTATGCATATAATCTGTAGGTGCTATAGGGCTAATATGATGCATTATATACATAATGATTATAATGAATGTTTATTATTACGAATCGCAATGAAGTCCAGCTTTAGCATCCACATCCTTTGACATGATGTCAACGCAGATTTGCCACTTTCTTCAGGATTTTACATTAGTAGCCTTGCACATATGGGGGGGGGGGTAAATTGGAGTATCTTGACTTGAGTATCTCCCTTGGTGAATAAGTAGAATTACACATAATGTACATCATCATCAAATCCCCTATTACCAACCTCCTCCTACATGTTACAATCATCACCATTAACATCATCATTATCATCACCATCATCATCATCATCTTCAACATCATCATCATCATCATCTTCAACATCATCATCATCATCAACATCACCATCATCATCACCACCACCACCATCACCACCATACCATCATTATAATCATCAACACCATCAGCATCATAACCATTATCATTGTCATCTTTATCTTTATGATTACCATTCATCATCATCATTAAATTCTAAAATATGTTCATGGAATTCATGGTGCAATGATCATGACCACTTGGTCAATCATCCAAATCACAAGCCCAGGGGGTGTTTCACAAAGATTTAAGTATGACTTAAGTCGCACTTAAATGCTGACGTGTACATGATATGCAATGCGGAATCTTATTGATCAATATGCAGTAGTGAGCGTCCACTTGCCATGATCTGACCAATGCGGTGATGCTTTCTATACAACTAGGCTTTTAAGTGCGACTTGAGTCATACTTCAATCTTTGTGAAACACCCCCCTGTTCCTATTTGGACCAAGGAGAGGATAGTGGTAATTGCATATCAGCATCATACACCAGTATGAAGGTTCTTAATCTTGAGATTCTAGATTGAAAGCCAGAGATACAACAAACCCATGTTCCACAAGCCAAATTTAGACTATTCACACCATGGACCTAGTTCACACTAATTCAACCTGGAATACATCAAGGGCCACATAGCAAATCCTCAACAAATACTTTGCACTGACTTTATGATTTAGGCAAGTGCTGGTTTGTATACAGTATAACAGATAAATAATCCAGAGCCAAAACATACGTGTCTTCACCTACAAATTACCTGGGTGATCGTCAAAATATAGTAGCAAGCTATTTTGCAAAAATAAATCAAATTGGGATTGTCTTAAGATGAAATCCAACTAAAAGCCCACTAATTGCATCTTCATCACAAATATTCTCAAAATCAATCTGACCAGGATAATTTGAAAAACTTGTCCTGACAGAGTTAGTTATTTTGACTTTAATACTTGCTCCAAGCAAAAAGACATGGATGTATACTGTACATATATATGCAAGTCACATTCATTTTGAGAGGACCTCTAATGGCAAACAGCCAAGATGCATTTGACTCTTCATTGTTCTTGCATAATGGAAAATTGTTCACTAATCCATTATTATTTCTAATTATGGTCATTATTATATGATTATTCCTTCATTCTACTGAAGTCTTGCCTGTTTTACAGTCATAGGACTTGACTTAGGAATGCAGGGCTGTGGTGTTTTAAAAACCAATTGTAATTTTCTGACATGAAATTTTGGCAATTGACAATTTTCAAACTCAATACTATTTCATTATACTAAGCATATAATTCTAACTAAAATTAAAAATGTGTATTAACATTACACATTGGTGTAGAGATCGATGTCTTACAATGCAATTCACATCAAATATGAAATTAAACAAAAATACATATATCAAAGAGAGGTATTTCAAATATCTCAATATCTGCCCTACTCACACATACACCCACAATAATACCTAACTCATTCTCATTGGTTTTATATTATTCATATTACTTTTGAAGATCAAATCACTTAGTTCATGACTAATTGTAGATATTTTAAGTCCAACATCTAGGCCATGAAGGACAAATACTAGACAAATACAACACAAGTCTTTGCAGCCAAAGAAACATTAGGGACAAGTCACGACCTTCACCCATATTTTGTCATTTTGAGAATATTGCATGGAGGAGCATCCTCCCTAGACAGCTATTGTGTGCACTCATCTATATTACAATTTTTTTGTTTCCCATGACCAAAATGAAACATAATAACATTGAAAACTTGTCAGTCATTTTACGTACCAGCACAAACCTCGGCTGGTCTCTAAAACACAATTTTGAGATAATCGCGTTCAAAGTTTGGATGTTTTTCATATGCTCATAACTTCGCGCTTTGAAATAATACAAAGCAATTATTTATACCAATTTGAAGCATACATTTTATCCTCGTATTATATGCAAAATTTTGTTCACAATTCAATTTTATTCTTTAAAATTTGAAATGAAGCTCAGGTATGCATTTCAGAAACTGTTTATTTTTACGAAAATCTGAGGTTTGTGCCACTTTCTAATATCACCCGTATCATGCGCATGGCTTTTTACCAAGTTTTTAGCAACTAAAAAACCAAGGTTTGTACCAGTTTGTAAAATAATTCAATGCATACGCGTTGTATACGTGCAAAATCTAGGTTAGGTTATTACCGCTGCACGCCATTCAGAGAATGTTATAGTACAGACAGAAGGGTTTATGCCCTTTGTTAAAATCAAAGGAGGAGGATGTGCTGCTTAAGAGTATTTAAAAAATAAGAGCATATAAAAATATGCTCTTATTCTTTAAATGATTGGAATTTTGATCTGAAATTTTGTAATTCTATAATTATTGACAGGCTTTCAGAATATGCAAAAACTAAATTTAAAAACTTTGACCAAAACTTAGGTTTTGTGCCAGTTTGTAAAATTACTGACGAATCCAGGGGTAATTAAGGGTGTGTTTATGCTTCCATTGCGAGGACACAATCAGCGTTTTCAAACGTCGATTCAAAACGCCAATCGTAAACGTGGTTCTGGGAGTGCTGTTTATGCTTCACTTTTCAGAGGCGAAATCACGAACTCCAGCTGGCTTCGCATCGTAATTTTCGTTTAGCAGGAAAGCGAGGTCAAATTGGGCGCGCCCTTTTTCGAAAGTTCTTTTCTCCGAGAGTTGTTATGGGGAAGGTACGTTGACTATCATTTAAACATCGAACAATTTCGGATATTAATATTTCAGTCATTGCATGGAGCTGCTTGACATAGCCATATATTTTCCACCATGGTGAGGATAATAGTGAGAAAAAATAAAGAATATTAAAGTATACATAATATAATAATAAAACATCTATATGTTTATGGGCATCTGGCGATGTCTCCTCATTACAACTCATGTTCTAGTTTTTTTTTGTAAATCCCTCAACATTCATCATGATGACAAATTGGAAGAGTAATACTAGTGATAGTACTTAAATCAATAATCACACATGCAAATGTAACAAAGGAGATGAGAGGTAATTCCGTGGAGGTAACATGCGACCATGGAGCAATGCGACTGTATTTGCCCGCGGATTTTCATCTCACCGGAAGCATGCACCAAATGACGTCATTTAAACACGTTTACGATCGTGGTTATGTTTATACTTCCCCAGAAAGCCTGATTCTGGTCAAACGACGTTTACAAACGCACCTTTTTGTGAGTTTACGATCGGCGTTTTGAAACAGCGTTTAAATGAAAGTAAGTATGGACGCAACCGTGTTTTGGACTAATCACGTTTGGAAACGCTGATTCTGGCCTGAAAAGTTGAAGCATAAACACGGCCTAAGAACATTAATAATCTTTCATTCTTAGAAAAATTTCCAATAATGATAATAAACATTAATTTGTATATCAAAGCTTTTATATGAAAAAATTCTATTGGGATTCAAATCTACAAAAAGTATTCAATATCTTAAATATGTTTAAAGATTACATAAAAACATTACATTACTCCAGAACAATCAATAATAAATACAAATATTAAAGATTATTTTCAACTGTTAACAAAAATAGTTTATCATATTATCAATGTAAAGAAATCAATTTATAAATATGCTTTGGAATATAAATTGAGGAGAATTGAGAAGTGAAGAATGAGAATTCCATGAAGCATACTATTGGTGAACTTTGAGTGACAGTTATACCCCTTTCATAAACCCAATAAAACCTATCCTCCAATTAGCCGCCTAAGAGTAATGCGGATAATTCAATAAAAATTGCGTTCACAAACTCCGAAAATTATCCGCATTATTTTTACAAGCGCCTGTCCTGAAAAAGGCGGATAATCGTCATGACAACTGGACACGCCCCCTCCGATGCGGTTGTGTTGGAAAAGGATGACCTTGTGACCGCACCATGGCAATTATCCGCATTATTTGGAAATACGTTCATAAACTCAAAATCTTGTCCCGATGCCGCTATTATGCGGATAATAGCAGCATCAGAATAATGCGGATAACTCTTGTCCTCCTCTGATTTTACGACCAAATTATGCTGCTATTAGCCGCATAATTGGGTTTTATTGGGTTTATGAAAGGGGTATTAGCCTATAAAAGTATAATTTGTTGTACTAAAACACGATAAAAATGATACCCTTGTCAGTTTATTTTTAGAAAGTGATCAAGTCAATGACACAAATATCTTCATTATCTTGAGCTACAAACAAACCTATATAATACTTTGAAGCAGAGAGATGACACTAAGAATTTGAGTCTTGCTTCTATAAGTGCCTCAAAAAACTGTCTTAAATATATCCCTACTTATTCTCAAAGATTTAATGACAAGAAGGGATGAAGAAGAACAGAGGGTACTGATTGATTTATAAAGCAAAAATGAGGCTATAAATAAGCCATGTTCCCCTGACATTAGACTTCCTCTTATGGGGCAGCTGTATATACACTGGAGGAGCTAGGATGTTGGTTACGGAAACTCGGCCCCCATTTCACTCGTTCCTCTTTACCATATTCAGATGAATGACATGATTTCCATTCAGGACACTTTTTAACAGCCATTTTGTTTTTATTCACTTGTAAAGATTTATAAAATCATTACAAGGGAAGCATTACCAGCATACACAGAAAAGAACATCATTTCAACTGTTACAACTTACTACTGAGAGGCCGTTCTCATTACGCTTTCTAAAACTAGTTTACTGGAAACCGATTCAGGAAACCACTTTGGAAGATCGCTTTGCTAGCGTTCCCACTTGATCAAACGAAAGTGGTTTTCAAAATCACTTCACGTAAAGTGCTCTTGTTGCTATGGAAACGCTCTCAGTGGGGTGACACGTTTCGCGCGAAATTCGAAACCGCAGCATGGGCATTCTACACCTGTCGTGTGGAGTAGCGCGCTCAAAATGTGCGAAGATCGCTTCCCGAAGAACGGTTGTGTCCTCACTTACGCTAAAACCAGTTTAACGAGGCAAAGCGATCTTGAAAACTACATCGCGAGGTGGTTTTCCAAACTGGTTTGGAAGATCGCTTCCAAGACCGCTTCAACCGTTCTCACTACGCGTTAAATTAGTTTCAACTAAACTAGTTTCCAGTAAACTAGTTTTAGGAACGTAGTGAGAACAGCCTCTAAGTTGAGATTCAGAATTACTGCAAGTGATACTCAGGTAGTAAGTCCTCAACCCGGGGGGGGGGGGGGCACTCAGTATATAATGCATAGTGGGTATGTGCTGCGGAGGGGACCCCCATTTTTACACTCAAATTTCCGTTCCAAGGCATAGCATTTTTGTCTTATTGAGAAAAAGAACAAAGAAAGCCGCTCCAAGGCATAGCATTTTCTTCTTATCGAGAAAAAAAGAAGAAAGATACCCGCTCCAAAGCTTCGCATATTTTCCGTTACGCCGTTCCGGTTCTATTGATCTGCTACGATGAGCCGCAATTTTGGTGAAAAGCGGCCGCAGAGCGCTCTCAGACCATCGCCTCTGCGCTGGCGCAGCCGGCGCCCGTGCGCCGTGCTAGCTGCATGCACGTATGCTCGTTCCATTGGGATGCACACGCAGGCGACCCGTTCCAAGGACCCCCGTTTTCACAAACATTTGTAGTTCCGAAGCCCGTCCCGAGGACCCTCCTTTTTACAATTAGCCCGCTCCAAGGCCCCCGTTTTTTGTCTCGCCCGCGGCACACCCCTACCACTTTTTTGGTCGAGTGCCCCCCCCCCCCCCCCTGGGATCCTCAATAAAACTTCACATTTTTACCAACTAAATTTCTTTTCTGGGTCTTTGTTTTCATTCACAGATTACATCTTTAATAAGGACTATACCGTACGCAAGAAAAAGCAGAATTTTGGATCAAATTATTGTATCTTCAAAAAGTTTCGCTTTTAAATGTATAAAATCCTTTTTTAAAGCATCTACTCAGAAGATTTTTATTGGTGAAGTAATTTTGATCCTATGCCTGTTTCTTACAAGTGCCAGTCCTCTTCAAATTCTGAAAACTTGGGCAAATGATGAGAAAAGATTTGTCTCAGGAATGGGCCTTTAGATAGACTGTAAGATTGTTTTAGGTGAGCCTATGTGGCGGAAAAAGTTGCAACAACTCAGATTGTGGACTATCTAACGGAAAACGATTTGCTTGTTCCTGCTCAGTCAGCCTACAAAAAGCATCATAGTGTTGAGACTGCTCTTGTCAAGGTGCAGAATGATATCGCGCCTTCCCTAGATCAGCGGAAGGAAACACTCTTGGTGTTGTTAGATTTCACTTCTGCTTTCGATACCATTGATCATTCAATAATGCTGGACAGATTAAGTAAACGTTATGGATTCAGGGGTTCCGTCTACACATGGTTGTCATCGTACCTGATGGGAAGATCACATGTAGTAAAGATTGGAAATGACTACTCCCATGAAGTAGGAGATGACTCTGGTGTGCCTCAGGGTTCGGTAATGGGGCCCATTCTGTTCACATTGTATAGTGCTCCAATCTATGACATCATCAAGGCTCATGATCTCAACTGCATGATATATGCGGATGATATTCAGGTTTATCTTTCTTTTCCTTCGAATGGAAGGGGCAATGCCATTTGTAGTATGAATGCTTGTATTAAGGACATAATATTGTGGTCATCCAAGAACATGCTACTTGTCAATTCTTCTAAGACTGAAGTATTACATTTTAATTCAAGATTTGTCTCCAATACACTACCTGCTCTAAATGTCATTGTGGATGGAGTTAGAGGCTGTTCTCACTACGTTCCTAAAACTAGTTTACTGGGAACCGGTTCAGAAAGCCAGTTTGGAAGATCGCTTTGCTAGCGTTCTCACTTGATCACACGAAAGTGGTTTTCAAAATCACTTCACGTATAGCGCTCTTGTTGCTATGGAAACGCTCTCAGTGGGGAGACACGTTTCGCGCGAAATTCAAAACCGCAGCATAGGCATTCTACACCTGTCGTGTGGAGTAGCGCGCTCAAAATGTGCGAAGATCGCTTCCCGAAGAACGGTTGTGTCCTCACTTACGCTAAAACCACTTTTCCGATGCGAAGCGATTTTGAAAACTACATCGCGAGGTGGTCTTCCAAACTGGTTTGGAAGAGCGCTTCCAAGCGCTTCGACCGTTCTCACTTAGCGTTAAACTAGTTTCCACTAAACTAGTTTCCACTAAACTAGTTTAAGGAACTGAGTGAGAACAGCCTCTAAATCTACCTGCTATCCCAAAAGCCTGTAACCTTAGTGTTATCATGGACAAGCATCTATCAATGGTAGATCACATCACCAAGGCTTGTCAGTCAGCTATCATTGCTATTTGTAAAATTGGTCAGATAAGGCATTTTCTTAATCAGAAATCAATTGCACTACTTGTTCACTCAATAATTATATCTCATGTTGATAATTGTAATTCTCTTTTATATGGCCTACCCCAAACTCAGTTGAACCGTCTATAAAGAATCCAGAATACAGCGGCAAGGCTCATAACAGGCGCTCACGCACGTGACTCAATTTCTCCTGTACTGGTTAAGCTCCACTGGTTGCCCGTTGAAAAACGTATAATCTTTAAGATACTCATCCTCTGTTATAAAGCCCAGAATTGCCTCTCCCCACAGTACATATCAGAACTCATAGAACCATATAAACCTAGACGTAACCTTCGATCATCCTCACAACATGTTCTCACTGTTCCCTCCACAAATACAAATACATATGGTCAAAGAGCCCTTTCTTTATCTGCCCCTGTACTCTGGAATTCTCTACCGTAAAATATAAGAACTGCACCATCCTTCCCCATATTTAAATCAATGCTCAAAACTCACTTATTTCAAAATAATATTTATAATGTTCAATATATTATGTTGTTAAATATTGTAAGTTTTCATTTAATTTGTAATGTAACTTTTATGTATTGATTTAATTTGTTCTAATTTGTATTAAGTATTTTAGGATTAAGGTTTAGGTTTATTGTATAACTCATATAACGTTTAATGTATAATTTAGTAATTAAATATATTTTGTAAAGCGCATTGAGAGTCTTTTGACTATTATGCGCTATATTATCATTAGGATGGCTTTACCTACAGGTCATGTGAAAAGTCATTTTTCACAAATTGGTTGCAAACACATGTACCGTATGTAAAATTTGAAAATAGAATAATTTAAAATAATGCACCAAATACAATGAGTTTGGGGTCATTCTTTTAAGTACAAAATGCCTATGGCATCAACTTTATGATGTAAACCATTTCGCTTTATCTGAACAATCTGGTATAGGGTGTTATGAGATAGAAACCTCACTTGTCTTTATAAAGTTGTTTTAAGAATGAAAAGCATTTACTCTTGATCCAATGGACTTAAAACACTACAGAAAGTGAGATAGAGCTGGCAGGATATTGGAGTAATGTTGGTTTTATGTCCCTTGAGAATTATGATTCAGTTATCAATTTACATTTTAGAAATATCTGGGTGAATATAAACCCCAGCACTGGATCAGAGGAAAAGGATTCATCTAATTTCTCTCAGCTCACTTCATCATTCTGAATATTTATGTATAGTTTTACAGAAGGGAAGAAATTATACATTTTGATAAAAATGCTATGAAATTGTTACAAAAAATCATCTATTTCATCATAACTCATAAGTAAAAAATATGATGCAAATCATTCCATGAGGCATCTCCTGGTACTTCAAAATAGCTTTGGAAATCACTGTCATGACCTTAGTGCTGGCACCCATAATAAATTTATCTTCATATTTCCCACTATTTCCCACTTAGTTTTACTTTGGAGTTTAGCTTGAAGCATAGAGGGTCTACAATGTGGATTATGCTAGTTGGGTTCCCATATACACCAACTTGGGGCCGTACTAAACCCAATGATGTAGGTAAAGGTAAAACCGGTGACCGACCTCTGTGACATAACAATTGAAATATCGCTGTACTTGTTTAGGGGTTCAATTCAGGGAATACTTGCTAAGAGTATCGTTTAGTTTCCAATAATTGTTAAGGGTAGGGTTTCACACGCCAATACTTGTTTAGGGGTGCATTTTCAGAACATGGAAAATACTTGTTTAGGGTGCTTTTCGAGACCCCATGGTCACGCGTGGTATCCACTCGTGAATGGAAGTGGCCCCCGGGGTTGTGGGTTTGAATCCCAGCCATGGCATAATTTCCTTCAGCAAGAAATCTATCCAGATTGTGCTGCACTCAACCCAGGTGAGGTAATTGGATACCTGGCTAGAATGTATTCCTTGAAATGCTACCGCCCTTAAATAGGCTGCGGCGCTAAAGCCTGGATAATAATATCAAAACAAGCGCATAGGGATGCATTGGCAGTGACATGCGCTAAGTAAGTATGTTGGTATCATTATTAGACAAACCATATAGTCTAAAATGATGACTTATAATGACTAAGATTATAAACTTCTTGTTTAAATTACATCTAACCTATTCCACCAAATTGAGTAAGACAAATGGTATTTATACTTGTATTTACTCATTATGAGTCGACAGGGCACAATGCAATGACAGGGAGCTCGAAAGTATTAAAAAGTTCATTCCTATTATCCAAGTGAGTAAAAATGGATCTGGGATGATAGATTGTTTTGTCATTCTCCTTGCACTTGTGGCAGTAGGGATGGTGTATAGATGAGTTTTATATGCGGATGAGAAAATCATTAAGTCTGTGATAGCAGTTGATAAGGCCAGGTAGGTGTTTCTTAGAGCTGTTCAATAGTTACAAGCAACTTTACAAAGGTACCAAACCAATATCACCACAAGGATCACCAGTCATCCTTAAAGTCGCTTGTAACTTAAAATCATCTTTATTATAAACCCACCAAGTTCTTTAACTAGGGGGTGGAGTAGTTCTTCTTAGAAATCTGATCATCAATCTTTATGTAGATAGATTCTATAAGGAACATTAACAGCATATCATAAGGTGAAGGGAACTTGCATGTTCCTGCAACCTCATTTATTTTCAATGAGCAAGGTCAAAAAAGGTACAATTTAGGAGTCATTGGGATGCTTAATGCAGATGACTATCTTCCTTCCACCTACCCCTAAAGTACAGCCAAACCTCTGAATACTATCTCTCCCTTAAACAGCATTTGCATAAAGCATGTGTCATACTTTTATTCCACAACCCAGGGTTCACAAGCTACACGGCGCAAGAGAGTGTGAGCAGGAAGCTCCTGGCATGACTTCGAGTCATCGAATCCCTTCTCTCTATCCAGAGCGCACAAGCTCCAAGAGCACTGAGTAGCGAGTATCACTCTTCGCGAGACTTGCCAACAAGCGATCAACTTGCTCTAAGCCTTCTTGCTTTGGTCTAAACCTCTATAGTATAAAGCCCTTGCCGAAGGTCTGACCAAACGAACAGGCTTCTTTGCAACCATTTCCGTGGTCTTTGGACTGGTTTGGTGTGTTAATTGCTTTGGCATTCATATACTGTTTATTGGCATTCATATACCTGTTTATTTTGTGAATTTGAAGCCAGTGAGAATATACTTTACCGTGGATAAAACAATTTCATTTGCTTTGGAAATCTTACTAAAACAAGGTAAGGAGATTATGTTCTAAAGTTGACTAGAATTCATATTATGTTCAAAGCTACTTGTACACCATCCGTTCTTGTACAACGCCTACTTAGCTTGTTGTACGCGAGCAAATGGGAGGCTGAATGTCAAACATTCGTACCGTTGCACACAAGACGTACCATCCAAAATGTACCGTTGCACGGCTTTAGGAGGTGACGTCACAATACGATTTAATTCATTGCGCTCAGTAAAAATGAAGGTGAAATATGCATATAGCCTGCTGGCTAAATGCGCAATGCTGCCCAAGGTCATGTGCGCTTGTGGGATTTTGCTTTTCGCTTTCAATATTTTTGCTCCCTTTTCGTAGATTACTGCAGGGAAAAACTCTTGTTTTTTTTAAATATTTTCGCTAAATTCCGAGGTGTTGAACATCACAAATAGCGAGTATTCTTATTCGTGCAATGATGCGAGATTTCGCTTTCGGTGAAAGAAAGAGACGCTCCATTCAACTCGGCTAACGCCATCGCACTCATGCCTATTCGCTATTTGCATATTAACATATTTGATTCAGTATAGTATGAAAGCTAACCCAGAAATAAAAGATCATTGTATTTTCTATGAAGTTATGATTTCATTCAATTCTATAAAAGATTTTAACAGAAAATCATGTAATTACATAAGTTGATTTTTTAAAGATGATCTACAAAAGATAAGCATTCTTCAATTACATATAGGCTGTTTGTAGCCAAATGATTATTACAGAGGATTTGTTTACTCTTCAGTAAGCTTTCCAAAGTTCATCCATCTGGGCAGAAAGACATAAATCAATTCTTTACTGACAAGCACATTCTCGGGCATACATGTCATTGCCTGCACTGGATAAGCCACAGATAAAGGTGCTTGAATAATCAAAGGAAGTTCTTAATTTCACATCGGTATTCTTCAGCCAAATTTTACAAATCATATTCTCCTCGTTGGAAGGGTAAACCCCCATTGTAAATGTCTTCCTTTGACTAGGTACCAAATATATCTTGACAGGATATGGGTGGGATTACACAAAAAGTGATGTTTTTCAAGAGAGCTGTACACATGTGGCTAATCATGCATCAGATATGCTCAGAGTGAATATTAGCAGTGATGAGAGTATTCTTTGGATTAGGTTATTAGTAGGATCCTGTTCTCTGCGAAAAAATCTTTCGAATGAAATTAATAAGCATGTGAAAGATCAATAATAGATCAGAGGACAAAAAAGAGAAGGAAACATATTGCCTGAAAAGGCAATTTACATGTAGTGTAAAGTAATACACTTTGCAAGTTGAATATACTGGAATTATGAAACAGCTTCAAATTTTAAATACAATGATGCAAAACTTCTTGTCGATAACAAAAAATGAAGTCAACTTATGCAGGTTGACTTTAAATTTAGATTGAATACTGTATAAGCTGTTATTTTCGCGGTGGTTTCATTTTCGCGGATTTCGCGAATTGTCGGCCGCGAAGTTAACAACGCGAAAAAATTGACACATTTATTAGTTAGTGCCAATATCCCCAACAGCAAAGTTTTGCTTTTGAAAACATCCTGTGAAGTGCGAAATTGAGGTATGCACCTCTATATGTACAAAAAAATAAGGTTTAGAAAGTACAGTTAGTGAATCAAAAAGTTAGCTAGAATTTCACTTTTTTTTATTTCTCAAACAAAATCAGAGCCTAAACTATTTTCTAACATAATTCTATTGATATTTATTCACTCACTGTAATATTACAATGTATTTTCCATGAAATAATTTGATTTTTTAGTCATCTGACTATATAAACACGTATTGGCAGCTATTTGCATAATCATAAATATTCATAAGTCACATGACCAGAGCTTTTATTGGTGTAAGATTCTGTTCACAAAATTCAACATTTTTGCACTGAAACCAACTTTTTATAAAGTGAATCTAACAAAACACAACTTTAAAAGATTACTCTTACAGATCAAACCGTGACATGATAAATTTTCAGATCTAAAGGTACAAAATTCAATTCAAGACACTTTTTTCCACACTTTGTTAGAGTTTGTAACTGTTTTTACCGGGACATATTATAGATATATGGACTGCTTTGAAAGGCATGGTTATATCTAGAGGCTCAAGGGGACCGCAACACGACTATGCCCGAGGGCATGGTCTGGCCGATGCGGTACCCGCGAGCCGAATTGAAACAACCATGTCTCGAATATAAAAGCAGTCCATACATATTTTATGAACCAAATTATTAAACATAAACGTTAGGGCCCTGGTCTAGGTTTAGATCTAGTAAAACTAAAACAAAAAAGCCTGCCCCTGGCCTAGGCCAAAAGCTAACGTAAGGTCTAGGCCCTTACTTAGCCCTGCCCTGAAGTTAGGTCTCAAAATCGAATATCAAAGCAGTTCCCGAGCAGTTCATACCGATAGGCCCTACTAGGCCTAGGCTAGATATTTTTAGGAACCAAATTAGGGTCTGATTCTGAATAGGGTCTAGGGCATACAGTGTAGCTAGATCTAAAGTTCAGTCTTAAAATTTAGACTAGAGTATAATCTAACGTTAGATCTAGTCGACTAAACCTACGTCCTAACGTTAGATCTAGAGTCTACTCTTCTAAGCTTCTAAACTTCTAAGCTAACGACAATTAACATTAGATCTACCCGTCCTAACGTTGTCGTTTGTCAATACCTAACTGTCCCAGGCTAAGGTTAAGTAACGACATGAACGAGTTAAACGCTTATTGTTAGAAAGTGCAGTGACCGTCTAATCTTTTCACCTGACTCACCTTTTGCGAGCATGCATTTGAGCGAACTTCCCCAAGACTTGATGATTGATATACATCCGTTATGTCCTTAATAAGCTAGTTTTATTTTCAATAAATGCCATATATTTTAACAGGAATTAACAAGTAAAGTCAAAGATCGGCATCGTTCCATCGATATGTCATATCCGTTGCGCGCACTTGCGCAATAAGCGCGTAAATGCACGAATTGTCTAAAACTTTCGATCAAATCGCGCGGATATTTATGGTATCCGTAATCACCGCAGGAAGCAACATTTTGCATGCAATCAAATGGGGATTTTAGCCAAATTTTGCTATGCCCGTCGTTAAGGGGCGGATCAGGGGGCAACGGGCAGAAATCTTGTTTACTATGCCCGTTGCCCTTGGTTACCACCTTAGTTTGCTGTTTTGAAGGCATGGTCGTTTACATGACCTCAGTTTTGACCAATCAGAGGAACGGATTATTCGACATTCTTAAAGAGAGGTTTATAATTATGTATAAAGCACACATCAGCATAGGGTCTGAGAAAAACATAGTTTTGCACTAATTTTGCTTCTTAGAAATGTTGTGGAAGTGTAACGTACATCTTCCAATCGCGAATTTAACAACCCGCGGAAAATGTCGGGACCCCCGCGGTTTATAATTATGTATAAAGCACACATCAGCATAGGGTCTGAGAGAAACATAGTTTTGCACTAATTTTGCTTCTTAGAAATGTTGTGGAAGTGTAACGTACATCTTCCAATCGCGAATTTAACAACCTGCGGAAAATGTCGGGACCCCCGCGATCCGCGAAAATTTCTGTAAGCGAAAATAACAGCTTGTACAGTAAATCTTGAATAATTCACTTTTTATCAAGTAAATAACTCAAAATCAATTATAGGACCTGCGAATATTTCTCACTTTCCTTTATAAATTATTGTTGTGACTTTGTATTTCAACAAACCTAATCTACCCCTCTTATAAGCTTTTTCTATCATCTAGCAAATTATTATCTGTAAATTGTAATGTATATGATTGGTCTATTTCTTAAGTAAGTCTATATCTACTATAGATCATATCAGCCAATGAATTGCATTTCCATGATTGCCATAAAAACCAAAGCATTATTACAAAAAAGTACTTTCTTAAATTATTAACCAATGATAAACTATCACAATCATCACAATAATTTAAAAACTTCTGAAGAAGTTTCATTTTCATTGTAGAATAAACAATACACTATCAAATGCAGGATAATTAATTGATGAAGCCATTGCAGCTAGGCGTAATTAACTTCTATGTCTCATAAAATATATGAGACCATTTTTTTTTAGGGGGGTTTACATTTGCATTGTAACATTTTCACACAACAATCTGAACATCAACGTCTTATTGATAAATGATACATAGAGGTTCATGTTGTTAATGCTAAGGAGCTATGGAAGGTGATACTTTCATATTCTCAAGGATGACCCAAAAATTTTTAGTCATTAAAATACATTACCCCATTGTTGTAAAACTTCTTCACCCAACCCCATCTTTGTTACTCACCAAAAAGCTGAGTTGCTGTACCTGAAAAACATTCTCTGTAAGAATGATATCTATATTTGAAAGAAATACTTGACTTCGTAAAAGGAATACTAACTTACTTGAATGAATGTATCTGAGATGGAGTTAATGTAAAATTTGAAATATATACAAACTTTAAGGACCCCTCCCTTGTATTGATCTGAAATCAGCTTTGAATGATTCAATGCTGGTTTGAAGCATGCTAAGTAGGGGCGGGTCCACGAGGCTGATTATCCACAAGACTGAAGGTCCGCGAGGCTGATTATTTTCCCACGAGGCTTATTTTTCTCAATGTGCAGTTGAATATCTTTTCAGCCATTTATTCTTTGTAAAAGATTGAAACTTTTGTTTTATTTCTTATTGTTATCATTTCTCAATTATTCTCAATGGCTTTTCTTGGAATGTAGATTTTATTCCATTTCACAACAGCAGGATATAGACAATAAAAGTTGACAAAGTCAAATATACCAATTTTGAAGAAAGATCAGGAGCTTAATATAAAAATGACAATTGAACTGCCAAATTCTGGATTTAGATTATAATTTCAAGATTTGAATGTAAATTATTTGATTTTAGAAAGAAATCTAAAAGATTTAAATACAATCCAAATGTTTTGATCTGGAATTGTCACTAATAACTGATGAAATTTTAACTCAAAATCTCCATAGCATGCCAACAACTTTGCCTATGTTACTAGCTGCGACTTAGTTGACTAACTTTGATGAAGACATACATTCTGAAAAAAGAAAATACGATTTAAGAAAACCAGCATCGTGGACCCTCAGCCTCGTGGACCCTCAGCCTCGTGGACGCTCGGACTCGTGGACCCTTGGCCTTGTGGACCCTTGGGGGAAGACCCCACTAAGTAATAGTAGCACCAAAAATCAAAAGGTGGTTTCAGACCGCCTCGAAGTTCGTCAGTTCCAGGTATTCTCTGATCGAGAAATTTACCCCGATCAGAAAATACCAGGTATTTTGGTAATGTGAAAGCAAACTACGCATAATTTCCCCGAAAGAAAATACCCGCTAAATAGTAGGTACTTGGCGAAATTACGAGAACTTTCGCGGGGATTTTTCCAAGGTCGCAGGTATTTTGGCAATGTGAAAGCAATTTACGGGAACTTTAGCCCAGCGTGTCGTTGGGCGCGGGCGCCGTGGGTGGCTGCTGGGCTAGTGGTTTTGAATCTCGCGCCTTGCCTGCTTATTAGACCATACTGCGCATGCTCCTAACTTCAGGAATTTATCCCGAAGGGTATGTTTCGGGGCGGTGTGAATGCAGGAATAATTAATGGGTATTTTTTAGCCTAAAAATGTTCTCGTAATTTAACGGGGATTCTTGTGATCGAGGCGGTTTGAAACCGCCTATTGTTATAGCAATATTTCTCACCCTGTGCAACCTTGAATGGCCATGTGGGTTTAGTAAAATCCCTGTGAATCATGATCAGTGCTTCCAATGAATCAGTCATGCCATTTTGACCATTAAAGGAAAAATCACAATTTGGCAGCTTGATCTTAAGACAGTTTAGTCTAACTCTAGACTCAGGGTTAAACTGCTAAAGGATATTCCTAGTTCCTAGTTCGAGGAGATATGTGTAACCCAAGCTCTGGAACACAGGTCTTAACATACTTTATATCAACCCTCTCAAAACAGTTTATTAGAAGTTTGTGGTCATTTAAATGGAATTTATTCATTCATTTTAATAAAAAATAATTATTTTCTCTTCAATATAGTTTGAGAGTGACAGCTTTCCTTCAATATTTATCTTCAGCCATTTGTAACAAGCTTTAATGATATGTTCAAGTACACCTACATCTTTACATATTAGGCCAAGTAAAAAAAGATAGTAGTTGATCGTCCGGGTTTTTTGAAAGCAGTGATGAGGGAGGTCCTTACTATTTGCTATCTTACTATTTTTTTTAAAAACAAGGGGGCATTTTCTCGGCCTGTTTTTTGACATCAGTGATGAGGGAGGTCCTTACTATTTACTATTTTTTTTGCTATTTTTTATTCAAATGATTGTCAGGCCATGTCAAGCTCGAATTATGTGATCGATGCATGCTCAATATTAATAATTTATGAGTAGAAATATATATATATAGATATATATATATATATATATGCATAATAATATACAATTGATTGGAAATCTATGGAAAATGTATATTGCAAGAAAAATCTATTGATGTATTACTGATGTATACCGGTACTGTATTGTTGTAAAACAAAATGCTCATGTCAAGTGAATGATTTAAACGTTATTCCATATTAATATATATGTAAGGGTAAAAAATGCATGGGGGGGGGGTCATTTTCATTACCATGGAGCCATGTTCAGTTTTCCAGAGTCAATCTCTTTTTTAGCTCTGGGCATGGTTTCGCGTTGCATGCAGTTTCCAGCTGCATGTATGTTCGTTTACATAATGTTTAATACTGTTCAATTTGTATTCATTATTTTAATTGATATCAAATGTTAAATGATTATTGAATTAATTGTTAATTATTCACATAATGTTTATTATTTGAATATTTGTAACTGTTAATGTTAGATCTATAACTAATTTTTACAATTGTCCATCAAATCGAATAGCCCAAGGAAGAATGAAGTTTATCAAATTTGAACAGAGTTGGCACTTACTGGAATCCCATTAATGATTTTCAATCTTGAAATAATTTTTTGAATATTCAATGCATTGCCTGCTGACGTTAGAAAACTCGCCAGAAAATTCAATTCATTTCACAAATTCACATGTCGCGCCAGCACAGTCAATCACATCATCCCATGCCCAGCACACATGCATTCACCCAACACAAGCACAGTCAATCATCGTAACACACATCGAAGTACAGGCGCTATCACTCACCAAAATACCCGCTAAAATACAAATTACGTCATTAAAATTGATTTATCTGCGCCATATTTCCAAAGCACGCGACAGATTAGTTCAGATTCATGAAGCGGGGTCCCCGAAAATGCACTAAAAATGAAGAAATCCGTGATCTTCTCCGAGTTTGCAAACTTTATTTTCTTGCTAGTTTATGATGGTATCTTCAAAATTCCAATAAAAAAACCAAATCAGAATTTTTTTCTTTCTTGCAGTTACGGCGATATCGGACTTTGCAATTGTTTTTGAAGTTGCGAGAGAGCACATGAGTTTTTTTTTTTTTAAGCCAATTTTTGAAAATAGTAAATAGTAAAAATGTTCATGCGGCGGCCAAAATAGATGCGCGCGAGGACGATCAACTACTTTCTTTTTTTACTTGGCCTTAAAGGCGACTGAAATATAAAGATTTTCATCTTATATCATACCATCATTAAAATATTAATTTGTGAAGGGGAAAATGAGTAAAGCTTCCTTTAACGACACTATGACAACCATTTGGGAATAATCCTGGAAATGAATCGTGATGCTTGTGCAACGGAAACCTCCTTGGGACCTAACTCACCTATATTTGTCCATTATGAAGGAAGGGTGACTATGCGAAGAATTCTGGTTAGAATTGTTATTGTTAATTGAATTAGTAATATAGCCACCTGTAGGTTATGAATTGATAGATTTAGATTCTAACAGTTCATGTTAAAGAATAGGTTTAAAAAGTATTGAAAGTCACAGCATTGATCTATTCAACTATTTTAACTGTGTTTATCCAAAAGGGTCAATTTTTACAAGCCCTGGCTTCTGTTTGGTTCTTGCAATTTTATTTAATATTTATTTGATATTCACTGTGTACTTAAATAAATCAGTGAAAAATGAATTTGAAATTGTAATAAAAATGAAAATATATTATATTCAATCATAAGTGGCATTCATTAGTCTTCCTGATGACATATAGAACTGTAGGCCTACCTCTGTGAGCACTTAAAAACAACATCTTACATCCTTATGAAGTTAACATAAAGTTGAAACTTTTGGTCTCAACACAAAATGAAGTTTATCACACAGATTAGCTTACTAGACAAGTATACATATACAGTGCGTCCCAAAAAAAACTATACACTTTTGAAATGGCTGCCAAATAAAAAATAAAGCACTTTGGGGGAAATAACTTATAGATATGGAAAGCCAATAAAGTCAACTTTCAAGTGACACCAAAAAGTTGGAAAACTATTCATGCTTGAGCGAGCACTGCCCACTGAAACAAAGGGTATGAAAATTAGGGTGGGCCGGAATTAGCCTTCCAATTTCTTTCAGGTTTTTTGTTTCGTACTTGCAAAGTTGAGGGTTATTTGGTGAATTAAAGATCAAAATGATCAGTTTGTTGTTTGTGAAAATTTAATGCGTTATTAAATTGATTTTATTACATTGAAATTTAATGCATGAGTGATCGTGAATTGCAATTTTTAGTGCAGCATTTTGTCTTTATCATGTGGATCTCAACAATGTGTTTATGAAAGTCAGGAGAAGAGGGGGTAATATGACTTAAGTAGGTGAAGTACGTTGATGGGATAAAGGTCAACAGAACATTTAGCAACCCCTCCCTCCATCTCAACCCCTCCCCCCCCCCCCCCCCCCCCCCCCGCTTCTCTCCTCCTCAGACACTAAGCTCGGCTAGGCTGGGCAGGAATTAGCCTTACAGTTTTTTTGAGTGGTTAGTCCTTTGGAACTTGCTAAGCTAAATTAATGAGTGAGATAAGTTTTGGTTTCTTAGGCTAATTTCATGAGTTACTAAATTGAAATTTAATGCATGAGTGAACAGGAATTGAAATTTTAGTGTAGCATATTCATCTTGTGGACCTCAGAAGTGTGTTCGTGAGAGTCAGAGTAATGTGATGGTACCTGTTACAAGCAAGAGGGCGAGATATGCTAAGACTTGGTTAAAAGGGCATTCCTCTTCTTTTTGTCCTTTTACAAATTAAAAATCATATGTACCCTCCCCTCTCCACCCCCATTTCCCAGCCCCCCTCTCTGTCTCACTTCCTGGATTGTAGCCTATTCAAAACTTAGCTGCCAAGTGACCGGTGGCTGATGATCACTTTTTTATTGAATTATTACCAAGAAATGCAATGATTATGATGATTAATGAAATAATTTATTGAAAAAAAACTGAACGTTTGATCACATTGCACATTGAATGAGTTGATTTACTGATAAATTGTTGATGAAATGATTGATAGGAAAAAGTTGATGCCCCAATTCAGAATTAATCATTAAATCAACATTCCGCTCTGGACTTCACGCGTACATGACAATAGCCATCAGTCTCTCAACAGGAGGGGAGGGCGAGGAAAGAGGGAGGGGGCTGAATATTCTGTTGACCCTTATTCCATCAACCTACTTCTCCCACTTAAGTCCTATCTCACCCCCTATTCTCCCGACTCCCATGAACACATTGCTGAGATCCACATGATAAAGTTGAAATGCTGCCCAAAAAGTGTAATTTGTGTTCACTCATGCATTAAAGTTCAATTTAATAATTTATAAAATTTGCATAAGCAACCAAAACTGGTCACGGTTGATCATTAATTTATCACAACGCCCTTAACTTTGCAAGTTCGAAAGGATTTGCTTCTTTAAAACTGACATAAATTGGAAGGCTAATTCCAGCCCACCCTAATTTTCATACCCTTTGTTTCAGTGGGCAGTGCTCGCTCAAGCATGAACAGTTTTCCAACTTTTTGGTGTCATTTGAAAGTTGACTTTATTGGCTTTCCATATATGTAAGTTATTTCCCCCAAAATGCTATATTTTTTATTTGGCAGCCATTTCAAAAGTGTATAGTTTTTTTTGGGACGCACTGTAGAGCAGTCTACACAAAGTGATACAAAGTAGCACTTTTAAGTCACATGATTATTTGCTTTTATTTGAATAATAATTTGCATCATCATTATCAATATCATTATTTCATCATCATCATTAATATCACTATTATAAATATCTTGATTAATTAAAATGTATAGTAGTGCGTAGAAGTAGTAGTAGCAGCAGCAGCAGCAGCAGCAGCAGCAGCAGCAGCAGCAGCAGTAGTAGTAGTCGAAGTAGTAGTAGTAGTAGTAGTAGTAGAAGAAGAAGAAGAAGAAGTAGTTGTCATTGTTGTTCATGTTTCTGTAGTTGTAGTAGCACTTTTATGATGATTATCATTATCATCATTCCCATTATTTCAGCACAAATTTGTAAAAATGGCTATATCATTGTAAAAGAGACATCACACTCTTTAATTGACATCACAACATCCAGTAGCCTCTTCCAAATTCAATTCAATCCTAGGCCTGCCAAAGCTCATCAGTCACATGTCTTTAATAGTTAGCAAGAAAACAGAACCTTTCAAATAATTACTGCTAATTAAATGCATTGTAAACACTATAACCTGTCTAGACAATATAATAACAGTGGTTCAAGAGGAAGTATTCAATGAAAAAAAAAATCTACTTTGACTATACCACACCACACCCCTATTACACAAAAATGGCCTAGGTAAAACAATTTCAACAAGCTAACTTTAATTAAATAGTATTATTGTTGAAGAAAAATAACACTTTAAATTAGGAAAGATGAAAGAAAAATGAGTAAGCACACTTTAAATTTCCTTTATTAGATATATATAGAACCTAAATTTGAGTAACAAAATCGATTCTTTCAGATTGATTTCAACTTTCTTGTTAATTTAATTCAAAATTTAGATTACAGCAGCCACTTCAAACTTTGATGATTTTAATATGAAGAGGAAATAAACTATTTTCCAACCAGTTACTCACATTTATAACCTAAGCATTTTCTATCTTCTCGCAATCCTTATGTCTTACACTCCATTTTATCCTGACTGGCATTGAAAATATCTTTCTTTTTTTTAGCTCATTGGGATATGGTTATTCCTACCCTTCCTTATTGGTTGAAAGCTAGTTAACCTACCGTACATTGTAAAACACCAAATTGATTTCAGATCAGGGGATCTGTGAAGGAAGAGACAACTAGGTGTGCTAGGTAAAACACATCTTCCTAATCACTTTGATGAAGTCAATAGCTGTCTACTTTTTAAAAACAAGAGCCTGTTTTGAATTCAATAAAATTGGAATTAATTTGAGTTCTTTTACATTTGATCTTCTCATCCTCCAGCTAACTGTTTTGGTCATATTTAAATCATTTTCATCATATATTTTTAATGAGGCACCATATTAGTCTTTCATTTATATTTCAATTGGGAAAAAATGGGTTATCTAAATGTAGATATCGCTGTCCATTAACTTTTATCTCATTTCCCTCTAAAAATTGCCCACATAATTATATTTCAGTATTCATCTTGTAACTTGCCATTTGCCAACAAACCTTAAAGGTCACAACTAAAATTTGGCAGCACAGACAGCCTAGACCAACAATAGGATTTGCAGTTGGTTTCCCGCTCAAGACTGCACTTACAGTAGCCAAATTTATGATCAAATATTGAATTATAATACTATATCTGTAGTCGTGTGCACTTTTCCATATTATTCTTGTCTCCTTAAAAAATATGGGTCTTTTTTTTTGTTGGGGGGGGGGGATCTCGCCTCACTTAAGTTAAGGATATTCAAGTAACAGCTAAAACACTCAATAAAATGTGATCAGATTGAAAATCACCAACTGACAACAGATACAAATCAAGACACCTAATGGTCAGGTATTAATCATCAGTATTCAGTCAGAATTGCAGTTTGATATTGATAGATACATAATCCAATCAATTGCAATCCAAATGTCTTTTGATAGAGTGCCTTTTCCTTTCTGTTACAAGGCACTGCGCACACACTACTCCATGTTTGGGCCACTAAAAACATAACAAAATTAAACACCTCAGAATGGTTAGCTTACTCCATGCAATTCATTGTCCTCTTCAGTAAAATAGATGGTATTTAATGCCTTTCTTGAATTGCTAAACAGAGGAGGCTGTCTACATAATTCATACCTAAAATGTTATTTCATTCACCATTTGATACGATAACAGGAAAATGACTGTCAAACCTTATTCCATGATATTCATATCATATGATAGATGTTTATGAATGAAAAAGTTGTCTTATATCAATCACTATCATGACTTGTGTCTCTGTCCCCAGCAGGAAGGAATTTTATTCCACACATTTTGTCACAGTCTACCTCCTGATGACAAATGCAAAATACCAACCTATTCAATTTAGTAATCAACAGGGAAAAAATAAGATCTATTTGATAAAGAAGTTGATAAATATATTGCAATAGATATAAATCACATCTTACTTAGTATAGTATGAGAATACTTTTACAGTTGTACCCTGATTTGCTAGGACATCAATACATGGCCTTGAACAAAGGTGAGTGAATCTAGCCACTTCTTCAACAACTGTTATCTTGTAGTAACTGTTTTTCTCTCCGTCATCTTTCTATATAACTTAATTAATCAAATCTAAATCAGGTTACTTACACCACATAAAGGGAGAGTCATGAAGATGGTTCAAGCAGTTGTTCCAATCAGTGCATCACTAATTGATAGTCATTTACAAGATTTTTCTTTATATAGTGGAGAGAGGCCACTTTTAATATCCTGAATTTCTGATTCAAAGTTTGAATTGTAGTGTGACTCTTTAATGAGTCAGGGCAGGTATACTTATTTTCCTTCAGTCTTGTCAATGTTACATACAGGTCAAATTTTGAAGTAGTACTTGTTATTTGTGTTATTTGTTTGAACTGTAAAAGGAAAGTCAGAAGTGCAATGAGCAAAGAAATTTCCCCCATTTCAAATTACTACATTCTCAATAATTGTTACCCATAATTTCACATTAAACTACTAAATAAGATTTGAATATCTACTTCATTGAAGAATATTCCTGTGGTAATATTTCATTCAAGCTAAATATGTATATCTAAATTCCTATGATTTTACACAAAAAAAATTATGAAAACGAAACAAATTGATATCTTTATTTTCAAAGGGAGCTTCATGCAGCTTACCTCAGCCAACTAAACTCTCAATTAATATCATTACTCTTCTGTCTCTCCAAAATTACTATTGATCTTTAAATACAATCAAATGTTTACTGTAGTTTATAGATGTTGGATGTCACCTTGTCATTACACTTTAAGTACAATGGATCTCCATGCAATATGAAACTCAATCAAAAGTACAGCTTCAAGCTTAGGGTGAGATTTTTTATAAAATCTGTCTTAAAGTCAAACGGAAACCCATCAATCGCTGCCTAAGGATACAGGGTAAAGTATTCGCTCGAGAGCCAAAGCATACAAACTGTTTTATCAGCGACATGTGTTGGCAAATTTTGTTATCGGCCTAAGACAGAGATTAACAGATCTGGACAGCAAGATCTTTACCCAGGCATGGAGAGTTTATTGGAAGTGGATAGGTTTAGGATGTTTCCCTTAAAGTGGAAGGCTTAAAGTGACCTACTGTAAGGGATGGACTGACATCTCGATGACAGACAAGGTATTTTCTCCCATTGAGTCATACTACAGTATGGGTCAACATGTTCAAAGTCAGAAATTGAAATAAAATTGCTGTGCTAAAAACTGCACCTCAGACTGTGTTTCACATTCTTGGTACCCAGTAGGAGACAAAGGTGATTCAGTTGGCTTGGAACTGAAAGCGGCTTAAATTCTTACACTGCCAAGCCAACTACATTAGGCTGAAAGCCCAATGGGTCGTGTTAAAATACTTATTAATGAGTACATTGTCTGATGATGGGTGTAATAATGTATCATTATTCATATCATAAAAGTTCTTGCAGATATCAATGATGTATCAAACACAATATCAGAATTATTTCAATAGTATTCATCCATCTTGAATCAGATACATGTACTGTCAGACCTATGCCTGTGATTCAAATTGTAATGGATCTACTACAAAAATCTAGGTTGTGATAAGATTTTGTTCTCACTACTGTCCTAAAACTAGTTTACTGAAAACTAGTTTAGTAGAAACTAGTTTAACGTGTAATGAGAATGGTCAATGAGGTCTTGGAAGCAAACTCCCAAACCAGTTCAGAAAACCACCTCGCGATGTAGTTTTGAAGATCGCTTTGCCTCGTTAAACTGGTTTTAGCATGAGGACAGAACTGTTTTTCAGGAAGCGATCTTCGCACATTTTGAGCGTGCTACGCCACACACTGTATGTGGAAAGCCTACGCTGCGTTTTCAAATTTCGCGCAGAACATGTCACCCCACTGAGAGTGTTCACATAGCAACAAGACCCCTTTACGTGAAGTGGTTTTGAAAACCACTTTCAGGTGATCAAATGGGAACGCTAGCAAAGCGATCTTCCAAACTGGTTTCATGAACCGGTTTCCAGTAAACCAGATTTAGAAAGTATGAGAACGGTGTCTTAGTCTCTTGAAAAATCTGTTTATGGCCATATATTCCCTTCTCCAGCATCCCTTGAACAGCTCTGCTAGCTTTAAACCGATAGAACAGAAACCAAAAGTTTATGGTATGACGTCAAAGGATATAGAGTGACCCATGGGATGCCAAATGAGAACTTGATGAATTACTTGAATTGAGCCCCTAAACCAGAAATTCCCTTTCATTATAGATATCTGATGAAGTCAGATGAACTAATCTTGGAACAACTATTCTTCTCTTTTATCTTCATGTACAGTATATGGCACAGTTTGATCAAAGCCTGTACTTCTTTTCTATTTTCCATACAAAAATAGAAATAGATTTCTAATCTGATGTATTTTTTTCAGACAGGTCAATACTTTTGTATGTTTGTTCCATCTGCAGCATACAAAGCAATGCTAAAAATCCATATAGATTGATAAAATCATTTAAACAATATTTGCTTGAATAAGCTTATTGAACTGTTCATCTAATTAAGTTGCTAACAAACACAGAAAGAACCTTTACACTGGGTTACAAAGATCAATTTAAAACGGCATTTTGCCCCAATCAAACCAAAGATAGTGTTTTTCTACATTCATAATTTTTTTCTCTAGAACCCTATGAGTAAACAAATTCAGACTGAGACACTTCCAGAAGAAACAACTGACAGACTACAACAAATTACATTACACAGGTTTGCCAAGACTCGTCAAGAATATCAGTTTGAGGAAACTAGCAAACATATACACCAAGCGAAAGGACCTGGATTGTTACCAACAAAAACTACAACTGTAGAGGAAATTCTGTGGTTTGTTTTCAACCAACTTAGTATATTTAATCCACACATTGAACCAAGCTAAAATCCTGATCATGACTTGCAGTACATACACAGAGGACCTAGCTGGGCTTGTCAATATTTTACATTGGACTAGGATAGGATATACCCAATCACATGTTTAGGGCGTGCCCTCCTTTAAAAAAGTGGCATATATTCACCCACTCAAAATTTGATTTACTACCTGCCGCAAATGATATAAAAGTCTCAAAACTGGATAACTATTAAGAAGGAGTAAGAGAGTCCAATCTGATTTACTGTCAGCTTTTGAAGAGCTGGGAGAGGAAGGTTAACCAGACTGACCTGCCTGATGCATATACACCTACACAAAATTTAAGAACGTAGCACCTGTCTATACCTTGATAAATAGGCCTACATTTCAGAAAAAAGCACAGACAACCGAATCCATCAAATTCAACTTTTCAAGCCATCTCCAACAGTCTAGATAGTTCTAGTTTCATGGGTTTCTCTCTAAACCTATTAGCCCATCAACCGGAATCTGATCCTTTACTGTAAACTAGTTAATAAATTAACAGTAAAAAAATACTTATGTTAATATCCTCTATCAAAATGAGGACAAACAGAACAGGAAAGTGCAGTATTAAGTGCACATGCACCATATACAAGTCACTCTACTGGGTAAATAAAATGTGACTGCATGATGACATGTCTGGTAGTCACCCGATCCTGGACCGTCCTCTGTCTAGAATGAGATCTTTCAACTAGCAATTTAGACTCATCCTCATTGGCTCCCAATTACCACAATCAAAATTACAATCATGTCCTTGTAATGGTGTATACATAGGTCTATACATAGAACAAGTCACAAGTTTGAATGGAATTTCCTTCCTGCTCTTTGTGTACTTCAAGTGATGCGAAGTGTCAGACAGGACAATCTCCAGAAAGTGGGAATCATGTACACCCCAAAAATAAATCCTTGTAGTTACTTAATGGAAAAAATGATTACGATTTCTGGTAACAGTTGTGTAAGCAGTGACAAGAATATCATGTGCTAAAAAGTAGTTACTATTATCGGAACTGATGGTTATTCTACATCTAAATGCTTGCTTTCTAGTACATTTTCAGTATATTTTCTTTATATCATGATTGCTCACAACGCTTTTGATCTTAAAATCTTTTATATAAGACAAGAGAACGTAGGCCCAAGATACACATACGTCGAAAGGAGGATTGAGGCTACCCTGTAGGTGGCTTGACGCATGTGTATATGCTCACATATTTTTGATTGCCGGACGAGACTGAATACACCTAAAAGGTCGCTTGACTACTGAACTAGAAATAGGTATCACAGCAAAACTTATTGCAAATGAACAATAGAAAATGTTGAAAATGTGAAAAGACAGGCACACATGTCACTTGAATAGTTGTCATGGATAAAGAATCTCAAAGCAGTTTCACTGTTTTATCCAGGATGAATATATAATTTCTTCATTTCCCTTTTAAAACTTGAGAAAAGGGCATTATATTTTTTAATGCATTCTGAATTCAAACTTAAACAAAAATAAATAGGGCCTATCTCTATTCAATTTTGCAACTCTCTACCTGACAGAAATTTAATATGACTAACCAATTATTTGTTTCCACTCAAGTTCAATATTTTTTTAAAGATGTCTAGCCTTTTCTATCAAGATGCTTGTAACTTGATTGATCAGACAGTCGGACAAAATGAAATAAGGATATTTTCTGATGTAAAATCAAATATTCAATAATTTTTTAGAATTGTACATGTTGAAAACTGAAACTGACGATTAGGCAATCTAGATACATCCTGTCTCTGTTTTTACAAATTTATTCCTCCGATAATAATTTATTTAATTTCATTCTCTGCTTGAATTTTGTCTGTATTGTAGATATCTTCTAAACTACTATCCAGACACCGCAATCTCCTCCCATCCTTGCAAGATCTATCCTGAAATCCTGTCTGGATGAATTTGTCTTACCCCATTAAGAATCTCGGATCCCCTTAACAGATACTTCCCCAGCAATGACTTTTGTATTCTTCCCTTCTAAAGGTCATTGCTTGGTGCTGGTTGCACTTGTTCAACACCCACAAGCTCTCAAGTTCACACACCGATAATAGAAAGGAATGAAAGCCATAAAGCATCTCATTTATCCTTGTCAAAGTGGAGACACTTGTATGGAAACAAAATCTCTGTATTCATCTCCACCGCCCCTTCTCGCTCTCTCTCTCCATCCCTCTATCTTCCTTCATACATGTACCTCTACCTCTTTCTTTCCCCTCTCTCTGCTCATCATTACCCAGCAAACTCTCAATTTACTATATTTACTGTAAGATAAAAATGTAAAGATCTCAAAATGTAAATGTGTCTTCATGTCACTAATGATTTTTTTTTTTTGGGGGGGGAGGGTTGTTAACATAATTTTGTAATGTTTTAGGAGATACTCTAATATGGGCATTAATTCACTCTTTTCCAGCTGCAATGAGAATGTTATTATCAGTGCAAATCTCAGCATTTTAGAAATTGTACGTTGAGATTACAGATTATCATGTGAAATGTTGAGAAATCCAACTATTCACGACAACAAAAATCTTTCAAATATTTCAATAACTGAACTATTCAATCTTCTCAATGTCCATATACTGTGCATGTATTACAATACTGATACATCCCCCCTGCCCCTTCCACCCATGACCAATGAAACATGACATCATGACACCTGAAATAATTTCCATGGTAACAGGTCAACGTGAATATCTACTAACTGTACCAGGAGAAATTACTCTACTATCTCTGTACCTCAATCAAACGCATTGCCTTAAATGATAATTTGTTTTAATTCCATGCTAAAACCTATCAGTTCAATCTGACTTAAGAGTTTATCCCTTTTTTAATAAAGCAATTTGAGGTATTTCCTCTTCATGGATTTGGGATGCCGCTTTCAATTATCACCTTCATATAGAATTCAGAGCAACAATACAGCCCCATACATTGGAAGTCATGTCAAGTTTTCAAGGTCACCCATACCAATAAAAAAAAGGGAATTCAGAACAAAATTATAGGCATGAGATTTGTAAGTTTTTTTTTTTTTTTTACTTATATGGTACAAGCAATTCTACTTTGCATGAATGCATCTCAATAAACTTTTCAATAAGAAGGCATCACCATATTCATGTTTCATTTATATTAACCTGCAATAAATGTGACTGTGCACCATGCTACTATAAACATTAAATGACCTATTGGAGAAAATAAATTAAGATACAGGCACTGGTTACATCATGGATTAATGAGTTGTAATATTACAGTTGCTAGTGTCTTAAATTGATGTTAAAATACAATTTATCCTTATTTTTTCTGATAAACAAATATATGTTGATCACATCTTTAATTTTTTTCTTATAGTATGTGTTGTAGCCTAGACGTATTTAACTGATGATGAATTCATTCTAAATAACTCCAAGATACACATTCCCCCTTCATAAATAAATAAATAAATAAACTTCAATAATAAAAATTAAGAAAAGAGAAAAGAACAAAACAATTACAGTTTATTCATAATAAAAGATTAGGATGCCTTTGAAATGACACATGCAAAACATAATTTTTTGCACATTGTGGAGAGTGTGGATGAAAAAAAATCAGATAACACAGCACTTGTAATTCGATTATACTTGATGAGTGATCACCCTTGTTACTACATAATTCCAATGTGTTATGCTCACCACAATGATCACTTTATACCACAATGTGGCAAGAATTAGAGAGGCTTTAAAGGAGAATTAAATCATTTTCAGTGAACTTCCACTCATCTCTGTCAATATGTGGTTGCACAAATGCTAACGTATTGCAACGCTACACACATCCAATTCAATATGCACACATCATGCCAGAAAAAATGTCTTTCACTAACAGTGTGACAGATAATGGTTGACTGTAAGAAGCACATGAAGTAATTGACAAAACAATAAGATAGCATGAAACATTGCAGAAAAGGGACAGAAAAAAAACTAATCTTTAAAATAAATCTTATCTCTTCTATTTTGAATGTATTCTTTTTTTTCAATGATCCAGCTACTGAACTACAGAGTAGTAATGACAAAATTCTTGTAAAGTCTACATAAAAAGTAAAATATTATTTCAGAGAATCACTCGGAATGTTTTTTTTTTCATCATAAAGCACAATATAAATTCAGAAAAAATACAATCCTTGTCCACTTATTTTAGATGTTGTCAATGAATACTACAATGACGAAATGAAATGATGATAACAAATGATTTTCATCTCTTGACTATCCTTATCATATTGTTTATATTTCTATTTTCTATGTTTTGGGTTTATGCCAAATGAAATACTGAAAATAGTAATCAATCTTGTTTGTTAAAGTTTGTTTCTAGTTCAATATCTTTAAGAAGGAAAAGCATAGGATTTCCTGAGAATTACTATATCAATTCCATCAATGTAGTCAGAGGGAGATAGGAGCAATCAGGTCAACAATCCTAATTATCTTATTAACAAGGAATGGGAATGAACTAGTCAATTTAGTCAATTATCATTGTATAATTAAGAGTAAGAATGGAAAAACCTTAATTAAATAAATGACTGATTACATTAACTCTGGGAGATAAACTGCAGGTGCATAATTAGGAATACATTTAAATACGCCTTCAGTGTTCATATTTGCCAATCATAACTCTTTTTCCTATAAATTTTTCTCCAAATTTTATGTCTCATATAGATATTGATATTGAAGTGGAAATAAAGGTTTAGATATTACAATTATATAAAGAAAAATATATCCAGGCCTCTACATTTTTTTTCATCAGTGATGAAAAAATTTGCTTTGCCGATAGAAAATACTGCTTGGCCAATTTGTTTTATTATTTTCTTTGTTTTTTCATTATTTTTTTAATGACATTACTACTCTTATTTCTAAAGGTCATACAAAATAACAATTGAGAATCCTGTACAGTAAAGAACACCCATTAAGGACGTTCCACAGTTATGTTTGTGCGCATTATGGTCTGCGCATAGTTTACACTCTGCGCGCTGACGTCACAATGGATGAACAGGTGATTGATTAGCTGCGGGTATGAGCTGATTTTTCTCATCTTCTACACTTTAACTGCAGAACCGATGCGTTATTTCATGAAGCTAAAAAATTTAATTATTCTATGGACCATTAAAAAAAAATTGTCTACAATTTCAAAATACTTTACTTTGCAGTGCTGCCAAGAATCACGAATATTACCCCGAGTTTGAATAAATGGTAGAGTGGTTTTGATTTTTTCTTCACATAGATACTAAGCATTCGGCGCATTTTTGGTGTTTTAAAAAGCACATTTGCTCTAATAAAAATGCTAATAGTTTAAAAACAAGCACATGAACCCCTATTTTTTAATGTTTGTACCTCTTGGGTATACCTTTCTCTACAACTCTGCAAATTTTAGTGAAAATGACATGGATTTTGAATAAAGTGCAGCATTTATTGTACGTTTGTAGTTTGTTACTGAAATTTTTACATTTTTTAGATTGGGATTTTGTTATCTTTTACGCCATTTGTAAGAACTGACAGTGCTGTTAAACTTAAAATTGCAAACAAATAGCAATATAAATAGATTCTCCATTCTAACGATACAATTATTAACTCTCTTGCGAAATTTGATGACTTTTTCATGTATTTTGACTGAGTAATAGAGGTTAAAACTCATTGTAGTAATCTTGGGCGGTCTAAAAATGCCAAATTCTTTTGAATGCGCAATTCTTAAGAACATCGATTTGGGTGAACTTTGAAGCTCTATAACAAAAAATCAAGCACATGGACCTATGTTAATTTTTGCATATTTCGAATATTAAGGTTATAAAGTATGCGCAAAGTTTGGTGAAAATGACATGGATTTCACTTTAACTGCGGAACGTCCTTAAAAAGTTTATTTTCAGCAAAGTAGGCCCAAGTCATTACGTTTATTTTGATTTTTTTTTTGCAATTTATAAATGGGTGTTTAAGGTTAAAAAAAACCTTCACCGAAAGTTGTGAAAATTTCATATTCTGCATCTTTAAATCCATGAAATTGTCATTTGTAACCCATATTTCGTTGGAATTGTTTTGATTTATTTGGAAACTATCAAGAAAATGAAGAATATTCAGCTCTTTCTTGACTCTGAAAAAGATCATTTTATGATGTTAAAAAAAAAAAAATCAAAACAACAAAAAAAAACCTTCAGTGAAGGGTAAACTAAATTAAGCATCAAGGCTTCACCAAAAGTGGAGTGGCTAAAATTTCACATTTTGCATCTTTAAATCCATGAAATGGCAATTTATTTTCCATATTTGTTTTGATTTAGTTGGAAACTATTAAGAATATTTACCTCTCTCGTCTTTTCTTCATCGTTTTACGATGTTACACTCGGTCAATATTTTTTCATTGTAGTCCCACATGTAGACTTTCATGGTGTTGCAACACTCACTGACAACGATTGTTGATCGTTTTACACTTGGGCAACACCATGGAAGTCTACATGTGGGACTACAATAATAAAAAACATTTACCGAGTGTAACATCATCTTAAATCAGAGTTGAGAAAGAGCTGAATATTCTTAATTTTTTGGTACTTTCCAACTAAATCAAAACAATTTCAAGGTAATATGGAAAATAGATGGCCATTTCATGGATTTGAAAGTGCAAAATGTGAAATTTTAGCCACTGTTAGTGTTTTTTTTTTTCAATTGGCGAATTGCGCAAGATAGTAGCGCATGCGCACATAGAATGTAAGATGAAGTACTTTCCTTTCCCAATAGCTGTTTTCACAAACAAAAAATTATAATTACTGGTATGAAATGAAAATATGATTTTGATCATGAGTACTCAAGTTTCGTCTTATCTTAAAAGCTTGGTGAACAGGTGAAAATCCATAGGGGTCTTTCACAAATAGTTAAGTGTGACTTAGTTATGCTTAAATGCCAAAGGGTACATGATATGTAATAACACACAATCCTATTGATTAATATGCAGTAGCCCGCATCCTCTTAGCATGATTTGGCCAATGCAGTGATGTTTTTTATGCTGCAAGCATGTAGGTCCATGCTGCAACATCTGAGAGTTTAAGTACGACTCTAAGTCATACTTAACTCTTTGTGAAACACACCGAGGTATGGTATTAGCTATAAGATTAGTCTCAAACTTGGATTTTATGCATTTAAACAATAATATGTTTGAAATGCATACAAAATCAACTTTGGGTCTAAATTTCATCCCTTATTTTTCATGAAATTTTTTTAAAAGTGACATAATTATGTAACGCTCAACTTAGAGGCGTCTAATTTCTCCGATTCTTCATGGTTTTGTGACAACACATCAACATGATTTTCCATCTCGTTTCTATAGAGTTTATATTCTATTTTTTCTGGATGATTGTGAGTGCTTATCAGCTGACAAATAGCCTCAGGAAAGGTCATTCCAATTCTCTTCACGCTCTCCTTTTCTTTCCGGTCAGGAAAAAAAGCACTTATACTTGGTCTTAATTTAGCCTTCCAAATGTACTTCTTATTTGGCAATGTTGTCTCAAGGCTCTGAATGCTCAGCTGCCTTGTCATTGACATACTTATGGGGATATTTCAAGTTTTCTGCTAAGAATGAATCCATATTTTGTGTGCCAACAATTGCTCATATAGAAATTCTGTATATAATGTCAAAAATAAAACACAATACTATTCCTAATCATTATTTCCCAGTTGTTTTAAACCGAACCCTGACGTGCAACTATCTTTCTTATTTACATCTGGTTTCATGAAACTTTCAGTGTTATTTCTATTTAATTTCACTTCTATTTATTCACATCAACTTTATGATGGAGTGGACTTGACCTTTAAGAAAGGAGCAATTGCCATAAAATCAAATGTTCAGTCAAGGTGCATAATATAATATGCATTCATACTGGATTTCAAATTTGACGCAGACTGCTAAGGAGTGGCCATCCTGCAAACAAAAAAAAGACATCAAACATGCAACAAAGACATGCAAACATGTTTGACAAATGAATTAAAACTATAAAATATTATAATGAAGTAACAGTTGATTCAATAAACAATATGAACTTTACTAACTTTTAAGATGAAATGAAATGACGCTGGATAAGTATCAATCAGAATAAACTGGATTTTAGTGAGATAATGATTTCAGCTCCATGGCTTTAAGGACGAGAACGGCAAATCTTGGCCTCCACATCCTGCTTATGAATGTCTCTATAGGCCTCTAACTTAAGTTTTTTTAATTTCTTATATGGTTTGACTTTGAGTGTCAGTAAATGTAGTGAGTCATAATGCAGTATCCCTCACATCAGGAACTATGACTATTTAACTTATAGTGATGGGCCCTTAGCCACAGCAGGTGATACAATTCTTAATATAAAGTACTGCTATAATTTGATAAAACTATGTAATTTGATTGGCCAAGAGTAAATTTTAATGCATATTTCTAGAATTTGATAAATGATAATTTCCATAAAGGAGAGTCCAGTTCAAGATACAATTCATGGGCAACAAAAAGTTTAAGAAATGTTGCAGCAATATTTTTGGCCACTAATATAATCTAAATGTGATGAAATACATTATGTTGAAATCAAATTTATTCTCATGCACACTGCAGAAAAGCATATTTTCAAGTTCTTAAGCAAAAATGAAATATTGAATAAAACCCCCAAAATTAGTACCACAAAACAAATAATACCCATTTTTATATTAGATAAAGCAGAAATGATTCATTTTCATTCATTATTTTTATTTTTCTTTATTTGTTTACAGAAACTTGGCTAGTGAAGAGAAATAGTCATCAAGCCATGAAGAATGAAAACCGTCATTGACAGCACAACTTCACATATATAGAGAGTGGATGTGAGATCAGTACAGCATATGAGGACTTATCAGTTATGATCTATGTGAATACACCATGAATAGGATCAGTTTGAATATTCTGCTTGCAGCTGGTATCATCACTAGTCTTCTGAGCTGTGTCCTCTGCCAGGGCTGGAGACCAGCTTGTCCAAAGCCATGTCGCTGTTCATTAGATCGTAGCCCTCAACAGACTTATAGCCTTGGACCAGGAGCTTACAAGCAGGTCGACTGTCGCTATGGAAACCTATTCAATATACCCCCAAACCTTCCACCAGATACTCAAGTGTTACTTCTCTCCAACAATTTTATAAATGTGATTACTCCCCTTGAGTTGGAGCAGGTTCCCCACCTGAAAAAGCTGGACCTGTCCCACAATTACATCACAGATATTGCACCAGAGACTTTCAAATTCAATGCAGATTTAAAGATGTTAAATCTTGGATGGAACCAGATTGTTGTGATAGCTAACAGTGCATTTGATGGATTAAGCGCCCTCTCTAGACTTTTGCTGTCATCTAACCAGCTTGTTGATGTTCCAAATGCTATACAGAATTTAATATCTTTAGTATTATTGGAGCTTTCTCGCAACCAGATTGTGACAGTAAATCAGAATTCATTTGCAGGTCTCGGACAATTGCAATTCTTAAATCTTCGAAGCAACCAACTAGAAACTGTTGCTCCACTCACTTTTAATGACTTAAGATCACTAGTCAATCTTCATCTGACAGCAAACAAATTGAAGGTCTTGCCTGCCAATGTGTTCAGAAACTTGAACAACTTGGCTGACATTTCACTCGGTATGAATGACCTTGAGCAGATTCCTCCATACATCTTCTATGGATTAAGATCTGTGAGACATATTGACCTTCATAACAACAAGCTAACTCATCTTCCATCCACTCTTTTTCAAGGAATGGCAGCACTGCAGGAGATTGACCTTAATGGAAACAATATTTTAAGAGTTCCTCCAACCCTTTTCAGAGGCCTTGTAAATCTCCGTTCAATTGAATTCACTGGCAATGATCTCCTTGAACCCTTACCTGTAAGTCTATTATATGGTCTTCAATCTCTCCAAAGTGTCGAACTCCACCTGGTGCAGAATATTCCAACAGCAATGTTCAGGTCTGTACCGCAACTCACCATTTTAGAAATTACAGAAAGCGATATACCCGTCCTGCCATATCAAATATTTCAAAACTTGCCAAATTTACAGACTCTTATTCTTCGAGATAATGGCATAGGAATTATTCCATCAGGTACGCTAAATGGACTAACAAGTCTAAGAAGTTTAGATCTGTCACTAAATGCACTTACATCCCTAAATGAAACAACATTTGGTGCCATGTACTCTATTAGAGAACTATTCTTACAGGATAACCTGATCACTTCTGTCTCGCGTGGAGCATTCAGTAGTATGACACAGCTGCAGACCCTGAGGCTTGATGTTAACATTTTAAGAGAGTTGCGCGCTGATGCAATGCCTGAGAATGCTGCACTCAAGACACTGCAGTTAGCTGATAACCCATTGGAGCGTGTTGATGGTGCAATGTTTTCAAGACTCCCCAATCTAGCTCATATGACCATGGATAGCAGAAGATTAATCTGTGATTGTCACATGTCAGAATTTGCTAAATGGATGCAGAGGAATCAAAACACAATTGATACAACTAGTGAGCTTGTTTGTGGAACACCATCTGGATTCAGGAACAGACCTCTATTGAATCTCATCTCAAATCCTCGAAATCCATTTCGGTGTGCATATCCAGCTATTACCACATTGCCCAAGACACAACATAAAGCAGTGTCAACTGGAGCTACATTCACTCTCCCATGTAAATTAACTGCCCAGGCAGCTGCAAGGACAAGGTGGCAACTCCCAAATCGTCCAGGTATCTCAGTTCCATCTTACCGACAGGAGGCCACTTATGATCCTATTGGTCATTTGAAAGTCAATGGTGATGGCTCTCTAGTGGTATACAATGCAAGTGCTGAAGACAGTGGGTTGTATCACTGCAACACCAGGAATTCTATGGGCTCTGACAATATTACTTACGCTGTCGCCGTTCTTGCACCAAATGCTCCAACAGCACCCGGTATTCTCCCAAAGATTCCTCCTGTAGAATCTACAGCACAAGGAAATACAACATTCTCAATTCCAAAGCCACAACAACCCACTCGTGGCATGCCACCTACTAGGAGAACCCATATTGGACCAGTTCAACCAACAATTACCTCTCAAAGAAATGATACTGCAAATGTTCATCCTCCATTTGGGGCAACTGTTAAGGCAATGGGTCCAGGTCAAGGAGCTCAAAAAACAACCCTGCACCCACTGACTGTCAATTCAAAAACAGGAGAGCCTAAAATGGCTGACAGAACATTGGTCCCAACCTTTGCATCTTGGACAACAAGAAGTCCAGGACAAAAAGTCCCATGGGGAACTGCAATGCCTCCACTGTTTGAAGGGTCCACAGATACACCTTTAGGAACGATTGTCCCAAACTTGAAATGTTTCCCAAATCCCTGTCAAAATGGAGGTACATGCAATATGGTACCAAATGAAAGTATTGAGTCAGAAAGTGAAAACTTGAGCTCTGAAAAGTCATTGTTTGCTGTCTTCAATGATGCATTCCGATCAAGAAAGCCTAGATCTGCAGAAAATGCAATGAAAAAAGCATTAGCTCCAAGCAGACAAATCCGCTGCTCATGTCTGAAAAAGTATGGAGGGCCCTTATGCCAAATCCTTAAGCCGGGTAACCCTACCAAAGTAGCCGTTGTGGAATCTACCAATGATGTGATTACTCTCAGTTGGTCACAAGCTGTCAAGGGTGAAGTTGCTGGTTACAGGGTATTCTACAGCCTCGTTGGGGATCGCACAGTAGTAAAGAGTATTCCGATTCATCCAGATGTTAACCTCTTCTCTATGAACAAGCTCAAAAAGGATTCCACATATCGCATCTGTGTGATAGCATTCAACAAAGGGGGTGAAAGCTCTATTGGAGAGGAAAATTGCATTTGGGCAGAAACAGTTACACAAAACAGGAGCACTAGTCCAATATTTAGCACTCAGTTCATTGCTATTGCAGCTGGGATTGTCTCGCTGTTTGCTGTAGCTTTGTTTAGTGCTTATTGTTATCTGCGGACAAAGAAAAAGCGAGACAGCTTTGAAGAAGCAGTGGTTGTGCAAAGACCAGCACCGAGGCCAGCATCAGCAGCTGCAGAAGTGTTTAGAAGAAGCCTTAGGAGGCCAATGGGTTCATACTATTCCAATATGGATGACTTAATGCTCATAGACATGAATCAACAAACAAACAGGCAAATGTACATGAATCCATTTGATGCACGGCATTCTGCAATGCTTCATGACATGGAGTCCAGAAGACCAACACAGAGTCAAAGTGCTCCGAAAATTTTTACAAAACCGAATCAAAGACGAACTCTTCGCATTCAAGAGGATACTGTCTTATGATAAGCAGACAGATTTACAGTCCTATGAGCCTTTTTTCTCAAAAAAGAACAACTTAACTTGTTTTATGTATTCATGCATTGATGTTTGTGTCTGTGAATTACTTGTCAGATGATCTAACATATTAATTGTGAGAAGTAAATTTATGATTAATAGTGTATAATTCTTATATTCACTATCAATTCATTCACAGAAGTTAAGTACAAAGTACACTGGAATCCAGTTTGTACTATCATTGTTTGTACAGACACTGTTTAAAGCTAAGTTCGACTGCTGGTATAAAAATCTTATTTCGAAAGGAAATGATTATAATCAATCCTTCAGAGGTCATCATAAGCCAAAATTCTTTAGAACAATAAAATCTCATTAAAACAACTCAGGCTTGTTTGAAATTATATTCAATTCACTACATGGTTTTCTTGGTGTTGCTAACACGGGAAACAACATGTGGGACAACACTATAAACTAACGGGCATTTTTCAATAATTTGTTTGATCTTCATTTTGCTCGTCATTCTGAAATTATCTATTATCATTTCGCAGATATCATTTATTTATTTCATATATAATTCTGTGTAAATTTTGTTCAATTCTGTGAACATTTTATTGTCTGTTGTTACCGTTACCAGCACCAGAGTTTACCTTTAATTTTGAGAGACATTGAAGTGAGCATGTTATCTTTTTTAAAACTTGATAGACACATACTACTATTTAACAAAACAATTACTTCCATACACCTTTCCACTGTTCTCAATACTGTTGACAATATTGCTACAATATGTCTGCTAAAACAAAGTATAGTGCTAAAATGTGTAATGGTTTATTGTTATCATTAGTGTTACAAGGATCAAAAATAAATTAAAAAAGTGTCAGGGGCAATATTTCATTTAGCCCATCATAAAAAGATTTTTAAAATCATTGCAGATGATTGGCTGTAAGAAGATTTGTCAAGATTTGTGTAAGTGGTTGATAATGGTATCAAGTTTATGAAACAAGGCCCTAGCAGATCAAATAGTGTTAGTCCAAGGTATTGACAAGATATACCAAATGCACGATAAAAGACCAAGGGAATAAAATTGATGTATAATGTCAAGTATAACGAGTTTTGAACATGATTGCAGCCATGCCAAAACACAGATGCCTTAAAAATAACTTCCCTGACTCAACATTTGGCTGGGGTGCACATCCTGCTGAGAGGTGAGTGAAGACTCCCCTGAAACCACATCTCTCTCAGGGTTTCCCTCATCTCTTCTTCCTGTGTATAAATGGATCACAACAGAATTACCTGGGCCCTACAAATGCTCCCTTGCTTTCCTCTCAGGAAAGAAATCAAATCAGAAGGGAGGTTAACTTATCAAAGGAAAAAGAACAATGGAATAAAACAGGTTTAGGAAAAGAAAACTGTAGAATTGATTTCAGCTAATAGCTTCTTCTCTTCTTCCTTATTATTTTTCCTTTGCATTCTCCTCCTTTTTCTTATGATGCTCATTATTAGCATTATCTATATACACTTTTATCCATCTTCTATTATTCAGAACCCACCAGTTCAAAGATAGGCAAAACCTATCAAGCAAATTGCTGATGCTAATACTACTACTATCACTACTACTACTACTACTACTACTGCTGCTGCTGCTGCTACTACTACTTCTACTACCACTACTACTACTACTACTACTACATGTACTACTACTACTACTTATACTACTACTTCGACTACTACTACTACTACTAATAATAATATTATACTTCTTCTTCCTCTACTACTACTTCTGCTACTTTTACTACTACTTTTACTACTAATACTACTAATACTAATAAAACTACTACTGGTGGCATTTCCCACGTTTTCGACAGGCATCGACTTTGCAAGACTTAAAAAAAAAATTTGAAGTGTCTCTGACAAACTTGAAAATATCTAGTTTACATTATCTGCTTATCAATAATTAAATAATGCAGTTTTTGCTTAATCAACCTTTAAATGCTGAAGTGCTTCCTGCAGACACAAAGTGTCCTGAAAATCCCCATCATATTTTGAAATTCAAACAAACTCTCTCGTATTTTATCTGATCAAAGAAATTTTTTAAACAGAAATACTCGACTTCCTCTACATATATCAATCTAAAAGACAATACAAAATCATAGGCGACCGAGAGTCTTCATCTCAAGCTGCATCAAATTAATCCTCTGATAATGTTTCATTCATTTGATAGATATAACAGATCTTGGGTATGGAAATCAAGTCTATTCTAATGATATTCTATGAACTTCCTTATCAAGATGTTCCTTGATCAATATGATTAATAATGGGATAGGAATTCTTTCACTCTCCAAGGAGTTCAATTTGACTAAAAAGCAACTCATGAATTTCTATTTATGAATGGAACCCTACATGTTTATATATTCCATATAAAGTTGACTGTGTCCCCTTTCAGTGATTCTTTGTTTCTTGTACGTGCTAAAATAGTCTGTATATAACAGTTAAATTTGCTTTCAGCCATTCATAGCAGACAGCACTTATGTTTTACACAGACCCTTTCAAAAAAATCAACCCAAGAGGGAGCGAACTGTCATGGTAAAAGTAAATGCCTACATCTGGCCAACGGAAAGCACTAGCTAAGTTCAGTTATGCATGCATGCTATTTGGCCATGCAAAGAATTTTGGACTGGATTTTGATAGCACTGTTCCCATTCAGTAATTTTCCAGGCTCCACCTGGTGCTTGTAAAAACAGCATCAAATGAGCATTGATATCTTTTTTTGCCCCTACACTTTCAGTTATTAAAAATTTTGTGATTTTGGGCAGGCCAGGTGCAAAGCAAGCATTGACCAGCAAATTGCTCAATGGGGTGTTAGTGTGCATAGCAAGCAAAGTATCTTTGAATAAGTGTTATACTTTGGAATAATGCAAAATGGCTCATATAAAGTGCGATCCATCTGAAGAAATGAGCTATAACTGCAACAGCCATACCAGGAAAAGAAGGCACTTGTGTTAGAAAAAGAGCAACACATATAACGTGCAAGTTTTTCATTATCTTTATTCGGGAAAAAAGAAGGGAGCAGAGACTAGCTGCTGTAAGTAAAAAAAAGAGTGATGATACATGTCTGTGTCATTTACAAATGTTAAACAAACACAATTATTTCAAAGCTAAACCTTGAACAACTGTTTGATTTGGCAAAGTGCCTCAATGAGGATTCTATATTCTGAATATTTTCTTTAATTTCCATTATTCTTAAACAAAAGAGAGAGAATGGGAGAATGACTATGTGTCACATGCCATGTAAGGAACATCATGTATATTTAGACTGCGTTAATCAAGAGATGACATGTCTGGAAACAGTGAACAGGATGTGTAGGAACTTCAAGAATTTTTCAAGAAGGGCTTAAGAGTCGATCAATGGACAAATTCAAGGATACATAGATTTTTCATATACATGGTACCAGAATCAGCAAGAGGGTGATTTTGTCCATTATTTTTAAAAATGAGAGCTTCTGAAATGTCCATGTATGTTTATATGATGGTAAATTACTATTTTCTTCATAAAGGAATATTACATCAATTATCAAAATTTTCATACAGATATAAATGATTTAGAACTGTCTCTTTTTTCAGGTGAATACTGAAATTAAATATAGATTTAAAAAAATGAATCATCTTGAAATAGCTAGGAGTAATTAATCTCTTTGGAGTTTAGATCTCATGAAAAATACTATATAAGACTAAGTTAATATTATTATTAAAATTAGGAAAGTGAATCCCTCCAAAAGATTTATAGTTATAACAATGATATATCATACAATGTTCTAAGGCGAACATTTTGTATGAAATTGTTTTAACGAAAAAAGCCTACAATTTAAGACCTATATCATGTGATAAAGCTTCCTTTCACTTCATTGTTAAATTCAAGAATTACACACAAAAGGCACAAATTGCAGATCCTCATCAAACCTTTAAGAGTGGAATTCAACATATGAGGCCCATAAGCCAGACTGCCAACAAGAAATTTCCTTGAAGATATTTTTAAAACCTTAGTCCGTCTTGACATTGGACTTGATTAAGGGGATAGTTATATGGTGTGTGGGAAAGGGCAATGATTTAAAAACCTATTAATTGCTTTCAAACTAAAAAAAATCTTAAAGATTTAAAAACATACTGATTGCTTTTTAAACTATAAAATTTCATAAATTGTTTTCTAATACCATGGTCACATTTGCTCTACGGCGGCCGTACGCCGAGTCGAAAACAGCCGTTTCAACATTTTTTGTACCAACTAGATAATTATAGGTGGTTTGAATTAAAATTAATAAAACGGCTGTTGTCGACTCGCCGTACGGCCGCCGTAGAGCAAATGTGACCAAGGTATAACAGTCATTTTCTTGTGTGTTTTTTTTCTTATTAAGTAAATTTCATCTCTGGATAAGAAGTGATCAGTGCATTTATCACTCGTTATTATTTGCTTTAAGCTACGAAAACTAATTGGGAAAATGGAAATTTGCTCCAGAATTGCTTTTAATGGCCCATTTTTGCTCAGCAACATATGGAAGGTTCAAACCAGAATAATTTATTATCAAATAAGATGCCAAAGAAGTCTTGTCAAAAATTTGTAAACTGGGACAACTATTTAATCATAGATTCAGGGAGGATGCAAAATATCAAGCATGCTCTTTGCCTTGAATAAGGGACATAACTGTTCTCTCAGTTCGCCAATTTTTGACAGAGTCCTACATGTCCTTTGAAGGGCATTGGAAAATAAAGTCTTCTGTTCTTCTCTGGACATCAATGAGTGAAGGCTCCCAAATAAAAGGATACAAGAAAGTACCCTCTCCCAACATCACCCCATTTCATCAATACTTTTCAAACAAAGTTTTGGTGAACTGAGACAGCAATTTCGTTATACCACCCCCCCCCCCAAAAAAAAAAAGAAGCTAAACAAACCTCTAGAATTTCTGAATATGTATATTTCATGAGATGGCTCTTTTTTATTACTTTGGTTGATATGACTTTTTTACATGATTCAGCTTGTAAATAATGAAGCGTGTATACATGGCTACAACATGATGAAAATACATTAATGCATATAATACATGTATGATCTGATATTAGGCAAGCATCTTATTACACATTTTATATGATCAAGGTGTTCAATCTTTGCTCATGTATTAAATATTTTTGTACCTAAAAGCACAATGTACATGGTTACAACATATACCTTGAAATAATAAGGTGATATGCTGTTCACGTTTCTGTATGTAAATATTGTAATGTATGCATAATGCTACTCTCTCAATGTATGTTACAAGTGAATATGTAATCTATATATGGCATTGTTTACTGCCATTTTCTTCATGCTGGCATATTTTGATTAAATACAGATTGTATCTAAAAACACCAATCCATATTATTAATTTTGTTTATTTTATTTTTTATGTTTTAACATGTTTTCGACCCAGAATTTAGGTAATGGAGGAGGGTGCACAATGTCTTTCAACTAGAATTAAGATGTACATGTACTTATAGCTGAAAAATCAGAGGAGTCTTGCATGGTGTGATTTGCAAATTACTCTCTTAAAATAAATATCACAAGTTACTAGATTACCTGTATCTCATTGGCAGAAAATCATTGACTAGACTTTTCATGTAATTCTACCATATTATATTTTTAATATCTTTTCAGATAATTGATTTAAAAACACCAATGAGTATAGAAAAGATATATGAAATTCATAATCAATATACAAGCATGGACACAAAAAATATTGCAGTGATGTAATCACAGGAATTGAAATACACTTACCCCCAAAACACTTAATATCTTGATATTTATTACAAAGTAAATCTTATCTAGTTTCCTATTCAGAGGTAGAGAAATGAGTATTATTTAGCTTGAGCTGTTGTTTCTGTGCTTAATTCATTTAAGGAATAACCCAACTGATTTACCTTACCTGGGTTGAGTGAATGTGAATACGTTTCTTGCTATTAAGCTCCATGCCCAAGATTTGAGCCAACAAAATTCTGTTTTAAAGGCAACAGTCAGAAGCATCAGACCTTGATGCTTCTAAATTAAGTTTGAAAAAAAGGGGCAATCACTTTGTTTGCTTGGATATATCTGGCTCCATTCTGATGTATGGAAAGGGATTATACTATCAGGGTTCAAACATGGAGCTATTACAGAAGGTGGACTGGCTCTATCGAACGCTTTGCCCCATGCGCGGCACCGTTAATTCCCTCACAGCAGGGTGGTCCATCACGGCACTTTCACACTTACAGGCGCAGGCCGCCCGTGAATCAGACCTAAATCATATAGGGAAAGTTAATCGAATGCAATTTAAAATGCCGTCATTCGGACCCAAGGGGAAATATTAACATGAATATAATTTACAGATCATAATCAACGAAATATCATAAAAGTTAGGTCTAGATCTATCTCTTCAAATGCGTAAATTCTAATATTTTTCCGAAACGGTCCAGAGCTGAGGCCTGTACTGTGTGAATGAGCTGAGCGCACGCGCTCGGAGCTCCGGCATCACACTCACCTTCAACTTACACAAAAAGGAGTACGTGGGGCACCGGAGGATACTTGACGATGCAACAATCGCCGTAGAAATGCCCCGTAGATTCGTCGTTATATTTTCAAGGTGAACACGACCGAACAAATAAACTTACCATTGAAATCAAGTTTGATGTATGCTTTTTCCCCTCATTGTAATGTTTAAGACAGGAGCGCACAGGAATAGGTTTAAATAAAGCAAGAGAGACAGACATACATAAATGACTAATATCCAACTTTCTCCGTACGTACTGTGGCTGGGTTGAGTCATTGTAACGTATTTGGTATGTATGCAAAGGGGATCAGCTAAGAAGTTATACCATACATCAAAGACGTACATGACGGATCCGTACGAAGAGATATGGATGTTGGAATAACAGCAAGTCGAGTTTCGATTTTGAAAAACACCAGAGCTCAAAGGGAAGTTATGTGGAAGAACGTTGTTTACGGCGGTGCATCGCAGGGAACTTAAAATAATCACTGACCACAGATTTTACGAGCGGGCTTATCGCGTTAAACGTAAGCGGGCTCTTACTTTCGCCTGGCGGCTCGCCGATTAATATTAGATATCGTTCCTTCGCCAGAGGGAAGCGATAACAAAGGATTAACAGAGGAATTGGAAGAAGGATTTCCTTCTGTGTATAATAGCTCCATGGTTCAAATTTTGCAAACATAATTCTCATGGATTTTTTTTTCATGTGATCTCATGGACCTCACACATGAATTTTAGGCACAGTAGGGGAAGGCGGGGTAAGTTGAGCATAGGGGCAAGTTGAGCCACCACCCCCAGGCCAATAATGAATGAGTCAGACATTGTGGTGGTGTCATGTATTGATAACCCATTACATAACCCTTAACCCCACCACATTGTTTTCAACTTTGAATCAAAAAGTACTTTTTTAGAGGGAAAAATACAAATTTCAGCCAAAAAAGTAAAAAAGGGTGTGAAATAGATCAGTGCTTTTTACCCACACACGTCTTTAAATATAATAAAGAAATAAGAACATTATTGTTAGTCCAAGTATGGATTCTCATTCTTGTCATAGTCTTTAAACATGATGGATGCATAAGAAATGTGTGGATGTGAAAATATCGCATTAAGTTCGGACTGGGGTGTTTTGAGCCAGCCAACATGGGGCAAGTTGAGCCATGGTGATTCTTATGGTAATGTATAATGATTAAAAAACTTTAAAAGCCATTGATATGCAGCCAGAAAGGAGTAAATTCACATGACAGTTCTTTTTCTTTTAGAGGATGTTATTATTTACAGAGAATTATCAAGTGAAAAGGCTTTAAATGAAAAATTGACATGCCAGTTGTTCCCGCATACATTTTGTACATAGTTTTTGTGGCTCAACTTACCCCAGAATGTGGCACAACTTACCCCACAGATGGGGCAAGTTGAGCCATATGACATCGTTTTTTTCAAAGGTCACAGTGACTTTCAGTGTGGGGGAAGAAAGTTATATATAGGTGAAAAATATTTCCCAAGAGTCAAATTAAAAGGCAAGGTACTTATTTTTTACAATATTATTAGTCATATCAATTCTAACATGCAAAATGCAAAAAGTGTCACAACTTACCCGCCTTCCCCTATATGTTCAAGTAATTTTACATGTCACCCTGATATACAGCAAAAGCTGAATTGTATGGATTCATCATTAAATTAAATCAAATTTAGACACTTCCTTTTAGCCCCATGATCAGTTTCTCTTATCAGACATTCCATCAATTCTAGTTCCTTCCTAAAACAGCCCTAATTTAGTTACACTTCAATTTTTTCCTTATTTTTACCCCAATCCAAAATACCTCAAATCCATAAAATCAAAGAGCGTATAAGAAGTTAATGTTACAAGCTACTGAAATACTATTCAGGATTTGATTGGCTGAATGTAAGTTAGTCATGACATTATAACATTTGTTATTAATGATAGCAAAATTTATTAAATTTAAGGCCCTGGAAATAGCACATCTTCTTAACATGATATCTATACTGAACAAAGATTTAAAGGGTAGCATAGCAGTAAAAGTGATATGGACAAATTTGAGATTTTCACAACATGAGAATCATCTTAAGATATTTAACATTTTCTTTTTACAGCATCACTCAAAATAACTTCTCTCTGTTGTTTTTTTTTACTTCAAAGGCATTAAATGATATTAAACCACAGTAAAACCATTCATTTAATCTGAAATAAGTCCCACACTTTCTTTAGTTCACTATCAAGAATCAGCTTAATAAAATGTCTGTATCACTACCCCCTCAAAAAATACATAAATAAATGAATAAATAGATAGCTCTATAGATAGATAGATAAACAAGCAAATAAATAATAAATAAAATAAAATTACAATTGGTTCACAAGTACTTTACTTCACAAGCCTTTAAGAGTAACTTGTGTTAATACCAGGAGTTAGTTTGACATAACAGGTGAAAGAGAATCTGTCATAGATATAAGACAGATTTCCCCCTGCCCTAATCCACCAGAAGATTAAGTCCCACAGATCAGCTAATCGCTATTAATCTCAACATCAAACTTGCTTACCACAGACTCGCATTAGTCATGATCCATTCTTATTTCCTCTGAGCCCTGCAATGTCTCTGTAGACATTATAACTGATTTTCTTTGGGTGGAAAGGTTTTAGGATCCAGAAATAAATAAAAAAGAAACTGCAAAAAAAATGTTTAAGTTTGAGAATACTTTTAAAAGATATAAAAGCAGAGTTGACAACGAAGCGTAAACACTTAACTGTTAGAATTCTGTTAAGTTCTGCAGCGGAATAACTCAGAGTTGCAAACAAAACAAAATGGTTGCCCTCATGCAAAGAGATTACATAAAGCGAATGAGTTCAACAATAAAATTTAGAAAAACCTGCTTGGTACTCCTATTTCTATAGTTTTACTTGGTTGATTAAAGGTCTGAAATATAGTGTACAAATAGCGAATAGGCACCATTGCACGAATAAGAATATTCGCTATTTGTGTTGAACAACACCTCAGAATTTAGCAAAAATATGAAAAAAAACAAAGAGTTTTTCCCTATAGTAATCTATGAAAAGGAAGCAAAAATACTGAAAGCGAAAAGCAAAATCCCACAAGCGCACATGACCTTGGGCAGCTTTGCGCATTTAGCCAGCAGGCTTATACGCGTATTGCACCTTCATTTTTACTGAGCGCAATGAATAAAATCGTATTGTGACGTCACCTCCTAAAGCCGTTCAACGGTACATTTTGGATGGCACGACTTGTGTGCAACAGTACGAATGTTTGACATTCAGCCTCCCATTTGCTCGCGTACAACAAGCTAAATAGGCGTTGTACAATATCAAGTGACCATTTTGATATTACAGATCTAGAGTTTAAGGAAATATAGGTCTTAACATGGTTAATCTTTGGTGATATAGAATTTCAAATCATTTTTCGTTATTTCACCAAGACACCATTTTCCATAAAAAAATCACCAGCGGTCACTGGTAAAAAAGAACATTGTTATGACTCATCACTAGACATGACCTAGTGCTTGAAACCTCAAACTTCTGAATCTGCTTGTAACTTCCACATGTAGCTGGATTGCAGGCACATGCCATGTAATGCCCAGTTCGGTATTAGTAGGATAGAGGGCAGCAGAGCATATCAAATTAATTCTGCTCATAAAGTCTTAGTATCATTCATCAACAGGGGGGGGAAAAAAATTGTTGGAAAAAGTTGTATGGTTATGCCTGGTACTACCTGAGTAAGATTCTGTTTTGAATAGTTAAATATCTCTAAATACCAACTATAATAATTTATTCTCCAAAATTTTTCATCTTTGCAGCTTCTTGCAATTCTTGCAATTATTGTTTTCAGAAGGATTTCTATGTAAATTAAGATGTATCTTTTTAAAGAAACATCATAGGTTCATTAATAAGACATGGATTTAGTAAGAATGGGAATCATTTTTAAAATTTTGATTCAAAATAAAAATATTTTTTTTTAAAGATGAAAGAACAACTCTTGATTTATACAGAAAATTGTAAGTTTCAAGGACCAATGATACTGGAGATATAATGGGGCACATGAGACTCGAGAAGAGGTTCAAAGCAGGTAAAATGGCACCTCAGTGTTGTATGAATGATGTACAGTGCCGGCCGCAGGAAACGTCACGCCCGAGCACGCAAACACCCTAGGGGGCTTTTGCGTCTAACCGAGGGTATTCAAGGGGAGCCCCCTAGGGTGTTTAGCCGCGCCCGCAGTTTCCTGCGTGCTATATAATATTGGCCGTGCCCGCACTTATCCTCGGGTACCCTAGGGTACGTACATTGCATTATGTTTACATGTGCATGTACTTTGGTTATGTTGTGATAGACCATTATATTTTTAAACTAGCGTGATCAGAATCTATTCTAGATTTTTTTTTTTTTAGATGTTGTTTGTTTTGTTTTCTTTCATTTTTTCATTTCTGTTTTCCCTTTTAATTATTTTCCCTTATTCCCTCTTTCCTTTCTTCCTTCCTTCATGTTTTCTTCTGTCTTTGTTTCTTTCAAATAATGAAGGAATTCTTTTTCTTTCTTTCTTTCTTTCTTTCTCTTTTCCTCCATTTTTCTTACTGTTCTCTTTTCTCTCCTTATGTTTTTTCTTTCACACATTTATTCATCTTCCCTTCCTTTATTTTAATTCTTTCTTTCTTTATTCATTTCAAGTAATGACGGAAACTGTTATCTGTCTTTTATTCTTTCTTTCATCCTTTTATTCAAACTTTTTTCCTTTTAATTTTTCCTTATTTTTTTCTTTCCTCTCAATTCATTTCTTTTTTCCTCATTTTTTGTTCTCTTTTGTTTCTTCCGCTCACCCTCCCTCCCCCTTTCTTAATATATTTTGTTAACAAGTCTAACATTGTGTAGCCTTTTTGTTGATTGTTTGGCCTGGCTCGGTCGATCCGATGGTACATAGTGCTTTGTCGATTGTCCCGTATTTAATTTTGTGAAATCTGGTAACCCTTGCTGGAACATCGAATTTATTGTTTTTCATTTACCGCAATAAATCTAATCAATTAATCTAATGTGATGCATTAGGTAAACTTTTTTTCCTTACGCCTTACGTGGGAGGCATACATGTATCATACAAACTTGTTTAAAAAAATTGGACACAATTGTGATTTAATGTCATGGAGATCAATTCTTTATCTTTTGTGATAAGTTTTTTTTCCTTTCTCCATACGTACCCATTCCTCTCCCTTCAGCGTGAACTTTACACCTAATCCCATCTCCTTATTATGAACAGTGTAAGAACTAGAAAACATTTGAAACATTCTTCCTTGAGTTTTAACGGGGTGCACAGGGTGGAATCAGGAAAGAAGAAAGAAAGGCATATCAACAACAAAAAATAGTTAAAATAGACAAAAGACATTAATAAGCAGACTTGATTTTTTTTGTAAATCAAAATTGACAAGTTATTAACAGAGTGAATGTTAACAAACATTAATGACAAACTTAAAATAAAACAGAATTATGAATATCAAGGGCATTTGCGAATTATCATCATGTTAAAACAAACGTGCGGTCAATATTGGGATCGTCAATTCGTTGACATGGTTGATAAAACCCTAATAAAGGGAATGAAAGGTACGTGAAAACGAATACTAGTATAACCAAGATCTTACAAAGTAGACGTGCAAAAAGCGAACACCAGCAAAACTGGTTGTGCTCATCGATTTGTTATTTGGTTCTTTTGTTATTGTCAACAGTCTGGTAGAGTCTTGCTCCCCGCCCACACCTTTGATCTCCTTTGATCACATCCGCTTCCCAATTTATGACAGGATGTTCATAGAAATGGGGGGGGGGGGATTAATTTGTTGATGCGTTAACAACAATAAATGAGGATGTTCTGTTCATTTCGGTTCAAATCGGGTCTCTAAAACCCTCACCCTATAAAAAGTATAAATTTACCTAAATGTAACAGATGGAACAGATTTATCTTTTTGCTAAAACATCTGATTACATTACCTGCACTCTATTGCGGTTTTTAAGTTACATTGGTAGATATTCGAATTGGGAAGAGATGAAAGTGGTGGAAATAATAAATGAGAAGAAGGAAGAAATATACTTTGTTATATGAATTGGAAATGATAAAACCAAGTCACAACTTGGTATAATACAGAATTCAGTGTTATATGGCAGCTAAAAATAATAATACATGACATTTGTAAAGCGCACTTTCCATCTTGATTGGATGCTCAATGCGCTTCAGAGCAAAGCAACAAAAGCTATTTACATAATGTAACTATTTAAAAAAATTCTAGCGCATTTAGCTTCAATGTTTAAACACATACCCTAGTAAAAGTATGTTTTCGAAAGCTACTATGACGTAGTGTGTGGAATGGGTACTTAACGAGTTAATTATCACTTTCCGACAAAGCAAGAATGGAGCAGCTATACAGACCATTCTATTCTTTTGTTAAGAGTTTTGGTGAGTGCTCACGCAAACGCTAACTATCAAACCTAACAATTCTTTTGGGGGAACAAAGGAGTCAGTCAAGCCAAGTTAAAGAATGAAAGCCCCGTCCCGGTTCACCTTTATATAGTCGAAAATCCCTTTAATCATCACGCGTGAGCATTACTGAGTAAAACAAGTTTCATAACTAAGTACTGCAGAACTATATGGTATACATATTACCATGAAACAATAAGCCCCCTCTATTTTCTCTTTCTCCCCTTTCCCCTTCGTTTCTTCGCTCCCTTCTGCTTCTCTCACTTTTTCTATTTCCTTCTCATTTTCCCTCCATCCCTTCCTATTTGCCTTTTTCTTTCTTCTTTCTTGAAGGAGCGGATGTTAATTCGGGACAAGTTTTTAATTGATGCAACGAGAGCAGGAAATTGTGAGCATGGTGAGAGAAAATAATTACAAGATTGAGCGCAAGAATGTTCAATACTTGTCATCAGCGTAAAAATGGGCAGATGCGAGTTACTAACGTATTTTCTGACATGAAAATCTGGACAAATTCCCAAATTTTTCTTCCCACTTTCTCTCTTTTCCTCTACTTTTTCTTAAGTCCCACTTCTATTGTCCCCTGTACTTCTTACCTTTTCCTGCGCCCTTCCTTCTCTTCCCCTTTTCGCTTTTTTACTCCATTTTATTATGTCTCCCTTCTTCATTTTATTTAATTTCCCCCTCCTTATCATTCTCTCTTTCTCATTCTGTCCTTCCTTTTCTTCCTTTGTCTCTTCTTCTTCCCTTCGATTTTCAATCTATTTTCCTTTTCTCCTTTTCCCTCTTTTCTTTCTGCCTCACCTTCCCTTTTTTTATCCCCTCTGTTTTCTTCTCCATTTCACCTTTTCCTTATTTCTTTTCTTTACCCCCTCTCCCTCTTTCTCCTCTTCGCCCCCCCCCCTTTTTTTTCTCTTTCTGCACTTTCCCCTTCTCTCACTTTTTCTTTTTCCTTCTCGTCTTCAATCCATCCCTTCATTTTCGCCTTTTCTTTCATTTTTGCTTTCTTCTTCTCCCTTTTATCTGCATCTCGTAGATCCGCACCTGAAAGGCATGTCAGGGTATATAAAAAAGGATGACCATGTAGGGAAAGAATAGAGTAGATGGTTCTAGGATGACCTCTGGAATGTAGGGTCAACATCGACAAATACCTGCTCCTTTGTCAGAAACTCATTTACGATCACGACTAACCATGTCAGTGAATGAAATAACGGACACCACGGGAGAATATTCATATACATGTATAGGAAAGGACCCTTTACACTGGTGCCAGTGTGTAATCGAACACAATAAGTAATTCGGTGAAAAGCCTAAAATCCCAGTTATCAACCCAAAACTTTGTAATTTTCATAACAGATTTTATCCACGATAAATTATCGAAAACTTATGCTTGATATGAGATAAAAATCACATGCAGTCTTGAACGAATGTGTCAAATCGGACCTCCTCTTTCGACCAAGAATGCCCGGCCGAACATACTAGGGAAACACCCTAGGATAGACGCGGGCACTATCCTCGGGCGCTCCCCTAGGGCACTCATGTCCTAGGGGAGCGGACGCGGGCGTCTTCCCTCGTCCGCTCCCCTCAAATGTCCGCTACGGGCTACCGCGTTCGCCCTAGGGGGCACTGTGACGTTTCCCGTGGCCGGCACTGTAGGAAAGTGAAGAACAATACATATCATTGCATCACATGGATACAAAGAAAGGTGGATACTTACACTTGGACAGAATCAAGTTAATATAAAGAACCTAGATAGAAATAACTTAATGACATTTTTAACAGACCAATGAAGTCATGAAGATGGTAAGAAAGTATTCAGATCTGTTAAAATAAAGAATCACTGTATTTATAAGCAATAATCAGATATTTTTACCATTGCTTTTCTTCTTAAAGAATATATAATGATCAAAGTCTTGTTTGTATTCATATCACATTATGGATGTTTCACACTTAAAATCAAATCCATGTCATTTTCACAAAATTTTGCAGTTACTTAAGCACCTGAATATATGCAAAAAATAACATGGGTTCAAGTGCTTGAATTTTTGCTAATGAACTTTGAAGTTCATCAAATTGGAAGTTCTCAAGAATTGCGCATTCAAAAGAATTTGGCATTTTTAGACCCCACAAGATCACTACGTTGAGTTTAAACCTCTATTCTTAAGTCAAAATCTATCAAATGTTACAGTAGAGTTCAGAATTGTACATTAAAGATGGAGAATTCATTCATACTGCTATTCGTTTGCCCATTTCATTCAAATGGTGTAAAAGATAACAAAAACATAATGTCAAAAAGTTAAAATTTCTATAACAAATCTGAGAAGTACAATAAATGCTGCACTTCATTCAAAATCCATGTCATTTTCACAAAAAATTTGCAATCTTGTAGAGGAAGGTGTACTTAAATGGTGTCAACATTAAAAAATAGAGGTTCATTGCTTGTTTTCTGACTATCAGCACTTTCGTTGGAGCAAGTGTGCTATTTAAAGGTCAAGCCCACCCCAGAAAAAAGTTGATTTATATAAATAGAGAAAAATCAAACATGAATAATGTTGAAAACTTCATCAAAATCGGATGTAAAATAAGAAAATTATTGCATTTTAAAGTTTCGCTTATTTTTCACAAAACAGTTCTATGCTCAACTCAGTGATATGCAAATGAGAGAGACGATGATGTCACTAACTCACTATTTCTTTTGTTTTTTATTGTTTGAATTAAACAATATTTCAATTTTACGAATTTGACAATTAGGACCTCCTTGCCTGAACCATAAAATTGTAAAATAATGGGATTCCAAGTGTTCAGGGAGGAATGAAACTTTGTTTCACATAACAATGACGTTAAAATCAAAATATTTCATATTTCATATAATAAAACACAAAAGAAATAGTGTATGAGTGATGTCATCGGTCCCATCATTTGCATACCAAACAAGATGTGCATATAACTGTTTTGTGAAATTAAGCGAAACTTTGAAATATTATAACTTTCTTATTTTACATCCGATTTTGATGAAATTTTCAGTGTCATGCTTGTTTGAATTTTCTCTTTCAATTCAAATCAGCTTTTTGTTTGGGTGGACTTGTCCTTTAAAACACAAAAAATGTGCCAAAGGCTAAGTATCTATGTGAAGTAAATTTCTAAACCTCTCCTACCATTTATTCTAACTTGAGGACATATTTGTCATACTTTCCAGCACTTAAGAATAAAGTAAAGTGTAGTGGTATGTAAAAAAAACCATTGGACCATGGATTATTTTCAGCTAATAAGCTTTATAAAATAACACATTGGATGCACATGTGAAAAATCAGCTGATTAATCACTTGTTGATCCATTTTGACGTCAATGCGCATATCAGAAAATATGCGCAGATCATAATGCACATACACGTAACTGTGGAACGTCCTTAAATTGTTCATTACCAGATTCTGCAACTCCTCATAGAGTCTGTACAGACATTGTCCTTTCCCCATATTCAATGTGCCAATTTCACTGACCTGTGAGCAGTTACTTCTTGAACTGTGACTCCTCTTTTATCCTTTGACCCTGCATATTGGAAGTGATGAGGTCCAATGCTGAAATTCAACAAAATGAATTTATCACAGCTCTAAGAATTTGTAAGATGATTTAGATCTATTATCATATTCCCTGAACTGATTGTGCTAAAATGTGCTGAAACTTTGACATTCATCAATCTTTGGAAAATAAAGATCCAATTTCATGGCAATGTTCATAATATAAATTACATACAACTGATTCTATTGAGTGGCATGAGTGCTTATGATTAATTTATGCAACCAGATCTTCACACACACAAAAGAGAAAGAGATTTGCTTCCAACTTTGAAAATATCATCTAGTACAGATCAAATCATCTGACATACCAAAATTCAGCTGACTTTTTTAAAGTCATGTGAAAGTGTAATTATATAATTTTCATCCATTCATAAATCAGTATTTTAGATAATTATATATTTTTCATCCTCTCACTATTATTTTCCTCAGATATATGAGAATGTGCGTATGTTAGGTGTGGACTACCATGATTAAAAATGAATCAGAATGCTAAACCAAGCTCGCACAGTCTTGATATCTTATAATCAGAATATCATCATCACTTCATCCACTTTTCTTTTTGGCAATGTAATTTATTCTGTTGAAGCAACGTCACACAATCTTACTTACTGGAGGTACTTGGCAAGTATATTGAGCGACTCATTGAGGTCCATGTTCTCCTTGTACAGCACAAAGCGACAATATTTGGGTGTCTCTTTCGGCCATCTTCCTCGTTTCCCTGTTTAGAGTTTAAAAAAAGTGAGCAAAATCCACTGTAGGTTTGTTATCAGGTTGAAATGGTGGCAACTTGTGAGGCTCACCAAAAAAGCAAAATTAACTATAAGTTTCAAATATCAAGAGAACAAATCTATAATAATGTACATCAGTGAATAACCCAAGGTTATCAACCAATTTTAGAGAAAGGTGTACTTGAGCAGTGTAAACATTAAAAAATAGGGGTTCATGTGCTTCTTTTCAGACTATCAGCACTTTTGTTGTTGCAAGTGTTTAAAACACAAAAAAGTACCAGAGGCTTTGTGAAGAAAAATTCCAGACCACTCTACCATTTATTCGAAATTTAGGTCATATTTGTGATACTTTGCAGCACTTCAGAGTTAAGTATTCAGAAATTGTAGCAGTATTTAAAAAACATAGGTCAATGGATTATTTTCAGCTATTAGCTTTATAAAATAACACATCAGATCTGCAGTTAGAATGCATAACTGTGGAACGTCCTTAATGTGAATATATAAACAGATGGAGAATTAAAAAAAAAGAAGTACAAAGGGTAGGCCTACTGTGAAGCTCCTACAATCCAAAGAGTTTTGACTACCAATAATGATTTTTTTAAAGTTGGTAAATCTTAAAAAAATTAGCATTTGCCTTACGTAGAATTTCTATGCAAAAAATATATATATCTTTAAAACCCCCAAATCTTGTATTGTTTATAAATACAATGAACAACAAAGATTGTTATATAGCTGTCTTTTGCTTTCATGAACAAAGTATTTAAAAAATCCAGCTTTACCATTTGAAAAAAAAATCTGCTTGACTTTTGGTTTCACTAGAAACAAGAGTAAAAGTGCAGGTCAATGGATAAAGGTCAGTACTTAACTTTCCTAACTGTATAAGGTTAGATTATTCCCTCTTCTTCATTCACAAACATTCCAAGCACTCCTCATCTACACCATATTAAAATTTATTACCACCCACATGCCCCCTTCTCTCCCATCCACTGAGCTTAACATTTGAAACTGAATGCAAATCTTTATGCTCTTTATCTTCCCTCCCTCCTTCACTCCCCCCATCTCTCATCCCCTCCCTTCTTCGCTCCCTCTATCCCATCTTCTGCCCTTCTTCTCATATTGCTTTTCTTTCCCTTTTATTTTATTCAATTCCATTTGATATCATTCTTACTTTTCACTCTATCTATCTTCCTTGTTTTATCATCTACTAAATAAGCAGCTAATTCAATCAAGTGTTTCATGATTTACAGTCCGGTTTATATCACCCATCTCGCCTGAAATCAGGATATGATTTGTTTACTAAGGGGCATCCCTTGTATCAACAGACCACTCTCATATTAATCTACGAGATGATGATATTCTACTTTCAAGGAAAAAATACTAATCTGTAACACTAGGCATTACCTCTATTGGTTTAATATTTTTAAATACATTATCAATATTCATGCACTATTGATAATTTGGGTGTTGGTTCATTGCTCATAAAATGCTATTCTTTAGAAATTTTCAGACTTTAATGCAAAAATTTCTATTTACATCCATCACCTTAACTGCAAGAGTGAAATTGTGACCAATTCACATTACCAAACTCTGATTTATTTAGAATTTTCATACAGGTCATTTATAGGAAAAATAATCACATTTCTGGAAACACTTCACATTTCACATTAAAAAAATCAGTGACTTTTGCTACAAGACTTACTGTAAGCAATCATTTTTATTAATTTTACTAAATCAAAACTTTACATTATATGGACTTTCAGACTTTATCACAATTGACACTGGTACAGTTAAGATTTCCTTCATTTTCTAGGGATGTCCTACTTGCTGCACACCTAAATGTTCATAAGGCCTGAAAAGAAATATTCTAGAGCATATTTTCAAATAAAAATTAAATAAAAATAGCAAATATTTAAATTAGATGTTACATTCATACAATACTTCACCAATATTTTAACTAAATTTATGAAATTAATGAAGTATTTTACTTAAAATTAGGCAGGTCTCTAGGAGACTAAGCATTATTGAAATATTTTTTAATCATTCTATAAGCAAAATAGCAGGTATAGGTTTGTATGAATAATCCTAAGCTGTAATGTAGCACTTTTGGTGCTTGAAATGCACTATAAAAATACACCAGGACTTAAATTCAGTAAATCCAAGTGATCACCCCTGCTCTCTGTTTTATATACATGTACATGTATTTCAGGATGTTTATAGTCAGTTTAACATATTTCAGGATATTGCCAATTTATCAAATTTGTTTGATATACTTAGGTCATCACATGAGGTTACTGGTCAACAATCCTATTTTGGATAAAACATTATTTTGCATATATCTTCTCATTAAGTACCGGTAACTAGTTCTATAAAGACATGACATATTGGTGTGAAGGCCGAAATAGCTTCAAATCATAGCAGATCCTAACATTGATATATCACTTTGATTACAACCTGAATTTGCGTTTACACCTTCGAAGAGGAATACAATTTTGCCATAAATTCACACATTTTAGATTCATGTTTCAATGTTAACATCAAGTTTTGTGATTTTATATTTCAAAATCAGGTCACAGATCAATTGTCAGGTGTACACTGGTCATTAGAGATGCCAGATATATATTTATCTATGACATATGCTTATGAAAAGGGGATTTTTCTTTATCGTAGATAATGACAATCAATAATACAATAAAATTCCTTTCCCAACTACCAGTAATTTAATATATTACTAGCATGGTTAAGTCATATTTTCCCCAATAAGACCATCAAATAAGTACTAGGCAAAATCACTTGAAAGCCACTTGGATGTGAAATCAAACACTACTTGATGAAAAGAAACTGGTATCAAATAAGACAGATAAGTGTAATAGGATAAGACAGGATCCTAGCTACCTATTAATTAGGCTAATATAAAGTGTAAATATCAACTGGAAATGACCACGCTTGTCCATTGTTGCTGGCTGCTGTTTTTCACCTTGTTTTGTTTTTTGTTCAATTTTTTTTTTTTTTTACTTAGTGCGGTTTCTTGCCAAGTGCTTCATTGCAGATAAAGAATAAATGATTGATTGCTGTAAGCATAAAGTTGACAAATTTAAGTTGGAAAAAAATCATGGAAGGTTAGAGATATGAAATCTGGATTTTTTTTTTTTGGGGGGGGGCAAAATAAAATATTTGTGGTCGATATAGACAAAAAATATGAAGGGAAATCCTTGTGGAACTCACCAAATCTTACACATAATTGAACTACATACATGACACAACGAGTAGAGGAAATAAATATGCATGAATAAATCAGGGAACCATGCCATTTGGGGGACACCTTATTTAGCTAGATATGCCAGCATTGTTATTGAGGTTTTTTTTTCCTTTTTTTTTGGGGGGGGGGAGGGAGTAAAGATTTCTGCTCTGGCATAGGGGAGTTTCTTAGCAATTTACCAAATTCACCCCATGTCCATTCCTTTTAAACAAGCAACCAGTTCCGTCTATGAAACGAAATAGGGAAAAATAGGATGCGTCATACTCATAAAACATAATCACCCTCGCCCTTCATGTAGCATCGGTGATAGTGGAGTATCTGGTTAAATGAGTAAAATGACCCTGCCGGATCCTCATTAGGGAATGGTTGAATAAAAGGAGAGGAAGTACTGACACTTGTTCATTTCTATAATGACAAGAGCAGGCACCACCTTCTCCCTCTTCAACAAAAAGCAAAGAATTTGTTTAATTCTTTGATTTGTGACTGCTAAGTCAGATAGATTCATCTGTTCATTTCTGATTTTGGGAAAGCATTCACATATTTGTTCTGTAAGTATTATTTTCATTTATCTTATATTTACTATTAATTACCTCCTCTTGATAAAAATCTGATTAAAAAATATCTAATTCCACGATCAATTTGCATTCAACCTTTTTTTTGTTAAGAGATTTTCTTTATTTCTTTAATCTTCAATTGTTAATCATTAGATATGATAAAAGAAGTTACACCTTTAGAATAGTCATTCTGAAAGATATTATACTCTTTATCTTTCAAAACAGCAAATAATTTTCTTTTAATCTGATTCATATGAAACGTCATTCCAAGGTATTCTTAAAACATGATTTATCAATTCAACCTTGATATTACAAGATTCAGTACCAAAATGTAGGACAGAATGGTAAAATATTTTGTTATTGTGGTTTTTACCCAGAATGCAACATCTTTATCCCCTTTAATTTCAAACTTGGTCAACTCTACTTCCAAGAGTAGTCATTTTTAGTACAGCACAAAAGTACGCAATCATATAATTGAAGAAATAATTAAAAATTGTTCAGGAAAAAATAAATTTATTTCAATTTTCTATCATCATATTGCAAGATGGGTACCAAAGAAGAAAAAAGGTTTGATTGGGGCTTGTTTAAACTTTTAGTATACACAGGATTTTTCAAATTGTAAGCAATTTGTTCGTATTCAAAATCAACAATCTTCATATTTGACCAATTGATGTGGAGTGCCCCAGGGTTCAATCCTTGGCCCTTTATTCTTTCTTATTTATATTAATGATATTATAAGTTCATCTGATCTACTCCAATTTAAATTGTTTGCTGATGCACCAGTGTGTTTATGTCTCATTATAATCTCTGTACATTGAGTTATTCAATTGTAAATTAAATAAGTTTAGTGATTGGTTAATTAAGAATAAGTTAAAATTTTGAACATCACTACAACCAATATATATTTTATTCACTAAACGTCACTTTGAAGACAACTTTGTAATTTATTTTAATAGTCAGCAAATAAAACACACTTCATGTGTAAATTTTTTAGGTGTTCATATTGATATTTAACATGGCATGAACATGCTGATGTCATATGTAATCGTGTTGCCAAGGCTGTGGGTGTTATTTACCATTTGAGACACTTTCCAAGACACATTTGTTATATCATGCTTTGATTCACTCCCATACAAATTACTGTAACATTGGTTGGTCACATAGTCATGATTATTTTATTACTAAACAATTAGTTTTGCAAATTTGTTTTTATAAGTTTTATCTAATTCACCATATAATGCCCATTCCTTGCCAATCTTTTTAAAGCTGAACCTGTTAAATATATATGACATTAATAAATTGAATGTTGCCATATTTATGTTTATGTCGGCCTTTTACCTACTCTGATAGCATCTACATGTAAATTTGTCCTTAATTGTAATGTATATAGGTATAATACATGCAACGCTGCAGAATACCATCTCCCCAAAGTCAGAACTAATTTTTCAAAGAATACTACAATTTATAGAGGTCCTCATCTTTGGAGTACTATTCCAAACCATCTTAAGAATCAACTTTAAACGTTCCTTTTGATTATTTTTTTATTAAACCTGTACTCAGTAACTTACTATTATATGTTTAAGAGTTCATCACAAGTTTAACTTTGTCACCCCCCCCCTTAATATCATGTATTTATTTTGGGGTCAATGCGTAACAAGGCAAATTGCTCTTTTTTGTTGACCCCTCATTCAACATAAATTGTTTACTTTGTCGTTCTTTTATGTTATTACCTTTAATGCTATTTTCTGCAACCATGTATATGTTCACCATTTTTCACTTGTATGTATTGACTTGTATATGTGTTTCTATGAAGAATGAAATAAAATCAATTCAATTAAAATGATTTGCATGAACATATTCAAAAATCATACTTTATGTGCAAGCACTTATTTATAAACAGAGGCAACAATATATCAAGCTCAGAAAATGAATGTGGCGACACACCCTCTTCAAGTCAAACAAAAAGCCACATCCAGTGTTATTGCTTAAAACCCACTTCCACTGCCTCTGCTTTCAAAATTAATTTTTATTTTAATTCATATTTCTTGGCAAAATTAGAAATAATGATAAAAAAAAATGTGTGTCATTTATAAAACAGGAACATACTATTACCTTTTCAAGAATTCTGAGACTGTATCACACATGTACCTAAATGAATAATCTCTACATTCAAAATCTAAGTTTGCATATTTTACATTTGCTCTGTTTTACTAAGGACTACACACAAAAAAAGAAGAAGCAGGTACATGTCAGCATTTTAAAGAGATATACAATCCCATACCTTCAGTTATTAACTTTATGGAAAGAAATATTTTTTTATTACCTGAGGTGTTCCAGACACATCATGAAGCAAGAACAGAATCAAAATAAAATTCTCATACATTCAGAAATCATCTTAGATAGATCCTAAAATTATGGAAAGCTGAAAATGCCAACAAAATTATCATTTTATACATGTTTCTAATATTTACAGTATTTTGTCATTATTCTGTCATGCTTCAATGGTCAAGAAAAATATTTTAGTAATTATTCACAAATAATTATGTATGATTTCACTTCAGTGTCAAATGAGCTGATAAACTGAACCTATTCCTTTACACAATTGGCTACCCACAAAATCAAACCCAAACAAGAGTTCAAATTAAACCACACTTTAGAATATGGGCCATCATATTAACATTTCTTCATTTTTTAATTGTCTGTGGTATTAAAGAGCTGATAAAAATCATTGTTGAGTAGCCTACAGATGACCCATTCTAAATATTTTCCCCTGGGTTATTCTAAAACAACACCCTTGAAATCAGTACATACTGTATTTTTCATATTGATATAGCATTGATTATCCTTTGTAGTGCAGAACTCTGGTGAATCACAAGATAAACAAAGGGACTTTAGGTTAGATTTCATCTATTCTGGTATCTGGTCATAGTGTCATTGAGGTATCAACTACTTTACTTTTAGGGATAGGCATCACACACACACACACACACACACACACAAAATAACTTTTGATGTGTATAACAGTGGCAAAAATGTTTTAAAAAATAAATGCAAACTTCAGTCTAAGTGGAAGAAGCACATATTCAAACATGGCAGAAAAAATGGTTCCAGTAGGTAACAGGTTAGTGATTTGAATCACTAACAATATACAGTAGTAGAGAGAATTTCATGGAAAGACAGAATACCTACATAGCTAACTGCTAATTGCCACTTCAGCAATTATCTCAGACAAATACTGGCCAGTAATCATCATTCCCTAGACCTGAATGATGCTACCTAAACACATGACGTTAATTATACACATACATCTACAATTAGACATAGATTACTTTCAAAGAACTGCATGTGTAATAGCTACATGTGGCTAAAAGGCTATTAGCTCAATTGTGAATCCTTTTCATTGCTCATCATGCTGGGGAAAAAAATCTTGGTGTGTCCTCTCATGTCCTGTCTGTCTTGCTCTATTGTATAATTTATGATTTACTCTATTATGACTAACCATATTAATTATCAACATTTTTAATGTTTAAAAAAATACAAAAAAATGTAATTTATGAAAATAGAACAAAACCAACATTTGCATCTCAAATAGATAAGTTAATTGCAATTATGGCTCTTATCTAAGCATGAAAAACCATGCATTGATAGCAGAAATAAAAAAATAACTTCCTTGCCATGAGGCTTTTCTGAGTGTCCACTTTTCATATTTCCCTAAACAGGGTTCCCACAGAAATTTGAAAACAGAATTCCATGACTTTTCCATGACTAAATTGCTGCTTTCCATGACTTGCTTTCTGTCACGGTTTCCAAAATCAGACACATTATGATGGCCTCCATAACCTCCCCTCACAGCCATCCATTCCACCCACTTCCTTACTCATGACATGTACATCTACATGTATTACCATTGGTATATGGTTTGTTTCTGACTAGGGTACAGTACCATTTTCGTTTCACCAACATCAAGATTCAAAATTGTCTTGAACACAAACTCATGTAATTTCTTGAACTGACAGATTTCCATGAACTATTTCCAAATTTTCAGAGTATAGCATGCAGATCTTGTCACAAAAGTGAACTATACAATAGATGTAAATGTCAAATTTTCCAGGCATATTGAAATTAGGATCCTCAATTCACCTTTACTACAAAACTTCCACATAAAAGTCATGGAATTCTGTTTTCAAATTTCTGGGGGAACCCTGAATTATATGAAGATGAAACACTTTACATATGTCACACATGAGCCAATTATTACAAAAGAGTGACATTTAAGTTTTACAATAAGGTGACATGAAAAAAAGGCTAACAAAGACATCCTCATCCTAAAATTCTCAACATAGTGCTGCATTTCACTCTACATTACAAAAAATGAGGCCATTTGTGATACAACTTGAGGACACCAGCTAAATTAACAAGTGTATTTCTCTATATGCTCCAAAAATAATGAGGATATCTTGAAAATTGGACATATGATGCCTATTTTGGTATTTCATTAAACTTCATTTTCAAGTAACTTTTCCAGAGAGGACACATTATTTGATGCTAAAATAGCAATTGAAACATCTTGTTTAACTAAGAGATTCAGAACTTTTTTAATGTATTGTGTTCTGATAGCCATGCTGGTATAGCTTGATTAGTTGTGACTTGATATGTCAACTAATTGCCATGAATGTTGAGTAAAATTGTACAAAACTTGAAATTTAAATTCTCTAAAAACAACAAAGAACGCAAAACTGGTTACAAAATATGACATATCAAAAATACATTGACTGATTGGCATCTTATATCATTGCTAATAAGATGAAATTTTCTGTAGTCTGGTTGTCCGAATTTAATGTCAGGAGCAATCAATTTATTTATGGCCATGAGTATTTCGAGTGAGGAATGAGGATTGTGGCTGTGTCATACATGTATTCACAAAACCATTTTTATTAAATGTTATGTCAACCTTGCTAGCCCTAACACTAAGTACCCCAGGGAACAAATCATTTAGCAGTAGTACTGGCAATTAAGTAACACTGGAATTACAGTGAAAGTGGAAATTACAGTGAAAGTCTGGATTGGGGTCATTACAGTGTACTACAAAACAGTACAACCAGGAACCTAAATGATGCTATATGCAACCAACACGTTTCTGATAGCAAAAGCCAAAAATGCAAAATGAAGTGGAATGTACATATATATGTAACACTGTTCTATATGACAAAGTCCATGCATGTACCCACAGACACAGTTTATTGTTCTACTTTGTTTCTACTAGCACTCCTACTCCTTAAGCTTGTCCAGCAGCTGCTGGATTTTCTTTTCCAGGGATTTTTGTTCCTCTTGTTTCTCAGTTGCCTTCTTCCGAAAGGCATTTGATTTTGACAGCAGTGTAAAGTCCTGCTTCTTCTCAGCATCCTTGGCTAGCTGGTCAGCTTCCTTTCGGAGAGTCTGTATTGTGTCATCCACAAGCTTCATCTTCTTTTCAGCTGTAGTAATGTCCTCTTGTATTCCTGCTCTCTTCTTTGCTCTCTGTGCATTCAAGTTGCTCTTCTTTACCTCCTCCAGGTACTGATCATACCTCATTCTGACAGCCCGCACATGTCTTTTCATATCCCGTGTGAGGGGTATGCTAGTGAAGGATGGGGTTGGGGCCTGGACACTGTCATAGATGGTACGCAGGGCTACGATTGTTTTCTCCTTCATGTTTTCAACCAGGAGATCCTTGTTCACCGAGTAGCCCCTCTCAATGGAGGCTTGTCCATGTGAGAGGGTGAGGAGAATCTTGACTACTTCCCACAGTTTATCATACTTGGTGCCCTTCATGTACTTGCACAGGAATGTATCTAGCCTGCTGTTGGTGTTTGGGTCAGGGTCGGGAGTGAAGGCTTTGAACTCATCCAAATGTTGTTGCCTCATGTCAGCACAGAAGCCCTTGTACTGAGACAACAGCTCATCACACTGCTCACTTGTTCTCCTCTTGGCATTCATGAGTGTCTGCAGAATCTTGTCAAACTTTGCTGCCGAGTCACTAGATCCCGAGACCAGTTTCTTTGGTATCAGTGAAGACAGACACCTGACCATGGGGTACTTGAGAGGGCACCGCTCAAGCAACTTTGTTACCATGCACTGAAGCAAAGTGATGCATTCATTTCTGAATGCAAGCACTCTCAGTTCACTCTTGAGCTTCTTCTCTGTAACATTTATCAGGGTTTGGCGGGCTGCAAACCCTATGTCAACTTTTTTTAGCGGCAGCAGATTCTTCTGGTCATTGGGGTCCAAAGCTGCTATCTTCTGGTAGGTATCAGCTTCGTCTAGAAGCTCCTTTTTCATAAATCGGCTCATGAGGGTAACCAGGAGATCCTTAAGCTCTGGGCCTAGAAATGGTACCATGGGAGGATCTGTCTGGAACTTTGTGAGGAAGCCCATCAATTGCTTGGCGACCGAGATGAAGAACTGGAGTTTTGCCAATGTTAATGGATCCCCACAGGTTGCCTTGACGGTTGTAAATGACACTGTACTCGGCGCTTCCTTGCCTTTAAAGGACCCAACAAATTTCTCCACAGCAGGCCATATGAAGAGTGCACGCTCTGCAACTTTCACATCTTCTACCCATCTGTGGGCACAGAATTTTAGAGGATAGAGGCTACTTCCCGTGATTTTTGTGAAATCCTCTCTTCGTGCTGGACTGTTGTGGAATATCTGCCATATGGCCCTGAGCAGATTTCCCAGGTTCCATCCAGTCTTGTTTGCTCCAGTTTGCAGACTCCCATGAACTGTATGAAGCCCACAGCTGCCAATGTTCAGAAGGTCTGGTAGTTCTTCTGCTGCCCTCTCTTTTACAAGATCTTTGTGAAATTTCACATTGACATTTGGCCCATCCATTGAGACTTGCAGCAGACGTTTAGGATCCAGCTTGTCAGTTCCTTCTTTGAAATGTTTGAGATCGGTGGCTTTTGCATGTCCAATAAATTGTGATCCCATGTAGTGGACTGCGACTTGGTCACTTGCATTGTTCCAGAACCTGATGACCAAGTCCATCTGTTCATTTTGCAACACCTCATTCATGCATTCATCAAATGATACTGTGTAGCATGGAGCAAGCCTCTTCTATGAGTCTCTCATGGAAATATGGAGCAAGTCCAAAGACCACTAGATATGCACATTTGGTCGGCCCACAGTTGAAGGCCTTTGCAGTAGGACTATCTGGGAACATTGTTGCAAAGAGGTCCTTGACATTCTTGCAACTGTTGAATGACAAGTAGTTCATTACAACCTTGAGTGCCCACATTACTTCGGCCTTGAGGACACCATCTGCAGTTGCACACTTAGAGGTTGTAAGCCCGTGGCAAACTCTAGAGGTCCGACCATCTTCCACTGCAGGAACTGCGTCTGCAGAAGCACCACCGGTAGCTGTAGATGAGGCGTGAAGAAAGTCTGTGATGGATTGCTGAACTGTAGCAGGTTTACGCTTCATTTCATCCTCATGTGTCTTGCTCTTCATATGGCTCTTCAGGGCCCACGCACCCATGTTGGAGATGTCAAAGTTTTTTCTGCATGCCATGCAAAGGCCTTGCACTTGCCATCTTTAACTTCTTGCAGCCATGATGCATACTCTGGATCATCCAGCCAAAGATGCCGGAAATAACACTTCTTTGACATGACTGGATAATGATGATACCTGAAAGAAATCTCTCCATGATGCTCAAACTGACATAATTTAAACAAAATTTGGTCATTTTGAGCATCTGGCATACAGTATTGAGAAGTATGGTGTATCAGTATACTGTGAGTGAGAGAAACTCTACATAATGCTAGCTACCACCCCTGTGCATGTACCATATTATGATGCTAGCCACCACCCATGTAACAGCACCCCTACGCACCAGCATGCCTGCTCACCACAAGACCCAAAACCACTACCTACAAAACAGAATGTATGCAGACTACATGACTGTAGACCACATAACATTGAAAAGCTCTGGAGGCAAGGGACACCACACCCTTTCAGCTTTCCACTGGAAGCTATGTCCCAGGAGTTTTGTAGAATTTGGGATGTCACAAAACTGGGAAAAATGGAAATTATGACCACCAATCATAATAGCAGAGTATGATAATTAAGTATGAGAGAACTTTGCGAGACACGACAAAACAGAAAGCTGCCATAGCCATGAGGTAAATGCAATTCCATGACTTTTCACAAATTTTCCAAATTCCCTGACTTTCCAGGACCACAAATTTTTCCAGGATTTTCCATGACCATGGGAACCCTGCTATACAAAAGACCAAACCTGATATATACTTCTGCATAAGAAGAACAAGTTCATGTTAAGAATCTCACATCTGATATGATATAGTAGCTGTGTTGTTTACAGATGTTGATACCTCTTGTCAAGCCATGTACATTAAATCAACTCATGTTGTTCATTCTTACTGGAATCATGAAAACGGAAGTGTTGTAACGCTGGTATCAAATATGACAACACTTCTACAACAAAATACATGAGTGATTACTTCATACTATATAATCAACAATATCTCCTGCTTTTACTGTTTATCAGTGACATTTTCATGTTTTGGGGAAGTTCCTTAAAACACACTTTACCTATGAAATATGCATGTTAGATGTGGAAATAATTAGCAATCCAAACTCAATTTCTGAAGCTAACTTTTCATAAGATCAGCAATGTGTTTGTTGAATTGAAGTGGGGTAAATTTTAAAAGATGAAGTACAAATAAATGTGTAAAAACTCAATCTTAAAGGACAAGTCCATCCCAATAAAAAGTTTATTTGAATAAAAAGAAAATCAATCTTAGGCTGACCACAGAAAATGTCATTAAAGTTGGATGTAAAATAAAACGGTGACATTTTAAAATTTCACTTACTTATCACAAAATAGTTATACCCACAACACAGTGATATGCAAATGGGGGAACACCCTCACTATTTATTGTATTTTATTATGCAATATGGAATATTTTAGTTTTCTCCTCATTGTCATGTGAAACTGAGTTTGATTTCTCCCTAACAATGTGGACTTCTCCCTGTTGTAACCCAAAGTGATTCAATGAAGAGCATCCTTATTATAAAATCTGCAAAACTTTCAATACCCAGTAATGTATAATTTGTAAAATAAAATAGACAAGATATAGTGATATGACCTCATCGACACTCTCATTTGTATAAATGTGTTGTGCATATAACCATTTTGTTGAAAATAAGCATAATTTCAAAAAGCCATATCTTTCTGATTTTACATTTAATTTTAATAAATTTTCCCCAATTATGCTTGTCTGAATTTTCTTTTTATTCATATTGACACTTTTTATGATTGGGCGAGTAATTATACCTTTTAACAAAGTCATCTTCAATTTACGAAATGTTGAAAGACAAATACTATCATAAAAGGAAATTGTGTTGAAAGAAAAAAAGAAAGATCAGAGAAGCATGTACATGTAGGTGAAAGCTTGAACAAATTCAGAGAAATTTTAAGAAAGTTATGAATTTTCAAAAGATGTAAAAACTTACACCTGTAATATCTATTGTGAGTTCGAATTGTCCACATACATGTACATGGGTAATCTCCTGCAATTTCTCTACAATACAAAAATATTAATATGTCAACTTAAAAAAAAGAATTGCTTAAACTTAAAGTGGTACTTTTAACTTTTCTTAATATAGAGACATACTGTACCCTCTATGTTATATTACAATTACAATTAATAAGGCACACAAAAAAGAAGAAAATCAAACAGTCCAGATATTTAAATACCTAAAAATGCAACAACAAAAATGAAAGTTGTCCTTAACACTCACCAAAATATCTCTTAAATTGCCAATTTCAGATTTACATAGTCTATGCGATCTATTTTTTTTCTTTGTCTTTTTTCCTTGTCTGACATCTCTCAAACTTTAATATTCTGATTTTCAGACTCCATTTCTCCTTCTATACAATAATTTCATGACTAATATTATATTCCCCTTTTTTTTCAACAGATAATCTGCCTATCATTGTGCACCAGTCATGGAGGACACCAATCTCACTTCATCTCAACCTCTCAAGTATCTTTTCTTGTTGTCATGGCAATAGTTATCATTGCATGCAACCTTACTGTTCTACTGGTGCATCATTTGACCCCAGCACTCCATGTACCAATCAGTGTATTCATCAAGTCTCTGGCTTATGCTGACCTCTGGGTGGGGGTCAACTGTGCACTCAATATCGGAGTAACTTTTGCAAGAGGATGGCCATATGGACTTTGGACCTGTAAGCTGATTGGATATTTACTTCTAGTGGTAGTCTTGGTAAGCATCACAACCCTCACTTGCATCGGCATTGAACGCTACACAGCCATTCAAAATCCGATCAACTATCGTTCCGTCGTTACCTACAAACGGGCTCGCATCTGTGTCATCCTAATCTGGGTGCTATGTGGACTTGTCTTTTTGCCAGCATTCTTCAACTGGGGCATGGATGTCGATATCCATGGAAGTTGCCCTCTCTTCTGGCGATACAACATCTCTTTTGGATTTTTCCTCATCTCCATCCTCATCATTCCAAACCTCCTTATATCCATTATCTGCTACATCCGCATCATTCATACCTTGGTTGCTAGGCAACGGTGGCTGCAAACCACTGGAAGTACATTCAATGGCCCTCAACAGCAGAACGCTTGCCAGAAGCAACATGAGAAACTCATGGCAAAAATTGGCCTTGCCATCATGAGTGCCTTCTACATCACGTGGTTGCCCTATGTAGCATCTAGCTTTATCCGCTACCTTGACCTTGCCAATATCCCTCAAGATCTCTACAATGGAACTTTGTATCTTGGAATCAGTAACAGCTTCCTCAACTGTGTCATTTACAGCATTTCACACCAGGCTTTCAGGGATGGCTTTAAGAACTTAGTGAAGAGATGCTGTTGCTCAAAGCAGACTAAATCATATGAATCAGGCTCTCCTGGCTGGAGCAGGAGAACAACGGGAAGCAACAGCCCGTCTACAATTCATGACACTTCCATACGGATTCAGAAACTTGATAAGAATCAGATTAAAAGCCAACCCTTGAAAATGACCAACAATTAGTTGACCAAATAAAACTCATTTGACAATAAAAGTCAATACCATAACTCATAAGCTTGATGAAATATTCAGGATTAACATAACTACATAAGTTAATACCATACTCTAAATAAAACTGCATAGATTATTGTCTGCCTTCATTCAATTAACGCATATAATGAAAAACTAAACATATTTCTTTTTAATTTGTAAAAACAGAAAAAAGTAAAATTTAAATGCCATTAGAGTGCATGAATATAGTACTGAAATAACTTCCAATGTAACCTTGATCATGTATTATGGGACAATGAACATTTTTACATGTTTCGCTTGTGTACTATATCTGTTGTGTCATTGCTTAAACACAAACATACCTGCTTGGATGCAGGTCTATCTGTTAAAACAAAGTAAAAACATGCTAAATACTTAGTAATAGGCCTGTTCTACTCGCTCTCAAATTCTTAATATTGTTAAAACTACCACAATAACACCAGGGTGAAATTGCCTCTTTATTGAAGATGTATGGCTGTGTTTGGAGTTACCACGCTAGAGCTTGTTTCTTGTTTGCATAACTGTGTGTATTGTTGCTCACACATTAATAGGTGCTATAAGTAAGAGCAATGTAATTGTCACTTATTAATTTGTGAGTCCAGTTACAACGAGGGGTGATGCTATTGAGGCAGACATGCTCGTTTACAAAAGCAAAAGCCCATAAAAATTGTTGTTTTTGCGATCTGGCGATGTATCAAATTGCCAGAATCAGTCCAGTGCGTATCATAAAATAAGAATATTTCAGACATTAATTAGGGTAGAGAAAACTTCTTTAGTGTACTCTGTGATCAAAATCTCATTTTGAAAGTCCATGTACGAGCATGGTGTTCACCTTGTAATAACAGTAATATTTAATAACAATAAGCCCCGCCCCTCGGGGATCCTCCACCTTATACACATTCATGTATACGCAAGCTCCTTATGGACTGGATCACAATAGTGTGATTGCTGTTCTAAAATATGTTGTGCATTCTTGGGCTCAGTATAAATATTTGTTCCATTCACCTTACAAATATATCTAAAATCGTGAAATATTATCTACCGGTATGGATATTTTGCCTACAATGTGAAAATAAAAATGTATATTTAAGAGGGCACTAGGACAGCAATCCTGAAGCAGCCTACTCTTTTTTGAACTATACTGAATTTATCATACATCTGTTGACCATAAAATGGAGCTGCATTCTGTAAATATATATATTATAGACAAAAGATATATACATGTATATAGCAATTTTTATTAGATGCAATAGATGCACTTTTAGAATGATAATGTGACATCGCAATGGCACTCATGGAGAAGTTTGGCATGAATTTGGACAAGTGAAATATTGAATCAAATAAGACTAAAGTAAATTTCTTTGTCAGGAAAATTACTTAGGCAAAAGTTTCCTTTCCAGCCCTGATCTTCAACTTTCCTCATGTCAAATATCTGGTGGGTTTTTCATAAAGCTGTTTGTAAGTTAAGCGCGACTTTAAGAACGACTGGTGAACCTTTCTTTACGTGCATAATATTCACCAATGAACACTGAATGGTTAATATCATTTACCACAAGAAAGAATCACCATTTGTTCTTAAAGTTGTTCTTAAATTACAAGCAGCTTTATGAAACGGCCCCATGATGAGCAAGTATTACCAGACTAAATGTGAACAGATTGAACTTACCTCCACTACACTTGGAAAACCTTAACCATCTTCCTGCCATTTACTTTTACCATAATGCTATCAAGCTTTGAGAACAAATGTCTGATGCCCTGGTAAAAGGTTAGCCAAGTATTGAAATCCTGAATATGATAAAATAACTTACCTCCACTACCCTTGACAACCTTAACCATCTTCTTGCCTCCTTCTTCCACTGTACTGCTATCAAGCTTTGGGAATAGATGTCTGATGGCCTGGTGAACTTTAGTGCGCTGCTCTTTATCATCTGTGACCTGGAAAAATTATGTAACATTCAATTTAAGAATTATTAAATCTGTCATGCAAACCTTCACCTTGTTAAACCTTAAAAAGCTGTGTGCGCTATGAACGCCTAGCTTAGCCGGGTAATATAGGAGCGCCTTGAGCACCTAACATGGTGGATATGTGCGCAATATAAATACCCTATATTATTATTAAAAAGCATTGAAAGTATTCCATACGCTGTTTGCGATAATAAAAAAAAGATATTTTACTATTCCTGCAATCATGAAGTAATCAGATGAAAAAAAAAATATATATATAAACAGGTGCTACTTTGCTTAATGTTGTTAATTTCAAATGGCATTTTGTATTGGGTCACAATAGATTACAACAATGGCAATTCCACATGTTCTTTGGGGAATCAAAATGTGTTTTGCAGTATAATAAGGAAAACTTGAATTATTTCATACAATAAAATACAAAAGAAATAGTCAGTGGGTGATGCCATCAGTTCTGTCATTGTGCAGATATTTGGGTGTTTTTTTAAATCAAGCGAAAATGTCAACATCTGTTTTCAATTATTTTAAGCATTAAAATTGTTTGATTGTCTCTATATAGTCCAGGATAGGCCCCATAGACAAGGGGTCGAACCTTGTTTATTTAGATATACAATGTTTTTTTATGGTTTCTTGTCAATTCGAGGGTGCTGATTCCGAATCTGAATGATGCCACTCTTGTAACCTTGAGCATTTTCCGCAAATTGGCAAAATCCAATATGGCCGCCAAAATATGCAAACTACCCATGAAAATCATAAAATTGCCCACACATTAGCTATAAAATGCATGTAGTTGTTGTGCAGAAGTGAAATACCAATTGGAAAAGCGATATTTGACAAAATATATATTTTATTGATATTCAAAATGGCCGCCATAACCCCTGTATACTTTATTATGTAGAATATGAATGGGGAAAAATATTTTTTCAACAAGAGCACTATTATTGCATGTGATTGTGACCTGCGAGTGGACTACTGTCTGAAAACATTACTATTAACAAAACTATGCCATTTTTATACTATCTTATGTGATAAATGCTGTCTTATGATATTCAAAATGGCTGTCATAGACCCCTTATACTGTGTACAATATATAAAAGGGGACAAATAATTTTCACAACCTTTGAATTTGTTTGACTTTAAAATGCCAATAACTGCGAAATATTGGTGTAACACTGTCTGACAACAAGGATTTCTAACGAAACATATCATTTCCCTTGCAATTTCGGTAATTATGCTGCATGTTGACATTCAAAATGGCTGCCATAGGCCCTATCTGTATTATGAACAAAGCGAATGAAGAAACTAATTTTCACAAGAGTAAAAACAATAAAATGAATGTAATTGTAATCTACGAGTGAAATATTGTCTAAAACATGTTTTCTGGCGAAGCATATCATTTCCTTTTTCATGCATGAGATAAATGCTGTATTGTAAAATTCAAAATGGCCCATATGGGCCCTTACAGTATTATCTACAATGTAAATGGGGATAGATATTTTTGGATTAGGATTTGCCTGACTATGAAATCCATATAATTCTGTTGTATAAGGAAAATATTGTTTGAAAACGTGATTTTTTTTAATGAAATATAACATTTCCTCTCCCATGTAGGTGATAAATACTGTATTTTGACCTTCAAAGCGGCTGCACAAGCCCCTACAAATTCTGTAACATGCGTATAGGGAAACTAATCATCACCAGAATGAGAACCAAAAACGCACGTAACTACATGTATGTGATGTATAGGTAAAATTTGGTCTTGAACATGATTTCTGACTAAATACATAATGGTTGAGAAGGTAATAAAGGCCTTACTTTGAAATTCAAAATTGCTGCCATAGCCCAAAGTAGTATGTACATTGTAACTGGGGACAGATAATTTTGACAAAATTTTTACTATGAAAATGGCTTAATTTTAATGTAAGTGTTAAGTATTGTCTAAACCCAATGATTTCTAGAAATATATCATAGCTTGTGTCATAAAGGTGATGAATGCAGCCTTTTAAAAATGAAAAATGGCCGCCATAGTCCCTTATCTTAATATGTAATAAAATTTGAATGGGGAAAGATAATTTCCATAAAGAAACATATTGCAGCCATTTTGAAATTTAAATATAGCATTTATCACCTAAATAACATAAGAAATTATCTATTTGGTTAGAAATCATATTTTCAGACGATATTTCACTCATACATGCAACACCATTTAGTCAAGCAAAGCCAAATTCTGTTAAAATTATATGTTCCCATTCACAAAGTACATAATAGGCCTACCGCTAGGGCCTGTAGCGGCCATTTTGACTTTCAAAATACATTATTTATCACCTACCTGGCAGAATGAATGATATATCTTGTTAGAAATTATGTTTTCAGACAATATTTTACTCTTAAATCACAATTATATGCATGTTATGGTGCCGACTTCTGTGAAAATTGGTTTCCCAGATCGATTGTACATAATACAGTCAATGTCTTTTGGCGGCCATTTTGAAAGTCAAAATACAATATTTAACACAAATATGAAACCCGAATAATATATTTCGTTGCAAATTATATTTGAAGACAGTATTCCACTAATTTACCACAAAAAATATGTTTTAGTGCTCACCTTGTGATTGTTTTTGTCCTCTCTCACATCGTAGATCATAATTTTAGGGCCTTTGGCGGCCATATTAAATATCAAAATACAGGGTTTATCATATACATGGCATGTTAAATAATAAATTTCGTTAACAATAATGTTTTTAGTCAGTATTCCACTCGTTTATCTTCACAAATTGTATTTTAGTGCTCACTCTTGTGATTTTTTTGTGTCACCATTCACATTGTACATAATAGTTTTAGGGCTTTTGGAGGCCATTTTGAGTATCAAAATACAGGATTTATCACATAACTGACATAAAAAATGATATATATCGTTAGCAATCATGTTTCAGACATTGCTTCACTCATAGATCATAATTACTTGCATTTCAGTGCTCAATTTTGTAAAAATCTATGATGGCGGCCATTTTGATATCAGGAAAATAAATATTTTGACAAAAATCATTTTTTCAGATATTATTTCACTCCGGCAGCACAATTGCATGTACTTTATAGCCAATGTGTGGACAATTTTATGATTTTCATGGGTAATTTGAATATTTTGGCGGCCATATTGGATTTTGCCAATTTGCAGAAAATGCTCAAGGTTACACGAGTGGCATCATTCAGATTCGGAATCAGCACCCTCGAATTGACAAGAAACCATAAAAAAACATTGTATATATAAAAAAACAAGGTTCGACCCCTTCTATCCTGGACTAATACACTCAGTTCCTTTGGTGTTAGGGGTTAGGCATATGAATGGTTTCAGTCTTATCTTTCCTGTCACTCACAGATTGTCTGTACTAATGACTGCAAATCTACCAATATGCCACTCACTCACGGTGTACCGCAGGGTTCCGTGGGAGAGCCCGCTTTATTTTCGATTTACTTGTTTAGTTTGGGACATATCTTACGACGCCATAATATCAATTATCACATCTATGACATCCAACTCTATCTCTCCTTTAAACCAAACCAGGCTGATGCAATAAATGCAAGCACCCTTCTGGAGAATTGTCTATCTGACATTCATTCCTGGTTGGATCATCATTCATTAAAATTGAATCCCTCCAAAACTGAGTTCCTTCTATTTGGTTCACGGGCTTAACTAAGAAAGGTCAAATTGTCATCCGTCTCTTTTTCGGGATGTACCGTAAATGTGTCCCAGACATGTCATTACCTAGGGGTCATGTTAGATTGTGAAATGTCTATGTCAAATCAGAAACCAACATCTGTAGATCTGTCAGGTATCAGCTCTGCAATATTGGGTTCATCAGGAAATACTTGTCAAATCTGCAACTGAAAAATTAGTTCATGCACTGATTTCTTCACGACTTGATTTCGGGAATGCCTTGGTTTACAATGTACCCAATACCCAGTTGTCTAAACTCCAAAAGCTCCATAGTCAACCTTTCCAAAAAACATATTCATATCACACCCATTCTGAAATCTCTTCATTGGTTGAAGGTCTACGATCGCATCATCTTCAAAATCCTTCTCCTTGTATTCCATGCAATTAACGTTTCTGCTCCACAATACAAAACTAATTTAATTAACAAATACACTCCTGTCAGGTCCCTTCGTTCATCCAACTCTGGTTCCTTAGTTGTTCCCAAATCTGCCAAGACATGGTGGGAACGGGCTTTTGCTCATGCTGGCCCTGTTCACTGGAATGACCTTCCCCTGGTTATCCATGACTGCACTTCCATTGACACATTTAAACGCTACCTTAAGACACGTCTGTTCAATGCCTCCTATTCTTAATGGTTCCTTAATCTATCTTTGTTTTTATACAGTTCTCTCTCTCTTTCTTTCACTGCGCCTTGGGCACTCTGCAGAGTGGATTTGGTGCATAACAAATCACATTTATTATTTATTATTAGAAAAACCTTTGATTGAATTCAACCTGGCCTTAAGAAAATTAATAAAATGTATTTTCAATTATGTTGAAATTTACTTCAGCTTGGTCAACACTATTAAAATACTAGTCCCTATGTCTCACGTCTACATTGCTTGCAAAGCAAACCATTACTTTTTATGCAACCAGGAATATTTGAGGCACGAAGCAGAGATACATGTAACACTGTAAAAGAGCAAAGGTTAGTCTCAACAGAGATAAAGGGACAGCATCCTTCCTGAGTTAGAAAAAGACCTTGATCATCCATGATTATTTTGATGAATACAGTGTATATTTAATTCAAAATCACTTTGTCTAGAATATTATCTAACTTTTAGGGCATCTTCACTGGGCAGGCCTTACACATCAAGAGATAAATATTAAAGGGGAGTCCAACCTTGAAACTAAAATGTTGTGTTGGAATAGAGGAAAATAAGAAAAACAGAATGGTGAAGGTTTGAAAGATATCAGACAAGCAATAAGTTATGGCTGCTTTAAAATTGTTTTCCCTAGGACTATGTAAATTTCAAGTTGGCAACTGGGTAAGTAAATTATGACAAGGACAACTTTCCCCCAGGCCATGTATTTAATTATCAGGATTTTGTGGTTTTCTCTTAAGTACCTATTCCCCTGAGGTAGTAATCAAAATATAACCCAGGTAGCATATTGGTTTACGTGCTCATGAAAGAAAATTCTCATTTGAAGTAAAACTTTTTAATTAAAAAAAAGATTTTTTTAGCAATTTTAGCAATAGGAGTAAGTGGAACTTTAGTCCTTGCCTTGCACCACTATGACATCACAAATGCAGCCAATTTGAGTCTTCATTGGTATAGTGATTACCAATACTAAATAGGTTCATTATTGCGGATTGAAATAATCGCTAGAGGGTATTCATTTGTCTCGCAATCTACTATGGTCAACAAGGAAATTCGTGATCACTCTCGCAAAAAGTGTTCACTGGCTTTCTAGGAAATTCGTGATCACTCTCGCAAAAAGTGTTCACTAGCTTACAAGTTCACGAGCTTTCGAGTGCCGCTGCAACTCTTTATCAAGTGACGAAAATTATCTGAAAACGTACTCTATTTATACTAATCTCCAGGACCGTACGCACGAACGCGAGAACAATAGGTGGGCATTGATCCGTTGCGTCGGTATGCGGTGCGGCCGGTAATCCGTATATGCAAATAAGCCGGGGGTATATGCAAATACGCCGTGGGTCGGCAATATGCAAATTAGACAAAATTGGCGGGCTAGTTTCCCGTGGGCGGCGGCTGACTAGCTGAGCGGTCCCTCGTTCGGGGCCGGGAACGATCGGGTCGGCGTGCACTGCCAGGTAAGGGGGTATTGTGCTGTCGGATGGTTCGCATCCAGAAGTCGGGGATGTCGATCCCGCTGTCTCTGTTGAAGTTGTTAGGACAAAGACGTATACTAATAGCCTCCTTAATCCTGCGTGTATACCAATGTCTCTCTTTGGCAATGCAATGTACACCCTCCCAATCTGGGTGGTGTTGCTTCTCCCAAGCATGTTCTGCCACCGCGGATGTGTCGGTTCGCTGTAACCGAACATCGCGCTTGTGTTCAGAAATGCGTTCAACTATCGGTCGGGCTGTTTCTCCGATGTAAGACCCGTCACATCCCTGGCAAGGAATGTTGTATACTACGCCATCACGTCTGTGATCAGGGATAGGGTCTTTGGGGTGTACAAGCTGTTTGTGTAAGGTGGTGTCCGAGCGGAAAACCGTTCGGATACCGTGACCTTCTAATCGGCGTTTAAGTTGTTGTGAGAGGCCATCTATGTATGGCAAGACTGTGCAAGTCTTGAAAACCTTCTGATCCCTTGGTGGTTGTTTTTTCTTGAAAGTGTTCTTGATAAAACGGCGTGGGTAGCCGTTGCTGTACAAGGCGCCACGTATGGAGATTAGTATAAATAGAGTACGTTTTCAGATAATTTTCGTCACTTGATAAAGAGTTGCAGCGGCACTCGAAAGCTCGTGAACTTGTAAGCTAGTGAACACTTTTTGCGAGAGTGATCACGAATTTCCTAGAAAGCCAGTGAACACTTTTTGCGAGAGTGATCACGAATTTCCTTGTTGACCATAGTAGATTGCGAGACAAATGAATACCCTCTAGTGATTACCAATGTTTACAACTTTTTAAAAATTCATAACTTTATTAGTGTTTGTCCGATATTGTTCAAACTTTCAACAATCAACTTGTCTTATTTTTCTTTTTCCTCTAAAATCAGATTTTTATTTGAGTTGGATTCCCTTTAATGATCGCCTCACCTGGAAAGCATATTCAGCTTTCTTGTCTTGATCTACATTCAGTGCAGACAGTTTCTCTTGGTCTTCTTTGCTCAACACTTCATTATGGTCAAATGGGAGCTAAACAGAAATGGAAAATACACATACCGGTAATAAAAAAATAGTTTTAAAAATTAAATTGTTTTACAAGTACTTTAATCATATACGACTTGAAAGGACTCTCTGAGGTTTGTGTTATTTTTTTAATGCAAAAGTATTAGATGACAAACAATCAGATTAATATGCTTTGTAAACATCTACAGTATCAATGTGTTAAATTTGCCATGACAAGAAATAAGACTGACGAATTAAACATTGAAACAATATAAGAAGTTAAACAAAACATTTTTATTAACATGCATATAAACACAGGTTGAATGTCCCTGCCAGTCTAGTCTGGATTCCACAATATAAGCAGCAGTTGACAGTTGACCTTAAATCTGTGACCTGCAACTCATATCAGATTGTCAGTGATACTTGAATACCCTCCAAGTTTCATGAAATAGGTCTGTATACTTTTAAAGTTATGACATTTCAAAAAACTTCACCTAGGTTAAGATTTTGATGTTGATACCCTAACATTGTCAAAGTTCACTGCCCTTATATGACCTCTGAACTTGACCATGTGACCTGAAATTAATAAGGCAAGATATTAGTAATTAATACTTGTCAACCTTTATGTCTAAATTTCATTAATTAATGTTATGATGACATTTCAAAAACTAAATCTTGATTACAATTTTAATAATGATGATGCCCCAGTTGAAAACTGGCACCTTTAGTCTCCTTCTGCTATGCAACAAAAATTGATAAAATGACAAATGAAATAACATTAAGATAAATAAGTATCAAGTGAAGAAATAAAAAAATATTAGTTTTAGAAGAAAGGAAGTGGAGAAAATGGAGATGACTAATGCCCAACTTACAATTGATTTTTTCTCTGGGCATTTCATATCAGTAAGTCGAATAACCTGACCCTGCTCATCGATCTCATTTACAAGGAAGTCCCGGTACCTGTAAGACAAAAATATGTTTATGGAAATACCATGATAATAATTGCTGAGCTGATAAAGCGATGGTCTAGCAATCACCAAGGCATTTCTCGTTACCACGTCTCTCACAAAGGACTTACATTTGTAAAACCAAAAATCAACTGATAGCTTTATATTACTTATTCAGAGGTTCTTAACAAACAGTAAACTAAATGCTGTTTAAAACACAAGCAGTTGAGATTTAAACAACAAAGAAGAATCATGGCTCAATTTCTTAAATAAAATCTTAAATATACACTAAGCTAATGTGACAAAAGTAGTAAAGCTGAATACACCTGCTTTCATAGCTCACCTCTGCTTCAGAATTCCAGGGACACCTTCATGATCAGACATATACTCTACAATGCCTACATCAGTCTCTTTCAGTCCGACAAGAACTTGTGTCTTCTGTGACCTTTCACTTGATACGTCCTGTCTGTCTCCTGCATCTTCAGTTTGGTCTTCACAAGGTAATTTTACAACTCCTTCTTCTTTTCCTTCTCGGCAAACAGCTTCTTGCAAGCTCTCACTTTTACCTACCTCTTCAGTGTGAAGAGTCACTGTTGCAAGGCAACCTTCAGGCTTCAAACCTAAAGAGGGTAAGGAACTGGATGATGCTTCATGCTGTAAAATGCTTACAGATGTAACCGACTGGGATGAAGAGGATGCGACCTTACAAGTAACTTCACAGTCTGGCCTTGGCATAACAAGCCCTGAAACAGAATCAATGCAACTGCTGCTCACATGATCATCTGACCTAGGTTTCTTCTTTGAGGCTAAGGTCTCTATTTCTTCAGGTTCCTCTTCAAGTTTTGCAATATACCAATCCCGTTTACCAGTAGTGGAATCTGCCATCTTTTGAAAGAAAGAAAATTGAAAACCATGTTCACTGGAAACGATGATATATGAAATATAACTTGATTAATTTTGTTTCTCTTTATATTCCACTAGGGGAGTCTTAAGCTTGTATGCATATCATACATCCATCCATGAGCATTAAAGGACAAGTCCACCCCAACCAGAAATTGATTTGAATAAAAAGAGAAAAATCCACGAAGCATAACACTGAAAATTTCATCAAAATCGGATGTATAATAAGAAAGTTATGACATTTTAAAGTTACGCTTAATTTCACACAACAGTCCTATGCACACCCTGGTCGGTATGCAAATAAGGAGACTGATGACGTCATCCACTCACTATTTCTTTTGTATTTTATTATATGAAATATTCTAATTTTTTCCTCATTGTCAAGTGAAACTACGATTAATTTCTCCCTAAACATCTGGAATTAGCATTGTTTAATACTATAATGTTCAGTCAAGTTGAAATATTGTATAATTCAAACAATAAAAAAACAAAAGAAATAGTGAGTGAGGGACATCATCGACTGTCTCATTTGCATGTCACTGAGTTGTGCATATCACTGTTTTGTGAAAAATAAGTGAAACTTTAAAATGTCATATCTTTCTTATTTTACATCCGATTTTGATGAAATTTTCAGCGTTATACTAATTTGATTTTTCTCTATTTATTCTAATCAACATTTCTCTGGGGTGGACTTGACCTTTAAGAAAATATAATAATAATACAGTGCTTGTATAGCGCATATCACTGCCCATAGGCATCTCTATGTGCTGAGGAAAATAGACAAAACAAGAGTGTCAATGGGGCAAGCACAGGATTATTTCCTTGCATGCACTGAGCACCGGTGATGGTAGCTCGAGCTAAAGCCGGGGTAATAATAGCAGCACTTTGTATCCTCTGGCAAAAAGCGCTTTATAAATCAAGCTATTATTATTATTATTAATATGCCCACCTGTAAAGCAAGAAAGTGGAGGAGGAGACATATACATCGGCAAGTTTTTTCCCCGTCTTCTCAAAATATTTGTTCTTGTTTTTTAATTAATTTTTGTTTAACAAGTGGAATGCCTTTGGCGGTCTCACCTGCATCACGCGATTCAATATAGTAGCAGTGCTGACTTTGAAAACTACTATAAAATGATTATTCACAAAAAACACCATTCATATAATGATACAATACTACGTTCATTGACATTTGACCTTGATCATGCGACCTAAAACTTGTCAGTGATACTTGATTACCCCTATATCCACATTTTATACACTATATCTATATACTTTGAAAGTTATGACAGCAATCTAATGATTACCTTTAAAATGGCCAAAGTTCAATGAACTTAAATGACCTTTGACATTGGTCATGTGACCTGAAACTTTGACAGGATCTTGATTACTCTTATGTCCAAGTTTTATGAAGTAGACCAATCAACTTTCAAAGTTATGATGGTAATTCAACAAATACCCCCATTATGGCCAAAGTTCATTGACCTTTGACCTTGGTCATGTGACCTGAAATGCGCACAGGATGTTCAGTGATACTTTATTACTCTCATGTCCAAGTTTTATGAATCAGATCCATAAACCAGGGCTCGACACTAGCGCCGGTCCGACGGTCCCAGACCGGTAAAAATCACTATCGGACCAGTAGATTTTCAGAAATAGCAAGATTTACTGGTCCGACATGACCAGTAAAAAATATCATTGTCGGGCCAGTAATTTTTCCAAAAATAGCAAGATTTATGGGTCCGACATAAACAGTAATAAAAACTATTGTTGGGCCAGTAACTTTTTCAGAAATGGTCAAATTCGCTCGTCCAACATAAACATGAAAAATATTCCATGACTCAAATTGCGAACCATTTTCCTCCCGTTAAATTCTGGCATTCACACACAGAACACACACAGAATGAATCACATGCAATTTTTGATAGGGTAACATACAGTGTACACGTGGCTAGCCAGCCACACAGCCCACATGGTAAATTTCCTACTGGCTGCACGAACGAAGCTTGGCTAACCTCTGGCAGAAATCTCTCACAGAACTGTCAAAATTCACATTTCACACTAATGAAAAGCTCTTATAATGTCCATATTTCCTAAAAATTTGCCAAAATTGGGGTAACTCTGTCATTTGTAAGCAGTAAAAGGAGAAATTTTCACTTCCGTTTCAGTTCAAAGAGATCGGGTTTCGAGTGATATCGTCTGAATACATGATAGCCCCACATATGCATTTGTGTGTGTGTTGATACACTTGGTTTCTTTCGTAGCTAGTACTAGTATATTTTAATTGAGCCAAAAAGAAACTGATAATTTATTTATGATGATAGTTTAAACTTTCTTCCTTTGTTTTCTTTCAATCTTTCTTTCCTTCTTTCTTTTCAATCTTTCTTTGTTTCTTCCCTCTCTTCTTTTACTGTCTTTCTTTTTTAATTTTCCCTTTTTCTTTGTCTTTTGTTCTTTCATTCTTTCTGTCCTGTTAATATTTTTCTCTATTTCTAATGCTCTTTCTTTTTCTTTCTTTTTTGATTTCCTTCTTTCTTTCTTTAATTCTTGAGTCCATCCATCCTATATTTATCTCTTCTTTCTTTCTTCATTTCCTTCCTTCTTTTCCCCTTTCTTTCCTTCATTCTTTGTTACTTTCTTTCTTTCCTCATTCCATCCATCCTTTCTTTACCCTTTCTTGTTTTTATTCCTTCTTTCAGTCCTTTCTCTCTTTCATTCCTTCCTTTCTTCTTTGTCTTTTGTTCTTTCTTTTTCCCCTTTGTTCCATCTATCCTTTTACCTTTTCTTTCTTCCTTTTATTTACTGCTTGCTTCCTTTCCTTTCTTTCTTTGAAGTTTGGTCTTTCTTTTTTGTTCTTCCTTTCATTTATTCTTTTACATTTTCTTTCTTTTTCTTATATTGCTTGCTTGCTTCCTTCCTTCTTTATTCCTTCCCAACATTCCTTTTTCCTTCTATCATTTTCCCTTTTCTTGATTTCTTCCTTCTTTCAATCCTTTCTTTCTGTTTTCCTTCTTTCCATCTCTCCTTTTACCCTTTCTTTCTTTTTTTATTCCTTCTTTCCTTCTTTCTTTCATTACTTTGTCTTTTGTTCTTTCTTTCTATATTGCTTGCTTCATTTCTTTCCTTCTTTCCTTCATTCTTTTTTTCTTTTGTTCTTTCTTTCCTTCCTTTCCTTCTTTGGTTTTTTTTTTCCTTCCTTCACATTTTTTCTTTACTTTTTTCTTCCTTCGTTTCTTTTATTCTTTCTTTTTTCCTTCTTTCCATCTCTCCTTTTACCCTTTCTTTCTTGTTTTATTGCTTCTTTCCTTCTTTCTTTTTCTTTTTTCATTACTTTCTGTCTTTTGTTTTTTCTTTCTTTATTGCTTGCATCATTTCTTTCCTTCTTTTTTTTCTTCTTTCTTTCTTTCTTTCTTTCTTTCCTTCCTTTTTTTATTTCGTTCTTTCTTTCGTATTTTTGTTCTTTCTTTCCTTCCTTTCCTTCTTTCTTTCTTTAGTTCTTTCTTTTTTCCTTCCTTCACATCTATCCTTTCTTTACCTTTGCTTTTTTTCTTCCTTCCTTCCTTTCTTTTATTCTTTCTTCCTTTCTTTCTTTTTGTCTTTCATTCATTCATTCCTTCATTTTTTTTTTTTGGGGGGGGGGGTAACAAGAAAGGACAGCAAAATAAACTCACGCCTTTTTTTTATGTTTTCTTTATTTTTTGGGACCAGTAGATTTTAGGTTCGGACCAGTAAAAAATTGAAAAACTGGGTATCTACTGGTCTGACATGAATAGGTTGGACCAGTAGAAAAAAAGGGTTAGTGTGGAGCCCTGCATAAACTTTCAAAATTATGATGGTAATTCAACAAATACTCCCAATTTGGCCAAAGTTCATTGACTCGAAATGACCTTTGACCTTAATCATGTGACCTGATCTGAAACTTGCACAGGATGTTCAGTGATACTTGATTACTCTTATGTCTAAGTTTCATAATTCAGATCCATAAACTTTCAAAGTTATGATGGTAATTCAACAGATACCCCCAATTTGGCCAAAGTTCATTGACCCTAAATGACCTTTGACCTTGGTCATGTGACCTTCAGTCATACTTGATTAACCTTATGGCCAAGTTTCATGAACTAGGTCCATATACTTTCTAAGTTATGCTGTCATTTCAAAAACTTTACCTTCGGTTAAGATTTGGTGTTGACGCCGCCGCCGTCGGAAAAGCGGCGCCTATAGTCTCACTCTGCTATGCAGGTGAGACAAAAATGAAATCAATATCGTATAAATGTCAGAAATGAAGTTGTATCCCTTTTACATGATTTAGGGCTAATGTACATTACTTAGGCCTAACGTTAGATATTTTTAGAAGAAAAGTTTGAATCTTGGAGGCGAAAATTTCAGTTTTTTTTGTAGTAAAGGTAGATCCTTCACTACACGCACATGAATGGGTTGCAATCCCTGGCTCTGCAGAGAGTAAGCACACGTTAGTGAATGGTTTTTATTCTCTAACTCTTAGGAATATCCTGGCTAGTCGGGAGCTCATGAGGGAAAAATAATTTCGCAGCCGGGGCGGGTGCCTTGGCTTGGGCCAGGCTAGACCAAAAGCTTCGGTCTCTGCTATGTTGGTTGTTTCGGTGAACTCCGTTGGCTCCACTCACCAATTACAGAGAACAAAGTTCTAACTCGATCTGTACAGGGACTCAATGGTGGCCATATTTTTCTGTGTTAAGTTCAGATAAACCAGGGAAGTGGGAGTTGCGCGACAGCCGAAGTAAGTCACTTTTTTTTCCTTTTTAAAGGAGAATGAAACTCTTGGAGCAAGTTAGCTTTTGTGAAAGCAGACAAATCAAAGAATAAGATCAACAAAAGTTTGAGTAAATTAGGACTAGCAATAGAAGAGTTATGAGCATTTGAATGTCGAGATCATTAATGCTATGGAGATCCTCCCACTGGCAATGCGACCAAGATCTATGATGTCACAGATGAACAACTCTCCCCTTTTGGACACTGAAAATATACCCCAAAACATCTCTTTTTGCTCATTATAATCATATGACAAACGATTCATCAATGATATAATGTTGTGAAACCTCTGTACTTGTCCTCTCATAAAGAGAACACCTCACCTTATGATAGACTCTATAAAAGTGAGAATATAAGTGAAATAAGTACTAAAGTAATGAGGGAGTTGTACATGTGTGACATCACAGATCTTGGTCACATTGCCAATGGGAGGATCTACATGGCATTAGTGATCCCAATATTCAAATGCTCATAACTCTCTTATTATTCATTCAATCTTCCTCAAACTTTCAACAATATGTTTCTTTGATTTTTCTCTTTGAGATGGATTCAGCTGGTTTCAAGGGTTTCATTCTCCTTTAAGTTATTTTTCCGTTTAGGTGCATTTCAGGCCAAGACGTAATAATAATCGTTATTTTGGTCCAGTTCTTTTTATATATTTTCATGAAATAAAGCAAAAATTGATGAGCCCAGTCGGGGGATTTTGCATTGTTAACCCCCTAATGGCAGCTGCACAATTGCAAGCCGTCTGTTTATGAGAATTTTAAAAAAGATAAAAATGTTTAAAAACTCCTCGAAACAGACGGATGCCAGCTCTCTAGGGCCAGGCCAGGCAAGACTGGTAGGAGTTAGGAACAGTCTGGATGAGTGTACCTCAAGTGATGTATGTGCAGGCTCCACTCCACTTCACTACCACTACACTAAGCTCCACCTACCTAAACCTCAAGGTCCAAAACTAGCTCTGACTCCGAGTGGCAAAGGTGGGAAAAAATGCATATTTATTGTAAAAATTCTACACCGAAACTAGCTTAACCCTTTGGGTGCGGCGGGCTTCCACAGAAGCCCAGCGAGTCGTTCAATTAGCACGACGGGCTTCTACAGAAGCCAAGATTTTTTTGGTTTAATTCGATGAAGTTTTTCAGCTTTTTTCGTAATTGTTATGTACTAAAACCTCTGCCACTATTTCCTTTATAAACCTATTTCGATAACAGAATGAGAAAAAATATACTCTTATGCTCTTTTTAAAAGGGAAACTTTGATATAGTTCTTAATATCGGCACGATCCGAACAAAAGAATGTAAGGGCGGCCACTCAAACAAATTCCTTCCGAAAAGAGCAGGATACAGATGGTCAACGCCCCGAACAAAAGGAAGATTAGTGTTTATCGGCAGGATGACCTATTGAATGTTTTTCGTACTTCGCAATACAAAAAGCTTTTATGAAACTTTTTTTCTTTTTATTTCGACCAAAATACCGTATCTAATAAAAATTAATAAACTTTGTCTCATTAAGCGACAACACAGGTGCTTATGACATCGTATGAATTTTTACTGTCAGTGATTCATATTGCATAAAAGCGCTTTCCCTGGGTGATGATGCATTTAGGGTTGAAAGAAGAATCATTTGGGGAAATTATAGAAAAAAAATGTTCAGATGTCACAGAGAACGAGAGAAAGGCAGAGATAATGAGAGAGACAGAGATAAAAGGGGGAATAAACAAGTGCGCTTTTGCAAAAATTCCATGAATATCTACTTAAAAGAATAACATGACTTTATTTTTTGGTTAGATTAGATTTTTTGGTTAGGTTAGATTGTCAAACTGATGACTTTTTCTTACTATTCTTGTTTGACCTAGCCCCCCACCCCCACCCCCCCCCCCCATGGAAATGTTCTGACCTACTCTAATATTGCTTGTTTGTTACTTTCTCCGATTAACTTTTTTAATTGCGAATAACGCGGTAGAAAAGATAAAAATAAATACCGACCTGGCCAGTTTTTTCCCCCGTTACGAAAAAAAAAAAAGCATTTGGGGCGCTTACCATGGTAAGCATCCAAACCAAAATATTTGAACAAAAGATTTACATTATCAGGGACATCAATGTTTTTTTTATAGTGGAGGGGTTGAGCTGTGGGACGGGGGTGAATCGGCTAAAAAAAAAATCACATTTCTTTACTTTGTGTCATTTTACAGAATGACTTTGTAATAGGTTAGGTTTTAGAAGCTCTTCGTCTCATTCTCCTTTTTTCTCCCAGATGAAAACTTTTGCATTGAAAAGTTGACGGAAACATAATCACTTCAAATTATAAAACCAATAATGAACTATAAGTTTCCTCGCCCGAAATGGAGGAAATAGAATGATATAGGATGAGAAATTACGTTAAGGCAACCCCTAAAAAAACATGTTTGTCTGGCGTGTCCCGACAGAACCCTCTCAATCCTACAAACTTTTATTCATGTGTGACCTACTCCCCCCGAAAAAAAATTTTGATACTGACCCAATTTTTATTGATTTTCCTACTTTTTTGCCAATTTCTTCTTCTTCTTTTTTTTACAGGCGAATAGCGTGGTAGAAAAGAATCCATATATAGAAAAAAAAAGCTTTGTGTTATTGAAAATTTGTAATTATAAACAAGTTTTATATGAAACGGGCCCTGGTGCACTTTTGACCCCAAACCCCCCCCCCCCCCCCCCCGCTTTCCCTCGTTCTCTCATCTCTTTGCAATTATTTTTGTGTTTTATTTCAAAGGAAATAAACAGAAAATAAAGCAATTTAGAATGTCGTTTATCCTCTGTTCTTTTCAAAATGAAAACGTCCATGTAGTTCTTGATCCCGGCACTCCCCAAACATGCCAAACAATAGAAAGTCATGGCGGACATTCAAATTCCTTATGAAAAGAGCAGGGGACAAATAGCCAACGCCCTGAATAAAAGTAAGATTAGTGTATTTCGTCAGGATGACCAACTGAATGCTTTTCGTATTTAGCTATACAAAAAGCTCTTAGGAATACTGCTTATCATATTACGACAGTAACATATCTCAAAAAAATGTAATCTTTACTCATTTATTGACAAAACATGCAGGCGCTTATGAAATGGCAAGAATATTTTCTATATTTTCTTCTTGAGCATGACAGTGCTTTCTTCATAAAAAAAATACATAGGGGTGGAAGAAGATGCAAGTGAGATTCAGAGAAAGGATAGAAAATGCACATCGAGATACATAGGATAATATATATTCCAAGATCAATGGAAAATTTTTTGAAACTCTTGGAATATTTCTGGTATTCCATTCTGAGCCATCCAATATAAATATTCATGCTGTTTGAGGCTGGGACCCTCGCGTGCGATGTTTTGAAATCGGACGTAAATAATACGTGTGAGGAATTGTGTGAGGAATTAGATACTGGCCAAAAATCACCAATTTTGAGGACGACCGGAGGATGGACACGGGGTGAAATAAGGGTGAAGAGTAAGAAATTAAGCTTTTATTTATCGTTGATGTCTTTTTTTTAATATATTTTTTACAATGTGCATTTTTTCCCACCTTAGCCACTCGGAGTATCCGAACGAGTTCACTCACTGTCTTGATGCTCGGGTTGGTGGAGCTTAGTGTAGCGGTAGTGAAGTGGAGCCTGCACGAACATCACTTGAGGTAACAATATATATGCATTTTTTCCACCTTTACCACTCAAGAGTATCAGAGCGAGTTTTGGACCTTGATGTTCGGGTAGGTGGAGCGTAGTGTAGCAGTAATGAAGTGGAGCCTGCACGAACATCACTTTGAGGCACCCATTCAATGAACAAGGTTATGATAATATAACCTTGTTCTCTGTTGTATCTCCATGTGTGGCAAAATAAGGGTGGCAATGTTTGGCTTATTTTCTCTTTTTCTTTGGGACAAATGCTTGATTTTTTTACACTGACAGTTTCCATTACACCTATTCATCATACAACTTGCTGCTTACGTAAATTTGATTCTTTCAATTATTTTCTTCTTAATTTAAAATAGAGATTGAAAAATGAAAATTTTCTTGCCATATTACTTTCCACCAATAGAGGGCGTACACAAAAATATGCCCAAAATTCCAAGTTTTTGAGCGCTCTGGTGAATACAAAGATTATTCCCAAGGCCAAGTTACTAATGAAAAATAAATTGCAACTGTAAGTGTAACTAAGAGTCAGACTAAGCAGCTAAGCTTAAGTAACTGTAAAGAAATTTGTAATTTTGGTCACAAAACTTCATAAAGACATAAGTGATATTTTAATTATTTTTTTAAAGTGTGTGCTCTGTACAGCATTGGCATACCATAGTCCTACCCACCCAAGGGTTCATTACATGCCGCCACGCACATAAAAATCAAGCCATAGAAGTCGTGTGTTGTGGACCCAAGAAGTGAGATCCCAGCACGCGCGACCCACTAGTTAGAAATCCACTGGCACTGCCAAACGCGGTTCGTGGTGCGAGGTTAGTCAGTAGAGGCGCACGGCCAATATGGGAAACTCTCTCCAATAGGGGAGACAATCTCCCACATTGGAGACTTGCTTTGCAAAAGGACAAAAGAAACAACACCAACAAAAGCATGATTTTTTCCACCCAAAATTTTGTTTCACTGAGCCCGAGGTCAGAAGCCCATTTGTTTTGTGTGTGATTGACAACAAAAATCCTTATCAAAACAAAAGTAGACGGTGAATTTTTAAAGTAGACGGTGAAAAGGGGTAATTTTTCATGAGGAATCTGCTTATCACATTTTTATTTGCCGCCAAGGTAATCCTTTTGCAGCAAATGTAAACAAAGGAAATTGGTCACCAAAACTGGAGACTGTCTCTGAAATTGGATACCCAAATTCTTTACAAAAGTCTCTGATATTGGAGATAATCTCCCACATTGGAGACAGTCTCCAATATTGGCCGTGCGCCTCTACTGTTAGTAGGGTGTCTGAAGCCACACTGAAAAGTGTCAGCATAAAACAGGCTGATTTAGGGGAAAATATGGCACATTTTTTCGGGGAAGTTCAGGCTACTAGAAAAATGTGATCTGAATTGATTATTAACTTATGTTTGGCATGTATGGAAAGAGAAAATTCAGGGGCTTCTTTTGACAGTAAGGACAAGTTTATATGATCATTTTAAATAAGGATTTAGAGATAAATTGCAAACCCTTATTTTTGTGTGTGTTGAGATTGCCATTTCTCCATGCGTTTTCTATGGGAAAATGAAATTTCTGTTTTGCACAATTTTTTTCACTTTGTCGCAATTTTTCATTGTGATCTGGTTTCCAAATCTTTATAAAAATCATACCATCAGATAGAGCATAAAAAATCCTATTGGACTCTTTATGGACAAGTTTTTGGCATTAATAATAAATTTATTAACAGCTCTCGGAAGCTAAAAATTTGGATTTGTGTATGTCCATTTCTTAACTAGAGCCTACACAGTCTATGGCAGAGAAATGCTGAAAATTGACCTAATTTCATTCTTCTTTTTTGCAGCCAATAATTGGACTTTTTTCAAAAATTTTACATTTCTGTCAGTCTGAAGGTCATTTCTCTTCAAATTCACAAACTTGACAAAGAAAATGTGATATTTTCTTGAAATAAGAAAAATAATTTTTTTCTCCAGACACCCTACTGAGTACTGTTAGTGTTAGTATACTAACTAACCTCGCAATACATGTGAGTGAGTCCTACCTGTAGATTCCCCACAGGCAGGATGGTTGCAGTGAGCTATCAGCTAGTGCTTTGAGGTAGGATAAATATAGAGTAAGTGTAACATTAAAAGTCACTTAACTTACAGTTAGGGGGGGCCTACACCATATTGAGTGTATGGGGCTACTAGCATGACTACCATGGCATGAGCCATGAGTGACACTATTTTATAGTAATATACTAGGCCTATACTAAAGTAATAGAACAAGAAAAATGTCAATGGTGTTGATGATACGAACTTAGAAATCCTATCAACTTTCATAACGTTAGAACTCTTGTCGAATTTTCCACAATACCTCGAAATAACAGAATAAAAGTTCAATCCTCTTGAGTCTTGTCAAAATTACTTGCCTCCGCTCCGCTATAAAGTGGGCTCTCACTTCACAGTCACAGTGCTAGTGCAGTGCAGTCTAGGACCCTTCGTTGCAACTTGCGAATTGCATGGAGCACACACGTGCGCTCTTCGGTAATGGTGTGTTTACGTTAAATTTGCCAACTACATTATTCCATAAGGGATAATTATCATTATGTATTTTTCCTGGATATTATACTACGAATTTTACATTGAAATTTTACCATTTCATATATTTTAAATTTAATTCTATAATATCAAAAAGAAACTAGTACCGTACGGAAGTGTCCTTAGCCTCAGGCTTAACAAGCCAGGATTTATCGAGATTGTGTTGTTCACTGGAATGTATATTTTTTACCCATTAAAAAAATCAACTATTCCATTTTTTTTTTCAATGTTAATGACTAATTGATTTCGAATCTTAAATATATGATATAAGTATTGACGAGCAGACAAATAATGGAACTAAATCATTAAAATCTAAAGAAGTTTCGTCCGATCTCAGACTCAGTAAAAGAAAATGAAATTACGGTAAAAAATATATATATTTATATGACTCCCAAAGAAGGCCGTGTTGTCAGGGTGGCCGAGCGGTCTAAGGCGCCAGACTCAAGAATAATTCTTTCTCTCGCACATGAGACAAATGGGTGTTCTGGTCTCCGAATGGAGGCGTGGGTTCGAATCCCACTCCTGACACATTTTTTTTTTCTTCTCCATTTTACAGTCAGAGGAGAGACATCACAATAAGCACTGCAAAACGGTAATATCATAATAAGCTTGTGCTTGAATCATCTATCTTCTTCACAATTTTCCTATGTTAAAGAATAAGTGGTTCCATATATCGGATCAGTATAGGCTATATTGTAATGTACAATCACTTTGACTTTGAACTGAATGATTAATAAATATTACTAAAAAACAAAAATATCAGTATAAGAAATTTCAGCTCACACATTGCGCCGCTCATGGATTGTTTAAAATCATGCACAGCTCGTTCTTTATTTGAAAACTATATGCCAGATTGGAATAGAAGACATTCAGAGCTCGCCCTTTGCACTCTTATCATTTACTAAAGTAGATAGGCCCCATATACCCATCATTTTCATGTTTACAAAAAAGTTTATAGAATGTCACATTTTTAGGTCTTAATCTAAAAATATGTGCAACAGCATGACGCAGAAGAAAAGAAAGCCGCCCATCTCCTCCCCCGGTCTGTACGTCCAATGGCTAGCAAAAAGTATACAGTGCGTCCCAGAAAAAACGAAACCGAAATTTAGCGATGATTTATCATAACTTAATCACAAATACAGTAGACAAATGACCTACCAATGTAAAGCTTAGAATCTCCTCTTTCATCTGATATTACTTAGATTATTCCTCATTCACGCATGAGTGAGCAAAAATAATTTGAAGAGAGGATACCAAAAACTCATTTGGCGGGGGGTATCTGAATTTTAAAAAGAAAATCACATGCCTAAAAAGTTCAATATCTGCTCTTTTATTTGATACCTTAATCACAAAAAATGGTCAAGAAGTAAAAAAGTTACGTTCCCTCGAAACAATGCTTGTATTTCCATAATTTCATTAAATAAACGTGTTTTCACCGGTTTCCCACAGAAGCTATCGCATGGTTAACAAAAGACTTCAAGCATGGCTGAGCGTCAACAAAACGGAGTGTCGAGTGAGTTTGAACGCTAGCCTGTAAAACCTCTTCATTTTATGAAATTATTGAAATTCAAGCCTTATTTCAAATAACCAGAACTTTCTTATTTCTTGACCATTTTCTGTAATTGAGGTATCAAATTAAAGAACAGATATTGAATTTTTTAGAAATGTGGTTTTCTTTTTGAAACTCAGATACAGCCCGCCAAATGACATTTTGGTATCCCCTCTTCAAATTGTTTTTGCTCACTCATGCTTGAATGAGAAATAATCTAAGTATAATTTCAGATGAAAGAAGAGATTCTAAGCTTTACAATGGTAGGTCATTTGTCTATTGTATTTGTGATTAAGTTATGATAAATCATCGATAAATCTCGGTTTCGTTTTTTATGGGACGCACTGTATAGTGCTGCAAATTCATCGGCCCACTTCCCCATCTCTTAAAGTTCTCCTCCTCATTCTTCATTGTTGTTGTTGATGTTGTTGTTCTCGACTCAGCTGACTTTCTTACTCTTCTTCTGACTCTCTATACTTCTTCGACTCCCGAGATCTTGCGGATCTCTATTTCTCTATTTTCTCCTCCCCCTCATTCTTCTTCTTTAAAAAAAAAAAAGTCCACCCTACAAAAATGTTGATTCGAATAAATGAGAGAAAAATCAAACTAGCCTAATGCTGAAAATTTCATCAAAATCGGATTTAAAATAGGAAAGTTATGACACTTTAAAGTTTCACTTTTTCACAAAACAGTGATGCAAAATAATGAGAGTCGATGATGTTCCCTCATTCACTATTTATTTTGTTTTTTTATTGTTTGAATTATATAATATTTCACTTTTATTACAGATTTAACAATAGGTACCAACTTGACTGTACCATTATAATTCTACATGTTCAGAGAAAAATAACCCCTGTTTCACTTGACAATGAGGAGAAAATTAGAATTCCATATTTCATATAATAAGATACAAAAGAAACAGTGAGTGGATGACATACCACCACTCCTCATATTGCATACCGACAAGGATGTGCATAGATCTATTATAGACCTACTGGTTTGTGAAATTAAGTGAAACTTTAAAATGTCATAACTTTCTTATTTTACATCCGATTTTGATGAAATTTTCAGTTATGCTTGTTGGATTTTTCTCTTTTTACTGAAATCAACTTTTTTGTTGGGTTGGACTCCGGGGTGGACTCGTCCTTTAAGTTGTTCCGTTTGTTCTTCCCATTCACTGACTCTGATCTTTTTCTGACCCTTCTTCTTCTTCTTAGTTCTTCTTCTTCTTCCTCCCTTCTTCTTCTTTTTCCTTTTCTTCTTCGTCTTCTTCCTCTTCTTCTTCTTCTTACTTACTCTTTTTCTTCTTCTTCTTCATTTCTTCTTCTTACTCTTACTCTTCTTTTGACTCTGCTTCTGAGTCCTCTTCTATTCTGACTTTATCTCTGATCTCTATTTGTCACTGCATGTACTACTAGCACTGGATAAAACTCGTAGCGCTAGCGCGCGCAAATAAAAAATTGACACACACGGCGCGCACTTGTGATCGTGATCGTGAGGAAAAGTGAAAGAAGTCATCATGGCTGTCAGTGAAGTTGAAGCGAGCAATACTGTCAGGAATGCTTTAATTGAGAGCCTTACAGCAATCCTTTCTCCTCAACAAGATGTTAGACAGCAAGGAGAGGAACAGCTTAAGCTCCTAGAAGTAACAGAGGGTTAGTAGTCTCTTATCGACACGTTTGGTTATCATTTATGTTCAACGTTCTTACTTGTGATTGTGTTTGTGTAGTCCCAAATGCTCAGTTTCATGTCCGTGCGGTGTGAACGTGTGAGTGTGAACTGGGAATTGTTTTAAAACTTGTCATATGGCACACTGTGTGTGTGGATTTGAGTTTTGTCAGACGTGTATCAATCAGATATGATTATTTACGTCTGGGACCGAACTTTAACGTCACCATCCGAAAGACGTGACCAGGGGCTGGGCTCGAACCTCTGGCTCTGCCAGATGCGGCTCTGCATCAATTGAATTTGTATTTGTAACTTCCCCAAACTCACTCCTAACGTTAGTAGGGGCCGCGGAACCGGGGGGGGGGGGGGCTTCAGCCCCCCCACTTTTTTCCAAAACCGTGTACAAAAACGTAAAATTGACCATATGATTGTGATTTTTAGCATGGTCAGCCCCCCCACTTTGAAAACCGTTCCGCGGCCCCTGCCTAGTACCACTCCTAGTACCAATCATGAGGTCCAAACATTACATGTATGGACCTCATAGGCGACATCAGTAGTATTTTTGGTTAGAAATCTCTGAGAACAGGATATTTAGGCCTATATATTATATCACAAGTACAAGCTATATTCCTTTCTCTTATTTAAATTATAATTTTATAGTGTAAATGCATCGTTAGCAACAACAAAAAAATGAAAGAAATGAAGGGGAACTTACATTTTCACGGCTTTTTCCTGATTTTCTGGGCAGTTGCTCTTCACTTCTGACTCGCAATCGAAGCTGATATGAAGATCACGTGATTCGCGTTCTCGTCAGCTGATCGGTTGGTTATTCTTTTCGTCAGACGTTAATAATATATATTTTATAATGCTAGCATTCATCGCTAATTTAGGTGAAAGAGATTGAAGTTAAACAGCGCCAGGTCGGAATCATAATTATTTTGGAAGAGTGTATTTATACACTCGATCTCATACCTGACGTAGACGGCGCTATTCAACAAATGCACAATCTTCAATATAAAAAATAAAACAGAAAGAACGCCTTGAACACATGCCAAAATGCCTAACGATTTCTCCGCGGCATTAACAACTATCGTAAAGGGCGCTCCATTTATTAATAAAGATGGATGTATAGCTGTCTATGGCGACAAAATTTGCCGCAAATATTTACGAAGAATTGTGAGAAATGGTCTGAAAATGCAACAAAAGAACCGGTGAGTACCGATTAAACATTATCAATTTATTTAATAGAACATATTTCATGACTAGAGTTTAACAATTTCTAGATAATATTGCTTAGTTCTAAGCTAGGGCGGCCCAAATGCGCGTGAGTGGAGTCCCAGTTTATTAGCACGGGTAAGTATTGGGGTGTCGCCTAGAGTGCCTAGTACTAAAGTCCTAGTACCAATGAGGTCCAAACATTACATGTATGGACCTCATAGGCGACATCTGTAGTATTTTGTGTCAGAAATCTTTGTGAAGATGATTATTTGTGTATTATAACACAAGTACGAGCTATCGTACTGTCTATTCATTAAATTTTTGTTTAAGAAAGTTAAAGCATTGTTAGCAATAAAAAAAAATTGAAAGAAATGAAGGGGAACTTACATTTTGACGACTTTTTCCAGATTTTATTGCCAGTTGCTCTTCACTTCTGACTCGTGATCGAAGCTGATATGCAGATCACGTGATACGCGTTCTCGTCAGCTGATCGGTTGGTTATTCGTTTCGCCAGACGTTGATAATTATATATTTCATAATGCTAGCATTCATCGCAAATGTAGGTGAAAGAGATTGAATTTAAACAGCGCAAGCTTTAATTTTCTCAAAAATAACATTTAATTGATTGCACAAGTTTCGCCTTGGAACAAGTAGGATCATTTGGTCCCATGTTTGCGTAACTACGGGGGGGGGGGGGGGGGGGTGGGGCGGGGTGTCCCTACCACTATACACCCACTAGCCAGCAAATATCGTTTTTTCTCCTTTTTTTTAACCAAAATACCTCCCCCCCCCCCCAAAAAAAAAAAAAAAAAAAAAAATAGGGTTAAAGAGAAAGAGAATTGAGGAACACAATATGCTCTATTTTTTCCTCTTTTACTGTTTAACGAGACTTGTAATGAAATATTAAATGGGGCTTAATTAGAACAGCCTTTTTTAAGTCAATTTATAAAAAATATTCCTCCTCGGGATTTGAGCTTTCATGAAATATGAATCTTTTTCATGACTACCGAAAGCGCTAAATATGTCCAAATTTTTAGTTGGTATATAAAGCTTTAGCTCATGCGTTGCGCCCGTCTTATTTTAATGTTATACAATTTTATGCTTTTAATGAATTTCTAATTCTCAGATCTTGTCGCAATCCGATTGGTAGCTATAATGAAAGATTATTATGTTTCATGAATTGTTCAAAATGTGTCTCTCTATCAGTTTTGAATATTAAAAAAAATGTCAGCTCATGCTTTTTGCTCGCAATATTTTGATTAGTAAGAATTTCTTCTCTTGTATATGCGAGTTATAGTAAATAACTAGAGATAGAGGGGGGGGGGTCCCTCAGCTACTTGTCCTCGCTTATTCCCAATTTTTGTCTCACCTGCATAGCAGAGTGAGACTATAGGCGCCGCTTTTCCGACGGCGACGGCGGCGGCGGCGTCAACACCAAATCTTAACCTGAGGTTAAGTTTTTGAAATGACAGCATAACTTAGAAAGTATATGGACCTAGTTCATGAAACTTGGCCATAAGGTTAATCAAGTATTACTGAACATCCTGCCTGAGTTTCATGTCACATGACCAAGGTCAAAGGTCATTTAGGGTCAATGAACTTAGACCATGTTGGGGGAATCAACATCAAAATCTTAACCTAAGGTTAAGTTTTTGAAATGTCATCATAACTTAGAAAATATATGGACCTAGTTCATGAAACTTATACATAAGGTTAATCAAGTATCACTGAACATCCATAGTCAGTCCGCAAGCCCCTGTGTTAATGAGCAAATGAGCAAGATTTATCCAAGTCCTCTCGTGGCTGAATGCATGTCCCTGCAAAATCTCGTGAATTGTGAGACTTTCTTTCTCAAAGAATTTAACCACTTTTTCCTTGAGTAATATTGATTATTTTTGTACCATGGGCAAGAGTAAATGTTACTCTTTTATATTGGTCATTTCTTTTGAATGAAATATTTTGATAAATAAGTGAATTTTTAACCTGAAAAGATGCATCAAACAGAATTTTCTTCCTCTGTTTTCATTTGCAAATTGTGCAACATTTTGCGTTTTAGGCACCAACATTATTTATATCATCAGAAAGCTCAAACTCTATACTTTCTTACAATGTCACTCTTGATATGTGGCATCTTTTAGATGGGTCAGCAGCCAGCTTTGTCCATCAAGATGCAAGACGAGATTTCTGAAATTTCTGAGTAACATAAAATCCAGAGTTCTGATTGGCTGAATACTGTTTTCAAAACAAACAGGCGCGGGTAATTTGAAGAGATTACCACATGGTGAGTGTGACCTTGCAGAGGCCCAGTGTGGGGAACATTGGAATTTGCGTGGGTGCGTGGTCTCTATGACCAATCAGAGCGCAGTATTCTTGTTTTTTAGCTGCAAAATGTACTTGGCCTATGAAAAGCTGGCTGCTGACCCATCTAAAATACATCTTCTTATAAAAATTATATCATATTAAAGCTTAGATCTTCAGCTTTATCATGATTTAAATATCATTTGTGCCCAAACAAAAATTAAGTGTGAAAACAACAACCTTTGTTGCATGAAAAAAATATTTTGTTTCATGTTTTAGATCAAAAGTTTTTCCTATATTACAACATTCTTTTAAAATTCCAAACACATGACCTGAAAGAATGATTCTTCTTCTTTACAAAGATACCAAAAACATGAAATTTGGTCAATATTTAGAGCAGCAATGGCCGAATAAAAAGAGGTGTTTTGGTTCGCACCAAGCTCATTAACTATGCAAAAACCCTCTAGTCATGAATATCACTTGGATAAAAGAAGCTACTTTTTCAGGGCTTGCGGACTGACTGTCCTGCATGAGTTTCACGTCACATGACCAAGGTCAAAGGTCATTTAGGGTCAATGAACTTTGGCCGAATTGGGGGTATCTGTTGAATTACCATCATAACTTTGAAAGTTTATGGATCTGATTCATGAAACTTGGACATAATAGTAATCAAGTATTACTGAACATCCTGTGCAAGTTTCAGGTCACATGATCAAGGTCAAAGGTCATTTAGGGTCAATGAACTTTGGCCAAATTGGGGTATTTGTTGAATTACAGCCATAAATTTGAAAGTGTGTTGGTCTAGTTCATAAAACTTGGACATAATAGTAATCAAGTATCACTGAACATCCTGTGCGAGTTTCAGGTCACATGATCAAGGTCAAAGGTCATGTAAGGTCAAAGAACTTTGGCCACGTTGGGGGTATTTGTTGAATTGCCATCATATCTCTATAAGTGTATTGGTCTAGTTCATAAAACGTGGAAATAAGAGTAACCAAGTATCACTGAACATCTTGTGCGAGTTATAGTAGTTTTCAAAATCAGCACTGCTGCTATATTGAATCGCGTGATGCAGGTGAGACGGCCAGAGGCATTCCACTTGTTTTTGTATTATACTCGTGTTCAGAGTGTTTCAAAGTCTTTTCTGATTTTTTTTACACTTTTTATTGTCTCGGAGCTTCCCTCTATTTCTTTTAACTATGATGTAGCCCTTTTCACTTGTTTCAATTCTTTTATGTCTCATTTCATTGAAAACTTAATTATTAAACTTACTGACTTTATTACGAAATTTTGATATTATTTTGTCTTGTTTGTTTGGCTTTCTTTTTTTCTTCTTATCCTTCTTCTTACTTTTTCCATTTCCTTATTTTCTCTTTTATTTCATTTCATGAGGCATCCGCCAACTTATATACAACAACAACAAACATATTGATTTGGTGGTATGCCCCTCTAAAAAGGGAGGAAAATAGGAAGGAAAAAAAGAAGAAGGGAAGGGGAAAAAAGAAGAAAAAAAAAGAAAGACGATGATGATGAAAATTATCTTGGTGATGATGATGGTGGTGGTGATGGTGGCAGTGATGATGATGATGATGATGATGATGATGATGATGATGATGATGATAATGATGGTGGTAGTGGTGATGATGATGAGAATGAAGTTGGTGATGATGGTGATGATGAAGACTAGATGTAATTTTGTTATTTTGTCTTTGAAAAAATTAAGTAGTGCATAGGTGAATTTATTTAAAGTTAATTATGAAAATAGCAGAAAAAATAATTTGAAAAATTGGCATGCGTTCAGAAAAAATCCATCCCCCACCAAAAAAAGATTAAAGGTGAGATTTTTAAAATAATTATTTGTGACGGCGTAGGCCTTTGCGAGCAGCTATATCGGATATAATTATGGTAAAAAGTAAATGAAATGTCAAGAAATACGTGATAATGACTTTTATTGTACATTCAGTATATCAATAGATAACTTCATACTTTCTCCAAAAAGAAAGAAGTGGGTCATTACGGACCATTAAAAATGGGAAATTTTGGCATTTTATATTACATAGAATATTGAGCAACTGCTCGTTTATGACGTCACAAATCAAGCATTCGAAATTCTACTAACTCCATTTTTTTTAAATAACACCTTCACCGATGTTTTGAAATAATTTTTCTTTGGCCTATATTTTCACAATCTTTTTATCAAGGTGAAATTCCCCTTTACAAAACAGTATTCGCATGATCAGTGTGTAGCGGTAAATTATTCACCTGATAACTATAGACCTATCTATAATTCATGCGGCTATGTTTAATAATATATTGCTGTGAATAGAATGAATGTCATTAAAAACATAATCTCACTGATCACTAATGCCAGCTCGACGCGCGAACTGAAAAAATATATTTTCTGCCCCAATAATTTGATAACCCTAACCTAACCCAATTTCTAAGTATTTTTATCATAAACAGGATAACTATAGACAATTAATTGAAAACTTGATATTCTTTTGCGAAAATGAATATGAAGGACAACTTTTTAATAAAGAACACAGTTTTAGAGCGTGATTTATACCTACAACCGCTTAATCCTGTCACTGTCGGTATGACATGAAGCAGTTGGAACTTTCTGATTCCATCAGCTTAATAATTTTTGCAACAGGCGCCAGTCCAACAAACAGACAGACATTTGCCCAAACAGACAACATCTCAACCTCTGCTCATTTCTTTTTGCACGGACACATAAAATCTCGACCTACCCATCACTTTTCTCACTATCTTCTCCTCCCTTTTATTTTCCATTAATTTTTCTTTCGTTCACTTTTTTTCTGTCCTCTTTTTCCTTCTATTTTTTTTTCTCGTCTCACCGCTTTTCCTCATCCCCCAGCCCCCGACGCCCACGCAGATTCGCAAACAATATCAAGTGTACTGTTAGGCAAGGGCGGAAATCTCTCCCCAAAGGTAGCCGGGACCAGGGGCTGGAAAATTTGACTAGAAAAAAACAAACTAACAAAAACAAAAAAGAAGGTTTATCACCCCAAAAAGAAGGTCATCTTGACCAAAATACATATTTTATTTCGATTTTGAATGAAAAGACCAAAAATAGTAGGGCCGGGGATGACATTTCATAATGTGCCCCCCTACTATTCTAGGTGAGGGGGACATGTCCCCCTGGAATTTGCGCCCATGTGGGTGGGGGGTGTTGCGCCTCCCTTTCGGAATCATTATGGAAGAGTGTAAATACTGTGATTTCGATCTCATACCTATAAAAAAAAATAGAACAGCTACGCCTTGAACACAGGCCAAAATGCCTAACAATTTCTCCGCGGCATTAACAACTATCGTAAAGGGCGCTCCATTTATAAATAAAGATGGACATGTAGCTGTCTATGGCGACAAGATTTGTCGCGAATATTTCCCAAGAATTGTGAGAATTGGGCTGAAAATGCAACAAAAGAACCGGTGAGTACCGATCAAACAGTATCAAGCTATTTAATGAAATATATTTTATCAGTATAGTTTAACAATTTCTAGATAATAAACTTTAGTTCTAAGCTAGGGCGGCCCAAATGCGCGTGAGTGGAGTCCCAGTTTATTAACACGGGTAAGTATTGCGGTGTTGCCTAGAGTACCCCAAACTAAGGCTAGTCTAAGCCTAGGCTAGGGCCTAGGCTAAACTAAAGCTTGGATTACACCCTACAGGCGCACGCCACAATGCCCAGTTATATGGCACACTCATCCTACGAACGAGGTTATATAGCCAATATAACCTCGTTCTGGGCATTATACCGTAGCATGGACAAAAAAAAACATCGTCTATTTTCGTCCCCATCCCTTGCCCTCAAATATCATGACCTTATCGAACTAGATCAAGTGTGATACTTAACAGTAGAGGCGCACGGCCAATATGGGAGACTCTATCCAATAAGTGAGACAATCTCCCATATTGGATACTTGCTTTACAAAAGAATAAAAGAAACAGCACCAACAAAAGCGTATTTTGTCCGTCCGTAACGTTAGAAAAGTACAATAAGAAACAAGATGGCGGCGTAAACATCGGGCAAGTCTCTTCCGTCTTTTCACAATATTTTTCTAATTTTTTTGATGAATTCTTGTTTAAAAATAACAACGAGAGCGTAGAAATGTCGGAAATGAAGTTTTATCCCATATACATGATTTATGGCTAGATGTTTTAGAAGGAAAATAGAAATCTCGGGGGCAAAAGTTTCAGGTTTTGGGGTCCTTCGTGTAGGTGAATAGGAAGGACTCCCTGGCTTCATTTAGAGTAAGCCTATGTTAGTAAATGATTTTTACTCTCAAGAAGCCGCCTGGCTAGTCAGAAGCCCATTTGTTTTGTGTGTTGATGACAATAAAAATCCTTATCAAAACAAAAGTAGACGGGGAATTTTTAAAGTAGACGGTGAAAAGGGGTAATTTTTCATGAGGAATCTGCTTATCACATTTTTATTTGCCGCCAAGGTAATCCTTTTGCAGCAAACGTAAACAAAGGAAATTGGTCTCCCAAACTGGAGACTGTCTCTGAAATTGGATACCCAAATTCTTTACAAAAGTCTCTGATATTGGAGATAATCTCTCTCATGGGAGACAGTCTCCCATATTGGCTATGCGCCTCTACTGCTTAACATAAATTTATATTAGAAAGATAAAATAAGTGCTGAAAATCATATGAAAAATGAATAAAAACTCATCGATTTTTCCACCTCCGGTGACTGTCACTCCTTTGGTTCATTCAATGGTGTTTGATCGTGACAAATCAAAAAAAAAATATCACGAAGACATAGACCAGGGATTCTCAAATGGTGGCGTGCGTGCCACTTGTGGCGCACTGAGCCTTGCGCGGAGTGGCGCGTGGGAGCCCGTATGGAAAAAGAATAAAACATCAAAAAATAAAAGTTTGATCTACTATTAATCTGAAATTGAGGTTAGATCATTATATTACAAAGGAAAAATAAAAACTCAGCTCTTTTTTAAATCTAAATGCCTATTGATTTTCTCTGATTTTGTGTAATCTAGCAATCGATAACCCCTATTTATTCTATTCTTGATGTATTCATAAACGATTGGTAAAAAGACTTGTATGTGAACATAGATTTGTGAACAGTGCTTTTAATAATAATAATAATCATAATTACGTTTTATTTATTTAGGGTAGCCATTTCGGTTAGGGAACTGCAGTGGGCCCTGCATTTCCATGTATGTTATTACTACCCTTCTCCAATCTAAATGCTGAGGCAGAAGGTTCCATTCCTATACAGTGCGTATCAAAAAAAAGTTTACACTTTGAAAAAACCCTGGGAATTAAAAAATATACAAGATGTGGGTAATTTTTTCACATATTATGTTGGGATTGGGTCTCATCTATCCAATAAAAGTAAAAGTTTTAACAGAATGTTACACTTGAGTGAGCACTGTCAATTTTTGTAAAACTCGCAGAAATCTGTTTGCGCAGAGATGCTCGTTTTCACGCTGTGTCAAGGGGAAAGGGCGAAATCAAACTTACCCTGCGAAAAATTTCTCATACATTTCCCTTGCACTTTTAGTCAACAGAATTAAAATGGATACATTCAAGCATTTTGCAACAATTTTGCCACCCAAATTGAAATTTCAACACTTAGTAAGCACAACCTTTACCCTTTTTGTTCCAGCTGGATCTGAGGACATAACTAAATCTGAATAAAAGTTTATATCAGACATCTCCAGCATTGTTTTCACTAAGTTTTTATCATTTAAAGTGGGTTTACATTTCATTTTTCCTTTAATTCTTGTTTCTCCACACTTTTTCCAAGCTTGACAATGATTAACAAAATGAAAATTAAGCCTAAGCAATTTCATGTAAATGACAGCTCAGTGTAAAGCAAATATTGTCAAGATGGCCTCGCTGTGTGGGGGAGTGGGGTGGGGCGCAATGCACTCTTAAAAAGGGTAAAAGATATCTTCAAATCAATTTTATTAGCTAAATTCCACGTGTTCTTCATGATTAAGGTCTACTTTTATTCGCATAACTATTTCAAAGTTCTGCGCAAATCATTTTTCATGAACTTTTCAAAAGTAAGAGGTGCTCACTCAAGCGGAAATATTTTTCGACAGTTATATCGTCATTTGCTTAATTGGATCTGTACCGATGTTAAAATGTGGAAAAATCTTCAGGATATTACAAATGTATAATTTTAAAGGTTTTTTTTTAAGTGTAAACTTTTTTTTGATACGCACTGTATATATATTTTATGACTCTGTTGGGGATCGAACCCACGGCATCCCATTCATGAGACTGACGCTCTACCACTGATCACCATACCTGGTTTGCTTTTCAAACATGAACCTCATCAAGAACAAAGTTTGATACAGAAACATAATAATAAACATTAATTTGAGCAAGTCACTTATCATTTTTTTTAAATAAATTGTGTAGAATGTAGGTATTTTTATATCTTCTGTTGATTTAGAACCCCTCTCGGCCATTTAAAAGGCTTCCTACTTAAGCTCTTCAGGGGGTCATGCATCCCCCCCACACACCACAATATTTCGCTCGTTCGCGTGTTGGATAGTGGAGCAGTCCAGATTCTCAACAAGAAATTTGGAGCTTCAACAAAATTAATTGAGAATGGCTGCCATAGAGGTTCATCCACCCGGATGGACGGAACACTACTCGTGATGCATTCTGGTATTACATGTCTCGATAGCCTCGACAGATTGGCAATTTTGTTTCGTCTAGATAAACGTGTTTAAAGAATAAAAAAGTCCAACTGGCTATTTTTTTTTGCTTATCTATATTTCTAGTATGCATCATTTGTCTGCTTTCCTCTTCCCTTACCCTTTCTCTTTCTTTTTTCTTCTTGGCATAATTGAGTTTCTTTTGATTTTTTTATTTCTTCCTTTTTTCTCAGTCTTTGTTCTTTATTTCTTTTATTTATTTCTTTAGGGGGAACTCTCTCCCCTCCTCCTGAAATTTAAGGGGTATTGTATGTGTCCCCCCGCCCCTCCGCTGCCTGTGACAACAATGATTCTAGTGTAAAAAAAGATAGTGAACAAAATATTGAGTGTCAGGTGAGAAAAAGACGAAGACTACAATCGTGTTGCTGGATCATATTACGGAGCTTCCTAATATCTGTTCAGTGGGTAGCTTTCTTTTATTCAGCACAAGAGGGCGTGTTGACGTACTTACGTAGGAGACTATGGGCCAGACGAGAATAATGAAAAATTTGGGATGATTTTACATGATTTTTAAATCAATCTTACAATCAAGGACGATATTTCACTCATTGGACATTGGAATCCTGTTTAAGGACGTTCCACAGTTATGTTTGTGCGCATTATGATCTGCGCATAGTTTACACTCTGCGCGCTGACGTCACAATGGATGAACGGGTGATTAATTAGCTCTGGATATGAGCTGATTTTTCTCATCATCTGCACTCTAACTGCAGATCCGATGCATTATCTTATGAAGCTAAAAAATTGAATTATTCCATGGACCATTTAAAAAAACATCTCTACAATTTCAAAATACTTTACTCTGCAGTGCTGCCAAGAATCACGAATAAGTCCCCGAGTTTGAATAAATGGTAGAGTGGTTTTGATTTTTTCTTCACATAGATACAAAGCATTCGGCACATTTTTTGTGTTTTAAAAAGCACATTTGCTCTAATAAAAATGCTGATAGTTTAAAAACAAGCACATGAACCCCCATTTTTTAATGTTTGTACCTCTTAGGTATACCTTCCTCTACAACTTTGCAAATTTTGGTGAAAATGACATGGATTTTGAATAAAGTGCAGCATTTATTGTACTTTTGTAGCATGTTATTGAAATTTCACATTTGTTTAGATTGGGTTTTTGTTATCTTTTACGCCATTTTAAGAACTGACAGTGCTGTTAGACTTAAAACTCCAAACAAATAGCACTATAAATAGATTCTCCATTCTAACGATACAAGTATTAACTCTCTTGCGAAATTTGATGACTTTTTCATGTATTTTGACTGAGTAATAGAGGTTTAAACTCATTGTAGTAATCTTGCGAGGTCTAAAAATGCCAAATTCTTTTGAATGCGCAATTCTTAACAACATCAATTTGGGTGAACTTTGAAGCTCTATAGCAAAAAATCAAGCACATGGACCTATGTTAATTTTTGCATATTTCGAATATTAAGGTTCTAAAGTATCTATGTGTAAGGTTTGGCGAAAATGACATGGATTTCACTTTAACTGTGGAACGTCCTTAAGTAGAACCAAAATCTACGTTTGGGTCAACACAAGAATTGGTAAGTCATACTCTTTTACTTCGCGCGTTCCTACTGAAAAAATAGACTGGAAGCGGCACTGGTCTCAGATCAGTCCCACCCTGTACCTTAAAGTAACATGGAACATAAGCAACGTATGCCGCCTTATTTCCACTCAGGAAGCCAGTTGACACTCCACCATTGCATTGGCATGTTTATTAGCCAATATTGAAGACTCTTCAGTATGGGAAATGCTATCTGATGCATTTCACTTAATATATTATTTGAGTTATAAATAAGCTGGTCTTTGCTATATTATTTTTTATTGTTTTTTTTTTACAGAATTTGGTGTATTCCTCGCTGAACTAACCTTGGATAAGAATGGGGCTCTTGCCATTCGTCAGGTAAATAAAATGTGATACATTAGCAAAGGAGACATCTTTTATTAGATGTTTTCTTTATTCTTGCTTTCAAACCCCTCTAATTATGAACAGAAATATTTTTCCAATAGATAAAAAAAGTATTACTTGAGTAAAATAGAATGGGTAATGTAAGCAGTTGTATGTCAACCATATCAGCACCTACATGTATCTGAAGAAACCTGCAGATACAAGCAGTCTCTGAATGTGTATAGAGATGTAATCCTAGAACATAATTCTAACTGTTTGTGTAATTTATTTTTGTATTTAAAATGCAGTTGTCCTCACTCATCCTGAAACAATATGTTGAGGCACACTGGTCTCAGCATTCTGAGAAATTTAGACCACCGGTGGCTACAGATGCGGTGAGTTTCCTAATTCTATGCAGCATCGGTGATCTTTTTCCCCTCTCTCATGGACTTCATGAACTTGATTATCTCTCATATGATCAGGGATCTTGGTTTGTTATAGTGTTACAAAATGATTGTATCTGGCCTGCTATTCAGTCCTATTTTCGTATAACTTCAAATGTCATTAAATTTTAAATCTAAATTGCAATCAAAGGGTATTTTGTATCCAAATAATGTCATCATGTTATCAGACTACTGGGGATATCAGAAAAGGGACTTGAGCAGATGTTTGCCGAATACCGGTATTGAAATAGTCTCAAACACCACAAATGAAATTGTCTTCTCCTTTGTTGCATAATCATCACGATCATCCTGAGACCAACCATTTTTCAATCAAAATATTACCTTGGCAAATCAAATATCAAAGCAGTGAAAAATGATAATTTTCACCTTTATTTTCATACAATCGCTATCCTAAATGAAATCAATCAGACTGGATAAAATTAATGAAATAGTGGATTGCTTATTGTGATTTTAGGGTCATTCTTGTGTTCCATCTATCTTCGTTTTCTTCCTCTTGTCTTCTTGAAGGTCAAGTTGTCCAACTTTACCTTGCTTGATTATTACTTCTGTAATTTGCTAGAATATTCCTCCAAACAGTTTCATTCATTTCTTGGTAGAGTTCCATCTTGCACATAATCTTGTTTTAGTTACTTTCTGTAGGCTTACGTTCATGTTGTTTTGTATTTTGTAATTCTCATTCCTTATTTCTCACCATTCCCACAGCAGTCTTCTTCAGCAACTCTTTACCATATATTTTTTTTCATGTATCTAGTGCTTAGAAAAAAATGTGTAGTAATGTTGCATATTATTATTATTCTTATTATTATTATTATTATTCTTATTATTATTATTATTCTCATCCATTTGTTGTCAGGCAAAGGCACACATCCGCAACCGCCTTCCTGCAGGGCTGGGAGAGTCCATCAGTAAGGTACGTTCCAGTGTTGCTTACGCCATCTCAGCTATTGCTCACTGGGATTGGCCTGATGCCTGGCCGGACCTCTTCGGTCTTCTAATGATGATGATTACCAAAGGAGATAGTAATGAAGTCCATGGAGCCATGAGAGTTCTTACAGGTATGTCTTGGAATGAATAAATTTCAATTTCAACTTGAATTTGGACTTTTAAAATTTGAATAGCAATAAAACACATAACAATAAAGCATTGTTATTATTATAAAATGGAAAATTAATGGACTGGGAAAGATGATGTCTCTTATCAGAGACCATGGGAGTGTTTCACAAAGGGTTAACTATGACTTGATAGAGTCATGCTTAAATGCCGATGTGCATGTGATATGTAACACGTCCTCTTAGCCTGATTTGACCAATGCAGTGATGCACCGCATGCAACTAAGTGCAACTGTAAGTCACAATTAAATGTTTGTGAATCACCCCCAGATGACTTATGAATAGTCAATTGACCTTGATGTGATTCCTTGTTACTTTACTCTGTAGTCACCCTTCACCCATTCCAAATTGATTAGTGGATAAAGTGATGGTGATATACTCATGGATAATAGAATGGTCTTCAATAACGAAAGATCTAAATTGTTCTACCAAAATTACATTATTTCCTTCCATTAAGGGATACATCTGTAATTCCTTTGACACTTTTCTCTCTAGAATTCACAAGAGAAGTGTCTGACACCCAGATGGAGCATGTAGCACCTGTCATATTACCTGAAATGCATCGCATCTTTGTTCAAAGTGGCACATATACGATAAGAACCAGAGCCAGGGCTGTAGAAATCTTTAATACTTGTGCAACTCTCATCTATAACATTGCCTCCATTGCTAAGGTAATATGACTGATCTTAAAGACTTTAGTTAATTATCAATGGTGAAGAGATGACAAAGCCAAGGCAAAAAAAAGGACAATTTGGTGTGAGAGTACAACCATACAAGATTGAGGAACTCGTCTCTATTGGATGGATGCCTCGAAATCCTCATAGAGGCTTGGAATGTAATTTTGTGCTTCTGATTAATTTTAGCAAGACTAACATCTGGGGATTTTTTCTTCCATTTTAAATGTATTCAAAATTCCTTGAGAAAGTACATAATCTTTCTGATAGTTGGTCAAATTGAGATTGATTTGAATTACTATGTCTAATTACACAATTTGATATCAATCAAATTTAATTTGAATCTATCACAGCTGTTTGTAAGACACTGCTGTTTATGAATGAGAGTCCTCTCTTTTCCTCAGGTAATTCATTGCATAATGGCATTTCTTTCATGTTGATAGGGAGCAGCCAAGAAGTTATTGTATCCAGTACTGAATGGATTTATGGAGGAATTTGTCAAGGCTTTGACTATCACTGATAGCTCAGTGTCGGATAGTGGTCTCAAGAAAGAAATCATAAAGGTAAGATGAAATAAAATTTAAATTTTGGTTGAGGTTTATCATTCAATGATTTCATTGAAAATATGCAAATGTATACAGACATTTAAAGATACAAACACTATGTTTTTTCTGAAATTCACTGATGTTTCAGTAAATGTGACAAAATTTCCTATAACCCTAATCAGATTTGATCAATAATAACTTTTGCATTCAGATGCTTGTCAAAAATAATTTTAACCCTATCTTAACTGGGCTATTTCAGACCAGTGTATACTGGGGGGGGGGTCAAATTGACCCCTAAGATCTCGGCTGCTGATCATGCGATCGCCGCGAAAATTTGCACACGCATAGAGTCGGATGTAAACTACAAGACTGTAGGGTAAAATTTTCAAAAAATTTAGTGTTTATATTTTAATTAATTAATTATGCAAATAAGCGTATGAAATTTGCCCTAAATTTGTTTTTTTTGTATGTTTTTGCCTTTAACTCAATTTATATAGCTAGTAGAATGCTAATTTTTGGTGGGAGTATCAATTATTACATTTCTAACAAACATCCAAAAAAAATATTATTAATTTCTTATGTATTTATTGTTTTTTAAATTCTTATATATATCTTTTTTTTTTAACCTTGGTTTTTTATTGTTTTTTCCAATGAACTTTGTCGGGGACCATTTTGCGATCATCAATAGCATAAAATGAATCTATTTAAACCAACAAAAGTAAAAATAATCATACATTTATGATTTTTGGTTGAAAAACACAATTTGCATTGTCTTTGTTCACAGAATCACGTTTTTGATCAATTTTGGGTCTGACTTACAAAATGTTGCGTAATTTTGGAACCGTGTACCCGGGCATCGCAATTTTGATCTCAAAAGATGCGCAAGACTTGAAGGTAAAAAGTCTGTGAGCGGCCTGGTCAAAGAATTTTGTGTGACGGCATAGTGACGAAATTTGTTGAGGGGGGGCCAAATTGACCCCCCCCCCCCCCCCCCAGTTTAATAAGGGTTAATCTAAAGAGATCAGATTTTAACTTTAGCCGATAGGAGTACAAACGATTTAGAATCTGAACAGTTGTCCAAGAAAATGTTCAAGTCATTTATTAAGTTGTGTTTAACTTCCAAACAGCTTCATGAAACAACCCCTGGTAAATGAGTAATTTAAGAAATTAAAGTGGAGGATAAATACCAAGTTAGCAACAAAAAAAGGGAAGGAAATAGAATAAGATAAGATAGGATAAAATAAGATGATAGTGACATAACATACGAAAGGAGAAAGTAAGGTACAATGACACTATCATTGTTTACTTTGTTTCCACACCTCCCTTTTTTGTAAGTAATTCTAGATAGGAGCTAAATCTCAGCTAATTCATTTTTGCAAGAAATAGACAAATATACAAGTAATGGAATGGTTGTTATGGTTAGAACTTCTCTTCATACAGGTACCTGCAATTATCCACTCAATCAATTCAAATCCTCTTCTTTTGTTTTACAGTTTTTCATCTCGTCATTTATGTAAGTTCTCAGGAATACATTGAAATTGGTTTCGTCAATCATATGCATACCTCTCATATATGACACTTTTTTTTTTTAATAAATGATTCATTTGCTGTTCAGGCACTGACAGTGATAGTGAAGTGTTTCCCTGGTCAAATTACCAAGTCCATGCCAGCTGTACTTCAGGCTACATGGAAGACTCTCACAGACAGTGCAGACATCTATGTCAGGACTGTCATCAATGATACTGAAGAAGCTGATGATCCAGTTGATTCAGATGGTAAAAATTTGTCAAGCTTATTGTACTTAAAGAGTTTGTATTTTTTCCCCCCATAATTGTAATTTTTCTACACATGATACAATATTTCACCTCATAATCATTACACTTGTATTCTGTTGCAAGTATATGCCTAAACATTAAGAACTGTTGCAGAAGAAAGTTGTCCCATTTCTGTTTCATCTACTCACTAACTATCGGCTGTTGTCTATGTCAAGTTGTCAGGTTGTTTATATTTTTTTATTAAAAAGTATGTTGTTGGAAATTCAGGTTTGATTGAAAAAGATTGTCATATCGGTGCAAGAACACCTCAGCAAAACATTTTTTTACACTGCATTGGTGCAGAAGGGCCCTTATGCAATGCTCTTATGTATGCTGCAAAGGGCGAATTTGCGCGCATGCGATGCGAAAGTGTGGTGTTACAGGCATTCTTCCTCCGACATGAAGAGATTTGATAATATTCATTTTTTGTAGTTATGCAAACATTTATTTGTTTTTATTCATTTTATAATGGATTTACTTTACCTTATGCCCCACTTTAAATTCATTTTCCATCTGTTTCTTTTTATTCATGCATTTTTTTATCTATTCATTTGCAGGTGAAGTGTTGGGCTTTGAGAACCTTGTATTCAGTATATTTGACTTTGTATCAGCTATGATAGATTCACCCAAGTTCAGAGGAACTGTACGCAAATTGTGTGATGATCTTCTATACTATGTGATTCTTTACATGCAGATCACAGAAGAGCAGGTATGAGGGGATGGGATAAGACTATTGAATAATTAGAAGTTATATGGGGCACTGTTTCATAAATCTCTTTGTAAGTTATGCACAATTTACAGGTGCCAATTACTTAAACTCCCATCAGCTATAGTTAGAATCCAATTTTTGTAGATTAAAATTTTGTATCAACAAGCATCTGAATATCTGAATGCAATTTGTATAATTTGTCAAAGTTGATAAGGGTTATAGGTAATTCACTCCCATTTCACTAAATATGAACAATTTGAGGTTCTCATCAAAAGAATACAACATTAGTCAAGCATAGTTTATCAACAAAATAAGACAATACAATATTGTTCTTTTATTCTGATATAATAGCTGACCTGCTTTTAATTATAAGTGTGCTAAAAAACTCTTATCCATGATTTTTATATGATCATGAAAGATATGATTTTTTTTTTAAAGTCTTTGTATCCACTAAGGACACTTAAGTAGATGATATCCTATTTTTATACCAATTTTCCCAGATATTTCAAGTATTTCAAGAATTTGGAGGGATTGTAATTAGTTAATTTTTCCCAATAGTTTTACCTGTCACTTTAATTATCTCCTTTGTATAAAACAGAGTAGCATTTTCCTTTCTACTCTATAAAGTGTGTGTTTGCATGTTATTTGTATGAACACATTTTGCTTTAATAATGATATTTAGGTTTACCAGTGGACTGCTGATCCAAATCAGTTTGTTGAAGATGAAGATGATGATACTTTCTCATACAGTGTACGGATCTCAGCCCAAGATCTACTATTGGTGAGTTTGAAACATCAAGCAATTCCTGGGTGGTGTTTCATAAAGCTGTACATTAAGTTACACATGATTCTACATACGACTGGAACATGTTCTTAGGTGCTAAGTCAGCTACATAGGGATCATTAAGCACAAGGAAGGGTTACCCGTATGACCGGAACTTATTCTTAGGTGCTAAGTCAGCTACATAGGGATCATTTAGCACAAGGAAGGGTTACCAGTTATGACCAGAAGATGTTCTTAGGTGCTAAGTCAGCTACATAGGGATCATTTAGCACAAGGAAGGGTTACCAGTTATGACCGGAACTTATTCTTAGGTGCTAAGTCAGCTGCATAGAGATCATTAAGCACAAGGAAGGGTTACCAGTTATGACCGGAACTTATTCTTAGGTGCTAAGTCAGCTACATAGGGATCATTTAGCACAAGGAAGGGTTACCAGTTATGACCGGAACTTATTCTTAGGTGCTAATTCAGCTACATAGGGATCATTTAGCACAAGGAAGGGTTACCAGTTATGACCAGAACTTACTCTTAGGTGCTAAGTCAGCTACATACGGATCATTTAGCACAAGGAAGGGTCACCAGTTATGACCGGAACATGTTCTTAGGTGCTATTCAACAAAAGTCGTGATTGCGCTACGTTGACGTACGAGTAGCTGACTGAAATCACAAGCGCGTATGACATGCTTTATTGCCTGTGTATTGGTCTACAATGTACACGCAGTGCAACTGGAATTTCTGTTGCGAATTCGTTGGCGTGAACTTCGACTTTCGATCGTCCGCACTGCCGAGCTGATCATTATGTACGCGACGTCAGATTGCAGGAGAGTGCATTTGGTATGACGTCAGAGTGCAGGATAGTACATTAAGTGTGATGTCAGAGTGCAGGATAGTGCACAGCCATGGGTCATGAGTAAAGTTATAGGTAACTAACAGCTTTTTTAAACAGCCCCTGGACTTCAATGGGAAATATCTTTATGAACCATAGTTATTATATGTTCATGTATAACTGAACTGCTTGTTATAAATGATTATCAGTATGAAGTTCTTCAGTGGATATCTGACCAAATGGAAAGTCTGAAATTGCATTTAACCCCCGATCGGTGTGGTATATAAGGCATCATGCTACTGTTGCATCAACAAGTCAAGATCACCTATTAAATTCTATGTGCAACAACCAATATAAGTCCAATAAATGTGAAGATAAAGCAAAAGAGATTGTCACCATTGGCTTACCTCTATGTTTATCTTAATATAGTCATTAGGTAGTGAGTTTCCCCAGGAGACATCACATGGTTTAATGGCAGCCTTAGACAGACATCTACAAGAGGCTCAACATGCTAAAACTCAAGGACATAATCATTGGTAAGCCAAGCGTTTGATCATCAAACCATTCTTGCTAGAATAATTCAAAAATTTTAAAGGCATAGCTGCATAATCTGTAGTCAATTCCTCTAAAGAAAAATAAATTTGACATTGAAATTGTTATCTGTAGAATTTGGCCTTGAGAAAGAAAATTGATAATGGTATTGAAAAAAAGATGCAGTGATCAATCCAATATCATTTGTTATTTATTGAATGTTCTGTTAAGATGGCTATAGGTAATTGAGAAACCAATTTTGGTTTTATATTTTAAACTTACAAAAAGTTCAAATATTTAAAAAAAAATAGCTTAATGAAATACCCTCTCCAAATATTGTTACATGACATCATTCTACTATTGTGAGTGCTACATATAACTTGTTACAAATTTGAATCTCAATAATCAAACTTAACCTGATCTTAAGACCAATCTTGTTTATTTAGTTAGATGACTTTTCAGTTTTTGTTTTCATTTTCATTAATATTTATTCTCATTTCTCTCTCTTTTTATTGAAGGTGGAAGGTGCATGAATCTTGTTTATTAGGGTTAGGTTCTATCAAATCACTCATTATTGACAAAGTAGGTAAAGGAAAGCTGACATTCAACTTATCAGGATTCCTTACAACAACAGTTCTAGAAGATCTTCAACAAACTGGTAAGAAGTCTAGTATTTGAATTTATTTGCCATTTTCATACTTACCTGGGTACCAGCTCTGACAATACTCTCAAACAATATCATACTAATTTTGTTTTTAATTAGCGTCGAAATATGGGAAGAAAGGAGTATGAAATAAGGGCAAGTTAAACACATTTACTCCAATTTCCTGTTAAATCTTTTGTAACTGTCATTAAAAAAACACAGGATTTGAAATATATGCCTGTCATAAAAAACAGAATTTGAAATATATGCCTGTTATAAAAACAAAAAACAACAGAATTTGAAATATATGGTATAAATAATTTTAATGCATTTTCCCTTTCTTTTTCTTGTATCCCCCTCCTGTAGTATCACCATTTTTATTAGGCAGAGCATTATGGATGGCAAGTAGATATTCACAAGCAATGACACCAGAGTTAGTAGAAAGGTGAGTTTCTACTAGTTGTAAAAATATAAATGTATTGTATATTTTATTGGAATATGGCAAGAGTTGCACATATCAGATCAAAACTATTGAGGGACAAATTGATAGATGAAATAAGATATTTCAGGCATGAATTCATCAGGGTATTTCTGTAAGAGTAAAGTAAATCTACCTTGCAACAACTCATTTTTTCCCCCTTAAAACAACAATATACCTGTCATGAAATGAAAGTTACTGTTAGGAAAGTAAGAAGGCATGGCATGCTTATCCTTCTTAGGCCTAGTATATAGTTCGTAAAATCATGGTGGTTAATGTTACTGTTGCGGCGACACATTCCGGTACTCTGCTCAATTTGTGAATCATTTTCTATAATCATTCTTATATTTTACTCTTGGTTTCCCTTTTTTCAAGCCTTTGAGGCTTTTTGGGACACCTTTTTCTATACATGTATATTGAAAATGAATTTTAATCATTTCAAATGCTGTGTTCAGATTTCTGTTATCCATCTATTGGATAACTTGTTTCAGACCAGTACAACACCGTCAAAATCCAAAAAGGAACATTTTCGACATTACTCTGCCCTAATTGAAATACAAATTCAAACGTTATACTAGTGATATTAGAAGATTATCTTGTCATTTAAAAAAAAAAAAAATTCCAAATTCATTTATGTTTGTGATGTCTATGGTGATCGCCCATGCATATTTTTTTTCAAACCTTGAGATTTCAAAGCGCCATTTTCGATACAAATGGTGCTTAATAATGCCCCTCCTTTTATGGGAGACATTGTAAACAATGAACAATTTTGATAAAGAATGAAGGAAGACAACCAGCTTTTCCTATTTCCCATTTCTGTCTCACCCACTGGAGGTGAAGGCGAGACATGGGTATCAAAATTTATTGAACTGATTTTAAAAGTGACCAAGCAACTCAATGAAAAAAAGATCTCTACATACATATATAGAATCATGTAAATATGTGACCAGGCATGGTAAAATCCACCAAGACTTGCCAGAAAATAATTTCAGTTTAACCTCCCCACTGAAAGAGGAGATTCTCAGCTTTAAGATCATACGTAGCTTACTATTTGATGATCTGAGCCCTCCTTGCAAAGAGAAGAATGTTCACTATCATAGAACTTTACCATTGAGAAAAACAGAGGAATTAAAGTTGACAAGTCTTCGAGCACAATTACCCTCACACTATTGTGCAAAGATGACAAAAGAGGATTAGAATTATGTAATTTCTGGAGGTTTCCATGGCAAAGAAGAATAGTGTAGTAGGTTTCACGATACACCACGTATCTCTCTTGGGCAAGTGTTGGTCCTGAAAAGGACCACCCAAACTCGATGTTTAGACAAGTGTGTTCTTGTCGTTTTCAGGAGAATGAGCAAAGTTGTAAAAGCAGGCCTTATATAGGGGAGAACGGGTAAGTTGAAACATTATAATTTTCTTTAACGCCTGTAAAATAAATTTATGCAATACTGCCCTCAAGTTATTGCTATTAATAAGACAACACTGTTGTATTATTAATAGCAATAAATTGAGGGCAGTATTGTATAAATTTATTTTACAGGCATTAAAGAAAATTACAATGTTTCAACTTACCCGGCGTTCCAACTAACCCCGATCTCCCCTTCTCTGTCAAAGTGCCGTATTAGAATTCATTCAGACTTTGGCAAAAGGGTCCATCTTATTAACTCTAAAGTTGTTACACCATTTAATTAGGCACACCCTGTTCATGATTTCAGAGAAATGTTAATACGAGAGTTTATCAAGTTTATAGGAGTTGAAAATAGGGGGAATACTTTGGTTTTCAGGTAGATGAACAAATTGCAACATAATCCAAAATTACAAATTATTAGTCTAATTAAAAACTGTTGAAACAGCCTTTTGGGTTTGTTTGACTTTTTTGGGGTTTTGCCATGCCTGATCACATCGAATCAGTTCATGCGAAACAAAGTACAAGAACGTTATAATATAAATGTTTTGTTTCTTTTCGCCTAGTTTTTTACAATTCACTGTGACGGGTCTCCACGAACCCCACCCTCCTTCTGTTCGGATATCTGCCGTGCGTGCCATCTATGGCTTCTGTGAGCACCTGAAGGGTGCCAATAGTACTACTATCCTGACCCCATTCTTATTACCCATCATGGAAGGTTTAGTTCAGCTTGCCACATGCGCCCAGTTCGGCTCAGATATCCTCTCTCTAGTCTTGGAGACAGTTAGCATTGTACTTACCGTGAGTACTTGATAGAAGTTATGTTTATAACCGTTTCCTTTTTTTTTATATTACTTTCTTATATGGGGAGCAGTCTGAGATTAGGAGCATTGAAAAATGAAGATGAATGAAGGTCTTTCTTGTGTCCTAGGATATTTTGGAAAAATGTTAATGAGATAAGAGGAAAATAGGAAGTAATCATAGAGTCTAAATAATATTACTACCCATGAAGATGGCAGAAGAGATACAAATACTGAATCCACCAGAAATGAGCCACTAGCCCTCTAAGTCCCTGCCAATATTGATCACTGTCTATTAAATCCTGTTTGATTTGTCACCAATAGAGTCCAACAGGGTCTTTTTCATACAAGTTAGGTTGTATTTCAAATATTTTAAAAGTTTAAGTAAATGGTCAAAACCAATTTGATTTAGGAAATTTGGGAGTTGTTGACTGGATATTCTTTCAGTGCAAAGAGCTATTAGCTAAATCATGATAAAATTATATTCACATTGATCATGATAATGATAATATTTATAAATGCAGTACTAACAATCATTCAATTCCGATGTATTTCATTACAGATAGATGACAATTTCACAGCACAGTGTGAGAGTCGGGTCACTCCTCTAGCAAATGCAGTCTTCCTTAAATATAGTCAAGGTAAGTAATTCTTTAAACTACCACTGAAGAAAAAATATATATTATAAAAGATTAAGTGTATTAGAATTTTCCTACAGAACAACTGATATATTAATAGACCATGCAGATATGCTCAATGCTATTGAAATGTTTTCTACGAGTGCAAGTTCTAATTTGCTGTTAATTTGTAGCCTTCATTTCTAGCATGTAATATAACAAAACTTCAATATTTTATGAATAGAGCCTTTGCTGATTTAGTGTTTTTATTTTGTTTTGGATTTCAGACCCCTTATTAATATCCTTAGTGCAAGACATCTACAAAGAGTTGTGTCGCAATCCAGCATGTTCGCAGCAGCTTCAAGAACGCTTAATACCAACGCTCATAAGTATCTTCAATGCCGCCTCTGACAAAGTTCCAATGGGTATTCAGTCAGTAGGTTATCTTTTCCTCTCCTATGTAAAATCAATGTGTAGGATGTGATGATAATATTTTACTAGTTTCAATTTTCAATTAATAATTCTAATTGGGTCTCATATTTTGAGCAGAGTTGCTCCTGGGCATTGAAATGCAGGTTTTATTCAGCAGCGCATATACATTATCAAATGTTAGGGGTTAGAGTAGAAATAGACCTACATATTAAGTAATGTATAGAATGTGTGTTGTGGATTTTGATCCATGATGGATGTTAAAAATTTGATTATAATTTGCAATTCCTAGACAATTATATTTGCTGGTGCATAGACACGAAACCATACTCGCAAGGCAAAAATATTGGTTTTGTAGAAGGAGGTAGAAAGATATTCCATATAAAACCATAGGTCTTCTTAGGCATGTGAGCAGATGAATGTTGATATCAAGACAAGGAGTATTCGAAAAGAAATCTCATTAATTTAAAGGTTAATTCATTAAAAAAACATTCCAACGAATATTATATTTGAAGATAAAATGAAATGTTCAATGAGATTGAATATATATTTTGTTACTAGTAAAAAAAAAACTTTTGAGCATTGTTTTATATTTTGTAGTACCAAATTTTCTAAATATCTTGTCATATTTGTTATTGCTTTGTAGGCTGCTATGGATATCTTATGTACAATAGTTCGGAGCTCTCCTGTTCCTCTATCAGACCTTTTGATGAATCAAGGTTTCCCAGCTGTTGCTCATTGTACACGCAGATCAGATGATAGTGCTGTCATGCAGGTATTAAAATATATGTTATATTTAATTCAACTAGTTCTGTGAATGAATGCTTTACCCTGGTAATTTTTTTTCTTTTTATCTAGTTATTATGTGATCGGTCCGACATTTGGTGTTGGAGCAAGAATGAGCTACCAGTTTCAACATCAAACTTGAAATCTTGATAAGGTAAATATGTTATTATTTAATATTTTTTCCTTATTCGCAGAGTGGTGGTGAGTGCATGAGGGGGTACATCTCTGTATCGTTGGAGCAGGTTCAAGCTTGGCATGATGAAGGTGGTAATAGCGGAACCTACTATGTCTGTGAGGTCATTTCTAGATTGCTTAGTCCTCAGACGTCGGAGTACACAGCCTCGTATGTAGGTCGTCTGGTAGCCATGTTGATATCAAAAGCAGGGAACACGTTAGGGAACGACCAAGATTTGATACTTAGAGCTGTCCTTAGCAAGATGCAGGTTACAGAGACATTAAGTGTTATGCAGGTATGGCTAGATACTCTTTTCATGTTACCATATTATTTAGTCATTGACTACCAAGCTTTCTTTCATAACACATATTCTGTCCACTTTTCATTTTGAAGGGATTTAGACTCTTAAATACTTAAGCAGTGGACACCTGTACATCAAATTGTTATATTAAAATTTTCAAAATGATAATTGACAATAAAAAATTTGACGTACCAGTCAGCCAAATTGTAATGTGACTGTAGATTCAATGACATTTGGGGATGTATACCTTAACCAAAAGTAGGCCTATATACTAGCTGTAATAATCATAGCATTCTATGCTCTCCCGTTTGCCACCATTATTTCCATCTTTCTTTTATTTCCATTTCCTCTCTCGGTTTTTTCTGTCCTTTTGTACCAAAGGCCTCATCTTCCCACTGTTGTTGTGTTTGTTTTCTGCCTATTATTTACTTGACTCTGTGTCTTTATTCATGGTCTTTGTCCATACTATGTGATGTTCTAGAATTGTTAATTACATTCACATTGTTTTCCCATCTCTTTCCATCTTCCATCCTCAGTCATTGATCATGGTCTTTGCCCACTTGATGCATACCAGACTACATGATGTTCTAGAATTCTTATTCACAGTTCCTGGACCAACGGGCAAACCAGCACTACATTATGTACTAACAGATTGGGTTGCCAGGCAGAACATGTTCTATGGGGCCTATGATAGCAAAATCAGGTAATCTCCTCTTACATTAAAAAAAGGCATGAAGTACCAATGTAATAACAGATTTTTGCTTTTTTAGAGATTTTTATATTTTTAAATTATGTTTGATGCAGGGATGCTACATGTTCCTGTATTCTCCATTTTGTAGTATTTTTCTGCCAAGCTTATGAAATGACAATGGTATCCAGATTCCCTGCAAACTACGATGTTTATATGTAATACACCTATTCTTCAATGTTTGAACTCTATTTTCTTTAATAAGATTGACAAGGTTCAATTGCTTACTATCTTTTGCATCATGGACAGAAATTATCTTCGAATTGTGATCCATATGGTCCATAACGCAATGAATCAAAGGATCTAAAATGATAATTGTCTTTTCTTTCAGTATAATGGCATTAGCTAAGCTCTTAGACCATGCAATTAATACTAATGATTCAAGACTACATGGTATCATGGTTCGAGGTGATCAAGTCTTCACACCTGGCGAGGGTATCAGGACTAGATCAAAAGCTGCTCAGAGTAAGCAATCATTTCTTCTTTTTTGTAAAAGAAGTAGCTACTAGTATAAGGCATAGTAAGGCACAGTTCCTGTAATGTTGCTTAAAGAAAAGAATGGGCAACAAACAAACATCTAAGAGGGAATTATTAGACGTAAAAAGAGGATAAAATATAATTTGAAAAAAGATATGAGATATAAGTGTAATATTCTGTTGACATTCAACATAATTTGAAGGTAGTTTATTTCAAAGTTTTTTTTTTTCTATTGGATGAGAATGCCAGAATTTCCTCATCTGATTTACCAAAGCTTTATGAATTCAATAATAATAATCCAGGTATTCTTCAGACTTATCAGGTATTTTAGTCCATTCTTTTATGGAATTCTATGTTTCATCTTGTTTATTCATATGATTTCACAATCTTGAGCAAATCATCAAAGCAGCATTTAGAACAGTTTTGTTACTTGATGAACGAGTTGACAACTGGCAGTTGGGCACTTGGTATAAGTGCAGTCTTAGTCAAGTAATGTTAATTTAATCAATGCTAAGAGAAACCATTCACTGTCAACCAAGATGTATTTTTAATTGTTCAATGATTAAAATGGCACCTTTTGTGAAATACCAATATACCAACAAAATACATATTGTAAATTATATCAATAATATATTGCCAGAGGTTTAAGATATAGATCACACATTTGATTGGTAATTGCTTTTAGTGCCTGAGCAGTGGACTTCTATACCAATCCATGTCAAAATCTACAAGCTGTTGATCAATGAGTTATCTAATGCCATGGAAACAACAACATCCAGACAAGCATCGGCAGGAGGAGAGGATCTAGAGGTAATTTATTTTTCTATCGTATTTCAATATACTTAATAAGTTTTACATGATAATTGGTTGTGAGACTGTTCCACATTAAATTTTCTTAGATTTGCAAATAAAGATGAAGAATTTGGCTAGTAATTGCTTGGTAAACAGTTTTAAGCACAGATGTTTATATATGTCATTGTAAGCTTTATCACCAGCTGAAATGTAAGCAGTCAACTGATACTATTAGTACTTTGGTTATCATATGACCAACACAGATACTTTTCTACGATTTTTCCCTTGTTATATGAGATTGTCTTGAAATTGACATTTTCTGGGCTCTGTTTTATAAAATCTTCAAATATTTAGTCTTTTTGACAGTTCTACTCCCAACCATTCAAATGTCATTCTTCAGTAACATCACATGTAGCTTTAGAGATAAGACTTATCTTGCAAATAAATTACTTTATTTATTTTAATTTATCAGTAAATTAAACTTGATATTAAATTGAATATATAAGTTTTTATGCTTAAAAACTAATTTTGACATCTGGGAACCATGTTGTGCAAGGACATGTGATATATTTTATCTGACAATGTCTGTTTTAAATGACAGTTACTATAGTAACAATCAGACACCTGGGTTACTCAGCCAATCAAAATCTAGGAATTAGTCAAGATCTAAAAACTCATCAGACAACAAATGTTAATTATACACTCTCATGGAAGAACTTTGTATTGATCCAAAGAAGAATGGTTCATGTCTTATCCTGGACATTTCATCAAGTCATGTGATTTGAGGGCAGAGTAATGTTGCCAATCTGTGTATAGGTGCAATCATTATCTTTGGTTCATGCCAGATGCAATCATTATCTTTGGTTCATGCCAGATGTTGAGGAATTCTTAGCTCCTTGAAATTAAAACTTAGTTCAGATGTTAGGATGTAATCATTGATTGTAATAAAGCATCAAATTACTTTCTCTTTTTGACAAGGATGATGGTTGGGAAGATGAAGAAGATGATGAAGAGGATGATGATGTGATGATCAATGAACATGGTCTAGCTGGACAGCTTTCAGAGTTTGCTGATGCCTACCCAGGTAACTCTCACTAACATTGATTGCTTAATATGCCAAGGATTTAACTTCAAACTTTCTTTATCTGGATTAACATTTTCAATATGCACTCTATAGAAGAGCCATTCATTATACTGTATATTACCTGCAACTTTGATCTTATTGCTTGTATGCTTAACACAATCTGTTCCTCTTTTACAAAGAGAATTTTCAAGAATATCTTTGCCAACTTTAAATAAGTTATAGGATAACAGGTAACCTCGTTTTCAAAAGTAATTGGGCAGTCCTTTCTTGAGACTTTTGCATAAATTTGGCATTTGAAAAAAAAATTAAAAAGTCTGCTCAAGTCCTTTATGTGTGCTTCTGTTTGGCTGAAAATCAAGTTGTCTTTGAGTTTCACCAGGTTACATTTAAACACAAACTTTTATGCAATAGGGCCATAGATTAATGCTCTGAAAATTCTATGATTTATCCTTCTCTTTGTTAGGTTATGATTGTTTTGATGATGATGATCCAGATGATGAGGATGATCCTGATGCATTACAAGATCCTCTTAATCAAGTAGATTTACAGGTAAGATCTGAAAGATTTGAATATCATCATGTGGATAGCAGAAAGTATATTGATGCAAATGGGGTATATATGCTATGTTGCAGTTAAAAACTTTCCGAGTGATAATAAACAGAAAATAGTGGCCATCATTTTCAATTTAAAAAAAACCCTGTATTTTAGTTCCTTGTTGCATGTGATAACCTTTAATCACATACCAATGTCAACCTGAATTAAAAAGCTAGTCCTTTGTTCTTATTTCTTCTCAATCTGATCAACTCTTAATTTGTATTGCAATAATGGATTATCTTTATCCTTGATTTTTCCCTTCCAGACATTCTTAACAGACTTCTTGGTAGAGTTCTCCAAGCATGAGTGTCATCGAGACTTTGCTGCCCATGTTAACGACGCAGAAAAACATGTTCTAGGAAGCATAGGGATTGTTCTAGCATGAGCCAGTCCATCTAAAGACTGAATTCATTTAGATACTGTTGAGCACCATCCACCATTCATACTGCAGAATATTTGTTTTCATGGCTGATAGCTTTTTGAGTCAACAAGCGACATCTTCAGACAATGTAAAAGTCGGAGTTGTGATAAGTCTGTCCGGGAGTCTTAAAAGATGGTAAGGGGATAGCTTTGGATAACCTGACCTTATTGAATGTAAAGCTTGATCTACAAGTGCTGTCGGATACAAGGAGAGCATTTTATGAAGTAATTCATCAGTGATTTTTACTTAGGACCGTTATAGGCTACTGAAATCATTACATCTGATTGAACCGAAAGGATATTAGTGAATTTTCACTAACAAGACACTTGAGAAACACTCTGTACTTTGTGCTATCACAAGGTTTGAAGGATGTCATCTGGCTTACTACCACTTTGTCTAATTGTCTATGTAACTAAACCCTTTGAAGCCAATTCATAAATGTGACTTTGAATCCATGGTCTGAAACCATTTTATGCAGATTTCATGCATTGATTACTCGGCATATGGCTATCCAATTATGAATGTGCTTTTTGTCTTGTTTATTATTAAGGTTGTGCGTTATCGAGCCAACTATTCACATAAGTTGATTAACATCAACAGTGGGCTTATTAATGCTGTAACCTTAGGAACAAGCGTAAATTAAGCATGTTTTAACAAACGCACACTTTTGTTGGCTTTTTTTAATACACGCTGCAATGTGTGTAATTAATGCATGACAAAGTATGTTTTAGATTATGAATTCAAAACCACATGTGAAATTGGGCCATTAGATCTTCAGTTACTTTGGTCTAATGCCAATTAATAGTCCATTGATCCCTGGTGTACTAATATTCATTTAAAGTCTTTTCGGCACTTTATCTAAATTTCCTATGTTTGAATTCATGACCATTTAGTCTTTTAGACAATCTGGTAGAAGTTTAAATTGGATTAGATATTTGAGATAAGACCAAGCAGGCATTATAAAAATTGTGAATGGATTTTTCCAATTAGCTTGCTAACAATACAATGGATGATTTGAAATACGGCAATGTTGGTGATGTGACAACACCAGCCACCTCACCGTACATGAAATGATGCTGGTGTTTTATTGACTCAGTTGGTGATCTGAAGCTCACCAACAGGCAACTTTTACAGAAAATGAGTGCAAATCAGTAAAGCTTTGTTTTAATGAGAAATAATATTTATTCTATGAAATTCTTGAAGTGAAGTGACTTTAGACTTTGCCTTCTCTATGAGGAGATTTTACTGCAAAATCTCCCAGATTTCACTTTCGTCATCAAGATTTCTCGTGCAAAGTTGAGATGATCAGGAGCACAAGTACCGCAGAAGCATGATGTCATCAGCTATCAATAACATGATCTGTATCATTCTTCTTAATCCTGCTCTGTATTTGAGCTTGTCAGCAGCCTTTTCATGCTCTTAACACCAAGAACAAACACCGTACTTGAAGTCACCTGATGGCCGTGCAATGTGGGTGAGGTGGGTTAATTTAAAACAAAACAAAATATAAGCCATGTCTGGAAGCCAAGATGTCATGAATTATATTTTTGACAATTTAAAAAGTTTATTTATATCCTTCCCCTTATTCTCTTTACTTCTTTATCTCCCCCTTTCTCTTTCACAGATTCTTTCTTACATCCCCTCTCCATGCTTTTTTCATTTCCTTTTCTATAGTTCTTACATTATTTCTTTTCAATTTAAATCATTATTTTTTTCCTCTAAGACTAGAGCTACATGTGGTAGTCTTGCAATATCTTGGAAAATGAATACATAAATAGATTGGTGGAAATATATAACACTGCAAAAATAACCAGAATAGCAATCTTAATATTTAACTTTTGCATTGTCACTTTATTCATTTTAGTGCTTTTATAATGAATTTAACATGTTCCACAAGGAAATAGCAAGTGTGTGCAGTTAATAGCATCTCTCTTTTGCTTTGAATAAGATTTCACATATCTCTATAGAAACAGCTTTTCTCAAAGCAAATAATCAGATGTTTACATTAATATTCAGAATATTTTATTTCAATTTTCAAAGTATAAAATATTTGTCAATGTAAATGTAATATTTGCAATATGATTGCAATTTTCATTCAAATTTACAAATCGCAAACATTGTATATTCAACCCACCTTTGTCAGTGGTTTATGTTGATAAATTTCATGTAAGAAGTGCTCAATGACTGCCTGTGTAAACTGAACTGTTTGCTGATCATTCAAGTTACCAGTAAAAAGATTGTTGGCGACTAAATGTCTTTCCTGCCTCAAGTGTTTTATTGGCTCTCATCTGAGATGACAATGTGAAAGTCAATGTGCCTCATGTGTTAGTGTGTGGTGTTTGTCTAGTTGAATTTGTTGCTATGTCAGGTCTATTTTGGTTCATACAATCACAGGGTACTATTGTATGCGGTATCAAGTCTTGTGTCTGGCAAAAATAGTTTTAAAAGATTATATTCCTTTGGAATGAAGATCATCCATGCAAATAAGTGTTTCAAATTGAAGTTCAGGTAAAACCTACAAATGAAAAAAAAAAAAAACATTTGGGAGGGTTATAAATGTTGAAAAAAAGTTGGCTGAATTTTAACTACTAAACTTGGCACATATTTTATGTGCACTGCTGACATTGAGGTCAAACCTAATCATTCAATAAGTAACTGTTGAAATATAAAAATCATTTATTAATAACCACTTTACTAGGAAGCAGAATGTCAATAACCAAGGTAAGAATATCATATTATAAGAAATTGCCTGCAATGTTTGTCTGAAAAAATGCCACTCAGAAGCCAAGGCTAATATTCGGGAAATTCTATTCTGATTTTGATTGTTGTATCTGTAATTTTCACATAGAAATGAAAAAAATATATCTTATGGAACAGCATGCAATGTGCAAATTAATATGATGCCAGCATTTGCACACCATCTATTTAGAATTGCTATTCTAATTTCAAGATTGATAATCAATATATTATTCACAGAATACCTGCCCTGTTTACTTGTTTGCTTTGGGTAAGCTAAAAACTTTTTTTTTTTATTCACATTGGATAGAAATGTCCAGAATACAATTGATTTGTTTTGTTGTATACATATAGAGTTCTTGATACATCAAAAATAAGGGTTTACCAAATCTTATTTAGAATAGAAAATTGTAATTATTCAAGGAGTCAAAGTCATATTTATTCTTATCTTGTCTTTATATTTACTTAAAAAGGATTTTATATTAGAATTATTGCATTGATTTGAGACCAACAAATTTGCCTTTGGCAATTTTCAAATTCTGTTGCCACTAACGACCAATTCTTGAAGTTTTCTTCCACATTATGTCAATATGAAGAAATTTCTGTATCCTTGTTATATTTGTATACTAGTTGTGTTTATTACAACAGGTGCTCTGTTGACTCGGTACAGGTGATAACCTTTTATCTTTTTTTTTGTTATGATAAAATTTATCAGATTATATTGTTTAAAGTATTGATAAAGAAGACCAATGAGCTGTCTTTGGATCAATGTGCTTATAGTGCTAATTAATCCTTTTATTTCATATGATTTTAGGTTTTTTTACATTATTTCAGAATATTCCTCTTTTTTTTCTTCAAATCCATATGATTAACACTCAGTTATCAATTAAAAAAAAATTGTTAATGTTCACTTAAATTATACTTGCATATCGTATCAGTCAATTTTGGTCAAAAACTTGATTTTGAGATTTTTGCAGAAAATAAAAGTGCAAGTCCTATACATTAAATTTCTAGGCAGCAATTTATTTTAGTTTCTGAGATATGTAGGGATTTTCTCTGCAATGCCATACTAACTTTTGATAAAATACACAAATCCCATTGTTAACAGGTACTGTAGCAAAGCAAACAACAGTTGTGGGCACTTAATATGCAAATGCGCAGTCAGCCAAACCGTTGTATCTGCACTGCATCGACTTTGCACGTGAAAGAGCGAGACGTTTTGCTTGATCACATGCATTGAAATCGTGGTCAGGGTTGGTTTTTTCCCCTAAGACGTTTTTGGACAGGGAAAATCTAAACCGCTCAAACTAAAATTACAAGCATGCAGCTCTTTTGCGATGTCTTCTCTGATTATTGTTTTTGTGTAAAAATAAAGATACCAATGTCAAGCAATTGTCTTGGTCTTTCTAACCATGTATTTTTCTAAATAGTCGCATATAGTCCTAACCTTTATTTATTCAAAGGACAAGTCCACCCCAACCAAAAGTTGATTTTAATAAAAAGAGGAAAATCCATCAAGTGTAACACTGAAAATTTCATCAACATCGGATGTAAAATAAGAAAGTTATGACATTTTAAAATTTCGCTTAACTTTACAAACAGTTATATGTACATCCTGTTCGGTATGCAAATGAGGAGGATGATGACATCACTCACTCACTATATCTATTGTATTTCACTATATGAAATATTCTATTTTTCTCATTGTCAAGTGAAACAATTATTGATTCCTCCCTGAACATGTGGAATTAGCATTGTTTAATACTATAAGTGTTCTGCAAAGTAAAGAATAAAAACTTGGCCACCATATCACTATTTATTAGAAAGGTCTTCCCTTTAATACTGTGTAAGTGGCTTCTGGGTTGTTACCTTTTTTCTTCTTCAAGATAAAAAAAATGATTTGGTGAGGGCATCACTTTATAGGTCAATGTTGATCTGAATAAATAGTGAAAAACAAGCCCAACACTGAACAATTATTGATTGAAGTCACTGTACAATAAGACAGTTAGGGCATTTTAAAGTTTTATTCATTTTCACAAAACTGTTATAAACATCTTGGGAAACAATGATATCACATACTCTGAATTTACTTTTATTCTATTATATGACATCTCAAAAATTATAAATGTTTACTGGTTTGATAATACAGAGGATGCTCATCACATCACAGTAATGAATTTATTACAATGATTTTCAATTCTTTAGAGATGAAACAGAGTTTTACATTATTGGCAGTAAATTAAGATACACATGTATACAAGAGAAATAGAGATGCCATCAGTTTAATACTGCCCATGATTGGCAAATAGGAAAAACAGTGATTTCATTTTTATATCCATTTTAGATTGAAATTATAGCACCAACTATGATCGTTTGATTTCACTCTATATCATTAAAAAAACTTTGGTTAGGGTGGGCGTGGCCTTTGAATAAAACAAGTGATTTCCCTGTAATCTATGATACAAGATCTTTACATCACATTACCAATCATTCTTATTATCAGTCTATAATTTTATTAAGATGGCATCAAGAGTATGATGCTAATTTATCAAGAAAACCTATGAAATATTGTGCATCAGCAGTGTTATCACATAGTCAATTTGAAATATATCCATTTCACCTCTCGGTATACTTTCATGAAAGTAGAAATATTAGAATTAGTTGAAAATTGGTTTTAAATCAATTGCATTTTTTCTGAGATTGTCAAATACCCTATCCTCTTATGTATTGCTTATAGTAATAACACATTTCTCCATTTCATAAATTCAATGTTAATGCTACATATATTCTGAGAGGTGTTATTTAATGATGAAATTGAGTATGATATGTATTTAATTACTTCGGATCTGCATTGATAAGAAAATATCAGTGGAAAGGAGTATGTTGTGTATCATTTTATTTATATTTCTTGCAATATATTTCCTTTGGACCAAGAACTGATAAGTATCTTCCACTTTTGGCAACAAGGAATTCAATACAACAAAAGTATTTCTTTCATGCTTTTACAAGTTTTTTTGCACTACAACAATGCACAGTTATTCAGATGCATTTGTAGATTTCACCATCCTCCCTGCCTTTAAAAGGAGTTGGTTTGATTTATAATCTCAACTATGTAATGCCATTAACATTTAAAAAAATCAAAAAAGGTACATTAAATCAATTTTTGGTGAAGGGGAAGAGGAGCAATATCGATTATCGAAATCAAATTAAAAAGGAATTGTGGAAGTTTCAAAGTGTCAGTTTACTTTTGATGCCAAAATGGCAGGTTTTGGGGGCAAATCTTTGTACAATTACAACAAAATTATCAGGATTGTTTTATCGAGGTACATTTTGTTAGGCTCAATACACATCAAGTTCACAAAGAGACCTTGCATTTTGAAAGAAAATTGAGAAATTCTGTAAATTGAAAAAAAAACACCCCAAGACTTGCCTTTCTAAAAGAATACATGTGCATTTTGATACTTATTTTTCTTGCTCTTTGCGTCATTTCAGTGAGCTCGATTAGTCTGCATGAATTTTTTATATTTTAAAGATAAATTCCATTTGAGGTATTCACAGAACTGACTAATTCAAGAAATTTACCAGAATGTGTTAGTAAACATGTGCCAAATGATTCTGATAGAAATGAGCAATTACTCAGAAATGGCAGAAGATGCAAGACACTGTTATTAGACAGGAATTTTTCAAATATTTAATATGCCCTTGTTTACTTGTTATACAGTATCAGTGATAATTTTTATTTCACCAGAATAAACAAGTTGCCTTCATTTCAAAATTTTCTCTCAAAAATGATTACTCATTGCAGCTCTCCAGGTTTGGCTATAAATCTAATAGCAAAATGATCTTTAAGAGATGACATACTTGTGTTTTCATCATTTTCTCTGGGGGGGGGGGGTCTTTATTTTTTTTAAGCCAATGTGTACACCTTCAAGAAGCTGAATTGCATTAGTGAAATTCCATAGTTGAGATTTAATGGAATCAATCAATCTCCATAAGGTAGACAAGGTCTAGAATTCACATTTGATTAAATTAATAAAACAAATGAAAGTGGACACTGTCATGTCTGTATGGATATACAGGTGTATTTCACGAAGTTTTAATTTCTCAAGAAATTGATGTCACTGAATGTTAATGAAATTGTTTTAAAACATTTTGCAGCAGCAACTATTCAAGTAGAAATATATTTGATTGACCACCTCTTTCCATGGTGTGCAAGTGGTATTCATAAAAGGTGGATTGCAAGTACATGTTTCTGAGAAATTTTGCAGGAATATCTGAAATATTAAAATACTTTTGTATAATTGTTTGGGTCACATTTATTCTGTATTGCTTGAAAAGTTGAAAAACAGATGCACATCATTGGCATTTAAGCTTCCTAGCTGTACCAACAGAGTTGTTTTTTTTCTCTTAGATCATCAAAGCTTTCAAGTATTGGGTCAATGTAGTGATTTTACATCAGTAGTTGTGAATCTTAGTCTATAAATATCCATTCAATTTAACAATACTTAAATCATTAATGGCATTTTCTCTTTAAAGAATATGGGCAAACTTCATGGAAAGCATATTTAACTGTAAATAGGTATTCTTTCCTACAGATGTCGTAACTTTTTAGTAGAAAAGGCCTAACTATCCGCTATTATTTATGTAATTGAAATAAAGTTGTTTTTACAAACAATCTGTGCATTTCATAATACTTGTGTCACTCTTTGTAAGTGCTTAACACTTAGGTTTACTATTATCACTATTATTCCTGCGCTTGAGACTCACCATTCAGATATCTGTGCCCTTAGCCTAAAATATTTGGCCAACCCACAGGCCTCATCGTTATGATTATGGTGGTGCATGTATTATGTAACACATGAATTGAATATTTTGAATTGCTTTCTGATATCGTGCTTTAAGAAAAGATTGTTGCACACTTCTGATTTACTTAAGCAAAGTAATAGGCATTATATTTAAGTGGAATTATGCCACATAAAGCTGTTATAAAACCTATGTACACATAAGTTATGTAAATGTTGAAATGACATACATGTATTTAATTCAGAAATAGTCAAATTCTTGAAGTTTGCTTCATTTTTCTTGGTTGTTTTTTATACATTTATTACATACTATCATTATCATGCCTCTGAAAGTCAATAAATGAATCTTGTATTTGTCCCGAATTTGCTGGTGATAAAGTGTTATCTCTCGACTCCAAACAAACTTCCCCATTATTTTGCAGAAGGAAACTATGATGCAATTGTACTGGAAATGACATATGATATGCTCTAAAAACTCATTTGTTTTTTTGGGGGGGCTGGGGCAAATGTACCAAGATTTTTCATCATGAGCCTACAAGAAATAGGCTGTATAAGCATAGAAAGCAACAGCACTGTCATTGAAAATCCATATGCCCTTTCAAATCATGTCCTCTAAATATGAATATACATATTTCTGCATAGTTGATATCGTTTTGATCACTTACACTCCTTTGTAAGGTACCTTAAGGCCTGGTCCCACTGGCCAACAGCCACAAAGCGTATTCATAACGGATACAGCAGACAAGCAAAATTTTGGGGATGGCTCCATTTACTCCAGACAATGGACAAAGTGGACGAACAATGAAATCACAGTGGACGGATGCTCGATGGATATAAAGCGTATGAAACATGTATGCAACGAGTACACGACGGATGGCAAGATTTTTTTCGTTTAACATCCTCTCTGCATCAGTAGGTGCAGTGGGACCAAGCCTTCAATAAAATTCAAAGCTGCATCTTATGATGACCTCATATCATTCGACCTTTTGACCCCTAGATCAACAACATCATCCTCATCTACACGCATGTGGGGGGGTACTCGAATTATAAAATGATACCTATGTGCTGCATCGGGATAAGTTATATGTTTCGGAGCGTTGCATGAAATTTGTCATGTAGTCCGGGTTATAATTGAGCAAGGTGCCACAAGAAAAAGGAGAAATTTTCATATAGTGCTTCTAGACCAGTTTTTTACGCTGAATATGAATATATGAGGTAACCAGGCTGTATCCTGAAAATTAACCCGTGAGGGCGCTTTTTTCAAAATGGCCGCCAAATTTTCAGAACATTTGAATTTTCGTACATAGATTTTGACATAAATATTCCATTGCCACAAAATTAGTGTCATATGAAAGACAAATAAATTTTCTACAATTTGGTACTATTTATAGAGGATAAGTAGGTCATTTGGCTGAGATTTTAAGTAGAAAACTGCATTTTTTGTCATTTTTTCCCAAAAATTGAAAATTTAGCAAATACATGATTTTACATAATTCTGAGAAAAATGAATGAATTACCTTGAAATGTTCCAGAAAACTTTATTGACATACTATTATCATGTGGATGAAATTCCAACTCTGTATCATTCTTCTTAGCAAATTTATAAGGTATCAAACTTGAATACTTCAATTTCAGAAATGTCGCTTTTTGTATGCATTTCCATAGACTAATACGTATAACATGTACTGTACATGTATAATATGTATAATGTATAGTTTAATAAAATTTAAATGCAATTATCTCCGCTTTTTAACCACTTGGAGAGTTAAGAGTAGGCTTTTCTCTATCAGCTACATAAAACAAAATGTTGGCACATCAAGGCCTGACCCTCTCATGGGGTGGGGGTGTCGAAGTCACCCCCCCCCCCCCCCTTGCCCTTGGCTATATCATGTTGTTGTATATTGCCTATTTGTTGGAAAAATCTCTGTTTTTTTGGAGCACCCATTGAAGCAAAAACAGGCATTTCTGCTATACAGTACAGTCACTTTGATTGCTTTGAAACCACTTGGAGAGGAAAGAGTATATAGGCTTTGTTCTACCAGCTACATACAAAGTGGCACATCGAAGCCTACCCCTCTCGGGGGGGGGGGGGTTGCTTAATATTGCCAATTTATTTGAAAATTCACAATTTTGGACCCAACATTGAGGCCAAAAATCGTTTGTGCTTTGTTGTACACCCCATTTTATTGATTTGAAACCACTTAGAGAGGAAAGAGTAGAGTTTGTTCTACCAGCTACATATAAATAAGCACTGGCACATTGAACCCTAGCCCTCTCATGGGCTGTCTAAGTCACCCCCTCCCCCTCTATATCATGTATATTGCCGATTTATTGGATATTTCACCATTTTGGATCACCCATTCAGGCAAAAGCGCGTTCCTACTATATAGTACAGCCAATTTTATTTTCTTGCAATGACTTGGAGAGGAAAGATTAGGCTTTGCTCTATCAGCTACATATCAAGAAGTGTTGGCAAATCAAAGCCTATCCCCTTCAGAATGTTCAGGGGGCTGTAGAATTTACCCCACCAATTTTCGGTAATTGACTATCTATTGGACAGTCACAATTTGCATCACCCATTGAGGCAAAGGGCGTTTCTACTATATAGTACAGCAAATTTCTTTTCTAGCAATGACTTGGAGAGGAAAGAGTAGGCTTTGCTCTATCAGCTACATATAAAGAAGTGTTGGCAAATCAAAGCGTATCTCCTTCAAGCGGCTGTAGAAGTTACCCCACTAATTTTCGGTTTTGGGCTATTTGTTGAAAAGTCACCATTTTGGAGCCCCCATTGAGGTAAAAAGACATCTCTGATATAAAGTTCTGCCACTTTTATTGCCTTGAAACCAATTAAGGAGGAAAGAATATGCTTTGCTCTACAAAGAAGTGCTGGCACATTGAAGCTTACCTATCTTGGCGGCTGTCAAATCACCCCACCCCTCTTGCATTATTGCCTAATTATTTGAAAATTCACAATTTTTGAGCCCCCATTGAGGCGATATGCACTTCTGCTGTATAAAACACCCAATTTCATTTTCTTGAAACCACTTGGAGAGGAAAGAGTAGGTTCCCATCTTTCAGCTATATATAACGAATTGCTGCCATATCGAAGCCTGACCCACTTCAGGGGACTATATAGATGTTACCCCACCTTTTTTACGATTTTTTCCAATTCATTGGAAAACTCGCCATTTTGGAGCCCCATTGAGGCAAAAAAGTGTTTCTGGTATATAGTAGAGCCAATTCTTTATATGTAGCTGTTAGAGGAAAGCCTACTCTTTCCTCTCCAAGTAGTTTCAAGGCGGTAATAGTGGTAGAACTATATATCAGAACCGCCTTTTTGCCTCAATGGGGGCTCCAAAATGGTGAATTTTCCAATAAATAAGCAATAATGAAAAAGGGTGGGGTGATTTCAACAGCCCTCTGATGGGGATAGGCTTTTATTTGCGAGCATGTCTTTATATGTAGCTGTTAAAGCAAAGCCTATTTTTTCTCTCCAAGAGTTTTCAAGGGTGAAACAAGGCAGAAACATAATCAGAAATGACTTTCTGCCCCAATGGGGGCTCCAAAGTGGTGATTTTTTCAATAAATAGGCAATAATGCAAAAGGGATGGGTGATTTCGACAGCCTCCTGCTGTTTGCCTGCACTTTTTTTATATGTGGCTGATAAAGCAAAACTTATTCTTTCCTCCCTAAGTGGTTTCAAGGATTTAAAAGTGGCAGAACTATATATCATAAACGCCTTTTTTCCTCAATGGAGGCTCCAAAATGGTGAATTTCAAGGGGGGGGGGGGTAATTTCGACAGTCCCCTAAAGGGAGTAGGCTTTTATTTGCCAGCACATCTTTTTATGTAGCTGATAAAGCAAAACCTATTCTTTACTCCCTAAGTGGTTTCAAGGCAGTAATAGTGGCAGAACTATATCAGAAATGCCTTTTTGCCTAAATGGGGGCTCCAAAATGGTGAATTTTCCAATAAATAGGCAATAATGCAAAAGGGGTGGGGTGATTTCAACAGCCTCCCGGAGGGGGTAGGTTTTTATTTGCCAGCACTTCTTTATATGTGGCTCTGATAAAGCAAATCCTATTCTTTCCTCCCTAAGTGGTTTCAAGGCAGTAAAAGTGGCAGAACTATATCAGAAACGCCTTTTTGCCTAAATGGGGGCTCCAAAATGGTGAATTTTTCAATAAATATGCTATAATGCAAAAGGGATGGGGTGATTTCAACAGCATCCCGGAAGGAGTAGGCTTTTCTTTGCCAGCACTTGTTTATATGCAGCTGATAGAGCAAAGCCTACTCTTTCCTCTACAAGTCATTGCAAGAAAATGAAATTGGCTATATAGTAGAAACGCACTTTTGCCTCAACGGGTGATTCAAAATGGTGTAATTTCCAATAAATAGGCAATATACATGATATAGAGGGGGAGGGGTTGACTTAGACAGCGCCTGAGAGGGATATTTTTCGATGTGCCAGCGCTTCTTAATAATTTGTAGCTGATAGAGCAAAGCCTACGCTTTTCTCTCAAAGTAATTGCAAGAAAATAAAATTGGCTGTATGATATAGAAACGCCCTTATGCCTCAATGGGTGATCCAAAATGGTGAAATTTCCAATAAATAGGCAACATACATGATATAGAGGAGGGGGTGACTTAGACAGCCCCTGAGAGGGCTAGGGTTCGATGTGCTAGCGCTTATTTATGTAGCTGGTAGAACAAACTCTACTCTCTCAAATTGATAAAATATTATAAAGCACAAACGCTTTTTTGCCTCAATGTTGGGTCCAAAATGGTGAATTTCCAAATACATTGCCAATAAGCAAAAGGGGGAGGGGTGACTTCCCCAGCGCCCTCCCCCCCGAGAGGGGTTGGCTTCGATGTACGTGCCACTTCTTTTGATATAGCTGGTAGAACAAACATGACAAAGCTTACTCTTTTCCTCTCCAAGTGGTTTCAAAGTAATTAAAGTGGCTGCATGTACTGTATAGCAGAAATGCCTTTTGCCTCAATGGGTGCTTAAAAAAATAGTGATTTTCCAATAGGCAATATACAACAACATGATATAGCCAAAGGGGGTGGGGGGGGGGGGGGGCTTCGACACCCCCACCCCACGAGAGTGTTAGGCCTCGATGTGCCAACATTTTGTTTTATGTAGCTGATAGAGAAAAGCCTACTCTTAACTCTCCAAGTGGTTAAAAAGCGGAGATAATTGCCTTTAAATTTTATTAAACTATACATTATACATATTATACATGTACATGTTATACGTATTAGTCTATGGAAATGCATACAAAAAGCGACATTTCTGAAATTGAAGTATTCAAGTTTGATACCTTATAAATTTGCTAAGAAGAATGATACAGAGTTGGAATTTCATCCACATGATAATAGTATGTCAATAAAGTTTTCTGGAACATTTCAAGGTAATTCATTCATTTTTCTCAGAATTATGTAAAATCATGTATTTGCTAAATTTTCAATTTTTGGGAAAAAATGACAAAAAATGCAGTTTTCTACTTAAAATCTCAGCCAAATGACCTACTTATCCTCTATAAATAGTACCAAATTGTAGAAAATTTATTTGTCTTTCATATGACACTAATTTTGTGGCAATGGAATATTTATGTCAAAATCTATGTACGAAAATTCAAATGTTCTGAAAATTTGGCGGCCATTTTGAAAAAAGCGCCCTCACGGGTTAATTTTCAGGATACAGCCTGGTTACCTCATATATTCATATTCAGCGTAAAAAACTGGTCTAGAAGCACTATATGAAAATTTCTCCTTTTTCTTGTGGCACCTTGCTCAATTATAACCCGGACTAATGACGTTTCTGCGCGATGAACCAATCAGCGGTCTTCAAATCGCTGTGCTGAGCTAGGTCACGCAGTCAATGGCAATTTGCCATTGTACTTCATCCAGTCTGAGCGGTCACTGGAATGAGAAGTCACAAATTTGTGGGTCTCCGGAACGGGGAAAAGATAGGAATTTCTGTGGCTTTCTAAATTGGATATGCTGTGGAAGGGAAATTTAGGCTGAAAATGGGAGGTCTCGACCGTGGCACATATGTATCATACATTTATATAAGTAACCCCTCCCATGAAACCAACAGATCAGTTACAGGAAATGTGATCACTAGGTCTCTACTGAACTTTGTTCAGGTGAGACATGAATGAGAGGTATCATTTACAGTTACGGTGCGTTTTGTACATGAATTTATTGCAAGAAAATCTTTTCCAAAAACCTGGAATGCACTGGCAAGGAACTATATGTACGTTACATTTCAAAGTTTATACAAATTACAAAATCAAGTCACATGAATACAATCACCAATGTTTATCACTTAAGGTAGGAACACCTTAACAGGTTTCAGAGTTCAGTTGGTAGAACTGGTAGAACATTTGAAGAAAAGAAATAATGGAAAAATAACAGTCAAATAAATATTCATCATACCAAGGTAATATAATTGTAATTTGAATTTATCTTCCAAATGCTTTGACTTCTTTGGCATTGTTTTAAGTATCAAATTACCAGACAAAGAAATTAAGATCTTACAAGAAAATTGAAGAGGAACGGAAATTTCAGTACAGGCGTACCTTACAGCAACTTGCATATAAAAAGGTACAATTATCTAAGAAATCTGTAAACTCCTCATTAAAAAAATCCCTCTTGGACATGCTCTACATTATGGAATAAAATAATCAAAAATGGTTTATAAATGCCATAGAAATAAAATCATAGATTTTAAGAGGGTAGCTCTCAAAAATAAAAGGTTAAGTCACACTCTTCGTCCATGAACAGACATGTTTTTCACGACTGTTTAATTCTCTTTTTTGGGGTCACATCATGGGCACTGATGAAGAGTGTGAATAAACCTCTCATTTTTTAGAGGTACGCTCCTTTTAAAATCTACGATTTTATTCATGGCATTTACTTAACTATTTGTGATTATATATATTCTTACTGTAATTAAAATGCGATTTTCATGAATCTGCTCAAAATTGAAATTGATAAATCAAACACTAAATCTGTTAATAAACAGGAATCAAACTTAAAGGAGAATGAAACCTTTGGAACAAGTAGGCTTGTGTGAAAACAGAAAAATCAAAGAAACAGATCAATGAAAGTTTGAGAAAAATCGGACAAATAATGAGAAAGTTATGAGCATTTGAATATTGTGATCACTAACGCAATGGAGATCCTCACATTGGCAATGCGACAAAGATGTGTGATGTAACTTGTGAACAACTCTCCCCATTACTTTAGTATATATTTCACTTAAAATGCCTCTTTTATCACATCTAACAGTAGATCAAGTGTTCTTTCTATAGGAAGGCTTGTAATACATATTTTAAAGAATACATCATGGATAAAGAGTTTGTATCACCATAAGAAAAAGCAAAAAGAGACATTTTGAGGGTATTTCATAGTCCATCAAAGGGAAAGTTGTTCACATGTGACATCACACATCCTTGTTGCATTGCCAATGGGAGGATCTCCATGGCATTAATGATTGCAATATTCAAATGCTCATATTACTTTCTCATTATTTGTCCGATTTTTCTCAAACTTTCTTTGTTCTTATTCTTTGATTTTTCTGTTTTGACACAAGCCTACTTGTTCCAAAGGTTTCATTCGCCTTTAATTTATCATTTGGAAATGCTGACTTAAAACTTTAGATTTCCATTGTCTTAATGCAAGTGATATTATATTTTCAAAAAAAATCAGCACATTGGGTGACTTCAAGTTCGGAGTCAAAAGCTGATGTTGACATTAGGGAAATTCAAACACTAAACACAGACCCCACTTGAAAAGAGGCTAGAGATAAAATTGTCCATACTCTGTTTAGCCCAAAGAGCACACCTTTTTTCAATTACAATGATACTAACTAATCCTCTAAACCTACACTCCACTTAAAACTGATGCTTCTATGCCCAATGAAAATGAGAGTCAACACTTTTGAAACCGCTCTAAATATTGTCAATTTTTTCTACTTATTTCAACCATAAAGGACCATACAAAAACTAACAGCAGGGTTATATCCTGAACTTTTTTTCATACTTCAACATTGTATAATCTCCATACTTTTATCATTTGATTGCAAGTTTTTTTACATGCTTATGTATATCTAGAGCTTGAACATCACTTTAAACAGTCATGAGCTCATTATAAATGCAAAAGAGTCCCGGGGGGCCACTTCCATTGACGAGTGGATACCATGCGCGACCATGGGGTCTCAAATTGAAAATGCACCCCTTAACAAGTATTGGCATGTGAAACCCTACCCTTAACAAGTATTGCAGCAAAACGATACCCTTGGCAAGTATTCTCTGAATTGAACCCCTAAACAAGAACAGTGATATTTTAATTGTTATATGTCACAGACTTTGGTCGTCGGTTTTACCTTTACCTACATCATTGGGTTTAGTACGGCCCCACCTCGCGCAAATCGGACTCTAAACACGTAGTGTTGACTGTTGGGGCAAAAAGTACATCCTTTATAAAACATGTTAGTCTTTTTTATACTCTCGCAAATTTGACCCTGAAAACGTAGCTTTCCGATCGAAAGAGATACCTTTTTTCATTATTTTAGTGTTTGTTTTTAACACCCTTATTACGTTACATACGTAACGTGCCGTCTTGAAAAAAAAATCCTTATTTTGGGGTGGCGCATAGTATCCACTCGTCAATGCAAGTGGCCCCCCCCCCCCCCCCCCGGGAAAGAGTACACAAAGATAAAGATCCCCCCTTTGGCCTTTCAATTTATCTTCATGTATAAATTGCACATCTACTGTGTCTGTAGATGTCATCACTGTTTTTCTCCTAGAAGTATCCCATTAACACACATGTCAAATAGCCCATTTTACATACATGTACATCTTGTTTTCATATAGTCCCTCTCATGTTGCTAAGATCAATGAGCAAACAATTTCAGCAATGAATATAAATTTGATCAATAATTTTTTTGTCAGCATTATAAAAACAAACAATGAATATGCCAAATATCAAATGTACAAAAATATGAATAAAATCAATGTATGAATAGGAAATAAGAGAAAGGTAACATCACAGCTGAGGCAACTACAAGGATAACCAAAGCATATTTCTTACATGTAGGTACCAAATTTTTGCATATTGGGCTAAAACTGCTATCATTGATTTAACCCTAGGTAAACTGACCAAACTTTTTATAAAATTGCCTGTTGCCAATCAATTCACAAAGTACAGATTTATTTCTGCAGTGATCGATGTTTCCCAAATTATTGAATTACTGGTATGAATTAGAAAAAAGGAATGTGATTCTTTGGTATATCACATTACACTTTTTCATGAATATTGAAAAAATGGCAGAAACCAAACACTCCATAGAATTATGGATTATAACTGTCAACTCCAAACTTAAGTTTGTGATATTACTATACCACTAAATCATAAACCAAAATTACCAATTGTCTTTGAAATTATAAATATTCAGGCAAAGTTAGAGTATCATGAAATCTGAACACAAAAAAGGAAAGAAAAATGTAGTAAAAAGATTATTCAAATATCAATGCACATTTAAAATTTAAAAAAATGACAATTTGTGATGCATAATGGGCTACTTTGAATAATCAGAGATATGATACACCCCAATAAAGGAGTTGTTTCTGAATCATAACTGGGAGTTGTTCCTGAATTCTGTTTGAAGGAATAGTAAATACCTGCACATGCCAAAATCTTAAAAGACTGAGTTGAGCTTTCAACTGGTTATAACTTTGAGGTAATAAAAGGATTTTTTGCACTCTTTATGGAGGATAAATTAACACATTACATAACCTTAAATAAACATGAGTTTTCAATTAATGAGTTGGCATAAATATAGTTTTAGTATTACTGTTATTACAATTCACAATACATCACTCAGCCTCTCTGAAAAAAAAACTATAATAGTTTGTTTCATTGACTTGTCTGTCAGCCTGTAGAAAATAAATAAGGAATATTCAGTATGAATATTGGAAAAGTACTGAAAAAAATACCTCTGACATGACTTCAAATACATAAAGAACTTACGACGACGATGATGATGATGTTGGATGATGATGATTATGTTGGATGATGATGATGTTGGTTGATGATGATAATAAACAGTGATAACTTGCATTTAGCATGTTCTCTCAGTATTCTTTTTACTCTTAATGCAAGCTGAAAGGGATGCACATATCTACTTGGTTCTTATGTAAGGAAAACTTTGACACATAAATATATTGCATAAAAACCCATATCAAAACGTACAAATTCTAGCAAAAGAAAAGAGAAAAAAATAGATTAGTGATTGTCACAATATCATTTCCTCCGTTTGTTGCCCTCCATTTTCATCCGTTTTCTGGTAGTCACACCACATGATGCTAAGCAGGCCTTTTTTGACCCCTGCCTTACTGACTTCCTAGAAGTGGATAAATGCTTTTGTGTAGGATTTTTGGTTGAAGTTACAAGTGAAGGACAAGTGGAAGAGAGTTTCATGACTTTCGGTGGGGGAGAAGTTTCAGAACATGAACGTTTCTGGGGTTTACAGGAGGAAGACTTTACAGACATTCTCAAAGAAGAGGATCTTCCCTCGTTTGCTGTTGATCTTAATGGAAGAGGTAGGTGAGATAGTTTGTTGCATGCATGTGAATCTGAGCTTGTCTGTTTCACAGTTTGACGTACTGGTGCATTTGAGGTTTTAACTGTATTCCGAGTAACCCTGTCACACATCACCGGCTTTGAAGCAGCTTCACATGGTTTCTTTGAGATGAATTTGTTGGAAACCTGTACAGGACATTTACTTGATGACTCTCTATGAGGTGGAGTTTCTGTGCCAGCTTTCCTAGATGCAAAGCGTCTGATAGGAAGTAGTTTGTTTATTATTTTGTCTTTATCACAAGGTTGTTGTCTACTAGATGGTTTCATTGATTTCTTTGAGATGAATTTATTGGAGGTGTTAGGACACACCTGAATGTCCACTTTTGAGGATTCCTTTCCTGTTTTCTTGGAATTGAAATATTGTATGGATGGTGACTGACTTCTAGTCTGGCCAGCAGACGATTTTGTCTTACTATATGTCAAACCATACATGGCATCTCTCTTCTTAAACAATGGTGAGTTATTTGATAACTCATTTTTACGGTTTCCTGAGATAAATGTTTTGCAAGGTCTCTTACATTTTTCTACCTTCCCAATAGGTTCTTGTTCATTGCTCATTACCTCTGTCTTTCTTCTTACTGGTTCAAACACATTCAATTCACTTTTCAGATCCCTCCCTATGTGATGGTCAGAGTTGTGGACTGATGTTTTGAAACTTGGTTTTTCCACAACTTCAAGAGCTCCACTATTTTCTCCATTCTGCTCCTTCACACCTGACTGTTCTGCATTTATTCGGCAAAAATCAATGTCTTCTAATTCTTGTTTCAGAAGTGTCTCACTTGTCTGGTTGGCACCTGGATGCACATTATATGGATTCACTTCATCTTGAAACTGAGAGGATTGTCCACCTGTACCTGGAACTGTATCTTCATCATCATGTGACTTGGCAATTTCACTAACTGAATATTCACCTTTCTCTCTTTGGCACTGTTTCTCAGTCTTAATTTCATCCAGTTGCCCTATGTCACTACCAGATGCAATCTCTTTAAGAGCAGAGCATTCCTCAGTGGATACATGTAAGTCATTTGTGCATTTTTGTAGATGTTTATCAACATTTCCATCACATACACTACTCTCAGAGTCAACATCCAACTGGTCATTCTGGTCATTCCCCATTATGCACACAGCATCCTTGTTACAGGCAACATTATACTGCTCAACAACTTGGTCATTTTTCGCACACACATTTCCTTCAGATTGATAAAGAACTTCTGCTTCGGAACAAACTTGGGACCCCTGATCACAGATGATGTTCTCTTTTGATCCTGAAAGTTTCTTAATTTGATCTTCATTATTCTGATCAACAATTCCTGTAATTGAATTGCTAACTTTTGTTTCCTTGTTTCTCTTCTCTGTAATTTCAAAGGCTTTGTTGTTGTGAACGGTCAACTCCTTTTCCCCTACACCATTATAGAATTTATCGGAATAACAGAAGTTGTCAATACCTTGAGCGATATTTCCTGCATTATCACTACTTTCTCCAATCGCTATTAACTCTAACATTGTACTGGCTTCTGCTTCAGCTTCTTTGATCTGAGTTTGAAACTTTGACTCCTTGTTTTCAACAGAGTGGCTTTCAGTGTCGCAATCTTCCTCCTGAGATTCAGCTGTCACATTTTTCATAACATTTCTTGCTATGCTGGTTACATCTTCTCCTGGCAACAAAAGACTATCTGTTGTGGAACAGAGATGTTGAATTGATAACTCAGGTGCTTCAAGATATAGCCCTTTCACCTGGTGGGTTGAAGCACTTCCATTGGCTTCAGTTGAAAATGTATCACTTGTTGATACATTGACGCAATCAGCTGCATTAACTTCTACAACAGGAATGATGTCTTCTGCAATGTATTCACACTTCTTTGAATCTCTGCTTTCTATATTTCTGAACCATGCTTCAGCTCGAGGACTCACTGTGGCATTATTTCTATCTATGTTACATGGGATACTGATACAGGAAACAGACTGCTTGAAGTGTCTCTTTCTTGATAGGTGACTGTCTTCCACATTTCCCATCTTACCTTCTAGGACTGTTTCCCTCTCTTCAGAGCATGAATTTTCAATGCTGAAATCAGTGGTTTCCATTGAATAATCCATATCATCTTTGTAACAGATCACGTCTTTACTCCTAGGATGCTCACATCTTACCTCCTGACAAGTTATTTCATCACTACAAAACTCTTTTTCACAAGAATCCACTGGTTGAGGGGTGTCTTTATCTCTGCATGAAGAGTTACTAAATGACTTGTCACTGATCACCATGCTCAGAGGTGTATAACAATTTTCTGCTCCTGCAGCTTGTTCCTCATTCAAAACCTGGACTACTGCATCTTCATCCATATAGTTGGATTGTACTTCATTGAGTTGTAAGGAATTCTGTACCATTATGTGTTCTGTTTGATTTTCTACTTCTCTCATGTCATCAAAGGGAACACACCCATATTGATCCAGATGAAAACTTGTAATCCCTTGCATGCTTGAATCTACACCCTTTGTGCCTGGATAATCCATAGATATCTCTTGCGTTTCCAAACATGGCTGGGTTACATTTACATCAGGATCTCCTGTAATATCTGATGAAACATCATATGCTTCTGTGATGATATTCTCATGATCTGGTATTGTTTCATTTTCCAAAGGAAGTAAAGCTTGACTGTCTAATTCTGGTTGATTTTCATGAGAAACTTGTCCATCTACCCATGGGATTCTAAATTCACTGCATCCATTAGGAAACGTACTTTCTGATAGTCCTTCAGTTGCACTTGGGTCTGATAATCTCTCATGTAATGATGTATTAGTTTCATCAAGAGAATTAGGCTCAAGGTCTGTATTTTGCATGTGATCCACTGAATCCACTTTGCTTTCCGAAGTCTTTGATATGCAGTTCCATTGTTCAGATTGAGCAAATGGATTATCTTTGACATTTTTCCTATCCATTCTACATGGAATGTTGACACAACAGACTGACCTCTTAAATTGAGCCTTTCTGTGTTGACAAGAGACATCTTCCTTTGAGGAAGAAACCAAATATTCCATTTTTGTACTTGAATCACTTTCTGGCACCGAAGGTTTATCCTTCTGACTCATAATCCTAAGTTTGATTCCAGCAATGATGGACTTCTTCTTAAGCTCAAAGTCATCTGCGATGAATATGCAGTCATTACCATTTTGTGTTTTTTCATCTCTGAGGTCTAGAGGATCTGATGTATTAAGAGCGTTTGAATTATCCATTATCTTTGGAGACTCCTGTGTAGCAGAAAATGCAGACCAGACATTTCTACTTTGACTAGCTTTTCTTTTCTTTGATGACGACGAATCATTTTTGGCTTTAGTTTCAAGTATCAGCAATGGCGATTTAACTTCTTTAGCTTCAACCACAGGAAACGGTTGTGCTGCAATTTGATGTGAAGGATTAGCAATGGTCTTGTACTCTGTTGATTCTGACAATGCATTGTTAGTCACAATCCCTACACGTTTACCTTCCTCAAGACGAGTTATCCCTACCAAATTAGGATCTTGCCTGTCATAGCGATGTCTCTCCATGGACATCCCTTTTAAATCAGGAAGTGACAAGTTGGCATCTACAACTAAATTTTCTCCTAGATTTGATGAAGCAGCCAATGATCTCAAGTTAATCTCATTAACTGGGCTTGATTCACTCTCTGTCTGTCTATTCATCTCTATCCGCTCTTCTGAAGCAAATGAATAGTCTAACAATGCACCAACATGTTCTCTTTCATCATCTCCTATCTTGTTTCCTGTACTCACTAAGACGACATGGTCATCCTGACTATCTAAGTGACCTTCAAGGGTATCCTTGAAACAGACTTCACCGTGTGCTATGTGATCTAATGATTTGTCCCGCATATCAAGGCCAATGTCTATACCATTGGTAATACTCCCTGTAATATCTTCATTTTTTCTCTGTTGTATGCAATGCCATTCTTTGGCATTAAAATGTTCATCTTCTTTGGAAGCCATCTTCTCCATTTTCCCTTGAAGACACGTGCAATGAACAGATTCCCTATCAGGCAGCCCTTCCTGATGGAAATTGAGCGGTTCAACTGGTATATAAACCAAAGTTTCTATCTCATTGCTAAATGCTGCTTCTTCTATTGTTTCTATGTGATCTGCAGAACTTTGATCATCAATCTCACAAAAGGCACTCCCAGGAAGATCATTTATACCTTGAGGGTATTCAATATCTTGATATTCTTCTTGCTCATTGTCAACATACTGGTAAGTGGTCACATTTACATGGGGATTTTCCTCATAGCAATCAAGAAGTAGAGGAATGCCTGCATTTTCACAGGTCTGCAAAGAGCCCTCTGTTGAAGGTAACACTGTTAAATCAAGTCCATGTTCTGGGGTCAAGATTGGCAACTCTGAATTTCTTAACCTATTCAAAGGATAAGGTTGAGGTTCATAATCCAGCATAGGTATTTCTTCTGTAACATGCTCTCTGATATTAGTCATGTCTTCACATGAAACATCCTCTGGAGATTTGTCTAGATTGACACTTGTTATTGCAGTCCAGGCTGGACTTTCTGGCTCTTTTTCTCCTTCATCTTGTTCTAACTGTCCATCTATCCATGGGATGCTGTTCTCACTGAACACATCTGTCCAGTTTTCTCCTGATTCTCTATTTGTTTCTGAATGAAGAATCTGTATGTCCTCCACATCATCTTGTTCATCCTGCATTGCAGATGAGGACTTTTCAATATGGAGCACTCTTTCACCTGAGAAACCAGTCAGACTTTCTTCTGGTGACTTTACATCAATATCTACTTCATGTGGATAGCTCTCATCTCCTTGAACCTTGGCTCTCTCTTTAACCACGAATTTCCATAACTGTAGATTATGTGGATTCTGATTCTTGGCTCTTTGTTTCATGAAACATGTCAGCTTTACACTACACACAGAAGTCTTCATATGTGATTTTCTTTGTCTGAGGTCAAACCCTTGATCTGATGACAAACTACACATTTGAAATTCATCATTCTTGTCCCTTTCTTTTGGTGGTCTTAAGTAATAAGAATCATCATGCTCTTCATTGAAATCCTGTGAATGTCTCCTTAACAACAGTTCTTCAGCTTTCTTATCTTTCACAAGAACAACCTTAGCTTTATCAGTAAGAGCACTTTGAACTACAGATTTGGTAAGGTCCAATGGTTCTGTCTGTGTACAACATGGATGTACATCATTGGCATTTAAATTCAATGAGTCTTGGTTCTCAAATTCATCAGAAATTATGTTTGGATCTTTGATTTCTTCCACTTTTCCATTCAACATACAAACTGTTTTTACTTTCCTCAGATCAAGGGGACCTTCATCCTCCTCCTCATCATAGCATGATACATCTTCCTCATCTAAATTATTAGAACTACAATCCTGTTCATCAACAAAACTCACAGTCTCATTGCTATTAGAAATGTACTTTGGTTCATCTGCATAATTCAAAGTCTCTGCCTCACTGCTATCACTTCTATCAACAGGTATGGGGCTATCTACATGAAGTTCATCATTAAGCAATGTCATACCATCATCAACATTTTCAAGGTCATTTCTGTTCAAATGCAATCTCCCATATTCTACTCCCTGTTGGGGGTTGAATTGTTCCTCCTCATTTATAAACATCAATTTTCTTTCTCTTTCATTGACACTTGAATGCATTAGAAGTGTTGATTCTTGATCAGATGATCTGGACTGTTTGTTAATTGAAACACACACTGTGTCATTATTTTCCAACAATTCTTGTGACTTTTCTTGCAGATCTGTCCTTTCTTCAGTATGAGCACACATATCTGATGTTCCTCCCGGTGGTAATACTGATGGCATTTCTAGCACTGGTTGGGGACTATGCGAGGCAGGTGATTCTCTGCTAAAAGCCCCATCTTCCACTGGTTCATCACTGGCATCATCAATGAATTCCTGTTCTGTTAATGTTTCTTGGGAGAGATCCAACACATAGCAGGGTAACCATTTCTGATCAGTTTGAGCATCCAACACAGGAATAGCATTTGGAGGTTCTGAACATTCTTGTAGACTCCTTGTTTCAACAAGACGCTTCTTCTTTGATTTGGGTTCAATTTGGCGTTCATGCTTGCAGGACAAGAGCACTATGTTTTCATGGCATCTTACTGAAGAATGGAATGCCTCCTTTACCCTAACCACCCCCAATGGCTTGAAGTCTTGATGAACAGGATGCCAAGATTTATCATAAAACTTCAGCATTCTTACATCACCAAATGGTTTGCTCAATGAGATGCACATTACCTTGCTCTTCCGAAGATATCCTGTTAAGGTGCTTGAAACTGATGACCAATCTTCAGATAACGATACGTGCACAGGTATGAAGAAGTCCATGCACCTGATAAGATCATGCTGTTGATAGGAGGTTAGCTTTGGAAAATTTGATTCCTTTGAGTCTTGGTAACTGTCCTGAAGAGCAGATAGTCTATCGAGTGAAGGAGCAATGAAAAACGCAGCAAGGAGGCACATCCGCTGTATCCTCTCATCATTTTTCAAAATCTCAGACAACAGCAGACAGACAGCTGCATTTCCATAATCTATCTGTGCTGCTTGGATGATATCCTCAGAAACAGAGACACTTGGTACCAGCAAAGCCTTGAGACAAAGGGAAACCAGGGGTGGAATAGCAGGTTCACCAACCTAAAGAAAGAATAAATGCAAATAAGTATAACTCAATCAATCCCTTCTATGGTTTAGAAAAATAATTTAAAACATATATTATAATTGTCTACTACATATAAAAACAAACACCAAAAAGAATCCTATAACACATCTTTCATCAATTTGTAAGCTACATATCTGATGCAGTTGATAAATTCTGTTACATTGTGAAAAGTATTGTCTTAAAGTTATGTTCCAAGTAACAAAAGTGTATCTAAACTATCTAAATTAAAAAGAGATGGAAATTTCCTTTTTATTTTAATGTCTTAATCATGGGGGGGTCAGATATTGGCCATGTAGAAAAAATCAGTTATTCCTAGTGAGAAACCTCCCCTCACTCAATTGTCTTAGAAATACAACACTATAAAAATATAACAATATCACAGTAGGCATAAATAAGAGCAACAAGTGGAGCGCCTCTGGCAGTCTCGCCTGCATTACATGATTCAATATAGCAGCAGTGCTGACTTTAAAAGCCACTATTGAATAATTAATCACAAAAAACACCATTCATATGATAATAAAATACTATGTTCATTGATGCTAAATGACAACTGACCTTGATCATGTGACCTAAAACATGCACATGATGTGCAATGATAATTCATTACTCTCATATCCAAGTTTCATGACCTAGATCCATAAACTTTCAAATTATGATGGCCAAAGTTAATTGACCTTAATAGACCTTTTTCCTTGGTCATGTGACATAAACTCATGCAGGATATTCACTGATACTTAATTACACTTATATCCAAATTTCATGAACTAAATCCTTATGCCTTCAAAGTGTTGACATTTAAAAAAAAATAACCTCAGTTAAGATTTTGTTCTGATCCCCCCACACAATCTAAGTTCATTGACTCTAAATGATCTTTGACCTTGTTCATGTGACTTGAAACTCGGGCAGGATGTTCAGTAATACTTGATTACACTTATGTAGAAGTTTCATGAATTAGGCCCACATACTTCTTAAGTAATGATGACATTTCAAAACTTAACCTTAGGTTTAGATTTCAAGTTGACGATGCCGCCGCCGGAAAAGTGGCGCCAAAAGCGGCGCCTATAGTCTCGCTCTGCTAAAACGAAAATATAGCCTAGAAAACAGAACTGGTCCTGATTTTTTTAAAGGCTACTTTAATTTATGCTCATGCCTTATTCTATTTGGTATTCTATTCATTTTTTACAGAATCAAAATGACACACAGTCAACTGTGATTGTGTAATCCTCATTAAAAATTCTAAGTAAATGATGCCTTTTATCCAATATGTCATTTTTAGCCATAAAGAACTGAAATTATATTGACCGCTTACCTTCTTGTACACTATGTCAGCAAGGTTGTATAAATGGAGGGGATCATTTGTCAGATCTGAGAGGCCTTCTAGGTCTTCAGCAAACTTATCAGATCGGGGTGAGCAAACCTTCAACTCTGCATCAAGCCACAAACCTACAGACACTCTTATCAGAAGACTGCTATGATTATCTTCATCCCAAAGCTGTTTTATGATTAATCTGAATATATGTGATGCATTTCCTGGACAGTAACTGCTCATTCTTTCTGCTACTTTCATGACATCTTCCAGTGTTGGATGATCTTCAACCTGAAATGAATAATAATAATATTTATTATTATAAACCTCTCGTTAAGAATGTCGAATAATCCGTTCCTCTGATTGGTCAAAACTGAGGTCATGTAAACGACCATGCCTTCAAAACAACAAACTAAGGTGGTAACCAAGGGCAACGGGCATAGTTAACAAGATTTCTGCCCGTTGCCCCCTGACCCGCCCCTTAACGACGGGCATAGCAAAATTTGGCTGAGATCCTCATTTGATTGCATGCAAAATGTTGCTTTCTGCGGTGATTGCGGATACCATAAATATCCGCGCGATTTGATCGAAAGTTTTAGACAATTCGCACATTTACGCGCTTATTGCGCAAGTGCGCGCAACGGATATGACATATCGATGGAACGATGCCGATCTTTGACTTTTGCTTGTTAATTCCAGTTAAAAATATATGGCATTTATTAAAAAGAAAACTAACTTATTAAGGACATAACGGATGTATCAATCATCAAGTCTTGTCGCAGACCGCTCAAATGCATGCTCGCAGTCGCAAAAGGTGAGTCGGGTGAAAAGATTAAAGTTAGACGGTCACTGTACTTTCTAAGGTTAACATAACGTTACTCGTTACTTAGCCTTAGGTATGACAAACGACAACGTTATGACGGGTAGATCTAATGTTAATTGTCGTTAGTTAGCTTAGAAGTTATTAGATCTAACGTTAGATCTAACGTTAGGACGTAGGTTTAGTCGACTATAGATCTAACGTTAGATTACACTCTAATAGGGATTTATTTCTGAACGTTAGATCTAGCCTAGACCCTATTCAGAATCAGAACCTAATTAGTAATTTGGTTCCTAAAAATATCTAGATCTAGGGCCTATCGGTATGAACTGCTCGGGAACTGCTTATGATATTCGACTTTGAGACCTAACTTCAGGGTCAGGGCTAAGTAAGGGCCTAGACCTAAGTCCTAACGTTAGCTTGGGGCCAGGGCTTTTAGATCTAGACTTTATAGACTAGCCCCTAACGTTAGATCAAATGTTTAATAATTCGGTTCATAAAACATATATGGACTGCTTTTATATTCGAGACATGGTTGTTTCAATTCGGCTCGCGGGTACCGCATCGGCCAGACCATGCCCTCGGGCAAAGCCCTCGTGCATAGTCGCGTTGCGGTCCCCTTGAGCCTCTAGAAACAACCATGCCTCTCAAAGCAGTCCATATATCTATATTATTAACCGCATCAGACATCTGAGCAGGGCAACTTAAATACATTATTGCCTGCTTACTTGCCCACTCAGGAAAATCTATGAGAAAATTTGTGGAAATGTAGCTGGCAAAAGGCAGAGCTTATATCCGTGTATTCTACGCATCCGCATACGCGTCCTATTGAACCGCGCAGTGCCATACGTCATAATGTTAATCAAGATGAGACAACGCTGGATACTGCGTCCCCAGGCAAGGAACGCATCATTTCAATTATGTCACAATGGTAAAGTTCAGAGGCCTTGTCTGCTCAACATGACTAAATAGATTCCCATTCTTAAAGGGTAACATATCTAAATTTTCACAATTTTTGCTCTAGATGTCTCATTTTGATAAAAATAAAAATATTGACTGGCATTTCTTTTGGGAACATAAAATATACTGCCCTTAAAAGCACCCTATTGCCCTCATCTAAAGACTCTGGCCAATATGATTCTAGTGCAGGCAATGTATTTGATGTTCCCCTCAGGCCAGTCAATATTATATAATTACTATCTGAAAAATGTATTCTGGAGACAAGATATAAATAAACATGTAATTAATCTGTTGATTACTCCACACAAAATAAGTCACAATGGCTCAGCTACGTCTCAGTTGTATGGCTAGTGACTATAATATTCAGACCCCTTCCTCTGCAAAACTTGCTATTTTCTTTTTGTGCTCGTGCAAAATCATTTCTCCATAATATCCGTATCTGTATTCCCAACTGATTTCATCCAAGCCCACGATTCTGTATGCTTGTACACAGTAACAATTAAAAAGAACCATATTGCCCTCATTTAACCACTCTGACTCAAAACTATTTAATTCTGTTTTGGGGAACATATTTCATATCCCCTCAAGGTCAAGGCTTTTGACATTTTTGGTGCCCTTTTTAATATCCCCTCTTTGTGCTTGAATCAAGAAATAGGCCCTACGGCATAGAGGCCTTGCCATAAAAATTTGAAATTTGAAATTCAAAGGCCTGAAGCTTGATGTTATTTTCAGGTGAAAACATATACACACACTTGTTAAATATTTGCTTTACTTACAAAGCTTCAATAAATATGTAAAATTAATGAATTAGATCACATATCACATGACTAGGAATATTTCCTAACTGATTAGAGATACATGTAGATTGACCCTACCTGTGACTCAAGTTCTTGGGTCAGACCAAGATTGAAGTAGAGTAGAAAGAGAGTCTCTAGGAAGATAGGTTCTTGTCCGAGAACAGGGTGATCAGTGCAGGCTCTGGCTAAGTTCAAGGCATGCAGGGGGTTGCCTTCCTGGATCAAGACTTGCAGACGATGTTCAAGGAGGTACTTTCCTTCTAAGGTCAGGTATCTATCAACTAAATCAGATACATTCCATACAAATCAATCACCAACTTTTATATACAATGGTTCATAATTACATTCAATACATTTTTTTCCATAAATAGGTAGAATGAAAACAAAACTAGATACATGTAGATTCTCTAATGCAGATAGTTCATATTCATGCCTCTGTCATTGCCATATCAAAAATTCAGTATATAGCCAACTTCTAAAATTTTCAAATAATGACTTCTGACCTTTTGACCCCAAAATCTAATCAATTCATCTCACATATGCATACATGATCCAAGTTTGAATTTGACTCCTCAAAGATACATTTTCAGCTATGCAAGGATTGTGACCTTTTCACATTTATCTCATGACCTCCAAATCTAATCAAATTATCATCCTTCTAATATGCATACATGAACACAGAATGAAAATGATCCCTCAAACATTTATATTATCATTGTCAGAATAAGATGACCTCTGCAACATTTGCAGAGATGCCAACACTTACTAAATATTTATCAGATGAGAAATTACAATGTGAATTACCAAACGGCTGAACCAAATCTTTTCTTATGAGAAAAAATATGTTAACAATGGTTTTTCACTCAATCATTCAATCGGGAAGTAAACACTGAATTACATCAGAATACATCTCATTAATATTATTTAAGGTTGGCAACTCTGCATTTGACCCCTGTCTTTTTTACCACAAATTTAATCAGATCTCTGTTACTCCTAAATGTATACTTTGACCAAGTTTGAAATTAATCTGTCAAGCAATTCTTTAGATGTTGCAAGAGTGAAATCATTATACCTCCGGAATCTACCTACAGTGGGCAAGGACATAAACAAGTGAAACGCCTCTGGCAATCTCACCTGCATTACGCGATTCAATATACATGTAGCAGCAGTAGTGCTGACTTTGAAATCATTGAATAATTATTCACAATCAACACCATGCATATGATAATAAAATACTATGTTCATTGACTATAAATGACATTTGATCTCGATCATGTGGCGTAAGACTTGTGCAAGATGATCAGTGATACATGTACTTGATTACCTTGTCCGTGTTTCATAAACTGGATCCTTATACTTTCAAAGTTATGATGGCAATTCAACAAATACCCCCAACATAGCCAAAGTTTATTGGCCCTAAAAGTGACCTTTGATCTTGGTCATGTGACCTGAAACTTGCACAGGATGTTTAGTGATACTTGATTACTCTTATGTCCAATTCTCGTGAACTAGAGAAAATTGCAATGCAATACCAGGAAAATTATTCCCTGCATAATAATGCATGAAATGGTTTCATGCATTTGACAACATTTAAACCTACCTTGACAAGTCTATAAAGATATGAATGGGAGTAGATTGACTTGAAATATAAAGGTAACTTTAAAAAAAAATTGACATACCTAAAATAACTGGAACTGTGATTTGCAAAAATATTTCTTAGCTGGGAATAAATGTACCTGATCAAGTGTAAAGCTGAAAAAAAAACCTTTGCGGCTTTGCCTAAAAAAAAGGCAAACCTATATTGGCTTTCGTATTTATCATCTCAAAACAGGACTTAATAATAATAATAAAAATACCTTCTGGCTTGTCTGTATTTTCCTCTCCTGCAAGCACCTGATTCATTATCTCATGGCCCCATGGCTTCTGGCTAAGAATGGCCAAAACCAGGAATCGATCTTGAGACCAGTTCCAAAGACAGCAGAAGAATTTATAAAAGTCTTTGGTTGCTGATGCTCTGCTTTCATCTTGCACACTCATCCAAGATTTGTCAAGAAGTATCTCTACACAGTAGCTGCAAATATTCAATGTAATCACACAATGAATACAGTTAAATCAATGGTTCCAAAGAAAGTACATTAACTTTCCCACAATGTGTCTTCAAATTATTGTATAAAAATACATTTAATTAGTCAAAATTCCATCAACCATGGATACATTTTACATGAATCTCTGTTTATAAACTACAACTGAAATTCTCTGACAAGTGGAACACCTCTACAGTCTTGCATATATATTACGGAATACAATACAGCATTGCTGACTTAGAGAAACTAAATGTAAGATGAACAATTTCTTAATAAAATGAGAGGAAAAAACATTAAAATGACAATTTAAAAAAATACAAAATTTGTTGACATCAAATAAACTTTGAATTATGCAAATATTTCTATACACCCTTGTCCCAAAGTTTTTCAGGCATAGAGCTCAATGTGTTGGTAAAATGCCAATTCATCTACTGCCAACTCATCCACTCATCACACGGTCTACCTTCATTTAGTCTAATGCCATTCTGTCCATCAACATTTCGTCTAACAACCATTTGGTCCAATCATCACTTTGTCTAATCACCAGTTCATCGCTGACCATTTCGTCTCATAACAAGTTGGTCTAATATCCATTTCATTTTCGGCACAATTAACACTTAGTCCAATTAAACCAAATGGTATATGGACTAAATGGCTATTGGAACTGGTTATTAGATGAAATGGTGAGTGGACGAAATGGCAATTAGACCATGTGGATAGTGGATTAACTGATGGGAGAGCAATTGATAGTAGATGAGTTGGTGTTTGGACGAACTGGCATTAGAGCAATTGAAAATAAACCAATGTGTTAAAAGGAAAGAAATTCAAGGTGGCTCAGTGCTTTGACCCTACATACAGTACTTACATATATATCTTCTTACAGACACTAGTGAGTTGCTCATCTTCCTCATAGAAGCTGTGAGAAGAAGTAGCAATAATCCTCAGGGCACTGTGCAAACCTGTTAGTACTTCATGTGGAGGGTGGCTGAAACGACCGCTGAAGAATTCATCTACTGCCTGATGGAAGACAAAAAATACAGAATTAATTGATACTAGTAGCTTATTCTCATCAATTTCTTCTATCTTAGTTGCTTAGAGGCACCTCTCTATGTCTCAGATCTTTTTCATAGATATGATGGTAAAGGGCCATTCTTCGAAAAGTTAACCCTTTTTTTTCAAATTCAGTTTTTGCTTCTTGATTTTAAGCTGCATATTCAAATAGAAATATCTGAAGTTTCATGAGATGCTTTGAGCAGGAAGCACAGTAAACTGTATACTAACACCATTTTACACGGCTAAGGCCGAGTTCACAAAGGAGTATACAGTATTCGCTATTCACTATACGGGCATGGCGGGTCACATGAGGTAGCACACGTGTTCTATACCTTCATATACCGGTACTTTTGGCACCATCAAAATGGATACCTCAGACAAAGAAGATTTTGCTCTTCTCCACTCATTTGAAATAGGAAAAATAAAACAATTAATGCTATCATTTATTGGAAGCACTCTCTCTATATTACTTGTACTTGATGCCCAGAGCTGCCAACCTTGTGCAAGCAAAAAAAGGAATCATTATGGCAAAAAAAAGGAATTTCCAACAAAAAAAAACGAATGTGTTAAAACGAACCTTAAAACCACATGCGACAAACATCCAATGCAAAAAGTATGTATGCAGTGAACTAAAAAAAATAATCTCTAGGCCTAGTCTGGGCTAAATAACTGAGTGTTACAAATTGGACCCTTAGTCTTGGGCCTATTTGATTTAATCTACCAACTTTAATTCAGTCAGTAGCAGGGCTTGAATTATGAATTGAGAGGGGCAAGGCCATTTTTAAAAGGGCACTTTCAGCTTGGGGCAACCGGCAAAGTGGCCTTGGATGCCCAAATATTTCAAGGGGTATCAAGGCCATTCTAAAGGGCATGAAGGCCACTTTTATTCTAGTCAAAAGGGCACCAAGGCAAATTTTTCTAAAAATGACAAGTAGGCCTTTAATTTTGTAGTGCAACCTACTTCGGCACTTCCTTATCAGAAAGAAGATCTGTCGAGAAAAATTCTTTCAGAGGCACCAAAATCAGTTCTGGTGAACATTTTTAGGGCTCAATTTTTCTGGGGCTTCCTTTCCACTTCTAAAATAATTCATTTAATTATGTTGAGTTTCCTGACAAAACTACCAAATTGTAGACTAGAGAAATAAAAAAAAGTTCACATCAATTCAGACTTCTCTTCCCAAGTAACATTGTTTTTGCCAAACAGTACGCTTTAAAATTAAAGTGTCATAAAATGGAAGTACATGTAACATTCCAAAAATATACAAAAAATGATTCATAAATCAATAAAATCTAAAATTCAAATAGATCTATAGATAAGAAGTTGAAATCATTCCACAAAAGTCCCATCGTAGATCACTTCACGATGTGCACAGCTCAGCTTCAATCACACTGCACGCACACTCAATCATCACCAGCAGTGACAGCACTATAGAGCAGACATCTAGGCCGCCAGAACCGGGGAACAAATCTTCCCATTCCTGCTAAACTGAATGCTACAGTGCCAACTTTTTTAATGAATTCCAAAAGCAGTAGGACATCTCTCTAGTATAAATCATGTGAAACTATCAATAAATGTTAAATATCACCCAGAATTATTACTTCAGGGGACAAGGAAGAGCTTTCCCTGTCTTTTCAAAGCCGAATTCATCGTATTTGTTTGATACGAGTTGATGAAAATTAACCAGACAGTACCATTATCCGAAGGGAATTCATATATATAAATTCAAGAAAATAGCCTCCAAATTTTATTTCTTTATCACCACAATTAATTTTAAAGTATATGAAAATATCTTTTGAAGATTCCATCTTTAATAATATATGATGAGTATTTTTGTAAAATTTTGCAAATAGAATAATAATTTCCCTCAAACCTCCAAATCCCCCTCCATTATAAATGGACTCTTCTCTTACTACATTTGGGGAATTACCCTACCCAATTCATCGTACTCCTCGCTCTGCGCTGCAGAACGAACGTTGGCTCCACTCACCTGAAGAGCGTTGGCCCTAGCGTAAAGACTACGTATTAGCAGTAACGATAGATCTAACATTCGGCGGAAATCCGATTTTCAGATCGTTTTTTGTACATAAAACATCACTTTATGGGAAAGAAATCACATGCAAATTTAAGATAAAATATATGAAATTCAGAAATATCGTACCTTAGACCGCAGTTACTGCTATTTCCTTTCAAATGATGATCAAAACATAATCATCCTCAATCCTTTCGTGGGTCATCGTAAGTTGCCGTCTTGGATGACGTCATCATCCTTACAGACGTATTTACCAGTCGCTATATACCACGATTCGTGCCATGCATGCCGCCCGCATATTCAACTAACGTATATGAACGCGCGCGCTATTAAATTATTAAAGTGCGTTGGAAAACCGGCCGGCGCGGGCGACTACGCACACGAAAGTACCAGGCTCATCTCGGGCTCAAATGGGCTCAACACGCACTACGATAGATACAATTATGTACACACGTTATCAAAATTATCAAAAAACGTAATTTGAAAAGAAAAACCGTAATGCCGTAATTTTAATGAAAAAACGTAATGATTACGGCAAAAACGTAATGGTTGGCAGCTCTGGATGCCCCAAGTTTTTTTTCCCTTTTTGTGCATTGCAATCATCTACATAAAACTAGTGGTATTATCGGTAAGAAAATTCTCTGTTGATATCTCGCTAAAAATATCTAACCAATATCGATAACTATCAACAAAAAAAGAACATCATCAATAAGCATTTCTGGTGATAATAGTAAGAAAAAATAAAGAATATTAAGTATACAAAATAATAAAATATCAATTTGTTTATGCTACTGGGGCATCTGGCAATGTCTCCTCATTATAACTCATGTTCTGGGTTTTTTTGTGTGTAAATCCCTCAACGTTCATCGTGATGACAAATTGGAAGAGTAATACTAGTAATAGTACTACACATGCAAAACAAAGGAGATGAGAGGTAATTCCGTGGAGGTAACATGCGACCATGGAGCAATGCGACTGTATTTGCCCGCGGATTTTCATCTTACCGGAAGCATGTTCCAAATGACGTCATTTAAACACGTTTACGATCGTGGTTCTGTTTATACTTCCCCAGAAAGCCTGATTCTGGTCAAACGACGTTTACAAACGCACCTTTTAGTGAGTTTACGATCAGCGTTTTGAAACAACGTTTAAATGAAAGTAAGCATGGACGCAACCGTGTTTTGGACTAATCACGTTTGGAAACGCTGATTCTGGCCTGAAAAGTGGAAGCATAAACACGGCCTTAGAGAGATTTTAACAAAATTAACCATACAAGTCAAATCAACCTTGAAAGCAAATTCAACCTTGAGAGCTACATGTAGTTTAACCTTGAGTCAAGAGCTAAAAACTTGTCTCTTGCAGAGCTGCCAACCTGTCACTTTAAAAAAAAGTAATTTTCAGCTTGAAAAAAAAATTTAGGTAAAAAAAAAAAGGATTTTCCGTTTCAGTATTTTTCTTTGTAAAATGCTCTTGCAACGATGTTTCTTTTATAATAAACATGCGGTCGGTGTTATAAAGTCCTGACAATAAATTTCAGTTACAAACACTAGGTAATACTATGGTTGAGCAGGCCAGCATCAAGTTAATTATATTCCGATTGATCAAACCAGCAAGGAAAAATATAAAGAATGTAATGCACTCAATGTCCAGGTACTTGTATTCTTGAATTTTGTATTTTAGGTGGTATACTTTAGGCCCGTTTCGGGTACACGTGTACACGCCCGGTCAAGTCAGTGCATGTGTACTGAATTCCATGACCGTGTACACGGTAGCATCTATATAAAACTTGCGTCGGAGTTTTTAACAAGTGAACAATTATTTAATTGAAAACAATTCTATTACCATGCTCACAGCCTCACATTAATTCTAAGTTCTCAGACACTGCACGAGTTTTAATCACTAAAATTCCACTTTCATACCCACCCTTGAAGTTCCATATTTGCGCAAGAAGCCACGGCGCTCACTCACATTTTTTAATGAATGTAATCTGTCTTGGGCCAGCCTGGGGCACGGGCAGCGTTCATGAAGTTTACATACGATGCAGTGAAGTTATGATTGATAAAACTAGCTAGGAGATTTTTGCCGCACCGTAATAACTACTAATTACTTGATTTCTATTTCCCCAAAATGAAACCATGTGTAATTATGCACATTCGCCATTAATTTAAAGTTTATTTTTATCCTAATTCGAGTCTCACTCGCCTGTTCGTGCTGAGATAATTTATGCACGATGAATTCATGAACGGAATTTATCGTCATCGATCGCGCATGCGCATTGTAATTTCATCAAACCAGATAGAAATTGATCTGAAAGGAAAATCATGACGCGATCAGCGTAAAATAAATCTTGCTTTCATTAACAATATTTCTTATTATGACCAAAGAACATTATTTAATCGTTATATTTTAACAATCATTGCAAATGATAATCATTAATATGGATTTAGAACTTGACGTTATTCAATTCAATTTAATTTGTATTTTATTTCCATTTTTAATGACGGACATCACGAATTCCGTAACGAGTGATGGGTGCACTTGTCTAAAAAATTATATCATGACAGGATTGATTTTCAAACATCGTCATTGCAGAAACTTTTCTCACGATCGTAATATTACCATAGAATACAATTACGTATGATATTTATTAATATCAATTTAAACCTCATTTTGGATCCAAATACATCTCGGCCAAGTTGGTCTCCGCTAGGCTAACTTGTTGGGCGGCAAGCACATACGCCTGTCGTTTCGGGTGGGAGAGTGAGTGTAGTATAGGGGCGCGGCTGTAGTGTGTGTGCGAGTCTGGAGTGTGACTGTGAGTCTGGAGTGTGACTTTGAGTTGACCGAGAATTGTTCGGATCGACTTGATTCTGCCATGGACCTATTACAAATGGACATTCAACGAGAGCATTCTATGGCCACCACCTGTTTCCAGCTGTCAAAATTGCTGTCACACAGTTAACTTTCTCTTTGCGCTTTTTTTACGAGTGCCCGGGGCGATTGTTTACTCAATCCCTTCTCGGACGATGACAGTCACCGCTCGATCTCTGGCCCTCTTTCGACCAGATGCGGTCATGTAAGCTCGATTGCTGCCATCAGGGAAAGTCCCTGCATTACCTATAATGAAATGCGCAATTTATTTCCGGTTTTCAATACATTATTTCACGCTGTCAATACTGTCCAAATGTCGTCTGATCATCATTAAAAAATCCTATTAAATTTCGCCAATCCTCTGGAATTTTACGCCCAAATGAAAATCAACTTCTGACGGAAGGTGAGCGCGACTATCGACATCAAGACTGTCCGAAAAAGATGATTTTAAACGTTTATCGCCCATTTCTCCGTTGAATTTAACTGCTTTTTGCTGTAGATATACTGATCTGCACGGTGATGTCAATGCATTTTGCGAGTGGTTGTTCGCGATGTACGTAAAAAATATGTTTATGCACGCCTGTTTTCTTGTTTCTGCAATCATTTTCACAGCGCTAACGTTCGCTGCTGTATGTTGCTTTTGATAAAGTGAACGAGCAACATCACAATGTGTAGGAGCAGCGCACAATTGATTTCCGCTGTCCATCAGTGACGTGTTTTACGACCTGCTTGATGGGCGTCAGCTGCCAGCGCTCTATTTATCAAAGAATTAGCTGTGACGGTCTTCGGCCGAAAGAAGGGGATTCGTTGAATGTCCATTTGTAATAGGTCCATGATTCTGCCTTTCATATTATTTTGTTTCAAACGTAAGGCCTATGTGTCGTCATCTGCAAATATCATTGTTTTAGATATATGGGGAAGAATTCTGCTTGGATACCTTTTTTTTCAGTTGTTGTTTTGTGATCATGGAAAAAACAGACGATCTTTATTGCTCTGCATCCGTCCGCTTGTGCAACGCTTAACCCGGCCCTCAGCGCATTTCAGCGCGGTCATGACGGAGCAAAAAAAATGATTTGATTTTCCCGCCTTCAAATGTTGATGCATCGAATGAAAGCTGTTTACAAAATAATCGATATGGCTTAGGCCTAACGCAAGTTATATTATGTAACATAACTGGCTCTCAGTGTTTACGTGTACACGACCGCAAAACAGGCCGTGTACACGTGCATCAAAAATGGACTTTCAAAACAGGCCTAGTATACTTCCACAATTTTAGCACAAAACACAATGGAGAGAATAGCATTTGGCTACATTTTGAAATGAAGTTTTTAGAGCCATGCAACTCTGATTTTCAACAACTGAACACAAAGTTAATTTAAGATTATGCATGCCATTAATAATCATGTAGCATATCACAAAAAAAATACATTATGCATTGGCTGGGCATGCAATGAATAAAATCATGAGCAAAAGTGCAGGTACAGGATGGTACACATTGTAGGGGAAGGCAGCGTAAGTTGAGCCATTTTTTGCTTTTTTGATGTTAAAACTTTTATGATTCATAATCTTGTAGAAATAACTAACTAGTCTTAAAATTCAATTCTTTATAAACATTTTTACCTATATATAACATTCTATCCCCACACTGAACGTCACTGTCACCTTCGAAAAAAAAAAGATGTCAAATGGCCAGGGTTGGGCTCAATTACTTTCTTTGATTACAATTAAAATTACGTAATTGAACAAATGTTCAATTACAATTACTTTTCAATCAAATTACATTTTTCTCAATTATAATGACCAATTACTTTTGTCATTTACATGTACATGTACAATTACAATTTCAATTACTTTCTAGAAAAGTCATAAATGAAACCAATTTTTATTTTGTACAATGTACATAGTACCACCTATTTCCACATAATTCTAAGTTACAGAGAAGCTGATGAGATGAAGGTTTGGGTTAAAGAACGCAGATTCTGCCTTAACTCTCTTTGATGCTGAAGCAGTTGACATGAAAAGGGTCATGAAATTAAATCATGAATTAGTTAAAGGTTAAGTCCACCCCAGTAAAATGTTGATTTGAATAGAGAAAAATCAAACTAGAATAATGCTGAAAATTTCATCAAAATCGTATGTAAAATAAGTTATGACATTTCAAAGTTTCGCTTATTTTCACAAAACACAACTCGGTGACATGCAAATGAGACGGTCAATGATGTCCCTCACTCACTATTTTTTTGTTTTCTATTGTTTGAATTATACAATATTTCCTTTTTTACAGATTTGACAATAAGGACCAACTTGACTAAACCATATAGTTTTAAACAATGCTAATTCCACATGTTCATGGAGGAAATACCTGTTGTTTCACTTGACAATGAGGAGAAAATTAGAATATTTCATATAATAAAATACAAAAGAAATAGTGAGTGGATGATGTCATCAGTCTCCTCATTTGCATACTGACCCGGATGTCAATATAACTATTTTGTGAAATTATGTGAAACTTTAAAATGTCATAACTTTCTTATTTCACATCCGATTTTGATGAAATTTTCAGTGTTATGCTTGGATTTTTCTTTTTTTATTCAAATCAACTTTTGTTGGGGTGAACTTGTCCTTCAAGTTTATTGTAAAGTAAAAGTAATTGACAGCAATTGAAGTCAATTACATTTTTTCAATTACAATTACAATTATGCAAAAAAAAAAATGTAATTAATTATGTACTTGATCATTTACTTTGTAATTGAGCCCAACCCTGCAAATGGCTCAACTTGCCCCACCCATGGGTTAAGTTGAGCCACCCTCTATATAACCTCGTTCGTAGGATGAGTGCTCTGGGGAAAGTTGAGAAGTCCTTCACATTAATAATTTTGTGGAGCTCAATAAATCGCTCTCCTGAGATTCTAAAAAGGAGCTCAATTTAATAGTGTGATTTTTCTTTGTCTTCATCATGACCCACAGTCAATTGCAACTTTAAAATGCTCTGAAAAATCATCCCCACTCATTGGTACCCATAAGGCATGTCTATGCTTACACTTTTCAGGCCAGAATCAGTGTTTTCATACATGATTAGTCCAAAACATGGATGTATCCATGCTTACTTTCATTTAAACGTTTCAGAACGCCGATCGTAAACTTACAAAAAGGTATGTTTTTAAATGTCGTTTGACATTGTGGAACAGGCATACGTGCATGCAGCTAGACCGGCGGCACGGGCGCCGGGTGCGCTCACGCAGCTCAGAGGCGATGGTCGTACAGCGCTCTGCGGCCGCTTTTCACCACAAATGCAGCTCAATTTAGTGGATCAATACAGCTAGAACGGCGTAACGAAAAATATGCGAAGCTTCGGAACAAATTTCTTTCTTCTTTTTTTCTCGATAAGAAAATGCTATGCCTTGGAATTGGAGCAGCTTTAGTTTCGTTCTTTTTCTCAATAAGATAAAAATGCTTTGCCTTGGAACGGAAATTTGAGTGTAAAAATGGGGGTCCTCTCCACGGCACATACCCACCACTCATTATCAATATCATTATATACTGAGTGCCCCCCTCCCCCAACCCGGGATCTAAGACTAAGTCAGTATTAAGTGGGCACGTTTGACTTTCTTAGTTTGAATGCCACAGTCACACTTCTTACTTAGTTTACGTTCACAATCACTACTCACATTCACAATCATAATCATATTCATAATTATTCCTAATCCTAGGCCTAGGCTCTAGCACATGACACAAGACTTATGAAGTGTTATAATTACATACGGGGATTTAGCTTGTATGTAATTTAAATACATTTATCACAAAAATGTGATAGCCCCATTGAATATATGTATACAAGAATTGAATGCGCTGGTAATCGGAATGTGCCATTATGGCCACATCACATAGCACGCATTTCAAACCCACGATCGACGACCGCTTCTCAGCCCCTTCTCAGCTCAGCTCACCTCGGATATCAAGTCGCAAAATATGCTGTTTGGACTTCTTCCTCCCTCTTCATCCTCATTCGGATATACTATACACGAGATCCAAATGCGATCCAAATTACTTTGGAAAGCTTGAAGACGGTTCATCTTAGTGACATTTAAACTTGAGCCGTCTGTGTTCTCTAAACAATCCGACATTGTTGACAGTCCAAGGTGCACGCCAGCTAACACTGCTGCAGCAAACTACTGGGGTCGATTGCACGAAAGGGTCTTTGCAAGGACCGTCTTTCGTGTCGCCCATCTTTTATGATACGCCATGTGAAACGCATTTCAAATAAATTATCTGCAAATATATTTTATTTTTCCGTTAAAATAAACATAATATTTGTTTATAAAATGATGTGATATTTCATGAAATTGTATAAAATTTGATTTAAAAGCAAGCTTACGAATTTTATTTGTTTATCATAAATTTCAGAAACACCCCGCTTATAGCGCATCATAAAACATGGGCGACACGAAAGACGGTCCTTGGAAAGACCCTTTCGTGCAATCGGCCCCTGGGCGCGCGCCGCGCCGAGCACGACTGTGATCCCTGATCCCCCACCCGGGTCGCGTGCCGGCGCGCCGGAGCGCGCGCCGGAGCCCGGGTACGGTGGGGGATCACAGTCGTACTCGTACTCGTTGATAGTCCAGTGTACCCCCCCCCTAAGGCCTAACGTTAGACAACTACCCTCCAAGAAAACACCCAGGCAGTGGCGTAGCTACGGGGGGGGGGGGGGCACGTGCCCCCCCCCTGAGATTTGGTGTGCCCCCCCTGAAAAAAATTGGCGGGCCAAAAAAAGGGAGAAAGAAGAAAAGAAAAAGAAATAAGAGGAAGACGAGTGAATAAAATAATTTTTGGGGAAGACTTGTAAAAAAAATCTTTCATGTTACTAAATAAAATTTTCTCTCACGCTTCGCGCTCGATATGATTCATATTTTGCTCAATAGGCTGATATGGAGCTTAAAAAATATCAAGTTTTGAAGTCAATGTACAAAACATATTTCAGCTCAGACATCGAGCTTTCAGCATTTTTTTCATTTACAAATTTAATGCACTCTGTAAAAAGTATGTTAATATGGTCTACATATCAACATTTTTAGCTCACGCTGCATGCGTGGTCGCATTATTTGATTTGCCAAGTTCCTATTGTCTTTGTGTATTCCATAAAGTTTTCAAAATATCAATTTTCAGATGTGACTGTCAAAACTTATGCCTATTTAGCGCTGCGCGCTCGCATTTTGATTGGTGAGTACTCTATATCAATTCTATATAAGCAAACAAAACCCCCAGGCCTTTTCATTACATTTTATTTTTAAAAAAATCAGCTCGCGATTTGCGCTCGCAATACAAAAATGTATTAACCATTGTAATGCGTAATCATAATTTTAAAATGCTTAAAATTTCTAGTTTTCAAGCCTTAAAACCAACAACTTCCACACTGTCATACGCATATTATAGATTAACAAATAAGAAAATATCATTTTCATGAAATTCCTATTAACTAATTTGGGTCTTTTCAGAATGGAATATCGACAAGCTTAGGAATAATAGGAAGATAGTCATCATTTTCATATGACAAAATCTCCTTAGAATGTCCCGGTCCTTTGTTAAAACAATAACAAAAATATCAGCTTGCGCTTCGCGCTCGCATCATTCATTAAGTGTGAATGTGTGATCCGCATCCACTTCTCAATTTTCCTACACAGTACTTGAAATAGTGTTTAAATTAACCTTTTTCAGATTGTAATATCAAATGTTTTCAGCTCCTCTTGCATTATTGATCTTCATGATTAAAAAGATGTATTCAGAATGCCCAGATTCTAGGTCTAAATCTAGAAATAAAACGCGCGCACGCATGTTTATTGAGACAGCCTGCATGTTCTTTATTTAAAATATGCTTAAATTATCCAGTTGCAGATCAGAATATCAATAATTGTCAGCTCGCGCTTCACGCTCGCATTATTAATGATACCCAATTAACCATATCTTACAAAATATGTCCCGCTTTTAGGTCTACTATAGTATCTCAATTTTCTTCAGGCGCTCGCATTAATTGTTTAATTGCATACCTATCCAATTTATGATTACAGAAAGTGCTTAGAATGTCCTTTTTTTGGTTGGAATGACAAAAAGTTTTAGTTTCGAGCTTCGCGCTCCCATTATTGAAATATGTACCGTATTTGTGGGTAGCTGTAAACAGTCCTTAAAGGACAAGTCCACCCCAACAAAAAGTTCATTTGAATAAAAAGAGAAAAATCCAACAAGCATAACACTGAAAATGTCATCAAAATCGGATGTAAAATAAGAAAGTTATGACATTTTAAAGTTTCGCTTAATTTCGCAAAACAGTTATATGCACATCCTGGCTGGTATGCAAATGAGGAGACTGATGATGTCATCCACTCACTATTTCTTTTGTATTTTATTATTTGAAATATGAAATATTCTCATTTTCTCCCCATTGTCAAGTGATACAACGATTGATTACTCCCTGAACATGTGGAATTAGCATTATTTAATACTATATGGTTCAGTCAAGTTGGTCTTTATTGTCAAATCTATAAAAAATGAAATATTGTATAATTCAAACAATAAAAAACAAAAGAAATAGTGAGTGATGGACATCATCGACTGAGTCACCTAGTTGTGCATATCACTGTTTTGTGAAAAATAAGCGAAATTTTAAAATGTCATAACTTTCTTATTTTACATCCGATTTTGATGAAATTTTCAGCACTATGCTAGTTTAATTTTTCTCTATTTATTCAAGTCAGCATTTTTCTGGGGTGGACTTGACCTTTAACAAGTCCCTTTCCGATCATGCTAGAACATTTATTAAAAATTTCTGCTATATAGCGCTTGGCGTTCGCAGTAATTATCAAGTTACATACGCATCTTGTTCAGGGTCACAAACATTGCCCAGAATGTTAAATTTTCAGGACAAAATACATGAAAGATTTTAAAAAAAATCGCTCGCGCTTCGCGCTCGCACTTTTTTATATTGGGCTTATGAGATTATTTCATATTTATGTTGTTTTATAAGAATAAAGCTAAGAAGCGACTGATCAGGGAAAATATAGGTGAAGATAATTTTGGGCCCCATCCCCTATTGGCGAAAGTCGGATCCGCCCTTGTGACACATACACACACATACATTAAAAAATGTGCCCCCCCCCCTGAAAAAGCAAGGACCCCCCAGTGCCCCCCCCCCCTAGGAAAAAAATCCTAGCTACGCCACTGCACCCAGGCCCAGGAGGGGCCGGCATGGATATGGGGGAATGATGTCTGAAGGGGCCAGGGGGGGGCAGCTAAATGGTTTGGGGAAAAAAAATAAGCCAAATTTGAATTAATTTACCAGATGGATTTGGTCAAATATCTACATTTCAGCACACCAATGTACCACATGGGCCGCGGAAACGGGAGGAGGGGCTAAGGGGGCTTCACATTTTTTCAAAAAAAGAGTACAAAAATAATTATAATTTTTGCATGTACACCCCCCCCCCCCCTCCCCCACACACTTCCAAAACCACCTGGTATACAGGGGCCGTTCGCGGTCTCTGTACCGGATATCAATCGAGGGGGTGCTATTTGTATCACCTGCAGAAAATCGTGGGGGTGCTTTAAACAGCACCCTCGCTTTCCAGCTGGCCATGAACATGATAAACTACGTACCCCTATTAAATAATGCGAGCTTCGCGCTCGCATTATTTCATAGTTGAAATATGTATCGTCTTAATGGCTAACTGCAAAACGTCCTTAACAGGTCCCTTTCCGATCAAGCCAGAACCCATATTAAAGGACAAGTCCACCCCAACAAAAATTTTATTTGAATAAAAAGAGAAAAATCCAAAAAGCATAACACTGAAAATGCATCAATAAAATCGGATGTAAAATAAAAAAGTTATGAAATTTTAAAGTTTCGCTTAATTTCACAAAACAGTTCTATTCACATCCTGGTCGGTATGCAAATGAGGAGACTGATGACGTCATCCACTCACTATTTCTTTTGTATGTTATTATATGAAATATGAAATATTCTAATTTTCTCCTCATTGTCAAGTGAAACAATGATTAATTCCTCCCTGAACATGACTTGTGTAGATAGCATTGTTTTATACTATATCGTTCAGTCAAGTTGGTCCTTATTGTCAAATCTGTAAAAAATGAAAAATTGTATAATTCAAACAATAAAAAACAAAATAAATAGTGAGTGACGGATATCATCGACTGACTCACCTAGTTTTTGCATGTCACTGTTTAGTGAAAAATAAGCGAAACTGTAAAATTCCATAATTTTCTTATTTTCCATCCGATTTTGATGAAGTTATGCTAGTTTGATTTTTCTCTGTTTATTCAAATCAATATTTTTCTGGGGTGGACTTGACCTTTAACAATTTCTGCTCGCGCTCCGCGCTCGCAGTAATTATCTAGTTACATCTGCATCTTGTTGAGGTACACAAACATTGCCCAGAATATTCAATTTTTCAAGATAAAATGGCAAAATACATTAAATTCCAAAAAATTTCAGCTCGCACTTCGCGGTCGCACTGTTAAAATAGGGCTTATGAGATTATATCACTTTTTTATGTTGTTTTATAAGAATAAAGCTTAGAAATGACTGTTAGGATATCAGCGTTTTGCCCCCCCCCCCCCCAGATAAAAGAGAAAAAAGGACAGGGATAGGGGTGAAATATAGGCCTATTATTTTCCAAATGTTATGCCAAAATCTATCACAAACTTTGATTTTTGTGGTAAAATTTCAAAATCTTTGCTCACTCGCTCGCAACTTCTAGCTATTAATTTTACACGATACGCCGTATCGAGCCCCTTCAAAAATTTTGGCTCATTATACGCCACTGGGACAACCCATTCAAAGAAACAAACAAAAATCAACTTTGAGCGGCCGATCGGGGAGTATATGGGTGAAAAAATTCGGGCCCCCCAGATTGGCGGGAGCTGGATCCGCCCCTGTAACCGTATTAATATAACCGTCAATATTCATAATCTTTCTTTTATCTATATAATGTTATAAATAATTATAGTTATTCACAATAGATAACAGTATCAGTTCTGTACATCTTTCGTTCATCAATTACTTTCGGTTTTTTTTTTTTCGTTCTTTATTTTCTTTCTTTTCTTTCACTTTATTTATTATTTCGTTAATTCTTTCTTTCCTTGGCATCGATCATCTCCTTCTTCCTCTTATAATGAACTAAACACAACATCAAAAGTAAGTTCCCCCCTAAGAACCCCATCAAATCGTCCAGTACATAACAAAATAATTCAAGTTGAAACCAAGCATGGGATATAGCTAGGGTTGTTAGGAAGTGTTTTTTCGAAAATAAGCGACATCAGTGACTTAACAGCTGAATGAGCACAACATAATAATAAATGACACTTTTCAAAAACAGCAAATCTGCGTTTAAATGATTTGTTTTGTGAAAATTGCAGTAATGCTTGCTTTCGCGGCTTAAGAATCACAAATTAAAGACAGTAATTTTCAAATTCGCAAGAGTGATCTAAATTCATTTCAGTTCATTTTTAATGTGATCAATCATGAAGTGGAAAGCAGTTTAATAAAAGCATGCCAAGGTTGCACCATGTGCCATCTTTTCACATTCAAAGTCATGCTTAGTCAGGATTCCATTCATGGGACATTACAATTAGGAGTCATTCCTAATATTATATGGATAATTAAACACACATTCATAACAATAATGTGCAGCAATGAATTGTAGGCCTATACAACCAATAAAATTATTGACCAACATACAGTCTTTTACACCAAGCACAGCACTTCCATTGCACTAAGTGATCATGCCCTAGACAACCCCAGACAAATGTTGATTTGAATAAATAGAGAACTTACTTTTGATGTTGTGTTTATAAATTTACCTCGAGTGACGGGGTCATCGTCCTTGGATGTACTCGACCTTAGTTCTATAGAGGCGATTGTCCTGGAGATAGTTGTAAAGGGTAATATTGTCCAGGTGCAGTTGTACTGGAGGGTATATAGGGGTGATTTTCCTGGGAATAGTTGTCCTCTAGTGGTGATTGCCCTGGGGTAGTTGTCCTGGATGGTAGTTGTCCTATGATGGGATGAATAGAGATCGAGTAGTTGTCCTAGAGGTGATCCTGGAAGGTAATTCTCCTGGGGGTAGTTGTCCGAGGGTTAGTCATCCAGGGATTTTTTTCCTCCGGGGTGGTTGTCCGGGGTAATTGTCGAGGGGGACGTTGTCCGAAGTCGATATCTATTATCTCTAAACAGAAGCAGACTAATATATATTGTGCAGATTTGGTGAAATTCATCAAAGAATAACCAAGTTATATTTTGATTTTTCAATTTTAGATTTGTGACAGCATACAAGCAAGAGGTCCCCATATGTTGTGCCGGGATGTCATTTAAATGCAGATTTCTCCGACAAATAGAAAACAAAATTGCCTATATAGGCCTGTACAGTGTGTCCCAGGAAAAGGGAACCGTATTACGGTGTTAGTTTGTGCCATCATAATTAAATTTGCTTTATGAGATGAAAAGATATAAGCCTATGATTCCACTCTTTCGTCACTTTCGTGCACCTGAGCCAATCTCAACGTTCATAATGCATGCATGGGAGAACAATGGAAATTGGTGCTACCAAATATCAATTTTTAAGAGAAAATCACGAATTTAAGTGAGTTTTTATGGCTTTTACTGCTATCTATTCGAAAAACAAAGTTCATAACTAATTGAACATCCACCTTTTCCTCTTTTATATGCGATCTTGTGCGTGATTATGATTGAAGTATGCATGGTCGAGAAGAAATAGCGTTAAAACTGCTTGATTTCTACCTGCAAACGGCAGATAATGGGCAACCGGTGAATGCGCGGTGTGATTTTGTGGTTGGCTTGAAATTAATGATATGTTTGAATTCTTTCTTATTTGTAAAATTGCTTGAAATTATGACCCACTAAAAAAATAAGCAACTTTCTCAGCCAAAATGGCTTTCTAGTCTATACACTTGTAAAAAAGTGATGAATCCCTTTTCTGCTTCACCCTCCCCTTTAAACATGTTCCGCAGCCCTTGTGGCACATAGCAACGAACGAAACGACTAAGAAAAGTTTGAGGTAAAAAAATATCAAAATCATTAGGCCTATTTACCATGGAAACATGTTCCCAGTCCGCAACAATAAAGGACTTTCCTTCCCCGCGGCCCGAACAGCATCCATCGTTCGTCTATTGTCTGCTGCTTTGTTGGAAAAACGAAATTAATGACTTTTCGGCGGATCGTCGACTGGGTATGAAATGAGGCTTGTTTCATGCAACTTTTTATCGACGATGCGTCATTTATATTTTACGAATAAGGTTTCATATAGAAGAGAAAAAGGTGGATTTGTTTTCCGAATAGGTTACTCAAAATCGTTAAAATCATAATTTGCTCGTGTTATGAAATTTTGGTAGCACCAGCTAGCCTGAAACCACTTGGAGATGATACACATACCAATTGCAGAACTGACGCCGCCTTCAATCCACATTCAAAGGAGGGTCCAGTCCGAGCCTGCATCAGTCCGGCTGTCAAAAAAAAGTGTAAACAAAAAAGGAGTCGAGCCGACTCCGATCGTCAGTCCACTTTCGGCGGATGTGTATCACCACCGATAGGCCCTATTTCCAATATTTTCTTTGGCAGCGATGTGCCCCCATATTGTCATTTGGCATACGGCTAAGGTGAAAAACCACTAAAATATGTGGACAAATCACGGAATTTTAATCCCCATATAGATAATAGGCGACGAGAATATCTAAATCATAAAATACGAGCGCGAAGAGCGCTCGTATTTTATACTTGACATTTTGAGCTTTCTTTGTAATCTCACTAAAACAATTAATGCGAGCGCGAAGCGGGAGCTGAAATTTTGATTTGTGCAATAAATTACGCATTAAAGTAAGCGACCTCTTGAGAACGAATAGTTTTTAAGGCAAGTAGTTTGCAGCAGCATACAATGAATAAAAACATATTTCTTGCAAAATTAAGTTTTGCAAGTAGCAGACTTTGGAGGACTGAATTCAAAGTGCAAATTGAATCTAAGTTTACAAGACATTTAGGCAGATTGATTTCTATTTTAGTTGATTTTTTTACCCGTTCCTTTTCCTTACCTGTTTCCTTTCTGTGCATTTTTCCTTCGTCATTTCTCCACCCCCCACCGATACGCCACTGCACTCCAGAATGGAATTTGATAGGTGGCTAACAAATAAATATACGATACAAAATGTATAAGAAAATTTACAATTCACATGGTTTCAATTTACAAATCCATTTAATCATAACTGAACTATAAGTGGATATACAATAATAAGTATTCTTATAAACCACCGATAAAATGATACTGAATGAACGTCGATTTTGTAAACTTTTGAATGAAGAATTACATAGAAACATCATAGCTTGGGTTGAATTACATTTTGTCAGAGATCATAATCATTATGATAGAACCTGGTGAAGCAGGGTTAAAATGATACCAATGTTTCACGTTTATCAATGAACCCTACTTAATATTTAACATGCATGGATAACATGGGTAATTAATAAATTCCTTAAATTTTAGTATTTTTACTCTATATAAAATCATTCATTCCTCTAAAAGGAGTCGTCGGGTGATAAAAATAAAGAAAACTTAATGTAGTAAAATATCAAAATAAATTATCTTAAAAATAAGAAATTGCATACAACAAATGTGTTTTAGCATTATATGCCTCTTTTCATAATGTACAATACTGGCTGTATATGTCGCAAACTCATTTTTATCTGAAAGATCTAATCCCTTATAAAATTCCGAATAATTATCTTTCCTATTTTATATAAAGATATAAAACATTGTTCAGATCCTTGACAAAATAAAGAAACCCTATCATTAATCTAACTTGTGAAACATGAACAATTAAAGCATCAAAGACATCCTTTATATAATGTATTTTATAGGGGGAAAATAGCTTTCATGTCGGCTACCAGAAGTGAAACAGTCTCTCGATGTTTTCATGATATGATATGTCAGTTACACACCTTAGTAGTCAGAGTTGTTTGAGTAATGATCTTCCGCTGACTGACCAAGTAGCGACAAATACACTGGCATTCAAAAGGATAATATACACTCGATCGTACTTTCAACTAATTAGGTAAGGAGGAGGCAGGTATAACAGCGTTTGTTCTATTTATCTGGTTTCTCTCTTATTTTGTAATTAATTAAATTGTAATATTCCATTTTGTACGATACGGTTTCTTTGAATAATATTGCATGATTTGAATAATTGGTTTAAGCAATAGGTTCGAATTATTTTTGTAATTGTTAATTTGTGAATTTGATTTGAGAGGAGAACGATAAAACAATAGTAAGGCGGGTTAAATGACTTGAAGACGACCGAGTTGTTGAAATTCGTCAAGTGGACTTTTTTGGGATAAGAAAAGATGACGAGTTGTTAAAACATGACAAGTTGATTTGTGTAGGACTAAAAGGCAAGATGGCCGCAAATCTTTTAAACTTGGCTTGTCGACTTGTTCGGGACAAGTAAAAAAAGATGACCATTTGTTGGACATATCGACTTATTTGGGAATAGAATATGTAAAAAATAAGTCGATATGAGTTCCAACATTTCGTTAATCTCGTCTCCTTGTTTCAAACAAGTCTCGTTTACGAGTTCCGACAACTCGCTATCTTGTCTCCTTGTTTCAAAGATACGGAAGCTTATAAGTGCTAACCAGATGACGAGATTAGAAGACGAAAAGGCGGAAATGATGAGAAGCCTGAAGGCAAGTTGTTGGAACTTGAAAAGTCGGCTTGTTTGGGACAACAAAAGATTGCGCGTTTTTGGATCTTGGCAAGTTGTTTCGGACAAGACAACGATTTGTTGGATTTTCTTGCTCGTCATCTTATCTTCTGATCCCAAACAAGTCAACTTGCCGACTACCAAGAACCTGTCATGTTGCCTTCTTGGCGCAAACAAGTCGACTTGCGGGGTTCCACCAACTCGTCATCTTGTCTTCTCGTCCCAAACAAGTCATCTTGCCAGGTTCCACCTACTCGTCATCTTGTCTTCTCGTCCCAAACTAATCGACTTGCCAAATTCCAACAACTCGATTTTTCGTCATTTAACTCGCCGTCTCGTTTTTTATCTCGTCATCAGGTTGGCAAATAAGCTTTAGTAATCAATGATTAGCCAGGGACTATAGTTGATTGTATAGTGTCACGTGGTTTAAATACCAATACATTTATCGTGTGAAAGTTTAAGCTAGGAGATATCCAGAAAATGTGAGAAAGAAATCTATGTTTGAGTCGTCTAAGACATTGAAGAGCTCAACGATATCGCCTCGAACCATTGGCAGTGCAATTGTTACACCGACGCTGTTGCTTATTTGTATCGGGTTTACTTTCACAGACCCCCTCGCTCTTTCAACGTTATTAACATTAACGGTAATCGCTGGTCTAGCGTCAGACACCGTAGTCGTGAAAGTTGCCGAGAGATGAAAGATGTAAAGGCCCTTTAGGGAAGTAAGGAAGGTGCCCCTCTCGACGTCGAAGTCATCATTGATATTCAAGGCTGGTGGATTGTAATTGCTGAAAATAGAACCTTCTTCTCTGCTTAGGTTTCCGGCAAGGGAGACCGAGAATGCACTCTGACGAACTTTTGGTGCTGGTGAGATGGGTGTATCTGAGAAAAGAACATATTTAATATTATTTTTTAATAATCATAACACATTACTTAGTTCAATATCAGTCAACTTAAATTAGTTTTAAATTAACAAAATACATTTCAAGCTTTATTGAATACCCATGACTTGATTTACACGCATCCAAATCTGCAAAGTAAAATGAAACATTATCTTGTAAAATTCGCACAGAATTAATGATAATCATATTGCGTGTCGCCTGGCGAAAAATTATTTTAAGTAGAAATGATCCCTTCCTTCACCCTCGGGAGGATTACTTACGATAAAGTAGGAAACCATTATAGATAAATGGATTATCTGCGGTGCCAAAGACGTCAGCTTGTCCTGGATTGTCGATGAATACACGATCACCGCGTCGCAGATCTGCGACGACGTGTGTCGTGGTGACGCTTCCATCGCCAGTGTCATCGAGGGTGACGAGAGTTTGGTTCGATGTCGGATTGGCACTAGGGATCACGGTCAAAGTAAGATCGGGATTGAGGAAGAGTACACCTGGTCGGTGGATAACGAAAACGTAAACGCCGTCATCATCGACTGTGAATATCCCTGTGGATGTATCGAATGAATTGTCATCACGGAGCAACACGGGGCTAATAAATCCAGATATAGCATTGAAGTTCTGAAAAAAAGACAAACATATGATTCATTCAGTATTTGAATAGAAATGATGCATGTCATTCAAACAAATTCTCGGACATTGCCATACAGAAGAGGAGGGAATGGAATTGTGATGGATAGGAATATTTATCAACGGATTCATTTACATTAGTATATCATAAAACTTGTCACCGACGTCGCTAATTAACCTTTCGATAATCATTAACCATAATGATGCCGTTTTTATGGGTCACATAAACAATATGCAAAAGTTGCCCCCAAAACCAAACAATTGTATTTTCTAAAATAATAATTCTTTTTAAGAGTCGCTCATTTACTGACTGCCAATTAGTTGTAATTCAGCCGAGTTCAAAGAAATTCTAAAAATGAACATTTCCAGCATGTCAGGGCAAGTATTTGATTGCGATTGTTCTAAATGTCTAAACTCTGTTATGTACGCAGTCCTACTTAAGACGTTATCCTTGTTCAAAAAAAGAAGGCCGATATATCGCAAAATAATGTCGATACGTTTCTTATTCAAAAGATTGCTGATCACACGTCACAGAATTTGCGGAATCACTACGCAGATGCTTTCTATAACGCAAAGAATCTTTTGTCAAAAGTCTTTCAATGACAAAACAGCCTTTGTCCTTTGTCGAAAATCTGTGAAGCAAACAGGGCCGTCGCTAAGGGGGGGGGGGTTGGAGGGTGCGACATATCCCCCTCCAAATTTTGGATATCGTCGGTAAATCACAGCGCTGCCGTCTGGAAAAAAGGACGAGAAGGGAAAAAAAAAGGAGAAAGAGTAAAGAAAAAGAGAAAGAGAAAGAAAAAGACAAAAAAAGAAGAGAAAGAGAAGAAAAAAGAGAGAAAAGAATTAAGGACGGACGGGAGAAGGAAGGAAGGAAGGAAGGAAGGAAGGAAAGGAGGGAGGGAGGGAGGGAGGGAGGGAAGGAAGGAAGGAAGGAAGGAAGGAAGGAAGGAAAAAAGAAAGAAAAGAATCAAATTTTACCTGTGGAGGAGCGGGAGAAGTGCTCACTGGCGTCGGGGAAGGTGTAGGAGTTGGAAAGAGCAGCTGGGTGGACGAGACAACATTCTGAGTATTGGGTGGGCCTGGGGTCTGTAGAGTATAGGTCATCGTTGGTACCGGGGTCATCGCTGGAACAGAACCCATGGACGGCTGAGAAAAGAGTCCAAATGACGACGAAGGAAACAGATAACTCGACGACGAAGAAATCAGTCTCGACACCACAGACAATTCGGGGTCAACGATGCTGAATGCGGCATCGTTCAAGAATTGTGACACTGCCTCAACTCCTTTACCCGTCCACTGCAACATCAGCAGAGCGATGACGATAACCACAATCTTGTTCTTTCTGCAATCTTAAATCAAAAGTTTATGGATTTTAATCCTAGATCTTTCATATTTATCTTGGCTTCTCACTTAGATTGGGCTTCTGTAATTTACTAATTCTGTTTGAGAAGTGGTGTAAATAAATGAGTGGGCCTAGGCGTACTAAATTTATAAAATGAAAACGAGCTTTACATTTTCGAAATGGGAGTTCATCGAGGCGTAAATAATTTAAACTGGGTTCTAAAAGAAATTGATCAAACTTCACAAAGGTATACTGCACAAATTCCATTCAGTCTAAATGAAAAATTTGTGTTTTTCAACAAATTTAATAAATTGGGGCCTTTCATTTTGAAAGCAAACCGTTCGCACTTATTTGAAGATATTATATATTAGCAATGTGATATAGACGTACTAGTTATATACTAGTCATATGAAGGGCCACAACTCTGGTCACTGCCTTGCCCATTAACAATCGTATATTCTAATTGTTCTTGAAATCTTTTCCATAATATATTGGAAACTTCTTAAATATATATTATTCCGTAAAATTTTAATGATATATAATTGCAACACGTTTTACTTACCAGCCATGGTTTTCATCGTGTAGGAGCTCGGTTATAGATTTCACCCAAGACGACCATACAAAGTCCTCTCCTTGCTATGCATTTGAATACGATTATTTCCTTGAAGATCTATTTCGAGAATAATTATAAAAGATCCCGCAAATGCTGCGCGTAAACGAAACTCCGCACAAAATATTCAAATGTTTTGCATACTCACTGAACATTTTGAATTCCTGGCAATCTTAAAGCTTGTTCGGAGTTTGTCAAGCATTACAATTACAGGCAATATAAGCAGAATGGATAGACATTTTTACCTAGATATTCAAATTTTATGCGTACTTTTTATGTTCTTAACAACGCGAAAGCTTGCCAGACACAGCAACAAGAAATATTTGCACGTTGAATTCCAAGTATTGTAGTTTATTCATCGCTAACAAGTTAAAGAATATATTGTTACTAGATTTCCGGACAAAATAGGCGATCCGATTGTATTAGATTGTAGAGTACCTTTTCTCCGTGAGCTGTCTTGCTTTTTGTCATTCCTATATAATGAGAAGCCCAAACTCTCTCTACATTATCTGAACGAAACTTGAAGGAAACTAACCATATGGGCCCGGGGGGGGGGCACTTACATTGCCGAGTGGATACCATGCGCGACCAAAAAAAAAACCAAGTAAAAGGGATGTCTTTTTCAAGATAGGGCACGTTACGTACGTAACATAATAAGGGTGTCAAAAAACACTAAAATAATGAAAAAAAATTTATATTTCGTTAGGAAAGCTATACGTGTTTATATTTGCACTTAATGAAACGAGATTAGATGATAGCATCAATGATGGTGAGGTACTTATACCAAATTATGAAATAATCCGTAAAGATAGAAATAGAGTAGGAGGTGGAGTTGCAATTTACATCCACGAAACTTTGAAATTTACGCTATTAGAGCATGATTCTTTGTCCTCGATAGAAGCAATAGCGATTGTTACTCATTTAAAAAACACTCAACCTATTATATTTGTTAATTGGTACAGACCTCCTAATTCCCATAGTGCGGTTCTCGATTACTATGAACAAATGTTATCTTTTGTTAGTGGATTTAACTATTCAATAATAATAATGGGAGATGCAAATTTTGATCTAAAACGCCCGAGTAATTCACAGACTTTGAAATACAATCAAATCAATAGTATTTATTCGCTAGAACAAATTAATACTTCTAAATATACACGAATAGTGGGCGGTTCCGCAACACTAATTGATCATATGCTTACAAATTCTATAAATAAAGTGAGGTCTTTTGGTGTAATCGATAATGGGCTTAGTGATCATGCTATGAGTTTTCTCATTTGGAAATCCCATTCAATAGGTACCCATGAAAAATATATTACCTTCAGGAAGTGTAGAAATATTGATATCAATCGTTTTAAGTCTGATGTTAAAAACCAAAATTGGAATGAGATAGAAAATTTTGATGATATAAATGATGCGGTAAAAAGGTGGGAAGAACTTTTGCTAGAGGTTGTGGATAAACATATGCCATTTAAAACTAAACGTGTAAAGAATAAACACTCTCCCTGGCTTAATGAACATCTCTTCAACTTAATGAAACAGAGAGATCGAATTAAACGTAAAGCTAAATCTAAACAAGAGGAAAGGTTATGGGTAGAGTATAGGCGCTTAAGAAATAAAGTCACCTATGAAATTAAAAAAGAAAAAAAAAAATATTATTATGAAAAATTATGTCAAAATCAAACTAGAAATGAGTCTTGGAAAGTATTAAAATCATTTATATCAAATCGTAATGTATCATCTGCTAACCATTCATGCACTGGTGACGCTTTCGATACTGCTAACAAATTTAATCTACATTTTGCAAGTGTTGCTAACAACGTATCTATTGATGAAACGCAAGGTTTAACAGATTTTCCTCAAGTACTTGATATTGATGATATATTTACTTTAAACAAGATACAAGAAAGTGATATTTTGAAAGAAATCAATACACTTAAAAACAAAAAGTCTGTTGGAGTTGATGGTATATCTACATTTATTCTAAAGACTTGTGCAAATGAATTAGTCCCCTCAATAACCTATTTAATAAATAAATCTATTGTAGAAGGAAAAGTACCAGGTAAATGGAAAGTTGCCAAGATAATACCTTTACACAAAAAGGGGGACAAATCGAATCCTGATAATTTTAGACCAATTTCATTACTCCCATGTGTTTCTAAGTTACTTGAAAGGGTCATTCAAAAACAGCTATTGCATTATCTGAATAAAAACCAAATCCTCATTTCTGAACAATCAGGATTCAGACCTAAACACTCAACTACGACAGCACTATCAAAGGTTACTGATGAATGGCTTCTTGCCATGGATAATGGGGATTATACGGGAGCCGTCTTTTTAGACTTACAAAAAGCCTTTGACCTAGTCAATCACCAAATTCTTTTATCTAAACTCTCTCTTCTTGGAGTTACTGGTAAATCACTCGATTGGTTCTTAAGCTATCTTTCCGATCGCAAAATTAAAACTTGTTTGAATAATGTCTTTTCTTATGAATATGTAATTTCAAATGGTGTACCCCAGGGGTCTATATTGGGTCCGCTTCTTTTTGTCATATTCATAAATGATTTGTCATGCTCTCTTCATAAATGTTCTTTTCATTTATATGCCGATGACTCTGTTTTATATTTCTCGGACAAAAATCCATTTGTAGTTGAAAGAACACTTAATAATGAACTGAAAAATGTTGCAAATTGGATGAGCAAAAATCGATTAAAACTTAACTGTAATAAAACCGTAAGTATGTTTTTAGGTACTCGGCATATGTTGGCAAAACATAAAAATCTTCACTTACGCATTCGCGAAACAGATATTCAAATGGTAGAAAGTGTTAAATATCTTGGAGTTTTTATAGATAGGGAACTTAAATGGAATGTTCATTTTGATCACATGTGTTCAAAAATCGGTAAAATGATTGGTTTCCTTGGCAGACTTAGGCGATTTGTTAATGAATCTAGTTTAAATTTAATATATTCTTCGGTTATCCTTCCACACTTTGATTATGCTGATATTGTTTGGCAATCTGCATCGAAAAAGTATTTGGATTTATTGCAAAAGCTACAAAATCGTGCAGGAAGAATTATTCTAAAAATCGATCCATATTTGCATACTTCATCCTCATACATCCATGATATCTTGAAATGGAAGACTTTAAATACCCGGCAAAAGGAACATATGTACGTAATGATGTTTAAAGTTTTGAATAATTTTGCACCTGATTATATGAAAACACAATTTTCTCGTAAAACATACCCTTACTCTCTGCGTACTGAAAATCATCTCAGTCTCCCAAAACCAAAGTCAAACAGCTGTAAACGGACTTTTTTGTATAGGGGGGCTACACTTTATAACAAATTACCAATTAATTTATCGTCTAGTTCAACGATTCAGTCCTTTAAATCAAATCTTCAATTGTATCTCGGTTTTCCATAATCATTTTGCCTGTTGCTTTCTTTGTAGTGAAGTTTCTTTCTTTTCATGCACTAAATTAAGTTTTGAAGTTTTGTGTATATTTTTGTATATTTGCTTTATATGCATGTATTTATGTTTTAAAGGACCCCATGGAAGAACAGCGGTATTTTATTAATACCGCTGAAATGGGCCATCCTCCATATGATCTGTATGTTATGTTAAATTGAGCATGTATATATTTTATCTTTTTATGGAAATAAATACAAACAAACAAACAGGGTCAAATTTGCGAGGGTTTGAAAAATTAAGACTAAAATGGTTTATAAAGGATGTACTTTTTGTCCCAACAGTCAACACTACGTGTTTAGAGTACGATTTGCGCGAAGTGTGGGAGGTGGGGTCGTACTAAACCTAAAAATGATGAAGGTAAAGGTAAAACCTACGACCGACGTCCGTGACATAACAATTAGAATATCGCTGTACTTGTTTAGGCGTTGAATTCATCGAATACTTCCCAAGGGTATAATTTGTTTCCAATACTTATTAAGGGTAGGGTTTCACACGCGAATACTTGTTTATACCTTGGTAGCATTTGTTCTACGGCGGCCGTACGGCGAGTCGAGAACAGCCGTTTTAACATTTTTTTTGTCCAACTATATATAGGTGGTTTGACTTAAAATCAATAAAAAGGCTATTTTCGACTCGCCGTACGGGCGCCGTAGTGCAAATGTGACCAAGGTATAAGGGGTGCATTTCTAGAATATGGAAAATACTTGTTTAGGGTGCTTTTCGAGACCCCCTGGTCGCGCATGGTATCCACTCGTCATTGGAAGTGCCCCCCCCCCCCGGGCATATGGGCTGTCATGAAATGTGAAAACAGCAATCCTTATACATGTATCATATCCAAGGGTGTAGGAATATGACGTCACGATATTCAAAGACGCAAATATGGTGATGAGCACACTAGATCCCATAAAACAGTCCGTTGGAAGGGCTAACGCGAGTGAGCACAGCGACTGAGTGAAGACAGATGGATTTTCGGGTGATTTTTAAAAATGCAGATGCAGACGCGAATTTCTGAGTATCATTTGTCAATTCTTATTTATTTTTTGGATTTAATCTGCCATAAGTGACCGACAATTTTTTTTTCTTTTTTTTCCACATTCCAATAACAAAAGTATATACAAGTGTATTTGATCTCCAATCGAAGGGGGTGGGGGTGTTCCTCTCATTCTATCAGTGCCAAATTTGAACCCGATAATGATCTTTATATCTGAAAATCAGTTTCTTTGTTAGAAGGGTATTGGGAGGGTGCACTGTATATGGTGCAAAACAGCAGATCTATTTTCCCGGCGTTCAAATCACGGAATTCTGAAGGAATCTCAACTTCAACAAATGTTGGGTCCATTTTATAAATCATTTAATATCTCAATTTTCTTTGTGTTCCTTATTTCATAATATAGTTATTCAATTTTTCTCCACTCAATGATGCTCATTACTTGTTTTCTACTCTACTGCAGTTTAATTCTCCAATATATATCTCCAATTATTTTATATTATTAAATTATATTTCAATTATGAAAAATTTTTACAATATTTTTTAAATGTCCAATGATACACACTTGATTAGTTTTTTGCTTTCATTATTGCATTTGAAAATTGTTTTATGTTATCGGTCTGTTATGTTAACAGGACCATGTTGAAAAAGATGTATCTGAACATGTCATCCTGTATAATGATGCTTTGATAATAAATAAAGAAAATGAATGAATCATAAATACAAAATCGATGACAGAAAGTTGATAATACGTTGGTGTACCATACTCTGGTATCATATTATATTTGTAAATACCAATTTGCGCTATAGAAAAATAACTTACTGAGAATAAGCCTGATTAATGTATGCCTACCGTGTTCTCATTCCTAGGTCAGTTTATAGCAGGTATTGTTATATGTAGCCAACGGGGATAATTCGTGATAAAGTTAGAAATAGAATAACGTGTTCATGTTGTGTCGTTATACATGACATGACAACCTGTATAGCGCATGGGGTGAACCCTGTTTAATCACCACCCTTTTGAGTATCGTTTCATTTTTGGTATAGTATTCTGTTCAGTTTAGGATGAAAAATAAGTAGAGAACATACGAAAGAAAAATGAAATGAAATATTGTATAAGGAAAATAAACATTAAAACTATCAAGCAGTGAATGATCTACGGGGAGGGGGTTAAGGGGGGTGCCAAGTAAAATAAAATAATAATATATATATATTAATTTATTAAGTTAATAACCAACGCATGATAGCTCTGGATACAACTGTGTATAAAACTGTCCCTTGATTTGAAAAAGACGTTATCATGAACTGCCTTTTATGGTCTCCATTGCGTTAGTAGGTGCCAGAAAAACACCACTGAAATGGGTTCAAAATAGGACAGAAAATCGGCTCGCTGCTTTGCGGGTGATCTTCTCCCGGTCTACCCCGCCCTTGGAAAAAATGCTAGATCCGCCCCTGTCAAGAGTCCTCAAAATTGCTAATTTTCAGGTATTTTTTTTCAAAAATTTCAGCTCGTGCTTTGCGCTCGAATTAAGGAAAACTTTCAGGTCATGTGTTGTTGGCTCTCTCACTCGCTCATTTGCAGCATTTTATGATAACTTGCCATTTACGGCCCCTCAGATCTTTAGACTTGTCAAGCCACAGAATCGCCCCCTCCTCCATCTCCCTAAAAATCACTCTCATTGAAAAAAATGTCAGTATCGACACCCGTGTCTGTCTGTCTCTATCCCCTCTCTCTCTTTCTCCCACTACTTCTTCATTTCCCTTGTAACCCCCTAACTCTTCACTTTCCTTTTAAGCACAAACTGTTTCTTTTAACCAAACTTCTTATATCAGTACTATCAAACCCTATTTTTTCCTCTATCCTTTTTTTTTACAACTATATTCCCCTCTCTTACAGATCAAGTCCACCCTCTTAAATATATTTGAATGAACACAAATCAATCAAACAGAAAACTGACAATTTCATTAAAATCAGATGCAAGACAGGAAATTTTGCTTGTGGCAGATTATGCACATCACAGACCTCATGCAAATGAGAGAACTGCTGATGTCAAACACTAACTATTTCCTTCGTATTTTATAAAAGTTACATTTATATATCGTATTAAATGCACTTGTGAAATGTTTAAATATTTCCTCTTATAAAGTAAAACTGGGTTCAATTCCTAATGGAAAATGCTAGGCTTATTATGATTTGGTTGCGATTGTCTTTATCATCAAATCTATATAAAAAATACAATTGTAATATATCGTGTAATAAGTTACAAATACTAAGACATAATCAAATACTATATTTTCAATATTGATCAGAATGTAAATATAACTGTTCTGTGAAAATGAGTGAAATTAAAAATTACCATAAATTTCTTATTTTACGTCTGAAATCTTTCTTGATCTTTCTCTTTTAGTTCAAATAAGCTTGTTTTTTTTCGAAGGACATGACCTTTAACATTTTAAGTAAAAAATAAAATAAACGCAGAATCCAAACCTAAAAATTATGAATGGTAGCATATGACTCATTTTATTCAAAATAAATCTTTTAATTTCAATTAAATTTCTCTATGAAAAAAAAAGACATTTAAGATATCTCAATAAATATTATGAAAATACATATTACAATGAATTACAAGATGTTGGATCCACTCTGTAGAGTGCTGAAGGCACATAAAAAATTACGAAGTAAAAAGGGAGGTTTTAAGAACATATTAAAAGACTCAACAGAGATACAATTTTTTGATGTCTTCAGGAAGTCTGTTCCATAGTATGGGGCACGCATGAGCAAAGGATCTTTCCCCACAAGTTTTTGAAACTTTTGAAACCACAAGCAAACAAGATTTTGAAGAATAAAAGAAAGATTGTATTGGGGAGCAGATCCATGAATGCAATGAAAGGCAAGCAACAAAATCTTGAAAGTTATCCGATCCTTGATAGGAAGACAGTGCAGCAAATTTAGAATCAGGGTAATATGTGAGTTTGTTTGACAAACAAAAATCACATAATATGGTTGAAAGAGACAATTTTCATAATTTCTTATATTTCACAAAAACCTGAGTAATAAAGATAACCCTGTGTATCACTCCTCCTCTATCATCTCTGAATATTCTTAATTTGACCACTTAGGGGTGTACACAAAATTGATCGATTGATGTTCTGACCTTTCAAATTTCTTTCAAGATACACATTTGGCAAACATGAATGGTGGTTTATCTTTAAAAAAGAATGTCTAACATATAATCAGCAAAGTTCATAAGGCAAGCTGCTTCTAAAACTATTACAGGAGGTAAAACCACTTAACTATAAGACACATGTGTCATAGTTCGGTGAGCAAAACCTGGAAAAACATAAAGATTTGCTGCTCTAAATAATCAAAGTGAACTGCTACTGAAAACGTTAAAAGCGCCATCTGTTGGCATTGTAACAGTTTTATTGAGAACTTGACTGTTTCAAGAACTAGTAGTTCATGTATTACCAAAGTTTGTTTTTAAATTCTTCCAATGCATTGTAGGGAGCTCTGTGGCATAACTAACACATAGTAGAGTAAACCAATATATTTCAATGAATTGTCAAGGATTTTTCTTTTGGATGAGGGAAGGAGAGGGTTATTTTTGTTGTTAAACCTTATATTGTCATCATCAAAATCCATCACCAACATCAGTACTATCACCATCATCATAATCATTGTCAACATCGTCGTCATAATTTACCTAAAACCACCATTGTTGTCATCATACTCATCAACATTTAAAACTTTATCATGATGATGATCATCATTAAGACTTTATTACATCTCATTGGTTACTTAGAGTTGTAGGGTACATAATCATGGTGAAGACCACAACTCATTTTCTTTGAATCAATTATATTTTAATAGAATTGTGTTTTTTTTTTCATGTCAATTCCTCTAAGAAAAGCAGAGTGGAGGTGATTAATGAAAATATACATCCACATACATATCTCTTTATCATCTTTTCTATGAATGACATATAACAAAAATCATATCAAAATGTAATTTGTTCTTAATCTTTCACCATTCTCTGTGCATCCAAAAATAAGTTCCTGATGAAAATCAGCTTTTACATATGCCAAACTTTTAAGGGCATATTTAGAGCCACAAATTCAAACCATGATCTCTGATTATAATTTCTTTAAAAAATAGCTTCCGCTGTTTTTATACCAATCTTACATATTGAATGGTAAATCAGCAAATTACTAGCATTTGCTACAGATGCATTTATATACTTGAAATGATGTATTCATATATCTCAGTAGATATGATATATTCTGATGAAGAAACTTTCTAAAAAAATCAAGATTTTGGAATTCTCATCGAATCTTGATGATGATCTTGCCAGTTGATTTTCTGTTCTTCAAGAACATGAAAGCTTCATTTACCTGGAGAAAGAGGAAGAAATAAAGCAAAATTCAATATGAATTGGAAACAAATTGTAAAAATACAATATTCAACTCCCTTTCTAATCTGGCACCTTATCATTTCAAATAACTTTTTTTTTAAGAAATGACTTGTTAAGCACAGGAGATTATCAACAGAGAGGGCTGGAGAATAGCCATCTTGTTGGTGCAATAAACTGATTGAATGCATTGTAATTCACAAATTTTATTATGTACATGTAAAACAAGTTTAAAGGTGCCTTTATAAGTGAAATTAATTATCTAAACATCACTTTAATACAAAATAAATAGATTTTCCACATCTGTTGATATACAAGATAGTTAAGGTAAAAATGAACACTATTGTGAACTCAATTTACCTTTTCAAGTGGGAATGTTTGACAGACATGAGGCTTGATCTTTCCCTCAGTATAGAGATCGAAGCAATCACTAACAGATTTCTTGAAGACAGTATGGTTCATGAGACCATAGCGGCCCCAGTATAACCCAGTGGTGGTTATACTCTTCAACAAGAGATGGTTGGCAGGTATTTTGGGGATCTCTCCACTCGTAAATCCGATCACGACAGCTCGACCCTCCCACGCCAAGCTGGAAAACAAAATAAGTTAAAACATCATTACATATCTCTCTTCTGTCAAAAGTGGAGCAATATGTGGATTCAATATTGTCCATACCATTTTCATCATTGCTCCCAAATTAAGATATTCAGTGCCTAGATCCTGCTATATTTTATGATCTGGCTGCATGTTGCTTTTGACAAGTAACAAATGAATTGCGCATGATTTATTTGTGGCAGTGGAGAGATACATAACATGATGGAGTATGTGTATATATACTTTTTGCATATCGTCGCCTGACAAGCATAGTGACGTTAACTCAAAAATTTTGTCCCCAGGTTGATTTTTTGTTTTACATATCATCTTTTTAGAGTTTTTCATTCTCTTTTGTTTGGTCAAATCGAGAAATCACGAATTCAAATATTTTTAAAGATATCTCAAAAACATATTGACGTTAACTCTTTTTCGCACAATTCCTGACAAGCATACTGACGTTAACTCGTATTATGTTTGTGCGCATATTTTACGCTACGCGCACTGACGTCACAAACAATGCTACGCTATTCACACTGACGTCATAATGGATGAACACGCGATTACTAGTAATCAGCTATTGCTAGGTATCAGCTGATTTTTCACATGTTTTGCAATCTAACTGCAGATCCGTTCTAGTTAATTAGCTGAAAATAATCCACAGACCAATGCTTTTAAATACAATTTCTGAATACTTTACTCTGATCTTAAGTGCTGTATAGCATGACGATTATGAACTCGTATTCGAATAAATGGTGGAGTGGTTTGGAATATTTCTTCACATTTGATAAAATGCCAAATTCATTTGAATGCGCAGTAAAAAAATTTATTGAGAAGTTTCAACTGGGTAGAAATAAAAGCTCAATAGCAAAAAATCAAGCTCATCAACCCATATCAATTTTTGCATAATATATGAAATAGTCCGCAGCTAAAGAAACTGTGCAAAATTTAAATATAATAATAATAATATAGGTATATTTACACAGGGAAGCCACTCCCAGCGGACCCTGCTATTATTATTACCCTGCTATTATTATTATCATAATGCACACATACTTACAAAAAAAAAAAAAAACTATAAATTGGTACGTATTGTCGATTTATCTATGATCATAATTAATCAGTCAAGAATTACCCTGTAAAAATTTGTGGTAGTTAATGCATACGACAATAATTTGAACAGATTTTAGCCAATTCTTAATGTCGGGTGTGCAAGAATATATCTAGATCTAAGTTAGGATCTAAATTGATCTAACTTAGTCTATTTCATTCTAAAGTCAAAGAGAAGATATAATAAAATTATCTAGTATGTCTAGTCATTTAGATCATTGTTTTAACATTTAATTAATTGCCAAATACAGTTAGGCCTAAAGTTTAAGGCCCAACTTAGGCTACTCACAAGCTCTCTGCACCCAACCTGTCTGTGGTGAGTTCATGTAACAGCCAACACACAATACAAATAAAAAAGGTCTTTCAAATATCACTTTTCTAACAAAAAATACTCAGTTCCATTCATTTATGGTTTGTTTTCAAAATAAACCTGGGGATCTTTTTTAGTACAAGTCCAAGTTATCTGTGGATAGAAAATTTGATTAAATTACTATAGCCCCCGGGATTTCACCCCTGACCTTGACTTGTAAGGCAACATTCACAAGAATAAAAACATAATCAAATTTTATACATAAACTTGATATTAAAAAAAAAATTATATATATCATTGTAAAATTGATATGTATGAGAACAAGAAAACAGTGGGATTAAGAATAAGAATTTATCAAATAGCAAGAAAAATTTGAAAAATTTGTATTTCAGGAATAAATAACAAGACATTACATGTATATACACTAGTTGATTGGTGCCCTTTCACATTTCTGAATACTATGTGCAGGTATACATGACACTAGAGTTTACAGGACGCCTAGTTTTGGATAGCCTGGACTTTGTCTTTAAAATAGCTGAAATTATGTATTTATTTCAGCTAGCTTATTTTCATTTATTGAATGTATTTTATGAAAGAACACACAAAAAAAATTTACGAAATATGTGCATTATATTAAGAGATGTTATCAATTACAATGAGAATAATCAGTCTTTCAGATTATTTTGAAGAAATGTTTCAGAAAGAGGGGAAATGTAAGAGAAACGATATTGAAATCAAGAAAAAAAAGAACATTACATCAAAAGGAATGTGAGAAGAGAAAGAAACTGACTTGATAAAGAAAAAATATTAAGTATGAAGGAGAGCGAAAAGATAGGAAGAAAATGAAACAGAGTAATAACAAGCATACAAATAGAAAATAAGGTCATAAATCAGAGAATGAAAAACAAAGCAAAAAAGATGAGAGGGAAATAATATAAATGGGAATATGGCGAAGCCACAAAATGAAGAGAAGAATACAAGTAGAAAAAAGTTTACCACTAATGAGAAGAAGAGAAGACGAACATGTTAGAAATAAAATGAAGAATAGAAACAAGAAAGAAAGAAAGATAAAAAGAGGGAGATGAAGACAAGACAGAAAGCAGAAAAATACAACTGACATGTGTAAAGGTTCTAAAAAATTAAAAAGGGAGAACGGAACAATCATAATCATGTGGTATACACCACTCGATTCAAAATGCGCATGCGCTGTGGGGGTTTCCGCCCTAAAATTTCTCATGAAGCGAATAATCACTGAAAAGCATAAGGGCGCTAAGTAGTTTATGCCCCGACGCGCGCCCACCGATCCACAGAGATTCAAGAAGCATAAGGGCGCTAACTTTTCAATCGACTGTATTATCTGGAATTGCTTATATTTTCTCGTAATTCCTCGATATGAGTTTGAAGACATCTTTAAGTTTTCTTGTGTGAAATATTAAAGGAAATAATTAAAGATAACATTGCGAAATCCATCTTCAAACATTGTGTACAAACTTTAAATGCGATTTTCTTGAAATCGTTTTTGCGCGCGTGAAATCAGTTAACGTCACTATGCTTCTCAGGCGACGATATTATACATAGTAACACAAAATTGGTATAAAAACTGGAAATAACCTAAATTTCACTGTGATTTATTGGCCTGACATGAAGAAAGAGATCACACACAATTTTAAGCCATATTATAGTAAAGATGAATTGTAAGAGTTAATCTTTCAGACAAGTTTCTCTAAATTTTGATATCATAAAGACAAATTAATCACTATCTCTTCATTTCAAAGATCCGTTAAGGACAATTAATCACTATCTCACCTTGCAAGTTATTGTAGTCTTTTATGCTGGTCAAAAATGATATTGCCATGAAGATTATGCAACCAAAATAAAGTAAGTCTGCAATCACTCATATCTTTCCTCTAATTATAATTTCATGACTCACCTGCGCAAGCACTGTGTCCAGACATCCCCTCCAACAGCATCCATCACTACATTGACTCCATCCCCACCAGTCAACTCCTTAGTCCTATCCCTAATGTTTTCTGTCTTGTAGTCAATACAGTCAATGGCTCCCTTGGATCGGACCACGTCACACTTTTCAGGACCACCTGCTGCTCCTATAACCTTTGAAATGAAGGAAGGTGAGGATGAATGGGATCCATGTTCTAAACTCTGACATTGGTAATGAATTCAGTAAAATATAATTGTATGTCTGTTAAAAAAGGCTTATGTTCAATAAAAAACAGTGAAGAACAGGATACAATCTAATATGCCAATTGACTGATCCTGAAATATTTCCAGAAAATACATATTTTCTGAAGGGAAAAATCACAATAAGTCAGGTGACAAGATTTTCTGTAATTGACCAAATCAGCATACAGCCCGGGGGGGGGGGGGGGGGGGGGGAGGGGAGCTACTCGAATTATAACATGATACGTATGTGCCACACCACAGTCAAAAATAGGGGGCTCTGGAACTAAATATTGGTCTTTAAAATGGGGGTGTCTCCAGAACGGCCCTTGAATCAAAGATTGCTAAAAATGCATTGCTCTGAAACTGACCACATCACAAATTGGGGTCTCTGGAACTCATATGACTCCTTGATTGAGCTCGCCATCCCGACAGGACGAGTTAGTAGTTCATGATGGGCGCACACTGGAACGAGAAACCACAAATTTGAGGTCTCTGGAATGGGGAAAAATAGGAATTTCTTCGGCTTTCTAAATTGGTGATTTATGGAAATTTATGCTGAAAATGGGGGTCTCGACCACAGCACATATGTATCATACATTTATGCTAAGTAGCCCCCCCCCCCCAAGGCATACAGCAATCACAATCTAGAAAACCTGTAAAGTGACTGTCTTCTACCTAATTATGAATGCTGAAATTCAACAAAATTGGGTTGCAAGCATTTTAAAGAAAGTTTTCTCTAACTCTGAGAGCTTGAGTAGATCTTGCACAGTAAGTAAACCGTAACTGAGTGAACATTCAGCTTCTACAATTTCCCTATTACATAAAATACTCACTGAAATTATTGTCGCTGAATCAATTTAACAGCCTATACCATTTATAGTTTATATGATCTTAAATTTTTAGCTTGGACAAATTAAGTTTTCAGCAAGTTTTGAGCTTGGCAGTATTTAATACCTACAGTAATATTAGTCAGTTTTTAATCTTTTACTGCAAATGGTGAAAATTGCAATTTTTACTATTTCCAGTAAAAAAATTCAAATCTGACTAATATTTCAATAAGACTTATTTCATCATCTCCATATAACTGTCCAAGTATGCCATTGTTCATCAAAATGAATATTTTATCTTTATCTGATCTCATTTCTATGGATTCCCTTATTTTCATGTATAAATACAAATCTGGAATTTTGCCAAAGATATTTTGATAATATGTTTACTCTTAACTCAACAGTATATGATTATAACACGCGTCAATGTAAATTATTTTATCAACCCAAGGTCTCCTCTTCCATGGTCTTAAATTCATTCCGTGTGCAATATATCAAATTGTGGAATAGCCTTGACCACTCTACTCAACAAAGTTCAACACTTTCCAAATTCAAACTCTCTTTAAAAGACTGTACTTTACTAAAATGAATTCATACTGAGTTACAATGTATTATCTATATGATGTTAAATTCTCATTCTCTTTTCTTTTATTGTGAATGGTTTTTATCATGACTCTTTCCTTTCTACCTCTTCCACCTTCTCTGTCTCCCCTCTCTTTCTGTTTCTCTCTCTCTAATTTATGTGTATGCATATGTGTGTGTGTTTTATTGTTATATATGTATTTTTAATGTATAATTTGTATTATGTTATAATGTATAATCTGTATTATAATGTTTACCCTAAATGTTTATGTTGGGACCCTGCTTACAAGCACTGTGCTTATTAAGGGTATCCCTCCATTTTTAAACTATGTATCGGTATTTTATGTCATATTTTTATGTACACTGATTTTTAAAGATGGTGAATAAATTGAAATTGAAATTGAAAAATTACTGGACATATCAAATTATTAACCTACAATAATGAAGAGAAAGAAACAAATTAATATACAGCTTCATCTTCATTTTACCTTTAATCCTATGCAATCTCAAATAACTTAGGTCTTGTTTCGTTAATCCGTCACAAGTTTATGTTCTTTAATGAGTTTCATGACATTTGCTCCGGAAACAATTGCTCCGATGAAAAACTACACTTTAAACCGAACATAAAAATCTTACCTCCAAAACTAAATAAACCCCAATGCTTATTCTGAACCCAAAACTCTCTTACAATCCAAACTCTAAGCGTCGCAGGAGCATATGTCGTGTGACCCTTTAACGACCCATACAAACCTGAAAACTGATATAAGCATCTGTAGGATGTCTGCAAACTTGGACTATACATTTCCTTATACAACCCTTACCTTAGCACCAAGAGCATTGACACCTAACTCCACAGCAGCTAAGCCAACACCTCCAGCAGCAGCTGTTACTAATAGGGTTTCTCTGAAATAATCCAAGAAAAATGTTCTAATATTTATTTCTTGAAAGTCTTATGATATTCCAGTTCATAATTGACATGGTTGCTAAAAAATGGTGTAAATCAAGATCAAATTTGTACTTAGCTTACCCTGTTTCTAAGATGACTCTTCCAGTCAACATACTGCATCATAACTAGAAAATTACTTTATAATCTATTGATACAAAGGGAATGTAAAAAAAAAAAGTCGAACCTTTCAAAAATGCCCCTCCATTTTCAACATTCAATTTATATAATTTCATGGATGTTTTCAATTTAAAACCATTCAAATATTATTGTTCGCAAATTATTCATATTTTGTACCATGATAATTTGATTATGATTGAACTATGAATCTTTATGAAGACATTTCACAAAAATAAATGAAGACATGGATCCATACCACAATTTTAGTGCAATTCTCATTCATGGAAACTTTAAAAAATCTAAATGATTAATTTTAGTGTACATGCCCGTCAATACATGGGATTGCACAGAACCCAAGTAGAAGCTTGGTTCTGTATGATTTTTCAGAGTTATTGTTTTACTTTCCATCATGTTCCTGAAGTACAGACCTATATATAACAGTTTCACTATCTGGCAGCCATTTCATACTCTTTGGAATTACACATATTATCTTCTAATGTGACTGGTAGACTGTGGGTTAAGGAAAATTTGAATCAAATTTAAAAGAAAGAGAGAGATTTTCTCTTTTTTTTAAGAATGAGGATTTTTTTTTTTTAATTTGTGTTAAATCTGTGCAATGCCTTTGAACTCATCAGATCACTTTATAATATTAAACCCCCTCTACCGGCCAAACTAACAATTAAGCAAACTTCTTATCAAAGGGCAAGGATGAAGAGATCTTGAGGTTAAAAATAGATTATTCAGTTCTCAGAAAAAAAAGCTAAATGAAAGAAATAGAAAACCACAGTGACACTGAATAAATCAACTACCTAGCAACTAACACCATCTAATAAATAGAAGGTAAGTGGAATGAATTCAAATAGAAGGTAAGTGGAATGAATTCATGGGGGTAAGGAGGTGGATATTGCAACACAGATTGTTTCCTTCCAAGACAAAAAAAGGTGACTAATTACTTCGGAAAGCAAACAAGTAGGGGGGTACTCTTTCTTGGCAACAGTTGTATCAAGTTTGCGTGTGTAGTTGAAAAGAGACAGACAGATCTGAAAACACACTGTCATCACATATCAGAGTATGGCTAATAAATAACTTCCTCCCTGATCAAGTACTGCCCACAGACAGTAATCCACATCTCTTTTATCTTTCTCTTCCATCTCCTTTCTCTCTCTCTCTCTCTCTCTCTCCCTCTCTCTGTCTTTGTACCTCCTCTCTTCATTTTTCTTTGCCTCTTCATCTCTATGACTGTCTCTTTCTCTGTGCCTTTCTTCCCCCCCTCTCATTCGTTACCTTTCATGAGCCAGCATGAGCTACCATTCTTCCCTCCACCCCTCTCTTTTTTTTTTCATTCCCAGATCAAACATGAATACAATCCCTTCAGCTTGTTGTAAAAGATTTAGGGATTACCTCCCTTTCTCTTTACTTTTAAATTATATCAGTATTCATCCTTCAATAGGACATTAGCGTGGCAGCAGGATTTAAATTCCGGACCACATTGTACACAGTCATGAGACTTATCCAAATATTCAAAACACCTGGACAGATATTGTATAACTAATACTCTCATTAATCATTCTATACCTGCTCTAGTGATCAAACATTCCCCTCCTCACATTTTTTGGTCCCCTCTCTCTCTTATTTAGTATCATATGTCATATCTGTGGTTTTATTTTTACTTTTTAGGGCATCTCTCTGGTTTAGAAAACACACTGAAAAGTTAGAACATACCATCTTGAATGGTATAACATCAATCACTTTTAGACAGAAAAGGTTTGCACCCAGATTGGTGGACTTAAAATACATCAATCTGATTTTATTATAATCTATTTAAAATGATTCTAAACCTACTCAATATCTTTCACCAAAATCCAATAATTACAAATGAAACGATTACCCCCTACTCCAATTAACATCTACAAAACATGTTTCTAGAATAAAACTACTGATATCCAAAGATGTTGTCTAAGAATACACCACAAAGGAGGCCTTGATCATCCTTTCTGGCTATTCTCCAATCAAATTTATAGCAAGATAAAAATGATCGATGTCAAATGAGGGAATTAATCCTAAAATTAACCAATAATGGCCTTATCTCTTTTAAAACTGAAATAAAAATTAATATTTAATAATACCTTTCCCCCATCTACAAGTAAAAGGTGTGGTATTCTAGTATCCATGCAACAATCAAACAAACTGCTTAGCATGGACCTCCTGATACTATGTCAATGACACTTTGAAAATTTATTCCCCTATTCTGAACGTAAATCTTGATAGTTTTCGAGTTTGAACCTTTTACCAGCACATTATGAACAATTGGTGATGCACATAAACCTTGACTCGTCAAAGCATTTCATACATGTTTACAAACACTTGCGTGTACCTCTAAAATAATGCTTTCTGACTGATAAGGTAAATAACCAGGGATATTGAGGGATCACCTTGTCCATTCCAAACCCTTGCAATTCTGAGCTAAGAACAGAAAATTGATTGAGTCGGCAGGGAGATGAACATTAATTAGAGGGGATTGCGGAAACTTTTATTTTTGTTTGTGACAATACTGGCAACTGCTCTCACTCACCCCGGCTGAAGGTTGGCTTTCCGGGTGAGAGCCAGCCAAGCTGTGCCAAAGCAGCAAGGAATAGCTGCTGCATCATTGAAATCTAGGCTGCTGGGAATACGCCATACTTCCTGCATGTGAGATACATGGTTCAAGAGAGAAAAAAGAAAGAAGAGTGAGAAAGAAAGAGGGAGAAAGAAAGAGGGAGAAAGAGGATGGAAACAGAGAGAACAACAGTAATTGAAAAAGAAGAAAGAAGGGGAAAAAAGGAAAATGAAGAGAAAAGGAAAGAGGAGAGGGAATAGGAAAAAAAGGTGATAGAGAGAGAGAGTATTGATTCAGACATGGTAGTAAAAATAGCATACTTAATACAGCCACAATAAGTAAATATGAAATAAATAATTCAAAAAAATCATTAGATAAACAGATAAATAAATGAATAAATAAACAGATTACTAAATAACTAAAATATACAGAAGACAGTAATAAGTTTTAATTAAAGGAATGCTTTAATCTGCATCACCTGAAAAATGTTTACATGCCATCGCAAGTTCCAGTAAAGTGTGCACTCACTACTTACAAATATTAAGCAATGAATGCATTCTAAACTCTCCAGTGCTTTGCAATTTTATGTATTACACATCTTATCCTCATACCCATTACCTGACATCATTACAAGCCAACAAATTTTTTTTAAAGCCTGGACAATTGATCAGGAACTCATTTTTAGTTGGGCTGTTTTAAAACGCCTTATCTGCCTTGGAAAATTGTGCATAATCATACTTTAAAGAAACCTGTTCATTATCTTAGCTAGATTTTTTTATTAGATATTCACATTGAACCTCATCAGAAAGAGGGAACCATGCCAATATATATGATAGTAATGTCTGCATGAACAAAAGACATGTGACCTTGATGGGATCGTAAAGGGTGACACACCCGGGGGGGGGGGGGGGGCCACTTCCATTGACGAGTGGATACCATGCGCGACCATGGGGTCTCGAAAAGCACCCTAAACAAGTATTTTCCATATTCTGAAAATGCACCCCTTAACAAGTATTGGCGTGTGAAACCCTACCCTTAACAAGAATTGGAAACAAAATGATACCCATGACAAGTATTCCCTGAATTGAACCCCTAAACAAGTACAGCGATATTTTAATTCTGTTTTACTTTTACTTAGTTACATCATTGGGTTTAGTACAGCCCCACCTCCCACACCTCGCGCAAATCGGACTCTAAACACGTAGTGTTGACTGGGGCAAAAAGTACATACTTTATAAAATATTTTAGTCTTTTTTATACTCTCGCAAATTTGACCCTAAACACGTAGATTTCCTAGCGAAATAGATACCCTTTTTTCATTATTTTAGGGTTTTTGACACCCTTATTACGTTACGTACGTAACGTGCCCTATCTTGAAAAAAAACATATTTTTACATGTTTTTTTGGTCGCGCATGGTATCCACTCGTCAATGAAAGTGCCCCCCCCCCCCCCCAGGGGACACAGTCCCATGTTGGGACTTAGAAATAGAACATGGACAAGAGATCAGAATGCACAAAGAGCTATTGGTTTTCATTTTTTAATTGTTACATAAAAAAAACTTTTTATCAGATTTTGTGAGTCTTCCATGTTTGGATGCAATATGCAAAAATGTAGTGCTAACGATGTTTTTACACTGATGTTGCAAACTGAGCAAACACAAATCAGTAGGATCAGTTTGTTATTCATTGTGAAGATATTTTCTGTTTGGGAATTGTTTCTGCTTATTCTTATTTATCTTCTTTTTTTTGGGGGGGGGGGTTGGGTTATTCTGTAATTTGAATTCCTTTACCTATTGACCATAAACACTGGCTCGATTCTGACTCCTCATAATGACTTTTTCATTGGAATGTTTGCAATTGACAATCCAATCCTAAACCATGTATTCTTCAAACACAGACTGAGCCTGATTGAATTTTAAACCAGCTTTCATTCAATTTTGACAGTAAATAGCCATTATTTAAGGTTGCGTACAACATCATTAAATATAATATATCAGCCATGGGTACCCAGGAGAAAGAGTTAAGCTAGGATACCTACTCCTTCATGTGTAATAAGTTCTTCAGCCATTGCTCCACCTCTTGAAGACATCGCTACCACATGATCACCCTGAGACAAAAACAGAGGAATTTAATTAAGGAAAAATACAAAACAAAACCAAGTAGTATTGTGGGCATTGTACAATATTAACTTGTTAAGAAATATCTAAATCCATGATCGGCTCCATGGGCAGTGATCCCACAAAGACATCAGCCCCCCCCCCCTCACCCTTGAAATGAACAGATATCTCTAAACATGCAGCTCATACGTACCAAATACTAAGGACAGAGTAAAAAGGGGGAAAGTGTAACCCATTTTCTGAAAAGATAATATGAAGCTCTGAATACTGGAAGATAGTATTGGGTACAACTTGTCCAGAACAAGATAGGCAGGGGTCAATAAGAATTGCTGAAAAACAATAACCTAGTTGGGTAAGCAAAGGCTGAAACAAAATCAAGGCACTAGTGCCATTTATTTATGAGGTTAAAAATAATCCTCATTTCCAGGTCCTTAGGAGAGGAATTAGTCATTGGTCCCCTGATTCTTAATAATGGGCACTCATGCTCATCAAAAGTCAAGCAAACCAACAAAAAGATCTTGCTTCTTTCCCCAATCATCACAAATGTTAAATTCCTTCTGACTCTCAGAAACTATCTTCTTATCAAAAGACAGTTTTCAGCTCATAACAAAATTTGCAAGGAAACTAGAACTTGGCCATGAGGTTGAAATAAAGTTCTCTGGCCCTAGTCCTTGTTTAGATTAAAGAGGATTTACTTGATGACATCATCGTTGAGCCCCTGATACCTTGCACCCACATCACTGACCTAGCAGGGGCATGGACGACCACGCAACACTATGTTAACACACTACAGGGTCTAAGAAGGATTCTATAAATAGAATTACAGGAGTGACTATTCATCAGAGTTGCTGTTGACGACCCTGTTTTAAATAACAGAAAACAAGGACATATGGACTAAATGATTTTCAGGAAAACTTTGCAGGAAAGTAATACAACAAAGCAAATTGGCTGTTTGTATAATTCTGTATAACAGGGCCTCCTTTTTGAAAGAAATTAATTTATTAAAGTTATTAATCACACTTTCAAATTATCTCAATGTTATGTGTGCACTCACTTTATGTGTGTGACCATTGTATTATAATGCAAACATTTCCTTTGTGATATGAAGAATACTCTGCTTCACAGAGAATTGACTGTGCATAATAAAACATTCTATTCATCCATCCCAAAATCAAATCAATCAACTAAATATTTAAAAGGATAAGTTCAGTGAGAACCATTTGAATTCATTGCAACCACAACCAGCAAAAGATACCACCCTTATTTAAAATGAGAAAATATTCTCCAAAGATGTTTAAAGAAAAATTTTGTGAAAATGTAAAAAAAAAAAATCCTTGAACAGGTAAAACTCCTCTCTCAGGCAAGATGATAGCCTAAATTCCATTTATCCCCCCATTATCCAATTTTTTACAGATACCCAAGGATCAGATTACATCCAAACTCCAGCTGATTCATTGGACACATACCAGAATATTTGAAAGTTTGCCCAGATTTAATGACTGAGTTGAACCTTCCTACGCTAAAAATCCAGCTAAGCTTCGTTGTATAATCCTCTCTTTGAAGTAGAAAGTGTGACACCCATGTTTGATCTCTTGAGCTCTATGCACCCCCAAATTGCAATATGTTGGTGAAACACATATCAAGCACTGATCACTTCATTCCTTCTGGGCCTCTTGACAAATCATTTCACAATTCAACCATCTGTAGATGCTATTTCAGGAGCATTTTTATAGCAAATGAAATGGACCATCAAAACCAGTAGCATGAGAGAAAACAGACTACTATTCAATTTCATCCTGATGCATTTGATTACATCATTTTATTATGACATCGATAAAATTTGTCCTGACTAACTGCACTTGGATCTAAGTCATCTCTTTTTAAAGCACCTTACTTTTTTCTTTGAGGATCGATCCTGGACATCTTGAATACTTGATTGGTTTCTAGGTATTGCAACTTTGTTCAATCCTGGAAATGTTTCTTGACAGCTATGAGTCACTTGTTGATAGCTATTCAAACTTTTTTACCTTACAGAAAAGTTCTTTATAAGATTTGGAAACAACACAGATCTTCTATTTCTACTTCAACTTCTGCATTGATTCTAAGTAGATCATCTGGTATATTGCCAAGTGTTTTTAACATCTTATCAAATGAAAGGTGAACACCATCTGACCATATCAAAATATTTGAAATACATGTAGGCACCATCAACTGATCTAATCTACAATATATTTTATATTTTGTGCTAACTCAATCTCCATGGATCTTACTCAATGATGAGCTGATGGATAATGGTAGCGAACATGATGAATATGATGATGGAAAGGTATTTTACCCTGATATCTGTATAAGGGGATTCTGTTGTGTGTAAGAAGCAAATATTCAAATTCAGCTGACCATATCCCACCTCTCATGTTGATCTTGCAACCCTAAAGCACAAGTTTTGTAGCTAAGGGGTAGCTATCTATTTTTCATTCAGATATTCACTACCCCATGGACAACTGAACTCTGTTATTTTCATACACTTGCAGTGAACAAACTTTCATTGTAAAAGTGTTAATGTGAGAAAAGTTCCATGAGAAAACACAAGATATCTGACATGGAACTCAGAAGCTACAAGTCACAGAAGAGAATCTAGTGTGGACAAGTCATCTGCCCATCAAGTGACCAAGATGAATCATGGAGCTCTGTTCTATATGTTTGACAGCGGTGCAGTGAAGACCATAGTGAACTCCCTCCTCTCATGTATAGGTATGTAATTCCAAAGTATAACTTGTTTCAGAGGCCAACCTTTAAGGTCATTCTTACTGTTTTTCTCGGTCAAGAAACTAAGAAATTCAACAAACCATATCTGTGTCCTTTACCAAGTCATTTGTTACAGCTTTGGTTGTCGAGTTAAATACAAATATAAACTTGGAGAAAGATTTGCTCTTGTAAAACTCACTCCACTAAAGTAATTGACATGTAAAAGTGTAATGTGGCTTGCCGTGAAATAATAAGGCTTGCAGGATGCTGGTTCAATATTAGAGTACTAGTAGTAATAGGAGAGAAGTTACAAACCTTTTTAACCGATTCAACACCCTCTCCTACTTCCATGACAACACCAGCACTCTCTGCCCCTGGTGAGAATGGTAGGGGTGGCTTCTCTTGATATTGACCAATCACCATCAAAAGGTCAGCAAAGTTGACCCCAACACTATGGACTGCGACCTTGACCTAAATACATGGCAAGTTGTTTTCAAAGATATACATGGAGATAAAAGTAAGCATATTTTAATTTCTAACTGATATAATTTGTAATGCTACTCAAATGAAGGTTAGGCTAGATCAAGCAGTTTAATAAGATTCTGCACATCATTCAGAATCATTCAAAGTAGTCTCTCATCACTATAAATTTTGAACAGAAAAATGTCTTTTCGGCCATGAGGTCTCTACAGATATATGCAACATCCTGCAAAGGGGTCTCATCTTTAAATTCCTTAAACTGTGATTTTTTTATTTGCTGAGGCCACTGGTCTTTCAAGCATATTCCTGCACCAAAGGACAAATTGAAACAATTAGAAAGGACACAAAAATTATTTATAGCCAATGACAGAGGGATTAAAACCATCAAGGGGGCATGCAAGGCCTGTAATATATTGCAAGTCGATGATGCCCCGCAACAAAGGCTACGTCAATTCATATTATTTATATTATCTTCTCTTCTCATAATTTCACTATAGCTGTTTGATCTGTTTCACCAGGTTGTAATTTAAGACATGGTATTGTTTTGAAGATGTAACACTATGGGGGATAGATTTACAAAGACAAATTCATGTGTGAATTTTGAGACATAATACCCCCTCTAACAATGAAAGCTAAAAATCCAATCCTAGGACTACAAGGATACAGAGACAAAAGCGTACCTCTCCTGGGCCAACCTTTTCAACCGAGGGTAGTGTTGCTATGGTTAGTGGCTTGCCCAGCTCCGTGCATTGTGCAGCCCTGTACCAACGTCTCCCTTGGCTAGTAGCCCCACTGGCATCTTTCATCTGTAGGTTGCCCACAGCTGGGACATGTTTTTGTAGAAAGGCTTGACCTCTACAAGTAAAAGACAGACACAAAAGAGAATTTTTTAATGATTACAAAGTTAATTGTAGGAATGATCATATATATGGTACAATGATTCTGATTGCAAGTTCTCAAAAACAGATGCCCTATAAACAGTTGTGCTCAAAAGTTAGTGAACCCCACCACAAAATGCAATCATTCACACTGAGTGTTTAATTCATACAACAACTCTACAATGTCTGACAAGCCCAGAGAAACAAACTTTATTGAATGTAATATTTCATCACCTGACTTACAATCAAATATCTAAAACATGGCAGAACTTGAACACTTTAAATATGTTCATGACCTGGTGGGGTGCACTAACTTAGGAGCACCACTGTAGGTGGTTTCAGACCGCCTCGAAGTTCGTCAGTTCCAGGTATTCTCTGATCGGGAAATATACCCCGATCAGAAAATACCAGGTATTTTGGTAATGTGAAAGCAAACTACGCGTAATTTCCCCGAAAGAAAATACCCGCTAAATAGTAGGTACTTGGCGAAATTACGAGAAATTTCGCGGGGATTTTTCCAAGGTTGCAGGTATTTTGGCAATGTGAAAGCAATTTACGGGAACTTTTAGCCCAGTGGGTGATTTCAAGTACGGTGTTGAAATCTGGTGTTGGTGTTGTGACAACACCAACACCAGCCACAACACCGTACTTGAAATCAGGCTGGTGTTGGGATTGACCTCGGAAAATATGACGTATTTCCGGCAGTTCGTGTTGAATGCTGGTGTTGAATGTCGTCTGCTGAACCCCGCACTGCGGCTGGTGTTGACGATCTACGTGCAATTTCCCCATTCACCAACACCAACCCCCAGGGATTAAGAAAATCATGATTTCAAGTTCGGTGTTGGTGTTGGCAATCTCAAGCTCGTGAACAGGAGGCGAACACGGTGAAACATCCCCGTAAAATTAGCTTTTACAGTTAAGATGAGTACAATTCATTTGAGCTGTATATATTTTGATGAAGAATAATGTTCACTCTTTCAAATTCTTGAATTAATTAAAACATTGGTATTCTGTACGATGAGAATTTAATGCATTTCTCTCCGATTTCATTTCCGTCGTCGAGACTTCTCGCGTAAAGTTGAGATGATTTAGCAGCGCAGCACAGAGGCGTGATGTCATGTGCTATCGATAACGCAATCGGTATCATTCCTCTGAACCCAGCTCGGTGTTGGAGCTCGGTTCAGCGGCCTTTTTACGCTCTCAACACCAACACCAACACCGAACACCGAACTTGAAATCACCCAGTGTGTAGTTGGGCGCGGGCGCCGTGGGTGGCTGCTGGGCTAGTGGTTTTGAATCTCGCGCCTTGCCTGCTTATTAGACCATACTGCGCATGCTCCTAACTTCAGGAATTTATCCCGAAGGGTATGTTTCGGGGCGGTGTGAATGCAGGAATAATTAATGGGTATTTTTTAGCCTAAAAATGTTCTCGTAATTTAACGGGGATTTTTGTGATCAAGGCGGTTTGAAACCACCTTGTATGTGTTAAGTTAATTTATAGTTTAAGTTTTAACTGTGCAGGATCATATCATTATTAGATATTTGGTAGCTTAATTTTATATAATTTTACATTGATGTGGTGTTGCATCATTATCAGTAGGCTCACAATTGGCTTACACACCAAACTGAAAGTACTGAAGTTATAATGTAAAAGTATCAAACAAAACATGGCATAAATTTTGAAAATTAAACTCCAGCTCAAAATATCAAAAGTTTTTGGCATGGAAAAAAGAATAGTATTCACTGAGATGAGAATTCACTCCCAAGTTTATATTCTCTAAGATTTATTGCTACCAATGCAATAAACAGTATGAAAAAACCTTTTTACATTCATTCTGCAGTAAACCGAATTGACCTTGGGGTTGAAAAATTATCACTATCAAACATCCAGGTGAATGCACTTTTGAAAATCAGGTGTTGCAGTTATTACTTTACATATACTGCTTAGCACATTCACTGATATGAGATTAATACAAATAAATATTGGAGAAAGAATGAATACATAGCAAGATAGTACAATAGAAAAAAGCAGAAGAAAGATGGTTGCAATGATAAGCCTATATACTCATACAGTTATACACAAATCAAATGAGACAGAAAATGAGATTTGGTTTTAGTAAAGTTGATAGAGAGAAGAGATAGTTCATTAGGTTTGTTGGAGGATAAAGGCCAAAAACTAAACAAAGCTCTCCAATCCTGTACTTCCTCCTTCCTGAATATAAAACTCACTTTATGGCACTGTTCACATTCTGTTCTTTTTTATTCATGTTTTGAGGTGAACTCAAATTTCAAATCTGAATTTAAGTAGGGTTATTTGTTAACTGATTATGCAAATGCCTTTTTTTGTTAGAGTATGTTCAGCCTTATTTTTTAAGCCGTACAACAAATATTAAGGATCCACTTATTTTAGGGTACTTATCGATAGTGATCTTTGAATAGAATAATTATATCAATAATGTGTCAAATAATAACTATTATTAATGCAGACGTACATGCATTACAAGTTACAAGTCAGAATTAGCTTATTACTTGTTCAAAACTCATAAAGATATCTATGTTTCCATTTCACCAACATAATATTAGATAGCCATTTGCTTATGGACTTATTCAACTGTACTATTGAAATTGATGTTCAAATATTTTGGTTTGGTTTGGGGGTTATTTTGTATCAATAACACCATTCTAAAATACTCGAAATTCTGTATACTTTGGCAGTCTTTTTTCAAACAAAGGTTTATGATTATATTCTATTTAATCTACCACTGTTGTCTTAATTACAAATAAAATAAATATTATTACAAAAATTGAATTGTTTTGCAGTATTCCATATTCCTTACAATCATAAATAATTGCTAAAGCATGAAAAATAACAGAGCGTTTTGAAATTAGAAAATAAAAAAACAAAACAATGTTTTTTAAAATAAATAAATAGTTTTTGTGATAATCAGCATAATAAGTTTATGGATAAAATATAGGTGCTGCTTACAGTAATCATATGCTATTTAAGATCTTTGTAATTCACCATTGAAATTTAATTAATTTCTATCCATGAACAAAAGAGTAACACAATCATGGAATAAACATTCTTTTGTATTGATTGAAAAACACCACACCATGTACTGAAAAGTTAGCTTAATACTAATCGGTCTACTCAACATGAACCTTTTATGACTTTTTATTGCTTTATTAAAGTCTGTACAAAAACCTTGGTTTTTAGCACATAGGTGGCTGCGTTAATACTGAACGGCCCATTACCAATTCAAAGGTAAACAAGTGAGATGATCATTTCCTGACTCCCTTCCTATACCAGGCTCTGTGTGTGAACACAACTAGTATGTCTAGCAACGCTTGACAAGTTAGATATTAAAACCTTTGCAAAAACAAGTGATAGAGAGCTAAATTCTCTGCAGTATAGATCCATATCTGGGATTTCTCAACTAAAGGAGGCATAGTAATGCATGCATTGTCACTTTCTTTCAACACTTGTTTGTATTATCCGCACATCATCATTTGCTTCCTCTGTAATTATCCTTTGACTTCGAATCAGCTATTATGAAATGAATTAAGCACACATTTCTGGCACTTTGTCGGTAAACATTGCCAAGTCACCTTCCTCTGTGTTTTTGAGGAGTTGTCTGGTATTGTTGAGTATCTGAGGCAGTCAGGAAGGTTTGGTGCAGGTGTGCCTGAGGACACTAACATATCTCCTGTGTAAGGAATACTTTACTGGAACTATACTGTGGACTATTAAACTTTTCTCACCGATCACATCTCTGCACCCAACAAACATTTCTACTTGACAAACTTATTTTTCACCAGATTGCTTGGAATATTTTTTCCCCTGGATAAATCTGGAATTCTGTCATGGAAGCCTTTAAGAAAAACATAGAGCGGGGAAGAAAATCTGCAACATTTCCAAGAGCAGGAACTGCGGCTGCCATGAGGGCCCAGTTTGAAGAAACTTGTGGTAAGAATAAAGGGATGCTTTATGGTATATATGCAAGAGCATAAAAACATGCACAAAATTTGTGGAATTTGTCTTATATATATATCAATAATATTAATCTAATATTATGCTACTTAAGTAGAGTATATAGTCTGGTGTAGGTATGTTTCTTACCCAACCAGCCCCCCCCCCCTCTCTTTATCTCTTCCATGTTTTTGACTGATTGACTTGCTATGAGAGGGTGCTAATGCATTATGTGTGTATACATATGTGAAAGTATTTGGGGTTTTTTCAGATACTTTAATATCAATATTCACAGGATATCAAACCACATCAGAAACACAGTGGCCCGTATTCTGAAGTCGGGTTTAACTTAAACTCAGGTTTAAAGTTGTGGTTTAAGTGTGGATAGCCAATAGTTACATAAATCACTAACAGTAGAGATATTATATTTCATCTCATTTGGCTCTCAAATCGTTCATAATTGTCTAGGAAGTATAAATAGATGATTGTCTTCACCATTGAAGAATCAGGAAAGAGCACAGTAAACATAGGAATAATACAATAAAAATAATAGAATAATAAGATTTTTGACACTTTTGGCTTCCCATAATTTTAGCAGAGTTAGACCATGGTCTCAGTTAAACTTGACTTCAGAATACGGGCCACTGTGTCAAATTCAAACCCCATTATCAAATATAATAGGAACCCATCTGCCATATTGTCTGTTAACCTAATTAATGTTCCAATTAATCATGATATTAAGTATAGTTGATGAGGCAAATTAGTCAATCATTTGGGTTGATATGTACCCTACTTGGCATCATTCAAGTACATATGAAATTATTACTTCTTTCTAGCTCCTAGTAATGAGTTTACTTTTAATTTCTGACATAACGATTGTTATTTGAGGTGTTGATTCTTATGTGGATAAAATAAGAGCTACATTTGTACTCAAGAATAAAAATGTTGGGTTAATTTCCCTTAAGTAAAGCTAATCAGTGCAAATACTTGTATTAATCATATATTTGCTATGAAAAACATAATTTTCATAATTTCTTCATTATGAAAAGAAAATAATTTTTTTATAACATGTATGCAGTATTTTAGTAATTGACCTCTCTATTTTTATAACATTTTTATCCTTATGACATCAAAATTCAATCTACTGTCGTTTTGGGGAAAGAAAACATTAAAAATAAACTATTACTCCTTTGTAATTCTCTGTTTCTTGAAAGAAATGAATGAAAGTATTGGAAATTATTTAAATCTTGAAAGATCTTTAAGAAAGAAATCTTCATACATTGTATTTCAGTCTTAGAAATAAAATCTCAAAATCTTACTTTCAATTTTGCCTTCAAATATTTATTAATATCCAAATAGCATATTGCTAATGTTTTTGTTATTACTTCAGTTTAAGATGTCTGATCAATCTCTCAAAGCATTAATAATCAATGTATATAGAATATTTAATATCTGACCTTCTTTAAAATTTTTGAACTCTTTTAATAACCTGTACAATAATTCAAGAAGATATCATTTAACCACTTGCTACTCTTCACCCAGGTGGAGTTGGTGAAAAGAAAGAAGTTGTGTATATTTACTTGAAAGAAAATTGAGAGAGAGAGAGAGAGATAGAAATCAATTGATAGCCAATTGAACAACATGTATAAGGCTATTGCCGAATAGTGCATTTTACTTGTTATAATTGCTTTCAAATGAACTTGAATGCTTAATCAAAGCCAACATAGGGTTAATCCATTCTACAAGTTTGATGAAACTCTCATTGACTTTTATCGATCAGCTGCTTGAAAAATGGGTTTGACCGACTGGACACAGGAAGTCAACAGTCCATGCTACAGGCAATATTTACTCCCCCAAACATGGGTGGAGCCATGAGTTTTCTTTTTCGCAGAGTGGCAAACTGCCAATAAAGTCATTGGCCTTTCTTACCTGTTATTATCACTGTCTACAGAACAAACAATCTTGGTAGCAAGGAAAGTATAACAGCTATTTGGGAATCGTCGTAATAAGAAACCAATAGATTCAAATCATTCAATAGTTTGAAATTATCTGTATATATTTACATTTGCTGATCATCCCTGATTTAATTTACAGTGAGTCCTAATTGTAAGTCTCCTTTCAGACATACATGTATGCTTGGTTCTAGTTCTGGGCAAATGTAACCATTTTGTCCTGAAGATCTACATGCCTCCTCCATGCTGTGCTACAATTCACTCAATCTATCATGTTGCAGAGGCTGAGGACTTACAAATGTGAAAATGTAAAAAAAGTAAATTTCATGAAAAGTAGCTTAGTATGCTGATTTGAAAAGACATCATTGCTTGGGAAGCAAATCCACTGTTTGATTCAGAAGAGTGAAACAATGATAGCTGATATTTAACACTGTATACTTTATATCATTATTATTATCATTAGTATTATTAAATCAAAGGATTCATTTGTTGGGTGATAAAGATGAATAATAAGTTTTTCATGTTTCTCCAACAATACCACAATGGTAACACAGCTACTGTTGCATGATGCCTGCCTATGAAAAAAAATCATAGGCAGACCCCCGGGGGGCACTTCCATTGATGAGTGGATACCATGCGCAACCCAAAAGCACGCAAAAAGGATGTCTTTATCAAGATAGGGCATGTTACATACATAACGTAATAAGGGTCTCAAAATCACTAAAATAATGAAAAAAGGATATCCATTTCACTAAGAAAGCTATGTGTTTAGGGTCAAATTTGCGAGGGTATAAAAAAGACTAAAATGTTTTATAAAGGATGTACTTTTTGCCAAACAGTCAACACTACATTACATGTTAAGAGTCCGATTTGCGCGAGGTGTGGGAGGTGGGGCCGTACTAAACCCAATGATGTAGGTAAATTTAAGGTAAAACCAACGACTGAAGTCATATATCAAGAAATATAACAATTAGAATATCACTGTACATGTACTTGTTTAGGAGTTCGATTCAGAGAATACTTGCCAAGGGTATCGTTTTGTTACCAATACTTGTTAAGGGTAGGGTTTCACACGCCAATACTTGTTAAGGGGTGTATTTTCAGAATATGGAAAATACGTGTTTAGGGTGCGTTTCGAGACCCCATGGTCACGCATGGTATCCACTCGTCAATGAAAGTGCCCCCCCCCCCCCCCCCCGGGTCTGCCTATGTTTTTTTCATAGGCAGGCAACATGCAACAGTAGCTGTGTTACCCTTGTGGTATTGTTGGAGAAACATGAAGAACTTGTTATTTATTAGTATTATTACTTCTACTATTACTTCTACTTACTTATATCTTAAACATTGCACAGTGATTTCCTTTTATGTGATCTAAATATAGCTATGATCCAAACAATATATCACCTGACAGATTTTCTAGTCATTAAGACTAGTCAAGGTGAAGATTTGAGAAGTAAGGTTTTCACATTTTTCACTCATTTTTTGGTCAAATATTCTTTTTTTTTCATTAGAATCATAGATTGATAAAAAATCACTCAGGAAAGTCAAGGGAATGTAAAATGTTTGAAAATCATACAATGAAATCAGGCAACATCATACCATTTTAAGTATGGTTTGAAGAAATTACTATCTTAACCAAGTTTACATCCATCGATTGCTGCTTCTCTGAATAGTCTTTTATTACTATGAATATATAGGATTATTTGGATGAAATCCATTTCATGAATAATCTTTTCCTTTCTGCTAAGGTATTTGGGACTTTGAAAACGTACGCTGCAGAAAAGTCATTTGACTACCGATGATAAATCCTTCTTAAATCATCTCATGGAAGTTGTTCACCTAAATTGTACTTGACTAGCCCCCAATATGAAAGGTCATGCAGCTGTTGGTACAATCATTTGCTTAGCACGCAGGTGATATACATGAAGCGACAAATTAATATCCCACCATAAACTTGCTTGATAGTCCTACACCATGTCAAAGCATCTCCATGGCAACAAGAACTGTAATGGAGGGGGTGTGACCACAGAGGACCCTGCAAGACTCAAACCTTACCATACTGTTCTCTCAGCTACTTGCCAGGAAAATAAATGGTGGACTTCCCCTGCACTTCACAGCAACGCCAAAATCATTCCATGTTGTTGGGGGAAAGGAAGGTACAGCCATTACATCATCACACAAGACAACGTGACAATGAAAAGCTGTCCATCGAAGAAAGACGTATTGAGTAGCAGGCATCGAGGAGCCATCCCCCTGCTCCTGAGTGTACACAGACGTGTGAACTCGGGAACTCAAGCTTCTCTGGCTGAAGTAAAGCTTCAACGAGGGAGTGAATCACCGAGTGGGTTTTCACCAGAGCTCATTTGCTACTCACCCATGCTATCCTGAACAAACACCATATGATATCATCTATTTTTGGCTTTCTCTTCCTACAATACATCCACTTTTGCCAGGATTTTCTTTTAATAAAAACTAAAGAAACAAATGGAAGACTACCGCATACTTTTACCAAGGACATACTGAACATCAGACTGGATGTCCAGTGATGTAGCATATCTTGTTCCTTCAAAATCTTCAACTTGGTCATTTCTGCAGAGGCTAACATCAGATGGGTGCATGACATTCTTTACAGTGTGTGATCTTAAACAAGTGCACTGCCTAAGTGGACATTCCAAAAGTCTAAGGTACTAAGAGCCTGGTCATGTACCGACGACAGGGCACCTCATACCTAGTTGGAAAATTAAAGTGGAATTATGGCGGTGTGCTGGGCCTCGGTCTACCACCTGATTCGGCTCTGGACAAGAGCAGGTGAGTTGTTCAAAAGTACACCAAGGTCTCATTTCTCTTCAAGTTTTTAAATGTAAAATATTTTGTAGTAAAGAATCTGACATTTAGATCCTAACCATGAGTGTGAGAATTCTCAGAGAATTCAGTTTCTCTTACAGGGTTAAATCCTAGAAAAAAAAAACGTACCTTAACCTCCATATATCCCAAACATAACACTACCTTGTGCTTCAATAAAAAATAACAAACTTGTTCATTGTATTGCTGAAGAAATGTCATAATCAAGTCTAACCTATACAAGTCATCGCTTGATTTCAAATGTATGTCAAAGTCATAACTTGTAATTTCAATTTAATGTGACAAAGAATGCTGATGTAAAATCATGTGTTAACAGACCACCTGAGGTTTTTTAAATAGTCAGCATGAGGGTCCTACATTGTATACATCAATGTGTTTTACTGCAGATAGAAGTCTGTAAAGAACTGTGTAAAAAAGCATCTTTTAGTTTTTGTTGACTGGTACATGTTCATTCAAAATGCAAAGGACATACAAATGGTCAATCAAAAAACCTTCAGATTTAAATATTCAATATCTGGATATAATATGAAACTGACAACAAAATTGGATTTAAACTTACGATAGATTCTTGAGAAACAGTAAAAAAAATAATTAAACTTAACTTTATACTGAAATCAGGTAATGCAAATTTGCTAGACCCAAAATGTTAAGAGAAGGGCTGTATATGCACTTTAACTACTACAAGGTTCAATCACAGAAGAGTTTAATACACACAATACAAACAACACAACAAAACTATAATAAATATCTTAACCATCTAATCAAGCTGATTTATCTCTATTTTGTGAGCTGAATGGAACAATGATGAACACTTTCCTTCGATGTGTCAGCTTTTTATTAAAAAAAAAAAAATTTGAAGACTTTATCAATATTAATCACAGAAACATACTATTATTTTCTAAAGAAATTGCAATTGTTTATATATAGCAATGTTACTTCATATCACATTTATTTGTGAAATAGAAAACTAAACTACAAAACTACACATGTTAATTAAGACTGCCTGTTTTTAAAGTCCCAAATTAGCATTTAATCTAATGATTTGTTGTAATTGGAGCTTTCTGTGAACCGCAGTGAGAACTGAAATCCCCTGTGGTATAAATTGCAAGGTATAACAATAGAATATCATGATTATTGAACAGCAAGCTACTTTCTTTTTGCAAGTTCTTCAGGAAGTTGCCTATGAAAGCATTCAACCTCTTTCCTGCAGGGGTTTTGTTAATTTCCAAATCAAAATATCACTTTTCAAACTGCAAACCTACAAGTAGGTACGAACTTCACTAAAGAAGTAGCAACATGCCAGAGTTGTTTCACTTTCCTTCACCTTAAAGAGAACAGCGAATGTAAGCAAGTCATGTGTTAGTAATGCTCTAGTTTTTCACAAATTTCCAGCTATACATTTATGGTGTAGTGTTGTGAATTTTTGATGCATCACGTCAAACTTTGCGTTAAAATTTTGAAACAGCATGAAATGCATGTTCTTTTCTTTGGTCAGGACAACAAACTCACCACTGACATGCACATACTACATTATGGCAATGTTTGTGATGCCAACTATACCAGAAGGTGACTTTTTGGTTTGTGTTTGCACAGGAATTCAGAGATAGTTTTTACCTTTTGTTTTGAATGCCAACCCATTTTACAAGGCAAATAATGAACAGGGATCTAAAATGATATAGATCTATTATATGGAAAAGAAGGAGTATCCCATCCCCTACCCCAAATATTTGTTATACCTTTATTTTTGCTTGTCATTTTTTGAGAGGAGAGAGAAATCTTTGGAGCATTATGCATATAAAACAAAGTTTGTCTTGCCCTTTTTTTTGGGGGGAGGAGGGGGTAGACAAATTTTAAGGTGCTTCTAAGAACAATTTTATGGGGGGTGTGGGGTTGTCAAAAAGAATATATATGCAAAATATGATAGAAATTTATTTGCCAACTATGATGAAAACCTTGATCTTCCACTCCCTTAACACTCTCTTACCTGTGTATTATTTGAATAATAACAAAGAGAAGATTTTAATATGTATCAGAGTAAATAATGATACTACTGACATTATCACATTTGCCATTATCACCAGAATCTTAGGCTTCACTAGAACTTTGATTCGATGAGCTAAAAACAACACAAAAAAGATATTATGGAAACTGTATTTTCCAATAATATTATTCCCTTTCCTTTACAATAATGACAGTTTTTGCAAATAATGCAGGACATTGTGGCCCAGCAATGTGATAGGATATTCAAATTAATTAAACATCTTCATTATATCCTCCGCAAGTAGCATTGTAACTCTCAATGACATTACTTAATTATGTAAATTCCCCTAGATCACAGCTGTGGATGACCTACATACAAGGGGTTTAAACCGGGAACAGTGCACTTACAAATGGGTCCCATTATGTAGAATAACTACAGGCTTACCTGTACTAACATGGGCTAAAACATTCCAAATGAAAGCACTGAGTTTGAAAGACAGTGTGCAGGCCTACCAAAAATGTGCATTCCCATAACTGTCCATGGATACAATGCAAGAACCATTGAATGATGTTCATGAATGAGGCATATATAATCAATAATATTTAGTAGGGGTTGAAGGCTTTGGGACATGATGGACAAACTATAATAACAAAGTTGTCTGGTTCTGAATCGTGACAATTTCAATCAGAAGTGAAATGATGAATCAATTGTGACAGACAGTATTCCCCAAAGAGCATTTTAGCTTCCTTATTATCCAACAATTAGTGGACAAGGTTACAGAGTGCTAACACAGAGCTTCACCTTTTTTCTTTCCTGTGTGAACATGGTTTATCCGCCAAAATGGTATCATGCCTAACAAGGTACAGAGTTTCACACCTTAAAAAAAAAGATGCTTTAGGCCTGCATGCCAAGCTTGATCATAACTGCATATGTATACATCAAGATGACAATGAGCATTTCCATAGCAAGGAGCTCCAACAGACCAGTTGTCTTCAAATATGAATCTGATGCCCTGACTTGACCTGAAGTATGGATTTCACCATTCTTCATACATTGTAAGATCAGCATCTTTCTAAAACAAATTTAACAGGACAGAGTCAATCATAGGATCCTATATTATCAAGTTCATATCATCATCTAGAACCAATGTCATATTTTTGAGGTACAGCTGTTTATCCTTTTTTGAGAAAATTATTGATGCAAGTGTATTCATGAACTTGCACAGATGGAACCCTGGAACCTGTGAGGTCTATAATCAACATCTACAGCAAACAGAACTCTAGATGAAAAATGTCTTCAAATAATCAGATGCTCTGATTGACATTAAGAAAGGATATCAAGTTTCCAACTACACAATTCAATAAGGATTTAGATAAAGGGAAGAGCAGAACTATTGAATGACACAGGGAGTCTGAACTCTGAAGAATATCTGTCAAGATCCTGTGTAAGAATCAATAGAATACAGGAATGTCAATGTGAATTGTTTTTACTCCCTCCATGACAATGATCTATAAAATGAAAGTCTGGTGCGCTGAAACCCAATCGTTACCTTACTAAAATTTAACCATAGGTGCAAGCTACTTGATAGATTGCAGTGTGCTGATTGGATGTACCTTGATGATTGAACGGAATATGTAACATGGATTCCTGAGCAACACTGACCTTGAGAGTTCTTGATCTACAATGTGATGTTTATTGAGGAATACTTATAAAAATCAAGACTATAGAGGAAGATTAATTAGCAAGATGAAACGGATCTTGACCTTTAAACGTATACTGAAGCAAGTGGTTTCAAAAGGTAAATCCTTAACTTTCATCTTTAAAGAATCTTTCTACAGGTTAATGATCTTGATCATTTCTTCATCAATTCTGAAATGGCCCAACCAATAAAATTGTTCAACCATTACCCCTTTCATGGGATGTGGATGTTGATCGGATGTGGCTTGTATCAAATCACGTTAAGTCAAAGAAAATAAGGCCTATATATTTAAGTGCTGCTTTCAGGAGGATTTGATCCACACTCCATCTCATTTTTAATTCTTGAAAGGGATTCTCAAATAATGCTACTTATTCTGTGGTCAAAGGTCTTGTTTTTCCATGTAGGTACTGCAGGGACTCATAATGACAATGAACCACACTATTTCCTCACTGTAATGAATTTTTGAAATATGGACTACTCCTGAATTCATGTAAGCAAACTTTATTGCCAGGCTGTATTATCATGATTTGCATTCAGTCCACACTAGTGTTAATTCAGGAAAGGGGGAAAAAGTCTATGAAAAGGATATTTCCAGAATCAATGTAATATCAGACAGCAATTAATTTCTATTTTCACAAAATTCACAGCAATATGCATCTGGTAATGGAAAACAAAGTCAACAGAATCATTGATGCCAGAAATGCCAAACATGTAAATTCACTATGTACAGTTTAGATATAATTTACATTGAGAACTACTGAACTACATGAAATCTTCAGTAAAGAGAAGAAAATTAAGATCGACATGTATGCTTGTTATGCCTAGAAAATGAAAAGCAAATTTTAAATTTGGCCCATTTATTCTGCTTGTTTTATGGCGGCATAATGACAACCCTATGGTACTAAATATAGGAAGCCATCCTCGGGCTAAAAGGACACTTTCATCTACCCTCCTGTACAACACATGGAAGTGCTTCTAATTAAGAACAAATTTGCTGTTCCTGATCAGAGAAGATCATGGACTGGTTTGTTGATCGTTGCCGGGGACAAGACCAATCTGTGTGAAATTAATCAGAGGGGGAAGAGCAAAAGGGGAGAGCATTATCTCTAAATATAGATGTAATCATCCCTAAACCAATTATGCAAGAGGTCCAAGTCCCTAATTATAACCTTTCACTCACCGTTTTTACTTGGACTTGGGGGAAAATAAGACTTCCCCCAATTTTTTACCCATTAAACGACCCCAAAACTGATCAACAATTAATCTACAATCTAATTTATTATAAATTCGTGAATGGTACATGTATATACCTTTCTTTATATGTCCACAAGGTTTCATTCTAAATGTATTTGCCAAGGGAAAAACTAAATGTATTTGCCAAGGGAAAATCTAAATCCTGAATCTCTGGAGGAAAACTTGTTGCTTATTAAGTCAAACAAAATTTGCTGTGGAACATCTGATCAAAGCTGTCACTTGAAACAGTTGTCAGTATTTCCCACCATGTATTTGCTGATAATGTCCCTAATATGGTTATTCATGCTCATGTAAGGAGGGAAATAAGGTCTGCATCGGCATGAATCCTTCCTGTTCTATGTCAAGAATACTTCCTGTGATTGGATCAACCTATGACTTATTAAAACTTCTGTTTTTCACTTTGCACCAACTGAAAATTGCAATGCTAATCTTCAATTCCCCAATAAACAGTTAATAAATGGTTAAATATACAAATGAGTGAATAACTAGATAAACAAATAAAAATTAATAATTTTTAAGAATAAATGAATAAAACTAAATAAATGAATAAAAACAATAAAAAACAATAAAAAATATATAAATTAATAAAAAAAGAAAAGAAGCAAATAGAACAGCAATGCACATGAGTATATGACAGCTGTCTATTATGCTCAAATAAGAAAAACACCAAAGAGGATCATGACTTAGAGAACTTTTCAACCTCTGCCTTTTCAATCAGGGGTGTGAGTGGTCACAAATAAAAAGATCTGAAAAAAGCTGAAGAGTGTTGAAAAAGTCTGAAATAGAAAGAGCTCCCATACTTTTTGTACAGAGGAAGGCCAAAAATAAGCTGAAATTAAGCTGAAAATCAAAACAAAAAAATCTGAAATCAGATGCCTGCAATTTAATTATCAGCTCATGGGTTGGTTCAAGACGATGTAATTACATGAAATGGTTATTGTTTATTTTGAGGTCTGAACAAGTTCTTATATTACAGGTTATTTTCCTAATGAAGTATACATATTCCTAAGTTTGCACTTTCATGAATACCATACACTTAAGATTTGATGACGGCAGAATGACCCATTCTAGTTGACCCTTGTCACCTGTCTTGTAGGGACAGGTTGAACCATGGAGCGGTTTAACAAGTCTTTTTTTTATACTGGACCAAGCTGCTCTGATCAGAAACTGATTCAATACAGGTGCAAGCCTCAGGCCCTGCTACACAAACCCTTTAAAAAATACATTTATTGGATAACTTAATTTACAAATACATGAGTTCGAGAGGGTCCATGGTTCAAGCAACCCATTTTCAACTCCTAGAATCATAGATTTCAAAGATGTTTATCAATATCAATCAACATCTTTAAAACCACACTGACAGGAAATGCTGAAAACGATTGTGTTTTGTAACATGATTCAAGTTTGCTGAAAATCTTTTGAACACCAAAGAGATCTCAATCATGATTCTATGCAATCATTTTATTGGTATGCTAGTGGATTCGGTCAAGAATTGTAAAGAATCTAGTGTGTATGCACTCAAAGTTGAACTGTGGATGTCTTGCTTCCCTGCAGTTTTGTGTTGGCAATTCTGATTTGTGATTTGTTTGTGCCAATAGCCTATAAAAAAGTTGCTTGAATGCACCCACAGTATTAAGACACTACTATATATGCACATGTATGTCCCTGAACTTAGATTTCTGAAGGTCTTGTGAAACAGTCTCCAGGTAAACTGTGACAAGCATCCTGTTGACTAATAACACCTAACCCAAGCTTCACATCCTCAAGATTGTTCTTTCATATTAAATTTGACGAGATAAACATGTGCTAGACACTTCATTAACGACAACATGTCCAATCATTACCCTTGTGCCATGTCATCAAAACTTGCATTTCCAGTGTCCAATCAATATGATCTTAGCGAAGTCTGAAATTCAGAACACACTCCAAATAAAATTGTACTACATAACATGATTTTCCCCATTGTAAATGTAAGTTTTTCAAGGAATTGCCCAAGAATAGTCCATGGACCAGACAGTGTACATAATGTATTTCTTATTAGTATTATCAATCCATACAGTTATTACAAGTTCATGTGATTAACACCATGTACTGCAGGGAACGAAACAATTACAATATAAGGGTAACTTCTTTTTAGAATTCAGGCCTACATATCTCTGTCACAGGGAAATCAAATCCTTTCTTCCTGAAGTCAATCAAATATTGTGAGAAGTGAAAAATAAAACCAAGAATACTTTTGGATATCTGGTGGTTGGTCCCATTACTTTCAGAAATGGTAATTATTTTCTCAACAACATTAAAATCATTCCACTACAATCCATTTAGAAATATATAAAGTATCTGCAATAAGCATACTCATTCAGAAGCAATTTTGGCTCATTCACAGGAAATATTCATTCAAACCTCAGAGCTATCATAGGACTTGGGCTTTCTAGAAGGGTGTTGTCTACTTGTCGAGATTTTAATAAGTATTCGTGCCACATGGATCAAATAATCTGAGGCTAGGTTTGGCACCTGTCTAGAAAGATGCAGAGTTGATGATAGTTCACCTCAAGGAGTATATATATGTATATATGTGAGACTACATACACAGAACTAACCCCTCCTAATCCAATATTAGTCCTTCGAGAACTTGATATTGACAGAATCAAAATGTATTGCTCACTTCCCATAAAGTACTTGTACGAGATGTATTTCATAGCATTAGAACTAGTTATGATTGAAAGAAACTGCAAATCCTGATTTTTAATCATTTTCATTTCTAGAATATAAATACTGAATACTAGTATATATATATTTCTATGACTATTAGTGAAGTTTGACCAATTTATTCGAAATGATTTAACGAAAGCAGTTTACTTTTACAGTAATTCATTCAAGAATTATCAATAGATGCATGATCATGTATAGTCAGTGACTGATCACTTAAAACTACACCAGCTTTTACAAGCCCAGTTCATCATTTGCAAACCAATTTTGATTTGATTCAAGTTGGCTGTTTAGACTGCTCTGTAAAGACTTTTGAGAAATTCTAGTAGCTGCACTGGTTGTTATCATTCACTCTTTTCTTTTGCAGGATACTTGTGTGTTTTACAACTATATTTTACCTTCAGGTAATTGTGTCATTGCAGACAGGTGTAAAATTACAACAACAAAAAACATTTCTTCTAACTACATGCAATTCTGCTCATATAAACACAACATTTGCTTCAACATCTCATGAAGACAACATTTTAAGGATGCATCGGGTAATGAAATCTCAGCCATGTTAAATTGTGCCTAAAAAATGAAATGAACTACGCAGATTGAAAATTTACCAGATTCAAGTGACCATTTGATGCTGCTATTAAAGGGTTTGCCTGAACTTTTGTTGTAGTGATTCTACTTTTTGATACCTGTACTCTTACAAATCATCTTGCAAGCATTAGTAAACCTGCAGGTAACCTCAGGTCAAAAATATCAGGTACCAGGAAAGAGTACGTCTGTCCTCCTAGACACTTCCAAAACAATATCCTTAGAGGTAAAAAGGTTAAATCACAAAACATACATCCTTGCTTTTAGAGGGCAAGCGATAGAGTGCCCACCCCTTCCCCCCCTGTCAAACCCGTTTGGCTTAAATGCTCTTCTTTTCTTTTTTTTTACACATATCTATACACTTGTGAAGCTATAGGCATGACATGTTGTCAGATCTGACTATTTTCCTTGATTTTAATTGGCTAAGAAGCTCTGGTGTCTGTTATCACTGTAACTGCAGGAAAACAAAAACTTATATAAAACATCTGACAAGTCAATTCATAAAATGTGACTGTGGACAACATGTGGTGACAAAATACTTTCCAAATTAAATAATCTTTGTATGAACCTCTATCATATGGAAGATTTATGCTTTCTTACCTTACCTTTCCTTTCAATTATCATTATTTGTTCAGTTGAAAACATAATTTTCAACCTGCAGTCACATAACTATGAATTTGCAAGCTTTTTTTATTTACATAAATAATTTGAAAATGGATAAGAAAATGTCTGAAATGGTCTGAATTGATTTCAATGTTTATCTGGCTTCAAAATGAGGCAACAGCCTCACCAAGCACATGTGAAAAACAAATGTTATAATACATACAAAGTGCTTTTTCTACCCTTGTAACAATGTAAAGAATGAACATGGGTTTCCAGAAAACAGTCATTCCATGGAGGACAATATTAGAAGACAATATCTTGTAATATGGCAACACCTATGATCTCATAAAGACTGTTTAATATATTCTTCTTCCATAACTTTGAAATGTCACTCTTGATGAGCCATTTAATGTATAACTGCTACATTTTTCCTCTTATCATCTATTGGGTGATTTTTAGTACTCAAATAACAAAAGACACAAGAGAGTTAGCCATTTTAATACTGATAGGTAACTTATTCCACATAGAACTTTAGAAGAAGCAGCTGATGAAAAAGTGCTTTCTCCCTAATTCCCATTTGGTATCAGCTTAATGCTATTTAATGTACTAATTAGGTCAAAATATGTTTTTATATGTTTTCTCCCAATGCCATATTTTAATGTAATTATTTTTCTTGTGTATCGCTGTTCAAAAACTGTTTACCCCAAACAAAATTTGAAGCCTTATTCTGAATCTGATCTTTACTAAAATAAATAACATTTGAATGTGTGTTTTTTAAGTCAGATTCAATGCACATTTCAGAAGATAGAGGTAAATATGAACAACATATATTGTTGAATTGTAAAGTTTATTTTGTAATACATGGAGACTTTTATATACCCTTGAGTATATTGTGGAGTAGTTTATTGTCATTACCCAATTTGCAAATTGAAAATGTTCTTCATTAGCCAAGTGTGAAACATCATTTTACAACCATCTATGTATTTATATTTTTCATACTAACATTTACAATTTCTTGTAATGAAAGGTGAAGATATTTGATTCTTTTCACTGGACTGTGTTTTGTAGAAATGCCATTATCTGTTTTGTCAAAGTTCTGCAGTATCTCATACATACAACATGAACTACCTGTGACTTTCTGTGCTTCCTAAGCATAGAAGTGAAGTTTAATATAACAACCTTGACATAATCAACACACCTTTTTCTATATAAAGCACTTATGACAAAGTAACGAGTTATTAAAGTAGGGTTGAATCAGGGCTGCATTCAAATGGCCTTCAATATTACAATGGTAAACTGATGAAAATTTTACAGAACAAAGAAAAAGTTTTATGAGGAAAGGAATCTAATCTAATTCAACCTGCCAAAATCATACAAACAAAGAGCTCATATTTGGATGGGGGTGGCTAAAATCTTTTTAAAGCTAGCTAGCTATTTGTAAATATTGAGAAGAGATTATCATACTTTGCCAAATAGATTACTGTATTGGACAATTTAAGAGAATGGGTATTGTGATTTCTGCCATCTGTCCAATGAAATTATTGAATTCACATATTTATTCAGATTATATAAAATTCACAAAATGAAGTTATCATAAGCTACCCTTCAGGAAAAAAAGTAGAAAGGTAAACATCATTTAGAGTAGATTTTTTTCTCCATTCAATATACACATGTTTGAAAAATTGATTACCAATCTAATCACATGAGGTTCCTTTGTTGTTTCCTGTGTTCCAAACTCTGCCAGGAAACTTCACTTCTCTATGATTATAATGAATACAGGTGATATAAGTACCTCTTTTTATTTTGTAATGTATTGATGCGGTCATGCTTGCACGTAGAGATTGCTAATACAAAACATGCAGGAATTAAAACATCTAAATTTAGAGCCCGTCTGAAAAGGTGCACAATCTCAAGGGAAATTCTATTCTTTTTCTTTCTCTTTTAAGCTGCTTTTTTTTCGATCATGGCCTTTCCTCTCCCACTTTCAATCTATTCATGTGTTATGACTGTGTATGAATCACTTTCTTAAGGGGTGTAAGGTCGGCCCTGTCTTTAATGTATAAGACCCATATAAAAAAATAATGTTCTTTATAACAAAATGAAATTGACATAAAACTTAATTTAAAATAACCCTTCAAGTAAAGATGCATACAAAATATGATTATCCTCATATTCTAATGTTTCTGGGACTTTTTTGTAAAATGATTTACTAATGCACATTGCACCAATCCTTTACTTTATACTGCATTGCTACATTGTACAGACACACTAGCATCTCCACAAACAACAGTATGCAGTATTTTGCATACATGTTGCATAATCAAATTTTCCGTAAATCTATATCAACTACGCTAAAAATCTACAACTTACAATATATTTCAATGCGCACTGACAAAGTTGCTAAAAATCCAAGCGATTATTTCATCAATTCCTAAACCTAGTAAAATGTATTTCAGGAAGAAGAGAAAATAATTAAGTGAAATTACATAACATGTACACATATTTTACAGGAGAATGACCTAATATTCGCTAATAATGAGCTTTGTTACAAAAACTTTCAGCTTAATTTCTGAATAATTTACTTACAAGTGTTTATTTAAATAAACTTATTCTTGAAATCAGAAATGTAGTAATCTACTTCATTATACCAATTTATATATCTATATGATTATGTACAGTCATAACTAGTTAGTGTCATAATTATTAAATATAAAATATAAGATATACTAGTAAACCAGCAATTGGTTAACTTGTTGGGAGGTGGTTAACTATCAACTGATTAAATCATTTTCTTATTTATCTTGTTTTTTGTTCATTAATTAATTCATTCATTCATTCAATACTCATTCTTTCAGTATGCCAGTGAGTCATCTATTCCATATTTCTATGAATCAATTTATTTATCCATCTATTTATGTATTCATCAGATCTATATATATGTTTATAAATCTATCCATCAAGTTATCTAATTTATGTCTATCTTCCTATCTAAAGTATATACCAAAATAGGTAAAAAAAATATCTCTAAAATTTTGTAAATTCAATGAAGAAAACTTGTCATGAACACATATATAGGTATGTCCTGAATATGCAATGTATCCCAAAAATTGAATGGATCCAGATGTCAATGAAGACATAACAATAGAGGTGCATTAAAGTTCATAGTAAAATACCTTTTGAATTAAAATTACTTCACAATTGTTCAATAAAAACTTTTCAATCTCATGGATTTTTTTTGCAAGACCTAAATTGTCAATTTCAACCTGTCAGCTACATGTTTACATAATATTGTCACAACTTTTAAATTTCACTTGAGAATCACAAAGATTAAACTATAAAACCCAATTTGATTGAAATTCTACCCCACTGCTATGAAGGAAATTACAAATGACTACTGTAATTGAACACATCACTAACAAATCAAGATGAAGTCACGCAATTTGATGTCCAATTGAGGGGAGATACTGATATCAATGTAGCTACCCAAGAATTTAAAAACGGGCTATCTTGAACAAATTTGCAGCATCCTCACCAACTCATTTGATTCCTTGAAGATAAGGTATATTTTGGCAAGGAGTGCAAAGCTGATAAAGTATGAACACATGCTTGTAGAGTATGTAACAAGAAATTCTTGAAATTGTGTATATGTGATGGCAATCTAAATAGACTAATGGGCATCTAGGAGGGTTTGTTGGATACATAAATCTTTCATTTTTGTTCAATGACGTGTCACTTGAATTGAAATGGCAATGTAATGAGTTGGAATCTGTAGTTATCCCAAAAGATGTCACTGTCCATATTCAATAAACTTTGCTAGTAACTGAACAAGCATTTATTTTTAGTTCTCAGAAACTCTAACTTCCTCCAAAAGAATTTATACTTTCACTTTCTGAACAATATCTTAATTTGTCTTAAAGGTTGACTTATTGGAAATGTGTTGATAAGATGACAAAAAAATGATTTTTGCATTGCATTAATTCTTTTCTGTCATTTATCTTTAATAGATGGGATGACCTGAAATGGCACCTTTGGGGATAGAGTATTAATATCCCTCAATAGAATTATAACTCTTCTCTTGATATTGCAATTGGAATTTCTCATCAAGAATCAAGATTGCAATTTATAATGTAATTTCACAAAACAATTATAATAAAAAAATAGATTCATCAGCCATTATAATGAAGATTCAAAATTCAAATTAATTAGATTTCTTAAAGCAAATAGAAGTTTTTAGCAATTTGTCTCACCATGACGAATCTGAAGAAACAAAAACAGAGAGAAAACAACACGTTTTATTAACTGGAAATTGCACTAACTACTCAAGTAGACCTAATTAGTATTGCAATTTGCTGAATCTTCAGAATTAAATCTACCCATTCCTTCATTTTCTTTGATTTCATATTAGACATACAGAGCTATCATACAGTAATTAGGACATCAAACTGTTTCTACAATATGTTGTATATATCAGATATGTATGATATTTTGTGTTACAGTCTAATAAATTAGAATAGGCCTATATACGTGACCATATCTGTAGAATCTAGAACTTTACATGTCCATTGTCCATACATGTTTTTACAGTGTTTAAAGATAGTAAATAGTGAAAATATGCAAATACCGTTATCAAATTACATATAAAGATTTTCTTTGAATAGGAAAAGAGGCCCAGGATAGTTTGAAAACAATTTTATGAAAATTTTAAAGCCAAATACAAGCTTTCTTAATTTAATCTGAACTACATGTATTTTACAATTAAAATAATTAGATAATTCATTCATTCATATAACCCATTAATCAAAAGTCTATATCTTATTTCCTGTATCAGAATTTTATTTAAAGGAAAGACTGTTTGGTGGAGTAGCATGTTGCACACGTCTCTTTGAAAAGTGTCATATTTCTCTAATTTGGTTTTTGTTTCATGTCAGGTGACATTCTTATACTTTTATCTAAGGTAAAAAGGGCAATATTCCTTTTACTGAAAATGGGTTCAAATATTGTGATTGGTGACTAAGACAAGGAAGCTAAGAGGGAATTCTTCCAGTGCTATTGGCATTATACCATTTCAACTGAAAATTATCATTACTGGTTATTACACCTGTGAATATCTCAGAAAATTACAAGAGGATGAATCATTCCATCTTAATTGTATCCCACGAACAGAGTTTGGAGGATACTATGGATTTGGCCTCGTCGCGCCGCGTCCGCCGCAGAGATTTTCTTGTGAGCCCTCTATCAGCTGCATTTCTTCTCCGATCATCTTCAAACGTGGCATGAAGGTAGAGTATGGTATAGCAAAGCTGCCTATTGATTTTGGTGTGGGCGGAGACATCGTTGCCATGGTAACAAGAGTTTTTCTCTCGCCCACCAGAGGTAAAGGCGAGACTTAGGGATCTAAATGTTATCAAATCCGTCACAAACCTAATGACACATAACTCCACAACCGTAAGTCACTTTTCAATCAAACTTGGATGGTAGATGGACTTGGAGGACCTGCATCTTATGCTGCAGTAGGAGGTCACATGGTAAGGTCAAAGGTCATTTTTTAGGTCAACGTTAAAGTTTACATGCAAGACTCTCTTCTGACACCTAAATCCGCAACCGTAAGTCACTTTTCAACCAAACTTGGATGGTAGATGGACTTCGGGGACCTACATCTTATGCTGCAGTCGGAGGTCACAGGGTAAGGTCAAAGGTCATTTTCAGGTTAACGTTAAAGTTTACATGCAAGGCTCTTATGACAAGTGTTATTCCATCCCAGTCATTTCACAATGAAGTTTCGATACAATTATGTTGCGTGCCCTCGCAAATCACATTATTTCTGGTTATTTTCATAAGTGGCCAAGACACAAAATCGCTTTTGCCTTCTTGTGGAAATAGCAGAGATGTCCTTGTGAGCACTCTACCAGCTGCATTTCTTCTCCGATTATCTTCAAATGTGGCATGAAGGTCCACTATGGGAAAGCGAAGCCGCCTATTGATTTTGGTGTGGGCAGAGACATTGTTGCCATGGTAACAAGAGTTTTTGTGGAGTAGCAGAGATGTCCTTGTGAGCGCTCTACTAGCTGCATTTCTTTTCCGATCATCTTCAAATGTGGCATGAAGGTCCATTATGGTTAAGCAAAGCCGCCTTTTGATTTTGGTGTGGGCGGAGACATTGTTGCCATGGTAACAAGAGTTTTTGTGGAAATAGCAGAGATGTCCTTGTGAGCACTCTACCAGCTGCATTTCTTCTCCGTTCATCTTCAAATGTGGCATGAAGGTCCATTAAGCAAAGCCGCCTATTGATTTTGGTGTGGGCAGAGACATTGTTGCCATGGTAACAAGAGTTTTTGTGGAAATAGCAGAGATGTCCTTGTGAGCGCTCTACCAGCTACATTTCTTCTCCGATCATCTTCAAATGTGGCATGAAGGTTCATTAAGCAAGGCCGCTTATTGATTTTGGTGTGGGCAGAGACATCGTTGCCATGGTAACAAGAGTTTTTGTGGAAATAGAAGAGATTTCCTTGTGAGTGCTCTACTAGCTGCATTTCTTCTCCAATTATCTTCAAATTTGTCATGAAGGTCTGCCTAATGATTTTGGAGTGGGTGGAGACATGGTTGCCATGGTAACCATATTTTTGTGGAAAATTTGGTAAAACCTGTAACATCTGTTTTTTTTCCAGTTTGTCATAACAGTTGGCACACAAATGCAATATTAGAAGGTGAAGCGAAGATGCCTATCATTTTTGGTGGGGGGTCTTAGGGTTAGGTTTACAAAATATATCCAGATTACTCTATAATTTTATTCCCCAACAGGTGATACTGGACAATACTTTTAATAGGTTCTGCAGAGTCACGCTGCTACGTCATATTATTGTCATCAACTTTGGTACCCACAGGCAAAATTTGGGCAGGGTCATTGTCGCCATGATGATTGTATTTATTTGTCAAATTTCTGTGTGAGCTCTATATATCGCAATGACAGATGACACGGTGGGTTCGGGGGATACATGTGCTAGGCTGCGCGACCCGCCAAGCATCTCTAGTGAAATACATGTTTTCCACAAAATGGTCATATCTTAAAGATACTTGGTAGCATGTGGAAATCCTCACTTTTGGATGATTTCTTTCCTTTTTTTCTTATAACATAATGTAGGCTATTTTCAGAGTGCAACTCAATATCCAAAAGGAGACCCAAACTCTGAAACAAGTTTTTTCATGGTTTTCCTTTATCAATTATTTTGATGAATACATTCTATGCAGTTTGAGTATCAGCAAATGATTTTTTTTTTCAGAGTCTGATTTTGTAAATATTGTTTGAAATGAACTATAGCAAATGATTCTGCCTTGCAAAAAGTGAAATCAATAATTTCTACATATTAAGCCACTGTTATTATTGTTTTAGCTCATACAAGGCATATAATTCTGCAGTGAATGTGTGCGCCTGGTAGTCTCTGTACAAAGCCTATTCTATTGTTTAAGGCATTTTATAATGCACCTCCTTTCCCCAAACGGTTGTCTCCTAAAAATAAATTATAAAATGTGTATCACAGCAACCGTGCTGACCATGACTTGACTACAGATAAGGTTTCTTCATAAAATTGGCTGAATATCTATTGCAGGTTACTCTGCCAAATCAAAAGTTTCAGTCCAAACCAAAGATCCAAAGGTCAGATAAAGACCCTAAAGCAAACAAACTTTGAGACAGTATACATGGATATCCCTGATAAAATACCATTGACATAACACTCTATTTACAGTGTACTTGCGGGGGAGGGGGGAATTAGACAATACCTTGAATACTCGTGCAGATGAGATGTTTTCCATCTTGGGTAATACATGTTGATGACCCATGGTATTGAAAGTTTGTTAAATACAGTCTTTTACATTCAAAACTATTTATGAAGGTACAATGAAGATGGTTTCCTGAGAATTTAGCTTAATATAAAAATCACACAATGTGTCTATTCACATAAAGTTAACAAATGCAATCTAATTGCAAAAGCCATTTTTCCTTTAGTCTGGTACAATTTTTTAATTCATTATTTTAACATTTATATATCTATATTTATTGGTCTATTCTTACATGTGTAAATATCTCCTTTCTTTACTATGAGAGGTATCATAGATTATCTCGATTGGAAAGCATAAAAAACAATGAAAACATCTAGGAGCATAAGTTCTGGAGGCATTCACCACAGTCTCATTACAGAGTAGGCAAATCATGAAGGCAAATACAAAACAAAAGAATTTAATCAATGCTCTATGAACAGACAGCAATGTAGTTGAACAAACTGCTATTTGGAGCTTTGGTTTTTAAAGTGTTATACTGCCATCTCAAGGGTATTTCAGTACATGATAAAGTCTTGAGAGTTACAGTCCATTCATTCATGAATACTAAAATGAACCATTCAACTATTTTGAAAGAGGGCAGCAACATGAGTATGTCAACAGACATTCATTAACTTCAACTTCAGTAACTTGTTGTAACCATGAATGCTGAAATACAGTTCACAGAGAGGGAGAAAGGAAGGGAGACAGAAAAAGAAGCATTATCAAAATAATCATAAAGAAAGTGTTTGCATTGCTTAATTTTATTGCATTGATTAAATGTTCATAATTTATAGATCATACTTCATAAAAAATATGAGGAATGAAAAGGGTAGACAATAACACTATAAGTATCATACAAAAATGAAGACAAATCATAAAAAAAATCAATACCATTACCAAAATATGAATGCTATCTTGAAGAGACAAACCAAACCAACATTTTCAGGGAAGGAAGGAAAATAGAAATTGAGAACAATTTTGAATGGTTATGACTATGAAGAGTAATGTACCTGTTAAGTGCAGGCCGATGATGGGATGAAGATACAAACCTGCAACACAGAGAAAGAAAAAAAGATAGATACATGTTTGAAAAAAAGATACTGGATGAACATGAAAGAATGTACTGATTTTATGAACAGCATTTCATTAAATTTATAAATAATCATGATTATAACACAATCATGATTATTCATCCATCAAATTATCATAGAATAGGAACTCCAGCAATATATAATTGATGAAGCATGATCTAGAATTCAACTTTAGGTATATAAAAAAACAATGTCAAAACATTATTTACCTACAGTACTTTATTAATAAAGTATAACCCTGCAAATTCTTCACTTGTCAACACAGACTGTGATACTTCACTCACTCCAACTCCAAAAACATGGATTGGGAATTTTGGATTTCTAACTTAAGCACCTAAGAAGCTTTCAAAGAATTATCTAAACAAAGATCATCAACTTCCATAAACACAAACAATTAAAATCCCTACTGAAAATATATTCGTTACCCTTTCAATAATAATAATTAGGATATGTTATGCAGGTATTTTTTTTTTTTTTTTTTTTACTTTTGACATAATTACAACATTATTGTTGCTTTTATTGAATTATCATTAATATTTATAATTATAAATCATTGATATTAAAATTATAACTATTACTACTATCAATTCTACACATTGGTTGAGGTGCCATGGCCGAGTGGTCTAAGGCACCTGATTAGACATTTTAAAGTCAGGGGTTCAATCCCCGGCCATGGCACTTAGCTATGCCAGTAAGCAAGGCATTTAATTGACAGTGCTCTTTTATCATATATTCAAATAAATGAAAATGCTATATATCCATTCTTGGTAACTATGTGTCCACTTGTTTAAAAAAAAATAACTAAAAGTGATGATCATTATCATTTGTATAATGTCTTTTAGTACAATCATTCTGGATGTGTACCCTGCTGGACCAATTGGTATGAATGCAGTGTGTGAGAGAGGGCGCGGTGATATCTAGTCGTATCGTAGGTGGCTCTTTTCGATCTTCGACTTGAACACCTCTAGTGATGTGCTGTTCACTACTTCAGGTTCCAAACCAAAGGGGTTATAAAAAAATGATTGTTTTAATTGCTCAGTGTTTGTTGGGTGAATAGTGTAACCTTTATTGTGGTTCACTACTTAATCATTATTATTGCCTTATTATCACCAACATTATTAAAATTATCATCTTTATCTAATCAGTCTTCATCTTATCAGTCCTCATTCTCAATCATCAAAAGTTAAAATGGCATAGTAATTAATTAGTAAAACTTTATTTGTTTGATCGTGTGGAGCATCGTGGCCCAGAGGATTAGCCTCCAGACTTTGAAACAGAGGGTCGTGGGTTCAAATCCCAGCCATGGCATAGTTCCCTTTAGCAAGGAATTCATCCACAGTGTACTGCACTTGACCCAGGTGAGGTAAATAGGTACCGGCAGGAAGTAATTCCTCAAAAAGCTGTGTGCACCTGAATAGGTAGCTTAGCTTAGCCTGGGTAATTATAATAGCAGGGCCCGCTGGGAGAACATTTTTCTGAACTGAATTGGCTACACTGGGTAAATATAGGCCTACCGTTATTATCTTTATCGATTCAATTTTTGTGTACGCCCTCTATTGGTGGAAAGTAATATGGCAAGAAAATTTTCATTTTTCAATCTCTATTTTTAATTAAGAAAAAAATAATTTAAAGAATCAATTTACTGAAGAGCCAAGTTGTATGATGAATAGGTGTTATGGAAACTGTCTGTGTAAAAAAATCAAGCATTTGTCCTAAAGAAAAAGAGAAAATAAGCCAAACATTGCCACCCTTATTTTGCCACACATGGAGATACAACAGAGAACAAGGTTATACCATAACCTTGTTCATTGAATGAGTGGCTACGACTACGTACGTACTCCTAACCCAGAGAGCTCCGGCCCGCTTTGCGGGCCAGAGCCCAGGAGTCGCTGTGCAAAACGAGGGAGACAATTGAATGGGGTAGATTGGGGTCTCAATAGTAATCTTAATAAAATGTGGAAACAGAAATTATGCACTTACCACGATTATATGGATGAAGGTCTATCGTGACACACAAATCCTGACATCAAGGCACAGACTGGAACCTCAAAAAACGAAAAGTTCTGTTTGATACCTCTCCTTCTTTCAAAATTCAAAACAAAATGGCTGGTCGAGACCGAGGCTATATTTTGTTTTTTTGAGGTTCCAGTCTGTGCCTCAATGACAATGTCAGGATTTGTGTGTCACGACTCACGACACCCAAGGGTTCATTACATGCCGCCACGCACAGAAAAATCAAGCCATAGAAGTCGTGTGTTGTGGACCCAAGAAGTGAGATCCCAGCACGCGTGACCCACTACGGCACTAGTTAGAAATCCACTGCCAAACGCGGTTCGTGGTGCGAGGTTAGTAACTACTCGCAATACGTGTGAGTGGACTCACGATAGACCTTCAACAAGTTCAATCCATATCCTGGTAAGTCACTAAGTGCATACTTTCTGTTTCCACATTTTATTAAGATTACTATTGAGACCCCAATCTACCCCAGTCCGTCCCGTGTCTCCCTCGTTTTGCACGGTCGACTCCTGAGCTGGGCACCGGCCCGCTTCGCGGGCCTGAGCTCCCTGGGTTAACGTACTCCCAGCCGCGAGCCGCTCAGGGAGGCAGGTACTACTACTAGTGGCCTACTCATGAACGCATAGCCATATAGGAGGGTTGGCCGTACTCCAGCGCTCACGCCCGGCGTTTGGATTGGATGGAGACGCGACAACATAGGACAAACTAATAAAACAAAGTGTATTCTTCAATAGAAATCACTTGATTTACAACAAATTTCTTATAGGGCAACATTATTTTCTCTCACCTTGCAGCTGAACGTAAAGCCACTTCTGGTGGACACCTGAACGCAGACATTTTTTTCGGAAATAGTTTTTCGTCTGCTTCACTCGTTTTGTCGCTCTTAGTCACGTGATATTGATGCAAAGAGAATTGATCATGTGACCAAAATGATGAGAGAGCGAAGATTGAAGAGTGTAGACCAATTTTCTGTAAAACTGAAATAAAGGTGTATTGCAAAAGTAAGTGGTAATCCTAAGTCTAAGGGGCATAAAAGTAAGTTTGAATTGAAATTTGCCTTCTATGCAAAGGTGTGTGTTTTCATTTCTCCTCATTATTATTATTATCACTATTTTCATTTTGGGGGTGGGCGGTGGGAGTGGGCCGGGGGCTTCCCAACATTACTTTACGTAGAGGTGAGATTTAGGCCATTTGGGTAGTAATAACAAAAATCTCTCTCTTTAGTTGCATCTTAATTTTTCGACTTTAAAATAATTATTACTTTAGTAATAAGAAAAATAATTTTCAAAAATAGGGGGCAGTGATGGCGGATTGAAATGTTAAAAATAGTGCTACTAGAGGAACATAAATAATCATAATTATACTGGTATATACTGCCTAAAATAAATAACTTTTTATAAAGATTTTGTGAACAATTAATTTTTTGTAAGTAGTGTAAATATTTTCTATTTTCGTTAACGATGACTGCAATTATCAGTAATAAGGACAATTTAATGTACAAATAATGTGGTTTCTTTTGAATTATTGTTTAAACTACCAAATATTATGTGAGTTTTGTTAATAATTTTAATGCAATTCAAGTTAATTCATTTCAACATAACATTCATAAAATGTTTTAATATTCGTTCTCTGTCCTTTCCTTTATTTTTCTCCTTTTCTTCCTTGATCGTGTGAAACCAAGCACCCGACCCCCAATTATGTATACCAGTGGAAGCACTAAGCGAAGGGGTTTTCCCTTCTGAGATTCTCACTGTCTAAATCGCAAAGTTCTTTATTTATCTGAGTGTTGCTGTTAGGAGACATCTTACCATGTCTATTTGGTAATGTTGTTTCCAGGCATATATTTTTTCTACATTTTTTCCGGCGTCATAGGATTTATTCCGTCAAAGACAACATTTCATGAAATATTCAAAAACAGGAATCGTAAAGTTATAAGTGATTGACAACGCCTCGAGCAACTTGAATTTCTCAGCGTGTCTATGACTTACATGGATGTATTCTCACCATGGGCGTCACTCCGAACTTGAGCCGGGAAGGGGGGGCACAGCAACTCGTTGGCTTTCCAGCTACTTTAATGATTTACCTAATAACAGGGACGGATCCAGCTTTCGCCCATGGGGGGAGGGGGCAGAAAAAATATTTTCATCCAAATTCTCCCTGATCAGCTGCTAAGAGCTAATTTTTTGTTGGATTTGAGGGGGTTATTCTAACTCAAGACTGAATCTTAGATCTTTCGTAACAAATCAAATAATGTATCTCATAATGTGAGCGCGAAGCGCGAGCTCAATGCTTTTTATATTTTTTAAATTTTTACCTGAAAATCCTATTACATTTTGTAATCATAAAAATTTATGCGCACCTAACTAAAGAAAATGCAAAAGTTAAAGTTTTTAATATACTGTCATAATGACACGAAAAGGGACCTATTAAGGACCGTTTGCCATTATTTATGAAGAGGATACACATCTCATCAATCAAATAATGTGAACGCGAAGCCCGAGCTGTTATATTACGACCTGAAAACTGGATATTCTAAACATTTATGTTGTTAAGAACAGGATATGCATGTAACTGAACAATAAATATGAGCAAGAAATGCCAGTTGATTTTTTTAACCTGAATAGGGTTTACTAAAGGGATGGTCCGGGCTGAAAATATTTACATTCAAATAAATAGAGTAAAATTCACAGAGCAAAATGCTGAAAATTTCATCAAAATCGGATAATAAATACCAAAGTTATTGAATTTTAAAGTTTACCAACATAAACAGTTATATGCACATCGTCATGAATATTCATTAGGTGTGATGATTAAAAAAAATAAAATACTGACCTGAAAAAGGTGACATTTTTGCTGTGATTTATGAAAAGGGTACATGTGACCGATCAAAATAGAATTCCAGGGCGAAGCGCGAGCATAAATTTTACAGGCTTCCAGCGGCTACATTGACCAGAAAAGGAACGTTTTAAACACTCGGTTTGACTTGTAAGAAAATCATGAAGAAGATTTTTTTTCAGATAAAAAAATGTAAGAACTAGGAATTTAGGGAATAATTTGCTTTAATGAAATAAATGCTTACCTTACTAAATCGTTAATGAGGTGGTGATGCACGACCTAAAATTTGTGATATAGTGACATCCAAAAGAAATATTTTTATGACTATTACTACAAATTCATCAAGGGGATACATATTGATGCGAGTGCGAAGCATGAGATGAAAATTCAATATACAGAGCTGAAAAGGGACGTTTTTAGCATTGTTAGCCATTTAAAGAAAATTATATCGCGGATACTTTTTGTCAGTATATAAAACCAACTTAAACCATGTAAACACAAGACTTAATTCCAAATGTTTTTTTAGGGGACATGGTCGATTGTGTCCTCCATTCTTACATTTATTATAATTTTTTTTTGGGGGGACTCTTCTCCCTGACCCCCCTCATCTGACGCCCATGGTTCTAATCATTAGAATGATAATTTATTAGATATATTTATTATTTATCTATCTCTACCATGTGCTAACTGAATTCCTCTGCCAAGAAGAGCCGCATGTAGAAACGATTATAGGTGGCGCACTTTCTCTTTGCAAGTCAAATCTGACGCCCTAATGAATCGCTGTTGGAATCAGTGGTTGGAATCTGTACCCAATCTGTCAGTACATGAATGTCGAGGAAAGAGGGTGTCACGTGTGAGATATCACGATTTGTTTTAGATGATTAATGTTAAGTTTAAGTTAAAGTTTGATGTTAAATGTTATTGGTTTTTTATTACTTTTTGAGCAGATCTTGATTTCTGTAAATCACATTGCTTGTACACGAATTAACCCATGCCAATAAAAGTAGGAAGCCTTACAATCGTAACCATGATTATAATTTGGTTATTGAATTTTAGCCTTTGTGCATTATCTTCAAATTATTATATCTTCAAATTTAGTCATTCTCTTAGTTATTCATTTTCTCGTTTGTGAACATCAAGTGAAAGCACTGTGATGAGTGTCGCTTAAAAACAAGTTAACTCCTAATAGGCCTCGGGTGATAGATTTATAAGAAGAGCCCCGTTTCCATGGTGATGATGTGGGGCAAGGGAGATTAATCTCAAGATTAGTTATATACTTTTGGAGGTGCATGTACATCAAGTTACAGTGGATAAGGGCATGTAACGATCCATCTATTCATCAGTGGCGTAATGAGCAAAATAAAATTGGAGGGGTTATATCGCATAAAGTCCATAAAAAGTTGCGAGCAAGCAAAAATGTTGACATTTTTATTACAAAAACCAAATTTTGTGATAGATTTTGACATAATATTATAAAAATACATATATCAAATTTCACCCTTATCTCTTTCCTTTTTTTTCTCGGTCGTGATTTTTTTTTTTTTTTTTTTGGGGGGGGCAAGAGCCCCCGAAGCCCCCCCCCCATTTGTACGCCACTGCTTTTCATCCTATATACCAACAGCAAAATAAAAAATGTATCCTCGACAAAAGTTATGCTTATCCATGATTTCTGACATTAATCTTACAATATAATGTTTAAAATGTGCATTAAAGGAGCAATACATTATGAATATTTTTAAAATGTAGACATATTCTTAGAGTATAAATAAACATTTGGTCTGGGTAGGGTCCACGAGGCCGATCGTTACGTATGTTTGTCTACATCATATATATTCCTGATATTTAGACATTGTAGAAAACATCGTAGTCATATAAACCAGTTAGAGGTGATATCTCCTTGTTTAAAGGGATGGTCCGGGCTGAAAATATTTATATCTGAATTAATAGAGTAAAATTCACAGAGCAAAATGCTGAAGATTTCATCAAAATCGGATAACAAATAATGAAGTTATTGAATTTTTAAGTTTATCAATATTTTGTGAAAACAGTTATATGTACATCGTCATGAATATTCATTAGGTGAGCTGATGATGTCACATCCCCACTTTCCTTTTTCTTATGTTATTACATGAAATTATAAATGTTTCATTTTTTCATACATGCGTAAATGATGTGTCTCCATTATCATGAAATAAGTTGCGGCGGTAAATAACTAATGCACTTAATCAGTTGTCAATCCAATTCATTTTTTTTTCCAGTTCAGTTTGGTTTATTTTTATTTCAACTGAAGTCAATTTAACAGTAAAAGAAATCATTACAAAGAAATGAATGAATATACAAATATATACAGTATGACAATATGACATAGATACATAAATATTTACAATAGACTCTAAACAATATGATAATCATATTAATAATGATATTTACAATGAACTAGATAATCATAATAATAACTGTATCATGGTAAAGCATTTTGCATATAATTTCTTTTATTCATCTTTACTATTTAAATAAATGTTGAGGAAATGGAGGGATCCACTAAAAAGCAGGGCTTGTTGAGTGTGGATTCCTCAAAGAATAAGTTAAAAGACAGATATAGGTATAAATGCAAGAACGAGAACAAAAATTCCTAAAAAGCTATTGTGATGGATGGAGTACGGAAATGATGGATGGAAAGTGAAAAGAAATGTAACCGAGAAGAAAGACTGGTGCACCTGTGTGGATGATAGAGAAAGAAAGAGAAAAACAAAACAAGGGTGATGGCAGATGAAAGGGAAGGACAAAGAGGAAGGAAGGGGGAGAGAGAAAGAGAGAGAATGTGCTTTTTTAGCTTGATTTTAAAGCAGTTCAGACTAACGGAGATAATGATTTCGTGACTGAGTGTATTCCAGCATTTAGGACCGTAAAAGGAAATTGTTTTTTGTGCAAGTAGAGTGCGGGTACGGGGAAGGTGAAAACGGAGGGATTGTCTTGTTGGGTAATTGTGAATGGCGTTATTTTTTGTAAACATGTTAACTAATATGTTTGGCAGTTCGTTTAAATTCAATTTGTACATGAATTGCCCTGTTTGAAAAAGAAATAGATCTGGAAGTTTTAAAATATTCAACTTGTAAAATAAATTGTTAGTATGAGAACGAGGAGGAGCATTATGTATAATTCTTATAATGTTCTTTTGTAAGATGAAAATTTTGTCTGTAAGATATTTGTTGGCGTTACCCCATGTCATTATTCCATAATTCAGATACGGAAGTATTAAGGAGGAATATAGTGTAAAAAGTGTTGATTTTGGAAAAAAGTGTCTTAGTTTATTCATTACACCAATATTCCTGGATATAGTTTTGGATATATTTTGAATATGAATGTTCCATTTCAATTTATCGTCAATCATGAGCCCTAAGAATTTGGTTGAAGAGACCCTATTTAGAAGAAGTGTCGTCCAAAAGGATGTCTTCAGGTAGATTTGACAAAGTATTACTAAATAACATAAAGTTTGTCTTCAGGATGTTAAGGGATAATTTGTTAGCTTTAACCCATTCAACTACATGTCTCAGCTCAAGATTTCTAGTAGATAATAGTGTATTTTGGTTCGCATGAGAATAAAATAAGGTCGAATCGTCTGCAAATAAAATGAAAGATAGAACATATGAAGATTTATAAAAGTCATAACAAGGGACCCAATATACTACCCTGCGGAACTCCAAAATTTATTGGTCGCAATGCAGAACTATGATTATCTATTTGTACAAATTGTTTTCTATTCGATAAATAATTCCTGAACCTAAAACAATTGTTTTAGTTCTTGGTAGAAATTTCTTGAATAAAACTGATTTCATATAATAAACTACAAAAGAACAAGTGGGGATATGACATCATCAGCCCATGCACGGATGCACCTAATGAATATTCATAAAGACATGCCAAAAAGTTGGTCCCACCATTCCTTCCCATTTATAATTTCCTTGTACATAACATCTTAGCACGTTATAATGATCAATATCAAAGGTTTTTAGATGAGGCCCTTATACTCCACATGCATGTGTTCCGATGGGAGAGAGAGAGCGTATAATAAATACTGAGGCCTTGTGCTTTCTTCTCAGATGGTGGAAACGAATTGAAATCAGAGTGAATCAGAAACTCATACATAAACGAAAGGGAAACAAAATTATGCAAATGAATGGTGGTTTTCTCAGTTCGTTTCATGTCAACTTGATTTATCATCCTCTATTTAAAATGCAAGTCCACCCCAGAAAAATGTTGATTTGAATCAATAGAGATAAATCAAACAAGAACAATGCTGAAAATTTCATCAAAATCAGATGTAAAATAAAAGAGTTATGACACTTTAAAGTTGTGCTTATTTTTCACAAAATAGTGATATGCACAACTCAGTGATATACAAATGAGAGAGTTGATGATGTCACTCACTCACTATTTATTTTGTTTTTTATTGTTTGAATTATATAATGCTTCAATTTTCACAGATTTGACAATAAGGCCCCTCTTGGTTGGACCACAAAATGTTCAAACAATGGTAATGTCACATGTTCATGGAGAAATGAAATCTTGTTGCTCATGACAATAAGGAGAAAATTGAAATATTTCATATTTCGTATAATAAAATACATAAGAAATAGTGAGTGGGTGTTGTCATCAGTCCCCTCATTTATAATTGTTTTGTGAAATCAAGCGAAACTTTAAAATGTCAGAACTTTCTTATTTTACATCCGATTTTGATGAAATTTTCAGTGTTATGCTCGTTTGATTTTTCTCCTTTTATTCAAATCAACTTTTTGTTGGGGTGGATTTGTCCTTTAAAAAGTCTATTTTTGTTTACGTTAATGAAATTATTGCATTGGCCGACTGGCTGCCACCACAAAAACCCAACTTATTTTCCCTTATTTTTTAACACTACAATTGCCCTTTCTCCTGGAAAAAAAAAATCAAATTTCAGATCGGCATGTTCGTATCCTGACGTCATTTTAACCCAGAAAAAGGGAAAAGGATGAATGAAAATAAATTTTAAAAAGGGGGCTACCGCAAGGGCCGCAAGAACAGAGAGCCCATTGTGGTAATTCACCGGACCATGGAGCTTTCCGAACCATGCCTGGACTCATTCACAATGTGTGCGCTGTCTGTTGGTAGCAGACGACTCGACTGGAAAGGGTGCTGAGCTCATGTCATGAGATTGCTCGTGATTGCCGCATCCTCACCTTGATTTACAGCGTTTATTTCTTCATGGACCTACCAATAGTGGCGGATTTTCCCTCGGTACTTTATAAACGATTTTTTTCTCTCCCAGCAACTGTTGTAAACGATTTTAATATTAGTGTTAGGGCTCTTGGATAAATAAGAAGTCTCACTTCCTGGTATCGTCTCACACTTAATAGTAGTTGGTGTTATGGCGTGAAACATACGAAAGTGCTTTTAAATCTGTCAAAATGTCGCGAATTGACTTACTGAAGAAGAAATTTGAAACAAAGGAGGATTCGGGAACTAGCTCATCTTCAGGTGATGAATCCACGGGAGGAAAAGTATCATTCGGAACTAATGGAACTTTACCAAGTAGTTTTCGACCAATTGACACCAGCAGTGTCCGACGGTCAGTGAACGATCGGGTAAATAACAGAAAGCCCCCCGGGAGCAATGCCGTGGTCACTGACTGGCGCGCCGCCCTGAAACCAACGCCTGGATCAAAGGCAATTTTGAAACAAGGTAACAACAATAAACCTGACATTGAATTCCACTCTGGATCACAAGTTAAAACGAGACCTGGATATGTTGGAAATAACCTGAAAGATGGAGGATTCCTTGCAAAGAAGGCTCTGAAACCTGTCAGTAATGCACCCATTCCTTCAAGTTCAAAAGGAGAAGCACGAAAACTTTCATCCGATGATGAGCCAGATATGGGAATAGTAAAGAAACCTATGGCTATGCACCCAATCAGGAGGGCAAATACTACAGAATATGTTCTTACACCACCGAAAAAGGAAACCAATCAGAATATACCGATAAACAACAATAACACACAAAAGTTGGGAAAGAAAGCAATTTTACCCCCTCCAAAGAAATATGAAAATGTAAGCACTGATCAACCTGGAGATAGTCATTCCTGTGTACAGATCCAGCCTATCAGAAAATTTCAAGTGAAGTCTGATGGTACAGTGGGTAAGCATTTTGGTTTTTATTATTTTCAATTTTTGGAATGGATACAAAAATTTTTACTATAAATTTTCATTAAAAAACAATCTTGGCAGGGTGGCCGTGGTGGTACTGGTAGGGGGTTAGGCCTATACTATTTTGGACCTGTATTATGTAGGCGATAGTAGATGGATTATGGTATTAGATTGGCCATAATTGTGATAAGTGTGAATGTGTTCACTAAACCCCCTTCTGTGGAAAGTACCTCCTTAATTCATTAGCAGTGAGCAGTTGTCATTAACTGTGTATGTACACAACGTGTCCCATAGAAACATATTACCTTGATAAGTTGAATCTTAAGAGTTTGATTCAATCGTAATTGAATTGTTTTTCTTTCATAAGTAAAAATAATGTAAAATAGTTTTTTTTTATTATGCCAAGCCTTTTTTTTATTGAGGAAGATGGCAATTGATAAATATATATATATATATATCCTTTTTTTTAGGGGGGTATCGTGCCACTTTCAGTGTTAAAGAGTATCAGTAAACAGCAATTATTTGAGATTGGTATAAAAGTTGGATATAATTGGCTGTACATTCTACAGGCTCAATCTTTTATTGAATATTGTGAAAGGTATCAAGATGTAGTTAGCAGATTAATAGAGCATGGGTCCATATATATAGAGCCATGCTGATTGAAACTCACTGGACTAAATGTAATATAAATTTCTAGCATAAGATATTCTCAGAATAGACTAAGGAATAGTATTGTCAAAAACCTACATTATATTACAATAAGATGTTAATTAAATGAATTCAAAATCAACACCATAAAGGAACCAAGTTCTCTCTGAATTCAGGGATTCGATCAAAGTTCAGTGATGAATTTACTGTAAATTAAGTCTGCTTTGAATTAAGGAAGGCATCAAATGAATAATAAAATCCTCATTTCGAAGTTTAGACTACTTGGTGATTAATTTAGGAAACTGGACAGAATAAATTGAAATACTTAGAACTCAAGCAGATGGGATAACTTTGGATCAGTTATTCAGCCCCCTCTATTTGAGGGATGCCAAGCAGATGATATGCTTTTAGAATAATTCAGAGGGCCGGACTAGTGCCAAGTGATTAGTCATCAATTTCTTTCCAGAGTTAGGAATTGTGTGTTATCAAGCAACTTTGAGGTAGCAGGATTTTGATTTGGAAATTAGACTAGTATGTTTAAATTGAGATTAACAGTGAAATATGCTTGGTATGCTTACTTTTTTTGTGGATACCCAATAGCCAATTCATACTTCACTTAGAATGTGAAATATGATTTTCTTTTAGGGAATAGGAATTGTTTATTCATTCCATCTGCCTCAATATTGTTTTGCCAAATGATGATAATTGATTGTAACTGATAAAAATATATATTTTTTCAATACTAATGCATGTTTTATACTGTCAGGTGAAATCGTTGGTTTAAAGGTAAATTCCAGTTCTGGTAACGATCTCAAAATGACTTTTTACAGAATCTAATATAATGACCACCCAAGTGTCTGTTTGTATGAATAAAAAATATGTGCCAAAGGATTCTGGAAGAAATTGTTTAATTGCTGAGAAATAAGCAAAATAAGCGCGAATTTGGTCACTTCCGTCGGGTCCTTATTCCAGCAACAATAATACACTGTCCCACGTGTGCCTATCTGTGTTGGCGATCTTCAGTGTGATAGTATTTCAGCTTAGATTGTATGATTTCACAAAGTTCAGTCTATGTAACTGTACCAGATCTAGATCCACGATGATATAGTCATACTTAACCTTGGTTTTACAGACTTTCTCACGAAATAAGTGTTTTACTGCAACTACTGTCATTTAGCTTTAATGCTCTTGGTATGGTTACAATAAACACAATTTTGATATGAGGATAACCTTGTTTATATATTTGAACAAACTATTTGTAAAGCCTTGCTCTCACTTTTCTTCATATATATTGTCCGGAAATGACATGAATATAAAAGTGTTATATTTGACAAACAACCTGACTAAATGTAAACAAAAGTGGGAGTTTGCTTTCATGTATTCATATTAATTACTTTGATAGTGGTAATAAATAGATAATTTGACTACTTTTGGACAGATATTCAGTAATCAATGTTGTATGCATCGTATAAAAATCAATGTGATTTTTTTCGACATTTGATTTACTGTTTTAAGGTGGCATATGCATGAACTTCTCCAATCCAAGTCAATGATTCACTCTGTATTATAATAGTCTCCTCTATCTGTACTATGCAGTTTCCATGATTTTTTTTTCATTTAGGTATTTCCATTTATATGGAAAAGATATATTTTGAGGGTATCAAGACACATTTCATATTCAACTTGATTGTTGTATCAGCAAGAAGTCTGATATATGCCCAGCTTTACATCTCTGTACTTAAAAAAATTCTTGTGACATGGGGACAAGATGGAAGGGCAGCTCATATACATACTGTGTACATTCATTGAATTATTATTGTGTGAAACAAAATGGGATAGCATTTCATATTAATAATGTATTTGATACATTAATTTGTTGTTTTCCTACAGACATTCTTTTCTCCCTTGACAGTGAGAGATTTCTAGATAGGAACTCATACTAGATAAATCGTTATGAAGTGAAGATTTAAAACCACATTTGTAATATGTCTAGGTGGAAATTGAGCATATTTCATGTAATGAAATACAAAAGAAATGAAAAGAAATAGTGAGTGGTTCCCTTATTTGCAGACTGACCACCTGGGGTAAGTATATAAATGTTTGGTAAAATTAAGCGAAACTTCAAAATGTCATAACTTTTTTTTATCTTACCTTCTATTTGGATTTTTTATTTTATTCAAATCAACCTTTTTCTGGGGTGGACTTGCCCTTTATTAATAATAATATAAAAACTTGCCATCAGGGTATAAGATTTCACTTAAACTGGATTAATCTGTAAAGAACCTCTTTATTTGTCCAAAAAAAAAAATTAACAAATACAGAAGACTATTGTCATGGAAGGAAGAATTGATAATGTTGCCAATATCAGAAGCAGTTGTTCAATGGAAAGTGGTTAATGATTCTATACTAGGGAAATCAAAAGGGGAAGACCTCAGGAGGTAGATATGTGAATCAATATCACTTTGCAAGAAATAATTCTTTTGAAGAGGGAAAAAGAGAAACAATTTTAAGAGTCTTGAGGAAAGTGACCAGATTTTTTTACAGTCTGTTATGAGTATAGTTGTTGTGCAGGCCTGCTAAGTTTACCGTCTCATTTGAGAGTTCTACCATAACAATGTAAGACACAATCTGAAGAGGTATACAAATGCATTGTGTTAATTTTTTCAATACTTTTTTATCATTTATGTATCACATTGTATATATATATTTCTTGTAAATTTCATCCTTCATTTCACATTTAGTGCATTACTTCATTTGTTTCTGTGTTTTATAGCTCCATGGTAAAAGGGTGAAATCAACACAGGTCACAAGCAAACCATGAAAAGTATTTTTTTTTAATGATCATTTACAATATTGTCATGATTTCTTGTGTACATGTCTGATTTGGCAACTTGTAAATACATTGAAATTCGGTCATTGTTTTTATAATTTGACAGACCGCATCCACAACCAGTGTCACAGACTTCCTATCAGACATGATTAATTTCCTTGAATTATAATCAATAACATGAAATTTTGGCAATTCATTTCTGGTCATATACCTAACAATTTATTGTGAAATGCAATGATATGAAATCAAATTCACATTCTTGATTTCTACTGTAGTGTAAGGAGCTTTTGGTGGTATTGATTCTGGCCTTTCAGTATTTTGTACATTTATGGATATCCAAAGTCTTTTATGTTTCCGATTTGGTAAGTTTGTTCCATTTTACTTTTCATAGACTTACAATTTAGTCCCCTGGTCTTGTACGATGTATTGTTGAATCTGCTACATCAGTATACCTATAATCTCTTTTCATTAATATTTCAATTTTCAAAATCCCAATATGACAGGCAATGTCAAGAAGTAAATCTGCATTTATATTTGGGTAAATTCTGTAGATCATTATTAACTGGTAAATACTTTGCAATTCTGCCTTGGCTCCGAAATAATTTGATTTTTGTCTCACCTGCATAGCAGAATGAGACTATAGGCGCCGCTTTTCCGACGGCGGCGGCGTCAACACCAAATCTTAACCGAAGGTTAAGTTTTTGAAATGACAACATAACTTAAAAAGTATATGGACCTAGTTCATGAAACTTGGCCATAAGGTTAATCAAGTATTACTGAACATCCTGCCTGAGTTTCATATCACATGACCAAGGTCAAAGGTCATTTAGGTTCAATGAACGTAGACCATGTTGGAGGAATCAACATCAAAATCTTAACCTAAGGTTAAGTTTTTGAAATGTCATCATAACTTAGAAAATATATGGATCTAGTTCATGAAACTTAGACATAAGGTTAATCAAGTATCACTGAACATCCTGCACGAGTTTCACGTCATATGACCAAGGTCAAAGGTCATTTAGGGTCAATGATTTTTGGCCAAATTGGGGGTATCTGTTGAATTACCATCATAATTTTGAATGTTTATGGATCTGATTCATAAAACTAGGACATAATAGTAATCAAGTATTACTGAACATCCTGTGCAAGTTTCAGGTCACATGATTAAGGTCAAAGGTCATTTAGGGTCAATGAACTTGGCCAAATAGGGGGTATTTGTTGAATCACCATCATAACTTTGAAAGTATATTGGTCTAGTTCATAAAACTTGGACATAAGACTAAGAGTAATCAAGTATCACTGAACATCCTGTGCGCATTTCAGGGGACATGACCAAGGTCAAAGGTCAATGAACATTGGCCATAATGGGGGTATCTGTTGAATTATCATCATAACTTTGAAAGTTTATGGATCTGACTCATGAAACTTGGACATAAGAGTAATCAAGTATCAGTGAACATCCTGTGCGAGTTTTAGGTCACATGTTCAAGGTCAAAGGTCATGTAAGGTCAATTAACTTTGGCCATGTTGGGGGTATTTGTTGAATTACCATCATATCTCTGTAAGTGTATTGGTCTAGTTCATAAAACGTGTACATAAGAGTAAGCAAGTATCACTGAACATCTTGTGAAAGTTATAGTAGTTTTCCAAGTCAGCACTGCTGCTATATTGAATCGGGTGATGCAGGTGAGACCGCCAGAGGCATTCCACTTGTTATCTATTATCGATCTATAACTATTTTGGTCCAATTTCTAGATCATCTGAAGCACTATGGCTAAACCAGTTGTCTATTGATCTTGTCTGATTGTAGCATGGTCTTAAGACAAGTTTGGTCAAATCATTGGTTGTAATAATACACTTATTTTGGAAACTTGTTGTTTTGTCTATTAAACATTAGCATAGTGAGCCCAATTTTTTTTAAGGGACCAGACATGGTATATGGAGCAAAGGCAGGTTTGACTATATAAATACAGTTCATGATAATTATGTATTGTGTAAAATGAATAGACAAACTTAACTGATATTCCTTTTAATTACAAGCCATTTTTATCAATCTTCAGTTTGAAATAGGTAGCTAGTTATATTCCCCTTAATGGTCACACATTGAAGTCAAACAGGATGTGATTGTGAAAAATTAAAGTGTATAGTACCAGCAACTGTTATGTTTAAAAAATGTGACATTTGTGGATGATTTCATAAAGAATCCAATAATGTCTGTTCTGAACTCATGGCACACTATCCTGTAGTGTAATCATGGATCTATAATAGGTCCATGGTGTAATAAAATTCTTGATTCAGATATCTGTCATCAGACAGGTTGCCTGAATTCCGTTTTCCAGCATGGCTTCATGGTGAAGCGGGCAGTGGTTGGTGGGGTCTAGCTTCCAGCTGGCAGCCCTAATTTGGAAAATGATAGGATCTGTTGGCAGACACACCCTGCAGTTGTGAGCACGGGGCGGGATGAGAGCTAGGGGGGGGGGGCGGAAGAGGGACAGGTGGGGAGGAGGAGGAAGATTGTGAAGTTGCATGTGCAAGGACTGTTACCAAACCACTTATGTTGCAATTACAAAAAAGTGGGTGAGGGTGGTGGGAGGGGAGGTGTAAGGAAATCATAGGTTATAATTTTAATTTTTAACTGATATTGGGAGTGTCAATTGCTCATGTGTCTTTTCAGAACCACGAGGATGCTGTTTTAACTGATAGAGACAAACATGAATGTCATTCTGCTTCCAAACATGCTGTCTAATTATGGCTTTGTAGTTCGTGGCCTATTAGCTTGTTGAATGCAATGTTCTCTTTGTCAGAAAATAACTATCAAATAGTCTGAATTGTAAAATCTATTATTTATATCAATCTTGAGATCAATTGAATTTTTTATGTTGTAGATCTATTGATTCTGTTTGTTGAGGGTGTGTGTGTGTGGGGGAGGGTGTATTTTGTGAAACATTCAATTTTGAGAGGTTCTTTCCCCAATCTGGAATTTTAATCTACATTGTAGAGCATAAGTTGGTAAAGCATTAAAAGAAAACACCAGGTCAGGATTCTACATATTTAATTATTGCAAAACAGGTGGATATGGATGGTTTGAACATCAAATAACAAAAGAGATCAGCTTCTCATTTATGATTCATATATAGGGCTAATAAGGATGTACAGAGGCCATTCGTGCCAATTTAGACTGTGTTTAATTCAGATGGAACAGATGGAGAATTTGTCATGAGAATGGACATTGTACTACACTGAAATGAAATGATTGCTTGGTTCAATTTTAGACTTTTGAAATTAGATTCACAGTATAGTTTGCTGCCTTACCATTTTGTTGTACAATCCATGGGTTTTGCAACATAATGAACAAAATGTTCAAAAGATGGTTTATTCATTATGACCATGAATTTTTAGTTCAATAGAGAATTAAGTTACCCTGAAGTTACCTTGATGGTCACATCTCACTGTCTTCACGACGAGGGTGTACAGATGAGCTCTTAGAGCCCATTTAAAAACAATGATAATGTGATAGTAATAGTAGGTTAATTAATTGAAACAGACTCAAAGTAAACTTTTTTGGAATTCTCTTTTATATGAAGTTGTACCAATCAATTATATTACAAGTCAGATTTACAAATTATGTGTAAGGAGAAAGGAGTAAATCTCAGGAAGCAGAGGCTTGTAATGGAATACACAGGTCTGCAACAATAATATAGTTTTTAAAATGTCATATTTTCATGTGATATAAAAAATCTTAATATCAATGATGAATGTTATTAATTAACTTATGTTAGATAGTATAAATGATAAAACTAATGGATAATGAATTATTTTATGGGAAAAAATAATGTAATATTAGAAACAACCTTTTATTTTGTCAGAAGCACAGTCTACCATTGCAAAACTGCACTAGACATGGTTCATCCAGGAAATAGACAAAATAATCCAATGACAATTATAAAACTTTCCACATCAATACCTCACAAGGCCTAGTGTGTTATATTTTACTTCCCTGTTCTTGTACATGTATGTGATTCGATAGATGAATACCTACATTTGTTTGACATATGATTTTGCCAATGGGCACCTATGATTCAACCTCTTAGATTTCCTGGTCTGACTGACCTTTGAAGTGCCTTTTTGAAACAGAAAGGATTCCTTTGTATCCATTTTAACCACAAAATATTAAGTTCTTATTGAATAGATTTATTGACTTTTTAATGAAAATATGTTAAAAGTGTACTTGAAAAGTTGAAATTGCATTACTGTATCTATGTATTTTTTAAGAAAGCATTTCATTCAAGCTTGAATGACTGAACAAGATTCCAATAATTAACCTGAGACATTGAAACACAATTGCAATTTTGATTCAATTAGCTGTCTGATATTTTATGCTTCCCTTATATTTACAAGCCTTTGAACTTTCAGAATGGATTTTCTTCAATTAAAAGATTTAAATATGTGAACACCTCTGAATCTATTTCAGTATATTCAGTGTCACATGCATGAAGAGCAAATGCAAATAGATAAGGGGAATCATTCATGACTCTCTCCTCTGATGATATCAAAGCAAATATTGTCATTTTAATACTATCATGAGTTTGTATGTATTTTTTTCAACTTGTGCAATAACTGTAACAATTAAATTATCGTATTTCATTTATTTTCTGTGAACTCCCTATCTGTTTTTCCCCTATTTACTACATAACTCCCTATTCACATACAATTCAGAGATGTTGAATGTCATTCACTGCCTCAAAACAAAAAAAGCATGCTATTAATGCATAAATTATGTTGAAATATGATAACACAGCTTTTGAATATTGTCTGAAATATACCCTTATGAATATCCTGTGTTTTCAAACAATAAATGTTTTTATCATTGTTTATTTGTTTAAATTGATGTAGAACCCTTGTACATTGGCAAATGTAAATCAAGTCTGTGTTAATTGTAGATCTTAGCCATTTTTCTGTCTTCTGTCCTGTGATGGAGGAAGTGGTGTGATGGTGAAAAGAAGTATTTTTATACTTTTCTCTGCCATTACTCACTATGTCAAGGGCATTTTGAATTTCATATTACCATAATGCATTAGAGGAAACATTCTAAACCTTTGTTTCACTCTTCTCTTTACCTCTCTATTCCTGACCAGTTATTTAAAGGAATTGAAGTATAATCCACTCAATAAAGTATGTGTCAGGACCACCAAATTTGATGAGCCTCATCAAAATATATACCTGAAAAGGCTGACATAAAGTTCTGTTGACCTGAAACTTCATAATTGTTTTGTAGGTTTAGCCATTGACAAGCGTAACAATGCCTGGTCTTGACTGATAGATTTGAAGTTACACTAATTACTTTTTAAATAGATCCAAAAAGCTCGTATGTAACTTGATGATTGCTGCGAACGCCAAGTGTGAGCAGAAATTTATATTAACTGTTCTAGCATTATCGAAAAGGGACCTGTTTAGGACTGCTTACAGTTACCCACGAAGATGGTATATATTTCAATAATGGGAGCGCGAAGCGTGAGCAAATTTTTTTTTTACATTCCGACCTAAAAAATGGTCATTCTAAGCACTTTTTGTATTAATAAATGGGATAGGTATGTAACTAAATAATTGATGCGACCGCGAAGTGCGAAAGGAAGAAAATTGAGATTTTAGACCTAAAAGGGGGACACTCTATTCATATTTTGTAAATCATAAATAGGATATAGTTAATTGGGTATAATTAAAAACGCGATCAAGAAGCGTGAGCAGACAATTATTGATATTCTGATGTGAAACTGGATAATTTAAGTACATTTTAAATAAAGAACCTGCAGGCTATCGCGCATGTTTTTAGATTTAGACCTAGAATCTGGGCATTCTGAATACATTTTGTTTAAAGGAACTTAATGGAATACACGTAGACAATAGGAGGTTGGCATATCAAACAATGTGACCACGCAGCGTGAGCTTAAAATGCTGATATGTAGACCATAAAACAAACATTTTACAGAGCACTAAAATTTGTAAATGAAAAAAAAATAATGAAAGCTCGATGTCCGAGCTAAATGTTTTGTATATTGACTTCAAAACTTGCTCCATATCAGCCTATTGAGCAAGATAGGAATCTCATCGAACAGGCAGTTCTGGCGCGAAGCGCAAGCAAAAAATTTATATAGTAACATGAAAGATTTTTTTTTTTTGCAAGTCTTCCCCTCACATTATTTCATTCACTCGTCTTCTTCCTCTTATTTTCCTCTTCTGTCTTTCTCCTTCTTTTCCTTTTTTCTTTTCTTCTTTCTCCTTTTTTTATTTTTTTTTGCTCTGCCAATTTTTTTCAGGGGGGCACCTGGGGGAGCACACCAAATCTCAGGGGGGCACATGCCCCCCAGGCCTCTGCTTGATCATCCAAACTGCTTTTTGTTCTTCCTTTTACTTGCAGATGAAAATACATCATTATTTCAAAGACGCACAAGGTGGTTTCAGACCGACTCGAAGTTCGTCAGTTCCAGGTATTCTCTGATCGGGAAATTTACCCCGATCAGAAAATACCAGGTATTTTGGTAATGTGAAAGCAAACTACGCGTAATTTCCCTGAAAGAAAATACCCGCTAAATAGTAGGTACTTGGCAAAATTACGAGAACTTTCGCAGGGATTTTTCCAAGGTCGCAGGTATTTTGGCAATGTGAAAGCAATTTACGGGAACTTTTAGCCCAGCGTGTCGTTGGACGCGGGCGCCGTGGATGGCTGCTGGGCTAGTGATTTTGAATCTCGCGCCTTGCCTGCTTATACAGACCATACTGCGCATGCTCGTAACTTCAGGAACTTATCCCGAAGGGTATGTTTCGGGGCGGTGTGAATGCAGGAATAATTAATGGGTATTTTTTAGCCTGAAAAAGTTCTCGTAATTTAACGGGTATTCTTATGATCGAGGCTGTTTGAAACCACCTACACACAAAATAGGTCATCTGAATTGATTTGCAATAAAAAAAAAATTGTGATTACAAATAGGAGGTGGAAGTTAGTTTTGACCAATGACTACCAAGGTCATCTGTTACAGACAGTAGTTTCTCAGTCATCAGATTATTCATGATGATACTGACGTCACTTAACACTCATCACTGTGTCCAAAGAAAATATGAAAAAGTTTTACTCTATGTATCATGCCCCTGACTCAATATAATTGAATTTGAGTCAGTAGTCTTTTTCATGCCCTAATGGTCCTTTAGGGGCATTTAAAGTATCATATTTTGCCAGGACTGTGAGTTTATGTTTTTGTTTGCACAACTAGTCAACTGGAAAGTTTAAGTAGGGCTTACTATTTAATTCTTATCCTATTGACAGTGTACTGTTTGATTTGTTTAGGTCATGGTCAGAAAATTGGTTGTTTACGAAGAACCAAAGCACATGATTCATAATGGCGAGTTGTTTTTATTGAAGAAAAAAAAAAACACATTTACAACAACCAGACATGATGAGTACTTTCAGTATTGATTAATCAAGATTAAATGTGAATTAATTAGATAAGTATTGATAATTATTGATAATTATTGATTATTATTGAGTTTTCAATTTTTTTTCAATTTAAACATCACTTTTCAATCATCTATAAAACAAGAGAAAATGATATATACTGTACTTTATTTCAGGAAAATATATTGAATTATTGCTTCAAATAGAAGTATAGAATGTGAGTTTTCATCTGTCTGAACTATGCACTTAAGCTGTCAATCAAATGTATTAGTATTTGATATCATAGGAATGTGAAATATAAAATTTTCATGCTATTATGAAAGCACTTAATGTACTTACATCAGCACTTACATCAGCATGAAGCTGTTTTCAGACTTCAAAAGTGTTTTGGGAGTTATATGTTTTTATCCTTCCTTATATTAGATGAAGAATGTAATATAGTAATGTAATAGCTGTAATATTTGATTGTGTGGTTGTATTTCACTGTGTACCCCAGACATATTGCACTGTTCTTTCCTAACATCTGTTCTTTCCTAATACATGGGAAATATAAAACCATTGCAGTTCATTAATTTTGCTACCATGTAGAGACAATGGGCATGACATGCTATTTTGAGTGATCTTTCAGAAGCATTGAAGCTGAAAGTAGTTAGCCCATTTTGTGGCTTTGGATAATCTCTTATTTCATGTATAGAGAACTCGTCCAGCCATCTCTTTTCCTATTGTGAATGCTGCAAATTCCAAACCCACCTCTTTATATTATACATGACCTTATGATAACCTGCATTTGTTTTGTTCAAATCTTTTCTATTATTCAATAGAAATATAGAATGATAGTTTCAAATTTTACAGACATTATGGGTAATGGTATAGTACAGTAGTGTAAGAGATGTGATATGTAGCGTGTCTTTCTGTTTTGTTTCACCATAATTGAACTTGACAGAGCCATGCAGGATTCATATAATTGTCATGATACTTCAAGAAAAATGCATTATTTATGTTTACATTTATGTCTCTCAAATTAGGTATCTTCATGAAAGTATTTGACTCATGATAAGTACATAATTTCATGATTCTTTTTTAGTGAAGGTCATGAATTTTTTTGTTGAATCTTTCCATCTATTAGCGGCTCCATTGAGGACCATTGTCAAATTACTTTGTGAGTCCAGACCCAAAAATGAATAGTGTCAGACATGGATTAGGGTTCTCTAACTTATCTAATACCCATGTCTAAATTTTTAGATGGAACTTAGGGACTAAATGTTTATCCAATGATGACAAATCCACAAATTGCTTGTGTGTGCTGGAAGGAAAGTTGGGATGAGAGGAGTGTGATAATTAGAAAAGGGGGTACATAAGGATTAGATATGGAGGGTTGGATTAGCAGTCTATTTTGATCTTCATGAAGCATGTCTTTGTTAATGCCAGGCTAAAGAGTTAACAATGCATACATATAATCGTGTATGCATTTTGACACCTTTCAAATATTAACTGACACGTGTAGGATTGTTATTTATCTATTCATTGATGAATATTCACAATTTCACAAAATCAGAAGTACAACTGTTCTACATCTGAAGCATACCAATGTAAAAAGGAAAAGTATCAAAATAAATAAAAACATTTGAACATAACATTGAAGACCTTTGTTATGAGGGTGTAGGCCTATATGATGATCAGACATGTGCGATAAAAACACATATCAAATAGAAGTGAAAGTGCATGTTAAATAAATGTGCACAAATGATTTTTTCTAGTTTAATCCTTTTATTTGTCATTCAGGGATATCAAGTGATTACTTTAGAATGGATTTGATTTTTCTAATGATTTTATGACATGGAAATGCCCAAAGATTGATCATTTTGAAAATTAGTGTGGAATTGACTCCTACTTTACCATTGCCATATATTTTGATGACAAGTGATATCATTATTGTCAGAGTAAGGTAAAGAAATTACCATCAACTTCATTTCTTGATATATACATGTAGAGAGGACAATAGATTTTAACAGGCCCCATTTACAATTGAAAGACATTTTAAATTTTCTAATGAGATGACCAGCCAATGTTCATAGAAGTGTTCTTTAATGAAGCTACATTTACGCTGTCTATGTTTGCTTTTATCTTCCAATTCTTTAATTAGCCTAAGATTGCGTTTTTACATTTATTGGTAATTACCATTGTAGGTCCGCAAGTGGTACATATATGATTTTTCACAGTGATCATTACTTTTTTCAATAGTGAATTGAACTTTCAAGAAATATATAGCACATGAAATTTACTCATTGGACTTTATACTTGAAATAGCTTGTTATTTTTGTATTAAAACACATTAAAAAAATTTTTTTGCTCCTAGCACAAGATCATGAATTCTATCATTTTGGAATGGGTGACAACTTGACTGGAAAATAGAAATAGATATATCGTTTGGAACACAGATGAAACTTTAATGATAATGACTATCAGTATAACATATTTCCTGTGCCATGCTAGATAGATTTCATGGTTGGTGCCTTTACATGTAAAAGTTCATGGTTATTCATCATAATAGATGCCAATAAAAAGTTCCTTTATGATAGTTTTATTATGTTCATGAAGTATTAATTGGAAATGATTATACCAGGACTATTAATGAAATAGGAAATATTCAAGGGCTGGATCATGGACACACAATGCTGATATATAAACAATCCTATCTTCATTTTGGAATTTCATAATTGATATTGTAGGTATAACCATTAATTCCTTTGTGGTATTGATAATTCATCTGATACTCAATTAAGTGAAATGTCTGCCTCTTGCTTCATGGTTAATCTTTTCTTTTCATCTGGTTGTCTTATGACATGTTCAAATTGAAACTTAATTCTGATTTGTATGATAAATGTTTCTCAACTGAGATTTTAAATAAAATCACACAAACAAAAGATAATTCAGAATCTTATGAAAATGTTTTTTTGCCAGTATTGGTAGGTAATGTTGAATTTGATTACGTTTCTTTTGTGCATCAAAGTTATGGACAATCATTCTTCTTTATCAATGTGCAAAAGTGTTCATGTATTTTTTTTAATGTAAGATCTATATCCACTTGCTTTAGTTGACCTGAGCTGAAGAATGTGTCTCTGTCCTTTAACAACAAGACCATACTTATGATTTATTGCACATATCTCCTTTGTATATGGTTTGTTTTGTTAGAACCCTGCAATTGATATCAATTTTATGGTTAGTAAATCATGGATGTTATAGTAGGGCAACATATAACCTTCCTGACTTCATGTGTTTGTTGAAACATTGATCTATTTTAACATACAATATTCTGAGATAACCTCCTAGAGTACAATACTTTACATCTCTTTACAATTTAGCACTAGAAAGTATGAATCCATGTTAATTATATATTTTTTTTTTTCAAAAGAGAGTTGTTTCCCTTTAGAGTTTCTCAATGGAGTGGAGGTTTCTGAATTTTGTTTCATTTCATTGAGGTTAGTTCCTTCTTGGTTTGCTTTGATTCTTCCGCATTTTGTTAGTGCTCTGAGCAGCCTCTTTGCCAAAAATTAATCAATTAAGGAGTTAGTCCATGTCAAATGATAAATTTGGCAGTTTGAGACTCATTATAAGCCCGACAAGAGAAAGAGTAAAACATCAATTTCCTTCTTGTCTTTTGTGAATTATTTCCTTATAGTTTTTTGTGCAATGATTTCCTGGGGTTTATAACAATAGATTGATAGGCCTTCCATTGTTGTAACTTGCAACACAGATCTTGAAATCTTTGTGATTGCAAAGTGTATTCCCCCCAAGTTGTGCCTCTTGATGTCACTCTTTTGTTATTTGTCTATATGCTTCTGTTTAATCATATCCTACCCTATTTGTGTGTCAATAGGTATGTAGCAAGTATATGTACCTGACTGCTTCACCTTGATTTTTTCAGGAAATCATTGACAATTTTCTCAACCGATCTATGTTTATGACATCTACTGAAGATAACAAAATGGTCACAGCTCACATTTTTCATAGTTTTGGGGTATATTTTGTGATCATGAGATAGAGAAAATCCACTTCTTCATATGACCCACTTTTTTTTAAATTGTGTGCCTCATCTCTTTCTTGATTTTGTTAATTAAAGTTAAGATCATGAATATCTGAAAGGTCAAAGTTCACATCTGGAGTAGATCTACAGTTAGCAGGTATAGATGTGTGGTGTCCAATATTTCTGCAAGATTGTCAACAAAGTTCAGAACATTCGTCTTTTCTTCTTCATTCTTTCTCACAACTTTTCCATAAGTCAGTTTTGGGGACTGTGTTACAATGTCAGAAAGTAATGCTCGTAATAAGGTTCAACAAAATATGAATATACAAATTTTCAGGTAAAGTATACAAATATATGTTATAAATACATTGTAAAACAATTAGAAAAATATATATATAATATATGTAATAAAAATCTACACCGAAAGGTTAAAGTTGATATCTTATATAGTATTTATTATATAATATTTGGTATAATGTATGATGTGTTATGCCAAATATGCCAAGGTCAAGAGTTCTAGAATCTGACCTTAGTGAATAACGGAAAGGTCAAGTTAATGCTGGGGCCCCCAGACATTGTCTTTAATAAGAGGGGCAAGAAAGAACAGAAAGTGATGTTGTGTCACTGAAATATATCATGCAGTATATACGTAGAGTAGTGAAATATGTCTTTCTAAAATTGAAATTAAATACATTCATCTTAGTTTGTGTCCATGTGGAGTGACAGATGCCAACTATATTTTTTCTTCAAATCAGTATTTAATTTTGTTTCAGTTTTTGTCAATATCTAATGATTTCTACAAGGTTGGCATTCCCGTCACATCCTACATGAATTCTTCCTCTAAATATCAAAAAAAAAAAAAGATATTTAATTACATTCTAGTTAATAATCATAACATGAATATGAATAATTAACCCCCATTTGCTTGGCTAGATTTTTTAAATAATTGTGTTTTTTTTTGTACATTTTATATACATGCATATCCTTATTATGATAGCTTTCTCCAATTTTCTTCAGCTCAAAAAAGGGAGTAGTCCCAATCCCCAAATGTGATATTATAATTCTGACTCCTCTGAAATTCCATTGATTTAAGTACAGACTCAATCTCCATAAAGGCTCAGTGACTATACCTATTAAAACTTAATGGGATGGTAACCATGAAGCAATTATAATGGTATGAATATTATTTTTTTATGAAACAGCTATCTGAAGTATAAAATTTTAAGAGGCAAATTTAATGATGTGGCTTTACTTGGAAAAGATGCTTGGTTATGATAGTGCAGTACTGCTTTCAGACATCTCATACATTGAATTTTGCAATTTCCATTGGTTTTATTCAGAGGCTGCCTGGTTCTAGTAAGCAACAGATTAATGAAGCCAGAATGATGTTCAAAACATATTCTATTAAACATAAAATCAACCAGTTTCTAGCTCTCACAAAATGATTATAAACAAACTTGTCATATAATCTTGTCATATCATTTACCTGGAGTTATTGGTGAGCTAGGGTATATATGCTTGTTGTAGAGAATCAGCAACATTTGTTGTAGGGTTTTTGCCTAAATATATTAATGGGTACCTGGAAAATAATAGCTTTTTCTTCAGATTAATGTTATACATAATTAATGGAAAATGAAAGATTCTTGAAAATACATGTACATTTCTTACTCTGTCTAGCCAAAGAATACTGGCAAAATTGGCACATTGTTTGTTGTTGATTTCTGTCATTTGCTCTTGGAATTAATTTGATGTATTTTTCTTTTGCTTTTGTTGTATATTGTAGCTTTGCTAATTGATATAATATAATAATATAATAATAATATAGGGTATTTATATTGCGCACATATCCACCTTGTTAGGTGCTCAAGGCGCTCCTATATTACTATATAGTACTGAGACTGTGCACAGGGCATTGGTATTTGTAATTTCGTTTACAACCATTCCATTTTCTTGAACCATTTATTTTTGCATTTTCCAATCATTTTCCAATGATTGTTTCTATATGGATATTACTCTAAGGTAAGGTGTATATATGGGATCAGAGAAGGGAAATATCGAATGCATACTTTCTACACCATTTCTAATGATCAATGTTATTTCAATTTGATTAATAATGCTAAGATCACAGGTTTTTTGTTTTTTTCTATAAGCCTTCCTACTTCTTAAATCGTTTAATTGTCCATGTTATTTTTCTAATGATCAGTTCTGTATAGTTTTGATACTTGTTATGTAATTCTGAAATGATTTAGGAGGGTAGTGAGGGGCATATCATGGGATTAGAAGAGGGGGAAATTCCTTTTTCCTATGCTGTTTCTGGGTGGTCAGAAAAAGGGAATACACTCACTTCGACCTGCATAATCTATTTTTGTTTATGACATCATCCTTTTGTGCTTCCATAATGGGGAATTTTGACGTGATCTGAAAGACGATGTCATAATAGACTAACCCTCTGTCCCCAGGGTACTAGTGTTGTGTCAAAATATCTAAATAATCAGGAACTAACATTTTGACTTTGTGTTAAATCTCTTATGAAATTTCATTTTTAATAATGCAGACTTTGTGCAATTGCTATTCATATTCTTATATTTCGTCGCTGAATCCACGAAGTGCACTGGCACAACGTCCCAAAATCAAGTGAAAAGTAAATTTTTAGTTTCTTTCAGTTTTAGTATTCTCTAGTCATGGTCTATTATTTCATCGAAATTTAGAACCCAATTCTCTGTAATTAATGAGATAATTAAAGTGAAAACAATGACACTAGGCACAAAATCCGATGTAAAATAATCCACGAAATGGCACGCACGTGTGCGCCATTTCTACGCACGCTGACGTAATATTTTTCACAAAACGACACTTGTCATTCTTGTGTTTGAATCACTGCTATGTCAAGATTTGATGTTCATTCAATAAAATTTTTACATGGGAAGCAGGAGTAAATACCTGGCTATGTGCATTCTTTATTTTGTTAAAGGTCAAGTCCACCCCAGAAAAATGTTGATTTGAATAAATAGAGAAAAATCAAACTAGCATAACGCTGAAAATTTGATCAAAATCGGATGTAAAATAAGAAAGTTATGACATTTTAAAGTTTCACTTATTTTTCACAAAACAGTGATATGCACAACTCAGTGACATGCAAATGCGATGGTCAATGATGTCCATCACTCACTATTTCTTTTGTTTTTTATTGTTTGAAATATACAATATTTCATTTTTTACAGATTTGACAATAGGGACCAACTCGACTGAATCATATAGTTTTAAGCAATGCTAGGTCCAACTGTTGATGGAGGAATCAAGCGTTGTTTCACTTGACAATGAATTAGAATATTTCATATTTCATGTAATAGAATACAAAAGAAATAGTGAGTGGATGACGTCATCAGTCTCCTCATTTGCATACCGACCAGGATGTGCGTATAACTGTTTTTTTAAATTAAACAAAACTTTAAATTTCATAACTTTCTTATTTTACATCCGATTTTGATGAAGTTTTCAGTGTTTTGCTTGTTGGATTTTTATCTTTTTATTCAAATCAACTTTTTGTTGGGGTGGACTTGTCCTTTAAACTTTACAATCCTAAAGCAACTGGCAATTGAAAATGAAAAAAACCTTTAATCGCGTTTATCTCGATAAGTGATTTCGCGCATCAACGGTCGCGTGTGCCACTTTGTGGAATCGGCGACGATTTGTTAAGCCTCCATTACTTGGAAAAAATGATTCTCACTACATCAGTAGTGTGAATCAGTAGAACCATGAATGGGTTGGATAGATTAGAGAGAAAAGGAGATGGAGGGATGGATGGGGAGAGGTACACAGAGTGAGAGATAGATAGATAAATAGAGAGAGAGAGAGAGAGAGAGCGATAGAAATAAAGGGGGTTGTGAAATAAAGCAATTTCAGATGAACCTTTGTTCTCATGGATAGCTGATGAATCCAACTTGCATACAGATGGGGGGGGGGGGGGGAGTTAAGTTTTCAGGACCAAGAAAAAAGAAAATGAGATAGTATTGGACAATCTATTGCAAAATAAGGTTTTTGCTTTAAAAAGCTCAAAATTTTGCCTATTTTTCATCACTGTCTTGCAGCTTATTAGAAGTTTTGCCTCATAATTCATATGTTGTGTCCCCCCAAAACTTTTGACTCATTATGACACCGATGAAACCTTAAGCTCTCTATATTGAGTTTTATTAAACTCACAAGATTCAAGTGGATATGCCTGAATTACTAGAAAAATTAGGTCCAGATATTAATTTTCATTTATTTGAATGAATTGAATTAAAACCTCTATGCAATATTGATCAACAAACAGGTAAATTCTGAATACCTCTAAATTCGACAGGTTGCCTCACCTAACTCCTGTCACGTAATGGGTTTGCCATTAATACACCAATTAAAACGTCTGGAAATAGCATTCAGCCGTGAATTTAGGCTTAACAAATTTCTGGTAATGAATTCAATATCAGAGTGTATGTTGTGCATGCATGGAGCATTTTCAAATAATTTTAAGTGGAAGTAGTAGGCTGTATTTTCCCCATTGGTTTGACGTGTGTTTCCAGCTATATATATAGGCCAAGGTGTAATTACTCATTAGCTTTTAAGTTGCAGAGTCATAGAATTGAGACAATGTTCCCATCGAGAATGTATAGGTGGGACTATGTGTGAATCAAATGGAGCTATACGTTATGAAGTAAGAATGTTAAGGAACGAAGCATTGAGTATAGTTGGCTTTAAGGTGGAGGATGGAAGGAAATTTGAGGATTATGAGCTTCAAGTCAGGAGTGATAACAGGTGAGATTTAAGCAACCACTCATTGTTATGCTTAAAACTTTGTTGCTAAGCATTTTAGAAACCAGGATATATAAAATAAAAATGGAATGCAAAACAATTTTGAATATAAATTGTTCACATGATGCAGGTTCCTGTAAAGACAGAATATGGAGTCTTGAGACAATGAATCAGGAGACTGCTTGCCTCTCATGCAAGGCTGTAGGTAATGGGAGCCTGTGCCTTCTCAATATATTAAGAATCATTTTATTACTTAGAATTATCTTTAGGATCTATTAGAAGACCTGCGTCAGATACTTCAATGTCAATTGAAAATGTGCACAATGCTTCTATCAGCTTGGTTGCCTCACTCTCTCGCTTGGATGCATAAATGTTCCATGTATTTTTCATTTCTTTTGAAAAATCCAGCCGAATAATAAATTGCTTCTTGCCTTTGTGTGTTGTTGATAAATTGAGTGATATATTTTGCAAACCAGAGTACATAGGTCATTTTGATACAAATGTTTAGGCTTGATAAAGTTTCTAACAGTCGTGTACCACCATACTGTTTCATATGTGAAATATAACAGTTGATGTATCATTTCCATCATGTACTGACTTTTGTCTATCATTTGAAAAATAAACTTCATAAAGTACTGTATAACAAAAGATAAATATTACTGAGTACTGAGATGGCATGATATTTTTGCTCACTAAGATGTAATCAATTGAATCAATAAATTACAGGAATCACTCAGTGTTTTTTTTTTCTTCTGAATCTTCTCCAAATCTTCTACAAAACATTCAAATATGAGAACATAAGTGATGGTTTACATAATACTTGTGGTTTTCCTATGTTTTGATATTACATTCATTAGTCTGTGGATAATTAGGAAAGTAATGGTGTCGGGGAAGTTACATCTTATCTTCCAATTAAAAGCTGAAAGTAAAAGTGTGTTATACATCCGTATCATCAAAACATCTTTGCTTGTAGTATGAATAATAACATAATCTAGAAATTTTATTCAGCATTTATGTTCGCCACATTTTTTATGTAATTTAGAGAAATGTTTTTAATGAAACGAAGGAAGGTGACTTAGAACTTGTAATTTGGAGTAAGTAGCAGGTATTTTACCTGAATTCTAAGAAAGCATGAATATTTTAAATAAGTAATGTTAGGTCTGATGGCATTAGGTCCTCTTTGAGGGACCATATGAAGAACAAATGCACTATAGTGTATAATCTTAGTTTTGAATCTGAATGGCCAGACTGGACAACCATAAAAACATTAAAAAGGAAGCCGATTGATAGAGAAGGCAGAGAAAACGTTAAATAAAAATAACGAGAATATAATTTTGAAAAGACTCATAGCTTTTGATAGATCGGTACTGCAGTTAGTGTGGATAAGTATAGATATAACAGTGAGTATAGGGGTATTAAGTTTGATGTATAGCTGACTAGGATGTGGGGTTGGGGATGCATGGAGCTCTTGACTGGTATTAAAGATAAAGATGGAATGATCAGAAGTGATCGATGTTTAATGATTCACTGAAAACACCCATGGGACTTGGAAGTTGCTTTCTTCAAAGGAGTTGCTATGTGAGGAATATGTTCTCTGGTGAGGTTTGCCTTCCAGTGAGCTCAATTCTGGATAATAAGTGCTCTTGAAGAATGTTCATGTTGTGATTGTATCCAGGGGAATTGTCCTGTTTACAATGTCTAATATCCCAATGGAAGACTAGGATATGTAATCATATACCGTACATTTACATCACATCCTTGATTTCAACAAGAAAGTAATATTAACGAAATTTCCTTAGTATAATTATACCTGTTAGTAATATCTTTTCTATCTATGTCATCCAACAAGTAAATTTCCGGAAGATAATTTTTGTAAGTGGCCCCCTCCCCTTTTTCCTGTCATTTTCTTGAAACGGTTTTATTGATTTGTCATCCCCAATTAACTCTGGAAATGAATCTCAATGCAGAAAGAATGCATGGCGGTAGAATGTTTTTCTCCATTCTTTGACTTTATAATCGCCATTATTCTTTTTTTTTCTCTACCAAACTTCAGATTTGATGAACACAAAAACATGACATAATGCACCAGAGATTTCATATTTCTTGTTTCAGCATGAACATGATAGATAAATAATTTCTTATCAGAAATTGTGGGAAAATGTCTATTTTAATGAAATATCTGGAGCATGAAAATGTGTAGACCTACTATAAAACCACAGAGAATATTGCTTTGTTTTGAAAGTGATAATGAGATATAAGCTAGAGACCTTGTAAAGAGTAGGTGACTTCATTAATAATGATAATGATTTATAAGGTGCTAAATACAGGCATGTCTAAGCACGATGTTTTCTGTATATTATCATTTAAAATTGGGCAACAAAATGGCATACTGCTTAGTATTGTACTCTTAAACATAAATAATGACAATAAAGCAAAACATTATGAATCAATTTATTCTAAAAATAAAATCAGTGACCTGTAACTCAAAAGTCAGCGATTATCTTAGATTAATCTTATAAATGCTTGATTTATAGGATTGATTGTACATTGTTGTCAGTGGAATCAATCGTAGTAAAATGTACGATAATTGCAAAGCTTTTTGTTATGGGCAGCTGGTATGCAACACCAATTGCTAACCCTTAACGGGGTCAATTTGACCCCCCCTCGACAAATTTTGTCACTATGCTGCCACGCGAAAATTTTTTGACCGCGCCGCTCGCAAACTTTTTACTTTTAAGTCGTGCGCATCTTTTGAGACCACATTTGCGATGCCCTGGTAAGCGGTTTTGAAATTACGCAACATTTTGTAAGTGCAAGTCAGACCCGAAATTGCTCAAAAACGTGATTTCGTGTACAAAGTCAATGCAAATTGTGTTTTTCAACCAAAAATCATAAATGTATGATTATTTTAATTTTGTTGGTTTAAATGTATTTATTTTATGCTATTTATGATCGCAAAAGGGTCCCCGACAAAGTTCATTGGAAAAAAACTATAAAAAACAAAGGTTTGAAAAAACAAAGAAATACATAAGAATAAAAAAAAACAATAAAATATATAAGAAATTAATTACATTTTGGCAATTCTTTTGAAAATGTTTGTTATAAATGTAATAATTGATACTTCCACTAAAAAATTGCATTCTACTAGCTACATAAATTGAGTTAAAGGCAAAACCATACACAAAAAACAAATTTAGTGCAAATTTCATATGCTTATTTGCATAATTAATAAAAAAATATAAACAATTATTTTTTGGAAAATTTTACCATACAGTCTTGTAGTTTACATCTGGCCCTATGCGCGTACAAATTTTTGCGGCGATCGCACAATCAGCGGTTGAGATCTGAGGGGGGGTCAAATTGACCCCCAGTATATTCTGGTCCGAAATAGCCCAGTTTAGATAGAGTTACCTTTAGAAAATCATCTGTTGAAATAATAATAACGCAGTTCTTGTATGGCGCATATCACAGTATGTCATAACGCCCCTATGCGCTTCCAAAGGACTTGGATATTATTACCCCGGCTTTAGCCCCGCAGCCTTTTACAGCGCGTTGGCATTTCAAGGAATAAATTCCTGCCAGGTACCCATTCACCTCACCTGGGTTGAGTGCAGCACAATGTGGATGAATTTCTTGCTGAAGGAAATTACGCCATGGCTGAGATTCGAACCCACGACCCTCTGTTTCAAAGTCAGAAGACTAATCCACTGGGCCACAACGCGCCAAAAGAAAGTTTTTAGCAAATCATAGAGTATTTTCTTAGGTCAGTTGAGTTTGAATGTACAATTAACAGGAATAAATTGTTCTTGATCTTCTGAATTCTTAAGTATTTTGAGGGATTGGTTTTTATATTAATTGATACATTTATTACAATTAAAAACTTTTCTTGTTCAAAGAAAAAACTCTCGATTGAAAAATGGATAGCATTCACATAAATGTATCTTAAATTATGTACTTTCCTTCATAGATTGATAATGGATAGATTTGAGATATATTATGCAATGTTTGGATGATTATCTTATGACTTGTTCTGGGCCTATAAATCTACTGCAAATAACACTTACAAGTTTTTGTTATATATTACTGAAATTAATCCATTTTATTGCATATAAGATTATAATTCCTCTTATAATTTTAGCATGCATTATTGATAATTTTTTATATGGAAAAGGGACCATGTTAGTGTAATGCACATCTAATCATCCCTTCACATTTTGGGTAAATTGGCAAGATGTCAAAATTAAGCTTTCTCCCCAAGTATACAAGAGGGGAATAATTTTTTAAAGGGATATTACTGTATCATCTATTCTAGATTAATTTAATAAAATAGAAAATCATATTTTAGGGTTACTATGATGAGATTAAGGAACAGTTGCTCAGCAGATGGATACATGTATACCCAAACATGTGGCAGTTCACTGGAAAAAATGTTTGTTGTTTTACTACACCACATTTTTTTCATGATAAGAAGGTTCCGGAGGCAATTAATGTAGCCATGGCATGACCCATTTTGGTGGCTTTTGAGTATGTGAGTCATTAAAATGCTTTTATTCATTTTACTTTGCATCTCAGGATATCTTGGCTTCTTTTAATGAATTGTTGGTAAATGGTGACTTCAAAAGCAGATGGATCATGATAAATTCTAGTTTTTACAAGGCAATTATTAAATATTCCTGTATGAATTTAATATACATGATTGAACCTCTCTTTAAGTATCCTTGACGCAGAATTATTGCAGGTTGATTAATACTTTTTTTTGGCTTTGGTTTCACTTGTATTTATCATCATATAGCCAGCAGAAGGGTGGCAGGTTGCATGTTCGCAGTGATTTTTTCATTCCTGTGCAGCTGGCATAATGTAAAATGTGAAGTATTCTAGAGTTAACGTCCTTCTTCCTGAACAACAGGAATGACAATTGATATTCGTATAAATCCCAATGCCCTTCTGCCAGCCAAGTGATGATATGTTAGTACATGTACTCAACAGGTATATAGAGACATGTTGGCATATAAATAATTACTGAAAATAAATACCAATTGATTACTCCATTTGTAGCCATATATTTGATGGTGTGGTTCTTCCTATGTGTAGGCTTTGGGAGGGGGGGGGGGTAAAAACTATAAACAGGAATGAAGTGAATACATAGATAATTTTTTTTCTTCAAGAAGAAAACATTTATCAGAGAAAGGGGATATGAATGAAATCTATTATTGACATACATGTACATATCATTTAGTTGTATAAGCCTATACACCTATATTCAGCACTATATGCTGAATAGGATTTGTAATTTAAAACAATTTTGGAATATGTTTCCACTTTGGGTATGAGTTTCAAATGCCTTCTGCTGTAAAATTGCACTTAAAATGCAAATTTAATCCCTTGGCAAATATAGTAGATCTAAAAATACCTTGAAAATCATGAATTGCACTCCCCTGTGATTTCAGAGCAATTTTGATCTCTTGATCATATGTTGAAATTAGATTATCCAGCCCAAAGACAAAAAAGTGGGTCACTTCACAACATGTTGTGATGGAAATGGTATATTTAATCATGCTCATCATCTTCCAGTCTTTGGAACGATACTCCACTTGTTGACATATGCCTACATTATCTGCAAGTGTAAGAATGTATAAATGGCCCTTACAGGAAATTTAATTAGGAACAATAACTGCCCAAGGCCTTTCACACTTTCTATTTTGCTAATTATGAAAGGAACAAAAATAAGTGGGAGTCTTTGGGCTGGGTAGCATATTCTCAGCGTCTTGTGGATCTTGTCTTGGAATCTACGTCTAGGTCTGTATAATACTGGATTATCTCATTCTCTAAAGCTTCCTTCTTAATGACCATTAATTATGACTGATTAATAATGACCAGTAATAAAGTGTATATGCATTGTCATGTGTGGTTAGCCCCTAAAACCCCCCAACTTTTAATGTCATTATGTATATTGTGAACCTTTTGAAACAACTTTGGCTGATTATCTTGTGCTGTTGAATAGGATATTACCTTGATCAATTAGATTGTTTGCATGGGAAACAGAAAAGAGGAGGGAAATGATGAAAAAATTTAACCAAAATGTTGGCAATCAGAAAATGATCTTCTGTTCTTTATTTGTGAAGTAATTCATTCTTTCCAAGATCAATTCTTCCATTTCAAAACTAAAACTCCCACTCTGTGTGCTACCAGTCCACTGAATCCTTCTTAAATTAATTGAGAGCTAATATTATACATGCCCATGAAACACATTTCTCACAGTGAACTGACCAGGGGACGCGGAACAGTTTTCAAAGTGGGGGGGGGGGCTGATCATGCAAAAAATCACAATCGTATGGTCATTTTTACGTTTTTGTATATGGTTTTGTAAAAAATCAGGGGGCTCAGCCCCCCCCCCCCGCTTCTGTGGCCCCTGCTGACAATATATTTAATTGCCTGTTACTCTGAATTATACTGTCCTTTTTCTTTATAAATTTATATGTACAGTTGTCCTCAAAAGTTTGTTAACCCCACCACAAAATGCTCTCATTCATACTAAGAGTGTTAAATGTAGAAAATAACACAGGCAAGCCGAGAGAAACAATGACTTCACAATTAAATACCTAAAACATTGCAGAATTTTAAACACTTTAAATATGTTCATAGTCTGGTGCGGTTCACTTACTTTTGAGCACCACTGTACATTCAGGAAATTTTTTGGAACACCAAGTGCTGAAGAATGATCCTATCATACCTGTGGCTTTGTTGGTGATTAAGTATATTTAATCCATGTCATGCCATGAATGCCTTTTAGTGCACTGATGAACATTCTGTCTCATTTCATCAAGATAGAGAGTGGATATAATGATCCAGAGCTAAATATATATTTTAATAATTCAGAATCTTTTCTGAATCATTATTAGGCAAATTAAATTTATTATGGAGATATTTTTTCTTTCATTTTCCTTCACCATATCCTCATGATTGAATTATTTTTTAAAATTTCATTTGATGAAAAATAGGCTAAAACTCAACATTCGTGATTGTTGTTTGCCTTTGATTGCCCCACCCACCAACAAAAAAGAAGAAGAAAGAATCTAGCTGATAGGAGAACATGCTGGTTTGAACAATATGGCCTGGTTACAGTTTAAAGATTTCAATTTTTCTGTGACACCCCAAGAGAGGGGAACATGCTCTTGGCCATGTCTGGACTCGGTATATTTGGGCAAGGAGTAGGAAAACATAACTTGAGTGCAGAAATATGACTGTGACCATTACTTCGTTGGCATTGGCAGTTCTTTATCAGGTATATCCTGGTGGATGTTTAGAAACCACCTGTCTCTGCTCAGCAACCCCTTCCCAAATTAGAGAACTCCCTTCCACTTTATAATCAGATTGTTATAAGGGTGTCAATCACTTCCAGGTTTGTAGCAAACAGTACTCTTAACCCTTTGGAGACAACTTCATCTCAAGTTCAGGACATCTTCAAAGCATTGTAATGAGCAATATTTTTTTTAATAAGGAAAAAATGGGAGTAAGCATTTTTCTTGAAAGACAAAAGATTATGTATTTAATTACTTTATTATTATGATTCTTTCTTGTTTTACAATTTCAAATTCAATAAGGTTTCAATTAAAATGCTAAAAACGTCAGAAGTCAAACAATGTGAGGTTACATTTAATGCAAAAACAGATCCAATGAATAAATAGAAATACATGATCCATTAAATACATAAAAATAAATCACTTTATGCCTCCATGTGAATACTTATTCTTGTTTTAAAGACGTTCCACAGTTAAAGTGAAATCCATGTAATTTTTACCAAACTTTGCACATAGATTCTTTAGCACCTGAATATTCCAAATATGCAAAAATTAACATGGGTCCATGTGCCTGATTTTGTTTTGCTATAGAGCTTCAAAGTTCATCCTAATGAATGTTCTAAAGAATTATTATAGCAAATGCACTTTCTAAAACACCAAAACCATGCCAAATGCTTTGCATCTATGTGAGGAAAATTTCCAAACCACATACCATTTATTCAAACTCAGGGTCATATTTGTCATACTTTGCAGCACTGCAGAGTAAAGTAGTTTGAAATTGTGGAGGTATTTAAAAGCATGGTCCATGGAATAATTCCAGTTTATTAGCTTCATAAAAATAATCCAACAGATCTGCAGTTAGAGTGCAGATAATGAGAAAAATCAGCTCATACCTACAGCTGATTCATCACCTGTTCATCCATTGTGACATCAGTGCGGAGAGTGTAAAATATGTGCAGATCATGATGCACAAAACATAAGTGTGGAACGTCCTTAAGAGTACAGGTGTGGTACATATTGAAGAAACAAGTAACCCCTCAGACTCAGCATGTTTGTGGGCCTGAGCACAATGCTAATTCCACATCTCATTCGGATCATCTGATGCATTTTGTTGAAACAGCCTCAAAAGTTGAACATGGATTTTTTTTTGGAATTTAGAATCTCATCTTATTTCAGTCATTATTTGAAACCGGAAAAAATGTAAATACATGCATTATGATATGAAAACTTGTTCTTAAAACAATTTGCGATCATATATTTAACTTTATACATTGAGTATATTCCGTAAAAAATAATGTTACCAGGCTTTTGCAAAGCTTTCCGACATTGGAGAGTGATTCTCACAGAAAACAAAACCAAATAGTGAAGTTGTTTTTTAACTATTTAGTCCACTATTTGAGAAGACTGGGACCATTATATGAATTCACATTTTATTACATAATTGAGTCTCCACAAAGTGATAGTGGTAGAACAGCTGCAAAATGCCTATCATATTAAGTGAGAACAAATGTTTACATTACTAGCAATTAGCCCTGACTTTGCCATGTTCTTGTCTACTATAATTAATTAGCTTTAACCATTACATAACATGACATATCTTGTAGACTCTTCCAGGGAAAAGGATCGAATAAACATCACTTCCTCACTCTCCGTTTTGCTATAGGAATGATACTATCAAAATAGGGTTGCCAAAAGACCCTCAACTCGGAAAGAAGCTAAAATTAATGGTTTGTTGTGTTGGTGCAAGAATGCCTATAGCAAAATATTTTCACGCACTGCATTGGTGCAGAAACACCATTATGCAATGCACGTATCCAAGCTGCTAAAAGTGTTTTTACGTGCATTCAATGCATGAAAGCGTGATGTTAAGGGCGTTATTGCACCGACATGACGAGTTATGAACTATGCAGTTGAATTATCATGACTTTTACAGCATACATTCTGCAGTTATTTTAAACTTGAAATGATAAAATTACCCCCTTTCATCAAATAAATGATTAAAATGCAAACTGTATGCACTGTTTCTATTACAGGCTTAACAAATCTTGTGTAGCAATATGATTTTTCTGGATGTAAGGTTAGCCCATGTGAAACACATACAGAGAAAGAATTATGCATCATACATGCATGACCTTGACCTCTTTCAAAACTTGGTGTATCTTAAAATGTGTTGAAATTTGTAATCAACACCAGTTAGTTTCAGTTCTAAAGCTTAGTAAATTTGTTCTGATTTTCCAAAATCCCAAACCACAACCTCCCAAATCAATCAATTTTAAACCACAGTGGCATTGGGTATGGGTGTTTTATCAGTGTTTAAATGAAATCATAACTTTACAGTTTCTCATGTCATTACCATAGCGATAAATTTATTGCTTTCACAATATCTTTCTCTTTATATTTAGGCCATCCATCATCTTTTCTGAAATATTTTTGAGGAATGTAATGCAACCATAAATCATCTCATATATCATTCTCCAAACTACCCTCAAGATTACCTTCTCATATTTCATAACTCCACAGTGTTATGTATTTACGTGCAGTGCAGTTCCCAACTCCCTGATCAGAGCATGGAATTAAAAAAAAAACATTAAGCTGATTTGTGTCACAGTATGTGAGAGGGATGTTTATGCTTCTAGTTCTAAGGCAAAATTATCATTGAAGAAAAGAAAAGAAAAATTATGTATGCCAATTGTGCATGGACAACTGAATGCCAACACTTTGAAGTATGCCACACCCTAAGCTGATGTTCAGATTATCTCATCAGGAATCCATGGCAACTAACTTGACAAGGTGTCATGGCACCCTCCTTGTTGATGGGCAGATGCCAACATTTTTTCTCATCTGTTGTGGGGCCATATAGGATGTTGCCCTCATGGAGAATAGGGAACAACCTGAGTTTTAATGGGAACCTGGCAGGGAGAAAAAAACAATCGGATGCTCATTTTTTTTCATTCCAGTAGGATACCTGAAACCAATCAGGAGTTGCCAAGCATGAGGAGGGAGTGGAGGGATGAGATTAAGCATCCTTACTTTTACTCTATTTCTTTTATATTGGGCCCATTGTAAAATGAATTTTATTTTATTATCTAAACACAACTATGAATATCCCAGGTTTTAAACATCCTTCTGATTGGATACAAATCAAGTTGTGTTTCATATAGGGAGATGAATTTGATTGAAGCTCTTACTAAAATGGGTCCCAGACCTTGTTGTGCCCGACTTCACAGATTATTCAGACTTTTAAATGTATATGGATGGCAATGATAACCCTACTATTTGATATTGATTGAAAGTACCTTGAGTTTACCGGAGTGGGATCATTGGACAGCTTTCACATAAATATCCAGGGTCCTTTTAAAAATCTTTATATATATTATATGCAAGGGTAGGTTTCTGTGAAATCAGGCTAATTAAATAACACCTATATAGTAGCTTACTACACAAGCTTTTAAGTTTGGTTACTCAAATTAGTGAATGACAATTTTTGTTTAGTACAACAGGCTCCTTTTCCAACCTAAACACATCAAGAGTTTTGTGTTAAAATTTTGCCATATCTAAGTTAAGGCTCACTTGGGCAATAGTTATATAAAATGCTTCTGATTTCAATTCATGCATGGATCTTTGCCAGCTATTCTTGTTTTTCTAAGTCCAAATCACTCTACAGGCATTGACTAAAGAATCTGTATGTAATTGAGATGAGATTCAACAGATAATATCTAAATTTAGGTTTATGCTACAGCTAGTGATTATCAGAACAATTTATTTTTAGCCAGAATTTCATTGTAATCTGAAGGAAGTTTACTATTGTTCAATGGTATTCTTGTTTTGAACATTATGCCAACCAAAGTCCCTTTTTTCTTGCTCTCCAGTCGGGGAAGGGGGGGGGGGTATGAAATGGGAGAGAGAGAGAAAAGAAAAGTAATTACAATATACAATCTACTTTAATTTCATTTTGAAGATATGGCCACTAGTGACTTTCTTTGGTATTTCATTATACCATTTTCCATGCATCGTTAAGTTGTTGTTGTACCCGATTGTACACAACTGAAATAATCTTTTTGGCATCATCATCTCCCTAGTCTACCCATGAACACACACACACACACACACCCACCCCCACACACTTCTCACTGCCATCAAAACAAAATTTATTATGCTTTTGCATCTAGCATTTTTTTGTCATCGAGATATAGAACAATCTTTTTAATTCATATATGAAAATAAGATGACAGGGATGTACATCATGTATGTTACTCTGAAAGTGTTCAGAACTTAATATGACTGTGGTATTAGCATGGAGTAGCACCATGGTATTAGCATACCCATTACATGTATGAAGTATGGTCATCTGTATCTATTCAGTTGACATAATTGTACTTTCAAAGGAAGATATAGACATCCTCATCTACTTTCAGTTTCTATTTGATCTTGAATGTATAGAAATGTTAAATGGAGTTATTACAACAGTAAAAAGCAATTGATCTTGGCCTACAGATTAGATAGAGTGTACGAGTGAGTATACATGTAAATGCAAATGATATTGTTAAAGGAGTTGGAAATATTTTATGATTCTTGGTGAAACTGAAATTCGTAGGCCTTGTCATACTTCCATATTTATTGTGGCTGATTGTTAGGTTTTGCTTAAAAAATTGATATATATATATAGCCAATAACCTATTATATCTTCAAGATATGTTTATGTGTGCCCCGAAAGGGGGGGGGGGGTGTTAGGGGGTAAATTTCACTTTGCAATGACTTAAGCAAAAATATTAATTTTAATAAGATTTTGTACACCTTTATGTTTGTTTTTATAAGGTGTGGACATGTTAGTACTGAATAACATTTTCCTCTCATTCAATGATTGATGATTTTTGAAAGGGATAAGTGCCATGAATGGGATTGGATGCCATACCTTCATGTTTATTTTCAGACGTATTACACATGAGACCACTCAACCATGGTGCAGCAGACAGACTTGTGTCTCTTGCTAGTTGATTGCATGATACACACTCAATGTATTGCTATTCACATGTCTTTTGTGTTTTCTCCATTGTTAAATAAGATAATGATGATGACATTGAGCTCTTTGATCATTAAAAAAATTATTAAAATTCTTCAGCATTCATTACAGAATGGAAAGCTACAACAAAAGGAACATTTTGGGGGAGAATGTTGTCATTCAACACATTTGTTTAATTCAATGTTTGGAATTCTGTATTCTTCTTTTTGACTTAAAATTTCAAATTATTTCCTTTGTAATTCTATATTTTGATGCTCACTGAAATTTTTGTAGTCAGTTAGTAACTTGATGTAAGAAATCATGATGATTATACATAGAAATTATCTAGCGCACATTCCATAATAAGCAGATGCATAAGGCGCTTCAGAGTAAATTAGAAAAAGGAAAGGAAAAACTTATTTCAGATTTCAGTTTCAAACTTTACATGTTTGTCTGTCAAATAGCGACATTATACAGTTGTGTCTTAATTGACCCTGAATGTGGTTGCTGAAGTCTGGGTTTTCAAACTTTACATTAAAGGGATGAAATGTAACTTCATAATGTAAAGGAAACTTTAAAACAAATAGGGCTCGTTTTGAAAAAAAAAAGCTTATTCCATTATAGATGAGAGATTGGAAGTATTGTCAATTTTGAAGATAGAGGGGTTTTTTTGTGTGGAAACTTGACATCTTAATCATATTTACAAGACAAACTGCATCTGAAAATAAACTATTCAATTTGGTGATTCATTGCTGAAAGCGTTGGCTTATAACTTTAATTCCATGAGAGGAACTTGTGTTAATAACCATGTATCGTGGATTGCAGTGATTGTTTGTGGCATCGTCATGGTGAACGATAGTCACTTGTATCTTTGAAGATGGCTGTCTTTGCATTGTTTGTGATTCAACACAGAGCTTCCGTGGCACTTCTGGGTCATATGCGTGAGACAAAACTGCCCGGAAGGTGGCTTGGAAGGTCACTGCTTAGAAAATCGTACCCCCTCCCCACTTCCTGTCTTCCAGGAGAAGTGGGATTTAATAATATCATAGGTTGTTCTTGTGAAGATCATGGTCCCCAGTGATAGGTCCTATAGGATGTGGTCGTCACCATCAATCCTGAGCTGCAGTTCCTGCTGTTTCATTAGGGAGGGGGTCAAAACATGCAAAGGAGTGAAATAATTGATTCTAGAGATTATAGAAAGGACATCAGGATATCATTTTGCCATATTTTGGATGTACACATTATTATGAGGATGTTTCTAGTTAAGATTCTGAGCGAGCAAAAAAGTCATTTTGCCCCTGGTGGACTTGCCAAGAACACTCTATTGTGAATCACTGGTCAGAAGGGTTTCCTACACTTGAAAGTGGTATTGGTTTTCTAAAACTAAAAAAAGTTCCTTGACCTGTTATAGAATAGTTCGTATGTTGTTACAGTGATTTCTCTTAAAACTTAGAAGAAGAACTGATGGATTAAAATTTTTAATATGCTACATTTCCATAAGCTTCATTTCAGTATAATCAGTATAAAATGATGGTCAGACATAATGTTGTTTATGTAAACAAAGTATCAATTTTGTGAGATTTTGGTCCATGGTTTGGGGGGAGTTTTCTTTAATTTGTATCATCCAATCTCTGTTTCAGATCCTTGATAATCATAATCACAAGCTTTCTGTTTCATCAAGAAAGTCATTCAAATACTGAATATGAAGAGGATGATGACTGGTGATGAATGATGATTCTGGATGAATAAATAGAGCTTGTAATTCAATCCCAAAGATATAAACGGGAACTCATTAATCACAGAATTATGTGTGCTTGCACATGGAGTGTGTTAAATGTTAATCTCTTCTAGTTGAATATTGATGGCTGCCTTAGGAAAGATGTGTGGCAGAGATCATTAAAGGTTTGTTTAGACACAGCAAGATAAAGCTCAGTAACACTTCATGTTCAAAGCAAGTGAGACATCAAAACTATGTTGAAGAGGAAAGAGACATGCATGCAAATGATGCAACATTTAAAACATTAAAATACTAATCAATATGTCCATCTTACTACCAACCTATTAGTTATGGAAGTCAAGCTCTTTGTCAACTTCTGTTGACCATCTCAAGCCAAGTGATGTTCCACTTGTTGTTGACTGCTCTCTTGTGGTCACTGGACTAAAGATAGGTGATAATGAATAACCATAAATATAATGATAGGTTCATCCTCCTTTATCCTTAAAGTTTTTCACATGTCTTTGTCAGGGTTCAAAGTCAACAATGAGGGCATTTTCCAATGCTGTATTATGTCTTTGACCAGTAAGTTGGTAAAAGCTTGAATATGTTATAATTCATTTGGTCATCCCTAACAGACAGTTTTCTGTGTAATATTATCTTGCATTATTTGGAAACGTGATGATGTTTGGACTCCAAACATACTATTAGTGGTTATCAGCAGATGAATGAGAGATGAGCAAAGAGGAACTTTAAAACTTATTCTGCAATGGTGGAGGGAACGCGAGCGTGCATGAATGAGTGATCTTTTCTTTTTTAAATAGTCTTTTAAATGATGATGTAATTGTTTTTTTTTTTTTATAAGAAGTTGTATTCAATAATTACATGGGAAATCATTTGTTTATGTATGATATGAAAGCCCCAAGACCTCAGAGAGCCGTGCATGCACACAGCACATCTAAAATGGAGATTGAGTGTCAGTCAGATACCAGTGTCCTATGCTCACAATTTGGAGGGTAATCTACTATGCAGATTGCTAGTATCTATCAAATTAAAAAAAAAAATTATGAAAAGATATAAAAATTAGAGTCAGATAGCACGTTATTTTCGCATTTTTATTTGATTTTATAATTAATTCAATTATCATTTTTCTATCTTCTTATTTTTTTATTTTTTCAAATTGATTCATTATTTTTTTCTTTTTATTTTAAATTTATATAAATATTTCTTTTCTTTTTGGGGGTCAAATCTGAGTGAAGAAAATGTTCATGTTTTACTGTGGTTAGTCAGGTGACAAGCAAACCCATTTATGTAAGAGCTCAATGTTCAGTTGACATACATGTACATGATGTACCAATCCATTAAGGGATTTGGGTATTTCCTGTAACATGCCTGCATGTAGGAATAGGAGTAATCACCAGGTTATTTGTTACTTCATTGTCATTTAATGTCAAGGGGTTGTTTATAGTTGAGATGCTGATTGAAATGTTTTGAATGAACTTTTCATCGATGTTTTCCCCATCATTGCCAATTTGAATGTAACCACAAATCTCTTCATTTCCGCATAAACTCACTTTGAACTTTTGAGTGGTGATATATATTTTGCATTCTTCTGGAATACTAAATGGGGTTAGTAGTAAAATTATCAGAAAGGTGTATGTTTTATATTAAAACAAAATGGAAGTTGCTGTAGTAAACATGGAGTTGAATATATATTACCTACTTGTAGATTAAATTATTTATAGTCTGTGAATATACAGCTTTCAATGATTGGTTCTATGTGGTAGTGAAAATCATCTATACCTGGTATTAAAAGAAACTTTACTGCATTTTCTCAGTTTCACTTCACAGAAAAAAAAACTCATTTGATTGTGTGAGGTATGATATGATTGATGATAGAATAGTGTTGATTTCTATGTGGACCAATATTCAGTATGTTATAATTGACATTTAATTTGTTGTTTCTGGTTATATTTCATAAAAGCAATTTGTTAGTTGACAAATTATGGGTTCAGTGAGTTTCCTATGTAAGACATTGTCTTTGTGATGCATTGCATTTGTGAAAACAGTGCACGTCAGATAATGTTTGTGAAATATAAGAGATAGAAAAATTGCTTCATTGCTCAATGATTAGCTTGACCTAACTTTAAAGTATTCTGTCCAATTTTTTTTTTAAAGTTAGTTAATGGAGGGCTGTTTCACAAAGCAGCTGTACGATGATGAATAACTTCAAGAAAAACTGGTATATTGCTTTCCAAGAGGGTTGCTCAATCATTTCCATTGATATCATCTTAAGATTGAATATCAGGCTTTTTCTTATATTGTTTTTTCTCTCCAAATTATTGTGATTTTGACATCTTTTAAAGAGGGAAAAAGCTCATATGTTGCTGTGTGATCCAGCATCCATAGAGAATATTCATGCCAATTTGGCACTTTGTACTTCAGTTATTATAAGGTAATGGTTGATTTTCGACAACATTTTCAACTGCATCTGCAAGTCTGTGTCAAACTTTTTAGCTGTATATGATTATTTGCAGTCACCCTCAAAATGCTGCTCCAAGCTATTAGTCACATAAGGACACCAAAATATAAGACTTATCTTATTTAGCTGGCATGATACAACTTGTCAGCATGAGAGGGCAGTCTTTATTTTTTTAATGTTTAGTCCTTCAATTAGATTTCCTGAATGATAAATTCATAATGATTAGGAGGAAAAAATATTCATGCTTAGAAATGAATCATTAACAGAACGATTGTCAGATTATCAGTGCAAACATGCTTCTGTACTGCATACATGAATGATAATGACATGTATTATTCTAATCTGTACACCTAGTTACATTTTCAATATATTTTGTTCTCTTTACAATGCAGCTATCAGCAAGGATAGTGGAGATGACTCACGATGCAATCTCATCGATGATGCCCCAACCAAGTCCCCAAACAGAGCTCCTGCCATGGAAAAATGGCGGAAGCTCTCCGAGGGAAAGGGCATCATCAGCCGGGCCCGCAAGGAGTCCGGAGCACCACTCACAAACAGTACCAAAGATCTAAGAGGAAGAGGAGGGGATAGTAATGGAGACAGTGCTGAGGAGATGGATGAGGATGATGATGAGGAGGACGATTGCGATGACGATAACTATGATGATGATGATGATGGGGATAGTAGCGAAGGTAATTATGAGAGTGTTCAGTAGGAAGCTCTGTCGCAACCAATGCATGCAACATATCAAATATAAAGCACTTTATATGGGATTTACTTGAAGGAAAGGGAATAGGTTGCACCTTTCTTGTAGGGTCAACACTTTTTTCAATATAATTGATTAGTTAGAAGGCATAATCATTTACTTTTGCATTCATGGGGTTAGTTCACTCGACTATCCGGCAGCACACTTCTGCCAAAGAATGACCTTTAGTGATCAGTCACCTAAATAGAGATACATATCTTTCTCTTATTGGGAGATCAATTTTTTAAAAATCTTTTACAGATATAAATCTCATAGGCACTTCTGACTTTAATGAATTTGAAACAATTATTCTTTTGGATATATCAGTTACTCTAAATATACCTTGAAAAACTTTCTTAGTACTCTTCTGGCAATTCAAACTTTTCTGAAAAATAAATCATTGCTTGCAGAATATTAGATTATAAGAATAGACATGCTTGTGCTGAAGAAACCTTGTGAAAATTGTTTGACTTTTCCATGCTTTTAAGAAAAAATGTGAGACATTGACCAGTTCATGACTCTTGAAAATGTGTGAAGCTTAAAGTTCTGCTGCATTGTCCAGTTTGAATTTGTTCAAAAGACACCTTATAAAACTTTTCAAATTAACCATGCTGATTTCAACTGAATAAACTTGACAAAATTGTTTTCATTGCTAGCTACTTATTGTTTCCCAATTTGCATGTGCATTTGAAGAATGAGCACCATTTTTTTTATTTTTTTTCATTTTAGAAATCAGTATTTTGAGGAATAATAATAATGGTATTTTATTTCAAGACTGTTCGCAGCAAGAGCTGTATTGTACAGAACCTTTACATAAAAAAACAATATAAAACATAACATTATCAAAATAGAATTAATCAAATACACAAAGCATGAAAAATATACAATCATTAATACTTTGGGGATTACTATGAATCAACAGAATATTTTCAAATATAATTGCAGAAGTTTCAAAATTTGCTTAAGATATAGTTTACGAGAAAGCGGAATGGAAGGATTTATGATGTAAGTGAATTGGATTGGATAAATTTGACTGTAGAGGATATCGAGATTTTGAATTTGTGACATATTTAGAGTATAAGGGGATTGAGAAGTGGAAATTATACAATGGGTAAATAATTAGAATAAAGTTTTATATACAGAGAGTTTTATATACCTATTTCGTTTTACTGAAACATTACAGATAGTCGCTGATTATTCAAATTTAGTAGTAATAAAATATCACATTGCAACGCTTACGCGTTGGAAAGAGAAGAGTAAAAGTAGAAAGAACTGGGACGAAGGAACAATAAAACAGAGAGAGAGAGGAGAAAGAGATGGATGGTGAGAGAGAGAAAGAATTGGAGAAAATGAGGGAGGGAGTGGAGAGAGATAAAGAGATGGAGGGTGAGATAGAAAAAGAAGGAGAGAGAGACAGAGAGAGAGAGGGAGAGGAGATATGAATAGAAACAAAAGATTTAGGAAGAGGTCATAATACAGAGCATAACAAACAGACTGTCTTCTTTATCTATGATTCATTCAATAGGCTAATTAGATATGGAATTGGACTAAGTTTATACCTTTGCGTCCTGCATTTGATTGTAGGGAGCAATTCTTCTGAGTGATTTTGTGTTCTGTCTAGGATTAGGCAACCAGGATCTGAAGGTGGGTGAGTTTTGTAGGGACTTGGCAAATTTGAGACGCAAGCCCCGTCGTCTTAATTCGAGTGATTTCAGGTTTGTGATTTGTAGGGCATTCTCATAGGTGATGTACAGTGGGCCAAGAATAATTCGGAGAGATCGTTTCTCTATTCTTTAGATTTGTGCTTGCTGTTGGGTAGTCAGACCTGGGTGCCAAACGGGCACAGCATACTCCACCAAAGGCCTCACGTAACCAGTATAAATGGTCAGTAGATCACCCTGTTGGAGTTTGAAAGGTCTGAGCTGCCTCAACATGTAAATTCGCCTGTTAGCCTTAGCTATCATTGAACTAATGTGGTCATTCCATTTCAGGTCTGATTGGACAAGGATACCAAGTATTTTCATCACGTTTACTTCGTTCAGGGTCTGGTTGCCTATTTAAACATTCAGTGGTGTGAGTGGATTTTTCCCAAAGTCCACTCTCATCACTTGACATTTACTGGCATTCAAGTTCATTTTATTCGTATCACACCATACATTTAGCTCATCAAGAGTGTCTTGTACCTCACTGGTTGCACCCCTCGTTTTCATTTCACCTAGTGTCATATCATCTACATATTTCCATAACTCCATTTTGGATGATGCTAGGGCATCGTTGATAAGAACTAGGAAGAGCACCGGGCCAAGCCGTGTACCTTGTGGTACACCTGCGCTCATAGGAGTAATGTCTGACATGACACCTTGGTAGCGGACGCACTGGGTACGACCAGTGAGGAAGTCTATGATCCATGGGATGATACATGGTCGACAACAGAGATCCATAAGCTTCGAAATGACAATAGAATGGTCTACTCGGTCAAGCCTTTGAAAAGTCGGTTGTGACTATAATGTAACAGAAGTTGATAACTTATCGGTATGTTTATTGGCTAGGAAGTTCAAAATGTCAACAAGACAGTGGGTTGTTGATCTACCTGGCCTACTTCCAAACTGTTTTACATCAAGGACCGGTGATATATCAGTCATAAGCCACTTCGTGATGAACAATTCTGCAACCTTCGTGAAGTGGTTGGTGAGAGCTATGGGTCTCAATTTGTCGATTCTGGCAGGTTGTTGTTTGGGAACTGGCACAACTATTGCCTGTTTCCATCTAGTAGGCACTACACCCTCCGCATATGAACTGTTCAGGATGCTGCATAATAGAGAACTGAGTTCACAGGCAAACATCTTGATCAATCTTGCAGGAATGCCATCTGGACCTGACGACTTTCCTGGTTTGATATGTTTAAGTTCACTATACACTTCCCACTGTTGGACAACAGGGGGCGCCGTTTGCGATGGGAGGAAGGTTGTTATTTTCGAAAGATCCAGTTGAGGAATGTCATCAGCAACTTGAGAAAAGTGCTTGTTGATGGCGTTAGCTACCTGTGCAGTTTCCAGCTGATTAAACCCTGGAGCTTGAATTATTTGACTGGACTTTAGTTGGGAGGTCATGACCTTTATATGCCTATACCAAGAAGCAGGGTCATCGGTCTTAAGTTGGGCAATACGATCATGGTAGAAACGAGCCTTGCTGCTTTGATGGATCTCATGACTCTGTTTCTGCAAGCTTTCCAGTCTTTCTCCAGGCCATTAGCAAAAAGGTACTGACGTCTTGTGATGAGGGATTTGATCTCGGGTGTACCCCAAGGTTTATCCCTGACATGAATCTTTACCGTCTTTGAGGGCAGGTAAGCATCCATGGCTGAAAAGAGAGATGAATAAAAGGCCTCACATTTTCCTGATGTTGTCAAGGCGCAGGCGCGTAGCCAGGGGGGGGCGGTCGCCCCCCAAAAAAAACGTCCCCGAAAAAAAAAAAAGGGAAAAAAGAGAGGAGAAAAGGAAAAGGAAAGGGAAGAAAGGTAGCTTTGTGTTTTTTTCTTTTTATTCTTTTTTTTTCTCAAAAGAGAAACTCCTTCACTCTTGCTCTAGATTTATATATGAATTTTGCTTCCGCGCTGTGCGCGGTTAAATGACAATATTGAAGATCTCCATTGTTCCCCCCACCCTTTATCTAACCCTGTTTTTCCACCTCAGCTATATGTGTTTCTTGCCAGTTAAAGTTCAAATGTATACATTAGGGCATGGAATTAGAGTAAGGTTAGGCCGAAGTATATGAAGTTATCTTTTTTTTTAATTGATCGCGCAACTTCTGGTCGGGTCGGCTCCGGGCGGGTGAAATCTTTATATCAATTTCTGCCGTCACCTCCATAAAGTCAACTTCTCCCGCTTTTCAGCTCATTACTAAACAACCATAATTATTGGGGCAAACAGGTTCCTAATTTAAAAAGAGGAAGGTATAAAATTCGTATCGTATTAAATAAAAAAGTACAATATTTTTTATAAAATTCTATTAAACTTCATGTCATTTCCCTGCACATTCATCTCCTGTCCTTTTTTGCGCCCTCAGTTTGAAATTTTGAATGACACTAAAGTTTCTTTATAATTCAAAATGAAGCGCTTCAGGATAAGTCAAAGAAATTAGGTATTCTTTTTATATAGTTTCAATAAATCACAGAAGTTTAAACTTTTTGCGCACTATTTTCCTTGTAATGAAGTTCAATAATCTTAGAAAATTAATTGAATTAGAGCTGATGGGGTATTGGAGATATCTGCATTTGATGAAACGTCCGCCCTTTGAAATTTCAGAGTTTCGTTGTTCTGCGCGGGGAGGAATATCTTCCTCCCGGCATATACACTTCTTCTCTGTTTTGCGAGTTAAAGATATGCACTGTCGCTAAATTGTTTGTAATCAAATCTGATCTTTTCAAGGGAAGTATTCAATATGTGTTTGAGAATACCCATTTCTCGGGACCCTTTTCATGGCAAAAAATTGATAAAACGCTTTAGTTTCCGCGCTTTGCGTGGGGTTATAATCATTTTAATTTCCTCCATTGTATTCCTATTTTGTGCGTTCACAATCTTTTTTTAAAACAAGGTTCAAAATCACAATATAGTCAACTGAATTGGAGCTGATATATAGGTACTAGAGACAAGAGAGACGGCTCCTTTTCATTTTAATGTATGAAACACCAAAAACTTCGTGCTTCGCGCGGGAGGGGGAAACTCCCCCTCCCTGCACCCACCCCCTAGGGTGGCAACACGTGTGGACATTTTGTTTGGCCTATTTTCACTTGTTGACGATGGTGTCCAAACGATAGAATGGTCGCTCATGCCAACAGGTGAGGTAATCACTGGTGAATCGTAGAACTTTGTCATATTCGTCAGTATCTTGTCGAGTATAGCTTCATCCCTAGTTGGTGAATTAACAACCTGGACAAGACTTGTGTTGGAGCAGATCACATCCGTATTAAGTCGGTTGAAATCGCCCATAATAGCAAAACCGGCATCTGGATGATGAGATGTCAAATAGTCAATAGTGCTGATGATGTGATCAACGAGCTCTTGCTCTTTGTCATTGTTGGGAGGTGAATATACAGCAGCGAGATACACTTCAGAAACATCTCTTGGAAGCCGAAATGGGCGGATTTTACACCACACAACCTCTAAGTCTTCTGGGACGGGTATGGAAACAGTTCTCGGCTGCATGTCGTCACTAATGTACAGAGAGACACCCCCTCCTTTTCGATTAGTACGGCATTTTGAGAAATGTAAGAATCCATCCACATTGAAAGAGTTTGCTGTATCCGCTGTGAACCATGTCTCAGTAATGGCGCACACTTCCAGTTTGTTTATTTGGATCAAAGTTTCAAATTCGTCAAACTTGTTTGATAGAGACCTGAGATTAGACATGAAATTGTGAAAATACGGGGGAAACTGTATTTTTTATGTTTCTTCTCTTTCTCATTTGTCACATGTAAGGGTAAGATGGATATCAAGTTCGATCGATCAATAGATGATCTCTTTTGGGAGGGATCTCCTCGTCCATCGTTTCGATAATTTACGCCAATGAGTATTTTTCGCAGTTTACGAGAGCCTCCTCTGCATCCTCGAGTTCTCGTAATCCCGTACTGCTTATTTTAGCAACCAACTTTGTTTGTGATGGCAACGGCACCTTTTGTTTGTTACGTAACATATAAAGATCATTCACTGAGTACGTGAGGCGCCTAGGTAAGTCGTTGCTCGATTAGAGTGGTCATTTTATCTTCAATTTGACCAAACGACCCCCGGGGGGGGCACTCAGTATATAATGCATAGTGGGTATGTGCCGCGGAGGGGACCCCCATTTTTACACTCAAATTTCCGTTCCAAGGCATAGCATTTTTGTCTTATTGAGAAAAAGAACAAAGAAAGCCGCTCCAAGGCATAGCATTTCCTTCTTATCAAGAAAAAAGAAGAAAGAAATCCGCTCCAAAGCTTCGCATATTTTTCGTTACGCCGTTCCGGTCGCATTGATCTGCTACAATTTTGGTGAAAAGCGGCCGTAGAGCGCTTTTCGACCATCGCCTAAGCGCGAGCGCACCCGACGGAGGCCGCGCTAGCTGCGTCATGCACGATTGCCCGTTCCATAGGGATGCATACGCACTCACAGAGAGATACGGAGATCCGTTCCGAGGACCCCCGTTTTCACAAACATTTGTAGTTCCGAAGCCCGTTCCGAGGACCCTCCTTTTTACAATAAGCCCGCTCCAAGGCCCCCGTTTTTTGCCTCGCCCGCGGCACACCCCTACCACTTTTTTGGTCGAGTGCCCCCCCCGGGAAACGACCTCCTGTTACTGTTTGAAATTTCTCTCCCTGTTGTGAAGTCAGCATTTTATTTATAAGTATCATGTTTTAATTCATAGGTCTGTATGAAGAGAAACATTTGTATGCAAGTGAAATACAAAAGAGAGAGATGATAATTGAGGCAAGCAGGCAAGAGATGGGGGTGGGATAGGGTGAAGAAAGGAGGAGAGGAGAGAAAAGACAAGCTAAATATAATGAATGTGTCGTAATAGTACTCTGTAAATAGTCTGTTGCTTATTATTCGTCATACTGTAAGTTGACTTGGCAGACATTCAACTTGAAGTTTAGATAGAGATGAAGAGCTCCCTCTGTAAATGCACAACATATTTCCCTCTCTTTATCTGGTTTCACCCACACTACCCTCTAAACGTGATATTAGTATAAAAAGAAGAGCTCCATCTTGTGGTAACAATCGTAACGACCATCTGGCAAGACCCAATCTAATTTTTTGAAGCGATAATTAGTATCCCTAAATTAGACCACAAAAGAGCCAATCTGGAATAAAATTATTGGAAATGGTTTTTTGACTGATTTGAGTAGGTATGGGTGTCAACATTTACCAAAAAAAAGTTAGGAGGAATACGGGTTGGGGAAAGTGCTTTTTTTCAAGGTCAAAGGTCAATGACCTTTTTGTATATACTGTATAATGGTATCTCTGAGATGGAAAGGCACAGGTTGGTGATAATGGTGTCAAAATGCACAAATTCTTACCAGAATATCAAATAGAATAAAATTAATTACCTAGAATGCACATTTACCTATAAAGTTCAAGGTCAAAGCCTTTCAAAAGGTCAATTACCTTTTTACATTATATACCATACCATATAATGGTATCTCTGAGATGATAAGGTACGTGATGGTGATCATGGTGTCAAAATGTACAGATTCTTACAAGAAGATCAAATAAAATAAACTTAAGTACCTAGAATGCACATTCACCAATAAAATTCAAGGTCAAAGCTTTTCAAAGGTCAATGACCTATTTACATTATATACCATACTGTATAATGGTATCTCTGAGCTGAAAAAGCACATGTTGTTGATCATGGTGTCAAAATGCACAGATTCTTACCAGAAGATCAAATATAATAAAATTAAGTACCTAGAATTCACATTCACGCGTAAAATCTAAGGCCAAAAGTCAATGTCCTTTTATACTACATGTATATATACCATATTATATAATTGTATCTCTAAGATAAAACGGCGCAGGTTGGTGTTCTTGGTGTCAAAACAAGCATATTCTTACAGGAAGATAAAATAAAATTAAGCATCGAGAATGCACATTCACCCATAAAATTCAAGGACAAAGGTCAATGTTCTTTTTAACATTAGATAATAATAATGGTATCTCTGAGATAAAACACCGCAGGTTGGCGATCTTGGTGCCAAAATGCAAAGACTTGTACAAGACAATTAAACAACACTAAAATAAGTATAAAGAATAAACTTTCACCCTTGAAATCCTACATCAGAGGAAATATATAATCTATATGACATAAAAATAACAACAAAAAAAAATTTTGTGTTCATATTTTATTTCTGAATAACGTAAATAACCATGGCTAATTTGTAATGAAAACATGGAGGTTTCATAATTTCGGTCTGAAATAATGAAGGCCATGGAGAATGTATTTAGGGGTCAGATGTCAATGAGCCCTTTCCAAAATATCAGTGGAAATTAAGTAAAAAAATGTTGATAACCAAATAACACTTTTTCATATACTGCGATGCATTGCCAAAAGCACTGAAAAAATAAATAAAATCAAGTATATAATTTGAAATGATTTTTATTTTAAGTAGCAGCATTTAATGCATCATTATATCTAAATCAAGGTTGTCATGTCTTTTCTCTCCAGCGATAGGCCACTCACCTCAATGCTATAATAAATACTATCAACTATTAGCTTAATCTTTTGAAAATGGATAGGATAGGTCTAACTCTCATGTCACAGCTAGCATCATCTGAGAGCATTTCCAAACAGCAGAGGGATGATGATGATGATGAAATGAAGGCCATCATTAGAGCTGCAGCTTCTGTCATACATGTAGTAAATTACATATATATCAACTTCAACAAAGGTGAATTCCCGTATTATTATTCATTACCTTTCATCAGTTCATTGCGAACTGCCAGAATCTCTTGTGATGCTAATGTTGCAGGAGAAAACTTCATATCTGTTCTCTGCCGTACGTCACCCATGATGCTATTTCTACTAGGTATCAGTTTGTACAAGGATCATGTTTTTGGTCCAGAACAACTGATTGCTATCATGCACAAATTAGGCAATGAAATTCAAAAGGAGATAATAGCTTACAAGTACACATCCATCGACCTAACAAAAGTCCTACAGCACCACTTCCAGTTCTTGAGACTCAAGCTGTGCAACATATCAGTCATAATATAGATCCTGGTCTGATATCCCTTGACAGAAACCTGTGCCGTTTCATCTCAGAGATACTATTATACAGTACGATACATAATGTGAAAAAAGGTCATTGACCTTTGAAAGGCTTTGACCTTGAATTTTATTGTTTAATGTGCATTCTGGGTACTTAATTCTATTTTATTTGATCTTCCTGTAAGAACCTCTGCATTTTGACACCAAGTTCACCAACCTGCACCTTTTCATC